>NC_084482.1:217519942-219919942 GCF_030035675.1 Rhineura floridana | reverse complement strand
GAGGTGCTCGAGGTGGTCTCGGGCGTGTGGTTGCTCTCCCCCAATCTTGTGGTGATGGGGGATTTCAACATACACACCGAGGCTGTCCTCACAGGAGCCCCTCGGGATTTCATGGAAACCATGACTTCTTGGGATCTGCACCTTAGTAATATAGGGCCTACCCATGTAGCCGGTCATGCTCTCGACCTTGTGTTTGTCTCGGGAGGGGAGGGAAGTGTTCTGAAAATGGGGGCAATTTCTTCTAACCCCGTGTCATGGTCAGATCACTATCTAGTGAATATAGAGTTCTTGATGCCGCACGCCCTCCGCAGGTGACAAGGACCTATTAGGATGGTCCGCCCCAGATGCCTGATGGAGCCCAAAGGATTCCTGAATGCGCTGGGTGATATGGAGCTGACTGATGGACACCCGGTCGAATCCCTGGTGATGGAGTGGAATAAGGAGATCACTAGGGCAGTGGACCAGGTGGCTCCGAAACGTCCTCTCCCCCTGAATAGAATTCAGACAGCACCCTGATATACGCCACGGTTGCGGGGTCTGAGACAGGAGGTGAGATGACTTGAGCGCTGGTGGCAAAAATCTCGCACTGAAGACGATCGGTCACGGGTTAGAGCAGCAATAGCTGCCTACCAGGTGGCAACAAAGGCAGCAAAGAGAGATTTCTTTGCTGCCTCTATTGCGTTGGCAGAGTGCTGTCTCAGGAGATTGTTCCAAGTGGTCTGAAGCCTGGTCCAGTTGCTCAGGAACCCATGGAACATTTTAAAACCTCCTGTGATACTTTTGCTAAACACTTTGCCAATAAAATGGAGCGTCTGAAGAGCATGCTTCTGCTCGCCGTGGAGACAGGAAGTGGGCCAGAGTCGGCCAGTTGCATTCCGGTCTGTTGGGATCAGTTCCAGCCTCTTCTCTCTGAGGAAGTGGACAAGGTGCTCGGTACCGTGAAGCCAACCACCTGTCTGGTTGATCCTTGCCCTTCGTGGCTCATTATGAGCTGCAAAGAGAGACTGGGCGAAGGGATCAAGGCGGTGGTGAATGCATCCTTGCAAGAGGGTGCAATGCCGTCAACCCTCAAGGAAGCGGTAATAAAGCCCATCCTAAAAAAACCGTCCTTGGATCCTCAAGAGTTAAACAACTTTCACCCAGTCTCTAACTTACCATTCTTGGGCAAGGTGATTGAGAGGGTGGTGGCTGCGCAGTTACAGACACACTTGGAGGAAACGGATTACCTAGATCCATTCCAATCGGGTTTCAGGACTGGTCATGGAACGGAAACAGCCTTGGTCGCTCTGGTAGATGATATGAGGAGGGCATTGGATAGGGGTGCATGCACCTTCCTTGTCCTCCTGGATCACTCAGCGGCTTTCGATACTGTTGACCATGGTATCCTTTTAAATCGCCTAGAGGGATTAGGAATAGGAGGCACTGTTTTGCATTGGTTCCGTTCCTATCTCTTGGATAGGCAGCAACGGGTGGCATTGGGAGATGAGGTTTCAGACCCTTGCCCCCTTCATTGTGGAGTGCCACAGGGTTTTATCCTCTCTCCCATGCTATTCAATGTCTATGTGAAACCGCTGGGAGCCATCATCAGGAGTTTTGGGTTGCAGTGTCATCAGTATGCAGATGACACTCAGCTCTATCTCTCATTTAAGTCCTCACCGGAGTTGATTGTGACCACCATGTCCAAGTGCCTGGAATCCGTAAGTGGATGGATGGGAGAGAATAGGCTGAAGCTGAACCCCGATAAGACTGAGGTGTTGCTCGTGGGAGACAAAAGAAGGTTAGGAACTACTGACCTGGTGCTTAATGGGGTGAGTTTACCCCTGAAGAACCAGGTCCACAGTCTTGGGGTCATTCTTGACTCCCAGCTGTCCATGGAGGCTCAGATTACAGCAGTGAGCCGGGCAGCTTGGTATCAATTACATTTGATACAGAGACTGCGACTCTACCTTCCTGTTCATTTGCTCCCACGAGTGATACATGCCCTGGTCTACTCTCGCTTAGACTACTGCAATTCACTCTATGTGGGGTTACCCTTGAAAATGTTCTGGAAATTGCAGCTGGTACAGAATGCGGCGGCACGCTTGATTAAGCAGAGCCGTCGCTGGGATCATATCACCCCAGTGTTATTAGATCTTCACTAGCTACCAGTTGTTTACCGGGCCCAATTCAAGGTGTTGGTGTTGACCTTTAAAACCCTATATGGTTTCGGCCCAGTATATCTGAAGGAACGCCTCCAGAATCACCAATTATGCTGCCTGACAAGATCAGCCTCGCAAGACCTTCTCTCGGTCCCACCGGTAAGAACAGCTAGGCTGGTACGGACCAGAGAGAGGGCGTTCTCTGTTGTGGCCCCCACCTTCTGGAACTCCCTCCCTTTCGATCTCCGACGTGCTCCCTCCTTGTCAAGCTTTCGCCAAGCCTTAAAGACCTGGCTATTCAGGCAGGCATACAAGATTGAGATAGATTAATTCTACGTTATATGAACTGAAGGATGGTTTTAGCTTATATTTGATTGTTGTTGATATATATATATATATACTGCTTTTATTTTGTTGTACGTCGCCTAGAGTGTCCCTAACCCGGACAGATAGGCGACTGAAAAATAAAATTTATTATTATTATTATTATTATTATTGTTGTTGTTGTTGTTCTCTAAAGATACAGAAACTCATGATTTTAGGTTTCTTCCTATCTCTGTGCTCTTTGGCTCCTGGCAGTTACAGGTAGCTCATGCTTCCACAGAAGGGCTGTTTCCCAGGATTCTTTGCAACTCTTAGACTTCCAAACTTTAGTTCACTGAGATGAATCAAAGAATGAAAAATTGCCCAAAATATTATTATTATTATTATTTATTATACTTGTATACCGCCCCATAGCCGAAGCTCTCTGGGCGGTTTACAGTAACATCCTTTGTAACAGTGTCTTTATGATATATGGTTTATTTACATATATATACAACCTGAGCTTAAGATGGAAAAATTCTCACTGTTAACACTCCAACGGATCTTGCTTCCCCTTTTGGTTTCTAGGGGAGTTCCCAAATCCTTGGCTTAGGATTCAGAACAGAGAGTAAATCTCTCTGTGTCTTTCCAGCTTCCAGCTCCACATCAGACTAACCCAAAATCTATCCCCTGTCCCAACCAGGAATGTGGGAAGGGATAGCCACATTCCTATGGCAATACATTGCTACTGCTGTTATTTCTTACATTCAGTTTTACGGTATTACAGTTTGAACATCCATATAATAATAAAATGTAAGAAGATATTTGAGAATCCTTGGTCTGGAAATATTTCATACATGGCTATTCCATTTTTGTGTTCATATCGTTCTTTATTTTTTGTTTAATCTAGTAAAATTACCTTCTCTTGAATGGATTTACTTATTGATATTATGATTATTTCTAATTCTTTCCCTTTTTCATTTATTTTATGTATTTCTAATTTGACATGTTACTCATTTTTGGAAAAGGTATCATGCAATTAAAAAGATGATGATGGTGATGATGATGTGTGTGCATATTTGCTAGAAAATAAGACTGTGCAAAACCAGTCAGGGTGACTCCAGATGTCCTTTAACTGCATAAAGACGAGTGTGGTTGATCATGTTGTGATAAAGCAATGCATGTAAAACTCATGGCAGTCCTTATTTTGTGATTCATTCATGATTTCTGCAAAATGAAGAGAGATTTAGGTCTAAATTTCCAAGGTAAGTATTTGAGTTTCATTACTGCTGTAATGGACATTAATTCTCAAAACTGAACATTTTAAGAATCAGAGGTCATCTTTCATTTTTGTGGTTAAGTGCTCCTTTGTATTCAGATCAGGCCTGAGGACAATAATGTAGCACTTGGGCATGAAGATGCACCCCAGAAGCCCAGCACTGGAGGCCAAGATGGAGAAGACCTGCACGGCTACCATGTATTTCCCCTTTGTGCTCAGGTAGGTGGGCACAAAGGAGACCCAAACACTGCAGAAGACCAGCATGCTGAAGGTGATCAGCTTGGCTTCATTGAAAGCCCCAGGCAGCTTCCTGGCAAGGAAAGCCACCGTGAAGCAGATGGCAGCCAGGAAGCCCATGTAGCCGAGGCCACTATAAAACATGGTCACGGACCCTTCGTTGCATTGCAGGATGATCTCTCTAGTTTGGGAATGCATATCAGACTCAGGGAATGGGGGAGAGATCCCCAACCAGATGGTGCAGATGACAACTTGGACACAGGTGCAGGAAATGACTATGGAGTTGGCCAGACTCTTCCCCAGCCATCTTCTCACTTTGTTCCCAGGCTTTGTGGCTAGGAAGGCCAGCACCACAGTGATGGTTTTTGCCAAGACAGAAGACATGGCAACTGAAAAGATGATGCTGAAGGCTGTTTGTCGGAGAAGGCAGGTCTCTTTCCTTGGCTGGCCGATGAACAGGAAGGATAACAGAAAGGAGAGCAGGAGGGAGATGAGGAGGATGAAGGAGAGGTCCCTGTTGTTGGCTTTGACTATGGGAGTTTCTAAGAATTTAATGAAGATTCCTAAAACAAAGCCAGTGATTAAGGACAAGAATAGGGAAATGGAAGCTAAGATGATCCCCAAATGTTCTTGATAAGCCAGGAAGTTGGTAGTTTTGTGAATACATTGATCTTGTTCTGTGTTTGGATGCTGATCATCTGGACATTTGATGCAGTCATCTGCATCTATGTAGGAGAAAGAGAATTGATTCAGGAACACTTACATCCATAACCATCTATGTTCTGTTAGATAATATATAGATAGTTAATAGGGTTATTAGGTAATAGATAATAGAGGAAGATGTTGATGTGGGAGAGATCAGGAAAGAAGAATGTGTGTTAGGGAAGGGGAGGCAAAATGCTTGCTCATTTTAGGAATAGAAAGATCTTTTCATTTCACTTCCCTCAGTTCCTCATTTTTTTCCATTCTTAAATTCAGTTCTCCACATTTCTGCAGCAATGTGTGATTTTTTTTAAAAAAAAATACCCTCATGAAATTTCTCCAGTATTTTAGAGTGAATTTCTCCCAATCAATACATTTTAAAGGGTTTTACTATTGCACTCATTTTTGCAAGCCACTTTTGTCATATAATGAATTTTTGCATTTTATTTTCATTTATGTATTTATTTTTATGCACATTTGCCCCTAACAGAAGGACTTTTATAAATATTGTTTGGTTGGCGAACTGCATCACTAAATTCAAATAAGTGCAAATTTTGAAAGATGGCTGTGTTTTGATTCTCATATTTCAGAAAGTGAGAATTTGATAGTTTTGGAACTGAAAAAAAGTCTCACCAATTCCTGGCTCATTTACTTGTTTAAAGTTACCCTTCTATGCTGCCCTTCCTCCAAGTATATGGAGTTGGCACTCAAAGTTTTTAAAGCAACGTTGTGAGGTAGGATAGGACGAGAAGTAGTTACCCAAGGAGTTTCAAGGCAGAGTGGGGATTTGTCCATGGTCCTAATGCAAAAATCCAGCAACAATACCACACTGGCTTTCTCCATCAGAGAGCATGCTTCAGTCCATGCCTCATCACCCAAGAAAGGTTTTTAGATAGCAAGGGCAGGAAATCTGCCTCTGTGAGACATTCCAGAGGAGACCACATAGGGTAAGATGGAGCAGTTCCTTAGCTTGGCGTATAGACAGGGAACTGTGTTGTTTAAATCTGGAAGTGGAAGGTGGGTTAACCCCAATATTACTTAGGAGAAAATGAGACTAGGACAGAAAAAAATACATTGGTGGGTTACAGTTGAATTGTACCCTTCCGTCAAGGAGTTCAGGTTACCATGCATGTGGTTATCTTATTTTTATATTCGCAACAAGTTAGGTATGTCAGCCTGAATAGTAGTGAATGGGCTGAGGCAGCAAGCTCCCTTGTGCCTGAGCAGAGATGTGAACTTGGAACTCCTCAGTCCAAAGCCCAAACTCCAGCTACTTCATCAGTCTAGTCACAACTGGTTTCAGTTGTGGCTGCCCATCTGTGGAATATGCTCCCTAGGGAGGTCTGCCTGGTGCCTTCATTGTCATGTTAATGAAGGTGATTAAAAGTAGAGGCCAAGACAGGATCCTTGTTCAGAAATGTCTCTCAGATCTCCACAGAAAGTGTCTCTGAGTGAATCTTTGCCCCATTTATTTGCTCCCAAGGAATGCCCTCTCCCTAGGACTCACCCACCTTCCTGAGTGGAGATGGTCCCTTCTGCACACGGAGCACAAGCATAGCAGCAAACTGGCTCCCCTTGTTGAACAACCTTCTTGTATCCAGGGCGACAGCTTTCAGTACACCTGGAGTGAGGCACAGTCTAGCCATAAAGAGAAGAAGGTGCATCAAGGGTAAAGTGTTAGGAGAATTTGTGTCTATGGAATTCATGCATAGAGTTTGGGAAGGACCCATCACAATATCCATTCCCACTGACCATAAGTGACCCACACACCTTTCAAAAGGGAAAATCTCACTGAAATTGTCATTGGTGGATTAAGGTTTCATGAATGTATTATGTATTTATGCCTCATTTTAATGGTGGGGTACAAATTCATTAGTTCTGTGAGCCAGGAGATGAAATTTTGGGTAAACTGAAATGGAGGGCATTCACTGCAGAAGGAAACCAAAATCTTTCCAACATCCTGTGGTAACAAGGGCAGTAAGCAGGACAGCTGAGTTGGGCTGGTTAGGGGTCCTTTTGAACTGCTAGGGCCAATAACCAACCCCCGTGGCTGGCCTTGCTGTGAGCAATGGATTTCTAAGATTGAAAAATGCATGGGGAATTTCTACAGATACAAGAGCCTTTTCAATTAACGTCATTAGATTACTGCAATGCACTCTATGTGGGGCTGCCTTTGAAGATGGTTTGGAAACTGCAGCTTGTGCAAAATGCAGCGGCCAGATTGGTAACAGAGACCAGATGGTCCGAACATATAAAATCGATTCTGGCCTGCTTGCACTGGCTGCCAGTATGGTTCTGAGCTCGATTGAAGGTGCTGGTTTTGACCTATAAAGCCTTACATGGCTTGGGACCACGATACCTGATGGAACGCCTCTCCCGATATGAACCTACCCATACACTACGTTCAAGATCAAAGGCCCTCCTCCGGGTGCCTACTCCAAGGGAAGCTCAGAGGATGGCAACAAGGGAGAGGGCCTTCTCAGTGGTGGCCCCCAAATTATGGAACGATGACGTTGACAAGGTGCGCCTGGCGCCAACACTGTTATCTTTTCGGCACCAGGTCAAGACTTTCCTCTTCTCCCAGGCATTTTAGCATGTGTTTTATATTGTTTTAAATTTTTAAACTGTCTTTTAAATTGTCTTTTTAAAAGATGTATTTTAAATTGTATTTGTTTTTAGTTACTGTAAACTGCCCAGAGAGTATAATAAATAAATAAATCATCACTATATGAACATAAGAACATAAGAACATAAGAAGAGCCTGCTGGATCAGGCCAGTGGCCCATCTAGTCCAGCATCCTGTTCTCACAGTGGCCAACCAGGTGCCTGGGGGAAGCCCGCAAGCAGGACCCAAGTGCAAGAACACTCTCCCCTCCTGAGGCTTCCGGCAACTGGTTTTCAGAAGCATGCTGCCTCTGACTAGGGTGGCAGAGCACAGCCATCATGGCTAGTAGCCATTGATAGCCCTGTCCTCCATGAATTTGTCTAATCTTCTTTTAAAGCCATCCAAGCTGGTGGCCATTACTGCATCTTGTGGGAGTAAATTCCATAGTTTAACTATGCGCTGAGTAAAGAAGTACTTCCTTTTGTCTGTCCTGAACCTTCCAACATTCAGCTTCTTTGAATGTCCATGAGTTCTAGTATTATGAGAGAGGGAGAAGAACTTTTCTCTCTCCACTTTCTCAATGCCATGCATAATTTTATACACTTCTATCATGTCTCCTCTGACCCGCCTTTTCTCTAAACTAAAAAGCCCCAAATGCTGCAACCTTTCCTCGTAAGGGAGTCGCTCCATCCCCTTGATCATTCTGGTTGCCCTCTTCTGAACCTTTTCCAACTCTATAATATCCTTTTTGAGATGAGGCGACCAGAACTGTACACAGTATTCCAATTGCGGCCGCACCATAGATTTATACAATGGCATTATGATATCGGCTGTTTTATTTTCAATACCTTTCCTAATTATCGCTAGCATGGAATTTGCCTTTTTCACAGCTGCCGCACACTGGGTCGACATTTTCATCGTGCTGTCCACTACAACCCCGAGGTCTCTCTCCTGGTCAGTCGCCGCCAGTTCAGACCCCATGAGCGTATATGTGAAATTTAGATTTTTTGCTCCAATATGCATAATTTTACATTTGTTTATATTGAATTGCATTTGCCATTTTTCCGCCCATTCACTCAGTTTGGAGAGGTCTTTTTGGAGCTCTTCGCAATCCCTTTTTGTTTTAACAACCCTGAACAATTTAGTGTCGTCAGCAAACTTGGCCACTTCACTGCTCACTCCTAATTCTAGGTCATTAATGAACAAGTTGAAAAGTACAGGTCCCAATACCGATCCTTGAGGGACTCCACTTTCTACAGCCCTCCATTAGGAGAACTGTCCGTTGATTCCTACTCTCTGCTTTCTGCTTCTTAACCAATTCCTTATCCACAAGAGGACCTCTCCTCTTATTGCATGACTGCTAAGCTTCCTCAGAAGCCTTTGGTGAGGTACCTTGTCAAACGCTTTTTGAAAGTCTAAGTACACTATGTCCACTGGATCACCTCTATCTATATGCTTGTTGACACTCTCAAAGAATTCTAATAGGTTACTGAGACAGGACTTTCCCTTGCAGAAGCCATGCTGGCTCTGCTTCAGCAAGGCTTGTTCTTCTATGTGCTTAGTTAATCTAGCTTTAATAATACTTTCTACCAGTTTTCCAGGGACAGAAGTTAAGCTAACTGGTCTGTAATTTCCGGGATCCCCTCTGGATCCCTTTTTGAAGATTGGCGTTACATTTGCCACTTTCCAGTTCTCAGGCACGGAGGAGGACCCGAGGGACAAGTTACATATTTTAGTTAGCAGATCAGCAATTTCACCTTTGAGTTCTTTGAGAACTCTTGGGTGGATGCCATCCGGGCCCGGTGATTTGTCAGTTTTTATATTGTCCATTAAGCTTAGAACTTCCTCTCTCATTACCACTATTTCTCTTAGTTCCTCAGAATCTCTTCCTGCAAATGTTAGTTCAGGTTCAGGGATCTGCCCTATATCTTCCACTGTGAAGACAGATGCAAAGAATTCATTTAGCTTCTCTGCAATATTCTTATCGTTCTTTAGTACACCTTTGACTCCCTTATCATCCAAGGGTCCAATTGTCTCCCTAGTGAATCCCTGGGCTGCCACCTCCCACTCCTGCACTATATTCAGTAGGACTTACTCCCTTGTAAGTGTGCCAAGGATCTCAGTTGAAGTTGTCTATGATATATCCAACAAATTATTAAAACTTTACAAATGTTAAGTGTGCAAAAAAGTCCTCTACCTTGTTAAACAACTTGGGCCACACAATGGCTTCTGGGTTAATGGCTAACTTTATGTCAGTAGATGCCTCTTTCTCTGCACTCCCAATTTTCACTCTGTCACAAGACTTATTTGGAAGCATCACCCAGTTCTCAATATCATAGTGGACAGGCAGCTCCCCATTCTCATCAAAATGCAGGCCACCCATGGATGCATTCAAAAACTGGATTTCTCTCAAGAAAGAGTGAAGCTGGAATGACATGGAAAACAGCATTAAGAAACCATGTTGGATATCTCAAACTTGCTCATTTTGGGCTCTTATGGCCAATGCGCATATCATTTAGATTATAAAACCTATGCAGACATTTAATTTTATTGATTAAAACATTTACAGACTGCCTTTCTTAGAAAATAGGAAGGCGGTTTAGAGAATAAAATCAGTACAAAATACCATAAACTATAGAGCTGTGCACGGACCATCCAAACCGATTTGTGGCTTTGATTTTTAAACACATATGCATCCTGATTCGGTGCAGACATATCTTTATCCTTTCCAATCCAGATCCTGATAATACAGATATCCAGAAATCTCATTAATTTGCATTACAAAACAATAACAGTAATAACTTCCTTTGTTTTTTACATAGGGACATGAAATGTTGGGACATGGTAGTCCCTAGAGAGAGGATTAATCCTGCCAAATATCAGATGGATTTTCATGTTACACTCCTCTATGTTTTTAAAGGTTTTAAAAGTAAAATGGACATAAAGTGCTTTTCTTACAAAGGGACATGAAATCTGGGGATTTAGTAGTCTCCATAGAGGGGATTAATCCTGCTAAATTTCCTCTGTGTAGCTCCAGTAATTTCATGCTAGTCCCCTTTAAACTTTCCTTTGTACATTTTTCAAAAAAACTCTTTGACTGCTCAGTCATGCCAGATCTCCTGTGTTTTTTAAATTAAATTAGGTTTGTGAATCACTAGGCTCTGGTTGACAGCATCAGGCAGGTACAGGTGGGCAGCACCATGGAAATAATATATGCATGTAGAGACATCCAATATGGTGGCCCCTAAAGAGGGGATTACCCCTTCCAAATACCCACAGAAGTTTACATGCTAGCCCCTTTTAAAGTTTACAATGGTTTAATATTTAAAATGGAGACATCACATTTTTGTTTTTACTCATAGGGACTTTAAATTTGGAGACATCATAGCCCCCATAGAGGAAATTAACCTTTCCCAATATCAGGTGGGTAGCTTCAGGGTATTTCATGCTAGCCACCTTTGAAGTTTCCTTTTTTCAAAAAAGATTAAAAAAAGACTGAGAGTGCTCATTCAGTCTTGCCAGTGCTCAGGGTAAGAAATGCCCACAAGGTTTAGCTGGTTAGGTAATAGTAATACTGTGTATCCTCCAAGGCTATATCACACAAGGTGGCTGCTTCTTATGGCTTGTGGAGAGGAACTGATTTAATAATATTAACATTTAAGGATGGCTGGCAGCCAGAATAAACTCTGAGATAAGTAATCAACAAAAGAAAAGAAATGTGATGGATGTGTGGTGGATTGTAGTCTTAATTAGGGTTGCCTGGTCTCCAGTTTCCAACCAGAGACTCCATATTTTTTGGGTCCTTTCTGGTTCTCCAGGTGAATCACCCCAATCTCTGGCTGGCTGCTCTAAGCCCAGGCTTTTAGGTTTGTAGCCAATAAGTGAAGTCAGACTAGTGATTGACATGGGATTTGTTGACCTGCTGGCAATAGCTAGAACCCATTGCAAAGCCAGAAAACTGTTGTCTTTTCTTGGTTTATAGCTTTCTCTCTGTGTGCAGGTCAGGAGATATAGAACAAAAAAAACAACAGGTTTGTGGTAGGCAGTTGTTTACTGTAAACAATTTCAGCTGTAGTTAAAGTGTACATACAGAGTTTTTTTAAGTACTTGCAAAAATCCATATTATAAATTTTATCTTTCAAATAATTTTTAGAGAGATTTTACGCAGAAGTACAGGAGGAAATTGATCACACAACAAAACAAGATATGATGATAATCATGGGGGACTGGAATGCAAAAGTAAGGAACAGAGAAGAACTAGGAATTGTGGGGAAATAGGGCTTAGGTGACAGAAATGAAGCAGGAGAAAGAATTATTGAATTCTGTGAAGCCAATCATTTGTTTCTTGCAAACACATTTTTTGAGCAACCAAAAATACGACTGTACACATGGACATCACCAGATGGTCAAAATAGGAATCAAATTGATTATATAATTGGAAACAGAAGATGGAGAAGTTCCATACTTTCTGTGAAAACAAGACCAGGAGCAGACTGCGGTACAGATCATGAACTGATGGTATCAAAAATCAGAGTAAAGCTAAAGAAGAACAACAAAGCAATCATAATGCCAAAATACAATTTAAATAACATCCCAGAAGAATATAAAGATCAAATAAGGAACAGGTTTGAGGCTTTAAACTTAGAGGGCAGAGAACCGGAAGAACTATGGACTGAAGTCAGGGACATTATCAGGGAAGAATGCAAAAGGGCAATACCTCTAGTTAAAAAGAGAGAAAGACCTCAATGGATGACTGAAGAAACTCTTAAAATGGTTAGAGAGAAGGAAAGCAAAAGCAAAAGGAGATAGAAACACAGTCAGAACCCTAAATGCAACAATACAGTGACTAGAACGTAGGGACAAAGAGAACTATTACAATAGTTATTGTATAGAAATAGAAAAGGGAAACAAAATGGGAAGAACAAGAGCCCAATTCCAAAAGATGAGAGAAATGAAAGGGAAATTTAAACCACAAGTAGGGAAGTTGAATAATCAACAGGGGAACACACTGACTGACCAAGATGAAATAAAAGAAAGATGGAAGCAATACACTGAAGAACTCTATAAAAGAGATGCCAGGATGACAGATTCATTCATGGAGGAACCATATGATGAAGAACCAGAAATTTTAGAATGTGAGGTGAAAGCTGCTCTTAAAATACTTGGAAGAAACAAATCACCAGGAACAGATGGCATACCAATAGAGTTGCTACAAGCTACTGAGACTGAATCTGTCCAAATTTTGACAAAAGATTGTCAAGAAATATGGGAAACTAAACAATGGCCCACAGACTCGAAGCGTTCCATATATATCCCACTTCCAAAGAAAGGGGATCCCAGAGAATGCAGTAATTACCAAACTATTGCCTTAATATCCCATGCAAGTAAAGTAATCCTCAAGATTCTACAACAAAGGCTCTTACCATATATGGAGTGAGAAATGCCAGACGTCCAAGCTGGATTTAGAAAGGGAAGAGGCACCAGAGATCATATCGCAAACATACGTTGGATAAAGGAACGGAGCAAGGAATTTCAGAAGAAAATCACCCTGTGCTTTATAGACTACAGCAAAGCCTTTGACTATGTAGATGATGAAAAACTATGGTATGCTTTAAAAGAAATGGGGATCCCACAGCATCTGATTCTCCTGATGCGCAACCTATACTCTGGACAAGAGGCTACTGTAAGAACAGAATATGGAGAAACCGATTGGCTCCCCATCGGAAAGGGTTTGAGACAGGGGTGTATTTTATCACCCTATTTGTTTAATCTGTATGCAGAACATATCATACGGAAAGCAGAGTTGGACCAAGATGAAGGAGGTGTGAAAATTGGAAGGAGAAACATCAATAATTTAAGATATGCAGGTGATACCATACTCTTAGCAGAAACCAGTAATGATTTGAAACAAATGCTGATGAAAGTTCAACAGGAAAGCACAAAAGCAGGACTACAGCTGAATGTCAAAAAGACTAAAGTAATGACAACAGAAGATTTATGTAACTTTACAGTTGACAATGAGGACATTGAACTTGTCAAGGATTATCAATATGTTGGCACACTCATTAACCAAAATGTGGACAATCGTCAAGAAATCAGAAGGCAGCTAGGACTGGGGAGGGCAGCTGTGAGAGAACTTGAAAAGGTCCTCAAATGCAAAGATGTATCACTGAACACCAAAGTCAGGATCATACAGACCATGGTATTCCCAATCTCTATATATGGATGTGAAAGTTGGACAGTAAAAAAGGTGACCTTGGTTGACTGGCTGCTGGGATTTTTTTTTTTTTTTTTAGTTTTGGTTAGGAATTCTGACTGGCTGTGGGAAGCTGAGTTTTCTGCTTTACTTGTAGGAATCTTCTTGTGATTAGTATGGTATTACATTTAGGAAATCATCACTGTATTTTCCTTTTTCTATTCGCATTTCATTTATCTTTAACCTCTCTCTTAATTCCATAGAAGCAACAACAGTGGTTCCATGTGCTCTGCTCAAGCCCCTTAAACCCACTGATGATGCACCTTGTAGGGTGCATGAAGGTTTGTTTTTTGCTTAATAGTGCTAAAAGAGAATTTGCATACTGGGAAGTGTGGTTTCAACTGCTGTTGTTCACGGTCTGCCTGTGTAGGTAGACCAAACCACGTATGTTTTCTCTCTGTCAGTTATTACTTACTGGAATTGGGCTGGCTGTCAAAGTGAGGTTAGAGCAGCCCACAGGGTAGGCAGAAAAGGGTAGAGAATCCTTTTAACTCTTACTCATTCCTCAAATATCTCTCTGCAGTGAATGGTCACGTCTGTAAGGAAGGTTGGAGCAGCCACATTAAAAGGCAGGCAGGGCATTCCAGGCAGGGGGTTGCTAACCCTACTTTGATATGGATATATTTGCAAATGATCCCTAGTCAAGCCTTACCAACAGCACAATCCTAACCATGTCTACTCAGACATAAGTCCTGTTGAGTTCTCTGGTTCTTAGTCCATTAATAAGTGTGCTTAGAATTGCTGCTTTCAGGGGCATCCATCTTTACTCCTGAGTGCTCCCATCTAATATCTTCAAAATACTAGGCCCTCTTTTTCCAACAGTGGCCTTCTGTTGACTGGCCTGGCCTGAGGGCACTTAAGCCCTTCTTGCCAGAAGCAAGTAGTCTAGGTGCATGTTTCCTAGCTTTTATGAATACGAGACCCCCTTTATAAATTGGTGTTTTAAATTGTTTTTAAATTTGTTTAATTGTGTTTTTGAATTGTTTTTTAATAATGTGTTTTTAAATTTGTATATTTGTTTTTAACATTTTTAATTACTGTAAACTGCCCAGAGAGTTTTGGCTATGGGGTGGTATAATCATCATCATCATCATCATCATCATCATCATCATCATCATCATAAATGAAAGCTCAAAAAAATTCATGACCCTCCCAAGCTAATTGTGATTTTAGCCTCTGTTAATTGGAAAATTGGTATGTGGCAAAACCACATCTCCAAATATCCCTTTCCATAAAAAGCCCCCTGCAGACAGGGAGGCGTTGCTATCTTTTCTTAATGCAAAGGTCCAATCAAATTGGGATTCCCCACCCCCAACAGTCTGAAAATGTACAGTCTTGTTTCCCAACACCAGTGGTTTACAGCGTTGGGCTACGATCCAGATTCAAATCCCAACCCAGCCATGAAGCCCACTGGGTGATCTTGGGCCAGTCTCTCAGCCTGACATTGAAGGGGGGGAACCATGTGCACCACCTTGAGCAACTTGGAGGAAAGGTGGGATATAAATGAAATAATACACATAATGAGAAGACATGATTCACTAGCAAAGACAACAATGCTGGGGAAAACACAAGGGAGTAGAAAAAGAGGAAGACCAAACAAGAGATGGATTGATTCCATAAAGGAAGCCACAGACCTGAATTTACAAGATCTGAACAGGGTAGTTCATGACAGATGCTCTTGGAGGTCACTGATTAACAAGGTCGCCATAAGTCATAATCGACTTGAAGGCACATAACAACAAGAACAATTAAATAAATAACCACATTTCAGCTGCAGTACGTGTACTCCAGCCTTAACCAACCTGCTGAGCTTTTCATCATCATCATCATCATCATCATCACGAAGGAGCAATGTGATCATGGTGGGGATGCTACTTTGTGAAGACAAAAGGGTGAGTAGATTTAGGAGGGGGGTTAGAGCTTTTGGGCCTTGGGATGATCATAAGAACTGATTACATGATTAGCATGCTCTTGGGGAATGAGACCGGAGCAGAAGACAGATTAGAGCATGCACACACACAAACACACTTGCCCCTCCTGCAAACAACTGCGCTTGCATGCATTTGGTCATGTAGGAGGGGGGAAGCCCTCAACTGCCACAGCATCTTGGAGAGAGACAATGGGGGGGGCAGAGTGTAGGTGAAAGAAAGGGGGACTCTGGCACACACACTTAGCCTCAGAGATGTGTGGTGAGTAAATCCTGAGCTTCCTCACTGCTTCTTGGCTCCATCTGGGCTGAAGGCAAAATCTGGGTGGCCTAGCAAATAAGAATAATTCTTAAAAGGAGATGGCAGTGAATCAGGTGCCAAGAAAGGCAGGAAGGATTGGGGAAAGCAGCCTATATTCGCAGCCTAGCTTCTTTTTGCTTCACAAAAAGCCCTCTCCTCTCATTCTGTGAGGAGATGGGAGTTGGTGATAGCAATCCCCTCTTCTTCCTGGTATCTCCACCCACAGCCTCCTTTTGCATCTGCCATGTGTTCTATACGCAGAGCTTGGAAAAGTTACTTTTTTGAACTACAACTCCCATCAGCACCAGGCATCATGGCCACTGGATTGGGCTGATGGGAGTTGTAGTTCAAAAAAGTAACTTTTCCAAGCTCTGTTATACGGAGATGCCTGCCTTTGGCGTGCCTGAAAGATGCTCTGGTGCTTCAGCAACAGTCCTCCCCTCTCGTTTGGAGCGAGGGGGAGGTTTCATTTGCAGAGGCTGTGGGGAGCAGACAGTGTCCAGGGAATGAAGGAGTGTGTGTTGTTTTTTAAAAAAAAGATAATAAATAACTCATTTCTTTACTGTTTGCAGGCCCCACTGGATTACTCTGTGGTCCCCCTGGGGATCGTGGTCCCCAGGTTGGGAGCCACTAGGCTAGATTAAATGTTACCTACCCAGGCTTCCTAAACAGGTGAGAACACTCTCATGTAGCTAAATTTTCTACCTTAATTTCCAGCCTTTTTTGTTTGAGTGATATGCTCCAAGCACCTGCAGCTGATGCTTAATGGATCATGCTTAATGACATTACTAGGGCCCACCTCTGAAATCTCACGGTTTGGAATGCTTCTGATCTGCAACCCTAGTACTAAAACTTCTTAGCAGTGACAGAACATTAACAATAATTAGAATACTAGGCTAGGTGGACAGTGGCTGTTAGTAATTAAAATCTGAAATTCAAGATAATATAAATGTATAACATCAACACAACTAGGTATAGTGTGGCTATGTTGTTTCCTTAAAAAGAAAAGAAAGAATTTGGCTGCAAACAAAGAGCCAAATCTATGAAGCAGCAAATTGGGGGTGAGGGATAT
The DNA here is from genome assembly GCF_030035675.1 of Rhineura floridana. Lineage (NCBI taxonomy): Eukaryota > Metazoa > Chordata > Lepidosauria > Squamata > Rhineuridae > Rhineura > Rhineura floridana. Next base: position 219,903,122 of record NC_084482.1, on the reverse strand, counting down.
AATCAAACAGCAAATAAGGGTTTGTTAAAAGAAATGTAAGCTTGGCAACTTTCAAAAAAGCAGCAATAACACACACAAACACACACACACACACACACACACAGAGTTATAAACAATTATAAAGAAATAGGGGGAATAAAACACACAGACTGTTTTTTTCCTTTCATGGTGTGTGATCCCACCCCAAGCACTATGATGGGAGAAGCAAGGCTGTCTCCAGAGCAGGGCTTCTGTGCTGATGGGCAGGAAGAATGGTAGTGCGGTGTAAATAAAAGACAGCATTCCCTCGCCCTTCATGTTTTGTCTCACTGCTAAATTCGATGCCACAGGTAGGACAATGGATAGCAGTTTGAAAAAAGGACAAGGAATACCTGCCATGACTGCAGCCTTGGAGATTCCACCCTGTCTCCTCCACCCACCATCAACATCCACTTGGATTTGGGTGAATATGCAGCATTTAAGGCCTGAGCCATGATTTGGACACTGAAGTAGGTTCTGTAGCTGTCTTGAGACAGGACTCTCTCCAGCTCCTCTTGGGGCAGAGATTCCAAGTTCTCCTTCTCTGTGCACCTTTGCCAACCTCTGACAGACAACACGTGCTTTAAATATGAACAGTAAAATGCTTTCTTCCAAAACTGTAGAAGAGCAGGTGAATATGGGTTATAGTAGTTATGTTTTGTTCTTATTTGGGACTTCATGATAAAGGACAGAGAACCATGGATGTGCGGGGATGCCTCAACATCATAAGACAGATTCATGTCGATGTCCTGAAAATTTATTGTAATCACGACTGTTGCCTGATTTTTAATCTTAAGTAATATTTGTAGTGACGTAAGTACAACCATTCCAAAATGAGGGTATTCATAATAAATAATTACACTGACTTGTCCCAATATTTCATCTACTTCATCCAGGCCTGGTGTTTCAAAAAAATTCTTTTCATTCGTTCTTTTTGAAAAGGCAATACAGATTCCACTGTTAAGCATCAGAGGTGTCAAGGCACTCAAGAACTTTTCTCCATTCTCATTGTCTGGAGCAAAGAGGCCAATCCATGTCCATCCAAAATGCAGGAGCAATTTGACAATCCCCCGGTACTGAATGTCTTCTTTCGGGATCATCCGGTAGACAAAAGGGAACTGGGTTTTATCATCAAGAACCTGAGCATTAAAGCCATAACTGATCTAGTGAGGAAAGGAAGAGATTTTGGTTTCAAGTCCCCAGAACAGAAAGAGGAATTTTATGCAGCTAAAATTCATCTTCTCTCAGGCATTTTATCATGTGTTTTAAATTGTTTTAAATTTTTAAATTGTGTTTTAAATTGTTTTTAAAATATGTGTTTTAAATTGTATATTTGTTTTAATGTTTTTAGTTGTTGTAAACCGCCCAGAGAGCTTCAGCTATGGGGTGGTATACAAGTATAATAAATGAATGAATAAATAAATAAAATTCTCCTCAGTTCCTGTGTGCCCCCTCTTCAGACCTGTGGGATTTTGTACAAGCCTGACATGGTTGAAATCTCTTTTGAGATTATGGAATTGGCCCCTTCAAGGACAGCCAGCAACCTGTTCTGTTTTCCACAGCTATAGTTTGGAATATTGCTTCCCCCGCCTGCAAGCAGATCTATCATGCCATCAGAGGTCATCCTTTCTTCTGAAAAGGTCTCATAGAGGTTGTAGCCCAGGGTAATGTTGGGTAAGAGCCTGGGATCCTGGTTGATTTCCTGGATGGTGAACAAGAAAGACAAAATGTGCCAGATCTTTGGATGGAACGCACTGCAAAAAATAAATCAGTTAAAAAGTGTCAACCTGCTATTCACCATTCAAGGAATAAAAATGTCAATTCAATGAACACATTCTTTCTTTTAACAGACTAAGGGTCTTTCCAGGCAATATAAATCTCACAAAAGTTGATCCCCAAATAATGGTCTGTATGCTCGTGCTAGGGGCAGGGTGAATAGAGACATATCCTTGTTGCAAAGTAAAAATCCATTTCTTGCTTCAGAATACAAATGGGGAGACAGACACTCCATTGCAGAAGAGAAGAAGCATACAACCTTTTATATGTAAATATTAGATATATATAATAAAATATTAGGAAATTGCTGCAAATGTTGACATTGCTTCAGCGGTTTGGCTGCCTCAAAGGGGGCAGATAAATTCTCCTTTGATGAAACAGAGAGCTCAGGCTATACTAAAAAAAGGACCTGGTTTTTCCACTAACAGGCACTGCCTGAGCACTCAATCTCCCCTTCCCTCTGTCTGAATGCTCAATTGTGCAATGGATTTGGTTCTGTTTACTATACAATAGATGTCATTCAAGCACATTCAAACATACTTGCAACCTTTATATTAGGCAGTGATGATGGGAACAGAGTGGGAAACTGCACTGCCATTTCTGTTTAGACCACTAAGAAAGACCCATCTGAGCTGCAGCCCGTGCCTAAGCAAAGAGGCTGTTCTTTGAGTGGAAATGATGCTAGAGAATCCCCAAACTATCCTGTCCTACATGATCTTGCCAGGATTAGATGCTGTCTCAGTGTTCATGAAGTCTCCAGTTCTTCAAGAGGAACAGAGGGATCAAGAAGGGGAAGTGTTTTGCCAGAGGTAACCACAGTGGGGATTAGAAAACTGGGGGTGTTCTAGGAGCAATTTCAGTGCAGGCAGGTGTGGAAACATTAAACATATCTATCCATATTCACATATGAATAAATCTTGCTGGGTTGAAGGGTTTGTGTGAAAAAAGTTGTTCATCAAATTTTGGAGCTCTGATTCTGCTAATGAGGAAGTCCACTGGCCTGTATTTTATTTAAAGCATTTTTATCCCACCCAACAACCAAAAAAGTCTCCCAGAGCATCTCACATTGTTAAGACACTCCCTGTCCTCAGTCTTAAGATTTAAAAAGATGTGACTTCCGGGAAGTGGTGCTGGCTGGTGGTTGTCTCTGAGGGAGCTCTGCCTCAGAGGAAGCTTTTTTCAGGTTAAAAGCCAGCCAAGAGGAATCTTGGACTGGCTTAAATGTTCTCCAAGGTATAGGAGAACCGATCAGATCTTCCACAAGACTTCGTTGAGCTGTCGGCGGCTGGAATTGATCAGGAAATTCCTGAGATAAGAAGGCAAGCCGATCGGCTGAAGACGGAGTCAGGAATTCCACGCAAGCTGAACTGGAATAAAGCGAAGCGTTTTTTCTTCTCTCAAAAAAAAACGTTCTTAACCAGCGAGCCCACTTCTGCCTAAACCTTATCATTCGGCTTAAATTACTGCAATAAAAGGGATTTGTTTATGAATCAGCAATTGAGAAACCTGGGTGAGTCATACTTTTTCTCTTTTAAATATAATTAAGGAAGAAAGAAAATATAAACAACTTATATACTTTTTTTACGACAAAAAGCTGGCTTGAATTTGGACTTTTAAAGTTTAAAAACGGATGAGAGGTAATTATTATATTTTGGACTATTTTTCTCTTTGGACTATTTCTTGTTGGATGAATCCGCTGCTCGTATATGCTACTAATTGTTTAGTCTTGGCAACCAGAATTGTTTTGCATTCTTGGAAGCAGATAAGGACTGTGTTGTGCTGGCTGGATTTCAATAATAGGCCTGGAATATTAACTCTTCTTTTTGGTGGAGGGAAAAAAAGAAAAGAAATAGACTGCCCTTAGGTTCTGAAACAGTGATTAATATTAGAAATTAAAGGCCTCTTTTTGAAAATGACAACTAAAAAAACAACCAAGGCCCAGGGGCGAAGAGGTTCTATTGATACACAGGAAGAGGATATACCCCCAGAAATGTTTCAAAAAATAATGGAAGGGATTAATGCTATAAAACAGGAAATGAAACAGGAAATGAAAACTGAATTGACAGATATAAAAGACTATATTAAAACACAAGTGGATGAGATTAAAGGGACAATTGGGCAAATAAAGGAAGATGCAAAAAATACTAAAGAAAAGGTACAAACCTTGGAGAATAGAACAGATATACTAAATCTGGAACTAGAAAAAAATTTGGACTATTTAGCTGTGACTGAAATGAGAAATAAAGAGCATTGTTTGAGATTCCGTGCAATCCCTGAGGAAACAGGTGAAGACATTAGAGATAAAATTGTTAATGCTTTAGTAAAATTTCTGGACTTGAATGAAGATAGGATGGAATTTGAAATAGACAAAGTTTATAGAATTAACTCCAGATATGCAACAATGAAAAAAATTCCAAGAGATGTGCTTGTTCATTTCGTAAAGAAGACGACCAGAGATATGGTTTTACAGCAACACTTTAAATATACCTTTAAAATTGATGGTAAGGAAATACTGGTGATGAAGGAAATTCCTATTAGACTTTTACGTAAGAGAAAAGAATATGCTTTCCTTACAGAAAAACTTAAGCAATGCAAAATTCAATTTAGGTGGGACGTTCCAGAAGGAGTGATTTTTACATTCAGACAACAGAAATACAGACTGAATACTGTTCAAAAAGCAAGGGACTTCTTGAGAAAAGCTTCAAAAGATATGGAAGAAGATAAACTCAAAGATATGGATATAATTCCTGGGAAACAAAGTCAACAAGGATATGCAGAGGAGGGGAAGGAAGATGATGGATCAAAAGGAGCATCAGGCAAATTTTAAAATACACGCTTAATGATGGATTACAAATACCTAACTTGGAATATAAATGGAGCCAACACGGCGCAGAAGAGAAAGAAAGTGTTTCATTATTTGAAAAAATTAAAATTGGATATAATTTGTCTACAAGAAACTCATATTCAGAAGAAAGATTCCAAATATTTGATTTGTAAAAATTTGGGTGAAGAATTTATTTCAGCTGGACCAAAAAAAAAAAATGGAGTTGTTCTCTATATTAACCCACAATTGCTTCCTAAATTGGTATTATTGGACGATAGTGGTAGATTTGTGGGGGTTGAAATTACTTTACAAGGTACAAACATTTTGATAGTGGGTATTTATGCCCCCAATGAAGATAAAACAAGGTTTTATACAGGACTTATGGAAAAATTGTCAGAGTTTTCATATGAGTATTGGTGTGTCATGGGTGACTGGAATGGGGTAATCTCACCAAAAATTGATAGGCTTTCTGAAAAAAATATCAAAGAGACACAAGGTAAATTACCGAAGATTTGTTTTGAACTCATGGAACATTTAGAATTGGTGGATACCTGGAGATATATAAATGATAATGCAAAGGAATTTACTTATTTTTCAGAAAGACATAAAACATTTTCGAGGATTGATATGATTTGGATGTCAAAAATTTTAGCGAAGGATATTTTTAAAATGGATATATTACCAAAAACTTTTTCGGACCACAATCCTGTGATATTAACTTTAAAAAAAAAAAATCTTGGATTTAGATGGAGACTAAATGAATCTTTATTACAGAATGATAAAGTAGTACAAGAATGTAAGAAGAAATTAAAGGAGTTCTTTGAATATAATTTATATAAAGGAACAAGTGAAAATATTGTTTGGGATACTAGTAAGGCATTTATGAGGGGATACTTTATTAAATGTAATTCTGAATTAAAAAAAAAGAAACAACAGAAAATGCAATTAATTTTGGAAGAAATAAAACAAAAAGAGGAAGAATTGAAAAAGAATCCAGCTAAAGTTTCTATTGTAAATCAAATTAAAATGTTACAGAAGCAAGTATCAATGTTGACAGTTAGAGAAATTGAAAGGAAATTAAATTTTGCTAAACAAAGGACTTTTGAATTTGCAAATAAACCTGGGAAATGGTTAGCATATAAATTAAGAAAAGAACGTCAAAAAAATATTATTTTAAAGATACAAGAAGGAGATGAGACGCTGACAGATAATGTAAAAATCAAAAAGATTTTTCATCAATATTACTCAACATTGTATAAGTGTCAAGAAATTCCATCTGAAAAAATAGAAGAGTATTTATCTAAACAGAATTTGCCGAAAATTACAGATTTTCAGAGACAAGTTATTAATGGCCCTATTACGTCAAGAGAGATATCTGAAGCTATAAATAAAATTAAATTAGGAAAGGCGCCAGGACCAGATGGGCTATCTGCAATGTATTATAAATGTTTGGAGGAAGAACTCTTGCTACCCTTACAGTCTACAATGAATTCTATTTTGCAAGAGGGAAAGATACCGGATAGTTGGAAAAATGCTAATATAACATTAATACCTAAAGAGGACCAAGATTTAACTAAAACAAAAAATTATCGGCCAATATCTCTACTGAATAATGACTATAAAATTTTTACAATGATTTTGGCTGAAAGATTGAAAATAATATTGCAACAATTTATTCAGGAAGATCAATCAGGGTTTTTACCTAAAAGACAATTACGTGACAACGTCAGGAATGTTTTGAATGTGTTGGAATATTTAGAACAACGAAATGATAAACAAGCAGCTTTGATTTTTTTAGATGCTGAAAAAGCATTTGATAATTTGAATTGGAAATTTATGTTCCAGGTTTTGGAGCAAATGGATTTTGGAGACAACTTCATAAAATGGATCAGATCGATTTATACATCACAGAAGGCCCAGATAATTGTTAATGGAGACTTAACGGATTCATGTGAAATACAAAAGGGTACAAGACAGGGATGTCCATTATCTCCCCTTTTATTTATTCTGGTTTTAGAAGTGCTGCTTAGAGATATAAGGCAAGATAAAAGGATTTCGGGATTAAAAATAAAAAAAGAAGAATATAAATTGAGAGCATTTGCTGATGATTTGATAATTGTACTAGAAAACCCTTTGGAAGGAATTCATATATTGATGGACAAATTAAAAGAATTTGGACCGTTAGCAGGATTTAAGATCAACAATCAAAAAACAAAGATGTTGGTGAAAAATTTAACTTTAAGGGAACAGAAAGAGTTAATGGACAAGACAGATTTTACAATAGAAAAAAAGTTGAAATATCTAGGCATCATCATGACAAATAAAAACTCAAAGCTGTTTCATAATAATTACGAAAAATTATGGACAGAGATTAAGAAAGACTTGCTAAGATGGGATAAACTACAACTGTCATTAATGGGTAGAATATCTGTGATAAAAATGAATGTATTACCGAGAATGATGTTTTTGTTTCAAACAATACCTGTAATATCCTCTGATTTACCTTTTAAACAATGGCAAAAAGATATTTCTAAATTTGTATGGCAAGGAAAAAAACCAAGAGTTAAATTTAAATTACTTCAAGACGCTAAAGAAAGAGGAGGACTGGGATTACCAAATTTGAGACTTTATTTTGCTGCCTGCTGTTTAGTCTGGATAAAGGAATGGATCTTATTGAGGAATAAAAGACTATTGGATTTGGAGGGCCACAATCTGAAGTGGGGATGGCATGGATATCTATGGTATGACAAAGTAAAAGTAAACGTAGACTTTAACAATCATTTTATAAGACGTTCTCTGTTGAAAATATGGAATAGATACAAACCAAGGTTTTATTCGAAAATACCATTATGTGTCTCAAGTCAAGAAGCGTTTTATAGAAGAGAAATGTCTGGAAAAGAGAAATGGTTAACTTATCAAGAACTATTAGAAAATGTACATGGAGAATACACAATGAAAGAGAGAGAACAATTGATAAAGGAAGGATATAGTTTTCATTGGTTTGCCTATTTACAATTGTTAGAAAGATATAAAATGGACAAGAAAATGTATGGGTTTGAAATAAGTAAATCTGATTTTGAAATAGGTTTGTATACAAATGATGAAAACATAATTGCAAAAATGTATAAACTTTTATTGAAAATGGATATGGAGGAAGAACAAGTAAAAGAGTGCATGGTAAAGTGGGCAAAAAATTTTGGTCATAACATACAAATGGATCAATGGGAAAATATGTGGAAAAAAGGCTTGAAATTTACATTATGTTATAATCTTAAAGAAAATTTTTATAAAATGATGTACCGTTGGTACATGACTCCAGAAAAGCTGTCAAAAATGTATAGTAATGTCTCTAATGTTTGTTGGAAATGTAAACAACAAGAAGGATCTTTTTATCATATGTGGTGGTCATGTAAAAAGGCGAAATTATTCTGGGCACAGATAGGTAGGAAGATGCAAAAAATTTTAAAGATAAATATTCAGTCAAAACCAGAATTTTTTTTACTGGGTTTTATGGATAAACAAATAGAAAAGAAATATGGAAGAATATTATTATATATGATTACGGCAGCAAGATTATTATATGCACAAAAGTGGAAAATGGAATCAATACCAACAATGGAAGAATGGTTACTGAAATTAATGGACTTAGTAGAAATGGATAAATTGACGTGTTTACTTAGAGAAAAATCGACAGATACATTCCTTAAGGATTGGAAGCCTCTCTTAGACTTTTTGTCGAAAGATCAAAATAAAATGATGATACTGGGATTTGATGATTAATTAATGACAGCTTATGGAGAAAAGGGATTCTGTATGTACATATTAAGGGACAGGTTTGATGTATATTATATACTTATAGCTGATCTGTGACAAATCGGAAGTCAACCATTTTATTTTTATTTTTTGTTGTAGTATTGTTATGTTTTTTCTTACTTTGTTTTGTTTGTTTTTTGGAAAAATTTGAATAAAAACTATATATAAAAAAAAAAAGATTTAAAAAGATGTGACCTAAAAGCAAATGTTTGATCCCTGATCAGATTCCTTTACACTCTTCAAAAGGCAACACAGTAGCATAGTATGGGTGTTATTTCACCAGGAATGTCCAGGGAACCAGAAGAAAGGACAGGGGTGGGATCCTGCGGCCCTTCAGTTGTTGCTAGATTCCTACTCCCATAACCCCCAGCCAACATGGCCAATGGTCAGGGATGACAGGAGATGTAGTCCAGCAATGTCTGGATTGCCACCAGATGCCACTACTACTTCTACAATTATCCTCCCTTCACCTAAAAGTCCAAATATAGGTTACAACATTAAATTACATTAGAAACCATTTACAAACAGTCTAAAATCCAAAACTAGGATGAGTCCTAAAAATAAATGTCTCAGGTGTCAAACTGAAACAAGTTCAGAGGAGAGAAACGAGAATGATCATGGGACTAGAAGCAGAGCCCTATGAGGAGAGACTAAAAGAGCTGGGCATGTGTAGCCTTGAGAAGAGGAGATTGAGGGCAGATATGAGAGCACTTTTCAAGTACTTGAGAGGTTGCCAAGCAGAGGAGGGCCGGGATCTCTTTTCAATCATCCCAGAGTGCAGGACATGGGATAACGGACAGGTGGTTGTCACTCCAACACTGGAGGCATTGAAGAGGCAGTTGAAAAGCCACCTGTTGGTTATGGTTTAATTTGGATTCCTACATTAAACGGGGGATTGGGCTTGATGCCTTATAGGACCGTTCCAACTCTACGATTCTATAATTCTACTCTGTACTGTTCTGGTGACTGTGGGTAGAAATGAGTCTACTGTACAAAGTTCACTTTTACATTTATTGTTCTGTGACATCAGAAATCCTCCAAAATATCAGAAGAAAATACTTTCATTTAACACCAGATTCTCAAGTCTGAGAACTCACTTTCCCCTCCCATTTCCAAACGTTTAACTGCACGATAGATTTGGTTCTGCTGACTAGAGAATAGATTTAATGCAAACACTTTCAACCACACTTGCAACCTTTATACTAGACAGTTAGGCTGGGGACAGAAGGGGGAGCTGTGTGCTGGCATCTGTGTTGAGACCACTAAGACCAAGCCAACTTAGCTACAGCCTGTGCCTACGCAAAGGGACAGTTCTTTTGGTGGTAACTGCAAGGAGGAACACATAAAAGGGGGCTTTCATTCTATGGTTTATATTAATTGAGCTCATCCTCGCCCCCTCCCAATTCAGTTCAATGCAAGCTCAAAATACATTCAAGAGATCAGGTTTTGGGGGAGTCACTGGCACCTGTCAGGGCTCCAGATACTTCCACATTCCACGCATTGCTCCCTCAGATCATCTCAACATGCAGCCTGGGACACCAGGGAAGGAAAGGGATCAGAATGACATGTTTGTCCATGTGGCAGCAGTATGCAAGAAAAAAAGAGAGACTGACTCTCATCAAACATAACTTAGAAGGGGTTGAAAAAGTTGAACAAAAAATTTCCCAGAGCAGCATATAAATGTCATCTTTAAGGCAACCCCTCTCCTCAGACATATAATTTAAAGACATGACACAAAAGGAAAGAGGATTAGGAGGAAGGAAGGAAGGTTTAATTTGTCTAAGAGGGATTTTCCCAATAGCTGCTGGGTTACGTAGGAGGTTGATTCCCCCCACTCCTCTAATGCAAAGCCTGGCATCTATTTGCCTGTAGGAAACTGTGTGACTTGGGTTAATTCAGTGCATTGTTTTGATCTCAGATCAGATTTATTTGCATTCTCATGTCACATTCTAGAATAGGAGGGATAGTATTTTACCAGGGATGAATAAGGAAAACAGAAAATAGGACAAGAGTGTGGCCAGTGGCCAGAGACAATGGGAGCTGACATCTGGCAACATCTGCAGGGCTACAGGCTGGTGAGCCCTGGCACAAGGTCTCCTTCTCTGGTAAAGTGGAACCATTGGAGTGCAGGGGAAACATAATGCCCATCTACAAATAATTACTTACTCCAGAAACACAGTTAATGGGGGCTCGGAAAAGATGTATGGAAGTTGCCGAAGAAAATATTTTGGAGATATGATCCCACTGATGAGGAAGTCTCCAGGCCGGTAGTAATTGAGTGCTCCATTTTGTTCCCTGATCAGATTCAAGGGGCATTTTGCCTTCAGGTTCCCACAGGCTCCATGGGACATGAGCAGCAGAAGTAGCAACAGAAGCAGCAGGGAGATCATTCTGGCTCTTCCTCCTGCACCTGTCTTGAGAGTCTTCCTCTCTCCTCCAAAGTCAGCTAAGCAGAAGAAGCCAAAAGCTTGCAAGACCCAACCTGCAGTGGCTTTACAAATATGGGTGGCATCAGAGCCATTCAACTCATGCAGGCAAATCTTCCAGCTCTGTCTCCTGCTCTGAATCTGGACTCACTCTTTTTCTGACACAAAACAGGAGATATTCTGTGCAGCAACTGTTTTTCCCCCAGGCACAATGGAACAAATAACCTAATTCTGCCCTTGATTCTGATGTTTGTGCACTCTTGAGCTTTGGAAAGAGCAAAGATAAATCGCCATGATTGTGATCATTATACAGGGAAAAAAGTTCATCTCTATTGTATCCTGGACTCTCTGAGTGTCTCTAGGGGCAGGGGCAGAGCTGGAGATAAACATGTTTTTGAGAAACTGCAAATGTGGCTCTGAGGTTTGACATGAGACAAAGTGTGTGTGTGTGTGTATGTGTAGAGTTTGGTCTGAAATTTCCTGATAAAAGGATCAAAAGAGTCCTGCAGTTGCATCATTCTAAAGTCCCATCTAGTCCAACATCCTGTTTGCCACAGTGGCCAAGAAGACACCTCTGGAAAATTCACAAGCAGAGCATGAGGGAAACTGGGACATGCCACCTCTGATCCTGGCATTTGGGTAATCCAGTTTGAAAACTCTCTAAGGTGGTGGCCATCAGTACATCCTGGGCCTGTCAGCGTCTCAGTTTGACTTCATGCTCTGTAAAGAAGTCCTTGGATTCTAATGTTATGAGAAAAACCTCTCCCTTCCCACTTTCTCTAGACCATGAATAAACATATGCACCTCTATTGTGACTCTCCCTTGCTTGCTTTTTTTCTCTCAGCCACAGTTTGCTAATCTTCTTAGTCCCATGGGCACATTTGAGTTTTTGAGCAAGCACTGTGGGTGCCACCCCTTCTGGTCACTCCTCTTCCTCCTCCCAAGGACCTCACCGTCATCTTTGAGAGAGAAAGAGAGAAGCAATGTGCACACTCCCTGGTAAAAATCTGATCCAGAGAAATTCATCTGAGCTATTAAGGCACATAGAGCTGAAACAGGAAGCGGGAACGAGTGTCACTCTTGCAACTTCCTCCTTCAGCTCCTGGTACATTTCAACCACTACCTCATCCTCATGACCCAAGTGGGCAATGTGTGTGTGGTCTCAGAGGACTCACAGACAGCAGAGGAAGACCTCAAGGGAATACTTGTGCCCATGGGCACTACATTGGTGATCCCTGTTCCAAGTGTAAAAGCTCCAGACATTCGACCTTTCTTCATAAGGGATAATTGTCTGTGAAATAATTTTGGGAACCCTTTTCTGCATTTGTGTGAAATGGGATGGGTCACATTCTGTAACACACACACAATGTTAAGTAATGTTACTCTTTCCTTTCTCATCCGAAATGCTTTTCAGCTTTCTCTTTTTTAAAATTCTCTCCTTCTGTCCCGCTTTAGAAAAAAAGAATGACTTTCACAGTTTAATGGTGTGCTGTCTGAAGTCCTTTCTTTGTCTGTCCTCAATCTTCCAAGGTTCAGCTTCGTTGGATGTTTGTGACTCCGAGTGTTATAAGATTTGGAGAAAAAGAGGATGCACCCTGCTCTTCTCCAGCATCACAGTGCAAATGAGAGAGAAGGGGCTAAGTGGAGGCAGGCCCCATAGGTCAAATGGGGCACTGCCCTACCAACCTCAGCCTGCCCCCCTCACCCAACTCCCACCTGCCTCAGATGGTGGTTCTTACAGAATCATATATCATACATAGAGGTGGAAGGGGCCTCTAAGGAATCCATGGTAAAGCATCCCCATGTCCAGCTGCCTCTTGAAGGCTCCCAGTGTTGGAGAGCCCACCACCTCCCACCAGCTGCCCATCACTGGCTCTGACTGCACCTCCTCTGGGTCTCTCTGCCTCTAGGTCTCATTGGGCACCAACCACCACTTGGGGGGGATGCTGTTTCTTCCTCCCCATCATCACTCACAAATTCCCTGAGGATAATATCATCAGTAGCTACTAGCCATGATGGCTATGCACTACCTCTGAATCATACAAGTTGCTGCAGATGAATAGTGGGAGAGTGCTGTTGCCCTTAAGTCCTTTGAGAACAACATGCTGGACTAGACAGGCCTTTGGACTCTTCCTATGCTCTCTTTCCAAAGGAAGGTGTTGATGAGCCAAGCAGTAGCATACATAATATTGGTCTGGATTGCTCAATGTTCCAACTCAGTGAAACAGGAGGGGGAATCTTTGGCCCAGGGGCTGAGTGTGGCCCTCCACATCCCCCTATCCAGCCCTCAATACTCTCCCTAGGCCACACATCCCTCCCCAGCCATGCCCCCTACTGACTCTCCTTTGCACCTTCCATGACTGTTGTTGCCCTGCTGCATCATGCTTGCTTGGATGGATCGTCTGACAGATTTAGTCAAGCTTTAACAACAACAACACAATCCAAACCATATCTACTGAGAAGTAAGTCTTATTGAGGGCTATGGGGCTTAGTCACTTAGTAAATGTGTTAAGAATTGCAACTCTTTGGAGACATCCATCTTTACTCCTGAGTGCTCTGTGATGTTCCTGTATTAGTGTAAATAGGGTAAGTGCTGTTTGTTTAGAAGATACATGGTAAGTAGAGTGAAAGAGGAGGGGGAGTGAATGGGCAGTAGAATGCTGGATGATTGGCTGAATGTTTAAAATGGCTGACAGTATAAAAGGAAGAATGTCAGGTAAATCTGGGTGGATGTGGTGTGGATGTGAGGTGGACGTTGGTGGACTTGAGAGGGTTGTTTTGGTGGGTTTTGAGAGGAGAGGGTGGAGTTCGGATTAATACTAAGACCAGTACCTCAGGAATAGATGTAACCATATGCTTAAGTGCCTTTTAAAGAAATCTTGTTATCTTTGTTATTTAATAAATATATTTGGTTTACCAAAGGCCTGATCCTAGGCTGGGGTTTCACAGACCAGAAGGGAGGGTGAGGTAAATAACCAAGGCTGAAGAGTGACAAATGGTGGCAGCGGGGAAGGGAAGAATATAATACCACAAGTATTCAGAGCAAACCAGAATTATAAGCAGTCTGAGTAAATCAAAGGGATTGGGACAGCTTTAGCACTCAGTCACAGAGGTAACCAGATAGAGAGACTCAGTCAGAGTCTCTGGGAATACTGGTTATAGGACGTGACTGGTGGTGCTGCCTAGCAGGGGGATCTGTTGAGATCTGTGCTAGAGCGGGGAGAGAAACCATAAGAAAGGACAGTCTGGACTGGTGGAGTCCCTGGTGGTGCCTAGAGACAGGCAGTAACAATGAGCAGGTAGGAACCTGACAGGGAGAGCCAGGGAAGGGCGTCACATGCTCCCATCTAACATCTCCACAACACTAGGCCCCTTTCTTCCTACAATGGCCTTCTGGTGACTGGCCTTGCCTTGCCTGAGGGCACTTGAACCCTTTTTGCCAGAAGCAAATTGGCTAGATTAAATGTTCCCTACCTGGGCTCCATCTTTTAGCTAAGATTTCTATCTTAATTTCCAATCAGAGAAATGTTTTTGTATGAATTGTAGGTGCCAAGCAACTGTGATTGATGCTTAATGTATCATGCTTAATGAAATCACTTGGACCCACACCATGACATCACTTGGACCTGCCCCATGACATCACTTGGCCTTGCCCCAAAAATCTCAGGGTTTGGGTTGCTTCTGACCTGGCAACCCTATGTGGTGCCCATGGGCACAATGCTTCCCTTGAGGTCTTCATCTGCTGGGTGTGAATCCTCTGAGGCCACACACTCATTGCCCACTTGGGTTATGAGGTGGACAGAGTGGTTGAAATATACCTGGAACTGAAGGAGGAAGTTACAAGAGTGACACTTGTTCCTACTTCCTGTTTCATCTCTATGTACTTATCAAGGCTCAGAATATATTCCCTGGATCAGATTTTTACCATAGAATAGGATCGTAGAATCATAGAGTTGGAAGGGGCCTTGTAGGCCATCGAGTCCAACCCCCTGCTCACAGCAGGAAATCCACAGCTACAGCATCTCCCGCAGATAGCTGTCCAGCCTCTGCTTGAAGACATCCAGCGAAGGGGATCCCACCACCTTCGTAGGCAGTCGGATCCATTGCCGAACTGCCCTTACTGTCAAGAAGTTCCTTCTAATGTCCAATCTGAATCTACGCTCCTGCAACTTAAAACCATTAGACCTAGTCCTACCCTCTGGGGCAGCAGTGAACAAATCTGTACCCTCCTCTATGTGACAGCCCTTCAGGTTCTTAAAGAGTGCAATCATGTCGCCCCTCAGCCTTCTCTTCACCAGACTGAACATGCCAAGTTCCTTCAACCTTTCCTCATAAGACTTGTTCTCCATACCGGCTATCATCTTCGTCGCCCTCTTCTGAACCCGCTCTAACTTCTCTATATCTTTCTTAAAATGAGGCACCCAGAACTGAATGCAGTATTCCAGATGAGGCCTGACTAATGCAGAATATAGTGGGACTATTACTTCCCTCGACCTGGAAACTATAGCTCTGTTTATGAAGCCCAAAACTGCGTTTGCCTTTTTTGTCACAGCATCACACTGCTGGGTCATGTTCAACTTGCGATCCACTACAATTCCAAGGTCCTTCTCACGTGCACTACTGCTAAGCCGGGTATTTCCCATCCTGTACCCGTGCATTTTGTTTTTGTGGCCTAAATGCAGAATCTTGCATTTGTCTTTATTGAATTTCATTTTATTAATTTCAGCCCAATTTTCTAGTCTATCCAGGTCCCTTTGGATTTTATTCCTGTCTTCCATTGTGTTAGCTATCCCTCCCAGTTTCGTATCATCTGCAAACTTCATAAGGCTTCCCTCCACCCCATCATCTAAGTCATTGATAAAAATGTTGAAGAGTATCGGCCCCAGGACAGAACCCTGTGGCACTCCACTCAAGACCTCCTTCCAATCCGAAGCAGAGCCACTGACGACCACTCTTTGAGTACGGTTTTCCAACCAGTTGTGAATCCACCTGACAGTATTTCCATGTAGTCCGCATTTGACGAGTTTGCTAATCAAAAGGTCGTGGGGGACTTTGTCAAACACCTTGCTGAAATCTAGATAGATGACATCTACAGCATTTCCACCATCTACTAAGCTAGTGACCCGATCAAAAAAAGAGATGAGATTAGTTTGACAGGATTTGTTCTTGACAAACCCATGCTGGCTCCTTCTAATCACAGCATTGTCATCTAGATAGTTGCCAATGGACTCTTTTATTATCCATTCTAATATCTTTCCCGGTATTGAAGTCAGACTGACTGGCCTGTAATTCCCCGGATCTTTTTTTTTACCCTTTTTAAAGAGTGGGACGACGTTTGCCCATCTCCAATCCTCCGGCACCTCTCCCGTTTTCCAGGATTTCTCAAAGATGATGGCAAGAGGTTCCGAGAGTACATCCGCAAGTTCCTTCAATACTCTGGGATGTAGTTCATCAGGCCCTGGAGATTTGAACTCATTTAGGTTAACTAGGTATTTCCTGGCTATCTCCTTATCAATCTCGAACTGCAATCCTGACCCCTTACTGAGATTGCTACCGATGCAAGGTTGCACACTGTTCCCTTTTTGGGAGAAAACGGAGGCAAAATAGGCTTTGAGCAGTTCTGCTTTTTCCTTGTTATCTGTCAACATTTTGCCATCCTCATTGAGCAGCAGTCCCACCGTTTCCTCGGTCTTTCTCTTGCTTCGAACATATCTGAAAACCCCCTTTTTGTTGTTCCTCGCTTCCCTCGCCAGCCTCAGCTCATTCTGGGTTTTAGCTTTCCTTACGCTATTCCTGAAAGCCCGAGGCACTCTTCGGTACTCTTCCTTGGTGATGCGTCCTTCCTTCCATTCTTCATACATGCTCTTTTTTACTTTTACCTCCTCCACCAGTCTTCCGTGTAGCCACATTGGCTTTTTCCGATGTCTTCCATTTTTCTTCCTCTTTGGAATTGTTTGCAATTGCGCTTTTTGTAATACGTTCTTCATGAACTCCCACGCTTCTTGGACTCCTTTTTCTTTAGTCTATCTAGCCACGGGATCCTACCCATCATATCCCTGAGCTTGCTAAAATTGGCTTTCCTGAAATCCAAGGTCCATGTTTGACTATATTCTTCTTTGGCTTTCCTCAGAATCCCGAATTCCAGCATTACGTGGTCACTTTCCCCCAAGGTACCGACCGCTTTAATTCTCATGACCAATTCGTCCATGTTAGTTAAGATCAGGTCCAGGATTGCCGATCCCCTTGTTCCTTCTTCTACTTTTTGAAAGAGGAAATTATCAGCAAGGCCCATCAGGAATTTGTTGGAGGCTTTGTGCTTCGCAGAGTTTGTCTCCCAGCAGATATCCGGGTAGTTGAAGTCCCCCATCACTACTACTTCTTGCCTCCTTGAGATTTCAGAGATTTGTTTGAGAAAGGCCTTGTCTACCACCTCTTCTTGGCCAGGGGGTCTGTAGTAGACACCTACTACCATGTTGGTTTTATTTGTTTCTCCATTTATTTTTACCCAAATGGTCTCTACCGGACCCCTTTGTTCGCTCTCTTGGATTTCCATAGAGGTATATTTGTCTTTGATGTATAACGCTACTCCCCCTCCTTTTCTGTTGCTTCTATTCAATCTGTAGAGTTTATATCCTTGAATGGCTATATACCAATCATGGGAGTCATCCCACCAAGTTTCTGTTATCCCTATGATGTCATATTTGCCTTGATGCACTAAGACTTCAAGCTCCCCTTGCTTGTTTCCCAAGCTCCGTGCGTTGGTATATAGACACCAGAAGTCTCTTTTGTCCTGACTGGATTCCTCCATTAATATACTGTGAGCTTTGCCGTGCATCCCTTTCTCTCTCCCAGTGTCTGCTGTACCCTTCAAATCGTTGCGTTTACAACCTGCTGTCTTTGGATCGGTAGTTAAGCTATCATCTCCATCCCCCAGAGGCTTTAGTTTAAAGCCTTCTTGATGAGTTTTGCCATACTTCTGCCAAAGAGATTCTTCCCAGTCCTCATGAGGTGCAGCCCATCTCTTGCCAACAGTCCGCCCTCCAAGAAGCTTAGACCATGGTCCCAGAATCCAAACCTCTCCCGTCGACACCATCTGCGTAACCAGTTGTTGACCTGCAGTATCTTTGTACATCGCCCAGAGAGCTTCGGCTATGGGGCGGTATAGAAATTTAATAAAATAAATAAATAAATAAAATATCTTCCTTTCCCTTTGTAGTCCTCTATCCTTCACGGGAAGAATTGACGAGAAGACCACCTGCGCCCCCAAATCCTTGACCTTCCTACCCAGAGCCTCATAGTCCGAGGTCATCTGTTCCAAGGTGTTTCTGGCCATGTCGTTTGTGCCCACATGGATGAGAAGAAAGGGGTACCTATCTTGTTTCCCAATGAGCCTTGGCAGGTTGTCAGCGATGTCCCAGATGCGTGCCCCAGGGAGACAACAGACTTCCCGATTCATTTTGTCCGGCTGGCATACCAGTGCCATGAACACACCTTCTCCCTTTCTCTCTGAGATAGTCTTGGGAAGGGGAATGATCAGAATGGGAGTCACCCACAGTGCTTATTCAAAATCCAAAATGTGCCGATGGGCCTAAAAATATTGGCTAACTTTGGCTGAGGGAATAAAAAGACACAATATTTATTTATTTATTTATTTGATTTATATCCCGCCCTTCCTCCCAGCAGGATCCCAGGGCGGCAAGCAAAAGCACCAAAAATACACTAAAAAGTCATAAGAATACTTTAAAATGCATTAAAACAAAACATCTTTAAAAACATTTTTAAAAGCTTTCAAGACATCTTATTTTTTTTAAAAAAAGGTTAAAAACGTTTTTTTTTAAAGGTTTAAATACTTATTGAAAAGCAATTCCAACCCATACGCAGACTGGGA
Organism: Rhineura floridana; assembly: GCF_030035675.1. Taxonomy (NCBI): domain Eukaryota; kingdom Metazoa; phylum Chordata; class Lepidosauria; order Squamata; family Rhineuridae; genus Rhineura; species Rhineura floridana. The sequence goes on along the minus strand of NC_084482.1, from coordinate 219,884,377 downwards.
TAAGGTCTCAGTTTAAAAGGCTTGTTGAAAGGTCTTCAATAGACACCAAAAAGATAACAGAGATGGTGCCTGTCTAATATTTAAGGGTAGAGAATTCCACAGGGTAGGTGCCGCCACACTAAAGGTTTGTTTCCTATGTTGTGCGGAACAGACCTCCTGATAAGATGGTATCTGCAAGACGCCCTCACCTGCAGAGCGCAGTGATCGACTGCGTATATAAGGGGTAAGACGGTCTTTCAGGTATCCTGGTCCCAAACTGTATAGGGCTTTGTATACCAAAACCAGAACCTTGAACTTGGCCCAGTAGCAAATGGGTAGCCAGTGCAATTCTTTCAGCAGTGGGGTGACATGTTGGCAATACCCTGCCCCAGTGAGCAGTCTCGCTGCCACATTTTGCACCAGCTGCAGCTTCTGGACCAACCTCAAGGGCAGCCCCACATAGAGCGTGTTGCAGTAATCCAGTCTGGAGGTTACCAGTGGGTGGACAACAGTGGTCAGGCTATGTCAATAGAGAAACGGCCTCAGCTGTCTTATTTATTTATTTATTTGTTACATTTATATACCGTCCCATGGCCGAAGCCCTCTGGGCAGCTTACAGCAATTAAAAACATTAAAAACAAATATACAAATTTAAAACCACATTTTTATAAAACAATTTAAAAACAATTTAAAACATTTAAAAACAATTTAAAAACACATGCTAAAATGCCTGGGAGAAGAGGAAAAACTTGACCTGGCACCAAAAAGATAACAGTGTTGGTGCCAGGCGCACCTCATCAAGGAGGTCATTCCATAATTTGGGGACCACCAATGAAAAGGCCCTCTCCCTTGTTGCCAGACTCCCAGCTTCCCTCACAGTAGGCACCCGGAGGAGGGCCTTGGATGTTGAGCGTAGTGTATGGGTGTATCAGGAGAGGCGTTCCATCAGGTATTGTGGTCCTAAGCTGTGTAAGGCTTTATAGGTTAAAACCAGCACCTTGAATCAAGCCCAGAAACATACAGGCAGCCAATGCAAGTGGGCCAGAATCGGTTTTATATGTTCTAACCGTCTGGTCCTTGTTACCAATCTGGCCGCTGCATTTTGCACAAGCTGCAGTTTCCAAACCGTCTTCAAAGGCAGCCCCACATAGAGTGCATTGCAGTAATCTAACTTGGAGGTTACCAGAGCACAGACAACTGAAGCCAGGTTATCCCTGTCCAGATAGGGGCGTAGCTGGGCAACCAACTGAAGTTGGTAGAAGGAACTCCATGCCACTGAGGCTACCTGAGCCTCAAGTGACAGAGATGATTCTAGGAGAACCCCCAAGCAATGAACCTGCTCCTTCAAGGGGAGTGCAACCCCAACCAGGAGAGGCTGGACATCCACCATCCAGTCAGAAGAACCACCCACTAGCAGTATCTCAGTCTTGTCTGGACTGAACCTCAGTTTATTAGCCCTCATCCAGTCCATTGTCATAGCCAGGCACCGGTTTAGCACATTGACAGCCTCACCTGAAGAAGATAAAAAGGAGAAATAGAGCTGCGTGTCATCAGCATACTGATGGCAACACACTCCAAAGCTCTGGATGACCTCATCCAACGGTTTCATGCAGATGTCGAACAGCATGGAGGACAGAACTGAAGCTGGTAAAAGGCACTCCTAGCCACTGAGGTCACCAGGGGCTCAAGTGACAAAGATGGATACAGGAGCACCCCTAGACTATGGACCTGCTCTTTCAGAGGGAGTAGGACCCCATCCAAAGCAGGCAACTGACCAATTATCTGAAGATAATTGACGATAGAGGTCCATATGATTATTCATGGTGTGGGAAGGTAGAGGTTTTTCTCATAGTTCTAGAATACAAGGACTTCTTCATAGAGCACAAAGTCAAACTGAGAAACTCACAGCCCCAGGGCATGGTGATGGCCACCAAAATAGAGAGTTTTGAAAGAGGATTACATGGCTGCGAGGATCAGTGGCTGTATGTCCTTGAATGCCAGTTGCTTGTGAAGAACGCTGGGATAGACTATTTCCCTCATAGTCTGCTTGTGAGTTTCCCAGAGGTGTCTTCTTGGCCACTGTGGCAAACAGGATGTTGGACTAGATGGACCTTTTGAATGATGCAACTGCAGGGCTCTTTTAATGTTCTTGTCAGGAAAGTTCAGACCAAGCTTACACACACACACACACACACACACACTTTGTTTCATGTCAGACTTTGGAGCCACATCTGCAATTTCTCATAAACATGTTTATCTCCAGCTCTGCACCTGCCCCTAGAGTCATTCAGAGAGTCCAGGATGTTAGAGAGATGAACTTTCTTTCCTGTAAAATGATCAAAAACATGGTGATCTATCTTTGCTTTTTCCAAAGCTCAAGAGATATTTCTGGAGAAATAGGGTAGAATGAGGTTATTTATTCCACTGTGCCTGGGGGAAAAAAAGAGTGAGTCCAGATTCAGAGCAGGTGAAAGGGGGCCGGGAGATCTGCCTGCATGAGTTTAATGGTTCTGAAGCCACCCATGCTTGTAAAGTCACTGCAGGTTGGGTCTTGCAAGTCTTCTTCTTCTTCTGTTAGCTGGCTCTGGAGGAGAGAGGAGGACTCTCAAGACAGGTGCAGGAGGCAGAGCCACAATGATCTCCCTGCTGCTTCTATTGCTACTTCTGCTGCTCATGCCCCATGGAGTCTGTGGGAACCTGAAGGCAAAATGCTCCTTGAATCTGATCAGAGAAGAAAATGGTGTGTGCAATTACTACCAGCCTGGAGACTTCCTCATCAGCGGGATCATATCTCCAAATTTTTTTTTTGTACAACTTCCATACATCTTTTCCCAGACTCCTTTAACCAGGCTTAAGCAGTAAGTAATTATTTGCAGATGGGTGTTATGTTTCTCCTGCACTCCAGTGGTTCCACTTTACCAGGGAAGTAGCTCCTGTTTCAGGGCTGGGCAGCCGGTAGCAGCATGCTGGCTGGGGCTGATGGATGTTGGGATCTAGCAACAACTAGTGAGCCACTTTCCCACCTCTGTCCTCTCTTCTGGTTCCCTGAGCATCCCTGGTAATGGAGCACCCAAACTATGCTGCTATGTTGCCTTTTGAAGAGCGTAAAGGACTCTGATCAGAGATCAAACATTTCCTTGTATGTCAAGTCCTTTTGAATCTTAAATCTGAGGACAGGAACTGACTTAACAATGGGAGACTTTTTTGGTTATTGAGTGGGATAAAAATGCTTTAAATAAAATGAATAAATAAAATACAGGCCAGTGGACATCCTCATTGGTGGAATCAGAGCTCCAAAATGTGATGAACAACTTTTTCACACAAACCTTTCAACCCACCAGCATTTATTCATAAGTAAGGATGGATTGGTACGTTTAGTGTTTCCACACCTGCCTGCACTCACATTGCACCTAGAGCATCCCCAATTTTCTAATCCCCACTAGTGATCACTTCTGGCAAAACACTTCCCCTACTTGACCCCTCTGTTGCCTTTTGAAGGACAACTGGTGACTTCACGAACACGGAGACAGCGTCTAATCCTGGCAAGATCACATAATTTGCGGATTCCAGCATCATTTCCACCCAAGGAACAGCCTCTTTGCTTAGGCACAGGCTGCAGCTCAGATGGGTCTTTCTTAGTGCTCTAAACAGAAATGGCAGTGCACAGCTTCCCCTTCTGTCCCCAGCATAACTGCCGAATATAAAGGTAGCAAGTATGTCTGGATGTGTTTAAATGACATCTATTGTATAGTAAATAGAATCAAATCCATTGCACAATTGAGCATTTGGAGAGAGTGGAGGGGAGAGTGAGTGCTCAGGTAGTGCCCATTGGTGGAAGCATCAGACTGTTAGTTTCAGGTATTTTCTGCTGATATTTTGCAGGGCATGTATTTTATGGCACAGCCATCGAATTGAGAATGAGGAAAGAACAGCTCTTTGAGGGAGAAAAATGAACGACAAGGGAACTCTCCTTCTGCAGGTCTCTCCTTTATAGTCTGATGCAATTTTAGTCTGAGAGAATATTTTTCCCCACTGGAACTGGTCAAGAGTTTACCTCACCCAAAAGAATGTATGCTGTCACAAGCATAGAGAAGTGCTCCCTTTGGGTCTAGACATCCACACCCAGCCTAAGACTTCCCCCTCACCACTGTGCCCATCAGCTGATTTCTCTCCAGGAAAAGGCACAAGAAGTCCTTTCGGCTCCCTCTTGCTTTCTTTCACTGAAGGGCTGGACTGCCTGTAGCTAGCCAGGCTTGAAGTGGCCTTTGTTGACCTACAGTGCAATCCTAACCATGTCTGCTGGAAAGTAAGCCCTACTAATGTGTGTATGTGGGATTGCAATTGCAGCTTCCCCCCCTTTTTTTGAGAATAGCCTGAGCTCTGAGTTTCATCAAAGGAGCATTTATGCACCCCCTTTGAAGCAGCCAAGACCACTGAAGCAACTGCAGCCTATGCAGAAATTTCCCAGTATTTTAGGACCTATATATATAGAGAGAGAGAGTATATTATTTTTAAGGTGGTGTGCTTCTTCTCTTCTGCAATGGAATGTCCAACTTCCCATTTTTATTCTGAAGGGGAAAATGGATTTTTATCTGGCAACAAGGATATTCTCTTGTCACCCTGCCCCCAGCACAAGCATGCAGACCATTATTTGGGGATCGGCTACTGTGAGATCTATATTGCCTGGGAAGACCCTGAGACTGATAAAAGAATGTCTTCATTGAACTGGCATTTTTATTCCTTGAATGGTGAATAGCAGTTTGACACATTTAAACTGATTTGTTTTTGCAGATTGTTCCCTCAACTTGCCCTTCCTGTTCACCATCCAGGAGATTAACCAGGATCCCAGGCTGTTACCCAACATGATTTTTACTTTGCAACAGGGATATGTCTCTTCTTTGTCCCCTTCCCAATACAAACATGCAGAGCACATACAAACATATGAAATGATGTTTGTTTTCATTAAATCTCAAATAGTAGCTTGACACTCTGTAATTAATTATTTATTGCAGTTTGTCAACTAGGTTCTACTGGCACATCTTGTCCTTCCTGTTCACCGTTCAGGAGATCAACCTGGATCCCAGGCTCTTACCCAACATCACTCTGGGATACAACCTCTATGAGAACTATTTTGATGCCAGAATTACTTCTGATGCCATGATAGACCTGCTTGCAGGCGGGGGAAGCAATATTCCAAACTATAACTGTGGAAAATGGAATAAACTGCTGGCTGTTCTTGAAGGGGCCAATTCCGCAATCTCGAAAGAGATTTCAACCATGTCAGGCCTATACAAAGTCCCACAGGTATGAATGGGGAGCCATGGAGGGACAGAGAATTTCAGCTGTATAAAATTCCTCTTTCTGCTCCAGGGAGTCAAGAAGGGGCATGAAAAAATCGGGAAACTCTGACCTATGAATTTAGGGCTTTCTTCAAAACCCAGCCTCCACCAACCTGGCACCATCCAGATGGTTCAGACCCAAACTGCCATCATCCAAAGCTAACACAAATTTTGTTAGATATCAATAATTTCAGCTTAATCAATGTCTGTTTCTTATCCACTCAGCCTTCCATCCATCCGTGGTCAGTAAAATGAGTACCCGGCATATGCTGGGGGGTAAAGAAAGGCTGGGGAAGGAACTGGCAATCCCACCCCATATATACGGTCTGCCTAGTAAACGTTGCAAGACGTCACCCTAAGAGTCGGAAACGACTCGCACTCTAGGTGCGGGGAGACCTTTACTTTTACTTTATCCTGAAACCCATACAAAACATTCATCTCTTCCTTTCCTCACTAGATCAGTTACGGCTTTAATGCTCAGGTTCTTGATGATAAAAACCAGTTCCCTTTTCTGTACCGGACGGTCCCCAAAGATGAAATTCAGTGCCAGGGGATTGTCAAGTTGCTCCTGCATTTCGGATGGATGTGGATTGGCCTCTTGGGTTATGACAATGACAATGGAGAAAGGTTCTTGAGTACACTGACCCCTCTGTTGTTCAGCAGTGGAATCTGTATTGCTTTATCAAAACAACTAGTTGAAAAGAATATTTTTGAAACACTCGGCCTGATTGTAGCATTGGAAATATGGAGACAAGTCAGTGTAATTATTTACTATGAAAACACTCAGAGAGGAGTGAATCTATTTATGGGACTACTACAAATATATGAGAAACAATTTCAGGCAAAAGTCTGGATTACAACACATTTTCCGGACATCAACATGAATTTGTATTTTGCTCCTGATATCTTCAAGTACATCCATGGTTCTCTCTCCTTTGTGATGAAGTCCCCAAAAAGAACAAAAAATTACTACTATGCTCCAATTTCCCTTCTTCTTGAACAGTTTTGGGGGAAAGCATTTCGTTGTTCCTATTCAAAACATGAGTTGGCAGTGAGAGGTTGGACAAGATGCACAGAGAACGAACTGGAAACTCTGCTCCAAGAGGAGCTGGAGAGAGCTCTGTCTCAAGACAGCTACAGCACTTACTTCAGTGTCCATGCCGTGGCTCAGGCCTTAAGTGCTGCTTATTCAACTAGATCAAAGCCGATGTTGATGGTGGGTGGAGGAGGCAGGTTGGAACATCAAAGGCTACAGCCATGGCAGGTATTTCCTTTCCCTTTTTGTGAACTGCTATCCATTGTCCCACCTGTGGCCTCAAATTTAGTACTGAGACAAAAATAATTTGCCCATTTTTTAGGAAAATCTAATTTGTGAGGCTCCTGGTAAAGGACAGCCTTCTTTCCCATTCATTTTCATTCATTGGCAATCACTCGTGGCCGAGTAAGATTGTCTTTGAAGGTAAGGTCTTTAACAGTGGGTCTGTAAGCGACTAACATCTTTCTGGTGGTTCCTTCCTGGTCCCCTGATAGAGATCCATCTTTCCCAACAGAACTTGGACTCTTCCCATCTCCCCCTCTGACTCTGCCATGCCTTGACATTTCTCATCAACAGTCTTCCCTCTGTTTTGAGATGTACTCTATGTTTTTTATTTATATTTAATCATTTCTATACCGCCCTTTGTCAAAAGACCCCAAGGCATTTTATAATATAGCCAAAAAAGGGAGACAATAAAAACAGTTTTTAGACCCCCCGCTGTAAAGTGAAAGGAGCATGTGCAGATTTTCACCGCACTGTGTCATTTTTCATGGTGCTGTAGTGGTACTGAAAGCTGTCACAGTCTGAACGGAAAGGAGAGACTTTGCATTTGCAGGGTCCTCCATGATCTGGAACCCTGAGTGATCGGGGTTCTAGGTCACGTGGTAAACTCTACATGCAACAGCTCCGCTTTCCCTTCAGGTACTCACATGGTGATCTCGACTGTGAGTAGACCTCTTTGCATTGGCCTCCATACTGTGAAATAACCTTCCCCAGAAATACAGTGGGCATCTAGGGTAATGGTGTTCCACTAGGTAATTATTATGTGCACAAGGTAATCAGAAGAGCATTCCCAAGTGCTGATTTTAAACACTTTCTATTATTTAAAAATGTTTGATATTTGGGGGGGGGTTGTTAAGAAGCATTTTAGTAGGGCTGTGGTCCATATTCAGATGGACATATTTGGCAATGATTTGTGCTGATACATAAGTATCATATGGGGCAGATAATGCATTTCTGGATATTAGATTACAAATAAAGCTTATTCAGAGTTGAAGAAGCAACTGATGCTCATGAGCAGTATAGGTAGACCACTATCTCCCATTCTTCTGTGCAGGTTCATGAAGATCAGAAGCAAGTACCCAACTGTAGAACTTACTGGGCCAGCCTAACCATTTCACGAGATGATACTTTCTCTTACCCCTGCCTTTTGTTGATAGATTTTTTTCAGTCCTGTACACCTTGTCCTGATTAGCATTAACCTTCTGCAATTCTTCAGAATAGAAAGAACCAACTACAGGCTCCTCCGCTCTTTTTTGTATATGCAGACTCCATAAATTGTTTTCCATACTGACAGGGCATTAGAATGATTAATATTAACAGGGCTTGCTCTGATAGTTCTGTGAAAGCTATGATTACAAGGCCAATCTGGAGAGGGGGCTGAAAATGGATCCCTTCAGGGTCCATTTATGGGACCAAATATTGACTGAAAGGGGCTAAACGTCTTCAGATTTCTTCCCCTGGAAACCATGTGCTCATAGAGGGGTCACATGTCTCTATAGGACCAATCTAGGACCCTATTTTGAGTAAAAATGCACCCTTTGGTCCAATGGAGGACACATGCTCATGTGGGGTCACATGACTCCTGTTTCCAGGGTGGGACATCTGGGGTTGGGGCAAATTTCCAGTGACGTCATCGGGGGGACTGGAACTTCCAGAGTGGGATTTCTGGGGTGGAATTTCTGGGGTGGGATATCCGGTGGTGTAATCAATCAAACTCAAAAGGGGTGGGGCTTAGCAGTTTGACAGGAGGTGGAGCTGCATTTTATTAACACCGCATGACAGCTCTTCCTGCCAATCAGCACAGAAGCCCTGCAGTGGAGACAGCCTTGCTTCTCCCATCATAGTGCTTGGGGTGGGATCACACACCATGAAAGGAAAACGCTGAATCTCTGTGTTTTATTGACAGCTATTTGTACAAATGAGGATGGAGAAAAGGGGTCGGGAGAGGAGGAATGAGGCTTTGCTGTCCAGTGGTACTTGTTTTTGTGGGGCTGGATGGGATGTATTGCTGACTTGTAAGACGGATTCTGCTTGGCTGTCTCAGTCTTGTAATTCTCCAAGCAAAACTCTTTGAAGACTAGTCTCTAGTCTGTACTGCCTTCAAGTCGATTTCGACTTATGGCAACCTTATGAATAGGGTTTTCATGAGGCTGAGAGGCAGTGACTGGCCCAAGGTCACCCAGTGAGCCTCATGGATTTGAACCCTGGTCTCTCAGGTCGTAGTCCAACACCTTAACCACTACATCACACTGGCTCTCTGTAGCTGTAGAAAATTTTGTCTCTTAAGCCTGCCTTAGCTGCTTCCCCCCTATTTTTATATAATTGTTATCTCTCTCACACACTCTGCATGTTTGTGTGTGTTACTGTAGCTTTTCTGAAGGTTGCCAAGCTTACATTTTCTTTCCACAACCCCCATTTACTGTTCTGTTATATTCTGTCGCCCGGCCCCCCATTTGCTGTTCTGTAGATTTTGGCTATTTGTTTGCAGCCAAATTCTCTCACTTGCAGCCTACCACACATCCATCACACTTGTGTGGTTTTTTCTCTTGTTGATAACTTATCTCAGAGTTTATTCTGACTGCCAGCCATCCTTAAATGTCATTACTACTACGTCAGTTGCTAACCACTAAGTATAAGATGCAGCCAGATTGTGTGATATAGCTTTGGAGGATACACATTATTATTATTACCTAACCAGCTAAACTTTGTGGGCATTTCTTACCCTGAGAGTTGGCAAGACTGAAGGAGCACTCACAGTCTTTAATCTTCTTTTGAAAAAAAGGAAATTTCAATGGTGGCTAGCCTGAAATACCCTGGAGCTACCCACCTGATATTTGGAAGAGTTAATCTCCTCTGTGAGGGCTATTATGTCTCCAAATTTAAAGTCTCTATATGAAAAAACAAAATTGAGATGTCTCCATTAAATTTTTTTAAACCTTTTAATCTTTAAAGAGGGCTAGCTTGTAAATTCCTGTGGCTAACCACCTGATATTTGGAAAGGTGCATCCCCTCTTTAGGGGCCACCATATCCCCACATTTCATGTCTATACATGTATATATTATTTTCATGGTGCTGCCTACCTAACCTGCTTGATGCTGCCAACTAGTGCCTAATTATTCATAAACCTATTTTTAAATATATATATTTGGCAGGATTACTCCCCTCCATAGAGGCAACTATGGCCCCAAATATCATATCCCTGTGTGAAAAAGGAAGAAAGCTATGTCCATTTTAATTTTAAAATCTTTTAAAACTTAGAGAAGGATAAAATGAAAACCTCTCTGGCTACTCACCAGATATTTTGCAGAATTAATCCTCTCTCCAGGGACTACCATGTCGCTAAATTTCATATCCTTATGTGAAAAGCCAAGAAGGTTATGGCGGTTTATGTTTTGTAATGCAAGTTAATGGGATTTCTTCATATTTATATTATCTGGATTTGTATCGGAATGGGAACACATAAGTCTGGACCAAATAGGATTTATATGTATTTACAAACCAAAGCCACAAATTGGGTTGGGAGGTCTCTGAACTGTCATACAGTTTATTGTCTATAAATGTTTTAATCACAAAATTGAATGTCTCAATAGGTTTTAGAATCTAAATGATATGTGTACTGGCCCCAATTCATAAGAAGTCAAAGTGAGCAGTAATGAGGTATCCAATGTGGTTCTATGCTTTCTTAAAGCTGGTGTTTTCCATGTCATTCCAGCTTCACCCTTTCTTAAGACAAATCCAGTTTTCAAATGCTTCCATGGGTGGCCTGCATTTTAATGAGAATGGAGATCTACCAGTCAACTATGATATTGAGAATTGGGTGATGTTTCCCAATGACTCTCGTGTTAGAGTGAAAATTGGGAGGATAGAGAGAGAGGCATTTGCTGACATAAAGTTCACCATTAACCCAGAAGCCATTGTGTGGCCCAAGTTATTTAACAAGGTAGGGGACATTTTATGGCACATGTGATACTTGTTAATGTCTAACAATTTATTGAATAACTCACAGATTACTTCAACTGCAATCCTTTGCACACTTCCCAGGTACTAAGTCCCATTTTACATAATTATTTTATTATTTATTTATTTATTTATTTCTTAGAATTATATCCCGCCCTTTCTCTTAGTAGGAGCCCACGGTGGCAAACAAAAGCACTAAAAACACTTTACAGCAGCATCAAAACAGAAATATAGTGCAGGGGTGGGAGGTGGCAGCCTGGGGGGTATATCAACCATGTGAACTCAGGAACCTCTTGTATCTGTAGACACCCCCCATGCATTTTTCAACCCTGGAAATTCAGAGTATACAGCAGGCCCAGCCATGGTTCTTGGCCCTAGCAGCTCAGAAGGACTCCTGACCAATCTGACTCATCTGTACTGCCTTTCTCACCCTCCTTACTGGCAGGACATCTGACTGGTATTTAGGATTCAGCAAGCATGGTGCAGCTTTTGAATTGATCCAAGTTTAGTTTCCATCTGCAGTGAACACCCACCATTTTATTTTACCCAAAATGTAACTGCCTGTCCCACAGAATTATGAAATTTTTCCTCACCATGAAATGAGGCAAAAATACATGATAATCCATCCATCAAACCTTAATTCACCAATATCCATTTCACTGAGATTCTCTTTTCGGCTTGAAACCTGTGAAATCATGTATGCACAGTGCTGGGTGTCCATGAATCTGAACCCAAAACTCATCATTCACTCATGCAATGTGGATAAATCCACCATGTACATACACAAACACACCCAACTCATCCACTTCTTAACAAGCGTTTCCTTTCCTAGCTGTGCAATCAGATTTCCTTTACTTTCTGTGCCTCCTGCCCTGACACTGGTAACAGTCAATATTGTTCAAGTGTAGTATTACACAATGTAAGACCTGTAACTACAGAAAACCACTATTGAGTGATACTGGGCCAGTCATGGTATCTCTGTCTATCCTACCCCATAGGGTTGTTGTGAGGATAAAATGGAGGGAGAGGACTACGGACACCACCTTGAGTGTCTAAGAGGAATATTGATGATAACGATACAGGGATGGTAGAGAAAAGGCTTTTTCCATTGTTGAAAGAAGTAAGCAAAAAAAGGTTTCCCTGAAATGCAGTTCTGCTTCAAAAGTGGTTCCCTCAAAAAGGGTGTGTGGGAGTCATCTATGGCCAGTGGGACAAGAGATCATGATGGGTACATTTTCGATGCATGAATTCCATAGACACAAATTCTCCTAACGCTTTCCCCTCGGTGCACCTTCTTCTCTTTATGGCTAGACGGTGCCTCGCTCCAGGTGTATTGAAAGCTGTCGCCCTGGATACAAGAAGGTTGTTCAAGAAGGAAAGCCGGTTTGTTGCTATGCTTGTGCTCCGTGTGCAGAAGGGACCATCTCCACTCAGAAAGGTGGGTGAGTCCTAGAGAGAAAATACATAGGGCAAAGTTTCACTCAGAGACACTTTCCATTGAGTGCATACCGCAGATCAGAAAAGGTACCGCCAGGGCCAAGAAGATGCCAGCATGGTTAACGAACAAAGTCAAGGAAGCTCTTAGAGGCAAAAAGTCTTCCTTCAAAAAATGGAAGTCTTGTCCGAATGAAGAAAATAAAAAAGAACACAAACTCTGGCAAAAGAAATGCAAGAAGACAATAAGGGATGCTAAAAAAGAATTTGAGGAGCACATTGCTAAGAACATAAAAACCAACAACAAAAAATTCTATAAATACATTCAAAGCAGGAGACCATCTAGGGAGACAATTGGACCCTTGGATGATAAGGGAGTCAAAGGTGTACTAAAGAACGATAAGGAGATTGCAGAGAAGCTAAATGAATTCTTGTCCCTAACTTGTCCCTTGGGTCCTCCTCCGTGCCTGAGGACTGGAAAGTGGCAAATGTAACGCCAATCTTCAAAAAGGGATCCAGAGGGGATCCTGGAAATTACAGGCCAGTTAGCTTAACTTCTGTCCCTGGAAAACTGGTAGAAAGTATTATTAAAGCTAGATTAACTAAGCACATAGAAGAACAAACCTTGCTGAAGCAGAGCCAGCATGGCTTCTGCAAGGGAAAGTCCTGTCTCAGTAACCTATTAGAATTCTTTGAGAGTGTCAACAAGCATATAGATAGAGGTGATCCAGTGGACATAGTGTACTTAGACTTTCAAAAAGCGTTTGACAAGGTACCTCACCAAAGGCTTCTGAGGAAGCTTAGCAGTCATGGAATAAGAGGAGAAGTCCTCTTGTGGATAAGGAATTGGTTAAGAAGCAGAAAGCAGAGAGTAGGAATAAACGGACAGTTCTCCCAATGGAGGGCTGTAGAAAGTGGAGTCCCTCAAGGATCGGTATTGGGACCTGTACTTTTCAACTTGTTCATTAATGACCTAGAATTAGGAGTGAGCAGTGAAGTGGCCAAGTTTGCTGATGACACTAAATTGTTCAGGGTTGTTAAAACAAAAAGGGATTGCGAAGAGCTCCAAAAAGACCTCTCCAAACTGAGTGAATGGGCAGAAAAATGGCAAATGCAATTCAATATAAACAAGTGTAAAATTATGCATATTGGAGCAAAAAATCTGAATTGAACTGGCGGTGACCGACCAGGAGAGAGACCTCGGGGTTGTAGTGGACAGCACGATGAAAATGTCGACCCAGTGTGCGGCAGCTGTGAAAAAGGCAAATTCCATGCTAGCAATAATAAGGAAAGGTATTGAAAATAAAACAGCCGATATCATAATGCCGTTGTACAAATCTATGGTGCGGCCGCATTTGGAATATTGTGTACAGTTCTGGTCGCCTCATCTCAAAAAGGATATTATAGAGTTGGAAAAGGTTCAGAAGAGGGCAACCAGAATGATCAAGGGGATGGAGCGACTCCCTTACGAGGCAAGGTTGCAGCATTTGGGGCTTTTTAGTTTAGAGAAAAGGCGGGTCAGAGGAGACATGATAGAAGTGTATAAAAATTATGCATGGCATTGAGAAAGTGGATAGAGAAAAGTTCTTCTCCCTCTCTCATAATACTAGAACTCGTGGACATTCAAAGAAGCTGAATGTTGGAAGATTCAGGACAGACAAAAGGAAGTACTTCTTTACTCAGTGCATAGTTAAACTATGGAATTTGCTCCCACAAGATGCAGTAATGGCCACCAGCTTGGACGACTTTAAAAGAAGATTAGACAAATTCATGGAGGACAAGGCTATCAATGGCTACTAGCTGTGATGGCTGTGCTCTGCCACCCTAGTCAGAGGCAGCATGCTTGTGAAAACCAGTTGCTGGAAGCCTCAGGAGGGGAGAGTGTTCTTGCACTCGGGTCCTGCTTGCGGGCTTCCCCCAGGCACCTGGTTGGCCACTGTGAGAACAGGATGCTGGACTAGATGGGCCACTGGCCTGATCCAGCAGGCTCTTCTTATGTTCTTATGTTCTTATGAGATCTGAGAGACATTTCTGAACAAGGATCATGTCTTGGCCTCTGTTCGTTTAATCACCTTCATTAAATCCAATGAGCTGAAAGAAATGACCTTGATGAATCAATCTTTGGGCTACAGAGTGTGGTTTTTTGAGGGGAGGGGACTTAGCATGCAGTGCCCACAATGTGTTTCGCTTCTCTAGTTTAAACCATGCCCTCCACAATCTGCTCTAATATTGTGTGTCCACAGGGACCTTCCCTGGCACCCACAGAGTCACCTCCCCCCACTGAAATTAGGCCTGAATGAAGCATTCTATAGTAGCCCATAGAATAGGCTGCAGTATTAGTTTGGTTGTGGTGTGTGTGGGTTGCCTGTGAGAGTTTCTTTGGTTTGCGAAAGTGTTATGAGTTCCTTCATGCAATCGCAGAGATCAACTCATACTGGGAATTTTGGCGAGTGGAACAATATGTAGAAAATCCTCTGCACAGTGCTCTGTTTCTGTGCCAGACAAGCAGAGGATCCTTAGCAGTAAAACTGATGTACAAACTTCAGGATAGAAAGTTTGAAGGACTCTTCCCCCGTAACTATCCCCTGATTTCTACGTATCAGACCATTCACTGCCATACTCTGATTGACTCTTCTCATTCACCCTTTTGCAAAACCTTCCATTACCTTCCAGACATTTTGGACTGAAACTTCCTTTAGCCCTAGAAAACACAGCCATGCTTGTTGGGACTTATGGGCATTGTAGGCCAAAACATCTGGAAGGGCCCAGGGGAAGAAAGACTAGTAAGATAAGGAGGCTTTATGAAGGATTGCTATTTTTGGTGTAAAACATCATGGAAGTCCTTTGGGATGATGATGATGCTTGTTCCCTGAAGGTCTCCAAATTACTTTAAGGTTGTTAAAAACAAAAGTAATTATATAATAAAACAACAACAACCATCCCCATAAAGTCACAGAAAGCTCTGGTCACAGACTAATACCAGCCACATCGTCTTACTCAGTCAAATGCCTGGGAAAAATATGTCTTCACCTGGAACTGAAAGATGGTGAAGGCACCAGGCAGACCTCACTGGGGAGCATATTCCACAGATGGGCAGCCACAAGTGAAACCAGTTGTGGCCAGAATGATGATGTAGCTGGAGTTTTGGCTTTTGGTTGAGGAGTACCAAGTTCACATCTCTGCTCAGGAACAAGGGAGCTTGCTGCCTCAGGCCATTTGCTACCATTCAGCCTGACGTAACTAAATGTTGTGAATATAAATTTAAGCTAACCACATACATGGTAACCTGGACTCATTAAAGGAAGGGTACAATTCAAATGTAACCCACAAATGTAATTTTTTCTGTCGTAGTTTCATTTTCTCTTAAGGCTTAGCCCACATTCCACTTCCAGAATTCAACAACACAGTTCCTTGTCTATACACCAAGCTAGCAAACGGCTTCATCTTGCCCTGTGCGGTCTCCTCTGGAATGTCTCACAGAGGAACATTTCCAGCCCCTGCTATCTGAAAACCTTTCTTGGGTGATGAGGCCATGGGCTGAAGTGTGTCCTCTGCTGGAGAAAGACAGTGTGGTATAGTTGCTGGAGTGTTGCATTGGGACCTGGGAGAGCAAGATTCAAATCCCCACTCTGCTTTGAAACTCATTGGGTAACTATCTATCATCCTAAGCTACCTCACAAGGTTGCTTTAAATACCTTGAGCACCATCTCCATGTGCTTGGGGGAGCAGCAGCATAAAAGGGTAAACATTAAAAAAGTAAATGAACCAGGGATGGGTGAGAATTTTTATTCAGGTTGCATTTCAACCTGCATCTATCAGATTCTCACTAATGGGAACAGAAACACAACCATCTGTCAAAGGTTGCACTTATTCAAATTTTGTGTTGCAGTTCACCAACCCCTGTTGACAAAAATGCATCTGACAGGGGAAAGTGTGCCTAAAAAGGAATATGTGAGTGAAAATAAAGTGCTAAAATGTATTATAAGACAACAAATGTGTGTAGTAGTAAAAACGTCCTTAAAATGTGTTAATTAGGATAAAGTCACACTAACATTCTGGAGAAATTTCTTGAGGATATTTTAAAAAAATGCAAATTGCTGCAGAAATGTGGAGAACTGAATTTAAGTTTGGAAAAATGAGAAACTGACAGAACTGAAATTGACAGATTTTTCCATTTCTAAAATGAACAATTTTTGCCTCCCCTTCGCTAACACTCATTCTTCTTTCCTGAACTCTACCAAGTCAGCATCTTTATCCTATTCTCTATTACCTATTATCCCTAATATTGATCTATCTATCGTCTAATAGAACACAGATGGTTATGGATATAAGTGATGCTGAAGCCATTCCCTTTCTCCTACACAGATGCAGATGACTGCACAAAATGTCCAGATGATCAGCATCCAAACATGGAGCGAGATCAATGTATCTCCAAGACTATCACCTTCCTGACTTATGAAGAACATTTGGGGATCATCTTAGCTTCCATTTCCTTATTCTTGTTCCTAACCACAGGCTTTGTGTTAGGAATCTTTATTAAATTCCTAGGAACTCCCATAGTCAAAGCGAACAACCGGGACCTCTCCTTCATCCTCCTCATGTCCCTCCTGCTTTCCTTTCTGTCCTCCTTCCTGTTCATTGGCCGTCCTAGGAAAGCAACCTGCCTTCTCAGACAAACAGCCTTCAGCATCATCTTCTCAGTTGCCGTCTCTTCTGTCTTGGCAAAAACCATCACTGTGGTGCTGGCTTTCCTGGCCACAAAACCAGGGAACAAGGTGAGAAAATGGCTGGGGAAGAGTCTGGCCAACTCCATTGTTATTTCCTGTTCCAGTGTCCAGGTTGTCATCTGCACCATCTGGCTGGGGATCTCTCCCCCATTCCCTGAATCTGATATGCATTCCCAGGCTAGACAGATCATCCTGCAATGCAATGAAGGGTCTGTTGTCATGTTTTATGGTTCCCTCAGCTACATGGGCTTCCTGGCTGCCATATGCTTCATGGTGGCTTTCCTAGCCAGGAAGCTGCCTGGGGCCTTCAATGAAGCCAAGCTGATCACCTTCAGCATGCTGGTCTTCTGCAGTGTTTGGGTCTCCTTTGTGCCCACCTACCTGAGCACGAAGGGGAAATACATGGTAGCCATGCAGGTCTTCTCCATCTTGGCCTCCAGTGCTGGGCTTCTGATCTGCATTTTTTTGACCAAGTGCTACATTATTGTCCTGAGGCCTGATCTGAACACAAAGGAACAACTGACCACAAAAATGAAAGATGGCCTATGATTCTTAAAACATTCAATTGTGAGAACTGATAGCCGCTACAGCAATAATGAAACTCAAATAGTTACCTTGGGAATTTAGCTCCTTAGACCTAAATGTCTCTTCCTTTTGAAGAAATCATGAATGAATCACAAAATAAAGACTGCAATGGGCGAGTTATATATGCATTGCTTTATTACAACATGATCAACAACACTCATCTTTAAACAGTTAATGGACATCTGGAGTAACCTTAACTGGTTTTGCAGTCTTATTTTCTGGCAAATATGCACACGTGTGTGACATGTCATCATCACCATCATCATCTTTTTATTTGTATGGTAAAATTTTCAAAAACTGGATAACGTCAAATGAAAAATAAGCAAAATATTTTAAAAATGAACGTTTAGAAACACGCATAATAATGATAATTAAATCCATTAAGGATATGCTAATTCTAATAGATTCAACAGCACTAAATAATAATAGCAACACAAACATAGGATAGTAGTGTGCAAAATGTCACCATCTTCTAGGCCATGGATCTCAAATATGTTACTATACAGGTTGCTTTTTAAAAGATCACTTAAGTAATCGTAGGGAGATTGTGATGAAGAAAAGTCCACCCTCAGTCAGGGAGAGTGAGCAGGCTCTCCCAGATGAGGCTTTTGTTGTGCGGTCACTCTGCCTTATTCACTGAATTTTTCAAAGGGTCCTATTCTAACATTGTTCCTGTTCTTAAAACAAGCTGTCATCCATTACACGGAGGAGGAGGAGGGCAGGTTTGATCATTTGCATGCGTATTGAGTTCAATGGGATTTAATCCCATGCAATCATTCTTAGGATAGGTAAAACTGACCATGGGGGAGGAGGAGGAGGAAGGAGGAGACTGGAAGGGAATGAGGGAGGGGGAGAGAGGGGCAAAGGAAGGGGGAGGGAAGGGGCAAGAGAGAGGAGATAAGAAGGAAGAGGAGGGGAGGGCAGGTTTGATCATTTGCAAGCTTTTTGAGTTCAGTGGGATTTACTCCTCTGCAATCATGCTTAGGATAGGTAAAACTGACCTGGGGGAGGGACAGGGAGGGGGAGGGGAGGAGATTGCATGGGTGGGCACTGGGCAGAGGGAAGCCCCTTTTCTTTCCAAAAGGAAAACATTGTGAACAGTATCATTCTTTTTCAGGGTTTCCTGCACCTGTTTATTCTATAGCAGGCACATGTAGCCAAATTCAAACCAAAGCTGTCCCTGGCCACATCCACACCAGGCCTTTATTTCACTTTAGACAGTCATGGCTTCCCCTAAAGAGTCTTGGCAAATGTAATTAGTGAAGGGTACTGAGAGTTGCTAGGAGACACCTTGTTCCCCTCACAGAGCTTCAATCAGAGCGGCTGACTGTTAAACCCCTCTGGCCACTGGAGCTCTGCCAGGGGAAGAGAAGTCTCTTCTGACCACCCTTCACAAATTACACTTCTCAGGATTCTTTGGGGAAAACCAGGACTTTATTTCTCAAGTGAAATAAAGGTCTGGCATGGGTGTGGCCCCCTGATTAGCCAAGCAGCTGTGACTCTGGCTTTTAGAACACTGACAGTTCTTCCTGAGCATGCTTGATGCTATAATAGACTCCAATGTTAAATTTCATAAATTAATTAAAAATAGGCCAGGCATCTTTTAAACTGCAGAAGATGAAGGCAAGGTCAGTAATAGGATTACAGGTACTCTGTGGACAAGGCTGATTTTTAATGAATTTCAACAAATTGTGAGACCACTGACAGAAAAAAAGTCCAATAAGGGTCTGGTTTTTTTCTTTCTCTTTTTACATTTTGAACTCTGGATTATCTCTGACTGTTTTGTGTATCACCATGAAAATTTAGAAGGTTGTTAAACAAGTGTTTCTGAGTTCAGGACTATAACATTTGTAAGGTTTTGTTTTGAAATGAGCTTATGGAAAGCATCAGAATGGTATGGAGGTATTTTCAATTTAATATTGTGGAATGCAAAAAAATCCATGCTGGCTATAGTATACAGCCACTCTTGTGGCTGTATAATTGTGATGTATATTACTGAGGAAACAATATTAAGACACCAGAAATGTTACATATCTATATGTCATAATCAGTCCATGGGCCACCCAGATGATACAGGTTCCAATGACATGCACACACTCCCTTGGACAGAGGCTGGAGCTTAGTGGAGCCAGGTCGTGCCAAAGTAGCACCCCAGGAAGGAGGAAGGAAGAATCTGAGAGAGCCTGTGCAATGCTGTCTCTCCTGCCCAAGGGAACTCCAACATACAGAGGGAAACATGCTCTAAAAGGACCACTGCAGGCAAAGGGTAGTTACACCAGTGATGGGGGCTGTCATCTTTTCAGTTGCTCAAAAAATGTGTTTGCAAGAAACAAATGATTGGATTCACAGAATTCAGTAAGTCTCTTTCCTGCTTCATTTTTATCTCCTAAGCCCTATTTCCCCACAATTCCTAGTTCTCCTCTGTTCCCTCCTTTTGCATTCCAGTCCTCCATGTCAGCACATCTTGTTTTGGTGTGTGATCAATTTCTTCCTGTACTTCTGCATAAAATCTCTCCAATTCCTCTTCTTCTGCATTTGCCGTTGGAGCATAGACATGGATGGTTATATTAATAGGTTTCCCATTTAATCTCATTGATATCACTTGCTCAGACCTTGCGTTATAGTTCCTAATTGCTTTTCCTACATCACTTCCCACTATTAAAGCAACCTCATTTCTTCTTAATTTCATAGTTCCTGCATAAAATATTTTGTAGTTGCCTGATTGAAAATGTCCCATTCCCACCCATTTTAACCCACACCAAGTACTGTGATGTTCATACGTTCCATTTCTTGCTTGACAATTTCTAACTTTCCCTGGTTCATGCTTCTCACATTCTGTGTTCCTATTGTGTGGGTTGTACAACTCTGGACTCTCCTTTCGCATCTTTGCACATCAGCCTGTGGGCTTCCTTTCAGCTTTGACCCAGCTGCGTCATTAGTCACAGCGCTACTCGTACTTGTCCTTTGTTCTTCCCCAGTAGCTCGGTGAGTGCCTTCTGACCTGGGGTCTCATCTTCCAGCACTATCTCATGTGGCATTTTGGATACTCTGTTCATAGGGTTTTCATGGTATTCAGAGGTGGTTTACCATTGCTTTCCTCTGAGTTTGGATGCATCTTAGTCTGGTGTCTCAGCTTTGACCATTCTGCCATGTGTGCCCCTGCTAGGAGTCTAGCCTCTTGGTCTAGATTGCCAATAAAAATGAGTGGTCTAAACAGAAATGGCAGTGCACAGCTTCCCCCTCTGTCCCCAACATAACTGCCTAATATAAAGGTAGGAAGTATGTTTGAATGTGTTTGAATGACATCTATTGTATAGTAAACAGAACCAAATCCATTGCACAACAGAGCATTTGGAGAGAGTGGAGGGGAGAGTGAGTGCTCAGGCAGTGCCCATTGGTGGAAGCATCAGGCTGTTAGCTTCAAGTTTTTTCTGCTGATATTTTGGAGGGCATGAGATTTATGACACTGCCATTGCAATGAGACTGAGGAGAGAACAGTTCCTTTGAACACCCTTTCTCGGTTTATTCAGAAACAATATTTCTAAGGCCTCCTTCAACTATTGCTTTATTAAAAGTCCCAGTACTGTAATCCGTGTCTTTGTCTTATTTGCAATATTTGTAAACTATCTTCGATTGGCCTGTCTCCAGAGTACTTATCTATACAAAATGCTATTACGGCCAAATTTGAAATCTGGTCCTGCCTAAAAGACATAGACTTTCAAACCACTATAACCATGGCCTCTAAAACATGTTCTCCCATCTATTTTAAACTACAGCCTGAGTTTCTACACCAAGCCCCTTATCTGGATTTTCTCACAGTACCAAAACTTCGCTTAGCTTTCACCAAGGCCAGATTTAACTCTCTCCATGCTTCATTACTGATAGGAAGGTTTCAAGGAACTCCCTATGATCAACGTTTATGCCCTTGTGGGATGGGTAACATCAAAACTCTGTTTCACGTTTTAATTAAATGCCCCTGTTATGAATCAATACGCCGCAAATTCTTAGCAAGCATTTTGGAAAATATTTCTGCAATGGCTCCAGATAATATGATTGGTTATCTTATGTCAGGATTAAACAAGGAAATTACCATGAAAGTTGCCAATTTTGTTTTCGCTGCACAACTGCTAAGAGACGAGGTTTTAGTTAGTTAATTTGCTGTATTGTATCCAACAACTTGTCAGTGACTGACAGGTACCATTTCCCATTTTAATTTTTATGTACTATGTATGATTTGTAATATATGTACACTAGACGGGTCTTTGACCGTAAATAAAATGTTGTTGTTGTTGTTGTATTTGTAATCAAGTTCTACAATAAAGTAACATTTTACTGTAAAAGGGGAGAAAACGTGATACATTACAAAAGATGACATAACCAGAAGGACAGACAAAAAATAACCTAACAATGCCTAGCGTGGAAATCTCTCCACACACACTCCGTATATATTAAATAGGATGCTTTTCTCCTTGCATTCAGCAGATGATCTCTGAGGTATTTCAGAGGAAAGTGTTCCAAAGCACAGTGTGGTGAAGCAGCGGTGAGTCCCCTCATTGCACAGCAGAAATACAAGTGCAGAGAAAGTGGCTCTCCTCTCTCTAAAAGTTTGTGAGGAGCGTATTTGCAAGAGGTGCAAGAGAAAATGAGAATAGCAAGGCTCATTTCCAGATGTCAGTGTTAACAAGCTTTTGACAGGTCAAGGTCATTTCTACCGTACAAAATCATAGCCTCTTAGAAGAAGAAGTGTGACTCACCCCAAAATTTTTTTTTTCAAACATATGTGAGAAAGAGAGACCTGCTTCATGTGTCTGCTTATATTCAGCCTGAGTTGTACAGCAGAGGCGGTGTTTGGCTTTGTGCAAGAGTATTCCTGCAATAAAACAGTTTAAAAGGTAGACTGCACTAGAATGGCAGGCGGATCCCAGTAGGTCAGCTGTGAAGGGGAAGCACTAAAGGGGAGGTTCCCTTTGAGGATGTATATTTCAGTTGGCTCCACAAGGGTGCTACTACTTGAGACCTTGTTTATGGCTCCAGCTTGGATGAGCTGGTGGGAGAATGTAGAAGAAATTTTATTGGCTGCCACGTGGAGTGAATATACAATATTGGTGGGCAAAAGCCCCCTCTGGGTGAGAAGCAAGGTGGAAGTGTCTGCTCTACATCTAGTGAGAGATGGGATGTTCCAAGACTGAGTCTCAGATCCAAACTATTGGATACAAGCGCATTATCTGGAATGTGGTGATCATTTGGAAGCTACTGAACTATTTTTGTGTTGGAATTATTATTTTGTTTACCATAAGCAATTAAAATTAAGTTAGCTTCTTTGTATTGTTTTATTGAATGTTGGAATATTTATTTTAATTTGCCCATTGATATTATGATTATTTCTAATAGTTTCTAAGCTTCCCGGGCAGGCTTGTTGACCGATTACTGAAACATTTTCTGGCCAGCACTGACAAGTTAACCACCCTATCTGCTGCTAAGTTCATCTTTGCTGCCCAAATCATACGTAAGATCTCTCTTAGCCAGTAATGTTTATTTTAATGCTGTATTAATATGAGCTCTGTTAGCTCTATTTTATAACTTATATTATTTTAACTCCTGTTAAATCAATTGTATATTGGGTCTATGACCGCATAATACAATTTGATTTGATTTTGATTTGTTATATTTATTTTTCATTTGTTCTATTGTGATCTACTCTGAGCACAATTTTGTGGAAAGTGTTCCATAAAATTAAACAGAAGATAATGATGATGTCAACACCAAGGTCCAATAGCAGAATATTTGCTAGAAAATAAGACTGCAAAGCCAGTGAGGGTGACCCCAGATGAGCGTTAGCAGCACAAAGACATTTTGGCTTATCAAGTGAGAATCAGGCTGTGACAAAGCAACACATGCCAAACATAAAGCCCAAAGTGCCTGTGGCCATTGCAGTCATGCTGCATTCATTTTCATCATTCATGATTTAGGCAAAATGAAGGGATAGTTATATCAAAGGAGCTGTATTCCAAGAGAAGCATGTGAGTTTCATTTCTGTTGTGCTGGACATACTCAAAACAGTATTTTAAGAATCAGATGCCATTTTTATTTTTGTTGTCAGATGCTCCTTTGTATTCAGATCAGGCCTCAGCACAATAATGTAGCACTTGGGAATGAAGATGCAGGCCAGAAGACCAGCACTGGAGGCCAAAATAGAGAAGACCTGCACGGCTACCATGTATTTCCCCTTCGTGCTCAGGTAGGTGGGCACAAAGGACACCCAAACACTGCAGAAGACCAGCATGCTGAAGGTGATCAGCTTGGCTTCATTGAAGGCCCCAGGCAGTTTCCTGGCCAGGAAAGCCACCGTGAAGCAGATGGCAGCCAGGAAGCCCATGTAGCCAAGGGAACCATAAAACATGGCAGTAGACCCCTCGCTGCATTGCATGATGATCTCTCCAGACTGGGAGTGCATGTCAGAGTCTGGAAATGGGGGAGAGATCCCCAGCCAGATGATGCAGATGACAACTTGGACACTAGAACAGGAAATGACGATGGAGTTAGCCAGACTCTTGCCCAGCCATTTCTGCACCCTGTTCCCTGGCTTTGTGGCCAGGAAGGCTAGCACCACAGTGATGGTTTTTGCCAACACAGAAGTGACGGCAACTGAGAAGATGATGCTGAAGGCTGTTTGTCGCAGAAGACAGGTCACTTTCCTTGGCTGGCCAATGAACAGGAAGGACGACCAAAAGGAAAGCAGGAGGGAGACGAGGAGGATGAAAGAGAGGTCCCGGTTGTTGGCTTTGACTATGGGGGTTTCTAGAAATTTAATGAAGATTCCTAACACAATGCCTGTGGTTAAAGCCAAGAACAGGGAAATGGAAGCTAAGATGATCCCCAAATGTTCTTCATAAGCCAGAAAGGTGATAATCTTGGGGATACACTGATCTCGGTCGATGTTTGGATATTGATCTTCTGGACATTTGGTGCAATGCTCTGCATCTGAGGAGGAAAAAATGAGTGGCTTCATCACTGCTTACATCCATAATCAATTTTAATCTATTAGATCTGTAAAAAGATGCTGATGTGGGAGAAATCATAAAATAGCAATGCTTAATAAGGAAGGGAAGGCAAACATCTATTTATTTAGTTGGTTAGCTAGTTAGTGTTTACACTTAATCTTACTTTTCCTCTAATGACCTAAAGTGGGGCACAAGGTTCTTCATCCTCTTTATCCTCAAAACTATCTTGTGTTATAGGATAAGCCTGAGTGAGTGTGACTGATCCAACATTACCCAATGAGTTGCATGTTTGAGTGGGGATTTTAACCCAGGTCTCTTGGGTTCCAGTCCAACTCTCTGACAGAGGACATGCTTTGAACACAGAATATGCCCTCATCAATCAAAAAAGGATTTCAGTGGGTGGTGCCAGGAAATTTGTCTCTGTGAGACTTTTCATAGTAGACAAAACAGGGCAAGATGGATCAATGGGGTCACTTGGTAGAAAGACAAGTTCCTGCATTATTCAAATCTGGAAATGACAGGAGGGTAAACCTACCATTAATTAAGACAAAATAAGATCAGGATAGAAAAAAACCCCTGTGTATTACAATTGTGTTACAGTGACAACAGAAGATTTATGTAACTTTGAAGTTGACAATGAGGACATTGAATTTGTCAAGGATTATCAATACCTTGGCACAATCATTAACACAAATGGAGACAATAGTCAAGAAATCAGAAGAAGGCTAGGACTGGGGAGGACACCTGTGAGAGAACTAGAAAAGTTCCTCAAATGCAAAGATGTATCACTGAACACCAAAGTCAGGATAATTCAGACCATCTCTATGTATGGATGTGAAAGTTGGACAGTGAAAAAAGCAGATAAGAGGAAAACCAACTCATTTGAAATGTGGTGTTGGAGAAGAGCTTTGCGGATACCATGGACTACAAAAAAGACAAATAATTGGGTGTTAGAACAAATTAAACCAGAACTGTCACTAGAAACTAAGATGATGAAACTGAGGTTATCTGATGTCACTGTTTTAGCTTTACTTGCACTGAACAGGGCAAATTAGGGCACTTGAAAGAAAGGGGTGTTGACTGGCAAATCAAAGGCAAGGGTTCTTTGGACTCTGGGCTGGCAGTAAGCCCTCCTTAGACAGGACTAAGAAGTGAGACTACTTTTAGCTATTGTTGCAGAGGTTCATTAGTTAGCACCTTGTGTATACAATTGTGAAACCTACACCTATGTTTGGGGGGAAGAGAGGAAAGATGCCAGTGATGTGGGGGTGTTCAGGGTATCCTCTAGTTCCCCTGGGTCCATCTAAGTTTAGTGCTATAAAATCTCCGTACAACTGTAGTCCAAAACATCTGCAGTGGGGGAGGCATGGTGGGGCAGACTGCCTTACATTTTCCTGGAAGGCTTTGTTAAAGGGTTTTTAAGGAATGGGAGAGTGAATCAAAGGTAGGATAGGGGATGATCTGCTCAATAAATAAAAACAGGGTTGTCCTGGGGAAGAGGAGTTTATTTATGTTCTGACTTTGTACCATTTGAGAGCCAGTGTGGCATAGTGGTTAGTGGGAGACCAGGGTTTGAATCCTCACATAGCCATGAAGCTCACTGGGTGACCTTGGGCCACTCACTGCCTCTCAGCCTCGGAGGAAGGCAATGGTAAACCACCTCTGAATACTGCTTACCATGAAAACCCTATTTGTTGGGTTGCCATAAGTCAGAATCAACTTGAAGGCAGTCCATTTCCATTTTTCTGTACCATTTGCACATCAACTTTACTGCTAAGTAACCTCTGCTTGTCTGACATGGAATCACAGCATGTTGAGGAGGATTCTCAACATATTTTTATGTTCACTGAAATTCCCAATCCGAGTCGATCCCTGCAATTGCATGAGGGATCTTGTGGCACATGTGCAAACCAGATAAATTGTCATAGGTACCCCGCAGTGTAGCACACACCTCAGTCTGTTTTATTGGCTGCCCCAGATTGCTTCTCTCAGTGAAGGGAGGGAAGGGATAAATCTGTGGGAGCATCATGCTGGTGATCCCTGTACAAAGCAGAGCATGGAGGGCACAGGTTAAATTAGAGAAGAGAGATGCATTCTGGGCAATGCATGATGAATCCTCCCCCTGATCTCAGCTTGGTAGCCCAAAGGTGATAAAAATTGCAGAAACCAAGACATTATCCATATTCAGAAATGTCTTTAGAATCATCACAGAAAGGGTCTCGGAGTGAATCTTTGTCCTGTTTCTATCCTGCCAAGGACATCTTGGACTCCACCATCTCCCTTGGAGTCACCCACCTTCCTGAGTGGAGATTGTCCCTTCCGCACAAGGAGCGCAAGCATAGCAGCAAACCGGCTCTCCCTCTTGAACCACCTTCTTGTATCCAGGGCGACAGCTTTCAGTACACCTGGAGCGAGGCACGGTCTAGCCACAAAGAGAAGAAGGTGCACCAAGGGGAAAGGGTTAGGAGCATGTGTGTTTATGGAAATAGTTCTTAGAGTTTGGAAAGGACAGCAAAGGATCTCCTGTCCCTGTAACCCCAGGCTCACCCTCCCCCAATCCCGGAAATACGTTGGATGCAGAACAGCACAAAAAGGAAACTTTTTGGTGTGGTTGCTTGCTTCTTTGAACATCTGCATCCTGCTCATTTTTGTCTCTCTATTGCCTGCTTGTCTCATTTTCAGTCTTAATCTGTATCTCTCTTTGCACTTCCTCCTTCCCACAAAGTCTCTTATCTCCATCGTCAACCAGACTTTCACTCCTGCCTCCTTCCAGATACCTGCACCCTTGATTTCTCCAGCTTTCCAAGGAGTGCCTTCACTCTCAGCTTTCCATCCAGAGCCACTTCCTTTCTCCTCTTCAGTCTCAACTCAGTGTGGTTGTTCTCTCTGTCACTCAAGCTTTCAAACTCACCTTCACATTCTCTTTCAAACACCACCTTCCGTTCTTCTTCTGAGTCATCTCACACACACTATTCCACTCCGTGTTTGCTCAATCCTGGCTTCTCTCAACTCCTTTAACCCACTTCTTTGTCAGTCCATCTTGGGACCCACAGCTTTATCTCCACCAGCAGTCCTTTCATTTGCCCTTTAGACAGACATTTCTCTTGTATAGGGATTTCCTCCCCATCTACTGACACACCCTGATCAAGCCAGAATACAAGCTCCAAGGACTGATGATGCCACTGCTTCACCTCCCAGTTCAATCATCATCATCATCATTTCCCACCTTTCCTCCAAGAAGCTTAAGGTGGCATCCAGGGATCTCTCCCACATTCAATTTTATCCCCGCAACAACCCTATTGGGTAGGTTAGGCAGAAAGACCGTGGCCTGCCCAAGGTCACCCAGTGAGCTTCATCATAGCTGAGTGAGGATTAGAGCTTAAGAGATGTCACATGGAATGCAAGTGTCCTCTACCTTCTTAAACCACTTTGGCCACACAATGGCTTCTGGGTCAATGGTGAACTTTATGTCAGTGGATGCTACTCTCTCTACGCTCCCAATTTTCACTCTAACACAAGACTCATTGGGAAACATCACCCAGTTCTCAATATTGAAGGTGGCCGGCAGCTCCCCATTCTCATCCAAATACAGTCCGCCTATGGAAGTGTTTGAAAACTGGATTTCTCTTAAGAAATGGTGAAGCTGGAATGACAGAGGAAACACCAGTATTAAGAAACCATGAAAGCATGTTGGATCTCTCAGCCCTGCTCACTCTGAGCTTTTCTCAACTGTGGCCAGTGCACATCTCATTTGGACTCATAAATTCTATTCAGGTATTCTATTTTATTTATTAAAACATTCATAGACCACAGTTCATATAAAATAACAAGGCTTTATTGTATTAAAATGTTTCAGCTTCCGCCTTCATCAGCTGCTAACATACAAATGCTGTTACCAAGGTGGCAGTTATAGAGCTTTGAGGATGGAATGCTCAGAGAGGCATTATATATAAAAGTTATATATAAAACAACCCACAAATATTAAGGATACCCAAAACTTATTTCAAACAGGTGAATGAATGAACTGCCTTCAAGTTGATTCTGACTTATGGTGACCCTGTGAATAGGGTTTTCATGGTCGGCGGTATTCAGAGGTGGTTTACCATTGCCTTCCTTTTTCTAACAGGTACCATACTGAACATTAGCACTCCAAAATGCTCTTGTGAATAGGTGTATTATAACCAGCTGGGGGAACACCATTACCGCAGGTGCCCACTATTCTCTAGAGAAGTTTTTTCCACAGTAAGGGGGCCACTGCAGAGAGGTTCCTCACAGATATACTCACACTTTGGGTTAGCATATGAGTGGGATGTTCGGCTGTGCCAAGCACTAATACAATTTTGTTTCAACAAGCTTTTGCAGCAACATGAAAAAGTCTCTGCTTTAGATGATCGTTTTGTATTTTTTCGGTTTTATACTATCTGCAGTTGGTTTGTATTGTTTTAAAACCTGTTTTTATCTCTGTTTGTTATATTGCTGTTTTACTATATTGTAAACCACCTGGTGATCTTTTGACAGAGAGGGAGATGTGGAGAGCCCAACTTTAACCAAGAAAGATAGATCTCCCTCAGGGCACCTGGGAGAAAGTACTGGATATGGGAGTCTTCTGACATAACCGTAATAGGCAAAAAGGTTGACCACCACCAGGAGCCTCACAAATTGGATTTGCCTCAGGAATGGGCAATAGTTTTGCCTCATCACTATATTTCAGTGTGGATTCAAGATAATGATGACAATGATGATTCCAGAGTTTGGGAAATGAATTGATTTGTAAAAAGGGAAAGGAAATACCTGCCATGGCTGTAGCCTTTGATGTTCCAACCTGCCTCCTCCACCCACCATCAACATCTGCTTTGATCTGGTTGAATAGGCAGCACTTAAGGCCTGAGCCACGGCTTGGACACTGAAGTAAGTGCTGTAGCTGTCTTGAGACAGAGCTCTCTCAAGCTCCTCTTGGGGCAAAGTCTCCAGCTTCTCCTCCTCTGTGCATCGTGTCCAACCTCTCACAGACAGCTCATGCTTTGAATATAAACAACTAAATGCTTTCGTGAAAAACAGAGAAGAAAGATACACATTTGGTTTATAGTACTCGTGTTTGGTCCTTATTGTGCTCTTCATTACAAAAGACAAAGAGCCATGGAAGTACTGGAAGACAGCAGGCCCAAAAGATAAGTTCAGGTTGATGTCCTGAAACCCTATTGTGATCCAGACTTTGGGCCCAATTTTTCCCTCAAGGTTTTTTTGTAGTGTTATGATTGGAATCCATGCCCTATGAGTGTTTTCATAGTAAACAAATACACTAATTTCTGCCCATATGACAAATGGCTCACTCTCACTGATCATTTCATACAGATTATTTTCTGATAGCTGTTTTGATACAGCAACACAAATTCCACTGCTGATCATCAGAGGTCTCATGGCACTCAAGAACCTTTCTCCATTCTCATTGTCTGGAGCAACGAGACCGATCCACGTCCAACCAAAATGCAGGAGCAACTTGACAATCCCTGGGTATTGTGTTTCTTCTCTGGGGACCAGCCGGTAGACAAAAGGGAACTGGGTTTTGTCATCAATAGTCTGAGCAGTAAAGCCATAGCTGATCTAATGAGGAAATTAGGAACAGATATTTAACAACCTGAATGATAAATATCTAACAAATATTTTTGCTGCCTGGTGCTGATGGGAGTTTTAGTCTGAAACATCTGGAGGGTGCCAGATTGGCAAAGGATTCATTTTGAAGAATGAACCTTGGAGCCACAGCTCAGGATTTTCTCTCTTTTTGATGTTCCTTATTGACTCTCCTGGAGAAAAAGAGGAATTTTATGCAGCTGAAGTTCTCCCCTGTCCCTGTGTGCCCCCCTTCATACCTGTGGGATTTTGTAGATGCCTGACATGGTTGAAATCTCTTTTGAGATTACGGAATTGGCTCCTTCAAGAACAGCCAGCAAATGATTCCGTTTTCCACAGGCATAGCTTGGAATATTGATTCCCCCACCTGCAAGCAGATCTAGCATGGCATCAGAAGTTATCCTGGCATCAAAATAGTTCTCATAGAGGTTGTATCCCAGGGTGATGTTGGGTAAGAGCCTGGGATCCTGGTTGATCTCCTGGATTGTGATCAAGAAGGACAAGATGTGCCAGTAGAACCTAGGTGATGAACTGCAATAAATCAATCAATTATAAAGTGTCAAATTACTATTCAATATTTAATTAAAACAGGTATTAGTTGATCCCCCAATAATGGTCTGTATGTTTGTAGCGGGGAATGAGAGGCATAATCTTGTTCCAAGGTGAAAATCTATTTGCCACTTAAAACTAAAAATGGTGAGATTTGCATGCTCTGATACAGCCTTCAAAGAACAAAATGAGTATGTATACAGTAATACTACAGTTAATGAATCCTTCAGGAACAAAGCTTCTCCTATGGAAGGCCCTTTTTAAGGTGAAACTGACCAGCCTGTGTCTTTGCTATGGATAAACTTTCAAACCTCTGCCTTTGTTTTAAGGTAAAACTGACCAGCCTGTGTCCTTCCTTTGCTATGGGTAAACTGATAATCCTGTGCATTGCTGTGGTGAAACTGACAAGCCTGTGTGTTTGCATTAAAACAATCTCTTGCTTTCTCCAAGGAGGAGGGCAGGAGGAGTGGGAATGAATGGGTGGTGGGTAGGTACCCTTTAAAGCCCCTGTTGAAACTGCCCCCTGACTTTTCAGTAGAAATGGTTATGATTGTGGTGCAAGTCAATAAATGTCACTTTCAGCCTGGCTAGTTATGGGCAGTCCAGTCCTTTTGTGAAACAAACTATCAGGAGACTACAAGGACTTTTTGTGCCTTTTCCTTGAGTCTCCCTTGGGTAAGTGAAATCAGCTGAGACTAGGCACAGCAGTGTGGGAGAACTCTAAAGTTTGTGGGCTGATGCTGGAGGGGGTGCAGAGAAAAAATCCCAGAGTCAGATTGTGTCTCCAGATGCATTGCAACTGATTAAGCTTATTTATTTATTTATTAAATTTATTAGTCGCCCGTCTGGCTGGTTGTCCAGCCACTCCGGGTGACGCACAACATAAAAACATACAATTCACCTTAGAGCCTTAACATTCCAATGATAACACTAAGATCTAAGCTTCCAGTTACAGACATTATTTCGGAGCTAGGGTGGAATTCTTGTATAGATCCAGTTAGGAAAAAAAATGTTCTCCCAAATTAACACTGCATCCAGCTATAAAGGACAGAGCAGAAGAAGCGCTGCCTTCTCATTCATTTTTCTCTTGTAGGAAACAGTCTCATTGCAATGGCAGTGCCAGACCTGGCTGGGACACTAATTCTGGAGGTTACTTTAGACTGGAGGATGTAAGAACACAAAATACAAATCACATGCACTCCAAAATATCAGAAGAAAATACTTGTAACTAACATCTAATTCTCAAGTCTGAGCACTCACTCTCCCCTCCCCGCTCTCCAAATGTTCAACTGCAGGATGGATTTGGTTCTGTAGACTAGAGAAGAGATTTAATGCAAACACTTTCAACCACACTTGCAACCTTAGTATTAGACAGTTATGCTGGGACAGAAGGGGAAACTGTGCCCGGGCATCTGTATTTAGATCACTAAGACCAAGCCATCCTGTGTCTAAGCAAAGGGGCTGGTTTTTTGGTGGTAATGATGCCAGAATTCCTTCATTTGCCAATCAGACGTGATTCTTCCTGGATTAGATGCTGTCTCAGTCTTCCTGTAGTCTCCACCTCTTCTCCAAAAGGCAACAGGAGTCAAGGATGGGGAATACTTTGCCATGGATGACCATGGGGTGGAGGTGAGTGTGGGGGAATAGGAAATATCTCTGGGAATTGGGAGCAATTTGAGTGCAGCTGAGTATGCACCAAAGACATGAGTATTGCTTTACTTGAATGAAGTTTAGTGGATTAAAGGGGGGAGGGACTGAAAAAGAGGGATAAATCTTCAACAAATGTGGCTAATGAGGTAAACCCCTGGCCTTGTGTTATTTTACTTTATTCATATTATTTCAAGTGTTTTTATCCTACTCTTCCACCACCCCCCAAAAAATCTCCCAGAGCAGCTCATAAATGCCATCTTTACGACAGTCCCTGTCCTCAGACTTATAATTTAAAGACAGGAAAAAAAAGGAAAGACGATCATGAGAAAGGAGGAAAGGTTTGATTTGGCTGAGAGGGATTTTTCCCAGAAGCTGCTGGGTTAAGAAGGAAGCCCCTCCCCCCTCCCCTCCAATGCAAATCCTGGCATCTACTTCCCTGCAGGAAGCTGCATGACTTGGCTTAACTCAATGCATGGATTTGACCCAGATCAGATTCATCTGCATTCTTGTGTTGCATTCTTCCCAGGGAACCAGGAAATAGGACAGAAATGTGATCAATGGCAAGATATGATGGGAGCTGTTGTCCAGCAATATCTGGACGGCTACAGGCTCCCTGGTAAAGTGGAACCATTGGAGTGCAGGGAAAATGTAACACCATCTCAAAATAATTTCTTACCGCTCAAGCCTGATTAAAGGGGTTTCGGAAAAGATGTATGGAAGTTGCCGAGCAAAATATTTTGGAGAGATGATCCCGCTGATGAGGAAGTCTCCAGGCCGGTAGTAATTTTGTGCTCCATTTTCTTCCCTGATCAGATTCAAGGGGCATTTTGCCTTCAGGTTCCCACAGACTCCATAGGGCATCAGCAGCAGAAGTAGCAACAGAAGCAGCAGGGAGATCATTCTGGCTCTGCTTCCTGCACCTGTCTTGAGAGCCTTTCTCTTGCCTCCAGAGCCAGCTAAGCAGAAGAAGCCAAAAGCTTGCAAGATACAACCTGCAGTGGCTTTACAAATATGAATGGCTTCAGAGCCATTAAACTCATGCAGGCACATCCCCCACCCACCTTTTATCTGCTCTGAATCTTGACTCAGATTTTCTTTGACACAGGACAGGAGATATTCTGTGTGCCAACATTTTTTCCCAGGCAGAGTGGAATAAATGCTCTTGATTCTGATGTTTGTGCAGTCTCCAGAAGTATCTCTTGAGCTTTGGAAAGAGCAAAGATAAATCACCATGATTTTGTCATTATACGGGGAAGAAATTTCATCTCTCCAGCATCCTGGACTCTCTGAGTGACTCTAGGGGCAAGGGCAGAGCTGGAGATAAACATGTTTGTGAAAAAATTCAGATGTGGTTCCAAAGTATGACATGAGACAAAGTATGGGGGCTGGGGAAGAAGGTTGATCTGAAATTTCCTGACAAAAGCATTAAAAGATTCCAACATCCTGTTTGCCACAGTGGCCAAGAGGACTGTGGTGCGTCCTTCCCTGGCTCTCCCTGTCAGGTTCCTACCTGCTCGTGGTTACTGCCTGTCTCTAGGCACCACCAGGGACTCCACTAGTCCAGACCGCTCTCTCTTATGATTTCTCTCCCTGCTCTAGCACAGATCTCAACAGATCCCCCTGCTAGGCAACCACCAGTAACGTCCCAATACTAGTATTCCCAGAGACTCTGAATACTGGTATTGTTATTCTCTTCACCGCTGCCACCATTTGTTACAGTTCCCCTTCAGCCTTGGTCATTACCTTACCCTCCCTTCTGGTCTGTGAAACCCCAGCCAAGGATCAGGCCTTTGGTAAACCAAATTAAGTATTTATTACAGATAACAAAGCTAACAAGATTAACAAGATTTCTTCTTAAGGCACATAAGCATATGGTTTTACTCAATACTAATCCGAACTCCACCTCCCTCCTTCTCCACTCTCTCCTGGCAAACAACTCTTTAAACCCCACCAAGCAACCCACTCAGTTCACCTCATCCACCACCACCACCTCCCAGATTCCACTGTCTCTCTTCCTTTTATACATTCAGCCATTTTAAACACTCAGCCAATCATCTCGCATTCTACTGCCCATTCACTCCCCCTCCTCTTTCACTCCACTTACCATGTATCTTGTAAAACAACAACACTTACCATATATACATTAATATAGGAACATCACAAGGACACCCTTGGGAAACTCACAAGCAGAGCATGAGGGGAATAGTCTGTTCCTGATCTTCTTCCCCAGCAAATGGCATTTAGGGACATACAGTCTTTGACCCTGGGAGTTGGGTAATCCTCTTTCAAAACTCTCTAAGTTGGTGGCCATCACCGTGTTTTGTGGCAGTTTGACTTTACGCTCTGTGAAGAAGTCCTTGGATTCTAGTACTATGAGAAAAACATCACCCTCCCCACTTTCTCCACACCATGACTAATTATATGCACCTTTATCATGTCCTTCCGTTACCCACTTTTCCCACTAAACCAGAATTTGCCAATTTTTTCAGGCCCATATGGGTTTTGAGCAAGCACTGTGGGTGCCACCCATTCTGGTTGCTTCTCTCCTCCCTCCCCAAGACCTCCACCATCTCAGAAGCAGAAAGAGAGAAGGTGTGTGCACACAATTATGATCTGGAGAATTTAATCTGAGCCTTGATAAGCACATAGGGATGAAACAGGAAGTGGGAAAGAGCATCACTCTTGCAACTTCCTCCTTCAGCTCCAGATACATTTCAACCACTCTCTCCACCTCATAACCCAAGTGGGAAATGAATATGCGGCTTCAGAGGATTCACAGCCAGCAGAAGAAGACCTCAAGAGAAGCACTGTGCCCACCACTCACCTGTTTAAGCAGACTGGGTAGGGAATGTTGGTGACCTCTGTAAAAGCTCCAGACATTCTCACCTTTCTTTATAAGGGATCTTTATCCCCTGGATAATTTTGGGGACACTTTTCTGCATTGGTGTGGGATGGGATGTGTCCCATGCTACCACACACACATACACACATGGGTTGCCAGGTGTCTGGTTTTTGCCTGGAAACTCCAAATTTTGGGGCTCCTCTCCAAGTTTCCAGGTACGTTGCCCCAGTCGCCAGACTCTCAGATTTCATTTCTGAAAAAAATAAGTTCCTAGGGGGTCTGGTTCAAGAGATATATTCTAAAATATCAGCCCCACCCTGCAACCTCTGTAAAATGAGCTCGTAGCTGTCTTCTCTAATCCCACCCTTTCAGGTTTGTAGCCAATAAATGAAGTTAGGGTTTTGATTGACAAGCGATTTGTTGACTTTGAGGCAATAGCTAGAACCCATTGTAAGGTCAAAATACTGTTGCCTTTTCCTGTTTATCTGACAACCTCATAAACTGAATAATACTGCTTTCAGCAGTAGCAAAAGCCCCCCTCTCTCTCTGTGCAGGAGATGTAGAAGAGAAGATCACAGCAGGATATTGATAGGCATGCACAGTAAACAATTTCCATTATAACTATAATAAAGGTGTACATGCAGGGCTTTTTTAATTACTTGCAAAATGGTATACTATACATTTTGCCACCACACCAGAGAAGACTCGTGACACAAATATGGAATAATGGTATATTTATTAAAATATAACACACTAAATCAAATTCAATTCAGCCAATTAATCGAATATAAAATACTTCAGGCAGGTGAGGCTAAACCTAAGTGGGAGGGAATACTCCCTCCCATCCTGAAGGCAAGTAATTCTCCACAGACTGTAACTCCTCAGTCAAGGATGTGGGAAAAATCCTCACTTCTTGCTATTGGAGTCAGGTATGTGGTCCCAACCTCCGCACCCTGGCCGCGCCGTACAGGCATTCACCAAGATGCGCAAGCCTGTCCCACGAGGACACTCCCCAGATCCCCAGCAGACATTAAGCCCTGATGGTTCCCTAGGGAGTGCCCTTTACCAGAATGCCTCAACCGCCTCAATTTTAACCCCAATATACCTCACCTGCCTGAATTCCATGCCACAATAGGGGATCAGCTAAAGCTTGGTCCCCTCAACCCAACAAAAACAAAAACCCCAGACCCAACCTAAGAACTTCCAATAACAAATCACACCCCTGCTCTGAGAGATGAACCCCATCATCTTGAAACAGATGAGGAGAATGAAACTTAATCCTATAAAGAGGAATGAAAGCCCCACCAAGAGACAAAACCAAATCCCTAACCTTCCTATTAACCCACATTTAAGACCTGTCAATCCTATTGGGGTGAATCTCACCCCTCCACACCCTTCTCACGAGCATGTCAGACCATACTAAAATGAGATTGGGATAAATACGAATGAGCCATGTGAGATCATGAGTGACCTTGAGCAGCAAATCCATACCCGGTCGCTGCACCAAGTCATTCTCCCCCAAATGAATTAACAAGACATGAGGCTGGCCAGCCGAAGATGAGATTCGGCACACCAGAGTCATCTAAGCATCCTACAACATGCCCCTCTGAGTCACCCAACTAACTGCAGCTCTGGCAGAAAGCTGCAGCTGTGTCCCGGCAACAGTCGAAGAGGCCCTCCGGTGGGCATGAAATAAGATAGAATGGCCACACAGGGCGATCCTCGCCGGGACTGGAAGGCTCCGTGCACTAAGGAAAACAGAAAACAAAGTTACTTAATACCTAACATAAGACTTGAAAGAGGAAGAACGCTACCTGCTGATAGCCTGGATGTCATCAACGCTCATGCCCATGAGGGCTGCGGCCATGGCCACCCCAATCCAAAAAGAATGCAGCCCATAGAGTCCAGCATCACAACCACTGGCTAACAAGGCCCACTGAACAATGGCCCAAAATTGAAACTGAGTCAGGGCAGAACCATTCACATGTATAAAGAGATAACGCTGGCCAACTGGCCTGATAGACACACTGCAGAAACAGGGCATAATTCAGGAACCTGGCAACTGTATAAAGATACAATACTGCCATGGCCCTTTTGATCGGTCTCAGAGACCCGAAGGGAGAACCTCATTAAATCAGCACCTAACATGCGATCGCCAGAGCATATGGCTCGATAGGACACATCACACTTTGAGGAAACTAAAACTTCACTAGGGTGAAAAGCATCATAGAATATTGTCAGAGTTACTGCGGCGAAAGGTGCAACTCATACTGAGATGAGCACATAGAATCAAACAAAGGCAGGATCTGGAGGAGGACATCGGGCATGATTGGCCTCCTCCAGTCAGTGGCCCTGGGAGCAGAACAGGACCAACCCTCAAGGACCTTTCTGACCCTAAAATCTACAGAATGATCCTGCAATCCTCTTGCCTTGGAAATAAAGGCCAGCGCAGAGAGGTGTCTGGCGATGGTTGAAACAGAAATATTCTGCCCTTTTAATGTAACATAAACTGCAGCAAATGCGATACAGACAAAGGCCACGCAAAAGGCAAAGCACTGCTGGCTCGAACTGCCGGGAATGTTCCAAAAGCACCCTGATACACCCTCTGAGTGCTGGGAGCAAGGGCAGAGGTTATGGCGGCCCCCACTTCTAAATCCAAGGCTCCACAAGACAGGCGGTAACGCTGGCTCATATGGCCTGAATATGATCCAAACGCATGCCCACGAGGGCGGTGGCTACTGCCGTTCCAATTTCACAGGAATGCAACTCATACTCTCCTGCATCTCGCCACAGGGCCATAAGGGCCCCCTGAACTTGAGATCAGCATTGCCATTGGGTTAGGGCAGATACGTTGAGATGTATGAACAAGTGATGCTTGTGATCAGAATGTTGGCAGCGGTGTGTCGAATGCATGTGCCCAGAGGAATAGCTCTCGTCGAAGATACCCACACACAGGCCGTTATTTGTTAAGAGTCTTTACTGACAGGATTTCTTACAGGAACGGATACAATACAGATACAGATACTAATGCTTTCCTTCACTCTCCTAACACCCCCACACCTTGTAGTTTCTTTTTCAAGGCTTTATAGACTGGGTTAGCTCTGTGCCAGCTGCAGCCTCTTCTGTGCACTGTCCTTGAGCTGCTGCACACCTTAACCCTTCACTTGTCTTTCATTTCTGTCTTTCTGGAAAACTAGACCGATAGACTTCCCAGCAGCCT
This sequence comes from Rhineura floridana, assembly GCF_030035675.1. Taxonomy (NCBI): domain Eukaryota; kingdom Metazoa; phylum Chordata; class Lepidosauria; order Squamata; family Rhineuridae; genus Rhineura; species Rhineura floridana. The sequence continues at coordinate 219,846,147 of NC_084482.1, read as the reverse complement.
ACAGTTCCCACCTTTTCCATAAAGATAATTTTCACAGTTATGGTCATTTTCTATAGACATATTCTACCGTTCTGGCGATCTTTATTTTATACAATCCAGGTACAATGTTTCACCATCGTCCTTTTCTTTGCACCTCATTGTGTCTTGGCCCTTTACTGTACCAATTTGAAACCTCTCAGGTGGCTTTCCTTGATTCGCTCTTTCTGAGCGTCTCAATGTCATCGGAGGCTCTGTTTCCTCTTTGCCTCTCTCATTCACGCTAGCAAGAGGTTGTTCCTCTTCCTCCTGTTTTATCCCTTGCTTTATCTCTCGTTCAGTGGGTTCGTCCTGCCTATGTGAGTTGCCTAGTTCGACATACTCAATGTTATCCCAATCCTGTTCTTGGACTTTGATGCTTCTGCTAAGCACCACCCTTCTTTGATTCTGTATCCAAATATGGTAATAGGCATTTTGGAATCCCAGTACATGTCCCTTTTGTGCTCTGGGAGCCAGTTTCCCCTTCCGTTTTCCCTTGGGGATGTGCACCCAGCACTTCACCCCCAATCTCACAATATGCTTCAGTTTTGGTTTCTTTCCATTGAGTTTTTCATATGGTGGCATGTGTATTGCCCTATGATACAGCCTGTTTTGAATATAATTTGCGTATAACATACACTCTCCCCAAAAAGCATTCGTTAAATCAGAGTCCCTGAACATGGCTCTAGTTGCATCCTGTAGTGTTCTATTTTTTCTCTCCGCTATTCCGTTCTGAAACGGAGAAAATGGGGCTGTTAAAGTATGTTCTATCCCTTTCCTTAACAGATACTGCTCTAGTGATTTACCAGTGAATTCTCCCCCTTGGTCAGAGTGTATTCGTTGGATTGTTATACCATGTTGCACCTCAATCCTTTTCACAAACAGTTTCAGTTTCCCCTCTGCTTTGTCTTTCGTGTGTAACAAATAAATCATGCAAAACCTGGTATAGTCATCTACTATTACTAGGACAAATTTGGCACCACCTTGGGAGCTTTGAAACGGTCCTGCAAGATCAATATGGATAGTTTGATATGGTGCGCTGGTGCTGCTCTCTGCTTCTTTACATGTGGGAGCAACTGTGGCTTTAGTTTGATTACATACATCACATTCCACATGCTGGTTACACTCATTGAATGTTACATCCTTACTATTATTGGGTGTTTTTATGATGGCACCGAAATTAGCGTGGCCAAGTTTTCTGTGCCATAGGTGAATGCATCTATCATGAGTTTTCTTGTTTGCTATCATAGTGACACTTCCTGTGGGGTTTAATTGTATGTAAAACAGTGAATTCTCAAGATACTTTTAAATAGAACTTGTCCCCTTTCTTTATCTCACATGCTCCTTGACTAAATGTGACAACATATCCCATAGCGTTTAGTTTCCTAACAGACATGATATTACTCTCTAAACCTGGGACATAAAATACGTCAGTCATTACAATGTTAAGTACACTTAACTTTACAGTTCCCCTCCCCAATACCTGTCTGTGCATGCCATCCGCAAGCACAACATCCTCTTTCGTGGGAATTGTAGTTTTGAATAATGTTTTGTCCTTAACCATACTGTGGGTAGCACCTGAGTCTACAACCCATACAGTGCAATCTCTGTCCTCTTTTCTTGAACCTGATACTCTTACGACTTGCACTTTTGAAGACTTTCTTCCTTGTCCTTTCCGCTTTGCATCACAGTCCCTTTGTAGATGAGTATTAGAACCACATAAGTAGCAGGCCTTTAGTCCGAAAGACCGAGCTTCCGTGTCCTTAAAGTTTAGCTTTCTGCTTTCTCTTTTCTCATTTCACTCCCTTCCTTCGGCTTCATTTCGTCTCTCCCACTCCTGGAGCAGCTTGCCCGATACGTACTCGACTGTCAGACCCTCGTCTGGCATGGCTTCTAACGAGCTCATGACCTGATTCCATGACGAATTTAGTGAAGAGAGAATGATATACACTTGTTGCAACTGTGTGTGCACCACATTCCTTTCTTGAAACTCCGCAAACAGTTTCTTAATGTCCAATAAGTGAGCAGACATTGGCGTTCCTGTTAAGGGGCGTGTTTTGCCACAACCCGAAATAGAGAGGAGACTCGGGAAGGTTCTAGAAATCTAGAACTGTGTCACGTGGGTTTGATCCTCCAATTAGGAAGGGGTTTGAGCAGCAGTTATAAGGCTGCTCTGTCCCCCAAGCGTTTGCCTTTTTTGCCTTGTGGCACTTACTGTTGGTTCCTGCTTCCAGTGGCTCCTTCAGCGTCCGTGTGGTGATCGTTTATACTGTTTATTGCCTCCTTTATTGTTGTTTGTTGTTTGTTTTCCTTCTGTGGTCTTCCCATCCCATTGTTTGTTTGCTAGTCTGCTTCCTGCCACTCAGCTGGGCTGCTGTGTGCTTTGCAATTAAGTTTATTGGGCTTGATATTGTTTGTTGGGATCCTTTTGTGCAGCCTGGTTTCCTAGGAGGGGGCTGGAGGTGGTGAAGTTCTCTGTGCTTGCTCTTATCCTAGCATTTGTTACAGTTAGTTTCGTTTCCGTTTGAAACACTCCCGCCCCCCCACCCCACCCCCCAAAAAACTTTTCCTATTTTCCTTATTAGCATTGTTAGTGATTTGTGGTTCGTGTGTTCTCTTGGTTTAGGTTCTAAATTGATCATTTGGTTTCTTAATTGTGGATAGCAGTTGCTTTAATTGACTAAGGAGTTATTAATTTATTCTTTGTTTATTTACAGGTTTGGTAATTTGATTTCCTTTAATTGTTCCAGTTTATTAATATTCCCCCCTTATAATACCCCCCATCTTCAATACAAAATAAATAAATAAATAAAGAATAACAATTTAAATTAAAGGGATAAAAATTTTTATTTGTATATTTTTTCTTTCTTTTTTGGTGGTGGTTATTGTGGTTTCCTTTTCGCTATTCTTATTGTGCATATATATCTTTGTTGGGAGTTATATCTCGCTGTTTTGTAATTTCTGGTTGTTGAGTTTTGTTATAGTTCAATTTTCTCAAGTGTTGTTTCTTCTGTTATTTTCTTCCTCGCTGAGTAGAGTTTCAATATGCCACCCAGGAAGGTTCAGCAGAAAAAAGGTGTTCGGGTGGTGAAGCAGGCTTCCAAGCGCCCTCCATCTCAGCAGCACCAGTCTTCTGATGAGGATGAAGACATGGGCACCATGCCAGCCTTGGTGGCTAGGGTAGAAGCTCTTGAGAGGGAGCGCAGGCAGACGGTGGATGTTGAGGCAGGATCGAGTTCCACCCCTTCAGGTAAGAAATCTTCTCGCTTGGCAGCTAAGAAGCCTAAGTCACGTATTCTCGCTGATTTGGTTTCTAGGATCAGAGTTCTGGAAGCCGCAACATCTGCTGAGGAGCCCACGGTTCTGCTGCCTTCAGCTGGCTCTTCGGCTGGTACATCTTCAATGTCTGCGTCCACGCTCCCAGTTCCGGCGGCGGGGACACTTCAAGGGCAACCTTCCTTTCCTTCCACTGGTATCCCGCCCATTCCAACTGAGGCTTCTGGGTTTGTCGTCCCACCTGTGGTTGCCTCTCCTGCTGTTTATACAGGTGAGCACAATGCACCACATCATGCTCACAACATGCTGGCACAGGCTCAAGGTCTTCAATCTCAAGCCCCTTCAGTGGCTGGAGCACCACTGGAAGGTGGTATTACGCAGCCTCTGGTTTTTATGGGTGGAGTGCTTGTTCCGCAGCAGCCTCAGCTTCCGTGGCCTGCGGCGGCAGTGACACCATGGCAGCCGCCTGCTTCTTCTTTAAGCCAATCCCCTAATTTGTTGCCCCGTCCTCAGGGAGTATATCCGCAGGGTGATACCTCCCTTCCTTTGGGTGACCATTTATTACTGACTACGAAGGAGAAAATTTGGCGGGGAGAGTATATTGATTTGTTTACTCTCTTCTTTCGTGAAAACGAGGTGAAGTCTAAGGAAGGCCAAGAGGTTAGGGAGCGTGAGGCAGCCACTAAAAAGAGGGCTGACCGCATATGGCCCAATTGGCTCAATGCCTACACTATTTATATGGGTGTTATGTCTCAAGCTTATCTGTCCAGGGCCTTGTTGATGATAAAATACCAGGATATTATTCATCGTGCCTTTCGTGAATTCTCTGGGACCGCTTGGTTGCGGTATGATGAGAATTTTAGACAAAGGGCCACTTTGGACCCCACCCTTCGTTGGGATGTAGAGTATGCTGGCCTGTGGCTGCGTTCTATGACCCCTGCTAGGCCCACTTTGGGTGATAGGGCTGATAGAGGGCACCTTTTGGCATGCGCGCAGACTTCCGCCTCTGGCCCCGGCCAAGGCGGGCACTGGGTTCAACCCCAGCAAGTCTGTTGGGCCTTCAACAGCGCTGGCAGATGTTTCAGGCGTCCCTGTCGGTTCCGCCATGTCTGTGGGCTGTGTGGTGGCACCCACCTCAGTTCCTCTTGCCAGCATGCACGTCAGGCTCGCCAGAGTGCAGGGGAGCAGCACCATCCCAAGCGAGGTTCTGGCAATAGCGGCAGTACGTTGCAAGGCCAGTAGCCCTATTAAGTTGATTCCGCTTGCCGGTTTGTTGGTTGGTTACCCAGATAGGCGAGCAGCAAAATTTTTGTCGCAGGGTTTTTCTGAAGGTTTTCGCATCCCTTTTGAGGGTCCCAGGGTTGCTTCTTCCTCTGCCAATCAGCTCTCCCTTAGCTCTATGGCACCAGTGGTTTTGGCCAAACTCAATAAAGAGATTGCTGCCTACCGTATTTCAGGCCCCTTTGCCTTTCCTCCATTGGAGAATTTGCGTATTTCTCCTTTGGGTGTGGTCCCTAAGAAACAACCTGGGGAATATCGCCTCATCCATAATTTATCATTTCCAAAGGTTGCATCTGTTAACGATGGCATTTCTCGTCAGTATGCATCTGTCAGATATACATATTTTGATGAGGCTGTTAGGGTAGTCGGCAGGGCTGGTAGGGGTGCTTTAATGGCGAAGTGTGATATTAAATCTGCTTTTCACCTCTTACCAGTACACCCCGACGATGTTGATTTGCTAGGTTTTACCTTTCAGGGCCAATTTTATGTTGACAGGGCAATGCCTATGGGCTATTCTGTGTCTTGTGCTGCTTTTGAAACTTTTAGCACTTTCCTTGAGTGGGCATTGCGAAGGAGGGCCTCTTCTTCCTTCTCCGCCCATTATCTCGATGATTTTTGTTTGTAGGGCCAGCGGGATCTTCACATTGCCGCTATTTGATGCAATCCTTTGAAGCTTTAACCACTGAGTTGGGCGTCCCTTTAGCTTGTGAAAAATCAGAGGGCCCGTCCACTTCCCTTGCTTTTTTAGGGATTCATTTGGATACTGTTGCTCAGTCTTCCTGTCTGCCTCAGGACAAGTTGCTTGCATTGCGGCAATGACTTAACACAGCACTTCTATTGAGGAAGGTTACATTAGCACAATTGCAGGAGCTAGTAGGCCATTTAGTTTTCGCTTCTAAGGTCATCTCCCCTGGCCGTGCATTCCTCAGGCGTCTATGTGACGCGATGAAGGGAGTTCGCTCTCGTTTCCATTTTATAAGGATTTCATCTGGAATGAGAGCGGATTTGCGCATGTGGCTTGCCTTTTTGGAGGATTTTAATGGTTTCTCCTTTTGGCACGAGGAATTGCTTTTAGAGGCGGAGTTACAGGTACATTCTGATGCTGCTGGTGGCTTAGGCTTTGGGGTAATTTTTAGATCCCAATAGTGCGCTGAGAGGTGGCCTGCCTGGTGGCGTGCCTCGGGCATTACGTCTGATTTGACATTTTTAGAATTTTTTCCGATTGTGGTAGCCGTTCATATATGGCCGTTGGCATTTCAGAATCGCACCGTACGTTTTTGGTGTGACAATCAGGCCACAGTGTGTGTTATTAATGCTCAGACATCTAAATCTCCTCGTTATGTGATTGGTGCATGCCTTCGTCTTGCAATGCTTGCATTTTAATGTCCTATTCATTGCTCAACATGTTCCAGGTTTACAGAACTGTGTTGCTGATGCTGTTTCCCGCTTACAGATGGCGCGTTTTCGAGAGCTTGCACCTGGAGCAGCCCAGCACCCGGTTCCGGTCCCACCTTTCCTGTGGCGCCTTGGCAATTAGCAGTTGGGGCTGCTATTGCTTCTGCCCTTGCTCCCAGTACTCAAAAAGCGTATCAGCGTTCTGTTGCGCAGTTTCAAGCTTTCCGTATCAGTGCTGTTCTGCCTTTAGTCTGGCCTGTTCCTGTATCCCATTTATTACAGTTTATGCTGCACTTGAAAGGGCAAAACAATTCTGTTTCTACTATCGCTGGACACCTCTCTGCGCTGGCCTTTATTTCCAAGGCACAGGGACTGCCGGATCATTCTGTAGATTTTAGGGTCAGAAAGGTCCTTGAGGGTTGGTCGCGTTCCACTCCCAGGCCCACTGACTGGAGGAGGCCAATCACCCCCGATGTCCTCCTTCAGATCGTGGCATTATTTCGCTCTTTATGCTCATCCCAGTATGAGTCGCACCTTTTCGCTGCAGTAACTCTGACAATGTTCTATGGTGCTTTCTGCCCTAGTGAAGTATTAGTTCCTTCTAAGCGTGATGTGTCCTATCGGGCCTTATGCTCTGGCGATTGCACATTAGGTGCTGATTTTGTTAGGCTTTCTTTAAGAGTCTCTAAGACTGATCAGAGAGGCCGTGGTGCTGTTATTTCGTTACATAATTGCCAGGTTTCTGAATTATGCCCTGTGGCAGCGATGCGTCAATTCCTGTCTATAAGGCCGTTCGGCCAGCATTATCTCTTCATACATGCGGATGGCTCTGCCCTGACTCAATTTCAATTTTGGGCCATTGTTCGGCGGGCCTTGTTGGCCAGTGGTCGCGATCCAGGAGTCTATGGGCTGCATTCTTTTTGAATTGGGGCGGCCACGGCCGCAGCCCTCGTGAGCATGAGCGTTAACGATATACAGGCAATTGGTAGGTGGCATTCTTCTGCTTTCAAGTCGTATGTTAGGTTTTGATTTCAAGTATTGTTCCTTTTGTTTTCTTCAGGTGTGTTACGCCTTCCAGTTCCTGCACGGATCATCCTATGTGGGCATTCTATCCTGTTTTGGGCGCACCAGAGGGCCTCTTCGACGGTTTCTGGCATACAGCTGCAGCTTTCCACTTGGGCTACAGTCAGGTGGGAGACACGGAGGGGCATGTTGTGGGACACGTTTATGCCCTCTATTTGCCGAATTATGTCTTCTGCTAAGCAGCCTCATGTTCTGTTGATCCATTTAGGGGAAAATGATTTGGTGCGGCGGCCCGGTATGGACTTGATGCTCAAGGTCACTCGTGACCTAAAGTGGCTCATTCGTTCTTACCCTGATCTCATATTAGTGTGGTCTGACATGCTTGAGAGACGGGTATGGCAGGGTGCTATTCACCCCAATAGGATTGATAGGTCCAGGAAATGGGTCAACAGAAAGATCAGGGATTTGATTTTATCCCTGGGTGGGGCTTTTATTCCTCATGGGAGGATTAAGTTCAACTTTCCTCACCTGTTTCGAGATGATGGAGTGCATCTTTCGGACCAGGGTTGTGATTTGTTTTTGGAAGATCTTAGGTGGGGTCTTCAGGGTTTGTTTTCCTCTTTGGGTGGAGGGAACCAAGCTTCAGCTGATTCCCTCTTGTGGCATGGAATTTGGGCAGGTGAGGTATAGTGGGGTTAAACTGAGGCGGTTAAGGCATTTTGGTAAAGGACACTCCTTAGGGAACCATCAGGGCTTAATGCCTGGTGGGGATCTGGGGAGTGTCCTCATGGTGACCGGCTTGCGCATCATGGTGAACGCCTGTACGGCGGGGCCATGCTGCGGGGGTTGGAACCACACATCTGCCTCCAAAGCAAGGAGGGTGAATTTCTCCCTCATCCTTGACTATGGAGTTACAGTATTAGGAGAATTATTTACCTTTGGAAGGGGAGGGAGTATTCCCTCATAGATAGGTATAGCCTCACCTGCCCAAAGTAATATAGATTGGAATAATTGGCTGAGCGTAATTGGATTTAGATTGTTATATTTAATAAATATAACATTATACCATATCTGTGTCACGAGTCTTCTTTGGTGGGGTGGCAATGTCCCATCGTCAGGCAACTTCATCTGATAGAGTTTGCGTGCTAAATGGATTTTACTGCTGGCTGCTTTTCTTACGTGCACCTCATTTAAAGCAGTCCATATCAGCCTCGTTGTCGGCTTCTCTTATATATACAGCAACTGGGAATCATCTACTGCCAAGATGATAAATGCCCTTGCTCTTTCATCCATTCGAATCCATGGAGCCGGTTGCGGTTCTGCCGGTGGGTCATTCACAATCACCTGCCATAAATCTTCCTTAGTAAGGAAAGCTTGCATCCTTAATCGCCAACAGGAATAGTTTCGGTCGGTGAGCCTTTCCAATGGCATCCCTGCTGAAAGTGAGACCACCATGCCCGTAGCCACGTCTCCTGAACGCTCCCAGACACTATCGATGATCACTCACTTTTCCTTTCTTTCCTGTGGATGATCTGAGCTTTCTGCGCTATCTGGCTCACTGGCTTGCTGGCTTGCTGGGCTTGCTGGGCTAGCTGGGCCAGCTTGGCCCATAACCCTTGTTGGCAGTGGTGTGTCGAATGCGTGTGCCCACAGGAATAGCTCTCGTCGAAGATACCCACACACAGGCCGTTATTTGTTAAGAGTCTTTACTGACAGGATTTCTTACAGGAACGGATACAATACAGATACAGATACTAATGCTTTCCTTCACTCTCCTAACACCCCCACACCTTGTAGTTTCTTTTTCAAGGCTTTATAGACTGGGTTAGCTCTGTGCCAGCTGCAGCCTCTTCTGTGCACTGTCCTTGAGCTGCTGCACACCCTAACCCTTTACTTGTCTTTTGTTTCTGTCTTTCTGGAAAACTAGACCGATAGACTTCCTAGCAACCTACACAGAATGCTACCAGAATGCATGCCCACAAGGGCAGCTGCTGCAGTTGCTCCTGTGTGAAAGAAATGGAACCCCCAAACTCATGGTTCTCACCACGGTGCATAATGGCCCTGTGAATAACATATCAATATTTAAAATCGAATCAATGTGTAGACATTGATGCATATGAAAGGATAATGCTGGCCCACTGGGCTAACAGAAAGAAAGCACCATTAAATCAAACCAGAGACAGAGTGGGCGATGGGCAGCCCCTCAACTTCACCACTGAGGCACAACCTCACTGGTCAATGTTAAGCGTATGCACTAAAAATATCACAGAAAAGTAAGTGCAAGGGTCAAATATGACGTGACTTGCCTGGAAAGCTAATTTTTCCAGTGCAAAAGGCTCCTGAAAAAGCTGTTAAGGCCACCGCCTGGAATAACTTTCCTCATAAGGAAAGTGCTCATCGAAGGCAGGAACATTGTTATTTTATCGGGGTGAATGGCCACATAGGACCAGGTGGCCTTAAGGTGGAATGCGACCAGTCCCCCCATTGATTTTCATAATATGGGTTCCAAAATGCACTTGGCTTGGAAATTAAAGGCCAAGGCAGAAGGGAGGCGAAATATATTCCTTACAATAACACCCTGCCCTCTTTAGGAGAGCATAAACTGCAAAGATGTACAACAATCGTACATCAGAGAGATAGCCACATAGGACCAGGCGGACTTAGGGAGGAATACAAACAACCCCTTATGATGTTCATAAATTGGGTTCTTGGATATGCTTGGCCTGCAATTAAAGTTCAGGGCTGAAAGGTGGCCAGATGTATGTCTCAAGGTAACACCCTGCCCCCTTTAGGAGACCATAAACTGTAAAGGTGTAAAACTGATATCAGCCAAGCCCAAAGTAGGGCATACAAAGGTGACACAGCCGTCATTCTGCAAACCCGGACATGCCGAGCGATGAATGGAATATTATATTATACTTTGCAGAACAAACTCACACACAAGGCACAAAGCTCAAGTAGCATTGGATGTCTGGGGATTTAGCACAGAATCATAGCCAAGTGGTGCACTGACAACGTATCATGCGGTACCGAAGGGCAGAAGGCCACATATGTACCTCGAGCACTATTGGAAAGTAGTCCAAGAAATTAAAAGCTAGAGTAAGCCCCATGCCCATCAAGGCAGCCAGCCATTTCTCGGCACACACACACACACACTCACACACAAAAGGAGGGGGCAAATTGACACCAAAATTCCAACCATCAACTGTATCAATGCTTACCTGCAGTTCAGGCTACAAGAGCAGGTCCTCTTCACGGAAAGAAAGAATGGCCATTGAAGTCACATCCGACCAGCAGCACTCGCACAATCACAGAGAAGCGGTCAAGATCTAAACGTCAGCCTGGTCATGATGCAAAATGCCCACACAACCAATGGAGGTTTCCGACTGAAGATTTTCCTTCAGATGATATAAACAAGTACTACCAGCCTGAAGTAGAATAAATATGAATCTAACAGGTAGCAGTGCCTATATGTGCAAGAGACTGCCATGAAATCATCACGACTGAAGAGGGTACCTGCATCTCGTGAAACAAGCAGTATACAATTCATATATTGGAATAAAGTTAAATTGAATTAAACAAGCCCTGTGAAAGCTTCAGAATTTGGATTTACCAAATGTTAGAGCAGCACATTAAGCAAGGACCAATAAAAAAATAAAGCTGTCCTTTTTTAAAATAATTTTATGTTTCATTTAGATATTTCAGGAATGAGAACAGAGCATTTGAAACTACAGACAACCAACATATCAAAATGTCCCTGCTACACTCTAGAAGAACTATTTTTATAAGCTTATTGACTACTAGGTATCCTTCAAGAAAATTACAATTAAACTTAATGATACAAAAAACTAGGCTTCCGATTCAGCCAACCTATACTCTTTAAAATTATTTCCCTGAAACATCTTGACTCATAATGATAATCACAACAATGAATTTTAACTGGCGGAAGAGTATTCCCCTTAAACGTACATGGCATACATTACCTTACTCTGAGTCTCACTTATTGACATATTTTAAAACCTCATAGGAATCGTGAGAGGTAGGATTTCAGTCACTCACATTAAAGTAAAATGTTTGTGGGGAGGTTATATAATTCCTGCTGTTTATTGAGCATGCATTATGATATGTTTGTATCACGTCTTCTTCCAGGCGTTTTAGGATGTATCTTTAAATGGTTTTTTATCTTATTTTTTTTAAGTGTTTTTAATTTTATATATTTATTTCTAATGTCTTTAATTGCTGTAAACTGCCCAGAGAACTTCGGCTATGGAGCAGTATACAAATGTAATAAATAATAATAATAATAATAATAATAATAATAATAATAATAATAATAATAATAATATTGAAGGAGTTGCATTGGTTACTGGTTGTTTACCGAGCCCAATTCAAGGTGTTGGTTTTAACCTTTAAAACCCTAAACGGTTGTGGCCCAGCGTATCTGAAGGAGCGCCTCCAGCGTCGACAAGGATGCTGCTCAACAACATCAACCTCAGAGGACCTTCTCTGGATCCCACCGGTTAAAACAGCTAAGCTGGTGAGGACCAGAGAGAGGGCCTTTTCAGTAATGGCCCCCACCCTATGGAACTCTCTCCCAAATGACTTACGCCATGCCCCATCTATGATCAACTTCCGTCGGACTCTGAAGACCTGGCTTTTTGGGCAGGCTTTTAGGACAGATTAAGTTTTTACTGTTTTTAAAATTTTAACTATTGTGTTTCTGTTTTATTGTGTACGTCGCTCAGAGTGGCTGGACAACCAGCCAGATGAGCGACTAACAAATTTAATAATAAATAAATAAATAAATAATAATAATAATAATAATAAACTAAAATAGCTATTATGACCTCTAAAGATGATATTGCATAGGCATATATCATATTATTGTTATTGTATTTAAATTCATCTATTCATATATCAGTATGCACAGTGGTGTGCTGGAGCCGGCTTGTACCGACTTGCAAAATAAAGAGTATTGTATATTTTATTATTATTTATAAATTGTGTGCTACACATCCTTTATATCAGTAAAATTTATAATAAACGTATGTACGTATATATATGCATACATTTTTTCCAGAGAGTAGGTTGTTAAACATTTACCAGCACACCTCTGGTTATTCATGATACATGGAGCAGAAATGTGAAGCTAAATGATCCAAAACAATGTATCAAATTAAATAAATAATTTGGGGATACAAATGGGGCAATATATAAAAAATTAAAATTGATATGGACTTGATCAATAAATGAAGGACTATCCAAAATATATATTTCTGCAATGCCACCACCCAGACTAACCTTTATAGAACAATATATACATATACATTCATATCTATAAATATTAGAATAGTAATTTATGTATTTATTTATTCAATTATTTAATTATAATAAAATTAATCTTGGCAGAAGGGTGTGTGTGTAATGACAGAGTTTCGGCGGTCTCCAGGAGCGCTTTTGCCCAGTTAAGACTGGTCCGCCAACTGCGCCCGTTTCTGGAGACATCCGACTTGACAAAGGTAACACACGCCTTAGTAACATCCCGATTAGACTACTGCAACACGCTCTATGTGGGGCTGCCTTTGAAAACAGCTTGGAAGCTTAAATTAGTTCAGAGAGCGGCAGCTAGAATGTTAACAGGAGCTGGCCTACGGGCCTATACAACTCCTCTTTTACAACAACTACACTGGCTGCCAATCTGTTTCCGAGCTCAATTCAAAGTGCTGGTTCTAACCTTTAAAGCCTTACATGGCTTGGGCCCTCTCTATTTGGCTGGTCGTATGTCCTTTTATGAACCCTCCAGACCCTTGAGGTCCTCTATTGACCCTCCTTTTTTGGTCCCACCAACCTCTCAAGTTCATCTGATGGGAACTAGATTCGAGGCCTTTTCTGTTGTGGCCCCTAGTCTGTGGAATTCTTTACCGATAGAAGTGCAGCTGTCTCCGTCTCTTATTGTATTCCACCGTCAGGTCAAGACGTTTTTATTTCAGCAAGCATTTAACTTAAGTGATGTATAGGATGTTTTTAATTCTTGATAGACCTTGCTGTTGATTATGCTTATTTTAATAGTGTTTTTATTATGTGAATTTTAATCTTGTATGTGAGTGTTTTTTGTTTGCCGCTCTGAGTTTTCGGAAATAGAGCGGGTTATAAATGTTCTAAATAAATAAATAAATAAATAAATTAGAGAAAAAGGTACAGACACTGCTGCTGTAATTAAGCCATGTTATCAATCAGCCGGAGCCTGGCCCCGATGCTCAGCTGATGAGCAGGAAATGAGAATCAAATGGGGGGGATTACAATCCATGAGCTCCTTAACTCATCCAAGCGATTGCAAGTGGATCAGGTGCAGGCAATAACACCAGCGGTGAGGCTGCTAAGCAGTGGCTATATGCCCGCAGCCCAGCTGATTAGCAGGAACACCCCCCACCTCCCAAACTAACGAGGAGATTGAATGGGAAACCCGCGATGGAAAGGCAGGAGTTTAGAAACTATGAAAATCAGTTGAATGCAGCAAGGAAGATTACCAGCCAGATGCCAAAGGAGCTTTTACCAGCGACCATTGAGATCAGCTGCCACAAGGCAAAAAAGGCAAGTGTTAAGGGAGGAGCGGTCTTATATATTCCTGCTCCAACCCTTTCCTGATTGGTAAAGAGATCTCACATGGCACACTCAAATTATTTCCAGAACCTTCCTGAGTCCTCTAGTGAATTGGGGTGGCAGCAAACACACCCCCTCAAAGGCGGGAACGCCATTATCTTTCTTTTTTTTTTATATATAATTTTTATTCAAATTTTTCCAAAAACAAACAAAACAAAGTAAGAAAAAACATAACAATATTACAACAAAAAATGAAAATAAAATGGTTGACTTCCGATTTGTCACAAATCAGCTATAAGTATATAATATACATCAAACCTGTCCCTTAATATATATACATACATAGTCCCTTTTCTCCATAAGCTGTCTTAATTAATCATCAAATCCCAGTATCATCATTTTATTTTGATCTTTTGACAAAAAGTCTAAGAGAGGCTTCCAATCCTTAAGGAATGTATCTGTCGATTTTTCTCTAAGTAAACACGTCAATTTATCCATTTCTACTAAGTCCATTAATTTCAATAGCCATTCTTCCATTGTTGGTATTGATTCCATTTTCCACTTTTGTGCATATAATAATCTTGCTGCCGTAATCATATATAATATTATTCTTCCATATTTCTTTTCTATTTGTTTATCCATAAAGCCCAATAAAAAAAATTCTGGTTTTGACTGAATATTTATTTTTAAAATTTTTTGCATCTTCCTGCCTATCTGTGCCCAGAATAATTTTGCCTTTTTACATGACCACCACATATGATAAAAAGATCCTTCTTGTTGATTACATTTCCAACAAACATTAGAGACATTACTATACATTTTTGACAGCTTTTCTGGAGTCATGTACCAACGGTACATCATTTTATAAAAATTTTCTTTAAGATTATAACATAATGTAAATTTCAAGCCTTTTTTCCACATATTTTCCCATTGATCCATTTGTATGTTATAACCAAAATTTTTTGCCCACTTTACCATGCACTCTTTTACTTGTTCTTCCTCCATATCCATTTTCAGTAAAAGTTTATACATTTTCGCAATTATGTTTTCATCATTTGTACACAAACCTATTTCAAAATCAGATTTACTTATTTCAAACCCATACATTTTCTTATCCATTTTATATCTTTCTAACAATTGTAAATAAGCAAACCAATGAAAACTATATCCTTCCTTTATCAGTTGTTCTCTCTCTTTCATTGTGTATTCTCCATGTACATTTTCTAATAGATCTTGATAAGTTAACCATTTCTCTTTTCCAGTCATTTCTCTTCTATAAAACGCTTCTTGACTTGAGACACATAATGGTATTTTCGAAAAAAACCTTGGTTTATATCTATTCCATATTTTCAACAGAGGACGTCTTATAAAATGATTGTTAAAGTCTACGTTTACTTTTACTTTGTCATACCATAGATATCCGTGCCATCCCCACTTCAAGTTATGGCCTTCCAAATCCAATAGTCTTTTATTCCTCAATAAAATCCATTCCTTTATCCAGACTAAACAGCAGGCAGCAAAATAAAGTCTCAAATTTGGTAATCCCAGTCCTCCTCTTTCTTTAGCATCTTGAAGTAATTTAAATTTAACTCTTGGTTTTTTTCCTTGCCATACAAATTTAGAAATATCTTTTTGCCATTGTTTAAAAGGTAAATCAGAGGATATTACAGGTATTGTTTGGAACAAAAACATCATTCTCGGTAATACATTCATTTTTATCACAGATATTCTACCCATTAATGACAGTTGTAATTTATCCCATCTTAGCAAGTCTTTCTTAATCTCTGTCCATAATTTTTCATAGTTGTTATGGAACAACTTTGAGTTTTTATTTGTCATAATAATACCTAGATACTTCAACTTTTTTTCTATTGTAAAATCTGTCTTGTCCATTAACTCTTTCTGTTCACTTAAAGTTAAATTTTTCACCAACATCTTTGTTTTTTGATTGTTGATCTTAAATCCTGCTAACGGTCCAAATTCTTTTAATTTATCCATCAATATATGAATTCCTTCCAAAGGGTTTTCTAATACAATTATCAAATCATCAGCAAATGCTCTCAATTTATATTCTTCTTTTTTTATTTTCAAACCCGAAATCCTTTTATCTTGCCTTATATCTCTAAGCAGCACTTCTAAAACCAAAATAAATAAAAGGGGAGATAATGGACATCCCTGTCTTGTACCCTTTTGTATTTCACATGAATCCGTTAAGTCTCCATTAACAATTATCTGGGCCTTCTGTGATGTATAAATCGATCTAATCCATTTTATAAAGTTGTCTCCAAAATCCATTTGCTCCAAAACCTGGAACATAAATTTCCAATTCAAATTATCAAACGCTTTTTCAGCATCTAAAAAAATCAAAGCTGCTTGTTTATCATTTCGTTGTTCTAAATATTCCAACACATTCAAAACATTCCTGACGTTGTCACGTAATTGTCTTTTAGGTAGAAACCCTGATTGATCTTCCTGAATAAATTGTTGCAATATTATTTTCAATCTTTCAGCCAAGATCATTGTAAAAATTTTATAGTCATTGTTCAATAGAGATATTGGCCGATAATTTTTTGTTTTAGTTAAATCTTGGTCCTCTTTAGGTATTAATGTTATATTAGCATTTTTCCAACTATCGGGTATCTTTCCCTCTTGCAAAATAGAATTCATTGTAGACTGTAGGGGTAACAAGAGTTCTTCCTCCAAACATTTATAATACATTGCAGATAACCCATCTGGTCCTGGTGCCTTTCCTAATTTAATTTTATTTATAGCTTCAGATATCTCTCTTGACGTAATAGGGCCATTAATAACTTGTCTCTGAAAATCTGTAATTTTAGGCAAATTCTGTTTGGATAAGTACTCTTCTATTTTTTCAGATGGAATTTCTTGACACTTGTATAATGTTGAGTAATATTGATGGAAAATCTTTTTAATTTTTACATTATCTGTGAGCATCTCGTCTCCTTCTTGTATCTTTAAAATAATGTTTTTTTGACGTTCTTTTCTTGTATGCTAACCATTTCCCAGGTTTATTTGCAAATTCAAAAGTCCTTTGTTTAGCAAAATTTAATTTCCTTTCAATTTCTCTGACTGTCAACATTGATACTTGCTTCTGTAACATTTTAATTTGATTTACAATAGAAACTTTAGCTGGATTCTTTTTCAATTCTTCCTCTTTTTGTTTTATTTCTTCCAAAATTAATTGCATTTTCTGTTGTTTCTTTTTTTTTAATTCAGAGTTACATTTAATAAAGTATCCCCTCATAAATGCCTTACTTGTATCCCAAACAATATTTTCACTTGTTCCTTTATATAAATTATATTCAAAGAACTCTTTTAATTTCTTCTTACATTCTTGTACTACTTTATCATTCTGTAATAAAGATTCATTTAGTCTCCATCTAAATCCAAGATTTTTTTTTTTTAAAGTTAATATCACGGGATTGTGATCCGAAAAAGTTTTTGGTAATATATCCATTTTAAAGATATCCTTCGCTAAAATTTTAGACATCCAAATCATATCCATCCTCGAAAATGTTTTATGTCTTTCTGAAAAATAAGTAAATTCCTTTGCGTTATCATTTATGTATCTCCAGGTATCCACCAATTCTAAATGTTCCATGAGTTCAAAACAAATCTTCGGTAATTTACCTTGTGTCTCTTTGATATTTTTTTCAGAAAGCCTATCAATTTTTGGTGAGATTACCCCATTCCAGTCACCCATGACACACCAATGCTCATATGAAAGCTCTGACAATTTTTCCATAAGTCTTGTATAAAACCTTGTTTTATCTTCATTGGGGGCATAAATACCCACTATCAAAATGTTTGTACCTTGTAAAGTAATTTCAACCCCCACAAATCTACCACTATCATCCAGTAATACCAATTTAGGAAGCAATTGTGGATTAATATAAAGAACAACTCCATTTTTTTTTTTTGGTCCAGCTGAAATAAATTCTTCACCCAAATTTTTACAAATCAAATATTTGGAGTCTTTCTTCTGAATATGAGTTTCCTGTAAACAAATTATATCCAATTTTAATTTTTTCAAGTAATGAAACACTTTCTTTCTCTTTTGTGCCGTGTTAGCTCCATTTATATTCCAAGTTAGGTATTTGTAATCCATCATTAAGCATGTATTTTAAAATGTGCCTGGTGCTCCTTTTGATCCATCATCTTCCTTCCCCTCCTCTGCATATCCTTGTTGACTTTGTTTCCCAGGAACTATATCCATATCTTTGAGTTTATCTTCTTCCATATCTTTTGAAGCTTTTCTCAGGAAGTCCCTTGCTTTTTGAACAGTATTCAATCTATATTTCTGTTGTCTGAATGTAAAAATCACTCCTTCTGGAACATCCCACCTAAATTGAATTTTGCATTGCTTAAGTTTTTCTGTAAGGAAAGCATATTCTTTTCTCTTACGTAAAAGTCTAATAGGGATTTCTTTCAACACCAGTATTTCCTTACCATCAATTTTAAAGGTATATTTAAAATGTTGCTGTAATACCATATCTCTGGTCGTTTTCTTTACAAAATGAACAAGCACATCTCTTGGAATTTTTTTCATTGTTGCATATCTGGAATTAATTCTATAAACTTTGTCTATTTCAAATTCCATCCGATCTTCATTCAAATCCAGAAATTTTACTAAAGCATTAACAATTTTATCTCTGATGTCTTCACCTGTTTCCTCAGGGATTGCACGGAATCTCAAACAATGCTCTTTACTTCTCATTTCAGTCACAGCCCCATAGTCCAAATTTTTTTCTAATTCCAGATTTAATATATCTGTTCTATTCTCCAAGGTTTGTACCTTTTCTTTAGTATTTTTTGCATCCTCCTTTATTTGCCCAATTGTCCCTTTAATCTCATCCACTTGTGTTTTAATATAGTCTCTTATATCTGTCAATTCAGTTTTCATTTCATTCATTTCCTGTTTCATCTCCTGTTTTATAGCATTGATCCCTTCCATTATTTTTTGAAACATTTCTGAGGGCATATCCTCTTCCTGTGTATCAATAGAACCTCTTCGCCCCTTAGTTGTTTTTTTAGTTGCCATTTTCAAAAATAAGCCTTTAATTTCTAATATTAATCACTATTTCAGAACCTAGAGGCAATCTATTTCTTTTCTTTTTTCTCTCCACCGAAAAAAGAGTTAATATTCCAGGCCTATTATTGAAATCCAGCCAGCAGTTCTTATCTGTATCCAAGAATGCAAAACAATTCTGGTTGCCAAGACTAAACAGTTATTAGCATATACGAGCAGCGGATTTATCCAAAAAGAAATAGTCCAAAGAGAAAATTAGTCCAAAATATAATAATTGCCTCTCATCCGTTTTTAAACTTTATAACTCCAAATTCAAGCCAGCTTTTTGTCGTAAAAGAAGTATATAAGTTGTTTATATTTTCTTTCTTCCTTAATTATATTTAAAAGAGAAAAGGTATGACTCACCCAGGTTTCTCAGTTGCTGATTCATAAACAAATCCCTTTTATTGCAGTAATTTAAGCCAAATGATAAGATTTAGGTAGAAGTGGGCTCGCTGGTTAAGAACGTTTTTTTTTTAAAAAGAAAAAACGCTTCGCTTTATCCCAGTGCAGCTTGCGTGGAAGTCCAGACTCCGTCTTCAGCCGATCGGCTTGCCTTCTTATCTCAGGAATTTCCTGATCAATTCCAGCCGCCGACAGCTCAACGAAGTCTTGTGGGAGATCTGATCGGTTCTCCTATACCTTGGAGAACATTTGAGCCAGTCCAAGATTCCTCTTGGCTGGCTTTTAACCTGGAAAAAGCTTCCTCTGAGGCAGAGCTCCCTCAGAGACAACCACCAGCCAGCACCACTTCCCGGAAGTGGAACGCCATTATCTTTCAAATAAGGTTTGAACAGACATTTTTAAAAGTATACATGCAGTTTATGATGCCATTACAATGTGTTATACTTTTCTAATTAGTCAAACAAGTAAAACTTTTTCTGGGCTGTTGAAGAGGGTAGTTTATTTGTCTAATTCATAGCCTGTTTTGAAAAGTTTCCCAATATGAAACTTTAATTCTATACTTGCTTTACTGGGAGTAAAGCTACAGTGCTAATCCCACATACCAGGAGTAAATCTCATTGAATTCAATAGGATTTACTTTTGAGTAGATATGGTTAGGATTGTGTTGTAAATCTTTCTCTCCTGCTCCAATCCTATTTTTAAAGCAATTAGGCATGGCTTACTTAACTGTCACTGCTTTTCTTTTGTAGGAAACTAATACTGATTTTTTTTAAAAAAAGATCTTCTGCAAAGACCAACTGGTTTTGACAATAAACTAATATATAGGGTTTTACATCTTCAGTGTGTATGTATGTATGGAGACTTTCCAACAACCCTGTGAGGTAGCATTGCAGATTGAAAATCAAGTCAGCTCATAACAAGAAATAAATCTCTTTAAAATCAAATCACCATAAAAACAAGTATAATATAGTTGGAAAATAGCTTAAAGTGGCATGTTTCTGAATTTCCCTGTTTGAGTAAGCCCCATTAAATACATTGAGACTTACTTCTAAGGAAACATGCACAGGATTGCACTATGAATATCTTTACAGGTTGTGTAAATAATAAACATAATTGACAGTCATGCTTATATAAATATTTCTTCATGCTATGTCTTGATATACATCTGATTTCGCACTATGGTTGTACATTATTATTTCCTCTACATTTTAAGTGTGCCCTTCTTCCTTGGGGTGATCATGGTCTCCATCTCTTGTTTTCAACCTGAGGGGCAGATTAGGCAAAGAGATGGTGTGTAGCTCATGGTTATCCAGTAAACTTTGTAGCTGATTTCCATTTAAAGAAATAGTTAAAACAGTTTACATGCAGGCAAAGTTTATTAAGTCAATCCACACAATATGTTGAAAGCATATCCAACTCACATTTAAAGCACATGACTTTCCATAAGAATCCTGGGAAGTGTAGTTTCCACCTCACAGTTGTGTGTTGAATGTGCTTTAAATGAATGGTGTGGATCTGCAGTAGGTATGCTATGCATTCATTAGTGTATTCAAACGAACAACTTTAAAAGATACTTTTTTAAATAAGAGAAGGGCTGTAGCTCAGTGGTAGGGCACATGGTCACCATACAAAGGTCCAAAATTCAATCTCTCAGAAACACTATTGCCTGGAATCGTGGAGACCTAATGCTAGTCCATGTCATCACCACTGAGCTAGATGGTACCAAATGGCCTGAGTTGGTATATGGCAGATACCTTTGTTCCTAAAAGAGAAAAGAGACCCAAGAGCCACAGCGACTCCAAAATTTATTTATGTATTTTATTTACAACATTTTTATACCACTTTATTATTAAAAACCTCAAAGGGGTTTACAGAAGGAATTAAAACAATAAAAATATTGGCAAAAACAGTTAAAGACAGGTATTTAAAAACTTTCAAAATAATAAATCCAACAATGAGTTAAAAACAAGCAAAAACATAATAGCTTCAGATGGAGAAATTGTAATTATTCTCCTGTGGGATCTTTGCTGGGGGTCCTTGAATAAAATTGAAGACACAAGCTTGGAGCAAAAAGGTAGGCCTTTATTTTCAGTACAAGCATATGTGGGGACAGTCCATCAGAAATCTGAGAGGGACTGCAAAGAAATATAGTGTGCACAGGTGTTTTATAGGATACCATTACAACATGTGACAATGATTTACCAATCTTATGAGTCCTTGCCCACCCAACATCACAGTTCCTCCTGTCTACATTCATTCCAAATCAATCAGATAACTTTATTAAAATGAATACATGTATATTCATACCTCCCATCTCCCATTGTGTTCAATGATGTCAACCTGTCCCCTTTCTCAGATCCACCACTATTCAACTGTCATATATTACTGATGATCTTGTTCTGTTCTGAATATGTACCATTACATTCCTTTCTGGGAAGGAACATCCACAGGATACAACGGTATCTGTAGGACATAACAGTATGTTCCTCTAGACCAGCCTTTCTCAACCAGTGTGCCTCCAGATGTTGTTGGACCACAATTCCCATCTTTCCTGACCATTGGCAATGCTGGCTGAGGCTGATGGGAGTTGTGGTCCAACAACATCTGGAGGCACACTGGTTGGGAAAGGCTGCTCTAGACAATACCATGATGCAGGGCCAATTTTTGGTTCACATAGAGTGACTGGAAATTCCATGTGAGAATTCCTCTTGCTACCTTGCTATAGAGAAAGATTAATTTTAATCACCACGTTATAACCAAAAGCCACATAACAGAACATTAAGAATATAATATAAAGAAGGATTAGGGAACACAGAAAAGGAAAAAGAGTAAATCTGAGCCAGCCACTTCTCCATAAAACACAGAGAAATGAAGAAAGGCAGCCCATCTCAAAATACCCCTTACCTCAAGAACACACTTAATGATTTTATGGAATACATCATGCCATAATAAAATCAGTATCAAGCTAAAATTTCTGTCTACTTAGATTTTCCTATATAAAGATTTCTTTTGCTTTTAAATAAGAGAGATCAGAATCCCCGGGTTCCAAGATCCGACAGTAAAATCATATTAACTAAGAGATGGCTTAACAATACTAAATTAATGATGTTCCGTCACGCTTCTAGCCGTTTCTTGGCTCGGAGTGATTTCCTCAGGAATTTTGCAGAGAGGTGACGTTGACCTCTCTGCTTTTCCCTGGACACACAGGTTTTGCTTTTTAATTCCTGCTGTGTGTGAATACGGGAGAAGAAATCAATTTTTTCCTTAATAAATTTTCAGGGGCCCAAATTACTTGGGGGCCAGGGTACTTGGGGGTTTTCTCCCTCAGCTTCTACATGCCTGAGTAGGCGTGCCTAGACAAAACTGATTTTAGCAGGTGCTGAAAAGAGGCGTCTGCCTAATGTCACTAGGCAGGGAGTTCCAAAGGATAGGTGCTGCCACACTAAATGACTGATTTCTTACAAGAGCAGAACAAGTACTATGTGGAACCCATGACATGGAAAGCACAGCTTGTGCTTGGCCTGGTAGCAAATTGCCAACCAGTGCAGATTTCACAGCAGAAGTATTATGTACTGATAAGTTCTCACATGTCAGCAATCTTGTCACAGCATTCTGCACTACCTGCAGCCTCTGGGTCAGGTTGTGGTGCATGGGGATTTCTGTGACCTTGGCTGACTGGCTGCCGGGATTCTTTCAGTTTTCAGTTTTGGTGAGGAATTCTGACTGGTTGTGGGAGTTTTCTGCTGTACTCACAGAAATCTTGTTGTGGTTGGTATGGTATTGCATTTAGGAAATCATTACTTTCTTTTCTTTTTCTATTCGCATTTCATTTACTTTTAACCTCACTCCCTTACATGCATGGAAGCAACAACAGTAGTTCCATGTGCTCTGCTCAAGCCCCTTAAACCTACTGATGATGCACCTTGTTCATTGTATGATGGTTTGTTTCTTGCCCAATAGTGGTAAAAGGTAATTCACATACTGAAAAGTGTGGCTGCAATTGCTGTTGCTCCCAAGCTACTGCCTGTGAAGGTAGATCAAACCATGTGTGTTTTCTCTGCCAATTATTACTCATAGGTAGGGTTGCCAGGCTCAGGGCCAGAGAATGATTCTGTATCTTTAAGAGAAGAGAAAGTTCAGCCAAGTGCAGGTTTTCTTGCAACACTGTAATAGGAAAAACCACAAGGTGAAATTCCTCCTGCACAACTTTTAAAGATACAGAAGACCTCTTGGTTGCCAGGCCCAGCCTCCACAATGGAGAATGGATTTTTTCACCAGCATCCCCTTATTTCTCTTTCAAAGGAAAAATCAGTTTATCCAACAATTGAGGTGGAATTAGGCAGGTCAGGAATGGAAGTGAGGTTGGGGGAAATCCTCCTGTGTTTGGCATCTCAGGTAGCTCCTGCCGGTCAGAGTACAAAGTATTGATCCTGATGGCTCCATGTTCTAACTCAGTGAAGCAAGTGTGGGGAATCTTAGGCCCAGGGGCTGAATGTGTTTTTTTTAAAAAAAGGTTAAAAACTTATTATTAAAGAAAACATATTAAAAGCAATTCTAACACAGATGCAGACTGGGATAGGTCTCAACATGTCTCTGAAGGCATATGTGGCCAGCTCTCTGCTGAAGCTAAGATGGTTCAGATCTGGTCAGTGCCCAGATGGGAGACTGCCTGGGAACCACATGTAGGCCGTCGTGGGTTTCAAACATGAAAAAGAAAGGCCGGGTAGAAATGCAATCAATCAATCAATCAATCAATCAATAAAAGTCTTGTTGAAAGAGGAAAGTCTTCAAAAGGCGCCGAAAAGATAGCAGAGATGGTGCCTGCCTAATATTTAATTTATTTGAGTCCTTGAAGTCCCGCCTCTGTAGGGACCCTTATCTGGCACACCTTTTTAGCTGTTTTTGGATGTTTCCTTCTCTCAGCATCAATTTCTGACGTTGCTTCAACAGATCGCTCTTTCCTTTGTGTAATGAACTCTTACCAATACTTGTTCTGATTTCCTTTCAGTCTAGTTTTTTTTTTAACCCAAGCAAAATCTTCCTTCTGCTTATGCAGATCTGTCCAGCCTTTCCCTACAGTTCCTGCTTCCAGACCTGCAGCACAGGTGTCATGGCTTTTCCTATACAGTCTTTCTTCCAACCTGCTGGAGTGGCCTCAGACCATCTCTATCTTATGAATGCATCTGACTGAGGGTTCTTGCATATTCCCCTTAGTCCGCATCTACACAAACAACCTGTATGACACAGGTGGTGGTTACATCTGTCTAGGAGAACTAATAGTCAGAGGTCCCACCAACAAAGATACTAAGGTTTAGGGAGATCTCAGGGAAAAAAGGAATTCAACAGCAGATTAACTTTATAAATCTTATATTTATTCTTGACACATTAAGCACCTTTACTTGTAATGCATACAATGGCCTTAACCATTGGGTCAGAATTTATTATAATCAGAAGTAAAACATCAGGCTTATACATCACTATGCACTGCAGTATAAAATCAACATATCTTAAAGTATAATGTGCTATCAGTTCAGTCTTATATATTATGCAAGTTACATTGCAATATTTGTGAAGTTATATTTCAAGGAATCAATATGAAACAAGTTCCACTTCCCATTTTGTATAATTCTGTTTCTTACCCATAATGAAATGGAACCATCTCATCCTTGTGGGAGGCAGACCTATGGTTATCAGAAGCAGCAGTGTGTGTTTGGCCCATTGTCCAGGGAGACTGGCCCTACACTGCTCCTGAACTCCTCTAATTATTGGAGTGTTTCAAGGCTGTGACCTTATCACATTTGCTGCCTTATCATCTGCTGTGTCTCTGTGTCGCCTGCCGGGGGCAGCAAGTGGGACCAGCTAAACCTTGTTCAACAACAACTAGTCACTTGAACCAGAAGCAGGTGTTGTCCACACCATATAAGGCAGCTGCAGCTGGCAGCTATGTGTTACTATCTCTTTTTGTTTATATGAGCAAGAGTACATTGGTTGACTGCCTAGAATAGCAAAAAGAGGGGGAGGAGCAGAAAAACCTTTTCCAGTTTGAACTTTGCAAGGCTTGACTGGAAACTGTGAGGTGGTCTGCATACCTGGGCATATAATAACCTATACCAGCCTTTCCCAACTAGTGGGCCACCAGGTGTTGTTGGACCACAACTCCCATCAGCCTCAGCCAGCATTGCCAATGGTCAGGAAAGATGGGAATTGTGGTCCAACAACATCTGGTGGCCCACTAGTTGGGAAAGGCTGACCTATACATTAGGATTAAAGGCTCTTAGATGGGAAATGTACATACATTGAACATGGGGTCAGCCCATAACACAGCCCTCACAACTTCAGCTGGTAATAAAAATACACACCCTGTATCAGAAACAAGTAGTGTCCGTCCCCTTTTCACTGGAAGTCCATCCCCTTTTAGGATTGTTTTTGCCTTTAGGATTCTCTGCAAATGAGCAGTTTCAGAGTGCTACACCAAACATTGTTGTTGGGGAGGTTGTGACCCCTCTAGGAAACTGTATCATCCTCCCACAATCCAAAGGGATGGGTTTAAAGTCTCCCTGACTGCTCAAACCCCCTTTTGGTTTAAGGGGCTTATTAATCTAAAGATGGTTTGTGAGCTGGCACCCCTATGTGACTGTCTCATAATTCCTGATCATAACAAATGTGTTTTATTCCCCCTGACCTTCCATATGGCCCCAGCCCCCAATTTTGGTTGAAGGACCCGATTAACCTAAAGATTGGTTTTGAGGTGGGTTCTGATTTTAAGTGACTTTCTTATCATTCCTGATTATAAGGGATGGTTTCTGAGACCCAACTGACCTTCCATGTGGGCCCTAAACTCCCTTTCTGTTTTAAGGACCCAATGAACCTAAATATTGTTTGGAGGTGTCTTTTAACCTCTCTGTGAATCTGTACTATTGCCATTGATCATAAGGAAGATGTTTGTGTCCCCCAATCAACCTGTGTTGCCCCAGAAACAGGAGGGGCCCATGGAGGAAAACGTTGCTTCAGAGAGTCACATAATCTCTCTACAATCCAATCCCATCATCCCTGATTTTGAGGGAAAGGTTTTGAGTCCCCTCAGCCCTCTGAGTGGGTTCAGAGCTCAAACAGAAGTTCAGGGGGACTTGAAAGACATTCCTTAGGATTGGGAGGGATGAGATGTCACATAGGTGGGTCACAAGCCACCCCAATTCAGGGGGAATCCATACAGGGGGAATCCTAAGATAATGGGGGCAAGGCACCTCCCACTTTTCATTTTTAGGTTGTACACTCTATTCTTCTCTGGTATATGTGGCCAAGAGGGCATCTCCCATTCTTCTTCCTCACTGGCCATTACCTCTTCCTTTCTCCAGGACTGCCTGATCCTTAACTGCTGACATCAACTTCTCTATTTTCTCCAGGCAACAAGCTTTGCTGGGATGGCTGTTTCACCTGGTTGTTTTGGATTTAACATACTTCACCAATTAAGCTGAAAGTTGGGAGATAGAGGATAGAGAAAAGAAAAGTACTTCTGCACATAGTGCATACTTAAGCTGTGGAAGCCATGTTTATTCATTCTTACTATGTTTTTAAAGTGG
This sequence comes from Rhineura floridana, assembly GCF_030035675.1. NCBI lineage: Eukaryota > Metazoa > Chordata > Lepidosauria > Squamata > Rhineuridae > Rhineura > Rhineura floridana. The sequence goes on along the minus strand of NC_084482.1, from coordinate 219,819,483 downwards.
GGTGGGGAGAAGGTGACAATTCCAAAATAAGTATTTGGGATGAGAAAGAAAACAGTACTAAAATAATATTTAAGTATTTGTGGTAGCATGGGGCACATCCCATCCCATACAAATATAGAAAAGAGATCCCAAAATGGTCAAGGGGATAATGATCAGTTATGAGGAAAATTTAGAATATTTGGTTGGGGGTCACAAAAGTGGTGTCCATGGGCACAATAGTGCCCTTGAGGTCTTCCCCGGTGCCTGTGGTTCCTCTCAGGCCACTTACTCATTGGCCAGTCTGTCGAAAAAGGTTAGGATGGTTGCCTTTTTGTCTCTTTCTGTGAGGTACTCCAGTCAATGAAACGGCTCATTGAGTGATTAGCATCACAATTTTGTTCTTTTTGTTTACTAGTCTGTTGCCTCAGGAAGGCAAAGACCAGTCAGGCCAGCAGTAGCACACAGTGAAAAACTGACCCAGGTGATGGGGGAGAAATAATTAATAAAAATGGCCATCATCTCTGCGTGTTGGTGGTGGATTCAGCATTATCAATTTCTTCACTGGTTAACTTCAAACAGGCTAAATGTAAGGACGAGAACTCAGCAGAGGGAAGCACTAAAGGCTTCAAGATGAATTAGCTTTCAACTTTCAAAATTACATCAAAGAGCCAAAAAAACCTCAACTGCACAGGCCTCATTTAATTTCAGAAATACTGGGACTTGCTAGAAAATATATCTAAGTGCAACACTGCCCCCTTTGTTTGCTTACACACGTGTAAGCAAATCTGAGAGATATGATGGTGCACACTAAAAGAAATGGAAATGGACTGTGTTCAAGTCAATCCCAACTTATGGCGACCCTATGAATACAGTTTTCATAGTAAGTAGTATTCAGAGGGGGTTTACCATTGCCTCCTTCTGAGGTTCATCCTCCCCAGCTGGCTAGGGCCTGCTCAGCTTGCCACAGTTGTCCACAACTGCCAGCTGGGGGGCAACTGGGCTCCTTGGGACTCTGCAGCTTGCCCACGGCTGCACAGGTGGCAGGGCATGTAACCCTTGAGCCACTCACTGTGGGGGTGATCTTTAGCTGGCTCTTGACATCCAGGAGACACAAGCAGGGATTTGAACTCACAGAGTCTGGGCGCTATACCAGCCAAAGTAAAGCCAAATCAAAGCTGCTTTGAGAAAATAGATAATATCAGTGTGGAACAAGTTCTATGCAGAAATTGTAGCACAAGTACCAATTGTGCCAAATTGAAAATTTTAAACTACACCTTATGACAACAAAGTTTATAAATTATATAACTTCAATACCCACGTAGTTATTTACGCAGTGCAATGTCCATGCCCTTTGCTATACATTGGAATGACTATGAGAAAGATTAAGATCTAGATAGGGGAACACAAAAACTGCATTAGGACCAAAAATCTTCAAGCACCATTGGTGAAACATTTTTAGAGCAAGAGCATGATATTAAATCCTTAAAATTTTGGTGCACTGAGAATGTATGTGGTTCAGGGAAACTATAATATACACAATTAAAAAGGAAGGAGGTCAAGTGGATCTATAGACTAAATACAACACCTTAAGGACTTACTGGGGACATTGAATGGGTGTCTGTTATGTAGAAATTGTTGATCCAGTCTTTCTGGGAATGATGTCACACATCTTGCCATTGTGGATAGTAGACTGTATGAATACATGTATGTTTGAAGTATTGGTTATTGCAGCTACAGTAAGGTTTTGCAGAATGCATAGAATGGAGTTAGGAAGCTGGTTAATAGTGTAAGATCAGGTGTGCAAGAGATGTTGTTTGGTTATATAATAGTAGATCCTTCACAGGGAAAAAAAGTATGATCATTGGGTCCCAGAATTTCATATTGGCAAGTTATTGGTATTTTGTTTACAAAAATATATAGATATAGATTTGTGTCTATCTGTTTTACATATTACTCATTGCTTCCAGCAGATGGGGTTATTTGAAAACCTGTGACAACTGGGCACATTTTATTTTATTTTAATATGATTCAATGTTGTTTTATCAGTCAGGGACTAATTTTTGTTTGGTTTAGATGGTTAACAACATCAGTTTCTGGCATTTTCCACAAAAATGTGCAGAATATCCTCTGCTAGATACTTGACACATCAGTCCACCTCAGTCAGTCATGGGTCAAGGTGTGTTCCTCCCCTCAGGATCTTTCCTCCAAAATAAAAAGTCTCATCAGAGCATGGAGGGTGAGCCTTATGGGCCCTGATTCTAGATTGGCTTTTTCTTCTCTCACCCTCCCTCCCATTGGCTGTCCCCAGTGCCACAAGGCAGATGATCTGGGATGAAAGGAGATGTTGTCAGTATGTGGTGAATGCAATGTGCATGTTTATTTGCCTGGCCCCCAGGTTATCCATGGGGAAAAATGTGGCCCTCAGGCTGTAAAATGTCCCCCATCCCTGTCTTAACGTCAGGATCTGATTGTTGTTGCCCCATGTGTGACAAAACCCATCAGATCCCACTGCCATCCTGTCCACTGCCTGAGGGAAGAGCTGGATGGAAGGACCATCAAGAGACAGATCCAGAAGGGGGGAAGTGGGTGGGTGAAAGATGGCAGAAGCTGAATGCAACTTCTCATCAGGGTCTCTCTGCCAGGATGATTCAAGAGGAGTTCAGTGTGAGGAAGGGAAGATCAACAGGGTGACCCACAAGGAATGTGGTGCTAGGTACATGAGGGTGAGGATCCTGTCTTGCCCCTCTCCTGTTTGCCTCCACCTGTTGCCCCATAACCCAGAGCCACAAGAATCATGTTTGACTTACACCACTGACTTTCAGAGGACCCCCTCAAACTCCTGATTCTCATGGCTGGCTCTAACATTGGACAAAGTGATGTAACCACATCAGATTGGTCAAAGCACGAAGACAGCAGTGGCTGCCCCACCCCAAGCATACCTCCTGTTGTTGTTATTGTTGTTGTGATGTGCCTTCAAGTCGATTACGACTTATGGCAACCCTATGAATCAGTGACCTCCAAGAGCATCTGTCATGAACCACCCTGTTCAGATCTTGTAAGTTCGGGTCTGTGGCTTCCTTTATGGAATCAATCCATCTCTTGTCTGGCCTTCCTCTTTTTCTACTCCCTGCTATTTTTCCCAGCATTATTGTCTTTTCTAGTGAATCATGTCTTCTCATTATGTGTCCAAAATATGATAACCTCCATTTCATCATTTTACCTTCTAGTGATAGTTCTGGTTTAATTTGTTCTAACATCATTTGTCTTTTTCACAGTCCATGGTATCCACAAAGCTCTTCTCCAACACCACATTTCAAATGAGTTGCTTTTTCTCTTATCTTCTTTTTCACTGTCCAACTTTCACATTCATACATAGAGATTGGGAATACCATGGTCTGAATGATCCTGACTTTAGTGTTCAGTGATACATCTTTGCATTTGAGGACCTTTTCTAGTTCTCTCATAGCTGCCCTCCCCAGTCCCAGCCTTCTTCTGATTTCTTGACTAAAGGTGACCATACAGTTTAAAATTATTTATTTTATTTGAAATTGACAGCATGCATAATATAGTAGGAGAAATAGGATCTGTTTACTTGATGAACTAATCGTAAAAGAGACTAAACTGTGTAGGAATCCCTTCCCCTGAAGTCAATCATTCCTTCTCTCTCACACACACACGCCCAACAAACTTCAGCCAAAGCAGAGATCTCCAGTCAAAACTATCCAGCATGCCCTTAAAGCTCCTTTGACTTGAGAGGTGTTTATACCCCGATCCCACACAGTTTTACTTCTAAAGCAATTCCACTGAATCCAATAACACTTGCTCCCAGCCAGGGTGAAGGTGCATAGGATTGCAGATTGATACGCCTGGTGCACCTGTATCTTCTAAAAGGAAGGGGATTGGGGGAAAATGACACACATCCCACCTGAGTTGCTGGAAAGCTGTTGGCTCAATTTCCCACCGCTCTAAAACTTTGAGGATTGGGGATTGGTTACAAGCTGCAATAATGTAAGAGGGCAATGTCTAGGCTTAACCCTTTCCTTCTTGCCTGCCCTTACTGTTTTTAACCAGCAATCGCCTTGCTTCAAATGTCCTGATCCCGCCCAATAACTTTTAGGGCCCTGCCATAAGGTTCCCAATCGGCCCCCACATTTGCAAAAGCCGGCCCTGCTTGTTATGTTCAGGTCTGTGGTTTCCTTTATTGAATCAATCCATCTCTTGTTTGGCCTTTCCCTTTTTGTGCTCCTTTCTGGCCTGTGGGCCTGAAGTTCCCAGACATTGTCCTAAAAGGAAATCTTGTTCCTGATTCTTGTGAACATGGTGGTTCATGACAGATGCTCTTGGAGGCCACTGATTCATAGGGTAGCCATAAGTTGTAATTGACTTGAAGGCACATAACAACAACAGACATGTTCAGCTGCTGCCTCCATCTCAGAATATTAAGCCACATCTGAGAGTTTTTGCAAACATGTTTTTATCCAGCCTTGCACCTGTTCATCGAGCTGTGTAAAGAGTTAAGGATGTTGGAGAGATGATGCATCTTCCCCTTATAATTACCCAAATGATAGTGCTTTTTTTATGCACCATAGCTCCAGGGATTTGTTGGAAGATCACCTTTGAGTCCACTAAAATAAACACCAGAATCAAGAGCAACATGTGGCGACATCTTCACTCCGAGCAGGAAGGGACTGGGGCATATATGAATCCTGTGACAAGAACTTGGGCTGAGATTTAGAGCAGGTGAGGAGGACTGTGTGGGTGTGAGGCTGATTTCCATCCCCTTTAGATGCTTCATCAGCATTAGTAAAACCACTGAACCTCCCCAAAAAAGGTTTAACTTCATCTAATGATACTTTTAATTAGTTGAGGGGAGCAGACACAAGGTAGGTGACTCTTGCAGGCAGACACAGAATGCTCTTGATCCTTCTGATGCTGGCTCTGCTGCAAGTGCCTTATGCAGACTGTGGGATGCTGAAGGCAAAATGCCCCTTGACTTTGGAGGTGGATGGAATAGACCCTTTCCATTACTACAGGCCAGGGGGCCACATCATTAGTGGGATCATCTCGGCCACAAGAGCTTTATTTCATCTCCACGTCTTCAACAAACCTCCCTCAACCAGCTTTAGCCGGTAAGTCATTTTGTGGAGATGGAGAGACTGCTTTTCCATTCACTGTGATTTCATGGCCTCCCAATGTCCACTGCTATCTGGGCCTTTCCTGCTCCTAGATGACCCCTGTGCTGTTTTGTCTTTGGGGAAAACTTTCTGGGTGCATCAGTGCTAAGGCACCATTGAATGCATAGACCCTGCTCCTGGAGAAGTCTTTTCTTAAATTGTAATTGACAGCATCTTAGGACAATGGTGTCTTTCTGATGTAACTGTAATGAACAGAACAAACATCCAGTTTTCTTTTAAGCCATGTGAACAGATGGAGGACTGTGGCTAAAGTGGTTCTTCCCTGGTATTGTAGGGGCAAAAGGAGTGAATGCCCTTTGCTCCTGATCAGTCTTCCCAATTGCTGCCTAGTAAGCCAATGAATGTTGCCCAATTGCAGCTTATCTGTAGTAAAGTAGGACAAAATCCACTAGGAAATTCCTCCAAATTCCTCCATCATCCAAATCAACCCTGCAATCTTGTGACACTAAAAACTAAAAATACAAAAGCATTAAAATGGGGACATTTCAGAAATACCATCTTCATGACCATGGCAGAGTGGCCCAGATATGTTGCTTTCACTGTCTTCATGGATAGGCTCTTGTGGAAAGGGAAGGAAGGTTTGTCTCCTGCCCCTGCTGTCATCTGGGAGTTTTGATGGGAAGCTGAGCATTTTCATTTTGGAGACAGCTTGAGGAAAGTGTCAGGGAGCTGTGAGGTTTCTGCTGAGTGCTGAAGGACCTGTGTAGCCCCAAAAAAACCTGAATGGGGAGGAGGATGTATTGGAGTGTTAATGCTGTGAACCTTCTACTTAGGTTCAGCCTGTTTATCTGTGTCAATAAAAATGCATATCACAAAAACATCGCAAACCTCCAGTAATCCCCCCCCCAAGGAAACAAAACGTGGATGCATCCCCGGAGTGCTAAGACATATCAAGCTGCAGTGGAATTACATCACTCACAGAGACACATGGCTCTTGTAATTCGGTTGCTCTTTCTTCTTTTTCTAAATCCAGAATTTCAAAGATGCAGAACTGGAGTGGAGGTAGTGGTGGTGGCTAAAACTGTGACACATCCTTGCATGTGTAGCCTACTACAGTGTTGTTATCACAGATTCAAAATCAAGTGAAGAGGACCCAAATCTCAGAAGAGAAGCAGTACAAGTCAAGAGCACAAGACACTGCAATTCAAATGAAGCCATCCCAAATCTCCCCACTGTCTCGTTCCCAACAGAAAGAGAGAGAGAGAGTTTTGTTGTTATGTGCCTTCAAGTCAATTATGACTTATGGCAACCCTATGAATCAGTGACCTCCAAGAGCATCTGTCATGAACCACCCTGTTCAGATCTTGTAAATTCAGGTCTGTGGCTTCCTTGATGGAATCAATCCATCTCTTGTTTGGCCTGTCCTCTTTTTCTTCTCCCATCTGTTTTTTCCCAGCATTACTGTCTTTTCTAGTGAATCATGTCTTCTCATGATGTTTCCAAAGTATGATAATCTCAGTTTCATCATTTTAGCTTCTAGTGATAGTTCTGGCTTAATTTGTTCTAAAACCCAATTATTAGTCTTTTTCGCAGTCCATGGTATGCACAAAGCTCTCCTCTAACACCACATTTCAAATGAGTTGAGAAAGAGAGATTATTTACTCCCTAACTTAGAGACTGAATCTTCCATTTTAAAGCATAGCCAAAGGGCAGAGCTTGGAAAAGTTACTTTTTTGAACTACAACTCCCATCAGCCCCAGCCAGCATGGCCACTGGATTGGGCTGATGGGAGTTGTAGTTTAAAAAAGTAACTTTTCCAAGCTCTGCCAAAGGGTAGAGAACCACTTATTTTTTGGCCGGTTCCAACGCGTCTCCACCTCTCTTTAAAGCAATGCTTCAAAGAGATTTCACAAATGATTGGCAGATCAACCTGTTTCCCCTCCAGGTGCAGCCAAAAGAAACTCTTTGCTGTACATTGCTAGTGTCCTCACAGCCCAAATCACATAGATAGCCGTAAATGTTCCCAATCATTTAATGAAGTTCCTGAACCTTTTATTTGCTATTGTCCTTTAAGGAGCTGTGCTTGCCTAATTCCATCACTAGAATGATTGTCTGCCTTAGTTTTGTTTTCAAAAGTATAGTGACTATTGATTCATGAAGAAGGCTACCCCCCCCCTGCTAATACATCATTAAGTGAGGGTTGGCTGTTGATTTTGTGTCTTTTTGCTCTGGATCAGTATTAGCATAAGTAAACTGCAAGAAATAAAATCCACAGCTGCATATTTTCTGCAAAAGCTGGTCAAAAAAAGCCAGAGATGAATCTGGTATATTCATTGAATGCACGATGATGTTGCACTATGTATATTATTATTTTTGCAGGAAAGCATCCACAAAGTATTGGCAGGTTCTCTCTTTCTTGTTTGCCGTTCAGGATATCAACCAACATCCCAGGCTCTTACCCAACATCACCCTAGGCTACAGCATCTATGAGAACTTTTTTAACAGAAGGGTGACTTACGATATTTTGTTAGACCTGCTGTCTACTGGGCAGGCGAATGTTCCAAACTACAAGTGTGGAAGATGGTATAACTTGCTGGCTGTTCTTGAAGGGGCTGACTCTCAAAACTCCATCCAGATTTCAAGCTTATTGGGCCTCTATAAAATTCCACAGGTAGGAATGGAGAGGGGCGGGCCATTTGTTGCTGAGCCAAGTTCCAGAGAACTCAAACGTCAGGGAGGTGGATGTCGAAAGTGAGATTGGCTTCAGACATTCATTTTCAAATGTACTGAAAGTAATTTGAGAGAGACATACACCTTTCTTTTCTTACATAATCATCTCTACTTAAATGGGTTTTTAGAATTTCAAAACAAGACAGAGGATGCTTCCGCACAGCAGTTTATGTGGCCTTGATGTTGCTCAGGCAGGGAAGTTTTGTGAGGTGTTGACATGATGCTGCCCTCAACCAAATGAGGAAGACCTGGGAGGTCAAGGCATTGAATGAAATTATCAGTCAAAGGAAACAAATGAAATTACTCTAATGGACATATAAAACATGTAATGACTTATTTTGGAATTGTAAATCAGGCAAAAAAAATTCTCAAAAGAAATATAGAACTTGGCAGTAGATCCTTTCCCTTCCCTAATGATCCCTAGCATGGAATTTGCCTTTTTCACAGCTGCTGCACACTGGGTTGACATCTTCATTGAGCCTACCCACTATGACACCAAGGTCTTGTTCCTGGTCAGCCACTGCCAGTTCAGACCCCATGAGGGCCTGAGAGCAGAAAATAGGGAAAGAGATAGAGTGAAGTTTTGGCCAGCTGATTGATAGGCTTGAGAGAGAGAGAAAAATTAATATATCTTTCCTTACTCTGTGAGACTGGAGTTTGGTGGTGGTATGTGGTCGAGGTAAAAAAGAACACCTCTTCAGCAGCAGAAAGTAATATAAAAGGAAAAGACAAAGGAAAGTCCACAAAGGAGAGTTCCTGGGCAAAGAGATGCAGATTTTTAAGTACTATGGGCTCCTTCACATGGCGACTTACTGTGAGATTGGTGCTACTGGCACCCCATTTAATTTGCATGGTTCACATGACGTTGCAGTCAATCAGCAGGCATTGCACAATTTTCCCATATCTATCCATTCCAATTCTAATGCAAAAAGGAAAGGAAAAAACATCTCACCTGCGCTCCTTCATGTAGGCACTTTGCCTCAATGTTTTTTTTAGTGGATGAGCTCTCTTATGCCCCATCACCAGCTTCCTCTCTCTCTGCTGCTCACAAAAGCAGCAGCAGCTGCTGCCTACTTTGCCTTTCACTCCCTCCCCTCTCTATTCAGTTTCATACAGTTTTGTGTCAATTGCACCCCAAAGCTCTCCTGGCTTTGCTGGGATAGGTATGCAATTGACAAGAAACAATGAAACTGACAAAAAACCTCCCCTTCTCCAGTAGCAATATCAATACTCTGGAGGGAGTATCAAACATGAAAAGTTAGGGACGGGGCCACAAGGAAACAGTAATACTAAACCTTTCCAGAGGAATGCCTACTTGTGTGAAAGGAAAACAGTGGATTTGAAGGTAGGAAGTGTGAACCTTTCAAATCTATCGCAATGGCAAAAGCTGTGTCTTTACTGTGAAATTTATCTCCCATGTGAATGAGCCCAAAATTGAAAAGCATCCACTCTTATGCCTGAGTTGGGAATGATATTAGCACAAAGACTGCAATCCTCTCTTCCATTTTGTTTCCATTCCCTTTCCTAACGATCTCTAGCAACAAAATTGCTTTTTTATCATAGCTACCACACACTGGGTTGACATCATCATCAAGGTATCCACTATGACCCCAAGGTCTCATTTCTGGTCCATTCAGACTTCATTAATGTATACAAGGACTGAACCAGCAGTGAGTGATGAGAAAAGAGATGTTGGAGGCATAGTGGGTGGTGTGTTTCGGATTGCAGTCTTCAGACTATTTCTTTTTTTATGGTCACAAGGGCTGCTGTGCTCTCTTTGATAATACCTGTCCTTCCTCCCCTTTGTGCCAAAAGGGGATTCTAAGCACTCTTTGCCTGTCTGTCTGTGCATGCATGTGCATATTTTTGGGAACAGAATATAACTGGTGGCCATGTGACTAATTATTGGGGAAAGTGGATAGATTTTCCCTGAGTGCAACATTGAAGTTTAAAGTATTTATAATCCCCATAACATTATAAATATCTACAAGCAGTGTTCAACATAAAAAAAACACTAATTAAAACAAAAAATATAATATAAAACCAGTAAAAGTGTTGGATAAAAGCGTATTCTTTAAAAACAATAAAAACAGGGATTCAGAGAATTCATAGAGATAAACCAAGGTCTGATCTTTTGTGTCAAGGAAAGCTTGGGCAAAAAGATTTGTTTTTGCAAGGTAGATGTTTGTTAATTGCGGTAAAAAGTATTTGGGCTTTGATCCAAAACCACCATAAGCCACTTGTCTTCCTTTCCTTGCCAGATCAGTTATGCTTTTGTCTCTCGTGTTCTAAGTGATGAGACGCAGTTCCCTTTTTTCTACCGGATGGTCCCCAACGAAGAAGCCCAGTACCCAGGGATTGTCAAGCTGCTCCTGCACTTCAGATGGACGCTGGTTGGTCTCCTTGCTCCAGACACTGACAATGGAGAGAGATTCATGAAGACCTTGATGCCTCTGCTCCTCAGGAATGGCATTTGTGTTGCCTTCTCACAAAGCATCCCACGACTGAATACGAATAAAGTGAAGATCAGTTCTTTTCTGTTCCTCAAGTGGAGACAAGTCCATGCATTTGTTTACAATGCAGAGACAACTTATTTCTCCTTGGGAATAACAATTATAGAAAAAATATTTGACAAGTTAACAAAACCCATTGTAGGGAAAATCTGGATCACAACAGCTGTATGGGACATCTCCTTTGACTTAATGTACAGTCGCTTATCTTTCCAACACATCCATGGTATTTTTTCCTTTTATATTGAGACAAATAAACAGATAAAATATGATGATGTTGAGCCATTTTTCTTTGCTATGAAGCAATTTGTGGAGAAATCTTTTAATTGTTCATATTTAAAGCATGCGTTGTCGGTGAAAGGCTGGACAAGATGCAGAGAGAGAGAGGACCTGGAGATGGTGCCCCAAGATGATCTGGAAAGAATCCTCTCTCTAGACAGCTACAGGATTTACAACACTGTCCAAGCTGTGGCCCTTACCTTAAAAGTTATGTATTCCTCTAGATCTAAGAGGAAGGTGATAGAGGTAGACAGTGATGGTGTGGAAGTTCAAAGGCTACAGCCATGGCAGGTAGTTACTTTTCCATCACACAGTCTCTGCTGCACACGACAATTGACAGTCCAATTCCAGAATCATTGCTGTGGAATTAGAAACAGAGAAAATGTAAATATAGTAAGGAGGTGAAATTTTGCTTCACAACCCTTCTGTTAACAGCCCCCATACTTGCATAGGTCATAATACCTGCCTACTTCTGTCCAAAGGACTATGTGTGATGTTGGGACATGTAGTCAGAGTCTGAGCTCATTATGATATCCTTTGATATATATGTACATTTATAATATTTCTCATGTCTTAATATTGTTTCCCTATTAATATGCACTAAACTGAGAATATTCACCTTAAGTGTATTAACCTTATCCCAAGTACTAAATTTAATTAAGGGGCAACTTTCCAAATCACTGGGAAACAGTTCAAATTCAGTTTAATCACTTGAAAAATATCTCTCAGAACCAAAATACCTAAGTATGTTAAGACCTGTCTCTGGGCATGAACAAAATTGCCACATAGCATGCAAAGTAAGTTATCTACAATTGTCCACTGGCATTAACTAATACTTCGACCATTTAATTGTATACTCAGAAATAATACCAAAATGATTCTCAACAATTAAATTTTATATCTACTTGTTTTCAATACTTGTTTTATTGGCATTGCATTATTAACATTTATTATTGTTTTGTGTAAACTGCTTAAGGTTTTTGTTGATTAAGCAGTTTATAAACCTTGTCTTATGTTATGTGCCTTCAAGTCAATCGACTTATGGTGACCCTATGAATCAGCAACCTCCAGTAGCATCTGTCATGAACCACCCTGTTCAGATCTTGTAAGTTCAGGTCTGTGGCTTCCTTTATGGAATCAATCCATCTCTTTTTGGGTCTTCCTCTTTTTCTACTCCCTTCTGTTTTCCCCAGCATTATTGTCTTTTCTAGTGAATTGTTTTATGTACTGTTTTATCTTGTACGTCGCCCAGAGTGGCTGGACATCCAGCCAGATGGGCGACTAACAAATTTAATAATAAATAAATAAATAAATAAATAAAAATCATGTCTTCTCATGATGTGTCCGAAGCATGATAACCTCAGTTTCATCATTTTAGCTTCTACTGATAGTTCTGATTTAATTTGTTCTAATACCTAATTATTTGTCTTTTCGGAGTCCATGGTATACGTAAAGCTCTCCTCCAACACCACATTTCAAATGAGTTGATCTTTTTCTTATCTTCTTTTTCACTGTCCAACTTTCACATCCATACATAGAGATCGGGAATACCATGGTCTGAATGATCCTGACTTTGGTGTTCAGTGATACATCTTTGCATTGTGGACCTTTTCTAGTTCTCTCATAGCTACCCTCTCCAGTCCTAGCCTTCTTCCAATTTTTTGACGTTTGTCTCCATTGTGGTTAATGACTGTGCCAAGGTACTGATAATCCTTGACAAGTTCAGTGTCCTCATTGTCGAATTTAAAGTTTCATAAATCTTCTGTTGTCATTACTTTAATCTTCTAAATAGGTTAAAAAAGGTATGTATTGGGGATATATATATATTTTTAAAAAGTTTTCATTTATATGTAGCAGAGTTCCTTGTACTTGTTTTTATATAGATTAGAAAATAGCTGTGAACTGGGATTTAAAAAAAATTAAACTAGAACAATTTGATGCTGTGGCAAGAAATTCAGATATCTCTCCCAGCTGCATAATAAAAATATAATATTTTGCAACATTACCATATGCATTGCTAGCCAGAAATCCTATTTTCAATGGGACATACTCCCCAGATAAGTGTGTATAGGATGGCAGCGTAGCCTCACTTACCAGGAAGTAACTGTTATTGGGAGTAGTCTCAATGAAGCAAACATTTTAAAAGACACACAGCTACAAGCCCTGAGTCATCGATGATCCAAGCATGAAATAGACAGAATTGGATAGCCAGAAGGGCTGGCAACAGGCAAGATTGCGCCCTTGGGTACCAGCCTGCCCCAGGCCCATGGCAGCTGCCTGCATGCATCACCTACTTCTACGACTGCGCTGAATGCTGTGGGAAGCCTTGGCCGCCATCTTGGATGATGGGAGCTATGCACACACAGCATGCACACCATTCACCACAATGGGAGAGGTAGGTGGGGCATGCAGGTGGGTGTCACAGGCCTGCACACTTATATGAGGGGGTCCCTGGGAACTCCCTCTCTGCAATCCAAGGCAGGGTTGGGAACCGATGTTACAGTGGATTGCAGAATGGGAGTGCTACCCCTGACCCTAAGGGGGGGAATTCAGAAGCCCTGAAGGGCCCTTCAGGGCAGCAGAGGCCCTCAGCCAGTGCCTAATCTGGCCACCCTCTGGCACCTGCCCTGATAGCCAGTGTGGTTTCTCTGTATTCTAAATGCCGCTCTTTTCTCTGCCATTCTAGCTCCACCCTTTCCTGAGAAGCTCCCAATTTTACAATTCTTCCATGGAAGGAGTGTATTTGAATGAGAACAGGGAGCTGGCAGCTGACATGGGCATTGTGAACTGGGTGAAGTTTCCCAATAAGTCCATTCTCAGGGTGAAGTTTGGGAGTTTATGCAGACAGAGACCCCAAGGCATAGAGTTCACCATTGACCAGGATGCCATTGTGTGGCCCAAATGGCTCAACCAGGTGGGGGAAAATAATGTCTTTCATTTCATTGTATTTTCATCATTTAAGCTCCAATTAGAGTATTGTGTTCTGTGTGGGGCTGCCTTCCAATGCCTGTCAACTCCAACATTCCGGATTTCTTGAAGATCTAGCAGTGGATCCCTGTCAGTGTCGTATGGGGAGGGGTCAGCTGGTTTGTCTGAGGAGGGGCATTTTCCCCCTTAAGTTTTCAATGGGGTTGTTGTTTTAGTAACTTGTGTTGTAAACTACTTACAGGTTTTATTACAAACAAGTGGCATATACATTTTGTTAAATAAAATTAAAAGAAAATACTGGATGTGGTTGCCAAGGGTTTCCCCAATCCCTGCCATATTTAAACTGTTAGTTATTGAAGGTTTAGTGATATGTAAGAATGGATCAATCTGTCCTTCTCAATTACTTGTTTTCAGAGCTTGGAAAAGTTACTTTTTTGAACTACAACTCCCATCAGCCCCAGCCAGCATGGCCACTGGATTGGGCTGATGGGAGTTGTAGTTCAAAAATGTAACTTTTCCAAGCTCTGCTTGTTTTTCCCATTCTTGAGCTCACTTTCCATCTTTCTGTGTCAGTTTGAGATTTTTTTTAAAAAAGATAATCAACATTTTTGTGTGATTTTTCCTAAAATCCATTTTGCATGCTATTTCACCACCAGTTCCGCCTTATATGATGCATTTTTGTAGGGAATTTTCACTAGTGAACGTATTTATGAATGCTTTTACGGTGCATGCATTTTTATACTCATTAGCTGCAAAATTCGATCGATCGATCCCACTTGGCCATCCCAAACTGAACAGCCTGCCAGCTGCATTTTTGCTCCAGCTGCAGCTTTTGGGCCATCTTCAAGGGTAGCCCTGCATAGGGTATATTGTAATAATACAGTCCTGAGGTTATCAGAGCATGGATAATTGAGGCCAGAATGACCCTGTCCTCGAGCAATTGTACCTGGTGAAGCTGCCAGAGCTGGAAAGGGGAACTCCATGCCACTGAGGCCACCTGGGCTCCAAGCAGCAACACTGTTGTTTCAATTTTGCCAGCTTATCCTTAGTTACAAGCTTCAAGCCAAGCCCACAGCTAGAAGTCCCATTTGGTCCTTCCCAATCCTGTGCCTCATTTCCAAAGATATTTTACCAGTAACACATTTTCCTTGATGCTCCTTGTCTTTATGCTTAGACCCTCCCTCCTTCCAGGTGTGTGGAAAGCTGCAGTCCTGGATTTGTCAAGGTGATTCAGGAAGGAAAGCCACTTTGCTGTTATGACTGCGTTCCCTGCATGGAAGGGACCATCTCCACTCAGGAAGGTGGGTGACTCCAGGCAAAAAAAGTGTTGTAGTCAAAGTTCACGCAAGAGGCAACCTGAATTCCAACTTGTGATGATATTTACAGGCACATATAACTCCCACTGCCAGCTGTTGAGCAGAGAGAGTAACCCTGCAGGCTGCAGGGAAGTGGCTTGCAAGGCAGCACCACCCAATATCACTGCTTCTGCTCATAAGCTGCCAATATTTGGTCTGGCCGCCCATTAAAAAATGCCTTGCAGGTGCCTTTTAAAAGCATTTCCAAAATCATTCCTGACCAGTGAGACAGGATAAAGCTGGTCCAATTTGTGTAGTATTCCTGGGTTGTTCTCTATTCGGGTACTCCCCCAATGTGGATTTCTCTCCCTGCTGAGATCATATGAACGTCAACTGTGGGGTGTTTTCACTACCAACTGAAGATGTACCAGTTCCCCAGGCTATCCCTGCCCCGTAATATTTTTAATATTATGTAATGATTTTATTCAAGATAATATATGCAATGATTTTACTACTTTTATTTCTTTTTATTGGATATAGTTATGTCTTCTTGTACTCTGAACCACTTTCATTGTACTTTCTGGTACAAATGGATATAAGGAAGATGTTTCTCTTGTTCTTTGCAGATGCAGAGCGTTGCTCCAAATGCCCAGAAGATCAGCATCCAAACAAGGAGCAAGATTGCTGTATCCCCAAGATCATAACTTTCCTGGCTTATGAAGAAGATTTGGGGATCCTCTTGGCTTCCTTCACCCTCTTCTTGTCCTTATCCACAGGCTTTGTGTTAGCAATCCTCATTAAATTCCTAGAAACTCCAATAGTGAAAGCCAACAACCGGGACCTCTCCTTCATCCTCCTCATCTCCCTCCTGCTTTCCTTTTTGTCCTCCTTCCTCTTCATTGGCCGACCAAGGAAAACGACCTGCCTTCTCCGACAAACAGCCTTCAGCATCATCTTCTCAGTTGCCGTCTCTTCTGTGTTGGCAAAAACTGCCACTGTGGTGCTGGCCTTCCTTGCCACAAAGCCAGGGAACAAAGTGAGGAGATGGCTGGGGAGGAGTCTAGCAAATTCCATTGTCATTTCCTGTTCCAGTGTCCAAGTTGTCATCTGCACAATCTGGTTGGGGATCTCGCCACCCTTCCCAGATTCTGACATGCACTCCCAGCCTGGAGAGATTATCCTGCAATGCAACGAAGGGTCTGTTGCCATGTTTTATGGTTCCCTTGGCTACATGGGTTTCCTGGCTGCCATATGCTTCATGGTGGCTTTCCTGGCCAGGAAGCTTCCTGGGGCCTTCAATGAAGCCAAGCTGATCACCTTCAGCATGCTGGTCTTCTGCAGCGTTTGGGTCTCCTTTGTGCCCACCTACCTGAGCACGAAGGGGAAATACATGGTAGCCGTGCAGGTCTTCTCCATCTTGGCCTCCAGTGCTGGGCTTCTGGGCTGCATCTTCATGCCCAAGTGCTACATTATTGTATTGAGGCCAGATCTGAATACAAAGGAGCATCTGACAACAAAAATAAAAATGGCATCTGATTCTTAAAATATTTAGTTTTGACATGTGTTGTTCAGCAGAGCAGTAATGAAACCCACATACTTGTGTCGTTAATACTGCTCCCTAAATATAAATCTCTCTTTGTTTTGCAGGAAATATGAATGATGAAACTGAGGTTTTTTTACACATTTTGCTTTATCACAACCTGAATTGAACTAGGTACCTGATCAACCACGCTGGTCTTTATGCAGCTAATCCTCAACTGGAGTCACTCTCAATAGTCTTCTAGGGAAAATTCTTAACATCACGGTTTTTTTAATTTTTATGGCAACTTTCCCACAAAACTGTGCCTTAACTGGATCGTAACAAAAGAAATGAACATAAGCGTAAGCGTTTTTTTTTTAAAGTAAAATATGTTTTGATGCCAATTAGTAAACACACAAGAATTAATCCATCCAGTATTGTATAAACCAAGACAAATAAAGTAACCAAATTTATCATTAGAATAGGAGAATAGCTAAAACCACCATGCTCCAGACAATGGACTTGTATCCAATAATTTGGATCTTAGACTCAATCTTCAAACATCTAGAGGCTGCACCCTATCTCTCAACAAGGATAGTTCAGACATGCCCTCCTTGGCTCTCACCCAGAGGGGTCTTCTGCCCACCATTATTGTGGGCTCTCACCCAGAACTGCAGCCAATAACATCCCTTCCGCACTCTACAACTGACCAACGTAGAAACATCTAGATCAGCCTTTCCCAACCAGTGTGCCTCTAGATGTTGTTGGACCACAACTCCCATCAGCCTCAGCCAGCATTGTCAATGGTCAGGAAAGATGGGAGTTGTGGTCCAACAACATCTGGAGGCACACTGGTTGGGAAAGGCTGATCTAGACTGTGGATGTAAACAAGGGCTGAAGGGTTAGTTCCCTCATGGAAACCCCTTCAAAGGGGCAACCACCCATTTAGGGTTGCCAGGTCAGAAGAATCCCAAAACCTGAGATTTTAGGGGGGGCAAGTAATGTCATGGGGTGGGCCCAAGTGATGTCATTAAGCATGATACATTAAGCATCAATCACAGTTGCTTGGAGCGTATAATTAAAAAAAATCTGATTGGAGATTAAGCTAGAAATCTTAGCTAAAAGATGGAGCCTGGGTAGGGAACATTTAACCTACCCTACTTGCTTTTGGCAAGAAGGGTTTAAGTGCCTTCAATCCAGGCCAGTCACCAGAAGGCCACTGTAGGAAGAAAGGAACCTAGTGCTTTGGAGATGTTAGATGAGAGCATTCAGGAGTAAGGATAGATGCCCCTGAAGGTTGCAATTCTAAACACACTTACTAAGGGACTAAGCCCCATAGAACTCAACAGGACTTACTTCTGAGTAGATATAGTTTGGATTGTGCTGTTGGTAAAGCATGACTAGGGATCATCTGCAAAGACATCTGTCAGGTCCTGTCTTCTGGAAGTCCTTTCCTTACAAATTGTAGCATCCACATCTGCTCCCTTTGCCTATATTTGACTGTGTGACTGTGTTCAGAAGCCATATTCTGGTCCTCTCTGCCTAGCTGCACATGACTGAGGCCTAGTCTGCAAAGTGAGCCCAGAGAGAGAGAAAGGCCAGGCTAGTATGCCTTCCTCAGTTGTGCTGAACTCAACCCCCTTCTCCTCTTGTGCCTTATGTGCTTGCTCCTTCGTTTGTGTGTGTGTGTGTATTTTGAGGGTCTATGTGAGTTTAGTTATGATTAGGTTTATTTAGGTAATTCCCACATGCATATTGTTACTGAATTAGCCCCACCAATGTCAATGGATATGTACTGTTACTGAGCTATTTCCCATTGAAGTGTTAAATGCATATATTTTGATTCTCTGTGTGTCTATGCTCAATAAGTACCCCCATGTTTAAAATCTGTATGAGTGCAAGCTACTGGGCAAATCTGCCAAGACACACTATTGCCAATGTCAAAACATGCCAATTCACAAGACTTGAAGAACATGTGAATATGAAATGTGTGTCTATAGAGGAGTCTCATTAACAAAATGCATTTGGGATGAGAAAGGAAACAGTAACATTGCTTAATATTGTGTGTGTTGCAGAATGGAGCCCATTCCATTCCAAACCAATGCAGAAAAGGGTTCCCAACATTATTTAGGGAATAATTATCCCTTATGAAGGAAGGTTGAATGTCAGGAGCTTTTACACTTGGAACAGGGATCACAAACGTGGTGCCCAAGGGCACAATGCTTCCCTAGAAGTCTTCCTCTGCTGTCTCTGAATACTCTGAGACCACACATTCATTCCCCACTTGGGTCATGAGGTGGAGAGAGTGATTGAAATATACCTGGAGCTGAAGGAGGACGTTACAAGTATGACATTCGTCCCCACTTCCTGTTTCAGCTCTATGTGGTTATCAAGGCTCAGATTAATTTCCCTGGATCAGACTTTTACCAGGGAGTGTGGTGCACACACCTTCTCTCTTTCTGTCTCTGAGATGGTGGAGGTCTTGAGGAGGGGGGAGAGAAGTAAACAGAAGGGATGGCACCCACAGCACTTGCTCAAAAACTCAAATGTGCCCATGGGCCTAAAAAGGTTGGCAAAATGTCGCTGAGAGGAAAAAAGTGGGTAACAGAGGGTCACGATTAAGGTGCATAAAATTAGGATGATGAACCCAAAGACTTCTTCACAGAGCGTGAAGTCTAAACTGAGACACTGACAGGCCCATATGGTCACCACCTTAGAGAGGCTGCATGTCCCTGAATGCCAGTTGCTGGGAAGAACAGCAGGAAGGACTAGTTTTCCTTATGCCCTGCTCCTGAGTTTTCCAGAGGTGTTTGATTGGCCACTGTGGCAAACAGGATGTTGGACCAGAGCTTGGAAGATTACTTTTAAAAAGTAATAAATTACAGTTACAATTACATGGACCAAAAAGTAGTAATTACCATTACAATTGCTCTGAAAGTAACTGATTATTTTTTCTCAAAAGTAATCACTACAATTACATTTCAGTTATTTTTTTAAAAATGCCTACAAGGTTTCTTCACAGAAACATTTATACAATGGGGCTTCCAGGAGCCGGAGGCATGGAAGACTATTCCCAGGTACCTGTAAAATGGAAGCTGTTGGATCGGGCGATCGTTTATTCACCATCGGTGTCTGATCTTTTGCTTGGTGAATATCACCACTTTAGATTTATCTTTAGATGATCAATGGCAATATGATAGGTTCATAGAAAGGTTATAAGACACCTGCAAACAATATTTAGGTTCGTTGGGTCCTTAAAACATAAAAGGGAGTTTAGGGCCCACATGGAAGGTCAGACGGGTCTCAAAAACCATCCCTTATAATCAGGAATGATGAGAAAGTCACATAAAGTCAGAACCCACCTCAAAAGCAATCTTTAGGTTAATCGAGCCCTTCAACCAAACTGGGGGGTTGGGGCCACATGGAAGGTCAGGGGAAATAAAAACACATTCGTTATGAGCAGGAATGATGAGACAGTCGCTGAGAGGTGTCAGAACCCAGCTCACAGACCATCTTCCCCTTAAACAAAAAGGGGGTTGAGGGGCCACACAAAGTCAGGGAGACTTGGATTGTGGGAGGATGATACAGTTGCATAGAGGGGTCACAACCTCCCCCACAACAAAGTTTGGTGTGGCATTCTGAAAAAGCCCATTTGGAATACTTTCTGTGGGTTCTGTTGAAATATTTCCTAGTTGATTTTAATAAGTCTACAACAGAGACAGTGGCTAAGTTCCTTTTCTCTGCTCAAGGGAGTCGCAAGAGGATTCTTCTCTCTTAATTTCTATTTCTTTTATGATGTACTTTTATATTTCTGTATCTTAAGTATTCTGATGTTTTTATTGACTATTTTATTTGAATGGGTCTATGACTGTATATGAATAAACTAAACTAGAGGAGAAGCAGAAAAGTAACCTTAAAAACAGTTGTTAAATGCCTCTGATGGTTATACATCAGTTGCAGTTGCTTTATAATTACAGCTGAGTTCATGTAATCACCACAGTCACCATGAATTCACATTTGTGTTGGACCTTTCATATGCTTGAGCAGATTCCTAAGTCTGAAATAAAGTGCCCATTTAGAGTGAATCCTAAAGGCAAAAGCAATCCTGAAAGGGGGTAGGACTTCCAGGGAAAAGGGGGTAGTCACTACTTGTTTCTGATACAGGGTGTGTATTTTTATTACCAGCTGAAGTTGTGAGGGCTGTGTTATGGGCTGACCCCATGTTCAATGTATTTACATTTCCCATCTAAGAGCCTTTACTCCCAATGTATAGGTTATTATATGCCCAGGTATGCAGACCTCCACATAGTTTCCAGCCAAGCCTTGTAAAGTTCAAACTGGAAAAGGTTTTTCTGCTCCTCCCCCTCTTTTTGCTATTCTGGGCAGTCAACCAATGTACTCTTGCTCATATAAACAAAAAGAGATAGCAACACATAGCTGCCAGCTGCAGCTGCCTTATATGGTGTGGACAACACCTGCTTCTGGTTCAAGTGACTAGTTGTTGTTGGACAAGGTTTAGCTGGTCCCACTTGCTGCCCCCGGCAGGCGACACAGGGACACAGCAGCTGATAAGGCAGCAAATGCTAGCAGACAGCTGTTGAGCAAGGTCACAGCCTTGAAACACTCCAATAATTAGAGGAGTTCAGGAGCAGTATTGCGCCAGTCTCCCTGGAGACTGGGCCAAACACACACTGCTGCTTCTGATAACCATAGGTCTGCCTCCCACAAGGGTGAGATGGCTCCATTTCATTATACAAAAAGGGAGATATAACTTGTTTCATGTTGATTCCTTGCAATATGACTTCACAAATATTGCAATGTAACTTGTATAACATAAATGACTGAACTGATATATATGTATTTATTTATTTTATTATTTTATTTATTAAATTTATTAGTCACCCATCTGGCTGGTTGTCCAGCCACTCTGGGCGACGTACAAGATAAAAAAAAACCAATACATTAAAATGTTAAAATTTAAAACCATAACAGTAAAGACCTAACCCACTCCAAAAGCCTGCCTGAAGAGCCAGGTCTTCAAGGCCCGGCGGAAGCTCATCATAGAAGGGGCATACTGATTTATAAGCCTGATATTTGACTACTGATTATAATAAATTGTGACCCAATGGCTAAGGCCACTGGATGCATTACTAGCAAATATGTTTAATGTGTGAAAGAATAAATATTATAAGATTTATAAAGATAATCTGCTGTTGAACTCCATTTTTTCCTGAGACCTCTGACCGTTAGTTCTCCTAGACAGATGTAACTGCTGGCAAAAACTGTGGAAGCTCAGGTAACCACAAATTGTGTCATGTAAGTTGTCTGTGTAGATATGTACTAAGAGGAGTACTCAAGAACCCTCAATCCAGTACATTCACAAGATAGAAATGGCCTGAGGCCATTTCAGCAGGTTGGAAAAGACTGCATGGGGAAAGCCTTGACTCCTATGATGCAGGGCCTACAAACAGGGATTGTAGGGAAAAGCTGAACAGACCTGCTAAAGCAGAATGAAGATATTGCCTGGGCTAAAAATATGTTTGAGCTGCAGGGATATCATAAAAGCTATTAGTAAGTGTCCATGAAACGAAGGAAAGAGAGATCTGTTGAAGGAGGAGCAAAAGTTGGGGCTGCGATAACGAAACTTGCACATTGAAAAACAGCTGAAAAGGTGTGCCAGATAGGGGTCCCTTCAGAGCCTGGACCTCAGGGGCTGAAAAACAATGTGTCCCTCAAGGCACTGGGGAATGGACAAGACAACCTCTCAGTAGCACAAGGGATATTTTATGCACCAAACATTTTAGCCACATTGCAGGAAATTAACTCATTTTTCTTTTGGTTCTGATGCTCAGGAAATCTTTGGGTAAATCCTTGGAGCTTTGGCAAATAGAAGAATAATTATAAGGCAAAAAGTATCACCTCAGTAACATCCTTGAGTCCCTGTGTGACGCAGGTGCAGAGCTGGAGGAAAACATGTTTACGAGGACTCACAGAAGTGGCTGCATACTCTTGACATGGGTCAGCATGGGGGGAAAGTTTAATCTGTCCTGGCCTTTACTGATAAAGCCCCTTTATAAGGGTCAGGACCAAGATATTTAGGATGAACGCAAATATACACACATTACATGAAGCAATTATTTCTGAACATTATGAGCTCATGAAACTGCCTTTTACTGCCGGGCTTGGCAAACGTTTTCAGACCAAGAGCCTCTTTCTGTTTTGGGTGACCTTCAGAGGGCCATATTCCAGTGGTGGGCAGTTCCAGAGACAAAAGTGGACTGAACAATGAATGTAAATTTAACACTCCCCTCTCTATTCTCCAGCCAGCCAGGCAAGCAAGAAGCATGAGGAGAGTTCAAGGGCACAGTCCAGCCAGGCAAAATGTCTCAAGGAAGGCACAGAGCAGACCCAATAGAGGGCATAGCTGGGGAGGGGGGAGTATCAAGGGCCATGTAGAGGGACATGGAAGGCCACATTCAGCCCCTGGGCCTAAGATTCCCCACCCTTGCTTCACTGATTTAGAACATGGAGCCATCGGGATCAATACTTTGTACTCTGACCGGCAGGAGCTACATGAGATGCCAAACACAGGAGGATTTCCCCCAACCTCACTTCCATTCCTGGCCTTCCAAATTCCACCTCAATTGCTGGATAAACTGATTTTGCAAGTGAAGCACAAATAGTGGGATGCTGGTAAAAATCCATCTAATAGCGCTACTGGTTGGCTCATCAAAATCTTCCTTTGGAAAGAACATGTCAAAAGAGTCCTGTTGTATCAGACAAAAAAACGATCTAGTCCAGCGTTGTCTTCTCACAGGACATGAGGGCAACAGCACTCTCCCACTTGTCTGTATCAATTAGTAAGATTCAGTGCACTCTGCCTTCTACAAGGGAAGTCATGCATAGCCATCAATAGTCTTCTCTTCAGTCAGTTTGTCTAATCCCCTTTAAAGCCATTGCAGTTGGTGGCTATTCTTTCTAACCACTATTTACATACTTTACCATGCCCCCCATTAGTTGCCTTTCCTCTAAGCTAGAAGGCTGAAATGTTGTAGCAATTCCTGATATGGGAATTGTACGAGCTCTTTGGACACTTGGGTTGCACTTTTCTGAACCTTTTCCCGATCATCTTTGAGGTGAGGCGAGTAGAACTGTACACACTATTCCAAGTGTGTTTGAACCTTGCACCATAGAGTTCCATCAAAGCATCATTATTTGGGCAGGTTTGTTTTCAGTTCCTTTCCTAGAGATCCTGAACATGGGACTGCCTCTTTCACAGCAGTTCAGGTATCCAGGATGACCCCTCCGTTTCTTATTATCCTTAGAATTGTATTTTATGCAACACTTTTTCCAAGGAGCTTAACACATGGATTTCCCCATCTCCAGTTTTATCTTCACAAGAACCCTGTGAGGTATATTCGACAAGAGGCAGTGACTGGCCCAAGGTCACCCATGGGATAGTGAATCATTATCAAGAAAACTTAGCATGTCTGGTTAGGCTTAGAACAGGAGACACCAGTGTGGTGCCCATGGGCACAATACTTCCCTTGAGGCTTTCCTCTGCTGTCAGTGAATCCTGTAACACAACACACACATTGCTCACTTGGGCCATGAGGTGGAGAGAGTGGTTGAAATGTACCTGGAGCTGAAGGAGGAAGTTGCAAGAGTGACACTCATTCCCACTTCCTATGTGCTTATCAAGGCTCAGATTAATTTCCCTGGATCAGACTTTTATAAGGGAGTATGAACACACCTTCTCTCTTTCTCTCTGCGATGGTCTGGGGAAGTGGGAGAGGAATGAGCAGAAGGGTTGGCACCAACAGTGCTTGCTCAAAAACCTAAAAGTGCCCTTGGGCCTAAAAAGATTGGCAAACCCTGGCTTAGAGAAAAAAGGGAGTAAGGGAGAGTCAAAATAAAGGGGCATATGATTATTCATGGTGTGGAAAAAGTGGGATGGAGAGGTTTTTCTCATAGTACTAGAACCCAAGGACTTCTTCACAGAGCGTAAAGTAAGACTGAGAAACTCACAGCTACAGGGCGTGGTGATAGCCAGCAACCAATGGTAGAAACACACTCACTGCTCTGGTTCCCAGGGCCAGCTCCAGGCATGCCAGGGCCCTTGGGCGTCAGCTTGCCCTGGACCCCAGCGTGCACGCCCCCCCATGCCACCCCACCTACCATTTCCCTTAATGAAGATGGCGGCTGCGGTTTCCCTAAGGGGATGAAGCCTCCGCAGCCAGCTTTGTTGATGGCACATGTGCGTGCTACGCACATGCATCTCTGCCATCAACTAAGATGGCAGCAGCGGCTTCAGTACCTTAGGGAAGCTGCAGCCGCCATCTTCATGAAGGGCAATGCTAAAAGGCAGGAGACAGGTAGGTGGGGTGCATGGGGGGTGCGGATCATGAAAGGGGAGTGGAGGGCCCTTCAGGGGCTCCTGTAGCTCCAGGGCCCTCAGGTCAGTGCCCCACCTAGCTGCCCTTAAGAACCAGCCCTGTAGGTTTCAATGTGTCTTCACCTCGGTCTTCTAAAAAAGGGGTCCCACAATGTTAGGGGTCCCACAATGTTAGTCAAACCCCATCCCCTTCTACTGTAAAACCTGGTGGGATCAGCCTGAGTGGTTTTTTAAAAAAATCATCTTCAAAGAGATTTTGCAACCAATTGGCAGATCAACCCGTGCCCTCTCCAGGTGTGGCTAATGATCTTGCCCTGGGAATACCCTGGAGGGGGAATGGGTTGATCGGCCGATCAGTTGCAAATAGGGTTGCCAGGTCAGAAGCATCCCAAAACCTGAGATTTGAGGGGCAGGCCCTGCAGAGCTTGGAAAAGTTACTTTTTTGAACTACAACTCCCATCAGCCCAATCCAGTGGCCATGCTGGCTGGGGCTGATGGGAGTTGTAGTTCAAAAAAGTAACTTTTCCAAGCTCTGCGCCCTAGTGATGTCATGGGGCGGGCCAGAGTGATATCACAGGGCAGGCCAGAGTGATGTCATTAAGCATGATACATTAAGCATCAATCACAGTTGCTTGGAGCATACAATTAAAAATAAATATCTGATTGGAAATTAAGATAGAAATCTTAGCTAAAAGATGGAGCCTGGGTAGCGAACATTTAATTTAGCCTACGTGCTTTCAGCAAGAAAGGTGAAGTGCCTTCAGGCCAGGCCAGTCACCAGAAGGTCACTTTAGGGACAAAGGAGCTTAGTGTTGTGGAGATGTTAGATGGGAGCTTTGGGGAGTAAAGATGGATGCTCCTGAAGGCTGCAATTCTAAACACACTTACTAAGGGACTAAGCCCCCATAGAACTCAACAGGACTGACTTCTAGTAGATATAGTTTGGATTGTGCTGTTGGTAAACCTTGACCAGGGATCCTCTGCAAAGACATCCATATCCAAGCAGGGTTGGCAACCCCCTGCCTGGAATGCCCTGCCCTTATCTTTTAACATGTCTGCTCCAAACTTCTTTACAGATTTGACCCTTCACTTCAGAAAGAGGTCTGAGAAATGAGTAAGAGTAAGAAGTATCTTTTAAAATTGTTCTTTTCAATTCACTTTTGAATACACATCATACCTAGGGCAGATCCACACCATTCATTTAAAGCACATTCAACACCCATTTAAAGCACATGAATCCCACCACAAAATCATGGGAACTGCAGTTTGTTAAGAGTGGTGAGAACTATAACTGTGAGGGGAAAACTACACTTCCCAGGATTCTTTAGGGAAAGTCGTGCACTTTAAATGAGAGTTGGATGTGCTTTAAACGTATTGTGTGAATCCACTTAATAAATTTTGCCTGCATGTAAATTGTTTTAATTATTTTTTTCAAAATGGAAATGAGCTATAGACTGTAGTGGGTGACCATGGGCTTCTCATCATCTCTCAGCCTATCTGCCCCTCAGGATGAAAACAATGGAGAACCATGACCACCCCAAGGCATACTTAAAATGTAAAGGAAGTGTTGTACAACCATAGTGTGAAATCGGATACTTAATGGGACACAGAATGACAAAATGTTTATATAAGCATGACTATTAAATACGTTTATTATTTATACAACCTGTAAGGGTATTTGTAGTGCAATCCTATGTTTGTTTACTCAGAAGCAAGTCCCAATGTATTCAATGGGGCTTACTCAACCAGGGAAAAGTGATACGAAACTTGTTCTTTTAACAAGCCTTTTAAGTTGAGACCTTATCCCAGTCTGTCTGTGTTAGAATTGCTTTTTAATATGTTTTTAAACCTTTTCTTTAAAAAAAGTTTTTAAAGCTTTTAAAGATGTTTTTAAAGATGTTTTGTTTTAATATATTTTAAAGTCTGTTTTTATTATTTTTAAAGTGTTTTTAGTGCTTTTGTTTGCCACCCTGGGCTCCTACTGGGAGGAAGGGCAGGATATAAATCAAATAATAAATAAATAAAAATAAATAAATAAACTTCATTCACCCAACCCAAAATTCATAATCATGCCACTTTAAGCTGTTTTGCAACTGTTTATACTTGTTTTCTGGTTATTGGTTTTTAATATTTATTTATTTATTTATTTATTGCACTTTTAGACCGCCCTATAGCGACAGGCTCTCAGGGCAGTGTACAACAGAATAAAACCACATTAAAATACCAGCGAGTGTGGGTTACAATGTACAACTATAAAAACATTTAAGAGCAAGATTAAAACAAAAATTGAGATAAAATTACAATTACAATTAAATTTAAAATTAAAATTAAAATTAAAATGCCTGGGCAAAGAGGTAGGTCTTTACCTGGCGCCGAAAAGATAACAAAGAAGGTGCCAGGCGTATCTTGTCAGGGAGGGCGTTCCATAATTCGGGAGCCACCACTGAGAAGGCCCTAGATCTAGTTATTGTTCTCCGGGCCTCCCTATGAGTTGGGACCCGGAGAAGGGCCTTCGACGTCGAGCACAGCAAACGGGTAGGTACATAGCGGGAGAGGCGTTCCGCCAGGTATTGCGGTCCGATGCCGTTAAGGGCTTTATAGGTAAGAACCAACACTTTGAATCTGGCCCGGAAACATATTGGTAGCCAGTGCAGCTGGGCCAGGACAGGTGTTATATGGTCAGATTTTTTAGTCCAAGTAAGAACTCTGGCCGTAGCATTCTGCACCAGCTGAAGTTTCCAAACCGTCTTCAAAGATAGCCCAACGTAGAGTGCATTACAGTAGTCCAATCTAGAGGTTACCAGAGCATGGATAACTGAGGCGAGGTTCTCCCTGTCCAGATAGAGTCGTAGTTGGGCTACCAGCCGAAGCTGGTAGAACGCATTCCGTGCCACCGAGGCTACCTGAGCCTCCAGTGACAGGAGCAGATCTAATAAAACCCCCAAACTACGGACCTGCTCCTTTCGGGGGAGTGTAACCCCATCTAGGGTAGGTCGGACATCAACCATCTGGGCAGAGAGTCACCCCACCAACAGCATCTCAGTCTTGTCAGGATTGAGTCTCAGTTTATTAGCTCTCATCCAGTCCATTATCGCGGCCAGGCAGCGGTTTAGTACATTGACAGCCTCACCTGAAGAAGTTGAAAAGGAGAAGTAGAGCTGCGTATCATCAGCATATTGCTGGAAGCGCACTCCAAAACTCCCAATGACCTCGCCCAGCGGCTTCATATAGATATTAAAGAGCATGGGGGACAGAACTGAACCCTGTGGGACCCCATATTGGAGTACCCAGGGACTCGAGTAATGCTCCCAAAGCACCAGCTTCTGGAGACGATTCTCGAGGTAGGAGCACAGCCCAAGCAGTGCCTCCAACTCCTAACTCCGCAAGTGATTTATTTCTTATTGTGAGCGCACTCTCTCTCTCTCTCTCTCTCTCTCTCTGGTGTAAAAATACACCCCATCTAATCCTAACCATGTCTACTCAAAAGTAGGTCCTAATGGAATTTAATGGGGTTTACTCCAGGTACATGGGATTAGCATTGCTTTACTCCCAGAAAAGCAGGTATTGGATTAAATACTTTCATATTTCATAGCCCAGGGTCTGACTCTTGCACAGAAGAGGAAAAAAATGTTAAGCCATATTACTTATGCAAACTGCAAAATCTCAAAGCCACCATTTTCTGACGTTGAAATGAAGCATAGGCATGCCTGGATCAAGAAGTCACAACCTGGCTTCATTTATTGGCTACAATCCTGAAAGGGCAGGGTTAGAGCCAGAGCTTGAAAAAGTTACTTTTTTAAACTACAACTCCAATCAGCCCCAGCCAGCATGGCCACTGGATTGGAGATTAAGGAGTCCAGAGATTAAGGGGTGCTAGCCGGAGAGCTGGAGGGCCCCCCAAAAACCGAAGACTCCGGCCAAAAACCAGAGTTCTGGTAATCCTAGTTGAAAAATCTCTTTGAAGATGAATTTTTCAAAAATGCACCCAAGCTGCTCCCACTAGGTTTTACAGTAAAAAGATGTGGGGTTTCACTAATGTTATGTGTCCTCATTTTAGAAGAGAGAGTTGGAGACACAATGGAACTGGCAAATCTGAGGGAGGGAGGGAGGGAGGGAGAGAGGGAGAGGGAGAGAGAGAGAGAGAGAGAGAGAGGCCTAGGGTTGTCAGGTTCATGGCCTGAGACTGATCCTGTATCTTTAGGAGAAAAGACAGTCAGCCAAGTGCAGGTGTTCTTGCAACATGGTAATGGGAAAAACCACAAGGTGGAATTCTCCCTTCCCTCTGCACACCTTTGAAAGATACAGAAGACCTCTTGGTTGCCAGGCCCAGCCTTGGAGGACCAAGAGGTCTTCTGTATCTTTAAAAGGTGTGCAGGGGGAAGGGAGAATTCTACCTTGTGGTTTTTTCCATTACAGCATTGCAAGAATACCTACACTTGGCTGACTTTAGGATGATGTAACTGTAGAGCTCTTTAATGCTCTTGTCAGGATAATTCAGATCAAACTCCCCAGACACACACTTTGTCTCATGTCAAACTTTGGAGCCACATCTGCAATTCCTCGCAAACATGTTTATCTCCAGCTCTGCACCTGCCCCTTGAGTCACTCAGAGAGCCCAGGATGTTGGAGAGAGAAACTTTCTTCTCTATGTAATGATCAAAATCATGGTGATTTATCTTTATTCTTTCCAAAGCTCAAGAGATATTTCTGGAGAGTGCACAAATATCAGAATCAAAGTTAGAATGAGGTTATGTATTCGACTACGCCTGGGAAAAATCAGTTGATGCAAAGATTATCTCCTGTCCTGTGTCAGAAAAAGAGTGAATCAAGATTCAGAGCAGGTGAAAGGGGGCTGGGAGATATACCTGCTTGAGTTTAATGGCTCTGAAGCCACCCATATTTGTAAAGCCACTTCAGGTTGTGTCTTGCAAGTGTTTGGCTTCTTCTGCTTAGCTGACTCTGGAGAAGAGAGGAAGACTCTCAAGACAGGTTCAAGAGGCAAAGCCAGAATGATTTCCATGATACTTCTGTTGTTACTTCTGCTCCCGATATCCCATAGAATTTGTGGGAACCTGAAGGCAAAATGTCCCTTGAATCTGATCAGGGAAAAACTTAACCCACCCAATTTCTACCGGCCTGGAGACTTCCTCATCAGCGGGATCATGTTTCCAAATATTTTTGGTTGGCAACTTCCATACAACTTTTCCGAGCCCCCTTTTATCGTGTTTGAGCGGTAAGTGATTATTTCCAGATGGGCATTATGTTTCCCTTCTCCTGCAGTGGTGTAATTTACCAGGGAGGTAGCCCCTGTTTCAGGGATGGGAAGGCTGTAGCCCTTCAGATGTTGCCAGATGACAGCTCCCATTTTATTGGGCCATTGGTCACACCTCTGCCCTATTTTCTGGTTTCCTTTGTCATCTCTGATAAAATACTGTCTCAGCTATTCTACCGGGTTGCCTTTTCAAGAAAGCAACACAAGAATGCAAATGAGACTGATCAGGGATCAAACCATGCACTGAATTAACCCAAGTCACACGGCTTCCTACAGGCAAGTAGATGCCAGGCTTTGCATTGGAGGAGAGGGGAGAATGGGCTTCCTTCCTAACCCAGCAGCTCATGGGAAAATCCTTCTTAGCCAAATTAAACCATTCCTCATTCCTCCTCATCCTCTTCCTGTATTTCTGTGCAGGGATATATATTTTTAAACTATAGAATGACTCCATCTGCCTTTCAATTCTTTCTCTTCTTTTTGAACAAGTTATATCCCTCAATCACTGTATTGTTTCTCTAACCACAACTTCTCCTTTTGCAGGAGCTAGCTGGCACAATCTACTATTTCCCAGTTTCTTCTGCGGCTCTGCTCCTGCACTTATTATATGGATACAAAAAAGCCATTTAGCTTCATAAGTAATACCGATTATTAATTAAAGTATTCCCAAGTGATTCCTGAGGGAAGGCCGAATTTGCCTTCCTCACTGGTATGCTTCCTGTGCCCTTGGACCACTGGGGTTGTCTACAGGCTCTGTTGCTACAGGAGGTTGTTCTGTTGACTCCTGCCTGTCAGCCTCAGTGGCCTCCTGATCTCCAGCAACAGCCTCAGAGCTCTGAATCTTGTTCACATCCTTAGCCAGATGCTCTGTCAGTCCCTGATTCTGAGGCACCCTTTGCACACAATCCCTCTTTCCCCTCTTCATGTTTCACATCATGTCTTTTCTTGTCTATTGTCTCCATTTTGGTTAATGACTGCCAAGGTATTGATAATCCTTGACAAGTTCAATATTTATTTATTTAATTTATTTATTAAATTTATATACCGCCTGACTAGCAATAGCTCTCTGGGCGGTGAACATAGAAATACAAAGCATAAAAAATACAATAAATAACACAATATAATATAAAATAACACAATCTAAATCAATGCAGTAACATTTTAAATTTAAATCAAATTTAGATTAAAATGCTTCGGAGAATGTCCTCGTTGTCAACTTTAAAGTTGCATAACTCTTCTGTTGTCATTACTTTAGTCTTTTTGACGTTCAGCTCTAGTCCTGCTTTTGTGCTTTCCCCTTTAACTTTCATCAGCATTCGTTTCAAATCATTACTGGTTTCTGCTAGTAGTATGGTATCGTCTGCATATCTTAAATTATTGATATTTCTCCCTCCAATATTCACACCTCCTTCATCTTGGTCCAATCCCACTTTCTGTATGATATGAATGAATGAATGAATAATTTATTTCAGTCATATACCAGCAATAACAATACAAAACAGCTCACTTATAAAATAAATATTTACTAAGTAGAGGCTCGATTTGCAAAACTGTCGTTAAAACTATTCTCAATAAAAACTAGAGAGACGTTTTAAAATCTTTAACTAAGACCCTCCTGCAAGCGATAGCTGCTGCACAGAATTTCACTACCAAATCTGTGGCCCCGGGGCGATGATCCTCGAGTAAGCGATAGACATATGTTGCCTCTAGGTCTCTCAGCATTTTGGCCAGACAAGGGGAAATAAAAAGATCATGGAGATCATAATATAACGGGCAGTGTAATAAAATGTGGTCCGTGGTTTCCACTGCACCGCTCTCACAAGGGCACACCCGGTCAGCGTAGGGGATTTTCTTGTACCTTCCTTCCCAGAGTGCTGAGGGAAGTACATTGAGTTGTGCCAATGTGAATGATTTTCTGTATTTGGCAATAGTCAAGTTGGTTAGGTAGCCCACAGGCACAAAGGGTATCACGCTGAACTGATAAGAAGGGTATGCAGCCACACAACTCAAATTATTTTGTAGCTTGATGTCTCTAATACATTGGCAGATGACTCCTTGGCCTTATGGTAACCTAGGCCTAGCCCCACCTGCCTCGATAGACCAATAGAGTGTAATTTATTAGTTACGATGGTTTGCCACCGTGATTGAAAAGTGTCTACCATAATTAGTGGGGCAAGCACTGAGGGGAGGAATAACCATTTTAGCCAAAGGTTAAACCTGTAAATCCAGGCACGAGTCTCTACCAAAAGTGACCCAAGTTTAGGGGCTTAGGCCCAGGCTATTTATCAGACCGTATCTCCCTGTATGAGCCTGCCCAGGCCCTGAGATCCTCAGGAGAGGCCCTTCTCTCAATACCCACATTTTCTCAAGTACGACTAGTGGGGACGTGTGAGAGGGCTGTCTCGGTGGCTGCCCCTAGGCTTTGGAATTCCCTTCCTAGGGAGGTAAGAATGACCCCCTCTTTGCAGTCCTTCCGCCGACAAGCAAAGACCTTCCTATTCCAACAAGCCTTTGGCATTGAAGGCCAAGGATAGGGCGTGAAAGCTGCTGCATTGTTAATGTCTATTATATCATTTTTAAACTAGTTTGAACTTTTTTAGCTATATGTGTGTATGGTTTTTAATATTGGAAATAGTTTAATCTTATTTTAATGTAAACTTTGTATGTTTTTAATTATATGTTTTTTTTTTTAAATCTGGAAGCCGCCATGAGTTCCAATTTTGGAAAAATGGCGGGGTATAAATACATATAATAATAAATAATAATAACAAGTGCAACACTACATTTGGGCCACAGTTAGGAACACCGAGAATGCTTCTGAAAAATCTAGATTGTATACACTTAAATGCGGAGTAAGCGCTCTGTATACAGGGCTGTGAGCCATATAACATTTGGGAGACGACCTTAGCGTTGAACACCTGTAGACCCAAGGGGATGAACTAGCTGCCTTTAGCATTCTCAGCCACACTGTTCATATGCGCAGACCACGATCCTGAGGAATGAAATAATCTTCTTAAGTATCTAAAGGTTGAGACTTGTTCAATCCGATGATCATTTAACTGCCAGTGGTGTTTGGTCCTTTTTTGGGTAAAGACCAGGATCTTAGATTTATCATAATTAATTTCAAGCCTCTCTTCCTTGCAGCAAGCAGTTAGCACTCTCAAGAGACGCCGGAGTCCCACGATCATTAGGGACGGGAGAACTGCATTGTCGGCATAAAGCAAAGCAGATATAGATCTACCAGCCAATTTGGGAGGGTGAGAGTTTACTGCCGCTATACTAGTAATTAGAGAATTGATGTAAAAGTTAAAAAGGGTAGGGGCGAGTACACAACCCTGTTTGACTCCATTAGTAGTTGGAATCGGGGCAGTCAGATGTCCAGCGCGGTTACATTTCACCTTTAGATGGGTGTTTTCATAAAGACTCCGGATGAGAGTTAATAATCGTGTATCAATATTGGACCAAAAGCTGCCTTGAAGTCTATAAATGCTGCATGGAGAGATCCCCCCGGGCTTTGAGGTGTACTTATCCACCAAATGTTGGAGCACCAAACACTGGTCTACTGTGGATCATCCTACTCTGAATCTGGCTTGTTTGTCAGCTAAGATATTTTCAGCCTCCATCCAATCCGTTAGTTTCCCTAGAAGGTGGGTTGCGTAGAACTTTCTGATGATACTCAGCAGGCTGATAGGTCAGTAATTTGCCGGATTGGCTCTATTCTTTTTTTTAAAAATAGGGATTATAATGGCTAATCTCCAGTCCTCCAGGATGTAACCTGCTTGGTCAATAGATGTGAATAAGGCTGCCAAGATTGGCGCCCACCACTCTATGTTATCCTTAAGAAGTTCCGGGGGGATATCATCACCCCCGGGGGCCTTGCCCAATTTAAGGTTGTTAAGAAGAGTGGTAGTTTCAGAGATAGACACTGGGGCCAAGTAGGGAGAGTGTTGATATCCTCCCAACCTAAAAATGAAGTATGTTGCCCTTTCGTAAAGATGGATCTGAAATGAGATTCCCAAGCACTGGGTGGGATGTAGAAATCCATACTAACAAAATTAGACTGCCATCCCCTGGAGACCAGTCTCCAGAATGTGGCCATGTCCTTTGCTCTAGCGGTATTAGGTTTTGCCACTCCTCTCGTTGGGCCTGCTTCTTTTTTTGCTTAATTAAAGATCTATAACTTTTCTTTAGCTCCAGGTATTCTGCGGGCATGGAAGTTAACTCAAGACTTCTGTATAATTTATATTTGTCTACAAGGGAATTCTTTAAGTCCATGTATTCCTGGTCAAACCAGGATTTGGAGCCAAGTAAAGAAGCATATGGCTTTTTTAGATTTTTGACAGTCAATTGTGTGTCAAAAGAACTGATCATCTCCTGGAAGAGATCTACAACTGTCTCAGGGCCCTTGGTGGATAATAGGGACTCGCACAGACTGAAAGGACCAGCCGAATGCAAAAAATTTGATAAATTATTTGCTAACTTGGGGGTCTATTTGATACGCAGGGCTCTTTGTTCAGCAGCTAAATTTAGCATAGGCTCGGAGGGCACCCCAAGCAGCTGGTTCCCCAAATCAAGAGAAAGAATCAGGGTAGATGGTCACTATCCCACTTGTCCCCACACAACAGTTGAGCACACATACTAAAAAGCTGAGTGAGACAACAATATAAGAACATAAGAACATAAGAAGAGCCTGCTGGATCAGGCCAGTGGCCCATCTAGTCCAGCATCCTGTTCTCACAGTGGCCAACCAGGTGCCTGGGGGAAGCCCGCAAGCAGGACCTGAGTGCAAGAATACTCTCCCCTCCTGAGGCTTCCGGCAACCGGTTTTCAGAAGCATGCTGATATAATCTATCGTTGAGGCCTCCGAGGACTTAATACAAGTAAATTCCCCACACCTATCACCTGCCACACTCCCGTTCAATATCACCAGTTTTTATCTGTTTATCAACTGTATAAAGTAAAGTCCAGCATAGTTGCATCTACTATCCTTGGATTGCCTGGTAGGGAGGAGCTGAGCTATCTCCACTTCTGGTGGGACCAGATGGAAATGGGAATATAGAGCTGCATTGTTGGGGCCTATCCTTGCATTAAAGTCCCCAGCCAGGGTAACATAAGCCTCAGGGTATTCACTCATCAAGTTAGCAATAAATTCCTCCAATTTCCTCCAAATACCCTTTATTAGGAGTTTCCGCTGCAAAGGAGAAAGGTAAATGTTGATCAACAATAAATGGAACGAAGGGAGTTTGAGCAGCAGGGCCATCTCAAGATTTTCCAGCTCTCCTATCCTTGTGGTAAAGAGACCAAGTTTGGTTGACACCAGCATGGCTATGCCTCCTTTGGGACGACCCCCTCTGTCGCTAGGAGCTTCCTCGAGTGAATGGACTGCAAAGTCACTCAAGACTAATTCCTCTCAGAGCCAAGTCTCTTATACTAAGATGATGTCTTGTACATTGAGAAACGCAAAAAAGGAGGGGTCGAAGCTCTTATTCGCCCAACCGGCAATGTTCCATGACAGTAAAGAGACTTGCTCATTTGACTGGGGAAATTTCTGTCAGGAAGAGGGACTAAGAGGCTTTCCTGCCATTTTGTTCCTGTGGCTATCCTGTTCTTTTTTAGATGCCATGACACCATATACGTCCTTCTGTGATTGCTTAGACTTTCCTGCTCTCTGGGGTCCACTTAGGCCTGGGGAGGAACACTGGTGGGAGGGACCAATATGGTCTCAGCTAGAACTCAGTGTTTTCCCGGTTTTGGTATTTGCTTATTTCTCACTTCAGACTTGACTCCGTGGCTCTCTGAAACCTCAACGTCTTTTTCGAGAAGCTCAGTCTCCTCCAAACATGGACTCTACCTGCTAACATTAGAGTGTGGTCGACTAAAGTTCATATTCGGGTATTCATTCGTGGAGAGTGTTGGTTCCAGCATACCCAATTCCATCGGCTCCAACCTTCTCATCTCTAACCAGGAGGGGATCGCTTTTGACCTCACAGGACTATTGCTGGTAGATATGTGTTTTGAGATATTCAAGATATCACTGCAGAGAAGGTTGCTAATTGCAGGATTCACATCCGCAAAAACCTGGAGCATACATGCCCCAGGTACTCTACCTTGCACATCCTTCAAAACCATCGGGCAGGTCTCCCTTTGAGTTGAAGTTGAATATTCAGCTACAGCATTGAGGCTTTCATTTTTTGATCCACTTTTAGCAAGAGAAAGTGATGTCAGACAGGATTTTAGGGATTCCAGACGTGCTATAGTTTCCATTTGGGCTGCATCTGGTAATGCTCCAAACGAATTGAATAATCTAAGTTCCTCCTTGTCGAAAAACCGTGCCTCGTCGCCGGAGGACTGAGCTTTACTTGCATCCCCAACATCCTCAATCATCATATGAGCACTTGCATCACGTTCAACATATGGGTGGAAAGAATTTTTGCCCATGTCCACTTTTATTAAATTCGTAGGGTTAGGCGCTTCCTCCACTTCAGTGCTGCATAAGTAATTGGGGGAGAGGGAGATCAGCGCCAAGGGGGGAGCCGCATTCTCAAAGACTCGCAAAACAGAGATCTTAAGACTGTGGAAAGCATCTCTGCGAGCATAGCAGGCAGTGGCTAAACTCCATTCTTTTAAGGTGATCATCGCTCTAGCTGTAAATCCATCATAGTAAAGGTATTTGACTCAGACTATATTGGCTAATGAAAACGTACCCGGTAATATCTGCTTTAGAACATTTATAAGATGAAGTTTTCATTCTTCTTGAGTCAGAAATTACAAAGCACCAATTTTGTCCGGATCAGGGTTAAGTTCCATTTATTTTTCACAAGAACGCGGCGGCGCGCCTGATTAAAGGCAGCTGTCGGTGAGATCATATCACTCCAGTGCTAAAAGAGCTGCACTGGTTACCAGTTGCTTACTGGGCCCAATTCAAGGTGTTGGTTTTGACCTTTAAAACCCTATACGGTTTTGGCCCAGTCTATCTAAAGGAGCGCCTCCAGCATCATCAGCTATGCCGCCCAACAAGATCAGCCTCAAAAAACCTTCTCTCCATCCCATCAGTCAAAACAGCCAAACTGGTGAGAACGGGAGAGAGGGCTTTTTCAATTGTGGCCCCCACCCTGTGGAACTCTCTCCCAAATGATCTCCGCCATGCCCCTTCTATGATGAGCTTCTGCCGGGCCTTGAAGACCGGGCTCTTCAGGCAGGCTTTTGGGGTGGGCTAGATTTTATCTTCATTGTTTTTAGATTGTCAATGTCTAGGTATTATATGCCTATGTTCTACGTCGCCCAGAGTGGCTGGACAGCCAGCCAGATGGGCGACTAATAAATTCTATAAATAAATAAATAAGATGCTTTTCCTTGTCACTGTTGATTTCAGATAAGGTGTTGGTGTTGGTCTGCTCACCCTGTGGTGTTATTTTCAGCCTAGAAACTAGAAGAAGAGAGGCTGGGTGCAAAATAGAACCAGGGACATTAGGAGAGTGCAATAAGATCTTGTCCTTAGAACTTTTCATACTTCTGCAGGCCATGTAGTCCTGTTGCAGAGCTCTCTGTTTAGGCTCAGGGTCTAGGTGTCTGAACAGTTTCCGAAATTCCATTTTCTTATATTTTAGGGCAGTGGTTCCCAACCTTTATGAGCACGGGACCCCCTTTATAAGCTGAATTTTTTTTGTGACCCCCTCCCCCCAGGGAGGCAGGCTGGCTGCCAGGAAGGAAGGGGGAAAGCAGCCTTTCTTTGCAGGCTTGCTTCTTTTGGCTTCGCAAAAAGCCCTCTCCTCTCATTCTAAGTAAGGATATGCCAGTAGCGGCAGTGCAAGGAGATGGGAATCAGTGATAGTAATCCCCTCTTCTTCCTGGTAGCTCCACCCTCAGCCTCCTTTGGCATCTGCCATGTATTTTATAGGCAGATGCCTGCCCTTAGTGCACCTGAAAGACAATCTGGCGCTTCAGCAAAAGGCCTCCCCTCTTGTTTGGGGCAAGGGGGAGGTGTCATCTGCAGCGGCAGTGGAAAGCAGACAGTGTAGAAGGAGTGAAGATTTTTTAAAAAAATTAATAAATAATTCATTTCTTTACTGTTCACGGCCCCCTGTGGATTACTTCGTGGCCCCCCTGGGGGTCCTAGCCCCCAGGTTGGGAACCACTGTTTTAGGGGCTTTTGGTTTTTGACGTTTTTGCTCTTTTTCAGAATACTAGATCTCTTTTTCCTAGAGGTTTTGTTTAGTCCTCTTTTATTTAATGTCCTTGAATTATAATTAATGGACTTATTCACACTTGTCTGGCTTATTGGCCCCTCTCTGAATTGTACCGGATTCACCGCCCTTAAGAGTTCTGTGAGGGTAGTTAACAGGCTATTACTTTTATCCAAAAAGGATTTTATTAACTCAATGAGTTTTGAAATCAGGAAGAGCCATCGATTGATTGAGGGGCCTTCTGTAGTCGGGGGGGGGGCAGAGTGCGCAGATGATTCCTGATTAGTTACATGATTTTCATAGAAGGACTGTTGCGATGGATGCTGGGAGATTAATTCATATGATATGTTCTGCATATAGATTAAATAAATAGGGTGATAAAATACAATCCTGTCTCACACCCTTTCCGATGGGGAACCAATCAATCAATCAATCAACCAATTCAATTTTATTATACTAGCCAAATACATTAAAAACAGAAAAACATACAGAAGTATACAGAGAACAAATTGCTGTTGCAACCAATAATATGAAATAATTTCAGAGTTACCATCAGCGAGCTCAGTTTAAGACTCTGAATCTCCTAAACAATTTGTAGCGATTTTATCAAGTTCTTTTTTTCTAATCTTTTTTTGCTGCAAGGGCAAAAAGAGCCACTTTGCATGTCACATAACCATGAGTATCGCTCAGAAGGAATTGTACTGATTCGAGAAGGGCATTCCCACTTCCCTGAGACAACAGAGGTTTCAAAAATCTCTCTCTTGGGTATCTGTACAGAGGACAAATTAACATATAATGAACAATGTCCTCCACCTGACCTTGGTCGCAAATACACAATCTATTTTCAAATGGCACCTTTTTGTAACTTCCACCTAATACTGCAGTTGGCATGACTTGGAAATGAATTTCCATAAAAGCATTTCTTAGGGAAACTGGCATTAATTTTATCAAATAACTGGCTCTAAAATGTTCAGTTTTCACAGAAGAGAACCATGGAGAGAATCTGGAGGTCTTAATTAATTGTAAGTCCCTTCTAGCATCTATCCAGAAAAGCCAGCCCCTTAAATAACTCTTATATGTACCCAACACAGAGTTTATTTATTTATTTATTTATTAAACTTATATACCGCCCCATAGCCGAAGCTCTCTGGGTGGTTCACAAGACCAACATCAAAATACAATAAACACATATTAACAATTTAAAACACATTAAAAGTTTTAAAAAATTTTAAAAAGATAAAACAGTTCCAACACATACGAAAACATATTAAAATGCCTGGGTGAAGAGGAAAGTTTTAACCTGGCACCGGAAAAATAGCAGTGTTGGCGCCAGGCGTATCTCCTCAGGGAGATTGTTCCACAAATTGGGGGCCACCACTGAAAAAGCCCTTTTTCTTGTTGCCACCCTCCAAGCTTCCCTATGAGTAGGCACTCGGAGGAGGGTCTTCGATGTTGAGCGTAGTGTACGGGTAGGTTCATATCGGGGGAGGCATTCCATCAGGTATTGTGGTCCTGTGCTGTGTAAGGCTTTGTAGGTTAGAACCAGCACTTTGAACCGGGCCCGGAAACATATAGGCAGCCAATGCAAGTGGACCAGAACCGGTGTTATATGTTCAGACCGTCTGGTCCCCGTTAACAATCTGGCCGCTGCATTCTGCACAAGCTGCAGTTTCCGAACCGTCTTCAAAGGCAGCCCCACGTAGAGCGCATTGCAGTAATCTAATTTAGAGGTTACCAGGGCATGAACTACTGAAGCGAGGTTCTCTCTGTCCAGATAGGGGCATAGCTGAGCCACCAGCCAAAGTTGGTAAAAAGCATTCCGTGCCACCGAGGCTACCTGAGCCTCAAGTGATAGGGATGGTTCTGAAAGGACTCCCAAGCTACGGACCTGCTCTTTCAGGGGGAGTGCAACCCCATCCAGAACAGGTCAAACATCCGCCATCCAGTCAGGAGAACCACCCACCAGCAGCATCTCAGTCTTGTCTGGATTAAGCCTCATCCAGTCCAGTGTTGCAGCCAGGCATCGGTTCAGCACGTCGACAGACTCACCTGAAAAAGATGAAAAGGAGAAATAGAGCTGCGTGTCATCAGCATACTGATGGCAATGCACTCCAAAGCTCCTGATGACCGCACCCAGCGGCTTCATGTAGATATTAAAGAGCATGGGGGACAGAACTGACCCCTGTGGAACTCCATCCTGGAGGTCCCAGGGTGCCAAGCAATGGTCCCCAAGCACTACCCTCTGGAGACGGCCCGCCAAGTAGGAGCGGAACCACTGCCAAGCAGTACCGCCTACTCCTAGATCAGTGAGTCGACCCAGAAGGATACCATGGTCGATGGTATCAAAAGCCGCTGACAGGTCAAGGAGGATCAGCAGGGTCACTCTCCCCCTGTCTGTCTCCCGACAAAGGTCATCATACAGGGTGACCAAGGCTGTCTCCGTGCCAAAACCGGGTCTAAAGCCTGACTGAAATGGATCCAGATAATCAGTTTCATCCAAGAGTGTCTGGAGCTGGCTGGCAACCACTCGTTCCAGGACCTTGCCCAGGAATGGGACATTAGCTACCGGCCTATAATTGTTAAAATTTTCCGGGTCCAGGGATGGTTTCTTCGGAAGTGGTCTTACTGCCGCCTCTTTCAGGTGGCCAGGGACCACTCCCTCTCGCAATGAGGCATTAATCACTTCCCTGGCCCAGCCAGCTGTTCCGGTCCTGCTAGCTTTTATTAGCCAAGAAGGG
This sequence comes from Rhineura floridana, assembly GCF_030035675.1. Classification (NCBI taxonomy): domain Eukaryota; kingdom Metazoa; phylum Chordata; class Lepidosauria; order Squamata; family Rhineuridae; genus Rhineura; species Rhineura floridana. The sequence continues at coordinate 219,778,523 of NC_084482.1, read as the reverse complement.
CAAGGATCCAACCTAGAAGTGGTTGCACGCACCAGTCCAAGCACCTTGTGCAACATCCTCAAGCTGTACCAACTGAAACTCATCCAAGGAATCGGGACAAGACTGTGCTCTGGACACCTCATTCGATTCAACTGCTATAACATTGGAGTCCAAGTCCTGGCGGATGCAAGAGATTTTATGCTGGAAATGCTTAGCAAATTCATTACAGCGTGCCTCAGATGACTCCACCATGTCCATAGGGCCAGAATGAAATAGCCCTCGGACAATTTTAAAAAGCTCCGCTGGGCGGCAGATAGATGATTTAATAGTGGCAGCAAAATATTGCTTTTTTGCTGCCCTCACTGCCCATAAATACAACTTAGTATAGGCACTTACCAGTGCATGATTGCATCCATCAGGAGTTCGCCTCCATCTGCACTCCAGCTGTCTCCTAGACTGTTTCATTGCTCTCAGCTCCGGAGTATACCATGGAGCTGCATGGGCTCTACACAGGAGAGGGCGCGCAGGGGCAATCATGTCAACTGCCCGGGTCATTTCTGTATTCCACAGTTCCACCAGGGCTTCGACAGGAGCGCCAGCCCTATCAGCCGGAAAACTCCCCAGAACTTTTTGAAAATCATCAGAAATCATTAGTCTCTGGGGGCGGACCATCTTAATGGATCCCCCACCCTTGCAGAGGGGAAAAGTCGCTGTGAGTCTAAACCTCAACAAGCGGTGATCTGTCCATGACAAAGGGACTGATGTAAAATTCCCTATATTCAGATCACCATCTCCCTGTCCAGTGGCAAAAATTAAATCTAGAGTATGTCCTGCTATATGTGTTGGGCCAACAGCGTATTGTGACAGCCCCATGGTTGTCATGGAGACCATGAAGTCCTGAGCCGCCCCAGATAAGGCGGCCTCGGCATGAATGTTGACATCCCCCAGCACCAACAGACTGGGGATCTCAGCAGTACATCCGAGACCACCTCTGTCAGCTCAGTTAGGGAGTCCGTTGGGCAGCTGGGTGGACGGTACACCAACAGAATCCCCAATCTGTCTCGTTGGCCCAACATAAAATGCAAACACTCCAGTCCAGTAACCACATGGACAGGGTGCCTGGAGAGGGAGATGGAACTCCTATAGACCACAGCCACCCTCCCTCCCCGACCCTCAGATCTACCCTGATGCTGAACCAGACATCCCGGTGGACACAGCTGGGAGAGACTAAGTCCTCCCTGCTCACCCACCCAGGTCTCAGTTATACATGCCAGATCGGCTACCTCATCCACAATTAAATCGTAGATGAGGGAGATCTTATTGTGTACCGATCTGGCATTTAGGAGCAGCATCCAGAGATCTGAGGGCTGGCTGATAGGACAACCAAAAGACCTGTGGGTGTGAGGAAGACTGGAACAAGGCACAGCCATTAGCTGCCTGGGCCGAGTTCCCCTTACCTGGCAAGTCTTCCTCACAACGCCATATCTCCCCCTGCCTGTCACCACGCCAATTGGGGCCCCCTCAAATCTTCCCACTCGACTCTGAATCCTCTCGCCCTGAGTTTAGCTCAGGGAGGTAGTAACTATATAAAAGTCTGTGGGAAGTTAACTTCCAGTTTTGATTGTTATTCATTTCCATATAGCACAATGCTGGAAGGCGTTCATTTAACAGAGTGGCTATTCGTTTAAAGTACTTTAACTGAACCCAATCTGCTGTAGTCTTTATTGATGGCCAACCAGATTCAGTTTGCAAGAAAGCTGCTGGAGTTCCTGATGGAAGGGAGGAAACTTTTCAGAAAAATTTATTCTGTACACCTCTGTCTCACACCCTTTCCGATGGGGAGCCAATCGGGTTCTCCATATTCTGTCCTTACAGTAGCCTCTTGTCCAGAGTATAGGTTGTGCATCAGGACAATCAGATGCTGTGGCACCCCCATTTTTTTTAAAGCATTCCATAGATTTTCATGATCTACACTATCAAAGGCTTTGGTGTAATCTATAAACCACACAGTGATTTTCTTCTGAAATTCCTTGGTCCGTTCTATTATGCAACATATGTTTGCGTTATGATCTCTGGTGCCTCTTTCCTTTCTAAAACCAGCTTAGACATCTGGCATTTCTCGCTCCATATATGGTAAGAACCTTTGTTGTAGAATCTTAAGCATTACTTTACTTGCATGGAATATTAAGGCAGTAGTTTGATAATTACTGCATCTCCTGGGATCCCCTTTCTTTGGAATTGGGATATATATTCAATACCTCCAGTCTGTGGGCCTTTGTTTAGTTTTCCATATTTGATGACAATTTTCTGTCAGAATTTGGACAGATTCAGTCTCAGTAGCTTGTAGCAAATCTATTGGTGTGCAATCAGTTCCTGGTGATTTATTTCTTCCAAGAATTTTAAGAGCAGCTTTCACCTCACATTCTAAAATTTCTTGTTCTTCATCATACGGTTCCTCCATGAATGAATCTGTCATCCTGGCATCTCTTTTACAGAGTTCTTCAGTGTATTGCTTCCATCTTCCTTTTATTTCATCTCGGTCAGTCAGTGTGTTCCCCTGTTGATTATTCAACATTCCTACTCTTGGTTTAAATTTCCATTTCATTTCTCTAATCTTTTGGAACAGGGCTCTTGTTCTACTTTTTTTGTTGTCCTCTTTTGTTTCTGTACAATAATTATTGCAATAGTTCTCTTTGTTCCTATGTACTAGTCACTGAACAGTTGCATTAGGGTTCTGACTGTGTTTCTAACTCCTTTTGCTTTTGCTTTCCTTCTCTCTTTCACCATTTTAAGAGTTTCTTCAGTCATCCATTGAGGTCTTTCTCTCTTTTTAACTAGAGGTATTGTCTTTTTGCATTCTTCCCTGATCATGTCTCTGACTTCAGTCCATAGTTCTATTGGTTCTGTATCAACAAAGTTTAAAGCCTCAAATCTGTTTCTTATTTGAACTTTATATTCTTCTGGGATGGTATTTAAATTGTATTTTAGCATTATGATTGCTTTGCTTTTCTTCTTTAGGGTTACTCTGTTTTTTTAATTACCAGTTCATGATCTGCACCACAGTCTGCTCCTGGTCTTGTTTTTGCAGAAAGTATGGAAGTTCTCCATCTTCTGCTACCAATTATATAATCAATTTGATTCCAATATTGACCATTTGGTGATGTCTATATGTATAGTCATCTTTTCAGTTGCTCAAAAAATGTATTAGGAAGAAACAAATTATAGGCTTCACAGAATTCAGTGTCTCTCTCCTGCTTCATTTCTGTCTCCTAAGCCCAATTTTCCCACAATTCCTAGTTCTTCTCTGTTCCCTACTTTTGCATCCCAGTCCCCCATGATTATCAGCACATGTTGTTTTGGTGCATCATCAATTTCTTCTTGTTGTTCTGTGTAAAATCTCTCCAATTCCTCTTCTTCTGTGTTTGACATTGGAGCTTAGACTTGGATGATTGTTATGTTAATGGTTTTCCATTTAATCTTATTCATATCACTCACTCAGAGCTTGCATTATAAATCCTAATTGCTTTTGCTACATCACTTCTCACTATTAAAGCAACCCCATTTCTTCTTGATTTCTCATTTCCTGCATAAAATATTTTGTAGTTGCCTGATTGAAAATGTCCCATTCCCGTCCATTTTAATTCACTCACACCAAGTATTGTAATGTTGATACGTTCCATTGCTTGCTTGCTTGCCTGTCTGTCTGCCTGTCTATCTATTTATCTATTTATTTATATATATATACCGCCCCATAGCTGAAGCTCTCTGGCCAGTTTACAGTACCTAAAAACATTAAAAACAAATATACAAATTTAAAACGCATCTTTTAAAAACAATTGAAAACACAATTTAAACATTTAAAACAATTTAAAAACACATGCTAAAATGCCTGGGAGAAGAGGAAACTCTTGACCTGGTGCTGAAAAGATAATAGTGATGGCGCCAGGTGCACCTTGTCAAACAAATCATTCCATAATTTGGGGGCCACCACTGAGAAGGCCCTCTCCCTTGTTGCCACCCTCTGAGCTTCCCTCGGAGTAGGCACCCGGAGGAGGGCATTAGATGTTGAGCGTAGTGTATGGGTAGGTTTGTATCAGGAGAGGTGTTCCATCAGGTATTGTGGTCCCAAGCCATGTAAGGCTTTATAGGTCAAAATCAGCACCTTGAATCGAGCTCCAAAACATACAGGCAGCCAATGCAAGTGGGCCAGAATGGGTTTTATAAGTTCGAACTGTCTGGTCCCTGTTACCAATCTGGCCACTGCATTTTGCACAAGCTGCAGTTTCCAAACTGTCTTCAAAGGCAGCCCCACGTAGAATGCATTGCATTAATCTAACTTGGAGGTTACCAGAGCATCGACAACTGAAGCCAGGTTATCCCTGTCCAGATAGGGGGCGCAGCTGGGCAACCAACCAAAGTTGGTAGAAGGCACTCCATGCCACTGAGGCTACCTGAGCCTCAAGTGACAGAGATCATTCTAGGAGAACCCCCAGGCTACAAACCTGCTCCTTCAGGGGGAGTGCAACCCCATCCAGGACAGGTTGGACATCCACCATCTGGTCAGAAGAACCACCCACTAACAGCATCTCAGTCTTGTCTGGATTGAGCCTCAGTTTATTAGCGCTCATCCAGTCCATTGCCGCAGCCAGGCACCGGTTCAGCACATTGACAGCTTCACCTGAAGAAGATGAAAAGGAGAAGTAGAGCTGTGTGTCATCAGCATACTGATGGCAATGCACTCCAAAGCTCCAGATGACCAAACCCAATGGCTTCATGTAGATGTTGAACAGCATGGGGGACATGCTTGACAATTTCTAACTTTCCCTGGTTCATGCTTCTCACATTCCAGGTTCCTACTGTGTGTGTCGTACAACTCTGGACTCTCCTTTCATATCTTGCGCATCAGCCTCTGGGCTCCCTTTTGGCTTTGACCCAGCTGTGTCATTAGTCACAGCACTATTCGTGCTTGTCCTTTGTTCTTCCCCAGTAGCTCAGTGAGTGCCTTCTGACCTGGGGGTCTCATCTTCCAGCGCCATCTTGTGTTGCATTTTGGATACTCTGTTCATAAGGTTTTCATGGTAAGAGGTATTCAGAGGTGGTTTACCATTGCCTTCTTCTGAGTTTGGATGCATCTTAGTCTGGTGTCTCAGCTTTGACCATTCCACCTTGGGTGACCTTATTAGGTGTCTAGCCTCTTGGTCTAGACTCCTGACGGCATTGCTCTCAGCTTCTTCCACACTCTCAACCCCCCTCACCATGTTAAGGTGTGTATCCTAGAGAAGGAACATCTTGTATATAATAAACTTTATTTGTTTGATTCAAAATCCCAGGTGCTATCTTGGTCAAGAGTGCTACCATACTAAGGTCCGATTCTGAACTTCTCTGTATACCAGTTTTACATACAGGTTATACTAGTGGTAACGTTTGGTGAGAAGATCATGGGGCTGAAGCCTGTGGTTCAAAGGGCAGAGCTAAAGAAGGAATCAGTAGGTTCTAATCCCAGAGACACAGGAACGTCACAATCTCTGTGGACCTAGAAATGTTAAACGACTATCACCCAGTGGCAAATATCCCCTTTTTGGGTAACACGCTTGAGAAGATGGTGGCAGTCCAGCTTCAAGCATGCTTGGAGGAAACTGATTGTTTTCAGAATTACTTTCCATTCTAGTGTGGCTTTAGGCCTGGCCGTGGCACTGAAACTACATTTGTCACCCTGGTTGATGACATCCGTTGGGAGAGGGGTAGGGAAATGTGACCCTGCTTGATCTCTCTGTGGCTTTAGATACTGTTGACCATGGCATACTTCTAGAGCATCTCAGGGAGGTGCGGGTTGGTGTCACTCTGCTTCAGTGCTTCTGTGTGTACCTCCAGGGCTGCTTCCAAAATTTTATTTATTTCTTATTTGATTTATATCCCACCCTTCCTCCCAGCAGGAGCCCAGGGCGGCATAACAAAATTTTGTTATGGGAGGCTACTGTTTGTTTGTTTGTTTTGTGATTAAATCTATATCATACCCTTTATTCCATAAGGAGTCCTCTTTGGCAACATGAGAGCTTTCCTGAGGTGTCCCCCATGCTATTTAACATCTATAGGAAGCCTCTGTGAGCTGCTATCAGGAGATTTGGAGTAAGGTGCCATTGGTATTCAGATGAGACCCAACTCTATCACTCTGTTCCGTCTGAATTGGAAGATAGGTTGAGGTGCTTGGAGGCGGTAATGGGCTGGATGTTGGCTGAGAAACTGAGCCTGAATTCTGAAAACACAGAGGTGTTATGGGCTCATCTACATGGTGATTTACTGTGTGTTTAGAGCTAACCACATGTCCCTTTAATGTGCATGGTTCACATGATGTTACCAGCAAACTGAAGCTATCATGCAGTTTTCACCCTGTAAATCCCTACTAACTCAATCCTCTGATAATATGAAAAAGAAAGGGAAAAGTCTTCACTCCATGTCTCTAGTGCTTCCAGATGCTTTGCTCCAGTGGTTTTAGGTGAGTGTGTCAATCATTCCCCTCTCTACGCCTACTCCCTCCTCCTACTCCCTTCATTCATGTTATTTCCTCTAGGCTGAAAAGCAACTCCCAGCTGGTTTCTCTCATGTTGCTAGCATTTTTATGTCATGGCAAACAGTCTCTTTATTTTCTTCACCCTCCCCCAACATGTGTGCAAAAGCATAACACTGCTCAAACAAAGATTTGTATTTCACCTGTATCCTACAAGGGAAAAAGGATATTTGCACTTCCGGGGTTTTTTTATTAAAGGAACCCACTGCAGCATGCTTGATTACCAAGCAACCAGAATGAGTGAAAATGTTAAATTAGAGGGTGTGGGCATTAGGAAACTGCATGATTGATCCTTCTTCTCAGTGTGAACAGAAAGCACCATGTTTGCAGCCGGCATTGAGCCCTTACTGTGGACGGTGCAAATAGAAAACAGAGGTAAAAACAGCATCTTTAGTGCCAGGTAATGCTCCCATGTGGATAAGCCAAATATTTGTCCAGAGTTCTCATGTCTGGGAGCTGGGGCGATGGGCTGTTTTGGATGGGGTTGCACTCTGTTGGAAGGAGCAGATTCACAGCTTGGAGGTATTCCTGAATCCATCATTGTCACTGGAGGATCAGGGAGCCTCAGTGGCTAGGAGTCCCTTTTTCCAGCTCTGGCTGATTTGCCTGCTTCGTCCCCTTGTGGACAGAGATGAATTGGCCATAGTACTCCATGCTCTAGTAACATGCAGAATGGATTATTGCAATGCTCTATGTGGGGCTCTCCTTGAAGATGACTCAGAAACTTTAACTGGTCCAAAATGCAGCAGCCAGGTTACTAGCAGGTGTTCCTTTTAGTTCTCATACAACCCCTGCTTAAGAACAGCTGTATTAGTTGCCAGTTAGTTTCTGGGTCTAATTGAAAGTGTTCACGCTAGTGTTGAAAGTCTTAACTTAGGTCTCAAATATCTGAAAGACCGCCTCCTTCCCTACAGACCTTCCCAGGTTATGAGATCAGGAGAGGGGGCCGTTTTGGTAGTTTTGCCTCCCTCAGTATCTCAGAGGGGTGGGTGGTCCAGGAAAGGGCACTCTCTGTGGCGGCCCCTAAGTTGTAGAAATCTATGCCCACCGAAGTGTGACTGGCAATTTCACTGTATAGTTTTAGGTGAATGCTGAAAACACACCTCTGTACCCAGTCTTTGACACCTGAGACATTTACTTTTAGGACTCATCCTAGTTTTGGATTTTAGACTGATTTTAAATGGTTTTAAATGTATTTTAATATTGTTGTGACCCACCTTGGGAGCTTTGGGTGAAGGGCAAATAGTAGTAGTAGTATCATGGCTGAGTTGCCTGTGGCCATCCAGATGTTGCTGGACTACATCTCATGTCCTCCATGACCTTTGGCCATGCTGGCTGGGGCTTATGGGAGTAGGAATCTAGCAACAACTGGCAGGCGACAGGTTCCCACCCCATCCTCTCTTCTGGTTTGCTGGACATTCCTGATAAAACAGCCCACACACTATGCTGCTGTTTTGCTTTTTGAAGAGTGTAAAGGAATCAAGGATCAAACCTTTTGTTTTATGTCACGTCTTTTTAAATCTTAAGACTGAGGACAGAGACTGTCTTAATAATGTGAGATGCTCTGGGAGACTTATTGGGGTTTTGGGTGGGATAAAAATGCTTTAAATAAAATAGAGGCCAGTGAACTTCCTCATTAGCTGAGTCAGAGCCCCAAAATGTGATGAACGACTTTTTCACACAAACCCTTCAACCCACCAGGTTACCCATACTGTAAGTAAAAATGGACTGCCTTCAAATGAATTCCAACTTATGGCAACCCTATGAATAGGGTTTTCATGGTAAACGATATTCAGAGGGAGTTTACCATTGACTTCCTCTGAGGCTGAAAGGCAGTGACTGGCCCAAGGTTGCCCAGTGAGCGTCATGGCTATGTGGAGATTTGTACCCTGGCCTCCCAGGTTGTAGTCCAACCACTACACCACACTGGCTCTCTACTGTAAGTAAAGATAGATTGATATATTTAGTGTTTCCTCACCTACCTGCACTCATATTGCTCCTAGAACATCCCCAGTTTTCTTATCCCCACTGGTGGTCACCTCTGGCAAAACACTTCCTCTACTTGATCCCCCTGTTGCCTTTTTAACTATTTTTTAAATTTTTTTGCAGTCGGTCCTCTTCAAAGTTCTGGCACATCTTGGCCTTCTTGTTCACCGTCCAGGAGATCAACCAGGATCCCAAGCTCTTACCCAACATCACTCTTGGGTACAACCTCTATAACAACTATCTTAATGAAAGAATAACTTCTGATGCCATGATAGACCTGCTTGCAGGCGGCGGAAGCAATATTCCAAACTATAACTGTGGAAAACGGAATAAGCTGCTGGCTGTTTTTGAAAGAGCCAGTATTGAAATCTCAAAACAGATTTCAACCATGTCAGGCTTGTACAAAATCCCACAGGTACGAAGGGGGAGCCATGGAGGGACTGAGGAGAATTTCAGATGCATAAAATTCCTCTTTCTGTTCTGAGGATCTGTAACCAAAATGTCTTCCTTTCCTCACTAGATCAGTTATGGCTTTAGTGCTCAGGATGTTGATAAGACCGAGTCCCTTTTAGTCTACCGGATGGTCCCCAGAGAAGACACTCAGTACCGGGGGATTGTCAAGTTGCTCCTGCATTTTGGATGGACGTGGATCGGTCTTGTTACTCCAGACAATGACAATGCAGAAAGGTTCTTGAGTACACTGACACCTCTGCTGCTTAATAGTGGAATCTGTATTGCTATATTAAGAACACTATATGAAAGCTTCATGTTTCAATCACCCATGCTCTATGAAGGATCAGAACCATGGAAAAATGTCAGTGTAGTTATTTATTATGAATTCCTTCGTTTTGGAATAACTATACCTATGTCACAACAAAAAACATTTCAGCGATATAATATACCAATAGTTTCTATTGTAATAAATGTTCAGGACATCAACATGATGTTTTATGATGTTGAGGAATCCCCGTACATCCACGGTTTTCTGTCCTTTGTCATGAAGCCCCAAATAGGAACAAAACATAACTACTATAACCCAAATTCATCTGCTCTTGTACAGTTTTGGCTTGAAGCGTTTCACTTTTCATATTTAAAGCACGTGTTGTCTGTCAGAGGTTGGAGAAGGTGCACAGAGAAGGAGAACCTGCAAACTCTGCCCCAAGAGGAACTGGAGAATACCCTGGTTCAAGACAGCTACAGAACTTACATCAGTGTCCAAGCCGTTGCACATGCCTTAGATGCAGCATATTCACACAGATCAAAGTGGATGGTAATGGTGGGTGGAGGAGACAGGTTGGCATCTCAAAGGCTGCAGCCATGGCAGGTATTTCCTTTCCCTTTTTGCAAACTGGTACCCATTGCCCCATCTGTGGCATCGAATTTAGCAGTGAGACCAAAACAATGCCTGGTTTTGTGGACAATCTAGTTTGTGAGGCTCCTGGGGAAGGACAGCTTTCTTGCCTGATATGGTTATATCAGAAGACTCGTATGATCTCCAGTGGTTCCTCCCTGGTCCCCCAATAGAGATGCAGCTTTCTTAGCTAAAGTTGGACTCTCCTCATTAGGAACACAGACTGAGCAGACACAGAGGTCCCTTGGTCACAGTCGTCCCACTATGTTAAGATGTACTTTATATTTGTTTGTTTGTTTATTGATATTTATATCACCCTTTGTCAAAAGACCCCAAGGCATTTTACAATATAGCAAAAAACCAATTTAATAAAAACAACTGAAAACCCTTTTTTAAAACAGCACAGAACAATGGCAGACGGTATAAAACACAATACAAAAAGAACATCTAAGCCAAAGACCTTTTCATCTAGATAGAAAATCTTGTCAAAACAAAAATGTCTTTGTTTCTGGAAAGCATAGATATTTTTAAAAATCATAGGAACTGTTTCTAAATTTTTAACTATGCCAATAAATGAGCATGTGCAGATTTTCAACAATACTGTGTCATCTTTCGTGGTGCTGTGTAAGTGGTACTGGAAGCTGTCACAGTCTGAAAAGAAGGGAGAGACTTTGCATTTGCAGGCTTCTCCATGATCTGGAACCCTGAGTGATCAGGGTTCTAGATCACATGGTAAACTATACATGCAAAAGCTCTCCCCTCCCTTCAGACTTTTGTGCAAGGGACTCACATGATGATCTTGACTATGAGTAGACCTCTTTGCCTTGGGCTCCATACTGTGGAATAACCTTCCCCAGAAATACAGTGCGCATCTGGCGTAATGGTGTTCCACCAGCTAGTTATAATGTACCTAGCATTCCCAAGTGCTGATTCTAAATATTTTCCCTTGTATAAAATGTTTACTTGTTTTTTGGAATCATTTTAGTAGGGTTGCAGTCCATATTCAGATATTTATCACTGATTTTAGCTGATACAGATCAGGTTATGTCAGTTGCTGCTTCAAACGGGGCACATAATCCATTTCTGGATATTTGCTTACAAAGAAAGCTTATTCAGAGTTGTAAAAAGTAACTAGTGCTCATGTGTTGACATCTCTTTGCCTGGCTCTCATGCTGCAACATAGCACTATATTCCAATCCACATGCACACAGAAACACACCCACCCACCATAATGCCGAGATATTCACAACAGGGTGAGATAATGCTGCATTTTATTGACACTGCAAACAGCCTTTCCTGCCAATCAGCACAGAAGCCCTGCTGTGGAGACAGCCTTGCTTCTCCAATCATAGTGCTTGGGGTGGGATCACATACCATGAAAGGAAAACGCTGAGTCTCTGTGTTTTATTGACAGCTATTTGTGCAAATGAGGATGGAGGAAAGGGGCAGGAGAGGAGGAGTGGGACTTTGCTGTCCAATGGTGCTTGTTTTTGTGGGGCTGGATGGGATGTGTTGCTGACCTGTAAGACGGATTCTGCTTGGCTGTCTCAGTCTTGTAATTCTCCAAGCAAAACTCTTTTAAGACTAGTGGCTGTAGCAAATCTTGTCTCCTAAATCCTAAATCTGATAACTTACATTATCTTGAATGTCAGATTTTATTTACTAGCAGCCATTTCAGCCTTTTAAAAAATATTTTTATTTTCCAAACAGCCCAGTATTCTAATTATTGTTAATTTTCTGTCACTGCTAAGAAGTATTAGCACTAGGTTTGCCAGGTCACAAGCCCCTCTTTGGGTGCCACCATGTCCCCTAATTTCATGCCTCTACATGCATATTATTTCCATGGTGCTGCCCACCTGTACCTGCTTGATGCTGCCAACCAGTGCCTAGTAATTCACAAACCTTTTTTAAAAAAAATATCAGGTTTTTTTCACAAACTTGAAGGAAGGAACAGGACAAACACCAGAGCATGAGAACTGGCATGACTGAGCACTCAAAGGGTCTTTAAAAAAAATATGGAAAAAGCAAAGTTTAGAGTTGGCTAGCATAAAATCTCCTGGAGATACCCATATGAAATTTGGCAGGATTAATCCTGCCAAATGACTCCAAATTTCATGTCTCTGTGTTAAAACAAGAACTTTATGACCATTTTACTTTTAAAGCCTTTTAAAATTTAGAGGAGGGTAATGTGAAAACACCTGTAACTACCTGCCTGATATTCTGCAGGATTAACCCTCTCTTTAGGGACTATCATGTTCTAAAATTTAATCTTCCTATGTAAAAAACCAAGAAGATTATAGATGTTTTTGTTGTGTAATGAAAAAATAAATGGGATTTCTGGATATTTGTAATATCTGGATCTAGATTGGAAAGGGTACAAATATGTCTGGACCAAATCAGGATTTATATGTATTTGAAAATCGATGCCACAAATTGGTTTGGGTGGTCTGTGCACAGCCATATAGTTTATTATATTTTGTACTGATCTTATTCTAAACCACCACGCTATCTTCTAAGAAAGATGGTGTATAAATGTTTTAATCAGTAAAACTGATTGTCTGAATAGCATTTATAATCTAAATATGTGCATTGGCCCCAGTTCATAAGAGCCCAAAGTGAGCAAGGTTGAGATATGGTTTCATGGGGTCTTAATGCTGATATTTTCCATGTCATTCCAGCTTCACTCTTTCTTGAGAGAAATCCAGTATTTAAATACTTCTATGGGTAGCCTGCATTTTGATGAGAATGGAGAGTTGCCAGTCTACTATGATATTGAGAACTGGGTGGTGCTTCCAAATAGCTCTCGCATTAGAGTAAAAATTGGAAGCGTAGAGAGAGAGGCATCTAATGACATAAAGTTCATCATTAATCGAGAAGCCATTGCGTGGCCCAAGTTATTTAACAAGGTAGGGGACATGTTATTGCACATGTGACGTTTGTTAAGGTCTAATAATTTGATGGATAAATTACATACAACTTCAACTGAAATCCTTGGCACACTTACCAGGGAGTAAGTCCTATTGAATATAGTGCAGGGGTGAGAGGTGGCAGCTTAGGAGTTCACCTTCGTATAGCGATGATGTGAATTGAGAAGCCTCTTGTTGTGTCAATAATTTTTATTCAAGTTTTCATAAAACAAACAAAACAAAATAAAAAAACATTCAAAGACAAAAAACAAAACAAAACAAAAATGATTAAACAGTAAAATAAAATGTTGACTTCCGATTTGTCGCAGATCAGTTATAGGTCTACAATATATAACAATCCTGTCTCTTAAATTATATTATAAAATCACTTTCCTCCAGTAGTTATCTTAATTAATCATCAAATCTCATAAACATTACTTTATTCTTTCCACAAAAAGTCAAAGAGAGGTTTCAATTCTTTGAGAAATATATCTATCAGTTCTTCTCCAAATAAGCATGTCGATTAATCCATCTCATTCAAATCTATTAGGTCCAATAATTTCAATAGCCATTCTTCCATTATCAGTATCCCATAATAATCTTGTTGTCATAGCCATAGTCCAAATAAACATATTGATTAATCCATCTCATCAAATCTGTTAGGTCCAATAATTTCAATAGCCATTCTTCCATTATCAATATTAATTCCATCTTCCATCTTCAATAGTCCTGTTAAGTCCAGTAATTTCAGTGTCCATTCTTCCATTATCAGTATCCCATAATAATCTTGCTGTCATAGCCATAGTCATATAATAAGAGTCTGATGGGAATTTCCTCTATCACAAATATTTCCTTGCCATCAATTCTGAATATGTTGCTGAAATATTGTTGTAAAGTCATATCTCTGTTCTTCTTTTTTACAAAATGCACTGGCTCATCTCTTGAGAGTTTTTCCATTGTCACATATCTGTAGTTAATTCCATAGATTTTTTCTATGTCAAGCTCCATCACATCATTCCAGTCCAGAAAATTATCCAAGACATTGATAACTTTATCTCTAATATCTTCATTAATTTCTTCAGAAACAACGTTGAATTCCAAACAGTAAACTTTGTTTCTAATATCCATAAACTCCAGATCTTTTTCCAATTCCACATTTGTTCCAATCTCCAGGGCTTGTATCTTCCCTTTAATTTTTCTTTTCTCATCTCTAATCTCATCAATCTCCTCTCTCACAAGATCCCCTATTTTTTTAAGCTCCTGCGTCATTTTGCTCAGTTCAATTTTCATCTCCTTTCTACCCTGTCTCAGGGTTTGTTTCGTTATCTCAATCTCATCCATTATTTTCTGAAACATAATTACTTCCAGATTCTCAGCCACTTCCTTGATTGCCATTCTTAAAACCACGAAAACAAAACAAAACAAAAACCACTTCTTATTTCAGCAACAATTGGGTTAATATTCCAGGCTTGATGACATCACAGTGTAGACAGAACAGCCTGCCTTATCTCTTATATGTTCAAGAATACAAAACAAATTTAGTTCCCAGCATCAAAACAGTTAGTGGCGTCGTGAACAAGCAGATTCGTCAAAATGAAATAGACCAAAAAGAAAATAGTCCCAGACATATAATATTCCAAAGTTCATAAATCAAATTTATTTTTTTCTCCTCGGAATAGAAATCCCTCTTCCGTTTATATCTTTAGAATGCACTTCCAGGACAGCTTTTTGCAATAAAAACAAAGATAAGCTTTTTCAATTTCTTTCCTCCTTAATTTTGTGAATAATAGAGAAGAGTTATAACTCACCCAGAAATTCTTTATAGCTGATTCATTGACAAATCTCTTTTTGCTGCAACAATTTAAACCAAGTGAAAAAAAAATAGAAAGAAGGATGCTTGCCTGTTAAAGTCCGTTTTTCTTTGAAGAAAAGATAAACGTGTTGCATTAATCAGTTAGAGCTTGTTTGGAAGTCCGTCCGGCATTGCTGGCTGAACCTTCTCTCATAAATTAATGAAATCCAGTCCTCCCAACAAAAACAGGCTTTTGTGGTTAATCTCTACGTTTCTCCCTGCCTGGGAGAAAATCTTTACCAGTCAAAAAGAACGTTCTGACTGATTTTAAAACTGAAAAAGCTTCTTCTGAGACGAGAGCTCGTCTCAAAAAGCAGGCACAAGCGAAGCCTCTTGTATCTGTAGAAACTCCCCATACATTTTTCAACCTTAGAAATCCAGAGCTCACAGCAAGGCCAGCCACAGGGTTTGGCTATTGGCCCTAGAAGTTCAAAAGGACCCCTAACAAGGCCAACTCAGCTGTACTGCTTTACTGCCCTTGTTACCACAGGATGCCTCCGACACTAGAGGCATTCAAGAGGCAGCTGGACAGCCATCTGTCAGGAATGTTTTGATTTGGATTCCTACATTGAGCAGGGGGTTGGACTTGATGGCCTTATAGGCCCCTTCCAACTCTACTGTTCTATGATTCTATGATGTTGGACAGATTTTTAAGATTCATCTGGTGGAGCTTGGCTTTTAAACAGGAGCCAACTTTGGTTTCTATCTACAGTGAATGCACACCATTTTAGTTTACCCAAAATGTAATCATCTGGGCCACAGATCTATGAAATTTTATCCCACCACTAAAATGAGACATAAAGACATGATAATATATTCACCAAACCTTAATTCACCAATGTCCATTTCAGTTAGATTTCCCTTGTAAAATGGGTGTGGGGGTTACTTATTGTCAGTGGGACCAGAGATCATGATGGGTCCTTCCCAAACTCTGTGCATGAATTCCGTAGACACAAATTCTCCTAACGCTTTCCCCTTGGTGCACCTCCTTCTCTTTATGGCTAGACGGTGCCTCGCTCCAGGTGTACTGAAAGCTGTCGCCCTGGATACAAGAAGGTTGTTCAAGAAGAAAAGCCGGTTTGCTGCTCTGCTTGTGCTCCATGTGCAGAAGGGACCATCTCCACTCAGGAAGGTGGGTGAGTCCTAGGGAGAGGGCATTCCTTGGGAGAATATAAGTAGAGCAAAGATTCACTCAAAGACACTTTCAGTGGAGATCTGAGGGACATTTCTGAACAAGAATCATGTCTTGGCCTCTGTACTTTTAATCACCTTCATTAAACCCAGTACATGAGTTGAAACATATGGCCTTGAGGAATCATTCATTGGGCTACAGAGGGAGTGTGTAGGGGGGGGTTCAGCATGCATTTCCCACAGTGTGTCTCTCTTCTCTAATTTAAACCATGCCCTCCACAATCTCCTTTACTCAGGGATCACTAATGTGATGTGCCCATGGGGGCCTTCCCCGGCACCCACAGTCACCTCCCCCCACTGATATTAGGCTTGAAAGAAACACTCTATAGTTGCCCATAGAATAGGCTGTAGTATTAGTCTGGTTGTGGGGTTGCCTGTGAGAGTTGCTTTACTTTGCAAATGTGTCATGAGATCCTTCATGCAATTGCAGAGATAAACTCAGATTGGAAATTTTGCCGAGTGTAACAATAAGTAAAGAAATCTTTGCAAAGTGTTGTGATTCTGTGGAAGATAGGCAGAGGATCCTTGGCAGTAAAACTGATGTACAAAGTTCAGGATAGTAAGTTTGATGGTCCTTTACCTCCCAAACAATCCCTTGATTTCTATTTATTAGACCATTCCCTGCCTTATTTTGATTCACTCTTCTGATTCAGCCTTTCACAAAGCTTTAGAGGAATGGGTGAGGCAGGCTTCTGCTGCCTGGGACCCTCCAGACATTTTGAGCTTCAACTTCCATCAGTCTGTTAACAATAATAACAATAACGCCTCAATATTTTAAATATTGATAGGCTAAGGCTCGCTCCCAGATCACAAGGTTCCAATAAACCCAGGAACAATGAAACAAGTAAGGTAAAAATATGCCAAGTTTATTAGTACACTTGCAAGAGGAGAAGCAGCCAGGCCGATTCTGCTTGGGCTGGGCGCAGCCAGCCTTTTTTACTCACAGGAAGGTTACGTATAGAAAGTACAACATATGCCCCTGCCCATTTCCCCGAAATCAGCCCATTTACAAGAAATTCCATACGTGTAGTTTCGTTCTCCCCTCATGGAAGACCCCTGTCCAGTTTCCATTTTCCTTATATGGTGTTGGTTTTCTCTTCTTCAGGTTAGGGCGTTGGTAGGGGTATAAGCGCCATTACTCTAACATAGGAATGCGATGCCTAAGCAAATTAAGCGACCTTGACACACATCTTCCCTGATGCTACAGGCTTTTCTACAAGAGCTACGTCAAGGAATTTCTCTCAGGGTGATGTGGGCATCTATTTCTTTTAACATCCTAACGAACAACTTATAACAAGATTAAAATCATTTTCCACAAGTCCTAGACAACACAGCCATGTTGTTCGGACTTATGGGCATTGTAGGCCAAAACATCTGGAACAGCTCTGGGTGCAGATACACTGTAGTAAGAGAAGGAGGCTTTAAGAAGGATTCCTGTTTCTGATTTAAGGAACAAGGGAATGTAAACCCAACCTACAAAAATGGATACCAATGCAGAATTGGGCTTGAGTATCTGGGTTTAAAATATTGATTACGAAGGTAATAAAATAAAGTATCCAACTTTTATGTCAATCTCCTGGGTGTCAAGGGCCAGCTAAAGATCACCCCCACAGTGAGTGGCTCAGGGGTTACGTGCCCTGCCACCTGTGCAGCTATGGGCAAGCTGCATAGTCCCAAGGAGTCCAATTGCCCCCCCAGCTGGCAGTTGCAGACAAGGAAGGGCCTGGCTTGTGCAGCTGTGGCAAGCTGAGCAGGCCCTAGCCAGCTGGGGAGGACTAGCCTCAGAGGGAGGCAATGGTAAACCCCTCTGAATGCCGCTTACCACGAAATCCCTATTCACAGGGTAGCCATAAGTCGGGATTGACTTGAAGGCAGTCCATTTCCTTTTTCTATGCATGTATATAACAATGCAAGGAAAATACAAATAATTAAAATGTCTAAAAGTTCTATATTATTGACATGTATATGCAGTATGTCAAAATATCAACTGATATAGCCAGCAATGTTGTGACAAACCAAATGAAACATATAAATACCTAGATAGTAGACCAAATACATTTCTACCCTAAATGGGTCTTGTTCAGTGCTCAATATAGATACAATATATGATTCGATTTTGTCACTACAAAGACGGTTTGCTGTTGTAACAAAGCATAATATAATCACCTAGAGAGAAAAATGTAACAAACAAATCAGTAAGCCCACCAGAGCTGAACGAACCTAAATCTTTATACTACTAACCTATCTTCTCCTGAGAAAATATGTATATCCTTTGAAGCATCTTGAATGAACATGTGGTTTGCGCAATCTGAAAAATAGGTATTAACTGGTTCAAAATTGTCCAGATTTAATGTGAGGTGATACCTCCAAATATTTTACCAGTGGGCACTCACCATTTAGGAAAAAAGAGGGGCAGAAACCAAGATGCTAGAAAAGTAGAAATTTATTGTTTGTAAAAACCCAACACATTTCAGCCTGTTGATTTTTAGGCCTTCGTCAGGGGCTGTAAATAAATGAAACAGCAGGGACAAATTACTTACATAAACATGTAAAATCATACATATGAAATATATAAATCAAACTGAGACTATAGGCATTATAGGCTTACGTTATAGAACTCGAGTTCCTCATTTAAACCACTAGGGTTCCTTCTTCTATTATGAAATCCAGATAATATCCATGGTCCCTTACTTGTTTTCCACTCTCAGGTGTTTCTTATTTAACCATAAGAAGAACGTTTAAGTGATTTCACCTACATCTCATTTCTGGTTGCTTGTATATATACATATGCCTATGTACTCTTCTTTGAGGCATTTATATTGTTGGAAGCGGTCTGCTCATTTGAACTTCTTGCCAGCCTATAATGTAAGTCTCAGATTGATTTATAGATTTCATATGTATGATTTTACATGTTTATGTAAGTAATTTGTCCCTGCTGTTTCATTTATTTATAGCTCCTGATGAAGGCCTGAAAATCAACAGGCTGAAACGTGTTGGGTATTACAAACAATAAATTTCTACGTTTCTAGCATCTTGGTTTCTGCCCGTCTTTTTCTCCTGGTTTGGATGCTAGCCACTTTCCGTTGTCACTCACCATTTGGGGCCTTTTCCAAATAGTAAGTCTCTCACAGGTCAGCCAGCAAATGGCATGTAGGACAGCTCAAGGTTTGCTAAATATACAGCCCGGCTCACCTACTATCTAAGTATTTGTATATTACATTTGGATTATACAGCCACAAGAGTGGCTGTGTACTATAGCCAGCATGGATTTTTCACATTCCGCAATGTTAAATTAAAAATACCCCCACGCCATTCTGATGCTTCCCATAAGCTCCTTTCAAAACAAAACCTTACAAAACTTATAGTCCTGAACTCAGAAATGCTTGCTTAACAACGCTGTCAATTTTCATGGTGATACACAAAACAGTCAGAGAATAAAGAGTTCAAAGTCTAAAAAGAGAGAGAAAAACTCTAGAGCCCTTTCGGACTTTCTCTGAGAGTTCTCATAATCTGTTGAAATTCATTAAAAATCAGCCATGTTCACAGAGTACCTGTAATCCTAACACTGACCTTGCCCCATACTCTGACCTTCACCTTCTGCAGTATAAAAGTTTTTAAAAAAATGATTGGCTGATTTTTAATTAATTTCAGAAATTTTGGCTGGAACCCTATTATAGTGTCAGGCATGCTCAGTAAGAACCAACTGTCAGCATTCTAAAAGCCAGACTCGCAGCTGCTGGACGCCTACTCAGGGCACCACACCCACTCCAGACTTTGATTTCACTTGAGACAGTCATGGCTTCCCTCAGAGAATCCTGGGAAGTGTGGTTTGTGAAGGGTGCTGAGAGGAGACTCCTGTTCCACTGAGAGAGCTCCAGCGGCCAGACTGGTTTAACAGTCAGCCACTCTGATTGAAGTGAGGGGAACAGGGCATCTCCTAGCAACTCTCAGCACCCTTCCCTAACTACACTTCCCAGGGTTCTTTGAGAGAAGCCATGACTGTCCAAAGTAAAATAAAGGCCTGGTGTGGATGTGGCGAGGCACAGCTTTGGTTTAAATTTAGGTGGGAGGCTACATGTGCCTGCTGTAGAATAAAAAGGTGGCGGAAATGCTGAAAAGCAAAGATACCGTTCAGAATGTTTTCCTTTTGGAAAGGAAAGGGGTTTCCCTTCTGCCCAGTGCCCACCCACCCAATCTACTCCCCCTCCCCTTCCTGCTCCTCCCCCAGGTCAGTGTTGGACTATGACCTGGGAGACCAGGGTTCAAATCTCCACACAGCCATGAAGCTGACTGGGTGATGTTGGGCCAGTCACTGCCTTGCAGCCTCAGAGGAAGGCAATGGAAAAACCACCTCTGAATACCGTTTACCATGAAAACCCTATTCATAGGGTCAACATAAGTCAGGATTGACTCGAAGGCGGTCCATTTCCATTTTCAAACATGATTGCACAGAAATAAATCCCGTTGAATTCAACAAGTATGCAAACGATCAAACCCACCCTCCCTCGTATCCCCTCCTGGTTGCCCCTTCCTTCCCCCTTCCTTTGCCCTTCCCTCCCCTTCCCTCCCCATCCCCATCCCCTCCTTCCCCTTCCCCTCCTCCTCCCCATGTTAAGTTTTACCTATCTAAAGCATGATTAAGCATGCAAATGATCAAACCTACCCTTCCCTCCTCCTTCCTTTACCCCCTTCCAAATGATCAGACCTGCTTTCCCCCTCCTTCCCCTCTCTTCTCCCTTCCTCCTCCCCTCTTCTCTTCCTCCTCCCCTGCCTACTCCAGCCCTCCCTCCCTCCCTTCCTGGTCAGTTTTACCTATCCTAAGCATGATTGCACAGGAGTAAATCACACTGCATTCAATAAACATGCAAATGATCAAGCCTGTCCTCCTTCCCTCCCTATCCTGCCTGCTCCCATCCCAGTCCTCCCCTCTGCATTTTGTCCCCTCCCTCCTTCCTCCTCCCCCTCCCCCTCCCCTCCCCATCCCCTGTGGTCAGTTTCACCTATCCTAAGCATGATTGCAGGGGAGTAAATCCCACTGAACTCAATAAGCATGCAAATGATCAATCCATTCTCAGCAAACTTGCACAGGATCCCATTTCTTACCTCCCCGATTAAAAAGCAGGTTAATTCACTACTAGGCAAAAAGCCTTGTGGTTTAAGAACGTACCTATAGCCCACAGATATTTCTATCAAACTTTAAAAAGCAGGGAAATTGGGTAGCTATTTATTTATTACATTTATATACCGCGACATAGCCGAAGCTCTCTGGGCAGTTTACAGCAATTAAAAACAATAAAAACAAATATACAAATTTTAAAACAGGAAAACAATTTAAAAACACAATTAAAAAAAAATTAAAATAATTTTAAAATACATGCTAAAATGCCTGGGAGAAAAGGAAATTCTTGACCTGGCACTGAAAAGATAACAGTGTTGGTGCCAGTCACACCTCGCCAGGCAAATCATTCCATAATTTGGAATGCTATAGTGAATGCACCAGGGGAGCAGGAGACCTGACCTCCTCTCTGAGATATTGGACTGCCCTACAAATTAATGCAAACACAATTTGGATTGGTCTTTCACAGTCCAATCCACTTCCTGTGTAGCTTGGAAGAATTTGGTAACATGTGCCTCTGAGCATATGGGGAGTGCTGGCAACACCTGCCATCTCCAAAGATAAAGAAGTATATTTTTGTATGTTTGTTGGTGGTGTTCTTACTTTGCTTCTTTCCTGTGTTACTAATGTTTCTACAGAGAATCTAAACTAGAACATTTTATTTCCCTCATTATTCATCCTAGAAATCTGTGTCAAATTTATTTTTATTAATTTCAAAGCCTTTTTATTGGTCAGTGTCATATGATGGTGAAGACAGCCTTTTGTGTTTCGAATTGGAGGTTATATTTCTATTTTGCGTACATTAACAGTTGAATCTGAAACTGCAGTTTGATGTAAAATCAGAGTGATTAAAATATGTTGCTCCTTCAGCAATGACTCTAGCTGTTGAAAAAAAGAGGGTGCATGTTTTCAGCCTGCTATGTTTAAACCATTTCATTTAAGGCAAGGTGGGCACGGTCAATTAAACACATAGAGTACACCTAGAATTTTGCTAGAATAAATTTCACCTCCCACAGTTTTATCTTGTGCAAATTGAGACACTTCTGAGGTCCACTGGTGACTATTCTGCAGAAGTCAGTGCCCTTATTCCACAATTATGTTTGGAGATTTTTTAGTGTAAATTTTGCAAAGTGTTGCTGTACTTCACATAGTCACAGAAATAGAAACAAAAGAAAATGATTTCCTATAGGACATTTCACTAAAATTGCAAAGTATATCAGGCATATTTAAAGCGACCATCTGAACTATATCAACTGTCTTAATAATGTTGCTTCCTCCCGGCTAAAACAAGATCAGCACAGCACATGTCTATTATTTGGGCTGATTGCAGGGGTTGCCACCACTCACCATATGCTCAGAGGCACATGTTACCAAATTCTTCCAAGCTACACAGAAAGTGGACGGGAGTGTGAAAGACCAACCCAAATGGTGTTTGCATTTTGACAAATTTGTAGGGCAGTCCAATATCTCAGAGAGGAGGTCAAGTCTCCTGCTCCCCTGGTGCATTCACTATAGCATTCCAAATTATGAAATGATCTCCCTGACAAGGTGCACCTGGCGCCAACTCTGTTATCTTTTCAGCACCAGGTCAAGACTTTTCTCTTCTCCCAGGCACTTTAGCATGTGATTTTAAATTTTTTTAAAAAAATTTTTTTAAAATTGTTTTTAAATTGTTTTTCTGTTTTAAAATTTGTATATTTGTTTTTATTGTTTTTAATTGCTGTAAACTGCCCAGAGAGCTTCGGCTATGGGGTGGTGTGTATATATATATATATATATATATCAGTTGATATTTTGATATATTCCATATACATGTCAATTCACTGGTATTTCCCCTTTATTGTTTACACAAACATTAATTATTTGAGATTCAATTTGGACATTTTTAGCTATTTCATTAACTTGGGTATCAATATTTTTAGACTCGGATACAAAATCCCAATTCTGTATTGTTAATTTGTTTAAAACATTATAATTAGTATCAGAATTATGATTATGTTTATGATGTTGCTTGTTACCTGAATGTCTCCAAGCTACTTACAACATTGATAAAAACAACAGTAATGTAAATAATCATAAAAAGAAACCATCCCCATACAACCTCAGGAAGCTTTGGCCTCCAGCTTGCTTTGCGAAATGCTTGGGGGAAAGATTAAGTCTTTACCTGGAACTGAAAAGATGTGAATGAAGGCACCAGACAGATGGGCAGCCACAACTGAAACCAGTTGTGGCCAGACTGATGAGGTAGCTGGAGTTTTGGCTTTGGACTGAGGAGTACCAAATTCACATCTCTGCTTAGGAACAAGGGAGCTTGCTGCCTCAGGCCATTCACTATTATTCAGCCTTTTGTACCTAAATGTTGTGAATATAAAAATAAGATAACCACAAGCATGGTAAGCTGAACTCCTTGAAGGAAGGGTACAAATCAACTGTAACTCACAAATGGATTTCATTCTCCTAAGTAACGGTGGGCTTAACCCACCTTACGCTTCCAGAATTGAACAACACAGTTCTATCTATATACACCAAGCTAAGAAACTGCTTCATCTTGCCCTCTGTGGTCTCCTCTGGAAAATCTCACAGAGTCAGATTTCCTGCCCCTGCCGTCTGAAAGCTTTTCTTGGGTGATGAGGCCAAAGACTGAAGCATGCCCTCTGTTGTAGAAAGCCAGTGTGGTATAGTTGCTAGAGTGTTGCATTAGGACCCAGGAGAGCAGTGTTCAAATCCCCACTCTGCCTTGAAACACATTGGGTAACTACTTCTCATCCTAACCGACCTCACAAGGTTGTTTTAAAAAACTTGAGTGTCACCTCCATAAACTTGGAGGAGCAGCAGCATACGAGGGTAAACATTAGATAAGGAAATAAGGAATGTGTGAGGATTTCTATTCCGTTTGCTTTTCAACCTGAATCTATCAGGTTCTCAATTTTCAAAACAATATTAGAACCAAAACACAACCATCTTTTGCATTTGCACTTGTTTGAATTTTGCGATGCACTTTGCCAACCACACAATGTTTACAACAAGGCATCTGTTAGGGGATGGAGAACTGAAATTGTCAGATCTTTTCATTTGTAAAATCAACAAGGTATTTGCCTCCCCTTCAAAAACACACATTCTTATTCCCTCATCTGCATATTTTGTCCATGTCTAATAGAAGTCAGATGGTTAAGGATGTAACTAACGCTTTAGCAACTTTTTTTCTCCTCAGATGCCGACCACTGCACAAAATGTCCAGATGATCAGCATCCAAACACAGAACAAGATCAGTGTATTCACAAGACTATCACCTTCCTGACTTATGAAGAAAATTTGGGGGTCATCTTAGTTTCCATTTCCCTATTCTTGACCTTAACCACAGGATTTGTTTTAGGAATCTTCATCAAATTCCTAGAAACTGCCATAGTCAAAGCTAACAACTGGGACCTCTCCTTCATCCTCCTCATCTCCCTCCTGCTCTCCTTTCTGTCCTCCTTCCTGTTCATTGGCAGGCCAAGGAAAGCAACCTGCCTTCTCCGACAAACAGCCTTCAGCATCATCTTCTCAGTCGCCATCTCTTCTGTCCTGGCAAAAACCATCACTGTGGTGCTGGCCTTCCTGGCCACAAAGCCAGGGAACAAAGTGAGGAGATGGCTGGGGAAGAGTCTGGCTAACTCCATTGTCATCTCCTGCACCAGTGTCCAAGTTGTCATCTGCACTATCTGGCTGGGGATCTCTCCCCCATTCCCTGAATCTGATATGCACTCACAGCCTAGAGAGATCATCCTGCAATGCAATGAAGGGTCTGTCTCCATGTTTTATGGTTCCCTTGGCTACATGGGCTTCCTGGCTGCCATCTGCTTCACAGTGGCTTTCCTAGCCAGGAAGCTACCTGGGGCCTTCAATGAAGCCAAGCTGATCACCTTCAGCATGCTGGTCTTCTGCAGTGTTTGGGTGTCCTTTGTGCCCACCTACCTGAGCACGAAGGGGAAATACATGGTAGCCGTGCAGGTCTTCTCTATCTTGGCCTCCAGTGCTGGGCTTCTGGTCTGCATTTTTGTTCCCAAGTGCTACATTATTGTCCTCAGGCCTGATCTGAATGCAAAGGAGCACCTGGCCACAAAAATGAAAGATGACCTCTGATTCTTAAAATATTCAGTTTTGAATTGATGTCTCTCTTCCTTTTGCAGAAATCATGAATGAATCACAAACAAGGACTGCAATGAGCTTAATGTTTTACATGCATTGCATTATCACAACATGATCAACCACACTCATATTTATGCAGTTAATGGCATCTGTCATCATCCTGACTGATTTTGCACAGTCTTGTTTTCTAGCAAATATGCACACACTTATGGCATGTTAACATCATCATCACCACTATCATCTTTTTATTTGTACGGTAACTTTTCCAAAAACTGTGTAACATCTCAAATAAAAAATAAGTAAAAGAAAATAGAAAATAGAAAGAATTAGAAATAATCATAATATCAGTAAGTAAATCTGTTCGAGATAATCTAATTTTACTAAAAGAAATGTAAATGTACTGCCTTCAAGTCGTTTTCGAGTTATGGTGACCCTGTGAATAGGGTTTTCTTGGTAAGCAGTAGTCAGAGGAGGTTTGCCATTGCCTTCCTCTGAGGCTGAGAGGCAGTGACTGGCCTAAGGTCACCCAGTGTGCTTCGTTGCTGTGTGGGGATTCGAACCCTGGTCTCCCAGGTCCTAGTCCAACACTCTAACCACTATGCCACACTGGCTCTATGATTTTACTAGATTAAACAAGATTAAAGAATAGCAATCCAAAGTGGAATAGCCATGTATGAAATATTGCCATCTTCCAGACCAAGGATTCTCAAATATGTTCTTATATTTTATTATTCTGTGGATTTTCAAACTGTAATACAGTAAAATTGAGTATAAGAAATAACAGAAACAGCAATATGTTGCCGTAGGAATGAGCGTTTCCCTTCCCACACAACTGGTTGGGGCAGGGGATAGATTTTGGGTTAGTCTGATATGGAGCTGGAAAGACACAGAGAGATTTGCTCTCTGGGCTGAATCCTCAGCCAAGGATTTGGGAAAACTCCTAGAAACCAAAAGGGGAAGCAAGATCTGTTGGAGTGTTAACAGTGAGAATTGTTCCATCTTAAGCTCAGGTTGTATATATGCGTAAGTAAACCATATATCATAAAGACACTGTTACAAAGGATGTTACTGTAAACCGCCCAGAGAGCTTCGGCTATGGGGTGGTGTACAAGTATAATAATAATAATAATAATAATAATATTTTGGGCAATTTTTCATTCTTTGATTCATCTCAAAGTTTGGAAGTCTAAGAGTTGCAAAGAATCCTGGGAAACAGCCCTTCTGTGGAAGCATGAGCTACCTGTAACTGCCGGGAGCCAAAGATCACAGAGACAAGAAGAAACCTAAAAATTATGAGTTTCTCTGTCATTAGAGAACAGACGCTTCTAAAAATGGAGCCATCTCAATAAAGGTTACAATATTATTTGTCTTTTAGGGGGTAAGAGATCAATCACCCCAAACCAGGAATTTACAGTGACATTCCTTAGGAAACAGGAGTCT
This sequence comes from Rhineura floridana, assembly GCF_030035675.1. Lineage (NCBI taxonomy): Eukaryota > Metazoa > Chordata > Lepidosauria > Squamata > Rhineuridae > Rhineura > Rhineura floridana. Next base: position 219,752,009 of record NC_084482.1, on the reverse strand, counting down.
TAACAGGAAACATATCTGGTAAAGCCAGAACCCCTATCAAGAATTTCAAATTTTTCCTTTGTTCTCCATTTGTCACAGCCGTATTCCCCCTCCCAATTTATGTTCAAGCCCAAAGGGGGCACAAAGTGTATTTTAATCTAACAGTTTAGAGGGGTCACGTAGCACCTCTCTTGGGGGCTCAACTGCAGCCTTACTCTACACATTCCACTCTAGGAACAACATTGGGGCTGCACAGAACTACCAGCACAAAGGAAGGGTGAGAAATTGTGGGTCTTGTAAAGCTTTCAGTAAGGGCAGAGGTTTGGCTTACAGGCCAAGTCCGAAAGTTCCTTTCTGACTTCTGTATGACTTCCCACAACTCTGAATGTACCCTCAGAGGTTGAGAATCTCTGTCTTATTCTATCGATAGCATTAGGGAATGAACGACAGAAGTAAAGTTAGACACTGCTCACATTTACTGTATTTGTAAAGGCAATATTCTTCCTGTTTTATCTTCTAATGAACCAAGCTTTATTTTATTTTCTGTGTGCGTTTTGATGGTTAAGGGTAAGGTTATACAAGTGTAAGAGTGACGTGCAGGTTTAATTCCAGCAAAAGGTTCTGCTTTACTCTCAGGGGTGGCATTTGAGTCTTCAACAAGTATACACCAGTATGGGGATTCAAACGTCCACATGGAACAGCTTGGTGGAGAATGGTGGGCAGTGAGGGTGCTCTGTGACCTGTACATAAGTGTTGACATGTGGCTTTGCAACACGTGAAAGAACCCAGACACTTGGAGTACCATGCAGTTAGCTCTGATTGTGTACAGCGTTTTTGTATGAATGTTCCTGCATGTTCTCCCTCTCTCCTTGAATGTTTAAGGTGTGTGGTGGGTTATGGTTAATGTAAAAGGTTAGGAATTGGAAGTATTTCTTTTCCCAAACAAACGCTCCTCGACCCCTGAAAGTGATCAATTGGTGAATGATGACTGAGGGCAAACGTTCACCTTGGAACTGGGCACTTGGGCAAAGCTGATTTAAGATCCTGGGATGCTGATTTGTCCAGGATTAACCCTCTCCTCTTTGGAAAATGGTGTTGTGGTTTCCAAAGGCAGTGTCTTTTCTTCTCTCCTCTTCAGCAACTTTGGGGTTTTTACAACTGGGATCAGAGTAACTTTAGGAATAGGCCCTGACTAGGGCTAGTCTTTGGAGAAGAATTTCCATAGGAAAGATTAAAAACCCTGAGGGCAAGGAACCATCCTGCAGAGTTCCCAAGTTTTCTGTACCTGTCCCTTTAAATTGGATTAAAGTCCTTTAGCTTCCTTGCTTTTTGGCAGAGCTGTTGGGCAATTTCAGTGCTAATAGGTGAACAAGTTGGAGGAATTAGGAAGGAACTTCGCATTACGAAGATTAAGTCTTTGCCCATTGTGTTTGCTAAGGCAATGAAATAATTGCATATAAAAACAGAAGATATGGCAGAGGGCATAACTTCATCAGTGAGTGTGGTGAAATGACTCTTGAAAGAAGAGGAAGAAAGTTCAGCCCTTGAGAGGTGGATTTCTAAGCAATGATATTGCGTATGGGGTGTGAGACTGGTTTCAATCGGAGGACCCTTTCCAGTAGTTTCCAGATGCTTTTGAGCTTTGTTGTCAGGAGAGGAAATCTTCTCAGGCATAGTCAGTGAAAAGGAGGCACTGTCACTGTTGATTTGTGATGTAGGATGTGTAAAGGTTGGAGGAAGGATTGTGAGGGAAAAGCCATGACTCCTATCCCACAGGGCCTGTAAGCAGGGGTTGTAGGGAATGGCTGGAGAGACCTGCTAAAGCAGAATGAAGATATTGCCTGGGTTAAAAAAAATTCTTAGGCATGAGGGGAATCAGAAGGGGAATTGGCAAAGCTGCATGAAAAAAAAAAAGGAAAAGAGATATATTAAAGAAAGAGCAGAAGTTGGTGCTGCTGAGGTAAGGGTGCTTACTCAGAGTCATTGCACATCCTGAAACAGCTGAACACATGTGCCAAACAGGTGTCCCTTCAGAGGCTGGACCTCAGGGGTGCAAACAATCTCATGGTCTGTCAGGACACTGGCGAATGGACAAGACAGGAGCACAAGGGATATTTTATGCACCAAACTTTTCAGGCACCTTGCAAGGCATTACCTCACCTTGCCCTTCATTCTGATGTTTTGGTGACTGGTTTCATGGGCAACCTTTGGGTAAAGCCTTTGCAAGAAGAATAATTATAAGAGGGAGAGGCATTTCCATGGCAACATTCGGAAGTCTCTGTGTGACGCAGGAGCAGAGCTGGAGGAAAACATGTTTGTGAGAACTCCCAGAAGTGGCTTCCTGGTCTTGACATGGGTCATCATGGGGGGAAAGGTCAGCCTGGGCCGGCATTTACTGACAAAGTGCCTGCATAAGAGTAAGGTCCAAGAAATACTTTTAGGCTGTATGCAAATATACATGCACCACATGGAGTAGTTACTTCTGAACATTACGACCTGTTCACATTACTGTGGAAGTTGGCAAACTTTTTCTGACCTTTTTCAGAATCCCCTTCTGGTCACCTCCAAGGAGCCACATGCCAGTGGTGGGCAGGCAATAGTGAGATGAACAATTAACATAAAAGTTAGTTTTGTACAGTAGGCTCATTCCGACACATAGTCACACACACCTGTCTATCCTCAATTGTGGCAAATATTTCCACTTCTAACCTAGCTGGACCCAGAGATGATGGAGGAGTCAGACCTAATATTAATGATTCCCCTCAGCCAAATGGGGCACAACTAAGCTTAATACTCTGGGATTGAAGCATTCCTTGTCTATTCATAGGAGTCTCACCATTATGACAGAGAGCACACCCACAATCCAAGGTATGGGTAGCCCATTCCTGATGTCTCTAGCCATAAAACCATAAACCTCAAGCTTATTTCAAAGACATAAAATCCCAACCATTAATTAGCAGCAATTAAATCACACTGATATCAATACAATATCGTAAATTGTTAAGTTGTTCCATTTAGTGGGACAATTATTAGTATTTCATAGAATCATAGAATAGTAGACATGGGAGGGGCTTATAAGGCCATCAGGTCTAACCCCCTGCTCAATGCAGGAATCCAAATCAAAGCATTCCCGACAGATGGCTGTCCAGCTGCCTCTTGAATGCCTCCAGCGTCGGAGAGCCCACTACCTCTCTAGGTAATTGGTTCTATTGTCATATGGATCTAACAGTTAGGAAGTTTTTCTTGATGTTCAGTCAAAATCTGGCTTCCTGCAACTTGAGCTCATTATTCCATGTCCTGCACTCTGGGATGATCAAGAAGAGATCCCGGCCCTCCTCTGTGTGACAACCTTTCATGTATTTGAAGAGTGCTATCATGTCTCCCCCCAGTCTTCTCTTCTCCAGGCTAAACATACCTAGTTTTTTCAGTCTCTCCTCATAGGGCTTTGTTTCTGGTCCCCTGATCATCCTTGTTACCCTCCTCTAAACCTGTTCCAGTTTGTCTGCATCCTTCTTGAAGTGTGGTGTCCAGAACTGGATGCAGTACTAAAGATGAGGCCTAACCAGTGCTGAATAGAGGGGAACCAGTACTTCACGCGATTTGGAAACTATACAATAGGGCCTGCCTATATGGTGGGTTAAGGACCAGGCCCCCACTGTTAAGCGGAAATCACCATAAAGCAGAACCCATTCACTATAATGGGTCACGTCACATGAAAATGACACAAAAACTACGCAAAATGCCTCAAAAGTGCAAAATCGGCTTTAAAAATGGGGAATTTCCCCTAATTGAAAGCCACCGCATCAGGGGAACTCCGGAAAACAGAATGCCGTAAAGCGGGGCCCTACTGTACTTCTGTTAATGCAGCCTAATATAGCATTTGCCTTTTCTGCAGCCACATCACACCATTGGCTCATATTCAGCTTGTGATCAACGACAATTCCAAGTTCCTTCTCACATGTCGTATTGCTGAGCCAAGTATCCCCCATCTTATAATTGTGCATTTGTTTTCTTTTTCCTAAGTGCAGAACTTTGCATTTATCCCTGTTGAATTTCATTCTGTTGTTTTCAGCCAAATACTCCAGCTTATTAAGGTCCCTTTGAATTTTGTGTCTGTCCACGGTATAATCTGTGCCCACCCCAATTTTGTATCATTTGCAAATTTGATAAGCATGCTGTGTACCTCCTCATTCAAGTTGTTAATAAAAATGTTAAAGAGCCATACAGCAGCAGGAGATAATTACCCTGGTTAACAACTTAAAAACAGGGAAGGCCCTGGGAATTGACATCATACCCCCAGAATTAATCAAGGCACGTATTGATTGGTGGGCTCCACTACTGGCAAATCTTTTTACCCAGATAAAACTCCCCCTAGATTGGCTTGAAGCGGTTGTTATTCCAGTGTTCAAGAAAGGGGACAGGGACGATCCCTCAAATTATAAACCGATCAGCCTTTTATCTGTTGTGGGAAAGCTGTATGCTAGCCTACTAAATGAGAGACTGAAATCTTGCATAGAGGAGGAGGATATCTTGGGCTGGGAGCAGGCGGGTTTTAGGAAAAACAGATCTACAATTGACCATTGCCTAGTTCTTAGTCATCTGGCGGAGAAATATAAGAACTCCTATGGTAAGGGCCTTTTTGTTGCCTTTATTGATCTTAAGGCCACCTTCGACTCTATTCCAAGAAAATTATTATGGGTTAAGCTATCCCAGACATCAGTGGAGAAGCGACTTCTGTCCTTGATTAAATGCCTCTATCAATGCACAACACTTCGGGTACGCTGTGGGGCTGATGGCAGTTTGACAAATTCCATCCCCGCTACTAAAGGGGTATGACAGGGATGTATTTTGGCCCCCACTTTATTTAATTTGTTTCTAAATGATCTGATTAAGCACCGTCTTGCCGATCATTTTCATTCTCCAAAGCTGGCTGGTATTAAGTGTCCGGTACTGCTATATGCAGATGATGCTGTGTTAATGTCCTTTACGAAGGTTGGCCTTAAACGGCTGCTACAGGCCTTTATGACTTATTGTGATAAAAATTTGCTTACTATCAACTTCAATAAGACTGAAATTATGGTTTTCTCTCATCGGTCTTCGTTGCATCCATGGTTAATAAACGGCAAAAAGATAGACCAGGTCAGACAGTACAGATGCTTAGGGATCTTGTTCTGTGCTTCACTCTCCTGGTCCACACATATTCGGGCTACTATTCAATCTGTAAAAAAAAACAATCTAAAGGCCATCCTTTGTTTTTTTTCTCATAAAGGGCGGTCAGTATATTCCAGCTGCTCTTCAAATTTTCAAAACTAAAATACTTCCGCAACTCTTATATGGAATTCCAATTTGGGTACCATGTTTTAATGCCAAGATCGAATCGGTACTTTCTGGCTTCCTGAGATCAATATTTAGAATGCCACGCTGTGTTTCCGCAGCTGGTTTGCATCTTGAAGTGGGATTCATCTCAATTAAGTGTTCTGCCTGCCTCCAGGCGTTTAGATTTTGGACCAAAATAACCTATGCAAACCTTCCTTCAGGACTCCCAAACTTAATCTGGAGTGACTCATATACCAGCTCCTGGTCTAAAAGCTTCAATGAGAAAATAAAGATTCTTGGCCTTTCAAATGGATCTTCTATCCACTATGGATATTGGCACAGCTAACCATATTATTGGCCAGCGTATTAAGGACATTGACCTTCAATATTCTATGGCCAACGCTCATAAAACCTGCTCTCCATCCTATTTTGGCTTAAATTTCCTTTTTCCCAACCATGCGGCCTATTTGGATGATTTCTTCATTCCTCGCTATCGGAATTTATATGCCAAGGCAAGATTTAATTGCCTTCCGTCGGCGATGTTAGAAGGCCGCTTTAATGGTGTCTCATATGAAAGCCGTTTTTGTATTTGTACATTGAGAGAGATTGAAACAATTCCACATATTCTTTTCGCCTGTGATATGTATAAGGATGCCCGAACTAGACTTATTTTACCAATTATTAAAACTTTTCCTGGTAGATCTACCGATTGGCTTTTAAAGCATTTTCTATCTGATACAGATAAAGCTACTACTAAATCTGTTGCAAAATTTTTATATGTAGCTCAGTCCATACGTAAAAGGATATCTGATATTAGTTTGCCTGTTTTAGAAGAACTGAAAAATTGCTAATGGTTTCTAGCTGTTTCTTTCTGTTTTAAATCTGGTAAAATTACCTTTCCAGGCAAGTCACGTCATATTTGAGCCCTGCGCTGACATTTCTGTGCTGTTTTCAGTGCATATCCTTAAGATAGACCAGTGGGGTAGTGACTGGGTGGTGAAGTTGGGGGGCTGCCCATCGCCCATTCTGTCTCCAGTTTCACTCTAACAGAGCTTTCTTTCTGTTAGGCCAGTGGGCTAGAGCTATCTCTTCATATGCATCGATGGCTATGCATTGTTTCAATTTTAATTATTGGTATGTTGTTCACAGGGCCATTAGGGCCTGTGGTGAGATCCATGAGTTTAGGGGTTACATTGCTCTCATATAGGAGCGGCTGTGGCATCTGCCCTCGTGGACATGCGTTCTGGAAGCGTTCTGATCACCCAAGCCAGCGTTACTTGTTCATACATCTCGATGTGTCCACCCTAACCCAATTGCAATGCTGATCTCACGTTTGGGGGGCCCTTACAGGGATGTGGTGAGATACAGGAGAGTATGAATTACATTCCTTCAAACTGGAGTGGCAGCAGCCACCACCCTTGCGGGCATGCATTCAGATCATATTCAGGCCATACGAGCCAGCATTACCTCCTTTCCTGTGGAGCCTTGGAATTAGAAGTGCGGGCCACCATAGCCTCTGCCTTGCTCCCAGCACTCAGAGAGCCTACCAGTGTACTTTCGGAAAATTCCAGGTGTTTTGAGCTCACAATGCTTGGCCTTTTGATTTTCCAATTCCTTTATCTCATTTGCTGCAATTTATGTTATATTTAAAAAGGCAAAATATTTCTGTTACAACTATAAGAACATAAGAACATAAGAAGAACCTGCTGGATCAGGCCAGTGGCCCATCTAGTCCAGCATCCTGTTCTCACAGCGGCCAACCAGGTGCCTGGGGGAAGCCCGCAAGCAGGACCCAAGTGCAAGAACACTCTCCCCCCCTGAGGCTTCTGGCAACTGGTTTTCACAAGCATGCTGCCTCTGACTAGAGTGGCAGAGCACAGCCATCATGGCTAGTAGCCATTGATAGCCCTGTCCTCCATGAATTTGTCTAATCTTCCTTTAAAGCCATCCAAGCTGGTGGCCATTACTGCATCTTGTGGGAGCAAATTCCATAGTTTGACTATGTGCTAAGTATATTTATTTATTTATTATTTATTTAGTTGCATTTCTAAACCGCCCTATAGCTAGCAGCTCCCAGGGCGGTGTACAACATGATAAAACCACAATATTTAAAATACAGCAAGTGTGTATTGCGCAGACAATATAAACATTATATAAACAAAGTGAAAGAAAACTAAAAAAAATAAGATTAAAAGCTTAAATATTTTAAAATGCCTGGGTGAAGAGGTAGGTCTTTACCTGGCGCCGGAAAGATGACAGAGAAGGCGCCAGGTGTATCTCATCTGGGAGGGCATTCCATAATTCGGGGCCACCACCGAAAAGGCCCTAGATCTTGTTACTGTTCTCCGGGCCTCTGTATGGGTTGGGACCCGGAGAAGGGCCTTAGACGTCGAGCGGAGTGAACGGGTGGGAACATAGCGGGAGAGGCGTTCCATCAGATATTGCGGTCCAGTGCCGTTAAGGGCTTTATAGGTAAGGACCAACACTTTGAATCTGGCCCGGAAACATATTGGAAGCCAGTGCAGTTGGGCCAGAATAGGTGTTATGTGGTCGAATTTCTTCGTCCCAGTAAGAACTCTGGCCGCAGCATTCTGCACTAGCTGAAGTTTCCGAATCGTTTTCAAAGGTAACCCTACGTAGAGAGCATTACAGTAATCCAATCTAGAGGTTACCAGAGCGTGAATAACTGAGGCTAGGTTCTCCCTGTCCAGATAGGGTCGTAGTTGGGCTACCAGCCGAAGCTGGTAGAACGCATTTCGTGCCACCGAGGCTACCTGGGCGTCAAGTGACAGACGCGGATCTAATAAGATCCCCAAACTACGGACCTGTTCCTTTAGGGGGAGTGTAACGCCATCTAGGACAGGTCTGACATCAACCATCTGAGCAGAGGGCCCCCCAACTATCAGCATCTCAGTCTTGTCAGGATTGAGTTTCAGTTTGTTTGCTCTCATCCAGTCCATTATCGCGGCCAGGCAGCGGTTCAGTATAGCAACAGCCTCACCTGAAGAAGATGAAAAGGAGAAATAGAGCTGCGTATCATCAGCATATTGCTGGAAACGCACTCCATAACTCCTGATGACCTCACCCAGCGGCTTCATATAGATATTAAAAAGCATGGGGGACAGAACTGAGCCCTGAGGGACCCCATACTGGAGCACCCAAGGACTCGAGTAGTGTTCCCCAAGCATCACCTTCTGGAGACGACACTCAAGATAGGAGCACAGCCACCGCCAAGCAGTGCCTCCAACTCCTAACTCCGCGAGTCGCCCCAGAAGGATACCATGGTCGATGGTATCAAAAGCCGCCGAGAGATCCAGGAGAACCAACAGAGTTACACTCCCTCTGTCTTTCTCCCGACAGAGGTCATCATACAGGGCGACCAAGGCTGTTTCTGAACCAAACCCCGGCTGAAAGCCGGATTGAAATGGATCCAGATAATCAGTTTCATCCAAGAGGGCCTGGAGTTGGCGAGCGACCACGCACTCTAGAACCTTGCCCAGAAATGGAACATTTGCTACCGGCCTATAGTTGTTAAAGTTATCAGGGTCCAAGGAGGACTTTTTTAGGAGCGGTCGCACTACCGCCTGTTTCAGGCAAGGTGGACCACTCCCTCTCGTAACGAGGCATTAATTACCTCCTTGGCCCAGCCGGCCGTTCCATTTCTACTAGCTTTTATTAGCCACGAAAGGCAAGGGTTCAGAGCGGAAGTAGTCGCCCGTATCTGTCCAAGCACCTTGTCCACATCCTCGAGCTGTACCAACTGAAACTCATCCAATAAAACAGGACAAGACTGTGTTCTGGACACCTCATTAGATTCAACTGTTACAATATTGGAGTCAAGGTCCCGACGGATGTTTATGATCTTGTCTTGGAAGTGCCTCGCAAACTCATTACAGCGGGCTATTGATGGTAATATTGCGTCCGGAGAACCAGAGTGTAAAAGTCTCCGGACAACCTTATAAAGTTCCGCTGGGCGGTTACAAGATGACTGAATGGAGGTAGCGAAGTATTGCTTCTTTGCCATCCTCACCGCCTTCACATAGCGTTTCGTGGAGTAAAGAAGTACTTCTTTTTGTCTGTCCTGAATCTTCGAACATTCAGCTTCTTTGAATGTCCACGAGTTCTAGTATTATGAGAGAGGGAGAAGAACTTTTCTCTATCCACTTTCTCAATGCCATGCATAATTTTATACACTTCTGTCATGTCTCCTCTGACCCGCCTTTTCTCTAAACTAAAAAGCCCCAAATGCTGCAACCTTTCCTCGTAAGGGAGTCGCTCCATCCCCTTGATCATTCTGGTTGCCCTCTTCTGAACCTTTTCCAACTCTATAATATCCTTTTTGAGATGAGGCGACCTGAACTGTACACAGTATTCCAAATGCGGCCGCACCATAGATTTATACAACGGCATTATGATATCGGCTGTTTTATTTTCAATACCTTTCCTAATTATCGCTAGCATGGAATTTGCCTTTTTCACAGCTGCCGCACACTGGGTCGACATTTTCATCATGCTGTCCACTACAACCCCGAGGTCTCTCTCCTGGTCGGTCACCGCCAGTTCAGACCCCATGAGCGTATATGTGAAATTCAGGTTTTTTGCTCCAATATGCATAATTTTACACTTGTTTATATTGAATTGCATTTGCCATTTTTCCACCCATTCACTCACTTTGGAGAGATCTTTTTGGAGCTCTTCGCAATCCCTTTTTGTTTTAACAACCCTGAACAATTTAGTGTCGTCAGCAAACTTGGCCACTTCACTGCTCACTCCTAATTCTAGGTCATTAATGAACAAGTTGAAAAGTACAGGTCCCAATACTGATCCTTGAGGGACTCCACTTTCTACAGCCCTCCATTGGGAGAACTGTCCATTTATTCCTACTCTCTGCTTTCTGCTTCTTAACCAATTCCTTATCCACAAGATGACCTCTCCTCTTATTCCATGACTGCTAAGCTTCCTCAGAAGTCTTTGGTGAGGTACCTTGTCAAGCGCTTTTTGAAAGTCTAAGTACACTATGTCCACTGGATCACCTCTATCTATATGCTTGTTGACACTCTCAAAGAATTCTAGTAGGTTACTGAGACAGGACTTTCCCTTGCAGAAGCCATGCTGGCTCTGCTTCAGCAAGGCTTGTTCTTCTATGTGCTTAGTTAATCTAGCTTTAATAATACTTTCTACCAGTTTTCCAGGGACAGAAGTTAAGCTAACTGACCTGTAATTTCCGGGATCCCCTCTGGATCCCTTTTTGAAGATTGGCATTACATTTGCCACTTTCCAGTCCTCAGGCATGGAGGAGGACCCGAGGGACAAGTTACATATTTTAGTTAGCAGATCAGCAATTTCACATTTGAGTTCTTTGAGAACTCTCGGGTGGATGCCATCCGGGCCCGGTGATTTGTCAGTTTTTATATTGTCCATTAAGCCTGGAACTTCCTCTCTCGTTACCACTATTTGTCTCAGTTCCTCAGAATGCCTTCCTGCAAATGTTAGTTCAGGTTCAGGGATCTGCCCTATATCTTCCACTGTGAAGACAGATGCAAAGAATTCATTTAGCTTCTCTGCAATCTCCTTATCGTTCTTTAGTACACCTTTGACTCCCTTATCATCCAAGGGTCCAATCGCCTCCCTAGATGGTCTCCTGCTTTGAATGTATTGATAGAATTTTTTGTTGTTGGTTTTTATGTTCTTAGCAATGTGCTCCTCAAATTCTTTTTTAGCATCCCTTATTGTCTTCTTGCATTTCTTTTGCCAGAGTTTGTGTTCTTTTTTATTTTCTTCATTCGGACAAGACTTCCATTTTCTGAAGGAAGACTTTTTGCCTCTAAGAGCTTCCTTGACTTTGCTCGTTAACCATGCTGGCATCTTCTTGGCCCTGGCGGTACCTTTTCTGATCTGCGGTATGCACTCCAGATGAGCTTCTAATAGAGTGTTTTTAAACAACTTCCAAGCATTTTCGAGTGATGTGACCCTCTGGACTTTGTTTTTCAGCTTTCTTTTTACCAATCCCCTCATTTTTGTGAAGTTTCCTCTTTTGAAGTCAAATGTGACCGTGTTGGATTTTCTTGGCAATTGGCCATTTACATGTATGTTTAATTTAATAGCACTATGGTCACTGCTCCCAATCGGTTCAACAGCACTTACATCTCGCACCAGGTCCCGGTCCCCACTGAGGATTAAGTCCAGGGTTGCCGTCCCTCTGGTCGGTTCCATGACCAACTGATCTAGGGAATAGTCATTTAAAATATCTAGAAATTTTGCTTCTTTGTCATGACTGGAACACATATGCGGCCACTCTATGTCTGAGTAGTTGAAGTCACCCATTACTACCACCTTTCCTAGTTTGGATGCTTCCTCAATTTCATATCTCATCTCAAGGTCTCCCTCAGCATTTTGATCAGGGGGACGATAGATCGTTCCCAGTATTAAATCCCTCCTGGGGCATGGTATCACCACCCACAACGATTCTGTGGAGGAGTCTGCCTCTTTTGGGGTTTCAAGGTTGCTGGATTCAATGCCTTCTTTCACATATAGAGCGACTCCACCACAAATATGTCCTTCCCTGTCCTTCCGATATAGTTTATATCCAGGGATAACCATATACCACTAGTTTTCTCCATTCCACCAGGTCTCCGTTATGCTCACTATATCAATGCTCTTCTCTAAGACCAAGCACTCCAGTTCTCCCATCTTGGTTCGGAGGCTCCTAGCATTAGCGTACAGGCACTTGTAAGCAGTGTCTCACTTCACGTGTCTTTGGCACTTGTGGTTTGGCCTGTGGTAAATTTGCTCTTCTGAATTGATATCCTGTGCCCCTGCTCTCACAATGCCTACTTCTAGGCCTACCCCTTTTAAAATTTCATCATTTCTTTGGTCTTTATCCCAGCGGGGGAGGTTTATTCTGAACAGGACCTTCCTCAGCTTCTGTCGGGTTTCCCCCCTCAGTCAGTTTAAAAGCTGCTCTGACACATTTTTAATTTTAAGTGCCAGCAGTCTGGTTCCATTCTGGTTCAAGTGGAGCCTGTCCCTTTTGTACAGGCCCAGCTTGTCCCAAAATGTTCCCCAGTGCCTAACAAATCCAAACCCTTCCACCAGACACCATCGTCTCATCCATGTATTGAGACTGCAAAGCTGTGCCTGTCTTGCTGGTCCTGCGAGTGGAACCAGTAGCATTTCAGAGAAAGCCACCTTGGAGGTCCTGGCTTTCAGCTTCCTACCTAGCAACCTAAATTTGGCTTCCAGGACCTCACAGCTGCATTTCTCCATGTCGTTGGTGCCAACATGCACCACGACCACTGACTCCTCCCCAGCACTGTCTACCAAACTATCTAAATGACGGGCGATATCCACAACTTTTGCACCAGGGAAGCAAAACACCTTGCGGTCTGCACGCCCATCACACACCCCAATGTCTATGTTTCTAATGATCGAATCACCCACTACAAGGATCCCTGCATCCCCTGGAGATATATCCTCGGCACAAGAGGATAGCTGCTCATCCCCCAAGGAATGGGTCCCTTGTAAAGGGATTGTTTCTCTCTTCCTTGGCTGGATGCTCTCCTTCCCCGAGACCATCATTCCTCATGATAGCAGGAGAGCTATCACCCTTGGAGCGGGACACAGCTATAACATCCCTGAAGGCCTCCTCCACACACCTCTCTGCCTCTCTCAGCTTTTCCAGGTCAGCCACCTTGGCCTCAAGGAAATGAAGTTGTTCCTGGAGAGCCAGGAGCTCAGTGTACTGAGAGCACACCCACGACTTCTGTCCAACAGGCAGATAGTCGTACATGCTGCAGGCAGTGCAAAACACTGGAAAGCCCCCCCCACCCCTGCTGGCTTCTTACCTGCATAGTTTTGTTTAAGGTTTATTACATCAATGTGTTGGGGACTGCGGTTTAGTTGACATCAGGGAACAGACGGGCAGAGTGGGAGGCCCTGGCCTCCTCACCCTGCTGCCAAACTCGCTCTGCTGCTTAACTCGCCTTGACGCTTTGTCAACTGGGGCCTTGCCGCTTTGTCAGCTGGGGCTCCCTCTAGCTTGTGGAGCAGGCTCCCTTGCTAGGGTGCTCTGAATTTATATGTGTGGCTGGTGTCTCCCAGCTACTGCTGCCAGCCAATGATGTGTTACTTGAGGCTGATGGCTCAACTATCAGCTGGGGCTTAACTCCTTAGGATTATCTCAGGCTTCCTTCCTTTGAAGGCAGGAAGGCAGGCTTCCTTCCTTAGCGAGGGGTGGGGCTGTTTAAGGACTTTAGTTTGTTTGTTGTTTTCCCACCTCAAACAGCCTGACCTTTCTTTAACCTAGGGAAACAGAGCTTGTGGTTGTGTTTAAGGAAAGCTAAAGCTGCCCTTTTTAGCAACAACTGAGCTGACTCTCTCCCTGTATGTATTGGTGGAGTTTCCTTTCCCCCCTTCGCTCCGACTGGAATTTAGCCTTGTTTACAGTGTCCCCTGAAGCTTTCCTGCTAGGGTGGTGTTGAAAACTAGCTTTCTATAGGCTTCCTTCTCCTAGGATCTGTCTCCTAAGATATAGGTTCTTTCAGGATTTGGCTCCTAGCTCAGGGTGACCTTAGGCTGCCCTTATTACTTATTGCTCTGAGCTGTTTTAATTCAATTAAATAATGGAATAAATGGGAGCTACTTACCCTCTTCTCGCTCTGCTGCTTAACTTGCCTTGACGCTTTGTCAGCTGGGGCCTTGATGCTTCGTCAGCTGGGGCTCCCTCCAGCTCATCCAACTATTGCTGGACACCTCTCCACACTGGCTTTTATTTCCAAGGCAAGAGAATTGCAGGATCATTCTGTAGTTTTTAGGGTCAGAAAGGTCCTTCAGGGTTGGTTACGTTTCGCTCACAGGCCCACTGACCGGAGGAGGCTAATCATACCCGATGTCCTCCTCCAGATCCTGCCTTTTTTCATTCTATATGCTCATCTCAGTATGTCGCACCTTTCACCACATTAGCTCTGACGATGTTCCATGGTGCTTTCGCCCTAGTGAAGCATTAGTCTCTGTGAAGCATTAGACTCTTCGAAGAGTGATGTGTCCTATCGAGCCTTATGCTCTGGCATTTGCACATTAGGTGCTGATGTAGTGAGATTCTCCCTAAGAGTCTCTAAGACTGATCGAAAGGGCTGTGGCAGTGTTGTATGTCTGTGCAGCTGCCTGTTAACTGAATTATGCCCAGTTTCTGCAGTGCATCAATTTCTGTCTATCAGGCCAGCGGGCCAGTGTTATCTCTACATACATGTGGATGGTTCCGCCCTGACTGAGTTTCAGTTTTGGGTTGTTGTTCAGCGGGCCTTGTTGGCCAGTGGTCACAATCCTGGAGTCTGTGGGCTGCATTCTTTTCGTATTAGGGTGGCCACAGCCACAGCCCTCATGGGCATGAGTGTTGATGGTATCCAGGCGCTTGGCAGGTGGGGATCTTCAGCTTTCAAGTCATATGTCAGGTAATAATTCTAAAGCCTCGTGTTTTTCTGTTTTCCTTAGGTGCACAGAGCCTTCCAGTCCCTGCAAGGATCGTCCAGTGTGGCCATTCTATTCTGTTTTGGGCCCACCAGAGGGCCTTCTCTTCTCTTGCCGGGACACAGCTGCAGCTTTCTGTTCGAGCAACAGTTAGCTGGGAGGCTCAGAGGGCATGTTGTGGGATGCATTGATGCCTTTGGTATGCCAAATCATGTCTTTGGCTAACTGGCCCCACATTTTGTTAGTTCATTTGGGGGAGAATGACTTGGTGCAGCGGCCAGGTATGGATTTGCTGCTCAAGGTCACTCATGCTTCCACCTGGCTCATACATTCTTATCCAGATCTCATTCTAGTATGGTCAGATATGCTGGTGATAAGAGTGTGGAGGGGTGCGATTACCCCAACAGGATTGATAGGTCCAAAAGGTGGGTTAATAGAAAAGTTAGGGACATGGTTTTTTCTCTTGGTGGGGCTTTCATTCACCACAACAGGATTCAGTTTTATTCCCAACATTTCTTTTGAGATGATGGCGTTCATCTCTCGGAGTGTGGGTGTGATTTGTTACTGGAGGATCTTAGGTCGGGTTTGGGGACTTTGTTTTCTTTGGGTTGAGGGGACCAAGCTTCAGCTGATCCCCTCTCGTGGCATGGAATTTGGGCAGGTGAGGTATTTTGGGAAAAAGTAAGGAGGCTGAGGCATTTTGGTAAAGGGCACTCCCTAGGGAACCATCAGTGCTTAATGTCTAGTGCAGATCTGGGGAGTGTCCTAGTGGGACCGGCTTGTGCATCATGATGAATGCCTGTACAGTGGGTCCAGGATGCAGAAGTTGGAACCACATGCCTGACTCCAATAGCAAGGTGGGATGACTTTTCCCACATCCTTGGTGGGGAGTTGCAGTCCAAGGTGACTGACCTATTTTAAGATTGAGGGAGTATTCCCTACTAGTTAGTCTGCACCTCACCTGCCCGAAGGAGTTAAATTGGATTAATTTGATTGAATTGGATTTTGGCTTAATATTTGTTATATTTTAATAAATATAACATTATACCATATGTGTTCTGAGTCTCCTTTGGCGTGGTGGCAATAAACAGATAAAGCTCTTTGTATAAGGCTGTTATTAATAAATGCTTTTATGTATAAGACACTGTGTATTTGCCCTGAAGCTAGTCACTGATATAGTGTACTATTATGTTATTTGCCAGCCATATTAAGGCACTGTGTAATTGCCTCACAGTTATCAGCACTAACTAGTAAACTTGCTAAAGGCACCTATGTGCTGATTTAACCATTATGGTATAAGATAGAGCCAGCTATGTGCTGCTTTAGCCCATTTGATGTAAGATAGAGCCAGCTATATGCTTGTTAGCATTGTATGTCCTGGTTACGGCCAACAGCATACATCTCTTTAACTGTTAAGCT
This sequence comes from Rhineura floridana, assembly GCF_030035675.1. NCBI lineage: Eukaryota > Metazoa > Chordata > Lepidosauria > Squamata > Rhineuridae > Rhineura > Rhineura floridana. Next base: position 219,735,830 of record NC_084482.1, on the reverse strand, counting down.
ACTGGGTAAGTCTTCATTATTACTATAAATATGTGTGCACAATTTCTGCAGTGGCTGAAGCCAGCTACTTATATTTCTGAACCAGAGTATAGTATACAAATATATATTTTTTCCAGCTGCGGAATCCTATTAGTATTTTCTTGGTAAATCCTGAGTCCCAAGGGGAACTTGGGTAGGACCTCTTTTTTATCTTTTTACTTAGCTAGTTATCTGCAGTCAATAACAGGACTCAGGTGAGGACAATGTTTGGCATATAAGACTCTTGATAGACATAAGGCTAGGAAGAACCTGTAGAACCATCCCTGTGCATCCACTAGATAAGGGTCTGGACAGTAACACTAAACATACCATCAGAATTCAGGAAAGCAGAAGGTGGTTTGGTGTCATCAGGAATATCCAACATCAGGGCAGAAAGAATGGGAAAGGGGGAATGGGGAAATGAACCAAGGATTCCAAAATACTTTTATAAGATATGCCTAGCAGCAGCAGGACAGATCCTGAGGCCAATCAGAATGTTAAATGGACAGAACATTCTGGACCTAGCCAACTAGAACCAATCAGAGAGCTAAATGGGCAGAATCTTCTGGACTGGGGACAGACTTTACCAATCAAAGATCAAAGGCTGGAACCATTGAGACCTACGACAAGTCTCTAGGGCAAACTGTGGCCAATCAAGGGGCCTCTGGAAGATGTGATATTCCAGCGGGTTGGGGACAATCTCCTATCTGTGTTCCCACAGTCAACTGAGGTGGTTGGCCTTGAAATCCAGGCAGTGACTAGATAACGCATGTGTCTCTAATTACTGAACTGACAGCTTATTTGTGAGAACGGCTTGCTTCTCGGCCCAGATTTCATCCTTCTCTCACACAGAGAGAGAATGTAACCCAAATCCTTCATAACAGAGCCATTTTAGTATGGTCAAACCCAGGATTTCTTCCCAGATCCCTCATAGGAAAGAGCCATTTAAAAGGCATGGAAGCTATGCTGTCCTTGACAGTGTGTAAATGTGTTCGCAACTGGCTGTGTACATGTGTGTCTTCCTTAACAAATATTGTTGCACACAGCCAAATCTCCAAGTGGTGTGAGAATTCCAGGCTTCAGTGCTTGCCCAGGGTTTGGTTTCCGTGGAAGGAAGGTCAGTGGAGACTGTGGTGCCTTTATGATGTACGGTTTATCTACAATTATACACAACCTGAGCTTAAGATGGAAATATTCCCAGCAGTAACACTCCAACAGATCTTGCTTTCCTATTAGGTTTCTAGAGGAATTCCCAAATCCATGGCTTAGGGTTCAGCACAGAGAGCAGATCTCTCTGTGTCTTTCCTGCTTCCAGCTCCACATCAGACTAACACAAAATCTACCCTCTGCCCCAACCAGATGAGGGAGGATGGAAACCCTAATTCCGATGGCAACACATTGCTGTTTCTGTTATTGCTTATATTCAATTTTATTGTATTACAATTTGAAAATCCATAGAATAATATAACAAAAAATGTATTTGGGAATTGCTGGCCTAGAAGATGGCGTTTTGTGTTGCTATTATTAGGAAATTGAAGTTGTTGCCCAATAATATAAACTGCTTTGAGAAATTCTTGTTGAACAGTGGTATAGATATTAATAAAATAATAACACAATAAAATATTAAACTTTAGTGTTTTTAATGTATTAAAATTAGCTTACCCTGAATGGATTTACTTATCAATGTTATGATTGTTTCTAATTGTTCATTTTTTAAATTTTTTACTTGTCTTTCATTTAGTATGCTATCCAGTTTTTGGAATAGTTACCATACAAATAAAAATATGTTGATGGTGACGATGATAACATGCTAGAAAATAAGACTGTGCAAACCCAGTTAGGGTGACTCCACACAGCCATCAACAGTGAAAAGATGAGTGTTGTTGATCATGTTGCGATAAAGCAATGCATGTAAAACATCAAGCTCATTGCAGTCTTTATTTTGTGATTCATTCATGATCTCTGCAAAAGGAAGAGAGATATAGGTCCAAGGAGCTAAATTCCAAAGGTATGTGAGTTTCATGTCTCCGGTAGTGGACATCAATTCAAAACTGAATATTTTAAGAATCAGAGGTCATCTTTCATTTTTGTAGTCAGGTGTTCCTTTGTATTCAGATCAGGCCTGAGGACAATAATGTAGCATTTGGGAACAAAAATGCAGACCAGAAGCCCAGCACTGGAGGCCAAAATAGAGAAGACCTGCACGGCTACCATGTATTTCCCCTTTGTGCTCAGGTAGGTGGGCACAAAGGACACCCAAACACTGCAGAAGACCAGCATGCTGAAGGTGATCAGCTTGGCTTCATTGAAGGCCCCAGGCAGCTTCCTGGCGAGGAAAGCCACCGTGAAGCAGATGGCAGCCAGGAAGCCCATGTAGCCAAGGGCACTGTAAAACATGGCGACCGACCCTTCGCTGCATTGCAGGATAATCTCTCTAGCCTGAGAATGCATATCAGATTCAGGGATTGGGGGAGAGATCCCCAGCCAGATGGTGCAGATGACTATTTGGACACTGGTGCAGGAAATGACAATGGTGTTGGCCAGACTCTTTCCCAGCCATCTCCTCACTTTGTTCCCTGGCTTTGTGGCTAGGAAGGCCAGCACCACAGTGATGGTTTTTGCCAAGACAGAAGAGACAGCAACTGAGAAGATGATGCTGAAGGCCATTTGTCGGAGAAGGCAGGTCACTTTCCTTGGCCGGCCAATGAACAGGAAGGAGGACAGAAAGGAGAGCAGGAGGGAGACAAGGAGGATGAAGGAGAGATCTCGGTTATTGGCTTTGACTATGGGGGTTTCTAGGAATTTAATGAAAATTCCTAAAACAAAGCCTGTGGTTAAGGACAAAAATAGGGAAGTGGAAACTAAGATGATCCCCAGAAGTTCTTCATAAGTCAGGAAGCTGGTAGTCTTGGGGACACATTGATCTTGCTCCATGTTTGGATGTTGATCATCTGGACATTTCATGCAGTGGTCTGCATCTGTGGAGGAGAAAGAGAATGGCTTCAGCATCACTTACATCCATAACCACGTGTGTTCTATTAAATGTGGCAAAAGATGTGAATGTGGGAGAGGTCAAGAAATAAGAATGAGTGTTAGGGAATGGGAGGGAAAAGTTTTCCGTTTTAGGAATGGAAAAATCTGTCAATTTCATTTCTCTCAGTTTCTCATTTTCCCAGTCTTAAATTCAGTTCTCCACATTTCTGCAGCAATTTGCGTTTTTTTATATATGTAAAAAACCCTCATGAAATGTCTGCAGAATTTTAGTGTGAATTTTTCCTAATAAACTTTTGAGACTTTGGAGGCTTGTTTTGCCAGCTCTCCAAGGCCAGGGCTGGAGCAGTGGGGGTGTGGCCAGGCTCTCGGAGGCTGGAGACTGGGAAACGAAGGGTGAGCCACAAACTGTGGAGCGGGTCACCAAAAGGAGATTCCCAGAAAGCAAGAGCAACAAAGAGGAGAGCGGAGTGGGGGATCCCCCAGAAGGAGAGGGAGAAGGGGTGTCAGAGGCTCCACAGGAAGGAAAGGGGGTGTCCCTTGATAGCCAGGAGACCCCCCTCCAGCTAGAAACCCTTGGCAAGTAAGTCACTCGCCAGGGTAGTTGGGGGCTTGCTAGTCCAACAGGTGATGCCAGGGGTGGGGGAGTGGGCAATAGTGCCATGTCTGGGGGCTGTTGGATCAGCGGGCAGGTGGGCTGTCAACACCATGCCTGCAGCTGCCAAACCAGCTGGCTGTACAGCAGCAGCTCTCTCAAGGAAGCCTGCATAGGCAAGGAGAGGACAAGGAGCCCCCCCAACACCACACCATTGCTCTGATTGGTTCCATTTTCCTGGGCTTTCCCCAGACATTCGCGCACATGCGCAAAAATGGAAATATGTGATTGGCTCGGAATGAGGGAAGGGGTATGGGGAAATGCCCAAGAACTGCCCATCAAACGCCCACAGCTGTAAAGTATGTGGTATTGCATCGGACCGCCCATGTTGCAGCAGATGATTACCGGTTTAAAAAAGCAAAAATGTGCAAAAACGCACAACATCATATGGACCACCAAAAAAAATATGAGTACACAAAGCAATCATGTTGCACGTTATCCAGTCGTCTGGATGAGCCCAATGTTCAGAAAGTGAGAATCTGATACATTCAGGCTGAAATGCAAACTGAATAGAAATTCTCACTCATCCCTAATTCATTTGCTTTTTTAATGTCTACCTTTGTATGCTGCCACTCCTCTATCCACATGGAGATGGTGCTCATTTAAGGTAACCTTGTGAAGTAGGATAGGATGAGAGGTAGTTACCCAATGTGTTTCAAGGCAGAGTGGGGAATTGAACCCTGCTCTCCAAGGTCCGAATGCAACACTCTAGCCACTATACCACACTGGCTTTCTCCAGCAGAAGACATGCTTCAGTCCATGGCCTCATCACCCAGAAAAGGCTTTCAGACAGCAGCGGCAGGAAATCTGCCTCTGTGAGACGTTCCAGAGGAGACCACATAGGGCAAGATGGATCGATTTTGTAGCACAGTGTACAGACAAGGAACTGTATTGTTCAAATCTGGAAGTGGAAGGTGGGTTAAGCCCACCATTACTTAGGAGAAAATGAGACTAGGACAGAAAAAAATACATTTGTGGGTTACGGTTGAATTGTACCCTGTCTTCAAGGAGTTCAGCTTACCATTCATGTAGTTACCTTATTTTTTTTATTCACAACATTTAGGTACATCAGGCTGAATAGTAGCAAATGGCCTGAGGCAGGAAGCTCCCTTCTTCCTGAGCAGAGATGTGAACTTGATATTCCTCAATCCAAAGCCAAAACTCCAGTGTCATCTGTTTATTATTTATTTATTTATTATTTTATTTTATTTTATTACATTTTTAGACCGCCCTATAGCAATAAGCTCCCAGGGCGGTGTACAGCATAATAAAACAGGTTAAAATACAAGTGGAAACAATACACAATAAAACATAATTAAAAATTTTCAATTTTAATTCAATTTTTTTTAAAAAAAAATTTTTTTAAATTTTTAAAATGCCTGGGCGAAGAGGTAGGTCTTTACCTGGCGCCGAAAAGATAACAAAGAAGGCGCCAGGCGTATCTCATCAGGGAGGGCGTTCCATAGTTCGGGGGCCACCACTGAGAAGGCCCTAGCTCTAGTTATCGTTCTCCGTGCCTCCCTATGCGTTGGGACACGGAGAAGGGCCTTCGACGTCGAGCACAGCAAACGGGTAGGTACATAGCGGGAGAGGCGTTCCGCCAGGTATTGCGGTCCGATGCCGTTAAGGGCTTTATAGGTAAGAACCAACACTTTGAATCTGGCCTGGAAACATATTGGTAGCCAGTGCAGCTGGGCCAGGACAGGTGTTATATGATCAAATTTTTTTGTCCCAGTAAGAACTCTGGCCGCAGCATTCTGCACCAGCTGAAGTTTCCGAACCGTCTTCAGAGGTAACCCTACGTAGAGTGCATTACAGTAGTCCAATCTAGAGGTTACCAGAGCATGGATAACTGTGGCAAGGTTCTCCCTATCCAGATAGGGTCGTAGTTGGGCTACCAGCCGAAGCTGGTAGAACGCATTCCGTGCCACCGAGGCTACTTGAGCCTCCAGTGACAGGAGCGGATCTAATAAGACCCCCAAACTACGGACCTGCTCCTTTAAGGGGAGTGTAACCCCATCTAGGGCAGGTCGGACATCAACCATCTGGGCAGAGAGCCCCCCCACCAACAGCATCTCAGTCTTGTCAGGATTGAGTCTCAGTTTCAACTCACTCACTGGATTTAATGGAGGTGATTAAAAGTACAGGAAACAAGACAGTTTCCTTGTTCAGAAATGTCCTTCAGATCTCCAGTTTGCCTTGGGAACCCAAGGTATGCCCTCTCCCTAGGACTCACCCACCTTTCTGAGTGGAGATGGTCCCTTCTGCACACGGAGCACAAGCATAGCAGCAAACCGGCTCTCCTTCTTGAACAACCTTCTTGTGTCCAGGGTGACAGCTTTCAGTACACCTGAAGTGAGGCAATGTCTAGGCATAAAGAGAAGAAGGTGCACTAAGGGGAAAGTGTTAGGATTATTTGTGTCTTTGCAATTCATGCATAGAGTTTGGAAAGCAACCATTACAATCTCCAGTCCCGCTGACATTAATGACACCCACACCCTTTTTAGAGGGAACCACTTTTGATGCAGAATTGCATTTCAGGGAAACCTCTTTGGTTTTTTTTGCTTACTTCTTTCAACAATGGAAAAGGCCCTTTACCATCCCTGTATCATTATCATAATTATTCCTTGAAGGTGCTCAAGGTGGTGTCTGTGATCCTTTCCCTCCATTGTATCCTCACAACAACCCTATGGGATAGGATAGACAGAGAGACTGTGACTGGCCTAGGATCACTCAGTGTTGGTTTTCTATAATTACAGGTCTTACACTGTGTAATACCACACTTGAAGGATATTGACTGTTATCAGTATCAGGGCAGGGGCACAGAAAGGAAAAAATACCTGCTGCCAGAGCTAGGAAAGAAAAGGGTCATTAAGAAATGGGTGTGTTTTGTGTGTTTGTGCACGTACATGGTGGATTTAGTTAGAAAGAAACAAAAGGTAGAAGAAGAATAAATCGGAAGGATACTTCAGTAGTTGTGACCTGAAAGGTGTGTGCCATGTCTGTATTCTTGCCTGAGAACAACATGGCATACACATGCAACAAGTGCAAGCTCATGGCACTATTGGAAGAAAAAGTGAGAAGCCTGGAATGGTGGGTGGCCACACCGAGGGCCATAAGAGAAAGTGAAGCGTTCTTACAACACTGGAACAACAGCAGCAAAGAGAAGTGGAGGTGGAGGAGCAACAGCATGTAGTAGTGGAAGAGGAGACTGCTTTGGAGAGGAACAACAAAGTGGAGGAAATTCCATGGGAAAGGGTGACAGGAGCAGAAGAGCTAGCAGACACCCTTCACCAGAGGAACGATGGAACTGCTTTCAACCACTTGAGGATGAGACTGGAGGACAGCCTGTGGAGGAAGTATGACAGGAGACCCCATGCGACAATGAGAAAGAGGCTGAGGCTCAGTCAAGCAGGGGCAATGAAACCACACCCCACAACAAAAAGAGAAGAGTACTAGTAGTGGGAGACTCCCTACTGCGAGGGATCAAAACCCAAGTATGCTGAGAAGATCTGTGGACTCGCCAGGCATGCTGTCTTCCAGGAGGACGGATTAGAGATGTGATTGAAGAGTTGCCATCACTCATCATACCCACCAACAGATATCTCTTTCTCCTCATCCATGCGGGAACAAATGATCCTGCCAAATGGACCTATGAACAAATCACATCAGACTCTGAAGCTCTGGGAAGGAAACTCAAGGACTTTGGGGCCCAGATAGTTTTTTCATCCATCCTGCCAGCACTTAGAAGAGGAGTAGAAAGGGAAAGAAAAACACTCTGTGTGAATGAATGGCAAGGAAGGTGGTGCCAATGTGAGAAATTTGGATTCTGGGACCACAGGCTATGCTTCCTGGAAGATGGACTGCTGGCAAGTGATGGGTTGCATCTCACAAGGACTGGGAAGAATGTGTTTGGCCACAGCATGGAGAAGTTCATCAGGAGGGCTTTAAACTGAATCCTAAGAGGGAGGGAGACGTAAACCTGGTGGTAACAACTGATGAAGGCTTGTGCACAGTAATGGGAATAGAGAGATTGGCTCTAATGGGTCCCAGTAACAGAAAAATGTAGTAAGGAAGCCAAGCCATAAATTACATGGTCTTCGATGTCTGTATACTAATGTGCAGAACATGGAAAACAAGCAGGACAAACTTGAACTCTTAACACAGGAGGGTAATTACGACGATAGCTATAACTGAAACTTGGTGGGATGACTCCCATGAGTAGAATACAGCAACTGAAGGAATAACTTGTTCAAAAAGAACAGAAGGAATAAAAAGGGAGGTGGAGTTGTGCTATGTGTTAAAAATATATATCCCTGCACAGAAATACAGGAAGATGAGCTTGGTAGCTTCACCGAGAGTATCTGGATTAAAATTAATGGGGCAAGTAATAAAAAAAATGTTGTGCTTGGAGTCTACTACCAACCACCCAATCAAAGAGAAGACAAGAATGTAACTTTTGAAAAGCAAATTGCCAATGTTTCAAGGAGGCATGATATAGAAGTAATGGGGGACTTCAATTATCCCGATATCTGTTGGGAGACAAATTCTGCCAAACATGGCCCCTCCAAGAATTTCCTCATATTTGAATTCTTGATTTTAACAGAAGCAAAAGCTGAGAGTAGCCATACGCACACCTTAGACTTCAGGAAAGCTGATTTTAATAAACTCAGAACAATTGTAAGTACAGCTCCATGGCAAGTGACCCTAATGAGAAAAGGAGTCCAAGATGGGTGGGAGTTTCTAAAAAAGGAAATTCTAAAAGTACAATGGCAAGCAATTCCAACAAGGGTAAAAGGGGGGAAACAACAGAAGAAGCCTATGTGGCTTCACAAAAAGCTTAGAGATGACCTGAAAACAAAAAAGGACACATACAGGAAGTGGAAAGAATGGCAGGCCACAAAGGAAGAGTACAGGCAGGTATCACGGAATTGCAGGGATGGTGCCAGGAAGGCTAAAGCTGAGAATGAGCTGAGACTAGCAAGGGACGCTAAAAGCAACAAAAAAGCTTTCTTCAGGTATGTCCATAGTAAAAGACAGAGAAAAGAAATGGTGGCACAGCTACTCAATGAGGATGGCAAAATGATAACAGATGATAAAGAAAAGTCAGAAGTGCTCAATTCCTACTTTGGCTCAGTCTTCTCCCAAAAAAGGGCCTATGACCCTCCCGGGAAACGTGAAGTAGAACGGTCAGGATTGGAGCTTGACATTGATAGATAAACAGTCAAGGAACACGTAATCACTTTGAAAGAGTTCAATTCAGCAGGGGCTGATAACCTGCATCCTAGAGTATTGAAGGAACTGGCTGAAGAACTCTCAGAACCACTGTCTATTATCTGCAAAATCATGGAGGACTGGTGAAGTGCCGGATGACTGGAGGACAGCTAATGTTGTCCCTAACTTCAAAAAGGGCGAGAAGGAGGAACCAAGGAACTACAGAGCAGTCAGCCTAACATCAATCCATGGAAAAACTCTGGAGCAGATTATAAAGCAGTCAATCTGTAAGCACCTTGAAAACAATGCAGTGATTACTAGGAGCCAACATGGATTTATGAAGAACAAATTCTGTCAAACTAAACTTATCTCATTTTTTGATCAGGTAACCTCCCTGGTAGACTGTGGGAATGCTGTGGACATAATACATCTCAACTTCAGCAAAGCTTTTGACAAAGTGCCCCATGATATTCTGATTAGCAAGCTAGCTAAATGTGGGCTGGATGGAACAACTATCAGGTGGATCCACAGTTGGCTCCAGTATTTTACTCGGAGTGCTTATTAATGGTTCCTTCTCAAACTGGGCAGACGTAATGAGTGGGGTAAGTATGCTGGATGATGATTGGCTGAGTGGCTGGCTGGCTGAAGGTATAAATGGAGGTTTGTGAGTGATGAGGGAGTTGAGTCGGTTAAGGGAGAGAAGTTGTTGAGTTGAGTTGTTGAGAGAGGTCATTTGGTGAGGGTTGGTTGGCAGAGTTCTGAGGGAAGTTTGGATTGGATTTGGCTGATATTTAAAGAGCATATAAATGAACAGAAACATAAAGAGTGACCATATATGAAACCATACGCTTGTGAAACATTCTAAAAGTAATCTTGTTATTTCCTGTTGTTAGTAAATAAATACTTATTTGGTTCACCAAAGGCCTGATCATTGGCTGGGGAATATACAGACCAGAAGGGAGGGCAAGGTAATTACCAAGGCTGAACAGAAACTGTATCTAATGGTAGCAGCGGTGAAGGGAGAAATTGTAACAAGTCAAGTATCCAGAGCAACCCAGAGTTGTATGCTTTATATATAAAAATACAAGGGGGTCGGGAACAGCATAGGCACACAGTCACAAAGTAACAAGCTATAGAGAGGCTTAGGCAAAGTCTCTGGGAGTATTGGTTACAGGAAGTGACTGGTGGTGCTGCCTAGCAGTGGGATCTGTACTAGAGCGGAGTGAGAAACCATATAAAGGACGGTCCTGACTGGTGGTGTCCCTGGTGGTGCCTAGTGAAAGGCAGTAGCCACAAGCAGGTGGGAACCTGACAGGGAGAACCAGGGAAGGACGTCACAGGTACCACAGGGCTCGGCCCTCGGCCCAGTGCTCTTCAACATTTTTATTAATGACTTGGATGCTTATCAAATTTGCAGATGATACAAAATTGGGGGTCACAGCTAATACAGTGTAAGACAGAAACAAAATTCAAATAGACCTTGATAGGCTGGAGCATTAGGCTGAAAACAACAGAATGAAATTTAACAGGGATGACTGCAAAGTTCTACACTTAGGAAAAAGAAACCAAATGCACAGTTATAAGATGGGGTATACTTGGCTCAGCAATAAGACATGTGAGAAGGATCTTGGAATTGTCATTGACCATAAGCTGAATATGAGTCAACAGTGTGATGTGGCTGCAAAAAAAGGGAAATGCTATATTAGAGCCATACGACAATGGAACCAATGTCGTAGAGAGGTAGTGGGCTCTCCAACACTGGAGGCATTCAAGAGGCAGCTGGACACCCATCTGTCAGGAATGCTTTGGTTAGGATTCCTGCATTGAGCAGGGGGTTGGACTTGATGGCCTTATAGGCCCCTTCCAACTCTACTACTCTATGATTCTATGATTCATCGACATTGGATGAATGAATTATGACGTTTGGGTTCAGATTCATGGACACCCAGTACTGCATATACATGTTTCCACAGGTTTCAAGCTGAAAATAAAATCTCACTGAAATGGACATTGGTGAATTAAGGTCTATGGATGGATTATCATGTATTTTTTTCCTCATTGTAGTAGTGGGTAACACTTCATAGTTCTGTAGGCCAGACAATTACATTTTGGGTATACTAAAATGGAGGGTGTTCATTGCAGATGGAAACCAAATGTGGCTCCTGTTCAAAGCCGCACCACACCTGCTGAATCCTAAAAATCTGTCCTATGACTGGGTGGTAAGGATAAAGACAGTACAGCTGGGTCAGACTGGTTCTGAACTGTTAGGTCCAATAGCCAACCACAGTGGCTGGGCCTGCATTAAACTCTGAATTTCCAGGGTTGGAAAATATATCCTGGGCTGCCACCTCCCACTCCTGCATTATATTCAATAGGACTTACTTCCTGGTAAGCATGCAAGGATTGCAGCTGAAGTCATCTGTGAGTTATCTAACAAATTATTAGACCTTAACAAATGATACATTTAGTAAAGTATCCCTTACTTTGTTAAACCACTCGGGCCATGCAATGCCTTCTTCATTAATGGTGAACTTTATGTCAGTAGATGCCTCTCTCTCTACACTCCCAATTTTCATGATAACTTGAGACCTGTTGGGAAACATCACCCAATTCTCAATATTATAGTGGCCTGGCACTTCCCCATTCTCATCAAAATGGAGGCCACCATTGGAAGCATTTGAAAACTGGATTTCTCTCAAGAAAGAGTGAAGCTGGAATGACATGGAAAACACTAGCATTAAGAAAGCATGAAACCACATTGGCTAACTCATTCACTTTGAGCTCTTATGAGTTGGGGCCAGTGCAGATATCATTTAGATTATAAAACTTATTCAGACATTCAATTGTATTGATTTAAACATTCACAGACCAGCATTCATAACAGATTGCAAGGCAGTTTACAAAACAAAATCAATACAAATTACAGTAAACTGTAGGAATGTGCACAGACCTCCCCAACCCAATTTGTGGCTTCAATTTGTAAATAAGTATAAATCCTGATTTGGCCCGGACATATTCGTACCCTTTCCAATGCAGATGAAATACCTGCCATGGCTGCAGCCTTTGATGTTCCAACCTGCCTCCTCCACCCACCATCAACATCTGCTTTGATCCGGTTGAATAAGCAGCATTTAAGGCCTGAGCCACAGTTTGGACACTGAAGTAAGTGTTGTACCTGTCTTGAGACAGGACTCTCTCCAGCTCCTCTTGGGGCAGAGTTTCAAGTTCCTTCTTCCCTGTGCATCTTGTCCAACCTCTCACTGCCAACACATGTTCTGAATAGGAACAATGAAATGCTTCCCCCCAAAACTGTTCAAGAACAGGGGAAACTGGAGCATAGTAGTCATTTTTTGTTCTTTTGGGGGACTTCACGACAAAGGACAGAAAACCATGGATGTACCTGTAATTCAGACCAAAATCCAAAAACAATTTGATATCCGGAAAATATGTTGAAATCCAGACTTTTGGCTGCTTTTTATTCTCAAATATATGTTGTAGTGACATAACAACAACCATCCCCACATAAGTGGGTTGATATAAAATACATACTCTGACTTGTCTCCATATTTCCAATTCATCAAGCCATCTGAAGTCTTCAGAAATATTCTTTTCATATATTATTTTTGATAAGGCAACACAGATTCCACTGCTGAACAACAGAGGGGTCAGTGTACTCAAAAACCTTTCTCCATTGTCATTGTCATGACCTAAGAGGCCAATCCACGTCCATCCAAAATGAAGGAGCAACTTGACAATCCCCTGGCACTGAGTTTCATCTTTGGGGACCATCCGGTAGACAAAAGGGAACTGGGTCTTATCATCAAAAACCTGAGCATTAAAGCCATAACGGATCTAGTGAGGAAAGGAAGACATGAATGTTTTGGTTTGGTTTCAGGATAAGAAACAGACATTTTTATGCTGAAATGATTAATATCTAATAAAATATGTGATAGCTTTTGCTGATGGCAATTTGGATCCAAAACATCTGGACAGTGCCAGGTTGGTGGAGGCTGGCTTTTGAAGAAAGAGCCCCAAATCCATAGGTCATCGTTTCCTGATTTTTGTATGCCCCTTCTTGACTCCCTAGAGCAGAAAGAGGAATTTTATGCATCTGTAGTTCTCTGTCCCTCCATGACTCCCCCTTCATACCTGTGGGATTTTGTACAAGCCTGACATGGTTGAAATCTCTTTTGAGATTTCAGAATTGCTCCCCTCAAGAAGAGCCAGCAGTTTATTCCATTTTCCACAGTTATAGTTTGGAATATTGCTTCCCCCGCCTGCAAGCAGGTCTATCATGGCATGGGAAGTCATCCTGGCATCAAAATAGTTCTCATAGAGGTTGTAGCCCAGGGTGATGTTGGGTAAGATCCTGGGATCCTGGTTGATCTCCTGGATGGTGAACAGGAAGGCCAAGATGTGCCAGTAGTGCCTAATTGTAACACTGTGATAAATAAATCAATTACAAAGTGTCAAAGTGATATTCAAGATTTAATGAAAACAAACATTATTTGACCCCCAAATAATAGTCTGCATGCTTGTATTGGGGAGGGTGACAAACAAGAGACATATCCCTGTTGCAAGGTGAAAATCATGTTCGGAAACAGCCTGGGATCCTGGTTGATCTCCTGGATGGCGAACAGGAAGGACAAGATGTGCCAGATCTTTGGATGCAACACACTGCAATAAGTAAATCAGTTAATGTGTCAAATTGCTGTTCACCATTCAAGGAAATAAAAATGTCAATTCAATTAACACATTCTTTCTTTTAACAGTCTAAGGGTCTTTCCAGGCAATCTCACAATAGCTGATCCCAAAATGTTTATCTGTTTGCCTGCGCTGAGGGCAGGGTGAGAAAAAACATATCCTTGTTTCAGTGTAGAAATCGATTTCCCCCTTCAGAATATAAATGGGGAGATGGACACTCCATTGCAAAAGAGGACAAGCACACAATCTTTCTGATATAAATAATATATATATGTCCAAAAATATTGGGAAACTACTGCAAAGGTTTCAGTTGCTTTCTGGTCTTGGCTACTTCAAAGGGGGGGACATAGATGCTCCTTCGATGAAACAGATCTCAGGCTATTCTCATAAAAGGGGGGAAAGCTGCAATTGCAATCCCACATACACACATTAGTAGGGCTTACTTTCCAGCAGACATGGTTAGGATTGCACTGTAGGTCAACAAAGGCTGCTTCAATCCTGGCTAGCTACAGGCAGTCCAGCCCTTCAGTGAAACAAAGCAAGAGGGACCCCAAAGGACCCCTTGACAGAAATCAGCTGAGGGGTGCAGCAGTGAGGGGGAAGTCTCAGGACCCAAAGGGAGTCCCTAAATGCACTTGTCTAGGCTTGTGATAGCATACATTATTTTGGGCTGAGGTACGGTCTTGAGTAGTTCCACTGGGGAAAAATATTCTCTCAGACTAATATTGCATCAAATTATAAAGGAGAGACCCACAGAAGGAGAGCACTCTTGTCATTCATTTTACTCCCTCAAGGAACTGTTCTCTCCTCACTCTCTTTGGAATGGCAGTACCATAAATCACACACCCTCCAAAATATCAGCAGAAAATACTTGAAACTAACACCCTGATTCTTCCACCAAAGGGCAGTGCCTGAGCACTCACGCTCCCCTCCACTCTCTCCAAACACTCAATTGTGAGATGGAGTTTGGTTCTGCTTGTTATAAGGGCTGGTTCACATGGAGATTTACTGTGAGATGTGTGCCACCTGCACCCCATTTTAATTCATACAGTTTACATGACGCTGGAGACAAGGGGACGGTGTGTCGCTGCTTTTCCCTTTAAATCTGGATCAAAGCAACCCACTGAAAATGCATTAAGAGAAGAAAAAACAGTCTCCACTTTGCTGTACCCCCCTCCCATGTAAATGACATGCAGAAATGCAGCTGTGAGGTCCTGGAAGCAAAATTTAGATTGCTAGGTAGGATGCTGAAAGCCAGGACCTCCAAGGTGGCTTTCTCTGAAATGCTACCAATTCCACATGCAGGACCAGCCAGACAGGCACAGCTTTGTAGTCTCAATGCATGGAGGAGACGATGGTGTCGGGAGAAGGGGTTTGGATTTGTTAGGCACTGGGGAACATTTTGGGACAAGCCGGGCCTGTACAAAAGGGATGGGCTCCTCTTGAACCAGAATGGAACCAGACTGCTGGCACTTAAAATTAAAAAGGTGACAGAGCAGCTTTTAAACTGACTGAGGGGGGAAATCCAACGGGAGCTGAGGAAGGTCCGGTTTGGAATAAACCTCCCCCGCTGGGATAAAGACCAAAGAAATGATGAAATTTTAAAAAGGGTAGGCCTAGAAGTAGGCATTGTGAGAGCAGGGGCACAGGATATCAATTCAGAAGGGCAAAATTACCACAGGCCAAACCACAAGTGCCGAAGACACTTGAAGAGAGACACTGCTTACAAGTGCCTGTACGCTAATGCTAGGAGCCTCCGAACCAAGATGGGAGAACTGGAGTGCTTGGTCTTAGAGAAGAGCATTGATATAGTGAGCATAACGGAGACCTGGTGGAATGGAGAAAACCAGTGGGATACGGTTATCCCTGGATATAAACTATATCGGAAGGACAGGGAAGGATGTATTGGTGGCGGAGTCGCTCTATACGTGAAAGAAGGCATTGAATCCAGCAAGCTGGAAACCCCAAAAGAGGCGGACTCCTCCACAGAATCGTTGTGGGTGGTGATACCATGCCCCAGGAGAGACTTAATACTGGGAACGATCTATTGTCCCCCTGATCAAAATGCTGAGGGAGACCTTGAGATGGGATATGAAATTGAGGAAGCAGCCAAACTAGGAAATGTGGTAGTAATGGGTGACTTCAACTACTCAGACATAGACTGGCTGCATATGTGTTCCAGTCATGACAAAGAAGCAAAGTTTCTAGATATTTTAAATGACTATTCCCTAGACCAGTTGGTCATGGAACCGACCAGAGGGACGGCAACCCTGGACTTAATCCTCAGTGGGGACCGGGACCTGGTGCGAGATGTAAGTGTTGTCAAACCAATTGGGAGCAGTGACCATAGTGCTATTAAATTAAACATACATGTAAATGGCCAATTGCCAAGAAAATCCAACACGGTCACATTTGACTTCAAAAGAGGAAACTTCACAAAAATGAGGGGATTGGTAAAAAGAAAGCTGAAAAACAAAGTCCAGAGGGTCACATCACTCGAAAATGCTTGGAAGTTGTTTAAAAACACTATATTAGAAGCTCAACTGGAGTGCATACCACAGATCAGAAAAGGTACCGCCAGGGCCAAGAAGATGCCAGCATGGTTAACGAGCAAAGTCAAGGAAGCTCTTAGAGGCAAAAAGTCTTCCTTCAGAAAATGGAAGTCTTGTCTGAATGAAGAAAATAAAAAGGAACACAAACTCTGGCAAAAGAAATGCAAGAAGACAAGAAGGGATGCTAAAAAAGAATTTGAGGAGCACATTGCTAAGAACATAAAAACCAACAACAAAAAATTCTGTAAATACATTCAAAGCAGGAGACCATCTAGGGAGGCGATTGGACCCTTGGATGTTAAGGGAGTCAAAGGTATACTAAACAACGATAAGGAGATTGCAGAGAAGCTAAATGAATTTTTTGCATCTGTCTTCACAGTGGAAGATATAGGGCAGATCTCTGAACCTGAACTAACATTTGCAGGAAGGGATTCTGAGGAACTGAGACAAATAGTGGTAACAAGAGAGGAAGTTCTAGCCTTAATGGACAATATAAAAACTGACAAATCACTGGGCCCAGATGGCATGCACCCGAGCGTTCTCAAAGAACTCAAAGGTGAAATTGCTGATCTGCTAACTAAAATATATAACTTGTCCCTCAGGTCCTCCTCCGTGCCTGAGGACTGGAAAGTGGCAAATGTAACACCAATCTTCAAAAACGGATCCAGGGGGGATCCTGGAAATTACAGGCCAGTTAGCTTCTGCCCCTGGAAAACTGGTAGAAAGTATTATTAAAGCTAAATTAACTAAGCACATAGAAGAACAAGCCTTGCTGAAGCAGGGCCAGCATGGCTTCTGCAAGGGAAAGTCCTGTCTCAGTAACCTATTGGAATTCTTTGAGAGTGTCAACAAACATATAGAAAGAGGTGATCCAGTGGACATAGTGTACTTAGACTTTCAAAAAGCGCTTGACAAGGTACCTCACCAAAGACTTCTGAGGAAGCTTAGCAGTCATGGAATAAGAGGAGAGGTCCTCTTGTGGATAAGGAACTGGTTAAGAAGCAGAAAGCAGAGAGTAGGAATAAATGGACAGTTCTCCCAATGGAGGGCTGTAGAAAGTGGAGTCCCTCAAGGATCAGTATTGGGACCTGTACTTTTCAACTTGTTCATTAATGACCTAGAATTAGGAGTGAACAGTGAAGTGGCCAAGTTTGCTGACGACACTAAATTGTTCAGGGTTGTTAAAACAAAAAGGGATTGCGAAGAGCTCCAAAAAGACCTCTCCAAACTGAGTGAATGCGCGGAAAAATGGCAAATGCAATTCAATATAAACAAGTGTAAAATTATATATATTGGAGCAAAAAATCTTAATTTCACATATACGCTGATGGGGTCTGAACTGGCGGTGACCGACCAGGAGAGAGACCTCGGGGTTGTAGTGGACAGCACAATGAAAATGTCAACCCAGTGTGCGGCAGCTGTGAAAAATGCAAATTCCATGCTAGGGATAATTAGGAAAGGTATTGACAATAAAACAGCCGATATCATAATGCCGTTGTATAAATCTATGGTGCGGAATACTGTGGAATACTGTGTGCAGTTCTGGTCGCCTCATCTCAAAAAGGATATTATAGAGTTGGAAAAGGTTCAGAAGAGGGCAACCAGAATGATCAAGGGGATGGAGCGACTCCCTTACGAGGAAAGGTTGCAGCATTGGGGGCTTTTTAGTTTGGAGAAAAGGCAGGTCAGAGGAGACATGATAGAAGTGTATAAAATTATGCATGGCATTGAGAAAGTGGATAGAGAAAAGTTCTTCTCCCTCTCTCATAATACTAGAACTCGTGGACACTCAAAGAAGCTGAATGTTGGAAGATTCAGGACAGACAAAAGGAAGTACTTCTTTACTCAGCGCATAGTTAAACTGTGGAATTTGCTCCCACAAGATGCAGTAATGGCCACCAGCTTGGATGGCTTTAAAAGAAGATTAGACAAATTCATGGAGGACAGGGCTATCAATGGCTACTAGCCATGATGGCTGTGCTCTGCCTAGTTGCTGGAAGCCTCAGGAGGGGAGAGTGTTCTTGCACTCAGGTCCTGCTTGCAGGCTTTCCCCAGGCACCTGGTTGGCCAGTGTGAGAACAGGATGCTGGACTAGATGGGCCACTGGCCTGATCCAGCAGGCTCTTCTTATGTTCTTATGTTCTTAAACGCTTTGCTCTGAGTTTTTTTGCTGGAGGGTCGACCGTCACTTCAGATACTCCCCTTTCTCTGCCCACTAAACTCTCAATTTTACTTCCGGTGGCTCAAGAAGCAACTAGCAACTGGCTGCTCCAGAACTGCTGGAGCCCTCCTTTTTCTCACCCCTTGCTCACCCAGTAAAGTGCCTTCCTTCACTCCTGTTCTTTCATACTTTTTCCAGCCAAATTCCCTTAGGCTTTACAAAAGCGAAGCTGAACTACCCCCATGACTTTCCTGCATAATGGGGGCAGCAGAGGCAGCAGCGGCTACTGTTTATTGCAGCATTGTTTCTCTCACACACACACACAAAACCTGGTTCCGGCAACCTAATTTAAAAAAAAGAAAAAGGAAGAAAGGGTTTTACTAGGAATAGGAGGGGGGTCTGGTCAATGTCATGACAATTTCATGCTGAGGTGATCTCTTGGCTTCAACTTTTATGCCTGAATAGTCATGGAGATTGCACCCCCCTCTTCATTCTGAGTTCCGTATGTGACAGATATATATCAGGAGGAAATGAAATTGACATAAAAATGAAGTTTTTGTGTCAATTGTACCCCCACACTCTCCGGGCTTCAGCAACCCCCCCCCCCTTCTTCATTAGCAATACTCTGGAAGGAGCAAACATGTAAATTGGGGGGTGGGGTCATAAGGAAAAAGTGATACTAAAACATGAATGGAAAACAGCGGATTGGCAGTGTGAATCTTGGAAATCTATCGCAATGGGGAACA
Organism: Rhineura floridana; assembly: GCF_030035675.1. Taxonomy (NCBI): domain Eukaryota; kingdom Metazoa; phylum Chordata; class Lepidosauria; order Squamata; family Rhineuridae; genus Rhineura; species Rhineura floridana. The sequence continues at coordinate 219,716,789 of NC_084482.1, read as the reverse complement.
CTTTGTCTTTAATCTGATATTCACTTCCCATGTTAATGGGGCCTTAAATAGATGTCATTCAAACACATTCAAACATACTTGCTACCTTTATATTAGGCATTTATGCTGGGGACAGAAGGGGAAGCTGTGCACTGCCATTTCTGTTTAGATCACTAAGAAAGACCCGTCTGAGCTGTAGCCTGTGCCTAAGCAAAGAGGCTGTTCTTTGGTGGAAATTATGCTGGAATCCCTTACCCAGTCATATGTGATCTTGCCAGGATTAGATGTTGTCTCAGTGTTCATGAAGTCCCCAGTTGTTCTTCAAAAGGAAGAGAGGGGTCAAGTAGGGGAAGCGTTTTGCATGAGGTGACCACCAGTGCAGATTAGAAAATTGGGGATGTTCTAGGAACAATTTGAGTGCAGGCAGTGTGGAAACACTAAATATATCAATCCATCTTTACTTAACATGAATACTGGTTGAATGAATGGCTTGTGTGAAAAAGTTGTTTATCAAATTTTGGAGCTCTGGCTCCATTAATGAGAAAGTCCACCGGCTTGTATTTTATTTAAAGCATTTTTATCCCACTCTTCAGTCAAAAAAAGTCTCTGAGAGCATTTCACATTGTTAAGGCAGTCCCTGTTCTCAGGCTTAAGATTTAAAAAGACATAACAGAAAAGGAAACATTTGATCCTTGATCAGATTTCTTTACATTTTTCAAAACGCAACACAGCAGCATAGTATAGGTGCTATTTTACCAAAGATGCCGAGGGAAGAAGAAAAGGGGACAGGGGTGGGAACCTGTGGCCCTCCAGTTGTTGCTAGGTCCCTACTCCCATCAGCCCCAGACAGCATAGCCAAAGGTCATGGAAGACAGGAGATGTAGTCAAGCAACATCTGGAGATCCACAAGCAACTCAGCCATGATACTACTACTACTACTACTACTACTACTACTACTACTACTACTACTACTACTACTACTACTGTTGTTGTTGTTGTTGTTGTTGCTATGTGCCTTCAAGTCGATTATGACTTATGGTGACCCTATGAATCAGCGACCTCCAATAGCATCTGTTATATACTACCCCGTTCAGATCTTGTAAGTTCAGGTCTGTGGCTTCCTTTATGGAATCAATCCATCTCTTCTTTGGCCTTCCTCTTTTTCTACTTCCATCTGTTTTCCCCAGCATTATTGTCTTTTCTAGTGAATCAGGTCTTCTCATTATGTGTCCAAAGTATGATAAACTCAGTTTCATCATTTTAGCTTCTAGTGATAGTTCTGGTTTAATTTCTTCTAACACCCAATTATTTGTCTTTTTCGCAGTCCATGGTATCCGCAAAGCTCTCCTCCAACACCACATTTCAAATGAGTGGATTTTTCTCTTATCCGCTTTTTTCACTGTCCAACTTTCACATCCATACATAGACATTGGGAATACCATGGTCTGAATGATCCTGACTTTGGTGTTCAGTGATACATCTTTGCATTTGAGGACCTTTTCTAGTTCTCTCACAGCTGCCCTCCCCAGTCCTAGCCTTCTTCTGATTTCTTGACTATTGTCCCCATTTTGATTAATACACCCCTGTTTCATATACTTTCCAATGGGGAACCAATTGGTTTCTCCATATTCTGTCCTTACACTAGCCACCAGAGTACAGGTTGCACATCAGGACAATCAGATGCTGTGGCACACCCATTTCTTTTAAAGCATTCCATAGTTTTTCATGATCTACACAGTCAAAGGCTTTGCTGTAATCTATAAAGCATAGGGTGATTTTCTTCTGAAATTCCTTGGTCCATTCCATTATCCAACATATGTTTGCAATATGATCTGTAGTGCCTCTTCCTTTTCTAAATCCAGCTTGGACGTCTGGCATTTCTTGCTCCATATATGGTAAGAGCCTTTGTTGGAGAATCTTAGTTGCATGGGTTATTAAGGCAATAGTTCGATAATTACTGCATTCCCTGGGATCACTTTTCTTTGGAATTGAGATGTATATTGAACACTTTCAGTCTGTGGTCCATTGTTCAGTTTTTCCATATTTCTTGACAGATTCTTGTCAAAATTTGGACAGATTCAGTCTCATGTTGACAAATGTGTCAACAAATATGGGAAATAAAACAATAGCCCACAGACTGGAAACATTTAATATCAACCCAATACAAGAGAAAGGGGATCCCAGGGAATGCAGTAATTATCAAACTATCACCTTAATATTCCATGCAAGTTACGTTATGAGAGAACAAGAAAAGGTCTCAGATGCAAAGATGTATCACTGAACACTAAGGTTAGGTTCTTTCAGACCATGGTATTCCTGATCTCTATGTATGGACGTGAAAGTTGGACAATGAAAAAAAGTGAATAATAGAAGAAACAACTAATTTGAAATGTGGTGGTGGAAGAGAGAGGATACCATAGACCGTGAAAAAGACAACTAATTGGGTGTTAGAACAAATTAAACCAGAACTATCACTAAAATGTGAAATGAATAATATCATACTTTGGAAACATAATGAGAAAACAGGATTCACTAGAAAAGGCAATAATGCCAGGAAAAACAGCAGAGAAACTTTACAACTCCAAGACAATAGGAACAGCTCAACTGCAAGCTTCTCATTAGAGGTGTGATTTCATCCATAGCTAGCTGACAAGAAGGCACAAGTGGCACAAGTGCCCTTCAGTCTGTTAACTTACTCAACCACTACAGTAAAACATCAAGTGCAGCTGTATCCAACATGCAGATGAATGTGGCATCCTGGGGTCAGATGCTATGTTTTCTCTCCATTTTCTGCTTCCACCACTTGGTGGAGCGTACTCTTTTCTCTATAGCTGCACACCAGTCAGCAGAGTAGCCCTATCTGAGACTGGCATCAGTACCTGTCATCCTTGGGCAGTTACCCAGGTGGGGATCCACTGCTGGTCTCCTTTCATTCTGAGTTGGCAGGAACTAGCCACTCTTTCCAGTTTCCATGAAGCCCCCAACCTAGCTTTGCTGTACATCCGCTTTTGCTAACCAGGTGCCCTCCAGATATTTTGGACTATAGCTCCCATTGGTGTGCCAGCTGGGGCTGGTAGGAGCTGTGGTCCAAAATATCTGGAGGATCCCAGTGTGACAAAGACATTGTGGGAACTAAAAGGGTTGCTAGCCTTAGCCACCCAGGGCTCCTTGGAGTGCCAAAGCCAGGCTGTTCCTCCGGGGTCCAGTCTCCAGGAAGGACTTGTCTTTCTCCAGAATCCTGCAGTAACCCGGAGTCAGCTCTGGACCTATTCTCACATGATGTGAAACATGAAGAGGGGGAAGAGGGGTCATGTGCAAAGGCACTTAGGTGTTGGATCCTGAACTTTAGGGACTCTACAACTTCTCATGACCCAGAGTTCAGCAGTGATCAAGACTCAGAATCAGGGTCTGAGAGAACCTCTGACTCAGCAGGTGGACCAGGTGCAGAGCTCTGAGGCTGCTGCTGGAGATCAGGAGGCCACTGAGGCTGACAGGCAGGAGTCAACAGAACATCCTCCCGTAGCAACAGGGCCTGTAGACAACCCCAGTGGTCCAAGGGCCCAGGAAGCATACCAGGCACGAGCCACGGAAAGCAGAAGGAGTGTCCGTCTTCAGACCAGAGGCCTGGCTCCTTAAGAAAGTAAGTTCTCATACAAGGGGCACAGTATGGGAGAGGGAATCTGCTGAGCATGGCTTTAAAATATTCATGTTGAGTTTGTTAGTGCACGTTGCTCACACAGAGGTCTCCAACTGGTTGTGCAACTCCTGCCCTGCCCTGTTGGCTTCAGAACCTGACACAAAATGGCAGGTCCGGAGCAATGTGGACTCTGTGATGCTTTCTTGACAGCAGGGCCTCAACTGGGGGATTCCATTTTCCCAGTGAAGAGAACTGAGCACTCTTCAGGAGTTCAGTTTGAATTTATGACAGGGAAGCAAAAATCACATCCCAGGCACCTGACGCCAGCCTGTTTAAGTTTTCTCCCTGCACAAGCTGCTGCTGCCACCGCCACCCACCTCAAAACCTGACTGCCTCCTGAGTTGTTGCTGCCACCCACCTACTCACCCCCAATCACTTGCCCCCACTTGCCCCTCACAACTTCACCCTCCCCTCCACCTGCTCTCCCTCCACCCACCCACTGCCCGCTTGCCCGCCTGCCCCTGCCACTTGCACACCCCCACCTGCCATTGCCCCCTCACCAGACATTCTTACTTCTCCCCTTCCCCAACCCGCTTGCTTGCCATCCAGCTACCACACCCTTCCCCCGTGCATGATGGCATCATAGCTTACAAAAATATTATATACTTAGATAGGTTGCATAGAACTCTATGGAGTGAATGTACTTGGACTGAGAAGAATGTGTTTGGCCACAGCAAGGAAAAATTCATCAGGAGAGCTTTAAACTGAATCTTAAGGGGAAGGGAGACGTAAACATGGCAGTAACAACTAAGCAAGGTTTTTGCACAGCAAGAGGAACTGAGGGAATGGCTCTAATGGGTCCCAGTAATAGTCTTCATAAAAATGTAGGAAGGAAGCCAGGCCACAAATCACATGGTCTTCAGTGTCTGTATAATAATGCCCAGAGTATGGGAAACAATCAGGACAAATTTGAACTCTTAATACAGGAGAGTACATACGAATTGATAGGTATAACTGAAACTTGGTGGGATGACTCTCATGATTGGAATACAGCAATTGAAGGATATAACTTGTTCAAAAAGGACAGAGGGAATATATATATATATATATATATATATATAGACCTGCACAGAAATACAGGAAGAGGAGTAGGTTGAAGCAGCTGTGTGTTTTGGGTTAACTCAGTGCATGGATTTGATCCCTGATCAAACTCATTTGCATTCTTGTATCACATACTTCAAAAAGTAACACAGCAGAATAGCAGGGAGAACATTTTTCCAGAGATGACCAAGAGAAACCAAGAATAGATGTGACCAATGGCCGGATACAATGGGAACTGTTGTCCAGATACAACTGGAGGGCTACAGTTTGCCCAGCCTTGAAACAGAAGCTACCTCCCTGGTAAATTGGACCACTGGAGGAAATGGGAAACATAAAGCCCATCTACAAATAATCACTTACTGCGTAAGCCTGAAGAAAGGGGGCTGGGAAAAGATGTATGGAAGTTGCCGAACAAAATATTTTGGAGAGATGATCCCGCTGATGAGGAAGTCTCCAGGCTGGTAGTAATTCTGTGCATCATATACTTCCCTGATCAGATTCAAGGGGCATTTTGCCTTCAAGTTCGCACAGATTCCATGGGGCATGAGCAGCACAAGTAGCAACAGAAGCAACAGAAATCTCATTCTGGCTCTGCCTCCTGCACCTGTCTTGAGAGTTCTTCTCTCTCCTCCAGAGCCAGCTAACAGAAGAAGCTAAAAACTCTTTTTCTGACACAGGACAGGCGATTCTCTGTGCACCAACTGTTTTTTCCCAGGCACAGTGGAATAAATAACATCATTCTGCCCTTGATTTGATGTTTGTGCATTTTCTGGAAATATCTCTTGAGTTTTGGAAAGAGCAAAGATAGATCACCATGATTTTCATCGTTATACGGGGAAGCAAGTTCATCTCCCCAACATCCAGCACTCTCTGAGTGACTCTAGGGGCAGAGCTGGAGATAAACATGTTTGTGAGAAATTGCAGATGTGGCTCCAAAGTTTCACATGAGACAAAGTGTGTGAGTGTGTGGAGTTTGGAATGAACTTTCTGTTGGACTTGGGGGCAAGAACAACTCCTGTTTGGGTTATTTTGCTTGTATTCCAGAAGGAAGACACAGTTAGGGACCTCCAGCTGGCTAGGCTTGCCTACCTTGACCTGTGCTCTTCTCTACCTAGCTTCCTTCCATTGTAAACTGATAAGCTGAGGGAAGCTGACCTGCCCCTCCTTCCTTTGTCATCTTCTTTGACTGTCCAAGGAGAGAGGAGACATCTTTGTCTTTGCTCTCTCTCCTGAGCTATGAGGGCAAGACCCAAGTCTGGGCATTGCTCCTCCAACTTAGTTAGAACTATGTATGCCTTTCCGATCTGCTATGTATTTCTATAAATAAAGTAGCTTTTCTTATTTTACTAAGTCTTAAGTCTCAGTGATGCTGATGCAGGGTAAAAGCCTGCTACTCAGGTAAATACACACTGGCACACATGCAGCTCAGACCGCTGAGGATCTCTGCATACACATTTCCATAACACTCTCCTGACAAGAGCATTGACAAGAGCCCTGCAGGTGCATCATCCTAACTGCCCATCTAATCTAACTTCCTGTTTGCCACAGTAGCCAATAAAACACCTCTGGGAAACTCACAAGCAGAGCATGAGGGGAAGAGTCTACTCCTGCTCTTTTTCCTCAGCAACTGGTATTCAGTAACATGCAGCCTCTGATCCTGGCAGTTGGGTAATCCACTTTCAAAACTCCCTAAATTGGTGTCCACCATCACGTCCTGTTGCTCCTCAGTTTGAGTTTATGCTCTGTGAAGGAGTCTTTGGGTTCTAATACTATGAGAAAAACCTCTACCTCCCCACTTTCTCCACACCATCCTAATTTTATGCGTCTTTATTGTGACCCTCCACTGCTCACTTTTTTCTCTAAGCCAGAGTTTGCCAGTGTTTTTAATCCCATGGGTACATTTGGGATTTTAAGCAAGCACTGTGGGAACCACTCTTTCTTGTCAATTCCCCCCCCCTCCTCAAGACCTCCACCATCAGAGACAGGTAGCCTTGCCTTTGCCTTCAATGGTAATTCACCACCTCCCCATGGCTATATTTCCCTCTGCCTGTAATCACTGAAATTGGGGTGGCATCACCCATGTCCCTCTGTGCTAAGACTCCTCCTAAACACCTGATATGGGCTCAACGCGAGCCCACCAACAAAGCTTGCCAGAGCCAATTATCCCAGTAGGCCTCTGCAAGGATTGGGAACAGTCACACACATTCAAAATCTTTCACACAGGGCCCATCTACACCCCCTCCTGTTTCACACCCAGGGAGGACCAGCCTTCTGCCAATTACAGACTCTCACTCGGAAGGCATCTGGCGACTTTCTCCTACCAATCAGTTCACTGCACAGGCTCCCACCCTGTGCAGGAACTACACTTGCCCTCCACACCACCAATCTCCTCTAGACTGGTTTAACAGGAAAAAAAATTAAGAAATGCAAAACAAGAAAAAGTAATAGAAGGGGGTAGCGTCCTCGCCTTCGGGACTCCCTAAGGGGCTCCCCAAGGGCAGCTGGGCTTTTATGCCTCCTGGCCCAGCCAGCAGCTGTTGCAAGAGGCTGCAAGATTAACTGCAGCCTCTCTCTGGAGCAAGGGCCAGGCAGGGGGTCCCAGTCCTTGCAGCACTTCCCAGGGACAGAGAGGAGCCCAAATGAGCTAGTAGCTAGCACTCACTCCTAGGGCAGGACTTCTTCAGTCCCCTCATGCTGCAGCTGTTCCAATTGGGTAATCCACTTTCAAAACTCTCTACGTTAGTGTCCACCATAATGTCCTGTGGATGTGAGTTTCTCAGTTTGACTTTATGCTCTGTGAAGAAGTCCTTGGGTTCTAGTACTATGAGAAAAACCTCTGTCTCCCCACTTTCTCCACACCATTCTTATTTTAGGCACCTGTATCATGACCCTCCACTACTCACTTTTTTCTCTAAGCCAGAGTTTGCCAATGTTTTTAAGCCCATCTTTACATTTGGGATTTTGAGCAAGTGCTGTGGGAGCCACTCTTTCTGGTAACTTTTCTTCCCCCCTCCTCAAGACCTCCACCATCAGAGATAGAAAGAGAGAAACTCTGTGCACACTCCCCAGCAAAAGTCTGATCCAGGGAAATTAATCGGAGCCTTGATAAGCACATAGAGATAAAAGAGCAAGTGGCAACGCATGTCATTCCTTCAGCTCCAGGTACATTCAATCACTCTCTCCACCTCATGACCAAATGGGAAATGAGTGTGTGGTCTCAGAGGACTCACAGACTGCAGAGGAAGACCTCAAGGGAAGCATTGTGCCCATGGGCACCACATTGGTGATCCCTGTTCCAAGCGTAAAAGCTCCAGACATTCAACCTTTCTTCATAAGGAATAATTATCCCCGAAATAATTTTGGGAACTCTTTTGTGCATTTGTGTGGAATGGGGTGGGCCCCACACTGCCACAAATAAACAATACTAAGTAATGTTACTGTTTCCTTTCTCATCCCAAATTCATTTGAGCCTTCTCTTTTTTAAATTCTCTCCTTCTCCTCCCCATTTAGAACATATTAAGAATGAATTCCACAGTTTAAGGATGTGCTGTGTGAAGTCCTTTCTTTTCTATGTCCTCAATCTTCCAACATTCAGCTTCATTGGATGTCCCCAGTTTCGAGTATTATAAGAAGAAGAGGATGCCCACTGCACTTCTCCAGCCTCAAAGTTCAAATGGGAGAAAAGGGGAAAGTGGACAGCAGTGGCGTCACTAGGGGGGTGCGGGGGATGTGGACCACACCAGGTGACACCATCAGAGGGGGGGTGATTCTCAGTTTTAATTAAAAAAAATAAGTTTCTAGGTGGTCCGGTTCTCAAGATATACGTGAAAACATCAGCCCACCAGTTAAATCTTTTTTTAAACTACTGTATAGCACTTTGTAGCTTTAACCCCACCCATTCAGGATTGCAGCCAATCACTGAAGTGTTTGTTTCACCTGTGGCAGTGTCTAGTAAACCTCATTGCAAGGCCAGAAAATGGTGCCCCTCCCCCGTTTATCTGAAAATCTCATAAATTGGGTAAGTATATACATTTCAGTTTTCCCCCCCGCTTGTGTGTAGGATTCAGATCCTGGTTAGTATTTTGAAAACCATCCCAATACTTGCTTTTGTGGGTGTAAAAGCATTGCTAATCACATATCTCCAGAGTAAATCCCATTGAATTCAATAGGATTTACTTTTGAGTAGACATGGTTATGAATGTGCTGAAAATCAATGGGACTTTGGAGTGAATGGAAAAAAATTGTGCTTGTGTTGTCTTTCTGTCCCCCCCCCTCCAGTCCTATTTTAAAGCAAGTAGGCAGGGCTTACTTAGGTATTACAGTTTTTATTCTGTAGGAAACGAATACTGATTTTTTAAAAAACTAATACTGATTTTTCTGCAATGACCAACTGGTTTGACAATAAACTATTATATGGGCTGTATGTATTTATACATCTGCAGTGTGTGTGTGTAGACTTTCCAACAACCCTGTGAGGTAGGGTTGGAAACCAAGGCAGCTCACAACAAGAAATAAAGCCATTTAAAATCCAATAACCATAAAGCAGAATAAACAGTTGGAAAACAGCCTAAAGAGGCATGATTCTGAATTATGGGATGGGTGAATGAAGTTTATTTATTGATTATTTGATTTATATCCTGCCCTTCCTCCCAGTAGGAGCCCAGGGTGGCAAAGAAAAGCACTAAAAACACTTTATAACATCATAAAAACAGACTTTAAAATATATTAAAAACATCTGTGAAAATATTTTTTAAAAGATTTAAAAAAACATTTTTTTTAAAAAAAAAAAGGCTTAAAAACATATTAAAAAGCAATTCCAACACAGACTCAGACTGGGATAAGGTCTCAACTTAAAAGAACAAGTTGAAAGAACAAGTTCCTTATCACTTGAGGCTGTAGTTCTCTGCACACTTCCCAGTTTGAGTAAGCCCCATTGAATACATTGGGGCTTGCTTCTGAGTAAACAAACATCGGATTGCACTATAAATATATTTACAGATTGTGTAATTCATAAACATATTTGAGAGTCATGTTTATATAAATATTTCTTCATACTGTGTCCCAATAAGTATTTGATTTCACACTATGGTTGTAGATGATTTTTTCCTCTACATTTTAAGTGTGCCCTGTCATGAACCTGTATATGTTCATGAGTTATTAAAAATCTCATAAGTAATATCTTGGCTCAAGCAAGGGACTCTGGGAGAGTTTACAGTTAGAAAAGACTGGCCTCTGACAAAGTACTATTCTGAGTTTCACTTTCCAGCTGAAGTCGGTTAGGGAGAAGCCTCAACGAGCCTGGTTATCTGTGCTGATTAACAAGTGCCTGGCACTCAAGGTCATCCCTGGCCTGTGAAGTTTGAAACACAGTTGGGAGGGGGGCCTGGAAGGTGCGAAAAAGTGAGAAACACCTAGAAAGAAGTTACATCAGCCAGTTCCTGATTGGTCAAGTTAATCTTGGACCGTTAGGATTCTTTTCCTTAAGTATAGGGCTGAAAACCCCTAGCCTTTGTTCCCTGAAGTTGACCTAAGGGGTTCCTGGTTCCCCAAGAGTTGCCTATGGGAGGCAACTACACAGGGTTCCATTCTTCTTGTTCTGATGCCAACCTCTCTTAGGAGAGTAGCCTTTGCAACCATCTACCTCATGTGTAAGTATTAGGCTAGCAAGGTTATTATTTTCTGTTGTGTCTTTGAATTCTCTTGTTTGTACCTGAACCCCCTGTTGGGTGAAGGGTCTTAAAGGATTACTTGCTGCTGTATGTTTTATGTGCAGTTATATACTTTTAATAAAGCTACTTCTATTTAACCTGGTGTGTTCCTTGAGAGAAAGGGTGGTTCTGGATTCAGTACCTTGGCCAATCTCAGTCACATAACTACCAAAGAGGGAAAAGGAGTTAAAAGCTTAATTCTAATTTGAGGTGTTAAACCAGAGGTTCCTGACAAGGAGTGTAACTGTGGCTCTTGCCTTATAGGATCTTGGTTTTACCTATTTCCTGGGCTCAGAGATCCCCTGGCTCTGAGTGGACCAGTAACAGGGGTGGTGGCAGCCTATCTTCTACCTTGCAGTGTTGTTGTGAGCGTACACAGCCTTGGCAAGGGTGAAGTGGTATTTTTTGGTTCCAGTCCCATTTCCCTAAGGGTGGGGTTTGGGTCTGACGCATGATCCCTGTGCCCTGACGGTAGGGATTCATGACATGCCCTTCTTCCTGGGGGTGGTCATGGTTTTCATCCTGAGGGGAGGATAGGCTGAGAGATGGTGAGTAGCACATTTAAGGTCTCTTCACCTCCCCCCCTTTTTTAATTTGTATTTATTTTATATTTCTCCAATATCGTCCCCTGGCTGTTTTTATGTATTTTAAATATTTTTAGATTAAATCAATAGGAAATCATAATTGTGAACCTCCCTAAAAGCAATTTACCTATCCTTAGGTTTTGGCAAAGTGATGGTGTGAAGGCATGCTGGTAGAACAAGAGACCATGTTTGAGGCATGTTACAAAGTGTTTGAGGACTTTGTCACACATTACTTTTTGAGACCTGTAGAATCATGTTGGAAAGAACACATGCACGTATTGAATGGTGGCTTGGGTGCTGTTTTTTCCGTCTACGCTGCATGCGTAGGGAAGGTGATACATCATCTGGCAGCTAGCTTCATAACGTGAGAATGAAAAACATTTGGATCGCCATTCACTTGTTTACTTTTCTCACTATTGAGACCACTTCATATATTACTTTTTCATACACAGAAATTTAATCTTTGTATAGGAAAAAGTATTTTGTAAAATATGAAGGACAGTGGCTGCCCAGTCAGTATAACCACTGTACAAGATCTACTCAGCCACTGTAATTACCTTTTTGTTTTGAGTGCCCTTTTGTCTGGGTCTTGGTTCAGGTTGTTGCGTGTGTGCGTGTGTAGATTATACAAGGATGGAATCCAAGAGCCGCATAGAACAGGAATAAGCCAGGCCAGGCAAGTTTCTTGTAAGAGTCTTTACTAGGCAAAAGACATTAGACACAGTTCTCTCTAACCAGAAACCTTCCCCCACACTGAGACACAGCAAGATGTTCCCTTATCTACTTCCCAGCCAGCTTCTGACCTTGGCAAAACTGGCGCTCTGTTCTTCCAGCTTAACCCTTCTGCTTCAGGTTTCACTCTCTCTGCTAAAAACCCTGTCTGTGAGTCTCACAGCCTGCTTCACTGACCAACAGCCTCCACCTGAGACTCACAGATTACAAAACTTCATTGTTCATCATTACATTTCTACAATATTAACTTCTCATTACAATACATATCAGTACATGGTTTGCTTTCTTACAGTTTCTATTTACATTTTCAGTTCAGTTCTTGTTTCTTTATTTCTTTATCCACACAAGTTTCACAGAGTCATTTTGTTCACTTTTATTTGATAATACATTTATATTTCATTCCTCAACACAAAACTTCCACATGAGATCCATTGTTTCTTTATCTATTGGTCCTTCTTTTTCCCATTCTACTGGATATGTGTCTGTTTCATTATTCTGTTGTGTAACATTAAATGTGAATCTCTGAGGTGGTTGACCTTTCGTTTTTCTTTCTGATCTCCTAACATTATCTATTTCCATTTCTTCCTCACTCTCTATTTTACTTGGACCTGCACCTGTTCCTGCACTTGTACTTGGCATTTCTGTATCTTGCATTGTCATGTCTTCACCTCTCAGCCTTTTTACAGTACGTTTGCCACCGTGTATTAGATCAGTCAATGCAGTTCTTAATGGAATTTGCTGTCCAAAAGGAACATCTGCTGCTTCCTGCTTGCTTGCACTCTCAAGTATCACTGTTCGACTGTCTCTCCAAGGTTTATCTATCACCTTTATGCTTCTGCTTAACACTACTTGTTGTTTCTCAGGCAACCAAACTCTATAGTATGAATTCTGAAATCCCAAAATGCGTCCTGCCTGAGCTCTTGAGCCTAATTTACCATGCCTTTTCTGTTTTGCAACATGTACCCAGCATTTTGCCCCAAAACGTTCTATGTGTTTCACCCTGGGTTTTCTTCCAGTCAGTTTCTCATAGGGAGACATGCCTATTGTTCTGTGCATGAGACGGTTCTGAATATAAACAGTGTACAGAATACATTCACCCCAATAAGTGTTATTCATATCAGCATCTGCTAGCATGGCTCTCATTGAATCCTGCAATGACCGGTTCCTCCTCTCTGCAGTTCCGTTGGAGGATGGGCTGAAGGGAGCAGTGAGACTCTGTATTATTCCCTTCTTTTCCAAATATTTTAAATGAATTACTGGTAAATTCTCCACCTCGATCTGATCTGATATTTTTGATAACAACCCCATATTGTGTCTCTGTCCTCTGTATAAATACCTTTAATTTCTCTTCTGCTTCACTTTTCTTTTTCAATAAGAACACATGTGTAAATCTGGAGAAATCATCCACAATCACTAAATAAAACCTTGCTCCACCTTTTGAGCACTGGAAAGGTCCAGCCAAATCCACATGTATGAGTTGACAGGGTTCAGTGGTTGTGCTTTCACAGCTCTTATTTACCAGAGTCACAGTCATTTTTGTTTTATAGCATACCTCACATTCATCCACATGCTCACAATGTGTTAATTTCAAATCTTGACTATGCTTTGGGGTGTTTTGTACCTTTTCGAAATGTGCGTGTGCCAATTTTCTGTGCCATTCATGGAAACAATTATGTTTATCTTTATTAACTCCTATCCAGGCACACGTGTGTTTATCAAGATTGCACTCAACCATAAACATTTGGTTCTGTAATTTCCCTTGCATGCATATTTCACCATCCTTTCTCACAAAACATCTATCCCCTTCAAATGTAACTTTACAACCTATTTGAGCCAATTTTCTCACTGATAGAATGTTATATTTTAAACCAGAAACCAGTAATACATCTGTCAATATTCCCAAAGTACATAACCTGAGTGTGCCTCTTGCAATCACGTCCTGAGTCGATCCGTCAGCCAGATAAAGCTTCTCCTGCGTCGGCTTTGAAGTGTAAAATAAACTAGAGTCTGTGATTAGGCAATTAGACGCTCCACTGTCAAGAAGCCACTTAGAATTAATTAGTTTATTGTCCCCCTTTGTAACAAAGTTCACGCTTGTTCTCTGACTTTCAAAGTCCCTGTTATTTCTCTTCTTTAAACAATGTCTCTGTATATGTCCACGGGACCCACAAAAGTAACATATTTTATTCTCTTGCCTGCTTCTTTGATTTTGTTGTTGTTGTACAGCCACAGTCTCTTTTAACTCAGTTTTCTTATTCTCTTGTCTTCTATTCCACTCCTGTTGAAGTTTCTGTTCTACAAAGTCCAAATTCAGATGTCCGTCAGGTAAAGTTTCCAGACTCGATACCAGGACGTCCCATTTTTGATCAAATGAAGATAACAGGATATAGACCATCTGAATGTCACTATGATGCACTCCTCTATCTTGCAGCTCAGCATTTAATCTCTGAAATTCAGCCAGATGCTCTGTCATAGTCACTTCATCTGTAAAACGCATCTGATAAAGTTTCCGTGCTAAGCACAGCCTGCTCCCCGCAGTTTGCTGCACATGAGCGGCTCTTAATTTCTCCCACATCTGATTAGCTGTCGGCTCATTACTCACCAGCAACAGTTGAGAATCAGACAGCCCCAGAGTAATAAAAGCCTTCGCTTTCTCATCTTTCTTCAACCACGCTGCTGAAGGAGCTGCCGGAGGGGGTTTTTCTACAACATCATTCAAATCTTCTTTAATCAGAACTGCTCTCATTCTCCATTTCCAGCTGGAGTAGTTTACAGCATTCAGCCTCTCCATCGGCATCCCGGATAACAGGTTTACAGCCATGTTGCCCACTCTTACTTGCCTCTCTCTTGCCCTTTGTTTCTCTCTGCAACAACATCACGTCAACAGCTCTCAAACCCGCTACCATGTATGATAAGCTGGGCCCATAACCCCTGTTGTGTGTGTGCGTGTGTAGATTATACAAGGATGGAATCCAAGAGCCGCATAGAACAGGAATAAGCCAGGCCAGGCAAGTTTCTTGTAAGAGTCTTTACTAGGCAAAAGACATTAGACACAGTTCTCTCTAACCAGAAACCTTCCCCCACACTGAGACACAGCAAGATGTTCCCTTATCTACTTCCCAGCCAGCTTCTGACCTTGGCAAAACTGGCGCTCTGTTCTTCCAGCTTAACCCTTCTGCTTCAGGTTTCACTCTCTCTGCTAAAAACCCTGTCTGTGAGTCTCACAGCCTGCTTCACTGACCAACACAGGTGTGTATCCAACTTTGATGTGCTTATGGAAGGGGTGTGCAAGTAGTGCCCCCCCAAGTGTGGAGGCTTGGACAAACATTGTGTTATGGAAAACCAACATCTGTGTGAAAGTACATATTTGGGAATGCCATCAGTGTAATCCTAAACACACTTAATAAATAATATCGAACTTGCACATCACAAAACATATTACGGTCATGTCCATAAGCACCAGGAGGGTAGTCACCCAGGGGATCTTAGTCCCTCTGCTGTTTTGGAAGCAGGGTCCCTATGTCTCCTACAGTCAGCATGAAAAGGGAGTGTGTTAGTCACTGAGAAGAGTCTTCTAATAGGCTTCCTTGCCTTTCCTGCTGATTGGAGCCAATCAGAGTGAAAGGAGGTGAGTCAGACACTGAGAAGACTCTTCTCAGTTGCTAACACTCTCCACTTTCATGCTGATTGGCTCCTAGAGATGTTTGTTGTTGTGAGAGAATGCGTTAACAAAGATCTCATTCTTAATCCAGGAGTAAAAAAGGGTGTATGTGGTTGCAACTATCATGAATTTTCTACTAAACAACTGATAAATACCTATTTAACTTTGTGTCTGGAGACTTATTATTAAGAATCACTTCCCATAACTGTAAGGAAGTATGTCCAAATGCATGCATCTCAGGCACCTAAATGAGGGGTGAGAGCAGCATAGGGACATAAGCAGATGTCTTATACCAGGGGTTCCCAAACTTTTCTTCTACATAGACCACTTGAAAATTGCTGAGGGTCTGAAAGTATCTGAAAATTTACTATGGGCATATGCAAGATAATTAACTCCCATTAGTGATAAGAGCAAGAATTTGAGCTGTGCGTATGATATTGTAATTTAAAGGTGTAATTTTAATTTTGCTAGTTGTTTATGTCACTACTATTGCCATTACATTCAGTGATATATGGGAATTACGATTTACAAGTAACATTAGTACAAAAAACATTACTAAGGATTCTGTATGGTCTGGTACGGGATGAGGTCCATGGGGGTGACACCATGAGTTACCACACTGGGTGACACCAACCCTAGTTATGCCACTGGTGGACAGTGAATGGGGCACTGCCCCACCAACCTCAGCCTGCCCCCTCACCCAACCCCTGTTGGGCTTAAGCAAGCTTGCATGCTGCACCCTTTGATAGGGAGATGTTCCCTCTAACCAGTATTGGGGATATCTCTATATGTTTGTTTACCACGATGTAACTTCCTGAAAGGGTGGGTTTATTTATCTTCTTCTTCCTCCTCCTTTGTCTGGGGATATTGATCCTTTTGCATATTCTCCATTAACCTCTAGCAGAGGGAGCAGGCAGACATTCCTTCCAGGGGCATCCTCACCAGTGACTGAAAATGGACTGAGACTGCAGATTCTTTCTGTCTAAACTAGAGCCTATGTTTTCTTAAACGTATGAAGGTCTTGAGTAAATATTCTTTTTACCTAAGAAGATTGTCTCTGTTGATTTATTTGATTAACTAATATACCTGAGAGAATGTTTGGGACTGGTTATTCTCAAAATCCGCTGTTGCATTTATACTTTGCTAAGAAATAGGACTACATATTGTTCCCATTTCATTTAAAAACCAAACAACCCCCACCTGCCTTTTGATGAGCCAACCGGAAGCATATATAATATTGGTCAGGATTGCTCGATGTTCCAACTCAGTGAAATGGGAGGGGGAACCTTTGACCCAGGGTCTGTATGTGGCCCTCCATATCCCTCTATCTGGCCCTCAATACCCTCTTTAGGCCAGACCACCCTTCCCAGCCATGCCCCCTACTGACTCTTCTTCCATGAAGGAATATTTGCCACAATGGAGGAAAGACAGGGGTGTGTGGCTGTGTGTAGCAATGAACCTAGCGTACATTTATAATTTATCAATTTTGCCTCTGGGACTGCCCACCAATGGCATGTGGCTCCTTGGACGTTGCCCAGAAGGAAATTCTGAAGAAGGTCTGAAAAAGGTTGCCAACCTCCACAGTAAAATGTGGTGTCATATGCTCATAATGTTCAGACATAACTACTCCGTGTAGTGCATGTATATTCACATACATCTTAACAATATTTCTTTGTCCTGACTCTTATGCAGGTGCTTTGTCTGTAAAGGCCAGGCCAAGCTGACCTTTCCCCTCACACTGAACCATGTCAAGACCAGGAAGTCACTTCTGTGAGTTTTCCTCCAACTCTGCACCTGCGTTACACAGAGACTCCTGTTGCCAGGTGATGCTTCTCCCCCTTATAATTATTCTCCTTGCCAAAGCTTCAGGGATTTACCCAAAGATTGTCTGTGGGACCAGTCACCTAAATATCAGAGTAAAGGGGAAGGATAGGTGATGTCTTCCAACGTGCCTGAAAAGTTTGGTGCATAAAAAATCCCTTGTGCTCCTTGTCCACTCCCCAGTGCCCTGACAGACCATGAGATTGTTTGAACCCCTAAGGTCCTGCCTCTGAAGGGACACCTGTTTGGCACACCTTTTCAGCTGCTTTTGGATATGCAATGACTCTGAGCAAGCATCCTTACCTCAGCAGCACCAACTTCTGCTCTTTCTTCAACAGATCTCTTTTCCTTTTGTTTCATAGACCTTTGGCAAATCCCCTCAAGCCTAAGCATTTATTTCAAAACCCAGGCAAAATCTTCATTCTCCTTTTGCAGATCTGTCCAGACTTTCCCTACAATCCCTGCTTCCAAGATTGCTACTCATAATCTCTCAGCCTAATCTGCCCCTCAAAGTAAAAAGAACAGAGGGGCCCCCATGACTACCCCAAGGAAGAAGGGCACACATGAAATGAAGAGGAAATAATAATGATGTACAACCATCGTATGAAACCAGATACATAAAAAGACATAGTATTATTAGTATAATTATTATTTATTAAATTTCTGTACTGCCCCATAGCCGAAGCTCTCTGGACGTATGAATGTCAAAGATGTTTGCTATTTGCACAACCAGTGAAAATATTTAAAGTGCAATCCTATGCATGTTTCCTCAGAAGCAAGTCCCAATATATTCAGTGGGGCTTACTCAAACAGGAAACCGTGCTCAAGACTGCAACTTCAGGTGAAAAGGGACTTCACTCATCAAACCCAAAGTTCAGAATCATGCCACTTTAAGCTGCTTTGCAACTGTTTTGTGCCTGTTTTATGGTTATTGGATTTTAAATGGATTTAGTTCTTGTGGTGAGCTGCCTTGGATTCCAACCCTACCTTACAGGGTTGTTGGATAGATTCCATATATGCACACACACTGGAGATGTAAAAATACATACACCCCATGTAACAGCTTTTTGTCAAAACCAGTTGGTCATTGCAGATCATTTTTTTTAAAAAAAATCAGTATTAGTTTCCTACCAAATGAAAGCTATGACACCTAAGTAAGCTCTGCCTAATTGCTTGGGGGAAAGGATTGGAGAGAGAGAAAATGATTTACAACACAATCCATTGCTATGTTCACTCAAAAGTCCCATTGATTTTCAGCACAATCCTAACCAAGTATACTCAAAAGCAAGCCCTATTGAATTTAATGGTGTTTACTCCCAGGTACGTGGGATTAGCATTACAGGTTTACTACCAGAAAAGTGAGTGTATGCCTACCAAGATCCCACCGAGATCTTCTGTTCTAGTGCAATCCCATGCATGTTTAATCAGAAGCCAGTCCCAATGTATTCAGATCTCCTGCACAGAGAAAGAACTCTTGATGTTGCTGAAAGCTATAAATTTACTGACTTCCTGAAGTGCAGACAAGCAGGAAAACAAAACTCTTTTCAGAACTTACAATGGGTTTAGCCATTGCCTTAAGGTCAACAAATCACTTGTCAGTCACAACCTTGACTTTACTTACTGGCTAAAAACCCAGAAGGGCAGGGCTGAGAGCAGCTAGTACTAACAGAAGTTGTGGAGAGTGCAGGCCACTTAGAAACTTTTTTAAAAAAAATGAAAGCTAGGAGTCCAGAGATTGGGGTGACTCACCCGGAGACCTGGAGCTGACCAAAAAAACCTGGAGTCTCTGGGAGAAAACCAGAGACCTGGCAACCCTACTCTGAACTTCTGTGTGGCCCAGTTGGATTTAAAAACCTGCATAACCTAAATATTGTTTGTGAGTTGAGTTCTGACCACTCTGTGTGATTGTCCCATCATTCCTGATCATAAGAAATGTGTTTTTATTTCCCCTGAACTTCCATGTGGCTCCTGAACCCCCAATTTTCTTATGGGCCCAATAAACTGAAAGATTGTTTTCACGGTGGGTTCTGACAACTCTGACTGTTTCATTATTCCTGATTATAAGGAATGTTTTTTGAGTCCCGTCTGACCTTCCATGTGGGCCCTAAATCCTCTTTATGGTTTAAGGTCCCAATGAACCTAAATATTGTTTTGGGATGTGTTGTAATCTCTCTGTGAACTTATCCTATTCCCACTGACCCTACGGAAGAGGTTTTGTGTCTCTCAAGCCATCTGTGTTGCCACATAAATTTTTTCAGGTTGTCATGTAATGTCTCTATGATCCAGTCCCATCAGCCCTGATTCTGAGGGAAAGGGTTTGAGTCCCTCCAGCCTCCTGCATGGGTTCAGGGCCCAAACAGAAGTTCAGGAGGACCCCAAACCCCTTCCTTAGGATTGGGAGGGATGAGATGGTCACATAAATGGGTCACTCACAAGCCACCTCAATTCAGGAGGAATCCATACAGAGGGGATCCTAACCTCAAGGAAGCTGGGCACCTCCCAATTCTCATTTCCAGGTTGTGTACTCAATTTTTCTCTGATACACGCAGATGAGGGCATCTCCCACTACTCTTAGTTCTTGTTATCCCTCCACTACCTCTTTTTTCTTCCCTCAACCCAGCTGCTCCCACACAGTCCCTTAACCCATATTCCAATCCCCTTCATCCTGTCAGAGTGGACCATATTTTCTCGATGGCTCCATTTTGTGACTCAGTAAAAAGCAGGGGTGAGGAACCTCAGACCCAGGGGGTGAATCCCCAGGGGCAGGACTGCCTCGCCCTTAACTGATTATAGCTATTTCTTCTCCATTTTCTCCAGGCAATGAGCTTTGATGGGGCAGCCGTTTCATGTTTCTGTTTTGGAGTTAACTTATTTCATAAGGCTCCTTCCACAGATACCACCTGCCATGTGGGAAGGGGGGAGGGAGGGAGGCCAAGGCAAAATTGGGTCCTGCGCCCCTCAGATGATCCCTCACCCCACAGGGCCAAGTTTACATTTTAAGATCCAGAGCTTGGAAAAGTTACTTTTTTGAATGACAACTCCCATCAGCCCAATCCAGTGGCCATGCTGACTTTTGGCTGATGGGAGTTGTAGTTCAAAAAAGTAACTTTTCCAAGCTCTGTTAAGATCATATATTTCTTTTAGTATGTTAGTATTGTAAACCACCTTGTGTGCCTTGGCAGAAAGGGAGCATATTAATGCAACAAATCAATAAATTATAGGCTGGAGAAGAATTATCCCTTCCCTCATTTATAGAAATAGTTGGTTTGCATAAGACCCAGGCTATGGTCTGAAAGCACATAAGGCCAGCTCCCTGCCGAAGCTAAGCAGGGTCAGGTCTGCTCAGTGCCTGGATAGGAGACTGCCTGGGAACCATATGTAAGCCGCCTTGGGTTTCAATCATGAAAAGAAAAGAGGGGTAGAAATGTAATAAATAAATAAATAAAAGAGTTTGTGTTGGCTTCCAAACTTCCTCCGCAGACAGTGAACTGGAAGTCTGGCCTTCCGCCTGTCACGTTTCCTTGGCATCCATGGCTTGAATTCAAAAAGAAGTCACTCAACACTAACTTTTTCCCTCTTTCCCCTTCACCTGCCACAATCCTCTACTCTTCTCAGCTTAAGTGCCATTCTCCTCTCCCACAACATTCCCATCACCCTGGAAATGGTTGCCTGGAGGTCTGCACCATCTGTGAAAACACTTTTCCTTCGGTCCATCCAGTGGGACATTCAAAGTCTTTTCCTCAGGAAGTGAAATGAGTGATATTTGACTTTTCCTTTTTTTCTTTTTTCTTTTTTTTGCTGTGTGGGGAGGAAAAGGGTATACCGTGAGGTTCTGGAGAAATGTGAATTCAGATGCCAGTGAATCTGATCTGAAGGCGCCTGAGGCTTGCTTAAGCTAAAAAGGTCTGGGCCTGGTCAGAGTCTGGATGGGAGACCAAGTGAGGACCTCCTGGTTACTTACTACATTGTTGGGTTCCATAGCAGAAGAAAGCTAGGCTATAAAGGAAATGAAAAATAAATAATATTTGGGTGGCAGACACTTCCTTGATGCTTGATTAAACTGCTTTTAATGAGCCCAGCTGGAGAGCAGAAGTGGTGGTTGGTTTGGTGGGAGTGTCCCTGCAATGAAAGAACTTAAGATGCAGAATGTGCTAGCCTGGGGACCCAATCCCAGTGGGTCAACCCTGAAGAGGCAATATTAAAGCAGTAATTGCTCCTTTGAAGATGCACTTCAGGGGGTTCCATGAGGACACTACCCCTTGAGCCCCTTTTTATTGCCCCAGGCTCAATCTTTCTCTGTTGGTCAGTAGGACAGTGTGGAGGGAAAGTTATTGGCTACAGCTTTCGGTGAAAGCCCACAATAATGGTGGGCAGAAGACCCATCTGGGTGAGAGCCAGGGAACGTGTATCTGCCCCATCAATGTTGAGAGATGGGGTGAAGCTTCTGCATGTTTGAAGACTGAGTTTAGGATGTGCAATGTGCAAATGTATTCTCAACTGGCTGTGTGCATGTGTGTCTTCCTTAACAAATATTGTTGCACACATCCCAATCTCTGAATGGTGTGAGACTTCCAGGGCTCCAGGGCTTGCCCAGGGTTTGGTTTCCATGGTATGAAGGTCAGTGGGGAATATAGTGCCTTTATGATGTATGGTTTATTTACACTTATATGTGTACGTACTGCCTTCAAGTCGATTCCGACTTATGGCGATCCTATGAATAGGGTTTTTGTGAGGCTGAGAGGCAGTGACTGGCCCAAGGTCACCCTGTGAGCTTCATGGCTATGTGAGGATTTGAACCTAATTCTCTCAGGTTGTAGTTCAACACCTTAACCACTACACCACACTGGCTTAAGATGGAAAATTTATCAGGTTTAACAATCCAACACATCTTGCTTCCTGATCAAGATTCTAGGGTCTTTCCCAAATCCATGGCTTGGGGTTCAGCACAGAGAGCAAACCTCTCTGTGTCTTTCCAGCTTCCAGCTCCACATCAGACTAACACAAAATCTACCCCCTGCCCCAACCAGATGAGGGAGGATGGAAACCCTAATTCCGATGGCAACACATTGCTGTTTCTGTTGTTGCTTATATTCAATTTTATTGTATTACAATTTGAAAATCCATAGAATAATATAGTATAAGAACATATCTGGGAATTGCTGGCCTAGAGATGGCAATGTGTTCTACACTACTATTCCATTTTGTGTTGCTATTCCTAGGATGTTGCTCTATTATGTGAACTGCTTTGAGAACTTCTTGTTGAAAAGTGGTATATTAATAAAATAAAACATATTCTTTACTGTTTTTTAATCTATTTAAATTAGCTTATCCGGAATGGATTTACTTATCAATATTATGATTGTTTCTTATTGTTTAATTTTTAAATCTTTTACTTATTTTCCATTTGGTATGCTACCTGCTTTTTGAAAACGTTACCATACAAATAAAAAGATGATAGTGGTGATGATCATGTTAACATGCCATAAGTGTGTGCATATTTGCTAGAAATAAGACTGTGCAAACCCAATGAGGGTGACTCCAGAAAGCCCTTAACTGCTTAAAGACGAGTGTGGTTGATCATGTTGTGATAAAGCAAGGCATGTCAAACATTAACCTATTTGCAACCTTTATTTTGCAATTCATTCATGATTTCTGCAAAAGAAAGTGAGATTTAGGTCTAAGGAGCTACATTTCCACAGTATGTGAGTATGTGCTGGCACGTGCTGCAGTGGACATGCATTTTCAAAACTGAATGTTTTAAGAATCAGAGGCCATCTTTCATTTTTGTGGTCAGGTGCTCCTTTGCATTCAGATCAGGCCTGAGGACAATAATGTAGCACTTGGGCATGAAGATGCAGCCCAGAAGGCCAGCACTGGAGGCCAAGATGGAGAAGACCTGCACGGCTACCATGTATTTCCCCTTCGTGCTCAGGTAGGTGGGCACAAAGGACACCCAAACACTGCAGAAGACCAGCATGCTGAAGGTGATCAGCTTGGCTTCATTGAAGGCCCCAGGCAGCTTCCTGGCCAGGAAAGCCACCGTGAAGCAGATGGCAGCCAGGAAGCCCATGTAGCCGAGGGCAACATAAAACATGGCCACAGACCCTTCGTTGCATTGCAGGATGATCTCTCTAGCCTGGGAATGCATATCAGATTCAGGGAATGGGGGAGAGATCCCCAGCCAGATGGTGCAGATGACAACTTGGACACTGGAACAAGAAATGACAATGGAGTTGGCCAGACACTTCCCTAGCCATCTCCTCACCCTGTTCCCTGGCTTTGTGGCCAGGAAGGCCAGCACCACAGTGATGGTTTTTGCCAGCACAGAAGAGATGGCAACTGAGAAGATGATGCTGAAGGCTGTTTGTCTGAGAAGGCAGGTTGCTTTCCTAGGACAGCCAATGAACAAGAAGGAGGACCAAAAGGAAAGCATTAGGGAGATGAGGAGGATGAAGGAGAGGTCCCTGTTGTTGGCTTTGACTATGGGGGTTTCTAGGAATTTAATGAAGATTCCTAACAGAAAACCTGTGGTTAAAGACAAGCATAGGGAAATGGAAACTAAGATGATCCCCAAATGTTCTTCATAAGTCAGGAAGGTGGTAGACTTGGGGATACATTGATCTTGCTCCATGTTTGGATGCTGATCATCTGGACATTTCATGCAGTCATCTGCATCTGTGTAGGAGAAAGAGAATAGCTTCATCATCACTTATATCCATAACCATCTGTGTTCTATTACATTTGGAGAACAGATATAGATGTGGGAGAGGTGAAGAAATAAGAATGAGTGTTAAGAAAGGGGAGGCAAAAAAAATTGTTCATTTTAGAAATGGAAAAATGTCAGTTTCTCATTTTTCCAAACTTAAATTCAGTTCTCCACATTTCTGCAGCAATTTGCATTTTTTAAAAAGAATCCTCATGAAATTTCTCCCGAATTTTTTTGAAAGTTTCTCCTAATAAACATATTAAATAAAGTTTTTACTACTGCATACATTTTGCAAGTCATTTAATGTCATATAATACATCTTTGCATTTTATTTTCACTCATATGTTCATTTTTATGCACGTTTTCCCCTAAGAGATGCATTGTTGTTAACATGGGTTGGCAAACTGCATCACAAAATTCAAATAAGTGCAAATTTCAAAAGATGATTGTGTTTCAGTTCCCATATTGTTTCGGAATGTGAGAATCTGATAGATTCAGGTTGAAAAGCAAACTAGACAGAAATTATTACTCCTCCCTGGTTCATTTACTTATTTAATGTTTCCCCTTGTATGCCCCTGGTCCTCCAAGTATATGGAAGTGGCACTCAAGTTTTTTAAAACAACCTTGTGAGGTAGGGTAGAATGAGAGTTAGTTACCGGATGAGTTTCAAGTTAGAGTGGGGATTTGAACCCTGCTCTCCTAGGTCTTAATGCAACACTCCAGGAACTATGCCACACTGGCTTTCTCCAGCAGAGGACATGCTTCAGTCCATGGCCTCATCACCCAAGAAAGGCTTTCAGATAGCAATGGCAGGAAATCTGCCTCTGCAAGATCTTCTGGAGGAGACCACACAGGGCAAGATGAAGCAGTTTGTTAGCTTGGTGTATAGACAGATAATGTTCAAATTTGAAAGTGGAAGGTGGATTAAGCTCACAATTAGGAGAAAATGAGACTAGGATAGAATTAAATACATTTGTGGGTTACATTTAAATTTTACCCTTCCTTCAGCTTACCATGCACATAGTTATCTTATTTTTATATTTGCAACAGTTAGGTACTTCAGGCTCAATAGTAGCAAATGGCCTAAGGCAGGAGGTTCCCTTGTTGCTGAGCAGAGGTGTGAACTTGGTACTCTTCAGTCCAAAGCCCAAACTCCAGCTGCTTCATCAGTCTGGCCAGAACTGGTTTTACTTGTGGCTGCCCATCTGTGGAATATGCTCCCCAGTGAGGTCTGCCTGGTGCCTTCATTGCCCTCTTTTCAGTTCCAGGTAAAGCCGTATTTTTTTGCAGTTATTTGACAGATGTGGTCAGTATTAGTGTGTGACCAGAGGTTTCTGTGGGTTTATGGGGATGGCTGTTGTTCTTTTATTATATAATTACTTTTGATTTAACAATCTGGAACGTCACTTAGAGACCTTCACATAACATACATCATCATCATCATCATCATCCCAAAGGACTTCCATGATGTCTTTAACCAGAAACAGCAATATTTCATTTAACCTCCTTATCTTACTGCAGTCTTTCTGTCGCTGGGCCCTTCCAGATGTTTTGGACTACAATGCCCATAAGTCCCAACCAGCATGGCTGAGTTGTCTGGGGCAGATGGAAGTTACAGTCCAAAACATCATGAAAGGTTTTCTGAAAGGGCAAAACAGAAGAGTGAATCAAAGTAAGGCAGAGAATGGTCTGATACATAGAAATTTATTTATTTATTTATTTATTTATTTATTTTATATACCGCCCTAAGCCTAACGGCTCTCTGGGCGGTGTACATAAAAGATAAAACAACACAGTATATAACTACAATAAATATAACAAAGTCAAAAGCCAAAAACAAACAAACAACAACAAAAAGCAAACAGCATCATAATACAACACTAGTAAAATACTATTAGAATACCCTTTAAAAGACAGATTAAAATACACTTTAAAATGCCTGGGAGTATAAAAAGGTTTTCACCTGACGCCGAAAGGATAGCAGCGTCGGTGCCAGGCGCACCTCATCAGAAAGACTATTCCACAATTCGGGGGCCACCACTGAAAAGGCCCTAGATCTGGTCACCACCCTCCGAGCTTCTCGATGAGATGGCACTCGGAGGAGGGCCTTAGAAGTTGAGCACGTGAAGGACCTCATGATACATTTGCAAACAAAAGAAACTCTGACAGGCAACCCACACATCCCACAACCAGACTAATTCTGCACCCTATTCTATGGGGTACTATAGAATGCTCATTTCAAGACTAATTTCAGTGGGGGGAGGTGACTGTGTGGGTGCCAGGGAGGGCCCCCATGGGCACACCACATTAGTGATCCCTGAATAAAGCAGATTGTGGAGGGCATGGTTTAAACTAGAGAAGAGAGACACATTGTGGGCCCTGCATGCTGAACCCACCCACCCCCATACACACACTCTGTAGCCCAAAGACTGATTCCTCAAGGTCATTTATTTCAACTCACTTACTGAATTTAATGGAGGTGATTAAACGTACAGGTCAAGACAGGATCCTTGTTCAGAAATGTCTCTCAGATCTCCACAAAAAGTGTCTCTGGGTGAATCTTTACCCTATTTATTTTCTCCCAAGGAATGCCCTCTCCCTAGGACTCACCCACCTTCCTGAGTGGAGATGGTCATTTCTGCACATGGAGCACAATCAAAGCAGCAAACCGGCTTTCCTTCTAGAACAACCTTCTTGTATCCAGGATGACAGCTTTCAGTACACCTGGAGCGAGGCACCGTCTAGCCATAAAAAGAAGTTGCATCAAGGGGAAAGCGTTAGGAGTATTTGTGTCTATGGAATTCATCCATAGAGTTTGGAAAAGACCCATCACAATCTCCAGTCCCACGGACCATAAGTGACCCACACACCCTTTTTAGAGGGAACCACTTTTGATGCAGAACTGAATGGCAGGGAAACTTTGGTTTGTTTGCTTACTTCTTTCAACAATGGAAAAGACCCTTTCCAAGATGCTCAAGGTGGTATCTGTGGTCCTCTCCCCCCATTTTATGATCACAACAACTCCATGGGATTGGATAGGCAGAGAGACTGTGACTGGCCAAGGATCACTCAATGTTGGTTTTCTGTCTTACATTGTGTAATACCACACTTGAAGGATATTGACTGTTATCAGTATCAGGGCAGGAGGCACAGAAAGGAAAGGAAACCTGATGCCTAGGGTTGCCATATTCCAGTTCCACAAATCCGGGCAGGTTCATTTGCATACTATGTAAAGTATTTGCATATTATGCAAATATCTGCATATTATTTGTATATTATGCAAAACACCTGCATATTAATATTTGGATTGTCCAGTTGTTTTGTTTTTGTGCCTAGGAATTACCACCAAAAGCTGGGGAAAGATGTGAGAAATCTTTTTTTTAAAAGCAACATTTTCAGCCTTAAATGCCTAGACTCTAGTTTCCAACACTATGGAGTATTTATTGATTGATTAAGAGAATTTATATCCTGCCCTTTTGCTGTTCAAAACAGAGCTCAGCACAGCTTACAAATATAATAAAAACAATAAAAATACACAATCAATATAAAAACATAATAAAAACACAAAATAGCAACAAACATAAAGTAAGTCAGGGCAGCAGTACGGTTAACCATATACGATATATTTCAAAGGTGCAGTGGGTGGAGAAAAACAAGAAGCCAAAATGTTAGGAAAAGGAGTCTTTCACACCACATCCTCAGTTCTAAATACTGTTGCAGCAAGTTTTACAAGTTCCTCCAGTATTCCACTGGTGCAGGCACTCAGACATTCAAAGTACTGTATGTTTCTTAGGTTTTATAAAAGCAGAGCTTTGCTTAACTCAAAATTTCTCAACCACATCTACACAGGTTCCACCTCCATACTCAAAATGAAACTGGGCCTGGAAGTGTGCAACAACCCCACACATACCTTGCTAATTAAATTATCAACGCCAGGATGTCTGTCTTATTGACTACTCTCCTGCTCCCCCCCCCCCGGGCATCATGAAAGACCCAGTCCTGGGCTCAGAAACAAAATAAATATCTGGTCCTCTTCAAAGTATTGATAAGCCTTTTGTTTTAATTGAAATAATAATTATAAATTCTTGTTCTTATCACTAATGGGAGTTAATTATCTTGCATATGCTGCTGTTGCTTCTATGGCTGTAACGGAGTGAGGTTAATGATGTGAAATGCAAATAGGAAAAAAAAACACAGAAGGCAGTAACACTTTCCTAAATGTAATACCATACCAACCACAACAAGATTCCTATGAGTAAGGCAAAAAACTAAGCATCTCACAACCAGTCAGGATTCCTAACCAAAAACCAAAAATAAGATAAATGAAGATTTATATAAGCATGACTATCAAATATATTTATTATTTACACAAACTGTAAAGATATTTATAGGTTTATTTATTCAGAAGCAAGTCCCAGCGTATTCAGTGGGGCTTACTCAAACAGGGACAGAAATGCAACCTCAAGTGATAAGCAACTTCATTCACATAACCCAAAATTCTGAATCATGCAACTTTACACTGTTTTGCAACTGTTTATACTTGTTTTTATGGTTATTGGATTTTAAATGGCTTTATTTCTTGTTGTGAGCTGCCTTGGTTTCCAACCCTACCTCACAGGGGTGTTGGAAAGACTCCATACACACACACGCACACACTGCAGATGTATAAATACATACAGCCAATATAATAGTTTATTGTCAAACCAGTTGGTCATTGCAGAAAAATCAGTATTAGTTTTAAAAAAATCAGTATTAGTTTCCTACAGAATAAAAATTGTAATACCTAAGTAAGCCCTGCCTACTTGCTTTAAAATAGGACTGGAGAAGGGGGCAGAAAGAGTTAGAACACAAACACAATTCTTTTTTACATTCACTCCAAAGTCCCATTGATTGTGAGCACATTTATAACCATGTCTACTCAAAAGTAAGTCCTAATGAATTCAATGGGATTTACTCTGGGCATATGGGATTAGCATTGCTCTTACAGAAAGCAAGCATTGGGAAGGTTTTCAAAACACTGCCCAAGATCTGACTCCTGCACTGTCAGGCCCAGGATGAGACTCAGGAACCAGACCACAGGTTGTAAGTAATTCGTGTTTTATTAGGGTAATGTTCAAGCAAAGACTGCGTCTTCTCATGAAGCAATACAGGGATACAGGTCCTGCGGCATTGGGAGAAAGTTGACAGAGCAAGGGGCTGCTTCCCGCCTGTTCTTTAAGAAGGGGCCAAACGGGCGCGCAACCTTTCGCTCCTCCTTAACTGCTCCTCAGGTACTGCCCGCCTTCCCCCCCTTCTCTCCTGTCTTTTCAGCTGTCTACGTGTGCGCGGTGAGGGGGGAAGCATCAGCCCCTCCTCTTCTGAAGTTTCCGATTCCAGTATGGGGGATAGGGGAGGGGCTGATGGTAAACTGCCTGGTAAACTGTCTCGCCGCTTTTCTGCTGTGGGCAGCCCTCCCTCTTGCTCTGAGCTTCGGACAAGGGGAGGCGTGAGAATGTCCAAGGAGGATTCTGAAACTTCAAAGCTCTCAGGCTCCCCATTGCTAGACTGGCATTTCCTCTGTTTCGTCTTCACTCCAAAGGGGGGAAGTTCCACCCCCTCCCCTCTGCCATCCATCTGAATCCTCTTCTGCCAACCCCCCGGGACCCCAGCTCTGCCTCTCGACACCATCCCCCCTCCCAAGCTGTGCCCCCCTCCCCCTGTCTGGCTTGGGGCGGTGGGGAAAACATTGATGGAAAAGTTTTACCAAATCTGGAGCATGCACATCAGCTGCATCTTCCCATGATCTGTCAGCCACTCCATAGCCTTTCCAGTGAATCAAGTACTGCAGCTTGTGGCATCTGATCCTGGAATCTAAGATTTCCCCAACTTCAAACTCAAGCTGCTCATTTATCAGGAGTGGAGCTCCGGGAGGCTCCTCCGGCCGCAACTCACTGGGAGGGGCGGCTTTCATTAAGAGGGATCGATGAAACACAGGATGTATTTTAAACGTGTCAGGTAGCTTCAGTTGGTACGCCACAGGATTAATTTGAGTTTCTATTTCGAAAGGACCCACCCTCTTGTCTTGTAATTTTCTACATTTGCCCGGCATCTGGAGGAAGCGGGTGGACAGCCATACCTGGTCTCCCGGTTGAAGGGGGGGCCCCTCCTTCCTGTGCAGGTCAGCAACTCGCTTGTACTCCGTTTTGGCTTCGTTTAGCTGCTGTTTCAGTGTCTGTTGCACCGCTTGCAATTCTTTAAGGAAGTCCTCAGCTACCGGTACCAGCATTCCTTCTGAGCTGCTTGGAAAGACTTTAGGGTGGAATCCTTAATTAGCGAAGAACGGGGTTTGTTGAGTGCTGGAGTGCAGAGAATGGTTATAGGCGAACTCTGCAAAATGCAAATATGCTACCCAGTCAGTCTGTTGATAGGACACATAGCTTCGTAAATATCTTTCCAAAACGGCGTTCAAGCGTTCCGTCTGCCCATGTGTCTGGGGGTGATGGGCGGAGGAGAGTTTTAGTTCCGTCTGCAACTGCTTCCACATTGCTCTCCAAAATTTGGCTGTGAACTGAGTTCCTCGGTCTGAGACTACGCTGTTTGGCAATCCATGCAGCCGGTAGACTCCTTTGATGAATAACTTGGCCGTTTCTTTAGCCTCTAAGGCCCCTGCACAAGGAAGAAAGTGCGCCATTTTGATAAGTAGATCTACCACTACTAAGATGGCTGTCATTCCTTGGGACTTGGGTAGATCAGTTATAAAATCCATGGAGAGGTCCTTCCAGGGTTTGTGTGGGACAGGTAATGGTTGTAACAGTCCTGCTGGTTTTCCTGTTTGTGTTTTTGTCCGCAGACAGACAGAGCAGGACTTTACATAGCTCTCAATATCCCGACGCATTTTAGGCCACCAGAAGTCCTTGGCCACGTTCTGAATGGTCTTGTAAATCCCAAAGTGCCCCGCTGTGATGGAATCATGGCACTGGCGTAGGATTCTGAGTCTTAATTCCCCTTCTGGCACATATCTGGCTGTTTTGAACCATAACAGTCCATTTCTCCAGTGAAAGGTTACTTCTGAGTCTTGACCTTGTCCCGTCTCCTGCCGATATTTTAGCATGTCCGCATCTTCTTGTTGTGCCTTTTTGAGTTCCTCTTCCCATGAGGGCTGGCATGCTCCCAACGTTAATTTCTCTGGCGGAATCACGTACTGAGGCTGGTCCTCAGATTCACTTTCTTTGTATTGTGGCTGTCTGGATAAGGCATCCGCTCTCTGGTTTTTGGCTTGGGCATAGTAAGTAATCTTGAAGTTAAACCTAGTGAAGAACTGGGACCATCTTATCTGTCTCTGGTTCAGCTTTCTGGCTGTTTGGAGGCTTTTAAGATTCTTGTGGTCGGAGCGCACTTCAATCTGATGAGAGGCCCCCTCTAGGTATTGTCTCCAGTTTTCAAAAGAATCCTTGATGGCCAGCAGTTCCTTCTCCCATACCGTGTAGTTCTTCTCTGCAGGCTTTAACTTCCGAGAGAAGTACGCGCAGGGGTGCAGCTCCTTCCCTTCTTGGTCTAATTGCAGAAGGACACCCCCCCGATGGAAAAATCTGAAGCATCTGCTTTCACGATGAAAGGGCGGTTCGGATCAGCAAAGCGCAGAATGGGCTCGGTAGCAAACCTTCTCTTCAGCTCCTCAAAGGCCTCGGTGGCGTTCTCTGTCCATTGAAACTTCTTCTTCCCCCTTAAACAGTCAGTCAGAGGAGCTGTTAATTTGGAAAACCCTGGAATGAACTTTCTGTAATAATTGGCAAACCCTAATTTATTTATTTTATTTATTTAATTAAGCTTATATACCGCCCGACTAGCAACAGCTTTCTGGGCGGTGAACATTAAAAATACAATAAAAATAACACAATACAGTATATCACAATACAAAACTGTACAAAAAACTGTACAGTCTAAAATCAAAATATAATAATTTAGAAATAACAGGAATTAAAAGGAATTAAAATGCCTCAGAGAAGAGAAAGGTTTTAACCTGGCGCCGAAAAGATGATAGTGTCGGCGCCAGGCGCACCTCTTCGGGGAGACCATTCCATAGTTTGGGGGCCACCACTGAGAAGGCCCTAGATCTTGTCACCACTCTCCGGGCTTCCCTATGAGTCGGAACCCGGAGGAGGGCCTTCGTAGTAGACCGTAGTGTACGTTCCGGTTCATATCGGGAGAGGCGTTCCGACAGATATCGTGGTCCCGCGCCGTATAAGGCTTTATAGGTAAGTACCAACACTTTGAATCTGGCCCGGAAGCATATTGGAAGCCAGTGCAAACGGGCTAGCACAGGTGTTATATCCTCAGACCGCTTAGTCCTTGTTAGCAGTCTGGTCGCCGCATTTTGCACTAGCTATAGCTT
Organism: Rhineura floridana; assembly: GCF_030035675.1. Lineage (NCBI taxonomy): Eukaryota > Metazoa > Chordata > Lepidosauria > Squamata > Rhineuridae > Rhineura > Rhineura floridana. The sequence goes on along the minus strand of NC_084482.1, from coordinate 219,684,489 downwards.
CCGAATCGTCTTCAAAGGTAGCCCTAAGTAAAGCGCATTGCAGTAGTCCAGACGCGAGGTTACCATAGCATGTACCACTGATGTGAGGTCCTCCTTACTCAGATAGGGATGTAGCTGGGCTACCAACCGAAGTTGGTAGAACGCATTCCGGGCCACCGAGGCTACATGAGCCTCAAGTGTGAGGGAAGAGTCTAAGATGACTCCCAGACTACGCACCTGTTCTTTTAGGGGGAGTGTAACCCCATCCAGGACAGGGTATATATCCACCATCCGGTCAGAGAAACCATCCACCAACAGCATCTCAGTCTTGTCGGGATTGAGTCTCAGTTTGTTAGTTCTCATCCAGTCCATTGTCGCAGCCAGGCAACAGTTCAGCACGTCGACTGCCTCACCTGAAAAAGATGTAAAGGAGAAGTAGAGCTGCGTGTCATCAGCATACTGATGACAACGCACTCCAAAACTACTGATGACCGCCCCCAGCGGCTTCATATAAATGTTAAAAAGCATGGGAGACAGAACCGAACCCTGAGGGACCCCACATTGGAGAACCCACGGTGTCGAGCAATGTTCCCCAAGCACTATCTTCTGGAGACAACCCGCTAAGTAGGAGCGGAACCACTGCCAAGCAGTGCCTCCAACTCCCAACTCCGCAAGCCTCTCCAGAAGGATACCATGGTCGATGGTATCAAAAGCTGCTGAGAGGTCAAGGAGAATCAACAGAGTTACACTCCCTCTGTCTCTCTCCCAACATAGGTCATCAAACAGGGCGACCAAGGCAGTCTCAGTGCCAAAACCGGGCCTGAACCCCGATTGAAATGGATCTAGACAATCGGTTTCATCCAATAGCGCCTGGAGCTGGTCAGCAACCATACGTTCCAGGATCTTGCCCAGGAACGGAACATTGGCTACTGGTCTGTAGCTGCTGAAATCCTCTGGGTCCAAGGAAGGTTTTTTCAGGAGTGGTCTCACTGCCGCCTCTTTCAGACAGCCAGGGACCACTCCCTCTCGTAAAGAGGCATTAATCACTTCCTTGGCCCAGCCAACTGTTCCTTCCTTGCTAGTTTTAATTAGCCAAGAGGGGCAAGGATCCAGTACCGAAGTGGTCGCACGAACCTGTCCAACACCTTGTCCACGTCCTCGAACTGAACCAACTGAAACTCATCCAACAAAACATGACAAGACTGTGCTCCGGACACCTCAGTAGGATTAACTGCTATTAAATAGGAGTCTAAGTCCCGGCGAATGCATGAGATCTTATGCTGGAAGTGTTCAGCAAATTTATTACATCAAGCTACCGATGTATCTGGCGTATCTTGTAGGCCTGGATGGAGTAGGCCACGAACCACTTTAAAAAGCTCCTGTGGGCGTGAGAGAGATGACTGAATAGTGGCGGCGAAATGTTTTTTTGCCGCCCTCACCGCTCCTACATAGAGCTTAGTAGAAGCACGAACCAGCTCATAATTGCATTTTTTGGAAGTTCGTCTCCATCTCCGCTCAAGTCGCCTCCTGTCTTGTTTCATCGCTCTCAGCTCCGGAGTATACCAAGGAGCTGTATGAGCTCTACATAGGAGAGGGCGCGCAGGAGCGATCGTGTCAACAGCCCGGGTCATCTCTGTATTCCACAGATTGGCCAGGGCTTCGACAGGAGCGCCAGTCTTATCAGCCGGAAAAACCCCCAGAGCCTTTTGAAAACCTTCAGAATTCATTAGTCTCCGGGGGCGGACCAATTTAATAGGTCCCCCACCCTTGCAGAGGGAAAAGGCTACTGAAAGTCTAAACTTCAGCAAGCAATGATCTGTCCATGACAACGTAAATGTAAAACTCCCCACATCCAGATCACTATCCCCATGTCCGGTAGCAAAGACCAGGTCAAGAGTATGCCCCGATGTATGTGTTGGGCCACTAACATATTGAGACAGCCCCATGGTTGTCATGGCGGCCATGAAGTCCTGAGCTGCCCCAGACAAAGTAGCATCAGCATGAATGCTGAGATCTCCCAGTACTAACAGTCTGGAGGATCTCAACGGTACCTCCGAGACCACTTCCGTCAGCTCAGTTAGGGAAGCCATTGGGCAGCAAGGTGGGCGGTACACCAAAAGGATTCCCAGTCTGTCCCTCTGGCCTAGCACAAGGTGCAAACACTCCAGACCAGTGATTGCATGGACATGGTGCTTGGTGAGTGAGATGGAACTCTTATAGACCACAGCAACCCCACCTCCCCGACCCTCAGATCTACCATGATGCTGAACCAGATACCCCGGTGGGCAGAGCTGGGAGAGACTAACTCCTCCCTGTTCGCCCACCCAGGTCTCGGTTATACATGCCAGATCGGCCACCTCATCCATAATCAAATCATGGACGAGGGAGGTTTTATTATGTACCGATCTGGCATTAAAGAGCAGCAGCTGGAGATATGAGAGTTGGCTGATAGGACAACCAACAACCCTGTGGGTATGAGAAGGACCAGAACGCGGCACAGCCACTACATGTCTGGGCCGCGTTCTCCTAAAAACCGTTGCACATCCTTTTTGGTGACAGGTTGGCCCCAGTCCAATATACAGCTTACTTTCCCTGGATCCATCTCCACGCCTTCCGCTGAGATTCGATACCCAAGGAAGTCTAGAGACTTGAGGTCAAATCCACATTTCTCTAACTTAGCATACAGGTGATTTTCTCTCAGTCTCTTCAACACCGTTTTCACATGCTGGTCGTGGTCTTCCCGGTTCTTTGAGAACACCAGGATATCATCTAAGTAACAGATTACATACGTGTCCAACAAGTCTCTAAACACGTCGTTCATGAACTTTTGAAAAACTCCTGGACTTCCACAAAGCCCGAACGGCATGACCAGGTATTCAAACTGAACATAAGCGGTCAAGAATCCTGTTTTCCATTCATCTCCCTCCTTCATTCTGATCAGATTGTACGCTCCCCTCAAATCCAGCTTCGTGAAGACTTTTGCGGAGCGCAGTCGGTCTAGCAGCTCTGAAATCAGGGGCAGCGGGTAGCTGTTGGGGATGGTGATCTGATTCAATGCGCGGTAGTCATTACAAGGTCTGAGTCCCCCCCCTTCTTTTTCACAAACAATAGTGGTGCTCCAGCAGGGGACTGTGAGGGGCGTATGAATCCTCGCCTCAGGTTTTTATCCAGGAATTCCTTCAGGGCCTCCCTCTCAATCTCTGTGAGAGAGTAGATTCTCCCCGATGGGATGCTGGCTCCTGGCACGAGATCAATCGCACAGTCGTAAGGGCGGTGGGGGGGTAAAGTCTCTGCCTCTTTTTCATCAAACACATCTTTGAATTCTTCATACTTCGGCGGTAGGGTCACTTGCTCGATCTCTTGCACTGCCCCCGCTAAGGTATCCTTAATTCCTTCAGGTTGACAGTTCTCCTGGCAATACTGTGAGGTGAACCACACCACCGCCTCCTTCCAACTTATTGTGGGTTCATGCTTTGCTAGCCAGGGCATTCCCAGAATCACCTCAAAGTTCGAGAGATCTGACACGTATAGCAAAATGAACTCTTCGTGCCCAGGGATTTGAAGTTTCACTTCCTCCGTGGCTTGTGTCACCCCTCCTGACTTCAGGGGTCTCCCATCGATGGTCTCCACAGCTAGGGGAGCGTCCAGTTTCCACCGGGAAATTCCATGACGCTTGACTAGCTTTCCATCAATAAAATTTGTGGAGGCTCCACTGTCAATTAAGGCAGTAGAGTTAAACACCACTCCTCTGGAAGTTGTAATCTGAATAGGCAAGACCAACACCCCTTTTGAGGGATGTTGGGTCGTTGGGGGCCTTTATACAATGCTGCCCCCAGTCCATCGGCCTGCACGTGGACTGGGTGTTCTAGTTTCCCGACGGCTCGGCTTTCCCCCCTTTTAGTCCACAGTCTCTGGCCACATGGCCCAGCTTTGAACAATAAAAGCATAAATGTTCCCGGCGTCGTCTTTCCTTTTCTTCTTCCGACAGTCTTGGCCTAGCCCCTCCCTGTCCCTCAGTTGTATTACCTGCCATCCCTGCAGCGGGAAGGGTCTTGCTGCAGGATGCCGAGGCTGAGTACCTCGGGGCCTCCTGCTTCCTTTCCAGGCGCCTCCCTTCCATCCGGTGATCTATCTGTAGACATAGCCGGATGAGCCCTGGTAGGTCAGCGGGGGGGGGGGAGGTCCTGGCCAGCTCATCCAGGATTTCAGCATTTAATCCACTCCGGTACATAAACATCAGGGCGGCGTCATTGTAACCAGTTTCCTGGGACAGAATTTTAAAAGCGTTAGTGTACTCGGAAACAGTCCCTTTAGCTTGCTTCAGAGCGCCTAGCTGCTGCGCTACTGTTTCAGCTCTTTGGGGGTCTTGGAACATCTCGGTCATCTCCTGTATAAATCCTCTGTACCTTCTTAAGACAGTATCCTTTCTCACGAGATACGGAGTCACCCATTTTGCAGCTTCTCCCTCCAGGAGGCTAATCACGAAGGCTACTTTAGCCCCATCGTCTGGAAATTCCGTGTGCCTGACATCCAGATATAACTCACATTGAGCCATGAAGGTTGCCAACTGATCACTTTGTCCCACGTATTTTGGGGGCAGTCCAATGGGAACTTTTACTGCAGCAGCTGGAGGGGCTGTACGCATCTGGTCTATCGTGGCCTTCAAGGTTTGATTATCCGTCTTCAGCACCTTGACTGCTGCTAGCAGGGCTTGAACATCCATCTGCAAATCAGCTACCTTAGTCCTCAAGAGTTTCACTTCTTCCATCTCAGAAGTGGGGTTCGTCCCCCCCGCTGCTCCCTTTGACATCTTGTCCCAGTCAAGTGAAGAGAGCGTTGAGGGTGATTTAGGTGGCTCTGTCAAGCTGTCAGGCCCAGGATGAGACTCAGGAACCAGACCACAGGTTGTAAGTAATTCGTGTTTTATTAGGGTAATGTCCAAGCAAAGACTGCGTCTTCTCATGAAGCAATACAGGGATACAGGTCCTGCGGCATTGGGAGAAAGTTGACAGAGCAAGGGGCTGCTTCCTGCCTGTTCTTTAAGAAGGGGCCAAACGGGCGCGCAACCTTTCGCTCCTCCTTAACTGCTCCTCAGGTACTGCCCGCCTTCCCCCCCTTCTCTCCTGTCTTTTCAGCTGTCTACGTGTGCGCGGTGAGGGGGGAAGCATCGGCCCCTCCTCTTCTGAAGTTTCCGATTCCAGTATGGGGGATAGGGAAGGGGCTGATGGTAAACTGCCTGGTAAACTGTCTCGCCGCTTTTCTGCTGTGGGCAGCCCTCCCTCTTGCTCTGAGCTTCGGACAAGGGGAGGCGTGAGAATGTCCAAGGAGGATTCTGAAACTTCAAAGCTCTCAGGCTCCCCGTTGCTAGACGACCCTATCACTGGCATTTCCTCTGTTTCGTCTTCACTCCAAAGGGGGGAAGTTCCTCCCCCTCCCCTCTGCCATCCGTCTGAATCCTCTTCTGCCAACCCCCCGGGACCCCAGCTCTGCCTCTCGACATGCACACAAGAGGGAAAAAAACTGAAATGTATATACTTACCCAATTTATGAGATTTTCAGATAAACAGGAGGTGAAACCACCATTTTGTTTTCTAGACACTGCCTCAGATCAATGAAACTGAAACACAATCCCTGATTGGCTGCAATCCTGAACGGGCGAGGTTAAAGCTAGGAAGTGCATACAGTACTGTTTAAAGAAAGATTTAACAGTCGGGGGGCGGCTGACGTTTTTATGCATATCTCGAGAACCGGACCACCTAGAAACTTAATTTTTTAAAAAAATTAAAGCTGAGAATCCGGGCCACATAAGGGGCTAGCCGGGCGCTGGGTGGCATGCATAGAATCCGGGCAAAACCCAGCTAACCGGGCAATATGGCAACCCTACTGATACCACAGCTAGGAAAGGAAAGGCTTGTTAAGAAGTGGATGAGTTGGGTGTGTTTGTGTTTGTGTATGTACATGATGGATTTATCCACATTGGATGAGTGAATGATGACTTTTGGGTTCTGATGCATGGCCACTCTGCACTGTATATATATGATTTTTCAGCTTTCACTGAAATAGACATTGGTGAATTAAGATTTTATGGATGAATTATCATGTATTTTTGCCCCATTTTTGTGGTGAGGTAAATTTCTTAGTTCTGTGGGCCAAATGATTATATTTTGGGCAAACTAAAAGAGTGTTCACTGCAGAAGGAAACCAAACTTGGCTCCTGTTCAAACCCACACCACCCTTGCTGAATCATAAAAATGTTTGCAACATCCTGTTGATAAGGAGGGCGGTAAAGGCAGCACAACTGGGTCAGATTGGCTGGGGTCCTTCTGAACGGCTAGGGCCAATAGCCAACCACCATGGCTGGGCCTGCTATAAACTCTGAATTTTCAGGGTTGAAAAATGCATGGGGAGCATCTGCAGATGCAAGAGGCTTCTCATTTGACTCGATTGCTATACAAGGGTGAACCCCTGGGATGCCACCTCCCACCCCTGCACTATATTCAATAGGACTTACTTCCTGTAAGTTGAAGTTGTCCATGAGTTATCCAACAAATTATTAGACCTTCACAAATGACACATTCAGTAATGTGCCCCTTACCTTGTTAAACCACGTGGGCCATACAATGGCTTCTTGGTTAATGGTGAACTTTACATCAGTAGATGCCTCTTTCTCTATGCTCCCAATTTTCACTCTAGCATGAGAGCCATTGGGAAACATCACCCAATTGTCAATATTATAGTGGCCTGGCAGCCCCCCATTCTCATCAAAATGCAGGCCACCTATGGAAGCATTTGAAAACTGGATTTCTCTCAAGGAAGAGTGAAGCTGTAATGACATGGAAAACACCAGCATTAAAAAAAAGCATGAAACCACATTGGCTAACTCATTCCTGCTCACTTTGGGCTCTTATGAATGGGGGCCACTGCACATGCCATTTACATTACAAAACCTATTCAGACTGTCAATTGTATTGATTAAAACATTTATAGACCACCTTTCATAAAACAATAGCAAGGCAGTTTACAAAACAAAATCAGTATCTGTTACAATAAACTCTAGGACTGTGCACAGACCCCCCCCAACCCAATTTGTGGCTTCAGTTTGTAAATACATATAATTCCTGATTTGATCCGGACATATTTGTACACTTTCCAATCCAGTTCGAGATATTACAAACATCCAGAAATCCCATTAACTTGCATTACAAAACAAACATGGCCATAACCTTCTTGGTTTTTGACATAGGAACATGAAAGTTTGGGGACATGGTAGTCCCTAGAGAGAGGAGTAATCCTTCCAAATATCAGGTGGGTAGCCAGAGCGGGTTTCATGTTACCCTGCTTTACATTTTAAAAGGTTTTAAAATTAAAATGGACACAACTTTCTTCTTTTTTTCATACAGGGGCATGAAATTTGGGGACATAGTAACCTCTGTGGAGGGGATTAATCCTGCCAAATTTCATCTGGGTAGCTCCAAAAGATTTAATGAATGCCACCTTTAAATTTTCTTCCATTTTTTTTTGAGTGCTCAGTCATGCGAGTTCTCATGTTCCTGTGTTTGTCCTGTTCCTTCCTTCAAGGTTTTGGAAGAAAATACTGAGATTATTTAAAAAAAAAAAGGTTTGTGAATTAGTAGGCACTGGTTGGCAGCATCAAGCGGTACAGGTGGGCAGCGCCATGGAGATATTATATGCATGTAGCAACATGAAATTTGGGGACATGATGGCCCCTCAAGAGGGGATTAACCCTTCCAAATATCAGGTGGTTAGCCACACATGTTTACATGCTTGCCTTCTTTAAAGTGTAAAAGGTTTACAATTTTAAATGGAGGCATCACAGTTCTGTTTTTTCATATAGGGACTTCAAATCTTGATCTTCTAGATGGTGAACAGGAAGGACAAGTTGTGCCAGAAGTACAGAGGGAAAAACCTGTAAGAATTAATCAGTTAAAATGTGTCACCATTCAAGGAAATAAAAATGTCAATTCAATGAACACATCCTTTTTTATATCCGTCTCAGGGTCTTTCCAGGCAATATAAATCTCACAATAGCTGATCCCCAAATAATGATCTGTATGCTTCTGCTGGGGGCAGAAGAGAAGAAGTACACAACCTTTTAGGTATAAATAATATATATATGCCCTAAAATATTGGGAAATTTCTGCGAAGGTTGCAGTTGCTTCAGTGATCCTGACTGCTTCAAAGGGGGTGCATAAATGCTCCTTTGATGAAATGGAGAGCTCAGGCTATACTAAGAAAGGGGGGAGCTGCAATTGCAATTCCACATACACACATCAGTAGGGCTTACATTCCAGCAGACACAGCTAGGATTGTACTGTAGGTCAACAAAGGCCACATGTTTACATGCTTGCCTTCTTTAAAGTTTAAATGGTTTACAATTTTAAATGGAGGCATCACAGTTTTGTTTTTTCATATAGGGACTTCAAATCCGGAGACATGGTAGCCCTCACAGAGGGGATTAACCCTTCCAAATATCAGGTGGGTAGCTCCAGGATATTTCATGCTAGCTATCTTTGAACTTTCCTTTTTTTCCAAAAAGATTTATAAAAAGACTGTGAGTGCTCATTTGTTGTTGTTGTTGTTATGTGCCTTCAAGTCGATTACGACTTATGGCGACCCTATGAATCAGCGACCTCCAAGAGCATCTGACATGAACCACCCTGTTCAGAGCTTGTAAGTTCAGGTCTGTGGCTTCCTTTATGGAGTCAATCCATCTCTTGTTTGGCCTTCCTCTTTTTGTACTCCCTGCTGTTTTTCCCAGCATTATTGTCTTTTCTAGTGAATCAGGTCTTCTCATGATGGGTCCAAAGTATGATAACCTCAGTTTCATCATTTTATCTTCTAGTGATAGTTCTGGTTTAATTTGTTCTAACACCCAATTATTGGTCTTTTTTGCAGTCCATGGTATGCGCAAAGCTCTCCTCCAGCACCACATTTCAAATGAGTTGATTTTTCTCTTATCCGCCTTTTTCACTGTCCAACTTTCACATCCATACATAGAGATCGGGAATACCATGCTCTGAATGATCCTGACTTTGGTGTTCATTGATACATCTTTGCATTTGGGGACCTTTTCTAGTTCTCTCACAGCTGCCCTCCCCAGTCCTAGCTGCCTTCTGATTTCTTGACTATTGTCTCCATTTTGGTTAATGACTGTGCCGAGGTATCCTTGACAAGTTCAATGTCCTCATTGTAGGCATGATATTGCTGTGATGCTTCCTAAAAATAATAATAAGGAAAGAATTTGGCTGCAGCCAAAAATACAGAAGAGTGAATGGGGGTTTGTGGAAAGAAAATGTAAGCTTGGCACTCTTTAAAAAAGCTGCTGTAACACAGAGAGAGAGAGAGGAAGAGAGAGTTGTAAACAATTATAAAGAAAGAGGAGGAAAGCAGATAAGGCAGGCTTCAGGGACAAGATTTGCTACAGCCACTAGTCTTAAAAGTGTTCTGCTTGGAGAATTACAAGACTGAGAGAGCAAAGTGGAATCCGCCTTACAGGTCAGCAACACATCCCACCCAGCCCCGAAAACATGCACCATTGGACAGCAAAGTCCCACTCCTCCTCTCCCAACCCCTTTTCTCCATCCTCATTTGCACAACTAGCTGTCAATAAAACACAGACTCAGCGTTTTCCTTTCATGGTGTGTGATCCCACCCTAAGCACTATGATTGGAGAAGCAATGCCATCTCCACAGCAGGGCTCCTGTGTTGATTGGCAGGGAGAGCTGTAGTGTGGTGTCAATAAAACGCAGCGTTCCCCACCCTGTTGTTAATGTCTCAGTATTAGGGTGTGTGTCTTTGTGGATGTCTGTGTGTGCCTGTGTGTGCCCAAGAGCCAGGCAAAGAGATGTCGACACATGAGCACCAGTTGTTTTTTCAAACTCTGAATATGGCGTTCCCCCCAGTCACATGGGGGCGGGTTTGTTCCCACCCCACTGGTCATGGAAGATTCAGGAGGGCCACTCCCGATTGGTTGAGTGAGTGGGGTGACCTCAGGGCCGGTGCTGGTGTGTTCAGCACACCCCTGCAAATTATAAATCCGCACCCTTACCTTTTATATTTTTTTCTGTTCATTTTTCAGTTGAAACTATGCCAACTGCTGAGTTTCCAAGATGCTGGGAGTGCATGTGAATTTATTGGTTTTATCAATTTATTCTAATGCATTTATAGCCTGACTTCTAAAAAATATTTTTTTTTCTAACAGGAGTCCCCCCCCCCAGCATTTCACAACTACCAAGTCTGCACCCCTATAAGATTTTTCTCTCTCAAACAGGCACACACAGAGATATGAGATGTCAGCTTTTTGGCTCGTAACAGGCAAAAATCTAGCAGACAAAGATTATCCTAACAAGGAGAGAAAGACAGGAAGAGTGCTTCCATAGTTGTGTTCTGTCTATTACAGCTGGCTAATTTAGAAGGCAGAAGAGCATGGCCAAGCCAGGGAAGTTGGTAACCGCAAGCAGACACCTGCTGTGCAGGACTCGCCCCATTCCAGCCAGTGGGGAGAGGGGGCCCTGCTTAGAGGTGGCAGATTCATGGGGGAGGTCTCAGGCACCACCATTGCTGTGGCGGGCAAGATCGCAGAACGTGGGCACCAGATTGGTGGGAGGGTTCCTGCCCTCTTCACAGTTGTGGGGCTGTCAGAAATCCAACAGAAGCAGGCTTCCCCATCTCTGCATGGCCAGGCAGGGTAAAGCCGCACTTCCTGAATGACCGCCTGACAGCCCCACACTGAGCAGTAGCCACCCATCAATCTTTAAACCCACCTCAATATAGTTACCACCCTTCAGTGCTGAGGCGGGGGCCCTCTGTCCATGCTCAACAACACCAGAGCTTGGAAAAGTTACTTTTTTGAACTACGACTCCCATCAGCCCCAGCCAGCATGGCCACTGGATTGGGCTGATGGGAGTTGTAGTTCAAAAAAGTAACTTTTCCAAGCTCTGATTATCATAGTCATGTTACGCAGAAGCCAGGATTTCTCCAACTGAGCGCCAAAAATCTCCCACTGCTCTCAGAGAAACCCTCCCGGGAGGCAGAAAAAGAACACACAAACCTGAGGACAACAAACTACCACGGAGCTGCCTCGCACTCTTACTCCGAAGTAGTTTCCCCGAGGTAAAGTGCCCTGGGGTTTCCTCTGGGGTAGAGAGCCAGGAGCATACGTCTTCTTGCCTGCTTAAGAAGCCAGCACTCTCCCCCTGGTCTATGGTGCATTCCTTCTTGTCCGTTCGCCGACAGCACTCTCTGAAGAAGTAGAGCCGGCTCCGGCTGAGGGAGGGCCGGGGCAGTCTCTCCGATCGCCCCCTCATGGCACGTGAGCACGGGAGGCAGACAACGCCAAGGAGCTTCGAGTGCTTGTTCAAAGGCAGGAGCTCGGCAGGCGAAAGGAGCCGCCCCACAGGGGCATCCTTTGGGTGCCATGGGAGAGCCGGGCGGCCTGCTCCAGTGGAGCCCTCCCAGTCCCGCCAGGGAAGGAGGCAGCCTTTGGGGCAGCTTGGCCACCGCTAGCGGGTGCACTCCATTTCAGAGACATTTCTCTCCCCCGCTGTGCACGTCAGGCAAAGGAAGAAGGAGCGGCCAGGCTCCTCCGGCACCCCTCAAGCGTTGCATCCTCCTGCCATGCTTACCTTGCTTACCATGTTACACCGGCCCTGGGTGACCTGATGTCTCACGCCAAAGGGAGGAAGTGGAGTGGCCGCATTTAAACCCTATTCATAGGATCGCCATAAGTTGGGATCGACGTGAAGGCAGTCCATTTCCATTTTTTTTCATGAGGGATCTAAGGTTCCAGTCTGGGCACCTGACCAGGCTTCCATAAGGAGCTTGGAAGTGATGGTGGCCACAAAGCTTGCCAAGGAGATAGCTGCCAATAGAATTTTGGGTCCCTTCCCTTCTCCCCCCCCGCCAGAGCTTCGAATCTCACCCCTTGGTACCATGCCTAAAAAACAGCTGGGTGAGTACCGGCTCATTCAGAATCTCTCCTCCCGAAGGGTAGTTCTGTCATCTCTCCTGATGGCATCTCTCCTGATGCAGCCTCAGTCAGGTACACATCTTTTGATGAGGTTGTCAGGGTGGTGAGAAGAGCTGGCAGAGGGGCTCTGCTGGCAAAGTGTGACATCAAGTCAGCCTTCCGCCTCCTGCCCATGCACCCCCAAGGACATTGACCTTTTGGGCTTCCAGTTCTGCGGACAATTCTATGTGGACCGAGCCATGCCTGTGGGTTGCTCCATATCATATTCCACTTCTGAAGCAATGGAGTTTCCTTCTGGTGCCATGAGACGCTGTTGGAGGCGGAGCTTCAGGTCCAGTCCGATGCAGCTGGTAGTCTTGGCTTTGGAGTTATCTTCTGCATTGAGTGGTGCACTGAGAGGTGGCCTGTTGACTGGTGAAAGGCGGTGGTTACTACTGATCTAACCTTCTTGGCGTTTTTCCCCATTGTAGTGCGCACATCTGGCCTCTTGCATTCCAGAACCGTACGGTACAGTTTTGGTGTGACCATCAGGCCACGTCCATGTTATTAACACAGAGACTTCTCAGTAGGCATGAGCAATGCACCTAGTTAGGGCTTTTGTTTCGCAGTGCTTACGTTTTAACATCCTTTATGTGGCCAGGCATGTTCCAATCCTCCAGAACAGCACTGCTGACGCCCTTTCTTGCTTCCAGATGGAGCGTTTCTGGAAGTTGGCTCCAGGCACTTCATCCGTCCTGACCCAGACGCCTGCCAGCCTCTGGAGCCTTGGCAGATGGAAGCAAGCATTGCCATAGCCTTGGTGCTCAGTACTTGGAGAGCCTACCAGCTCACTTGTGCTGAATTCTGGGAGTTTTGAGAGGCTAACGATCTACAACAGCAGTGGCCCATCCCACTGAGCCACTTTATACAATTTTTAGTTCCCTTAAAGGCTAGGGGTAAGGCAGTCACCACCCTCACGGGTCAATTGTCAGCCCTGGCATTTCAGTCAAAGGCCAGGGACTTTCTTGTGGTCACGGCTGACTTCAGGATCCAGAAGATGTTAGAAGGATGGGCCAGAATATCACTAGGGATAGAAAGATCTGTCAATTTCGGTTCCTTCCTTTTCTCATTTTTCCAGTGTTAAATTCAGTTCTCTACATTTCTGCAATTTTTTAAAAGAATAATCCTCATGAAAATTCTTCAATATTTTAGTGCGAATTTCTCCAAACACATTTTTGTAGGCAGTTTTGATAAAGGTACACATTTTTGCAAGCCATTTCTCATCATTTCATGTCTTTTTGCAAGTTATTGTCACTCAAGTGTTCATTTTTATGTACACTTTCCCCTAATATATGCATTTTTGTAAATGTTGTTTAGTTGGCGAACTGCATCCCAAAATTTGAATAAATGAATTTGGAAGGGTGGCTATGTCCCAGTTCTCATATGGTTTCAGAAAGTGTGAATTTGATGAATTCTTCTTCAAATGTGAACTGAATCGAAATTCTCACCCATCCCTAAATATCACCCACCATCCCTGATAAGAGGCAGCCGTTTACACCTGCTATTATTTTGCAACTGTTTCCACAGTTTCAGGGCCTCTGTTCATCTTCATACGATGCAACTCTCTTCTTGGCAGCTTCTCTTACAGCATTTTATGGGGCCTTTCGCCCTAGAGAGCTGCTGGCTGGTTCAAAGAGGGATCTCTCTGCCAGGATCCTCCAGCTTAGTGACTGTGGATTATCCGAGTCAGCAGCCTGTCTTACCTTACCCATGTCCAAAACCAGAGCTTGGAAAAGTTACTTTTTTGAACTACAACTCCCATCAGCCCAATCCAGTGGCCATGCTGGTTGGGGCTGATGGGAGTTGTAGTTCAAAAAAGTAACTTTTCCAAGCTCTGTCCAAAACAGATCACAATGGGAAGCAGGTTGTACTAGGTCCTTGCCTGATTTTGCAGTTATGCTCTGTTGCCACCTTGCGGGGTTACCTAGAAGCTCGGCCTCCAGGCCCAGGTTACTTCTTCATTCACAGAGACCGGTTTCCATTCATGCAATCTCAATTTTGGGCAGTCCTCAAACGGGCTTTGATGATGTGTTGCTGTGACCCAGCAGTATTTGGCCTGCATTGCTTTCGCATAGGGGCAGCTACTGCCAAGGCCCTAATGGGCCTCTCAGCCTCCGAAATATGGGCTATCGGCAGATGGTAATCTGCAGCTTACAAAGCATCTGTCCTATATGATGGAGCACCTTGTGAGGAGGCAGTCGGTGACCTGTGGGTGGTAGTGCATATGAGTGGATAGTCAAGGGCAGATAGCGATCTTCAGTCTCATGACTCATACAAATGCTGGTGTGCATGGAGTTGCAGCCAAGGGCAGATAGAGATCTGCACAGTTTTGTCCAGTTGGTATGTTGAAGTTGTTCTGCTTGGTAATTGTTTTCTTCCCTTCTTCCAGGTCTCAGGCTCCTCCCTTACCCAGTGTGTGTTTTGTTATGTGGGCATTCCATTCTCTTCTGGGCTCTCAGTAGGGATTCATCCTCAGACCTGGGAACCCAGCTCTATCTTTCAGGCAGGGCTAATTTGCACTGGCAGGCTAGGAGAGGAATACTATGGGGTGAACCTCTTCCTACACTGTGGTGGGCATTCTCAGCCAGACCCCCAGTTAACATCTTAGTTGTTCACTTGGGTGAGAATGGTCTTGTACAGCGACCTGGCTTAGATCCATTCTATAATGTGGTGCATGATCTGGGATGGATCAAGTACAATTTCTCCCATTGTTTGGTTCCCTGGTCTGCACTACTGGAGCAACGGGTAAGGAGCTGCAGGTTTGGAGGGTCATGAAATTGATTGGGCTAGGCAGGGAGTGAACAGGAGGGTTAAGAAGCTTGTACCAGCAAAAGTGTGGGGTTACATCGCACATCCGAGGACTTGCATTAATTTCCCCCAATTATTTAGGGATGATGGGATTCACCTCTCTGAACTAGGATGTGGTATGTTATTGGAGGATTAGCTCAAGGGGTTGGCAGAGTTGTTGGGGTTAGTGGGATGAGGTATTTAAGCATGAGCTATATGCCTCTCATGGCATTGAGTTTGGGGAGGTAAGGTATTTGGGGGGAGAGATGTACAGGTAGGTATACTGAGGCATTATTGGGTAAGGATGTCCTTCAGGACTCTTGCAGGCCTCTGGGTCTGTAGGATGCCCATGTGGACTGTCATGGGCATCAGGGTGAATATGTGTACAGTGGAGCAAGGATGCACATGGGGGATCCACTACCAAGGCTCACCTAGCAAGGAGGGAGCCTTAGCCCATGTCCTTGCCTGAGGAGCCATAGCTAGAATCATAGAATCATAGAATAGTAGAGTTGGAAGGGGCCTATAAGGCCATCAAGTCCAACCCCCTGCTCAATGCAGGAATCCAAATCAAAGCATTCCCGACAGATGGCTGTCCAGGTGCCTCTTGAATGCCTCCAATGTCGGAGAGCCCACTACCTCACTAGGTAATTGGTTCCTTTGTCGTATGGCTCTAACAGTTAGGAAGTTTTTCCTGATGTCCAGTTGAAATCTGGCTTCCTGCAACTTGAGCCCATTATTCCATGTCCTGCACTCTGGAATGATCGAGAAGACATCCCGGCCCTCCTCTATGTGACAACCTTTCACAGCTATCAGCTGTGATACTTGCCCAGGGGTCTGCAGGGATTGCATCCGCACCAGAATAGTTCAATTCCTCACCTGCCCATGTGTTATAATTGGTTGATTGGATATTCTTGAATTTGAAATACTAAATTTGATGCTACAGATGGGACAATGGATAGCAGTTTCCGAAAAAGGAAAGGAAATACCTGCCATGGCTGCAGCCTTTGAGATTCCAACCTGTCCGCTCCACCCACCATCAACATCTGCTTGGATCTGGTTGAATACACTGCATCTAAGGCGTGTGCGATCGTTTGGACGCTGAAGTAAGTGCTGTAGCTGTCTTGAGACAGGGCTCTCTCCAGCTCCTCTTGGGGCAGAGTTTCCAGTTCCTTCTCCTCTGTGCATCTTGTCCAACCTCTCACTGCCAACACATGTTTTGAATAGCAACAAAGGAACGCTTTCCTCCAAAACTGTAGAAGAGCAGGTGAAATTGGAGCATAGTAGTCATATTTTGTTCTTTTGGGGGAGTTCATGACAAAGGACAGAGAACCATGGATGCACTTGAAGTCCTCAGGAACAAAATACAAATTCCAGTTGATGTCCTGAAAATGTGTTGTAATCCAGACTTTTGCCTGAAATTGTGTCCCAAATACCTGTAGTAGTCCTATAAATAGATTCCTTCCTCTCAGAGTGTTTTCATAGTAAATAATTACACTGACTTGTCTCCATATTTCCAATGCTTTGAACAGGTCGAATGTTTCAAAAATATTCTTTTCAACTAGTTTTTTTGATAAGGCTATACAGATTCCACTGCTCAACAACAGAGGGGTCAGTGTACTCAAGAATCTTTCTCCATTGTCATTGTCTTGACCCAAGAGGCCAATCCACATCCATCCAAAATGAAGGAGCAACTTGACAATCCCCCAGCACTGAGTTTCATCTTTGGGGACCATCCGGTAGACAAAAGGGAACTGGGTCTTATCATCAAGAACCTGAGCATTAAAGCCATAACTGATCTAGTGAGGAAAGGAAGAGATGGGTGTTTTGTATTGGTTTCAGGATAAGAAACAGACATTTTTAAAGCTGAAATGATTAATATCTAACAAAATTTGTGTTAGGTCCGGCTGACGGCAGTTTGGATCTGAAACATCTGGAGGGTGCCAGTTTGGTGGAGGCTGGCTTTTGAAGAAAGAGCCCTAAATGCATAGGTCAGACTTTCCCAATTTTCTGTTGCCCCTTCTTGACTCCCTAGAGCAACTGCAATTCTCTGTCCCTCCATGGCTCCCCCTTCATACCTGTGGGATTTTGTAGATGCCTGACATGGTTGAAATCTCTTTCGAAATTACAGAATTGGCCCCTTCAAGAACAGCCAGCAACTTGTTCTGTTTTCCACAGCTATAGTTTGGAATATTGCTTCCGCCTCCTGCAAGCAGGTCTATCATGGCATTGGAAGTCATCCTTTCATTAAAATAGTTCTCATAGAGGTTGTATCCCAGGGTGATGTTGGGTAAGAGCCTGGGTTCCTGGTTGATCTCCTGGATGGCGAACAAGAAGGACAAGATGTGCCAGAAGAGTGTAGGTGACAAACTGCAATAAATCAATCAATTACAAAGTGTCAAACTACTATTCAAGATTTAATGAAAACAAACATTATTTGACCCCCAAATAATGGTCTGCATATTTGTAGTGGGGAGGGAGAAAAAGAAGAGACATATCACTGTTGCAAAGTAAATATCATGTTGGGTAACAGCCTGGGATCCTGGCTGATCTCCTGGATGGTGAACAGGAAGGACAAGATGTGCCAGATCTTTGGATGCAGCACACTGCAAAAAAAAAACTGCTTCAAAGGAGGTGCATAAATACTCCTTTGATGAAACTCAGAGCTCAGGCTATTCTCAAAAAAGGGGGGGAAGCTGCAATTGCAATTCCACGTACACACATTAGTAGGGCTTACTTTCCAGCAGACATGGTTAGGATTGCACTATAGGTCAACAAATGCCACTTCAAGCCTGGGTAGCTACAGGCAGTCCAACCCTTCAGTGAAATAAAGCAAGAGGGAGCCGAAAGGACTTCTTGTGTCATTTCCTTGAGAGAAATCAGCTGAGGGGCACGGTGGGAAGAAGGAAGTCTCAGGACTGTGTGTGGATGCCTAGACTCAAAGGGATCCCCCAGATGAACCTGTCTAGGCTTGTGATAGCATACATTATTTGGGGCTGAGGTAAACTCTTGAGTAGTTGCAGTGGGGAAAAATATTCTCTCAGACTAAAATTGCATCAAACTCTCAAGGAGAGACCTGCAGAAAGAGAGTTCCCTTGTCATTCATTTTTCTCCCTGAAGGAACTGTTCTCTCCTCACTCTCATTGCAATGGCTGTGCCACAAATCACATGCCCTCCAAAACATCAGCAGAAAACACTTGAAAGTAACAGCCTGATCCTTCCACCAACAGGCACTGCCTGAGCACTCACACTCCCCTCTGCTGCCCAACGGCCTGTGTGCTGTTAACGGCAGTACACAATAAGACCACACTCATCCATTATTTGATCATGGATAAAGGTGCCGATTTGGTGTGCACCACCAAGACCTGGGTGGGTGAGCTAGGAGGAATTGATCTCACCCAGATTTGCCCACCTGGATACTCTATACAACACCAAAACAGGCTGCAGGGACGGGGGGAGGAGATGCTGTGGTCTACAGAACTTCCATCTCTGTCACCAGGAAACCACTCTGTCTTGGACTTGGCTGTGAAGACCAGCACCTGATGTCAGGGAAGGAGACAGTAAACTGGGGTTGCTGCTATTGTACCATCCACCCTGCTGCCCGGCAGCTTCTCTGACTGTGCTGGTGGAGGCCATCTTGGCTGTGGTATTGGAGGAGCCCAAAACAATAGTCCTGGGTGATTTTGATGTTTATGCTGAAGTTGTCTCTAGTGTTCTGACTCGGGACTTCATGGCCTCCATGGCAATCATGGGACTGTCTCACTTTGTCACCAGTTCAACACATAGGACAGGGCACACACTTGACTTGGTTTTTGCTCCAGATGGAGGAAGGGGTGGTCTGGAGATAGAGAGGGGTGGATGTCACTCAATTGTTGTTCAGAGACTCGTTACCAAATTCTTCCAAGCTGCACAGGAAGTGGATTGGACTGTGAAAGACCAACCCAAATGATGTTTGCATTTTTACAAATTTGTAGGGAGTACAATATCTCAGAGAGGAGGTCAGGTCTCCTACTGCTCTGGTGCATTCACTATAGCTGCCCAATTTCCCTGCTTTTTAAAGTTCGATAGAAATATCTGTTGGCTATAGGTACCTTCTTAAATCACAAGGTTTTTTTTGCCTATTAGTGAATAATTACTTACCCCACAAGCCTGTTTAAAGGGGTCTGGGAAAAGATGTATGGAAGTTGTCGAAAAAAATATTTTGGAAATATGATCCCACTGATGAGGAAGTCTCCAGGCTGGTAGTAATTTTGTGGTCCATTTTCCTCCCTGATCAAATTCAAGGGGCATTTTGCCTTCAAGTTCCCACAGACTCCATGGGACAGTAGCAGCAGAAGTAGCAACATAAGCAACAGGAATCTTATTCTGCCTCTGAGTCCTGCACCTGCCTTGAGAGTCTTCCTCTCTCCTCCAGAGTCAGCTAAACAAAAGAAGACAAACACTTGCAAGGCCCAACCTTTAGTGGCTTCAAAACTATGAGTGTCTTCAGAGCCATTAAACCCATGCAGGAATATCCCCCAGCCCCCATTCATCTGTTCTAAATCTTGACTCACCCTTTCTCTGACACAGGACAGGAGATATTCTGTGCACCAACGTTCTTCCCCAGGCACAGTGGAACAAATAACCTCATTCTACTCTTGATTCTGATGTTTGTACACTCTCCAGAAATATCTCTTGAGCTTTGGAAAGAATAATGATAAATCACCATGATTTTGATCATTATACAGGGATGAAAGTTCATCTCTACAGCATCGCGGACTGTCTGACTGACTCTAGGGGCAGGGGCAGAGCTGGAGATAAACATGTTTTTGAGAAACTGCAGATGTGGCTCCAAAGTTTGACATGAAACAAAGTGTGTGTGTGTGTGTGTGTGTGTGTGTGTGTGTGTGTGTGTGTGTAGGGGGGGTTGATCTGAAGTTTCCTGACAAAAGCATTGAAAGAGCCCTGCAGTTGCATCATTTTCTTTTTTTAAAAAAGGCAGAGTTTGCCAATATTTTTAGGCCCATGGCCACATTTGGGATTTTGAGCAAGCTCTGTGGGTTCACCCCTTCTGGTCACTCCTCTCCCCCCTCCCCAGAACCTCACCATCATCTCTGAGGCAGAAAGAGAGAAGGTCTGTGCACACTCCCTCGTAAAAGTCTGATCCAGGGAAATTAACCTGAGCCTTGATAAGCACATAGAGCTGAAATAGGAAATGGGAGAGTGTCACTCTTGCAACGTCCTCCTTCGGCTCCAGGTACATTTCAATCACTCTATCCTCCTCATGACCCAGGTGGGCAATGAGTGTGTAGTCTCAGAGGATTCACAGATAGCAGAGGAAGTCCTCAAGGGAATCATTGTGCCCATGGGCACCATGTTAGTGACCCCTGTTCACATGTGTGAAGCTAGTGTTATAGCTAGCTTCAAAGCAGGGAACTGATGGAGAAATTATTATATACAAACAGTAACCAGAAACATTATTTTATAAAGGTTTATAATATTTTAATAAGTTTAGTAGTCAGCCAGAATCCTTTTCTCTTTAGAGGTGTCTTTTTCTTTCTGTGCTGGTATGTTTGGCACAGCTTCAACTCTAATAGATAAGATACCATAGAACACTGTGCTGAACATTTCGGTGTCTCTAAGACGTAGAAAGAATTGCAGTCGCTAAAATGCTTAGCTCACTGTGACAATGTACTTTTATGTAAAGTACTGAACATTGCCAAATTCACCAGAACATGATGTAGAAAGTACAGTAGCTGTGCAATGCATATGCAAATGCCTGTGCAATACTGTAATGCCTATGTCATACTGTGTCATACTGATGTGTTAACTCCTGATTGGTAGATGCTAAAGTCTTTGTCCTGAAATGTGTAAAAACACCAGGCAACCAGTGCCAAGTTGCAGTTCTCCACTCACTAAGAGGGAGACTGACCAAGCATATACTTGTCATCCAATAAAGGCCAACTTTTTGCTGCAAACCTGTGTTCTTCCATTTTACTCATGTCCAATGAACTACAAAATTCCAGTCATGTGTTCATCTGGAAAGGTTTAGTATTGCTGTTTCCTTGTGGCCCTGCCCCCAAATGTACATGTTTACTCCCTCCTGAGTATCCATATTGCTAGTTGAGAAGGGGAGGGTTTTTTTTGGTCAATTGCACTCTGAAGCCTTCTCCTTCCCCCCACCCTCTGTCCACACCTCCTCCTTCTTCCTTACAATTCATTCCTGCTTCTGGGGTACTTCCTCCTTCTGGCTTTTGTAACTGTATCACATTGGGTTGTTGTTTCTACAAAATCTGCTATGCTGCGATCAAACGTAAAATCAAATGTTAAATGAATAATGTTTCCACAAAAGCAATTTTGTGTTATTACACAAACAATTCATTGAAAACACGGAGTTTAGAGGAGGTTTTTAACTCAGTTTCCTTGGGCTGATAGGGGGAAGGGGGGCAAAGGGATAAGCTTTAGTGCTTTAATGTGGCATTGATCTTGCAGCCAATGCAGCAGCAGTCAAAACAACTGATGGGGAGGGGAGAGGGAGATAAAAAATGGGGAACATGAGGAAGGGGAGATCAGGTTCTCTACCTCCAGGCAGACAGTTCTCTCTCTCTCTCTCTCTCTCTCTCTGTGTGTGTGTGTGTGTGTGTGTGTGTGTGAGAGAGAGAGAGAGAGAGAGAGAGAGAAAGTGAAAGTGTGTCAGTGTGAGTGTGAGTGTGAGAGAGAGTATGCACTAAGTTGTGTTCTGTTCCTCCAAGCCTGAAACAACCCAGATGTTTATTTGGCTTGCACTGGGGGGTGCATTAGCATTGCCCTTTTGCACATCCACAAACCTGCATTAACGGGAAGAAGGGAAGGAACTTAACGGGGGAGAAAGGGGAAGAAAGGCTAGAGCAACCGGAAGTGGCTGGTTAAGCCAACAGAAACAAAATGGAATTCATGGGGAGTTCATTGGGCAGAGAAAGGGGAGTACCTACAAGTGACGACCCACCCCCCAGCAGGAAACATCAGAGCAAAGTGCCTACATGGCAAGAGTACAGCTAAGTGGAGACAGTTTCTCCTTCATTTTTTCCATTTGAATTGGATTTCTTTAATTCAGGTTTAAAGGGGAAAGCAGCGACATACCATTGTGTTGTCTAAAACGTCATGTGAATTAAACGGGGCTGCAAGTAGCACCAATCTCACAGTAAGTCAGCATGTGAACGAGCCCCCCCACACACATATAGAGAAAGTAACCCAAAATCCTTCATAACAGAGCCATTTTAGTATGGTCAAACCCAGGATTTCTTCACAGATCCCTCATTGGAAAGAGCTATTTAAAAGATGTGGAAGCTATGTTGCCCTTGACAGTGTGCAAATGTATTCTCAACTGGCTGTGTACATGGGTGTCTTCCTTAACAAATACTGTTGCACACATCCCAATCTCTGTGTGGTGTGAGATTTCCAGGACTCCAGTGCTTGCCGAGGGTTTGGTTTCCATGGAATGAAGGTCAATGGAGACAGAGGAGCCTTTATGATGTATGGTTGATTTACACTTATACACAACCTGAGCTTAAGATGGAAATATTCTCAGCAGTAACACTCCAACAGATCTTGCTTCCCTATAAGGTTTCTAGGGGAGATCCCAAATCCATGGCTTGGGGTTCAGCCCAGAGAGCAAACCTCACTGTGTCTTTCCAGCTTCCAGCTCCACATCAGACTAACACAAAATCTACCCTCTGCCCCAACCAGATGAGGGGGAGGGACACCCTCATTCCTACAGCAACACATTGCTGCTTCTGCTATTTTTTATATTCCGTTTTATTGTATTACAATTTGAAAATCCATATTTGGGAACTTATGGCCTAGAAGATGGCGGTTTCTGTATACTACTGTTCCAGTTTTTGTGTTGCTGTTATCAGGATGTTGAAGTTGTTGTCCTAGTATGCAAACTGCTTTGAGACTTCTTGTTGAAAAGTGGCATAAACATTAATAAAACAATAAGAAAATATTATTCTTTTGTGTTTTCAATCTATTAAAATTAGCTTATCCTGAATGGATTTACTTATCAATGTTAGGATTGCTTCTAGTTGTTCATTTTTTATCTATTTTTCATTTCACATGTTACCTACTTTTCGGAAAAGTTACCATACAAATAAAACAGATGATGATGGTGACAATGATGTTAACATGCCGCACATGCGTGCATATTTGCTAGAAAATAAGACCGTGCAAACCCAGTGAGAGTGACCCTAGATGGCCACTGACTGTGTAAAGATGAATGTGGTTGATCATGTTGTGATCAAGCAATGCATGTAAAACATTAAGCTCATTGCAGTACCTATTTTGTGATTAATTCATGATTTCTGCAAAAGGAAGAGAGATTTAGATCTTGTGAGCTAAATTCCCAAGGTATGTGAATTTCATTATTGCTGCGGTGGACATCAATTCTCAAAACTGAATGTTTTAAGAATCAGAGGCCATCTTTTGTTTTTGTGGTCAGGTGCTCCTTTGTATTCAGATCAGGCCTCAGGACAATAATGTAGCACTTGGGAATAAAGATGCAGCCCAGAAGCCCAGCACTGGAGGCCAAGATGGAGAAGACCTGCACGGCGACCATGTATTTCCCCTTCGTGCTCAGGTAGGTGGGCACAAAGGACACCCAAACACTGCAGAAGACCAGCATGCTGAAGGTGATCAGCTTGGCTTCATTGAAGGCCCCAGGCAGCTTCCTGGCCAGGAAAGCCACCGTGAAGCAGATGGTAGCCAGGAAGCCCATGTAGCCAAGGGAACCATAAAACATGGTCACAGACCCTTCGTTGCATTGCAGGGTGATCTCTCTAGCCTGGGAATGCATATCAGACTCAGGGAATGGGGGAGAGATCCCCAGCCAGATGGTGCAGATGATAACTTGGGCACTTGTGCAGGAAATGACAATGGAGTTGGCCAGACTCTTCCCCAGCCATCTCCTCACTTTGTTCCCTGGCTTTGTGGCTAGGAAGGCCAGCACCACAGTAATGGTTTTTGCCAAGACAGAAGAGATGGCAACTGAGAAGATGATGCTGAAGGCCGTTTGTCGGAGAAGGCAGGTAGCTTTCCTTGGTTGGCCAATGAAAAGGAAGGAGGACAGAAAGGAGAGCAGGAGGGAGACGAGGAGGATGAAGGAAAGGTCCCGGTTGTTGGCTTTCACTATGGGAGTTTCAAGGAATTTGATGAAGATTCCTAACACAAAGCCCGTCATTAAGGACAAGAATAGGGAAAAGGAAACTAATATGATCCCCAAATATTCTTCCTAAGTCAGGAAGGTAGTAGTCTTGAGGATACATTGATCTCGCTCCATGTTTGGATGCTGATCATCTGGACATTTCATGCAATGGTCTGCATCTGCAAAGGAGAAAAAGAATGGCTTCAGCATGACTTACATCCAGAACCACTTGTGTTGTATTAGTTATGGGGAAAAGATGCTGACGTGGGAGAATTCAGGAAATAAGAATGAGTGAAATGGAAGGGGAGGGAAAAACCTTGTTCATTTTAGAAATGGAAAGACCTGTCCATTTCACTTCTCTCAGTTGCTCCTTTTTCAAAACTTAAATTCAGTTCTCCACATTTCTGCAGCAATTTGCATTTTTTAAAAAAAAAATCATCATCAAATTTCTACAGGATGTTAGTGCTAATTTCTCCTAATAAACACATTTTACTGACGTTTTTACTACTGCACACATTTTGCAAGTCAATTGTCATATCATACATTTTTGCATTTTATTTTCACTCATATATTCATTTTTCTGCACACTTTCCCCCATCAGATGCATTTTTGTAAACAGGGGTTATTGAACTGCATCGTAAAATTTAAATAAGTGCAAATTTCAAAAGATGGTTGTGTTTCCGTTCTCATATTGTTTCAGAACGTGAGAATTCTATGGATTCGGAACTGAAAAGAATTCTCACCCATTCCTGGTTCATTTACTTATTTAATGTTTACCCTTGTATGCTGCCGCTCCTCTAAGTACATGGAGGTGGGACTCAAAGTTTTTAAAACAACCTTGTGAGGTAGGTTAGGATGAGAGGTAGTTGTTGCGTGTGTGCGTGTGTAGATCATACAAGGATGGAATCCAAGAGCCGCATAGAACAGGAATAAGCCAGGCCAGGCAAGTTTCTTGTAAGAGTCTTTACTAGGCAAAGACATTAGACACAGTTCTCTCCACAGACAGTTTCCCCCACTCTCTGAGTTTTTCCAAGCTTCCCACCTTATCAGGCTTCCCAGCCAGCTACTGACCTTGGCAAACCTGGCGCTCTGTTCTCACAGCTTAACCCTTCTGCTTCAGGTTTCACTCTCTCTGCTAAAAACCCTGTCTGTGAGTCTCACAGCATGCTTCACTGACCAACAGCCCCCACCTGAGACTCACAGATTCACAGATTACAAATTGTTCATTGTTCATCATTACATTTCTACAATATTAACTTTTCATTACAATACATATCAGTACATGGTTTGTTTCCTTACAGTTTCTATTTACATTTTCAGTTCAGTTCTTGTTTCTTTATTTCTTTATTCACACAAGTTTCACAGATTCATTTTGTGCACTTTTATTTAATAATACATTTATATTTCATTCCTCAACACAAAACTTCCACATGAGATCCATTGTTTCTTTATCTATTGGTCCTTCTTTTTCCCATTCTACTGGATATTTGTCTGTTTCATTATTCTGTTGTGTAACATTAAATGTGAATCTTTGAGGTGGTTGACCTTTCGTTTTTCTTTCTGATCTCCTAACATTATCTATTTCCATTTCTTCCTCACTCTCTATTTTACTTGGACCTGCACCTGTTCCTGCACTGGTATTTGGCATTTCTGTATCTTGCATTGCCATGTCTTCACTTCTCAGCCTTTTCACAGTACGTTTGCCACCGTGTATTAGATCAGTCAATGCAGTTCTTAATGGAATTTGCTGCCCAAAAGGAACATCTGCTGCTTCCTGCTTGCTTGCACTATCTAGGATAACTGTTTGACTGTCTCTCCAAGGTTTATCTATCACCTTTATGCTTCTGCTTAACACTACTTGTTGTTTCTCAGGCAACCAAACTCTATAGTATGAATTCTGAAATCCCAAAATGCGTCCTGCCTGAGCTCTTGAGCCTAATTTACCATGCCTTTTCTGTTTTGCAATATGTACCCAGCATTTTGCCCCAAAACGCTCTATGTGTTTCACCCTGGGCTTTCTTCCAGTCAGTTTCTCATAGGGAGACATGCCTATTGTTCTGTGCATAAGGCGGTTCTGAATATAAACAGTGTACAGAATACATTCACCCCAATAAGTGTTATTCATATCTGCATCTGCTAGCATGGCTCTCATTGAATCCTGCAATAACCGGTTCCTCCTCTCTGCAGTTCCGTTGGAGGATGGGCTGAAGGGAGCAGTAAGACTCTGTATTATTCCCTTCTTTTCCAAATATGTTTTAAATGAATTACTGGTAAATTCTCCACCCCGATCTGATCTGATATTTTTAATAACAACCCCATATTGTGTCTCTGTCCTCTGTATAAACGCCTTTAATTTCTCTTCTGCTTCACTTTTCTTTTTCAATAAGAACACATGTGTAAATCTGGAGAAATGATCCACAATCACTAAATAAAACCTTGCTCCACCTTTTGAGCTCTGGACAGGTCCAGCCAAATCCACATGTATGAGCTGATAGGGTTCAGTGGTCGTGCTTTCACAGCTCTTATTTACTGGAGTCACAGTCATTTTTGTTTTATAGCATACCTCACACTCATCCACATGCTCACAATGTGTTAATTTCAAATCTTGACTATGCTTTGGGGTGTTTTGTACCTTTTTGAAATGTGCGTGTGCCAGTTTTCTGTGCCATTCATGTAAACAATTATCATGTTTATTTTTATTAACTCCTATCCAAGCACATGTGTGTTTATCAAGATTGCACTCAACCATAAACATTTGGTTCTGTAATTTCCCTTGCATGCATATTTCACCATCTTTTCTCACAAAACATCTATCCCCTTCAAATGTAACTTTACAACCTATTTGAGCCAATTTTCTCACTGATAGAATGTTATATTTTAAACCAGACACCAGTAATACATCTGTCAATATAGTTCCCAAATTACATAACCTGAGAGTGCCTTTTGCAATCGCGTCCTGAGTCGATCCGTCAGCCAGATAAAGCTTCTCCTGCGCCGGCTTTGAAGTGTAAAATAAACTAGAGTCTGTGATTAGGCAATTAGACGCTCCACTGTCGAGAAGCCACTTAGAGTTAATGAGTTTATTGTCCTCCTTAGTAACAAAGTTCATGCTTGTTCTCTGACTTCCAAAGTCCCTGTTATTTCTCTTCTTTAAACAATGTCTCTGTATATGTCCACGGGACCCACAAAAATAACATATTTTATTCTCTTGCCTGCTTCTTTGATTTTGTTGTTGTTGTACAGCCACAGTCTCTTTTAACTCTGTTTTCTTATTCTCTTGTCTTCTATTCCACTCTTGTTGAAGTTTCTGTTCTACAAAGTCCAAATTCAGATGTCCGTCGGGTAAAGTTTCCAGGCTAGAGACCAGGACATCCCATTTTTGATGAAATGAAGATAACAGGATATAGACCATCTGAATGTCACTATGATGCACTCCTCTATCTTGCAGCTCAGCATTTAATCTACGAAATTCAGCCAGATGCTCTGTCATAGTCACTTCATCTGTAAAACGCATCTGATAAAGTTTCCGTGCTAAACACAGCCTGCTCCCAGCAGTTTGCTGCACATGAGCGGCTCTTAGCTTCTCCCACATTTGATTAGCTGTCGGCTCATTACTCACCAGCAACAGTTGAGAATCAGACAGCCCCAGAGTAATAAAAGCCTTCGCTTTCTCGTCTTTCTTCAACCACGCTGCTGAAGGAGCTGCCGGAGGGGGGTTTCTACGACATCATTCAACTCTTCTTTAATCAGAACTGCTCTCATTCTCCATTTCCAGCTGGAGTAGTTTACAGCATTCAGTCTCTCCATCGGCATCCCGGATAACAGGTTTACAGCCATGTTGCCCACTCTTACTTGCCTCTCACTTGCACTTTGTTTCTCTCTGCAACAACGCCACGTCAACAGCTCTCGAACCCGCTACCTTGTATGATAAGCTGGGCCCATAACCCCTGTTGCGTGTGTGCGTGTGTAGATCATACAAGGATGGAATCCAAGAGCCGCATAGAACAGGAATAAGCCAGGCCAGGCAAGTTTCTTGTAAGAGTCTTTACTAGGCAAAGACATTAGACACAGTTCTCTCCACAGACAGTTTCCCCCACTCTCTGAGTTTTTCCAAGCTCCCCACCTTATCAGGCTTCCCAGCCAGCTACTGACCTTGGCAAACCTGGCACTCTGTTCTCACAGCTTAACCCTTCTGCTTCAGGTTTCACTCTCTCTGCTAAAAACCCTGTCTGTGAGTCTCACAGCATGCTTCACTGACCAACAGTAGTTACCCAATGAGTTTCAAAAAAGAGTGGTGATTTGAACCCTGTTCTTCCAGATCCTAATGCAACACTCCAGCAACTATACCACACTAGCATTTTCCAGCAGAGGTCACCCTTCAGTCTATGGCCTCATCACCCAAGAAAGGGTTTCAGATAGAAGGGGGAGACATTCTAGAGGAGACCACACAGGGCAAGATGAAACCGTTTGTTAGCTTGGTGTATAGACAGGGTACTGTTTTGTTCAAATCTGGAAGTGGAAAGTAGGTTAAGCCCACCATTACTTAGGAGAAAATGAGACTAGGACAGAAAAAAATACATTGGTGGGTCACAGTTGAATCGTACCCTTCCTTCAAGGAGTTCAAGTTACCATTCATGTGGTTATCTTATTTTTATATTCACATTTAGATATGTCAGGCTGAATAGTAGCGAATGGCCTGAGGCAGCAAGCTCCCTTGTCACTGAGCAGAGATCCAGAGAGTCCAAAGCCCAAACTCCTGCTACCTCATCTATCTGGCCACAACTGGTTTCACTTGTGGGTCCCCATCTCTGGAATATGCTCCCCAGAGAGGTCTGTGTGGTGCCTTCATTGCCATCTTTTCAGTTCCAGGTAAAGACTTATATTTCCCCCCCAGACATTTGATTGAGTAAGATGATGTGTTTGGTATTAGTTTGTGACCAGAGCTTTCTGTGGCTTTATAGGGATGGTTGTTGCTGTTTTATTATATATTTACTTTTGATTTAACAATCCTGAAAGTCACTTGGAGACTTTAAAGGAACAAGCAACATCATCATCATCAAACCAAGGGCTCCCATGATGTTTTACACCAGAAACAGCAATCCTTCATAAAGCCTCCTTATCTTACTACAGTCTTTTTCTGCCCCTGGGCCCTTCCAGCTGTTTTGGACTACATTGCCCATAAGTCCCAACCAGCATGGTTGTGTTGTCTGGGGCTGATAGAAGCTTCAGTCCAAAACGTCTGGAGGGTCCCAGTCTGAAGACACCTGCCTCACCCATTCATGGAAGGTTTTGCAAAAGAGTGAATCAGAAGAGTGAATCAAATATGGCAGGGAATGGTCTGATAAATAGAAATCCGGGAGGTGTTCGGGGTGAAGAGTGCTTCAAATTTCTATCCTGAACTTGGTACATCAGTTTTACTGCCAAGGATCCTTTTCTGGTCTTCCCCACTTTGCTGGTCTTCCCCACTTTGCAGAAGATTCTCTATGTATTGTTACCACTGGCTAAAATTCCCAGTCTGAGTTGATCTCTCCAATAGCATGAAGGATCTCGTGACACATTTGCAAACCAAAGAAACTCTCACAGGCAACCCACAACCAGACTAATATTGCAGCCTATTCTATGGGATACTATATAATGCTTCTTTCAAGACTAATTTCAATGGGGGGAGGTGACTCTGTGGGTGCCAGGGAAGGCCCCCATGGGCACACCACATTAGTGATCCCTGAATAAAGCAGATTGTGGAGGGCATGGTTTAAACTAGAGAAGAGAGACATATTGTGGGCACTGCATGCTGAGCCCCCTCCCATACACACACACTCTGTACCCAAATATTGATTCCTCAAGGTCATTTCTTTCAACTCACTAGATTACAAAGGCCAAGACAGGATCCTCGTTCAGAAATTTCTCTCAGATCTCCACAGAAAGTGTTTCTAATGAATCTTTGCCCTATTTCTATTCTCCCAAGGAATGCCCTCTCCCTAGGAGTCACCCACCTTCCTGAGTGGAGATGGTCCCTTCTGCACACGGAGCACAAGCAGAGCAACAAACCGGCTCTCCTTCTTGAACAACCTTCTTGTATCCAGGGCGACAGCTTTCGGTACACCTGGAGCGAGGCACCGTCTAGCCATAAAGAGAAGGAGGTGCGCCAAGGAGAAAGTGTTAAGAGTATTTGTGTCTATGGAATTCATGCACAGAGTTTGGAAAGGACCCATCAGGATCTCCAGTCCCACTGACCATAAGTGACCCCCACACACTTTTTAGAAGGAATCACTTTTGATGCAGAACTGCATGGCAAGAATACTTCTTTGGTTTATTTGCTTACTTCTTTCAACAATAGAAAAGACCCTTTCTCTACAATCGCTCAAGATGGTGTCCATGGTCCTCTTCCTCCATCTTATCCTCACAACAACCCTGTGGGGTGTCATGGCCCCGTCGGAGGACTCATCAGACAAGGATGACTCAGGAGTAACAGCAGCAGACCCAGAAGCAGCAGACCCAGGAGAAACGGAGGAAACTCCTGAGAACCCAGCTCCTTCTCCCCCTCAGCTGCAGAGCACCCCAGGCACAGCTGAAGCCCTTCAGCCAGATGCAGAAAGTGAACAGGATACTCCCCCCTCACCTGCAGAACGTAGACAGCAGAAGGTCAGGCAGAAGAGGGGCAGGCCTGTCCACTTAAGGCCAAAACGCTGATGGCTCACACCTGCTGACAAACCTGCTCCTTAAAAGACAAACCTTGGGTTCAGCTTGTTGCTGACTACAATGTCAGGTGTGGCTTTGTGTGTTTCCAGATTCCCTGAACCTTATCTTGGACTGACCCCTTAGCACTTGAACCTAGACCTCTACTGTTCTCGCTTCTGGACTTCTGGCTTGGCATGTAAGCTTGGAAAGGGCCTTGCCCTTATCATCTTCATCCTTGTTAGCCTGGCAGATTTACAACCAAGCTACCAGCTAACGACTTTCCCGGCCTGGTAAATACCCAGGAATTTCCAGCCCCGTGTGCATTGCTGTCTCAGTGCAGAGCTGACATGGGGTAGGATAGACAGAGAGACTGTGGCTGGCCCAGGATTGCTCAGTGTTGGTTTTGTGTAATTACAGGTCTTACACTGTGTAATATCATAGTTGAAGGATATTGACTGTTATCAGTATCAGGGCAGAAGGCACGGAAAGGGAAGGAAACCTGATGCCAAAGCTAGAAATGGAAAGGCTTGTTAAGAAGTGGATGTTCCACTGACCATAAGTGATCCCCACACCGTTTTTGCATGGAAAATCTCACTGAAATGGACATGGGTGAATTAAGGTCTGATGGATGGATTATCATGTATTTTTTCCTCATTTTAGTGGTGGGTAACACTTTATATTTCTGTGGGCCAGACAATTACATTTTGGGTAAACTAAAATGGTGGCCGTTCACTGCCAATGGAAACCAAACTTGGCTCCTGTTCAAAAGCCACACCACACCTGCTGAATCCTAAAAACCTGCCCTATGTCCTGGCACTACAAAGGGCAATACTCATAATACTAGAACTTGTGGGCATTCAAAGATCTGAATGTTAGAAGATTCAGGACAGAAAAAAGGAAGTACTACTTTACTCAGCGCATAGTTAAACTATGGAATTTGCTCCCACAAGACGCAGTAATGGCCACCAGCTTGGATGGCTTTAAAAGAAGATTAGACAAATTCATGGAGGACAGGGCTATCAATGGCTACTAGCCATGGTGGCTGTGCTCTGCCACCCTAGTCAGAGGCAGTGTGTTTCTGAAAAGTGGTTGCCGGAAGCCTCAGGACGGGAGAGTGTTCCTGCACTCAGGTCCTGCTTGTGTGCTTCCCCCAGGCACCTGGTTGGCCACTGTGAGAACAGGATGCTGGACTAGATGGGCCACTGGCCTGATCCAGCAGGCTCTTATTATGTTCTTAATGAAGGCAGTACAGCTGGGTCAGACTGGTTAGAGGTCCTTCTGAGCTGCTAAGGCCAATAGCCAACCACCATGGCTGGGCCAGCTATAAGCTCCAGGGCTGAAAAATACATGTGGAACTTCTACAAATGTAAGAGGCTCCTCAGTTCACATAATTGCTATACAAGGGTGAACCCTGGGCCGCCACCATCCACCCCTGAACTATATTCAACAGGACATACATCCTGGTAAGTGTGGAAAGGATTTCAGTGGAAATCCTCTGTGAGTTATCCAACAAATTACTAGACCTTAACAAATGATACATTGAGTAAAGTGCCCCTTACCTTGTTAAACCACTCAGGCCACACAATAGCATCTGGGTTAATGGTGAACTTTATGGTAGTAGATGCCTCTTTCGCTACACTTCCAATTTTCTCTCTACCAAGAGAGTCATTGGGAAAAATCAGCCAATTCTCAATATTATAGTGACCTGGCACCTCCCCATTCTCGTCAAAATGAAGGCCACCTATGGAAGCATTTGAAAACTGGATTTCTCTTAAGAAATGGTGAAGCTGGAATGATATGGAAAACTCCAGCATTAACAAAGCATGAAACCACATTGGCTAACTCATTCCTTCTCAGTTTGAGCCCTTATGAATTGGGGCCACTGCACATATCGTTTAGATCAGCCTTTCCCAACCAGTGTGCCTCCAGATGTTGTTGGACCACAATTCCCATCTTTCCTGACCTTGGCAATGCTGGCTGAGGCTGATGGGAGTTGTGCTCCAACAACATCTGGAGGCACACTGGTTGGGAAAGGCTGGTTTAGATTATAAACCTTATTCAGACATTCGTTTTCATTGATTTAAACATTTACAGACCACCTTTTATAAAAAAAAATAGCAAGGCAGTTTACAAAACAAAATCAGTACAAATTACAATTAACTGTAGGACTGTACACACACCTCCCCAACCCAATTTGTGGCTTCGATTTGTAAATATATATAAATCCTGATTTGGTCTGGACATATTTGTACCCTTTCCAAACCAGATACAGATATTAAGTATCCAGAAATCCCATTAACTTGCATTACAAAACAAAAATAGTCATAACCTTCTTGGTTTTGAACATAAGGACATGAAATTTGGGGATATGGCAGTCCCTAGAGAGAGTATTAATCCTGCCACATACCAGGTGGGTAGCTATGAGGATTTTCATATTAGCCTCCTCTAAGTTTTAAAGGTTTTAAAATTAAAATGGACACAACATTCTTTTTTTTTCACATAGGGACATGCAATTTGGAGGCATAGTAGTCTCTGTGGAGGTGAGTAATCCTGCCAAATTTCATCTGGGTAGCTCCAGATGTCATGCTAGCCACCTTTAAAGATGGCTTTTTCCATTTTTTAAAAAAGAAAAACCTCTGAGTGCTCAGTCATGCCAGTTCTCATGCTCCTGTATTTGTCCCGTTCCTTCAAAGCTTTGACAAAAAAAACCCTGAGGTTATTTTTTTTAATAAAATAGGTTTTTGAATCACTAGACACTGGTTGGCAGCATCAAGCCGGTACAGGTGGGCAGCACCATGGAGATAATATATGCACTTGTAGACATGACATTTGGCGACATGGTGGCCCCTAAAGAGGGGATGAACCCTTCTAAATATCAGGTGGGTAGCGACAGGAGTATACATGCTAACCCCCTTTAAAATTTAAAAGGTTGAATATTTAAAATGGAGACATCTCAGTTTGTTTTTCATATAGGGACTTCAAATCTGGAGACACAGAGAAGATTAACCCTTCCAAATATCAGGTTGGTAGATCCAGGGTATTTCATGCTAGCCATCTTTGAAGTTTCCTTTTTTCAAAAAAGATTTATAAAAAGACTGTGAGTGCTCATTCAGTCTTGCCAATTGGCAGGCTAAGAAATGCTCACATGGTTTAGCTGGTTAGGTAATAGTAATACTGTGTATCCCCCAAGGCTGTACCATGCAAGCTGGCTTCTTCTTATGGCTTGTGGTTAGCAACTGAAGTAATAATATTAACATTTAAGAATGGCTGGCACTCAATAAACTCTGAGATGAGTAATCAACAAAAGAAAAGACCACAGAAATGCTGTGGATGTGGGGTGGGTGGCTGTGCTAATATTTCTTAGCAGTGAGTGATAGAAAATTAATAAAAGCTAGAATACTGGGCTGTTTGGAAAATAAAAATATATGTTTTAAAAGACTGAAATGGCTGCTAGTAAATAAAATCTGACATTCAAGATAATGTGTGTAACAAACACACAGCTAGGCATGATGTGGCTGCGTTGATTCCTAAAAAAATAAGAATGAAAGAATTCAGCAGTAAACAAATAGCCAAATAAACAGAAGAGTGAATGGGGGTTTGTGGGAAGAAAATGTAAGCTTAGCAACCTTTGAAAAAACTGGTGTGACACATACACAGTCACACACAGAGTGAGAAAGAGTTATAAACAATTATCAAGAAATGGGGGGAAGCAGATAAGGCAGGCTTAAGAGACAAGATCTGCTACAGCCACTAGTCTTAGAAGTATTCTGCTTGGAGATTTACAAGACTGAGAGAGCCAAGCAGAATCCGCCTTACAGGTCAGCAACACAGCCCACCCAGCCCCACAAAAACAAGCACCATTAGACAGTAGGCCCTGCTCCTCCTCTCCCAACCCTTTTCTCCATCCTCATTTGCACAAATAGCTGTCAATAAAACGCAGAGACTCAGCATTTTATTCATGGTTTGTGATCCCACACCAAGCACTATGATTGGAGGAGCAAAGCTGTCTTCACAGCAGGGCTTCTGTTCTGACTGGCAGGAAGAGCTGTCGTGCAGTTGATGACTCAGGGCCAGCGTTTTCAAGGGCCAGTGTTTTCAAGGAAAAAGAAACTAAGATTAGGAGGCCTAGAGGAGTTACACGCCTTGCAGAAGCTTATCAGTAAAATACGTGCTGGGAGGTGCAATGGCTAGCTTGGAATGCAGATATGGGTGGAGAAATTAATGTGCCGGGTGCGTAAGAAATGATGGGCATGCATAAGTTAGAAGATGGACCAATGGAAAGGTGGCAGGATGGCATTAGGGGGCCAATTAGAATGTGCTATGAGTTTTTTTCTTGCATTGTATAAAACTGTAGCACCCTCCCATAAGGGGTGTGCTTGTTTTGCAAATTATCGCCTTGCACCTCTTCTGGCCAGAATGAAATAAAGCTTGTTGGACCCTTCAACTTGGGTGTGGTCATTTGGCTGTACTGCGCACCGGGCAACTAACCCATCTGGGAGACAACACAGAGTCAATAAAACAGATTTCCCTCACCCTGTTGTTCAGCAATATGGGGTGTGAGTGTGGGTGTGTTGGAAAGTACTACTCTGCTGAAGGAGCGAGAGTCAGTAAAAGATGTTGCCACATGAGTACCAGTGGCTTTTTAAAACTCCGAATAAGCTTTATTTGTAAGTGAATATCCAGAAATGCATCATCTGCCCATACGAAGCAGCAACTGACACAACCTGATCTGTATCAGCACAAATCAATGCCACTGTGAGAACAGGATGCTGGACTAGATGGGCCACTGGCCTGATCCAGCAGGCTCTTCTTATGTTCTTAAATATGCTCATCTGAATATGAACCACAGCACTACTAAAATGCTTCTTAAAAACCCACAAAAATTTCAAACATTTGAAAATAATAGAAAGTACTTAAAATCAGCATTTGGGAATGCTTTTGTGACTGAGGATCCTGCAACTAGCAAGTGGAAAACCATTCCCCTAGATGCCCAGTGTATATCTGTAGAACGTTATTCCACAGTATGGAGGCCACTGCAAAGAGGGTCCTCACAGGTCTACCCACAGTCAAGATCATCATGTGAGTGTCTTGCAGAAATGTCTGAAGGGAGAAGGGAGCTTTTGCATGCATAGTTTCCCATGTGATCTGCAACAGTGAGCGATCAGGGTTTCAGATCATGGGAAAGTCTGCAAATGCAAAGTTTCTCCCTTCTGTTCAGACTGTGACAGCTTTCAGTACAACTTACACAGCACCATGAAAGATGACACAGTGTTGTGAAAAATCTGCACATGCTCATTTACGGGCATAGATGCAAATTTTGAAACAGGTCCTATCTGTGCTTTCCAGAAACGGTTAAAGACATTTTTGTTTTGACAGGGTTTTCTATCTAGATGAAAATGACTCTGGCTTAGATGTTCCTTTGTGTTTTTGTATTGTGTTTTATAATGTCTGCATTTTTGGTGTTTTAAACACTTTTTTTAGCTGTTTTTATTATATTGGGTTTTTGCTATATTGCAAAATACCTTGGGGTCTCTTGACAAAGGGCGGTATAGAAATGCTTAAATATACATAAACAAACAAGCAAACAGTACACCTCAACATAGGGGGAAGAATGTTGGTAAGAAAATTCAAGGCATGGCAGAGTCAGAGGGGGAGATGGGAAGAGTCCAGGTTCTGTTGGGAAAGATGGATCTCTATCAGGGTACCAGGAAGGAAGCACTTGAAACCGGATGAGTCTTCTTACATAGCCATTACGGGTAAGAAGGCTGTCCTTCACAAGCAGCCTCACAAATTAGATTTTCCTCAAAGATGGACAAATTATTTTTGTCTCAGCACTAAATTTGATGCTACAGATGGAACAATGGATAGCAGTTTGCAAAAAAGGAAAGGAAATACCTGCCATGGCTGTAGCCTTTGAGATGCCAACCTGTCTCCTCCACCCACCATCAACATCTGCTTTGAACTAGTTGAATATGCAGCACATAAGGCCTGAGCCACGGCTTGGACACTGAAGTAAGTTCTGAAGCTGTCTTGAGACAGGACTCTCTCCAGCTCCTCTTGGGGCAGAGCGTCCAGTTCCTTCTCCTCTGTGCATCTTGTCCAACCTCTCACTGATAACACATGTTCTGAATAGGAACAACGAAATGCTTTCCCCCAAAACTGTAGAATAACAGGGGAAACTGGAGCATAGTAGACATTTTTTGTTATTTTTTGGGACTTCATGACAAAGGACAGAGAACCATGGATGCACTTGAATTTCTCAGGAGCAAGAATCAAATTGCTGTCGATGTCCTGAAAATGTGTTGTAATCCAGAATCTTGACTGAAATTGTTTCTCAAGTATCTGCAGTAATACCATAAATAGATTCCTTCCTCTCAGAGTGTTTTCATAGTGAATAATTACTCTGACTTCTTTCCATATATCAACCGCTTCAAACAGGTCGGGTGTTTCAAAAATATTCTTTTCAACTAGCTTTTTTGATAAGGCTATACAGATTCCACTGCTCAACAACAGAGGGGTTAGTGTACTCAAGAATCTTTCTCCATTGTCATTGTCTTGACCCAAGAGGCCAATCCACGTCCATCCAAAATGAAGGAGCAACTTGACAATCCCCCGGCACTGAATTTCATCTTTGGGGACCATCCGGTAGACAAAAGGGAACTGGGTCTTATCATCAAGAACCTGAGCATTAAAGCCATAACTGATCTAGTGAGGAAAGGAAGAGATGAATGTTTTGTTTTATTTCAGGATAAGAAGCAGACATTTATTAAGCTGAAATGATTAATATCTAACAAAATTTGTGATAGCTTTGGCTGATGGCAGTTTGGGTCCCAATCATCTGGAGGGATCTAGGTTGGTGGAGGCTAGCATTTGAAGAAAGAGCCCTAAATGCATAGGTCAGACTTTCCCAATTTTCTGTTGCCCCTTCTTGACTCCCTGGAGCAACTGCAATTCCCTGTCCCTCCATGGCTCCCCCTTCATACCTGTGGGATTTTGTACAAGCCTGACATGGTTGAAATCTCTTTTGAGATTGCAGAATTGGCCCCTTCAAGAACAGCCAGCAACTTGTTCCTTTTTCCATAGTTATAGTTTGGAATGTTGCTTCCTCCGCCAGCAAGCAGGTCGATCATGGCATCAGAGGTCATCCTGGCATCAAAATAGTTCTCATAGAGGTTGTAGCCCAGGGAGATGTTGGGTAAGAGCCTGGGATCCTGGTTGATCTCCTGGATGGTGAACAGGAAGGCCAATAAAGTCTAGTTGACACTCTGTAATAAATCAATCAATTACAAAGTGTCAAACTACTATTCAAGATTTAATGATGGTCTGCATGTTTGTAGTGGGGAGGGGACAAAGAAGAGACATATCCCTGTTGCAAGGTAAAAAATCATGTTAGGTAACAGCCTGGGATCCTGGTTGATCTCCTGAATGGTGAACAGGGAGGGCAAGTTGTGCCAGAAGTACAGAGGGAAAAACCTGTAAGAATTAATCAGCTAAAATGTGTCCAACTGCTATTCACCATTCAAGGAAATAAAAATGTCAATTCGATGAACACATTCTTTCTTTTATCCGTCAGGGTCTTTCCAGGCAATATAAATCTCACAATTGCTGATCCCCAAATAGTAATCTGTATGCTTGTGCTGGGGGCAGGGTGAGAAGAGACAAATCCATTTTCCCCTTCAGAATACAAATGGGGAGATGGACTCTCCTTTGCAGAAGAGAAGAAGTACACAACCTTTGATTGATTGATTGATTGATTGATTGATTGATTGCACTTGTATACCGCCCCATAGCCGAAGCTCTCTGGGCGGTTTACAGCAATCAAAAACATTAAAACAAATACACAATTTAAAAACATATTTTAAAAACAATTTAAAACACAATTTTAAAATTCAAAACAATATAAAAACAATTTATATATATATATATATATATATATATATATGCATGCCCTGAAGTATTGGGAAATTTTTGCAAAGGTTGCAGTTGCTTCAGTGGTCTTGACTGCTTCAAAGGGGGTGCATAAATGCTCCTTTGATGAAACGGAGAGCTCAGGCTATACTAAAAAAAGGGGGGAGCTGCAATTGCAATCTCCAAGAGCATCTGTCATGAACCACCCTGTTCAGATCTTGTAAGCTCATGTCTGTGGCTTCCTTTATGGAATCAATCCACCTCTTGTTTGGCCTTCCTCTTTTTCTACTCCCTTCTGTTTTCCCCAGCATGATTGTCTTTTCTAATGAATCATGTCTTCTCATGATGTGTCCAAAGTATGATAACCTCATTTTCATCATTTTAGCTTCTAGTGATAGTTCTGGTTTAATTTCTTCTAACACCCAATTATTTGTCTTTTTCTTAGTCCATAGTATCCACAAAGGTCTCCTCCAACACCACATTTCAAATACTTTACTTGCTACCTTTATATTAGGCAGTTATGCTAAGGACAGAGGGGAAAACTGTGCACTGCCATTTCTGTTTAGACCACTAAGAAAGACCCATCTGAGCTGTATCCTGTGCCTAAGCAAAGAGGCTGTTCTTTGGGTGGAAACGATGCTGGAATCTGCTAATTATCCAGTCGCATGTGATCTTGCCAGGATTAGATGCTCTCAGTGTTCACGAAGCCCCCAACTGTTCTTCACAAGGCAACAGAGGGGTCAAGTAGGGGAAGTGTTTACCAGAGGTGACCACTAGTGGGGATTAAAAAATATTATATAGTTAGATACGTTAGATAAAAATCTATGGTGTGAATGTACTTGGACCAGGAAGAATGAGTGTGACCACAGCAAGGAGAAATTCATCAGGAGAGCTTTAAACTGAATCCTAAGGGGGAGGGAGACGTTAACTTGATGGTAACAACTAACAAAGGCTTGTACACAGCAAGAGGAACAGAGAAAATGGCTCTAATGGGACCCAGTAGTAGTCTTCATAAGAATCTGACAAGGAAGCAGGGCCGTAAATCACATGGTGTTTGATGTCTGTATACTAGTGCTCAGAGTATGGGAAACAAGCAGGACGAACTTGAACTCTTAATGACAATGGAAATGGAGTGCCTTCAAGTTGATTCCGACCTATGGCAACCCTACGAATAGGGTTTTCATGGTAAGTGGTATTTAGAGGGGGTTTACCATTGCCTTCCTCTGAGGCTGAGAGGCAATGACTGGCCCAAAGTCACCCAGCAAATTTCATGGCTGTGTGGGGATTCGAACTCTGGTCTCCCAGGTCATAGTCCAACACCTTAACCCAGGCTTTCCCAACCAGTGTGCCTCCAGATGTTGTTGGACCACAACTCCCATCAGCCTCAGCCAGCATTGCCAATGGTCAGGAAAGATGGGAGTTGTGATCCAACAACATTTGGAGGCACACTGGTTGGGAAAGGCTGCCTTAACCACTACATCACTCTGGTTCTCTTGAACTCTTAATAGAGGAGAGTAAATATGACTTGATAGGTATAACTGAAATTTGGTGGGATGACTTCTATGACTGAAATATAGCAACTGAGGGATGTAACGTTCAAAAAGAAGGAATAGAAAGGGAGGCGGAGTTGTGCTACATGTTAAAATATATATCCCTACACAGAAACACAGGAAGAGAATTAGGAGGAAGGAGGAATGGTTTAATTTGGCTAAGAGGGATTTTCCCCTGAGCCTCTGGGTTAGGAAGGAAGCCCATTCCCCCAATGAAAAGCCTGGCATCTATTTCCCTGTAGGAAGCTGCATGATTTGAGTTAATTCAGTGTGTGGTTTTGATCCCTGATCAGACTCATTTGCATTCTGGTGTCACATTCTTCAAAAGGCAACTCAGTAGAATAGCTGGGTAAGTGTTTTAAAAGGGATGAATAAGGAGAAGAGAAAATAGGATAGGAGTGTGGCCAGTGGCCAGAGACGATGAGAGCTATCGTCTGGCAAAATTTGGAGGGATACAGGCTGCTGAGCCCTGAAAATAGGGCTCCTTCCCTGATAAAGTGGAACCACTGGAGTGCAGGGGAAATGTAACACCCATCTGCAAATAATTACTTACTTCTCAAGCTCGAGGAAAGGGGGATGGGAAAAGTTGTATGAATTTTGCCAACCAAAAT
This sequence comes from Rhineura floridana, assembly GCF_030035675.1. Lineage (NCBI taxonomy): Eukaryota > Metazoa > Chordata > Lepidosauria > Squamata > Rhineuridae > Rhineura > Rhineura floridana. Next base: position 219,643,793 of record NC_084482.1, on the reverse strand, counting down.
GCTTTGGAGAGATGATCGCACTTATGAGGAAGTCTCCAGGCCAGTAGAAATTGAGTGCTCCATGTTTTTCCCTGATCAGATTCAAGGAGCATTTTGCTTTCAGGTTCCCACAGATTCCATCGTGCATTAGCAGCTGAAGTAGCAACAGAAACAGCAGGGAGATCATTCTGGCTCTGCCTCCTGTGCTTATCTTAATAATAATAATAAAATTTTATTTGTGAGTCGCCTATCTGGCCGAATTAACGGCCACTCTAGACGACGTACAACTTCACAGTAAAAATACAATAAAAGCCAATGAGGACCACAACAATAATAATATTACCATATTAAAAACTAACCCACCCCAGAGGTCCCGTAGGCCTGCCTGAACAGCCAGGTCTTTAAGGCCCGGCGGAAACCTATCAAGGAAGGGGCATGGCGGAGGTCAAAAGGAAGGGAGTTTCAGAGGGTGGGGGCCACAATTGAAAATGCCCTCTCTCTGGTCCACACCAGCCTCACTATCTTAACTGGTGGGACCGAGAGAAGGTCTTGTGTGGCTGATCTTGTTAGGCGGCATAATTGGTGATGCTGGAGGCGCTCCTTCAGATAAACTGTCTTGAGAGTCTTCCTCTCTCCTCCAGACCCAGCTAAGCAGAAGAAGCCAAAAGCTTGCAAATCACAACCTGCGGTGGCTTTACAGATATGGGTGGCTTCAGAGCCATTAAACTCATGCATGCATCGCTCTTGCCTCCCTTTCACTTGCTCTGAATCTTGACTCACTCTTTCTCTGACACAGGACAGGAGGTATTCTCTGCACCACCATTCTTCCCCAGGCACAGTGGAATAAATAACCTCATGCTGCCCTTGATTCTGATGTTTGTGCACTCTCCAGAAATATCTCTTGAGCTTTGGAATGAGCAAAGATAAATCACCATGATTGTGACCATTATACAGGGAAGAAAGTTAATCTCTCGAACATCCTGGAGTCTCTGAGTGACTCAAGGGGCAGGTGCAGAGATGGAGATAAACATGTTTGTGAGAAACTGCAGATGCAGCTCCAAAGTTTGGCATGAGACAAAGTGTGTCTTTGTGTATGGAGTTTGGTGTGAACTTTCCAGACAAGAGCATTAAAAAAGTCCTGCAGTTGCATCATTGTAAAGACACATCTAGTCCAACATCCTGTTTGCCACAAAGGCCAGTAAAACACCCCTGGGAAACTCACAAGCAGGGCATGAGGGAAAGTGGTGTTCTTCCCAGCAACTGGCATTCAGGGACATGCAACCAATGGTTCTGGCATTTGGGTAATCCTCTTTCAAAACTCTCTAAGTTGGTAGCCATCACCACATCCTGTGGCTGAGAATTTCTCAGTTTGTGCTCTGTGAAGAAGTCCTTGGGTTCTAGTTTTATGAGGAAAACCTCTCCCTCCCCACTTTTTCCACACCATGAATAACCATATGCACCTTTATCCCTTCCTCACTTTTTTCTTTAAGTCAGAGTCTGCCAATCTTTTTAGGCCCATGGGCACATTTGCGTTTTTGAGCAAGCACTGCGGCTGCCACCTCTTCTGGTCACTCCTCTCTCCCCAAGACTATCTCAGAGAGAAAGAGAGAAAATGTGCGTACACTTCTGGGTAAAAGTCTGATCCAGGGAAATGTATCTGAGCACAAAGAGCTGAAACAGGAAGTGGGAACGAGTGTCACACTTGTAACTTCCTCCTTCAGCTCCAAGTACATTTCAATCACTCTCTCCACCTCGTGACCCAAGCGGGGAAGGAGTGTGTGGTCTCAGAGGACTCACAGGCAGCAGAGGAAGACTCAAGGGAAGTATTGTGCCCATAGGCACCACATTGGCGACCCCTGTTCTAAATGTAATAGCTCCAGACATTCAACCTTTCTTCATAAACGATAATTCTTCCCTGGATAAATTTGGGAACTCTTTTCTGAATGTGTGTGGAATGGGATGGGCCCCATATTAGGTAATGTTACTATTTCCTTTCTCATCCCAAATGCATTTGAGCGTTCTCATTTTTAAATTCTCTCCTTCTCCCCCGACCCTTTAGAACAAAATTCCACAGTTTGAGGGTGTGCTGTGTGAAGTCCTTCCTTCCGTCTGTCCTTAATCTTCCAACAGTCAGCTTAGCTGGATGTCTCTGACTTTGAGTATATAAGATTTGGAGAGAAACAGGCCTTCTCCAGCCTCACAGTGCAAATATGTGAGATGGGGGGAAGCGGAGGCAGGCTCCATAGATTGAATGGGGGACTAACCCACCAACCTCAGCCTGCCCCCCTCATCCAACCCCCATCTGCCCCACAACCTGTCAGGCCTCAGGTGGTGGTTCTGACCATCGTTGGCTCTGACTGCGCCTCCTGTGGGTCTCCCTGCCTATGGGTCCCACTGAGCACCAACCACCACTTGGGGGAGAAGCAGTTTCTCCCTCCCCATCCTCACTCATAGATTCACTGAGAGAAAGACTTCCAGCGGCTACTAGCCATGATGGCTATGCACTACCTCCACTGTGAGAGGCAGCATGCCACTGAATCACACCAGTTGCTGCACAAGGTGAGTGAGAGAGCGGTGTTGTCCTCAGGCCCGTGAGAAGAAAATGCCGGACTAGACAGGCCTTTGGGCTCTTTCTATGCTCTCTTTCCAAAGGAAGGTGTTGATGAGCTAACCGGTAGCATACATAATATTGGTCTGGATTGCTCAATGTTCCCACTCAGTGAAACAGGAGGGGGAATCTTTGGCCCAGGGGCTGAAAGTGGCCCTCCACATCCCTCTACCTGGCCCTTGATATTATCTCTAGGCCACACACCCCTACCCAGCCATGCCCCCTACTGGTCCTGCTTTGCTCCTTCCTTTAGTGTTTTTGCCTGGCTGGACTCTGCCTTTGAACTATCCTCATGCTTCTTGCTTCCCTGGATGGATCATGTGATGGATTTGCTCTGTCCAGGGGAGAAGTCTCAGAGTGCTGTTTGTGTAGAAGGCTGTAAGCCTGGCAGTTAAGATGCAAGCTTCAGATCTCCCTGCGAGAGATGCCACGTAAAAGCGGAGAGTGATGCCCCCCTCCTCACATTAGCACACATGAAATTTAAGATTTGGGAACCAGGGCCAGATTATCCATTAGGCTTACTAGGCTAAAGCCTAGGGGCCCGGAGCTCTTGGGGGCCCGTGCATAAACTAAAAAAAATTATCGCGGGACAAGAGCTTCCGAACCACCCGCCATCCCCCTGCTTCACTTACCTTTTTCTCCACTGTTTTTTGCAGTTTGCCATCAATCAAGATGGCAGCCAAGGTTTCCCTAAGGGGCTGAAGCCTCTGCCGCCATCTTGGTTGATGGCACGCATGCGTCCTACATGCGCGCATTGCTGCCATCAACCAAGATGGTGGCAGAGGCTTCAGCCCCTTAGGGAAACCTCGGCTGCCATCTTGATTGATGGCAAACCTGCACGAAAAAAAGCAGAAAGGTAGGGAGAAGAGGGCCCCAAACACCAATCAGCCTAGGGGCCCTCCTCAGCTTAATCCGGCCCTGTCGGGAACAAGTCTTCAGACAGAGAAGACCAGCTAACACATTTCCTTTACTTATAAAGCTTAAGCAAACATTACATAAGAAAGAATAAGTTAATCAGCATAAAATCAAAATAAAAGCAGGTGAAGGCATTACACATCTTAAAGCCTAACAGATCTAAAGTCCTGATATATAGACCAGAAAAAACACATTGATGCGATCTATTTGATGCAGAGCTGAGGTATCTTTAACTACTTGGATCTCACAAGGGTATCTGGGAATGCAAGCATTAATGAGCCTCTCCTAGGAGAAGACTGGCTTGATATTAAAATATAGGAATATTTATACTAAATTCTCCTTTGAAGATTACAAGCTTATGAACAATTCCTACCTTAATTGCTGCTTATTGCAATTGTCAGAGAAAAATTAACCATTCTAAAATATAACAAGAAGGTACATTCCTCAATCTATCTGAATACATGAAAGAAATAAAACAATAAATTTCAGTAACAGAATAGTATATTAAATCTCTTAGGCATGGGAAGATATCTGGTTTGCATCTGAACACACTAAGGAATTATCCGTTCATTAATGTTTTTCAATGTTTATACAAACAATTGTCCAACTAACTAGAACTACTTACCAAGTTACGATATTGCATTGCTATCTGTGTGATTGAGTTGCTCCTAATTGATGGTAGTCACTGTGAGATTTTACGTCTTTGAAATAAGCTTGAGGTTTATCTTTTTATGACTAGAGACATTGGGATTGGGGTACCCAAACCTTGGATTGTGGGTGTGCTTTCTGTCATAATGGTGAGACCCCCATGAATAGACAAAGGAATGCTTCATTCCCAGTGTATTAAACTTAGTTGTGCCCCATTTGGTTGAGGGGAATTATTAATAGTAACTCTGAATCCTTCATCATCTCTGGTTAGAAGTGGGAATATCTGTCACAATGGAGGATAGACAGGGTTGTGTGATTATGTGTAGAAATGAGCCTACTGTACATTTATAGTCATTGTTCTGCTCACTTTTGCCTCTGGAACTCCCCACCATTGGCATGTGACCCCTTGGAGATTGCCCAGAAAGAAATTCTGAAAAAGGTCAGAAAAAGGTTGTCAACCTCCGCAGTAAAATGTGGTGTCGAGCTCATAATGGTCAGAAGTAACTACTCCATGCAGTGCATGTATATTCACATATATTTCTTCATCTTGACTTTTATGAAGGTGCTTTGTCAGTAAAGGCCAGGCCAACCTGACCTTTCCCCCCACGTTGACCCACCTCAAGACCCGGGAGCTGCTTCTGTGAGTTCTCGCAAACATGTTTTCCTCCAGCTCTGCACCTGTGTCACTCAGAGACTCCCAAATGTTGCCATGGTAATGCTTCTTTCCCTTATAATTATTTTTCTTGTTGCCAAAACTCAAGGGATTTACCCAAAGATTGCCTGTGAGACCAGTTGCCTGAACATCAAAACCAAGGGCAAGATGAGGTGATTTCTTGCAATGGTGCATAAAACGTCCCTTGTGCTCTTGGGGCTCTTGGGGGCCCGTGCATAAACTAAAAAAAATTATCGCGGGACAAGAGCTTCCGAACCTTCCGAAAGCATGTCTTGACCATTCCCCAGTTCCCTGAGAGACCCTAAGATTGTTTGAGTCCCTGAGGTCCAGCCTCTGAAGGAACCCCTATCTGGCACACCTTTTCAGCTGTTTTTGGATGTTTCCTTATTTCAGCACCAATTTCTGATATTCCTGCAACTGATCTCTCTTCCCTTTGTTGAATGGACTCTTACCAATACCTGTTCTGATTTCCCTTGAGTCTAAGCATTTTGTTTTTACCCAGGCAAAATCTTCCTTCTGCTTTTGCAGATCCGTCCAGCCTTGTCCTACAATCCCTGCTTCCACGCCCTGTGCCATAGAAGTCATGGCTTTTCCCATACAAACTTTCTTCCAACTTTCGCTAACAACATCAGCAGTTCAGAAGAAGAAAAGAGTACACATCCTACATCACAGATCAATAGTGACTGGCCCCTTTTCACTGGAAGTCCTGCCCCCTTCTGGGATCGCTTTGCCTTTAGGATTCAGCCTGCATGGCTATTTCAAGGTGACACCCGAAATATTGTTTTCAGGGAGCTTCTGACCACTCTATGCAACTGTCTCATCCTCCCACAATCCAAAGGGATGGGGTTAGAGTCCCCCTGAACTTCTTCATGGCCCCTCAAGACCCATTTGTGTTTAACGGCCTGTTTAATTTAAATATTGTTTGTGAGTTGAGTTCTGACCCCTCTAAGTGATTGTCTCGTCATTCCTGATAATAAGAAATGTGTTTTTATTTCCCCTGAACTTCCTTGTGGCTCCTGAACCCCCATTTTTGTTTAAGGGTCCAATTAACCTAATTGTTTTTGAGGTGACTTTCTCATTATTTCTGATCATAAGGATTTTTTTTTAGTCCTGCTTGACCTTCCATGTGACCCCTGAACCCTTCTGGTTTAAGGGCCCGATGAACCTAAATATTGTTTTGGGGTGTGTTGTAATCTCTCTGTGAACCTGTCCTATCACCACTGACCCTACGGAAGAGGTTTTGTGTCCCTTAAACCATCTGTGCTGCCCTGGAAACAGGAGGGCCCCTGTTCCTATTTCTCTGTGATGGAAACTAATTTTTTTTCAGGATGTCATGTAACCTCTCTATGATTCCATCATCTCTGATTCTGAGGAAAAGGTTTTGAGCTTCCAGCCCCTTGGGTGGGTTCCAGGCCCAAACAGAAGTTCAGAAGGACTCAAGACCCATTGCTTAGGATTAGGATGGATGAGATGGTCGCATCGGTGGGTCACAAGCCACTCCAATTCAGGGGGAATCCATACAGGGGGAATCCTAAGCTAATGGGAGCAGGACACTTCCCAATTCTCATTTCTAGGTTGTATACTCTATTCTTCTCTAGTATAAGCAGCCAAGAGGGTACCTCCCACTACTCTTATTTCTTGCTAGCCCTCTACTACCTCTTTTTTTCCTCCCCTTGGCCCAGCTGCCCCCACAAAGTCCCTTAACCTACATTCCAATCCCCTTAATCCTGCCAGAATGGACCATATTGATGGCTCCATTTTGTGACTCAGTAAAAAAGCAGCAGTGAGGAACTTCAGAGCCTCACCCTTAACTGCTTACATTTACTCCTCCTCCATTTTCTCCAGGCAGCAAGTCTTGATGGGGTGGCTTTTTCATGTTTCTGTTTTGGATTTAACTTATTTCGTATGGCTACTTCCCCACAACCACCACAGAAATGAAAGGCAAAATAAATACAGTGCCGTGAAAAAGTATTTGCCCCCTGTCTGATTTCCTGCATTGTTGCATATTTTTGTCACTGAATGTTGTCAGATCTTGAACCAAACCTAATATTAGGGAAAAGGGATCCTGAGTGAACAAACAACACAAAATTTTGATACTTATTTCATTTATTTATTAAAGAAAGTTAAGGAACACCCAATGTCCCAGTGTGAAAAAGTAATTGCCCGCTTCTGCTCTGGCGCAATCAACTGTAGCGCAGGGAGCTCCAGCCGCTGCACTTCAGCTGACAGTGGTCCCCGCGCTACAGCTAATTGCTCCACTGGCACCGTATTAGCAGAATGCCGAAAAGCAGGGCGCCGAAAAGCGGGGCCCTACTGTATATTATATTTTTTGTTTTAATTTTTTTTGTTGAACACCATTTAGAGATATTTATAGCATTTAGCTGATTATAAATACTTTAAATTTCAATGTTTCACTCGGGGGAAACTTATCCACTTTCCCCAATAATTAGTGGCATGGCCATCAGCTTTATTCTGTTCCCAAACATATGCTGATCCATGCACAGACAGACAGACACAAAGGGGAAAAAGGGCAGATATTATCAAAGAGCACATAACAACCCATGTGACCTTAAAAAAAGAAATAGATTAAAAACTGCAACCCTAAACGCACCACCCACTATGACCCCAACATCTTTCTCATCAGTCACTGGTGGTTCAGTCCCTGTATTCACTATGGGGTCTGAACAGACCAGGAATGAGATCTTGGGGTCACAGAGAATCTTTTGATTATGATGTCGGCCCCATGTGTGGCAGCTGTGATAAAAAGCAATTTTGGTGCTAGAGATCATTAGGAAAGGGAATGGAAATGAAAAGCAAGAGAGGATTTGCAGTCTTTATGCTAATTTGAAGCCCAATTCTGGCATAAGAGTGGATCCTTTTCAATTTAGTACTTAGGAATCTTTTGGAAACCAAAGAGGCTGCATCTCTCTGCCCAGGAACTCTCCTTTGTGGATTTTCTCTCCTTTGTCTTTTCCTTTTTATATTACTTTCTCCCACTTGATGGATCATCACCTTGCAGTGGTGAGTGGGCTTGCATGTTCCAATGAACCCTGTGAGTGATGCTGTCAGGAGTCATGTACTCCCAGCAGAGTCACTCATGGCGGTAAGGTCAAGGGAGAGAAACCAGACAAAGAACAATCCAAGAATGTCCTCAATGGCAGAACAGGCGGAGGATAACAATGTGTGTGCTACAATGGCTGTAAAGGAGGATGAAGGCTGTAGCAGATAAAAGACTTCCAATTGTCATGGTATCCATGCCATTAGATCAAAGCCTTTTTCTGTCAAGATTGTGTGTTGGTCATTGTGCACCCATATCCCCACATAAAACAAATTCACGCACAGGAGTCTTCCAACCAAATTATCTTGGAAGGCAATCTTACTCGGCCACAAGTGATCGCCAATGAATGAATATGTTACGGATTACTATTATGAATGAATGAATATTACTTTCTGTTGCTGAAGAGGTGTTTTCTTTCACCTCCACCACGTACCACCACTCACCTCCAGCCTTGCAGAATAAGGAAAGATATATTAAACTCTCTCTCAAACCTATCAATCAGCTGGCCAAAACCTCTTTCCCTATTTTCTGCTTTTAAGCCCAGTCAGGCCCTCATGGAGTCTGAACTGACAGTGGCTGACCAAGAACAAGACCTTGGGGTCATAGTGGGTAGGTCACTGAAAATGTCGACCCAGTGTGCGGCAGCTGTGAAAAAGGCAAATTCCACGCTAGGGATCATTAGATAAATAAAACTACTGCCAATATCTGCATTTCTTTGAGAATTTTCTCTTTTTTTGCCTGATTTACAATACCAAAACAAATCATTACATATTTAATATGTCCATAATCATCATTTGATCAGTATCCTTAGACTGAAAATTTTATTCAATGCCTTCACCTCCCAGGTCTTCTTCATTTGGTTGAGGACAACATTGTATCAACACCTCACAAAACTTCCCTGCCTGAGCAACATCAAGGCCACATAAACTGCTGTGCGGAAGCATCCTCTGTCTTGTTTTGAAATTCTAAAAACACATTTGAGTAGAGATGATTGTGTGAGGAAAGAAAGGTCTGTGTCTGTCCACAAAGAGCTGTGAAACATCTCTCAAATTACTTTCAGCACTTCTAAAAATGAGTGCCTGAAGCCAATCTCACTTTTGACATCTACCACACCCATTTCTGAGTTCTCTGGAACATGGCTCAGAAGCAAATGGCCCACCCCTCTCCATTCCTACCTGTGGGATTTTATAGAGCCCCAATAAGCTTGAAATTTCGATGTTTTGAGTATCAGTCCCTTCAAGAAAAGCCAGCAAGCTATTCCATCTACCACACTTGTAGTTTGGAATGTTAGCCTGCCCAGTAGATAGCAGGTCTAACAAAGCATCGTACGTTAATGGTGTGACGCTGGAGAACGTTGATCACTCCTTGGCAGCCATCTCTCTGTAAAAGCTGACATCGATGCTGACATTCAACATCGTCTGAACTCTGCAAGTGCAGCATTCTCCCGAAGGAAGCATAGTGTTTGAGGAATGGGATATTCACAGGGAGACCAAAATGCTTATTTACAAAGCCATTGTACTACCGACCTTACTGAATGCCTGTGAAACATGGACCATCTATAAACGTCACTCCCAACTTCTTGAAAGATTCCACCAACGCTGCCTCTGGAAAATTCTGCAAATTATTTGGGAAGACAGATGGACTGATGTTAGCAGTTTGGAAGAAGCAATTTTTTTCTAACCACAACTTCCCTTTCCCAGAGCTAGCAGGCATCACCTGTCCTTTCACCCTTTCCTTGGTACATTGCTGTTTCAGCTAAATATGTGCTGACAAAGAAAGCCATAGCAAACAATAACATCTATTTCAGCATATTGATTATCCCAGCTTTTATTATTTTGGGAAGGGTCAAGGTCAGCTCCTTCCTCAATAGGAAGCAGGCCTTTAGTATAGTGGCACCTACCCTTTAGAATTCCCTCCCTTTAAATATTAGATAGGCACCATCTCTGTTATTTTTTGGCACCTACACAAGACCTTTCTCTTTGAACAAGCCTTTTAAGTAGAGACCTTATCCATGAAGATGTTTGCTTTATGCAGCAGAGTTCATTGGAGATGTCATTCATTCATTCATTCATTTTCATTGGCGATCACTTGTGGCTGAGTAAGATTGTCTTCCAAGATAAGGTCTTTAACAGTGGGTCCGTAAGGGACTGTGGAGGCCAATTCAGGATCCACACAGCCTCCCACAGTGAGAACATAAGTTTCCAGATGGAAGATGGTCACGATGAGGATTTGTTTGATGTGCCTTTCGCTTACCTAGCTTGTTCCGTTTGCCCTGTATTCGTGCTTAAAGGAATATGAAAGAGAGAGGTGTCTATCTTAAACAAGAAAGAAAGTACATGTTGATTCTTCCTGATCTCTCAGTGGCTTTCAATACCATTGACCATGGTATCCTTCTGGGAAGACTGGCTGAGTTGGGAGTGGGAGGGACTGCATGGCGGTGGTTCCGCTCCTACTTGGCGGGTCAGCTCCAGAAGGTGGTGCTTGGGGAACATTGCTTGGCACCTTGGACTCTCCAGTATGGGGTTCTGCAGGGGTTGGTTCTGTCCCCCATGCTGTTCAACATCTACATGAAAGCATTGGGTGTGGTCATCCGCAGCTTTGGAGTGCATTGCCATCAGTATGCTGATGACACGTAGCTCTATTTCTCCTTTTCATCTTCTTCAGGTAAGGCTGTCAATGTGCTGAACCGGTGCCTGGCTGCGACAATGGACTGGATGAGGGCTAATAAACTGAGGCTCAATCCAGACAAGACTGAGATGCTGTTAGTGAGTGGTTCTTCTGACCAGATGGTGGGTGTCCAACCTGTCCTGGATGGGGTTGCAGTCCCCCTGAAGGAGCAGGTTCATAGCTTGGGGGTTCTCCTAGAACCATCTCTGTCACTTGAGGCTCAGGTAGCCTCGGTGGCATGGAATGCCTTCTACCAACTCCGGTTGGTGGCCCAGCTATGCCCCTATCTGGACAGGGATAACCTGGCTTCAGTTGTCCATGCCCTGGTAACCTCTAGATTACTGCAATGCACTCTATGTGGGGCTGCCTTTCAAAGACGGTTTGGAAACTGAAGCTTGTGCAAAATGCAGTGGCCAGATTGGTAACAGGGACCAGATGGTTCGAACAGATAAAACCGATTCTGGCCTGCTTGCATTGGCTGCCTGTATGTTTCCAAGCTTGATTCAAGGTGCTGGTTTTAACATGGCTTGGGACCATAATACCTGATGGAAAGCCTCTCCCGACATGAACCCACCCGTACACTACGCTCAACATCCAAGACCCTCCTCCAGGTGCCTACCACAAGGGAACCTTGGAGGATGGCAAAAAGGGAGAGGGCCTTCTCAGTGGTGGCCCCCAAATTATGGAATGATCTCCCTGAATAGGTGCACCTGGCGCCAACACTGTTATCTTTTTGGCACCAGATCAAGACTTTCCTCTTCTCCCAGGCATTTTAGCATTTGTTTTGAAATTGTTTTTAAATTTTTTAAATTGTGTTTTAAATTGTTTTTTAAAAATGTGTTTTTAAATTTGTATATTTGTTTTTAATTGCTGTAAACTGCCCAGAGAGCTCTTGCCCTCGCTTCCAACACCCCTTCTCAATGAGTGTTTGGTTCAGTCCATGAGGTTCTTCTTGTCTCACAGCTTGCAGTATCTGACTTTGCCCAAAGCCTTCGTCAGAGTGTCTGTAGTCAAGTCTTCCATTGGACAATACTCCATCTTGAGCAGTCCTCTGTGGTAACCATCTCTAATGAAATGGTGCTTCAAATGGTGCTTCAAGTTTATGTGCTTGGTTTGTGAACTCACCCCTTCTGGCTCCATGAGTCTGATGCATCCTTGGTTGTCTTCATGCATCACGACATGCCCAGATATAGAGATGCTTAAATCTTTGAACAGTTCAAGTAGCCATGTCAACTGTCTGCTTGCTTCAAAAGCTGACACACACTTAGCTTCTGTGGAAGAGAGTGCTACAATCTCTTGTTTCTTACTTGCCCAAATGATCACTGAATCTCCATAGTAGAAGATGTTTCTACTGGTGGATTTTCAATGTGTAGTGTCTGTAGCCCAATCACCATCTGCATATCCCACCAATTTGGGTTCTCGGGTAGCCACTAACTTTAGTTTCATGGTTGCAGTGCCCTTCAGATATCTCGCCACTCTCTTGATTTCTTCCCAGTCTTTCTTGGATGGTGAGCTGGTTTTTCTGCACAAGTATCCTATTGCTGCTGCCACATCTGGCCTGGTAACAGTGCTGATATAGAGAAGTTTCCCGATGGGTTGTCTGTAGCTCTCATGGTCTAGCCGTGGTTGTTTGTTGTGGCCTGGTTTCAGGTATCCTACTTCCATTGGAAAAACCCTCTGTGGCACAGAGTGGTAAGCAGCGGTAACTCAGCCGAAGCTCTGCTCACAGCCGGAGTTCGATTCCAACGGAAGGAGGAAGTTGAATCTCCAGTAAAAGGGGTCGAGGTCCACTCAGCCTTCCATCCATCCATGGTCAGTAAAATGAGTACCCGGCATATGCTGGGGGGTAAAGAAAGGCCGGGGAAGGAACTGGCAATCCCACCCCATATATACGGTCTGCCTAGTAAACGCTGCAAGATGTCACCCTAAGAGTCAGAAACAACTCGCACTATAAGTGCGGGGGCACCTTTTGTTGGCGTGTGCGGTGATTTGCGTGTCCAGCGCGTTACTACTAAAGAGCAAGATATCCAGAAATCCACAGACAAAGAACTTGGTTAAGAGTCTTTTACTTCAGACATTAAGGCATACAGCATACAAGCGGTTTCACTTTCCCCCACGACACCTCCTAACAAGAACCTCTCCACTCTGAAGCAAAACCCCCACACAAGAAGGCTGGCAGAACTTTCCCAGCCTTTATCTCCCTGGTTGCCTTGACAGCAGGTGCTGGCCTTGACAGGCCGTGCCAAGGCTCAGCAAGGATCTTCAAGCAGCTTAACCCCTGCTGTTGCTCTTCCTTGCTTCCAGGCTTGATGGAAACACTAGTGACAGTCCTGCCTGAGGGTCAACACCTTTACCTTTACCTTTTACTTCCATTGGAGTAGGTGTTAGATGTGCATCCTTCAGTCCTAGACTCTCGAGAAAGTCTTGGATATTTGGGAAGGTTCAAACTATGGAGATTGGATTAAATATGGACTTGGAAAAAGATTTGGATTTCCTGGCTGTGATGGATCCTGGAGACAAATATTACTGTTTGGAACTCAGCGCTGTCCCTGAAGGAATTGGTGAAGAGATTGGAGATAAAGATATCATCGGTTCGAAAAAATTCCTGGACTGGAAGGATTTGATGGAACTTGAAATGGAGAAAGTTTACAGAATTAATTCTTGTTTTGTGACAATGGAAAAACCTTCAAGAGATGTGCTAGTGCATTCTGTAAAAAAGAGGAACAGAGATCCGGTTTTGCAACAATACTTCAGTGATACGTTCGGAATTGATGGCAAGGAAATATTTGTGATGAAGGAAATTCCTATCAGACTCTTATTATATGACTGTGACAGCAAGATTATTGGGTGTGCAAAGATGGAAGATGGAAGATGGAATCAACACGGATAATGGAAGAAGAGCGATTTGAAATTACTGGACTTAGTAGACTTGATGAGTTGGATTAATTGACATGTCTATCTAGAAAAAAATTGATGGACATATATCTCAAGGATTGGAAACTTCTCTTTGACTTTTTGTGGAAGAATAAAATGATATGATGTTAATGAGATTTGATACCAACTAAGATAACCGCTGGAGGAAGATGATTTTATAATCTATTAAGAGACAGGCTTGTTATATATTATAGACCTATAGCTGAACTACGACAAATTGGAAGTCAATAGGTTTTTTTTCGTTTTTTTTAATTGTATTAGTTTTTTTCTTTTATTGTATTATTTATTAATTTGTGTTTTTTCTTTTTGTATTGTTTTGATTTTGAAAATTTGAATAAAAATTAATTGAAAAAAAAAAAGAGAAAGTCTTGGATATTTTATTTTTGTCTCAGCAAGAAGGATCCATCATCTTCTCTTTCAATTTGTATTCTGAGGTAGTGAGTGACATCACCTAGGCACTTCACTTCAACCTCCTTGTTGAGATGATTCACTAGTTGTTGCTTGTCCAGTGGATCTTGATAAGCCACCAGTAGATCATCCAAGTAAATCAGTAAGTCAGTCCATCTGTTGTTCTTGAATCTGCTGTACAGGCATGGCTCTGCTCTGCTTTGTACAAAGCCCTCATTTTGCTCAGTTTCTCATTCCAGACTTTGGCAGCCTGTTTAAGTCCATAGATGGATTTTCCAAGTTTACACACAAGGGTTTCTTTTCCTGGAACTTCAAACCCTGGTGGTTGTTACATGTAGATTTCCTCTTCTATTTCTCTGTGCAAGAATGCTATTTTTATATCCATGTGCTCCATCTTCATTTTCTTGTTAGCAGCAACACTTAGAAGAGTTCTGATGGTTGTATGTTTGACTTATCCATGCTTTTGAGAGTATCCTTTGGCTACTAATCTTGCCTTGTATCTCTCAATGTTTCCTTCAGCATCTGGCTTTTTCTTGAATATCCACTTGCAGCCTACAGCTTTTCTTCCTTGAGGAAGTTTGGTCAGTGTTCAAGTTTTATTCTTGTGTAGAGCTTCCAGCTTCAGTTTTGGCTTCAAACTCTTTCCAGGTCTCTGTCTCTGGAAGTTCATCTCTCATGAGGTAAGCAAATCTGTCTGGTGGTACACTTTTGTTGGTACATTCAGAGCCTGTGAATTCAAATCCTGCCTGTGTCTTGGTGTAAAGAGCCAGCTAAAGATCACCCCCACAGTCAGTGGCTCAGGGGCTACGTGCCCTGCCACCTGTGCAGCTGTGGGCAAGCTGCATAGTCCCAAGGAGCCCAGTTGCCCCCCAGCAGGCAGTTGCAGACAAGGAAGGGACTGGCTTGTGCAGCTGTGACAAGCTGAGCAGGCCCTAGGCAGCTGGGGAGGACTAGCCTCAGAGGGAGGCAATGGTAAACCCCCTGTGAATACTGCTTGCCATGAAAACCCTATTCACAGGGTAGCCATAAGTTGGGATCGACTTGAAGGCAGTCCATTCCATTTTCAGAGCATCTGGGTGCTGGTGCTGTGGTTACTTCAGACTGGAGAATGTAAAAAAATAACCTAAATAAAAATAACATAGAAGAAAATGCTTGAAACTAGCATCTGATTCTCAAGCCGGAGCACTCACTCTCCCCTCCCCACTCTCCAATTGTGCAACTGCACAATGGATTTGGTTCTGCTGACTAGAGAAGAGATTTAGGGCTGGTTCACACAGAGATTTTGTATGGGTCTGGTGCCTATTAGTGAATCTTCAATTACTTTCCTAATGGTTCTGAACATGGGATTGAGTAAGAAGGGTGGCAGGTGGGGGTTGGGTGAGGAGGCCAGGCTGAGGCTCATGGATCAGCCTCCTCTTCCCCTCCCTTCTCTCTCGTTTGCACTGTGAGGCTGAAGAAGGTCAGGGCACATCCTGTTTCTCTACCTCTCATAATACTAGAACTTGGGGACATCCAATGAAGCTGAATGTTGGAAGATTGAGGACAGACAAAAGGAAGGACTTCTCCCAGCACACCCTTAAACTGGAGAATTCATTCTTATTATGTTCTAAACAGGGGTGGGGGTCAGGGGAGAGGAAAGAATTTTAAAAAGTGAAGGCTCAAATGAATTTGGGATGGAACCAGTAATATTCTGTCTGTGGGTGCTTTCCACTGCACTTTACTCCGTTATTCTGATGATTTCTTACCTGGTAATTATATTTGATCTTTCACAGGACGCACAAGCTAGCTCCAGAATTCTAGTGGAATGTAGTGCAAGTTTAGCACTAATTTCCATGATAAATGATACCAGAAATAATTTGTTTGCAAGGCTGGGAACCCGGAGGAAAGCTGGAGTTTCTTGCTTAGCTGCAGCCGCTCACATGACAAGCATCCCAGCATGCACTCCAGAGCTTGGAAAAGTTACTTTTTTGAACTACAACTCCCATCAGCCCCAGCTAGCATGGCCACTGGATTGGACTGATGGGAGTTGTAGTTCAAAAAAGTAACTTTTCCAAGCTCTGAATTCCCACCCTTAGTCAAGCAGGGTTTGTTTGTTTGTTTTGCCTGACGAACGCTGTACCGGTATTCCGGCATTGGCACAGATAGCAGCAGCATTTTCCCCACACACCCTTGTCTTGATACAACTAAAACAATTTAAAAAGTCAGATCCTAAAGGGAGAGGGCTTGCATGATGATGGGGCGAGATCTTAGACCTCCTACACAGTGGGGAACAGTGTGCATGGGTGAGAGATGAAAACAAGCCATGTGAAAGACCGTTGCGCAAAATGCCGGTATATCTGCTGAAAAAGCTGGTCTTCCTTAACACTAGAGGTACTGCAGTGTGAAAGGGATTTTAGAAATCGGGACAGAAGCACTACCCTTTTAATCTGTTAAACTAACGCAATCAGCCCCGTGAGAGAGAGAGAGAGAGAGAGAGAGAGAGAGAGAGAGAGAGAGAGAGAGAGAGAGAGAGTGTGTGTGTGTGTGTGTGTGTGTGTGTGTGTGTGTGTGTGTGTGTGTGTGTGTGTGTGTGTGTGTGTGCGCGCGCAGAAAAGGCTTCCCAAAATTATGCAGGAGATAATGATCCCTTTTGAAGAAAGGTTAGAATGTCTGGAGCCTTTACCTTTAGGCCAGAGGTCAGCAATGTGGTGCCCATGGGCACAATGCTTCCCTTGAGGTCTTCCTCTTCTCTCTGTGAATGACGCCAGGCACTCATTGCCCACTCATGACATGGGTCATGAGGTGGAGAGAGTGCTGGAGATGCACCTGGAGCTGAAGGAGGAAGATGGAAAAGTTATGTTCTTTCCCACTTCCTACAGTAGGGCCCCGCTTCTCAGCAATCAGCTGGAGGGGGCCTGGAGCTCCCCACACTCCAGCTGATCATGCCAGAGGAGGGGAAGATCTCATCTTCTCCTCCCCTGGTGTGATCAGCGGGTTAGGTTCCAGACCAGCATGCTACAGCTGATCTGCTTTTTGGCAGTTTTCACTTTCTGGCGGGGGTCTGGAACCTATCCTGCCATATGAGTGGGGCCCTACTGTATTTCAGTTCTGTGAGCTTATGAAGGCTCAGATTAATTTTCCTGGATCAGAGCTTTACCAGGGAGGTATAAACAGAACCACTGAAGCACAGTGCCCCCAGTTCCCACCTCCTCGAAACATTGCAGAAAGATACCATGGTCAACAGTATCAGAAACCACTGAGAGATCCAGGAGAACAAGTAGGGTCACATTCCCTTTATCTCTCTCCTGACAAATGTCATCAACCAGGGAAACCAAGGCAAGTTCATTGCCATGGCCAGGCCTGAAGCCAGACTAAAACAGATCCAAGTAATCATTTGTGTGTGGGGGGGGGAGTAGCATGGGCACATCCCATCCCACACAATGCAGAAAAGGGTTCCCAAATTTATCTAGGGGATAGCCATCACTTATGAAAAAAGCTTAGAATGTCTGGAGCTTTTATACTTGGAACAGGGGTCACCAATGTGGTGCCCACGGCCACAATGCTTCCTTTGACGTCCTCCTCTGCTGGCTGTGAATCCTCTGAGGCCACACAAGCATTGCCCACTTGGGTCATGAGGTGGAGAGAGTGGTTGAAATGTACCTGGAGCTGAAGAGGAAGTTGCAAAAGTGACACTCTTTCCCATTTCCTATTTTAGCTCTATGTGCCTATCAAGGCTCAGATTAATTTCCTGGATCAGCGTTTTACCAGGGAGAGTGCACAGACCTTCTCTCTTTCTGTCCCTGAGATGGTGGAGGTCTTGAGGAGGGGGGAGAGGAGTGACCAGATGGGGTGGCACCCACAGCACTTGCTCAAAATCCCAAATGTGGCCATGGGCCTAAAAATGTAGGCAAACTCTGGCTTAGGGGGGAAACTGAGTAAAGGAAGGACACAAGAGAACGGCATATGATTATTCATGGTGTGGAGAAAGTGGGGAGGGAGAAGTTTTTTCTCATAGTACAAGAACCCAAGGACTTCTTCACAGAGCATAAAGTCAGACTGAGAAACTCACAGCCACAGGACATGGTGATGGCTACCAACTTAGAGAGTTTTGAAAGAGGATTACCCAACTCCCAGGATCAGAGGCTGCATGTCCCTGAATGCCACTCGCTGGGAAGAACACCAGTTTCGCTCATGCCCTGCTTGTGAGTTTTCCAGAGGTGTCCTCTGGGAAACAGGATGTTGGACTAGATGGGCCTTTAGGATGATACAACTGCAGGCTGTGATGTCCTTATATGTTAAAACCTGTAAATGTGGTAAGTGTGGGTTTATTAAGGGATATATGGTAAGTGAATTGAATGAGAGGGGGGAGAGCATGGGTTGGAAGGCTGGAGAATGCTGGATGATGATTGGCTGAGTGTTTGAATGGCTGAAGGTATAAATGAGAGGATGACAGTTGAGAGGGGGTCGGTTGGTGAGAGTTGTTGGAGAGTCGTTAGTGGAGAGTTATTTGGATGGGTTGGTTGGCAGAGTTCTGAGGGAGGGTTGGATTATATTTGGCTGATATTTAGACAGTATATATATGACCAGAAACATAAAGAGTGACACTGTATGAAACCGTACGCCTGTTAAACATTCCTAAAGTAATCTTGTTATTTCCTAGTGTTATCAAATAAATACTTTTATTGGTTTACCGAAAGCCTGATCCTTGGCTGGGGATATACAGACCGGAAGGGAGGGCAGGGTAATTACCAAGGCTGAAGGGAAACTGTATTTATTTATTTATTTATTTATTTAATTTCATTTATAAACCGCCCATAGCCAATGGCTCCCTGGGCGGTGTACAACATACAATAATACAATAAATCAACAAAAATCACTAGATATAAAATACAGATACATAATAACACTAAACAGTATTGAGATAACTAAAACATTAAAATATTAAAATATATAAAATGCATTAAAATGCCTGGGAGAATAGGAAGGTTTTAGCCTGGCGCCGAAAGGATAACAACGTAGGCGCCAGGCGTACCTCCTCTAATGGTGGCAGCGGTGAAGGGAGATATTGTAACATCGTCAAGTATCCAGAGCAACCCAGGATTGTACGCTTTATAGACAAAGATACAAGGGGGTTGTGGACAGCAAGGGCACCCAGACACAAAGTAACAAGCCATAGGGAGACTAGGCGAAGTCTCTAGCAGTATTGTTTACAGGGAGTGCCTGGTGGTGCTGCCTAGCAGTGGGATCTTGAGAGATCTGTGCTAGAGCAGAGTGAGAAAAAATAAAAATGACGATCCTGACTGGTGGTGTCCTGAGGTGGTGCCTAGTGAAAGGCGGTAGCCACAAGCAGATGGGAACCTGACAGGTGGAGCCAAAGGTGGGAACATCACACAGGGCTCTTTCAATGCACTTGTCAGGATTGTTCATACCAAACACCTCCCCCTCTCTCTCTCTCGCTCCCTCTCTCCCTCTCTCTCTCTCTCACACACACACACACACTTTGTCTCATGCCAAACTTTGGAGCCACATCTGCAATTTTCCACAAACATGTTTATCTCCAGCTCTGCACCTGCCCCTTGAATCACTCAGAGAGTCCAGAATGTTGGAGAGATTAACTTTCTCCCCCATATAATGATGAAAATCATAGTGATTTATCATTATTCTTTCCAAAGCTCAAGAGATATTTCTGGAGAGTGTACAAACATCAGAATCAAGGGCAGAATGAGGTTATTTATTCCACTGTACCTGGGGAAGAATGGTGGTGCACAGAATATCTCCTGTCCTGTGTCAGAGAAAGAGTGAGTCAAGATTTAGAGCAGGTCAAAGGGGGGTGCGGGATGTTCCTGCATGGATTTAATGACTCTGAAGCCACTCATATTTGTGAAGCCACTGAAGGTTGTGTCTTGCAAGTGTTTGGCTTCTTCTGCTTAGCTGACTCTGGAGGAGAGAGGAGGATTCTCAAGACAGGTGCAGGAGGCAAAGCCAGAATGATCTCCCTGCTGTTTCTATTGCTACTTCTGCTGCTCATGCCCCATGGAATCTGTGGGAACCTGAAGGCAAAATGCCCCTTGAATCTGATCAGGGAACAAAATGGAGCACTCAATTTCTACCGGTCTGGAGACTTCCTCATCAGCGGGATCATCTCTCCAAAATATTTTGCTCGGCAACTTCCATACATCTTTTCCCAAACCCCTTTAATCAGGCTTGAGCGGTAAGTGATTATCTGCAGATGGGCATTATGTCTCCCTTCTTCTCAAGTGGTCCAATTTACCAGGGAAGTAGCCCCTGTTTCAGGGCTGGGCAGCCTGTAGCCCTCCAGATGTAGCTGCTCCCATCGTATCTGGCCACTGGCCACACTGTCCTATTTTCTGTTTTCCTTATTCATCCACAGTAAACCACTCTCCCTGATATTCTGCTGTGTTGCCTGTTGAAGAATGTGACACAGGAATGCAAATGAGTCTGATCAGGGATCAAAACCATGCACTGAATTAACCCAAGTTGTATGGCTTCCTACACGCAAGTAGATGCCAGGCTTTGCATTGGATGAGAGGGTAGAATGGGCTTCCTTCCTAACCCAGCAGCTCAGGGGAAAATCCCTCTTAGCAAACTTAAACCTTTCCTCCTTCCTCCTAATCCTCTTTCCTTTTATGTTCTGTCTTTAAACTATAAGTCTGAGGACAGGGACTGTCTTAAAAATGACATTTATAAGCTGCTCTGGGGGATTTTTTTTTTTTTTTTTGGCAGAAGAGTAGGATAAAAATACTTGAAATGAAATGAATAAGTAAAATATAGAAGGCCAGGGGATTACAGTAGGGCCCCACTTATACGGCAGGTTAGGGACCAGGCCCCCCGCCGTAAAGCAGAAATCGCCATAAAGCAGAACCGATTGACTATAATGGGTCATGTGATGTCCTTCCCCGGCACCACCTGTGAAGCTCTCACTTTGTGGCTACCAGCAGATAGGAACGTCAGGTTTATTCTTACCCTTTACAGCTCTAGCACAGATTTCAACAAATCCCCCTGCTAGGCCTTACTACCCCACACTCTGTATCTCTTATAACCTTTAGACTGTGCCTTAGTCTCTGCCAGGCTATCTCGATACCTTGTGTCTATGGGTATAGGTAATTCCCAAAAAACCCTGCAGACTCTTGCACTGAAGCTTACAGCCCTGGGTTTCTCTGTGGGACTGGATGCACTTTCCTCTGATCCGCCGCTGCCACCATTCGATACAACTGTTCAGCCTTGGTTACTTTGCTATTCCCCCTGGTATGTGTATCCCAGCTGAAGGAATCAGGCTTTTGTTTAACCAAGAAATATTTATTAAGAACTAGAAATAACAAGATTACTTAATTACTTTGTTGACAAGCTTATGGTTTCATATATGTTCTGACATGTACTTGACTTCTTACTAATTGCCTCAGAACTCCGACTCACTCTCAACAACAACAACCCTCCAACATCCACCTCTCTCCAACCTGCACCTCACAATTCACCTCCAAACACCCCCACCTCCAATTCACCACCTCTCAGATTCAACTGTCATTCTTCCATTTATACTCCCAGCCATTCAAGCACTCAGCCAATCATCCAGCATTCTATTGCTCATGTACTCCCCTTCCTCTTTCACTCCACTTACCATATGTCTTCTATATAACCAGCACTTACCATATTTACAATATAAGCAGCAACATCACAGTCACGTCACGCAAAAATGCCACAAAAGTGCAAAATCAGCTTTAAAACAGGGAATTTCCCCTAATTGAAAGCCGCCGCATCAGCAGAACGCCGGAAAATGGAACGCCATAAAGCAGGGCCCTACTGTACCTCATTATTCCACTTTTTCAATCCTTCCTCCCTTCAGTCCATCAGACTTCATTCAAGTATAGCAGTGGCGTCACTAGCAGGAGTGCAGGGGGGTGCGGACCTCCGGTGCGCGCCCTCCCAGGGGCATGGACGAGGTGGCTGGGCTTGTGCACGCGCACTTGCGCACACGCACTCAAGGCCAGCTACCCTGTCTATGCCCCTGGGAGGACGCACGCTGGAGGGCACCCAGCTGCAGAAGGCCTAGAATGCCGGTGCGCCTCCCTCGCCCCACCGACGCTGCTCCTGCTCCCGCTCTCACCTGTCCGCCCGCCTGCCCGCCTCCGAGGAGGAGTCGGCGCAGACTTGCCAGGCAACGGCACGGGGCAGGATGGCTCTGGGTGTCACCCCCCTCATGGTGACACCCGGGTGCGGGCTGCACACTCCGCACCCCGGTAGGGACGCCCCTGAAGTATAGGTGTAATCATGTGCTCCTAATTACCAGGGACATCTCCTATTTTCAACCCCTTCCTGCCATCCCTGGCAAAACAATCCCCATACTTGACTCTTGTTGCCATTTTGAGAACAGCTGGGGATTGCATGAACACTGAGATAGCATCTAATCCAGGAAGAATCACATCTGAATGGCGAATGAGGGGATTGTGGCATCTTTACCACCAAAAGAACAGCCCCTTTGCTTAGGCACAGGCTGCAGCTAAGATGGCTTGGTCTTAGTGGTCTCAACACAGATGCCAGTGCACAGCTCTCCCTTCTGTCCCCAGCCTAATTGTCTAGTATAGGGTTGCCAGGTCCATGGCCTGAGACTGATCCTGTATATTTAGGAGAAGAGAGAGTCAGCCAAGTGCAGGTGTTTTTGCAACTCTGTAATGGGAAAAACCACAAGGTGGCAATCTCCCTTCCCCCTGTCCAACTTTTAAAGATACAGAAGACCTCCTGGTTGCCAGGCCCAGCCTCCAAGAGGTCTTCTGTATCTTTAAAAGTTGTGGAGGGAGCAGAGAGAATTCCACTTTGTGGTTTTTCCCATTACAGTATTGCAAGAACACCTGCACTTGGCTGACCTTCTCTTCTCCTAAATATACAGGATCAGTCTCAGGCCATGGACCTGGCAACCCTAGTCTAGTATAAAGGTTGCAAGTGTTTGCATTAAGGGCTTATCCACATGGAGCAAAACATCATAGCAAAAATGCTGCTTTTACCTTTGTTTTCTGTTTGCACAGTCCACATAGGGGGCTCAAAGCCAGCTTCAAACACGGTGCTTTTCATTCATACTGAAGGGAAAGGATCGATCACGTAGCTTCCTAATGACCATGCAGGCTTGCAGAATGGGAGCCAGCAGCCAATCAGGAAGTGACATGAACAAAGGGAGGGGAAGGGAGTGGGCGTGGAGAAGGGAAGCATTGGATTAAAGCATCTACAAACCCCTAGAGATACAGAACTGGAGACGTTTTCCCCTTCCGTTTTCAGATTAAAACAGCATGTTTTTATGTTGGATTTAAAGGGGAAACTGTGTTTTAGCTGCTGGTTGCCAGGCATGTCATGCGAACCAAATTAAAAGGGGCTGTGAGTAGCACCAGACCCACACTAAAACTCTGTGTGAACCAGCCCTAAATCTCTTCTTTAGTCAGCAGAACCAAATCCATTGTGCAATTGAACATTTGGAGAGTGGGGAGGAGTGAGTGAGTGCTCTGGCTTGAGAATCAGATGTTTGTTTCAAGTATTTTCTTCTGATATTTTGGAGGGCATGTGATTTTTATTTAGCTTTTTTTTTATATTTACATTCTCCAGTCTGAAGTAACCTCCTGGAAGGTATCAGCAGAATGAGTGTCCCAGCCACATCTGGCACTGCCCTTGCAACAAAACGGTTCCTTAAAAGAGACAAATGTGCTTCTGCAGGTCTGTCCTTTATAGCTGGGTGCAATGTTACTTGGAGAGTTTTTTGTCTCTTAACGGAATCTACCCAAGAATTTATTTATTACATCTATACCCCACTTTTCTTTTCTTGATAGAAACCCAAGGCGGCTTACATATGGTTCCCAGGCTGTCTCCCATCCAAGCACTGACCAGACCTGCCCTGCTTAGCTTCAGTGTGCTGGGCTCATGTGCCTTCAGACCATAGCCTGAGACCACCTCAGGTCCAAAATAATATATGCAATTGCAAGCTTAATCAAGTGCAATGCATCTGGGGACACAATTTGGCTCTGAGATTTTTTTTCTCTGTCTCCCCCTGACATCAGTCCACAATCTTTAGGATTCTCCCTCGTCGCTGTGCCTAGTCTCAGCTGATTTCACTTGCACAAGAGAAAGTCAAAGAAAGGGCACAAAAAGTCCTTGCAGTCTCCTGATGGTTTGTTTCACAAAAGGGCTGGACTGCCCATAACTAGCCAGGCTGAAAGTGATATTTACTGACTTTCAGCATGATGATAATCATTTCTACTGACACATAAATCAGTAAGTCCTACTGATTAAACAGGACTTCCTGACAGGTAAACTGAGTTCAGATTGCAGCTTTATTCTCTTCCTAGACTATAGGCTGAGATGTAAATTTCAGGAAAATGGCATACAGGCACCCCCTTTCAAGGAAAAAGACCACTGAAGCAGCTGCGGCCCTCGCAGCAATTTCCCTGTATTTCATGAACCTTCCGTATATATATTATATATAATTCTTTGAAGTATGGGTGCTTCTCCTCTTCTGCAATGGAGCATGCATATCTCCCCATTTTTATTCTTAAGTGGCAAATGGATTTCCACCTTGCAGCAATATTATGCCTCTTCTTATCCCCCACCCTTCTACAAACATACAAATCATTACTTGGGGATCAAATAATGTTTGTTTTAATTAATTCCTGAACAGTAGTTTGACACTTAATAATTGATTGATTGATTGCAGTTCATCACCTAGGTTCTACTGGCACATCTTGTCCTTCTTGTTCACACTTCATGAGATCAATCGAGATCCCAGGCTCTTACCCAACATCACCCTGGGATACAATCTGTATGAGAACTACTTTGATGCAAGGATGACTTCTGATGCCATGACAGACCTACTTGCGGGTGGGGAAAGCAATATTCCAAACTATGCCTGTGGAAAATGGAATCATTTGCTGGCTGTTCTTGAAGGAGCCAATTCTGTCATCTCAAAAGAGATTTCAACCAGGTCAGGCATCTACAAAATCCCACAGGTATGAATGGCGGGGGGGGGCACACAGAGACAGAGGAGAACTTCAGCTGCATAAAATTCCTCTTTCTCTCTAGGAGAGTCAATAAGCAACATCAATAGGTGAGAAAATCCTGAGCTGTGGTTCCAGGGTTCTTTCTTCTTCCCTCAGCCTCTGCCAACCTGGCACCCTCCAGATGTTTCAGACGAAAACTATTAGCATCAGGCAGCAAAAATATTTGTTAGATATTTATCATTCAGGTTGTTAAATATCTGTTCCTAATTTCCTCATTAGATCAGCTATGGCTTTACTGCTCAGACTATTGATGACAAAACCCAGTTCCCTTTTGTCTACCGGCTGGTCCCCAGGGAAGAAACACAATACCCAGGGATTGTCAAGTTGCTCCTGCATTTTGGTTGGACGTGGATCGGTCTCGTTGCTCCAGACAATGAGAATGGAGAAAGGTTCTTGAGTGCCATGAGACCTCTGATGATCAGCAGTGGAATTTGTGTTGCCATATCAAAACAGCTATCAGAAAAGGATCTGCACAAAATACTCAGCGAGAGTAAGCCATTTCTCATATGGAGACAAATTAGTGTATTTGTTTACTATGAAAACACTCACAGGGGATTGATTTCAATCATAACACTGCAAAGAAGCTTTGAGGGGGGAAATGGGGCAAAAGTCTGGGTCACAACAGGGTTTCAGGACATCAACATGAACTTGTCTGCTGGACCTGAACTCTTCCAATACTTCCATGGTTCTTTGTCTTTTGTAATGAAGACCAAAATAAGGACCAAACACGAGTACTATGAACCAAATGTGTATCTTTTCCATCTGTTTTCCAAGAAAGCATTTAGTTGTTTATATTCAAAGCATGTGTTGTCCGTGAGAGGTTGGACAAGATGCACAGAGGAGGAGAAGCTGGATATGCTGCCCCAGGAGGAGGTGGAGAGTACCCTGTCTCAAGACAGCTACAGCACTTACTTCAGTGTCCAAGCCGTTGCACATGCCTTAAATGCAGCGTATTCATCTAGATCAAAGCAGATGTTGATGGTGGGTGCAGGAGGCAGGTTGGAATCTCAAAGGCTGCAGCCATGGCAGGTATTTCCTTTCCCTTTTTGCAAACTGCAACTCATCCCCCAAATTCTGGAATCATCATTATCATTATTATCCTGAGTCCATTCCAAAATATAGTGGTGAGGAAAAGCTATTGCCCATTCCTGAGGCAAATCCAATTTGTGAGGCTCCTGGTGGTGATCAACCTTTTTGCCTGCTATGATTATGTCAGAAGACTCCCCTATCCAGTGTCTTCTCCCTGGTTTCCTGAGAGAGATCTATCTTTCTCAGCTAAAGTTGAGCTCTCCAGTTCTCCCCCTCTGTCAAAAAATCACCAGGAGGTTTACAATATATTGAAACAACAAGATAAGAACAGCTAAAAATAGTTTTTTTTAAAAAAAAAAATACAAAACTATGGAGGATATGAAACAGAGAACTACAAAAGATAATCTACAGGAGAGTGGTATTCATGTTGCTTGTTGAAACAAAAGTGTATTACTTCTTGGCACAGCTGAACATCGCATTCATATGCTGTTCCTGACTGTGAGTAGACCTATGAGGACACTCTCTGCAGTGACCTTGCTGTGAAAAAACCTTCTCTAAAGAATAGCGGGCATCTGCCGTAATAATACCATCTCTATTAGAAAGAAGGTTTGGGTACCTATTGTAAATGAGGGTTTTTAAAAAGTATTTTATCGCCTTTTGAGTTGATCTTACCCTTAAAACTGCCTTATTTTCCATGAAATGTGGTCTATGAATGTTTTAATAAATAAAATAGAATACCCGAATAGAACTTATGAGTCCAAATGAGATGTGCACTGGCCACAGTTCAGAAAAGCTCAGAGTGAGCAGGGCTGAGATATCCAACATGCTTTCATGCTTTCTTAATGCTGGTGTTTCCTCTGTCATTCCAGCTTCACCATTTCTTAAGAGAAATCCAGTTTTCAAATACTTCCATAGGCGGACTGTATTTGGATGAGAATGGGGAGCTGCCGGCCACCTTCAATATTGAGAACTGGGTGATGTTTCCCAATGAGTCTCGTGTTAGAGTGAAAATTGGGAGCGTAGAGAGAGTAGCATCCACTGACATAAAGTTCACCATTGACCCAGAAGCCATTGTGTGGCCAACATGGTTTAAAAAGGTAGAGGACACTTGTATTCCACGTAACATCTATTACCCTCTAATCCCAAGCTATGATGGCTGTGCTCTGCCGCCCTAGTCAGAGGCAGCGTGCTTCTGAAAACCAGTTGCCGGAAGCCTCAGGAGGGGAGAGTGTTCTTGTACTCGGGTCCTGCTTGTGGGCTTCCCCCAGGCACCTGGTTGGCCACTGTGAGAACAGGATGCTGGACTAGATGGGCCACTGGCCTGATCCAGCAGGCTCTTCCTATGTTCTTATGTTCTTATCCCCACTCAGCCATGGTGAAGTTCACTGGGTGACCTTGAGCAGGTCACAGACTTTCTGCCTAACCTACCCAATAGGGTTGTTTTGGGGATAAAATTGAATGTGGGAGAGATCCCTGGATGCCGCCTCAAGCTCCTTGGAGGAAAGATGGGAAATTTAATAATGATGAAGATGAAGATGATGTTTGGAATGAGAGATGAAGCAGTAGCATCATCAGTCCTCGGAGCTCATATTCTGTTGTCATTAGGGTGTGTCAGTAGATGGGGAGGAAATCCCGATGCCAGAGAAACGTCCAAAGGACTGCAGGTGGAGATAAAGCTGTGGGTCCCAAGATGGACTGACAAAGAAGTGGGTTAAAGGAGCTGAGAAGCTACGATTGAGCAAACACTGTGTGGCATAGTGTGTGAGAGATGATGCAGAAGAAGAACGGAAGGTGATTAGAGAGAAAGTAAGGGTGACTTTAAACATGAAGGACAGAAAGAACAAATGGGAAAGAGATTGAGGAGGAGAAAGGAAGTCGCTCTGGACAGAGAGCCGAGAGAAAAGACAGTTATGACTTTGAAATCAGGAGAAATCAAGGTTGCAGGTAGCTGGAAGGAGGCAGAAGTGAAAGTCTGGTTGACGGTGGAGATAAGAGACTTTGTGGGAAGGAGGAAGTGCAAAGAGAGATACAGATTAAGACTGAAAATGAGACAAGGAGGGATTAGAGAGACAAAAATGAGCAGGATACAGATGTTCAAAGAAGCAAGCAACCACACCAAAAAGGTTTCCTTTTCGTGCTGTTCTGCATCCAACGTATTTCCGGGATTGGGGGAGGGTGAGCCTGGGGTTACAGGGACAGGAGATCCTTTGCTGTCCTTTCCAAACTCTAAGAACTATTTCCATAAACACACATACTCCTAAACCTTTCCCCTTGGTGCACCTTCTTCTCTTTGTGGCTAGACCGTGCCTCGCTCCAGGTGTACTGAAAGCTGTCGCCCTGGATACAAGAAGGTGGTTCAAGAGGGAGAGCCGGTTTGCTGCTATGCTTGCGCTCCTTGTGCGGAAGGGACAATCTCCACTCAGGAAGGTGGGTGACTCCAAGGGAGATGGTGGAGTCCAAGATGTCCTTGGCAGGATAGAAATAGGACAAAGATTCACTCCGAGACCCTTTCTGTGATGATTCTAAAGACATTTCTGAATATGGATAATGTCTTGGTTTCTGCAATTTTTATCACCTTTGGGCTACCAAGCTGAGATCAGGGGGAGGATTCATCATGCATTGCCCAGAATGCATCTCTCTTCTCTAATTTAACCTATGCCCTCCATGCTCTGCTTTGTACAGGGATCACCAGCATGATGCGCCCACAGATTTATCCCTTCCCTCCTTTCACTGAGAGAAGCAATCTGGGGCAGCCAATAAAACAGACTGAGG
Source organism: Rhineura floridana (assembly GCF_030035675.1). Classification (NCBI taxonomy): domain Eukaryota; kingdom Metazoa; phylum Chordata; class Lepidosauria; order Squamata; family Rhineuridae; genus Rhineura; species Rhineura floridana. Next base: position 219,615,072 of record NC_084482.1, on the reverse strand, counting down.
TGTGTGCTGCACTGCGGGGTACCTATGATAATTTCTCTGGTTTGCACATGTGCCACAAGATCCCTCATGCAATTGCAGGGATTGACTCAGATTGGGAATTTCAGTGAACATAAAAATATGCTGAGAATCCTCCTCAACATGCTGTGATTCCGTGTCAGACAAGCAGAGGTTACTTAGCAGTAAAGTTGATGTGCAAAGTTCAGAACATAAATAAAGGCCACTTCACCAGGACAACCCCCTGTTTTTTTATTGAGCAGATCACCCCTATTCTACCTTTGGTTCATTCTCCTGTTCCTTAAAAACCCTTTAGCAAAGCCTTCCAGGAATGGGTAAGGCAGCCTGTCCTCCAGCAGATGTGTTGGACAACAGTTGTAGGAGGATTTTAAAGCACTGAATTTAGATGGATCCAGGGAAGCCCAGAGGGTACCCTAAACAACCCCAACCCACCGACATCTTTCCTCCTCTCCCCCCAAACGTAGGTGTAGGTTTGGCAATTGTGTGCACAGGGTGCTTACTAATGGACCTCTGCAACAATAGCTAAAAGTAGTCTCACTTCTTAGTCCTGTCTGAGGAGGGCTCGCGGCCAGCCCAGAGGCCAAAGAACCCTAGCCTCTGCTTTGCCAGCCAACACCCCTTTCCTTCAAGTGCCCTAATTTGCCCTGTTTAGTGCAAGTAAAGCTAAACCAATGGACATAAGATATCAATGCTTTACTAAAGACAAGAAAAAGAAAAATGCAAGCATGCACGCTCACTCTCAGTCAGCAAGCCAAATAAAATATTTACTTACTAGCTCTGAAGCAACTTAGGTAAGAAAGATCCTTCATATCCATCCAACCAGCAAAGGGACACATTGATGTTCCAAAAGCAATGTCCAGGCCCAAGTCATTAGGCTCAGGCAACATGGATCCTGCCTTCAGAAGTCCGGAGTGTGACCCAGCTTCCTTGTGTGCAGGACTTATACATCCTCACAGAAGATCTACCATCATACCTGATAATGTATTAATTGATGGTAAAATTCTAAAGTTAATTGGTCCATGACATCTCCTTTTCCTGGGAAATGTCCACCCCTGACTATGGTATGTTGTTGATCACAAAGTATTCACTAGGTTCCCTTTTTGTGGCTAACCTTGTGGCTAACTGCTACTTTTGATTCTGCTTTTCACATGACTTTTGGACTTTCCAACGCTCAACTGCCAATTGTCATGACCTGAACATGACCTTCACTGTCTCCCCCTTTCTTTGCAATGTACCTTTAGTATTTTATTATCATCTTGAACCCCTAACACTATAAATTTTATTTATGCAAAGCACCTATATTAAATGTAGTTTACATGTTACGTTTGACACACAGACACGCACAGATGCATATCAGGCTTTGGCATGAACATCATCATTTCTGCTTGCTCCGTTCAAATGGATGCACCTTGCCTGCTTGGGTAACAGCTATTACTATGCTCTCATCCAGAGGCTTTTAATATTTCTACTTTAATTTACTTTCGGTTTTACTTGTTTTAAAATACTACCTCTGCATTCTATGAAGCTTTATTCACTCAAGCTTTGACTAAATTCCCTTCATTTACCTACTCCATACACCAGTCACAAATGTAAAACCTGCTGTGGGTTTTCAAGTTTTGCTTATATGATACCTGAACCCCTTACAGACTTCCAAAAAAGGGCTCAGGTGGTCTCATTCCTTCCCACACTCACTTCCTTGTATTATTAAGAGGGTATCCGAGTCCCAGGGTCTCTATCAAATTCCGTCAAAACCAGATCCCCCTTAGAATTTCTGCGTAAACCATTACAAATACTTCAGGGCTCCATAGCGTCTTTGTGCCAGTAAAGGTAAAGGTGTCCCCGCACTTGTAGTGCAAGTCGTTTCCGACTCTTAGGGTGATGTCTTGCGACGTTTACTAGGCAGACCGTATATATGGGGTGGGATTACCAGTTCCTTCCCCGGCCTTTCTTTACCCCCCAGCATATGCCGGGTACTCATTTTGCTGACGATGGAGTGGACCTTGACCCCTTTTATCGGAGATTCGACTTCCTCCTTCCATTGGAATCGAACTCCGGCCATGAGCAGAGCTTTCGGCTGCATTACCGCAGCTTAACACTCTGCGCCATGGAGTTCCATATTTCTCTTGACCTTGGTTTATTCCAAATGCCAACTGAGCTACAGAAAGTCACAGTGAGTTTGCAAGTTTCCAAATGCAATGCAATTCTTACAAATCTCACTGAGTGTGTGTGGGTGAATTTTACTATTCTACTCATGTCGTCAGGCTTCTCAAAAGCTGTTGTTACAGCCCCTTTATATTTTTTAATTAAGACCCCGAACTGATAGCATTTCAAATTCCTACACAGTTTTCATCAGCCCCAACCAGTGCAGTCATGATGGCTGGGGCTAATGAGCACTGTAGCCCCAAACATCTGGAGGGCCCCAGGGACAGGAAGACTGTGATAAGAGAGGGAGGCTGCATGAAGGGTCGGCGTTTGTGGTTTGAAACATCATAGAACTTCCTTGGAAGGAGCCTGATGGATGGAATGGATGGACCAGACCAAAGTGCAGACCTCTGCTTAGGAACAAAGGCTCTTACTGCCTCAGGCCATTTGTTAACACTCAGCCTCATGATCCTCACATAGGTGGTACCCTGAGTTCCTTGGAGGAAGAATACGGTTTACCTCTAACATGTAGATTTTTTCTATGCTAGTCTTATTTTCTCTGAAGTAATGGTGGGTTACCCACCTGTCACTTCCAGATTTGAAAAATGCAGGAATCTGTCTTTCTGCCAAGTGATCCACCTTGCTCTGTTTTTGTCTACTATGGAAAGTCTCACAGAGGAAATTTCCTGGCCCCACCAACTGAAATCCTTTTTTTTTTATTGGTGAGGGCACATTCTGAGTACAAAGCATGTCCTCTGTCAGAGAGTTGCACTAGAACACAAGGGGCCTGGGTTCAAATTCCCTCTCAGCTATGCAACTCATTGGGTAATCTTGGACCAATCACATTTTCTCAGGCTTATCCTGTAACACAAGGTAGTTTTGACGATAGAGCGCATGAACAACCTTGTGCCCCACTTTGGGTCATTGGAGGAAAAATAAGATTAAGTGTAAACACTAACTAACTAACCAACTAAATAAATAAATAAATAGATGTTTGCCTTCCCCTCCTTATTATGCATTTTGATTTTATGACTTCTCCCACATCAGCATCTTTTTAAAGATCTAATAGATTAAAATTGATTTTGGATGTAAGCAATGCTGAAACCACTCATTTTTTCCTACACAGATGCAGACCATTGCACCAAATGTCCAGAAGATCAATATCCAAACATCGACCAAGATCAGTGTATCCCCAAGATTATCACCTTCCTGGCTTATGAAGAACATTTGGGGATCATCTTAGCTTCCATTTCCCTGTTCTTCGCTTTAACCACAGGAATTGTGTTAGGAATCTTCATTAAATTTCTAGAAACCCCCATAGTCAAAGCCAACAACCGGGACCTCTCCTTCATCCTCCTCATCTCTCTCCTGCTTTCCTTTTGGTCTTCCTTCCTGTTCATAGGCCAGCCAAGGAAAGTGACCTGTCTTCTCAGACAAACAGCCTTCAGCATCATCTTCTCAGTTGCCGTCACTTCTGTGTTGGCAAAAACCATCACTGTGGTGCTAGCCTTCCTGGCCACAAAGCCAGGGAACAGGGTGCGGAAATGGCTGGGGAAGAGTCTGGGCAATTCCATTGTCATTTCCTGTTCCACTGTCCAAGTTGTCATCTGTACCATCTGGTTGGGGATCTCTCCACCCTTTCCAGACTCTGATATGCACTCCCAACCTGGGGGGATCATCCTGCAATGCAACGAAGGGTCCATTGCCATGTTTTATGGTTCCCTTGGCTACATGGGCTTCCTGGCTGCCATCTGCTTTACGGTGGCTTTCCTTGCCAGGAAGCTGCCTGGGGCCTTCAATGAAGCCAAGCTGATCACCTTCAGCATGCTGGTCTTCTGCAGTGTTTGGGTCTCCTTTGTGCCCACCTACCTGAGCACGAAGGGGAAATACATGGTAGCCGTGCAGGTCTTCTCTATTTTGGCCTCCAGTGCTGGCCTTCTGGGCTGCATCTTCATTCCCAAGTGCTACATTATTGTGCTGAGGCCTGATCTGAATACAAAGGAGCATCTGACAACAAAAATAAAAATGGCATCTGATTCTTAAAATACTGTTTTGAGTATGTCCAGCACAACAGAAATGAAACTCACATGCTTCTCTTGGAATACAGCTCCTTTGATATAACTATCCCTTCATTTTGCCTAAATCATGAATGATGAAAATGAATGCAGCATGACTGCAATGGCCACAGGCGCTTTGGGCTTTATGTTTGGCATGTGTTGCTTTGTCACAGCCTGATTCTCACTTGATCAGCCACAATGTCTTTGTGCTGCTAACGCTCATCTGGGGTCACCCTCACTGGCTTTGCAGTCTTATTTTCTAGCAAATATTCTGCTATTGGACTTTGGTGTTGACATCATCATTATCTTCTGTTTAATTTTATGGTACCCTTTCTACAAAATTGTGCTAAAGGTAGATCACAATATAACAAATGAAGAATAAATATAACAAATAAACTATTAGAAATAATCATAATATCAGTGGGTAAATTAAAAAAAAACAATCCAACATTCAATAAAACAATACAAAGAAGCTAACTTAATTTTAATAGCTAAATAATAGTTTACTTTTCATAGCTAAATAATAATTCCAACACAAAAATAGTTCAGTAGCTTCCAAATGATCACCACATTCCAGATAATGCGCTTGTATCCAATAGTTTGGATCTGAGACTCAGTCTTGGAACATCCCATCTCTCACTAGGTGTAGAGCAGACACTTCCACCTTGCTTCTCACCCAGAGGAGGCTTTTGCCCACCAATATTGTGTATTCACTCCATGTGGCGACCAAAAATGTTCCTTCTACACTCTCCCACCAGCTCATCCAAGCTGGAGCCACAAACAAGATCTCAAGTAGTAGCACCCTTGTGGAGCCTCCTGAAATGTAGATCCTCAAAGGGAACCCCCCCTTTAGTGTTACCCCTTCAGAGCTGACCCACTGGGATCGGCCTGCCATGCTAGTGCCGTCTGTCTTTTAAACTATTTCATTGCAGGAAAACTCTCGCACAAAGCCAAACACAGTCGCTGCTGTACAGCTCAGGCTGAATATAAGCAGACTCATGAAGCAGGTCTCTTTTTCTCACAACTGTTTCAAAAACCTTTGGGGGGGGGTTTGGTCAGTCACACTAAGAGGCTATGATTTTGTGCGGTAGAAATGACTTTGACCTGTCATAAGCCTGTTAAAACTTATCTGGAAATGTGCCTTGCTCTTCTCATTTTCTTTTGTACCTCTTGCAAATACCCCCTTGCGAACTTTTAGAGAAAAGAGAACCACTTCCTCTGCACTTGTATTTCTGCTGTGCCATGAGGTGACTCATAGCTGCTTCACCACACTGTGCTTTGGAACACTGTTTGTATCTAAAAAAAAATCCCCATTAGTTGCATTGGAGAAGCATTGTACAACCACTAATCAAGCAGAGTAAATCTATGACATGTTGCAGGGCCACCCACAATAAAAGACCCGCCTGGAGGGACCCTTTGTCAACTTTCTAGAAACAGCCTTTGTCAACTTCCCATTTTGGTGCCAGGGAATAAAAGGAGTAGTGGTGAGGGAATCATGTTCTCATTAGGACCTTCCAAGCAACACAAGGACTGCGCCAGCAGCACAGAAAGGAAACTAGAGAAATAATAAACTCCTCTGTTCCCAAGCAATGCGTGCACACCTTCCTTCCACAGGCATGTCCCGTTGCTACCGTAACATCTGAACAAGGATATTATGGCACAATTAGGGTGAATCCTAAAAATTCATAAATCAGGTGTCATATGCTGCCCACTGAAGGTCTCAGGGTCACTTTGTGGCATCTCTGCAAAACAGGACACACATCTGAACAAGGCAGAAAATGTGAACAGCAAAGAACCACCCTCTTTAAATGTATAGGATAGGAATGGCCCTTGGGATCTTCCATCCTAAAATGGGTATACGTTTTTATAGATGCTGAGTTCCCTAAAATCCTTTTCATTTCATTTTTTTACTTTGCTTTCTGTTTGCTCATTTGTGATGCTCAGACTTCACTATTCCAATTTTGAACATTTCCCCTCAATTTTTACCTGAACCCAGTGGCGTCCCGAGGGGGGAGCAGGGGGTGCAGACAGCACCAGGTGACACCATCAGAGGGGGTGATTCTCAGCTTTAATTTTAAAAAAATTAAGTGTCTAGGTGGTCCGGTTCTTGAGATATACATAAAAACGTCAGCTGCCCCCATTAAATCTTTTTTTAAACTACTGTATAGCACTTCGTAGCTTTAACCCCGCCTGTTCAGAATTGCAGCCAATCAGTGAAGTGTTGGGTTGACCTGTGGCAGTGTCTAGTAAACCTCATTGCAAGGCCAGAAAATGGTGGTTTCCCCCCCTGTTTATCTGAACATCTCATAAATTGGGTAAATATATACATTTGTTTTTTCCCCTCTTACGTGTAGGAGTCAGATCCTAGGCAGTGTTTTGAAAACCTTCCCAATACTTGCTTTTGTGGGGGTAAAAGCATTGCTAATCCCATATCTCCAGAGTAAATCCCATTGAATTCAATAGGATTTACTTTTGAGTAGACATGGTTATGAATGTGCTGAAAATCAATGGGACTTTGGTGTGAATGATAAAAAGAATTGTGTTTGTGTTCTCTTTTGGTCCCCCCCCCCCAGTCCTATTTTAAAGCAAGTAGGCAGGGCTTACTTAGGTATTACAGTTTATTCTGTAGGAAACTAATACTGATTTTTCTGCAATGACCAACTGGTTTGACAATAAACTATTATATGGGCTCTATGTATTTATACATCTGCAGTGTGTGTGTGTGTGTGTGTGTCTTTCCAACAACCCTGTGAGGTAGGGTTGGAAACCAAGGCAGCTCACAACAAGAAATAAAGCCATTTAAAATCCAATAACTATAAAGCAAGAATAAACAGTTGGAAAACAACCTAAAGAGGCATTTCTGAATTTTGGGTTGGGTGAATGAACTTTATTTATTTATTATTTGATTTATATCCCGCTCTTCCAGTAGGAGCCCAGGGCGGCAAGCAAAAGCACTAAAAGCACTTTAAAACATCATAAAAACAGACTTTAAAATATATTAAAACATCTTTGAAAATATTTTTTAAAAGCTTTAAAAAAACATTTTTTAAAAAAGAAGAAGAAGAAAAGGCTTAAAAACATATTAAAAAGCAATTCCAACACAGACTCAGACTGGGATAACATCTCAATTTAAAAGAACAAGTTGAAAGAACAAGTTCCTTATCACCTGAGGCTGTAGTTCTCTCCACACTTCCCAGTTTGAGTAAGCCCCATTGAATACATTGGGACTTGCTTCTGAGTAAACAAACATCGGATTGCACTATAAATATATTTACAGATTGTGTAATTCATAAACATATTTGAGAGTCATGTTTATATAAATATTTCTTCATACTGTGTCCCAATCAGTATTTGATTTCACACTATGGTTGTAGATGATTTTTTCCTCTACATTTTAAGTGTGCCCTTCTTCCTGGGGGTGGTCATGGTTCTCCGTTGTTTTCATCCTGAGGGGAGGATAGGCTGAGAGATAGTGGGTAGCACATTTAAGGTCTCTTCACCTCCCCCCCTTTTTTATTTGTATTTATTTTATATTTCTCCAATATCTTCCCCTGGCTGTTTTTTATGTATTTTAAATATTTTCAGATTAAATAAATAGGAAATCGTAATTGTGAACCTCCCTAAAAGCAATTTACCTATCCTTATGTTTTGGCAAAGTGATGGTGTGAAGGCATGCTGGTAGAACAAGAGACCATGTTTGAGGCATGTTATAAGGTGTTTGAGGACTTTGTCACACATTACTTTTTGAGACCTGTAGATTCATGTCGGAAAGAACACGTGCACGTATTGAATGGTGGCTTGGGTGCTGTTTTTTCAGTCTACGCTGCATGCGTAGCGAAGATGATACATCATCTGGCAGCTAGCTTCATAACGTGAGAATGAAAAACATTTGGATCACCATTCACTTGTTTACTTTTCTCACTATTGAGACCGCTGCATATACTTTTTCATACACAGAAATTTAATCTTTGTATAGGAAAAAGTATTTTGTAAAATATGAAGGACAGTGGCTGCCCAGTCAGTATAACCACTGTACAAGATCTACTCAGCCACTGTAATTACCTTTTTGTTTTGAGTGCCCTTTTGTCTGGGTCTTGGTTCAGGTGTGTATCCAACTTTGATGTGCTTATGGAAGGGGTGTGCAAGTAGTTCCCCCCCAAGTGTGGAGGCTTGGACAAACATTGTGTTATGGAAAACCAAAGTCTGTGTGAAAGTACATATTTGGGAATGCCATCAGTGTAATCCTAAACACACTTAATAAATAATATCGAACTTGCACATCACAAAATATATTATGGTCATGTCCATAAGCACCAGGAGGGTAGTCGCCCAGGGGATCTTAGTCCCTCTGCTTTTTTGGGAGCAGGGTCCCTATGTCTCCAAGCATCCTACAGTCAGCATGAAAAGGGAGTGTGTTAGTCACTGAGAAGAGTCTTCTAATAGGCTTCCTTGCCTTTCCTGCTGATTGGAGCCAATCAGAGTGAAAGGAGGTGAGTCAGCCACTAAGAAGACTCTTCTCAGTTGCTAACGCTCTCCACTTACATGCTGATTGGCTCCTAGAGATGTTTGTTGTTGTGAGAGAATGCATTAACAAAGATCTCATTCTTAATCCAAGAGTAAAAAAGGGTTTATGTGGCTGCAACTATCATGAAGGGACTCTGCACTTCTGAATTTTCTACTAAACAACTGATAAATACCTATGTAACTTTGTGTCTGGAGACTTATTATTAAGAATCACTTTCCATAACTGTAAGGAGGTATGTCCACATGCATGCATCCCAGGCACCTAAATGAGGGGTGAGAGCAGCATAGGGACATAAGCAGATGTCTTATACCAGGGATTCCCAAACTTTTCTTCTACATAGACCACTTGAAAATTGCTGAGGGTCTGAAAGTATCTGAAAATTTACTATGGGCATATGCAAGATAATTAACTCCCATTAGTGATAAGAGCAAGAATTTGGGCTGTGCGTATGATATTGTAATTTAAAGGTGTAATTTTAATTTTGCTAGTTGTTTATGTCACTACTATTGCCATTACATTCAGTGATATATCAGAGCTTGGAAAAGTTACTTTTTTGAACTACAACTCCCATCAGCCCCAGCCAGCATGGCCATTGGATTGGGCTGATGGGAGTTGTAGTTCAAAAAAGTAACTTTTCCAAGCTCTGAACGATTTACGAGTAACATTAGTACAAAAAACATTACTAAGGATTCTGTATGGTCTGGTACAGGAGGAGGTTCATGGGGATGACACCATGAGTTACCGCACCGGGTGACACCAACCCTAGTGACGCCACTGAATCTCAGTTTAGTCCTCTTCTCCCTACACCACATGCAAAATGTCAAACGTCCCTCATTTCACTTCCAGAGAAAAACACTTGGAAAGTCCCACTGGCTGCAGTGATGGAACAGTTTTTTCTGGAGATGGTGCAGACCTCCAGGCAATCATTTCCAGGGTGATGGGAATGTTGTGGGAGAGGAGAATAAGCTAAGGAGAAGAGAGGAATGCACCCGGTGAAGGGGAAAGGGGGGGGGGGGAAGTGAGTGCTGAATGAGTTCTTTTTGAATTCAGGCTATGGCTGCCAAGGAAACGTGACAGGTGGAAGTCCATGTTCCAAGATCATCACCTGGGGAGTGAGTTTGGAAGCAAACACAAACTCTTTTATGCAAGAAAACTATTGCTATAAATGAGGGAAGGAATATTTCTCTCCGGATTATGATTTATTCCATTAATATGCTGCCTTTCTGCCAAGGCATACATGGTGGTTTACAGTTTTAAAATACTAAAACAAACATATGATATTAAAATGTAAACTTGGCCCTGTGTGGTGAGGGGACCATCTGAGGAGAGGAGGCCCTGATGTTGTTTTGCGTGCTTGCTTGCCTGCCTCCCTTCTCCCTTCCCACAGGGCAAGTGGTGTCTGTGAAAGCCGCGTTATGAAATAAGTTAAATTCATAATGGACCCCTGAAACCAATGTCCCATCAACGTTCATTGCCTGGAGAATATGGAGGAGAAGTAAATGTAAGCATTTACGGGTGAGGCAGTCCTGGGCAGTTCAAAAACCTTTCCCTCAGAATCGGGGATGATGGGATTGGATCACAGAGAGATTATGTGAAGCAATATTTCCCAACATGGAGGGCCCTCCTGTTTGCAACATAGATGGCTGCAGAGGACACAAAACCTCTTCCTTAGGATCCCTCCATGGCAATAAGACAAGTTCATGGAGAGTTTACAGAACACTCCAAAATAATACTCAGGTTCACTGGGACCTTAAACCAAAAGGAGGTTCGAGGGACACATGGGTCAGGGGGGAATCAAAACACATTCATTATGGTCAGAAATGAGGAGAAGGTCACTTAAAGGTGTCAGAACCTGGTTTCTGATATAGGATGTTTACTCTGTTGCCCCCTGAAGCTGTGAAGGCAGGCTGGAACAAAGACTGTGTGGAAACAGTCATGACTCCTATGCTGCAGGAGCTGGAATCAAGGATTTGAAGGGAAAGACCAGACAGACTTGCAAAAAGAGGATAAAGATAAAAAAAAATGCTTAGGCTTGAGGGGAATCAGAACAGGAATTGGTAACAGTCCATTTAACAAAGGGAAGAGAGACATATTGATGCAACAGCAGAAGTTGGTGATGAGGTAGGAAAACTTGGTCAGAGTTTGGGGGGGGGAAGCTGAAAAGGTGTATCAAACAGTGGTCCCTTAAGGGATGGGACCTCAGGGACTCGGACAACATAGTGATCAATCAGGGCTCTAGGGAATGGAAAAGACAGACTCTCAGTAGCCCAGGGGATATTTCATGCACCAGACTTTTTAGGTACATTGTTCTTGATTCTGATGTTTAGGTGATTTGTCTCACAGGCAATATTTTGCTAAACTGCTAAACCATTACTGTAAACCGCCCAGAGAGCTTCTGCTATGGGACTGTATACAAATAGAATAAATAAATAAATTAAATAAATAAATCCCCGGAGCTTTGGCAATAGTAAGAATAATTATAAGGGGGAAAGCATCACCTCGACAACATCTCTGTGTGACGCAGGTGCAGAGCTGGAGGAAAGCATGTTTGCAAGAACTCACAGAAGTGGCTGCCTGGTCTTGACATGGGTCAGCTTGGGGGGGAAAAGGTGAGCCTGGCCTGGCCTTTACTGACAAAGCACCTTCAAAAGAGTCAGGACCAAGAAACACTTTTAGGATGTACGTGAATATACACGCACTACATGGAGTAGTTACTTCTGAACATTATGAGCTCATGAAACTACTTTTTACCAGCAACCTTCTTCAGGCCAAGGGCCGCATTCCCTTTTGGGCAACCTTCAGGGCGCCACATGCCAGTGGTGGGCAGTCCCAGAGGCAAAAGTGAGCAGAACAATGAATGTAAATTTAACCTTGGTACAGTAGACTCATTTCTACCCACAGTCACACACCCCTCTGCACCCCCCATCCATGCAGGCAAGGTTCAGGGGCACATTCCAGTCAGGCACAAACACTCAAGGAGGGTGCAAATCATGGCCAGTAGGGGACATGGCTAGGGAAGAGTGTGTTGCCTAAGGAGAGTACTGCGGGCAGATACTGAGGCTTGGAGGGCCACATTCAGCCCTTAGGCCTGAGGTTCCTCTCCCCTGATTTACTGAGGCAGAAAATGCAGCCATCAACATCAATATTGTCTACTCTGGCACGCAGGAGCTATCCAAAATCTCAAGCTGAGAAGCATTTTGCCAGTGAAGCACCAACGCGGGATGCTGGTAGAACTTCATTCTCCACCTAATAGCACGGCTTGCAAACTCACGAAAGGCTTCCTCGGGAAAGAGAGCGTAAGAAGATCCCTGATGGATCGGACCAAAATCTTCTCTAGTGTAGCATTACATTCTCAAAAAGCTACTTTATTTTTTAGAAATACATAGTAGATAGAAAGGCATACCTAGTTCTAACTAACTAACTAAGTTGGAGGCGCAACGCCGAGGCTTGGGAGTAGCCCACATGGCTCAGGAGGGAGAGAGCAGAGACAAAGGTGTCTCCTCCCTCTCGGACAGTGGAGAAGAGAAAAAGGAAAGGGTAGAAGGAGGAGGGGCAGGTCAGCTTCCCAAAGACGACACAGTCTAGCGATGGAAGGAAGTCAGTCAGAGCATCACAGGTAAAGGTAATCAAGACTATCCATCTGGAGGACCCTAACTCTATCTCCCTTCTGGAACATAAACCCTGTGGAACTCCCTCCCTTTGAATATTAGGCAGGCACCATCTCTGCTATCTTTTCGGCGCCTTTTGAAGACTTTCCTCTTTCAACAAGCCTTTTAAGTTGAGACCTATCTCAGTCTGCATCTGTGTCAAAATTGTTTAATATGTTTTTAATAGTGTTTTTAACCATTTTTAAAGTTTTTTAAAAATGTTTTTAACGCTGTTTTGTTTTAATGTATTTTAAGACCTGTTTTTATGATGTTTTAGAGTGTTTTAGTGCTTTGTTTGCTGCCCTGGGCTCCTGCTGGGAGGAAGGGCAGGATACAAATTGAATAAACAAACAAATAAACATAAACAAAAGAGCAAAACAGGTGTTGCTCTTGCCCCACTTCCAACAGTATGATCCACAGTCACACTGCCTCCGACAGTGGACGTGGTGCATAGCCATCATGGCTAGTAGCCACTGACTGCCTTATCCTCAGTGTGTTTGCCTAATTTCCCTTTAAACCCATCCAGGTGGGTGGCCATTCTTTCTATACACCATGCATAACCGTATACACCTAACCATATCCCTTCCTCTAATCTAAAAAGGCTGAAGAGTTGTACCTGTTCCTGAGACGGGAATTGTTCAAGCCCTATGATAATTTCATTGCCCTTTTTGGAACCAGCTCCAGCTCCTTTTTGAGGTGAGGTGACCAGAACTGCGCACAGCATTGTGTTCGCACCATAGATTTCTATAAAGGCATGATTATTTTGGTGGTATTGTTTTTAATCCCATTCCCAGCAATCCCGAAGATAGAATTCTCCCATTTCACAGCTGTTGACCAGCCAGATGTTCAGCAGCCACCACTCCAATGGGAGTTGCCATCCAAATCATTTGGAGGGCACCCAAGTTGGGAAAGGCTGCTCTAGAGAGATGTTAGTTTGGTGGCTTCATGAGAAACTGAAAGAGTGTCTAGTTGCTGCCAGCTCAAAATGAAAGGAGACCCAGGGCTGGCATCATCTGTGGTCCCCTCCAGAGTATCTGCCTAGGGATGCCAGCCACCAGTGCCAGGTTCGTATAGGGCTACTCTGATGACTGGGAAAGTTGAAAAGGTGGTCATAATTTACTGCACAACAACCACCAGCAGAAAGTCAGTTATGGCTCAAGGTGTGGCATAAACCTGGCCTGGGGGGGCAGTTCTGCTCACAAAGAAGTGACAGACAGACAACAATTGCTCTCTTATTCCTCACAGCAAGTCCAGGTAGCCAGGACAGCCCCTCCACGTCTGTACTATGATGATGATTACCAACATTATTACATTTTATTTCACTTCTTTCCCAAAGAGCTCGATGTGGTTTCCCCATTCCCCATTTTTATTCCAGACAATAACAATGGAGAAAGGTTCTTGAGTGCCTTGACATCTCTGATGATCAGGTGTGGAATTTATGTTGTCTTACAAAACAACTATCAGAAAAGAGTCTGCATGAAATGCTCTGGTCGAGTGAACTATTTGTAACATGGAGACAAGTCCCTGTATCTGTTTACTATAAAACCATGCACATGGGATTGATAATAATCATTGGAATAAAACATTTTTTGAGAAAGAAATTGGGCCAAAAGTCTGGAACACAACAGCTTTTCATGACATCAGTGTGAATTTGTATTATGATCCTGAGGATTTCCAGTATATTTGTGGTTCTTTCTCTTTTGTAAAGAAGACCAAAAAAAGGACCGTACATGACTACTATGAACCAGACTCCTATCTTCTTGATCAGTTTTGGAGAAAAGCATTTCATTGTTCCTTACTCTGCAAACCACCTTGTTATTTTGTATGAAAGGGGGTCTAGAAATGGTTAAACAAATAAAGCAGACTGCTTTAATAGGGCTTATGGGTCTAGATGAGATATGCACCAGCCCCTATTCATAAGAGCTCAAAGCGAGCATGGCTGAGATATCCAACTCAGTTTCAAGGTTTCCTAATGCTGCGTTTCCTCTGTCATTCCAGCTTCACCATTTCTTAAAAGGAATCCAGTTTTTGAATACTTCCATGTATGGATTGTATTTGGATGAGAATGGGAAGCTGCCAGGCAACTAGTACTGAGAATGGGGTGCTGTTTCCCCACCAGGACTAAAGCAATGTGTTGTACATGCCCCCCCCCCACAAAGACAGGTTGGGAACTGCATCCACTACAAAACGTGGCTGCAAGACTTTTAACTTGGACACCTCACTGGTTGCTTTCTGAGACCAATTCAAGTTGCTGATGCTGGCCTTTATGGTATGAACCCAGGATCTTAAAGCAGTGGCACCTTCAGGGCTGGACTATGAGGCAGATGTCCAGGACCCATGCAGGGCCCCATGAATGCAATGTGAGGCTCCTTAAACTCTCCCCACCTCTCTGCTTTTCTTAGGGCAAAAGGGAACTCATAGAATCATGGAATAGTAGAGTTGGAACATAAGAACATAAGACGAGCCTGCTGGATCAGGCCAGTGGCCCATCTAGTCCAGCATCCTGTTCTCACAGTGGCCAACCAGGTGCCTGGGGGAAGCCCGCAAGCAGGACCCGAGTGCAAGAACACTCTCCCCTCCTGAGGCTTCCGGCAACTGGTTTTCAGAAGCATGCTGCCTCTGACTAGGGTGGCAGAGCACAGCCATCATGGCTAGTAGTCATTGATAGCCCTGACCTCCATGAATTTGTCTAATCTTCTTTTAAAGCCATCCAAGCTGGTGGCCATTACTGCATCTTGTGGGAGCAAATTCCATAGTTTAACTATGCGCTGAGTAAAGAAGTACTTCCTTTTGTCTGTCCTGAATCTTCCAACATTCAGCTTCTTTGAATGTCCACGAGTTCTAGTATTATGAGAGAGGGAGAAGAACTTTTCTCTTTCTCAATGCCATGCATAATTTTATACACTTCTATCATGTCTCCTCTGACCCGCCTTTTCTCTAAACTAAAAAGCCCCAAATGCTGCAACCTTTCCTCGTAAGGGAGTCGCTCCATCCCCTTGATCATTCTGGTTGCCCTCTTCTGAACCTTTTCCAACTCTAGAATATCCTTTTTGAGATGAGGCGACCAGAACTGTACACAGTATTCCAAATGCGGCCGCACCATAGATTTATAAAACGGCATTATATCGGCTGTTTTATTTTCAATACCTTTCCTAATTATCCCTAGCATGGAATTTGCCTTTTTCACAGCTGCCGCACACTGGGTCGACATTTTTATCGTGCTGTCCACTACAACCCCGAGGTTTCTCTCCTGGTCGGTCACCGCCAGTTCAGACCCCATGAGCGTATATGTGAAATTCAGATTTTTTGCTCCAATATGCATAATTTTACACTTGTTTATATTGAATTGCATTTGTCATTTTTCCGCCCATTCATTCAGTTTGGAGATATCTTTTTGGAGCTCTTCACAATCCCTTTTTGTTTTAACAACCCTGAACAATTTAGTGTCGTCAGCAAACTTGGCCACTTCACTGCTCACTCCTCATTCTAGGTCATTAATGAACAAGTTGAAAAGTACAGGTCTCAATACCGATCCTTGAGGGACTCCACTTTCTACAGCCCTCCATTGGGAGAACTGTCCATTTATTCCTACTCTCTGCTTTCTGCTTCTTAACCAATTCCTTATCCACAAGAGGACCTCTCCTCTTATTCCATGACTGCTAAGCTTCCTCAGAAGCCTTTGGTGAGGTACCATGTCAAACCCTTTTTGAAAGTCTAAGTACACTATGTCCACTGGATCACCTCTATCTATATGCTTGTTGACACTCTCAAAGAATTCTAATAGGTTACTGAGACAGGACTTTCCCTTGCAGAAGCCATGCTGGCTCTGCTTCAGCAAGGCTTGTTCTTCTATGTCAGGAGGCAGAGGAAGCCACTTCAGAGTGGGGCAAACCAGGCAGGTTTGTCCACCTCGCCCAGCCTTGCCTGCTCCGGCCAGCTGTGGCCGTGGGGCAAAGGGTCTTCCCTAGCACTGGCTATCCAAGATCCTTTTCACAGGAGATGCCAGGTAATGACCTCCTGCCTGCAAAGCAGAGGCTCTACTCGGAGCTACCTTCCCTTCCTGGTGTACTCTGGACATGGCAATTCCATTTAGCTACTGATGAACAAGGGTTCACGTTCCAGCCCAGCCGTGGCCTCCAGTACTGATTTCTGGCAAGTCAACCTCTTCCAGCCTCAGCTCCCCCTTGTTACATCATGGGCCTGCTTGGCAAGGGTGTGAGCACCCACTCAAGCAGGCTGAAGAACTAAGACACAATTTGCTGCCAGCCCCTAGCCTTCCTGCAGGACCGGCTTCAACCCAAACCCAGAACAGTCTCTGGCTTAGCAACAGTTTCCCACCCTGCCAGCCAGGTCAAGCCCTACCAACTGCCACTCGCCTCCCTGACCTCTGGACCTCAGGCTGACTGGCCCAAACAGAGCTTAGGGGACTGGGGTCCTGGCTTACCTTGTTGATTCTGCGCCGACCAGGGACAGTTTTGCTGTAGCCCTCCATGTCGTCCTCTCCATCACTGTCAGAGAGCTCCAAGAGAGGCCATCGAGTCCAACCCCCTGCTCAATGCAGGAATCCAAATCAAAGCATTCCCGACAGATGGCTGTCCAGCTGCCTTTTGAATGACTCCAGTGTCAGAGAGCCCACTACCTCTCTAGGTAATTGAGGGACTGAAGGTGAAGACCGAAGGTAGAGCCTGACACTGATTTTATGTCTTCTACATTATTTATTTATTTAGTTAGTTAGTTAGTTAGTTTAATTTATATACCGCCCTAAGCCCGAAGGCTCTCTGGGCGGTGTACAAAGAGATAAAAACAAGCACAATATATAAATACAATAAATACAATAAATAATAATAATAAAAAAACAAACAATAACGAACCAAACAACATCCAAAATACGGAAATGCTGTTTAAAATACACTTTAAAATGCCTGGGAGTATAAAAAGGTTTTCACCTGGCGCCGAAAAGATAGTAGCGTCGGCGCCAGGCGCACCTCATCAGGGAGACTGTTCCACAGTTCGGGGGCCACTACTGAAAAGGCCCTGGTTCTAGTCATCACCCTCCGAGCCTCTCGATGGGATGGTACTCGGAGGAGGGCCTTAGATGTTGAGCGTAGTGTACGGGTAGGTTCATATTGGGAGAGGCGTTCCACCAGGTACTGCGGTCCCATGCCGTGTAGGGCTTTATAGGTCAAAACCAGCACTTTGAATCTAGCCCGGAAACAAATAGGAAGCCAGTGCAGACGGGCCAGAACAGGTGTTATATGAGCAGACCTTCCGGTCCGCGTCAACAATCTGGCCGCTGCATTCTGGACTAGCTGTAGTTTCTGAACAGTCTTCAAGGGCAGCCCAATGTAGAGCGCATTGCAGTAGTCCAATCTAGAAGTTACCAGAGCATGAACAACTGAAGCGAGGTTGTCACTGTCCAGATAGGGACGTAGCTGGGCTACCAATCGAAGATGGTAAAAAGCATTCTGTGCCACCGAGGCCACCTGGGCCTCAAGAGACAGGGAAGGATCGAAAAGAACTCCCAAGCTATGAACCTGTTCCTTCAAGGGGAGTGTAACCCCATCAAGAACAGGATGAACATCCACCATCTGAGCAGAGAAGGCACTCACCAACAGTGTCTCAGTCTTGTCTGGATTGAGCTTCAGTCTGTTAGCTCCCATCCAGTCCATTATCGCGGTCAGGCAACGGTTTAGCACGTTAACAGCCTCACCTGAAGAGGATGAAAAGGAGAAATAGAGCTGCGTGTCATCAGCGTGCTGATGACAACGCAGCCCAAAACTCCTGATGACCGCACCCAGCGGCTTCATGTAGATGTTGAAAAGCATGGGGTTCAGTACCGATCCCTGCGGGACTCCACAATGGAGAGTCCAGGGTATCGAGCAATGTTCCCCAAGCACTACCTTCTGGTGGCGACCCACCAAGTAGGAGCGGAGCCACTGCCAAGCAGTACCCCCAACTCCCAACTCCGTGAGTCTTCCCAGAAGGATACCATGGTTGATGGTATCAAAAGCAGCTGAGACATCAAGGAGAATCAACAGAGTCACACTCCCCCTGTCCCTCTCCCAACAAAGGTCATCGTACAGGGCGACCAAGGCTGTTTCGGTGCCAAAACCGGGGCTAAAACCGGATTCAAATGGATCAAGATAATCAGTGTCATCCAAGAGCCCCTGGAGCTGGCCAGCAACCACCCGTTCCAGTACCTTGCCCAAGAACGGAACATTCGCCACAGGTCTATAGTTGTTCAGGTTATCTGGGTCCAAAGAGGATTTCTTCAGGAGTGGTCTCACTACTGCCTCTTTTAGGCAGTCAGGGACCACTCCCTCTCTCAAAGAGGCATTTATTATCTCCTTGGCCCAGCCGGCGGTTCCGGTCCTGCCAGCTTTCACCAGCCAAGAGGGGCAAGGGTCCAGAACAGATGTGGTCGCCCGCACCAGTCCAAGGATCTTGTCAACATCCTCAAGCTGTACAGACTGAAACTCATTCAATAAATAAGGACAAGACCGCATTCTGGATGCTTCGTTGGAACTCACTGTCATAACATTGGAGTCTAAGTCCCGGCGAATGCATGCGATCTTATCCTGGAAGTGCCTCGCGAACTCATCACAGCAGGCTACAGATGAATCCATAATATCCCGAGGGCCAGAATGTAAAAGCCCTCGTACAATTTTAAAGAGCTCCGCCGGGCGGGAGAGAGATGCCTTAATTGTGGCAGCAAAATATCTCTTTTTTGCTGCCCTCACCGCTACTATATACCGCTTAGAAGAAGCACTTACCAAAGCATAATTGCATTCAATTAAATTTTACCCTTGTAGTCCCCTTTAGTACCACTCCCTATATATATGTATATGTGTGTGTGTATTGTATTTTATGTATTTTAATTGTATTTTATGTATTTTAATTTATTTTAATGTTTTTGTGATCTTATTGTTTACAATTTTATTATGTACGTGTTTGATTTTATTTTTGTAAGCCACCCTGATTGCCCTATTATAGGGTAGAAGGGCGGGATAGAAATATTTTAAATAAATAAATCATTGGTTCCATTGTCATATGCTTCTAACAGTTATAACGTTTTTCCTGATGTTCAGTCGAAATCTGGCTTTCTGCAACTGGAGCCCATTAGTATTTATTTATTTATTACATTTATACCCCGCCTTTCTTTTCATCATAGAAACCCAAGGCAGCTTACATATGGTTCCTAGGCGGTCTCCCATCCAGACCTGACTCTGCTTAGCTTCAGCAGGGTGCTGGCCTCATGTGCCTTCAGACCGTAGCCTGGGACCTATTATTCCGAATAGACGAATTGTGGAACACCCTCCCAGAGGAGATACGCCTGGTGCCAACGTTACTATCTTTTCGGCGCCAGGTTAAAACTTTCCTCTTTGCCCAGGCATTTTAATTATTTTGATCATGTTGCATTTATTGGAAGTGTTTTAATTCTTAATATTTTGTACTTTTAAATTGTGTTTTTATATTGTATATGCTTATGTATTTTTAATGTTGTTCTTGTTCTTGTGAACCGCCCAGAGAGCTTCGGCTATGGGGCGGTCTATAAGTTCCATGAAATAAATAAAATAAAAATAAATAAATAAATATTCTGTGCCCTGCACTCTGGGACAATCGAGAAGAGATCCCAGCCCTCCTCTATGTGGCAACCTTTCACGTACTTGAAGAGTGCTATCATATCTCCCCTCAGTCTTCTCTTCTCCAGGCTAAACACGCCTAGTTCTTTCAGTCTATCCACATAGGGCTTTGTTTCCAGTCCTGTGATCATGTTTGTTGCCCTCCTCTGAAATGTGCCTTGCTATTCTCACTCTCAGAATCATAGAATGGTAGAGTTGGAAGGGGCCTATAAGGCCATCAAGTCCAACCCCCTGCTCAATGCAGGGATCCAAATCAAAGCATTCCCGACAGATGGCTGTCCAGCTGCCTCTTGAATGCCTCCAGTGTCGGAGAGCCCACTACCTCTCTAGGTCATTGGTTCCATTGTCGTATGGCTCTAACAGTTAGGAAGTTTTTCCTGATGTCCATTCGAAATCTGGCTTCCTGCAACTTGAGCCCATTATTCTGTGTCCTGCACTCTGGGACGATCGAGAAGAGATCCCGGCCCTCCTCTATGTGACAACCTTTCAAGGACTTGAAGAGTGCTATCATATCTCCCCTCAGTCTTCTCTTCTCAAGGCTGAACATGCCCAGTTCTTTCAGACTATCCTCATAGGGCTTTGTTTCTGCTAGCCTCAGTTTGCAATCTTGGTTGCACACATTGGCAGCAGATACTCTTGCTTACTTTACTGTTGGGTGGGTGAGGAGCAGACTTTAAGCAGAAAAGAGGAGCTGCTTCTTGATAGGGATCTTCAAAAAATCCGGCTGTCTCTATGAAGAATGGCTGTTATGCATGACTGAGAGTAAGGGAGAGTAAAGTTATGCAAACCTAGGTGCATCCACTCAGAGGTAAAGATGAAGGAGAAATTTTATTCAGTTTGTACTTAAAGCCAAATTTATCAAATTTGCACTTTCCAAAACAATATGAGAACCAAAACACAGCCAACCTTTGAACTTATGCAAATGTTGCAATGCAGTTCTTCAACCAAACAATGTTTACAAAAATGCATATACAGTATTGGGGGGAAATGCACCAAATGAATATACTGGTGAAAATTACACAAAAGCTTTTTTTAGGATAAATTGCTTGCAAAGCTAAAATGTGTAATTAGTCCAAAATGAACAGAAAAATGTATTTATTAGGAGAAATTCACACTAAAATGCTGAATGGGGTTGGACTTGATGGCCTTATAGGCCCCTTCCAACTCTACTATTCTATGATTCTATGTTTCTATGAATAATTTTCATGAGGATTTTTTTTAAAAAAATAGCAAATTGCTTCAGAAATGTGGAGAACCAAATTTAAGATCAGAAAAATGAGAAACACAGAACTGAAATTGACAGATTATTCCATCTCTACTTAGAAGACATATTGAGACGAAATGACCTTAATTTCTCACTGTGCTGTGAGGTGGCATAATTTCCTCCCCCCAAATCTTTAAATATAGGGCCAAAACAGCCTCAGGGGTCAAATGGGGAGGTCTGGCTGGCCCAATATGACCCATAGGCAGGTCTCTCCATCACATCCTGGTGCTTGTGAATGTATTTTTTCACCAAGGTTAGGTATGTTTGGTCTCTCTCCTTCCTTTATCTATTTCAGCATTTGGAGCCACATCTGGGAGATTTTGCAAACATATTTTCCCCAGCCCTGCACCTGTACATCTAAAGAATTGAGGATGTTACAGAGTCAATGTTTCTTCCTCTTATTATCAAAATCACAGTGATTTTTCTCTTCTTCTAATTAAAGCTCCAGAGATTTGCCCAAAGATTGTCTTTGAGTCCACTAAAGTAAACATCAGAATCAAGAACAGCGATAGGTGACATGTTGCAGCTGAAAGGACTGGAGCATAAATGTCACCTGTGCCCTCGAGAGCTTGTCTGAGGTTTAGGGCAGGTGAGGAGGACCATGAAACTGTGAGGCTTCCATCCCCTTCAGATGTGAAGTCTTGGCTGGGCTCCATCAGCATTAGAGACGCTTAGCATGAAGAGTTTGGCATCATCCAATAATTCTTCTAATAAGGTGAGGGGAACAGTCATGCGGGAGGAGGCTATTCCAGGCAGACACAGGATGATGCTGTGGCTGCTGCTGCTTTTGCTGCTGCTGCAACTGCCTTATGCAGACTGTGGGATGCTGAAGGCAAAATGCCCCTTGACTTTGGAGAGGGAATTGATAAGCCTGTTCAGCTACTACAAGCAAGGAGACTACCTCATTAGTGGGGTCATCTCTCCCACCCAAGGTGTATTTCTCTCACATATCTTCAACAAGCCTCCCTCTGCCAACTTCTTGTGGTAAGTCATTTGTTGGAATAGAGCAACTGCTTCTCCGCTCACTATTGATTTTGTGAGCTCCAGTGATCCCCAATGACCAAGCTTTATCCTGCTCCAAATTAACGTGTTTTACCTTGGAGGGAAGGAGATTTTGAAGATGGATCAGTGCTTAGGCACCATCGACTGCATAGCCTGCCTACCAGTAAAGGATAGTAGCATAGGATACCTGAAAGACTGTCTTATCCCTTGTATACCCAGTCAAACACTGTGCTCTGCAGGTGAGGGCCTCCTGCAGATACCATCTTATCAGGACGTCCATTCTGCATAATATAGGAAAGAGACCTTTAGTGTGGTGGCACCTACCCTGTGGAATTCCCTCCCCTTGAATATTAGTTCTGTTATCTTTTTGGCACCTATTGAAGACTTTCCTCTTTCAACAAGCCTTTTAAGTTGAGACCTATCCCAGTCTGCATCTGTGTTAGAATTGCTTGTTAATATGTTTTTAATAATATTTTTAACCCTTTAAAAAGATTTTTAAAGCTTTTAAAAAATATTTTTGTTTTGTTTTAATGTATTTTAAGTTCTGTTTTTATGATGTTTTAAAGTGTTTTTAGGGCTTCTGTTTGCCGCCCTGGGCTCGTGCTGGGAGGAAGGGCAGGATATAAATCAAACAATAAATAAATAAATAAATAAAGATAGGGCAATGGCATCACTTTATTGTACAGAACAAACATGTATTTATTTATAATAACAGCAACTTCTCCCCCCTCCCGGCCCTGCAGCCTGTGCTGGTGTTGCACCGAGTACCCAGGTGTGCAAAGCTGGGTCAGATCAACTCCTCTCAGCTGACCCATCCAGGTCTCAGTAATGCACACCAAATCAGCACCTTCCTCCATGATCAAATAATGGATGAGACCAGTCTGGCTTTAAACAACAGTTCTGGTTCTGAGTTCCTTGATCAATGAGGGCATGGTTTAAAAAAGGAAAAGAACATAAGAACATAAGAAGAGCCTGCTGGATCAGGCCAGTGCTGGATCTAGTCCAGCATCCTGTTCTCACAGTGGCCAACCACAACCCCAACATACTTTATACTTTAAGATGATGATGATGGAATACTTATATTTTTGCAGGATGTCAAAGATAAAGTACTGGCAGCTCTCCTCCTTCTTGTTTGCCATTCAAGATATCAACCAGAATCCCAGGCTCTTACCCAACATCACCCTGGGCTACAGAATCCATGAGAACTTTTTTTATGGAAGGTTGACTTACGATGCTTTGTTAGACCTGCTGTCTCCTGGGCAAGCAAATGTTCCAAACTACAAGTGTGGTAGATGTAATGATTTACTGGCTGTTCTTGAAGGGGCTGACTCTCAAAACTCCATCCAGATGTCAAGCTTGTTGGGAATCTACAAAATCCCACAGGTAGGTATGGAGAGGAGAGGCACATTTTCTGGCTGAGCCCAATTCCAGAGAACTCAAAAGTGGGTGGGGGAGAGGATGCCCAAATTGAGACTAGGGACATACAATAGGCCTGAGGCTTCATGCAAGCATATGAGGGCAATACACTAGGAAGTCCCCATAGGGATTCTTCCTTCCAGAGGATCTTCCTGGGGGGGTCTCCTTTTTATTATTAATATGATTGCTCAGAATGCTACAAGGCAAAGAACTGCCCCACCAAAGGGCCTTGCAATAGTTCAGGGCTGGGGAACCTTTGGCCCTCCAGAAGTTGCCAAACTACAACTCCCATCACCCCTAGCAAATATGGGCAATGCAACATCTGAGGGGCCAAAGGTTCCCACATCTGTCAATTTCTGCTTCTCTACTTTTCTCATTTTTTCCAATCCTAAATTCAGTGCTCTACTCTGCAGCAATTTCTGGTTGGATTTTATAAAAAAAAAAATCCTCACGTTCATTCATCAGCATTTCAGTGCAAATTTCCCCTAATAAACACTAACACACACATTTTGTGCAAGCAGTTTTCCTTTGTGTAATGCATTGTTGCATGTTGTTTTCACGAATGGATGCATTTTTATGCACACTTCCCCCTAATAAACGCCTTTCTTTTTTTCTTTCTTTTTTCGTGGAGAACTGGACCACAAAATTCAGAGAAGTGCAGCTTTTGAAGGCCGCTTGGTTTTAAAAGGGTGAATTTGGCTGTTTTTCATTAAAATGTGAACAGAAGTCAGCGTCTCCTCCGTCCCAAATGGGACCTCCCTCCTACATCACACCTTCCAGTCTTTATTCATCCTACTGGGGTAACAAATGTTTGAGCCATGCTCCTAAAGAGATCACCACAAATCACAAACGTTTTCCTTGCCAGGTCAGTTATGCTTTTGTCTCTCATGTTCTGAGCGATAAGACCCAGTTCCCTTTCTTCTACCGGATGGTCCCCAATGAAGAAGCCCAGTACCCAGGGATTGTCAAGCTGCTCCTGCACTTCAGATGGACATTTGTTGGTCTCCTTGCTCCAGACACTGACAACGGAGAGAGGTTCGTGAAGACCTTGACGCCTCTGCTCCTCAGGAGTGGTGTTTGTGTTGCCTTCTCACATAGCATCCCAGTACTGGATTCAGAAGACATGACAATCAATCATTTTCCATATGACAAGTGGCAACAAGTCCATGTATTTGTTTACTACGCAGAGCCTATTTATATTGCAGTAGGAATATTCCTTATACAAACAATATGCGACAAGGTTTTAAAGCCCATTGAAGGGACAGTTTGGGTCACAACAGCTCTGTGGGACCTTTCCTTGGATTTAATGTACAGTGGCATAACTTTCCGACACGTCCATGGGATTTTTTCCTTCTTTATTGAGACAAATAAAATGCTGAACTATGATGATTTTGTACCCTTTTTTTTTGCTATCAAAGAGTTTGCAGAGAAAGCTTTTACTTGTTTATATTCAAAGCATGCATTGTCTGTGAAAGGCTGGACAAGATGCAGAGAGAGAGTGGACCTGGAGATGCTGCCCCAAGGAGATCTAGAATGGATCCACTCTCTACTAGACAGTTACATGATTTACTGCACTGTCCAAGCTGTGGCCCGTGCTTTAGATGCTGCATATTCATCTAGATCTAAGAGGAGGGTGATTGACAGGCTGGAATTTCAAAGGCTAAAGCCATGGCAGGTATTTCCTTTCCCATAACAGTAATCTCTCCTGAACATGACAGTGGATCGTACAATTCCAGAAACATTGTCTTGGAATTGGAATCTGAGAAAATGTGGAATGTAGCATTTGCTTGCAGTGGCTGATTTGGAGTAAGCCCTTTGGGCAGTGGAGATGGCCTTGTGCAGGATCTCTCTAAGCCTTTGTGTCAAAAGTCTGACTTTGGGACCTAGCTAGCTACACTGGGGAATCTTTCTCCCTCCTCCAGGCTTAATGGAGCTTACATTTGAGTAGACATGGTTAGGATTGCACTGCAC
Source organism: Rhineura floridana (assembly GCF_030035675.1). Classification (NCBI taxonomy): domain Eukaryota; kingdom Metazoa; phylum Chordata; class Lepidosauria; order Squamata; family Rhineuridae; genus Rhineura; species Rhineura floridana. The sequence continues at coordinate 219,589,390 of NC_084482.1, read as the reverse complement.
ATGACCTGTAACTGGCAATATGCTGCCCTTTAAAAATGCCCAATTTTTCCTAAGCAAAGTGACTGCCCTAGCTTTCTACCTGAGAGAAAAGCCAGGCCAAGCCTTGGAGGACACAGTCACTCTGGTAGCATCTCCATCACTGGTCTTCCCCCACCCCAGCCAGCAGTGGCCCACTAGGAGTAAGCCTTCCAAAGGGCTCTAGAAAGTGGTGTCCCCCAAGGATCAGTATTGGGACCTGTGTTTTTAACATGTTTATAAATGGTCTAGAGTTAGGAGTGAGCTGTGAAGTGGCCAGGTTTGCTGATGATACAATATTGTTCAGGGTTGTTAAAACAAAAACGGTCCAAAAGGACCTCTCCAAACTGAGTGAACAGGCAGTAAAATGGCAAATGCAGTCAATGTAAACAAGTGTAAAGTTATGCATATTGGGGCAAAAATATCTTGATTTCACATATATGTTCATGGAGTCAGAACTGGCGGTGGCTGGCCAGGAAAGAGACCTTGGGATTGTAGGAGATGTCTCGATGGAGATGTTGACCCAGTGTGCAGCAGCTATGAAAAAGGCTAATTCCATGCTAGGGAGCATTAGAAAAGGTATTGAAAATAAACCTGCTGATAACATAATGTCATTGTATAAATCTATGGTGCAGCTGCATTTGGAATACTCTGTACAGTTCTGGTCACCTGACCTCAAAAAGGATATTGTGGAACTAGAAAAGGCTCAGAAAAGGGCAACCAGAATGATCAAGGGAATAATAATAATAATAATAATAATAATAATAATAATAATAATGGGCATTATTGGATATTCAGTTTGGCTTCCCCTATTCTAAATACTGGTCTTTTCTCTGTCATTTTAGCTCCAATCTTTTATGGGAAACTCCCAGTTTTACAATTCTTCCGTGGATGGAGTGTATTTGGATGAGAATGGGGAGCTGGCAGCAGACTTGGACATTGTGAACTGGGTGCTGTTTCCCAATTACTCGGTCCATAGAGTGAAGTTTGGGAGTTTATACAGACATGGATCCCCAGATCTAAAGTTCACCATCTATCAAGATGCCATTTTCTGGCCCAAATGGCCCAGCCAGGTGGGAGAAATCAGGTCTTTCATTTCATTGTTATTTCCCAGTCTGCTCTATGTCAAATGTCTATCAACTCCAATATTCAGCAGTTCTTTCAGACTTCAGACAGAGGTCTTTCGTCAGCTCTGCTACTCACCTATGTATGAAAGGCATTTCTATAGTGGAGGGTTCCTGCAAAAGTATGTATTCATTAGAATTCCATGATATTTTACAAGGACAAATGTGGTGTGCCATAACAGAAAAGGCCCAGGATATTGATTATAAGAACTTGATTCATTATAGGTGTCAATAAAGTCCTGTATTACCATATAACATGCTATGTTTCAGGCGGAGCTTGGAAATAACTCGTTATTTTTAATGAGTTACTTGTAATTCACTCCTTTTTTGCGTAACGAGAGGGTAACTTTATTACAATTTGCTAGTAATAGAATGACTAGCAATTTCCCTACTTTTTAGCAGGAAAGGTAACGCTTCCCGCGTTACCTTTGACGTTACCGAGGGGGGAGCAGGGGAAGTCTGGGCGGCTTGGCTCGGCAGAGGCGTGCGAGAAAGCGGTGGCAGGCGCAGAAGCGAGGCGCACGCGGAGCAAAAGCCATCCCAGCTGGTTTGCAGCAGCAGCAGGAGGAGGAGACAGCTGGTGAGTCTCCAGCCAGACGCCAGCCTCGCCCCGCTGTGCTTCCCGGCCGGGGACGTGGGCTGTGCCAGGTGAGGCGGCCAGGGGCTCCGCATCCAGGTGTGTGTCACCCTCGCTGAGCTCCTTGGGGCTGCCAAGTTTGAGCCTCCGCCGGGAAGAGTGCTTCCTCTTTCTCCTGCCTCTTCTTGCAAGGCGGGGCGGCGGGGAATGAAGTTTCTCCGGCGCGTCCCTTCCGAGCAGGGCTCCTTCAAAGCCATCTCGGCTCCTGCGATGGGCCACTTAACAAAGGGAATCGCCCAGGTGGTGGAGGTGGTGCTCCTCCTTCCCTGGGCTGAGTTGAGGACTGGGGCAGACCCTCATTGCCTTGAGGAATGAAGGAGCTGGGGCTGGAGCACCTGGCTTCTTCCATTTACCCACCATCTCCTTGAGGTATTTAACAGCCCAAAAGGGCTTTCAGGAAAGTAACTTGGAGGCTTAACAGTGCCGTTCTCAACAGTATGTCCCACTGGGTTGAATGGCGCTTACTCCCTGGTAAGTGTGTGTAGGATTGCATGCTCTGTGCAAGTGCGTGCATAATGGAAATTTAATTTTTGGAGAGTTGCTGCTGAAATCTTCAATTCCCATTAAACCCTCCCCCCTAAAAAAAAACTTTTGTTTTGCAGTGGAATTGCAATATATTTAGTACTTTGGATGCTGGAAGAATGAGTTAAATTTCCCTACTGTACTAGGGAACAGAATGAAACAAAAGTTGATCTGTTGTGTCCAAAACTCTAAAATATTAGGTGAGCAGCTTTGTGTGCAATATTTTCCAGGCTAGCCCCACTTTTTGAGAATCTTGGCCAGACAGCATACAAGAACTCTTATTTTCTAATTACCTGTGCACTCTGGGGTATTTCTGGGTGTGTGTGTGTTGCATGTTCAAGATCACTTAACGTGGTTTGATTACAGCTTAAAATGCCATAACCTCTTTGTTGCATGCTCAGGGGTGTAGTTCTCCGGGGTCTTGAGGGGTCTTAGACCCTTTGCTTTTTTGGGAGCATGGTCCCAGCAGGGTCCCTATGTCTCCAGCATCCTGTGAGCCAATCAACATGAAATGGGAATGTCTTAGCCACTGAGAAGAACCTTCTAACATGCTTCCTTGACCTTTGCTGCTGATTGGAACCAATCAGAGTGAAAGGAGGTGAGTGAGCTACTGAGAGGACTCTCTTCAGTGGCTAACACTCACCCCTGTCATGCTGATTGGCTCCCAGGGATGTTCGTTGTTGTGGGAGAAGGCATTAGCAAGGATCACATTCTCAACCCAGCAGCAAAAGAAAAATTGGGGGAGGGCGTGTGGCTGCGACTATCATCAAGGGACCCTGCACTTCTGAATTTGCCACTACCTTACTGGATTTGCATGCCCAGGTCTAGCGATGACTTGCATGGATGAATGAGGCATCACAGAGCAGACTGATTTGATTTGGATTCCTGCATTGGGCAGGGGGTTGGACTGGATGGCCTTATAGGTCCCTTCCAACTCTACTTTTCTATGATTCTATGATCCTCTGACTGGTGCACAAAAGACATGTGCCTCAAGCTGGGCTTCTGCGCAGCGTCTGTTCCTTCCCTCGTGCTCTGTGTTAGGAGGCACGAGGGAGGAAGTCGAGAGCCAGACCAGCAAGTATAAAGGAGTAGAAGGCAGCAGTAGCAGAATGGAGGTGACGATGCGTGTGTGTTACCCTTTCCAGCCCATTTATGCTGCCATCTCCCACTCATCCTGCAGCCCCCCGCCCCCGCTTGCACAGTTCTTTCTGGTCCTGTGCACTTACCAAGCTGCTGCTTGCACAAAGTATGGCATCTGCACAGTTTTAAAAAAGGCATTCTCCGCCTCTGACCACTGGTGATCAGCTCCAGCCATCCACCAGCTGATACTTTTCAAAGCTGCAGTCCCTAATCTGGTAGCACCCTCAGCTCCCCCTCAAGTGCCTGCCAAGGCCTGCATATACCTTTAAAAAATGAGCTTTTGGGGGAGGATTGGCTATAATCTCCGTTTTGTTTTGGAGTGCATGTAGTTGCTTTGCCTGTTACTGATTTTCTTCTGGGAAAGTGGCATTGTATGGTGTCTAATGCAGTTTCTCTAAATGTGCCTCTGGGTAGGGTTGCCATATTCCAGTTCCACAAATCCGGGCAGGCTAATTTGCTAATTATGTAAATTATTTGCATATTAGGCAAATTATTTGCATATTATGCATATTATTTGCATATTAATATTTGGATTGTCCAGTTGTTTTGTTTTTGTGCCTAGGAATTACCACCAAAAACTGGGGAAAGATGTGAGAAATCTTTTTTTTAAAAGCAACATTTTCAGCCTTAAATGCCTAGACTCTAGTTTCCAACACTATGGAGTATTTATTGATTGATTAAGAGGATTTATATCCTGCCCTTCTGCTGTTAAAAATAGAGCTCAGCACAGCTTACAAATATAATAAAAACAATAAAAATACACAATCAATATAAAAACATAATAAAAACACAAAATAGCAACAAACATAAAGTAAGTCAGGGCAGCAGTATGGTTTACCATATACGATATATTTCAAAGATGTGGTGGGTGGAGAAAAAAAAAGCCAAAATGTTAGGAAAATGAGTCTTTCACACCACACGCTCAGTTCTAAATACTGTTGCAGCAAGTTTTACAAGTTCCTCCAGTATTCCACTGGTGCAGGCACTCAGACATTCAAAGTACTGTATGTTTCTTAGGTTTTATAAAAGCAGAGCTTTGCTTACCTCAAAATTTCTTCTCCCTTTGATCAACTACATCTACACAGGTTCCACCTCCATACTCAAAATGAAATTGGGCCTGGAAGTATGCAACAACCCCACACATACCTTGCTAATTTGATTACCAGTGCCAGGATGTCTGTCTTTCCAACTACGCTCCTACTCCCTGCCCCCCCCTCCACCCCAAGCATCATGAAAGACCCAGTCCTGGCCTCAGAAAGAAAATAAATATCGGGTCCTCATCAAAGTACTGATAAGCATCTTGTTTTAATTAAAATAATAATTATAAATTCTTGCTCTTATTACTAAAATTACTAAAATATTTAAAGTACATAAAAACAGCCAGGGGAAGATATTGGGGAAATATAAAATAAATACAAATAAAGGGGGGGGAGGTGAACAGACTTTAAATGTGTAATAAAATCATCATCAACAACAACAGCAATAACAAAAAGCAAACCAGGAATATCACTGGTTGATTTTAAAAGTATTTGGCTGACACTTAATGTTAAACAAATAGCCACTGCCAGGAGTGAGCCAGCCCAATGTCCACCTAGGCTAGGGCAGACTCACCCTCCTCCTCTGTGTAATTCAGCAGCCTCTGCCTGCTGCCCTCATGCAATGGTCGTGCTTTTTTCCAGGCCTGGAGAAAAAATGAGGCTGCTTTGCCGCCAAAGGGAAGGAGCCGTGTGTGCACACACACCTCTCAGCTACTACCCTGCCGGCACGTCTGCCTATCAGTCCCTATGCAAAGGCATTGCAGCAGTTAGGTTTTCTAATCTAGACATTGCCTCAGGTCAGTCAAAGTGAAACAGAACCCTGGCTTCACTGATTGGCTGCAATCCTGAACGGGTGGGGTTAAAGCTACGAAGTGCTATAATATGGTACAGTACTGTTTAAAGAAAGATTTAACAGTCGGGGGGGCGGCTGACGTTTTTATGTATATCTCGAGAACCGGACCACCTAGAAACTTAATTTTTTTAAAAATTAAAGCTGGGAATCTGGGCCACGTAAGGGGCTAGCCGGGCGCTGGGTGGCATGCATAGAATCCGGGCAAAACCCGGCTATCCGGGCAATATGGCAACCCTACCTCTGGGCCCATAAGGGTTGGAGACTCTTGCTATGAAGCTTTTTGATGTGGAATAAAGTGACAATCAGTTATTGTGGATATTTCATGTATCTCTTTTTTAAAATCTCCAGCAATTCATCCTGTCAGCTATCAGTTCCTTGCACCAGAAACGTATGCAGTGAACTCATTCAATCCCCAGATAAGCTGTGGTCTACTCCATATAGTAACCCCCCTTGAGTGGAGGACTTTCCCCTTTGAAACCCACAATAATTTTCACCAGTCAAAACTCACACATTTGCTCTATATGCATACATACTGTACACAGCTCCTTACATCAGAGCCAGAGCGCCTCCAGCACCCACAGTATGCTTGGGCCATTCCAAAATCGCACATGCAGGAGACTCCCCTCTATGAAATGGCATTAAATCATGTCTGGCTCAGTGGTTTTCTTAGGTGCAAGACATTGTGAAGTTTCCATATCTATGGTACTAGCGGCCAAAATATGGAGAAAATGAGGAATATGCTTTGGGCCATCCCAAATTATATACATCCACACACCTTCAGGAGAATGCCTTCCCCTCCCCCCAAGTTGTTTAGTAATGTCTATTCCTAAAACTCCAATTTCCTTTGGAGAATAACCTTTTGAGATGGAATACAATCTTTCCTAGCCCAATGCTTATTTTGGTGCAGGATTTTGTCAAGCCTCTTAAATTTTAGTTGATTTTTTTAACCTCTATTGCCTCCATGCTATTTAGTGTGGACCTCCAAGAGCATCTGTCATGAACCACCCTGTTCAGATCTTGTAAGTTCAGGTCTGTGGCTTCCTTTATGGAATCAATCCATCTCTTGTTTGGCCTTCCTCTTTTTCTACTCAGAAGGGTAGCATTATTGTCTTTTCTAGTGAATCAGGTCTTCTCATTATGTGTCCAAAGTATGATAACCTCAGTTTCATCATTTTAGCTTCTACTGTTCTGGTTTAATTTGTTCTAACACCCAATTATTTGTCTTTTTCGCAGTCCATGGTATCCGCAAAGCTCTCCTCCAACACCACATTTCAAAGGAGTTGATTTTTCTCTTATCCATTTTTTTCACTGTCCAACTTTCACATCCATACATAAAGATCGAGAATACCATGGTCTGAATGATCCTGCCTTTAGTGTTCAGTGATACCATTTGAGGACCTTTTCTAGTTCTCTCACAGCTGCCCTCCCCAGTCCTAGCCTTCTTCGGATTTCTTGGCTATTGTCTCCATTTTGGTTAATGATTGTGCCGAGGTATTGATAATCCTTGACAAGTTCAATGTCCTCATGGTCAACTTTAAAGTTACATAAATCTTCTGTTGTCATTATTTTAGTCTTCTTGACATTCAGCTGTAGTCCTGCTTTTATGCTTTCCTCTTTAACTTTCATTATCATCATAGTCTGTGGGTGGGTAGGAGGCGACAAGGGAGGAGGTGGGCGGTGAGACAGAGTGGAATAGAGAAAACAATTGTTTTAAAAAATGGAGTGGAGGGGAAAAGGAGCCGGAGAGCAAAAACACGGATAAAGGAGGAGAAGGGGGCAGCAGCAGAATGGAGATAAAGAACTGTGGAGGTGAAAGATGACAACGTACTTGAGTGAGTGAGAGAGAGAGAGAGTGAGAGAGAGTGAGAGTGAGTGAGTGAGAGTGAGACAGAGACAGAGTATACTGTGTTTGCACTTGGCACACAACGTGGCCTCCACCACCCTCTCTGGCTACTGTGCTGCATTTGCAGTATTTTAACTTTTTTGCATCTCAGGGGAAAATGTTTGCTTGAGTGAATGTCCCTTAGCTGATGGTAGGGCAGGGTCTGGGAGGTGGTTAAGTGAGAGAGATTACGCTTGCTGGCTCAGTGGGGGTGGGGGTGGCGGCACTTGGTTTGACGTGCAAAGATTTGAGTGGTGGCCTCTGCCTCCCTCCCCACCTCCCTCACCAGTGGAGAGACCACCATTGCTATCATGGATAAAAATAATTATTCTACTACGTCTGTATGTGTGTGTTTATTTTTAATGTTGTTTTAGGCTACTTAGATGTGCAGCAGCCAAGGCCAGCACCTTGTAGGCGTTTTTTTTTTTTTAAAGTAACTGAAATGTAACTGTACTGATTACTTTTGAGAAAAAGTAAAGTAATCAATTACTTTTACAGCGGTTGTAATTGTAACTGTAATTACTACTTTTTGGGGCCATGTAACTGTAACTGTAATTTATTACTTTTTAAAAGTAATCTTCCAAGCTCTGGTTTCAGACATCACCTGGACTTCAAGCTAACATGCAGTTGTTTCAGTTTCACAGACTTAAGCTTAGTTGCAAGCTTCAAGTTGAACCCATGGCTAGAGGTCCCATTCCATACCCTGTGCCTCATTTCCATAGACCAACTAGTTCTAACACATTTCTTATCTTTATACTTAGACTTTGCCTTCTTCCAGATGTGTGGAAAGCTGCCAGCCTGGATTCGTTACGGTGCTTCAGGAAGGAAAGCCACTTTGCTGCTATGACTGCATTCTCTGCGCAGAAGGGACCATCTCCACTCAGGAAGGTGGGTGACTCCAGCAGAAAGGAACATTTTTAGGGCAGAGGGCAAAGGTTCACTCAGATATCCGGAGCTTTTTAAGAAGGAAATTTAGCATTGCCAGTGATGTGTGAATATGATTAACATGTAAAATGCACCCCACTTCAACAACCTGTGCATTTTCCGTGTGCACGCGTGCGTTCTTGCTTAGTCACATTCCATGACATTTTGAAGCCTACATAGAGTGGGAGAAAGTCCTCTAAACTGAAAAATTGAAACCACTAATGCAAAAAAGTGTTAATCAAGCTTCAAGAGGCATCATGACCTCCATCAATGTGATTATATTTTCAGGAACAAATGTTTCATATAACTTAGTCCCAATAAGCAATGGCAGCAGGTAACATTTTGACATTACAGGGCTGGAATTTTTGATCTTGCTGTTTCCATCATAAAAGGACTGGTACAGCAGTTATTTAGGAAACGGCACCATTCGATGTGCGGAGTGCTGCTGACTTCTTTTTTTAAAAAAAAATCAATGTTTCTCTGGGCATCTAAGGACAGGGGAAGAACTTTCTTGTAAGAAGGCCCAAGTATGATTTTTAGACAACAATGGCCCTATATGTCTCATTTCAAAATTAAGCCATACCAAGCATATTGATTAGACCGACACATCTATTGCCAAAAAACTAAGCAAAAACACTTAAAAAAAAAAAAAGGGACGAACAATTGCTTCTAGTTGCTTGACGTTGTACAACAGAGGACAATTTCCATTGTGCTGCCCATCATGTGGAATACTCTCCCTGTTCAGATCATCAAACAGTTCTTTGGTGTTTTAAGAAGCACAACTGTCAGGATTAGTTTTTGCACTTTAAAAAGCAAAGAGCAGCTGAGGCCTCATTTTTAAGCAACCCCTTGCAAATCTTTAAAAAAAAATTTTTTTTGGTCAAATGAAACGGGACCTTAAATGTAATCTGTAATGGTATGTGTGAGATTTATGGTTTGAAGCTTTATTTTAATTACAGGTAAACCTTTGCCCAGGTGAACGCAAGGGTTTATGTAGAAAAACTGGTATAAAGAAAATATCTGTGCCTAAATAAAATATGTTCCAGTTAGCAATGCTGCTGCCACTAAGACAGCTGCTGCTTGCTTGCGTGCTTGGGAGTTTTCCTACTGAGATGTGGAATAGCCCTGCTGCTGGTGAAGGGAAAAGGCACTACTTTTTTTCATAAATACGCTTGAGCCCCAATTTTAGTAAAGCATGATGATGTTAGTAAAACACGGTGAATAATATATTAATCCAGCCCTTCATACTATCTGTCAATTGAAATGTTTAATGCTAGTGTTCGTATTGCTGAAGACTTAGGATATGTCTGCACTGCAGGCATACACCATTCAAATTTTGTACGTCTCCCAGAGTGACTGGTTAGCCAGCCAGATGGGCGACTAAGAAATCCAATAAATAAATAAATAAATAAATAAATCATGTGATCATGAACTATGGGGTGTTTTCACCAATAACTGAAGACATTCCTATTCCCCAGGTTTTCCCTAAACTGTAATATTAGTAATACCAATTCTTGATCACCTTGGTCATATGTGATGATTTTACTAATTGTATTGATTTATATTGGATATAGTTAGTTTTTTAATATATATATATGTGTCAGCCATTTTGGTATTTCTTTATGTAAGTAAAAACTCATACAGATGGATGTACGTTAGATATTACTCTTGTTCTTTCCAGATGCAAAGCATTGCACCAAATGTCCAGAAGATCAGCATCCCAACAAGGACAGAGATCAATGTATCCCCAAGATTACCACCTTCTTGCACTATGAAGACTCTTTGGGGATCCTCCTGGTTTCCTTGGCTCTCTTCTTCTCCTTAACCACAGGCATTGTTTTAAGAATCTTCATTAAATACATGGAAACTCCAATAGTCAAAGCCAACAACCGAGACCTCTCCTTCACCCTCCTCATCTCCCTCCTGCTCTCCTTTTTGTCCTCCTTCCTGCTCATCGGCCGGCCAAGGGAAGCAACGTGCCTTCTCCGACAAACGGCCTTCAGCATCATCTTCTCCGTTGCTGTCTCTTCTGTGTTGGCAAAAACCATCACTGTGGTGCTGGCCTTCCTGGCCACAAAGCCAGGGAACAGGGTGAGGAGATGGCTGGGGAAGAATCTGGCTAACTCTATTGTCATTTCCTGCTCCAGTGTCCAGGTTGTCATCTGCACCATCTGGTTGGGGATCTCTCCCCCATTTCCAGATTCTGATATGCACTCCCAACCTGAAGAGATCATCCTGCAATGCAATGAAGGGTCCGTTGCCATGTTTTATGCTGCCCTTGGCTTCATGGGCTTCCTGGCTGCCATCTGCTTTACGGTGGCTTTCCTTGCCAGGAAGCTGCCTGGGCCCTTCAATGAAGCCAAGCTGATCACCTTCAGCATGCTGGTCTTCTGCAGTGTTTGGGTCTCCTTTGTGCCTACCTACCTGAGCACGAAGGGGAAATACATGGTAGCTGTGCAGGTCTTCTCTATCTTGACTTCCAGTGCTGGGCTTCTGGGCTGCATTTTCATCCCAAAATGCCACATTATTATATTCAGGCCTGATCTGAATACAAAGGAGCACCTGACAACAAAAAAGTAAATATGACATTTGATAAAAATATTCATTTTTTACAATTATTGTGTAGCACAGCAGTAATGATACCCACATACTTGTCTTAGGAATGTAGCTCCTTTGATATGAAAATGACTGCATAATCTCTGCAATAGCCACATCCCCTTGGCCTTAATGTTTTTACATGTATTACTCTATTACAGCTTGATTCCCATTAGATACTCGATCAACCACGCTGGTCTTTATGGTGCTAATGCTTTCCTTTCCACAAAATTATGCCCAAAGTGGATCACAACATAACAAATGAAGAATAAATAGCAGAATAATAAAAAAGATACTAAAAATTATTAGGTATAATCATTTTATTAATAAATTCAAAAAAACCAATACATTTAAGACTGTATAAAGCAATCAAAAATAAGCTAATTAATTTTAATAAAGAATAATTCCAACACAAAACTAGAACATTAGCACACACAACATTGCCATGTTTGGACTTGTATCCAATAGTTTGGATAAGAGACCCGGCCTTCCAACATCCAGGGACCCCACCCCATCTGTAACCAACTGTAGTTCAGACATTCACACCATGCCTTTCACCCAGATGGGCCTTGTAGCGTCCATTATTGTAAGCTCTCACCCCACACAATGGGCAGTTTCCTTCCCTTCCACACTCTCCCACCAAGCAACATAGCATGATACAGGCTGGGACCATAAACAAGATCCAAAATTGTAGCATCCTTGTGGAGACCCCTGAAGGGTATGCCCTCAAAGGGAAAATGTGCCCTTTAGTGTTTCCCCTTCAGCATGCTGGTGCAGTTTGCCTTTTGAAGTCGTTTCATTTCAGGAATGATCTCCCACCACGCCAAACATCACCTCTGTTGTCCAGCTGGGGCTCATTATAAACAGCCTCACATTCATTTCAAGAACGTCATTTTTCTATTTACTTTTGTTGGTCCCACCTCCTCCTCTGCTTCATACATAGGGGCTGTTCTTTGGTGCTGCAGAAATTACTTTGACCTGCAATAAGCCTGTTAAAACAAAGTCCTCGAAATGTGCCTTGCTATTCTCACTCTCAGAATCATAGAATCTTAGAGCTGGAAGGGGCCTATAAGGCCATTGAGCCCAACCCCCTGCTCAATGCAGGAATCCAGCTTAAAGCATCCCCAGCAGATGGTTGTCCAGCTGCCTCTTGAAGGCGTCCAGTGTTGAAGAGTCCAGCACCTCCCTAGGTAATTGGTTCCATTATCATACTGCTCTAACAGTTGGGAAGTTTGTCCTGATGTTCAGCTGAAATCTGGCTTCCTGCAAATTAAGCCCATTATTCCGTGTCCTGCACTCTGGGACGATTGAGAAGAGATCCCGGCCCTCCTCTGTGTGACAACCTTTCATGTACTTGAAGAGTGCTATCATATCTCCCCTCAGTCTTCTCAAGGCTAAACATGCCCAGTTCTTTCAGTCTCTCCTCATAGGGCTTTGTTTCCAGTCCCCTGATCATCTTTGTTGCCCTTCTCTGAACCTGTTCCTTCTTGAAGTGCAGAGACCAGAACTGGATGCAGTATTCAAGATTGCATCCATGCCAGAATAGTTCAGTTCCTCACCTGCCCGCGTGGTATGATTTGTTGATTGGATATGTTTGAATTCTGATTCAAAATATGTTATAGTTATAGTTTTAGGGAGGATGTTCCATTTGGCCGGTGATTGATGGGCCCTTAATCCATGAACAAGTTTCCTGATTGGTTAATTGGATCTGGCCTGTTGCTGGGGAGTCTGCCCTAAGTATGGGGCTCAAACCTTAGCTTTCGTTCCTCTCCTGGGTCGCATCATGCCTACTTGATGTTGCCTGCTGAGGTTCCATTTTGCATCAGCTATCCTGACTGTTCCTCTCTCTGAGGAGAGGGGAGCTGTGCAACTGTCTACCAGTGTGTAAGTATAGGCTAGGCTAGACAGCTTTCTTGTTTTTCTGTTGTGACTGAACTCATACAATCATAGAATAGTAGAGTTGGAAGGGGCCTATAAGGCCATCAAGTCCAACCCCCTGCTCAATGCAGGAATCCAAATCAAAGCATTCCCGACAGATGGCTGTCCAGCTGCCTCTTGAATGCCTCCAGTGCTGAAGAGCCCACTACCTCTCTAGGTCATTGGTTCCATTGTCGTATGGCTCTAACAGGAAGTTTTTCCTGATGTCCAGTCAAAATCTGCCTTCCTGCAACTTGAGCCTATTATTTTGTATCCTGCACTCTGGAAAGATTGAGAAGAGATCCTGGCCCTCCTCTGTGTGGCAGCCTTTCGTGTACTTGAAGAGTGCTATGATATCTCCCCTCAGTCTTCTCTTCTCCAGGCTAAACATGCCCAGTTCTTTCAGTCTCTCCTCAAAGGGCTTTGTTTCCAGTCCCCTGATCATCCCCATTGCCCTCCTCTGAACTTGTTCCAGTTTGTCTGCATCCTTTTTGAAGTGCAGTGCCCAGTACCAAATAGAGGGGAATTAATACTTCACATGATTTGGAAACTATACTACTGTTTGATTTTATTATATCCTTCAAGTCGATTATGACTTATGGCGACCCTATGAATCTTTTTTTGGATATATTCATCGGGTTTTCACGGTAAGAGGTATTCAGAGGTGGTTTACCATTGCCTTCCTCTAAGCCTATGGCACCCGGTATTCCCAGGTGGTCTCCCCACCAACTACTAACCAGGCCTGACCCTGCTTAGCTTCCGAGATCAGGTGAGATTGAACGTGTTCAGGGAATGCAGCCTAATATAGGATTTGCCTTTTTTGCAGCCACATCTCACTGTTGGCTCATAGTCAATTTCTGATCAGCAACAATCCCAAGATCCTTCTCACATGTGGTATTGCTGAGCCAAGTATCCCCCATCTTACAAAGGGCTTCAGTTTCTTTGCCATCTTTCAAATACCCCCTCCCAATCTGTTAGACAAGTAAGAGCCACTTGCTCTACATTTGTATTTCTGATGTGCAATGAGGAGCCTCATCACTGCTTCACCTGCTTTGAATCACTTTCCTCTGAAACACTTTGGAGCTCAGCAACTGAGTTCCTTTTAAAAGGTGGTATAACACATATTTATCTCAGATGAGAATGACTAGATGGGCTTTGCTAAAAATAAAATAATGTTTAAAATGACTTGGGGGTGGTTTAGAAGATGCTGTAAGGCCTCAAGGTTAGGATGTTATTTCTTTTGTGTAGCTCAACATGTTTTAGTTATGCTAACACTGATCCAGGGCTAAAAGCCACAAGTTCAACAACCAATTCTCAATAATGTGTGCATATGGGGAAGCATTGTTTGTGAATCAGTAGCAATTATCCTTTAGAAAACAAAAAAACCTAAGGCAGATGATCATTCTAGTTATGGAAGGGCATGCTCCACGTTGCAAAGAACAATACTGTCAAGAATAGCTAAAGTTGATCTACGGGTGACCAAAGGAAAATGGTTCAACCAGAAAGAATTATGGGGGATATTTTGCATAGGTTCCTGGAATGCTCTGTGCTGAGAAAAATTAGGGTGTCTTATACCAGTCAGCTGTTATTCTAAAGGGAGGCAGCTGAACCTTATCCATCTGCCTGGTACCAAGGTCAGGAGGCCTGAGTTGTCATAAATTAGTAGTCCTGCCCTTGCTATGAACTTATTCCGCCATCAAGAGGTGTCAGGATTGGCTAATTGGCCCTCTTGCTGTTGGCAGGCAGAACCCCATAAAAAGAAAGGTTCAGTTAGCTGTTCCTGTCCTTTTCCATCTTGATTCACCTATGGGATGTTTTCTGGTATACAGAACCAAAAGATACCAGGTTCTTATACTTTCTAAAGTGAGTATTAGCTTAGGTTAGTAAGTTTTCTTATGTTTTGTCTATGTGAACCTCTCACTGTGTTTTATAAGTGTTGACTCTGCCTAGCCCTGATAAGGGTGTTTGGGCTTAAAAGGATTTGTATGCTGCTCTTTTTATATGCACTTTTATATATTTAATAAATTATCTCATATTACTTGGTGTGTGCTACTTTGGACTTTGGCTCTGAATCCAGTTCCTTGACTACCACGCTACTGACTACTGAGTATTATTTTAGGTTTGGCTAAAGGATCCAGGGCAAGGAGTGCAATAACAGCTCTTGCTCTTAAGGGGTGGTGGCAGTCTACCTACCTTACAGGGTTGTTGTTGACTATAACTCAGCCTTGGTAAGGAGAGGCACGGGTAGTGTCTGCCTGGGAACAATTGCCCATGGGGGGTTGGGGGTGGAACCCAGAAGCAAAGATGGGGGGGGTCTTTGACAAATAGCACATAAAAGGATCAAAAGCTTTATTGAAGGATAAAGAGCATTTGCTGTTATCTGTGTGATTTAGTTAGATTGTGGGGGATACCTTCAAATGGAGCACTCAGTCTCTAAATTAGGCGGGAGGTAAGTTGAACACACACACACACACTTTTGTGTGAATTAGATAGAAGAGAGAGTTGAGATGACTTCATTTGAGTGCTCTTGATGCGCCTGCATCTCTTCTGAGATTTTGGTCCTCTTGATTAGATTTGAAATACGTGAAAACACTTTAGGCTGCATATGCTAGAACAGGTTACTGGAGTTTTCTGACATTTTCGTGATATATGGTTTATTTACATATATCCAGGCTGAGTTTAATCCTACAGCTCCCTGACAATTTCCTCAAAATTTCCTCCAAAATGTAAACTTGCAGCTTTCTTTCAAAAACCCTGATGACAGCATCTCTCTCTGTGTGGGGTAAGTCCTCATTCTCCTTTCACAAGAGCCCTTTCATGAAGACAGCATTCCTTAGCAAAAGGAGCACAGCTGGACCACTCTGCCGGAGCCATCAAACCGATATTTCTGTAGTTCCTTTCCCCCCATCTTAATCATTCTATATTTCTAATTTTAAGGATTATCAATATCTTGGCAGAGTCATTAACCAAAATGGAGACAATAGTCAAGAAATCAGAAGAAGGGTAGGACTGGGGAGGGCAGCTGTGAGAGAACTAGAAAAGGTCCTCAAATGCAAAGATGTATCACTGAACACCAAAGTCAGGATCATTCAGACCATGATATTCCCAATCTCTATGTATGGATGTGAAAGTTGGACAGTGAAAAAAGCAGATAAGAGAAAAATCAACTCATTTGAAATGTGGTGCTGGAGAAGAGCTTTGCGCATACCATGGATCGTGAAAAAGACAAATAATTGCATGTTAGAACAAATTAAACCAGAACTACCATTAGAAGCTAAAATGTTGAAGCTGAGGTTATTATACTTTGAACACATAATGAGCTGACAGGATTCACTAGAAAAGACAACAATGCTGGGGAAAACAGAAGGGAGTAGAAAAAGAGGAAGGCCAAACAAGAGATGGATTGATTCCATAAAGGAAGCCACAGACGTGGACTTACAAGATCTGAGCAGGGTGGTTCACGACAGATGCTATTGGAGGTCACTGAGTCATAGGGTCACCATAAGTTGTAATTGACTTGGAGGCACATAACAACAATATTTTTACTTTGTAGTGTCATAGGATTAGGAGGCTGGTTTGGATGATGTATTTGGGTCCTTCCAAGCCTGTTGGTTTATGTCTGTAAGATGGGAAGTCTGTGGTAGAAGAGTGCTGAATTGGTCAAACCAGTCTTTTTGTTAAGTCAGGATGTTAAAAGCCATCCTTTTAACATGTCTAAAGAATTGGTCAAGTAGGAACGAAGGAAGCCGCCTCCTCACGCTGAGTCAGGCCATTGGGGTCCATCTAGCTCAGTATTGTCTACACTGACCGGCAGCTGCTCTCCAGGGTTTCAGACAGGGAATCTCTCCTTGCCCTACCTGAAGATGCCATTGGGGGTTGAACCTGGGACCTTCTGCACGCAAGGCAGATGCTCTGCCACTGAGCTGCAGATGTGTTGCCATAGAAACCACTAGTTAGTTGTGCCTTTAGAAGAAGGGCGTAGGTCTCCCCCCCCCCTTGTCTGGCTGGATGCCACGGTCATCCTAGAACAATAGCCCAAGGGCTACTTGGGCCTCGTCTCCTCTGGAGCTGAAAGACACAAAGGCTTGATTTACTCTCTACACTGAAAGCCAAGTTTGCTGAGGGTGGTACCTGGAAACCTAATAGGGGAGCAAGTGAACTGTGAGTCCGTTCATCTTAGGCTCAGCCTGTACATATCACAAAGATACTACCATTTCCATTAACATGCATTCCAAGGAAACTTAACCAAAGGTAAATGCTGGCATCCCTGAAGTCACTCACCACTCAGAAATTGGGGTGCACATAAGGGAGGGAGGCAATGGTCAACCACCTCTGAATACTGCTTGCCATGAAAACCCAGTCAGAATCGACTTGAAGGCAGTCCATAATAATACTATTTTAATAGTTTTTTTCTTATTTATAGTAAGCTCTCTGGAGAACTTTGTATTATATTATTTAATTTGTATCCCGCCCTTCCTCCCAGCAGGAGCCCAGGGCTGCAAATAAAGTGCTAAAACACTTTAAAACATCACTGTATTAATAGGGTGTCACCCAAATGTCATAAATAAAATAATAGCCACCTGCCCCAACTGCATTTCTGCCTGAGGACGGGCATCCAATCTCTCAGCTAAGATGCTGTTTGGACACTCCCTGCTCTTTTCCTCCATCAACTTTCCATCAGCTTTCCATCAACATTTTCTCCCCCCCGTTTTCCCCCCAATAAGAAAGCAGTGCCACTTCCCTCCCCCCCAGCTTAGCTCTTTAACCTCCCAACAACTGTTTCCTAGCACCAGTTCCCATGACTTTCCCCTTTCCCAAAATTCAGTGTTCTTCACATTCAGAGTTTGGAAACGTTACTTTTTTGAAGTACAACTCCCATCAGCCCAACCCAGTGGCCATGCTAGTTGGGGCTGATGGGAGTTGTAGTTTAAAAAAGTAACTTTTCCAAGCTCTGTTCACATTCCACTTTCCTAGCCACTTTGTCCTCCGATGTGATCTGTCCCAGAAGTCCTCATCCTTGGGTCCCCAGATGTTATTGGACCAGAAATCCCATCATCCCTCATCACTGACTAAGTTGGCTGGGGCTGATGGGAGTTGTAGTTCAACAACATCTGGAGAAGTCATAGCAGGGGTATACATGCAAGCACATGCACACAGAGCTGCACAGGTAGTGGGCTCTCCAACACTGGAGGCCTTCAAGAGTTAGCTGGACAGCGATCTGTCGGGAATGCTTTTGTTTGGATGCCTGCATTGACCAGGGGGTTGGACTTGACGGCCTTATAGGCCCCTGCCAACTCTACTATTCTATGATCTCTACTAATTCAAAATACATGCAAAAAAACACACACCAAGGCTCTCTGCCCCCCCTCCCCTCTTGCTGTTCTCCCTGGCTGATCATTTTGCTGCTGATTCATTTGCCCCCAACTGCACAAGTAAAGTGGATGTTGAGCTCTTGTGCAGCAAACTTTCTCAAAAGAAAAGGTGATGGGGAAATCTACTGGGGGAAAAGTATCTTCCCAAAGGCAAAGCAGGACAGGGGTTTAGTAGGAGCAGGAGACAGCCTGGTCACCGGGCATAACTGGAGTTCATGCAATTGGTAGCAAATGAAGCAGCAGTAACTCCCACCCCCATAAAATGACTTACTCGAGAATGCTGGTAAAGGGAGGCTGGTTGAAGACATATGGATAGAACACAGCATGTGTGGGAGAGATGACCCCACTAATGAGGTGGTCTCCTGGCCTGAAATAATTGAGTTCATCTATCAGATCCATTTCCAGAGTCAAGAGGCATTTTGCCTTCAGCATCTCAGTCTCCATAAGGCGGCGGCGGCAGCAGCAGCGGCAGCAGCGGCGGCGGCAGCAGCAGCAGCAGCAGCAGCGGAAACAGAAGTTGCATCACCATGCTGTGCCTGCCTTGACTCCTCCCCTCACCTAATTAGAAGAATCAACAGATGAAGTCAAAACGTTTTTGAAGATTCAGTGGCTTCTTGAATACTTTTTTTCAAGTTCAGTAACAGGACAGTCCATGTACTCCTTCTGCTAGCCAGAAAGGGAGACTCATACCTACTGCTACTAAGTAATCATTAATATCTTGCTCAGCCAGTTTGTCAGGGGAGTATAAATGTATATAAGATCTTAAGATCCTGCCACTTTATTTGCTTCTGGGACATCCCTTTAGTTAGAAATCCCATCAATTCCTATTGCCATTCAGGAGGAACTACCACATTAAGACGGCTATTGGGGCGGCGGGGTGTGTGTCATTTATTTATACCCCGCCCTTCCTTCCAGCAGGAGCCCAGGGCAGCAAACAGAAACATTAAAAACACTTTAAAACATCATGAAAAGACCTTAAAATACAATTAAAACAAAACAATGTTAAAAACATTAAAAAAACCTTTAAATACATCTTTTTTAAAAAAAGAGTTAAAGATATTAAAAGACATATTAACAAGCAATTCTAACACAGAAGCAGACTGGGATAGGTCTCAACTTAAAAGGCTTGTTGGAAGATGAAAGTCTTCTAAAGGCGCCGAAAAGATAGCAGAGATGGCGCCTGCCTAATATTCAAAGGGAGGAAATTCCACAGGATAGGTGCCGCCACACTAAAGGTCCATTTCCTATATTGTACAGAACGAACCTCTTGATAAGATGGTATCTACAGAAAGCCCTTACCTGCAGAGCGTAGTGATCGGCTGGGTATATAAGTGGTAAGACGGTCTTTCAGGTATCCTGTATTAATGCTGGAATGAGCCCATTTTGCAGCAGCTTCCCCCTCACTCCACTTTTCATTCCATGTTGTTTAAGAGAGAGAAAAAAGTATAACACAGTTGTATGATAGTAACAGGAAAAAACAGACATATCTGGGCTTAATGACATCAAGTGAGAAGCAGCTGCCGCACTAGGGGGACTGAACAAGACCTGCCCTGGGAGTCAGTATCTTTGCATCTCAGTGACTGCTGCTTGCTCCCCTGAGTTGCTGTCTTTTGAGACAGCTGAAGTCCCTGGTAAGTGCTGCAAGGACTGGGACCCCCTGCCTGACCCTGGATCCAGAGAGAGGCTGCAATTACTCTTGCAGCTTCTTGCATCAGCTCCTGGGAGGAAGGGCAGGATATAAATCAAATAATAAATAAAGAAATAATGAACAGAAATGAATTCATGCTGTGTGAGGTTTCAGAATATTCTGGGAACGCTGGTTTCAGCTGGGCATACAAAGTGACAGACAGCAGTTTTAGGACAGGAAAACTGACAATAAATAAATAAATACATCTTATGCAGCCACTGAAGGTTGGCAGATGATAGGTTGGCAAAGTTAATATGCCAAGGATATGTGACAGGACATAAACTGCAGAAGATGAAGGTCTGAGTATGGGGCAAGGTCAGTAATAGGATTACAGATACTCTGTGAACATGGCTGATTTTTAATTAATATGAACAAATTATGAGGACTCTGAGAGAAAAAAGTTCAACAGGGGTGTTTCTCTCACACACTTTGAACTCTCGATTCTCTCTGACTGTTTTGTGTATCGCCATGAAAGTTTAGAGGGTTCTTAAGCGTTTCTAAGTTCAGAATTTTGTAAGGTTTTGTTTTGAAATGTGCTTAAGGAAAGCATCAGAATGGCATGGGGGTATTTTCAGTTTAACATTGTGGAATGTGAAAAATCCATGCTGGCTATAATATAAAATATCAACATCGACTTTGATTTATATCCCATCAAAGCAAGGAAGCCTTTGCCTTTGGGATGATGGTTCCTGAAGAAGCTCTGCTTATTGAGAGCTTCGGTGTACTTCCTAAGCAGGAGCAAAATGAGATCTTGTCATGACTAGCTTCTTTGCTAGATATTCTTTTGAACATCTTTAGGCATGACACCAAACTGAATCTGATTGATTTTTCTTTGCCAGCTCCAGATACAAGTAAAGAACCCGACCGGAACCTTCCTGTTAAAAACAGGATAATCAGTGCTCCCAAAAGGGCGATAAGGACCATACCATGATTGATTTTTCTTTGCCAGCTCCAGATACAAGTAAAGAACCCGACCGGAACCTTCCTGTTAAAAACAGGATAATCAGTGCTCCCAAAAGGGCGATAAGGACCA
Source organism: Rhineura floridana (assembly GCF_030035675.1). NCBI lineage: Eukaryota > Metazoa > Chordata > Lepidosauria > Squamata > Rhineuridae > Rhineura > Rhineura floridana. The sequence continues at coordinate 219,568,652 of NC_084482.1, read as the reverse complement.
TACCATGATGCCTAATCTTAATATTCTGGGGAATTCATCCTCAATGACCATACCAAACCATCATTCCAATGTGGGGAAATATCTAGTACTTTCACCTGAAGTAATTGTATTAAAAACTTCTGAAGACCATTTAACCAACTTTCCTATCCTGGTTCAGGATCCAGCAGAGGATAAAGACACACAAATTAAGACCTCATCAACAAGATCATATGCCCTAACTCTAGATTGGTTGGCTGTCCAGTATTTGGAACCCCATGAGCTTGGTTCATCAGACTCTAAAGATAATCCACTCATTTCTCCGATTCAAACTCCTACTCCTCGCTTATTGTCTAACAATTGCTGTGTCTTCAGGAAAATGGGTGACAGTCTGGAAATAATAGAAGTCGATCTATCATGTTCTAACTGACAATCACCAACTTGGTCTTGTAACAAAGAGGGCTGGATTAATAACCAATTGGGGGTGGGTTTGGGTAAATTCCCACAAAAGTTTAAAACTGTAAGTCTCCAACAATCCTGGACGAATCATGATAACTCCCCACGCTCTTATGACCCTCGAGCTGTTGCCAGCCCTTCGGTAAAATTTAATCCTAAAGGGTGGAGCAGTGCTGGCCCTGATAGTAAACTAGATCAGATCAAATTTCTGTCATGGAACATCGTGGGCTGGGCTTCTAAACAAAATTGTCTGGGCCTGGTTCAATTTCTAAGGTCCTTCGATGTGATCTGTGTCCAGGAAACTTGGTACTCTAAAAACATTGATTTTAATGGGTTTAGGATAATTGATTTACCAAAGGGAGAGGAAGATCCAAGTCAGGGCTTGCAATTATGATATCTACCATTTCCTGCTCTAAAATGAGAAAATTCCCCCCATGCGATAACTTTGCTATTGCGGCACTAGTAGAATTTAGATCCACTGCCCTCCTCCTATTAAATGTATACATCCCCCCCCTCTCTTCGGAAAAGTGATGCGACTTCATTATGGGGGAAATTGGAAAACTACATCTTGGAGCTAGAAAAACAACATCCTAAGGCTCCCCTTATTATAATGGGGGATCTTAATGCCAGGATTGGTCCCGATAGTAAATCTTTAGCGGCATCTCCACTCTGGGAGGAAATGGACACTGAAAATGTTATTCCAAATTATGACAGATACTCAAAAGACCAAAAGGTGAATTTCGCAGGAGTTTGTTTGATTCAGATGGTAGCTCGTTTAAATCTGACAATTATCAATGGGCATTCCCAGGCTGATACCCCAGCGGAATTCACCTATATTTCTAACTGCGGCAGTAGTGTCGTGGACTATCTCTTGATTTCCCGCTCTCTAATATATCAGACTCTTAACTTTTCAGTTAATTTCAGGATGGAAAGTGATCATCTACCACTAACTTTTAATCTCTCAATAACGGGAGTGGGTCAGTCGACAAATGTCACCCAATATAAGACCAGTCCATCTCAAGTAAATTATAAGAGACCCCATTGGAACGAACAGATCTTTGTGAAGATAGCCACTTTTCTTGGTTCTTCAAATGGTCTAAAGCTTAAAACTAGCATATCTGCAGCTAATTCAATATCGGCTGCTCTTTGTGACTACTCTTCTTTGTCTTCGGCCCTGGAAAGTGTGTTAACCCCACTGGCTTTTTCTTCCTGCTCGGCAAAACAGCGCTGCCCTAAATGGTTCGATAGGGAATACCATGAAATTAAGAACCTGCTAAGAAGAATCTACGGTACTTATAGACGCGAGAATCTGAATTCCCTCCTGCCAGAATACTATCTCACAAAAAGGAAGTATAAACAGTTAATCATTGGGGGAAACAGGCAATTTAGTCAGGTGGGATGGCAAGGCTTAATCACTGCCTCTTTAAATAATAACTCGAAGCTTTTTTGGTCAATGGTTACCGATGCTTTGGGCTCCTCCTCTCCCTCCCCGCAGTGTAACATTCCACCTGCAACTTGGGAGCATCATTTTAAAACTCTATTTGCAAACTGTAGGGCTCATAAGCTCCAAGCTTTTATTTTTGAAGACCTTAGCTCCTTACCTATCTGGCCTCCTGTGCAGCAATCAGAAGTTGTTTCCTTGATCAGGACCTTAAAACCTTGTAGGGCGCCAGGTCTAGATAAAATCCTTCCGGAGCTAGTAAAGGCCCATGTCCAGTGGTGGGCCCCGCTCTTGGCAAATCTTTTCACCTTGATAAATCTCACGGAGAAGCTCCCTACCACTTGGCTTGAAGCGGCGGTCATCCCAATATATAAGAAAGAAGATCGGGGTGATCCCTCAAATTACAGGCCAATCAGTCTTCTTTCAGTGATAGGTAAGTTATACGCTGGTCTTTTAAATGCAAGACTACAGACCTGGATTGAGGAGGAGAACATTTTAGGGAGGGAACAGACAGGTTTTCGCAGGAGCAGATCAACTATTGACCATTGCTTAGTGCTATGATACTTAGCAGAAAAATATATGAACCTCTCAAGGAGGGGCCTTTATGCGGCTTTCATGGATCTTAAGACAGCTTTTGATTCAGTCCCAAGAGAATTACTATGGGCTAAGCTATCACAAACATTGATAGATAAACGTCTTCTTTATCTTATTAGCTGCCTTTACCAGAGCACCATGATTCGGATCAGATGTGGGTCAAACGGTAATCTCTCCAACGCTATCCCTGCAAATGTTGGGGTTCATCAGGGCTGTGTTTTAGCTGTCTTTTCAATCTTTATATCAATGATCTGAATAGCTACTGTTCTGCGGATAAATTCCACCCACCTAAATTAGCTAATGTGAAATGCCCCCTATTACTTTATGCAGACGATGCTGTATTATTGTCCTACTCGAAGGTTGGTCTTAAACGCCTCCTTCGCGCATGTATGTCTTTCTGTGATAAAAATTTCCTTGTCATCAATTATACCAAGTCAAAAATAATGGTTTTTTTCACGCAGTTCAAGGAAACACCATTGGACTATAAATGGATGTTTTGAGCAGGATAAGAAGTTTAGGTATCTGGGAATACTTTTCTGCTCTTCACTTTCATGGGCTGCTCATAGTCAGGCTGCAGTTTTATCTGCCTATAACACCTCTAAAGCAATTATTCATTTCTTTTATTCTATGGGAGGCCAGTATATCCCAGCAGCTATCCAGATCTTTAAGATCAAAATTCTCCCCCAACTTTTATATGGGATACCCATTTGGGTTACGAGTTTCACCCCCAAGGTTGAGGCAGTGGCATCATATTTTTTACGCACTTTATTTGGTCTGCCTCGTTGTGCATCCCCAGCTGGGCTCCGACTTGAGGTCGGTTTTACATCATTGGAATGTACAGCTTGGCTCTGGGCCAATAATTATTGGGTCAAAGTGGCTTATGCTGGACCCTCCCTAGGCTTTCTAAATTTATTATGGAAGGATCCTTTTGTAAGTTCCTGGTCTAGTATTTACCATGAAAGGATAAATCATATGGGTTTTTCATTGGAAACATTGTCGACTTGGGATCTAGAAGTAGCAAAGCGGAATATATCACAGCGCCTTAAGGATATTGACTCCCAATACCTAAGAGCTAGTGCATGTACTTCCTGTTCACCTCTTTCTTTTGATTTGACCCTCCCGTTTTTAAAACCTGCAGGATATCTTGAAAATTTGAGAATTCCCCATTACTGTTTTCTATTTTCTAGAGCCAGATTCAACTGTCTCCCCTCTGCGATGACAGAGGGCCGTTTCCAAGGAATTCCTCCAGAGCTGCGGCTGTGTCCCTGCTCCCAGGGAGAGGCTGAAACAATTGCACACATATTGTTTGTATGCACTTATTATTTGGAATTACACTCCAGGCTTATATCTCCAATTTTTAAGGCCTTCCCTGGCTGCTCACATAAGAAGCTTCTCCAATTACTAATGTCTGATAATGATAAGATTATAACTAAAACAGTGGCCAAGTTCCTTTTTATAGCTCAAATCATACGGAAAAGGCAGCTTTTATTACTTCGGACTGTAAATTAAGAATCTCCTATTTTAAAAGTTTTAAATTTATCTGTACTGTTGATGTCCATTTGTATTTTGGGTCTACGACAGGAAATGTTTTAATAAAAAAATAAAAAGTAAGTATAATTAGACAAATTAACAGAGGCTAAGGCTATATGTATGGGTGCTAACTACAGTGGCCAGGATCTACCTGTTTTATTTATTCAAAAGTATTTACGAACCCGTTAGTATTTTTAAAATCTCTAAACCAGGTGGGGAACCTTCAGCCGGGGGGGGGAGAATCTGGGCCATCCAGACCTGCCTCTTTGGCCCATGAGGCTGTTTTGGGGAAGCCATGACCACCTGCCCCACACCTGCCATCATACACGGATTCAAACATGGGGCAGGGGAGGGCAGGGCTTCCGAGATCATTCAAAGATGCTTAAAGTGGAGCTTTTGATCATCCCTTTGCTGGAGCCAAGGGTATTGGAGGGATATTGGAGGGGGAGGAGGTTGCCTTACTGGAGAGGGAAGTTTCTCCCATAGCACAGCGGCAAATTCAGAAGTGCAAGGTCCCTTCATGACAGTCACCCTACACCCCCTCACAGCCACGTCCCTTCTCCCACTTTCCTTTGTCTCCCTGTTGCCTTGCGAGTTCACACTCCGCTGCAACAGACATCCCTAGGAGCCAATCAGCATGGAAGGAGGGGGAAGCCTGTGTGTTAGCTATTGAGAAGAGTCTTCTCAGTGACCCTCTCAACTCCTTTCACTCTGATTGGCTCCAACCAGCACGACAAGGACTCTTCTCAGTGGCTAATATGCTCCCTTCTCCTACTGATTGGCTCATGCATAGGGACCTGGCTGGGACCCTGCTCCCAGAAAGGGAACAGGTCTGCAACACTCACACCCCTCTGACTACACCCCTCCCATCGCTGCTCTTTGAAGCAGCCCCCACAGCCCCATTCGACCCCCTGGCATCGGAAGCTGCAAGGAGTAGCGTGGGGCAGCTTGCAAAGGGCTCAGGCAGACTGTGCCTCCCTCCGAGGAAGAGGCACCTGCAGCCCCATTTAGAAGGCCCTCCTTGTCCCCCCATACACTGAATGACCCCTATGTTGCACGTACCTATTTATTTATTTATTTATGCATTTACATCTCATTTTTCCTCCAAGTGGCACCCGTGGCTCTCCCCAGTAACGTGGGGGCAAATTCAGAAGCGCAGGCTCCCTTCATGCCAGTCCTAGCCCCCTCCCCCCTTTTGAATGGAGACCCCCGTCCTGTCCCCTTCTCTATTGTGCCCCCCTTTCTGATGAAGACTTCCTGCTGCCGGTGGGGCAAGGAGGGGAACTCGAGGGGGGGGTTGCATTTGCACCCCTCCCCAACAGACAGGAGGGAGAAACATTTTGGCAGTTGGGGGGGATGAGCAGCTCTTGCCACTCAGTCCTCCGATGGGTTAAGGAAAAGAGTTCTGGTTCCTAGAGAGGCAGGAAGTCTTCATCACAGGGAGGGGGAGAGAGTATTGAAGGGGAAGGGGGGGGGACTGTCTTCATTCATATTCCGCGTAATTAGGCCCAGAGAGGAGGAGGCTGGAGTGTGCAGAGGACAGAGAGGTGAAAGGGGTGGCGGAGGATTTGGTATTTTTGTTGGGGGGTGAGGGAAAAGGGGGGAAGAGCCCCACTCCCCCCATTCCCTCTGGGGGTCCCTGGTGCATTCAGTCCATTTGCAAAGGAAGTGCCTCCAGGTTTGCCTTGCAAGGCCCTCTTGGAAGCCAGAGCCTGGGCAAGGGGATGTAGCTTTGCAGGGGGGAACTTGGGGGTGGCTGTGTGTTGGGGGGGTTGATGTCCTGTGTTGGTTTTGAGAGCCGCAGCTGGGAGAGGGCAGCTGCCTTTGCAATTCCTGGGCCTGATAGGGGACGGCTTTTTGAGAGGGGGAGGGGGTTGATGGAAGAGGCCCCCTTCCCTCTGGGAATCCATAGAAAGTGGGGGGAGGCTGATCCATGCAGTCCAACTGCAAAGTATGGCCAAAACTGTTTCCACTGCAGCTGCCCCCCCCCGACAAACCTCTTTTGCAGATCAGCCCAGACACCCCAGGGATGATGCGCAGCTCAGGCAGGGGGGAAAGGGGGGGTTCTTGATGCAGAGGAAACAGCCTTGTTGGGGGGCACATTGGAGGGGAGGGGTTTGCTGTGCTGCTTTTCTGCCCCAGAGCTGGAGGGAGAGCCCCTGTTGGATTTTCTCCACTGGAAGAGAGGCTGGTCAGTTTCCCTCCTGCCAAGCAAGAAAACTGGAGGGATGGAGAGAGGAATCTGAAACTGATCAGGCTCTGAATGGGCTTCTAGAAGCTTTCAAGGCAGAGGATGGAGGAAATGGGTGAATAAATGCCCCCCCTCAGCTGGGCTTGAGGGGAAGGGGCTTCTCCAGACATCCTCTTGGAAGTGTGTTGGAGGGGACGATTTAACCCCCCTTGGGGTGGATCCCAGCTGCTCTTGCAAGATTGGCCCACTTGCCTTGGGAACAACCATGTTGGCAGGAGGGCCTTACAGTGCTATTGGTGTGGGGTGTCCAAAGTACCATACCTGGGCAATGCTCACAACAGCCCTGTAAGGTGGGCCAGGATGAAAGCCTGTGTCTCATGTAGTGGTTAGAGCAGTGGTGGGGAATATTCTCCAGCCCGAGGGCTACATTTATGCTTGAGCAGCCTTCCAGGGGCCACTTTCCAGCTGTGGCTGGATGGCTTTAGAGGCAAATAATGTGGGTGGAAAAATGGACGTGACTCTTACCTAGCAGGGTACACTGTAGCCATGAAAATGTCAGCAGGTTCTTCAGCACACAAACACATGCAGAGCATTGGGCTTAGACCAGGGAGCTGAGATGTGAAGACCCAGAAAAAAAATCAGGGAAAAACTTGTGGTTTTTTTCATTTTTGTTTCTGATTTTGTTACAGGCCTTCACATCTCTACCAGGGAGACTAGACTTAGATTCCTAGTTGTCTACAAGGTTGTGGGTGACCTTGGGCCAGTGACTATTTCTCAGCTCAGCCCGCCTTACTGGATTGTTGTGAGGACAAAGGGGAACTTTATGTGCTACTCTAAATTTTGGGCATCCAGCGTATGTGTGACCTTGCACATCTCTGCAAGTGCATATGTGTGTGTATCTTATTATTAGAATCACAATTTAAATAACTGAACTATGTCAAAAGGAAACCAGGTTCAAATCCCTGCTCAGGAGTGAAATTCCATTGGTGACCTTGGCCCAGTGACAGTGTTGTTGTGACAACAAATGGGTGTGTATGTCAAACTATATCTCACACTGTGAGCTCATTGAAGGAAGGCCTGGGTATGTGTGTATCTCTCTCTCTCTCTCTCTCTGTGTCTCTCTCTGAGATATTGTACTGTCCTACAAATTTGTGAAAATGCAATTTGTTGGTGTCTGAACATATAATGAGTGGTGGCAACACCTGCAATCAGCCCAAATAAAATAAACAAGACATGTGCTGTGTTTTAGCTTCTTTCCTGTGTTACTACTTTTTCTACAATCTAACCTAGAAAATTATATTTCCCTCATTAGTCATCCTAGAAATCTGTATCAAATTTATTTTTATTAATTCCAAAGCCTTTTTATTGGTCAATGTCATATGATGCTGAAGACTGCCTTTTGTGTTTCAAACAGGAGGTTATGCTCTATTTTTATTTTGGGAACGTTAACAGTTGAATCTGAAACTGCAGTTTGATGTAAAATCAGAATGATTACAATATGCTGCCACTTAAGCAATGATGCTGAAAATGGAAATGGACTGTCTTCAAGTCGTTTCCGGCTTATGGCTACCCTACAAATAGGGTTTTCATGGTAAGCAGTATTCAGAGGGCATTTACCATTGCCTCCCTCTGAGGCTAGTTCTCCTCAGCTGGCTAGGGCCTGCTCAGCTTGCCACAGCTGCACAAGCCAGCCCCTTCCTTGTCCGCAACTGCCAGCTGGGGGGCAACTGGGTTCCTTGGGACCATGCAGCTTGCCCACGGCTGCACAGGTGGCAGGGCATGTGACCACTGAGCCACTCAGTGTGGGGGTGATCTTTTAGCTGGCCCTTTACTCCCAGAAGGAACGAGCGGGGATTTGAACTCACAGACTCTGGACTCTCAACCAGGCTCTCCTCCCCACTGTACTATACCAGCTGTCTATAGCAATGACTCTAGCTGTTGGAAAAAACAAACTTGGCCTGCCCAAGATGCATGTTTTCAGCCTGCTATGGTTAAACTACTCCACTTAAGGAAAGGTGGGCATGGTTAATTAAAAATACAGAGCACACCTAGAATTTTGCTAGAATATATTTCACCCCCCACTGTTTCATCTTGTGCAAACTGAGACACTCCTTATGTCCATTGGAAACTATTCTGCAGAATAGTCAGTGCCATTATTCCACTATCGTTTTTGGAGCGTTTTTCAGTGTATATTTTGCAAAGTGTTGCTGCATTTCACATACTCACAGAAACAAAGGAAAATGATTTGCTATAGGAAACGTCACTAAAATTGCAAAGTAAAACAAGCATATTTAAAGTGACTATCTGAACTCTATCAACTGTTTTAATATTGCTGCTTCCTCCCTGCTAAAACAAGATTAGCAAAGCACATGTCTTGTTTATTTTATTTGGGCTGATTGCAAATGTTGCCACCACTCACCATATGCTTAGAGGCACATGCTACCAACTGGACTGTGAAAGACCAACCCAAATTGTGTTTGTATTTTTACAAATTTGTAGGCAGTACAATATCTCAGAGAGGAGCTCAGGTCTCCTGCTCCCCTGGTGCATTCACTATAGCTACCCATTTTCTCTGCTTTTTAAAGATTAATAGATATAACTTGGCTATAGGTACGTTTTTAAACCACAGGGGGTTTTTTTTGCCTATTAGTGAATTTCTCTGCTTTTTAATCCGGGAGGTAAGAAATGGGATCCTGTCCAAGTTTGCTGAGAATGGATTGATCATTTGCATGTTTATGGAGTTCAGTGGGATTTACTCCCATGCAATCATGCTTAGGATAGGTAAAACTGACCATGGTGAGGTAGGCCTGGAGTGGGAAGGGGAGGAGAAAAAAGGAAGAGGGGAGGGGAGGAAGAAGGAAGTAGGAAGGATGAGGACAGTAGAGGGGAAGAAGGGGAAAGGCAGGTCTGATCAACTCTACTATTCTATGATTCTATGCATGCTTCTTGAGTTCAGTGGGATTTACTCCTATGTAATCATGGCTAGGATAGGTAAAACTGGCCATGAGGGGGAGGAGGGGGAGAGAAGGGAGGGGAGCAGAATGAGGGGGAGGGGATTGGAAGGGGAGGGGGAGGGGCAAAGAAAGGGAGAAGGAAGGGGCAAAAGGGAGGTGATGAGGGAGGAGGAGGGGAGGGCAGGTATGATCATTTGCATGCTTATTGAGTTCAGTGGGATTTACTCCTGTGCAATCATGCTTAAAAATGAAATGGACTGCCTTCAAATCGATTCCAACTTGTGGAGATCCTGTGAATAGGGTTTTCATGGTAAGCGGTGTTCAGAGGGAGTTTACCATTGCCTTCCTCTGAGGCTGAGAGGCAGTGACTGGCCCAAGGTCACCCAGTGAACTTCATGGATGTGTGGGGATTCGAACCCTGGTCTCCCAGGTCATAGTCCTATGATAGGTAAAACTGACCATGGAGGAGGGGGAGGGGGAAGGAGATTGGAAGGGGAAGGGGGAGGGGTGAAGGAAGGGGCAAAAGGGAGGGGATAGGAGGGAGGAGGAGGGGTGGGCAGGTTTGATCATTTGCATGCGTTTGAGTTCAGTGGGATTTACTTCTGTGCAATCATGCTTAGGATAGGTGAAACTGACCGGGGGGAGGAGGAGGGCAGGAAGGGGAGGGGAGGAGATTGGGTGGGCGGGCACTGGGCAGAGGGGAAGCTCCTTTCCAAAAGGAAAACATTCTTTTTCAGGGTTCCCCCCACCTTTTTATTCTACAGCAGGCACATGTAGCCTCCCACCCAAATTTATACCAAAGCTGTCCCTGGCCACATCCACACCAGGCCTTTATTTCACTTTAGAGCAGTGGTTCTTAACCTTTTCCACTGCCAGCACCCCTTGGATTTCCAAAATATGCGCTCTCACCCCCTGAAAAAATACTGTTCTTTTTAAAATTTTATTTTATTCGATTTTAATGTGTGTTTTAGCCTAACTTAGTTAAGGTAAATGAATTTTTAAAATCTCTTGAACAACGCCTCCCACCCATAGAAAAAGTGTGTCGCACTCCCAGGGGTGCATGCACCCCAGGTTAAGAACCATTGCTTTAGATAGTCATGGCTTCTCCCAAAGAATCTGGGAAGTGTAGTTAGTGAAGGGTGCTGAGAGTTGCTAGGAGATGCCCTGTTCCCCTCACAGAGCTACAATCAAAGCGGCTGACCGTTGAACCAGTCTGGCCACTGGAGCTCTCTCAGTGGAATAGGAGTCTCATCTCAGCACCGTTCAGAAACACTTCCCAGGATTAGCCAAGCCCAGCAGCTGTGAGTCTGGCTTTTAGAACACTGACATTGGGTCCTTACTGAGCGTGCCTGCCACTATCAGTTCAATGCAAAATGTCTTAAATTAATTAAAAATCAGGCAGGCGTTTTTTTTTTAACTTTTAAACTGCAGAAGATGAAGGTCAAGAGTATGGGGCTAGGTCAGTAACAGGATTACAGGTACTCTGTGAACATGGCTGATTTTTAATGAATTTCAACAGATTATGAGAACTCTGACAGAAAAAAGTCCAAAAGGGCTCTGGGGTTTGTTCCTCTCTTTTTAGACTTTGAACTCTCTGTTCTCTCTGACTGTTTTGTGTATCGCCATGAAAATTGACAGGGTTGTTAAGCAAGCGTTTCTGAGTTCAGGACTATAAGTTTTGTAAGGTTTTGTTTTGAAATGAGGCTATGGGAAGGATCAGAATGGCATGGGGGATATTTTCAATTTAACATTGCGGAATGTGAAATATCCATGCTGGTTATAATATCAAGCTACTCTTGTGGCTGTATAATATATAGATAGATATAGATATGGATAAAAATATGAGTAAATCGACTTATCTCAGTCGCTCAAGCTGCAACTTTATACAGTAGGTGAATTCACTGTTAAGCATTGCACCGTGTGCGCCACCTGCTGAACTCAGAGCAGCCTTCTGTAACCTGGTGCCCTCCAAGTATTGCTGGTCTTCAACTCCCATCAGCCCCAGTCAGCATGATGGGAGTTGCAGTCCACAACATCTAATGCAGGTGTGAGGAACCTTTGGCCCTCCAAATGTTGCCAAACTACAGCTCCCATCATCCTTGGCCATTGACCATACTTACTGGGGCTGATGGGTATTGTAGTTTAGAAATGTCTAAAGGTTCACTCGGATTATAAAAGTGGATGATACCAAAAATGTGTCTTGCTGCTGCAAATAGTTCAACCCCTATTCCTTGCCCAATGGCCTGAACCAGACTGAAAGCAGGGCAGCAGTCTTTTCCCCTGTTTCCCATGGAAAGGCGGAGGCGTTTTGCATCCCCAGGGAGTTCTGAGTTGGAGTCATTTGACTGAACCAACCTTTCCACAATGTGTGCAAAACCTATTTTTTTGCCAACTGTCAGGGACATGGGATGGAATTAATATCCGTGTTGATTAAGTTTTTAATTACACGCATGATGAAAAGGGCGCAGTAACAAAAGGGCATGGAATTGATATCCATGTGGATTAAGTTTCTAATTATACGCATGATGAAAAGGGTTCAGTAACAAAGCCTGAAATGATTCACAAGTTGGAGGAGGGACTCTGTGGTGGGCAGGAAGGAAAGGCTTTGGGGAAGCAGGAGATAAGGGGGGAGAGGGCTGGATGGGCCGAGGGTGTCAAAAGACACAAGAGGTGTCCAAGCATGGAGAAAAGTCTGGAAGAAACTGGGGAGGCCTCTGAGAGAGATTTGGGGCCTAACCTTTAATGCCCTGTGTAGATCGAGCATCCTGAAGGAAAGTGAGCCCCAAAGAAAACAACACAGGAAAGGAACATACGGTTTTTAAATTTAGATTGAGGCTACTTATAATATTCAAACCTCTGAAACCCAAATTTGCATGAAGGGTGAAATGCCTCCCATCCGCTGTCTCTCCCCTGCAGGCCCTTGAGAGCTGCTCCCTACGAAACGTGCCTCGTGGTGAAAGGTGTGAGAGTCCCAGAACTGGCCTAGTTTACTCCTCCCTCTCAGGCAGCGCCATGGCCTCAGAGGCACCATCCGGATTGTCTCTTCTCTGGGATAGAGTGGAAAGAGCAGCCAGGCAGCCCCATCTGGTAAGGGGAGGATCATTGGGGGAAGACAGAGGGGACAGCTGGGGTGCGTCTCCCTGTGAGTAGTGGGGAGGGCTCTGGGAGAATACTACTTCTGAGGCTGCATAAGGAGAGCCTGCCGGATCAGGCCACTGCCCGTCTGTTCCAGCACCCGGTTCTTGCAGTGGCCGACCAGATGCCTGTGGGAAGCCTGCAAGCAGAACCTGAACACAAGAGCACTCGCCCCACTTGTGATCTGGTGACATGTGTCTGGCAGAACACACTGTACACACATGACTCCTAAAATACACACTTAGAGAGGTGGGATCTTTTTAGAGAGTCAATCAAGCATTTGGGGCTTTTTAGTTTAGAGAAAAGGCGGGTCAGAGGAGACATGATAGAAGTGTATAAAATTATGCATGGCATTGAGAAAGTGGATAGAGAAAAGTTCTTCTCCCTCTCTCATAATACTAGAACTCGTGGACATTCCAAGAAGCTGAATGTTGGAAGATTCAGGACAGACAAAAGGAAGTACTTCTTTACTCAGCGCATAGTTAAACTATGGAATTTGCTCCCACAAGATGCAGTAATGGCCACCAGCTTGGACAGCTTTAAAAGAAGATTAGACAAATTCATGGAGGACAGGGCTATCAATGGCTACTAGCCGTGATGGCTGTGCTGTGCCACCCTAGTCAGAGGCAGCATGCTTCTGAAAACCAGTTGCCGGAAGCCTCAGGAGGGGAGAGTGTTCTTGCACTCGGGTCCTGCTTGCGGGCTTCCCCCAGGCACCTGGTTGGCCACTGTGAGAACAGGATGCTGGACTAGATGGGCCACTGGCCTGATCCAGCAGGCTCTTCTTATGTTCTTATGCCTGATGTATGAGCAGTCTAAAAACCAGAAATACTCACCCTCACGAAACCTAAACAAAGAGTAACTATACTAAGGAAATGCAAAGAGACAGAGGGTAGAGCTGGTCCAATGGTGTGAAACCAAAGTGAAACCGTTTCTGGGATTAAACTCATGTCATGAAACAAGAGGGGGTCAAGAAGGGAGTCATCCCAGCATGCCCCACTGGTCAGGCTATTAGTCCAATTTGAACCAAAGTGTAGCTGCCAAGGTCCTGCTATGTTACAATATCCTCCATGAATTCATTCAATTCTCTTTTAAAGCCATTCAGATTGTCAGCCATCACTGCAAGATCTCAGTGACTGAGGTATGGGGCTGATCACTCAATAAATGCCCACATTCAACTACCCTGTTATCCCGTCCCCTTTCAGACTGAGAGTATGGCACATGTTCCAGAAATTCCGTCTTCTTCCTCCAGGATATGTTGACTTTCCAGGCTCTCTTGACCTTTGAGGAGGTGGCCGTGTATTTCACGGAGGAGGAATGGGCCCTGCTGGATCCCGGCCAAAGAGCTCTGCACAGGGAAGTCATGCAGGAGAATTACGAGATGGTGGCCTCTCTCGGTACGGACACTCTTTTTTCTTTGACTTATGAACACTGAAGATACGGATTTATTTTTTTGCCACTGCACTGCAGGGATGCTGTAATGAAACTGGGTGTCTGGGCCCTGGATGTCTGGGGAGGGACTGCAGCTCAGGGGGAGAGCACTTGTTTTGTGCACAGAAGATCCTAGGTCCAGTCCCTGGCAGCTCCAAGTGGAGGCAGGAAATGATCAGCTAGGAGGTGGTGGGAAAGGTCTTTCTCTGCCTGAGACCCACTCTTAATTGTAATAGTCAGGGTTGGCCTAGATGGGCAAATCCTCTGACCTGGTATAATGCAGCTTCCTCTGTTCTTGGGGCTTTTTGTTATGTTAATGTTTATTTATACCCCGCCTTTTGGCCAAACGGCTCTCGAGAAGTCTTACAGAAAAAGTAAACACAAATATAAAAATACATCAATAAAGCAATACGTTGCACAAAAAATTAAATTAAATAGCAAATAACGTTAATTAAAAATATCCAGGAAAGGCATTCCATCTCGCCTGAACTTACAGCTGTTTCAAGGGGCGGTACACCAGTCCGAAATGGCGACGGCCTGCAGCTCAGGCCAGGAGTAGTGCAGCTTAACGCTGGGGGTCTCTGTCTGCATGCCCTGGCCCAGGTCACCGAAGCCGTCGACGACGATGCTGGTAAAGTGTAAAGCGGGCAACAGCCACCGGCAGGCTGACCAACTGGTCTGGCCTGCGGGCCTTCCGACGCTGCAGCGGCAGCTCCCAGGCCTCGTAGTCTTGCAGCTCTTCCAGGGCGGTGGGTGCCACCGTAAGTTCCTCTCGGGCTGGCCGAACGACTCCCCAGCGGCGTCTGCGGATGGAGCGAATAGACCGGGTAGACGTAGACCTTGATTGGCCAGTTGTCATTGGCTCGTTGTGGTCAGTGGGCAGCATGGGATCGAAGGAGCCACAGGCCACGGCGCGGATGACAGTGTAAATGGGGCCAAGACGGTGCACGGGCACACCTGCTGGGGCAGCTTGCTCTTGCCATTGCAGTTGTAGTAGCAGGAAGCTGCTCCATGCTGGCACCATCTTGGAAGGAACTATCACACTATCTCAAAAAGGACCTTGGCCTGCAGTAAAATCTAGTGCAGACAAGCCTTGCCGTCCACTACTTCAAATAATTCAACTGATTCAACATGCCTGACACCTGCAACTATACAGGAACTGTGCTGATCGCATGTAGTCCAAACAGTAAACCGAGGCCTTACAACATCTCCGCTCAGTCGCCTAAGCAGGATCATTCCCAACACTCCCCAGAGAGTGTGCAGAAAAGGAAATGCAGGAGTCTCCGCAGGTGGGTCGCCTGCTTTGGTGAATAATGGCTGGCGATTGGAGCGTCAAGCCCACTGGGGAAATGACAACAGGGACTAAGCAAAGACTTTTTGTCCCCTAAAGTGTGGAACTGGCCCTTCTCAAGTAGGAAAACCTCCTTTTTAAAGTTTTGACTCTAGATCCTGCTGATACTGATCCTGCTGATACTGTGTCTTTTGGATTTTTATTACTGCCATTTTTGAAGAGTTTTTGCTTGAAAGACGGAATGTGAAACATGTTCAAACCACCGGGGTGAAGAGGGGGAGGCGGAAATGATGTCACATATCTCTCTGGATGTGTGTTATATCCAAGAGCAAGCACATGAGTGCAAATAAACGGAATATCAGAAGTGTCTGAAGAAATAATTTCCATAATAACATGCATTTCTCATCACACCAGGTATACACAGCTAGTTAATAGTGATATTCTTTATCCTAGACTGTTTTCCCTTTCAAGATATTTCATTCATTCAGTAAGTGTTGACTCTACTTTTTAGTTTACATCAGATCTTTGAGATTTTAAAATTAACTTGTTCCAGCTGTTTATGCCTTTCCAAGCCTACATCCTCCAGTCAGAAAGCCATATTTTTCTGACACGTTTCAGGTGATAAAGACCCTTTATCAAGGGCAATCTGTAAAAGCATGCATATAAACAGCATTAAAATCAATTTTCAAACATTCTGTAGATAATAATACATTTATACATTAATATGTTAAAAGCAATTCCGTAATCTGCTGAACACTGGCTGCAGAAGCTCTAATCAATAAGGGAAAAGGGACCACTGGGATGGAACATAATGCAAACTTAACACTTCACTTAAAAACTTCACTTGTGAACACACATGACCCCAAAATAGAAGATTCTAACAGGACTTCTCTCCCCAAAATGAACCTGAACCAAGCAAAAAGAGAGAGAAATGCAAAGGTAAAATGTGTAATACATTTAACACGCTGTTATCTAATCACTATCTCAAGCTAAATGTGTTGAATGAGACTGGCTCTAGGGGAAGGAAAAATCAAAAGCAAAGCAACTAAAATTAATTGGAATTGGGAAGGAAGCTAAAGGCAAATATGAATGTGAATAGACATACAGCCAATATTCTTTCACGGCTGTCTCTGATTCAAAGGCACCAAAAGCAGTAACAGGGATCAGCATACCTAGTGCAAGTACCACGCAGCTGTCTCGGTGGTATACAGACCAATGGCGCTGCCACACCTCACACCAGTCTCTGCTCAGGTTGCCGTGAATTGGCATCCGCTGTTGTTATTGCTAGGAATATGGGGATCAGACCTTGCAAGGATCCCTTCCGTGCCCTAGGTGCTATCATGTGGGGCATCCACCTGAGAGTTCTCAAAAATCTCAAATGTGAAATTACTGATCTTCTAGCAAAAATAGAGATGGATTGATTCCATAAAGGAAGCCACAAACCTGAACTTACAAGATCTGAACAGGGTCGTTCATGACAGATGCTCTTGGAGGTCACTGATTCATAGGGTCGCCGTAAGTCGAAAATGACTTGAAGGCATATAACAACCTAACTAGCAAAAATATGTAACTTCTCCTTACATTGAGGACTGGAAACTGGCTGTGGTAATACCAATCTTTGAAAAAGTATTCGGGGACATCGTATTAGTTCCCCTCTATTCCATACTGGTTAGGCCTCATCTCGAGTTGGATGCAGACAAAGTGGAACAGGTTCAGAGGAGGGCAACAGGGAAGACTGGGGTCTGGGAACAAAGTCCTATGAGGAGGGACTGAAAGAACTAGGCATGTTTAGCTTTGAGAAGAAAAGACTGAGGGGAGATAGGATAGCACTGTTCAAGTTCTTGAAAGGAGGCCACACAGAGAAGAGCCAGGATCTCTTCTCAATCATCCCAGAGTGCAGGACATGGAATCATTGGCTCAAGTTACAGCAAGCCAGATTTCAACTGAACATCATGAAAAGCTTCCTAACTGTTAGAGAGGTGGAACAATGGAACCAATTACCGGGGGAGGTGGTGGGCTCTCCAACATTGGAGTCATTCAAGAGATAGCTGGACAGCCACCTGTTAGGTATGCTTTAAGTTGAATTCCTACATCGAGTCCTGGTGTGACTCGGTAGTATGTTGTATTGCTGAGCCAGCTAATCCCCATCTTATAGCTGTGCATTTGGTTTCTTTTTGGTGTACAACTTTGCAGTTCTGTCTGTAACATTTCATTCCCTCTCCCATAACACTAGAACTTGTGGACACTAGTGAAGCTGGACATTGGAAAATTAAGAACAGGCAACACACCCTTCAACTGTGGAATTCACTCCCCCAAGAGGCAGAGATGGCCAACAAATTGATTGGCTTTATGAGAGGATTAGAGAAATAAATGGCAGATAGGGCTATCAATGGCTACTAGCCATGATGGCTATGCTTTGCATCCATGGTCAGTGACACTATGCTTCTGAATAGAAGTTGCTGGAAGCTGCAGGAGGGGAGAGTGCTCTTGCACTCATGTCCTGCTTGTTCCCATGGACATCTGATTGGCCACTGTGAGAACTGGATCCTGGAGTAGCTTGTCTATTTCTTGTAAAGGAATTTCAAAACCAGAGTTCATCTGTTGGCTGGAAGTACAATATCGAGTTGGATCAGGCTGTGATGAAGGGTCAGTATCAGCAGGTACCTTGGGAAAAAAATTAATGGGAACAAAAGGACAATGCAAAATCTGTGGCTAAATTCAAAGGTTGCCACTGAAATATATACCATGCTGTGTTTGATCTGGTAAGGAATTGCTGTTACAGTTCAGGCCATCATCTCAGACTTGTGTAACATGCCCCTTGGGCCAGCTTTACCTTAGTTCAGAGATAGAGCACATGAGTTCTTTGGAGAAGGTGCTAGACTTAGTCCCCAGAATCTTCAGGGACAGCTTAATATTCAGCGCTGAGTGAGAGGGACCAGTGGTCTCCTTCAGTATAAGGCAACTGCTTATGTTCCTGTATTTCTAAAGACTACGTCTTCTGACTGCAGCCAAATTCATAGGAACCACTGAGCAATGATCTGTGCCATGTTTGCTTTTTGACAGTCCTGCTGCACTTCTTTCCCCCTCACCCTGCTTCTTATTGCATATTCTTTTCTAAATGTATACCACAGTTGTGTTGCAGTAGGAGGAAAAGCCAGACTCATCTGGACTTCAAGCAGCATGTGGACCAAAATGGAATCCATGTTGTTGTTTGAGATTGTAGAATGTTTGGGTAACCTTCCACAGTCGGAAAGGGGGAGAATTGTGGAGATGCAAAAATCAAGATTCGTCTAACTGAAGTTGATCTGTGATGAGATTCTTTGTTTTGCCTTGACATTCCAACATGACTTTTTTCTCCCTCCTTCCATTCAACAGATGTTGGGGAGAAGAATGAGAGTGACGGGGAACCACAGATGGTGTCATCAGCAATAGCCGAGTGGGAAGCACAGAAAGAGTTCTTTGGAAATCATGAGGAACCAAAACAGCATCAAAAACACCTCAAAGAGGAGGAACAATTTCAGTGCATGCAGTGTAGAAAGAGCTTCTGTTCGAGGAGTAGATTAACAGCACATCAAAGAACACACACAGGGGAGAAACCATTTCCATGCATGGAGTGTGGAAAGAGTTTCAGTATGAGGAGTAATCTAACCATTCATCAAAGAATACACACAGGGGAGAAACCATTTAAGTGCACACAATGTGGGAAGAGCTTCAGTCAGAGCAGTTACGTTACTTTACATCAAAGAATGCACACAGGGGAGAAACCATATAAATGCAGGGAGTGTGGAAAGAGCTTCTGTTCAAGGAGTAAATTAACTGCACATCTAAGAACCCACACAGGGGAGAAACCATTTCCATGCATGGAGTGTGGAAAGAGTTTCAGTATGAGGAGTAATCTAACCATTCATCAAAGAATACACACAGGGGAGAAACCATTTAAATGCACACAATGTGGGAAGAGCTTCAGTCAGAGCAGTTATGTTACTTCACATCAAAGAATGCACACAGGGGAGAAACCATATAAATGCAGAGAGTGTGGAAAGAGCTTTAGTCAGACCAGTAACCTTTCGGTACATCACAGAACTCACACAGGGGAGAAACCGTGTAAATGCATGATATGTGGAAAGGGCTTTGGTAGTAACAGTGACCTGACTGTACATCACAGAATACACACTGGGGAGAAGCCTTTTAAATGCATGGAGTGTGGAAAGAGCTTCAGTCAGAAAATTCACCTTTCGTTACATGAAAGAATCCATACACAGGAGAAACCATTTAAATGCGTGGAGTGTGGAAAGAGCTTCAATGTGAGCAGTAATCGTAATTCACATTACAGAATACGCACAGGGAAGAAACCATATAAATGCAAGGAGTGTAGTAAGACCTTTAATCAGAGCACTCACTTTACATGAAAGAATCCACACAAGGGAGAAACCATTTAAATGCATAGTGTGTGGAAAGAGTTTCAGTCAGAGCAGTAATCTTAGTTTACATCAGAGAACACATATAGAGGAGAAACCATGTGGATGCAGGGAGTGTGGAAAGAGGTTTAGTCTGAGCATTCACTTTACATCACAGAATGCACATGGGAGAAATCATTTACATGCAGGGAGTGCAGAAAGAGCTTTGGAGTGAGTATATTCTCCGCCTCCGTTCCATCTTCTGAATCAGGAGATGCTGTGAAGGTAATGGACAGATGTCTGGAGGCAGTGATGGGCTGGATGGAGGCCAACAAACTGAGGGTGAATTCTAAGACAGAAATGCTGTGGGTAGGAGGTTCCCTGTGCCTCTCTTAGATTTGAAAATATATTTTTACATATGAGGTATGTGTTTTGTTTTCATTGTTGGTTTTTTTCAGATATTCATTCATTCATTGGCGATCAGTCGTGTCTGAGTAAGATTGTCTTCCAGGATAAGGTCTTTAACAGTGGGTCTGTAAGTGACTGTGGAGGCCAATTCTGGATCCACACAGCCTCCCACAGTGAGGACATAGGTTTCCAGATGGAAGATGGTCACAATGAGGATTTGATTGACTTGCCTTCCGCTTAGCTTATTTGTCCCTTTCGCCCTGTACTCGTGCTTCTTCAAAGTCCATAGCACCTTTGATAATGGCCGACCTCCAATTGGGAAGTTCATGGGCCAAGGCTTCCCAGTTCTCGATGCTTATGTTACATTTTTTTTGATTAGCTTTGAGAACATCTTTAAACCTCTTTTGCTGTCCACTGATACTCTGTTTTCCATCCTTAAGTTGGGAGTAAAGGAGCTGCTTTGGAAGAAGGTGATCAGGCATTTGAACAACATGGCCGGTCCAGCAAAGTTGATGTTGGAGGATCATTGTTTCAACACTGGTGGTCTATGCTTCTTCCAACACACTAACATTAGTCCGCCTATCTTCCCAAGTAATTTGCAGAATTTTCCGGAGGCAGCGTTGGTGGAATCTTTCAAGAAGTTGGGAGTGGCGTTTATAGATGGTCCATGTTTCACAGGTATACAGTAAGGTTGGTAGTACAATGGCTTTGTAAATAAGCATTTTGGTCTCCCTGCGAATATCCCGATCCTCAAACACTCTACACTTCATTCGGGAGAATGCTGCACTCATAGAGCTCAGATGATGCTGAATGTCAGTGTCGATGTCAGCTTTTACAGAGAGATTGCTCCCAAGATAAGAAAAGTGATTGACATTCT
Organism: Rhineura floridana; assembly: GCF_030035675.1. Taxonomy (NCBI): domain Eukaryota; kingdom Metazoa; phylum Chordata; class Lepidosauria; order Squamata; family Rhineuridae; genus Rhineura; species Rhineura floridana. The sequence goes on along the minus strand of NC_084482.1, from coordinate 219,547,971 downwards.
CCAGCGTCACACCATTAAGCTGGATTGATGGTGCTACAGAGGGATTGGTTCGCACTTGCTGATGAAGCACTTTGGGTTTTTTGATGTTAAGCAAGAGGCCAAGCTTTTCATATGCTTCTGCAAAAACATTTAGGATAGTTTGAAGATCTTCCTCTGCATGTGCGGAGACTACATTATCATCAGCATGTTGAAGTTCTATGACAGGCTGTAATTACTTTACTTTTTGCTTTCAGCCTACTGAGATTAAAAAGCTTTCCATCTGTTTGGTATGTGATTTCCATGCCAGTGGGAAGTTTCCCCTCAACAAGGCGTAGAATCATGGCGATGAAAATAGCAAATAAGTTCGGAGCAATGACGCATCCCTGTTTGATGCCTGATCCCACTTTGAATGGATCACTTTGAGAGCCATTGTTATCCAAAATTGTCACCATCATGTTGTCATGGAGGAGTCACAAAACATTCACAAATTTATCAGGGTATCCAATTTTCAGAAGGATGGTCCAGAGAGCAGTTCGCTTTACAGTATCAACGGCCTTAGTCAGCTCAATAAACGCCATATACAGAGGTTGGTTTTGCTCCCTGCATTTTTCTTGAAGCTGTCGTGCAGTGAAGATCATATCCACTGTCCCCCTGGAAGGGAGGAAACCATTCTAGGATTCAGGGAGACTCACCACTCCAAGGTGGAGATCCAGCGAGCATTTGACCATAGCTGAGACAGCCTTCACCAGCTTGGTCGAAACTACCAGGGAGCAGGCTGGACTTTACACCACCAGCAGCTGTAGTTTACTGTCTCCTTGGCATGACACCAGGTGCAGGCCCTCATAGCCAGTTTCAGGACAGAGTGGTTTCCTGGTGACAGAGATGGAAGTTCTGCAGACCACAGCAACTCCTCCCTGCTGCCCCTGCAGCCTCTGCTGGTGTTGTGCTGAGTAGGCTTGCCAGGTCTCCGGCAATCTGCCGGAGAGTCCGGCAAAAGGGGGCCGTGTCCGGCCTCCGGCTATACTTCAATTTAAAAGGTGGATCTCTGGCTTTTTATTGGCCCCCTCAGCCACGCATGCGCGATTGACCACGCATACGTTGGGCTGCGGCTGGCCGACTTCCGCTCTTTACAATTTCAGGCAGGCAGGACTTGAGCAGCCGACACAGTGAGGGAGGGACTCCTCCAGCAGCAGCCCCTGCCTGCTCCCGCCACCACCCACAGAGAGAACATACAGGTGGCCAGGGCCCGAGCGTGTGGGGGTGATCTGATGGCCCATGGGTGGGTGGAGGCGAGCGGTGGCAGCAGCGGAGGCTAGGCTGGGCCGGCCTGGCTCCGTCTTTCTTAGCCCCGGCCGGCCCGAAGCCAGTTCCCCGCCCTGGGGCTCAGGCTGCTGAAGTCTCTGGGGGGGGATTGCGGCCGCAGCCGCTGCCATGGGTGGACTGAGGCGAGTGGTGGGGTGGCAGTGGAGCCCAGGCTGGGCTGGCTCCCTCTTAGCCCCGGCCAAGACGGGGGCCGGGGCCCATCCCATGCGGCTTGCAGCCTGCCTGGCAGCCTCAGCACAGGAGCTGTGGAGGGCAGGCCGGGGCGGCTCCTCCTTAGTCCAGCCGGTTCTCCAGCTCCAGAAAGGACGGCCGGCCGCTTCACCCCTCCTGCTGTTGGCGCCGCTGGGGGGCCCATCGCGGCCGCTGCCGCCCAGGGGTGCCCACAGCAGGAGGGGTGAAGCCGGCGGCCGTCCTTCCCGGAGCAGAGGAACCGGCTCCGGGGCTATAAAGGAGCCGGCCCGGCCTGCCCTCCACGGCTCCTGCTGAGGCTGACAAGCCGCGACGCCCGTCTCCTAGCAACCGCTGCCGAGATAGGGCCGACGCGGCGGCCTGCAGGCTCAGCCTCAGCAGGAGCCGTGGAGGGCAGGCTGGGCCGGCTCCTCCTCCTTAGTCCAGCCGGTTCGGAGGTAGGCTGACCGGCCCACTTCTGGTACGTCTGTTAAGGAAGCGTGCTGAAAGGCTTTGAGGGCCTGTTTGGATGTCACACTCTCGCACCTGCAACTCTTTAACTTAATCTCAGGTGCTTGAAGCGCTGTTTATTGAAATAACTTTGCACATGCTCGGCGATACTGTCTTTACTTCTTCATTTCTGGGCTGAGCCGTGGTGGTGAAAGCATGTTTCTTGGGGTATTACTGTGCTTGACCCTTGCCTTAAACTAAAATTGGGGATTTGTTAGCTCGGGGCTGCCTCCATACAAATACATGGGCCATAAGAAGAGTAGAGTTAAGGGCAGAAAGGATTTGTTTCTGCAGGACTCCTGTGTTCTTCTCTCCCCTTTGTGTTACTGTGTGTTTTTAAGTGCTTCCATCCTCCAGGGACTTAATTATTTCTTGCCAGGTTAGATTTAAATCTGGCTGTAGAATTCCCCACTTTAGCTTCATATCTGAATTCATGTATTAAACTTTGCAAGACAGTCTATAGTCTGTGTTTTCTTCTCCCCTTCTTTTTTTTTAAAAAAGCTTTCTGTTATCTGTTGCTGTCTGCAAACCCTGAATGATGACAGCATGTGTACTACCAGCTGTCAGATGTTCAATATTATCAAAACAGAAAGAAACTGGCCTGTTTGAAAGCTGCATTTTTATAGAGCCATAATTTTATTAGAGCAATATGGCTTTGGCAACATTCCCCCACCCCTTTTTTTCTTATTTTTTAATTGCGGTTTCTACATACTTTAACCATAAAAAAGTAAATTGAACGATCTTTTTCTGGTCTAAAGTTAATTGTTGGCGAGTTAAAAGTACATCTTTAAGTCTGCAGGCTAGCACATAGGATGACATACACCTCAATCCTCTCCACTTTTATTCAAAAGTAGTTGTTACATATGGTTACAACTTTAGTATTGGGCATTGTAATAAAACATCCCAAAACATGATGATACACTGCTTCTTGAACAATTTGTTCATTGACCAGGGAAGGAAGGAGTCAGTTTACTTACCTGCCATGTGATCCCACTGAGTTTCACCATACTCCAAACTAGGTGGAATCCATGTTAAATGAAGAGTAATGTTGAGTTCAGCTTCAGCATCCCCCACCATGGTCAATGTATGTGCCCTACTTTTGTCTCTTGCATGATGTAGTTCCAAAAGTCTCAGAAGGTAGACTTGTTTAGACAACTATACTGGTTAATTGTGAGACTGACACTACTATAAAAGCTGTCAAATGCTCATTGTTGATAAACCATATTCAATTTCTTTAGTAATTTTTGTCTAATAATAACTTTTGCTTATAAATTGTTTTAAAGTTTTTAAATTGTGTTTTAAATTGTTTTTAAAAGATGTGTTTTAAATTTGTATATTTGTTTTTAATGTTTTTAGTTACTGTAAACCTCCCAGAGAGCTTCGGCTGTTGATAGACTTTTTGATGAACTTTGCCTGGTTAAAAAGTTTGTGCCTGAGGTCAGAACATCTGATCTTCCTCTGGATAAGAAATGGGTGCAGTTGCTAAACAGCATCAGATCAAGAATTCTGGTGAAGGTTGTCAGTGCAGTGTTTGCCATCCCAGTAAGCAATGCTTTCGTGGAGAGAGCGTTTTCACTAATGGGCAATGTATGGACTGACAACAGGAACCGTATGTTACCTTCCCTTGTTAAAGCAGAGCTTTGTGTCAAATTAAACTTTGGCATGAACTGTGCTGAGTTTTTTAAATATGTGAAGGAAGAACAAAGGTTGCCTAAAGCTTGTGTTTCAAATGAGAAGTACAAATTCTAAACTCAGCCTGTTTAGTTATTTAACACCAGTTCCTACAGTGAAAGCACCTTGTTCATTCTTTCTGTTTTTCCTTTATAAAGAGTAATACTGTTTATAATGTTTATAATGGTTGAAAACATCCCTTGGATGTCATCCACTTCTCTTTTGTAAGAGAGATAAATGTCTAAAACCAGCTGCAATTTCATTGCTTCAGTGGGTCTCTACTCTAGTTGGGACTAGATTGATTGGTGATGTAACCTGCCTTTGTTCTCTTAAAGATAGTGTTTGTTAATAAAAAAATTGTTTGTAACCTGGTGCTATTGGTTTTATTTCTGTCACATCTTTACCTTTACCTTAATACTAGAGGTAATTGTATAATTGTATAATTGTGATTGCCAACTGCTTGCCTAGAATGCCCTCCCTTGTCCTTAACATGGCTGCAACCGTATCTACTCAGAAGTAAGTCCTATTTAGTTCAGATCTTGTAAGTTCAGGTCTGTGGCTTCCTTTATGGAATCAATCCATCTCTTGTTTGGCCTTCCTCTTTTGTACTCCCTTCTGTTTTTCCCAGCATTATTGTCTTTTCTAGTGAATCGTGTCTTCTCATTATGTGTCCAAAGTATGATAACCTCAGTTTCATCATTTTAGCTTCTAGTGATAGTTCTGGTTTAATTTGTTCGGACACCCAATTATTTGTCTGTTTTGCCTAGAATGCCCTCCCTTGTCCTTAACATGGCTGCAACCATATCTACTCAGAAGTAAGTCCTATTGAGTTCTATGGGGCTTAGTTCCTTAATAAGCATGTTTACAGTTGCTGCCTTCAGGGGCATCTATCTGTGCTCCCATCTAACATCTCTGCAACACTAAACTCCTTTCTTCCAATAATGGCCAAGTCTGAGGGCACGTAAACCCTTCTTGCCAGAAGCAAGTAAACTAGAAGGCATCAGAACTGCACCTCCCAAGAAATGTCCCTAATGTCCTAGTAAGAGTTCTACCTAGAAGTTGAAGGGTTACGCTGACCCTTTGGTATGTGTTGCTGTGGTTGGTATGGTATTGCATTTAGGGAAGCATCACTGTCTTTTTTCATTTTCTGTTTGCATTTGACCCTCCTCCCTTACATCCATAGAAGCAACAACAGTGGTTCCATGTGGTCAACTAAACCCCTAAAACCCATTGATGATGTGCCTTGTTGGTTGCATGATGGTTTGTTTTTTGCCCACTAATGGTAAAAGAGAATTCACATATTTGAAAGTGTGGCTGCAGTTGTTGTTCCCAAGCTGCTGCCTGTGAAGGTAGACCAAACCATGGGTGTTTTTTCTCTGTCAATTATTACTCACTGGAATTGGATTGGCTGTCCAAGTGAGTTTATAGCACCCCACAGAGTAGACAGAAAGGGTAGAGAATCTTCTTTCTCTTACACATTTCTCAGACCTCTTTCTGAAGTGAAGGGTCAAATCTGTAAAGAAGTTTGGAGCAGCCACATTAAAAGATAAGGGCAGGGCATTCCAGGCAGGGGGTTGTCAACCCTGCTTGGATATGGATGTCTTTGCAGAGGATCCCTAGTCAAGCATTACTAACAGCACAATCCAAACTATCTACTCAGAAGTAAGTCCTGTTGAGTTCTATGGGGCTTAGTTCCTTAATAAGCATGTTTATAATTGCTGCCTTCAGGAGCATCCATCTGTGCTCCCATCTAACATCTCTGCAACACTAGGCTCCTTTCTTCCAATAATGGCCTGGCCTGAGGGCACGTAAACCCTTCTTGCCAGAAGCAAGGAAGCTAGATTAAATGTTCCCTAAAGGCATTGAACTGTGACTTGGGAGACCAGGGTTCAAATCCCCACACAGCCATGAAGCTCCCTGGGTGACCTTGGGCAAGTCACTGCCTCTCAGACTCAGAGGAAGGCAATAGTAAACCACCTCTGTATGAATACTGCTTACCATGAAGACCCTATCTGGGATCAACTTGAAGGCAGTCCATTTCCATTTTGCATCACCCTAAGCTTGTGAGAAAGAATGACCTTATTTTACACCCTATTTTAGGTAAGATTTCTATTTTAATCTCCAGAGAATTTTTTTTCAATGGCATGCTCCAAGCAACTGTGGTTGATACAATGTATCATGCTTAATGATATCACTAGGGCCCGCCCCATGACGTCACTAGGGCCCGCCCCGTGACGTCACTAGGGCCCGCCCTGTGACGTCACTAGGGCCCACCCCCATCTTCTCAGGTTTTTGGATGGCTCCGACCTGGCAACCCTAGTGCTGAGTATCCAGATGGGCAAAGCTGGGTCAGATCAACTCCTCCCAGCTCAATTACCCAGGTCTCAAAACAAAACACACACCTCTGTCTACACCTCTCCCATCGCTGCTCTTTGAAGCAGCCCCCACAGCCTATAATGATACTGACCTTTGCAATAGTGATAACGAGAGATGAGGTTCTAGGCCTAATAGACAAAATTTTAAAAAGACGAAATGCTGGGTCTCGATGGCATCCACCTGAGAGTTCTCAAAAATCTCAAATGTGAAATTACTGGTCTTCTGGCAAAAATAGAGATGGATTGATTCCATAAAGGAAGCCACAGACCTGAACTTACAAGATCTGAACAGGGTAGTTCATGACACATGCTCTTGGAGGTTGCTGACTCATAGGGTCGCCATAAGTCGTAATCAACTTGAAGGTACATAACACACACATACACTTCTTCAAGCATAGGCTGTGAACTAAAACCTCAAACTTGCTGGAGGGTCAGGCTGATGGCGGCCTAGTTGCAGAGGTTTACTAGCCACTGGCGTTGCCATGGAGATGGCCTAGGCTGGATACAAACACATCATTATGACTTCATGAATGATGTCACAAGCAGGATAAACTCCAGGTCTTAGCACAGGCTTAATCACTGCTAGAGGGAGAGAATATTGAAGGGGAAGTGGGGGAGCTTTCTTCATTCAAATTCTGGGCAAAGAAAGAATTAGGCCAAGAGAGGAGGAGGCTGGAGCGTGCAGAGGACAGAGAGGTGCAAGGGGGGGAGGATTTGGTATTTTTATTGGGGGGTGAGGGAAAAGGAGGGAAGAGCCCCACTCCCCCCTTTACCTCTGGGGGTCCCTGGTGCATGCAATCCATTTGCAAAGCAGGGTCCGAAGTGCCACAGGGTTGGCCTTGCAAGGTCCTCTTGGAAGCCAGAACCCGGGCAAGGGGATGCAGCTTTGCAGGGGGGGACTTGGGGGTGGCTGTATGTTGGGGGGGTCGATGTCCTGCATTGGTTTTGAGTGCCACAGGTGGAGGAGGGCAGCTGCCTTTGCAATTCCTGGGCCTGATAGGGGACTGCTTTTTGGGAGGGGGAGGGGGTTGATGGAAGAGCCCCCCTTCGCTCTGGGAATCCATAGAAACTTGGGCTGATCCACGCAGTCCAACTGCAAAGTGTGGCCAAAACTTTCCACTGCAGCTGCCCCCCTGACAAACCCCTTTTGCAGATCAGCCCAGACACCCCAGGGATGATGCGCAGCTCAGATAGGGGGAAAAGAGGGGGTGCCCAGAACTGGAGGGAGAGCCACTTTTGGATTTCTTAAACTGGAAGAAGAGGGTCTGGTCAGTTTCCCACTTGCCAGGAAAGGAAAAGGGAGAGATGGAGAGAGGAATCTGAAATTGACCAGGCTCCGAATGGGCTTCTAGAAGCTTTCAAGGCAGAGGATGGAGGAAGTGGGTGAATAAATGCCCCCTCCTCAGCTGGACTGGAGGGGAAGGGGCTTCTCCAGACATCCCCTTGAGAGTGTGTTGGAGAGGAAGATCGAAGCCCCCTTGGGGTGGATCTCAGCTGCTCTTGCAGGATTTGAGAGGTAGAACAATGGAACCAATTACCTAGGGAGGTGGTCACCTCTCCAAGCTTTAAGTTGAATTCCTGCATCGAGTCCTGGTGTGACTTGATGGTATGTAGTATTGCTGAGCCAACTAACCCTCATCTTTGGGGAAGCAGGAGATGAGAGTGGGGGGGTCCAGGATGCTGGATGGGCCGAGGGTGGCAAAAGACACAAGAGGTGTCCAAGCATGGAGAAAAGTCTGGAAGAAACGGGGGAGGGTTCTGGGAGAGACTTGGGGCCTAACCTTTAAGGCCCTGTGTAGATCAAGCATTCTGAACAAAAGTGAGCCCGAAAGAAAATAACACAGGAAAGGAACATGCCATTTTTAAATTTAGATTGAGGCTGCTTATAATATTCAAACGCCTGGAACCCAAATATGCACGAAGGATGAAAACCCTCCCATCTCCTGTCTCTCCTGCAGGCCCTTGAGAGCTGCTCCCTACGTGGGAGTCCCAGAGCTGGCCTAGTTTACGCCTCCCTCTCAGGCAGCGCCATGGCCTCAGAGGCACTGTCCGGATTGTCTCTTCTCTGGGATAGAGTGGAAAGAGCGGCCGGGCAGCAACATCAGGTAAGGGAGGGCTCTGGGAGAAGACTACTTCTGAGGCTGCACAAGGAGAGCCTGCTGGATCAGGCCAATAGCCCGTCTCTTCCAGCACCCGGTTATGTTATGGTTTATATCTAGGCCACCTTTTGGGCAAAAAGGCCCCCAAGGCAGCTAACACAGAAATGGAAAAACACAAATACAAATAAAAAAAATACAATTTTCAAACATTCAACCCAACAAAACCTTATCGTTTCTAAAAAGCAACAACAGCTAACAACCAAAAGCATCCATCTTCCTGGGAAAGGACAGTCCCCAGAAAAATGTCACTAAGAGCGGAGGAGCGGGGGCAAGGGAAGTGGACAAGCATGCCGCTTGATGATCCCAGTCCAGTCCACCCGGTTCTTGCAGTGGCCGACCAGATGCCTATGGGGAGTCTCCAAGCAGGACCTGAACACACGAGCACTCGCCCCACTTGTGGTTTGGCGGCATGTGTCTGGCAGAACTCGCGTGTACACATGTGACTCCTACAATACACTCTTAAGACAGGTGGGATCTTTTTCGAGAGTCAATCGAGTGCTGCCCTGAAATTGTATGAGAGCAGTCTAAAATCCAGAAATACTCACCCCCCACAAAAGCTAAATAAAGAGTAAATATGCTAAGGAAATGCAAAGAGAAGGAGGGTGGAGCGCGTCCAATGGTGTGAAACCGTTTCTGGTTTTAAACTCATATCATGAAACGAGAGTGGGGTCAGTAAGTGAGTAATCCGAGCATGCCCCATTGGTCAGGCTGTTAGTCCAATATGAACCGAAGTGTAGCTGCCACAGTCCTGCTAGTTTACAATATCCTCCATGAATTCCCAGCATACTGCCTCTGACAGTGGAGGCAGAGCAGAGCAATTGTAGCCAGTAGCCATTGATAGCCTTATCCTCCATGAATTCATTCAATTCTCTTTTAAAGCCATTCAATTGTCAGCCATCACTGCAAGATCTCAGTGACTGAGGTATGGGGCTGATCACTCAATAAATGCTCACATTCAACTGCCCTGCTACCCCGTCCCCTTTCAGACTGGGAGTATGACGCATATTGTAGAAATTCCCTTTCCCTCTTCTTCTAGGGTCTGTTGACTTTCCAGGCTCTCTTGACCTTTGAGGAGGTGGCCGTGTATTTCACGGAGGAGGAATGGGCCCTGCTGGATCCTGGCCAAAGAGCTCTGCACCGGGAAGTCATGCAGGAGAATTACGAGATGGTGGCCTCTCTCGGTAGGGACACTCTTTTGTCTTTGACTGATGAATGGTGAAGATATGAATTTAGTGCTTGTGCCATTTGCCACTGTACTGCAGGGATGCTGTAATGAAACTGGGTGTCTGGGCCCTGGATGTCTGGGGAGGGATCGCAGCCCAGGAGGAGAGCACTTGTTTTGCGCACAGAAGGTCTTAGGTCCAGTCCTTGGCACCTCCAGGTGAAGGCGGGAAATGGTCATCTAGGAGATGGTGGAAAAGGTCTTTCTCTGCCTGAGACCCACTCTTAATTGTAGTAGTCAAGGTTGGCCCGATGGACAAATCTTCTGACCTGGTATAATGTACCTTGGGGTTTTTGGATCATTTGCTTTGAAAAGCATCTACCCTCCCAAATTCCACTGCCCCGAGACCAAAAGACTTACCTTGGAGCAAGAAAAGAAGAAGGCAGGTGTTCCCAAGCCCTAATGGAGCATCTTCGGAACCCCCACCAGGTAATTGACACTCTGTGACTTGCAGTCTAAACCCCCAATTGGAAGAGATGCTCCCCTGGAGCCTGGGACACCCACCGCCTTCCTTCCTCTGCCCAAAGGTCAGCTTTCGTCTTTGAAGCAGGAAGAGGCAGCAATGGCAGTTGGAAGAGGAAAGGTGGGCGCAGCTGTGCTTGCATCAGGCTGTGCCCAGAGCTGTGCCCACCTGGATCTTGCCCGTATGCAGTGGAGTCGGGGCCTAGGCTCGCCGGGAAAGCAAGGAGGGAGGCACCACGAAAAGAGGGGAAACCCTCAAAGGCCTAGGCAGCAAACAGCCAAAAGGAAAAACAGAAGTGCTTTTATTGCTGCCCGACGCGATTCGGGTGACAGAGACCCTTTATCAAGGGCAATCTGTGAAGGCATACACATAAGCAGCATTAACATCAATTTTCAAACATTCTGTAGATAATAATACATTTGTACATTAATATGTTAAAAACAGTTCCGTAATCTGCTGAACACTGGCTACAGAAGCTCTAATCAATAAGGGAAAAGGGACCACTGGGATGGAACATAATGCAAACTTAACACTTCACTTAAAAACTTCACTTGTGCACACACATGACCCCAAAATGGAAGCTTCTAACAGGACTTCTCTCCCCAAAATGAACCTGAACCAAGCAAAAAGAGAGAGAAATGCAAAGGTAAAATGTGTAATACATTTAACACGCTGTTATCTAATCACTGTCTCAAGCTAAATGTGTTGAATGAGACTGGCTCTAGGGGAAGGAAAAATCAAAAGCAAAGCAACTAAAATTAATTGGAATTGGGAAGGAAGCTAAAGGCAAATATGAATGTGAATAGACATACAGCCAATATTCTTTCACGGCTGTCTCTGATTCAAAGGCACCAAAAGCAGTAACAGGGATCAGCATACCTAGTGCAAGTACCACGCAGCTGTCTCGGTGGTATACAGACCAATGGCGCTGCCACACCTCACACCAGTCTCTGCTCAGGTTGCCGTGAATTGGCATCCGCTGTTGTTATTGCTAGGAATATGGGGATCAGACCTTGCAAGGATCCCTTCCATGCCCTAGGTGCTATCATGTGGGGCAAAGCTCCCCCTTATGAAATTTCCTATGTAGAGTGAGAGTGAGTGAGTGGGAGGGAGGGAGGGAGGGAGGGAGAATGAAGTTTGATTGATTGATTGATTTCTGGTACTGTGACTGATTATTTTTTGCAAACTAAGATACCTATGCCCAGATGGTGTCCATGGGAGCATTTTCAGCTGCATAAATATGTTGAAATGGCTTCAATCTTAATTGCCATGAAAGAGATTTCCCCCAGAATTGCCCATTTGAAGTGCAGCCCTGACTTGCTTACTGGGGAAGGAGGAGGGACAGCTCCCAGGATGATTTTTTGCTTTCGGTGTGATAAAATGATACAGCCCAAATGAAAACACCTGGCTTTGCAAGGTTCCAAAAAGTCATCCCAACCAGGCATGTCAAGATGAACTTTATGTCCAGTGAACGCACATTCGCAAGTGCAAGACTGACTCTGCTGAGTCCATGAGGTCTTATTCTATTCATGGAGTGCAGGACTTACCAGATCAAAATTATACCTCTTGTTAGCTTTAAAAGGCTCTGTTTACAAGGACTGAGTATTTTCTGATCAAAAATAACTTGTTTTCTCTCTTTCCTTGACAGAATTGGACCTCAATTCCTGTTGGGAAGAAAAAAAAGTCCCGTTTACCCAGAACCTCAAAGAAGAGGAGGCATCAGCAGGTAGGTGCTTGGCTGTGTTGGGGGTCCTTTTTGGATTCTTCCATTCCATTCTGACACATTAACCCATCAGTGTGCACGTTTTCCTAGAGGACATCTTAGATGGCTTTAAGAACATAAGAAGAGGTTGCTGGATCAGGCCAGTGGCCCATCTCGTCAAGCATCCTGTCCTCCCAGTGGCCAAGCAGATGCCTATGAGAGCCGAGAAGCATACTGCCCTCAACTAGATTCCAGAATGTCTGTTTTATTTCCTTTCATGTGATTTTAATACTGTTGATTTATTGGCTTTTGCTTGTATTGGTTACTTTGCCTTTTACCTGCACAATCCTTAGAGCAGGGCTTTGCAAGTCTCCCCCACTTCCCCGTCTGGTCCCCAATGTGGGAGGTTTTAAAAAAGAACACAGTGAGCCTGACAAAGGGAAGCCTATGAGAAGCGGGCAAGCAGGACGTGAGTGCAAATTGCGAGCATGGTAAAGCTGCAAATCACTAGTTGAAAGCAGCCTTCTCTATTAAATGAGTGGCTTTTAAAGGTGGGGCAGAGGCTGCTTTTGGAAGGATCAACTGACCACAGGAGAAATCCCTCCTCCCATAAGGCAGCTGGTTCAAAAAGCAACAAACAGGAGCAAATAGGCATACAACAAATTCTTTTTGGCAAGAGGAATTTCAGAATTTGAACAGTGCTGTGGGGGCTGCTTCAAAGAGCAGCGCTAGGAGGGAGGCTCCTCCCCCTCCATTCAGTGGTAACTGAGCAAGGCCCCTTCAGCTCATAGGTGGGTGGGAGCACGCCTCGCTCCAACAAAGGAGCAATCAGGAGCCCACTTTGAACTCTTGGTGGGGTGAGCAGGTTGGTGTGGCTTCACGAAAACATCTTGGCGGGCCAGAGGGGGAGCCCTGAGTGGCCAAGACTGGCCCACCGGCCAGAGGTTCCCAACCCATGGCTTAGAGAATTTAAAAACACTAACCAATTTATAAACACTTTTAAATGAATAAAACCAGGAGATCATAGCCATTGTAGTTAGCAGGCATTGATAGCCATATCTTCTCTGAATTCCCACATTTGCTGTGTGAAGTACTTTCTTTTGTCTGTCCTAAATTCAGCTTCCTTGGATGTCGTGAGGTCTAGTGTTAGGAGAGAGTAAGAAAAACTCATCTGTACCCACTTTTTCCACACCACACATAAATTTATAAACCTCATCATATCCCCCTTTATCCACATTTTCTCTAAGCTAAATGGCCCCAACTGTGGGGTTTCTTCAACCCCTTGTTTATTCTGATTGTGCTTTTCTGAGCCATGTATTTCTGAGGTGCGGTTAGCAGAACTGTACACAGTCTTCCTAGTGTGGTTGCATTATAGATGTCTATGATGATACTGACTTTTGCAATAGTGATAGCGAGAGATGAGGTTCTAGGCCTAATAGACAAAATTTAAAAAAGACGAGATGCTGGGTCTCAGTGGCATCCACCTGAGAGTTCTCAAAAATCTCAAATGTGAAATTACTGATCTTCTAGCAAAAATAGAGATGGATTGATTCCATAAAGGAAGCCACAAACCTGAACTTACAAGATCTGAACAGGGTCGTTCATGACAGATGCTCTTGGAGGTCACTGATTCATAGGGTCGCCGTAAGTCGAAAATGACTTGAAGGCATATAACAACCTAACTAGCAAAAATATGTAACTTCTCCTTACATTGAGGACTGGAAAGTGGCTGTGGTAATACCAATCTTTGAAAAAGTATTCGGGGACATCGTATTAGTTCCCCTCTATTCCATACTGGTTAGGCCTCATCTCGAGTTGGATGCAGACAAAGTGGAACGGGTTCAGAGAAGGGCAACAGGGAAGATTAGTGGCTTGGGAACAAAGTCCTATGAGGAGGGACTGAAAGAACTGGGCATGTTTAGCTTTGAGAAGAAAAGACTGAGGAGCGATACGATAGTACTTTCCAAGTATTTGAAAGGCTGCCACACAGAGGAGATTCAGCATCTCTTCTCAATCATCGCAGAGTGCAGGACACGGAATAATGGGCTCAAGTTACAGCAAGCCAGATTTCAACTGAACATCATGAAAAGCTTCCTAACTGTTAGAGAGGTAGAACAACGGAACCAATTACCTAGGCAGATGGTGGGCTCTCCAACATTGGAGTCATTCAAGAGATAGCTGGACAGCCACCTGTTCGGTATGCTTTAAGTTGAATTCCTGCATCGAGTCCTGCTGTGACTCGGTATGTAGTATTGCTGAGCCAAGAAACCCACATCTTATAACTGTGTGTTTGGTTTCTTTTTCTTTGGTGTAGAACTTTGCACTTATCTCTGCAACATTTCATTCCCTCTCTCATAACACTAGAACTTGTGGACATCCAGTGAAGCTGAACAGTGGAAAATTAAGAAGAGACAAATCTTGCTCATGCAGCACATAGTTCAACTGTGGAATTCATTCCCCCAAGAGGCAGAGATGGCCAACAAATTGATTGGCTTTATAAGAGGATTAGACAAATAAATGGTGGATAGGGCTATCAGTGGCTACTAGCCATGATGTAGTAGCCAATGGCTCTAGCAGTGCTTTGCCTCCATGGTCAGTGGCGCTATGTTTCTGAATAGAAGTTGCTGGAAGCTGCAGGATGGGAGAGTGCTCTTGCACTCATGTCCTGCTGGTAAGCTTCCCATGGACATCTGATTGGCCACTGTGAAAACAGGATCCTGGACTAGATGGGCCATTGGCCTGATCCAGCAGGAGCTTCTCCGATTCTTCTTGCCTAGATAATTTGGGTTCAGAACTAACTAGCTTGTCTATTTCTTGTAAAGGAATTTCAAAACCGGACTTTTTTCTCCCCTTTCCTTTGACAGAAGTTGAGGAGAAGAATAAGAATGATAGGGAACCACAGATGGTGACATCAGCAATAGCCAAGTGGGAAGCACGGAAAGAGTTCTTTGGAAATCACAACAGACCAAAACAGCATCAAAAAAACCTCAAAGAGGAGAAACCATTTCAATGCATGCAGTGTGGAAAGGTCTTCTGTTGGAGGAGTAGATTAACAGCACATCAAAGAACACACACAGGGAAGAAACCATTTCAATGCATGGAGTGTGGAAAGAGTTTCAGTATGAGAAGTAACCATTCATCAAAGAATACACACAGGGGAGAAACCATTTAAGTGCACACAATGTGGAAAGAGCTTCACTGTGAGCAGTCACCTTATGAAACATCAAAGAATGCACACTGGGGAGAAACCATATAAATGCAGGGAGTGTGGAAAGAACTTTAGTCAGACCAGTAGTCTTTCTGAACATTACAGAACCCACACAGGGGAGAAATCGTGTAAATGCGTGATATGTGGAAAGGGCTTTGGTAGTAACAGTGACCTGACGGTACATCACAGAATACACACTGGAGAGAAGCCTTTTAAATGCATGGAGTGTGGAAAGAGCTTCAGTACGAGGAGTAATCTAACCATTCATCAAAGAATACACACAGTGGAGAAACCATATAAATGCAGGGAGTGTGGAAAGAGTTTCAGTCATAGCAGTAATCTTACTTTACATCAGAGAACACATACAGGGGAGAAACCATATGAATGCATAGAGTGTGGAAAGAGTTGCAGTCAGAGCGGTAAGCTTACTTTACATCAGAGAACACATACAGGGGAGAAACCATATGAATGCAGGGAGTGTGGAAAGAGTTTCAGTCAGAGAAGTAAGCTTACTTTACATCAGAGAACACATACAGGGGAGAAACCATATAAATGCATGATGTGTGGAAAGGGCTTTGTTAGTAACCATGACCTGACTGCACATCACAGAATACACACTGGGGAGAAGCCTTTTAAATGCATAGAGTGTGGGAAGAGTACTTTACATCAGAGAACACATACAGGGGAGAAACCATATGAATGCAGGGAGTGTGGAAAGAGTTTCAGTCAGAGCAGTCACTTTACATTACATTACAGAATGCACATGGGAGAAATCAGTTAAATGCAGGGAATGCAGAAAGAGCTTTGGAGTGAGTATCTTACATCTGCCTCCGTTCCATCTTCTGAATTGAGAGATGCTGCTAAGGTAATGGACAGGTGTCTGGAGGCAGTGATGGGCTGGATGGAGGCCAACAAACTGAGGGTGAATTCTAAGACAGACGTGCTGTGGGTAGGAGGTTCCCTGTACCTGTATTGGATTTGAAAATATATTTTTACATATGAGGTATGTGTTTTGTTTTGTTTTCGTTCTTGGTGTTTTTGAGATATTATATGGGAGGTGAACAATGATTGGAAATAAACAAATGATAATCCTTGTATGTGATGGCTAGTTTACGAGGTGCTTCCATATCCTTCTATATCCTCTAAATTTTATTGATTTTATTCATTTCCCTTTTTAAAACTTGTTTTTAAATGTTCATTTGTATTGACAATTTTAATGTTTGGGGGTTTTTTTGTAAAACACTCAGGAATATACAGATTTCGTTAAATTATAAATGAAGTAAATAAACAGTTTGCTTCACTTGATCTCCCCATCTAATTATGGTATCCTGTCGGTTTTTATGTATAACTTGTTTTTGATATTCCTTTGACATTTTTTGTGTGGACTATGCTAACATCTTTCAGAAATTGAAATTCATTCACTGGTCTTCGGCTGATGTATTTTAAGTACATTCCACGCACTGGTAACCTCCAGGATGGATTACTGTAATGCGCTCTATGTGGGGCTGCCCTTGAGGTTCATCCGGAAGCTGCAGCTGGTGCAAAAGGCGACGGCGAGACTGCTCACTGGAGCAGGGTATCGCCAACATGTCACCCCGCTACTGAAAGAATTGCACTGGCTGCCCATTTGCTACCGGGCCAAGATTCTAGTTTTGGTGTACAAAGCCCTACACAGCTCAGGACCAGGATACCTAAAAGACCGTCTTATCCCTTCTATACCCAGCCGATCACTGCTCTCTGCAGGTGAGGGCCTCCTGCAGATACCATCTCATCAGGAAGTTCATTCTGTACAATATAGGAAACGGACCTTTAGTGTGGCAGCACCTACCCTGTGGAATTCCCTCCCTTTGAATATTAGGCAGGTGCCATCTCTGCTATCTTTTTGGCTCCTTTTGAAGACTTTTCTTTTTCAACAAGCCTTTTAAGTTGAGATCTATCCCAGTCTGTGTCTGTGTCAGAATTGCTTAATCTGTTTTTAATGTTTTAACCCTTTTTAAAAAGTTTTTAAAATGTTTTTAATGCTGTTTTGTCTTAATGTATTTTAACATTTGTTTTTATGTTGTTTTAAAGTGTTTTTAGTGCCTTGTTTGCCACCCTGGGCTCCTGCTGGGAGGAAGGGCGGGATACAAATTAATTAATTAAATAATAATAATAATAATAATAATAATAATAATAATAATTCTACGCTGATTTCACCCCCCAGGTATATCTGGTCACGACCTTCTTCCCTTGTCGGGCACATGAAGGTCTTTGCTTTCATCTGGTACTTGTAGCAGGAAGGGAGTGAGAATTGGGTCTTGACAGCAATTGCTTAGTAAAACTTCATTCTCCGTGCAACGGAGGGGCCTTTTGGGAAGGCAGCAGGGTTGGGTGAATTCTCTCCTTAAGATCTTGGGGAGCCACTGTTTGTCAGGATAAGCAGTCCTGGACCAGATATATCAACCGTCTGGTTCACTAGAAGGTAAATGTAGATGTGCAGAATCTTCAGGAGCAACTAATCCGTGTTGTGTGTTTGTTAATTACGCTTCCTTCTAGGGTCTCTGTTGGAGGCAGTATGCTTCTGAATGGCACTTGCTAGGAATCACAAGTGTGAAGACGACTGTCTGGGAGATTGGTGAACTGGGTCATCCACAGACAAGGGAGTGACTCAGGGACCAGATTGCTGAAAGGCTCACTTGCTCCATCCGGTCCTTCCTGTATCTTAGGATCTAGCCAGTAAAGGTGATTAGACTAGTGACCCGGTGTGAAAGAAAATATCCATTCATCTATTTTTATCCATATTTTCATAAAATTTTGGGTTTTATCTGGAAGTAACGCTGCCACATATGCTAGGAAAGGGATGGCACTATGGTCCCATCTACACTAGACCACAGCCGAGACAGCCTCCGCCAGCTCAGTCAGAGAAGCTGCTGGGGAGCAGGCTGGACTTTACACCAGCAGCAGCCATAGTTTCCTGTCTCCTTGGCCCGACATCAGGTGCAGGCCCTCACAGCCAGCTCCAGGACAGAGTGGTTTCCTGGTGACAGTGATGGAAGTTCTGTAGACCACAGCAACTCCTCCCCCCCATCCCTGCAGCCTGTGCTGGTGTTGCACCGAGTATCCAGGTGGGCAAAGCTGGGTCAGATCAACTCCTCCCAGCTCACCCACCCAGTTTCAGGAATGCACACCAATTCAGCACCTTCGTAGTCAAAGCTAGAGTGACTCACCCAGGGCTCCTTGGATTGTTGCCTGCCCCCACAGCCAAGTAGTCCCTTCATGGTCCACCAACAGACAATCTCCCTCCCCAAGGATCCTTTCTCCAGGGCCCCACACAAACCTGGAATCAGCCCTATCCCTTGTTGTTATTTGCCATTAAGTCGATGATGACTTATGGCGACCCTGTGAATCAGTGACCTCCAAGAGCATCTGTCATGAACCACCCTGTTCAGATCTTGTAAGTTCAGGTCTGTGGCTTCTTTTATGGAATCAATCCATCTCTTGCTTGGTCTTCCTCTTTTTCTACTCCCTTCTGTTTTCCCCAGCATTATTGTCTTTTCTAGTGAATCATGTCTTCTCATGATGTGTCCAAAGTATGATAACCTCAGTTTCATCATTTTAGCTTCTAGTGACAGTTCTGGTTTAATTTGTTCCAACACCCAATTATTTGTCTTTTTCACAGTCCATGGTATGAGCAAAGCTCTCCTCCAACACCACATTTCAAATGAGTTGATTTTTCTCTTATTTATTTATTTATTTATTACATTTATACCCCGCCTTTCTTTTCATGATTGAAACCCAAGGCGGCTTAAGATTTCTTTAGGGAAATCGGTGGTGTGAATTCTCTTGGAATACTGTGTATGGTTCTGGTTGTCTCATCTTGAAAAAGTTATTGTAGAGCTGGAAAAGATTCAGAAAACAGCAGCCAAAATGATCAAGGGCCCTGGACAACTCCCATATCAGGTGTTGAGTCTTTTTAGTTTAGTTTAGTTTTTTAGTTGAGAGAAAAGAGACAAAACTGGGGGGGGGGCATGATAGAGGTGTATAGGATTATGCATGATGTGGATGTCTGCCCATTTTTGTCCCTGGCACCGCTCACCACTGACATGTGGCCCCAATGGTGGCGCAGAAGGGAAGTGATCCTTGTTGTGAAAAAGCTTTCATACCCCTTCGGTAAAAGAAAGCTCAGAAGTAATAATAATAATAATAAATTTTATTTGTTGGTCGCCTATCTGTCCAGGTTACTGGACACTCTAGGCAACTTACACTAATAAAAGCAGTACATAATATATAACATAACATAATAAACCAGGAAACATAATCATAACCAATTTAAAAACAATTCCAGTTAAAACCTCATAAAAATTAATCCTCCCCAATTCCATAGGCCTGCCTGAATAGCCAGGTTTTTAAGGCTTGGCGAAAACCCATCAGGGAGGGAGCATGTCGGAGACCGAAAGGAAGAGAATTCCAGAGGGTGGGGGCCACAATCGAAAATGCCCTCTCTCTGGTCCGCACCAGCCTAGCTGTTTTAACCAGTGGGACCGAGAGAAGGTCTTGTGAGGCTGATCTTGTCAGGCGGCATAATTGGTGATTCTGGAGGCGCTCCTTCAGATAGACTGGGCCGAAACTGTATAGGGTTTTAAAGGTCAACACCAACACCTTGAATTGGGCCCGGTAAACAACTGGTAACCAGTGGAGATCTATTAATACTGGCGTGATATGATCACGGCGACGGCTATGCTTAATCAAGCGTGCCTCCGCATTTTGTACCAGCTGTAGCTTCCGGACTGTGTTCAGGGGTAACCCCACGTAGAGCGCATTACAGTAGTCTAAGTGAGAGGAGACCAGGGCATGTATCACCCATGGGAGCAGATGAACAGGAAGGTAGGGTCGCAGCCTTCGTATCAGATGTAGCTGATACCAAGCTGCCCGACTCACCGCTGAAACCTGAGCCTCCATGGACAGCTTGGAGTCAAGAATGACCCCAAGGCTGCGGACCTGGTCCTTCAGGGGTAATCTCACCCCGTTAAGCATCAGGTCCGTAATACCCAACCTTTCTCTGTCTCTCACAAGCAGCACCTCGGTCTTGTCGGGATTCAGCTTCACCCTGTTCTCTCCCATCCATCCACTTACGGATTCCAGGCACTTGGACATGGTATCCACAGCCAACTCTGGTGAGGACTTAAATGAGAGATAGAGCTGAGTGTCATCCGCATATTGGTGACACTTCAGCCCAAAACTCCTGATGATGGCCTCCAGCGGTTTCACATAGATGTTAAACAGCATGGGAGAGAGGATAGAACCCTGTGGCACCCCACAATTAAGAGGCCAAGGGTCTGAAACCTCATCTCCCAAAGCTACCCATTGGTGCCTGTCTGAGAGATAGGAATGGAACCACTGTAAAACAGTGCCCCCTATTCCTAATCCCTCTAGGCGATCCAACATATCGGGAGAGAGACAGAGGGAGTGTAACTCTGTTGATTCTCCTTGATCTCTCAGCAGCTTTTGATACCATTGACCATGGTATCCTTCTGGAGAGACTTGCGGAGTTGGGTGTTGGAGGCACTGCTTGGCAGTGGTTCCGCTCCTACTTGGCGGGCCGTCTCCAGAAGATAATACTTGGGGAACATTGCTCGACCCCGTGGGTTCTCCAATATGGGGTCCCGCAGGGTTTGGTCTTGTCTCCCATGCTCTTTAATATCTATATGAAGCCGTTGGGTGCAGTCATCCGGAGTTTTGGAGTGCGTTGTCATCAGTACGCTGATGACACGCAGCTCTACTTCTCCTTTTCATCTTCTTCAGGTGAGGCAGTCGATGTGCTGAACCGTTGTCTGGACGCGACAATGGACTGGATGAGAACTAACAAACTGAGACTCAATCCGGATAAGACTGAGATGCTGCTGGTGGATGGTTTCTCTGGTCAGATGGTGGATACATACCCTGTCCTGGATGGGGTTACACTCCCCCTAAAGGATCAGGTTCGTAGTTTGGGAGTCGTTTTAGACTCTTCCCTATCACTCGAGGCCCATGTAGCCTCGGTGGCATGGAATGTGTTTTACCAACTTCGGTTGGTAGCCCAGATACGTCCCTATCTGAGTAAGGAGGACCTTACATCAGTGGTTCATGCTCTGGTAACCTCACGTTTGGACTACTGCAACGCGCTCTGTGTAGGGTTACCTCTGAAGATGGTTCGGAAGCTACAGCTAGTGTAAAATACGGCGGCCAGACTGCTAACAAGAACTAAGCGGTCTGAACATATAACACCTGTTCTGGCTCGCCTGCACTGGCTTCCAATATGCTACCGGGCCAGATTCAAAGTGTTGGTATTAACCTATAAAGCCTTATACGGCGCAGGACCACGATACCTGCAGGAACGCCTCTCCCGTTATGAACCGGCTCGTACACTACGGTCTACTACGAAGGCCCTCCTCCGGGTCCCGACCCATAGGGAGAACCGGAGGGTAGTAACAAGATCTAGGGCCTTCTCAGTGGTGGCCCCCGAATTGTGGAATAGTCTCCCCGAGGAGGTACGCCTGGTGCCGACACTATTATCTTTTCGGCGCCAGGTTAAAACCTTTCTCTTCTCTGAGGCATTTTAATCTAAGTTATTTATGTAAATGTTGTAATTGGTATTTTAGATGATGTACTTTTATATTTGTTATATTGATCTTGTAATTTTATTATTGTATATGTTTCTATGTTTGCCGCCCAGAGAGCTGTTTGCTAGTCGGGCGGGATATAAGCTGAATAAAATAAATAAATAAATAATAAATAAATAAATAACAGGATACCGTGGTCAACGGTATCGAAAGCCGCTGAGAGATCTAGGAGGACGAGGAAGGTATACTCTCCCCTATCTAACGCCCTCCTCATATCATCCACCAGAGCGACCAAGGCTGTTTCAGTTCCATGCCCAGTCCTGAAACCCGATTGGAATGGATCTAAGTAATCCGTTTCCTCCAAGTGTGTCTGTAACTGTCTGGCCACCACTCGCTCAATCACCTTGCCCAAGAATGGTAAATTAGAAACTGGGCGGAAGTTATTCAACTCTTGGGGATCCAAGGAGGGTTTTTTTAAGATGGGCTTTATCACCGCCTCCTTGAGGGCTGATGGCATTGCACCCTCTGTCAAGGATGCATTTACCACTGCCTTGATCCCTTTGCTCAGTCTCTCTTTGCAACTCATGATGAGCCACGAAGGGCAAGGATCAAGCAGACAGGTGGTTGGCGTCACAGTACTGAGCACCTTGTCCACTTCCTCAGAGGGAAGAGGCTGAAACCGATCCCACCGGACCGGAACGCAACTGGCCGACCCTGGCCTACTACCTGTATCCACGGCGAACGGAATCAAGCTCTTCAGGCGCTCGATTTTACCAGCAAAGTGTTTAGCAAAAATGTCACAGGAGATTTTAGATTGCTCCATGGGTTCCTGAGCAACTGGACCGACCAGGCTTCGGACCACCTGGAACAATCTCCTGGGACAACACTCTGCTGACGCAATAGAGGCAGCAAAGAAATCCCTCTTTGTTGCCTTTATTGCCACCTGGTAGGCAGCTATTGCCGCTCTAACCAGTGTCCGATCATCTTCAGTGCGAGATTTCCGCCACCGGCGCTCAAGTCGTCTCACCTCATGCCTCAGACCCCGCAACCGTGGTGTATACCAGGGTGCTGTCTCAGTTCTATTCAGGGGGAGAGGACGTTTCGGAGCCACCCTATCCAAAGCCCCAGTGATCTCCCTATTCCACTCCATCACCAGGGCTTCGGTCGGGTGTCCTTCAGTCAGCTCCAAATCACCCAGCGCATTCAGGAATCCCTGCGGTTCCATCAGGCGTCTGGGGCGGACCATCCTAATAGGTCCTTGTCCCCTGCGGAGGGTGTGCGGCATCGAGAGATCTATATTCACCAGATAGTGATCTGACCATGACACAGGGTTAGAAGAAACATCCCCCAAACTACTCCTAGCATGTTCACATACATCCTAAAAGAATACCTCGGTCCTGGACCTTGATCCTATGAAGGTGCTTTGTCAGTTAAAGACCAAGGTCAGATTTCCTCCATGCTGACCCATGTCAGAACCAGGGAGCCACTTCCGTGAATTCTTGTAAAAATGTTTTTTTCCAGCTCTGCTCCTGAGTCGCACAGAGGCTCTGGGATGTTGCCAAAGCGATGTTTCCCCCCCCCCCTTATAATTACTCTTCTTCTTGCCAAAGCTCCAGGGATTTCACCAAAGATTGCCTGTGAGAGCAATTGTGTAAACATCAGATTCAAGGGCAAAGTGCGGTAACTTCTTGCCCTCTGTCTCAAAGGTTTGATGCATGACATATCCCCTGGGCTACTGAGAGCCTGTCATTTCCATTCCCACATCCCCAGAGCGATCCTGGGTTTGTTTGAGCACTTGATGAGATCCGGTCTCTGAAAGGATCAACATTTGAGACACCTGACCAGCTGTTTTCTTCTTCTTTTCAATATACAGTGACTCTGGGCAACTTCTATTTCCTCAACAACAACTTTGGCTTCCTTTCCCCCCCCCATCAGATCTATTTTCCTTTTTCAAAAAACAGACTCTGCTAATCTCTCTTGAGCGCAACAAGTCCCCCCACCCCCGGCAATCTCTTCATTCTGGTTTCACACATCTGCCCTGGCCTCTCCCAACAATGTCATGACTTCTCCCGAGACATATTTGTTCCAACAAACCCTCACAGCTTCAGCTGCAGCCAAGAGGCCATTTCCCACTCTTCTTCCTTGAAAGTCCATGTGATGCGTCCTTCCCTGGCTCTCCCTGTCAGGTTCCTACCTGCTCGTGGTTACTGCCTGTCTCTAGGCACCACCAGGGACTCCACCAGTCCGGACCGCTCTCTCTTATGATTTCTCTCCCCGCTCTAGCACAGATCTCAACAGATCCCCCTGCTAGGCAACCACCAGTAACGTCCCAATACTAGTATTCCCAGAGACTCTGAATACTGGTATTGTTATTCTCTTCACCGCTGCCACCATTTGTTACAGTTCCCCTTCAGCCTTGGTCATTACCTTACCCTCCCTTCTGGTCTGTGAAACCCCAGTCAAGGATCAGGCCTTTGGTAAACCAAATTAAGTATTTATTAAAGATAACAAAGCTAACAAGATTAACAAGATTTCTTCTTAAGGCACATAAGCATATGGTTTTACTCAATACTAATCCGAACTCCACCTCCCTCCTGGTAAACAACTCTCTAAACCCCACCAAGCAATCCACTCTTTCTCTTCTCCCCACAGATTCCACAATTCACCACCTCACATTCACCCAGATTTACCTGTCATCCTTTCATTTATACTGTCAGCCATTTTAAACATTCAGCCAATCATCAAGCATTCTATTGCCCATTCACTCCCCCTCCTCTTTCACTACTTACCATGTATACTCTAAACAACCAGCACTTACCATATATGCACTAATATATAGGAACATCACAGCCCCCCATTCCTGCTTCCCCCATTTAGCCTAACTGCCCCCCAGCTGCCCCCTTCTTCCACATTCCAATCCCCTTAGCAACAGTTGCTAAGGCTGCCCAGAACAGCCTCACCCTTACCCACTCACGTTTTATTTAACTCCAGGGAACTAGCCTTGATGGGATGCTTGCTTCGTCTTTCTCTTTTGGACTTAATCTGTTTTGTAAGGGTTAAGTACCTGTTTAATATGACCGAGTGGATCCAGGGTGTGGCCAACGCATCTTTGCAGGAGGGAGTGGTCCCAGCCACCTGAAAGAGGTGGTGATCCTCAAAAAGCCCTCCCTGGACTGGGGATGGGTGGGAATTCCCATTCAGTTCGCATTTCAAGCTGGATTTATCCAAATACACAAGTTCCAACACAATATGTGAACTGAAACACAGCGACCCTTCGAAATTGGCGCATATTTGAATTTTGTGAAGCAGTTTGCCAAGCAATGTTTACAAAAATGCATACATTAGTGAAATGTGTGCCCCAGAAATGAATATACGAGTGGAGAAATAACGTGCAGAAATGCACTGGCTGGTGCTCCCAGAAAGGGAACAGGTCTGCAACACACACACCCGTCCCGTCGCTGCTCTTTGAAGCAGCCCCCACAGCCCCATTCGACCCCCTGGCATCGGAAGCTGCAAGGAGCAGCGTGGGGCAGCTTGCAAAGGGCTCAGGCAGACTGTGCCTCCCTCTGAGGAAGAGGCACCTGCAGCCCCATTTAGGAGGCCCTCCTTGTCCCCCCATACACTGAATGACCCCTATGTTGCACCTACCTATTTATTTATTTATGCATTTATATCTCATTTTTCCTCCAAGTGGCACCCGTAACGTGGGGGCAAATGCACAAGCGCAGGCTCCCTTCATGCCAGTCCCAGCCCCACACCCTCCCCCCTTTTGAATGGAGACCCCCGTCTTCCTGTCCCCTTCTCTATTGTGCCCCCCTTTCTGATGAAGACTTCCTGCTGCCGGTGGGGGAAGGAGGGGAACTCGAGGGGGGTTGCATTTGCACCCCTCCCCAACAGACAGGAGGGAGAAACATTTTGGCAGTGGGGGGGGCGGAAGCAGCTCTTGCCACTCAGTCCTCCGATGGGTTAAGGAAAAGAGTTCTGGTTCCTAGACAGGCAGGAAGTCTTCATCACAGGGAGGGGGAAGAATATTGAAGGGGAAGTGAGTCTTCATTTATATTCCGGGTAATCAGGCCCAGAGAGGAGGAGGCTGGAGTGTGCAGAGGACAAAGAGGTGCAACGGGGGGGCGGCGGCGGCGGCGGCGGATTTGGTATTTTTGTGGGGGGGAGTGGGGAAAGGGGGGAAGAGCCCCACTCCCCCTTTCCCTCTGGGGGTCCCTGGTGCATTCAGTCCATTTGCAAAGGGGGTCTGAAGTGCCGCGGGGTTTGCCTTGCAAGGCCCTCTTGGAAGCCAGAGCCCGGGCAAGGGGATGCAGCTCTGCAGGAGGGAACTTGGGGGGTGGCTGTGTGTTGGGGGGTTGGTGTCCTGTGTTGGTTTTGAGTGCCACAGGTGGAGAAGGGCAGCTGCCTTTGCAATTCCTGGGCCTGATGGGACTGGTGGGGGGAGGGAAGAGAAGGAAGATTTGCTTTGTGGGAGGGGGAGGGGGTTGATGGAAGAGCCCCCCCTTCCCTCTGGGAATCCATAGAAAGTGGGGGGAGGCTGATCCACGCAGTCCAGCTGCAAAGTGTGGCCAATACTGTTTCCACTGAAGCTGCCCCCCCAACCCAAGTTTGTTTTTCCTAACAGCTAGAGTCATTGCTTAAGTAGCAGCATATCGTAATTGGTCCAGTGACAGTGTTGTTGCGATGACAAAGCGGTATGTACGTTAAACTGTATCTCACGCTGTGAGCTCCTTGAAGGAAGGCCTGGGTAAATATAGAGATATAGATGGGAGAGGTCATCAGGCGATTTGGAGTACAGTGCCATCAATATGCCGATGACACTCAGCAATATCTCTCCTTACCACCTGATTGCAGGGAGGGAGTGCTCATCCTAAAACACTGCCTGGAGGCTGTGAAGGGCTGGATGTGGGCTAACAAACTGAAACTTAATCCAAACAAGATGGAATTACTGCTGGTCAAGGGAAAAACTGCACCAGTGATGGGGTTGCAACCTGTTCTGGATGGGGTTGCAGTCCCCTTGAAGGAGCCGGTCCGCAGTTTGGGAGTCCTCCTGGATCCTGCCCTGCTGCTTGAATATCAGGTGGCTGCGGTAGCCAGGAGTGCTTTTGGCCAACTCAAACTCGTCTGCCAGCTGCGTCCATTCCTGGAAGCAGTTGACTTGGCCACAGTGACATGCACTGGTGACATCGAGGCTTGATTACTGTAACACACTCTTTTGGGAGGGACTGGAGGTAGAGCCTGAAACCGATTTTATGCCTTCTACGTTAAATTTTACCCTTGTAGTCCCCTTTAGTACCACTCCCTATACGTGTGTATGTGTGTGTTGTATTTTATGTATTTTAATTGTATTTTATGTATTTTAATTTAATGTTTTTGTGATTTCATTTTTTACAATATTATTATGTATGTGTTTGATTTTATTTTTCTAAGCCGTCCTGAGCGCCCTATTATAGGGTAGAAGGGCAGGATAGAAATATTTTAAATACATTTTAAATACACCAGGCCTTTATTTCACTTTGGATGGCCATGACTTCTCCCAAAGAATCCTGGGAAGTGTAGTTAGTGAAGGGTGCTGAGAGTTACTAGGAGACGCCCTGTTCCCCTCACAGACTTTCAGTCAGAGCGGCTGACTGTTGAACCATTCTGGCCACTGGAGCTCTGTCAGTGGAATAGCAGTCTCCTCTCAGCACCCTTCACAAACTACACTTCCCAGGATTCTCTGGGGGAAGCCATGCCTGTCTCACATGAAATCAAGGTTTGGTGTGGGTGTGGCCCCCTGAGTAGGCAAGCCCAGCAGCTGTGAGTCTGGCTTTTAGAACACTGACAGTTGGCCCTTACTAAGCTTGCCCGACACTGTCTTTCAGTTCAATGCAAAATGTCTTCAATTAATTAAAAATCAGCCAGGCATTTTTTTTAACTTTTAAACTGCAGAAGATGAAGGTCAGAGTATGGGGCAAGGTCAGTAATAGGATTACAGGTACCCTGTAAACATGGGTGATTTTTAATTAATTTCAACAGATTATGAGAACTCTAACAAAAATGTGCAATAGGTGTCTGGGTTTTTTCTCTCTCTTTTTACTCTTTGAACTCTTGATTCTCTCTGACTGTTTTGTGTAGTGCCATGGAAATTGGGAGGGTTGTTAAGCAAACATTTCTGAGTTCAGGACTATAAGTTTTGTAAGGTTCTGTTTGAAATGAGCTTATGAGAAGCATCAGATTGGCATGGGGGTATTTTCAATTTAACATTGAGGAATGCGAAAAATCCATGCTAACTATAGTATACAGCCGTTCACATGGCGGTATTACATATATTTATATATATATAAAGGATACCCTCGCTCTTTCTCTGATTGGTGCACGAGAGCGACGTTGGTGTCGTCACTCCTTGGGAACATCGCTTGAGTATGAGGAGATCTGAGGCAGTGGTTGAGTATCCTTTTCCATATTCTCCAATAGCTAAGGAAATCCTGATAAGCACAACCTGCTATGGAACCCCCAGTTCACTGCATAGGATTCTGGCGATAGAGATGCCAACAGATCCAGAAGCATTGTCTAAAAGGGAGAGCTTTTGGATTTACTCTCTGGACACATTGGCACCACATGGCCTGAACCTGGAGGACAGTACCACCACTATTTAGCTTCTGCAAAGGAAGCCCCTCTGAGCGTTCTATCCTCAAAGCTCTATAACTGCCACCTTGGTAACAGCATTTGTATGTTAGCAGCTGATGAAGGCGGACGCTGAAATGTTTTGTTAATACAATAAAAACCTCTGTTTTGTTAATTACATTCATATATTTTTAGGTGATTAACAGAATCCTTATAGGGATCCAGAGCAAGCTTGAGTGAAGTTCTGTTTATTGCTTTCAAAACTCTCTCTCTCTCCCCTCCCCCGCCACATACAGTACGGCCCCACTCATGCAGCAGGTTAGATACCAGACCCCCGCCAAAAAGCAAAACCGCCAAAAAGCGGATCAGCTATAGTGCGGGGATCTGGAACCTAACCGGCTGATCGTGCTGGAGGAGAAGACGCTACAGCTGATCTCCCCCTCCTCCGGCAGCTCGAGCGCGGGAGTCTGATCGCTCCGAGGAGGAGAAGATCAGTTTGAGCGCGCTACAGCTGATCTTCCCCTCCTCCGGCACGATCAGCTCCAGTGCGGGAGCTTGCTGGGGCAGATGGATGTTGTGGTTCAGAAACGTCTAAAGGTTCACTCGGATTATCCAAGTGGATGGTACCAAAAATGTGTCTTGCTTCTGCAAATAGTTCAACCCCTACTCCTTGCCCAGTAGGCTGAACCAGACTGAATGCAGAGCAGTATTCTTTTTCCCTGTTTCCCATGGCAAGACTTAGAGGCGTTTTGCATCCCCATGGAGCTCTGAGTTGGAGACATTAGACTGAACCCACCTCTTTTTTCTTTTCTTTTACAATGTGTGCAAAACCTGTTTTTTGCCAACTGTCAGGGACATGGCATGGAATTAATATCCATGTTGATTAAGTTTTTAATTACACGCATGATGGAAAGGGCTCAGTAACAAAAGGGCATGGAATTAATATCATGTGGATTAAGTTTCTAATTATACGCATGATGAAAAGGGTTCAATAACAAAGCCTGAAATGATTCACAAGTTGGAGGAGGGACTCTGTGGTGGGCAGGAAGGAAAGGCTTTGGGGAAGCAGGAGATGAGGGGAGAGAGGGCTGGATGGGCCAAGGGTGACAAAAGACACAAGAGGTGTCCAAGCATGGAGAAAAGTCTGGAAGAAACTGGGGAGGCCTCTGAGAGAGATTTGGGGCCTAACCTTTAATGCCCTGCGTAGATCGAGCATCCTGAACAAAAGTGAGCCCCAAAGAAAACAACACAGGAAAGGAACATGCCATTTTTAAATTTAGATTGAGGCTACTTATAATATTCAAACCCCTGGAACCCAAATATGCACGAAGGATGAAAACCCTCCCATCTCCTGTCTCTCCTGCAGGCCCTTGAGAGCTGCTCCCTACGTGGGAGTCCCAGAGCTGGCCTAGTTTACGCCTCCCTCTCAGGCAGCGCCATGGCCTCAGAGGCACCGTCCGGGTTGTCTCTTCTCTGGGATAGAGTGGAAAGAGCGGCCGGGCAGCCCCATCAGGTAAGGGAAGGCTCATTGGGGGAAGACAGAGGGGGCAGCATGGCTGTGTCTCCCTGTGCGTGGTGGGGAGGGCTCTGGGAGAAGACTACTTCTGAGGCTGCACAAGGAGAGCCTGCTGGATCAGGCCAATAGCCCGTCTCTTCCAGCACCCGGTTATGTTATGGTTTATATCTAGGCCACCTTTTGGGCAAAAAGGCCCCCAAGGCAGCTAACACAGAAATGGAAAAACACAAATACAAATAAAAACAATACAATTTTCAAACATTCAACCCAACAAAATTTTATCGTTTCTAAAAAGCAACAACAGCTAACAACCAAAAGCATCCATCTTCCTGGGAAAGGACAGTCCCCAGAAAAATGTCACTAAGAGCGGAGGAGCGGGGGCAAGGGAAGTGGACAAGCATGCCGCTTGATGGTCCCAGTCCAGTCCACCCGGTTCTTGCAGTGGCCGACCAGATGCCTATGGGGAGTCTGCAAGCAGGACCTTAACACGCGAGCACTCGCCCCACTTGTGGTTTGGTGGCACGTGTCTGGCAGAACTCGCGTGTACACATGTGACTCCTAAAATACACTCTTAAGACAGGTGGGATCTTTTTCGAGAGTCAATCGAGTGCTGCCCTGAAATTGTATGAGAGCAGCCTAAAATCCAGAAATACTCACCCCCCACAAAAGCTAAATAAAAAGTAACCATACTAATGCAATTAAAAGAAAAAGTGGGTGGAGCACGTCAAATGGAATGAAACTCAGAGATAAGCAGTGACTGGTTTTAAACTCATATCATGAAACGAGAGTGGGGTCAGTAAGGGAGTAATCCGAGCATGCCCCACTGGTCAGGCTGTTAGTCCAATATGAACCAAAGTGTAGCTGCCATGTTGCAATATCCTCCATGAATTCCCAGCATACTGCCTCTGACAGTGGAGGCAGAGCAGAGCAATTGTGGCTAGTAGCCATTGATAGGCTTATCCTCCGTGAATTCATTTAATTCTCTTTTAAAGCCATTCAATTGTCAGCCATCACTGCATGATCTCAGAGTGACCAAGGTATGGGGGCTATCACTCAATAAATGCCCACATTCAACTACCCTGTTACCCCATCCCCTTTCAGGATATGGCACATGTTGTAGAAATTCCCTTTTCCTCCTCTTCTTCTTCCAGGGTTTGTTGACTTTCCAGGCTGTCTTGACCTTTGAGGAGGTGGCCGTGTATTTCACGGAGGAGGAATGGGCCCTGCTGGATCCTGGCCAAAGAGCTCTGCACAGGGAAGTAATGGAGGAGAATTACGAGACGGTGGCCTCTCTCGGTAGGGACACTTTTCCCCACTTGACTGATGAATGCTGAAGATATGAATTTAGTACTTGTGCCATTTGCTACTGCACTGCAGGGATGTTGTAATGGAAATGGGTGTCTGGGCCCTGGATGTCTGGGGAGGGATCGCAGCTCAGGGGGAGAGAAGTAAAGCATGTAGAAGATGCTAGCTCCAATCCTGGCAGCTCCAAGTGGAGGCAGGATATGGTCAGCTAGGAGGTGGTGGGAAAGGTCTTTCTCTGCCTGAGACCCACTCTTAATTGTAGTAGTCAAGATTGCCCTAGATGGACAAATCTCCTGACCTGGTATAATGCAGCTTCCTCTGTTTTGTGGTTTTTTGATCATTTGCTTTGAAAAGCGTCCGTCCCTTGCAACATCCGCTGCCCCGATACCAAAAGACTTACCTTGGAGCAGGAAAAGAAGAAGGCAGGTGTTCCCAAGCCCTAATGGAGCATCTTCTGAATCCCCACTAGGTAATCGACACTCTGTGACTTGCAGTCTAAGCCCCCAATTGGAAGAGATGCTCCCCTGGAGCCTGGGACACCCACCGCCTTCCTTCCTCTGCCCAAAGGTCAGCTTTCGTCTTTGAATCAGGAGGAGGTAGCAAGGGCATCAAGGTGGGCTTAGCTGTGCTTGCATCAGGCTGTGCCCAGAGCTGTGCCCACCTGGATCTTGCCCGTATGCAGTGGAGTCGGGGCCTAGGCTCGCCGGGAAAGCAAGGAGGGAGGCACCACGAAAAGAGGGGAAACCCTCAAAGGCCTAGGCAGCAAACAGCCAAAAGGAAAAACAGAAGTGCTTTTATTGCTGCCCGACGCGATTCGGGTGACAGAGACCCTTTATCAAGGGCAATCTGTGAAGGCATACACATAAGCAGCATTAACATCAATTTTCAAACATTCTGTACATAATAATACATTTGTACATTAATATGTTAAAAACAGTTCCGTAATCTGCTGAACACTGGCTACACAAGCTCTAATCAATAAGGGAAAAGGGACCACTGGGATGGAACATAATGCAAACTTAGCACTTCACTTAAAAACTTCACTTGTGCACACATGACCCCAAAATGGAAGAGCTGTGCCCACCTGGATCTTGCCCAGATGCAGTAGAGTTGGGGTCTAGGGTCGCAACATCCTCAATAGGGACCAGAACCTCTGAAAGAACATTGCTGTGTTCCCCATATTGGGTTGCATTTCTACTGAGGAAGATTCACTGGTTGTTCCTGTCCAATTTCTCTCTGCTGGACCCCTTTTCATAGACAAATTACAACTGAATCATAAACTTGAAATCAAAATAAGGCTGCCATCCCAAGCATGCTTGATGGAAAGGTGATGATATATATTTTCAATATTTATTTGAAATCCTTATTCTCACATTTCCTCCAATTTGCAGCTCAGAGGATTTGGAGCAAGGTGTCTCCAGGATATTGATCACCCTCCAGGAGAGGCAGCGCAAGTCCTCAACCAGTGTCTGGTGGGACTAATGGGCTGGATGTTGGCCAAACAATTAAAGCTGAATCCAGACAAGATGGAAGTACTATGGGTGGGCAGTTCCCATGCCCAGGAATTGTCAGACCTACAAATTCTTAATGGGGTTGCACTCTCCCTTAAGGAGCAAGTGCATCATTTGGGAGCTGTTGCTGGAACCATTTTTGTTACTTGAGGCCCCAGAGAGAGAGAGAGAACGTGATTGATTGATTGACTGACTGACTGATTGATTGATTCTGTCACTGTGACTGATTATTGTTTTCAAACCATATTCCCTTTACCCACTTTTTGTCTAAACGCAATGACCCCAGATAGTGTAACCTTCCCTCATAGTGTTTCTCCAACCCCTTGTTCATTTTCGCTGTGCTTTTCTGAGCCGTGTCCGGTTTCTTTTGAGGTGAGGCAAACGGAACTGTACACAGTATTCCTAGTGTGGTCACATTATAAATTTCTAAAACAAATGATTAATAATACAAACCAACCATACACAATATTGTCCCTTACCCGCTTTTCTTCCCTTCCTCCGTAGTACTAGCAATATATGTGTGTGAGTGTTTGTTGCACGCTATATATCATATTTATATATGATAAGTGTGTGTTACATGTATTTGGGAAAAGTGACAAACTACCACCATTTCACAGCTGCTTCCAGTGCGGGTGTCTGTGATGTTCCCCATTGCAAGTCCTCCTCCCGCACTGCCAAGTCTTTCACCTGGGAGCCTGCTCCACCCCAGTCTCCCACCCTGTGGCACCTTCCTTCCCTCTCTCCAACTCAGGGAATCCTCCAGCTTCAACTCATTGACCATTCTCAGGGCGTTGCCACACCCTTGTTCCTCCTGATGTGGCGCTGCTCCCCCTCACACCAGTCACTGTTCAGTTTGCCATTCATTGGCATCCACGGTTATAATTGCTAGAAATATGGGGACCAGACCTTGCAAAGATCCATTCCCTGCTCTAGCTGCATGTCTGAGAAAGCTTCTCATATACACAGAGAGAGGGAGGGAGGGAGGAGGGATTATTATATATATATATGTACACAGAGAGAGAGACAGTTAACTAGACAGGTAGATAACTAGATTGACTGATTGATTTCTGATAACTGTGACTGATTATTTTTCGCAAACCAAGACACCAAAGTGCTGATGGTGTCCATCAGAGCATTTTTGGCTGCATACATAATGTATGTTGCAGTGGCTTCAATCTTAATTGCCATGAAGGAGATTTCCCCCAGAATTGCCCATTTGAAGTGCAGCCCTGACTTGCTTACTGGGGAAGGAGGAGGGACAGCTCCCAGGATGATTTTTGCTTTCGGTGAGATAAAATGATACAGCCCAAATGAAAACAGCTGGCTTTGCAAGGTTCCAAAATGTCATCCCGACCAGGCATGTCAATATGAGTTTTATGTCCAGTGAACACACATTCGCAAGTGCAAGACTGACTTTACTGGTTCCACGTGGTCTTATTCTATTCATGGAGTGCAGGGCTTACCAGATCAAAATTATACCTCTTCTTAGCTTTAAAAGCTATGTTTGGAGGGACTGAATATTTTCTGATCAAAAGTAACTAGTTTTCTCTCTTTCCTTGACAGAATTGGACCTCAATTTCTGTTGGGAAGAAAGTAAAGTCCCGTTTATCCAGGACCTCAAAGAAGAGGAGGCATCAGCAGGTAGATGCTTGGCTGTGTTGGGGGTCCTTTTCGGTCTGGGGATGGAAGGATTCTTCCACTCCTGTGTAATACTCCTAACACATTAACGCATCAGTGTGCGAGTTTTCCAAGAGGATACTGCCCTCGACTAGATTTCTAAATGTCTGTTTTATTTCCTTTCATATGATTTTAATACTGTTGCTTATTGGCTTTTCTTGGTTGCACTGTTGTTTTAATTATTTTGTCTTTAAACTGCACACCGGTTAGAGCAGGGCTTTGCAAGTCTCCCCTGCGTCCCCATTCAACCCCCAATGTGGGAGGTTTAAAAAAAGAACATGGTGAGATGGGCAAGGGCAAGCCTATGCAAAGCAGGCAAGCAGGACCTGAGGGCACTCTTCCCCATTGCGCTCTTCCCCCCGCACTGCCGATTCTTTCAGCTCCCAATAGATGGATGGATGGGTCTCCTGCTTTTTTTCAGTCCCCCCATTCCAACATAGCTTGAGGGCTCACGAGTACTGTAAAACTGGCCTCTTATACACTTTCTTATCAAAGGGTTCCTGGGGCCTTATCTGCTATTGCCTGTCGCTGCATCTCTTTAGTGCACCTCTTTAGGCTCTTCAAGAGATTAACCAGGCACTCCTGGTGGGACTTCTCTCTGCAACTTGTCAGCTTAACTTCGCTGTATATGGAACTTCCTCTGAAATAGCCAGAGTGTTGGCTGACTGCCTAGACTTCCTTATCTCTTGTAGTCTGTTTCATAAGAAAACATGGCTCTGTTCGGGAGGGAGGGCGGGAAAAAGCCCATTTATAAAAGAGAAAGTTTTTCCTCTATCCCACTTGTGTGTTAAAAAGCCGCATAGGCTAAGCAAATATAAAGAAATGTAAATGATTTTGGCACATTGTAAGCATATTTTAAGCCAATATCTGGGCTGGCTCATTACACAAGATTCCGCAATGTCATCCCCAACAGGCATTTCAAGATGAGTTTCATGTCCAGTGAATGCATATTCACAAGTGCAAGACTGACTCTACAGGTTCTTATTCTATTCATGGAGTGCAGGACTTACCAGATCAAAATTATACCTCTTGTTAGCTTTAAAAGGCTCTGTGTACAAGGACTGAGTATTTTCTGGTCAAAAGTAACTAGTTTTCTCTCTTTCCTTGACAGAATTGGACCTCAATTCCTGTTGGGAAGAAAGAAAAGCCCCGTTTATCCAGGACCTCAAAGAAGAGGAGGCATCAGCAGGTAGATGCTTGGCTGTGTTGGGGGTCCTTTTTGGTCTGGGAATGGAAGGATTCTTCCATTCCATTCTGACACATTAACCCATCAGTGTGCACGTTTTCCTAGAGGATATCTTAGATGGCTTTAAGGACATAAGAACATAAGAAGAGCCTGCCAGTGGCCCATCTAGTCCAGCATCCTGTTCTCACAGTGGCCAACCAGTCGCTCCATCCCCTTCATCATTCTGGTTGCCCTCTTCTGAACTTTTTCCAACTCTATAATATTCTTTTTGAGATGAGGCGACCAGAACTGTACACAGTATTCCAAATGCGGCCACACTATAGATTTATACAACGGTATTATGATCTCAGCTGTTTTATTTTCAATACCTTTCCTAATTATCCCTAGCATGGAATTTGCCTTTTTCACAGCTGCCGCACACTGGGTCGACATATTCATCGTGCTGTCCACTACAACCCCGAGGTCTCTCTCCTGGTCGGTCAACGCCTGTTCAGACCCCATGAGCGTATATGTGAAATTCAGATTTTTTGCTCCAATATGCATAATTTTACACTTGTTTTTTGGAGCTCTTCGCAATCCTTTTTTGTTTTAACAACCCTGAACAATTTAGTGTCGTCATCTTGTTGGATCAGGCCAGTGGCCCATCTCGTCAAGCGTCCTGTCCTCCCAGTGGCCAAGCAGATGCCTATGAGAACCGAGAAGCATACTGCCCTCAACGAGATTCCTGAATGTCTGTTTTATTTCCTTTCATGTGATTTTAATACTATTGATTTATTGGCTTTTGCTTGTATTGGTTACTTTGCCTTTTACCTGCACAACCCTTAGAGCAGGGCTTTGCAAGTCTCCCCCACTTCCCTGTCCGGTGCCCAATGTAGGAGGTTTAAAAAAAGAACACAGTGAGCCTGACAAAGGGAAGCCTATGAGAAGCGGACAAGCAGGACGCGAGTGCAAATTGCGAGCATGGTAAAGCTGCAAATCACTAGTTGAAAGCAGCCTTCTCTATTAAATGAGTGGCTTTTAAAGGCGGGGCGAAGGCTGCTTTTGGAAGGATCAACTGACCACAGGAGAAATCCCTCCTCCCATAAGGCAGCTGGTTCAAAAAGCAACAAACAGGAGCAAATAGGCATGCAAGAAATTCTTTTGGCAAGAGGAATTTCAGAATTTGAACGGTGCTGTGGGGGCTGCTTCAAAGAGCAGCGCTAGGAGTGAGGCTCTTCCCTCTCCATTCAGTGGTAACTGAGCAAGACCCCTTCAGCTCATAGGTGGGTGGGAGCATGCCTCGCTCCAGCAAAGGAGCAATCAGGAGCCCACTTTAAACTCTTGGTTGTATGAGCAGGTTGGTGTGGCTTCATGAAAACATCTTTGGCAAGCCAAAGGGCGAGACTTCCTGTTAGTGCCATACAACAATGGAACCAATTACCTAGAGAGGTAGTGGGCTTTCCGAAACTGGAGGCATTCAAGAGGCAGCTGGACAGCCATCTGTCGGGGATGCTTGGATTTGGATTCCTGTATCGAGTCCTGCTGTGACTCGGTGGTATGTAGTATTGCTGAGCCAAGCGACCCCCATCTTATAACTGTGTATTTGGTTTCTTTTCCTTGGTGTACAACTTTGCACTTATCTCTGCAACATTTCATTCCCTCTCTCATAACAGTAGAACTGGTGGACATCCAGTGACGCTGAACACTGGAAAATTAAGTAGAGACAAAACTTATTTACGCAGCATATCCTTCAGCTGTGGAATTCACTCCCCCAAGAGGCAGAGATGGCCAACAAATTGATTGGCTTTATAAGAGGATTAGACAAATAAATGGTGGATAGGGCTATCAGTGGCTACTAGTCATGATGTAGCAGCCAATGGCTCTAGCAGTGCTTTGCCTCCATGGTCAGTGGCGCTATGCTTCTGAATACAAGTTGCTGGAAGCTGCAGGAGGGGAGAGTGCTCTTGCACTCATGTCCTGCTGGTAAGCTTCCCATGGACATCTGATTGGCCACTGTGAAAACAGGATCCTGGACTAGATGGGCCATTGGCCTGATCCAGCAGGAGCTTCTCTGATTCTTCATGCCTAGATAATTTGGGTTCAGAACTAACTAGCTTGTCATTTTCTCGTAAAGGAATTTCAAAACCGGAGTTCATCTGTTGGCTGGAAGTACAGTATCCAGTTGGATCGGGCTGTGATGAAGGGTCAATATCAGCAGGTACCTTGGGAAAAGTTTTAATGGGAACAAAAGGACAATGCAAAATCTGTGGCTAAATTCAAAGGTTGCCGGTGAAATATATACCATGCTGTGTTTGAACTGGTAAGGAATTGCCCCTACAGTGCAGACCATCATCTCAGACTTGTGTAATGTGCCCCTTGGGCCAGCTTTGCCTTAGTTCAGAGATAGAGCACATGAGTTCTATGGAGAAGGTGCTAGGCTTAGTCCCTGGAATCTTCAGGGACAGCTTAATATTCAGCGCTGAGCGAGAGGGACCAGTGGTCTCCTTCAGTATAAGGCAACTGCTTATGTTCCTGTATTTCTAAAGACTACGTCTTCTGACTGCAGCCAAATTCATAGGAACCACTGAGCAGTGATCTGTGCCATGTTTGCTTTTTGACAGTCCTCCTGCACTTCTTTTACCCTTCACCCTGCTTCTTATTGCATATTCTTTTCTAAATGTATACCACAGTTGTGTTGCAGTAGGAGGAAAAACCAGACACATCTGGACATAAGAACATAAGAAGAGCCTGCTGGATCAGGCCAGTGGCCCATCTAGTCCAGCATCCTGTTCTCACAGTGGCCAACCAGGTGCCTGGGGGAAGCCCGCAAGCAGGACCTGAGTGCAATGACACTCTCCCCTCCTGAGGCTTCCGGCAACTGGTTTTCAGAAGCGTGCTGCCTCTGACCAGGGTGGCAGAGCACAGCCATCATGGCTAGTAGCCATTGATAGCCCTGTCCTCCATGAATTTGTCTAATCTCCTTTTAAAGCCATCCAAGCTGGTGGCCATTACTGCGTCTTGTGGGAGCAAATTCCATAGTTTAACTGTGCGCTGAGTAAAGAAGTACTTCCTTTTGTCTGTCCTGAATCTTCCAACATTCAGCTTCTTTGAATGTCCACGAGTTCTAGTATTATGAGAGAGGGAGAAGAATTTTTCTGTATCCACTTTCTCAATGCCATGCATAATTTTATACACTTCTATCATGTCTCCTCTGACCCGCCTTTTCTCTAAACTAAAAAGCCCCAAATGCTGCAACCTTTCCTCGTAAGGGAGTCGCTCCATCCCCTTGATCATTCTGGTTGCCCTCTTCTGAACCTTGTAATATCCTTTTTTTGAGATGAGGCGACCAGAACTGTACACAGTATTCCAAATGCGGCTGCACCATAGATTTATACAATGGCATTATATTGGCTGTTTTATTTTCAATACCTTTCCTAATTATCCCTAGTATGGAATTTGCCTTTTCAGAGCTGCCGCACACTGGGTTGACATTTTCATCGTGCTGTCCACTAGAACCCCGAGGTCTCTCTCCTGGTCGGTCACCGCCAGTTCAGACCCCATGAGCGTATATGTGAAATTAAGATTTTTTGCTCCAATATGCATAATTTTACACTTGTTTATATTGAATTGCATTTGCCATTTTTCCACCCATTCACTCAGTTTGGAGAGGTCTTTTTGGAGCTCTTCGCAATCCCTTTTTGTTTTAACAACCCTGAACAATTTAGTGTCGTCAGCAGACTTGGCCACTTCACTGCTCATTCCTAATTCTAGGTCATTAATGAACAAGTTGAAAAGTACAGGTCCCAATACCGATCCTTGAGGGACTCCACTTTCTACAGCCCTCCATTGGGAGAACTGTCTGTTTATTCCTACTCTCTGCTTTCTGCTTCTTAACCAATCCCTTATCCACAAGAGGACCTCTCCTCTTATTCCATGACTGCTAAGCTTCCTCAGAAGTCTTTGGTGAGGTACCTTGTCAAATGCTTTTTGAAAGTCTAAGTACACTATGTCCACTGGATCACCTCTATTTATATGCTTGTTGACACTATAGGTTACTGAGGCAGGACTTTCCTTGCAGAAGCCATGCTGGCTCTGCTTCACCAAGGCTTGCTCTCTATGTGCTTAGTCAATCTAGCTTTAATAATACTTTCTACCAGTTTTCCAGGGACAGAAGTTAAGCTAACTGGCCTGTAATTTCCGGGATCCCCTCTGGATCCCTTTTTGAAGATTGGCGTTACATTGGCCACTTTCCAGTCCTCAGGCACGGAGGAAGACCTGAGGGACAAGTTACATATTTTAGTTAGCAGATCAGCAATTTCACATTTGAGTTCTTTGAGAACTCTCGGGTGGATGCCATCTGGGCCCGGTGATTTGTCAGTTTTAATATTGTCAATTAAGCCTAGAACTTCCTCTCTCGTTACCACTATTTGTCTCAGTTCCTCAGAATCCCTTCCTGCAAATGTTAGTTCAGGTTCAGGGATCTGCCCTATATCTTCCACTGTGAAGACAGATGCAAAAAAATCATTTAGCTTCTCTGCAATCTCCTTATCGTTCTTTAGTACACCTTTGACTCCCTTATCATCCAAGGGTCCAATCGCCTCCCTAGATGGTCTCCTGCTTTGAATGTATTTATAGAATTTGTTGTTGTTGGTTTTTATGTTCTTAGCAATGTGCTCCTCAAATTCTTTTTTAGCATCCCTTATTGTCTTCTTGCATTTCTTTTTCCAGAGTTTGTGTTCCTTTTTATTTTCTTCGTTCGGACAAGACTTCCATTTTCTGAAGGAAGACTTTTTGCCTCTAAGAGCTTCCTTGACTTTGCTCATTAACCATGCTGGCATCTTCTTGGCCCTGGCGGTACCTTTTCTGATCTGCGGTATGCACTGCAGTTGAGCTTCTAATATAGTGTCTTTAAACAACTTCCAAGCATTTTCGAGTGATGTGACCCTCTGGACTTTGTTTTTCAGCTTTCTTTTTACCAATCCCCTCATTTTTGTGAAGTTTCCTCTTTTGAAGTCAAATGTGACCGTGTTGGATTTTCTTGGCAATTGGCCATTTACATGTATGTTTAATTTAATAGCACTATGGTCACTGCTCCCAATCGGTTCAACAACACTTACATCTCTCACCAGGTCCCGGTCCCCACTGAGGATTAAGTCCAGGGTTGCCATCCCTCTGGTCGGTTCCATGACCAACTGGTCTAGGGCACAGTCATTTAGAATATCTAGAAATTTTGCTTCTTTGTCATGACTGGAACACATATGCGGCCAGTCTATGTCCGGGTAGTTGAAGTCACCCATTACTACCACATTTCCTAGTTTGGATGCTTCCTCAATTTCATATCTCATCTCCAGGTCTCCCTGAGCATTTTGATCAGGGGGACGATAGATCGTTCCCAGTATTAAGTCCCTCCTGGGGCATGGTATCACCACCCACAACGATTCTGTGGAGGAGTCTGCCTCTTTTGGGGTTTCGAGCTTGCTGGATTCAATGCCTTCTTTCACGTATAGTGTCAGGCCCAGGATGTGACTCAGGAACCAGACCAACGGCTGTAGTTAATTCGTGTTTTATTAGGGTAATGTCCAAACAAAGACTGCGTTTTCTCATGAAGCAATACAGGGATACAGGTCCTGCGGCATTGGGAGAAAGTTGACAGAGCAAGGGACTTCTTCCAGCCTGTTCTTTAAGAAGGGGCCAAACGGGCACGCAATCTTTCGCTCCTCCTTAACTGCCCCTCAGGTACTGCCCGCCTTCCCCCCCTTCTCTCCTGTCTTTTCAGCTGTCTGCGTGTGCACGGTGAGGGGGGAAGCATCACCCCCTCCTCTTCTGAAGTTTCCGATTCCAGGATGGGGGATAGGGGAGGGGCTGATGGTAAACTGCCTCCCCGCTTTTCGGCTGTGAGCAGCCCTCCCTCTTTCCCCTCTTGCTCTGAGCCTGAAAGAGGGGGAGGCATGAGAATGTCCAGGGAGGGCTCAGGCTCCCCGTTGCTAAGCGACCTTATCACTGGCAGTTCCTCTGTTTCGTCTTCGCTCCAAAGGGGGGAAGTTCCTCCCCCTTCCCTCTGCCATCCATCCGAATACTCTTCTCCCAACTCTCCGGGATCCAGCTCCCCGGGATTGGGACCCCAGCTCTGCCTTCCGACATATAGAGCGAGTCCGCCACCAATACGTCCTTCCCTGTCCTTCCGATATAGTTTATATCCAGGGATAACCGTATCCCACTGGTTTTCTCCATTCCACCAGGTCTCCGTTATGCTCACTATATCAATGCTCTCCTCTAAGACCAAGCACTCCAGTTCTCCCATCTTGGTTCGCAGGCTCCTAGCATTAGCGTACAGGCACTTGTAAGCAGTGTCTCTCTTCAAGTGTCTTTGGCACTTGTGGTTTGGCCTGTGGTAATTTTGCTCTTCTGAATTTTTATCCTGTGCCCCTGCTCTCACAATGCCTACTTCTAGGCCTACCCCTTTTAAAATTTCATCATTTCTTTGGTTTTTATCCCAGGGGGGAGGTTTATTCCGAACCGGACCTTTCTCAGCTCCTGTCGGGTTTCCCCCCTCAGTCAGTTTAAAAGCTGCTCTGGCACCTTTTTAATTCTAAGTGCCTTGTGGATAAGGACTTCAAGTGGCATGTGGACCAAAATGGAATTCATGTTGTTGTTTGAGATTGTAGAATGTTTGGGGAACCTTCCAAAGTTGGAAAGGGGGAGAATTGTGGAGATGCAAAAATCAAGATTCGTCTAAGTGAAGTTGATCTGTGATGAGATTCTTTGTTTTTGCCTTGATATTCAATCATGACTTTTTTCTCCCCTTTGACAGATGTTGTGGAGAAGAATGAGAATGACGGGGAACCACAGATGGTGTCATCAGCAATAGCCGAGTGCGAAGTACAGAAAGAGTTCTTTGGAAATCATGAGGGACCAAAACAGCATGAAAAAAACCCCAAAGAGGAGAAACCATTTCAATGCATGGAGTGTGGAAAGAGCTTCTGTTCGAGGAGTAAATTAACCGCACATCAAAGAACACACACAGGGGAGAAACCATTTCAATGCATGGAGTGTGGAAAGAGTTTCAGTATGAGGAGTAACCTAACCATTCATCAAAGAATACACACAGGGGAGAAACCATTTAAGTGCACACAATGTGGGAAGAGCTTCACTCAGAGTAGTTATGTTACTTTACATCAAAGAATGCACACAGGGGAGAAACCATATAAATGTAGGGAGTGTGGAAAGAGCTTTAGTCAGACCAGTAGTCTTTCTGAACATTACAGAACCCACACAGGGGAGAAACCATGTAAATGCGTGATATGTGGAAAGGGCTTTAGTAACAATAGTAAACTGACATTACATCACAGGACACACACTGGGGAGAAGCCTTTTAAATGCATGGAGTGTGGAAAGAGCTTCAGTCGGAAAACTCACCTTTCGTTACATGAAAGAATCCACACACAGGAGAAACCATTTAAATGCATGGAGTGTGGAAAGAGCTTCAGTGTGAGCAGTAATCTTAATTCACATTACAGAATACACACAGGGGAGAAACCATATAAATGCACACAATGTGGGAAGAGCTTCAGTCAGAGCAGTTACGTCACTCTACATGAAAAAATACACACAAAGGAGAAACCATTTAAATGCATGGAGTGTGGAAAGAGTTTCAGTCGGAGCAGTAATCTTTGTTTACATCAGAGAACACATATAGGGGAGAAACCATATGGATGCAGGGAGTGTGGAAAGAGCTTTAGTCAGAGTATTCACCTCATATTACATCACAGAAAGCACATGGGAGACATCATTTAAGTGCATGGAGTGTGGAAAGAGCTTCGGTGTGAGCAGTAATCTTAATTCACATTACAGAATACATATGGGAGAAACCATATAAATGCACACGATGTGGGAAGAGCTTCAGTCAGAGCAGTTTTGTTATTTTACTTGAAAAAATACATCACAGGGACTTCCGGGAAGGGTGACTTAGCCTGTGCCTGCTTTTGAGACGGGCTCCTGCCTCAAAAGAAGCTTATTCAGATATATCAGTCAGTTTTTTCTTTTTTTTTTGACTGATTAAACTTCTCCCGGGTAGGGAGAAACGAAGAGATTAACCTCAAAGCCTATTTTTGTTGGGACGACCAGATCTCATTAATTTATGGGACGAGGTCCAGCCGACGAAGGTGGGACGGATTTTCAACAGCAAGCTCTATCTGTTAAAGCGAACGTTCATCTTATCTTCTAAGAGAGAACGCACTAACAGGCAAGCACCCTTCTTTCTATATTTTTCTTTTACTTGACTTAAATTGTTGCTGTTTAAAAGAGATTTGCCAGATTGATCGGTTTTTGACATCTCACTGGGGAGCCATAACTTCTCTCTGCTACGCACTAATTAATAGCTTATCTCTGTTTTTGTTGCAAAAAGCTGTCCTGGATTTGCATTCTAAAGATATACACAGAAGAGGGATTTCTATTCCAGATTTTTATTTTGAAGAATATTATACTGTCTGAGACTACTCTCTTTTTGGTCTATTTTATTTTGACGAATCTGTTTCTTGACGACTGCCATTAATTGTTTCGATCCTGGGAACTGCATTTTGTTTACTTAACTATGGAGAGATAAGGCTGTCTGCTCTGTTTATACTGTGATGTCACCAAGTTTGGAGTATTAACCCAATTGTTGCTGAAATAAGTGGTTTTCCTATATTTTTCTTTTAAAATGGCAATTAAGAAAGTGGCTGAGAATCTGGAAATAACTATGTTTCAGAAAATAATGGATGAGATTGAGATAACGAAACAAAACCTGCGACAGGGTTGTAAGGAGCTGAAAATTGAATTGAGTAAAATGACGCAGGAGATTAAAGATATAGGGGTCCCTGTGAGAGAGGTGACCCTGGAAGGGGTCCCTGTGAGAGAGGAGACCCCGGAGATTGGAACAAACGTGGAACAGGAAAAAGATTTGGAGTCTATGGACTTTAGAAATAAAATCTATTGTTTGGAGACACAGGAGATTAAAGACATAGGGGTCCTTGTGAGAGAGGAGACCCTGGAGACTGGAACAGGGGTCCCTGTGAGAGAGGAGACC
Organism: Rhineura floridana; assembly: GCF_030035675.1. Taxonomy (NCBI): domain Eukaryota; kingdom Metazoa; phylum Chordata; class Lepidosauria; order Squamata; family Rhineuridae; genus Rhineura; species Rhineura floridana. Next base: position 219,503,766 of record NC_084482.1, on the reverse strand, counting down.
CTGGAGACTGGAACAGGGGTCCCTGTGAGAGAGGAGACCCCGGAGATTGGAACAAACGTGGAACAGGAAAAAGATTTGGAGTCTATGGACTTTAGAAATAAAATCTATTGTTTGGAACTCAATGTTATCTCTGAAGAAATTAATGAAGATTCTAGAGATAAAGTTATCAATGGCATGGATAATCTTCTGGACTGGAATGATGTGATGGAGCCCAATATAGAGAAAATTTATGGAATTAACTGCAGCCATGTAACAATGGAAAAACTTTCAAGAGATGACCCAGTGTATTTTGAAAAAAAGAACAGAGATATGATTTTACAGCAGTATTTCAGCAACCTATTCAGAATGGATGGCAAGAAAATATTTGGGATAGAGGTAATTCCCATCAGACTCTTACTATATGACTATGGCTTTGACAGCAAGATTATTATGGAATACTGATAATGGAAGATTGGATACTGAAATTACTGGACTTGGCAAGACTACTGAAGATGGAAGATGGAAAATGGAACTAATGGGGATAATAGAACAATGGCTACTGAAATTACTGAACCTAACAGATTCTGATGTGATGGATTAATTGAAATGTTTATTTTGACTATGGTTATGACAATAAGATTATCATAATTAGTAATGAGATGGATTAATTGATATGCTTATCTGGAAAAAAAAAATTGATAGATATATTTCTTAAAGAATTGAAACCTCTCTTTGACTTTTTGTGGAAAGAATAAAGTAATGTTTATGAGATTTGATGATTAAGTGGGATAACTATTGGAGGAAAGTGATTTTATAATATGACTTAAGAGACAGGATTGTTATATATTATAGACTTATAACTGATCTGATCTTTGACAAATGGGAAGTCAATATTTTACTCTTTATTTTTTTATTTTTATTTTTATTTTTTATTTTTTTTTTTTGTTTAACTATTTTTGATTTTGTTTTTTGTCTTTGAATGTTTTATGATTTCGTCTTGTATGTTTTATGAAAACATTGAATAAAAATTATTGAAAAAAAAAAAATACATCACAGAACACACACTGGGGAGAAACCATTTAAGTGCATGGAGTGTGGAAAGAGCTTCAGCATGAGCAGTAATCTTACTTTACATCAGAGAACACATATAGAGGGGAAACCATGTGGATGCAGGGAGTGTGGAAAGAGGTTTAGTCTGAGCATTCACTTTACATCACAGAATGCACATGGGAGAAATCATTTACATGCAGGGAGTACAGAAAGAGCTTTGGAGTGAGTATATTCTCCACCTCCGTTCCATCTTCTGAATCAGGAGATGCTGTGAAGGTAATGGACAGATGTCTGGAGACACTGATGGGCTGGATGGAGGCCAACAAACAGGCTGAATTCTAAGAAGCGTTGTGGGGAGGTGGTTCCCTGTACCTGTATTAGATTTGAAATTGTTTTGGGTTTTACATATGAAGTATGTTTTTGTTTTGCTTTCATTGTTGGTGTTTTTGAGATATCTGGGAAGTGAACAATGAATAGAAATTTTTAAAAAATCCTTGTACGTAATGGCCAGTTTACCAGATGCTTCCATGTCCTATTAAATTTTGATTTTATTCTCTGCCTCCGTTCCATCTTCTGAATCAGGAGATGCTGTGCAGGTAATGGACAGATGTCTGGAGGCAGTGATGGGCTGGATGGAGGCCAACAAACTGAGGGTGAGTTCTAAGACAGAAATCCTGTGGGTAGGAGGTTCCCTGTACCTTTTTTTATGTTCACCGCCCAGAGAGCTGCTTGCTAGTTGGGCGGTATATAAGCTCAATAAATAATAATACCTGTATTGGATTTGAAAATATATAAGGTATGAGGTATGTGTTTCATTTTGTTTTCATTGTTGGTGTTTTTGAGATATCTGGGAATGAAGAATGAACAGAAATTAAAAAATGATAATCCTTGTATGTAAAGGCCAGTTTACCAGGTGCTTCCATATCCTTCTATATCCTTTAAATTTTATTGATTTTATTCATTACCCTTTCTAAAACTGTTTTCAAATGTTGATTTGTATTGACAATTTTAATTTTTTCCATAAAACACTTCAGGAATATACAAATTTTGTTCAATAATAAATGAAATAAATAAACAGTTTGCTACACTTGATTTCCCCATCTAATTATGGTATCCTGTCAGTTTTTATGTATAACATGGTTTTGATATTCCTTTGATATTTTTGTGTGGACTATGCTAACATTTTTCATAAATGGAAATGCATTCACTGGTCATCTGCTGATGTATTTTAAGTACATTCTTCTAAACTGATTTCACACACACACCCGGTGTATCTGGTCACGACCTTCTTCCCCCGTGGGGCACATGAAGGTCTTTGCTTTCATCTGGTACTCGTAGCAGGAAGGGAGTGAGAATTGGGTCTTGACAGCAATTGCTTAGTAAAACTTCATTCTCCGTGCAACGGAGGGGCCTTTTGGGAAGGCAGCAGGGTTGGGTGAATTCTCTCCTTAAGATCTTGGGGAGCCACTGTTTGTCAGGATAAGCAGTCCTGGACCAGATATATCAACCGTCTGGTTCACTAGAAGGTAAATGTAGATGTGCAGAATCTTCAGAAGTAACTCATCCATGTTTATTATTTATTATTTTATTTATACCCCACCCTTCCTCCCAGCAGGAGCCCAGGGTGGCAAACAGAAGCACTAAAAACACTTTAAAACATCATAAAAACATCTTAAAATACATTAAAACAAAATGTTAAACATTTTTTTAAAAAGTTTTAAAAACATCTTTTTAAAAGGGTTAAAAACATTTAAAAAAACATTAACAAGCAATTCTAACATAGATGCAGTCTGGGATAGATCTCAACTTAAAAGGCTTGTTGAAAGAGGAAAGTCTTCAAAAGGCGCTGAAAAGATAGCATACATGGCGCCTGCCTAATATTTAAGGGGAGGGAATTCCACAAGCTCGGTGCCGCCACACTAAAGATCCATTTCCTATACTGTGCAGAATGAACTTCCTGATAAGATGGTATCTGCAGGAGGCCCTCACCTGCGGAGCACAGTGATCAACTGGGTATGTAAGGGGTAAGACAGTCTTTCAGGTATCCTGGTCCAGGCTGTATAGGGCTTTGTACACCAAAACTAGAACCTTGAACTTGGCCTGGTAGCAGATGGGCAGCCAGTGTAATTCTTTCAGCAGCGGGGTGACATGTTGGTGATACCCTGCCCCAGTGAGCAGTCTTGCCGCCACATTTTGCACCAGCTGCAGCTTCTGGACCAACCTCAAGGGCATCCCCACATAGAGCTCTGTATAGTAATCCATCCTGGAGGTTACCAGTGTGTGGACAACAGTGGTCAGGCTATCCCGGTCCAGAAACTGCTGTAGCTGTCTTACCAGCCAAAGCTAGTAAAAGGCACTCCTAGCCACTGAGGTCACCTGGGTCTCTAGCAACAAAGATGGATCCAGGAGCACCCGCAGACTAAGGACCTGCTCTTTCAGAAGGAGTACAATCCCGTCCAAAGCAGGCAACTGACCAATTATCCGAACTTGGGAACCACCAACCCACAGCGCCTCCATCTTGCTAGGATTCAGACTCAGTTTATTGGTCCTCATCCAGCCCACCACCGAGTCCAGGCACCTGTCCAGGGCTTGCACGGCCTCTCCTGATTCAGATGTTACGGAGAAATAGAGCTGGGTATCATCAGCATACTCCTGACACCTCACCCCAAAGCTCCTGATGACTGCTCCCAAGGGCTTCATATAGATGTTAAACAGCATGGGGAACAAGATGGTACTCTGCGGCACCCAACGCGTTTCAGCTTGTGCAACCAAGCCTTCATCAGGGGCTAGAACAAAAAAGAATGTTTTTATATATATATACAAACACACAGTTAAAATTACATACATCTTATTTAAATCATCTAAAATTATATGAAAAATACTTACACACATTGATTTTTCATCAAAATACTGTAGCCAGCTCTTACTAATAGTTTTATAACTTCTGTTGTGTGGAGAATATCCTAAGTTAAATATAGCTCTGTAACATATAATGAGTTTAACCTTTTTGGGGGGCACACCTGACTGTAATTGAAAATACCTCTGCTTTCTAAATTAAAGGCAACAGGTTAAATTCCTCATTCAACCCATTTGGAATCGTGGTATCTAGTTCTAAAATCCAATGTAATTCCCTTCGTAATAGGATGTCTATATTTCTTCCATATACCTTTTCCAAAACCCAAAACTTACACTCTGTTATAGAATGAGGACATTGATTGTAATGATCTACAAGAGGGGCCCCTCTTCTGTTATTCCTTAAATTACTCCAATGTTCTCCTATCCTTATTTTTATCATTCTTGTAGTTTGTCCTATGTACAGTTTTTTACAGCCGCACTGTATAACATAGATAACTCTATCTGTACTACATGTAGAAAAGTGTCTTAGATGATATTTCCTCTGATTAGTGGGATTCACAAATTCTGTCATCTTGCTAGTATTCTTGCAAAAAATGCAGTGCCCACAAGGGTGATGACCCAGGGGAGAAGTTGCACCTGGGAGTAAAATTTGCCTCAATTGAGCTCCACCTCTAAAATCACTTTTCACTAAAATGTCCGTAAGATTCCTAGTTCTTTTATATGAGATTTTTGGAGGTTCCTGACATCCTTCAACATGCTCTACTATATGCCAATGCTTTCTTATACTGTCCTGTATCTTGTTGGTAATATGATCAAATGTTAGTATACAATTCAAACGAGTAGATATTTTTTGTGGTGGTTTTTTTAAAAGTTCTTCCCGTTTTTTGTTAGCTACTTTTTAAAAGTTATTCTCAATAATAGGGAGTGGATATCCTCTATTCCATAGCTGTTTTTTTTTTTTTTAATAATTCTTTTTTATTCAAATTTTTTCAAAAGACAAACAAAACAAAGTCAAAAAACATAACAATACAACAAAAAAAATAAAAATAAAATAGTTGACTTCCGATTTGTCACAGATCAGCTATAAGTATATAATATACATCAAACCTGTCCCTTAATGTATACATACAGAATCACTTTTCTCCATAGGCTGTCCTAGTTAATCGTCAAATCCCAATATCATCATTTTATTTTGATCTTTCAACAAAAAGTCTAAGAGAGGCTTCCATTCCTTAAGAAATGTATCTGTCGATCTTTCTCTAAGTAAACATGTTAATTTATCCATCTCTACTAAGTCCATTAATTTCAATAGCCATTCTTCCGTTGTTGGTGTTGATTCCATTTTCCACTTTTGTGCATATAATAATCTTGCTGCCGTAATCATATATAATATTATTCTTCCATATTTCTTTTCTATTTGTTTATCCATAAAACCCAATAAAAAAAATTCTGGTTTTGACTGAATATTTATCTTTAAAAATTTTTGCATCATCCTACCTATCTGTGCCCAAAATGATTTTGCCTTTTTACACAGCCACCACATATGATAAAATGATTCTTCTTGTTGTTTACATTTCCAACAAACATTAGAAACATTACTATACATTTTTGACAACTTTTCTGGAGTCATGTACCAACGGTACATCATTTTATAGAAATTTTCTTTAAGATTATAGCATAGTGTAAATTTCAAACCTTTTTTCCACATATTTTCCCATTGATCCATTTGTATGTTATAACCAAAAATTTTTGCCCACTTTACCATACACTCTTTTACTTGTTCTTCCTCCATATCCATTTTCAGTAAGAGTTTATACATTTTCGCAATTATATTTTCATCATTTGTACACAAACCTATTTCAAAATCAGATTTACTTATTTCAAACCCATACATTTTCTTGTCCATTTTATATCTTTCTAACAATTGTAAATAGGCAAACCATTGAGAACTATATCCTTCCTTTGTCAGTTGTTCTCTCTCTTTCATTATATATTCTCCATGTACATTTTCTAATAGTTCTTGATAAGTTAACCATTTCTCTTTTCCAGCCATTTCTCTTCTGTAGAACGCTTCTTGACTTGAGACACATAATGGTATTTTCGAATAAAACCTTGGTTTATATCTATTCCATATTTTCAACAGAGGACGTCTTATAAAATGATTATTAAAGTCTACATTTACTTTTACTTTGTCATACCATAGATATCCATGCCATCCCCACTTCAGATTATGGCCCTCCAAATCCAGTAGTCTTTTATTCCTCAATAAAATCCATTCCTTTATCCAGACTAGACAGCAGGCAGCAAAATTAAGTCTCAGATTTGGTAATCCCAGTCCTCCTCTTTCTTTGGCGTCTTGTAGTAGTTTAAATTTAACTCTTGGTTTTTTTCCTTGCCATACAAATTTAGAGATATCTTTTTGCCATTGTTTAAAAGGTAAATCAGAGGATATTACAGGTATTGTTTGAAACAAAAACATCGTTCTCGGTAATACATTCACAGATTTATCACAGATATTCTACCCATTAATGACAATTGTAGTTTATCCCATCTTAGCAGATCTTTCTTAATCTCTGTCCATAATTTTTCATAATTATTATGAAACAACTTTGAATTTTTATTTGTCATAATGATACCTAAATATTTCAACTTTTTCTCTATTGTAAAATCTGTCTTGTCCATTAACTCTTTCTGTTCCCTTAAAGTTAAATTTTTCACCAACATCTTTGTTTTTTGATTGTTGATCTTAAATCCTGCTAACGGTCCAAATTCTTTTAATTTGTCCATCAATACATTAATTCCTTCCAAAGGGTTTTCTAATACAATTATCAAATCATCAGCAAATGCTCTCAATTTATATTCTTCTTTTTTTATCTTTAATCCCGAAATCCTTTGATCTTGCCTTATATCTCTAAGCAGCACTTCTAAGACCAGAATAAATAAAAGGGGAGATAATGGACATCCCTGTCTTGTACCCTTTTGTATTTCACATGAATCCGTTAAATCTCCGTTAACAATTATCTGAGCCTTCTGAGATGTATAAATCGACGCAACATATCCATATAGATGATTTGGACTTTCTGGTCACTATGGATGTTAGGTCACTGTATACTAACATCCCACAAAATGAAGCTTTAGAAATCATTCGGACAACCTTGGATTTAAGAGTAGACCATCCTCCTCCTACTCATTTTCTTTATGATTTAGCAGAAATAGCCATCCGTAGAAATTATTTTAAATTTGATAAACAATTTTATTGGCAAATTAAAGGAGTAGCCATGGGCTGTCCCATGGCGCCAGAGATAGCAAATCTCTATATGGAAGATTTTGAAAAAGATATTAATAGGGAATCCAATCAGTATTTTGAGCAACTAATAGGATGGTGGAGATATATTGATGATGTTTTTTTTAATTTGGAGAGGTACTTTAGAATCCCTTAGTATATTTGTAGAATGGATCAACAGTGTAAATATCAATATCCAGTTTGATTATCAATATAATTTGAATCAGATTAATTTTTTGGATTTGGATATTAAGAAAGTAGATAATTGTCATGGAATAAGAGGAGAGGTCCTCTTGTGGATAAGGAATTGGTTAAGAAGCAGAAAGCAGAGAGTAGGAATACACGGACAGTTCTCCCAATGGAGGGCTGTAGAAAGTGGAGTCCCTCAAGGATCGGTATTGGGACCTGTACTTTTCAACTTGTTCATTAATGACCTAGAATTAGGAGTGAGCAGTGAAGTGGCCAAGTTTGCTGACGACACTAAATTGTTCAGGGTTGTTAAAACAAAAAGGGATTGCGAAGAGCTCCAAAAAGACCTCTCCAAACTGAGTGAATGGGTGGAAAAATGGCAAATGCAATTCAATATAAACAAGTGTAAAATTATGCATATTGGAGCAAAAAATCTTAATTTCACATATACGCTCATGGGGTCTGAACTGGCGGTGACCGACCAGGAGAGAGACCTCGGGGTTGTAGTGGACAGCACGATGAAAATGTCGACCCAGTGTGCGGCAGCTGTGAAAAAGGCAAATTCCATGCTAGCGATAATTAGGAAAGGTATTGAAAATAAAACAGCCGATATCATAATGCCGTTGTATAAATCTATGGTGCGGCCGCATTTGGAATACTGTGTACAGTTCTGGTCGCCTCATCTCAAAAAGGATATTATAGAGTTGGAAAAGGTCCAGAAGAGGGCAACCAGAATGATCAAGGGGGTGGAGCGACTCCCTTATGAGGAAAGGTTGCAGCATTTGGGGCTTTTTAGTTTAGAGAAAAGGCGGGTCAGAGGAGACATGATAGAAGTGTATAAAATTATGCATGGCATTGAGAAAGTGGATAGAGAAAAGTTCTTCTCCCTCTCTCATAATACTAGAACTCGTGGACATTCAAAGAAGCTGAATGTTGGAAGATTCAGGACAGACAAAAGGAAGTACTTCTTTACTCAGCGTATAGTTAAACTATGGAATTTGCTCCCACAAGATGCAGTAATGGCCACCAGCTTGGATGGCTTTAAAAGAAGATTAGACAAATTCATGGAGGACAGGGCTATCAATAGCTACTAGCCATGATGGCTGTGCTCTGCCACCCTAGTCAGAGGCAGCATGCTTCTGAAAACCAGTTGCCAGAAGCCTCAGGAGGGGAGAGTGTTCTTGCACTCGGGTCCTGCTTGCGGGCTTCCCCCAGGCACCTGGTTGGCCACTGTGAGAACAGGATGCTGGACTAGATGGGCCACTGGCCTGATCCAGCAGGCTCTTCTTATGTTCTTATGAGGCTGATGGGAGTTGTGGTGCAACAGCATATGGAGGCACACTGGTTGGGAAAGGCTGTTGTAGAGGAATGTTCACATTCTGCATGATGGACTTTGAGTCGCTGTGGCATTGCAGTCAATGTGGATGTTTCCAAGGCGACAGGGGACCCAATACCACATACAAAGCAAATTCAAGGACAAATCAATGTGAATATTTAATACGGTTGATGTGCCACTTCCTCTCTTCAGCCACAAATCTTCCGAAAAATCAGTTGCTGGTAGCCGCAGCAGGGGAGAGTGCTCTTGAGCTTGTGGGCTTCCCATGCCTAACTAGTTGGCCACTGTGAGAACAGGATGCTGGACTGGATGGGCCACTGGCCTGATCCAACAGGCTCTTCTTATGTTCATACACAAAGAGGACAGGCTCTGGTGCTAAGTGAAGATCTATTGAAATGCTCTATGCGTTTCAGAGATGCTTTCCTTCCTCAGGAGCTAAAAACATTCAGACAAACCCAAATTAGAGTCATGGAGCCAACACAGGGGCCATAAACATATTAAAGATAACATTTTTAAAGACCACAGTCAATATAAATGACTGAAAAAACATTTAAAAATATGTTTATCCTAATCAACGTTCAACTGCATTAACTACGAGCAACTGAAATTGAAATGTATACAATAAAAGCAATTAAAAAGCAAATATACAGCTTAAGCAGATTTCCTGCTAGGATTTCTATAAGATACCAATCAGTGAAATTGATAAATCCACATTCCAACATAAGAGAGATGGATAAGCAGAACTAACAACTAATAAAAAAAGGAATTGTAATGGATTAAAACTCAAGGTACCATTATAGATCTTATTCTAAGGGCACCTGCTAAAAGTTTTGCAGACATTTCTGTCACCCTCTGCTCTTGGTCTACAAGAAGAAAAACCACGTAGAAGTCAGTTGGATGCCCTGGAAAGGGTGACAACAGTGGGATAATTAACTCATTCCTGACATATACAACTGACATATTATTAACATAACATGCGGCTCAAATGAAGCAGAACCTTATATTTGCCATTACAAAGTAGCTTAAAAGAATCTTCCACCCATGGACCACTGACGGACTGCAGAACACAGTCTGGGAAACCTTGATCCAAGGTCCACTTTCTTATAGAACATACTTAAGGGTGGGGGGAAATTCGTCACCTCTCTCCCCACTCTAACCACTGCATTACATAGACTCTCATCCTGGCCCGCTTTACAGAGTTGTTGTGAGCATTGCCCAGCTATTGTACTATGGAGCCTGTCTAGCACTGTGGGCTCTCCTGCCAATGTGATGTTCCCAAGGTAAGCGGTGAGGGCTGGGCAGGAGCCAGGCTGGTAGCATCAGCAGAGAGAGGCCCTCAGCACTCCTCACTGGGCGAATCTGGCCAGAGAAGCTTTGATATCCTCCTCCAACAAATTCCCAAGAGGACGTCTGGCGAGGTTATTTCCGCTCATATATTAATTTTTGTGCACACATTCCCCTAATGTATCCATTTTCAGAGCTTGGAAAAGTTACTTTTTTGAACTACAACTCCCATCAGTCCAATCCAGTGGCCATTCTGGCTGGGTCTGATGGGAGTAGTAGTTTAAAAAAGTAACTTTTCCAAGCTGTGATCATTTTGGAAACATTGGTTGGCAAACTGCTTCACAAGTGGTTTTTTTTAAACAGCTTTAAAGAGATTTTGCAGCTGATCAGCAGATCAACCCCTCCAGGTGTGGCTAATGGAAACGCTTTGATCTGGTGACTAGTGTGTTTACAGCCTGGGGTGCTATCTTCAGCAAGCTATGCTGTAGGACCTCAAGGTCTCATTTCGTCAGCCATTGCCAATTCAGATCCCATTAGGGTATATGTGAAATCAGTATCCCCCTGCCCCAAATGTGCATCGTTTTACACTTTCTTGCAGTGAACCAAATGTGCCACTTTAATGCCCATTTGCCCTGTTTGGAGAGATCCCTATTTCTGTCTGGTTCATTGATCTGAAATTATTTTACCTTATTGCCTCCTGTCCTGAGTCACCCAAAGATGCTTGACTAAAACTGCTTTTGAACTGCTACAGGGCTGAGTTTCCCCAAACTCTGTTCAGAAGTTCAGCTTCAATTCATGAAAGGGCAAATGGACATACATGGCGCTAGCTCCACCCGCTTCATGATGCTATGCTCACCAGCCACGTTCTCTGGCCCAAGCGTGATTGTCATTAGTCTGAAGGGAGCAACTTTCTGTGCACATGGTAGGGTTAATTGCGCGTAGTAAGGTCAATTGTTATTGGAGACCTTATGCTTGTAAGATTCTCCCCTTCTGACTCATGTCAATCATGCATCGGCCAGGAGCGTGGCTGATGCATGTGTCTTAATTGAAAAGAGCAGAGCAATGGGTGTTGCCTGATGTTCTCCCTGTGCCTTTAGACCACAGAGGTACTATGGGAGGCATTTGGTTTCTCAGGCTCAGGACAAAGAGGCTGTGAGCATCTTGGTTCCATCTCTACAGGTCCTGCTGCTATGGGAGGTTGTTCTGTGGGTGTCTGTCTGACAGCCTCACACTCGGCGGTCTCTCGACAGCAAGCTCAGAACACCTGCAGCTTCCCACCTCAGGTCTTGATCACTGCTGGGCTCTGGAGCTTACAGACCAGAAAGTGTAGAATCCAACACACTAGCAACCTTGCATGGAATCCTTTTCTGTCCTCTCACATAATGTGGAAATAGAGATAGGACAGGCTACAGCTGAACATCATGAAGACTAAAGTAATGACAACAGAAGATTTATGTAACTTTAAAGTTGACAATGAGGACATTGAACTTGTCAAGGATTATCAATACCTCGGCACAATCATTAACCAAAATGGAGACAATAGTCAAGAAATCAGAAGAAGGCTAGGACTGGGGAGGGCAGCTGTGAGAGACTAGAAAAGGTCCTCAAATGCCAAGATGTATCACTGAAGTCAAGATCATTCTGATCATGGTATTCCCGATCTCTATGTATGCATGTGAAAGTTGGACAGTGAAAAAAGTGGATAAAAGATAAACTCATTTGAAATGTGGTGTTGGAGGAGGGCTTTACTCATACCATGGACTGCGAAAAAGACAAATAGTTGGGTGTGGGAACAAATTAAACCAGAACTATCACTAGAAGCTAGAATGATGAAACTGAGGTTATCATACTTTAGACACATCATGAGAAGACATGATTCACTAGAAAAGACAATAATGCTGGAAAAGACAGAAAGGAGTAGAAAAAGAGGAAGGCCAAACAAGAGATGGATTGATTCCATAAAGGAAGCCACAGACCTGAACAGGGTGGTTCATGACAGATGCTCTTGGAGGTCACTGATTCATAGGGTCGCCATAAGTCATCATCGACTTGAAGGCAAATAACAAGGGATAGGGCTGATTCCAGGTTTGTGTGGGGCCCTGGAGAAAGGATCCTTGGGGAGGGAGCTCCTCTGTCGGTGGACCATGAAGGGATTACTTGGCTGTGGGGGCAGGCAGCAATCCAAGGAGCCCTGGGTGGGTGAGTCTAGCTACCCTTTGACTATGAAGGTGCTGACTTGGTGTGCATTCCTAAGATCTGGGAGGAGTTGATCTGATCGAGCTTTGCCCATCTGGATACTCAGTGCAACTCCAGCAGAGGCTGCAGGGATGGGGGGGAGGAGTTGCTGTGGTCTGCAGAACTTCCATCGCTGTCACCAGGAAACCACTCTGTCCTGGAGCTGGCTGTGAGGGCCTGCACCTGGTGTCGGGCCAAGGAGACAGGAAACTATGGCTGCTGGTGGTGTAAAGTCCAGCCTGCTCCCCGGCAGCTTCTCTGACTGAGCTGGCGGAGGCTCTCTCGGCTGTGGTCTAGTGCAGATGGGGCCATAGTTTCAGGCCTTTCCTAGCATATGTGGCAGCAGCTACTTTCAGACAAAATCCAAAATTTTATGAAAATATGGATAAAAATAGATGGATATTTTCTATACATCCCTCTTTCACACCGGGTCACTAGTCTAATCACCTTTACTGGCTAGATCCTAAGATACAGGAAGGACGGGATGGTGCAAGCGAGCCTTTCAGCAATCTGGTCCCTGAGTCGCTCAAGCTTTAAAATACTTGAGAATGTATTTAAGCTATTATATTTTATAACTGGGGAGTCATTCCCTCCCCCATAATGTAGAAACACCTCCCTTGTCTGTGGATGACCCAGTTCACCAACCTCCGTCATCTTCACACTTGCAATCCCTAGCAAGTGTCATTCAGAAGCATACTACCTCCGAGACCGTAGAAGGAAGCGTAATTAACAAACACACAACATGGATTAGTTACTCCTCAAGATTGTGCACATCTACATTTACCTTCTAGTGAACCAGACCGTTGATATATCTGGTCCAGGACTGCTTATCCTGACAAACAGTGGCTCCCCAAGATATTAAGGAGAGAATTCACCCAACCCTGCTGCCTTCCCAAAAGGCCCCTCCGTTGCATGGAGAATGAAGTTTTACTAAGCAATTGCTGTCAAGACCCAATTCTCACTCCCTTCCTGCTATGAGTACCAGTTGAAAGCGAAGACCTTCATGTGCCCGACAAGGAAAGAAGGTCGTGACCAGATACACCTGGGGGGTGAAATCAGCATAGAAGAACGTACTGAAAATACATCAGCAGAAGACCAGTGAATGCAGTTCAGTTTCTGAAAGATGTTAGCATAGCTCACACAAAAAATGTCAAAGGAATATCAAAACCATGTTATACATAAAAACCCACAGAATACCATAATCAAGTGAAACCAACTGTTTATTTACTTCATTTATTATTTAACGAAATCTGGATATTCCTGAAGTTTTTTTAAAAAACCAAAGATTAAAATTGTCAATACAAATCAACATTTAAAGTCAAGTTTTAAAAAGGGAAATGAATACAATCAATATTTAAAGGATATAGGATATGGAAGCACCTGGTAAACTAGCCATCACATACAAGGATTATTCAGTGGCGTCACTAGGGTTGGTGTCACCCGGTGCGGTAACTCATGGTGTCACCCCCATGGACCTCCTCCTGTACCAGACCATACAGAATCCTTAGTAATGTTTTTTGTACTAATGTTACTCGTAAATCGTAATTCCCGTATATCACTGAATGTAATGGCAATAGTAGTGACATAAACAACTAGCAAAATTAAAATTACACCTTTAAATTACAATATCATATGCACAGCCCAAATTCTTGCTCTTATCACTAATGGGAGTTAATTATCTTGCATATGCCCATAGTAAATTTTCAGATACTTTCAGACCCTCAGCAATTTTCAAGTGGTCTATGTAGAAGAAAAGTTTGGGAATCCCTGGTATAAGACATCTGCTTATGTCCCTATGCTGCTCTCACCCCTCATTTAGGTGCCTGGGATGCATGCGTGTGGACATACCTCCTTACAGTTATGGAAAGTGATTCTTACTAATAAGTCTCCAGACACAAAGTTACATAGGTATTTATCAGTTGTTTAGTAGAAAATTCAGAAGTGCAGAGTCCCTTCATGATAGTTGCAGCCACATACACCCTTTTTTACTCCTGGATTAAGAATGAGATCTTTGTTAATGCATTCTCTCACAACAACAAACATCTCTAGGAGCCAATCAGCATGTAAGTGGAGAGCGTTAGCAACTGAGAAGAGTCTTCTTAGTGGCTGACTCACCTCCTTTCACTCTGATTGGCTCCAATCAGCAGGAAAGGCAAGGAAGCCTATTAGAAGACTCTTCTCAGTGACTAACACACTCCCTTTTCATGCTGACTGTAGGATGCTTGGAGACATAGGGACCCTGCTCCCAAAATAGCAGAGGGACTAAGATCCCCTGGGCGACTACCCTCCTGGTGCTTATGGACATGACCGTAATATATTTTGTGATGTGCAAGTTCGATATTATTTATTAAGTGTGTTTAGGATTACACTGATGGCATTCCCAAATATGTACTTTCACACAGACTTTGGTTTTCCATAACACAATGTTTGACCAAGCCTCCACACTTGGGGGGGAACTACTTGCACACCCCTTCCATAAGCACATCAAAGTTGGATACACACCTGAACCAAGACCCAGACAAAAGGGCACTCAAAACAAAAAGGCAATTACAGTGGCTGAGTAGATCTTGCACACTGGTTATACTGACTGGGCAGCCACTGTCCTTCACATTTTACAAAATACTCCTATACAAAGATTAAATTTTTGTGTATGAAAATGTAATATATGAAGTGGTCTCAATAGTGAGAAACGTAAACAAGTGAATGGTGATCCAAATGTTTTTCATTCTCACGTTATGAAGCTAGCTGCCAGATGATGTATCACCTTCCCTACGCATGCAGTGTAGACTGAAGAAACAGCACCCAAGCCACCATTCAATACGTGAATGTGTTCTTTCCAACATGAATCTACAGGTCTCAAAAAGTAATGTGTGACAAAGTCCTCAAACACCTTATAACATGCCTCAAACATGGTCTCTTGTTCTACCAGCATGCCTTCACACCATCACTTTGCCAAAACATAAAGATAGGTAAATTGCTTTTAGGGAGGTTCACAATTATGATTTCCTGTTTATTTAATCTAAAAATATTTAAAATACATAAAAACAGCCAGGGAAAGACATTGGAGAAATATAAAATAAATACAAATAAAAAAGGGGGGGAGGTGAAGAGACCTTAAATGTGCTACTCACCATCTCTCAGCCTATCCTCCCCTCAGGATGAAAACAAGGGAGAACCATGACCACCCCCAGGAAGAAGGGCACACTTAAAATGTAGAGGAAACTATCAGCTACAACCATAGTGTGAAATCAAATACTTATTGGGACACAGTATGAAGAAATATTTATATAAACATGACTATCAAATGTTTATGAATTACACAATCTGTAAATATATTTATAGTGCAATCCGATGTTTGTTTACTCAGAAGCAAATCCCAATATATTCAATAGGGCTTACTCAAACTGGGAAGTGTGCAGAGAACTACAGCCTCAAGTGATAAGGAACTTGTTCTTTTAAGTTGAGACCATATCCAAATCTGAGTCTGTGTTGGAATTGCTTTTTAATATGTTTTTAAGCCTTTTTTTTAAAGATGTTTTTTAAAGCTTTTAAAAAATATTTTCAAAGATGTTTAAATATATTTTAAAGTCTGTTTTTATGATGTTTTAAAGTGCTTTTAGTGCTTTTGTTTGCCGCCCTGGGCTCCTACTGGGAGGAAGGGCGGGATATAAATCAAATAATAAAATAAACTTCATTCACCCAACCCAAAATTCAGAATCATGCCTCTTTAGGCTGTTTTCCAACTGTTTATTCTTGCTTTATGGTTATTGGATTTTAAATGGCTTTATTTCTTGTTGTGAGCTGCCTTGGTTTCCAACCCTACCTCACAGGGTTGTTGGAAAGACTACACACACATACACACTGCAGATGTATAAATATATACAGCCCATATAATAGTTTATTGTCAAACCAGTTGGTCATTGCAGAAAAATCAGTATTAGTTTTTTAAAAATCAGTATTAGTTTCCTACAGAATAAAAACTGTAATACCTAAGTAAGCCCTGCCTACTTGCTTTAAAATAGGACTGGAGGGGAGGGGAACAGAAAGACAACACAAACACAATTCTTTTTTACATTCACTCCAAAGGCCCATTGATTTTCAGCACATTCATAACCTTGTCTACTCAAAAGTAAATCCTATTGAATTCAATGGGATTTACTCTGGACATATGGGATTAGCAATGCTTTTACCCCCACAAAAGCAAGTATTGGGAAGGTTTTCAAAACACTGCCCAGGATCTGACTCCTACATGCAAGAGGGGAAAAAACTGAAATGTATATACTTGTATATATTTATATATAATATATAAATGTATATATTTTCACATAAACGGGGGGGGGGACCACCATTTTCTGGCCTTGCAATGAGGTTTACTAGACACTGCCACAGGTCAAACAAACACTTCGCTGATTGGCTGCAATCCTGAATGGGCGGGGTTAAAGCTACAAAGTGCTATACAGTAGTTTAAAAAAAGGTTTAACTGGGGTGGCTGATGTTTTTATGTATATCTCGAGAACTGGACCACCTAGAAACTTAATTTTTTAATTAAAGCTGAGAATCACCCCCCTCTGATGGTGTCACCTGGTGTGGTCCGCACCCCCCGCTACCCCATAGTGACGCCACTGGGTGGCGGCTGACATTTTTATGCATATCTCGAGAACCAGACCACCTAGAAACTTATTTTTTTTAAAATTAAAGCTGAGAGTCACCCCCCTCTGAAGATGTCACCTGGTGTGGTCCGCACCCCACGCACCCCCCTAGTGTCGCCACTGGGATTATCATTTGTTTATTTCCAAAGATTGTTCACCTCCCATATATCTCAAAAACACCAACAATCAAAACAAAACAAAACACGTACCTCATACCTTATATATTTTTAAATCCAATACAGGTACAGGGAACCTCCCACCTACAGCATTTCTGTCTTAGAATTCACCCTCAGTTTGTTGGCCTCCATCCAGCCCATCACTGCCTCCAGACATCTGTCCATTACCTGCACAGCATATCCTGATTCAGAAGATGGAACGGAGGCAGAGAATATACTCACTCCAAAGCTCTTTCCACACTCCCTGCATTCATATAGTTTCTCCCTTGTGTGGATTCTTTCATGTAAAGTGAGTGCTCTGATTGAAGGTTTTATCACACTCCTTGCATTTATATGGTTTCTCTCCTGTGTGTATTCTGTAATGTGAATTACGATTACTGCTCACACTGAAGCTCTTCCCACACTCCACGCATTTAAATGGTTTCTCCTGTGTATGGATTCTTTCATGTACAGAAAGGTGAGTTTTCCGACTGAAGCTCTTCCCACACTCCACGCATTTAAATGGTTTCTCCTGTGTGTGAATTCTTTCATGTACAGAAAGGTGAGTTTTCCGACTGAAGCTCTTTCCACACTCCATGCATTTAAAAGGCTTCTCTCCAGTGTGTGTCCTGTGATGTAATATCAGTTTACTATTGTTACTAAAGCCCTTTCCACATATCACACATTTACACGGTTTCTCCCCTGTGTGGGTTCTGTGATGTACAGAAAGGCTACTGCTCTGACTGAAGCTCTTTCCACACTCCATGCATTTAAAAGGCTTCTCCCCAGTGTGTATTCTGTGATGTAAACTCAGTTCACTGTTACTACCAAAGCCCTTTCCACATATCGTGCATTTAAATGGTTTCTCCCCTGTGTGGGTTCTATGATGTACAGAAAGGTGACTGGCCCGACTAAAGCTCTTTCCACACTCCCTGCATTTATATGGTTTCTCCCCTGTGTGCATTCTTTGATGTGAAGTAACATAACTGCTCTGACTGAAGCTCTTCCCACATTGTGTGCATTTAAATGGTTTCTCCTGTGTATGGATTCTTTCATGTAATGAAAGGCGAGTTTTCTTACTGAAGCTCTTTCCACACTCCATGCATTTAAAAGGCTTCTCCCCAGAGTGTATTCTGTGATGTACAGTCAGTTTACTGTTACTACCAAAGCCCTTTCCACATATTGTGCATTTACACGGTTTCTGCCCTGTGTGGGTTCTGTGATGTACCGAAAGGCTACTGCTCTGACTGAAGCTCTTCCCACACTCTCTGCATTTATATGGTTTCTCCCCTGTGTGCATTCTTTGATGTGAAGTAACATGACAGCTCTGAGTGAAGCTCTTCCCACATTGTGTGCATTTATATGGTTTCTCCCCTGTGTGTATTCTTTGATGAATGGTTAGATTACTCCTCGTACTGAAACTCTTTCCACACTCCATGCATGGAAACGGTTTCTCCCCTGTGTGTGTTCTTTGATGTGCAGTTAATCTACTCCTCGCACAGAAGCTCTTTTCACACTCCATGCATTGAAATGGTTTCTCCTCTTTTAGGTTTTTTTGATGCTTGTTTGGTCCGTTGTGATTTCCAAAGAACTCTTTCTGTGCTTCGCACTCGGCTATTGCTGATGACACCATCTGTGGTTCCCTATCATTCTCATTCTTCTCCCCAACATCTGTTGAAGGGAAGGAGGAACAAAAAAGTCAAGTTGGAATGTCACGGCAAAACAAAGAATCTCAACACGGATCACCTTCACTTAAACGCATCTTGATTTTTGCATCTCCACAATTCTCCCACTTTCCAACTGTGGAAGGTTACCCAAACATTCTACAATCTCGATATAACTGTGGTATACATTTAGAAAAGAATGTGCGATAAGACACAGGGTGAGGGGGAAAGAAGTGCAGCAGGACTGTCAAAAAGCAACCATGGCACAGATCATTGCTCAGTGGTTACTATGATCTGTGCCATGTGGTTCTTGCACTAGGGTCCTGCTTGAGGGCTTTCCCCAGGCACCTGGTTGGCCACTGTGAGAACAGGATGCTGGACTAGATGGGCCACTGGCCTGATCCAGCAGGCTCTTCTTATGTTCTTATGTCCAGATGTGTCTGGTTTTTCCTCCTACTGCAACACAACTGTGGTATACATTTAGAAAAGAATATGCAATAAGAAGCAGGGTGAAGGGTAAAAGTGCAGCAAGGCTGTCAAGAAGCAAACATGGCACAGATCATTGCTCAGTGGTTCCTATGAATTTGGCTGCAGTCAGAAGACGTAGTCTTTAGAAATACAGGAACATAAGCAGTTGCCTTATACTGAAGGAGACCACTGGTCCCTCTCGCTCAGCGCTGAATATTAAGCTGTCCCTGAAGATTCCAGGGACTAAGCCTAGCACCTTCTCCATAGAACTCATGTGCTCTATCTCTGAACTAAGGCAAAGCTGGCCCAAGGGGCACATTACACAAGTCTGAGATGATGGTCTGCACTGTAGGGGCAATTCCTTACCAGTTCAAACACAGCATGGTATATATTTCACCGGCAACCTTTGAATTAAGCCACAGATTTTGCATTGTCCTTTTGTTCCCATTAAAACTTTTCCCAAGGTACCTGCTGATATTGACCCTTCATCACAGCCCGATCCAACTGGATACTGTACTTCCAGCCAACAGATGAACTCCGGTTTTGAAATTCCTTTACGAGAAAATGACAAGCTAGTTAGTTCTGAACCCAAATTATCTAGTCATGAAGAATCAGAGAAGCTCCTGCTGGATCAGGCCAATGGCCCATCTAGTCCAGGATCCTGTTTTCACAGTGGCCAATCAGATGTCCATGGGAAGCTTACCAGCAGGACATGAGTGCAAGAGCACTCTCCCCTCCTGCAGCTTCCAGCAACTTGTATTCAGAAGCATAGCGCCACTGACCATGGAGGCAAAGCACTGCTAGAGCCATTGGCTGCTACATCATGACTAGTAGCCACTGATAGCCCTATCCACCATTTATTTGTCTAATCCTCTTATAAAGCCAATCAATTTGTTGGCCATCTCTGCCTCTTGGGGGAGTGAATTCCACAGTTGAAGGATGTGCTGCATGAGCAAGATTTGTCTCTTCTTAATTTTCCACTGTTCAGCTTCACTGGATGTCCACAAGTTCTAGTGTTATGAGAGAGGGAATGAAATGTTGCAGAGATAAGTGCAAAGTTCTACACCAAGGAAAAAGAAACCAAACACACAGTTATAAGATGTGGGTTTCTTGGCTGAGCAATACTACATACCGAGTCACACCAGGACTCGATGCAGGAATTCAACTTAAAGCATACCTAACAGGTGGCTTTCCAGCTATCTCTTGAATGACTCCAGTGTTGGAGAGCCCACCATCTGCCTAGGTAATTGGTTCTGTTGTTCTACCTCTCTAACAGTTAGGAAGCTTTTCATGATGTTCAGTTGAAATCTGGCTTGCTGTAACTTGAGCCCATTATTCCGTGTCCTGCACTCTGCGATGATTGAGAAGAGATGCTGAATCTCCTCTGTGTGGCAGCCTTTCAAATACTTGGAAAGTACTATCGTATCGCTCCTCAGTCTTTTCTTCTCAAAGCTAAACATGCCCAGATCTTTCAGTCCCTCCTCATAGGACTTTGTTCCCAGGCCCCTAATCTTCCCTGTTGCCCTTCTCTGAACCCGTTCCACTTTGTCTGCATCCAACTCGAGATGAGGCCTAATCAGTATGGAATAGAGGGGAACTAATACGATGTCCCCGAATACTTTTTCAAAGATTGGTATTACCACAGCCACTTTCCAGTCCTCAATGTAAGGAGAAGTTACATACTTTTGCTAGTTAGGTTGTTATATGCCTTCAAGTCATTTTCGACTTACGGCGACCCTATGAATCAGTGACCTCCAAGAGCATCTGTCATGAACGACCCTGTTCAGATCTTGTAAGTTCAGGTTTGTGGCTTCCTTTATGGAATCAATCCATCTCTATTTTTGCTAGAAGATCAGTAATTTCACATTTGAGATTTTTGAGAACTCTCAGGTGGATGCCACTGAGACCCAGCATCTCGTCTTTTTTTAATTTTGTCTATTAGGCCTAGAACCTCATCTCTCGCTATCACTATTGCAAAAGTCAGTATCATCATAGACATCTATAATGCAACCACACTAGGAAGACTGTGTACAGTTCTGCTAACCGCACCTCAGAAATACATGGCTCAGAAAAGCACAATCAGAATAAACAAGGGGTTGAAGAAACCCCACAGTTGGGGCCATTTAGCTTAGAGAAAATGTGGATAAAGGGGGATATGATGAGGTTTATAAATTTATGTGTGGTGTGGAAAAAGTGGGTACAGATGAGTTTTTCTTACTCTCTCCTAACACTAGACCTCACGACATCCAAGGAAGCTGAATTTAGGACAGACAAAAGAAAGTACTTCACACAGCAAATGTGGGAATTCAGAGAAGATATGGCTATCAATGCCTGCTAACTACAATGGCTATGATCTCCTGGTTTTATTCATTTAAAAGTGTTTATAAATTGGTTAGTGTTTTTAAATTCTCTAAGCCATGGGTTGGGAACCTCTGGCCGGTGGGCCAGTCTTGGCCACTCAGGGCTCCCCCTCTGGCCCGCCAAGATGTTTTCGTGAAGCCACACCAACCTGCTCACCCCACCAAGAGTTCAAAGTGGGCTCCTGATTGCTCCTTTGCTGGAGCGAGGCGTGCTCCCACCCACCTATGAGCTGAAGGGGCCTTGCTCAGTTACCACTGAATGGAGGGGGAGGAGCCTCCCTCCTAGCGCTGCTCTTTGAAGCAGCCCCCACAGCACCGTTCAAATTCTGAAATTCCTCTTGCCAAAAAGAATTTCTTGTATGCCTATTTGCTCCTGTTTGTTGCTTTTTCAACCAGCTGCCTTATGGGAAGAGGGATTTCTCCTGTGGTCAGTTGATCCTTCCAAAAGCAGCCTCCGCCCCACCTTTAAAAGCCACTCATTTAATGGAGAAGGCTGCTTTCAACTAGTGATTTGCAGCTTTACCATGCTCGCAATTTGCACTCGTGTCCTGCTTGCCCCCTTCTCATAGGCTTCCCTTTGTCAGGCTCACTGTGTTCTTTTTTAAAACCTCCCACATTGGGGACTGGACGGGGAAGTGGGGGAGACTTGCAAAGCCCTGCTCTAAGGGTTGTGCAGGTAAAAGGCAAAGTAACCAATACAAGCAAAAGCCAATAAATCAACAGTATTAAAATCACATGAAAGGAAATAAAACAGACATTCTGGAATCTAGTTGAGGGCAGTATGCTTCTCGGTTCTCATAGGCATCTGCTTGGCCACTGGGAGGACAGGATGCTTGACGAGATGGCCCACTGGCCTGATCCAGCAACCTCTTCTTATGTTCTTAAAGCCATCTAAGATGTCCTCTAGGAAAACGTGCACACTGATGGGTTAATGTGTCAGAATGGAATGGAAGAATCCAAAAAGGACCCCCAACACAGCCAAGCACCTACCTGCTGATGCCTCCTCTTCTTTCTGGTCCTGGGTAAACAGGACTTTTCTTTCTTCCCAACAGGAATTGAGGTCCAATTCTGTCAAGGAAAGAGAGAAAACTAGTTACTCTTGATCAGAAAATATTCAGTCCTTGTAAACAGAGCCTTTTAAAGCTAAGAAGGGGTATAAGTTTGATCTGCTAAGTGCTGCACTCCATGAATAGAATAAGACCACGTGGAAACAGCAGAGTCAGTCTTGTACTTGCGAATGTGCGTTCACTGGACATAAAACTCATCTTGACATGCCTGGTCGGGATGACATTTTGGAACCTTGTAAAGCCAGCTGTTTTCATTTGGGCTGTATCATTTTATCACACCGAAAGCAAAAATCATCCTGGGAGCTGTCCCTCCTCCTTCCCCAGTAAGCAAGTCAGGGCTGCACTTCAAATGGGCAATTCTGGGGGAAATCTATTTCATGGCAATTAAGATTGAAGCCATTTCAACATATTTATGCAGCTGAAAATGCTCCCATCGACACCATCAGGGCGTAGGTATCTTAAGTTTGCAAAAAAATACTCAGTCACAGTACCAGAAATCAATCAACCAATATATATACAGGCGGGCCCCGCTTATACGGCAGGTTCCGTTCCAGACCCACGCCGTAAAGCGGAAATCACTGTAAAGCGGAACCCCATTGAGTATAATGGGGCGCGTCACACAAAAATGGCGCTGCATTAGCGGAACGCCGGTAAGTGAAGCGCCGGTAAGCAGGGCCCTACTGTGTGTGTGTATATATATATATATATATTATATCCTTGTTAATCCAAATCCCACCCCTGGACGGTTTTACATGCTGCCTAAAATCCACAAAGCCAACAATCCTGGTCGCCCAATTGTCTCAGGTAACAACACAGCTACTGAAAGGATTTCTCTGTACATTGACTTAAATTTACAAAACATGGTGCAAAACCTCCCATCGTATATCAAAGACACCAAGGACTTCTTGCTTAAAATTGAGTCTTTAAACAAGCAGTATCAATTCCACAACAATACTATGCTAGCTACTTTAGATGTCACATCTCTTTACACCAATATACCACATAATGATGGGATTCAGGCTTTAAATGAGTTCCTTAACACCAGAGATATGAACAGTCCTCCAACAGAGGTTCTCACAACTTTAGCTACGCTAGTCCTGACTTGTAACAACTCTACATTCAATGGAGAACACTACCTGCAACTGCAAGGGACAGCTATGGGGACTCGCATGGCTCCATCATATGCAAATCTCTTTATGGGTAAAGTGGAACAAGAGATCCTCAAAAAGGCCATCAACAAACCACTTATATGGTGGCAATACACTGATGGCATCTTTATGGTCTGGACGAATGGTAAAGAGAGTTTGGAACAATTTAAAAATTACATCAACTCTATCCGTCCCTCTATTAAGTTTACATTTAATAGTACAAATGACAATCCGCACATCCCTTTTCTGGATGTCCTTCTTACCATTGAAAACAACAAAATAGCCACTGATCTCTACAGCAAACCCACTGATGCCCACACCTATTTAAACTGGAAATCCTGCCATCCTAGGCATATAAAGAACATTGTGTATAGCTTAGTTCTGAAAATCAAACTTATTTGCAACACTGAAGATAAATACCAGAGAAGGATCAGTGAACTTAAAGAACACCTTCTTCGAAGAGGATATTCTCCACATATTATGAATTGCAACATCCAGCGAGCCTCCATTCTGTCCAGAGAAAACCTCCTCCATCGTACTGAGGTGTCAAAGAGCAGAGAGCAATGGATTCCATTTGTGGTAGATTTCCATTCAGCATCTCCTAACTATCACCGAGCAATCAGGGAGAGCTACCCATTGCTGGCAAATTCTGAACATCTTACCAGAGCCATCAGCAGGCCTCCTGTTATAGCATTTCGCCAACCTCCTAATTTGCGCAGACTGTTGGTGAGAGCTGTGCTTAAGCCACCTATCACCAATCCAGGGTCTCATCCTTGTCACTCCAAACGCTGTATCACCTGTGTGTACCTCAGGGAGACAGCCACTTTTACAAGCACTAGGACAGGCAGGACATATTACATCAAACAGAACATCAGCTGCAGGTCCTGCAATATAGTTTACATCATCGAGTGCAAAAGACCAGGATGTCATATCCAATACGTAGGAAAGACCACAACTGACCTACGCACGCGCTTCAGGAACCACAAGTCAGCAATTTTGACAAAAAAAGTGGAGCAACCATTTGCAAAGCATTTTAACATCGAAGGTCACAGCCTGTTGGACTTTTCCATTACAGCGATAGAGATGCCAGCAGATCCAGCAGCATTGACCAAAAGGGAGAACTTTTGGATTTACTCTCTGGACACATTGGCACCACATGGCCTGAACCTGGAGGGCAGTACCAGCATAGCTTAGCTTCTGCAAATGAAGCCCCTCTGAGCGTTCCATCCCCAAAGCTCTATAACTGCAACCTTGGTAACAGCATTCGTATGTTGGCAGCTGATGAAGGCAGAAGCCGAAACGTTTTGTTAATATAATAAAAACCTCTGTTTGGTTAATCACAATTACGGTTATATATATATAAACGTAATTGTGATTAACCAAACAGAGGTTTTTATTATATTATATATGTTAGATGGGAGAGGAGAGAAAGGAAATTTCATAAGGGGGAGCTTTGCCCCACATGATAGCACCTAGGGCATGGAAGGGATCCTTGCAAGGTCTGATCCCCATATTCCTAGCAATAACAACAGCGGATGCCAATTCACGGCAACCTGAGCAGAGACTGGTGTGAGGTGCGGCAGCGCCATTGGTCTGTATACCACCGAGACAGCTGCGTGGTACTTGCACTAGGTATGCTGATCCCTGTTACTGCTTTTGGTGCCTTTGAATCAGAGACAGCCGTGAAAGAATATTGGCTGTATGTCTATTCACATTCATATTTGCCTTTAGCTTCCTTCCCAATTCCAATTAATTTTAGTTGCTTTGCTTTTGATTTTTCCTTCCCCTAGAGCCAGTCTCATTCAACACATTTAGTTTGAGACAGTGATTAGATAACAGCGTGTTAAATGTATTACACATTTTACCTTTGCATTTCTCTCTCTTTTTGCTTGGTTCAGGTTCATTTTGGGGAGAGAAGTCCTGTTAGGATCTTCTATTTTGGGGTCATGTGTTCACAAGTGAAGTTTTTAAGTGAAGTGTTAAGTTTGCATTATGTTCCATCCCAGTGGTCCCTTTTCCCTTATTGATTAGAGCTTCTGTAGCCAGTGTTCAGCAGATTACGGAACTGTTTTTAACATATTAATGTATAAATGTATTATTATGTACAGAATGTTTGAAAATTGATGTTAATGCTGCTTATGTGTATGCCTTCACAGATTGCCCTTGATAAAGGGTCTCTGTCACCCGAATCGCGTCGGGCAGCAATAAAAGCACTTCTGTTTTTCCTTTTGGCTGTTTGCTGCCTAGGCCTTTGAGGGTTTCCCCTCTTTTCGTGGTGCCTCCCTCCTTGATTTCCCGGCGAGCCTAGGCCCCGACTCCACTGCATACGGGCAAGATCCAGGTGGGCACAGCTCTGGGCACAGCCTGATGCAAGCACAGCTGCGCCCACCTTGACTCTTCCAACTGCAATTACTGCCTCTTCCTGCTTCAAAGACGAAAGCTTTGGGCAGAGGAAGGAAGGCGGTGGGTGTCCCAGGCTCCAGGGGAGCATCTCTTCCAATTGGGGGTTTAGACTGCAAGTCACAGAGTGTCGATTACCTGGTGGGGGTTCCGAAGATGCTCCATTAGGGCTTGGGAACACCTGCCTTCTTCTTTTCCTGCTCCAAGGTAAGTCTTTTGGTCTTGGGGCAGCGGATGTTCAGAGGGATGGATGATCAAAAAACCCCCAAAACAGAGGAAGCTGCATTATACCAGGTCAGAGGATTTGTCCATCTAGGCCAACCTTGACTACTACAATTAAGAGTGGGTCTCAGGCAGAGAAAGACCTTTCTCACCACCTCCTAGCTGATCATTTCCCGCCTCCACTTGGAGCTGCCAGGGACTGGACCTAAGACCTTCTGTGCGCAAAACAAGTGCTCTCCTCTTGGGCTGCGATCCCTCCCCAGACATCGAGGGCCCAGACACCCAGTTTCATTACAGCATCCCTGCAGTGCAGTGGCAAATGGCACAAGTACTAAATCCCTATCTTCAGCATTCATCAGTCAAAGACGAAAGAGTGTCCCTACCGAGAGAGGCCACCATCTCGTAATTCTCCTGCATGACTTCCCGGTGCAGAGCTCTTTGGCCAGGATCCAGCAGGGCCCATTCCTCCTCCGTGAAATACACGGCCACCTCCTCAAAGGTCAAGAGAGCCTGGAAAGTCAACAGACCCTAGAAGAAGAGGGAAAGGGAATTTCTACAATATGTGCCATACTCCCAGTTTGAAAGGGGACAGGGTAGCAGGGTAGTTGAATGTGGGCATTTATTGAGTGATCAGCCCCATACCTCAGTCACTGAGATCTTGCAGTGATGGCTGACAATTGAATGGCTTTAAAAGAGAATTGAATGAATTCATGGAGGATAAGGCTATCAATGGCTACTGGCTACAATTGCTCTGCTCTGCCTCCACTGTCAGAGGCAGTATGCTGGGAATTCATGGAGGATATTGTAAAATAGCAGGACTGTGGCAGCTACACTTTGGTTCATATTGGACTAACAGCCTGACCAGTGGGGCATGCTCGGATTACTCCCTTACTGACCCCACTCTCGTTTCATGATATGAGTTTAAAACCAGAAACGGTTTCACACCATTGGACCTGCTCCACCCTCCTTCTCTTTGCATTTCCTTAGCATAGTTACTCTTTATTTAGCTTTTGTGGGGGGTGAGTATTTCTGGATTTTAGACTGCTCTCATACAATTTCAGGGCAGCACTCGATTGACTCTCGAAAAAGATCCCACCTGTCTTAAGAGTGTATTTTAGGAGTCACATGTGTACACGCGAGTTCTGCCAGACACATGCCGCCAAACCACAAGTGGGGCGAGTGCTCGTGTGTTCAGGTCCTGCTTGCAGACTCCCCATAGGCATCTGGTCGGCCACTGCAAGAACCGGGTGGACTGGACTGGGACCATCAAGCGGCATGCTTGTCCACTTCCCTTGCCCCCGCTCCTCCGCTCTTAGTGACATTTTTCTGGGGACTGTCCTTTCCCAGGAAGATGGATGCTTTTGGTTGTTAGCTGTTGTTGCTTTTTAGAAACGATAAGGTTTTGTTGGGTTGAATGTTTGAAAATTGTATTGTTTTTATTTGTATTTGTGTTTTTCCATTTCTGTGTTAGCTGCCTTGGGGGCCTTTTTGCCCAAAAGGTGGCCTAGATATAAACCATAACATAACCGGGTGCTGGAAGAGACGGGCTATTGGCCTGATCCAGCAGGCTCTCCTTGTGCAGCCTCAGAAGTAGTCTTCTCCCAGAGCCCTCCCCACCACGCACAGGGAGACGCAGCCATGCTGCCCCCTCTGTCTTCCCCCAATGAGCCTTCCCTTACCTGATGTTGCTGCCCGGCCGCTCTTTCCACTCTATCCCAGAGAAGAGACAATCCGGACGGTGCCTCTGAGGCCATGGCGCTGCCTGAGAGGGAGGCGTAAACTAGGCCAGCTCTGGGACTCCCACGTAGAGAGCAGCTCTCAAGGGCCTGCAGGAGAGACAGGAGATGGGAGGGTTTTCATCCTTCATGCATATTTCGGTTCCAGGGGTTTGAATATTATAAGCAGCCTCAATCTAAATTTAAAAATAGCATGTTCCTTTCCTGTGTTGTTTTCTTTCGGGCTCACTTTCGTTCAGAATGCTTGATCTACACAGGGCCTTAAACGTTAGGCCCCAAGTCTCTCCCAGAACCCTCCCCCGTTTCTTCCAGACTTTTCTCCATGCTTGGACACCTCGTGTCTTTTGCCACCCTCGGCACATCCAGCATCCTGGACCCCCCCTCTCTCATCTCCTGCTTCCCCAAAGATGAGGGTTAGTTGGCTCAGCAATACTACATACCATCAAGTCACACCAGGACTCGATGCAGGAATTCAACTTAAAGCTTGGAGAGCCGACCACCTCCCTAGGTAATTGGTTCCATTGTTCTACCTCTCAAATCCTGCAAGAGCAGCTGGGATCCACCCCAAGGGGGCTTCAATCTTCCCCTCCAACACACTCTCAAGGGGATGTCTGGAGAAGCCCCTTCCCCTCCAGTCCAGCTGAGGAGGGGGCATTTATTCACCCACTTCCTCCATCCTCTGCCTTGAAAGCTTCTAGAAGCCCATTCGGAGCCTGGTCAATTTCAGATTCCTCTCTCCATCTCTCCCTTTTCCTTGCCTGGCAGGTGGGAAACTGACCAGACCCTCTTCTTCCAGTTTAAGAAATCCAAAAGTGGCTCTTCCTCCAGTTCTGGGCACCCCCCCTTTTCCCCCTATCTGAGCTGCGCATCATCCCTGGGGTGTCTGGACTGATCTGCAAAAGGGGTTTGTCAGGGGGGCAGCTGCAGTGGAAAGTTTTGGCCACACTTTGCAGTTGGACTGCGTGGATCAGCCCAAGTTTCTATGGATTCCCAGAGCGAAGGGGGGCTCTTCCATCAACCCCCTCCCCCTCCCAAAAAGCAGTCCCCTATCAGGCCCAGGAATTGCAAAGGCAGCTGCCCTCCTCCACCTGTGGCACTCAAAACCAACGCAGGACATCGACCCCCCCAACATACAGCCACCCCCAAGTCCCCCCCTGCAAAGCTGCATCCCCTTGCCCGGGTTCTGGCTTCCAAGAGGACCTTGCAAGGCCAACCCTGTGGCACTTCGGACCCTGCTTTGCAAATGGACTGCATGCACCAGGGACCCCCAGAGGTAAAGGGGGGAGTGGGGCTCTTCCCTCCTTTTCCCTCACCCCCGCAACAAAAATACCAAATCCTCCCCCCCTTGCACCTCTCTGTCCTCTGCACGCTCCAGCCTCCTCCTCTCTTGGCCTAATTCTTTCTTTGCCCAGAATTTGAATGAAGAAAGCTCCCCCACTTCCCCTTCAATATTCTCTCCCTCTAGCAGTGATTAAGCCTGTGCTAAGACCTGGAGTTTATCCTGCTTGTGACATCATTCATGAAGTCATAATGATGTGTTTGCATCCAGCCTAGGCCATCTCCATGGCAACGCCAGTGGCCAGTAAACCTCTGCAACTAGGCCGCCATCAGCCTGACCCTCCAGCAAGTTTGAGGTTTTAGTTCATAGCCTATGCTTGAAGAAGTGTATGTGTGTGTTATGTGCCTTCAAGTCGATTACGACTTATGGCGACCCTATGAATCAGCGACCTCCAAGAGCATCTGTCATGAACCACCCTGTTCAGATCTTGTAAGTTCAGCTCTGTGGCTTCCTTTATGGAATCAATCCATCTCTATTTTTGCTATTTGGGTTCCAGGCGTTTGAATATTATAAGCAGCCTCAATCTAATTTTAAAAATGGCATGTTCCTTTCCTGTGTTGTTTTCTTTGGGGCTCACTTTCCTTCAGGATGCTCGATCTACACAGGGCATTAAAGGTTAGGCCCCAAATCTCTCTCAGAGGCCTCCCCAGTTTCTTCCAGACTTTTCTCCATGCTTGGACACCTCTTGTGTCTATTGTCACCCTTGGCCCATCCAGCCCTCTCCCCCCTTATCTCCTGCTTCCCCAAAGCCTTTCCTTCCTGCCCACCACAGAGGCCCTCCTCCAACCAGTCTATTGGAATTCTTTCTCATAAAACAAAAGTCAAAGATTTACCTTTTATAGATTGAATAAAATGTAAGTACCATGGAAACCGCAAATCCCAAATTATGGGTGTCTAGCTGATAATGTTTGAGCTCTTTGGTACCATTAAATAAAAATGTTACGCATCTATCTACCAAACTGATTTGTAGCCGCTATATGTTCAATTAGAAACAATTTAATGCTATTATAGAGTTCATTTTTTGATTATATTTGTTTATACTTACTCATTTATGTATTATATGCTTTTATTTTTGATAGGTTTTTAATTGTATGTGTCTTTTATCTGGATGCCGCCGTGAGTTCCAATTTGGAAAAACGGCGGGGTATAAATAAAGTTAATAAATAAATAAATAAACTTGTGAATCATTTCAGGCTTTGTTACTGAACCCTTTTCATCATGCGTGTAACTAAAAACTTAATCAACACGGATATTAATTCCATGCTATGTCCCTGACAGTTGGCAAAAAAATAGGTTTTGCACACATTGTAAAAAAAAGAAAAAAAGAGGTGGGTTCAGTCAAATTACTCCAACTCAGAACTCCCTGGGGATGCAAAACGCCTCTAAGTCTTGCCATGGGAAACAGGGAAAAAGAATACTGCTCTGCATTCAGTCTGGTTCAGCCTACTGGGCAAGGAGTAGGGGTTGAACTATTTGCAGAAGCAAGACACATGTTTGGTACCATCCACTTGTATAATTCAAGTGAACCTTTAGACGTTCAATGTCCATCAGACCCAGGAAGCACGGCCAATGGCCAGGGAAGATGGGAGTTGTAGTTCGGCAACATCTTCAGGGCCAAAGCCCTCACACCTGCTTTAGATGTTGTGGACTACAACTCCCATCATCCCTTGAGTTTGACAATACTGGCTGGGGCTGATGGGTGTTGAAGACCAGCAATACTTGGAGGGCACCAGGTTACAGAAGGCTGCTCCGAGTTGAGCAGGTGGCACACATGGTAGAAAGCTCAACAGTGAATTCACCTACTGTATAGGGTTGCAGCTTGAGCGACTGAGATAATAAGTTGATTTACTTATTATATTTTTATCTATTATATACACACACACATATACACAGTAGAGCTCCGCTTCTCGGCGCCCTGCTTTTCAGCATTCCGCTAATACGGTGCCAGAGCAGCATTCAGCTGGAGGGGGGGCTGGAGCTCCCCGCGGTCCTGCTGATCTTGCCGGAGGAGGGGAAGATCAGCTGTAGTGTGCTACAGCGCATCTCCTCTTCTGGCGTGATCAGACTCCCGCACTGGAGCAGATCGTGCCGGAGGAGGGGAAGATCAGCTGTAGTGCGCTACAGCTTATCTCCTCTTCTGGCGTGATCAGACTCCCGCACTGGAGCTGATCGTGCCGGAGGAGGGGAAGATCAGATGTAGCGCGCTCAAACTGATCTTCTCCTCCTCGAAGCGATCAGACTCCCGCGCTCGAGCTGCCGGAGGAGGGGGAGATCAGCTGTAGCGTCTTCTCCTCCATCACGATCAGCCGGTCAGGTTCCAGATCCCCGCACTATAGCTGATCCGCTTTTTGGCGGGGGTCTGGTATCTAACCTGCTGCATGAGTGGGGCCGTACTGTATGCAGGGGGAGAGAGAGAGAGTTTTGAAAGCAATAAACAGAACTTCACTCAAGTTTGCTCTGGATCCCTATAAGGATTCTGTTAATCACCTAAAAATATATGAATGTAATTAACAAAACAGAGGTTTTTATTGTATTAACAAAACGTTTCAGCTTCCACCTTCATCAGCTGCTAACATACAAATGCTGTTACAAGGTGGCAGTTATAGAGCTTTGAGGATGGAACGCTCAGAGGGGCTTCATTTGCAGAAGCTAAGCGATGCTGGTACTGTCCTCCAGGTTCAGGCCATGTGGTGCCAATGTGTCCAGAAAGTATATCCAAAAGTTCTCCCTTTTAGACAATGCTTCTGGATCTGTTGGCATCTCTATCGCCAGAATCCTATGCAGTGAACTGGGGGTTCCATAGCAGGTTTATTTATTTATTTATTTAAAAAGTTTATATCCCGCTTCAGTTCCAAGGAATTCTAAGCGGCAAACAATAGCATAATAAAACAACATAGTACAGTATAACATACCAAACAAGTTATAAAACATTATAAGAAATATACAGTAGATCACACATTACAATTCAAAAGCTAACTGAAATAAAAAGGTCTTAAGGTTGTGCTTATCAGGATTTCCTTAGCTATTGGAGAATATGGAAAAGGATACTCAACCACTGCCTCAGATCTCCTCATACTCAAGCGACGTTCCCAAGGAGTGACGACACCAACGTCGCTCTCGTGCACCAATCAGAGAAAGAGCGAGGGTATCCTTTATATATATATAAATATATGTAATACCGCCATGAGAGCGGTTGTATACTATAGTTAGCATGGATTTTTCGCATTCCTCAATGTTAAATTGAAAATACCCCCACGCCAATCTGATGCTTCCCATAAGCTCATTTCAAACAGAACCTTACAAAACTTATAGTCCTGAACTCAGAAATGTTTGCTTAACAACCCTCCCAATTTCCATGGCACTACACAAAACAGTCAGAGAGAATCAAGAGTTCAAAGGGTAAAAAGAGAGAGAAAAAACCCAGACACCTATTGCACATTTTTGTTAGAGTTCTCATAATCTGTTGAAATTAATTAAAAATCACCCATGTTTACAGGGTACCTGTAATCCTATTACTGACCTTGCCCCATACTCTGACCTTCATCTTCTGCAGTTTCAAAGTTAAAAAAAATGCCTGGCTGATTTTTAATTAATTGAAGACATTTTGCATTGAACTGAAAGACAGTGTCGGGCAAGCTTAGTAAGGGCCAACTGTCAGTGTTCTAAAAGCCAGACTCACAGCTGCTGGGCTTGCCTACTCAGGGGGCCACACCCACACCAAACCTTGATTTCATGTGAGACAGGCATGGCTTCCCCCAGAGAATCCTGGGAAGTGTAGTTTGTGAAGGGTGCTGAGAGGAGACTGCTATTCCACTGACAGAGCTCCAGTGGCCAGAATGGTTCAACAGTCAGCCGCTCTGACTGAAAGTCTGTGAGGGGAACAGGGCGCCTCCTAGTAACTCTCAGCACCCTTCACTAACTACACTTCCCAGGATTCTTTGGGAGAAGTCATGGCCATCCAAAGTGAAATAAAGGCCTGGTGTGGATGTGGCCAGGGGCAACTTTGGTTTAAATTTGGGTGGAAGGCTACATGTGCCTGCTGTAGAATAAAAAGATGGGGAAAAGGCTGAAAAGCAATGATACTGTTCACAATGTTTTCCTTTTGGAAAGGGGCTTCCCCTCTACCCAGTGCCCACCCAGGTCTCCTCCCCCCAGTGCCCACCCAGGTCTCCTCCCCCCAGTGCATTCACTATACCTGCCCAGTTTCCCTGCTTTTTGAAGCCTGATATAAATATCTGTTGGCTATGGGCATGTTTTTTGCCTATTAGTGAATATATCTATATATTTATTTTATTTATTTATTTACAATATTTCTATCCCACCCTTCTACCCTATAATAGGGCGCTCAGGACGGCTTACAAAAATAAAATCAAACACGTACATAATAAAATTGTAAAAAATGAAATCACAAAAACATTAAAACAAATTAAAATACATAAAATACAATTAAAATACATAAAATACAATTAAAATACATAAAATACTATACACACACACACACACATATAGGGAGTGGTACTAAAGGGGACTACAAAGGTGAAATTTAACGTAGAAGGCATAAAATCAGTCTCAGACTCTACCTTCAGTCCCTCCCAAAGGCTCTCCGGAACAAAATCGTTTTCAGAAGTCTCCAGAAAACCATCAGGGAGGGAGCAGAGTGGACTTCTTGGGGTAGGGTATTCCAAAGCTTGGGGGCCACAGCTGAAAAAGCTCTCTCCCGCGTGCCTGTCAGTTTAACATCTTTCACTCCAGGCAGGCAGAGGAGACCAGAGGCAGATGATCTTAAATCCCGAGCAGGTACATATGGGCATAAGTGGTCCCTCAGGTACATTGGTCCAAGGCCGTTTAGGGCTTTAAAGGTCAGAACCAGCACTTTTAATCGGGCCCAGAAACTAATCGGGAGCCAGTGGAGTCGAAAAAGCACAGGGGGAATATGCTCCCTACACTATGCTCTAGTTAACATTCTGGCTGCTGCATTTTGAACCAACTGCAATTTCCAAACCATTTTCAAAGGCAGCCCCACATAGAGTGCGTTACAGTAATCAAGCCTCAATGTCACCAATGCATGTGTCACTGTGGCCAAGTCAACTGCTTCCAGGAACGGACACAACTGGTAAACCATTTTGAGTTGGCCAAAAGCACTCCTGGCTACCGCAGCCACCTGATATTCAAGCAGCAGGGCAGGATCCAGGAGGACTCCCAAACTGCGGACCTGCTCCTTCAAGGGGACTGCAACCCCATCCAGAACAGGTTGCAACCCCATCCCTGGTGCAGTTTTTCCCTTGACCAGAAGTACTTCCGTCGTGTCTGGATTAAGTTTCAGTTTGTTAGCCCACATCCAGCCCTTCACAGCCTCCAGGCAGTGTTTTAGGATGAGCACTCCCTCCCTGCAATCAGGTGGTAGGGAGAGATATTGCTGAGTGTCATCGGCATATTGATGGCATTGTACTCCAAATCGCCTGATGACCTCTCCCATCTATATCTCTATATTTACCCAGGCCTTCCTTCAAGGAGCTCACAGCGTGAGATACAGTTTGACGTACATACCCCTTTGTCATCGCAACAACACTGTCACTGGACCAATTACGATATGCTGCTACTTAAGCAATGACTCTAGCTGTTAGGAAAAACAAACTTGGGTTGGGGGGGCAGCTTCAGTGGAAACAGTATTGGCCACACTTTGCAGCTGGACTGCGTGGATCAGCCTCCCCCCACTTTCTATGGATTCCCAGAGGGAAGGGGGGGCTCTTCCATCAACCCCCTCCCCCTCCCACAAAGCAAATCTTCCTTCTCTTCCCTCCCCCCACCAGTCCCATCAGGCCCAGGAACTGCAAAGGCAGCTGCCCTTCTCCACCTGTGGCACTCAAAACCAACACAGGACACCAACCCCCCAACACACAGCCACCCCCCAAGTTCCCTCCTGCAGAGCTGCATCCCCTTGCCCGGGCTCTGGCTTCCAAGAGGGCCTTGCAAGGCAAACCCCGCGGCACTTCAGACCCCCTTTGCAAATGGACTGAATGCACCAGGGACCCCCAGAGGGAAAGGGGGGAGTGGGGCTCTTCCCCCCTTTCCCCACTCCCCCCCACAAAAATACCAAATCCGCCGCCGCCGCCCCCCCCCGTTGCACCTCTTTGTCCTCTGCACACTCCAGCCTCCTCCTCTCTGGGCCTGATTACCCGGAATATAAATGAAGACTCACTTCCCCTTCAATATTCTTCCCCCTCCCTGTGATGAAGACTTCCTGCCGCTCTGGGAACCAGAACTCTTTTCCTTAACCCATCGGAGGACTGAGTGGCAAGAGCTGCTTCCGCCCCCCCCCACTGCCAAAATGTTTCTCCCTCCTGTCTGTTGGGGAGGGGTGCAAATGCAACCCCCCTCGAGTTCCCCTCCTTCCCCCACCGGCAGCAGGAAGTCTTCATCAGAAAGGGGGGCACAATAGAGAAGGGGACAGGAAGACGGGGGTCTCCATTCAAAAGGGGGGAGGGTGTGGGGCTGGGACTGGCATGAAGGGAGCCTGCGCTTGTGCATTTGCCCCCACGTTACGGGTGCCACTTGGAGGAAAAATGAGATATAAATAAATAAATAGGTAGGTGCAACATAGGGGTCATTCAGTGTATGGGGGGACAAGGAGGGCCTCCTAAATGGGGCTGCAGGTGCCTCTTCCTCAGAGGGAGGCACAGTCTGCCTGAGCCCTTTGCAAGCTGCCCCACGCTGCTCCTTGCAGCTTCCGATGCCAGGGGGTCGAATGGGGCTGTGGGGGCTGCTTCAAAGAGCAGCGACGGGAGGGGTGTGTGTGTTGCAGACCTGTTCCCTTTCTGGGAGCACCAGCCAGTGCATCTCTGCACGTTATTTCTCCACTCGTATATTCATTTTTGGGGCACACATTCCACTAATGTATGTATTTTTGTAAACATTGCTTGGCAAACTGCTTCACAAAATTCAAATATGCGCCAATTTCGAAGGGTCGCTGTGTTTCAGTTCACATATTGTGTTGGAACTTGTGTATTTGATAAATCCAGCTTGAAATGCGAACTGAATGGGAATTCCCACCCATCCCCAGTCCAGGGAGGGCTTTTTGAGGATCACCACCTCTTTCAGGTGGCTGGGACCACTCCCTCCCGCAAAGATGCATTGGCCACACCCTG
The DNA here is from genome assembly GCF_030035675.1 of Rhineura floridana. NCBI lineage: Eukaryota > Metazoa > Chordata > Lepidosauria > Squamata > Rhineuridae > Rhineura > Rhineura floridana. Next base: position 219,467,201 of record NC_084482.1, on the reverse strand, counting down.
GATCCACTCGGTCATATTAAACAGGTACTTAACCCTTACGAAACAGATTAAATCCAAAAGAGAAAGACGAAGCAAGCATCCCATCAAGGCTAGTTCTCTGGAGTTAAATAAAATGTGAGTGGGTAAGGGTGAGGCCGTTCTGGGCAGCCTTAGCAACTGTTGCTAAGGGGATTGGAATGTGGAAGAAGGGGGCAGCTGGGGGGCAGTTAGGCTAAATGGGGGAAGCAGGAATGGGGGGCTTTCAAGGAAGAAGAGTGGGAAATGGCCTCTTGGCTGCAGCTGAAGCTGTGAGGGTTTGTTGGAACAAATATCTCATGGGAGAAGTCATGACATTGTTGGGAGAGGCCAGGGCAGATGTGTGAAACCAGAATGAAGAGATTGCCTGGGGTGGGGGGACTTCTTGGGCTCAAGAGAGGTTAGCAGAGTCTGTTTTTTGAAAAAGGTAAATAGATCTGATGGGGGGGGGGGAAGGAAGCCAAAGTTGTTGTTGAGGAACTAGAAGTTGCCCAGAGTCACTGTATATTGAAAAGAAGAAGAAAACAGCAGGTCAGGTGTCTCAGATGTTGATCCCTTCAGAGACCGGATCTGATCAAGTGCTCAAACAAACCCAGGATCATTCTGGGCATGTGGGAATGGAAATGAGAGGCTCTCAGTAGCCCAGGGGATATGTCATGCATCAAACCTTTGAGACAGAGAGCAAGAAGTTACCGCACTTTGCCCTTGATTCTGATGTTTACACAATTGCTCTCACAGGCAATCTTTGGCGAAATCCCTGGAGCTTTGGCAAGAAGAAGAGTAATTATAAGGGGGGAAAACATTGCTTTGGCAACATCTCAGAGCCTCTGTGCGACTCAGGAGCAGAGCTGGGGAAAACCATTTTTACAAGAATTCACGGAAGTGGCTCCCTGGTTCTGACATGGGTCAGCGTGGGGGAAATCTGACCTTGGTCTTTAACTGACAAAGCACCTTCATAGGATCAGGGTCCAGGACCAAGGTATTCTTTTAGGATGTATGTGAACATGCTAGGAGTAGTTACTTGTGAACTTTCTTTTACCGAAGGGGTATGAAAGCTTTTTCACAAGGATCACTTCCCTTCTGCGCCGCCATTGGGGCCACATCTCAGTGGTGAGCGGTGCCAGGGACAAAAATGGGCAGACATCCACATCATGCATAATCCTATACACCTCTATCATGCCCCCCCCCCAGTTTTGTCTCTTTTCTCTCAACTAAAAAACTAAACTAAACTAAAAAGACCTGATATGGGAGTTGTCCAGGGCCCTTGATCATTTTGGGTGCTGTTTTCTGAATCGTTTCCAGCTCTACAATATCTTTTTCAAGATGAGACAACCAGAACCATACACAGTATTCCAAGAGAATTCACACCACTGATTTCCCTAAAGAAATCAATATCAATATAATTTATTTCAGTCATAGACCAGATTAGGGTTGCCAGGTTCTTGGCCTGAGACTGATCCTGTATCTTTAGGAGAAGAGAAAGTCAGCCAAGTGCAGGTGTTCTTGCAATACTGTAATGGGAAAAACCACAAGGTGGAATTCTCCCTTCCCCCTGCACACCTTTTAAAGATACAGAAGACCTCTTGGTTGCCAGGCCCGGCCTCCAAGAGGTCTTCTGTATCTTTAAAAGTTGTGGAGGGGGGAGGGAGAATTCCACCTGGTGGTTTTTCCCATTACAGAGTTGCAAGAACACCTGCACTTGGCTGACCTTCTCTTCTCCTAAAGATACAGGATCAGTCTCAGGCCATGGACCTGGCAACCCTAGACCAGATACATATAAATACAAACAAGTAAAATATGTCGGCAACATACATGCAATCAGTTTTTACAAGGATTTGATCAATGCTTTCCTACAAGAAATAGAAGCGGCAATATATTTGGCGACTTTATACGTAACCTGGGGGGAGTAATCACCCAATAGGTAATCGACATAAAAAGATTCTGGTCTACCGGGGAAGGAGACTAAAATAGGGGAAATTAGCTGTTGCCTTAGATCATGGTAAAAAGAGCATCACAATAAAACATGGACATTAGTTTCCGTTTCTTCATTGCCACAGGGGCAATTTCTCCATATGGGACTTTATTGAACTTGCCCTCCAAAAGGGCAGAGGGGAGAATATTCATTCTCACCAAAGTGAAAGCCCTTCGATACTTTGGAAGAGTCAAATCGGTTAAATAGGGCATGGGAAGGAAACATCTAGGGTTATACCTATGTTTTCTTATCAGGAGCAAGTGGTGTTGAAAATCTACGTCTTTAATGCGTTGACAAATAGCCACACGGGCTGTGTCATAGCCCATTTTTAGAATTAATACCCTAAAGAAATCTTAAGCCGCCTTGGGTTTCAATCATGAAAAGAAAGGCGGGGTATAAATGTAATAAATAAATAAATAAAAGACAGTATTGTTTGGGCAGTTTTATTTTTAATCAATTTCCTAGTGATCCAAAACATAGAATTCACCTCTTTTATACTGGAAATAGAAACACACTCCCTGTTCTGCTGGTTCGAGTGCATATTCCACCTCTGTCTTCTGAAAATGCGGGCACACGACACTATTATTATTATTATTATTATTATTATTATTATTATTATTATTATTATTAAATTTGTTAGTCGCTCATCTGGCTGGTTGTCCAGCCACTCTGAGCGACGTACACAATAAAACAGAAACATAACAGTTAAAATTTTAAAAACAGTAAAAACTTAATCTGTCCTAAAAGCCTGCCCAAAAAGCCAGGTCTTCAGAGTCCGACGGAAGTTGATCATAGATGGGGCATGGCGTAAGTCATTTGGGAGAGAGTTCCATAGGGTGGGGGCCATTACTGAAAAGGCCCTCTCTCTGGTCCTCACCAGCTTAGCTGTTTTAACCGGTGGGATCCAGAGAAGGTTCTCTGAGGTTGATCTTGCTGAGCGGCATCCTTGTCGACGCTGGAGGCGCTCCTTCAGATACACTGGGCCACAACCGTTTAGGGTTTTAAAGGTCAAAACCAACACCTTGAATTGGGCTCGGTAAACAACTGGTAACCAATGCAACTCCTTCAATAGAGGAGTAATATGATCTCGACGGCGGCTGCCTGTAATCAGACGCGCCGCCGCATTCTGTACCAGTTGTAACTTCCGGACCGTTTTCAAGGGTAACCCCACGTAGAGCGCATTACAGTAGTCAAGGCGAGTGGTGATCAGGGCATGTAGCACTGGTGGGAGCAGATGATTGGGAAGGTAGGGGCGCAGCCTCCGTATCAGATGGAGTTGATACAGAGCTGCCTGGCTCACAGCCGAAACCTGAGCTTCCATAGACAGCTCAGAGTCAAGAATGACCCCCAGGCTACGGACCTGGTCTTTCAGGGGTAATTGTACTCCATTAAGCACCAGGTCTATGTCCCCCAACCGTCCCTTGTCACCCACCAACAGCACCTCGGTATTGTCAGGATTCAGCTTCAGCTTATTCCTTCCCATCCAGCCACTCACCGACTCCAGACACTTGGACAGGGTTTCCACAGCCAACCTTGGTGAAGATTTAAAGGAGAGATAGAGCTGCGTGTCATCCGCATATTGATGACACTGCAGCCCAAATCTCCTGATGATTGCTCCCAGCGGCTTTATATAGATGTTGAAAAGCATTGGAGAGAGGATAGAACCCTGTGGCACCCCACAAGTGAGAGGCCAGGGATCCGAAACCTCCTCCTCCAATGCTACCCTTTGGCATCTCCCAGAGAGGAAGGAGTGGAACCGCTGCAGTACAGTGCCCCCCACACCTAACCTCTGCAGGCAATCCAAGAGGATAGCGTGGTCAACGCTGTCAAAAGCTGCTGAGAGATCGAGGAGGACAAGGAAGGTGCATTCGCCTCTATCCCATGCCCTTCTCATATCATCTACCAAGGCTACCAAGGCTGTTTCAGTTCCATGCCCCGGTCTGAATCCCGACTGAGATGGATCTAGATAATCCATTTCCTCCAAGTGTGCCTGCAACTGCCTAGCCACCACCCGCTCAATTGCCTTGCCTAAGAATGGCACATTTGAGACTGGGCGAAAATTATTCAGATCTCGAGGGTCCAAGGAGGGCTTTTTTAAGATTGGTTTTATTATCGCCTTCTTGAGCATTGATGGCATTACTCCCTCTTCTAGCGATGTATTTATCACTAGCCTGATCCTCTCACCCAGTCTATCTTTGCAGCTCATAATGAGCCACGAAGGGCAAGGATCAAGTAGGCAGGTGGTTGGCTTTAGGGTTGCAAGCACCTTGTCCACTTCCTCAGAAGGCAGAAGCTGGAACCAATCCCACGCCACCGGAGCAACACTGATCACCTCTGGCTCACTTCCTGTGTCCACAGTGTACGAAATCTCGCTTTTAATACGATCGATTTTATCAGCAAAATGTTTAGCAAATTCGTCACAGGAGACCTTGTCTTGTTCCATCGGTTCCGGAACAACTGGACCGACCAGGCTCCGGACCACTTGGAAGAGCCTCCTGGGACAACACTTTGACAACGCAATAGAGGCAGCATAAAAGTCTTTTTTTGCTGCCCTTATTGCCACATGATAGGCTGTAGCAGCAGCAGCTCTAACACGTGTTTGGTTGTCCTCCGAGCGAGATTTACGCCACCGGCGCTCTAGCCGTCTCACCTCCCGCCTCAGAGTTCGCAACCGTGGGGTAAACCACGGTGCCGTCTGGGTTCTATTCAGGGGAGAGGGCGTTTTGGTGCCACTCGGTTTAAAGCCCTGGTGATCGCAGCATTCTAGCCATCCACCAGGGCTTCAGTCGAGTGGCTGTGTGCTTGCTCCAAAGTATCCCCAAGCGCATTCAGGAAACCATCAGGATCCATCAGACGCCTGGGGGAAAACCATCTTAATGGGCCCTTCCACCCCACGGAGGGTTTGTGGCAGTAGAAGGTCTGTCTTCACCAGGTAGTGGTCTGACTAGTCAAACCCTGCCCCTCTTCACTGTAAAACTTGGTGGTAACAGCTGGAGTGGGGTTTTTTAAACAGCTTTAAAGAGATTTTGCAGCTGATCAGCAGATCAACCCCTCCAGGTGTGGCTAATGGAAACGCTTTGATCTGGTGACTAGTGTGTTTACAGCCTGGGGTGCTATCTTCAGCAAGCTATGCTGTAGGACCTCAAGGTCTCATTTCGTCAGCCATTGCCAATTCAGATCCCATTAGGGTATATGTGAAATCAGTATCCCCCTGCCCCAAATGTGCATCGTTTTACACTTTCTTGCAGTGAACCAAATGTGCCACTTTAATGCCCATTTGCCCTGTTTGGAGAGATCCCTATTTCTGTCTGGTTCATTGATCTGAAATTATTTTACCTTATTGCCTCCTGTCCTGAGTCACCCAAAGATGCTTGACTAAAACTGCTTTTGAACTGCTACAGGGCTGAGTTTCCCCAAACTCTGTTCAGAAGTTCAGCTTCAATGCATGAAAGGGCAAATGGACATACATGGCGCTAGCTCCACCCGCTTCATGATGCTATGCTCACCAGCCATGTTCTCTGGCCCAAGCATGATTGTCATTAGTCTGAAGGGAGCAACTTTCTGTGCACATGGTAGGGTTAATTGCGTGTAGTAAGGTCAATTGTTATTTGAGACCTTATGCTTGTAAGATTCTCCCCTTCTGACTCATGTCAATCATGCATCGGCCAGGAGCGTGGCTGATGCATGTGTCTGAATTGAAAAGAGCAGAGCAATGGGTGTTGCCTGATGTTCTCCCTGTGCCTTTAGACCACAGAGGTACTATGGGAGGCATTTGGTTTCTCAGGCTCAGGACAAAGAGGCTGTGAGCATCTTGGTTCCATCTCTACAGGTCCTGCTGCTATGGGAGGTTGTTCTGTGGGTGTCTGTCTGACAGCCTCACACTCGGCGGTCTTTCGACAGCAAGCTCAGGACACCTGCAGCTTCCCACCTCAGGTCTTGATCACTGCTGGGCTCTGGAGCTTACAGACCAGAAAGTGTAGAATCCAACACACTAGCAACCTTGCATGGAATCCTTTTCTGTCCTCTCACATAATGTGGAAATAGAGATAGGGATGATTCCAGGTTTGTGTGGGGCCCTGGAAAAAGGATCCTTGGGGAGGGAGCTCCTCTGTCGGTGAACCATGAAGGGATTACTTGGCTGTGGGGGCAGGCAGCAATCCAAGGAGCCCTGGGTGGGTGAGTCTAGCTACCCTTTGACTATGAAGGTGCTGACTTGGTGTGCATTCCTAAGATCTGGGAGGAGTTGATCTGATCAAGCTTTGCCCATCTGGATACTCGGTGCAACTCCAGCAGAGGCTGCAGGGATGGGGGGGAGGAGTTGCTGTGGTCTGCAGAACTTCCATCGCTGTCACCAGGAAACCACTCTGTCCTGGAGCTGGCTGTGAGGGCCTGCACCTGGTGTCGGGCCAAGGAGACAGGAAACTATGGCTGTTGGTGGTGTAAAGTCCAGCCTGCTCCCCGGCAGCTTCTCTGACTGAGCTGGCGGAGGCTCTCTCGGCTGTGGTCTAGTGCAGATGGGGCCATAGTTTCAGGCCTTTCCTAGCATATGTGGCAGCAGCTACTTTCAGACAAAATCCAAAATTTTATGAAAATATGGATAAAAATAGATGGATATTTTCTATACATCCCTCTTTCACACCGGGTCACTAGTCTAATCACCTTTACTGGCTAGATCCTAAGATACAGGAAGGACGGGATGGTGCAAGCGAGCCTTTCAGCAATCTGGTCCCTGAGTCGCTCAAGCTTTAAAATACTTGAGAATGTATTTAAGCTATTATATTTTATAACTGGGGAGTCATTCCCTCCCCCATAATGTAGAAACACCTCCCTTGTCTGTGGATGACCCAGTTCACCAACCTCCCAGTCATCTTCACCCTTGTGATTCCTAGCAAGTGCCATTCAGAAGCATACTGCCTCCAACAGGGACTCTAGAAGGAAGCGTAATTAACAAACACACAACATGGATGAGTTACTTCTGAAGATTCTGCACATCTACATTTACCTTCTAGTGAACCAGACCGTGGATATATCTGGTCCAGGACTGCTTATCCTGACAAACAGTGGCTCCCCAAGATCTTAAGGAGAGAATTCACCCAACCCTGCTGCCTTTCCAAAAGGCCCCTCCATTGCCCGGAGAATGAAGTTTTACTAAGCAATTGCTGTCAAGACCCAATTCTCACTCCCTTCCTGCTATGAGTACCAGTTGAAAGCGAAGACCTTCATGTGCCCCACGGGGGAAGAGGGTCGTGACCAGATACACCTGGGGGGTGAAATCAGCGTAGAAGAACGTACTGAAAATACATCAGCAGAAGACCAGTGAATGCAGTTCAGTTTCTAAAAGATGTTAGCATAGTCCACACAAAAGATATCAAAGGAATATCAAAACCATGTTATACATAAAATAATATCATAATTAGATGGGGAGATCAAGTGAAGCAAACTGTTTACTTCATTTATTATTGAACGAAATTTGTATATTCCTGAAGTGTTTCACAAAAAAATAAAATATACATTAAAATTGTCAATACAAAACAACATTTAAAAACAAATTCTAAAAAGGGAAATGAATAGAATCAATAAAATTTAAAGGATTTAGAAGGATATGGAAGCACCTGGTAAACTAGCCATCACATACAAGGATGATCATTTATTTCCATTCATTGTTCACTTCCCATATAACATCTCAAAAACACCAACAATGAAAACAAAACACATACTTGTAAAAACAAAAACATTTTCAAATCCAATACAGGTACAGGGAACCTCCTACCCACAGCATTTCTGTCTTAGAATTCACCCTCAGTTTGTTGGCCTCCATCCAGCCCATCAATGCCTCCAGACACCTATCCATTACCTTCGCAGCATTTCCTGATTCAGAAGATGGAATGGAAGCAGACAAGATACTCCAAAGTTCTTTCTGCATCCTCTGCATTTAACTGATTTCTCCCATGTGCATTCTGTAATGTAATGTAAGGTGAATGCTCTGACTAAAGTTCTTTCCACACTCTATGCATTCATATGGTTTCTCCCCTGTATGTGTTCTCTGATGTAAAGTAAGATTACTGCTCTGACAGAAACTCTTTCCACACTCTATGCATTTAAATGGTTTCTCCCTTGTGTGGATTCTTTCATGTAAAGTAAGGTGAGTGCTCTGATTGAAGGTCTTTCCACACTCCCTGCATTGATATGGTTTCTCCCCTGTGTGTATTCTGTAATGTGAATTACGATTACTGCTCACACTGAAGCTCTTTCCACACTCCATGCATTTAAATGGTTTCTCCTGTGTATGGATTCTTTCATGTACAGAAAGGTGAGTTTTCCGACTGAAGCTCTTTCCACACTCCATGCATTTAAAAGGCTTCTCCCCAGTGTGTATTCTGTGATGTAAAGTCAGTTTACTGTTACTACCAAAGCCCTTTCCACACATCATGCATTTACACGGTTTCTCCCCTGTGTGGGTTCTGTGATGTACAGAAAGGCTACTGCTCTGACTGAAGCTCTTTCCACACTCCATGCATTTAAAAGGCTTTTCCCCAGTGTGTATTCTGTCATGTAAACTCAGTTCACTGTTACTACCAAAGCCCTTTCCACATATTGTGCATTTACACTGTTTCTCCCCTGTGTGGGTTCTATGATGTACAGAAAGGTGACTGGCCCGACTAAAACTCTTTCCACACTCCCTGCATTTATATGGTTTCTCCCCTGTGTGCATTCTTTGATGTAAAGTAACATAACTGCTCTGACTGAAGCTCTTCCCACATAGTGTGCATTTATATGGTTTCTCCCCTGTGTGTATTCTTTGATGAATGGTTAGGTTACTCCTCATACTGAAACTCTTTCCACACTCCATGCAGTGAAATGGTTTCTCCCCTGTGTGTGTTCTTTGATGTGCGGTTAATTTACTCCTCGAACAGAAGCTCTTTCCACACTCCCTGCATTTATATGGTTTCTCCTCTTTGGGGTTTTTTTGATGCTGTTTTGGTCCCTCATGATTTCCAAAAAACTCTTTCTGTGCTTCGCAGTCGGCTATTGCTGATGACACCATCTGTGGTTCCCCGTCATTCTCATTCTTCTCCACAACATCTGTCAAAGGGAAGGAGGGAGAAAAAAGTCATGCTGGAATGTCAAGGCAAAAACAAAGAATCTCATCACAGATCAACTTCACTTAGACGAATCTTGATTTTTGCATCTCCACAATTCTCCCCCTTTCCGACTGTGGAAGGTTACCCAAACATTCTACAATCTCAATACAACTGTGGTATACATTTAGAAAAGAATGTGCGATAAGACGCAGGGTGAGGGGGAAAGAAGTGCAGCAGGACTGTCAAAAAGCAAACATGGCACAGATCACTGCTCAGTGGTTCCTATGAATTTGGCTGCAGTCAGAAGACGTAGTCTTTAGAAATACAGGAACATAAGCAGTTGCCTTATACTGAAGGAGACCACTGGTCCCTCTCGCTCAGCGCTGAATATTAAGCTGTCCCTGAAGATTCCAGGGACTAAGCCTAGCACCTTCTCCATAGAACTCATGTGCTCTATCTCTGAACTAAGGCAAAGCTGGCCCAAGGGGCACATTACACAAGTCTGAGATGATGGTCTGCACTGTAGGGGCAATTCCTTACCAGTTCAAACACAGCATGGTATATATTTCACCGGCAACCTTTGAATTTAGCCACAGATTTTGCATTGTCCTTTTGTTCCCATTAAAACTTTTCCCAAGGTACCTGCTGATATTGACCCTTCATCACAGCCCGATCCAACTGGATACTGTACTTCCAGCCAACAGATGAACTCTGGTTTTGAAATTCCTTTACGAGAAAATGACAAGCTAGTTAGTTCTGAACCCAAATTATCTAGGCATGAAGAATCAGAGAAGCTCCTGCTGGATCAGGCCAATGGCCCATCTAGTCCAGGATCCTGTTTTCACAGTGGCCAATCAGATGTCCATGGGAAGCTTACCAGCAGGACATGAGTGCAAGAGCACTCTCCCCTCCTGCAGCTTCCAGCAACTTGTATTCAGAAGCATAGCGCCACTGAGCATGGAGGCAAAGCACTGCTAGAGCCATTGGCTGCTACATCATGGCTAGTAGCCATTGATAACCCTATCTGCCATTTATTTGTCTAATCCTCTTACAATGCCATCCAATTTGTTGGCCATCTCTGCCTCTTGGGGAAGTGAATTCCACAGCTGAAGGATATGCTGCGTAAATAAGTTTTGTCTCTACTTAATTTTCCAATGTTCAGCTTCACTGGATGTCCACAAGTTCTAGTGTTATGAGAGAGGGAATGAAATGTTACAGACAGAAGTGCAAAGTTGTACACCAAGGAAAAAGAAACCAAACACACAGATATAAGATGGGGGTTTCTTGGCTCAGCAATACTACATACCGAGTCACACCAGGACTCGTTGCAGGAATTCAACTCAAAGCATATCTAACAGGTGGCTTTCCAGCTATCTCTTGAATGACTCCAATCTTGGAGAGCCCACTACCTCCCTAGGTAATGGGTTCCATTGCTCTACCTCTCTAACAGTTAGGAAGCTTTTCATGATGTTCAGTTGAAATCTGGCTTGCTGTAACTTGAGCCCATTATTCTGTGTCCTGCACTCTGGGACGATTGAGAAGAGATCCTGGCTCTGTGTGGCCTCCTTTTAAGTACTTGAACAGTGCTATCCTATCTCCCCTCAGTCTTCTCAAAGCTAAACATGCCCAGTTCTTTCAGTCCCTCCTCATAGGACTTTGTTCCCAGGCCCCTAATCTTCTCTGTTGCCCTCCTCTGAACCTGTTTCACTTTGTCTGCATCCTACTCGAGATAAGGCCTAACCAGAGGGGAACTAATACGATGCCCCCAAATTCTTTTTCAAAGATTGATGCTACATTGGCCACTTTCCAGTCTTCAATATAAGGAGATGTTACATTTTTTTTAGAAGATCAGTAATTTCACATTTGAGATTGTTGAGAACTCTCAGGTGGATGAGATCCAGACCCAGCAATTCATCTTTTTAAATTTTGTCTATTAGGCCTAGAACTTCATCTCTCATCACTATTGCAAAACTCTGTATCATCATGCCATTATAAAAAACTATAACGTAACCACACGAGGAAGACTGTGTATAGTTCTGGTAGCCTCACCTCAGAAATAACGACATGGCTCAGAAAAAAAAAAAAAAGGAAATGGACTGCCTTCAAGTCGATTTCAACTTATGGGCGACACTTTGAATAGTGTTTTCCTGGTAAGCGGTATTCAGAGGGGTTTACCATTGCCTTCCTCTGAGGCTGAGAGGCCCAAGGTCACCCAGTCAGCTTCATGGCTGTGTAGGGATTCGAACCCTGGTCTCCCAGGTCCTTAACCCAAAATGAACAAGAGGTTGAAGAAACCCCACTATGAGAAAAATTAGCTTAGAGAAAATGTGGATAAAGAGTGATGAGGTTTATAAATGTATGCATGGTGTGGAGAAAGTGGGTACAGAAAAGTTTTTTTCACTCTCTCCTAACACTAGACATAAATATTAGGCAGGCGCCATCTCTTTTTTTGGCACCTATTGAAGACTTTTTCAACAAGCATTTTAAATTGGGACCTATCCCAGTCTGCCTCTGTGTTGGAATTGCTTTTTAATATGTTCTTAAACTTTCTTTTTTAAAATGTTTTTAATCTGAGATGTTTTCATACCTTTTTTAAGTAACATTTTTGAAGATGTTTTGTTTTAATGTGTTTTAAAATTTGCTTTTATGAAGTTAATATTAATATTAATAAAGTTAATGTTAACATTAATGTTATTATTATTATTAATTATAGAACTCACGGACATCCAATGAAACTGACATTAGGGCAGTCAAAAGAAAGTACTTCACACAGCACATTTGGAATTCAAAGAATATATGGCTATCAATGTCTGTTAACTACCCGTTTTATTCATTTAAAAGTGTTTATAAACTGCTTAGTGTTTTTAAATTCTCTAAGCCGTGGACTGGGAACCTCTGGCCGGTGGGCCAGTCTTGGCCACTCAGGGCTCCCCCTTTGGCCCGCCAAGATGTTTTCATGAAGCCACACCAATCTGCTCACCCCACCAAGAGTTTAAAGTGGGCTCCTGATTGCTCCTTTGCTGGAGCGAGGTGTGCTCCCACCCACCTATGAGCTGAAGGGGCCTTGCTCAGTTACCACTGAATGGAGGGGGAAGCACCTCCCTCCTAGCGCTGCTCTTTGAAGCAGCCCCCACAGCACTGTTCAAATTCTGAAATTCCTCTTGCCAAAAAGAATTTCTTGCATGCCTATTTGCTCCTGTTTGTTGCTTTTTGAACCAGCTGCCTTATGGGAAGAGGGATTTCTCCTGTGGTCAGTTGATCCTTCCAAAAGCAGCCTCTGCCCCGCCTTTAAAAACCACTCATTTAATGGAGGAGGCTGCTTTCAACAAGTGATTTGCAGCTTTACCATGCTTGCAATTTGCACTCACGTCCTGCTTGCCCGCTTCTCATAGGCTTCCCTCTGTCAGGCTCACTGTGTTCTTTTTTAAAACCTCCCACATTGGGGACTGGACGGGGAAGTGGGGGAGACTTGCAAAGCCCTGCTCTAAGGGTTGTGCAGGTAAAAGGCAAAGTAACCAATACAAGCAAAAGCCAATAAATCAATAGTATTAAAATCACATGAAAGGAAATAAAACAGACATTCAGGAATCTAGTTGAGGGCAGTATGCTTCTCGGTTCTCATAGGCATCTGCTTGGCCACTGGGAGGACAGGATGCTTGACGAGATGGCCCACTGGCCTGATCCAGCAACCTCTTCTTATGTTCTTAAAGCCATCTAAGATGTCCTCTAGGAAAACGTGCACACTGATGGGTTAATGTGTCAGAATGGAATGGAAGAATCCAAAAAGGACCCCCAACACAGCCAAGCATCTACCTGCTGATGCCTCCTCTTCTTTGAGGTCCTGGATAAACGGGGCTTTTCTTTCTTCCCAACAGGAATTGAGGTCCAATTCTGTCAAGGAAAGAGAGAAAACTAGTTACTTTTGATCAGAAAATATTCAGTCCTTGTAAACAGAGCCTTTTAAAGCTAACAAGAGGTATAATTTTGATCTGCTAAGTCCTGCACTCCATGAATAGAATAAGAACCTGTAGAGTCAGTCTTGCACTTGCGAATGTGCGTTCACTGGACATAAAGTTCATCTTGAAATGCCTGTTGGGGATGACATTGTGGAACCTTGTAAAGCCAGCTGTTTTCATTTGGGCTGTATCATTTTATCACACAGAAAGCAAAAATCATCCTGGGAGCTGTCCCTCCTCCTTCCCCAGTAAGCAAGTCAGGGCTGCACTTCAAATGGGCAGTTCTGGGGGAAATCGTCTTTTATTTATTTATTTATTATTTAATTTGTACCCCACCCTTCCTCCCAGCAGGAGCCCAGGGCGGCAAACAAAGCGCTAAAACATTTTAAAAACAGATTTTAAAATACATTAAAACAAAACAGCGTTAAAAACATTTTTAAAACAACTTTTAAAAAGGGTTAAAAGCATTATTAAAAGACATATTAAGCAATTCTGACACAGATGTGGACTTTTATAGCAATTAAGATTGAAGCCATTGCAACAAACAGTATTTACGCAGCCAAATATACTCTGATGGACACCATCAGCATTGGGTGCTTTTGAAAAAAATAATCACTCACAGTATCAGAAATCAATCAATCAATCTAGTTATCTCTCTCTCTCTTTTTATATATATATATATTGTTAGCTGGGAGAGGAGAAAAAGAAGGGAATTACATAAGAGGGAGCTCTTATGTACACCAACGACACAGCTGCGTGGTACTTGCACTAGGTATGCTGATCAACTTAAGGATGGAAAAAGGAGTATCAGTGGACAGCAAAAGAGATTGCACTAGGTATGCTGATCCGTTACTGCTTTCAATGCATTTGAATGAGACTGTATGTCTATTCATATTCATATTTGCATTGATTTTCCTTCCCAATTCCAATTAATTTTAGTTGCTTTGCTTTTGATTTTTCCTTCCCCTAGAGCCAGTCTCATTCAACACATTTAGTTTGAGACAGTGATTAGATAACAGCGTGTTAAATGTATTACACATTTTACCTTTGCATTTCTCTCTCTTTTTGCTTGGTTCAGGTTCATTTTGGGGAGAGAAGTCCTGTTAGAAGCTTCTATTTTGGGGTCATGTGTTCACAAGTGAAGTTTTTAAGTGAAGTGCTAAGTTTGCATTATGTTCCATCCCAGTGGTCCCTTTTCCCTTATTGATTAGAGCTTCTGTAGCCAGTGTTCAGCAGATTACGGAATTGTTCGTTTTTAACACTGTATAAATGTATTATTATCTACAGAATGTTTGAAAATTGATGTTAATGCTGCTTATACGTATGCCTTCACAGATTGCCCTTGATAAAGGGTCTTTGTCACCCGAAACGCGTCGGACAGCAATAAAACCACTTGTTTTTACTTTTGGCTGTTTGCTGGCTACGCACTTTTGAGGGTTTTCCCTCTTTTCGTCTGTGGTACTTTTGGGGTGCCTCCCTCCTTGCTTTCCCGGTGAGCCTACGCCCTGACTCCATTGCACATGGGCAAGATCCAGGTGGGCACAGCCTGATGCAAGAACAGCTGCACCCACCTTGACTCTCCAAACTGCCATTGCTGCCTCTTCCTGATTCAAAAATGAAAGCTGACCTTGGGGAAGAGGTAGGAAGGCGGTGGGTGTTCCAAGGCTCCAGGGGAGCATCTCTTCCAATCAGGGGTTTAGACTACAAGTCACAGAGTGTCAATTACCTGGTGGAGATTCAGAAGATGCTCTGCTAGGGCTTGAGAGCATCTGCCCTCGCCCTCTCCTGCTGCAAGGTAAGTCTTTTCATCTCAGAGCAGTGGAAGTTGGGAGGGTGGATGCTTTTCAAAGCAAATGATCAAAAAACCCCAAGAACAGAGGAAGCTGCATTATACCAGGTCAGGGGATTTCTCCATCTAGGCCAACCTTGACTACTACAATTAAGAGTGGGTCTCAGGTAGAGAAAGACCTTTCCCAGCACCTCCTAGATGACCATTTCCTGCCTCCACCTGGAGCTGCCAGGGACTGGACCTAGGATATTCTGTGCGCAAAACAAGTGCTCTCCCCCTGAGCTGTGATCCCTCCCCAAATATCCAGGCCCAGACACCCATTTTCATTACAGCATCCCTGCAGTGCAGTGGCAAATGGCACAAGCACTAAATCCCTATCTTCAGCATTCATCAGTCAAAGACTAAAGAGTGTCCCTACCGAGAGAGGCCACCATATTGTAATTCTTCTGCATGACTTCCCGGTGCAGAGCTCTTTGGCCAGGATCCAGCAGGGCCCATTCCTCCTCCGTGAAATACACGGCCACCTCCTCAAAGGTCAAGAGACCCTGGAAAGTCAACAGACCCTGGAAGAAGGACAGGAAATTTCTACAACATGAGCCATACTCCCGGTCTGAAAGGGGACGGGGTAGCAGGGTAGTTGAATGTGGGCATTTGAGTGATCAAAAAAAAGTGGAAAAAGAAGAAGAGGCAGTTTCTCCAATATGCACCAGCCTAAAAAGTGAATAGCTTTCATAGAGGATTGGACAACTCCCTGCAGGGTAAGGACATCAGTGGCTGCGAGCCACAATGGCAATGCATTGCCTCCACTGCCAGAGGCAGTATGCTGGGAATTGCAACAACTTGGCAGCTACATTTTGGTTAATATTCCCTTCTTGACCAGTATGCTGGGAATTCATGGAGCATATTGTACCTTGGCAGCCACACTTTGGTTCAAATTGGACTAATAGCCTGACCAGTAGGGCACGCTGGGATGACTCCCTTCTTGACCCCCTCTCGTTTTATGACATGAGTTTAATCCTAGAAATGATTTAACTTCGGTTTCACACCACTAGACCAGCTCTACCCTCTGTCTCTTTGCATTTCCTTAGTATAGTTACTCTTTATTAAGAATTCGTGAGGGTGAGTATTTCTGGTTTTTAGACTGCTCAGACATCAGGAAGTGCTTGATTGACTCTCTAAAAAGACCCCACCTCTCTAAGAGTGTATTTTAGGAGTCACATGTGTACACACGAGTTCTGCCAGACACGTGTCACCGGATCACAAGTGGGGCGAGTGCTCTTGTGTTCAGTTCTGCTTGCAGGCTTCCCACAGGCATCTGGTCGGCCACTGCAAGAACCGGGTGCTGGAACAGACAGGCTATTGGCCTGATCCAGCAGGCTCTCCTTATGCAGCCTCAGAAGTAGTATTCTCCCAGAGCGCTCCCCAACAAGCTCAGGGAGATGCAGCCACACTGCCCCCTCCGTCTTCCCCCAATGAGCCTTCCCTTACCTGATGGGACTGCCCAGCAGTTCTTTCCACTCTATCCCAGAGAAAAGACAATCCGGACGGTGCCTCTGAGGCCATGGTGCTGCCTGAGAGGGAGGTGTAAACTAGGCCAGTTCTGGGACTCCCACAGCTTTGGCCATGATGCACGTTTTCGTAGGGAGCAGCTCTCAAGGGCCTGCAGGAGAGACAGGAGATGGGAGGGTTTTAATCCTTCATGTATATTTGGGTTCCAGGCATTTGAATAGTATAAGCAGCCCCAATCTCAGACTCCCAGCACCCCCTCTCTGGGCCAGTACCGCAAGTAATCGTCCCCTCCAACAAACTCTTGAGAGGATGGCAGGAGAAGCCCCTTCCCCTCCAGTCCAGCTGAGGAAGGGGCATTTATTCACTCACTTCCTCCATCCTCTGCCTTGAAAGCTTCTAGAAGCCCATTCAGAGCCTGGTCAGTTTCAGATTCCTCTCTCCATCCCTCCATTTTCCTTGCAGGGCAGGAGGGGAACTGACCAACCCTCTTCCAGTGGAGGAAATCCAAAAGGGTCCCTGCAGCTCTGGGGCAGAAAAGCAGCACAGCAAACCCCTCCCCTCCAATGTGCCCCCCCACAAAGTTGTTTCCTCTGCATCAAGAGGTCCCCCCCTTTTCCCCTGCCTGACCTGTGTTTCGTCCTTCTAGAGAGTCTGGGCTCATCTGCAAAAGGGGTGGGGGGGGCAGCTTCAGTGGAAACAGTTTTTGCCACACTTTGCAACTGGACAGTGTTCCGTCAACCCCCTCCCCAAAAGCAAATCTTCCTACTCTCCCCTCGCCCCATCAGTCCCCTGTCAGGCCCAGGAATTGCAAAGGCAGCTCCCCTCCTCCACCTGTGACTCTCAAAACCACCACAGGACACCAACCCCCCAACACACAGCCACCCCCCCTGCAGAGCTGCATCCCCTTGCCCGGGCTCTGGCTTCCAAGAGGGCCTTGCAAGGCAAACCTGGAGGCACTTCGGACCCTGCTTTGCAAATGGACTGAATGCACCAGGGACCCCCAGAGGGAAAGGGGGGAGTGCCCCCCTCTTTTCCCTCACCCCCCAACAAAAATACTAAATCTTCTCCCCCCCCCTTTGCACCTCTTTAGGCTCCAGCCTCCTCCTCTCCGGGCCTAATTTTTTTATTTTCCCGAAATATTAATGAAGACAGCCCCCCCCACTTCCCCTTCAATATTCTCTCCCCCTCCCTGTGATGAAGACTTCCTGCCGCTCTGGGAACCAGAACTCTTTTCCTTAACCCATCGGAGGACTGAGTGGCAAGAGCTGCTTCCGCCCCCCCCACTGCCAAAATGTTTCTCCCTCCTGTCTGTTGGGGAGGGGTGCAAATGCAACCCCCCTCGAGTTCCCTCCTTCCCCCACCGGCAGCAGGAAGTCTTCATCAGAAAGGGGGGCACAATAGAGAAGGGGACAGGAGAACGGGGGTCTCCATTCAAAAGGGGGGAGGGTGTGGGGCTGGCATGAAGGGAGCCTGCGCTTGTGCATTTGCCCCCACGTTACGGGTGCCACTTGGAGGAAAAATGAGGTATAAATGCATAAATAAATAAATAAATAGGTAGGTGCAACATAGGGGTCATTCAGTGTATGGGGGGACAAGGAGGGCCTCCTAAATGGGGCTGCAGGTGCCTCTTCCTCAGAGGGAGGCACAGTCTGCCTGAGCCCTTTGCAAGCTGCCCCACGCTGCTCCTTGCAGCTTCCGATGCCAGGAGGTCGAATGGGGCTGTGGGGGCTGCTTCAAAGAACAGCGATGGGAGGGGTGTAGTCAGAGGTGTGTGTGTGTCACAGACCCATAACTTTTTTGGGAGCAGGGTCCCAGCCAGGTCCCTATGCATGAGCTAATCAGTAGGAGAAGGGAGCGTATTAGCCACTGAGAAGAGTCCTTGTCGTGCTGATTGGAGCCAATCGGAGTGAAAGGAGGTGAGACGGTTACAGAGAAGACTCTTTTCAGTAGCTAACACACACCCTCCACCCATGCTGATTGGCTGCTAGGGATGACTGCTGCAGCGGAGTGTGGACTGGCAAGATGGCAGGGATAGCAAGGGAGACGAGGTAAAGTGGGAGAAGAGGCGTGGCTGCGAGGGAGTGTGGAGTGACTGTCATGAAGGGACCCTGCACTTCGGAAGTTGCCGCTGTGCTATGGGAGAAACTTCCCCCTCCTTCAACAAGGCCTTCTGCTTCCTCCCATCACTCCTGGCTCCAGCAAAGGGATGATCGAAAACCCCACTTCAAGCTTCTTTGAATTATCTTGGAAGCTCTGCCCTCCCCTGCCCCACATTTGAAATTGTGTATGATGGCAGGTATGGGGCTGGTGGCCGTGGCTTCCCCAAAACAGTCTCATGGGCCAAAGAGGCCGGTCTGGAGGGCCCAGATTGGCCGCCCAGGCTGAAGATTCCCCAAATCTGGTTTAGAGATTTTAAAAATACTAAGCAGTTCATGAATACTTTGTTAATTTGTCTAATTATAAAGCTGTTTATACAGCCACAAGAGTGACTGTGTACTATAGCCAGCGTTGATTTTTCACATTCCGCAATGTTAAATTGAAAATACCCCCATTCCATTCTGATGCTTCCCATGAGCTCATTTCAAATCAAAACCTGACAAAACTTACAGTCCTGAACTCAGAAATGCTTGCTTAACAACCCTGTCAATTTTCATGGCAATGCGCAAAACAGTCAGAGAGAATAGAGTTAAAATCTAAAGAGAGAGAAAACCAGAGCCCTTTTAGATTTTTTTCTCTGAGTTCTCATAATCTGTTGAAATTCATTAAAAATTGGCCATGTTCACAGAGTACCAGTAATTCTGATACTGACCTTGCCCCATGCTCTGACCTTCATCTTCTGCAGTTTAAAAGTTCAAAAAAATGCCTAGGTGATTTTTAAATAATTTAATAAATTTTGCATTGAACTCAATGATAATGTCAGACATGCTCAGTAAGAACCAACTGTCATTGTTCTAAAAGCCAGACTCACAGCTGCTGGGCTTGCCTAATCAGGGGGCCACACCCACACCAGACTTTGATTTCACATGAGACAGTCAAGGCTTCCCTCAGAGAATCCTGGGAAGTGTAGTTTGTGGAGGGTGCTGACAGGAGACTCTATTCCCCTGACAGAGGTCCAGTGGCCAGAGTGGTTTAACAGTCAACCATTCTGACTGAAGCTCTGTGAGGGGAACAGGGCATCTCCTAGTAACTCTCAGCACCCTTCACAAACTACACTTCCCAGGATTCTTTGGGAGAAGCCATGACTGTCCAAAGTGAAATAAAGGCCTGGTGTGGATGTGGCCAGGGGCAACTTTGGTTTAAATTTGGGTGGGAGGCTACATGTGCCTGCTGTAGAATAAAAAGGAGAGGGAAACCCTGAAAAGCAATGATACTGTTCACAATGTTTTCCTTTTGGAAAGGAAAGGGGCTTCCCCTTTGGCCATTGCCCACCCATCCAATCTCCTCCCCTCCCCTTCCTCCTACACTCCTTACCCCATCCCCAGGTCAGTATTGGACTATGACCTGTGAGACCCGGGTTCGAATCCCCACACAGAAGTGGACTGTCTTCAAGTCGATCCCGACTTATGACAACCCTATGAATAGGGTTTTCATGGTAAGCAGTAATCAGAGGTAGTTTTACCATTGCCTTCCTCTGAGGCTGAGAGGCAGTGACTGGCCCATGGTCACCCAGTGAGCTTCATGGCTGTGTGGGGATTCAAACCTTGGTCTCCCAGGTCCTAGTCCAACACCTTAACCACTACACCACACTGGCACACCTGAGATATTGGACTGCCCTACAAATTTGTCAAAATGCAAACACAATTAGGGTTGGTCTTTCACAGTCCAATCCACTTGCTGTGTAGCTTGGAAGAATTCGGTAACATGTATGATATGTTCTGTGTATAGGTTAAACAAATAGGGTGATAAAATACACCCCTGTCTCACACCCTGTCCAATTGGGAACCAATTGGTTTCTCTATATTCTGGCCTTACAGTAGCCTCTTGTCCAGAGTATAGGTTGTGCATCGGGATAATCAGATGCTGTGGCACCCCCATTTCTTTTAAAGCATTCCATAGTTTTTCATGATCTACACAGTCAAAGGCTTTGCTGTAATCTCTAAAGCACAGGGTGATTTTCTCCTGAAATTCCTTGGTCCGTTCCATTATCCAACGTATGTTTACGATATGATCTCTGATACCTGGCATTTCTCACACCATATATGGTAAGAGCCTTTGTTGTAGAATTTTGAGGATTACTTTACTTGCATGGGATATTAAGGCAATAGTTCGATAATTACTGCATTTCCTGGGATCTCCTCTCTTTGGAATTGGGATGTATATGGAATGCTTCCAGTCTGTGGGCCATTGTTTAGTTTTCCATATCTCTTGACAGATTTTTGTCAAAATTTGGACAGATTCAGTCTCAGTAGCTTATAGCAACTCTATTGGTATGCCATCTATTCCTGGTGATTTGTTTCTTTCAAGTATTTTAAGAGCAGCTTTCACCTCGCATTCCAAAATCTCTGGTTCTTCATCATACGGTTCCTCCATGAATAAATCTGTCATCCGGGCATCTGTTTTATAGAGTTCTTTAGTGTATTGCTTCCATCTTCCTTTTATTTTATCTCGGTCAGTCAGTGTGTTCCCCTGTTGATTATCCAACATCCCCACTCGATTTAAATTTCCCTTTCATTTCTCTAATCTTTTGGTATAGGGCTCTTGTTCTACCCTTTTTGTTGTCCTCTTCTATTTCTATACAGTAACTATTGTAATAGTTCTCTTTGTCCCTATGTACTAGTCGCTGTATTGATGCATTTAGGGTTCTGACTGTGTTTCTATCTCCTTTTGCTTTTGCTTTCCTTCTCTCTTTAACCATTTGAAGAGATTCTTCAGTAATCCATTGAGGTCTTTCTCTCCTTTGAACTAGAGGTATTGTCTTTTTGCATTCTTCCCTGATCATGTCTCTGACTTCACTCCACAGTTCTTCTGGTTCTCTGTCAACTAGGTTTAAAGCCTCAAACCTGTTCCTTGTTTAATCTTTATATTCTTCTGGGATGTTATTTAAATTGTATTTTGGCATTATGATTGCTTTGTTGTTGTTCTTTAGCTCTGATTTTCGATACGACCATTTCATGATCTGTACCACAGTCTGCTCCTGGTCTTGTTTTCGCAGAAAGTATGGAACTTCTTCATCTTCTGCTACCAATTATACAATCAATTTGATTGCTATATTGACCATTTGGTGATGTCCACGTGTCCACTCGCCTTTTCGGTTGTTCAAAAAATGTGTTCGCAAGAAACAAATTATTGGCTTCACAGAATTCAATAAGTCTTTCTCCTGCTTCATGTCTGTCTCCAAAGCTCCATTTCCCCACAATTCCTAGTTCTTCTGTGTTCCCTACTTTTGCATTCCAGTCCCCCATGATTATCAGCACATCTTGTTTGGTGTGTGATCAATTTCTTCCTGTGCTTCTGCATAAAATCTTTCCAATTCCTCTTCTGCTGTTGCCGTTGGAACACAGACTTGGATGATGGTTATGTTAATGGGATTACCGTATAATCTCACTGATATCACTCGCTCAGACCTTGTGTTGTAGCTCCTAATTGCTTTTGCTACATCTCACTATTAAAACAACCTGTTTCTTGATTTCTCATTTCCTGCATAAAGTATTTTGTAGTTGCTTGACTGAAAATGTCCCATTCCCGTCCATTTTAATTCACTCACACCAAGTATTGTAATGTTGATACGTTCCATTTCTTGCTTGACAATTTCTAACTTTCCCTGGTTCATGCTTCTCACATTCCATGTTCCTATTGTGTGCGTCGTACAACTCTGGACTCTCCTTTCACAACTGTGCACATCAGCCTCTGGGCTTCCTTTCGGCTTTGACCCAGCTGCGTCATTAGTCACAGCGCTACTCGTACTTGTCCTTTGTTCTTCCCCAGTAGCTTGGTGAGTGCCTTCTGACCTGGGGGTCTCATCTTCCAGCACTATCTCGTGTTGCATTTTGGATACTCTGTTCATAGGGTCAGTACTGCCCCTAGGCACCGGGAAGCAGAACAATATAGAGAGAGAAGGGGGGGGCAACTATGCTTTTGCCCTGGTCCCTGCACATGCTAAGGGTGGGCCTGCATAGGGTTTTCGTGGTATGAGATATTCAAAGGAGGTTTACCATTCACTTTAAGTTTGGATGCATCTTAGTCTGGTGTCTCAGCTTTGACCATTCCAGCTTGGGTGTAGACTTCTGATGGCATTGCTCCCAGCTTTTTCAACTCTTAAACCCCCTCACCACGTTAAGGTGTGCATTCCCAAAGAATATATATTTGTTTATTGTTTGAATATAAGAATTCCCCATTAACTCCATACTCTGGAAACTTCCAGTTTGGATTATGGCATTGAGTTCCACATGGGGCTGCCCTTGAGCACAACTGAGGAAACAGGTCCAAAATGCAGCAGCCAGATTACTGGCTGAGGTTCCCCTTATAACGCATATTACCTGTGTTTGAAAATGAATGAATGAAACTTTATTTTTACCTCGCCCTTTTTCCAAACTGGAACTCAGGGCGGCTTACAAATAAAACTACATGTAGTTAAAAACATAGAAAAGCATACAATTAAAATACAATTAAACTATGCACAACCTTAAAACCGTAAAAGGCACTTAAAAATCTAAAAACAATTTAAAATAATACAGGTAATAATGTAAAACAATAAAACAAGCCTTATAAAGCCCAATTCTAAACACCTTCTATCCCAAAGGCCTGTCGGAATAAAAAAGTCTTTACTTGCCGAAGGATGGCAAGGAGGAAGCCATTTGTGCCTCCCTAGGAATGTTCCAGAACCTAGGAGCAGCCACCGAAAAGGCCCTATCTCGCGTCCCCACCAGTCGTACTTGTGAGGGTGTCAGGACTGAGAGAAGGGCCTCTCCTGAAGATCTCAGGGCCTGGGCAGGCTCGTATAGGGAGATACGGTCTGACAGATAGCCTGGACTTGGGCCGTATAGGGCTTTAAAGGTCAAAACCAGCACTTTGAATTGTGACTGGAAACAAACTGGCAGCCAGTGGAGCTGTTGTAACAAGGGAGTTGTATGATCCCTGTAACCAGCCCCTGTTAATACTCTGGCTGCAGCTCTTTGTACCAGTTTAAGTTTCCGAACAGTCTTCCAAGGCAGCCCCACGTAGAGTGTGTTACAGAGCTGCACTGGTTGCCCAAAATACATCAGCAGAAGACCAGTGAATGCATTTCCATTTCTGAAAGATATTAGCATAGTCCACACAAAAATTATCAAAGGAATATCAAAACCATGTTATATATAAAAACCGACAGGATACCAGAATTAGATGGGGAAATCAAGTGCAGCAAACTGTTTATTTATTTCATATATCATTTAACGAAATTTGTATATTCCTGAAGTGTTTTACGGAAAAAAAATACATTAAAATTGTCAATACAAAACATTTCAGAAAGGAAAATGAATAAAATCAAAATTTAATAGGACATGGAAGCATCTGGTAAACTGGCCATTACGTACAAGGATTTTTTAAAAATTTCTATTCATTGTTCACTTCCCAGATATCTCAAAAACACCAACAATGAAAGCAAAACAAAAACATACTTCATATGTAAAACCCAAAACAATTTCAAATCTAATACAGGTACAGGGAACCACCTCCCCACAACGCTTCTTAGAATTCAGCCTGTTCGTTGGCCTCCATCCAGCCCATCACTGCCTCCAGACATCTGTCCATTACCTTCACAGCATCTCCTGATTCAGAAGATGGAACGGAGGTGGAGAATATACTCACTCCAAAGCTCTTTCTGCACTCCCTGCATGTAAATGATTTCTCCCATGTGCATTCTGTGATGTAAAGTGAATGCTCAGACTAAACCTCTTTCCACACTCCCTGCATCCACATGGTTTCTCCTCTATATGTGTTCTCTGATGTAAAGTAAGATTACTGCTCATGCTGAAGCTCTTTCCACACTCCATGCATTTAAATGGTTTCTCCCTAGTGTGGATTCTTTCATGTAAAGGTGAGTGCTCTGATTGAAGGTCTTTCCACACTCCCTGCCTTTATATGGTTCTTCCCCGTGTGTATTCTGTAATGTGAATTACGATTACTGCTCACACTGAAGCTCTTTCCACACTCCATGCATTTAAATGGTTTCTCCTGTGTGTGAATTCTTTCATGTAAAGAAAGGTGAGTTTTCCGACTGAAGCTCTTTCCACACTCCATGCATTTAA
The DNA here is from genome assembly GCF_030035675.1 of Rhineura floridana. Taxonomy (NCBI): domain Eukaryota; kingdom Metazoa; phylum Chordata; class Lepidosauria; order Squamata; family Rhineuridae; genus Rhineura; species Rhineura floridana. Next base: position 219,442,653 of record NC_084482.1, on the reverse strand, counting down.
AAGGCTTCTCCCCAGTGTGTATTCTGTGATGTAAAGTTAGTTCACTGTTACTACCAAAGCCCTTTCCACATATCGTGCATTTACATGGTTTCTCCCCTGTGTGGGTTCTGTGATGTACCGAAAGGTTACTGGTCTGACTAAAGCTCTTCCCACACTCCCTGCATTTATATGGTTTCTCTCCTGTGTGCATTCTTTGATGTGAAGTAACATGACAGCTCTGACTGAAGCTCTTCCCACATTGTGTGCATTTATATGGTTTCTCCCCTGTGTGTATTCTTTGATGAATGGTTAGATTACTCCTCGTACTGAAACTCTTTCCACACTCCATGCATGGAAATGGTTTCTCCCCAGTGTGGGTTCTTTGATGTGCTGTTAATTTACTCCTTGAACAGAAGCTCATCCCACAATGCATGCACTGAAATGGTTTCTCCTCTTTGAGGTTTTTTTGATGCTGTTTTGGTCCCTCATGATTTCCAAAGAACTCTTTCTGTGTTTCCCACTTGACTATTGCTGATGACACCATCTGTGGTTCCCCGTCATTCTCATTCTTCTCCACAACATCTGTCGAAGGGAAGGAGGGAGAAAAAAGTCATGTTGGAATGTCAAGGCAAAACAAAGAATCTCATCACAGATCAACTTCACTTAGACGCATCTTGATTTTTGCATCTCCACAATTCTCCCCCTTTCCGACTGTGGAAGGTTACCCAAACATTCTACAATCTCAATACAACTGTGGTATACATTTAGAAAAGAATGTGCGATAAGAAGCAGAGTGAGGGGGAAAGAAGTGCAGCAGGACTGTCAAAAAGCAAACATGGCACAGATCACTGCTCAGTGGTTCCTATGAATTTGGCTGCAGTCAGAAGACGTAGTCTTTAGAAATACAGGAACATAAGCAGTTGCCTTATACTGAAGGAGACCACTGGTCCCTCTCGCTCAGCGCTGAATATTAAGCTGTCCCTGAAGATTCCAGGGACTAAGCCTAGCACCTTCTCCATAGAACTCATGTGCTCTATCTCTGAACTAAGGCAAAGCTGGCCCAAGGGGCACATTACACAAGTCTGAGATGATGGTCTGCACTGTAGGGGCAATTCCTTACCAGTTCAAACACAGCATGGTATATATTTCACCGGCAACCTTTGAATTTAGCCACAGATTTTGCATTGTCCTTTTGTTCCCATTAAAACTTTTCCCAAGGTACCTGCTGATATTGACCCTTCATCACAGCCCGATCCAACTGGATACTGTACTTCCAGCCAACAGATGAACTCCGGTTTTGAAATTCCTTTACGAGAAATAGACAAGCTAGTTAGTTCTGAACCCAAATTATCTAGGCATGAAGAATCGGAGAAGCTCCTGCTGGATCAGGCCAATGGCCCATCTAGTCCAGGATCCTGTTTTCACAGTGGCCAATCAGATGTCCATGGGAAGCTTACCAGCAGGACATGAGTGCAAGAGCACTCTCCCCTCCTGCAGCTTCCAGCAACTTGTATTCAGAAGCATAGCGCCACTGAGCATGGAGGCAAAGCACTGCTAGAGCCATTGGCTGCTACATCATGGCTAGTAGCCATTGATAACCCTATCTGCCATTTATTTGTCTAATCCTCTTACAATGCCATCCAATTTGTTGGCCATCTCTGCCTCTTGGGGAAGTGAATTCCACAGCTGAAGGATATGCTGCGTAAATAAGTTTTGTCTCTACTTCATTTTCCAATGTTCAGCTTCACTGGATGTCCACAAGTTCTAGTGTTATGAGAGAGGGAATGAAATGTTACAGACAGAAGTGCAAAGTTGTACGTACCGAGTCACACCAGGACTCAATGCAGAAATTCAACTTAAAGCATACCTAACAGGTGGCTTTCCAGCTATCTCTTGAATGACTCCAATCTTGGAGAGCCCACCACCTCCCTAGGTAATGGGTTCCATTGCTCTACCTCTCTAACAGTTAGGAACCTTTTCATGATGTTCAGTTGAAATCTGGCTTGCTGTAACTTGAACCCATTATTCTGTGTCCTGCACTCTGGGACGATTGAGAAGAGATCCTGGCTCTTCTCTGTGTGGCATCCTTTCAAGTACTTGAACAGTGCTATCCTATCTCCCCTCAGTCTTTTCTTCTCAAAGCTAAACATGCCCAGTTCTTTCAGTCCCTCCTCATAGGACTTTGTTCCCAGGCCCCTAATCTTCCCTGTTGCCCTCCTCTGAACCTGTTCCACTTTGTCTGCATCCTACTCGAGATGAGGCCTAACCAAAGGGGAACTAATATGATGCCCCCAAATTCTTTTTCAAAGTTTGATGTTACATTGGCCACTTTCCAGTCCTCAATTGAAGGAGAAGTTACATATTTTTGTTAGAAGACCAGTAATTTCACATTTGAGATTATTGAGAACTCTCAGGTGGATGCCATCGAGATCCAGCATTTCGTTTTTTAAATTTTGTCTATTAGGCCTAGAACCTCATCTCTCGTTATCACTATTGCAAAATTCAGTATCATTATAGACATCTATAATGCAACCACACTAGGAAGACTGTGTACAGTTCTGCTAGCTGCACCTCAGAAATAGATGGCTCAGAAAACAACCAAAATGAACAAGGGGTTGAACATAAGCAGCCTCTACCCTGCCTTTAAGGCTTCTCATTTAATGGAAGCAGGGGAGGCTGGTTCAAATAGTGTTTTGCAGCTTTACCATACTCGCAATAGGGCAACGGTTGCACTCACGTCCTGCTTGCCCGCTTCTCATGGGCTTCCCTTTGCCAGTCTCACCGTGTTCTTTTTTTAAACCTCCCACATTGGGGGTTGAATGGGGACGCAGGGGAGACTTGCAAAGCCCTGCTCTAACCAGTGTGCAGTTTAAAGACAAAATAATTAAAACAACAATGCAACCAAGAAAAGCCAATAAGCAACAGTATTAAAATCATATGAAAGGAAATAAAACAGACATTTAGAAATCTACAGTTGAGATTAAAAAAATTTAAAATTAAAAAATTCTGAAATTCCTCTTGCCAAAAAGAATTTCTTGCATGCCTATTTGCTCCTGTCTCTTGCTTTTGGAACCAGCTGCCTTATGGGAAGAGGGATTTCTCCTGTGGTTAGTTGATCCTTCCAAAAGCAGCCTCTGCCCCGCCTTTAAAAGCCACTCATTTAATGGAGAAGGCTGCTTTCAACTAGTGATTTGCAGCTTTACCATGCTCGCAATTTGCACTCGTGTCCTGCTTGCCCGCTTCTCATAGGCTTCCCTTTGTCAGGCTCACTGTGTTCTTTTTTAAAACCTCCCACATTGGGGACTGGACGGGGAAGTGGGGGAGACTTGCAAAGCCCTGCTCTAAGGGTTGTGCAGGTAAAAGGCAAAGTAACCAATACAAGCAAAAGCCAATAAATCAACAGTATTAAAATCACATGAAAGGAAATAAAACAGACATTCTGGAATCTAGTTGAGGGCAGTATGCTTATCGGTTCTCATAGGCATCTGCTTGGCCACTGGGAGGACAGGACGCTTGACGAGATGGGCCACTGGCCTGATCCAACAAGATGACGACACTAAATTGTTCAGGGTTGTTAAAACAAAAAAGGATTGCGAAGAGCTCCAAAAAGACCTCTCCAAACTGAGTGAATGGGTGGGAAAATGGCAAATGCAATTCAATATAAACAAGTGTAAAATTATGCATATTGGAGCAAAAAATCTGAATTTCACATATACGCTCATGGGGTCTGAACTGGCGTTGACCGACCAGGAGAGAGACCTCGGGGTTGTAGTGGACAGCACGATGAATATGTCGACCCAGTGTGCGGCAGCTGTGAAAAAGGCAAATTCCATGCTAGGGATAATTAGGAAAGGTATTGAAAATAAAACAGCTGAGATCATAATGCCGTTGTATAAATCTATAGTGTGGCCGCATTTGGAATACTGTGTACAGTTCTGGTCGCCTCATCTCAAAAAGAATATTATAGAGTTGGAAAAAGTTCAGAAGAGGGCAACCAGAATGATCAAGGGGATGGAGCGACTGGTTGGCCACTGTGAGAACAGGATGCTGGACTAGATGGGCCACTGGCAGGCTCTTCTTATGTTCTTATGTCCTTAAAGCCATCTAAGATATCCTCTAGGAAAACGTGCACACTGATGGGTTAATGTGTCAGAATGGAATGGAAGAATCCTTCCATTCCCAGACCAAAAAGGACCCCCAACACAGCCAAGCATCTACCTGCTGATGCCTCCTCTTCTTTGAGGTCCTGGATAAACGGGGCTTTTCTTTCTTCCCAACAGGAATTGAGGTCCAATTCTGTCAAGGAAAGAGAGAAAACTAGTTACTTTTGACCAGAAAATACTCAGTCCTTGTAAACAGAGCCTTTTAAAGCTAACAAGAGGTATAATTTTGATCTGGTAAGTCCTGCACTCCATGAATAGAATAAGAACCTGTAGAGTCAGTCTTGCACTTGTGAATATGCATTCACTGGACATGAAACTCATCTTGAAATGCCTGTTGGGGATGACATTGTGGAATCTTGTGTAATGAGCCAGCCCAGATATTGGCTTAAAATATGCATACAATGTGCCAAGATGTTTTCGTGAAGCCACACCAATCTGCTCACCCCACCAAGAGTTTAAAGTGGGCTCCTCATTGCTCCTTTGCTGGAGCGAGGCGTGCTCCCACCCACCAATGAGCTGAAGGGGCCTTGCTCAGTTACCACTGAATGGAGGGGGAAGCACCTCCCTCCTAGCGCTGTTCTTTGAAGCAGCCCCCACAGCACCGTTCAAATTCTGAAATTCCTCTTGCCAAAAAGAATTTCTTGCATGCCTATTTGCTCCTGTCTCTTGCTTTTTCAACCAGCTGCCTTATGGGAAGAGGGATTTCTCCTGTGGTCAGTTGATCCTTCCAAAAGCAGCCTCTGCCCCGCCTTTAAAAGCCACTCATTTAATGGAGGAGGCTGCTTTCAACTAGTGATTTGCAGCTTTACCATGCTCACAATTTGCACTCATGTCCTGCTTGCTCGCTTCTCATAGGCTTCCCTTTGTCAGGCTCACTGTGTTCTTTTTTAAAACCTCCCACATTGGGGACCAGACGGGGAAGTGGGGGAGACTTGCAAAGCCCTGCTCTAAGGGTTGTGCAGGTAAAAGGCAAAGTAACCAATACAAGCAAAAGCCAATAAATCAATAGTATTAAAATCACATGAAAGGAAATAAAACAGACATTCAGGAATCTAGTTGAGGGCAGTATGCTTCTCGGTTCTCATAGGCATCTGCTTGGCCACTGGGAGGACAGGATGCTTGACGAGATGGCCCACTGGCCTGATCCAGCAACCTCTTCTTATGTTCTTAAAGCCATCTAAGATGTCCTCTAGGAAAACGTGCACACTGATGGGTTAATGTGTCAGAATGGAATGGAAGAATCCAAAAAGGACCCCCAACACAGCCAAGCATCTACCTGCTGATGCCTCCTCTTCTTTGAGGTCCTGGGTAAACGGGACTTTTCTTTCTTCCCAACAGGAATTAAGGTCCAATTCTGTCAAGGAAAGAGAGAAAACTAGTTACTCTTGATCAGAAAATATTCAGCCCTTCTAAACAGAACCTTTTACAGCTAAGAAGCGGTATGATTGTTGTCTGATAAGTGCTACAATATCTGAACAGGGTAGTTCACGACAGATGCTATTGGAGGTCACTGATTCATAGGGTCGCCATAAGTCGTAATCGACTTGAAGGCACATAACAACAAGTCCTGCACTCCATGAATAGAATAAAACCACGTGGATCCAGCAGAGTCGGTCTGGCACTTGTGAATATGTGTACACTGGACATAAAGCTCATCTTGACATGCCTGGTCGGGATGACATTTTGGAACCTTGCAAAGCCAGCTGTTTTTATTTGGGCTGTATCATTTTATCACACAGAAAGCAAAAATCATCCTGGGAGCTGTCCCTCCTCCTTCACCAGTGAGCAAGTCAGGGCTGCACTTCAAATGGGCAGTTCTGGGGGAAATCGTCTTTTATTTATTTATTTATTATTTAATTTGTACCCCACCCTTCCTCCCACCAGGAGCCCAGGGCGGCAAACAAAGCGCTAAAACACTTTAAAAACAGATTTTAAAATACATTAAAACAAAACAGCGTTAAAAACATTTTTAAAACAACTTTTAAAAAGGGTTAAAAGCATTATTAAAAGACATATTAAGCAATTCTGACACAGATGCTGACTTTTATGGCAATTAAGATTGAAGCCATTGCAACAAACAGTATTTACGCAGCCAAATATACTCTGATGGACACCATCAGCATTGGGTGCTTTTGAAAAAAATAATCACTCACAGTATCAGAAATCAATCAATCAATCTAGTTATCTCTCTCTCTCTCTCTCTCTTTTTATATATATATATATATATTGTTAGCTGGGAGAGGAGAAAAAGAAGGGAATTACATAAGAGGGAGCTCTTATGTACACCAACGACACAGCTGCGTGGTACTTGCACTAGGTATGCTGATCAACTTAAGGATGGAAAAAGGAGTATCAGTGGACAGCAAAAGAGATTGCACTAGGTATGCTGATCCGTTACTGCTTTCAATGCATTTGAATGAGACTGTATGTCTATTCATATTCATATTTGCATTGATTTTCCTTCCCAATTCCAATTAATTTTAGTTGCTTTGCTTTTGATTTTTCCTTCCCCTAGAGCCAGTCTCATTCAACACATTTAGTTTGAGATAGTGATTAGACAACAGCGTGTTAAATGTATTACACATTTTACCTTTGCATTTCTCTCTCTTTTTGCTTGGTTCAGGTTCATTTTGGGGAGAGAAGTCCTGTTAGGATCTTCTATTTTGGGGTCATGTGTTCACAAGTGAAGTTTTTAAGTGAAGTGCTAAGTTTGCATTATGTTCCATCCCAGTGGTCCCTTTTCCCTTATTGATTAGAGCTTCTGTAGCCAGTGTTCAGCAGATTACGGAACTGTTCGTTTTTAACACTGTATAAATGTATTATTATCTATAGTATGTTTGAAAATTGATTTTAATGCCGTTTTTATGTATGCTTTCACAGATTGCCCTTGATAAAGGGTCTCTGTCACCCGAATCGCGTCGGGCAGCAATAAAAGCACTTCTGTTTTTCCTTTTGGCTGTTTGCTGCCTAGGCCTTTGAGGGTTTCCCCTCTTTTCGTGGTGCCTCCCTCCTTGATTTCCCGGTGAGCCTAGGCCCCGACTCCACTGCATACGGGCAAGATCCAGGTGGGCACAGCTCTGCACACAGCCTGATGCAAGCACAGCTAAGCCCACCTTGATGCCCTTGCTACCTCCTCCTGATTCAAAGACGAAAGCTGACCTTTGGGCAGAGGAAGGAAGGCGGTGGGTGTTCCAGAGGAGCATCTCTTCCAACCGGCGGTTTAGACTACAAGTCACAGAGTGTTAATTACCTGGTGGGGGTTCCGAAGATGCTCCATTAGGGCTTGGGAACACCTGCCTTCTTCTTTTCTTGCTCCAAGGTAAGTCTTTTGGTCTTGGGGCACTGGAATTTGGGAGGGTAGACGCTTTTCAAAGCAAATGATCAAAAAGCCCCAAGAACAGAGGAAGCTGCATTATACCAGGTCAGAGGATTTGTCCATCTAGGGCAACTTTGACTACTACAATTAAGAGTGGGTCTCAGGCAGAGAAAGACCTTTCCCAGCACCTCCTAGCCGATCATTTCCCGCCTCCACCTGGAGCTGCCAGGGACTGGACCTGCCAGGGACTGGACCTAGGATCTTCTGTGTACAAAACAACCACTCTACTCCTGAGCTGCGATCGCTGCCCAGACATCCAGGGCCCAGACACCCATTTCCATAACAGCATCCCTGCAGTGCAGTGGCAAATGGCAAAAATAGTAAATTCACACCTTCAACATTTATCAGTCAAGGAAACAAAATTGTCCCTACCTAGAGAGGCCACCATCTCGTAATTCTTCTGCATGACTTCCCGGTGCAGAGCTCTTTGGCCGGGATCCAGCAGGGCCCATTCCTCCTCCGTGAAATACACGGCCACCTCCTCAAAGGTCAAGAGAGCCTGGAAAGTCAACAGATCCTGGAGGAAGAAGAGGGAATTTCTAGAGCATGCGCAATACTCCCGGTATGAAGGGGGAAGGGGTAACAGGGTAGTTGAATGTGGGCATTTATTGAGTGATAAGCCCCATACCTCGGTCACTGAGATCTTGCAGTGATGGCTGACAATCTGAATGGCTTTAAAAGAAAATTAAATGAATTCATGGAGGATATTGTAACATAGCAGGACCTTGGCAGCTACACTTTGCTTCATACTAGACTAATAGCCTGACCAGTGGGGCACGCTGGGATGACTCTCTACTTGACCCCCTCTCATTTCATGTCATGAGTATAATCCCACAAATGGCTTGACTCTGCTTCCACACCATTGGACCTGCTCCACCCTGTTTTTCTTTGCATTTCCTTAGTATAATTAATCTTTACTTAGCTTTTGAGGTGTGTGTGTGTGAATATTTCTGGATTTTAGACTGCTCAGACACAATTGCAGGGCAGCACTTGACTGATTACCATAAAAGAACCCACCTCTCCAAGAGTGTATTTTAGGAGTCACGTGTGACAAGCGAGTTCTGCCAGACACGTGTCACCGGATCACAAGTGGGGCGAGTGGTCTTGCGTTCAGGTCCTGCTTGCAGGCTTCCCACAGACATCTGGTCGGCCACTGCAAGAACCGGGTGCTGGAACAGACGGGCTATTGGCCCAATCCGGCAGGCTCTCCTTATGCAGCCTCAGAAGTAGTATTCTTCCAGAGCCCTCCCCACTACTCACAGGGAGATGCAGCTGTGCTGCCCCGTCTGTTTTCCTCCAATGAGCCTCCCCTTACCTGATGGGGCTGCCCGGCTGCTCTTTCCACTCTATCCCAGAGAAGAGACAATCCAGATGGTGCCTCTGAGGCCATGGCGCTGCCTGAGAGGGAGGCATAAACTAGGCCAGCTCTGGGACTCTCACAGGTTTTGCCACGATGCATATTTCATAGGGAGCAGCTTTCAAGTGCCTGCAGGGGAGAGATAGCAGAAGGGAGGGATTTCATCCTTCATGCAGATTTGGGTTTCAGACGTTTGAATATTATAAGCAGCCTCAATCTCAGATTCCTGGCACCGCTCTTCCATCATTTTCTCTCTCTCTCTTTCTCTTTAGACGTTGAACTCTCTATTCTCTCTGACTGTTTTGTGTATTGCCGTGAAAATTGAGAGGGTTGTTAAGCAAGCGTTTCTGAGTTCAGGACTGTAAGTTTTGTAAGGTTTTATTTTGAGGTGAGCTCATGGGAAGCCTCAGAATGGCACGGGGGTATTTTCAATTTAACATTGCGGAATGTGAAAAATCCACGCTGGCTATAGTACACAGCCACTCTCGTGGCCGTATAAACAGCTTTTTAATTAGACAAATTAACAGAGGCTCTTCCATCGTCTTCTGTCAACCACGTCCCCCTCATAGAATAGTAGAGTTAGAAGTCCAAACCTCCTGGCAATGTAGGAATCCAGATCAAAGCCAAAAAGCAAATCTTCCTTCTCTGCCCCCCCCCCAATGAGTGCCCTGTCAAGCCCAGGAATTGCAAAGGCAGCTCCCCTCCCCAACCCGTGGCAGTCCAAACCAGCACAGGACATCACCCCCAACACACAGCCACCCCCCAAGTGCCCCCCTTGCAAAGCTGCATCCCCTTCCCGGGCTCTGGCTTCCAAGAGGGCCTTGCAAGGCCAACCTGGAGGCACTTCGGACCCCCTTTGCACGTCGCCCCCCCCCCTTTGCACCTCTGCACGCTCCAGCCTCCTCCTCTCTGGGCTTAATTCTTTCTTTGCCCGGAATGTGAATGAAGACAGCCCCCCCCACTTCCCCTTCAATATTCTCTCCCCCTCCCTGTGATGAAGACTTCCTGCCGCTCTGGGAACCAGAACTCTTTTCCTTAACCCATCGGAGGACTGAGTGGCAAGAGCTGCTTCCGCCCCCCCCACTGCCAAAATGTTTCTCCCTCCTGTCTGTTGGGGAGGGGTGCAAATGCAACCCCCCTCGAGTTCCCTCCTTCCCCCACCGGCAGCAGGAAGTCTTCATCAGAAAGGGGGGCACAATAGAGAAGGGGACAGGAGAACGGGGGTCTCCATTCAAAAGGGGGGAGGGTGTGGGGCTGGGGCTGGCATGAAGGAAGCCTGCGCTTGTGCATTTGCCCCCACGTTACGGGTGCCACTTGGAGGAAAAATGAGATATAAATGCATAAATAAATAAATAAATAGGTAGGTGCAACATAGGGGTCATTCAGTGTATGGGGGGACAAGGAGGGCCTCCTAAATGGGGCTGCAGGTGCCTCTTCCTCAGAGGGAGGCACAGTCTGCCTGAGCCCTTTGCAAGCTGCCCCACGCTGCTCCTTGCAGCTTCCGATGCCAGGAGGTTGAATGGGGCTGTGGGGGCTGCTTCAAAGAGCAGTGATGGGAGGTAGTTAGTGTGGGGGTGTGTGTTGCAGACCTGTTCCCTTTTTGGGAGCAGGGCCCCAGCCAGGTCCCTATGCATGAGCCAATCAGTAGGAGAACGGAGAGTAATAGCCACTGAGAAGAGTTCTTGTTGTACTGATTGGAGCCAATCGGAGTGAAAGGAGTTGAGAGGGTCACTGAGAAGACTCTTCTCAGTAGCTAACACACAGGCTTCCCCACTCCTTCCATGCTGATTGGCTCCTAGGTATGTCTGTTGCAGCAGAGTGTGCACTCGTAAGACAACAGGGAGACAAAGGAAAGTAGGAGAAGGGCTGTGGCTGTGAGGGGTGTGGCGTGACCTGAAGGGACACTGTATTTGCCGCTGTGCTATGGGAGAAACTTCCCCCTCCTTCAGCAAGGCCTCCCCCTCCCCCTCCAAAGTCTCCCCTGGTTCCAGCAAAGGGACTATTGGGAGCCCCACTTTAAGCATCTTTGAATCATCATGGAAGCGCTGCCCTCCCCTGCCCCACATTTGAAATCATGTATGATGGCAGGTGTGGGGTGGGTGGCCGTGGCTTCCCCAAAACAGTCTCATGGGCCAAAGAGGCAGGTCTGGAGGGCCCAGATTCTCCCCCCCCCCCGGGCTGAAGGTTCCCCGAACCTGGTTTAGAGATTTTAAAAATACAAGCAGTTCATAAATACTTTTGAATAAATAGAACAAGTAGATCCTGGCCATTGTAGTTAGCAGCCATGCATAGCCTCTGTTAATTTATCTAATTATAAAGCTGTTTTATACTATAGCCAGCATGGATTGTTTTGCATTCTGCAATGTTAAATTGAAAATACCCCCCATGCCATTCTGATGCTTCCCATAAGCTCATTTCAAACCTTACAAAACTCATAGTCCTGAACTCAGAAATGCTTGCTTAAATGTAAATGTACTGCCTTCAAGTCGATTCCGACTAATGGCAACCCTATGAAGAGGCTTTTCATGGTAAGTGATATTCAGTGGGGGTTGACCATTGCCTTCCTCTGAAGCTGAGAGGCAGTGACTGGCCCAAGGTCACCCAGTGAGCTTCGTGGCTGTGTGGAGATTCCAACCCTGGTCTCCCAGGTCGTAGTCCAACACCTTAACCACTACACCACACCCTTTGATTTTTCTTGGTGATACACAAAACAGTCAAAGTGGGATAAAGGTCTGATGTGGATGTGGCTGGAAATGAAATGAATCTTTATTGCTCAGAGCCATCGGCTATCACAATTAAACACATATAAAAGGGAAATACAAAATACATAGTAAAATACATGTCATATTTCAATAAGACACAGTTCAACAACATACAGTAAAAGAACAACAATACATGTCAAATAAGATTTCCTCTCCTGAGTGAAAGATACCCTTTCTGGCCGCATGTACTGCCAAAGGCTGTTTCCACTGCCTACCTCTAGCATACTACAACCCTGCAGTATAGTCCACTTTTCTTATACAGCTGTTACAAGCAGCAGTCGTGGCTGACTTTGGCTCCACGTTTTTCATTCCTAGGGATCTAAAAATGACCCTCCGGTCTCTCACAGATTGTTAGCCAATCAGGTTATTGATTACCAGTTACTGAGTTTTCCATTTTTTTGTAGTTTCATGGAGTGCCTGATTGTACTAAGAAGGGATGCTATGCAGTTGTGTGGAGACCCAAGAGAAGACACAAAAGGCCTTTTCAAGGCTTTACTCGCTCTTTAACATTTGCTAACACAACTCTTGTATGCAGTATATCACTTCGATACACACATACCCTATTCTAAAAATCAAAGAAAATAATAATCGATATACTATTCCAGCGCGGCAGAAACCACTCTGGACCAGTGGATCAAGCCAGGAGTTGAATGATGTTGTAGGCAAATGAGGTGTGCCCCCATAGGCTGTCATTGGGTTTTTTAATAGACTTTTACTCAAGACTTCTTGTCAACATTCCTGGGCAGTTCCCACCTTACGGCTTATGATCAACTTGTGCCTCTCTGTTATCCTTATACAACAGGAGTGGGGAACCTCAGGCCCGAGCGGCCAAAGTCATTGCTCCGTCTGACCCTGGGGACTCACCCCAGCCCATGCTTCCCCCTTCTCCTCCTTGAGTGTGCTTGCTTGGGTGGAACATGCACTTGAACACTTGAGCCTATTGTGCCAGGTACAATTTACATCAGTTGCTTCACTCGCTCTGCCCCACCAATGACATATAGCTCTTGGAAGGTTGCCCAAAGGGAATGTGGCCTTGATCAATTGGAAAAAGAAAAATCTGGCTGGCTACCACGAGATGTACTGGCCTTGCCTGCTTAGAAAACAGTTTTCCTTTTTGCAGTGACTGAAACCAGCTTCAAAACGTATGCAAAATACATCAGCAGAAGACCAGCGTTTAGTTTATGTTAAGCACTGCTTACACATTAATACATCAAAGCACATTATCCACACAAAAACAAACAAGCATTAAGATGCAATGATTACATGGGAAAAGAACGTGTTAATCTATATCAGAGTATCTGGTAAAGTAGCCATTATAGATATTATCATGCAACATTAAGTAGTAATGTAACTATTGCTAACGCTTACATTGGCCCACCTGAACTCCACCACCCTCCTAAGTAAAGCTTCCTACTTTCCAGTTGCCCCAATGGCATGTTTCCTTCATTATTTAAGGTACAATTGTCTCATACTGTACCTCCTGAGCCTGCCAGCCATTCCCCTCTATGGCCACACTGCCTTTCCTGGGACCCTACACTAGCCTACTGGCTCAGGTGCAGTGCAGGATGCTATTTATTATTTATTTTGTTAAATTTTTATACCGCCCCACTAGCATTAGCTCTCTGGGTGGTGAACAAGAAGAATACAATAAGAACTGTCAGTAAACCAAGACATGGACAGTTTGGTAGTTGGGTTTGTTGACTTTTAGGGTTTTCCCCTGTCCTTCATTCTCCCTTTGTGGCTGTATGTAGTGTGGTGGTTATGGTTTCAGACTGTTGAGGTGCTTTGCCCCAAAAATAGGCTGTCTGAACTCCACACTTCTGACTCCGTGTGTATCTCCAGTGGGGAATCTCGTGCCCCTGAAAAGGGCGTTTCCTGTTGAGAGTTCTGCTGCTGCTCCCCTAAACTGTGCCTGTTCTCTGATTGTTGCTGCTGCTGCCTTCGCAATCACTTTGCTATCACTTCACTAGTGCAGTACATTCAAGTGCCAGTCCAGCTGGCTTCCCTAGATGGACTGGGGAGGGAGCACCATCTCCTCCTTAGTTTCAGGCAGCAGAATGCCTGGGGCTGACCCTGACGTCAGCTTACCACGGAGTGGTTTTCCATTCCGCTACAGCTACTGATTTACAAAGCAATGCTACTGTAGTAGTTTGTATTCTCATCAATTACAGTTGCTGTGATGGCTCTCTGGGCATTCTGCATACCTTTACACTATAAGAACATAAGAGCCTGCTGGATCAGGCCAGTGGCCCATCAAGTCCAGCATCCTGTTCTCACAGTGGCCAACCAGATGCCTGGGGGAAGCCTGCAAGCAGGACCCGAGTGCAAGAACACTCTCCCGTCCTGAGGCTTCCGGCAACTGGTTTTCAGAAGCATGCTGCCTCTGACTAGGGTGGCACAGCACAGCCATCATGGCTAGTAGCCATTGATAGCCCTGTCCTCCATGAATTTGTCTAATCTTCTTTTAAAGCCATCCAAACTGGTGGCCATTACTGCATCTTGTGGGAGCAAATTCCATAGTTTAACTATGCGCTGAGTAAAGAAGTACTTCCTTTCAAACTATATGGTAACTGACAAGTGTTCTGTTTTGTAAAGGTCAAAATACTTATGCATATATTAGATTGCGATTCGTTTCCATCAAACATTACTGTTTACACTTTTTTTGTGTCTACACGGACTGATGAAGCATCTGATGAAGTAGACCCTGTGAAAGCTCATGCCAGAAGTGAAAAACCATTTGGCTCCACGAACCAAATCCTTACCACAATCTACCTCGTGGACCAAATTTGACAGGAGGGCACAAGTGGTGTCCTTATGACATCACATGATTGCACTTAGATCTCCCAGGCTTGAAGGGGTGGGTGGAAGGAGACTTGCAAAGGCTTTGTGAGTCTTCTCCTGCTTCCCTTTTAAGTCTCTGAGATCAGGGAATAAAAGGGGGAGGGGAGAGACTCCCAGAATACTTTAAGGCAGCCTCTGCACTATTTGACCAAAAGGCACTGTCTTAAAGCCTTTCCAAAAGCCTCTTTGAAGTAGCTCATGTGTGTGAACTACTTCAAAGCGCACGGATGAATAGGGATTAAATCTTGCCGGCTTCCTTGCTAATCTTCTTCCCTGTTGGGAGTAGGGTTACATAGCCAATGGAGAATTAAACCCTGTCCTTCCATCACCACTGAGATCAGATGACAGGTGAGTAGATATGGGTTGAGGAAAACGGCTTCATGGGCCAAATTGGAACCCCTAGTAGGTCAAGATTGGCCCACCGGCCAGAGTTTTCCCACACTAGCTTACATGAGATTTTTCAGATGCCAAAAAGACTCATCCCTCTTTCCATACTCCATTAATTTTTACTGTCTTCCTTTCATGGGTTCGTTCATGTTCAATAAGACTTTGGGTGTTAATAAAGGTCTTTTAACCTCAGATGAGTTTCTATAGTTTCTTCCTGGGTGCATTCTTTTGTGAGAAGTAAGGGAACTTCTCTCACTAAAGCTCTTTGCATTTCATACAATTATAGGGTTCCTCATCTTCGTGGGTTCTTTGATACACACAAAGGATACTACATAAAGTTCTTCCTACAGTTAAGGGGAATACTCTAAAATTCTTTCTACACTCTAAGCTTTTAAATTGTTTCTCCCCTGTATGTGTTCTTCAATGCTGAGTAAGGTAAGCATTCTAACTGAAGCGCGGTTTCTCCCCTGTATGGATTCTATAATGCAAAGTAACATTACTGCTATGACTAAAACTCTTTCCACACTTCATGCATTTAAATGGTTTCTCTCCGGTGTGGGTTCTGTGATGTAAAGTAAGATGACTTCTCTGTCGAAAGCTCTTTCCACACTCTTTGCACTGAAAGGGTTTCTCACCTGTGTGTGTTCTTTGATGTTTAGTAAGCTGAGAATTTTGGATGAAGCACTTTCCACACTCCATGCATTTAAATGGTTTCTCCCCTGTGTGGGTTCTGTGATGTAAAGTAAGGTCACTGCTCTGTCTAAAGGTCTTTCCACACTCCATGCATTTAAATGGTTTCTCCCCTGTGTGTATTCTATGATGTAAAGTAAGCTTACCGCTCACACTGAAGCTCTTTCCACACTCCTTGCATTTAAATGTCTTCTGTTTTGAATGGATTCTATGATGTAACGTAAGGCTACTGCTCACACTAAAACTCTTTCCACACTCCATGCATTGAAATGGTTTCTCCCCTGTGTGTGTCCTTTGATGTTTAGTAAGGTGAGCATTCTGACTGAAGTGCTTTCCACACTCCATGCATTTAAATGGTTTCTCCCCCGTGTGGGTTCTTTTATGTAAAGTAAGGCGACTGTTGTGACTAAATTTTTTTCCACACTCCATACATTTAAATGGTTTCTCCCCTGTGTGGATTCTCTGATGTAAAGTAAGGCTACAGCTCACACTAAAGCTCTTTCCACACTCCATGCACTGAAATGGTTTCTCTCCTGTGTGGGTTCTTTGATGTAACGTAAGGTGACTGCTCTGTCTAAAGCTTTTTCCACACTCCATGCATTTAAACGGTTTCCCCCCTGTGTGCATTCTAAGATGTAAGGTAAGGTGATCATTCCGACTGAAACTCTTTCCACACTCCATGCATTTAAACGGTTTCTCTCCCGTGTGGGTTCTTTGATGTTTAATCAGGGAAGATCTTCGACTGAAGCTCTTTTTGCATTCCGTGCATTCAAATGGTTTCTCCCCTGTATGGATTCTGCAATGTATATTTAAATTTGATTTATGTTGAAATATTTTGCCGCACACACAACATGTTTTGTTGTTGTTTCCTCTGTGATCTTCCCGCAGGATCCGGGGTTCTTGGATATCGGCACCCTGAGAATTAGACAATTTCATCTTCCCATTCTTTGACAGGCTTACTTCATGCGTTTGGCATTCTTTTTCATTCCCAAACATATATTTTCCTGTTTCACCCATAGGTGTGTCAGATGATACCACAGACGTCTTCCTATAATTCCCATTGCTCTGCTCATTATCTGGGGAGGGGATATGAGAAAAAAAAATGAATCATCACAAGTTAAGCCCATTATTATCATTATTTTGGCACCCCCCCCATTCTCCCCTTTTCTCTTTATGCACAGTAGAAGCAGAAGACAACTGCATAAATGTCTTCCTGGTCCCTATGTGATCTATGCAGGCACAGCTGTGTCTGCCCCCTGCCCCGGATGTGTTAAGCGATCTCATGATGCATTATGGAAGGGGGGGGGGAAGAGAAGTTCAAGAAGGCTGGGGAAGAAGGGACCAAACTGGTATCTGTGGCTCTTATTAATTTGGCTGGTCAGATATAGGAAACCAGGAGGATGCTTTAATGCAGAGTCAGACCACCGGTGTCCATCTAGCTCAGTAGTGTCTAAACTGCTTGGCTGTCGTTCTGCGGGGCTTCAGATGGGGTTCTGGAGATGCCCAGGACTAAACCTATGACCGTTTGCATGCAAAGATTGTGGTCTAAGTCTGAGCTTTGGGCTTTCCCTAAAGGCAAGGGTGACCCCAGACCAGCACTACACACATCTACAATGTTGTTTTGTTCCCATTATAATAATCTTTCCCAAAACATTTCAGAAATTGGTGGCTGCCATTCCCTTCCCTTCCTCATAGTCCTACCAAATTTTTTCTTCTCCTCCCAACCAAGAGATCAAGCAGGACCCACCTGGTGTTTGTAAACAGGCACTCACTGAACATTAAGCTCAGCTCAGCAGTGCTGTGTAAGCCAAGCCATCTATTTTAATCTGGGGCATATCTCAGCATGGGGAAGGGAAACCTTAAGCTGCAGGTCATCCCTCCTCTTTTAAAGAAGAGACCTGCTGGACCCAACTAGATGTGTATGGGAAGCCCACAAACAGAACTGGAGGATAATAGTTCTTTCCCGCTGCTTTTCCCCTGATTCTGGGGGTAGCATGTAGTCATGATGATGAGTAGCCTTTGAGAGCCATGAATTTGTCTAATCCCCTTTTAAATCCTGATGGGTCTTTCCATCCCAGGCGACAGCAGAAAAAAGATACCAGGGAGGGGGGCACAAGAGCGGCAAAGTGGATGGGGTGGGGACAGCATTATCCCATACTACATTTCTGAAACAGAAATAATGGTACATTTCGCATCAGGGCTCCACTGCAAACATTTTCTTCCCCCTAAAGAATGTCTTACTGATTTTTTTTCAGAATCAACTTTCAAGTGAACATGCTTAGGATTGCAGCCGTATTTTAATTTCCAGTTGATGATTCAGTTACAGTTTGTATAGTTAAAGTGATTGCTCCCCCCCCAACCCCCCTTTAGGCACCGGCTATGCAAAAAATGAAGTGGAAAAAGTGTGAATTTGGAACAACCAGAGAATCTTCCTCTATGAAAATGCAAAACAACGTAGGGTGAAAATTCGGTTCTTAAATTGCCCCACTTAAATTGAGTGAGAGGGTGGTGACCAGACTCAAAAGGCTAAAATCTATCTGAAAATATTTATTTTAAATACATCAGCAGAACATCAGTGAGC
This sequence comes from Rhineura floridana, assembly GCF_030035675.1. Classification (NCBI taxonomy): domain Eukaryota; kingdom Metazoa; phylum Chordata; class Lepidosauria; order Squamata; family Rhineuridae; genus Rhineura; species Rhineura floridana. The sequence goes on along the minus strand of NC_084482.1, from coordinate 219,424,517 downwards.
ACATTTTAGCTCATGAAAGATATGAGCATAAGAATATCAAACTGAAATCAACAACACCTTACACATGAATGAATCTTGGGAAGGGGAAGATAAGGAACAGTCTATGCAAATAATGGTTATATGGAAAACAAAACAGAATTGGCCCACCTAACCTCCACCAGCCTCCTAGTCAAATGTTACTACATTATCCTAGCTGTCTCAACTACGTGACCTTTTCTTCTGAGAGATGAGCCTAGCTATGTAACCACAGTGAAATTCTGCTATATTTCCGGTGCCAATTGAAGACCTTCCTCTTTCAACAAGCCTTTTAAGTCGAGACCTTATCCCAGTCTGTGTCTGTGTTGGAATTGCTTTTTAATATGTTTTTAAACCTTCTTTTTAAAAATGTTTTTAATATTTTTTTTTAAAAAAAGATGTTTTGAAAGCTTTTTTAAAAAATGTATTTTAAAGTCTGTTTTAATGATGTTTTAAAGTGTTTTTGTTTGCCATCCTGGGCTCCTGCTAAGAGGAAGGGTGGGATATAAATCAAATAATAAATAAATTAGGCTCCTGTGGTCTTAGATGTATATTACTAGAGATCAATTTGGTATCCAGGATTTGTGATTCTGGAAGAATCCCAACAAAAAAACAGTCCAGGAAAACATTAAAGAAAAATGTTTTAAAAAAACAAAACAGCGATTTCTGAACCAGTGCAAGATTGTCACAAGCAGCAAAAATGGAATCTATAAACAAAGTTTTCCTCTCTGCATGTGTTTCAGAGAAGACAAAAGTTATAGCACTAAAAGACAATGGAGTCCAGAGGAAAGAAGTACTACTCCTCTCTCTTCCCCCAGCAACCCAAATACCCCTTTCTTCATTGCTGATTGGCTCCTTTTTCATGCCCCCCCTCGTTCACAACTAAATTTGGTTCTGCTCTTGGTAAATGACAGGTCACAGGTAAAACTCCTGCAGAAACATTTTCCATTGTTTTAGGGGGGTTGGGGTTGGCATGATTCCAAACCTTATCAGGGTCTAGGGAGCCTCATGTGGCTCACCTAGCACTGCTAGTCACATGGGGTAACAAATCATGTCCCTTCTCCATATTAAATGCATTGTCCTAGTTCAAGCAAGATCTTGCCACCATATCTGCTGCTTCTCACAGAGTCTCTCAACCAAAGTTTTCTTCCGTTCCATTCCACAGCTTCTGGAGTGATCACCTTCACCATATGCACAGATTTGCCCGCAAAACTGAGGCCACTAACACAGGGAATGCAGCAACGTTCTTGCAGAAATTCTGGATCTTACCAGGAATGTCATGAGCCTAGGCACGGACCCCTCTTCCAATCCTTGTGGACAGGATCTAGGCGGTCACAGCGCTGCTCTCATCCTGATGCAAGCATGGCAGTGCCCACCTCAACTCAGCAAACTGCCACCACCACCTCTTCTTGTGCCCAAAAGGCAAACACTTACCTTTGGGCAGAGGAAGGATGAGAGAGAGAGAGAAGGAACAGATTCTCCCAGGCTGCAGTTAAGCATCTCTTCCCACTGCACAGCATTCCCACCAAGGAGAAGGTGCACAGTGTCAGTTATCTCATGGGGATTCAGGAGAAGATGCCCTGCTAGGGCTTAGGAGCCCATGCCTTCTCCTCGCCTGCTACAAGGTAAGTTTTTTGGTCTTGGGACAGCGGACAGCAGCCAGGATGGGCACTTGTCAAGTGTTTGCAATGAATGATTGAAAAGCCTCCAAGAACGCAGGAAAGTGCCTTCTAGCAGGTCAGACTCTTCGTCCATCTAGCCCAGCAGTGACTACTCATACTAGGAATGGATTTCCAGGACCTCAGGCAGGGGAAAGGCCTTTCCCATCAGCTGCCACCTGTTCTTTCCACACACCCCAAAATGTCAGGAATTGAACCCAGAATCTTCTGCACGTAAGGCAGGTACTCTCCCTGAGCTACAGTCCCTGCCCTCCCATCCAGAGCACACGGCCTGGACACCAATTTTCAAAACAGCATCCACAGAGTGCAGGGATCAAGGACACAAAGAATGAGCTTAAACCTTGAACCTTTGCCAGTTACGAGGAAAAAAAGGTGTCCTTACCTAGAGAGGCCACCATGTCATAAATCTCCTTCATGACTTCCCTATGCAGAGCTCTTTGGCTGGGATCCACCAGAGCCCATTCCTCCTCCGTGAAATACACGGCCACCTCCTCAAAGGTCACCAGACTCTGGAAGGAAAAGAAGAAAACAGGATTTCTCCAACAATTTTTTTTTGGGGGGTGTCCTGGAAACCCAGGCCAGTTAGCTTAACCACAATTCTCAGTGGTGCCCCCCCTTATGGTACCTTCACCCCAGAGACGCACGCCTGTTGCCATCATTATCTATCGTTAGGCACCAGGCAAAACATTCCTCTTCTCCCAGACATTAGGCTCTTACATTTTTCAGGGCTTTTGACATTGTAGCCCCTTTTAGCAGGAGGGTTGTTCCATCATCTTACCCATGTATTGTATGTTTTAACTTTTTATTTGTGTTCATTTTATATTGATTTTAATCTTTTTTATTTTACGTCACTTTGGGTTCATTTCTATGAAGGGACTAATAAATTTAATAAATAAATAACTATTCTGGGTAAATTGGTGGAAAACATTTTGTTTTTATAAATCTATCAGTTTTTCATAGTTACAAGCATATAACCAGGTCATCACCTATGAAATGTACAAACCTCTCGGTGTTTTACAAGAAAACCTTTTGACAACCCTCCACTCTCTCTATCCCCTCCCGCCAAAAACAGGCAATCTGTATAGTATGATCTTCCCACACATGTCCATTAAATCATCTTGACCAACATATTTCCTTCCTTTCTTTTTTTTAATCCTTCAATCTGCAGGTTCTCTTAGGATATCGTTCCACAAGTGTCCACGAGTGGAAGGTGGATCCCTTTAATGTTCTTTGCTTTCTATCTATTGAATAAAACAATACCCGTTGTTTATGAATTTGTCACAGTCTGTTTCCTAGTTACCTAGTTTCAGACACTGTGGTAGCTTTTCCATTAAAGCTATCTTCCATACATTGCGTAACCATTGTTTTCAAATGTGGAGAGGGCAAAATGGGGAAGAACTTCTGGCCGAGTGAAGACGCTGAGGCAGAATACTAAATAGGCACGGGGGGGGGGGGCAGAGAGGAGGGAAACAGGAAAAATCAACTTGCAGTTGTAGAGAGGCGAAGTGCTGTGAAAGAGAAACAGGAGCTATGAAGCACTCCTAAAAACAGCCTGTGGTCTGAAGGCACATAAGGCCAGCTCCCTGCTGAAGCTAAGTAGGGTCAGGTCTGGTCAGTGCCTGGATGGGAGACCGTCTGGGAACTATATGGAAGCCGCCTTGGGTTTCTATCGTGGAAAGAAAGGCGGGGTAGAAATGTAATAAATAAATAAATTATAAACATGGATTCAACTCATTTGAAATGTGGTGTTGGAGGAGAGCGTTGCACATACCATGGACTGCGAAAAAGACCAATAATTGGGTGTTAGAACAAATTAAACCAGAACTGCCACTAGAAGCTAAAATGATGAAACTGAGGTTATCATACTTTGGACACATCATGAGAAGACATGACTCACTAGAAAAGACAATAATGCTGGGAAAAACAGAAGGGAGTAGAAAAAGAGGAAGGCCAAACAAGAGATGGATTGATTCCATCGAGGAAGCCACAGACCTGAACTTACAAGATCTGAACAGGGTGGTTCATAACAGGTGCTCTTGGAGGTTGCTGATTCATAGGGTCACCATAAGTCTAATCGACTTGAAGGGACATAACAGCAGCAACAACAACAAAAAATGGATAATCTGTACCTCAGAAGGAAGTTTTGATTCTGGCCTGGAGAGGCTTTAAGAGAGACTCCATTATACCGGAGGGGGGAGGGTGGAATATGGATTTCAAGGAAGTTCCAGCTCAAATATAGACAAGTCCATAATTGCATGTGCACTTTTGTTTTTTACCAGACCCTATTAACCATGTCAGTTTGTGACCTTGCAGTGCCAAAAGTTAGGAGAGAAAAGGGCATCTTCTTTCAGAGGCCCTCCCGATTCAACACGGAGGGGCATGTTACTGAGCTCAGTTGGGGGGGGGGGGAAATCCACAGAATTCATTAGAAAAGACAATAATGGTGGGAAAAACAGAAGGGAGTAGAAAAAGATTCCTGAACTTACAAGACCTAGACTTACAAGATCTGAACAGGGTGGTTCATGACAGATGCTGTTGGAGGTATCTGATTCAGGCTCCTGTGGACTTTTATGTTTATTAATGGAGATCAGTTTGGTGTCCAGGATATAGGATGCAGGGAAAGTCCATGCAGATAATTGTTGTTGTTGTTATGTCCCTTCAAGTCGATTACGACTTATGGCAACCCTATGAATCAGTGACTTCCAAGAGCATCTGTCGTGAACCACCCTGTTCAGATCTTGTTTCATCATGTTAGCTTCTAGTGACAGTTCTGTTTAGTTCTAACACCCAATTATTGTGCCTTTGTTGTTGTTGTTATGTGCCTCCAAGTCGATTATGTCTTATGGCGACCCTATGAATCAGTGACCTCCAAGAGCATCTGTCATGAACCACCCTGTTCAGATCTTGTAAGTTCAGGTCTGTGGCTTCCTTTATGGAATCAATCCATCTCTTGTTTGGCCTTCCTCTTTTTCTACTCCCTTCTGTTTTTCTCAGCATTACCTTCTCTAGTGAATTACATCAACCCCTAAAACAAAAGAAGCCAATAAGCCATCAAGAAAAAGGTTTCTGAGATGTTGGGGAACAGAGAGAAGTGGCACTTTCTTCCCCGGACTGCATCTTAGCTTCATCCTTTTTCTAATGTCTTTTCAAGATGATTTCTTCTTTGGAACACTCAGGAAAAAAAAACTTTGCTTTTAGGATACAATATGCAGACGATACCATACTACTAGCAGAAAACAGTAATGATTTGAAATGAATGCTGATGAAAGTTAAAGAGGAAAGCACAAAAGCAGGACTACAGCTGAACGTCATGAAGACTAAAGTAATGACAACAGAACATTTATGTAACTTTACAGTTGACAATGAGGACATTGAACTTGTCAAGGATTATCAATACCTCGACACAGTCATTAACCAAAATAGAGACAATAGTCAAGAAATCAGAAGAAGGCTAGGACTGGGGAGGCCAGCTGTGAGAGAACTAGAAAAGGTCCTCAAATGCAAAGATGTATCACTGAACACCAAAGTCAGGATCATTCAGACCATGGTATTCCCGATCTCCATTTATGGATGTGAAAGTTGGAGAGTGAAAAAAGCGGATAAGAGAAAAATCAACTCATTTGAAATGTGGTGTTGGAGGAGAGCTTTGCTTATACCATGGACTGTGAAAAAGACCAATAATTGGGTGTTAGAACAAATCAAACCAGAACTGTCACTAGAAGCTAAAATGATGAAACTGAGGCTATCAGACTTTGGACACATAATGAGAAGACACGATTCACTAGAAAAGACCATAATGCTGGGAAAAACAGCAGGGAGTAGAAAAAGAGGAAGGCCAAACAAGAGATGGATTGATTCCATAAAGGAAGCCACAGACCTGAACTTACAAGATCTGAATAGGGTGGTTCACGACAGATACTCTTGGAGGTCACTGATTCATAGGGTCGCCATAAGTTGTTATCGACTTGAAGGCACATAACAATTTTCTGCGTGGACTTTCCCTGCATCCTATATCCTGGACACCAAACTGATCTCCACTAATATACATAAAAGTCCACAGGAGCCTGATTCCTGCAATTTCCCTTTTGATTGGTAGCTATGCTCATCTCTCACATTAAAAGGCCATGTAATAGAGACAACCGAGACAATGCAGTAACATTTCACGAGGGGCTAGTGGCGTTTGGGTGGGATCCAGCAATGCTTAAGTTCTACTTAATTTTAATCTTGCATATTGGTCCTCTCAGTAGAGTCACATTTGTAAGTTATGTTGCATATTCATATTCTATTTTGTTTTCTCTATCCAAGATTCATCCAGGTACAAAAAGCTGTTGATTTCTGTTGGATATTATTACGCTCATATCCTTCATACGTTGAAATGCACACACTGGTCTCCGGCGGATGTATTAAAAATAAATCTCCCCAAACAGACTTTAGCCTCTCTGGACCTGTCTGGTCACCGCCCTCTTGCCCGTTGGGGCAAATGAAGAACTTCATTTTCAGGATGCACCCAGGCTGAGTCTCTGTCCTTCCCCGATGCTCGGGCCCTTACCTGACGGGGTTGCACGGCAGCTGTTCTTGCTTCGCCCCAAGGAAGAGATGGCGGTGCCTCTAATGCCATTGCACCGCCTGCAGGGGAGATGAAGGAGGACTTGCAAACTTGGCCGCCTCTCACAGATGTTGCCACGACACACTTTTAAAGTCAGGAGCAGCTCTCAAGCGGGGTCATACCGGTGCCTACAGGGGAGGACCAGGTGATGGGAGGAATTTCATTGTTTATACAAATTTGAGTTTCAGGAGTTTTAAATATCATAACCTGCCTCAGTCTTCTGGGTAACTGCTCTACATAAATGGTCCTATGGCCATAGAGGCCATACAGGTTCCGTTCCGGACTGCCGCCATAAAGCGGAAATTGCCGTAAAGCAGAACCCATTGAGGATAATGGGGCACGTTGCATGAAAATGCCGCAAAATGGCACAGAAGCACAAAACTGGCTTTAAAACGGGGAGTTTCCCCTAATTGAAAGCCGCCACATAAGCGGAACGCCGGAAAGCGAAGCGCCGGTAAGCGGGGCCCTACTGTACTACACGGAACACACCCAATCTGGTCTGATCTTGGAAGCTCAGCAGGGTCAGGCCTGGTTAGTACTTGGATGGGAGACAGTCTGGGAATACCAGGTGCCGTAGGCTTAGAGGACGGCAATGGTAAACCACCTTTGAATACCTCTTACCACAAACACCCTATGAATATATCCAAAAAAGATTCATAGGGTCGCCATAAGTTGTAACGGACTTAAAGGGATATAACAGCAACTACATAAATGGAATTGGATGTCACATTCCTGTGTTTCTTTTCTTCATGCTCGGTTTACGTCTAGATGCAATGGGTCTTCACATTTAGGACCTAAATCTCTTTCAGACCCCTCCCCAGTTTCTTCCAGACTGCCTGGGAAGTTCTCCCTTCCTTCATCACACTCCCTCACCAGTTAATCCATCCGAGGGTTTGAAGAATTACTTGCAAAACGCCTACTTTAAGAGCAGCAGGACACTTTATGGGTATCAGCCACACGTATAATTAGCTCACTACAACTTCCATCATCCCTGACCACTGGCCAAGATATATGGACAACATATGGAGGGCACCAGGTTGCAGAAGGCTGCTCCAAGTTGAGCAGGCAGTGCACAAGGTGGAAAGCTTAATAGCTTTCTTGCTTACCTTATAGGGTTGTACTTAGGGCAAGTGAGAAAAGAAGTTTGTTTGTTTTTTACTCCTTATAGTTTTATCAAAGATATATCACTGAACGCTAAAGTCAGGATCATTCAGACCATGGTATTCCCGATCTCTGTGTATGGATGTGAAAGTTGGACAGTGAAAAAAGCTGAGAAGAGAAAAATCAACGCATTTGAAATGTGGTGTTGGAGAAGAGCTTTGCGCATACCATGGACTGCAAAAAAGACAAATAATTGGGTGTTAGAACAAATTAAACCAGAACTGTCACTAGAAGCTTAAATGATGAAACTGAGATTATCATACTTCGGACACATAATGAGAAGACATGATTCATTAGAAAAGATAATAATGCTGGGAAAAACAGAAGGGAGCAGAAAAAGAGGAAGGCCAAACAAGATATGGATTGATTCCATAAAGGAAGCCACAGACCTGAACTTACAAGATCTGACCAGGGTGGTTCATGACGGATGCTCTTGGAGGTCACTGATTCATAGGGTCGCCATAAGTCATAATCAACCTGAAGACACATAACAACAAGAATTAGTTTTATATTTCTGCCAAGACCTCCGTCTTATTTTGACACCCCCTCCCACCCTCCTTTTGTTTTTGCAGCAACATTGTCGCTGGGCCAAGGTCCCCAGCTGAATTTCACTCCTGAGCAGGGATTTGAACCTGGGTCCCTTTCGACTTAGTTCAGTATTTAAATCATAGGTATTCTTACTAAGACACACACACACGCATGTGCTTGCACAGATGTGCAGGCAGTGAACGCCCACAAGTTATGCCCATACAAAGTTTTGCACTCTTTATCCTGACAACAATCCTGCGAGGTAGGCTGGGCTGGAAAATAGCCCATGCCCCAAGGTCACCCACTGAGATTTCTAGCTGACTGGGGAATTGATTCTGGAGCTCCCTAGAGAGGACTTTTTTGGAGAGGGGGAGTTCTGAATTTTTCTGGGATTTTTCCCTAGCCCTCCATATTTCTTCTCACAGGTCGAAGCCCAGCACTCTGCAACCTCCTTGACTACTCTATGTTTGGATGTTGAAGAACCTTCCACCTTCTGCATGGCTAACAGAGTAGCCTATTCTAAGGATCGTATCCACTACTTGGATCATGGGACCCAGACAGCTCCTCATGAGGGAATATGGCCTGCAAGCTGGGAAAGAGCCTTCCGCCCGTCTCCAGCCACCAAATTCTATGCAGGCTCTCACCCTGGCCTACTTTGCAGAGTTGTTGTGGTGAGCATTGCTCCGGCATTGCGTTTTGGACCCTTTACAGTGCTAGGAGGCTCTCCGGCCAAGGCAGATGTTTAGTGGCGAGGCCAGGCAGGGGCAAGGCTGTTTCCTACAGTTCTGGGGCATACGACAACTCCCCCCCCCAGTAATGCTGTTTCCCCACTCAATCAGCCCCTTATCTATGGATTCCAAGAGGGGAACTGGGGAGGGGGGCTATTCTCCACCTCCCCCCAAAAGCAAATCCTTGGTGCCCCAACTTCACCCCAACTCCTCTCCCGGGATCAGCATTTTCCTTGCCAAGGAATCCCACAAGGCCTAGTTATCTTCCTGTTGTCTGTCTGTTCCACCCCCTCTGCCCCTCGCCCCAATTTAAAACCTCCTTCTCTCTTGGAGTCCAAAGGCTCCTCTCCCCCAGTTCTGGGGCACAAGGGGGCAGAGGAACGGCAAGGGGGCTTTCCCACTGTTGGAGGCACTCTAGTGTTGGGATGTCTCCAGCCCTGGGGGCATCCAAGGGGCAGCTGGGCAGGCATCTGCTTTAATTTGGATTCCTGCATCGAGCGGGGGGGTTGGACTGGATGGCCTTACAGGCCCCGTCCAACTTAAAAGAACAAAGGTTATTTCGACCACTGTCTCCCATCAAGTTGAATGGAAAGAAGTGCTCCCTTCTCGGGCTCTTATTGGGCACCAACCCTGGAGCCATTCAAGAAGCAGGTGGGCACCTGTCAGGTCTGCTTTAAGTTGGATTCCTGCAGCGAGCAGGGGGGGGGGTTGGACTCGATGGCCTTCCAGGCCCTTTCCAACTGTACCCGTCTATGATTCTACCTGGAGATGCCATTTGCGATTGATCCCGGGACTGTGTCAGATGCCACCACTCAGCACAGCAACCCCCCCCCCAAAAGGGGGTGCTTCCACTGCACCAAGCACCCCTTCTCACCCTCCCCGGGCTCCATACTCCCTGGGGAGGGGGCGGCTTGCAAAAAGGACATCGCGATGCAACCGCCGCAGCGGCTGGGGCCGCGCTTTGCAGCGGGGTTGCATGGATCAGGACCCCCTACGCATGGAGTCCCAGGGGGGAAAGGGCGCGGGGAGTGGGGCTATCCCCTCGATTTTTCTCAGCCCCCCCCAAAGCAAACCCTCCTCCTCTCTCCCCCCCCCCGCAACGTTGCACCTCTTTCTCCTCTGCACGATCCAGCCTCCCTCTTTTCCATACGAATATGAATGGAGACTCCCCCACACACACTTCCCCTTCCCATCTCCTCCCTAAAACTTCCTGCCTCTCTAGGAGCCACAGCTCGGTTCCTTGACCCATGGGAGAAGCCCCCTCCTCCCCAATCTGCAAGGCGGGGATTTGGGCCGCCTCCCCAAATATACAGCCCTCCCGCATGTTCCCAAGTCTTCCCTTTTTGGGACCCCCTTTTGCTCTTCCTCCCCTGTTGAAAGGGGCCGCACAACGGGGGATCTTTCCCCCCCCTCCATCATTCAGAGGGCAGATAATTGGGGCTGGGGGAGTTAGAATGGCCAGCAGGCCTGGCTAGGGTCTCACCCTCTCCCCTCAAGTCAGCTGCAAGGGGAACCTCTCCCTGCCCCTCTCGTCCTTACCAGTAGTATAATGGCTTATTTAGAAGCGCAGAGGGTCCCTTCATGATAGACACAGCTACCACCCAGGGTTGAGAATGCAGTTCCTTGCTAATGCCTTCTCCCACAACAGCAGAAGTCCCTAGGAGCCAATCTTCATGAAAGGGGGAGCGTGTTAGCTACTGAGAAGAGTCTTCTCTTTGGCTGACTCATCTCCTTTCCCTTGGATTAGCTTCATTCAGCAGGAAAAGAGAAGGAAGCATGTAAGAAGACTCTTCTCAGTGGCTAACACACTCCCCTTTCATGCTGATTGACTCATAGGTTGCTGGAGAAGTTGGGGCCCTGCTGGCCTTTCTGACTGAGGACTTTGTTGATAGCTTGTTATTATTCCAACTGACACTGCAGTTTGGAGAACTGCAGTTTGCCTTTTTTCTCTAAGAAGTTGTCTTGCAGGGAGTGTGACTGTGGGCCTGCATAGAAGAAACTGATGGGGGGGGGGAAACACCACTGGGATGTGTTACAGACACTTGAGAACAACATTTAAGAACCAAAACCGTTCCAATACTATATTTTAACAACACTTTCACAACCAAAATGCCATCTGGAACAAAACAGCCCAGAACAGCAACTTCCCAGCAAGCCAGGCATACCAAATTCACCAGTCACACATGACTAGATTACATTAATGCAATAAGTTGCAAAAGTTCCATGGAAGCCATGCTCTGATACCCATTCCTGGCTAGACTTAGTCCTAGACTTCCACATTACAGTACATTCTTCTTCAAGATTATCAATGCCTTGGCACAGTCATTAACCAAAAGGGAGACAATAGTCAAGAAATCAGAAGAAGGCTAGGACTGGGGAGGGCAGCTGTGAAAGAACTAGAAAAGGTCCTCAAATGCAAAGATGTATCACTGAACACCAAAGTCAGCATCATTCAGACCATGGTATTTCCGATCTCTATGTATGGATGTGAAAGTTGGACAGTGAAAAAGGCGGATAAGAGAAAAATCAACTCATTTGAAATGTGGTGCTGGAGGAGAGCTTTGCGGATACCATGGACTGCGAAAAAGACAAATAATTGGGTGTTAAACCAGAACTGTCACTAGAAGCTTAAATGATGAAACTGAGATTATCATACTTTGGACACATCATGAGAAGACCTGATTCACTAGAAAAGACAATAATGCCAGGAAAAACAGAAGGGAGTAGAAAAAGAGGAAGGCCAAACAAGAGATGGATTGATTTCATAAAGGAAGCCACAGACCTGAACTTACAAGATCTGAACAGGGTGGTCCATGACAGATGCTGTTGGACGTCACTGATTCATAGGGTCACCATAAGTAGTAATCAACTTGAAGGCACATAACAACAACAAAGGCACAACTTGCAATTCAACTTAGGTAGCTGGGACCATAACCTTGTTGTTGTGTAAATTTGTATTTTTGTTAAGCAGAGAATAACAGTGGTCTGAAATGCATGTGTCTGAATGAACCTGATTTAATGTTCAGTGAGGCGTCTTTGCATTTGAGGACCTTTTCTCATAGCTGTCCTCCCCTGTCCTAGCCTTCTTCTGATTTCTTGACTATTGTCTCCATTTTGGTTAATGACTGTGCCAAGGTATTGATAATCCTTGACAAGTTCAATGTCCTCATTGTCAGTTTTGAAGTTACATAAATCTTCTGTCAAGAGAAGAGAAAATGACGGAGGAATTTGGGATTGTTTGCTACCCATCCTTTGCCTTGCCAATTCCCTCTGAATGTTGGCATCCATCTGTCTTGCAGAAAGAAGCCCAAGTCTCTTCTTGGAATAAACTTTTTTTGGTCTTCATTTGCTGAGCATAATATTTACAGACCAAAGGACTGGCTACCTTCTCATGGTCCCAGCTCCTCAAATCCAGCCCTTGCTAGCCTGAAGAAAGGAATTCACAGTGGAGCTAATCAATCCTCTTGGAGGAAGGCCTGGAGATGGGGCAAAACTCAGCCGGCCCTGAAGCAGAAAGGAGCCCTGCTGCAAGACCAGTTGGGAGCTTTGTGGAATTCTGGGAAAGGAACGTGCAAAAGATCCTGGGAGAGGGCAATGGCAGCTCAGACCTCCAGCGCCAACCCTTCAGGGAGTTTTGCTACCAGGAGGCTGAGGGGCCCCAAGAGGTCTGCAGCCGGCTCCACCACCTTTACCGTCAGTGGCTGAAGCTGGAGAAGCACATGAAAGCTCAGATGCTGGACCTGGTGGTCCTGGAGCAGTTCCTGACTGTCCTCCCCCCGGAGATGGAGAGCTGGGTCAGGGAGTGCGGAGTGGAGAGCAGTTCCCAGTCGGTGGTCCTGGCAGAATAATAATAATAATAATAATAACAATAATAATAATAATAATAATAAATTTTATTTGTTGGTCGCCTATCTGTCCAGGTTAGTGGACACTCTAGGCGACTTACGATAATAGAAGCAGTACATAATATACAACATCATAAACCAGCAAACATAATCATAATCAATTTAAAAGCAATTCCAGTTAAAACATCATAAAAAAATTAATCCTCCCCAATTCTATAGGCCCGCCTGAACAGCCAGGTTTTTAAGGCTTGGCGAAGGCTTCCTCCTGAGCCAGGCCGAGGGGAAGAGGCAGGAAGAGGAGCAGGTGTGAGAGAGTATTTGCTAGATATTATCCGGAGCAAGAATGTCCTTGCCCAAAGGCCCGTGGTTCTTTATTTGTGGGGCAGGCCCTCCATGGGGGAATTGCAAGATGCTTGAAAGGGGTGAACCATAACGCTCAAGGGTGGGAGGAGGTCCTTCAGCTCCTAGGGCCAGAAGCACCTTTTTCCTAGGAGTAGAGGGTTAGTAATCCTCTGCAGCGGTACCTGGTGCCCATTCTGACTGGGGGGGGAGGCAGAAGGTGGGGAGCCCAAACAGTAAGTGGAGGCGGAGCCAACTAATTCTAGTTTTTTGCCTCATCCACCTCCTTGCTGAGTTCTATGGAGAAGCACTGAGACCAATGAGCCGCATTCTCCCACCCTGGGCCTAAACTAAAATGTAAATACCACTTTCCAAGGAGAAAATTCTCCCGCCCTGGGCCTTTGCCTGCGCCTGGCCTTTGCTAACTCCTCTTTCCTGGCTGGGATTTCTACTCCTCTTTCGGGTGCAGGAGGAGGCAGCAGTGGGCTGCGGTTTCCTTGGGGCAGAGACCACTCCGTCAGACGCTGCACAGAGCCTGCTCTTCAGGGGGATAGTGCAGGAGGGTGACGGAGGGGCCACCACCCCGGGTAAGGACTGTGGTGGTGCCCCCCCCATCTCAAACATGCCTGAAATCCATGGGCTGCTTTTATTTATTTATTTATTTATTAAATTTATTAGTCGCCCGTCTGGCTGGCTGTCCAGCCACTCTGGGCGACGTACAAGATAAAAACAATACATTAAAACGTTAAAATTTAAAACCATAACAGTAAAAACCTAACCCACCCCAAAAGCCTGCCTGAAAAGCCAGGTCTTCAAGGCCCGGCGGAAGCTCATCATAGAAGGGGCATGGCGGAGATCATTTGGGAGAGAGTTCCACAGGGTGGGGGCCACTATTGAAAAAGCCCTCTCTCTAGTCCTCACCAGTCTAGCTGTTTTCACCGGTGGGATCGAGAGAAGGTCTTCTGACGCTGATCTTGTTGAGCGGCATCCTTGACGATGCTGGAGGCGCTCCTTCAGATAGACTGGGCTAAAACCGTATAGGGTTTTAAAGGTCAAAACCAACACCTTGAACTGGGCCCGGTAAACAACCGGTAGCCAGTGCAACTCCTTCAGCACTGGAGTGATGTGATCTTGCCAGCGGCTGCCTTTAATCAGACGAGCCGCCGCATTCTGTACCAGTTGCAGCTTCTGGACCGTTTTCAAGGGTAACCCTATGTAGAGCGCATTACAGTAGTCTAGGCGAGAGGTGACCAAGGCATGTACTACCGGTGGGAGCAGATGGTTGGGAAGGTAGGGGCGCAGCCTCTGTATCAGATGGAGTTGATACAGCACCGCCCGGCTCACAGCCGAGACTTGAGCCTCCATGGTCAGCTGGAAGTCAAGAATGACCCCCAGGCTGCGGACCTGGTCTTTCAGGGGCAATCGTACCCCATTGAGCACCAGGTCCACATCCCCCAGCCTTCCCTTGTCTCCCACAAACAGTACCTCGGTTTTGTCAGGGTTCAGCTTCAGCTTATTCCTTCCCATCCTGCCACTCACCGACTCCAGGCACTTGGACAGGGTTTCTACAGCCAACCTCGGTGAAGATTTAAATGAGAGATAGAGCTGCGTGTCATCCGCATACTGATGACATTGCAGCCCAAATCTCCTGATGATTGCCCCCAGCGGCTTTATATAGACGTTGAACAGCATCGGGGAGAGGATAGAACCCTGTGGCACCCCACAAGTGACAGGCTCCTGTTGAAGAGCCTCTGTGGGGAGGGCGTTCTTTTAAGCAGGTCCATCACTTGGGGGTGCTGCTGGACCCAACGTGGCTTTGGTGGCTACGGGTGCCGTTTTCCATCTCCAGCTGGTCCACCAGCTTCGCCCCCTTTTGGACAGAGAAGAGTTGGTCACAGTATTCCACGGTCTGGTAACTTTTCCAGACTGGATTATTGGCAATGCGCTTTACATGGGGCTGTTCTTGAAGACAACTTGGAAACTTCAGCTGGTCCAAAATGTAGCAGCCAGATTACTGGCTGGGGTTCCCTTAGATATCATATAACCCCTGTTTTAAAACAGCTGCATTGGTGGCCGGTTTGTTACTGGGATGCAATCTAAGCTGCTCACGCTGGTGTTTAAAACCGTAAATGACTTAGGCCCCAAATATCTCAAAGGCCGCCTCCTTCCCTACAGACGCTCTTCTGCATTCAGATCTGCAGAGAGCGGCCTTTTGGTAATTCCATCGCCCTCAGATGCTCAGGGTGTGTGTGGCCCAGGAGAGAGAACTCTCTGAGGAGGCCCCTTTGCTGGGGAATTCCTCCAGGCCCCTCTATTGTGTAGTTTCCGTCATACACTGAAGATTCACCTCTTTATCCTGGCCTTTGACACCTGATATATATATTTTTCAGGACTCACCCTAGTCTTCATATATATATGAACTGAGTGCCAAAAATATAACCACTCTCTTTGCATGAAAAGAAATAAAAATAAGGAAAAGTGGAAACCTTAGATCTGGAATTATCTGTAGTTTCTGCCACACAACACATCAAATTATCAGACCCTTAATGCTTCCTTGTATTTCAGATAAAGCAGTTTCTAGATTATAAAAGAAAAGATCAGGAGGACAGATGCACACATTTGCATATCATGTTAAATATATTTTTTATGAAATCTAAAGCTGCAATCCTAAACAGGATTGCATGGGAGTAAATCCCATTGAACTCAATTAGCATGTCAATTATAGAATCATAAAATCGTAGAACAATAGAGTTGGAAGGGGTCTGTAAGGACATTGAGCCCAACCCCTTGCTCAGCGCAGGAATCCCAAGTTAAAGCATACCTGAGAAGTGGCTGCTGCTTAACTGCGTTCAGTGTTGGAGAGCCCACTACCTCCCTAGGTCATTGGTCCCGTTGTTGTACCGTTGTAATAGTTAGAAAGGTTTTCTGATGTTCAATCAAAACTTGAGTCCATTATTCCTTGTGTTGCACTCTGGAATGATCGAGAAGAGATTCTGGCCCTCTTCTGTATGACAATCTTTAAAGAAGAACGCTATCATATCTCCCCTCAATTTTCTTTTCTCTAGGCTGAAGATGTCCAGTCCTTTCAGTCTGTCCTCATAGGGCTTTGTTTCAAGTCCCCTGATCATCCTGGTTGCCCTTCTCTGAACCTGTTCCTGTTTGTCTCCAAACGCCGCCTAGAGTGGCAGATTATTTGGCCAGATAGGCGGCCTAAAAATAAATTATTATTATTATTATTATTATTATCCTTCTTAAAGTGCAGTGTCCAGAGGGAGACACAGTACTCAAGGAGCTGAATTGCAGCAAAAGTCTAGAGGACACAATGTTGGGCACCTCTGAATGACAGAAATGTAACAGAAATGGTACCAGTCATCCTTTGCATGTTCATTTCAATAAATAAATATACAAATAAATAAATAAATAAATTTGACTGTCCTATAAGGTTAAACAACAATAACCCCCTCAAGAGCAATGGTGTAAATCACAATTATTTCTATAAAGCACAATTTATTTATGTGTTTTTAAAACAAAACATCTTTTAAAACATCTGAAAAACAATTGCAATACCCATCCCCATCCCCTTCCAATCCCCCCCTTCCCCTTCCCCCTCCTCCCCTCCCTCTCCCCTTCATTCTTCCCTTGGTCAGTTTTATCTGTCTTTAGCAAGATTGCACAGAAGTCAATACCAATGAACTCTATAAGCATGCAAATGATCAAACCTGCCCTCCCCTCCCCCTTCCTTTGCCCCCCTCCAATACGCTCCTTCCCCTTACCAGTCCTCCTCCTCCTCCCACATGGTCAGTTTTTCCTATCCTAACCAAGATTGTATAGGAGTAAATCCCATTGAACTCAATAAGCATGCAAATGATCAGACCTGCTTTCCCTCTCGCCTCTCCCTGCCTCCTCTGCTCCTCTCTTCATACTGAATTCAATAAACATGCCAATAATCAAACCTGTCCTCCCCCACCCCTCCCCCTCCTGCGTGCTCCCATCCTAGTCCTCTCCTCTGCGTTTCCTCCCCACCCTCCTCCTCCTCTGTGGTCAGTTTCACCTATCATAAGCATGACTGCAGGGGAGTAAATCCCACTCAACTCAATAAGCATGTAAATGATCAATCCATTCTCAGCAAGCTTGCACAGGATCCCATTTCTTACCTCCCGGATTAAAAAGCAGGGAAATTCACTAATAGGCAAAAAACCTTGCAGTTTAAGAACATACCTATAGCCAACAGATATTTCTTTCACACTTTAAAAAGCAGGGAAATTGGACAGCTATAGTGAATGCAGCAGGGGAGCAGGAGACCTGACCTCCTCTCTGAGATATTGGACTGCCCTACAAACTGGTCAAAATGCAAACACCATTTGGGTTGCTCTTTCACAGTCCAATCCACTTCCTAATCCACTTCCAATCCACTTCCTAGTCTCAATGCATGGATGAGACGATGGTGTCGGGTGGAAGGGTTTGGATTTGTTGGGAACTGGGGAACATTTTGGGACAAGCCGGGCCTGTACAAAAGGGACGGGCTCCACTTGAACCAGAATGGAACCAGACTGCTGGCGCTTAACATTAAAAAGGTAGCAGAGCAGCTTTTAAACTGACTGAGGGGGGAAACCCGACAGGAGCTGAGGAAGGTCCGGTTCGGAATAAACCTCCCCCCTGGGATAAAAACCAAAGAAATGATGAAATTTTAAAAGAGGTAGGCCTAGAAGTAGGCATTGTGAGAGCAGGGGCACAGGATATCAATTCAGAAGAGCAAAATTACCACAGGCCAAACCACAAGTGCCAAAGACACTTGAAGAGAGACACTGCTTACAAGTGCCTGTACGCTAATGCTAGGAGCCTGCGAACCAAGATGGGAGAACTGGAGTGCTTGGTCTTAGAGGAGAGCATTGATATAGTGAGCATAACGGAGACCTGGTGGAATGGAGAAAATCAGTGGGATATGGTTATCCCTGGATATAAACTATATCGGAAGGACAGGGAAGGACGTATTGGTGGCGGAGTCACTCTATACGTGAAAGAAGGCATTGAATCCAGCAAGCTCGAAACCCCCAAAGAAGCAGACTCCTCCACAGAATCGTTGTGGGTGGTGATACCATGCCCCAGGAGGGACTTAATTCTGGGAACGATCTATCGTCCCCCTGATCAAAATGCTCAGGGAGACCTGGAGATGAGATATGAAATTGAGGAAGCATCCAAACTAGGAAATGTGGTAGTAATGGGTGACTTCAACTACCTGGACATAGACTGGCCGCATATGTGTTCCAGTCATGACAAAGAAGCAAAGTTTCTAGATATTCTAAATGACTATTCCCTAGACCAGTTGGTCATGGAAGCAACCAGAGGGACGGCAATCCTGGACTTAATCCTCAGTGGGGACCGGGACCTGGTGCGAGATGTAAGTGCTGTTGAACCGATTGGGAGCAGTGACCACAGTGCTATTAAATTAAACATACATGTAAATGGCCAATTGCCAAGAAAATCCAACACGGTCACATTTGACTTCAAAAGAGGAAACTTCACAAAAATGAGGGGATTGGTAAAAAGAAAGCTGAAAAACAAAGTCCAGAGGGCCACATCACTCGAAAATGCTTGGAAGTTGTTTAAAAACACTATATTAGAAGCTCAACTGGAGTGCATACCGCAGATCAGAAAAGGTACCGCCAGGGCCAAGAAGATGCCAGCATGGTTAACGAGCAAAGTCAAGGAAGCTCTTAGAGGCAAAAAGTCTTCCTTCAGAAAATGGAAGTCTTGTCCGAATGAAGAAAATAAAAAAGAACACAAACTCTGGCAAAAGAAATGCAAGAAGACAATAAGGGATGCTAAAAAAGAATTTGAGGAGCACATTGCTAAGAACATAAAAACCAACAACAAAAAATTCTATAAATACATTCAAAGCAGGAGACCATCTAGGGAGGCGATTGGACCCTTGGATGATAAGGGAGTCAAAGGTGTACTAAAGAACGATAAGGAGATTGCAGATAAGCTAAATGAATTCTTTGCATCTGTCTTCACAGTGGAAGATATAGGGCAGATCCCTGAACCTGAACTAACATTTGCAGGAAGGGATTCTGAGGAACTGAGACAAATAGTGGTAACAAGAGAGGAAGTTCTAGGCTTAATGGACAATATAAAAACTGACAAATCACCGGGCCCGGATGGCATCCACCCGAGAGTTCTCAAAGAACTCAAATGTGAAATTGCTGATCTGCTAACTAAAATATGTAACTTGTCCCTCGGGTCCTCCTCCGTGCCTGAGGACTGGAAAGTGGCAAATGTAACGCCAATCTTCAAAAAGGGATCCAGAGGGGATCCCGGAAATTACAGGCCAGTTAGCTTAACTTCTGTCCCAGGAAAACTGGTAGAAAGTATTATTAAAGCAAGATTAACTAAGCACATAGAAGAACAAGCCTTGCTGAGGCAGAGCCAGCATGGCTTCTGCAGGGGAAAGTCCTGTCTCAGTAAACTATTAGAATTCTTTGAGAGTGTCAACAAGCATATAGATAGAGGTGATCCAGTGGACATAGCGTACTTAGACTTTCAAAAAGCGTTTGACAAGGTACCTCACCAAAGACTTCTGAGGAAGCTTAGCAGTCATGGAATAAGAGGAGAGGTCCTCTTGTGGATAAGGAATTGGTTAAGAAGCAGAAAGCAGAGAGCAGGAATCAACGGACAGTTCTCCCAATGGAGGGCTGTAGAAAGTGGAGTCCCTCAAGGATCGGTATTGGGACCTGTACTTTTCAACTTGTTCATTAATGACCTAGAATTAAGAGTGAGCAGTGAAGTGGCCAAGTTTGCTGACGACACTAAATTGTTCAGGGTTGTTAAAACAAAAAGGGATTGCAAAGAGCTCCAAAAAGACCTCTCCAAACTGAGTGAATGGGTGGAAAAATGGCAGATGCAATTCAATATAAGCAAGTGTAAAATTATGCATATTGGAGCAAAAAAATCTGAATTTCACATATACGCTCATGGGGTCTGAACTGGCGGTGACCGACCAGGAGAGAGACCTTGGGGTTGTAGTGGACAGCACGATGAAAATGTTGACCCAGTGTGCGGGCAGCTGTGAAAAAGGCAAATTCCATGCTAGCGATAATTACGAAAGGTATTGAAAATAAAACAGCCGATATCATAATGCCGTTGTATAAATCTATGGTGCGGCCGCATTTGGAATACTGTGTACAGTTCTGGTCGCCTCATCTCAAAAATGATATTATAGAGTTGGAAAAGGTTCAGAAGAGGGCAACCAGAATGATCAAGGGGATGGAGCGACTCCCTTATGAGGAAAGGTTGCAGCATTTGGGGCTTTTTAGTTTAGAGAAAAGGCGGGTCAGAGGAGACATGATAGAAGTGTATAAAATTATGCATGGCATTGAGTAAGTGGATAGAGAAAAGTTCTTCTTGTTGGCATTAGGCCGTACTGCCTAAGGATGTTTTCATCAGGTTACAAGCATGTGTCTGAGGGAGCAGCGTTATCAGCTAAGACTGGCCTGGGAAACAGACACGTTGCCATGGTAATGGGTCATAACAGCTTGGGGAAAAGTGCTAACTCTTTTCTGATGCTGTGCTGTTCTGTCTGTGTCTTGTCTCTGAACTGAGAACTTCTACCGAAGGGGGGGGGGGAATGCTACAAGCCTTAATGTCTAAGTAAAGACTCTTAAACTTTCTCAAGCCTCTGAGATGATTCTTTACCATCTTACATCCTAACGTAACGTGTTGTTTCACGCGAGAACCGCCAAGCATCAACAGGGTTATGGGCCCAGATCCAGAGCGCGTTACACAGGAGTAAGTGGCTGGTCTGAACGGCAGACGGAGATCCAGAGGGCAGCGTGATTGATTGTGCCAGACAAAGGTGAGCAGAGATGGCTGCTGTAAACATGTCTGGAGGCATGCCAATGGAGATGCTTACAGAAAAGAATTATGGCAGTTGGAGGCCAAGAATGCGTGCTTTCCTGATAAAAGAGGATTTATGGGAAGCTATTGAAGGAACACCCCCTGCACCCCTTACAGCGGCCTAGATACGGAATGATGACAGGGCGCAGGCTTTTATTACTCTGGCTCTATCAGTCTCTCAACTGCTACACGGAGAGATGTTACAAACGCCAAACAGATGTGGGACGTGTTGGAGGCCCTTCATGTGCAACAGACCGCGGGATCTAGATTGTGTTTGGCACAGAAGCTGTACCAGATGCACTTCACGGGTGAGTGCGATATGAGTGAGCATCTCACGGAATTCAGACGCTTGTTTGCTGAGTTGACGGACCGAGGCTTCGAACACAGTGAACTTCAGAAGACCTATTTGATCCTGGCTTCACTCGATGGGAGTTAGAATACTTTTGTTATGGCAATGGAAGCTATGCCAGATGGGGGGCTGAATGTCGCCTTTATTGAGGAAAAACTGACCCAGGAATGGCAGCGGAGACAAGAGGCGCAGAAAAGTGCCGTGCCAAAGGAGGCAGTCGGAAGCAAGCAGGATTACAAGCAGGAGCAGCAGCGGCTAAAAGCTTGTTATATCTGCGGAGCTCGTGGGCATCTCCAGAGAGACTGTGCAGTCAGGCGCAACTCCAGGGACCGAGGCTGGAAGCAGGGAAGTGTGAACTTTGTTTGTAAACAGAAGCCTCAAGAGTTGGGACAAATTGACTGGATTATTGACAGTGGTGCGTCCCATGTATTAATCAAAGACAGGAGTTTGTTTTATATGTCTACAGATGAGCAGGACTTTGTTCAATTGGCGGATGGATTGCGGAAGAATGTGGAGGCTCGTGGACTGGTGAGATTTGATAAGCTTGGAATACTGTCAGATTGTTTGTTTGTACCAGAACTGTCTCATAACATGTTGTCTGTGAGAAAACTGACCAGTTGTGGGTTTTCAGTGTTATTTGACAGAGACAAATGTTATGTAATAAGGGGAGATCAAGTGTGCTTGCAGGGAAGCCTGAATGATTCACAGTTTGTAATAAAGAGCAGTCAAGCAGGGTGTGCTGTGTTAAATGCCGAGGCACAGACACATCAAGGCTGCGTCCATGAGTGGCATCAGAGGCTGGGGCATGCAAACTTTGACATGATTAAGAAAACCCCAATGCATAGTGAAAACATGCAGTGAAAAGACTGTGGGCAGCTAATGGATTGTGATGCATGCCATAAAGCGAAAATGACAATTGCACCCATAAACCGGGAGACTGAAAGCACGACATCAGCACCCTACCAGCTAGTTCATGTTGATTTATCAGGGCCAATAAACACTTCACGAGGAGGTGCCAAGTACTTTATGGTAGTGGTTGATGATTTTTCAAGATTTTGTCATGTTTTTTTGTTTAAGAGGAAAGATGAAGCAGAGCAGAAGCTGAAACTGTTCATTAAGAGAATCGAAACTCAACATGGCACCACGGTGGGGGCTATATGCTCAGACCAGGGAGGGGAATTTACAGGCAAAGCACTGGGTGATTTCCTCGAGACTAAGGGAATAAATCAGAGTTTCACAGCTCCATATGCTCCGTTTTCTAACGGGACTGCAGAGAGAAAAAACAGAGTGCTTCAGGAAGCAATGAGAGCCATGCTAATGGATTCCAATTTAGGGAACTCCTTCTGGGCAGAGGCAATAATGTATGCGAATTACATTCACAATATGGTGTTACATAGTGCAATTAAAATGTCACCCTACGAGAAACTCACTGGGAGAAAGCCGAAAGTGCAACACATTCAGAAATTCGGGGCACGTTGCTGGGTACACATACCACAAAACAAAAGAAGTGGCAAACTTGCACCCAGAGCACAACAGGGATTTGTTCTGGGGTTTCAGAATGCATATTTCAGAGTTTGGATACCGGAAACACAGCAATTAATTCTGAGCAGAAGCATTAAAGTCTCAGAAAAGCCTTGGGATCAAAGGCAAACAGTCATTCTCACAGGATCAGATGACGCACAAGCACCGGCATTGGCATTTAAACCAAGCCTAGATATAAAAGTGGAAGGCACACAAATTCCACTTAGGGATGCATTAAATGAACTCATTTGTGGGAAACGGAGAACAAAGAAATGTAAGGCTGAGGAAATGGAGTATCCTGAGCAAGCTGTGCCAAGCACCAGCTCAAACAGGGGGGCTGAGAGAGCAGAAGCTCCAGTGCCTTTGAGACGTTCTGAGAGATCTAACATTGGGAAACCGCCAGAAAGATTTACTGTGGGGTTAATAACCAGTCCAGGAATGCACAAAGAGGTTGACATGGACCCCGAAACACTGTATCTGACTTGTGTGCAACCGAAATTTGATTGAAATTTGAGATGTCCTGTAATGTACTGAACTGGAAATGTATGATGCAATGTATTGAAATGCATTACTTTGTATTGTAGACATGTATTGTAGACATGTAGAATTGTAATGTAATTGATGTAATGGATATACAGACATGATGAAAAAGGGGGGATTGTTGGCATTAGGCCGTACTGCCTAAGGATGTTTTCATCAGGTCTGAAAGAGTTACAAGCATGTGTCTGAGGGAGCAGCGTTATCAGCTAAGACTGGCCTGGGAAACAGACACGTTGCCATGGTAACGGGTGATAACAGCTTGGGAAAAAGTGCTAACTCTTTTCTGATGCTGTTCTGTTCTGTCTGTGTCTTGTCTCAGAAGCCTCAGGAGGGGAGAGTGTTCTTGCACTCGGGTCCTGCTTGCGGGCTTCCCCCAGGCACCTGGTTGGCCACTGTGAGAACAGGATGCTGGACTAGATGGGCCACTGGCCTGATCCAGCAGGCTCTTCTTATGTTTTTATGTTCTTATGTCTCTGAACTGAGAACTTCTACCGAAGGGGGGGGGATGCTACAAGCCTTAATGTCTAAGTAAAGACTCTTAAACTTTCTCAAGCCTCTGAGATGATTCTTTAGCATCTTACATCCTAACGTAACGTGTTGTTTCACGCGAGAACCGCCAAGCATCAACACTTCTCCCTCTCATAATACTAGAACTCGTGGACATTCAAAGAAGCTGAATGTTGGAAGATTCAGGACAGACAAAAGGAAGTACTTCTTTACTCAGCGTATAGTTAAACTATGGAATTTGCTCCCACAAGATGCAGTAATGGCCACCAGCTTGGATGGCTTTAAAAGAAGATTAGACAAATTCATGGAGGACAGGGCTATCAATGGCTACTAGCCGTGATGGCTGTGCTCTGCCACCCTAGTCAGAGGCAGCATGCTTCTGAAAACCAGTTGCCGGAAGCCTCAGGAGGGGAGAGTGTTCTTGCACTCGGGTCCTGCTTGCGGGCTTCCCCCAGGCACCTGGTTGGCCACTGTGAGAACAGAATGCTGGACTAGATGGGCCACTGGCCTGATCCAGCAGGCTCTTCTTATGTCCTTATGTTCTATGTAGCTTGGAAGAATTTGGTAACATGTGCCTCTGAGCATATGGTGAGTGGTGGCAACACCTGCCATCTCCAAAGATGGAGAATTATATTTTTGTATGTTGGTGTTCTTCTTACTTTGCTTCTTTCCTGTGTTACTAATGTTTTTACAGAGACTCTAAACTAGAAAATTTTATTTCCCTCATTCTTCATCCCAGAAATCTGTGTCAAAATTATTTTATTAATATCAAAGCCTTTTTATAGATCAGTGTCATATGATGGTGAAGACAGCCTTTTGTGTTTCAAATGGGAGGTTATGTTCTATTTCTAGTCTCGGTGCGTTAACAGTGGAATCTGAAAATGCAGTTTGATGAAAAATCAGACTGATTCTAATATGTTGCTCCTTCAGCAATGACTCTAGCTGTTGAAAAAAAGAGGATGCATGTTTTCAGCCTGCTATGTTTAAACCACTTTATTTAAGGCAAAGTAAAATGGAAATGGTCTGCCTTCAAGTTGATCCCGACTTATGGCTACCCGATGAAAAGGGATTTCATGGTAAGCGGCATTCAGAGGGGGTTTACCATTGCCTCCCTCTGAGGCTAGTCCTCCCCAGCTGGCTAGGGCCTGCTCAGCTTGCCACAGCTGCACAAGCCAGCCTCTTCCTTTTCTACAACTGCTAGCTGGGGGGGGGCAACTAGGCTCCTTGGGACTCTGCAGCTTGCCCACGGCTGCACAGGTGGCAAGACACGTAACCCCTGAGCCACTTCATTTAAGGCAAGGTGGGCACGGTCAATTAAAAACATAGAGCACACCTAGAATTTTGCTAGAATATATTTCACCTCCCACTGTTTTATCTTGTGCAAATTGAGACACTCCTGAGGTCCACTGGAGACTATTCTGCAGAAGTCAGTGCCATTATTCCACAACTATTTTTGGAGTTTTTTTTAGTGCACATTTGGCAAAGTGTTGCTGTACTTCACATATTTACAGAAATAGAAACAAATACAATGATTTCCTATAGGAAACTTTACTAAAATTGCAAAGGAAATCAGACACATTCAAAGTGACCATCTGAACTATATCAACTGTCTTAATAATGTTGCTTCCTCCCGGCTAAAACAAGATCAGCACAGCACATGTCTTCTTTCTATTATTTGGGCTGATTGCAGGTGTTGCCACCACTCACCGTATGCTCAGAGGCACATGTTACCAAATTCTTCCAAGCTACACAGAAAGTAGACGGGAGTGTGAAAGACCAACCCAAATGGTGTTTGCATTTTTACCAATTTGTAGGGCAGTCCAATATCTCAGAGAGGAGGTCAGGTCTCCTGCTCCCCTGGTGCATTAGCTGCCCAATTTCCCTGCTTTTTAAAGTTTGATAGAAATAGCTGTGGGCTATAGGTACGTTCTTAAACCGCAAGGATTTTTGCCTATTAGTGAATATGTTATAAAAGAACATTAGAAACTACATGTTATAATTAAGTGTCTGGGGATCCTTGCCTAAACAAAAATGTTTTTAGCGAGCATGATATACTGCAAACTGGTCGCCTCACCTCAAAAAGGATATTGTAGAGTTGGAAAAGGTCTGGGAAAGGGCATCCAGAATGATCAAGGGGATGGAGCGACTCCCTTACGAGGAAAGGTTGCAGCATTTGGGGCTTTTTTAGTTTAGAGAAGAGGCGGGTGAGAGAAGACAAGAGAGAAGTGTATAAAATTATGCATGGCATTGAGAAAGCGGATAGAGAAAAGTTTTTCTCCCTCTCTCATAATACTAGAACTCGTGGACATTCCAAGAAGCTGAATGTTGGAAGATCCAGGACAGACAAAAGGAAGTACTTCTTTACTCAGCGCATAGTTAAACTATGGAATTTGCTCCCACAAGATGCAGTAATGGCCACCAGCTTGGACGGCTTTAAAAGAAGATTAGACAAATTCATGGAGGACTGGGCTATCAATGGCTACTAGCCATGATGGCTGTGCTCTGCCACCCTAGTCAGAGGCAGCATGCTTCTGAAAACCAGTTGCCGGAAGCCTCAGGAGGGGAGAGTGTTCTTGCACTCGGGTCCTGCTTGCGGGCTTCTCCCAGGCACCTGGTTGGCCACTGTGAGAACAGGATGCTGGACTGGATGGGCCACTGGCCTGATCCAGCAGGCTCTTCTTATGTTCTTATGTACCCTGTCTAAGGCAGAACTGATCTCATATGCTTTAATTGCAATGAAAGAGGACATGTAAAGCGGCAATGTCTATAGTATATTATAGAGTTGGAGAAGGTTCAGAAGAGGGCAACCAGAATGATCAAGGGGATGGAGCGACTCCCTTACGAGGAAAGGTTGCAGCATTTGGGGCTTTTTAGTTTAGAGAAAAGGCGAGTCAGAGGAGACATGATAGAAGTGTATAAAATTATGCATGGCCTTGAGAAAGTGGATAGGGAAAAGTTTTTCTCCCTCTCTCCTAACTCCCGAACTTGGGGACATCCAATGAAGCTGAATGCTGGAAGATTCAGGACAGACAAAAGGAAGTACTTCACCAAAGTGCATAGTTGTTCACCCTGATGCATGACCTTTATCGGGAGGATGTGGACTGCAACTCTGTCACTGATCTCTTGGTGGCTTTAATAACCATTGACCATGGTGCCCTTCTGAGCCAACTTGGTGAGATGGGACTGGATGGACTGTTTTACAGTGGTTCCAATCCTATCTCCAGGGTCGCTCTCAGAGAATAGCGTTGGGTGACTGTCTTTCGCCCCCCTGGCAGTTGTGCTGTGGGGTGCCACTGGGTACCATCTTGTCCCTCATGCTGTTTAACATCTATATGAAGACCTTGGGAGCAGTCATCAGGAGCTTTGGGGTGAGGTGTCCACAATATGCTGATGACACCCAGCTATATTTCTCTGTAACATCTGAATTGGGAGAGGCCATGCAAGCCCTGGACCGCTGCCTGGACTCGGTGGTGGGCTGGATGAGGGCCAATAAACTGAGTCTGAAACCTAGCAAGATGGAGGCGCTGTGGGTTGGTGGTTCCCGAGTTCAGATAATTGACCAATTGCCTGCTTCACATGGAGTTGTAGTCCCTCTGAAAGAGCACGTTTGTAGTCTGGGGATGCTCCTGGATCCGTCTTTGTTGCTAGAGGCCCAGGTGACCTCAGTGGCTAGAAGTGCCTTTTACCAGCTTTGTCTGGGCTCCTGGGAGGAAGGGCGGGATATAAATTTAATAAATAAGACATCTGCAGCTATTTCTGGACAGGGATAGCCTGACCACTCTTGTCCATGCACTACTAACCTCCCGGCTGGATTACTGTAATGAGCTCTATGTGGAGCTGCCCTTGCGGTTGGTCCAGAAACTGCAGCTAGTGCAAAATGCTGCAGCAGCACTCACAGGGGCAGAGTATCGGCAACATGTCACCCTGCTGCTGAAAGAATCGCACTGGCTGCCCATCAGCTACCTGGCCAAGTTCAAGTTCTGACTTTGGTGTACAAAGCCCTATATACTGTAGCTTGGGACCAGGATACCTGAAAGATCATCTTACCCCTTATATACCCACCCATTCATTGCACTCTGCAGGTGCCTCCTGCAGATACCATCTTATTAGGAGGTCTGGAATTGCTTTTTAAGATGTTTTATTTAAAAGAGTTTTTAAGATGTTCTGTTTTAATATGTTTTAAAGGTTTAGTTTTTAAGATGTTTTAAGGTGCTTTTAGTATTCTTGTTTGCCGCCCTGGGCTCCTTCTCGGAGGAAGGGCGGGATACAAATCTGATAAATAAATTAATAAACAATACTTGAACTACGGGATTCACTCCCACAAGAGGCAGTGATGGCCACCAACTTGGAAGGCTTTAAAAGACTAGACAAATTCATTCCTTAGTGACTACTAGCCATGTTGTCTGTGCTCTGCCTCCATGCAGGCATTCATTTATTTATTTAATTATACTTGTATACCACCCCGTAGCCGAAGCTCTCTGGGCGGTTTACAATAACTAAAAATATTAAAACAAATACAATTTAAAACAGATCTTATAGAAACAATTTAAAACACAATTTAAAAAATTTAAACAGTATAAAACACATGCTAAAATGCCTGGGAGGAGGAAAGTCTTGACCTGGCGCCGAGAAGATAACAGTGTTGGTATAGAGGGCCAGCGCCAAGGGGCGGCCAGGTCAGGCCCGGCTGAGGACCCCTGCAACCCAGAGGGGCTCCTGAAGGACCCCTTGTTAGGGAGGGAGAGAACTGCCGTGGATCTCAGGGAGGGAGCTCCCAGGCTGCTTACCCATTCGGTCACTCTATTTATTATTTATTATTATTATTATTTATTAAATTTATATACCGCCCGACTAGCGATAGCTCTCTACCTACCTCTTTCCTGTCTTCTGCTGCGTTCAGGGCTGCCATCAACCAAGATGGTGACAGAGGCTTCTTTAAGGGGCTTGTTGTTGTTGTTGTTATGTTTGTTAGTCACTGGTTCCCCAAAGGTCTCCAAGTAACTTACAACATGGTTTAAAACAGAAATAAATTCACTAATAGGCAAAAAAACCCTTGCTGTTTAAGAACGTACCTATAGCCCGCAGACCTTTCTTTCAAACTTTAAAAAGCAGGGAAATTGGGAAGCTATAGTGAATGTAGTTGGGGATCTCTGTCCTTGTTTGGATGCTTATCTTCTGGACATTTGGTGCAACATTTAGCATCTGCAAAGAACAAGAGTAATATCTGTCTTATATCCGTCTGTACCAATTTTCATTTACAGAAAGGAATATCAAAGTGGTTAGCAGTATTTAAAAAAAGGATATCCAATAAAAATCAGTAAAGCCAGTAACATTATCACAATGACCAAGGATATCAGGAATTGATATGAATAATACTAAGGATTGGGGAAAGCATGGGTGAAAAGATATATCTTCAGTGGGGAAAACACCCCACAGTGGATCCCTGCCTGATCTCAGTGGGGCAGGCATTCTACATGTTAGGCCCCACAATCGAGACAGTCTTCTTTTGCACCTCATGATAATCCTGTCAGGTGGTTTAGGGTGATGGACTGGGCTAAGGTCAACCACTCATTCCAGGTTCCGCTTGGAGAAGCAATGATTGATTCACATGTTTCTACCCTGCCTTTCATAAGAACGTAAGAACATAAGAAGAGCCTGCTGGATCAGGCCAGTGGCCCATCTAGTCCAGCATCCTGTTCTCACAGTGGCCAACCAGGTGCCTGGGGGAAGCCCGCAAGCAGGACCCGAGTGCAAGAACACTTTCCCCTCCTGAGGCTTCCGGCAACTGGCTTTCAGAAGCATGCTGCCTCTGACTAGGGTGGCACAGCACAGCCATCACAGCTAGTAGCCATTGATAGCCCAGTCCTCCATGAATTTGTCTAATCTTCTTTTAAAGCCGTCCAAGCTGGTGGCCATTACTGCATCTTGTGGGAGCAAATTCCATAGTTTAACTATGCGCTGAGTAAAGAAGTACTTCCTTTTGTCTGTCCTGAATCTTCCAACATTCAGCTTCTTTGAATGTCCACGAGTTCTAGTATTATGAGAGAGGGAGAAGAACTTTTCTCTATTCACTTTCTCAATGCTATGCATAATTTTATACACTTCTATCATGTCTCCTCTGACCCGCCTTTTCTCTAAACTAAAAAGCCCCAAATGCTGCAACCTTTCCTCGTAAGGGAGTCGCTCCATCCCCTTGATCATTCTGGTTGCCCTCTTCTGAACCTTTTCCAACTCTATAATATCCTTTTTGAGATGAGGTGACCAGAACTGTACACAGTATTCCAAATGCGGCCGCACCATAGATTTATACAACGGCATTATGATATTGCCTGTTTTATTTTCAATACCTTTCCTAATTATCGCTAGCATGGAATTTGCCTTTTTCACAGCTGCCGTACACTGGGTCGACATTTTCATCGTGCTGTCCACTACAACCCCAAGGTCTCTCTCCTGGTCGGTCACCGCCAGTTCAGACCCCATGAGCGTATATGTGAAATTCAGATTTTTTGCTCCAATATGCATAATTTTACACTTGTTTATATTGAATTGCATTTGCCATTTTTCCGCCCATTCACTCAGTTTGGAGAGATCTTTTTGGAGCTCTTCACAATCCCTTTTTGTTTTAACAACCCTGAACAATTTAGTGTCGTCAGCAAACTTGGCCACTTCACTGCTCACTCCTAATTCTAGGTCATTAATGAACAAGTTGAAAAGTACAGGTCCCAATACCGATCCTTGAGGGACTCCACTTTCTACAGCCCTCCATTGGGAGAACTGTCCGTTGATTCCTACTCTCTGCTTTCTGCTTCTTAACCAATTCCTTATCCACAAGAGGACCTCTCCTCTTATTCTATGACTGCTAAGCTTCCTCAGAAGCCTTTGGTGAGGTACCTTGTCAAACGCTTTTTGAAAGTCTAAGTACACTATGTCCAAGCAGCTTACAATATAGCCAAACAAGTAAAAATGCATGTTATACCAACATCATACACCATCAACCTGAAAACCATTTTAAATATGGAACACTTAATTTTAATTGGTTTTGAAAAGGAGGCTGAAATTCTGAACACGGGAGAACATGGAACTGCATTTGCAAGATGTATGAGTGCCCCTTTTCCCACAGGCTGCCACTTTCTGATGGAATCACAAGTCAACACAAAAAGTCCCTGCACAGGAAAATCTAACAGGTAAAGGAAAGAGGGTGTAGGCTAGCCTAAGCTGTTCCCTCGAAGCCCTTTTTAAAAAATGTGCATAGCATTTTTATTTTTAATACGCAGAAGGGTCACCGGCCAGAAAGGGGCTTCCCGCCTCCTCTCTCCCTCCCTGCGAAGCAGCCGAGGAGCTTCAGCCACTTTGCTCTTTAAAGGGTTAACGAAGGAAAGAGCGCGAAGGAGGGACTTCCCTTTCCTGCTCCGCCTCTCTGCAAGAAATGCAGAGTGGAGACGCCAGAGGCCTCTTCATGCGCGCAGCGATGTCGGAGAGCGGGGTTGCGTGGGGGGAGGGAGCCTCGAAACAAAGGTACGCAATGGGGGGCGGAGGGGGAGGGTGGGAGAGGGAGAGCCCCCTTGAGGGAGAGCCCCCCTGAAGGGCCCCCTCCCCGCAGACCCTCCAGATGGGAGGATGCAGCTCTGCCCCAAGCCAGAGCTTGGAAAAGTTACTTTTTTGAACCACGACTCCCATCAGCCCCAGCCAGCATGGCCACTGGATTGGGCTGATGGGAGTTGTAGTTCAAAACAGTAACTTTTCCAAGCTCTGCGGCCCAAGGCCTGCCTCTCCCCTGAGCTGTGCTGGTTTTGTTGGTTCAGATCAAAGCATTCCTCTGGGCATATCACGCCGCTGAATTTGGTTCCCAGTTCCTTATTTGCTTGAAAGTTCAAAACACTAAAAAAGAAAAGTTGACAGCTACAGCAACTTCAAGCCAAAGTTAACATGTCTCTGATGAACCCCAAAATATATGTTGGGGTTCCCTGTCTGATATGTCACTGTGATCGGGGCACTCTCCCTGTCAAGAATAACGATACATTTATGCAATCAAAATCATCAGGCTTCTGATATTATCATAAATGCCTAATGATGTCATAAAATCATAAAAAATAAGTAACTGGGGGTGCCCACACCAAAATCGGGAGAAGACTGAGCCAAAGTAGGAATTGAGCACTTCTGCCTTTTCTTGGTCATCTGTTGCCATTTTGCCATCCTCATGGAGTAGCTGTGCCACCATTACTTTTCTTTTGTCTTTTTCTATGCACATACCTGAGGAAAGCTTTTTTGTTGCTTTTAGCATCGCTGGGAAGCCTCAGCTCATTCTCAGCTTTAGCCTTCCTGACGCCATCCCTGCAATTCCGTGAGACCTGCCTGTACTCTTCCTTTGTGGCCTGGCCTTCTTTCCACTTCCTGTATGTGTCCTTTTTTGTTTTCAGGTCCTCACTAAGCTTTTTGTAAAGCCACATTGACTTCTTCTGCTGTTTCCCCCCTTTTTTCCTTGTTGGAATTGCTTGCCATTGCGCTTTTAGAATTTCCTTTTTTAGAAACTCCCACCCATCTTGGACTCCTTTTCTCATTAGGCTTGCATGCTATGGAACCGTACTTACAATTGTTCTGAGTTTATTAAAATCAGCTTTCCTGAAATCCAGGGTACATGTATGGCTACTCTCAGCTTTTGCTTCTATTAAAATCAAGAATTCAAGTATGGTGTGGTCACTTTCCCCCAGAGTTCCCATAACTGCCACTTCATCCACCAAATCATCTCTATTGGTTGGAATCAAGTCCAGGATAGCTGATCCTCTGGTTGCTTCCTCCACTTTCTGTAGGAGAAAGTTATCTCAAACACAAGTCAGAAATTTCTTGGAGGGGCCGTGTTTGGCAGAATTTGTCTCCCAGCAGATATCGGGATAATTGAAATCCCCCATTAGTACTACATCATGTCTCCTGAAAACATTGGCAATTTGCTTTTCAAAAGTTACTTTTTCATCTTCGTCTTTGATTGGGTGGTCAGTAGTAGACTCCAAGCACCACTCCCCTCGCAGGATTGTCACTTTGTAGTGGTGAGTGGGCTTGCATGTTCCAATGAACCCTGTGAGCAATGCTGTCGGGAGTCATGTGCTCCCAGCAGGGTCACCCATGGCAGTAAGGTCAAGGGAGAGGAACCAGACAAAGAACGATCCAAGAATGTCCTCAATGGCAGAACAGGCGGATTATAACAATGTGTGTGAAGGTATGAACGGCTGTGAAGGTAGATGAAGGCTGCAGCAGATAGAGGACTTCCAGTTGTCATGGTATCCATGCCATTGCATCAAAGCCTTTTTCTGTCAAGATTGTGTGTTGATCGTCATGTGCCGAACTCCCTACATAAAACAAATTCACGCACAGGCGTCTTCCAACCAAATTAACTTGGAAGACAATCTTACTCGGCCATGGATGACCGTCAACCACCCAAGCACCACATTCCTTTTATTACTTGCCCCATTAATTTTAACCCAGATACTCTCGGTGGAGCTACAAAACCAAGATAGACAAAAACACGAAAGAAAATATAAGTAACCGGGGGTGCCCACCCTGCGATCAGCTCTGGGCCAGGACAAATCATGTACCCCAGGAATGGGGAGGGTGTCATCTATGAGATTCCAGTGCGTCCCATCTGGTGCAGATCTGTTGCGCATAGGGCACGGATGAGGGCATCTACATAAACCAAAATAGACAAACACATGGAGGAAAAAATAAGTAACTAGGGGTGCCCACCCAAACATCTGTTGTGGGCCAGGAGAAATCATATACCCCAGGAAAGGGGAGGGTGTCCTCTAGGAGATACCAATGCATGCCATCCAGCCCAGAGCTTCGACTGGGTGCAGGGCACGGATGAGGGCATCTACTCAAAACCAAGATAGACAAAAACATGAAGGAAAAAATAAGTAACTGGGGGTGCCCACCCCAAAGTGTGCTCTGGGCTAGGACAAATCATACACCCCAAGAAAGGGGAGGGTGTCCTCTATAACATACCAGTGTGTCCTGCCTAGCCCAGAGCTTCTCCTGGGTGCAGGGCACGAATAAGGGCATCTACAGAAAACCAAAATAGACAAAAACTCACTGAAAAAAATAAGTAACTGGGGGCCCACAAGAAAAACCATTCCAGGCAGTGGCATCTCACAGAGGACAATATCCACTTTGCTCAAGTGAATGATTTTTCATAGCCTACAGCAGATTTTGGTCACTGCAAATTACATCTTGTCCCCTATTGACTCTTCATTATTTTAGCTGGGAAAGATGGGCATCTCATAGAATACACCCTCCCCTATCCTGGGGTATATGATTTGTCCTGGCCCAGAACAGATGTTGGGGTGGGCACCACAGTTACTTATTTTTTTCTGCATGTTTTTGTCCATTTTTGTTTGGCATAGATGCCATTATTCATGCCCTGTGTCCAACAGAAGCTCTGGGCTAGGTGGGATGCACTGATATGTTATAGAGGACACTCTCCCTTTCATGGGGTGTATGATTTGTCCTGGCCCAGAGGAGATTTTGGGGTGGGCTCTCCCAGTTACTTATTTTTTCCTCAGTGTTTTTGTCTAGTTTGGTTTTCCATAGATGCCATTATTCGTGTCGTGCACCCAACAGAAGCTCTGGGCCAGGTGGGACACACTAGTATGTTATAGGGGACGCCCTCCCCTTTCCTGAGGTGTATGATTCGTCCTGGCCCAGAGCAGATTTTGGGGTGGGCACCGTCAGTTACATATTTTTTCTTGAGTGTTTTTGTCCATTTTGGTTTTCTGTAGATGTCCTTATTCATGCCCTGCGCCAAAGAGAAGCTCTGGGCCAGGTGGGACACACTGGTATGTTATAGAGGACACCCTTCCCTTTCCAGGGGTGTATGATGCATCCTGGCCAGAGCAGATTTTGGGGTGGGCATCCCCACTTCCTTATTTCTCTCTGCCTCTTTTTGTCCATTTTGGTTGTGCATAGATGCTATTATTCGTGCACTGTGCCCAGCAGAAGCTCTGGGCCAGGCAGGATGCACTGGCATCTTGTAGAGGACATCCTCCCCTTTCTTGAGGTGTATGATTCGTCCTGGCCCAGAGCAGATCTTGGGGTGGACACCCTCAGTTACATATTTTTTCCTGAGTGTTTTTGTCCATTTTGGTTTTCTGTAGATGTCCTTATTCGTGCCCTGCGCCAAAGAGAAGCTCTGGGCCAGGTGGGACACACTGGTATGTTATATAGGACACATTTCCCTTTCCAGGGGTGTATGATGCATCCTGGCCAGAGCAGATTTTGGGGTGGGCATCCCCAGTTCCTTATTTCTCTCTGCCTCTTTTTGTCCATTTTGGTTGTGCATAGATGCTATCATCCGTGCCCTGCGCCCAGCAGAAGCTCTGGGCCAGGCAGGATGCAGTGGCATCTTGTAGAGGACATCCTCCCCTTTCTTGGGGTGTATGATTTGTCCTGGCCCAGAGCAGATCTTGGGATGGGCACCCCCAGTTACTTATTTTTATGATTATACAACTTCTATGCATTTATGATAATATCAGAAGCCTGATTATTTTGGTTGCATATATTTACTGTTATTCTTGATGGTGGAGTCACTGTTTAATTCAGGAAAGCAGAAATGTGGCCTTGCCCTCCTTGTTTTAGGGTAGCCCGGCATACAAACTGTTTAGCGAGTGACATTTTTCCTGAAATGGGTGCAAATTGGTGGGCGCTTCTTCCCGCTCCCTCTTCCTACACCAGGTGTAAATTCCCTACTAAATCAGAGGGTGTTATCCATGATTCTCCACACCACACCCCTTTATGGCACATCCACAGTGTACATTGAAAGCATGTGGCTTCCTCCAAAGAGTCCTGGGAGTTGTAGTTTATTAAGGGCGCTGGGAATGTAGCACAGTGAGGAAAAACTATTCTCCAGGATTCATTGGGGGAAGCCGTGTGCTTTACATTTGTGTTGCATGTGCTTTAAAGGTCTGTGTGATCTTACACTTCTATTGTGGGTCCTCTAAGCTTTTTTTCTACAGCAAAAATTCTGAAATGTTGCGACCCTTGATCATTTTGGTTGCCCATTTCTCTACCTTTTCCACCTCTAGAATACTATTTATGTGGTCACGCGAGCAGAACTGTAGACAGCATTCCAAGTAGGATCACGACTTAGATGTGTATTCACTAATACGCAGAAAACTTGCAGTTTAAGAATGTACCTATAGCCCACAGATATTTCTACCAAACTTTAAAAAGTAGGGAAATTGGGCAGCTATAGTGAATGCACCAGGGGAGCAGGAGACCTGACCTCCTCTCTGAGATACTGGACTGCCCTACAAAGTTGTCAAAATGCAAACACCATTTTGGTTGGTCTTTCACAGTCTAATCCACTTGCTGTGTAGTTTGGAAGAATTTGGTAACATGCGCCTCTGAGCATATGGTGAGTGGTGGCAACACCTGCCATCTCCAAAGATGGATAATTATATTTTTGTATGTTTGTTGGTGTTCTTCTTACTTTGCTTCTTTCCTGTGTTACTAATGTTTCTACAGAGAATCTAAACCAGAAAATTTCCCCCCTCCTTATTCATCCTAGAAATCTGTGTCAAATGTATTTTTATTAATTTCAGAGCCTTTTTATTGGTCATTGTCATGTGATGGTGAAGACAACCTTTTGTGTTTTATATTGGAAGTTATCTTCTGTTTCTATTTTGGGTGCATTAACAGTTGAATCTGAAACTGCAGTTTGATCAGACTGATCACAATATGCCGCTACTTTAGCAATGACTCTAATTGTTGGAAAAAAGAGGATGCATGTTTTCAGCCTGCTATGTTTAAACCACTTTATTTAAGGCAAGGTGTTCATGATCAATTAAAAACATAGAGCACGTCTAGAATTTTGCTAGAATATATTTCACCTCCCACTGTTTTATCTTGTGCAAATTGAGATACTTCTGAGGTTCACTGGAGACTATTTTGCAGACGTCAGTGCCATTATTCCACAATTATGTTTGGAGTTTTTTTAGTATAAATTTTGCAAAGTGTTGCTGTACTTCACATATTCATAGAAACAAAAGCAAAAGAAAATGATTTCCTTTAGGAAACTTCACTAAAATTGCAAAGTAAATCAGACATATTTAAAGTGACCATCTCAACTATATCAACTGTCTTAATAATGTTGCTTCGTACAGGCTAAAACAAAATCAGCACAGGACATATCTTCTTTCTGTTATTTGGGCTGATTACAGGTGTTGCCACCATTCACCATATGCTCAGAGGCACATGTTACCAAATTCTTCCAAGCTACACAGCAAGTGGATTGGACTGTGAAAGACCAACCCAAATGGTGTTTGCATTTTGACAACTTTGTAAGGCAGTACAATATCTCAGAGAGGAGTTCAGGTCTCCTGCTCCCCTGGTGCATTCACTATAGCTGCCCAATTTCCCTGCTTTTAAAAGTTTGGTAGAAATATCTGTGGGCTATAGGTACATTCTTAAACTGCAAGGTTTTTTTGCGTATTAGTCAATTTCCTTGCTTTTTAATCCGGGAGGTAAGAAATGGGATCCTGCGCAAGTTTGCTGAGAATGGATTGATCTTTTGCATGCTTATTGAGTTAAGTGGGATTTACACACACACACACACACACACACACACACACACACACACACACACACACACACACACACACACACACACACACACACACACACACACACACACACACACACACACACACACACACACACACACACACACACACACACACACACACACACACACGGCAATCATGCTTAGGATAGGTGAAACTGACCACAGGGGATAGGAGCAGGCAGGAGGGGGAGGGTAGAAGAAGGACAGATGTGGTCATTTACATGTTTATTGAGTTCAGTGGGATTTACTCCCGTGCAGTCATGCGTAGGACAGGTAAAACTGACCATGGGGAGGGAAGCCTGAAGTGGACAGGGGAGGAGGCAGAAGGAAGAGGGCAGGGGAGGAGAAAGGGAGAGGAAAGGGGAAGGAGGGAAAAGGTAGGTCTGATCATTTGTATGATTTGAGTTGAATCGGATATACTCCTATGCAATCATGATTAGGATAGGTAAAACTGACCAGGCTGAGCCTGGCAACCAAGATGTCTTCTGTATCTTTCAAAGTTGTGCTTGGGGAAGGGAGAATTCTACCTTGTGGTTTTTCCCATTCCAGTGTTGCAAAAACACCTGCACTTGGCTGACTTTCTCTTCTCCTAAAGATACAGGATCAGTCTCAGGCCCTGAACCTGGCAACCCTACCTCCCACCCAAATTTAAAACCAAGCTGTCCCTGGTGACATCCACACCAGGCCTCTATTACATTTTGGACAATCGTTATCTATTTATCTATTTATTTAGTGTATTTATATACCGCCCCATAGCCAAAGCTCTCTGGGTGGTTTACAATAACTAAAAACATGAAAAACAAATATACAAATTTAAAAACACATCTTTTAAAAACAATTTAAAAGAATTTATCATGGCTTCTCTCAAAGGCATGGCTCAAAGCCAATCATGGCTTCTCTCAAAGAATCCTGGGAAGTGTAGTTAGTGAAGGGTGCTGAGAGTTGCTAGGAGACGCCCTGTTCCTCTCACAGACCTTCAATCTGAGTGGCTGACTGTTCAACCACTCTGGCCGCTACAGCTCTCTCAGTGGAACAGGAGTCTCCTCTCAGTACCCTTCACAAACTACACTTCCCAGGATTCTCTGAGGGAAGCTATGACTGTCTCAAGTGAAATCAAGTCTGGTGTGGGTGTGGCCCTCTTATTAGCCAAGCCCGGCAGCTGTGAGGCTTTTAGAACACTGACAGTTGGTCCTTACTGAGCATGCCCCGCGTTATCATAGGCTTCCAGACAAAATGTCTTAAATTAATTAAAGATCAGCCAAGCTTTTTTTTTAACTTTTAAACTGCAGTAGATGAAGGTCAGAGTATGGGGCAAGGTCAGTATTAGGATTACAGGTACTCTGTGAACATGGCCGATTTTTAATGAATTTCAACAGATTATGAGAACTCTGGCAGAGAAAAGTCCAAAAGGGCTCTGAATAGTAATAGTAAGTTTATTACGGTCAATGACCAGAAAGATATATCATACAGACAGACATAGGTATTACAAAACAGGGTTAACTATACAGTAGCCACTAAAAGTATGCATATACAAGATATTTAGGCAGATGCTGCAAGGTGCGGCGGTCCCTGGCTTATAAGTACTTTGCGTAAGTCAATTGCTGCAG
The DNA here is from genome assembly GCF_030035675.1 of Rhineura floridana. Lineage (NCBI taxonomy): Eukaryota > Metazoa > Chordata > Lepidosauria > Squamata > Rhineuridae > Rhineura > Rhineura floridana. The sequence continues at coordinate 219,385,590 of NC_084482.1, read as the reverse complement.
CAAAAAAATTTGCGACCTTATATGTATTACAAGAATCTGTGTCTGCAAAAAAATAATGCACATAGGAAGTTATGTCCTTACCCGGCAAATTCTGAAGAAGAGGGGTAATAAATCGTCTGTGGAGATCATTATAAAATATACATTCTAGTAAAACATGGTTTGCAGTCTCAATAGCCCCTGTATCGCATGGGCAATAATGTTCAGCAAGGGGAGTTTTACGGTACCTTCCCTCTAAGAGAGCAGATGGAAGAACATTATATTTGGCCAGTGCGAATGCCTTTCTGAGCCTAGGAGTATGGAGAGAGATTAAATACTGCGCCAGGGACAAAGGCTTTAAAAGTGGATTAAAAACAAAATTATAGTCGATAAGAGATAAAAGGTGTTGGAATTCCATATCAAAGATTCTCTGCGTAATATCCGCCAGATCCTTAGATGGTCTGGAGGCTAAAATATTTTGGGGAGAGAAGCCTAGATGGAGTCGAATGCCGCCTTAAAGTCGATGAAGGCGTCATAAAGGGATCCTCCTGGCTTGGCAGAGTATTTTTCTATGAGATGTTGTAGCACAAAGACAGCTTGTTCCTCCTCCAAGATATTTTCCTGTTCCATCCAAGACTGAAGCTTAGTCAGTAAGTGGCTAGCATATAGCTTACTCAGGATGTTCAGGAGAGTAATAGGCCTATAGTTAGCTGGATCCGACCGACTGCCCTTTTTATAAATTGGGATGACAGTGGCGTAGCTCCAATCTTCTGGAATGCCAAGGGTTTGGTCAGTACTTGTGAAAAGGGTTGCTAGGACCGGGGCCCACCACTCAGAATTAGCTTTAATTACTTCTGGAATAATATTATCGGGCCCTGGTGCTTTATGCGGTTTCAAACGAGCAATTAGGGAATTTATTTCACTAACAGAGACTGGGGGCCAAGTTGGTAGTTCAGTTGGCGGTATCTCTGCCCTTTTTCTTCTTGATAGGCAAGAGGAGAAAATATCCCGAAAGTATGACTCCCATGTATTTGCCGGGATATGGTAAATCACTGCAGTGGTCTCATTTACCCATCCCCCAGACACAAGCTTCCAGAAAACAGACGTGTTTCTAGACCTGGAGGCGGCAATCAGAGACTGCCAAAGATTAATCTGGGCTGTTTTTTTTTTTTTAATTAGAAGTTTATATTCCTTTTTTAAAGCAAGGCACTCAGCTGGAAGACCTGGCAGATCATAAAATCTATATTCCCTGTATTTTTCTACAAGCAGTTTCTTCAAATTAACACACTACTTATCAAACCATGATTTGGAGACTCGAGGACAAGTGGCGGACTTTGCCGCTAGGTGGGAGGTCAGGCAGACTTGTACATCCACGATGAATTCCTGGTATGCAACTAACATTGGTTCTCCAGGATCAGCCGTTAAAAGCTGTTCACGACAACGGAGGAAGTGATGCGAGTACAGTAAGGATTTCAGGTTCTTTTCCACTTTTTGCGTCCATCTAACGCGCAAAGCTCTTACATCTGGAGTCATATCCAACGTTATAGGTTGATTGGTGCAGGAGATACAAGAGTCACAGCCTATCAGCAAAGTCAGGGGGAGGTGATCGCTGTCTGGGCGATCACTGACCGTGCATCTTAAAATTTTACTGAAGAGGTCTATGGATACAATAAAGAAATCTATTGTTGAGGCTCCTAGGCTGGATAGATAGGTAAATTCACCGTTATTATCACCTTTCGCGGATCCATTTCCTAAAACAAGGTTCAGTCTAAAAAGTGATTTTATGAGGCAGAGACCAGCATAGTTAAAACCCGGGTCTTTAAAATGACGAGTTGGCAGAAAAGGAAGTTCATCCGGAGCAAGGGGGACTTTGTGAAAATGAGCATACAGAGCATCATCACTAGGGCCTAATCTAGCGTTGAAGTCACCCGCTAACACCATCTTGCCTGGGGGTGGAGCAATGTGTGCTTATCTATATATGGAAGATTTTGCTAATTCGGCTTCTTTGGCGGGTTGGAGGAAGGTAAACATTTATTAATAACAAGCATATCGAAGGGAACTTAAGGACTAAGGACATTGCGAGGCCTGGCAGGTAGTCTAAGGAAGTGGCACGGGCTCTAAGGTTTGTAGCGGTCAGCAGACTCAGGCCACCTTTGGGGCGGCCGCCTTTGTCACTAGGAGTAGCTGCCATCGAATAGACGGAGAAGCCGTCAAGTTCTAGTGTCTCAGTACACCAAGTTTCCTGGAGAAAGATAACGTTGTGCTTGTTTAGGTAGTCCGAAAAGGAAGGATCTGTTTTCTTAGACTTCCATCTGCGATATTCCAAGTAAGAAATCTCAGCCGGGAAGCTGAACTGGTGGACTCTAGTCAAGGCTTAGTAGGATTACCTCGCATGAGCTGATGGGTTGTGGAAATTTTCTGGATACAAGAGTGACTAGTGGTTGGAGATATTTCAGTCACTAGAGGTTCAATTTTTTCTGAAATTGCATCCATGTGGCAGACATTGGATATGGGTATCTGAGCTGGGAAAGAGCCTTGAAGAGGGCCGGCTTTTTGCGGAGAGCCTTCCTTGTTTGGATTTAGCCATCTCATATCTGTCCAGATAGATGAAGAGCTTGATGTTGCTGTTGTCCTTAAAGGTAAATGAGCCTGATTTTTCTCTATGAAAGGTTCAGTTGTCTTCATTGCTGGAAGATTAATTTCCGCTAGAGTTGAGCAAGGGCTGTAGCAGTTGCTCTCTGAGCCTCTTGGTCACTGAGTCGGGGTAGAGGAAATTTGCACTGTCCCCTGTAGTAGCTGGAGGTTCTGGGTTTCATTAAGGGGCCCCCCATTCGGCAATTGCTTTAATTGGGTAATTAATCTTTGCAGTCTCCAAATTTTGTCTGTTTGAGTTGCAGGCGGAAGCGAAGCATAGGCTTCGAATAATTTTATTTCTTCATCATAGAGCCCATTGTTACCAACAGCACTCCTTGATCTAAGGTTTAAGTCAAGATCAATAGGTAATTGCTCAGGGGCTGCCGGAGGACACAACACACAAGGAGATGGAGGCGATATCATAACGTCATCCAATGTTATTAGGTTCTCCACAGGTACATGAAGAGGGACTGTCCAGGGGTTTTTTTGATGGTAAGGAGGAGCAACTGAGTAATGGTTGTGGGGGGGCAAAATTTTCGAAATATCTTGCTATTGTAGTGCCACTTGGGTGAAGGGTGCTTCTGTTTTTAAATAGTTGGCTTGTTTTCTCAGGCGATTTAAAAGTCACTACTGTCTGAGCCGTGGAATGGTTATAGTATAGATATTCCACTCGGAGAATGTCTCCCAAGGAAAAAAGACCTGGAGTGACTGTTTCCAGGATTCCCAGAAGATGGATTTTACGATCATAAAGTGCAATACAACCCCAGGGTTTAGGGTAATTGGAAAAAACAAGTTTCTGTCGGCTAAGAACCAGAGCCCATTTAGTAACAGGGGGTCGACGTTGAGGTGAATTTGTTACGTGTAATATGTGAGACCGAGGGTCTTGTTGGCCTGTCTTCTGGCACTGAGGAAAGTCAATAGGTATGGGAGGCAAGGGGAGAGGATGTGAGACTACGGCATTCATGGCTGGTTTGTCTACTTTGGTTTTCATGGTAAACGGTATTCAGAGGTGATTTCACCATTGTCTTTCTCTGAGGCTAAGAGGCAGTGATTGGCCCAATGTCACCCAGTCAGCTTCACGGCTTTGTGGGGATCTGAACCCTGGTCTCCCAGGTCATAGTCTAACACTGACCCAGGGAAGGGGCAGGGAGTGGGAGGGGAGGAGATTGGGTGGGTGGGCACTGGGCAGAAGGGTAGCCCCTTTCCTTTCCAAAAGGAAAACATTGTAAACAGAATCATTCTTTTTCAGGCTTTCCCCCACCTTTTTATTCTACAGCAGACACATGTAGCCTCCTACCCAAATTTAAACCAAAGCTTTCCCTGGCCACATCCACACCAGGCCTTTATTTCACTTTGGACAGTCACAGCTTCTCCCAAAGAATCCTGGGCAGTGTAGTTAGTGAAGGGTGCTGAGAGTTGCTAGGAGACGCCCTGTTCCCCTCATAGACCTTCAATCAGAGTGGCTGACTGTTAACCATTCTCTCAGGGGAATAGGAGTCTCTTAGCACCCTTCACAAACTACACTTCCCAGGATTCTTTGAGGGAAGCCATGACTGTCTCACATGAAATCAAAGTCTGGTGTGGGTGTGGCCCCCTGATTAGGCAAGCCCAGCAGCTGTGAGGCTTTTAGAACTCTGACAGTTGGTTCTTACTGAGCATGCTCCGTGTTATCTTTGGGTCCCAGCCAAAATTTATTAAATTAATTAAAAACCACCCAGGCCTTTTTTAAACTTTTAAACTGCAGCAGATGAAGGTCAGAGTATGGGGCAAGGTCAGTATCAGAATTACTGGTACTCTGTGAACATGGCTGATTTTTAATGAATTTCAACAGATTATGAGAACTCAGAGAAAAAAGTCCAAAAGGGCTCTGGGGTTTTTTCCTCTCTTTTTAGACTTTGAACTCTTGATTAACTCCGACTGTTTTGTGTATCGCCATGAAAATTGAGAGGGTTGTTAAGCAAGTGTTTCTGAGTTCAGGACTATATGTTTTGTAAGGTTTTGTTTTGAAATCTCTCGTGGCGTTATGATATTGGTAGTTTTATTTTCAATCCGTCTTAATGATTCCTCAGATGGAATCCACCAATTTCAGAGCTATAACATCAGTATATTAGTTGAGGCATCCTCTATGACCTCGAGGTCTCTCTCCTGTCAGTCACCACTAATTCAGTTAGGATTTTTTCTTCTCTGCATCACTTTACACTTGCTTACATTTAATTGCATTTCCTCTTTAATACCCAAGCCTGCTTGGAGAGTTCCTTTTGGAGTTCCTCACAATCCTTCTTTATTTTAATCACCCTGAACTTGATATCAATAGTAAAGCTGGTTACCTCACTTCTCACCCCACATCCATGTCATTTAGAAACAAGTTTGAAAGCACAGGTCCTAATCCTGATGATTGGCAGGGGGGCACTTTTTACATCCCTCCATTGGGAGAACTGTTCATTTATTCCTGCTTTCTCCTTCCTGATCTTTAAAGACTTACTGATGCATGAAAGCTTATGTCCTCATATTCCATGATTGTTGTGTTGCACTCCATGTTTCGTAATTCTGCCTTTGATAATATTTTCCACCACTTTTCCCAGAACAGCTCATAGGCCTCTGATTTCCCAGATACCTTCTGTGTCCTTTTGGCTTTCAGAGTGTAATACATTTGCCAATCCATACGGTAGCAAGTCTTTGAGAGAAGGTACATATTTTTGTTAGAAGATCAGCAATGTCTGCCTTTTTACTCCCTTTCCGGCACCAACCATTGAATGGTCTGACACTGTCCTTGGCACTATGTCTGCTGACCACAAATTTGAGAGCAGGCAGGCAGATATTAACACATGATCCAGCCAGTTAAATCAAAAATACCCCCATGCCAATCTGATGTTTCCCATAAGCTCCTTTAAAAACAAAACCGTACAAAATTCATAGTCCTGAACTCAGAAATGTTTGCTTAACAACTCTCCCAATTTCCATGGTACTACACAAAACAGTCAGAGAGAATCAAGAGTTCTGCTGGGAGGAAGGGCAGGATACAAATTAAATCATTTATTGATTGATTGATTGTATTTGTATCCTGCCCTTCCTCCCAGCAGGAGCCCAGGGCGGCAAACAAAGCACTAAAACACTTTAAAACACCATAAAAAGCAGAACTTAAAATACATTAAATCAAAAACAGCATTAAAACATTTTTAAAATAACAACTTAAAGAAAGGGTTAAAAACATTATTAAAAAACATATTAAACAATTCTGACACAAATGCAGACTGGGACAGGTCTCAACTTAAAAGGCTTGTTGAAAGAGGAAAGTCTTCAAAAGATGCCGAAAAGATAACAGAGATGGTGCCTGCCTAATACTCAAAGGGAGGGAATTCCACAGGGTAGATGTTGCCACACTAAAGGTCCGTTTCCTATATTGTGCAGAACAGACCTCCTTATAAGATGGTATCTGCAGGAGGCCCTCACCTGCAGAGCGCAGTGATCGGCTGGGTATATAAGGGGTAAGATGGTCTTTCAGGCATCCTGGTTCTGAGCTGTACAGGGCTTTGTACACCAAAACTAGAACCTTGAACTTGGCCCGGTAGCAAATGGGCAGCCAGTGCAGTTCTTTCAGCAGCAGGGTGACATGTTGGCGATACCGTGCCCCAGTAAGCAGTCTCGCTGTCGCCTTTTGCACCAGTTGCAGCTTCCGGACCAACCTCAAGGTCAGCCCCACATAGAGTGCATAGAGGAAGGCTGGGGTATAAATAAAATAATAACTAACTAAATAAATAAAATAAACATCCAAGGCCCTCCTCCGAGGGAAGGTGGGAGTCTGTCAACAAGGGAGAGGGCCTTCTCAGTGGTGGCCCCCAAATTACAGAATGATTGTGGTGATGTGTGCTTGGCGCCAATAGTGTTATCTTTTCGGCTGCAGGTCAACACTTTCCTCTCCTCCCAAGCATTTTAGCACGTGTTTTTAAATTGCTTTTTAAAAATGTGTTTTTAAATTTGTGTATTTGTTTTTAATGTTTTTAATTGTGGTAAACTGCCCAGAGAGTTTCGGCTATGGGGCGGTATACAAATGCAATAAATAAATAAATAAATAAATAAATATTAAGCAACCCCGTTTCTTCTTAATTTCTCATATCCTGCATAAAATATTTTGGAGTTGCCTGAAAATGTCCCATTCCCATCCATTTTAATTCACTCACGCCAACTATTGTAATGTTCATGCGTTCCATTTCTTGCTTGACGATTTCTAACTTTCCCTAGTTCATGCTTCTCACATTCCGTGTTCCTATTGTGTACGTCATACAACTCTGGACTCTCCTTTTGCATCTGTGCGCATCAGCCTCTGGGCTTCCTTTTGGTTTTGACCCAGCTGCATCATTAGTCACAGCGCTACTCGTACTTGTCCTTTGTTCTTCCCCAGTAGCTCGATGAGTTCCTTCTGACCTGGGGTCTCATCTTCCAGCACTGTCTTGTGTTGCAGGTAACAGGGGCTAACATTTTGGGAGGGAAGGATGGGATGCCAGCTGCCCTCTGGCAGTGGAAAGGGCGATGTTCCTGTCAGACAGGATGCATCCTAGGTTTGTAAATTCCAGCTGTGCATAAATACTTGGTTTTTCACCTTAAATGGAGAAACAAGAGATCAGTTTTTTGCTACAATTGTCTCTCTCTGTGTCTCTTTTCACAACCTGTTACCAAGCTAAACTAACTACATATGAGGCCTCGAGCTTTCAAAGTACAAATCATAATATATTCACAGGATGTCTCCACAGCATTTTATCACCTTTCCTTTTCATTCCATCAGGATACATGTGGGGTGTCAAGGCTGAGGGAGAACCATCTGAAGTATCACTAGAAAAAGCTGAGGAGCAGGTTCAGGAGCAGAAACTGAAGAGTGAAGATGGAGCAGAGACAAGAGGAGAGACAAACTCACACAGGGGACAAACCTTATAAATGCTTGGAGTGTGGAAAGAGCTTCAGTTGGAGTAGCAACTTTACTTCGCATCAAAGAACTCACACAGGAGACAAACCTTGTAAATGTTTGGAGTGTGGAAAGAGCTTCAGTCGCAGTAGCCACCTTACTTCGCATCAGAGAACTCATACAGGGCACAAACCTTATACATACTTGGAGTGTGAGAAGAGCTTCAGTCACAGTAGCCACCTTACTTCGCATCAAAGAACTCACACAGGAGACAAACCTTATAAATGCTTGGAGTGTGGAAAGAGCTTCAGTCACAGTAGCCACATTACTTCGCATCAAAGAACTCACACAGGAGACAAACCTTATACATGCTTGGAGTGTGGGAAGAGCTTCAGTCAAAGTAGCACCCTTACTTCGCATCAAAGAACTCACACAGGAGACAAACCTTATACATGCTTGGAGTGTGGGAAGAGCTTCAGTCACAGTAGCGCCCTTACTTCGCATCAAAGAACTCACACAGGAGACAAACCTTATAAATGTTTGGAGTGTGGAAAGAGCTTCAGTCACAGTAGCGCCCTTACTTCACATAAAAGAACTCATACAGGAGACAAACCTTATACCTGCTTGGAGTGTGGAAAGAGCTTCAGTCAAAGTAGCCACCTTACTTCGCATCAAATAACTCATACAGGGCACAAACCTTATACATGCTTGGAGTGTGGAAAGAGCTTCAGTCGGAGTGGAACCCTTACTTCGCATCAAAGAACTCACACAGGAGACAAACCTTATAAATGCTTGGAGTGTGGAAAGAGCTTCAGTCACAGTAGCGTCCTTACTTTGCATCAAAGAACTCACACAGGAGACAAACCTTATAAATGCTTGGAGTGTGGAAAGAGCTTCAGGCAGAGTAGGAACCTTACCTCGCATCAAAGAACTCACACAGGAGACAAACCTTATACATGCTTGGAGTGTGGAAAGAGCTTCAGTCACAGTAGCCACCTTACTTCGCATCAAAGAACTCACACAGGAGACAAACCTTATACATGCTTGGAGTGTGGGAAGAGCTTCAGTCACAGTAGCACCCTTACTTCGCATCAAAGAACTCACACAGGAGACGAACCTTATCAATGTTTGGAGTGTGGAAAGAGCTTCAGGTGGAGTAGCACTCTTACTTCGCATCAGAGAACTCACACAGGAGACAAACCTTATACATGCTTGAAGTGTGAGAAGAGCTTCAGTCACAGTAGCCACCTTACTTCGCATCAAAGAACTCACACAGGAGACAAACCTTATACATGCTTGGAGTGTGGGAAGAGCTTCAGTCAAAGTAGCACCCTTACTTCGCATCAAAGAACTCACACAGGAGACAAACCTTATACATGCTTGGAGTGTGGAAAGAGCTTCAGTTGGAGTAGCAACCTTACTTCGCATCAAATATGTCACACAGGAAACAAACCTTATCAATGCTTTGAGTGTGGAAAGAGCTTCAGTCACAGTAGCACCCTTACTTCGCATCAAAGAACTCACACAGGAGACAAACCTTATCAATGCTTTGAGTGTGGAAAGAGCTTCAGTTGGAGTAGCAGCCTTACTTCGCATCAAAGAACTCACACAGGAGACAAATATTTTAAATGCTTGGAGTGTGGAAAGAGCTTCAGTCGGAGTGGAACCCTGACTTCACATCAAAGAACTCACACAGGAGACAAACCTTATCAATGCTTTGAGTGTGGAAAGAGCTTCAGGTGGAGTAGCAAACTTAATTTGCATCACAGAACTCATACAGGGAACAAACCTTATACCTGCTTATAGTGTTGAAAGACCTTTCGTCAGAATGACTACCTTCAGGCACATCAAAGGATCCATACAAGAAAAGAGATGTATAAATGCATTGAATGTGAAAAAAGCTTTAAGCAGAGTTCTACTCTTTCTGTGCATCAAAGGATCCATGCGGGGAATCCAGGCTACCAACAGGATTTTTCTGGGGAGTTTCAGACCCCTGACAATCTTCTTCTCTTAGGTTAACCACAGACTGTTCCACTTCCCTTCACCTGTTCTTTTGGTGGCCTGACAGTTTTTCCTTTGCAGAGTCAGAGGGGTTTTGACTTTTGCAGAGATGGGTGAGCACCTAAGATGGATGCTGAGGCCAAGGTGGCTGCAGAAGCCAAAATGGCCTCTCAGTTGTCCAGTCTTTCCTCATCATATTCCCGCCCTGGCAGTTTCTAGCTGCCAAATTCAATAATCAATTAATGACATTTCCTGCATTACTTTATCTACTTCCTGTAGATCCTCCTCCTCTGTCATTTTTACCTCTATGTGCATCATTCAAACATAGTTTTTTGTGATGGACTTAGTAGTCTTTGTCTCACATTGTCTAATGCAACATAACACCAACTGGACTATTACATATATATGAGGAAGCTTAATCCCATTATAACATAATTTAGTAGATTTTTTACTCTGCCTCCTCCATCTGTAGTGAGCAAATAGTCCAACACCATCCTGATTTGGAGAACAATTTTTCTTATTTGCGTTTGGGTTGCCGGTAAGATATTTATAGCCATAGAGGCCATAGGAAGAGCTTCTTTGGTCTCATCTGCAGGAATTTCTACTAAAGATTGAAGTCTCCAACCTCCAGAACCTACAGCGGCCGTGCCAGCCAAGGGCAGGAAAGACCACCCTATTACTGAGCCCATCGTTAATGGCCTGCGGTTTTCTATGTCTCATTATGCAGAGTGGCGAACAGCTTTTGTTTTCTCTCTTTTCTCTCAGATTGGTGAGGCTCTCTTGTTCCTGATTCTACCAACTGGGAGTACCTGAGCGACCCTGACAGCTGGTATAAGCCAGGCAAATAGCAGGAGTCAATCCAATATTTGGCAATACTTCATAAGCTTTATCCGCAGAACAATAATGTTCAACTAGAGCTTCCCATGGGCCTTTGTGGAAGAGGGAAAGACCAGCTTTTCCATGGTTGAATGTACTACCATCACCTGGATCATAAGAACATAAGAAGAGCCTGGTGGATCAGGCCAGTGGCCCATCCAGTCCAGCATCCTGTTCTCACAGTGGCCAACCAGGTGACTGGGGGAAGCCCGCAAGCAGGACCTGAATGCAAGAACGCTCTCCCCTCCTGAGACTTCTGGCAGCTGGTTTTCAGAAGCATGCTGCCTCTGACTAGGGTGGTATAGCACAGCCATCATGGCTAGTAGCCATTGATAGCCCTGTCCTCCATGAATTTGTCTAATCTTCTTTTAAAGCCATCCAAGCTGGTGGCCATTACTGCATCTTGTGGGAGCAAATTCCATAGTTTAACTATGCGCTGAGTAAAGAAGTACTTCCTTTTGTCTGTCCTGAATCTTCCAACATTCAGCTTCTTTGAATGTCCACGAGTTCTAGTATTATGAGAGAGGGAGAAAAACTTTTCTCTGTCCACTTTCTCTATGCCATGCATAATTTTATACACTTCTATCATTTCTCCTCTGACCCGCCTCTGACCCGTTGGCATAACAGGATAGAGAGTGCCCTTGTTTAGGGAGATATTTTACTATCCTACATGCGTCTATATTTTTAAGCATGTTTTCCTTGTTATGTATTTGGGCTTTGAAGAATTTCTCTAAAAAGATAGCAATAATTTTTAAAACTCTGCAGGCCAAATGCAGAATACACCACAAGGCCAAGAAATTTTTTTTTTAGGTTCTTCTTCCTCTACATTGTCTTCCATGAGAATCAAATGTGTATGGTTTGATCTCAAACCTACAGAATTTGATAACATGATTCTGAAGAAGTGGGTTCAGCAGCAGCCTCAGCAAAAAAAGTTTCTCTGTGCTGACTGTGAACCCATTCCCCCCCAAAGATCTGGCTGAACTTTGCTACATTTATTACTCTGGGTACAGCCATTTCTTCAAAGTTTATTTTCGCATACGCTTTGTGCAAGTTTTGAATCCCTAACTTGACCTTAAGTTTAAGCCTTTTTCTAAGGTTCATTACTCCTCACAAACTGGCGAATCTGAATCTTTAACTACTATTTTGCAATCTGGGTTTGAACAGATTTGAAGGCAAAATGTAGTATCTTGTGCATGATGTAATTTTCAAGCCTTTGGTCAGCATACCTTAATTTTCTAATGTAAACCTGTTTAGCACACCTTTGAATCCCACCAGTTATCACATTCTGTAAACAAACAATAGTGAATTCACGTCAAAAGGAGACCAATTCTGCATCACTATGTTGGTTGGCCCAGCCTGATATATTCCAAGACAGGAACGAAATTAAAAATTACACATTGCTTTGCCACTCGTACACAGAAGTGCCTTAAGGAGTCCTTTGTTAACGAGCATCCCCTCCCCCTTGACTGGTCCTTTTCTCTCAAGGATAATATCCAGTGGAAATTGGGAGAATCTCCCTCTTTAAGTCTAGCTGATGAAATTGAGTTAGCAAAGAGCTTTGACTTTGAGTTCAAAGAAACAGGCCACTCATCATCTGGCTCTCTAAAGACCACAATGCACGAGGAGTCCCAGGATGTCATTAAGGTCCGGACAGGAGAGTGCTCATCCAATGTACCAGCAACTCGTCTTCCCTCGTCAGAACAAAAGCTTATCCAGGATAAGGTATCTTTGTCGAATTCCCTCCATGAAAAGGACATGAACAGAGGCAATTCCTCTAACATCTGCTCAGCCCCTCCTTGTTCAACAGATCAAGTCGATCAGCTAGAGGTGGGGCCCCCTCTTGTGGGCTGGCTCTTTATGCTGGCGGGTGAGATGGAGAAGGTGAAAGATTTTCTGAAAGTAACCAACTCTTAACAACTTTAGTCAAGCTCCATTCTAGTAAGTAAGTAAGTAAAATTTAATTTTTGTGTCGCCTATCTGGCCGAAGCCACTCTAGGCGACGTACACATTGAAATTCAATAAAATACAATATAAATACAGAATAAAATACAATGCAGTCAACAGTAACCAATCTCAACCTGCAGCTGACCCTCTGTTTTTGAAACAAACAGTGCCTCTGTCTATTGAGATCAAGCCCCCTCCACCGAAGGAAAACTTTCGTCGGACCAAGAAAAATAAACAAGATACTACTTTGAAGAAGAGTAAAAACCGTAAAAGTCAAAAACCGGGACGAGGTTCCAAAATGAATTTTAATCCCTTGTTTGATCTATTGCATAAGGTTCCATCTCCGCCTAAGGAGAAAGAGACCGTATTACCTTCCAAATCCATCTGTATGAGAGATATGGCAGTCCAAAAGGAGACACATCCCTTTCCCTGTTCCCCCATTCCTTCCTTGACTCCAGCCTCCCTGTCCCCCTTAGGCATGCAGGTTAGCCATTTGCCCTTTCAAGATCCGTGGCAGGGAGTTTTGTTCCAGGAGAAGGGATTGAAGTCTCTCCCACAGATGCAATCTCCTAGAGGGCCAGGATGGAATCTTGTACTAAATCCAAGTCAACTGGCTTTTATTAACTTCCCTAAACCTAGGGGTTTAATATAACAGCTTGCACGAAAAAAAACACTTAGTCAATATCTTAAAGGAACTCCCCTCCCTAAATATACATATACAAGATATTGTATTAGTGGAGTACCTTTACTATGATGATATTAGAGCAAGGGCGGTGGTTACTTTCTCTTCACCCATAATAGTATGCCACATATTGGCCCAGAAGGATCGATTGCTTAAATGGAGTATTGTGCCTGTACGACTTTTTGAAAACAGAGCCAAGCCCGTGGACCTCCTCCCACAGCAGAAGTCGTACTCTACATAGGAGGCCCTATGGCCTCAGGGTCCACTCATAGACTTGGAGGTCCCAGAGGGAAACTCATCGAACGGAGTCCCTTAGTCCTGAATTTTACAAGGGAAGCCGCCTGACCTGCAACATTTGGGGCAACCCTGGGACAGTCAGCCAACCTGCCTACTTGATAATGATGAACGGGCCCTGCTCCACTCTTTGGGAGTGTTACCTCTAGGTGGCTGGCTAGAAATACTACAAAGATTGGAGCAGTTACAAGCTCATCTTTTAAACATCCATGAGAGGGAACTAATTACACCCTCTATAGAGGGTGATCCCACAGAGAAAGGGGGGGAGAGGAGTCAGGTCTGCCAACTACAGGGAAAGGAGCTCTTCCCGCAGTACAAGGGAATATAAGGAATTATATTGTAACATCTAACCTCCCTACTGCTACCCCAGTCGAACCACACCAACCATGGGCCACAAGAGCTAGAACTAGCAATAATTTTTCTCTCCTCCTTGGATCTAAGCACTTGTCTCCCCAGGAGACTGAATTACCCTCCGCTAAGTTACAACCCTCCTGCCTCTTCTTCTGGTGCCCCCCTAATAATTGTGGTGGCGAACTCTTCCAGCTCTCAGAACGCTCAGAATGTGGCTTTTGCCACAAACATGAGAGATGAAGGGTTTAACCTTGGGGGTACAATAGATCTGATAAGTAGGGACACCTCCCCATCCGCTCCCTCTACTTCCTATCCCATAACAAATTGCTGTGTTAGCTACACAAAGGAACTAGATCTGATTGGCCTGACAAATTTTGTTCCTGTTTTGGAATATATCAGGCTGGACCAACAAACATAGTGATGCAGAATTGGTCTCCTTTTTATGTGAATTCACTATTGTCTGTTTACAGGAAACGTGGATGACTGATATTAACCCTCCATCTCTCGATGGCTTTAAAGCATATTCCACCCCACCCTTAAGATGAACCCAAAAGGTCATCCTAGTGGTGGTCTTAGTATTTTAATTTCTGTGGACCTGCCAGTGGAGATTCACCCCTTGATTTTGATTAGCGGCCGTTATGTCCGGGGGCTGCGGCTGAGTGGGCGCTCTATTGGATGACTTATCGTTATTAATGTTTATTTCCCCCCGGCGGTAGCCAAGTCAGTGGGTCTTCATAGTGTCTGGGAATCTCTCTCAGACTCTTTGTCACAAGTAGAGCAACAATTCCCTGATGCAAGGTTGCTCTTATGTGGGGATTTTAACGCTAAGTTAGGTAACCTAGAGTCAGACTTCGAACTGTTGACCCATAGGCAGGACTGCCTTTTGTTTCCATCAAGCCTAGCAAGGAAAAAAAGGAGAGCAGGGGTTAAGCTGCTGGCAAAGCCTTGCAGGGCCTTGCCACGACCGTCAAGGCCAACACCTGGTGCTGCCAAGGCAACCGAGAGAGAGATAGGCTGGACAGTTCTGCCAGCCTAGTGTGGGGGAAGAGAAGCTCTGTGGGGGTTTCGACTTCTGTGAGTGTTTTGTGTTCTGTGAAGAAAGCAGCTCTGTGGAGGGAAAGTGAAACTGTTTGTATGCTTGTATGCCTTAATGTCCGAAGTAAAGGACTCTTAAACCAAGTTCTTTGTCTGTGGATCTCTGCACGTCTGGCTCATCAATTGTAAAGTCCTGGACACGCGGTATATCCGCACACACACCCACACAAACGGTCCTCGAATCATGGTCCAAATTCTTATCTCCCACTAAAGGATAGATTTTCCCAAGACCAAGTATTGAATAAGCAAGGCCACAGACTTTTGGATGTTCTGATGTTGCATTACTTGGAATGCCTCCACGGCTCCTCTTGTGATGAGTCTAAAGGCGCTTTTACTTACTTAACTACTAGGGGAGCGAGTGTAATTGACTATATATTTGTGTCCAATAACTTACTTACAGAAGTGTTAAGTTTTGATGTTATCAATAGGGTGGAAAGTGACCACTTTCCCCTCTCAATGAGAATGAGGCTTTTACTTCCAATCGCCCCCCCGCCACAATTAAGTTTGGAAGGTATTCACCTATCTGAACGGAGAGTGTGCTGGTCTGCCTCCCTGTGCTCCTCTATTTCGAATTTCCTATCTAGTAATCTTTCTGTAACCACCAGAGAAGCAATACTCATATCCGATTCAGATGTTCTGCAGGCATACCAATCAATGGTATCCCTTATGAGACCCATGTTGTCCTCGAACAAACAATTGAGGGGCCGTGGGCCTCTGAATAACGGGTGGCATGACCGTGAATGCAAATTAGCCAAACACCAGCTGGCAAATTATGCCCGTCGCGCAACGAGATAATCGGATAATTTTGAGTGCACGCATCTTGTCCTTTTGCGTGCCTCGTATAAGTCATTATTAAAATGGAAAAAAGAACTATATTCTATCTCCCGGTGGCAACTACTAGACCAGGCAGTAGCAAAAAAATATGAGCGACCGTTCTGGGATCAGGTGGCCAAAGGGATGCGTACAACAGGCTCCCTCAGCCCTTGCCAGATCACTGCTGCCACCTGGTATACACACTTTAGTAGGCTTTATGCGATGCCCACTGAAATCTCCGTGGCCCCTTCACAACGGGACTTCTCTTTGCCTACATGGCCCCCAGTGTCGGCCTGTCAAATTAAAACACTTCTGTCTACATTGAGATTGGGTAAAGCTCCATTTGAGGATATGCTCCCCCCTGAATTTTTTTAAAATTTCCCAGACTGGTAGGCACCCATATCAGTCAAATTGTTTACACAAATAAATAATACAGGCATTTTTCCGATGGGATGAAAGCAAAGTATAATCATTCCCATATATAAGAAAGGCGAGAGACTGGACCCTAATAATTACCGCCCTTCAGTCTGCTAGATACAGCAGTGAAATTGTACTCTAAATACCTGTCATCTAAATTTGAAGAGTGGGAAGCCGCTAATCGGGTCATTTTTGCGAGGCAGTGGTAAATGGAAGAGGGTGTAATGCCATTAGCCCTCAAGGAGGCAATAATAAAACCCATCTTAAAAAAGTCCTCCTTGGACCCCCAAGATCTGCACAACTTTCGCCCAATCTCAAATTTACCATTTCTGGGCAAGGTGATTGAACGAGTGGTGGCCAATCAGCTACAGACACACTTGGATGAAGCGGATTATTTAGATCCATTCCAATCAGGCTTCAGGACTGGATATGGAACTGAAACAGCCTTGGTCGCTCTGGTGAGCAGAGGGCATAACCTGGAATCTTAACTCCGTGTGGGCTCTGTGAAGTGCGGCCTTTGTCAGAATGTCGAGGTAAGGAGCCCACTCATGATTGGTTTTAAAAAGTGGGAACCAGGAAGAAAAGCGTGCTGAAGAAATAGCAGTATTGTCTTGTTGGGCCTCAAAGTCAAAGATCTGATTACGGAGTGCCCTAGGATTAAGATTGTTAAGAAAATTATCTGTTAAATCGTAACTAGTAGCTATGGTGGTAAAATGAGTTGCCCATCCTCCATTTTGCAACTGTTCCTCCCAGCAAAGTTTAACCAAAGATCGTGACTTATTTGTGGTTAATTTCTGCCAATAACGTAGGTATGACAGGTCTATTCTGGCCTTTAAAGTGGGTAGGTTGAGTTCAGCCCTAATGTGAGTTGCAGGTGTGCATTTAGGTAAGGCCAAAATTTGCTTAAATATATTATTTTGAATTTTCTCTAGGGCAGGACGCAAAACGGGACCCCAGATTTTGGAACCATATAGAATCATTGGGAGGAATTTTACTACGTATAGATTGAAAAATGGTCTTACCAATTGGCCACCTCTGGAGTAAAAGAATTTTTTCAGTTGACCTAGAGTCTTAATTGCAAGCAGCTTAATGTAAGCCAGGTGATGGGACCATGAAAAGTTGTTATTGATATGGATACCCAGGTATTTAAAGGTGTTTACCTGCTCTAAGTGATGACCATTCAGGTGCCAAGTATGCTTAGTTCTACTATTTTTCCCACACACCATTATTTTGGACTTAGAGTAATTAATTTGTAACAAATGTGCGTCACTAAATTCAAGGAGTGAGTGTAACATACGCTTCAAGCCTATCCTGTTTAGGGACAGAAGAACTAAGTCATCAGCGTACAAAAGAACCAGGATTTTCCTCTCCTTGACCGAGGGTGGGAAAAAAGCGGGGGAGGCCATTGTAGAGACGATGTCATTGATGAAAAAGTTAAATAAAAAAGGGGCCAGAATGCATCCCTGTTTGACTCCCTTCGAAACGGGGATCTTATGGGAAAGGGAACCATTTAGGCCAAGCCGGATTCTGATAAAAGTGTCGCAACGAAGTAATTGAATGAGCCACAGCAAGTGTTTGTCGATACCAGCTTTATCTAATTTTGTCCAAAGGAGGGGACGGTCTATTGAATCGAATGCGGCAGCGAAATCAATAAAAGCAAGATACAATGATGTAAGCGGCCCTTTTTTAACTTTCCTAATAAGATGTTGCAGAATATACACTTGATCTTTTTTTTTTTTTTTTTTTTCAATAATTTTTATTCAGATTTTCATAAAACACACAAGACAAAATCACAAAACATTCAAAGACAAAAAACAAAATCAAAAATAGTTAAACAAAAAGAAAAAAAGAAAAAAAAAAAAACAAAAATAAAAAATAAAGAGTAAAATATTGACTTCCCATTTGTCAAAGATCAAATCAGTTATAAGTCTATAATATATAACAATCCTGTCTCTTAAGTCATATTATAAAATCACTTTCCTCCAGTAGTTATCTTACTTAATCATCAAATCTCATAAACATTACTTTATTCTTTCCACAAAAAGTCAAAGAGAGGTTTCAATTCTTTAAGAAATATATCTATCAATTTTTTTTTCCAGATAAGCATATCGATTAATCCATCTCATTACTAATTATGATAATCTTATTGTCATAACCATAGTCAAAATAAACATTTCAATTAATCCATCACATCAGAATCTGTTAGGTTCAATAATTTCAGTAGCCATTGTTCTATTATCTCTATTAGTTCCATTTTCCATCTTCCATCTTCAGTAGTCTTGTTAAGTCCAGTAATTTCAATATCCAATCTTCCATTATCAGTATTCCATAATAATCTTGCTGTCAAAGCCATAGTCATATAGTAAGAGTCTGATGGGGATTACCTCTATCCCAAATATTTTCTTGCCATCCATTCTGAATAGGTTGCTGAAATACTGCTGTAAAATCATATCTCTGTTCTTTTTTTCAAAATACACTGGGTCATCTCTTAAAAGTTTTTCCATTGTCACATGGCTGCAGTTAATTCCATAGATTTTCTCTATATTGGGCTCCATCACATCATTCCAGTCCAGAAGATTATCCATGCCATTGATAACTTTATCTCTAAAATCTTCATTCATTTCTTCAGAGATAACATTGAGTTCCAAACAATAGATTTTATTTCTAAAGTCCATAGACTCCAAATCTTGTTCCTGTTCCACGTTGGTTCCAATCTCCGGGATCTCCTCTCTCACAGGGACCCCTATTCCAGTCTCCAGGGTCACCTCTCTCACAGGGACCCCTGTTCCAATCTCCGGGTTCTCCTCTCTCACAGGGACCCCTTCCAGGGTCACCTCTCTCACAGGGACCCTTATATCTTTAATCTCCTGCTTCATTTTACTCAATTCAATTTTCATTATCTCAATCTCATCCATTATTTTCTGAAACATAGTTATTTCCAGATTTTCAGCCACTTTCTTAATTGCCATTTTAAAAGAAAAATATAGGAAAACCACTTCTTATTTCAGCAACAATTGGGTTAATACTCCAAACTTGGTGACATCACAGTATAAACAGAGCAGACAGCCTTATCTCTCCAATAGTTAAGTAAACAAAATGCAGTTCCCAGGATCGAAACAATTAATGGCAATCGTCAAGAAACAGATTCGTCAAAATAAAATAGACCAAAAAGAGAATAGTCTCAAAACAGTATAATATTTTTCAAAATAAAAATCTGGAATAGAAATCCCTCTTCTGTGTATATCTTTAGAATGCAAATCCAGGACAGCTTTTTGCAACAAAAACAGAGATAAGCTATTAATTAGTGCGTAGCAGAGAGAAGTTATGGCTCCCCAGTGAGATGTCAAAAACTGATCAATCTGGCAAATCTCTTTTAAACAGCAACAATTTAAGTCAAGTAAAAGAAAAATATAGAAAGAAGGGTGCTTGCCTGTTAGTGCGTTCTCTCTTAGAAGATAAGGTGAACGTTCGCTTTATCAGATAGAGCTTGCTGTTAAAAATC
This sequence comes from Rhineura floridana, assembly GCF_030035675.1. Classification (NCBI taxonomy): domain Eukaryota; kingdom Metazoa; phylum Chordata; class Lepidosauria; order Squamata; family Rhineuridae; genus Rhineura; species Rhineura floridana. The sequence goes on along the minus strand of NC_084482.1, from coordinate 219,366,108 downwards.
CGTCCCACTTTCGTCGGCTGGACCTCGTCCCATAAATTAATGAGATCTGGTCGTCCCAACAAAAATAGGCTTTGAGGTTAATCTCTTCGTTTCTCCCTACCCGGGAGAAGTTTAATCAGTCAAAAAAAAAAGAAAAAACTGACTGATATATCTGAATAAGCTTCTTTTGAGGCAGGAGCCCGTCTCAAAAGCAGGCACAGGCTAAGTCACCCTTCCCGGAAGTCCCCAGAATATACACTTGATCAATTGTATTGGATCCTTCCCTAAAGCCCGCCTGAACGTCAGCTATAATAGGGTGTTCCTTTTCCCATTCTGATAGTTTATTTAAAAGGTACCTTCCATATAACTTAGCTGCCACATCCAGCAAGCTGATGGGTCTGTAATTTGTGGGAATGGCTGGGTCGCCTTTTTTGAATATAGGGACCACTATGCTTGTTTTCCATCCAGATGGAATACAGCCAGATTCATTTATTTTGGTGAAAAGTGTTGCGAGAATAGGACGCCACCAGGATGGGAAAGCCTGGTAGAGATTGGGAGGAATCCTATCTTGGCCAGGGGCTTTCCCCGATCGTAATGAAGCTAATAAGTTGTCTATTTCTGGGCCGGTCACTGGGGCCCAGATTGGGCAGTCAGCGGGACGGGTTGGACTAGTGTATGATATGGGGGATAAGTTCCCAAAGATGGTCTGGAAGTGCATAATCCACGTTTCTGGAAGTATTGGGGGAATTGAGAGTGACGGCCTATTAAATAGATTGTTGTGGATTATATTCCAAAATTCCCCTTGGTTCCCTTGTAATGCTGCCCTACCGAGATGTTGCCAAATCGAGGTAATGTATAGCGATTGTTTATGCTTTAGGAGATTGTTGTATTCTCTTTTAAGTTTTTGGAGTTTGGAGACAGCTACTTCAGAGAAATGAAGTCTCGTGAAGCGTGTTTGAAAGCAGACTTGTTTCTCTTTGGCTTGGCAGTATTTATCAAACCAGGGCTTAAAATTTGGGGAAGATCTGTTAGTATGAGATTTAGATTTAGTAACTGCCAGTTGGATCCGAGTAATAATCTGTTTGAATAGCTCTCCCGTATCATTTGATGGAAGAGATGCTTTTTGACGTAGGTTGATCAGGGTTGGCGACATTAAAATTTGTTTGACCTCCTCAAACACTGAAGGAGACCATCTTAGTCGCTTAGAACACTGGAATGAATCTAAGTCAGGTATCCTATTATTCTAAGTTAGATGTGTATTAGGATTATATAATTTCAAAATCAATGGCAAGTGGTCGCTGTCAGGTCTGTCTCCTATGGAGAACTCGTTCACTAGATCTAACATTTGTGAGGAGACCAGCATGTAGTCTACAACGCTGGCTCCTCTTTTAGTTATGCAAGTATAAAAGCCGTTTGACCTATCAAATTTGGAGCCATTAAGGCAGAAAAGTTGGGCGTTGAGCATGATCCTATATAAAGCTTGGCCATTCTTATTAATAACTTTATCTCGTGAAACACGATGTAATAATGACAAGTCTAGATTATAATTTATTTATTTATTTATTTATTTAAGCTTATATATAAAAGTCCGGGAGCTCAAAGACATGTGGAAAATTTGCCCCGATCCTTGCATTGAAGTCACCACCAATAACTAAATTATAGTTAGGATAATTTTGATATAATGAGTCAATGAAATCCTCAAATTCCTGCCAAAATTGAGTTCTTAATTGTGGAGCAAGGGGAGGAAAGTACACGTTAATGCATATGAAAGGACGTAAAGGAGGATTGGGGGTAATTATTAAGGTCTGGCAAGTAGATGGAACCGAGCCTGTTATTTCAGATGCAAGGAGGATGCTCTTAGTAGAAATTAAAAATGCCAGACCCCCACTTGCACGTCCTCTTGAGGCTGTGCGGGTTGCAGGTTTGGACCAACATTTGAATCTATCTATCAGGAGTAGGTTTTCTTCTATTAACCAGGTCTCTTGGAGACACGCAATGTCAAACAGCTGGAGGAAGGTCATAAACTCTTTGTCTGAGGCCTTATTAGACCAGCCAGCAATATTCCAAGATGTAATATTAAATGAGGTTATCAGTGACAATGATGGTGAATTTGGGTGGCCGTTTTGTACTTTTATAAATTCCTGGTGGGAAGTAGTGTTCTAATTCTCAGCACCTTTTACAGGACAAATTTGATCTAGTTCTGGGCAAATTACGCTGACATTTGAAATAATAATTTTCCCTTTCTGATGACACAAGGAGGGAGGTTGCATATGCTTGGCTGGTGAGCCAATCTCAGCCGGATTCAAATATCGCCTGTCCGTCCATGATGGGCTTGTAGAAGATGGTTCAGTTAATTGCGGTACTGTCCTATTAGCATTGGCTGCTGAAACAGGTCGAGGAAGTGCAATAGGAGGCAAAAGTTGTTGTTGTAGGAGATCCAGCTTTAAGCGATCAAGTCTGTTAATTATTTTGGACTGTTCTTGGACTGGCAGATCAGGGAAGACTTCAATCAGTTGTAAGTCTTTGGACTCGCGAGATTCATCATTTGATTCCTTTGTAGAGTATTGCTGCAATAGAGTTGGGGAGTGCAAAAGCTCCTCTGGCTCAGGCCGAAGGTTCTCAGAATGGGAATTGTTGTTGGAACTAGAGGTAGGAGCTCTTTTTGAAGGTAGTCTGGTAATCAGAGGTAGGGGCGGAGCAATATTCTTAAAGCAGTGGACTAGGTATAAGCCTTGTGCAGCCAAATATGGTTTAAAGGAGTAGAATTTTCTTGTTGTTTCCACGCTCTTAAAGGTTATTATTACTCTTGTCGAGTGATGATTGCTATGAAGAAACTGTATGCGAATTATTTCGGCTATGGGGAATTGTGTCGGCAGATACAAACTTAAGTATTCATGGAACTGATATTTATTTGGATAATGTCCACGTTTCCTTAGAAAATTAGGATAATTAAGGAGGACCACCTTGTTTTGTTCGATAACTAGCTTCAGGTGGGATGATGCCAAATCAGTCTTTATCCCCATTTGGTCCTTACGTTTTGAAGCCGGTCTATCAGGAGACTTGTTTGATAATTGTGGGCCATTCCTTGTTTCGTTGAACTTGCAAATGGGTTGAAGTTGGTAAGAAGAAAAGAGGGGAAAGTCATTGTTCTGACTTGTTTGTTGTCTTTTGTCCTTGTGTTTATTGGTGCCCAAGGGCGATGACCTAGTTTCCAGGTGAGATGTTGCAGCCTCCATGGCTTTCAGGATTTCAAACAGAGGTTTAAAATTGAATTTTCTGCAAAATGGTCATTTAAAATTCTTAATGTTCTTAGGTTTCCTAGATTGCTTCTCCCTTTTTTTTTGATGCTTACGTTTTTGATGAGGGGCTGTAGAGGTGTTGGTATCTTTCAGTTTTGGCTGGTCCTTCTCCATTTGTTTATTCGTCGTTAGTTTTTGATATGATGCGCTGTTTGGAGAAAGTGATTTGGCTAATTGGGTCAGGGTTTTCAAAAGGTCGTTGCTTTCTGTGAGAAAGGACTTAATTAAGTTCAGCTCATCAAGAACCATAAGGAGAGTACCCATAAAGTTAACAGCCGGGGGAGAAAGAGCAATTACGTCATTAGTTGAGCTTTTATCTAAAATAGGAGTCATGATGGACGATGAAAGGGGGGGTGTAGAAGCTCGAGGTGAACAATGTACAGACACGTTTCTTCTGGATAATGCTTCAGCTTCTGCCAGTTCTAGTCCTAATGGGGTGGAATGTGGGTCGTCACGCAAATAGGCGCAGTCATTAATTCTGTCTATTGACCAGTCCATGATCATAGGAGGGGAATCGAGAGCCGTCTGAGGGCGACTTGGCCTCATCGTAGGAGCTGAGCCCTGCTGGAAGAAGGTAGTGATTTTTGATTGCATTGTGTCTTGTAGTGGAGGCTGTGTTAACTGGCTATCTCCCAGCTCTCTGCAACGCTTCCTTGTCAAAACCATTGTTAGGGGCCACTTGAAGAGAGAATAGGACGAAGCTGGATATAAGCTTAGCAAATCTAGCTAGCATAGGTTTTAGTTTCAAATCGTCTGAGAGCTTTGCGGGCGATATAAACATAGGACAGATAGGCAGTGCCTTCAAAGGCTTCAGGGGCTATAAATTTCGGGTTTAACAGTCCGTTAAGTAGGCCAGTGATAAAAACCTAATAGTGGGGAGGCTTTACGACTTCAAAAGGTAGAAGCAGAGGCAATTTAGGAAAAAAAGACTTAGCTTGTTACGGAAGAAGATTTAGTCGTGCAGCCTGTGCGGTCACCATCTTTCCTCCCTCGTTTCCTAGTGACTACTAGCCATGTTGTCTGTGCTCTGCCCCCATGAAGGTATTCATGTATTTATTTAATTATACTTGTATACCGCCCCGTAGCCGAAGCTCTCTGGGCGGTTTACAGTAACTAAAAATATTAAAACAAATACAATTTAAAACAGATCTTATAAAAACAATTTAAAACACAATTTAAAAAATTTAAACAGTATAAAACACATGCTAAAATGCCTGGGAGAAGAGGAAAGTCTTGACCTGGCGCTGAGAAGATAACAGTGTTGGTATAGAGGGCCTGCGCCAAGGGGCGGCCAGTTCGGGCCCGGCTGAGGAGCCCTGCAACCCAGAGGGGCTCCTGAAGGACCCCTTGTTAGGGTGGGAGAGAACTGCCATGGATCTCAGGCAGGGAGCTCCCAGGCTGCTTACCCATTCGGTCACTCTACCTACCTCTTTCCTGTGTTCTGCTGCGTTCAGGGCTGCCATCAACCAAGATGGTGACAGAGGCTTCTTTAAGGGGCTTCTTCTTGTTGTTGTTGTTATGTTTGGTAGTCACTGGTTCCCCAAAGGTCTCCAAGTAACTTACAACATGGTTCAAAACAGAAATAAATTCACTAACAGGCAAAAAAAACCTTGCTGTTTAAGAACATACCTATAGCCCACAGATCTTTCTTTCAAACTTTAAAAAGCAGGGAAATTGGGAAGCTATAGTGAATGTACTTGGGGATCTCTCTCCTTGTTTGGATACTTATCTTCCGGACATTTGGTGCAACATTTAGCATCTGCAAAGAACAAGAGTAATATCTGTCTTATATCCGTCTGTACCAATTTTCATTTACAGAAAGGAATATCAAAGTGGTTAGCAGTATTTAAAAATAGGATATCCAATAAAAATCAGTAAAGCCAGTAACATTATCACAATGACCAAGGACATCAGGAATTGATATGAATAATATGAAGGATTGGGGAAAGCATGGGTGAAAAGATATATCTTCAGTGGGGAAAACACCCCACAGTGGATCCCTGCCTGATCTCAGTGGGGCAGGCATTCTACATGTTAGGCCCCACAATCGAGACGGTCTTCTTTTGCACCTCATGATAATCCTGTCAGGTGGTTTAGGGTGATGGTCTGGGCTAAGGTCAACCACTCATTCCAGGTTCCGCTTGGAGAAGCTATGATGGATTCACATGTTTCTACCCTGCCTTTCCAAGCAGCTTACAATATAGCCAAACAAGTAAAAATGCATGTTATACCAATATCATAAACCATCAACCTGAAAACCATTTTAAATATGGAACACTTAATTTTAATTGCTTTTGAAAAAGAGGCTGAAATTCTGATCACGGGAGAACATGGAACTGCATTTGCAAGATGTATGAGTGCCCCTTTTCCCACAGGCTGCCGCTTTCTGATGGAATCACTCATAAGAACATGAGAACATAAGAAGAGCCTGCTGGATCAGGCCAGTGGCCCATGTAGTCCAGCATCCTGTTCTCACAGTGGCCAACCAGAGGCGCAGGGCAAGCTCACAAGCAGGACCTGAGTGCAAGAACACTCTACCCTCCCGTGGCTACCGGCAAGTAGTTTTCAAAAGCACAGTGCATCTGAAGATGGTGGCAGAACACAGCCATCGTGGCTAGTAGCCATTGACAGTCTGATCCTCCATGAATTTGTCTGATCCTCTATTAAAGGATTCTCTGAATCCTAGCAAGACGGAGGCACTGTGGGTTGGTGGTTCTCAAGTCTGAATAAGTGGTCAGTTGCCTGCTTTGGACGGGGTTGTACTCCCTCTGAAAGAGCAGGTCAGTAGTCTGGGGGTGCTCCTGAATCCATCTTTGTCACTAGAGGCCCAGGTGACCTCTGTGGCTAGGAGCGCCTTTTACCAGCTTCGGCTGGTAAGACAGCTGCGGCCGTTTCTGGACTGGGATAGGCAGACCACTGTTGTCCACGGACTGGTAACCTCCAGGCTGGATTACTGGAATGTGCTCTATGTGGGGCTGCCCTTGAAGTTGGTCTGGAAGCTGCAGTGCAATGGTGCAACTGCTTACTGGAGCAGGATATCACCATCATATTACCCCACTGCTGAAAGAATTGCACTGGCTACTTATTTGCTGCCGGGCCAAGTTCAAGGTTCTAATCTTGGTGTTCAAAGCCCTATGCATATTGGGACCAGGATACCTGAAAGACCATCTTACCCCTTATATACCCAGTCGATCACTGCGCTCTGCAGATGAGGGCCTCCTGCAGATACCACCTTATCAGGAGGTCTGTTCTGCACAACATAGTAATCGACTTGAAGGCACATAACAACGACATCAAATATTAGACAGGCGCAATCTCTGTTATCTTTTCGGTGCATATTGAAGACCTTCCTTTTTCAACAAACCTTTAAGTAGAGATCTTCTCCCAGTCTGCACCTGTTTTGGAATTGTGTTTTAAGATGTTTTCAAAGATGTTTTGACTTTGAAATTTTAAGATGGCTTTTAGTGTTATGTCCTTTGTTTGCCACTCTGGGCTCCTTCTGGAAGGATGGGTGGGATAGAAATTTAATGAATAAATAAATAAATGAAGCCCTCCAAGTTTGTGGCCATCGCTGCTTCTTGTGGGAGTGAGTTCCACAGTTTAACTATGTGCTGTAAGGACTTTTGTTTATCTGTCCTCAATCTTCCAACATTCAACTTCACTTGATGTCCACGAGTTCTGGTTGGATTCACCTTCTTGCGTGGAGATGGTCCCTTCAGTGCAGGGAACACAGTCGTAGCAGCACAGTGGATTTCCTTCCTGAACCACCTTGAAAGATCCGGACTGGCAGCTTTCCACACACCTGGAATGCCTGTGAAATTGAAACTGCACTGTTGCTTGAGGTCTGCAATATGCCACATTCCTCAGCTACAGATGTTACTAGACAGGGATATCTGGCGACCTCCCAGTTGTACTACTGCAATACGCTCTATGAAGGGCAACCCTTGAAGACAGAATGGAAGCTGTGTCCAGTGCAGAGTGTGGCTGCTGGGCTATTCTGTGTGGGACATCCAAATGGGAACACGTCACCTCTAAGAGCTTCAGCGGTTGCCTTTTTGCTCCAAAGCCCAATTCACAGTGTTGGCACTCATCTCTTCCCTCTTTAAGAAATCATGGCCACTGGATTGGGCTGATGGGAGTTGTAGTTCAAAAAAAGTCACTTTTCCAAGCTCTGGATGACACCCTGGATCCACTCGGTCAAACCCTCTCGGCAAGCTTTAAGAAGCCAAGAAGGGCCAACCGAAATCCATGCAAAGAACTCCAATTTCATGAGTTATAAATGAGTTATGTATTGTTTTGTGTTTTAGCTGGGGGATTGTTTTATCCTCTTTCAATGGTAACCCTGGGACCTCCTGGTGAAGTATGGATAAGAAACACTCCTGAGAATTCTGCTTCTAGGCTACCAGCTTCAAGCAGACTTAGGAAGCAGCAGGATTCGACTCTCATCTCTTTATTGCACATTTGTTCTGATTTCTTTATGGGCGGGTCATGCAACCACGAATGAGCATTCATCCTGATTTGCTTGCAGGATGTTCACTGGTCTTAGGAGTGCACTGTCGGTGCTCAGCACAGTAACACGAAAGTCCCAGAAGGAAGGCATGAGGCAGGAAATCTGTTTCAGACTGCAGAAGGTTTGTAGCAGAGTGGGATGTTCCTCCATACAAGTCAACACAAAAAGTCCCTGCACAGGGAAATCTAACAGGTAAAGGAAAGAGGGTTTAGGCTAGCCTAAGCTGTTCCCTCGAAGCCCTTTTTAAAAAATGTGCATAGCATTTTTATTTTTAATACGCAGAAGGGTCACCGGCCAGAAAGGGGCTTCCCGCCTCCTCTCTCCCTCCCTGCGAAGCAGCCGAGGAGCTTCAGCCACTTTGCTCTTTAAAGGGTTAACGAAGGAAAGAGCGCGAAGGAGGGACTTCCCTTTCCTGCTCCGCTTCTCTGCAAGAAATGCAGAGTGGAGACGCCAGAGGCCTCTTCATGCGCGCAGCGACGTCGGAGAGCGGGGTTGCGTGCGGGGAGGGAGCCTGGAAACAAAGGTATGCAATGGGGGGCGGAGGGGGAGGGTGGCAGAGGGAGAGCCCCCCTGGAGGGAGAGCCCCGCTGAAGGGCCCCCTCCCCGCAGACCCTCCAAATGGAGGATGCAGCTCTGCCCCAAGGCCTGCCTCTCCCCTGAGCTGAGCTGGCGTTGTTGGGTCAGATCGAAGCATTCCTCGGGCATATCACGCCGCTGAATTTGGTTCCCAGTTCCTTTTTGCTTGAAAGTTCAAAACACTACAAAAGAAAAGTTGACAGCTACAGCAACTTCAAGCCAAAGTTAACATGTCTCTGATTGTCAGGCCCAGGATATGACTCAGGAACCAGACCAACGATTTGGTTCAATTCTCAATTCTTTCTCACTCTTTTGTGTATCGCCATGAAAATTGACAGGGTTGTTAAGCAAGTGTTTCTGAGTTCAGGACTATATGTTTTGTAAGGTTTTGTTTTGAAATGAGCTTATGGGAAGCCTCAGAATGGCATGCGGGGGTATTTTCCATTTAACATTGTGGAATGTGAAAAATCCCCGCTGGCTATAATATTCGCTAGAGACACATGTTACCAAATTCTTCCCAGCTACACAGGAAGTGGATTGGACTGTGAAAGAGCAACCCAAATGGTGTTTGCATTTTGACCAATTTGTAGGGCAGTCCAATATCTCAGAGAGGAGTTCAGGTCTCCTGCTCCCCTGGTGCATTCACTATAGCTGCCCAATTTCCCTGCTTTTTAAAGTTTGATGGAAATAGATGTGGGCTATAGGTATGTTCTTAAACCGCAAGGTTTTTTGCCTCTTAGTGACTTTCCCTGCTTTTTAATCTGGGAGGTAAGAGATGGGATCCTGTCCAAGTTTGCTGAGAATGGATGGATCATTTGCATGCTTATTGAGTTCAATGGGATTTACTCCCCTGCAATCATGCTTAGCATAGGTAAAACTGACCCGGGGGGGGGGGAGGGAGGGGGGGAGGGAGAAAGCAGGTCTGATCATTTGCATGCTTATTTTCAATGGGATTTACTCCTATGCAATCTTGGTTAGGATAGGAAACACTGACCATGGGGGGGGAGTGGGAGTGGGAAGAAGTGTATTGGAGGGGGCAAAGGAAGGTGGAGGGGAGGGCAGGTTTGATCATTTGCATGCTTATAGAGTTCAATGCTATTTACTTCCATGCAATCATGTTTAAGATAGGTAAAACTGACCATGGGGAGGAAGAAGGGGAGGAGGGGGAAGGGAAGGGGAAAGAGGGGATTGGAAAGGGATGGGGAGTGAGGGGCAAAGGAAGGGGGAGGGAAGGGGCAAGAGGAGGGGATAGGAGGAAGTAGAAGGGAGGGTGGGTTTGATCATATGCATATTGTTTGAGTTCAGTGGGATTTATTTCTATGCAATCATGTTTGAAAATGAAAATGGACTGCCTTCAAGTCAATCCCCACCTATTGTGACCCTTTGAATAGGGTTTTCATGGTAAACGGCATTCAGAGGTGATTTCACCATTGTCTTTCTCTGAGGCTAAGAGGCAGTGATTGGCCCAATGTCACCCTGTCAGCTTCACGGCTTTGTGGGGATTTGAACCCTGGTCTCCCAGGTCATAGTCTAACACTGACCCAGGGAAGGGGCAGGGAGTGGGAGGGGAGGAGATTGGGTGGGTGGGCACTGGGCAGATGGGTAGCCCCTTTCCTTTCCAAAAGGAAAATATTGTAAACAGAATCATTCTTTTTCAGGCTTTCCCCCACCTTTTTATTCTACAGCAGACACATGTAGCCTCCTACCCAAATTTAAACCAAAGCTTTCCCTGGCCACATCCACACCAGGCCTTTATTTCACTTTGGACAGTCACAGCTTCTCCCAAAGAATCCTGGGAAGTGTAGTTAGTGAAGGGTGCTGAGAGTTGCTAGGAGACGCCCTGTTCCCCTCATAGACCTTCAATCAGAGTGGCTGACTGTTAAACTGTTCTCTCAGGGGAATAGGAGTCTCTTAGCACCTTTCACAAACTACACTTCCCAGGATTCTTTGAGGGAAGCCATGACTGTCTCACATGAAATCAAAGTCTGGTGTGGGTGTGGCCCCCTGATTAGGCAAGCCCAGCAGCTGTGAGGCTTTTAGAACTCTGACAGTTGGTTCTTACTGAGCATGCTCCGCGTTATCATTGGGTCCCAGCCAAAATTTATTAAATTAATTAAAAACCACCCAGGCCTTTTTTAAACTTTTAAACTGCAGCAGATGAAGGTCAGAGTATGGGGCAAGGTCAGTATCAGAATTACAGGTACTCTGTGAACATGGCTGATTTTTAATGAATTTCAACAAATTATGAGAACTCAGAGAAAAAAGTCCAAAAGGGCTCTGAGGTTTTTTTCTCTCTTTTTAGACTTTGAACTCTTGATTCACTCCGACTGTTTTGTGTATCGCCATGAAAATTGACAGGGTTGTTAAGCAAGTGTTTCTGAGTTCAGGACTATATGTTTTGTAAGGTTTTGTTTTGAAATCTCTCGTGGCTGTATAATAATGGAGTTATGATATTGGTAGTTTTATTTTCAATCTGTGTCTTAATGATTCCTCAGATGGAATCCACCAATTTCATAGCTATAACATCAGTACCTTAATTGAGGCATCCTCTATGACCTCGAGGTCTCTCTCCTGTCAGTCACCACTAATTCAGTTAGGATTTTTTACTTCTCTGCATCACTTTACACTTGCTTACATTTAATTGCATTTCCTCTTTAATACCCAAGCCTGCTTGGAGAGTTCCTTTTGGAGTTCCTCACAATCCTTCTTTATTTTAATCACCCTGAACTTGATATCAATAGTAAAGCTGGTTACTTCACTTCTCACCCCACATCTATGTCATTTAGAAACAAGTTTAAAAGCACAGGTCCTAATCCTGATGATTGGCGGGGGGGCACTTTTTACATCCCTCCATTGGGAGAACTATTCATTTATTCCTGCTTTTTCCTTCCTGATCTTTAAACACTTACTGATGCATGAGAGCACATTTCTGTTCCACTGTGTGTGGATTGCTGTGTTCCACTCCATGTTTGGTAATTCTGCCTTTGATAATATTTTCCACTACTTTTCCCAGAACAGCTCATAGGCCTCTGATTTCCCAGATACCTTCTGTGTCCTTTTGGCTTTCAAATTGTAATACATTTGCCAGTCCATATGGTAGCAACTCTTTGGGAGAAGGTACATATTTTTGTTAGAAGATCAGCAATGTCTGCCTTCTTACTCCCTTCCCGGCACCAACCATTGAATGGTCTGACACTGTCCTTGGCACTATGTCTGCTGACCACAAATTTGAGAGCAGGCACGCAGATATTAACACATGATGCAGCCAGTTAAATCAAAAATACCCCCATGCCAATCTGATGCTTCCCATAAGCTCCTTTAAAAACAAAACCTTACAAAATTCATAGTCCTGAACTCAGAAATGTTTGCTTAACAACCCTCCCAATTTCCATGGTACTACACAAAACAGTCAGAGAGAATCAAGAGTTCTGCGGGGAGGAAGGCAGGATACAAATTAAATCATTGATTGATTGATTGATTATATTTGTATCCTGCCCTTCCTCCCAGCAGGAGCCCAGGGCGGCAAACAAAGCACTAAAACACTTTAAAACACCATAAAAAGCAGAACTTAAAATACATTAAATGAAAAACAGCATTAAAAACATTTTTAAAATAACAACTTAAAGAAAGGGTTAAAAACATTATTAAAAAACATATTAAACAATTCTGACACAAATGCAGACTGGGACAGGTCTCAACTTAAAAGGCTTGTTGAAAGAGGAAAGTCTTCAAAAGATGCCAAAAAGATAGCAGAGATGGTGCCTGCCTAATATTCAAAGGGAGGCAATTCCACAGGGTAGGTGTTGCCACACTAAAGGTCCATTTCCTATATTGTGCAGAACAGACCTCCTTATAAGATGGTATCTGCAGGAGGCCCTCACCTGCAGAGCGCAGTGATCGGCTGGGTATATAAGGGGTAAGATGGTCTTTCAGGCATCCTGGTTCTGAGCTGTACAGGGCTTTGTACACCAAAACTAGAACCTTGAACTTGGCCCGGTAGCAAATGGGCAGCCAGTGCAGTTCTTTCAGCAGCAGGGTGACATGTTGGCGATACCGTGCCCCAGTAAGCAGTCTCGCTGTCGCCTTTTGCACCAGTTGCAGCTTCCGGACCAACCTCAAGGTCAGCCCCACATAGAACGCATAGAGGAAGGCTGGGGTATAAATAAAATAATAACAAACTAAATAAAAAAATAAAATAAACATCCAAGGCCCTCCTTCAAGGTAAGGTGGGAGTCTGTCAACAAGGGAGAGGGCTTTCTCAGTGGTGGCCCCCAAATTATGGAATGATCATGGTGATGTGTGTCTGGTGCCAACAGTGTTATCTTTTCGGCTCCAGGTCAACACTTTCCTCTTCTCCCAAGCATTTTAGCATGTGTTTTTAAATTGCTTTTTAAATCTGTGTATTTGTTTTTAATGTTTTTAATTGTGGTAAACTGCCCAGAGAGTTTCGGCTATGGGGCGGTATACAAATGCAATAAATAAATAAATAAATATTAAACAACCCCGTTTCTTCTTAATTTCTCATTTCCTGCATAAAATATTTTGTAGCTGCCTGAAAATGTCCCATTCCCATCCATTTTAATTCACTCACTCCAACTATTGCAATGTTAATGCATTCCATTTTTTGCTTGACAATTTCTAACTTTCCCTGGTTCATGCTTCTCACATTCCATGTTCCTATTGTGTGCGTTGTACAACTCTGGACTCTCCTTTTGCATCTGTGTGCATCAGCCTCTGGGCTTCCTTTTGGCTTTGACCCAGCTGCATCATTAGTCACAGCGCTACTCGTACTTGTCCTTTGTTCTTCCCCAGTAGCTTGGTGAGTGCCTTCTGACCTGGGGGTCTCATCTTCCAGCACTGTCTTGTGTTGCAGGTAACAGGGGCTAACATTTTGGGAGGGAAGGACAGGATGCCAGCTGCCCTCTGGCAGTGGAAAGGGCCATGTTCCTGTCAGACAGGATCCATCCTAGGTTTGTAAATTCCAGCTGTGCATAAATACTTAGTTGTTCACCTTAAATGGAGAAACAAGAGAGCAGTTTTTTGCTACAATTGTCTCTCTCTGTGTCTCTTTTCACAACCTGTTACCAAGCACCTACTGCTAAACTAACTACATATGAGGCCTCGAGCTTTGACAGTTAAACTCTGATATCAACAGAGCTCTCAGAAATATGTTTTCAAAGTACAACTCATAATATATTCACAGGATGTCTCCACAGCATTTTATCACCTTTCCTTTTCATTCCCTCAGGATACATCTGGGGTGTCAAGGCTGAGGGAGAACCATCTGAAGTATCACTGGAAAAAGCTGAGGAGCAGGTTCAGGAGCAGAAACTGAGGAGTGAAGATGGAGCAGAGACAAGAGCAGAGACAAACTCACACAGGGGACAGACCTTATAAATGCTTCAAGTGTGGAAAGAACTTCAAGTGGCACAGCGACCTTACTTCGCATCAAAGATCTCACACAGGAGACAAACCTTATAAATGTTTGGAGTGTGGAAGGAGCTTCAGTTGGAGTAGCACCCTTACTTCGCATCAAAGATGTCACACAGGAGACAAACCTTATCAATGCTTGGAGTGTGGAAAGAGCTTCAATCGGAGTGCAACCCTTACTTTGCATCAAAGAACTCACACAGGAGACAAACCTTATAAATGTTTGGAGTGTGGAAAGAGCTTCAGTTGGAGTAGCAACCTTACTTCGCATCAAAGAACTCACACAGGAGACAAACCTTATAAATGCTTGGAGTGTGGAAAGAGCTTCAGTTGCAGTAGCAACCTTACTTGGCATCAAACATCTCACACAGGAGACAAACCTTATAAATGTTTGGAGTGTGGAAAAAGCTTCAGGTGGAGTAGCAACCTTACTTCGCATCAAAGAACTCACACAGGAGACAAACCTTATACATGCTCGGAGTGTGGGAAGAGCTTCAGTCACAGTAGCACCCTTACTTCGCATCAAAGAACTCACACAGGAGACAAACCTTATAAATGTTTGGAGTGTGGAAAGAGCTTCAGGCGGAGTAGGAACCTTACTTTGCATCAAAGAACTCACACAGGAGACAAACCTTATACCTGCTTGGAGTGTGGAAAGAGCTTCAGTCGCAGTAGCCACCTGACTTCGCATCAGAGAACTCATACAGGGCACAAACCTTATACATGTTTGGAGTGTGGAAAGAGCTTCAGTCACAGTAGTGCCCTTACTTCGCATCAAAGAACTCACACAGGAGACAAACCTTATAAATGCTTGGAGTGTGGAAAGAGCTTCAGTCACAGTAGCACCCTTACTTCGCATCAAAGAACTCACACAGGAGACAAACCTTATCAATGCTTTGAGTGTGAAAAGAGCTTCAGTGACAGTAGCTCCCTTACTTCGCATCAAAGATGTCACACAGGAAACAAACCTTATCAATGCTTTGAGTGTGGAAAGAGCTTCAGTCGGAGTGGAACCCTAACTTTGCATCAAAGAACTCACACAGGAGACAAACCTTACAAATGTTTGGAGTGTGGAAAGAGCTTCAGTCACAGTAGCTCCCTTACTTCACATCAAAGATGTCACACAGGAGACAAACCTTATCAATGCTTTGAGTGTGGAAAGAGCTTCAGTCGGAATGGAACCCTTACTTCGCATCGAAGATGTCACACAGGAAACAAACCTTATAAATGCTTGGAGTGTGGAAAGAGCTTCAGTTGGAGTAGCAACCTTACTTCGCATCAAAGAACTCACACAGGAGACAAACCTTATAAATGCTTGGAGTGTGGAAAGAGCTTCAGGTGGAGTAGCAAACTTGATTTGCATCACAGAACTCATACAGGAAACAAACCTTATTCCTGCTTATAGTGTTGAGAGACCTTTCGTCAGAATGACTACAAGGATCCATACAAGGAAAGAGATGTATAAATGCACTGAATGTGAAAAAAGCTTTAAGCAGAGTTCTACTCTTTCTGTGCATCAAAGGATCCATGCAGGAAATCCAGGCTACCAACAGGATTTTTCTGGGGAGTTTCAGACCCCTGAAAATCTTCTTCTCTTAGGTTAACCACAGACTGTTCCACTTCCGTTCACCTGTTCTTTTGGTGGCCTGACAGTTTTTCCTTTGCAGAGTCAGAGAGGTTTTGACTTTTGCAGAGATGGGTGAGCACCTAAGATGGATGCTGAGGCCAAGGTGGCTGCAGAAGCCAAAATGGCCTCTCAGTTGTCCAGTCTTTCCCCATCGTATTCCCGCCCTGGCAGTTTCTAGCTGCCAAATTCAATAATCAATTAATGACATTTCCTGCATTACTTTATCTACTTCCTGTAGATCCTCCCCCTCTGTCATTTTTACCTCCATGTGCATCATGCGAACATCGTTTTTTGTGATGGACTTAGTAGTCTTTGTCTCACATTGTCTAATACAACATAACACCAGCTGGACTATTACATATATATGAGGAAGCTTAATCCCGTTATAACATAATTTAGTAGATGTTTTACTCTGCCTCCTCCATCTGTAGTGAGCAAATAGTCCAACACCATCCTGATTTGGAGAACTGTTTTTCTTATTTGCGTTTGGGTTGCCGGTAAGATATTTATAGCCATAGAGGCCATAGGAAGAGCTTCTTTGGTCTCTTCTGCAGGAATTTCTACTAAAGATTGAAGTCTCCAACCTCCAGAACCTACAGCGGCCGTGCCAGCCAAGGGCAGGAAAGACCACCCTACTACTGAGCCCATCGTTAAGGGCCTGCGGTTTTCTATGTCTCATTGTGCAGAGCGGCAAACAGGTTTTGTTTTCTCTGTTTTCTCTTGGATTGGTGAGGCTCTCTTGTTCCTGATTCTACCAACTGGGAGTACCTGAGTGACCCTGACAGCTGGTATAAGCCAGTCAAATAGCAGGAGTCAATCCAGTATTTGGCAATACTTTATAAGCTTTATGCGCAGAACAATAATGTTCAGCTAGAGCTTCCCATGGGCCTTTGTGGAAGAGGGAAAGACCAGCTTTTCCATGGTTGAATATACTACCATCACCTGGATCATAAGAACATAAGAAGAGCCTGGTGGATCAGGCCAGTGGCCCATCCAGTCCCTCATCCTGTTCTCCCAGTGGCAAACCAGGTGCCTGGGGGAAGCCCGCAAGCAGGACCCGAGTGCAAGAACACTCTCCCCTCCTGAGACTTCCGGCAGCTGGTTTTCAGAAGCATGCTGCCTCTGACTAGGGTGGCAGAGCACAGCCATCATGGCTAGTAGCCATTGATAGCCCTGTCCTCCATGAATTTGTCTAATCTTCTTTTAAAGCCATCCAAGCTGGTGGCCATTACTGCATCTTGTGGGAGCAAATTCCATAGTTTAACTATGCGCTGAGAAAAGAAGTACTTCCTTTTGTCTGTCCTGAATCTTCCAACATTCAGCTTCTTTGAATGTCCACGAGTTCTAGTATTATGAGAGAGGGAGAAGAACTTTTCTCTATCCACTTTCTCAATGCCATGCATAATTTTATACACTTCTATCATGTCTCCTCTGACCCGCCTCTGACCCGTTGGCATAACAGGATAGAGAGTGCCCTTGTTTAGGGAGATATTTTACTATCCTACCTGCGTCTATATTTTTAAGCATGTTTTTCTTTTTATGTATTTGGGCTTTGAGGAATTTCTCTAAAAAGATAGCAATAATTTTTTATTATATATTATATACTTATAGCTGATCTGTAACAAATCGGAAGTCAAGTTCTTTTTTTCTTTTTTTTTGTTTTTGTTTGATTTTGTTATGTTTATTTTATGAAAATTTGAATAATAAAAATTATTACAAAAAAAAAATAAAAAGATAGCAATTATTTTAACGACTGTGCAGGCCAAATGCAGAATTCACCACAAGGCCAAGAAATTTTTTTTGTAGGTTCTTCTTCCTCTACATTGTCTTCCATGAGAATCAAATGTGTATGGTTTGATCTCAAACCTACAGAATTTGATAACATGATTCTGAAGAAGTGGGTTCAGCAGCAGCCTCAGCAAAAAAAGTTTCTCTGTGCTGACTGTGAACCCATTCCCCCCCAAAGATCTGGCTGAACTTTGCTACATTTATTACTCTGGGTACAGCCATTTCTTCAAAGTTTATTTTCGCATACGCTTTGTGCAAGTTTTGAATCCCTAACTTGACCTTAAGTTTAAGCCTTTTTCTAAGGTTCATTTCCTCACAAACTGGCGAATCTGAATCTTTAACTACTATTTTGCAATCTGGGTTTGAACAGATTTGAAGGTAAATTGTAGTATCTTGTGCATGATGTAATTTTCAAGCCTTTGGTCAGCATACCTTAATTTTCTAATGTAAACCTGTTTAGCACACCTTTGAATCCCACCAGTTATCACATTCTGTAAACAGACAATAGTGAATTCACGTCAAAAGGAGACCAATTCTGCATCACTATGTTTGTTGGCCCAGCCTGATATACTCCAAGACAGGAGCGAAATTAAAAATTACACACTTCTTTGCCACTCGTACACAGAAGTGCCTTAAGGAGTCCTTTGTTAACGAGCATCCCCTCCCCCTTGACTGGTCCTTTTCTCTCAAGGATAATATCCAGTGGAAATTGGGAGAATCTCCCTCTTTAAGTCTAGCTGATGAAATTGACTTAGCAAAGAGCTTTGACTTTGAGTTCAAAGAAACAGGCCACTCATCATCTGGCTCTCTAAAGACCACAATGCACGAGGAGCCCCAGGATGTCATTAAGGTCTGGACAGGAGAGTGCTCATCTAATGTACCAGCAACTCATCTTCCCTCATCAGAACAAAAGCTTATCCAGGGTAAAAGGACGTGGCGACATCGGCGGCGTAACACGGGACACCTTCGCTTCGCAGCCCTTCGCTTTTTGGCCCAAGACATCGGTGGCACCTCTCCCACCCCGCGGCACTGATGGGGGGAGTGAAACGTCCTTCTGGCTCGTGACATTGGCGGAGTGGAGACATATTTCATTGTCTGCTGCTGTTGTTTTAATTGTGATTGTGTTTAGTGTGAATGAGTTTGAGTCTTTATATGAATTGTATTCGTTTGAATCTTTGTGTGGCTAATTTATGGAGTGTGTTTAGTGTGAATGAGACTGAGTGAGTATATGAGTGTATGCGTGTGAATTTATGTGTATTTTATCATGTGTCTGGGAGAGAGGGCCTTGCTCCGACCGGGGGGACTTTCGGGGGCCCCAATCAACGTAGTGACGAGTAATGGGAGGTATGGTGTTGTGAGAAGAACATGCCAGATAAGGGGAACTCGTCCCAGACAAGTTGTGTCTGTACCTTGTTCCGGTCCTTCTCACATCCGCAGGAATGTTGGTTGTCCTATCAGCCAGCTCTCGGATCTCTAAGTGCTGCTTCTGAACGTCAGGTCGGTACACAATAAGATCTCCCTCGTCCATGACTTAATTGTCAATGAGGGTGCCGACCTGGCGTGCATAACCGAGACCTGGGTGGGTGATCAGGGAGGACTTACTCTTTCCCAGCTTTGCCCACCTGGGTATACAGTTCAGCACTGTGGTAGATACGAGGGTCGGGGAGGTGGAGTGGCTGTGGCCTATAGGAGTTCTCTCTCACTCATCAAGCACCCTGTCCAGGTGACGACTGGCTTGGAATGCCTCCACCTTGTGTTGGGTCAATGAGACAGACTGGGAATTTTGTTGGTGTACCGTCCACCCTGCTTCCCAACAGCTTCCCTAACTGAGCTGTCAGAGGTAGTCTCGGAGCTACTGTTGAGGTCCCCCAGACTATTAGTACTGGGAGACTTCAACATCCATGCTGAGGCTGCCTTATCTGGGGCGGCCCAGGACTTCATGGCCTCCATGGCAACCATGGGGCTGTCTCAATTTGCCACTGGCCCAACGCATGTGTCGGGGCACACTCTTGATTTGATCTTCGCCACTGGGCATGGAGATGGTGATCTGGAGGTGGGGAATTTTTTTCGACCCCATTGTCATGGACAGATCACTGCTTGCTGAAGTTTAGGCTTACAGCCGCCCTTTCCCTCTGCAAGGGTGGAGGACCTATTAAGCGGGTCTGACCTCGGAGACTAATGGATCCTTTGGGTTTCCAAAGGGCTCTGGGGGATTTTCCGGCTGATAAGACAGGCGCTCCTGTCGAAGCCCTGGTCGAACTGTGGAACACGGAAATGACCTGGGCCGTGGACACGATCGCTCCTGCGCGCCCTATCCCATGCAGAGCTCATGCAGCCCCGTGGTATACCCCGGAGCTGAGAGCGATGAAGCAAGAGAGGAGAAGGCTTGAGTGCAGATGGAGGCATACTCCTGACGGATGCAATTACGCCTTGGTAAGTGCCTCCACTAAACTGTATACAGAAGCGGTGAGGGCAGCAAAAAAGGGATATTTTGCTGCCACTATTAAATCATCTCTCAACTGCCCAGTGGAGCTCTTTAAAATTGTCTGAGGGCTTTTACATCCTAGCCCTCAGGAAATTATAGAACCTTCAGACATCCGCTGTAATGAGTTCACTGGGCACTTCCAAGATAAAATCTCATGCATCCGCCGGGACTTAGACTCTAGTATTATGGCAGTTGAACCTACTGAGGTATCCGGAGCATGGTCTTGTCGTTATTTATTGGATGAGTTTCAGTTGGTACAGCTTGAGGATGTTGACAAGGTGCTTGGACAGGTGCGTGCAACCACCTCTGTACTGGATCCTTACCCCTCTTGGCTAGTGAAAGCTGGCAGGGCTGGAACAGCCGGCTGGGCCAGGGAAGTGATAAATGCCTCCTTGAGAGATGGAGTGGTCCCTAGTTGCTTAAAAGAGGCAGTAGTGAGACCACTCCTGAAGAAACCTTCCCTGGACCCAGATAATTTGAACAACTATAGACCGGTAGCGATTGTTCCATTTCTGGGCAAGGTCTTAGAATGGGTGGTTGCCAGCCAGCTCCAGGTGCTCTTGGATGAAACCGATTATCTGGATCCGTTTCAATCCGGTTTTAGGCCCGGTTTTGGCACTGAAACAGCCTTGGTTGCCCTGTATGATGACCTATGTCGGGAGAGGGACAGGGGGAGTGTGACTCTGTTGATTCTCCTTGATCTCTCAGCTGCTTTTGATACCATCGACCATGGTATCCTTCTGGGGAGACTCATGAAGTTGGGAGTTGGAGGTACTGCTTGGCAGTGGTTCCGCTCCTACTTGGTGGATCGTCTCCAGAGGGTAGGGCTTGGGGAACATTGTTCGACACCCTGGACTCTCCATTGTGGAGTCCTGCAGGGATCGGTCCTGTCCCCTATGCTTTTTAACATCTACATGAAGCCGCTGGGTGCGGTCATTAGGAGCTTTGGAGTGCGTTGTCATCAGTATGCTGATGACACGCAACTCTATTTCTCCTTTTCTTCTTCAGGTGAGGCTGTTAATGTGCTGAACTGTTGCCTGGCCGCGATAATGGACTGGATGAGAGCTAATAAACTGAAGCTCAATCCTGACAAGACCGAGACGCTGTTGTGAGTGCCTTCTCTGACCAGATGGTGGATGTTCAACCTGTTCTAGATGGGGTTACACTCTCCCTGAAGGAACAGGTTCGTAGCTTGGGAGTTCTTTTCAATCCATTCCTGTCTCTTGAGGCGCAGGTGGCCTCGGTGGCACGGAATGCCTTCTACCACCTTCGGTTGGTAGCCCAGCTACATCCCTATCTGGACAGTGACGATCTCGCTTCAGTTGTGCATGCTCTGGTAACCTCTAGATTGTATTACTGTAATGCGCTCTATGTGGGGCTGCCTTTGAAGACAGTTCGGAAACTACAGCTAGTGCAAAACGCAGCTGCTAGACTGCTGACAAGGACTAGGTGGTCTGCACATATAACACCTGTTCTGGGTCGTTTGCACTGGCTACCTATTTGTTTCCGGGCCAAATTCAGAGTGCTAGTTTTGACTTATAAAGCCTTACACGGCACGGGACCACAATACCTAGCGGAATGCCTCTCCCGATATGAACCTACCCGCTCACTACATTCAACATCTAAGGCCCTCCTCCGAGCTCTGACTCACAGAGAAGCTCAGAGGGTAGTAACAAGATCTAGGGCCTTTTCAGTGGTTGCCCCCGATTTATGGAACAGTCTCCCCGATGAGGTGCGCCTGGCACCTACACTTTTATCTTTTCGGCGCCAGGTTAAAACCTTTTTATTCTCCCAGGCATTTTAAACCATTTGTGTTTTTAATTTATATCAGGTTGTTTACCTGTTTAATAATGTATACTTTGCTGTTTTTGTGATTTTATTGTATTTTCTCCATGTTGTGCACCGCCCTGAGAGCCCTTGGGCTGTGGGCGGTATATAAATCGAATAAAATAAATAATAATAAATAATAAGGTATTTTTGTCGAATTCCCTCCATGAAAAGGACATGAACAGAGGCAATTCCTCTAACATCTGCTCAGCCCCTCCTTGTTCAACAGATCAAGTCGATCAGCTAGAGGTGGGGCCCCCTCTTGTGGGCTGGCTCTTTATGCTGGCGGGTGAGATGGAGAAGGTGAAAGATTTTCTGAAAGTAACCAACTCTTAACAACTTTAGTCAAGCTCCATTCTCTTTTTTTTTTTGTAATAATTTTTATTATTCAAATTTTCATAAAATAAACATAACAAATTCAAACAACAAAAACAACACAACAAAAACAAAAGAAAAAAAAAGAACTTGACTTCGGATTTGTTACAGATCAGCTATAAGTATATAATATATATCAAACCTGTCCCCTACGAAATTCACTTTTTTCCATAGTCTATCTTAATTAATCGTCAAATCCCATTATCATCATTTCATTTTTTTCTTTCAACAAAAAGTCCAAAAGAGGCTTCCATTCCTTAAGAAATGTATCTGTCGTTTTTTCTCTGAGAAGGCATGTCAGTTTGTCCATCTCAACTAAGTCCATTAATTTCAATAGCCATTCTTCCATTGTTGGTATTGATTCCATTTTCCACTTTTGTGCATATAATAATCTTGCTGCCGTAATCATATATAATATTATTCTTCCATATTTCTTTTCCTTTTGTTTATCCATAAAACCCAAGAAAAAAAATTCTGGCTTTGACTGAATATTTATCTTTAAAAATTTTTGCATCATCCTACCTATCTGTGCCCAAAATAATTTTGCCTGTTTACACGACCACCACATATGATAAAAAGATCCTTCTTGTTGTTTACATTTCCAACATACATTCGAAACATTACTATACATTTTTGACAACTTTTCTGGAGTCATGTACCAACGATATATCATTTTATAAAAATT
Organism: Rhineura floridana; assembly: GCF_030035675.1. Taxonomy (NCBI): domain Eukaryota; kingdom Metazoa; phylum Chordata; class Lepidosauria; order Squamata; family Rhineuridae; genus Rhineura; species Rhineura floridana. The sequence continues at coordinate 219,343,527 of NC_084482.1, read as the reverse complement.
TTCTTTAAGATTATAGCATAATGTAAATTTCAAACCTTTTTTCCACATATTTTCCCATTGATCCATTTGTATATTATAACCAAAATTTTTTGCCCACTTGACCATACACTCTTTTACTTGTTCTTCCATGTCCATTTTCAATAAAAATTTATACATTTTTGCAATTATACATTCATCATTTGTACACAAACCTATTTCAAATTCAGAATGATAAAGTAGTGCAAGAATGTAAGAAGAAATTAAAAGAGTTTTTTGAACATAATTTATACAAAGGAACAGATGAAAATATTGTTTGGGATACAAGTAAAGCATTTATGAGGGGATATTTTATTAAATGTAATTCTGAATTAAAAAAGAAGAAACAACAGAAAATGCAATTAATCTTGGAAGAAATAAAACAAAAAGAGGAAGAATTGAAAAAGAATCCAACTAAAGTTTCTATTGTAAATCAAATTAAAATGTTACAGAAACAAGTGTCAATGTTGACAGTTAGAGAAATTGAAAGGAAATTAAATTTTGCTAAACAAAGGACTTTTGAATTTGCAAATAAACCGGGGAAATGGTTAGCATATAAATTAAGAAAAGAACGACAAAAAAATCTCATTTTAAAGATACAAGAAGGAGAAGCGATGTTGACAGATAATGTAAAAATCCAAAAAGCTTTTCATCAATATTATTCAATGTTGTACAAATGTCAGGAAATTCCTTCTGAAAAAATAGAAGAGTATATATCTAAACAGAATTTGCCTAAAATCACAGATTTTCAGAGACAAGCTATTAATGGTCCTATTACGTTAAGAGAAATATCTGATGCAATAAGTAAAATTAAACTAGGAAAGGCACCAGGACCGGATGGATTATCGGCAGCGTATTACAAATGTTTGGAGGAGGAACTCTTGTTACCTTTACAATGTACAATGAATTTAATTTTGCAAGAGGGGAAGATACCGGATAGTTGGAAAAATGCTAATATAATATTAATACCGAAAGAGGAGCAGGACCTAACTAAAACAAAAAAGTATCGGCCAATATCTTTATTGAATAATGACTATAAAATTTTTACAATGATTTTGGCAGAAAGAATGAAAATAATATTGCAACAATTTATTCAGGAAGATCAAGCGGGGTTTTTACCTAAAAGACAACTACGTGATAACGTCAGGAATGTTTTGAATGTGTTGGAATATCTAGAACAACGAAATGACATACAAGCAGCTTTGATTTACTTGGATGCTGAGAAAGGATTTGATAATTTGAATTGGAAATTTATGTTTAAGGTTCTAGAGCAAATGGATTTTGGAGATAATTTTATAAAATGGATCAGATCAATTTATACATCACAGAAGGCACAGATAATTGTCAATGGGGATTTAACGGACTCATGTGAAATACAAAAGGGTACAAGACAGGGATGTCCACTGTCCCCTCTTTTATTTATTTTGGTTCTAGAAGTGCTGCTTAGACACATAAGGCAAGACAAAAGGATTTTGGGAATAAAGATAAAAAAAGAGGAATATAAACTGAGAGCATTTGCTGACGACTTGATAATTGTATTAGAAAATCCCTTGGAAGGAATTAAAGTATTGATGGATAAACTAAAAGAATTTGGACCATTAGCAGGATTTAAGATCAACAACCAAAAAACAAAGATGTTGGTGAAAAATTTATCTTTAAGGGATCAAAAAGAGTTAATGGAGAAGACAGATTTTAAAATAGAAGAAAAGGTGAAATATTTAGGTATTATTATGACAAATAAAAATTCAAAGTTGTTTCATAATAATTATGAAAAATTATGGACAGAGATTAAGAAAGATTTGTTAAGCTGGGATAAATTACAGTTGTCATTAATGGGTAGAATATCTGTAATAAAAATGAATGTATTGCCGAGAATGATGTTTCTATTTCAAACAATACCTGTAATATCCTCTGATTTACCTTTTAAACAATGGCAAAAAGATATTTCTAAATTTGTTTGGCAGGGGACAAAACCAAGAGTTAAATTTAAATTATTACAAGACGCCAAAGAAAGAGGAGGACTGGGATTACCAAATTTGAGACTTTATTTTGCTGCTTGTTGCTTAGTCTGGATAAAGGAATGGATTGTATTGAGGAACAAAAGATTATTGGATTTGGAGGGTCACAACCTGAAGTGGGGATGGCATGGATATCTATGGTATGATAAAGTAAAAGTTAATGTGGATTTTAATAATCATTTTATAAGACGTCCTTTGTTGAAAATATGGAATAAATATAAAACAAGTTTTTTTTTCGAAAATACCACTATGTGTTTCAAGTCAAGAAGCATTTTATAGAAGAGAAATGGCTGGAAAAGAGAAATGGTTAACTTACCAAGAACTATTAGAAAATGTGCATGGAGAATATATAATGAAAGAGAGAGAACAACTAATAAAGGAAGGATATAGTTCTCAATGGTTTGCCTATTTACAATTGTTAGAAAGATACAAAATGGATAAGAAAATGTATGGGTTTGAGTTTTCCATATTTCTTGACAGATTTTAGTCAGAATTTGGACTGATTCAGTCTCAGTAGCTTGTAGCAACTCTATTGTTATGCCATCTATTCCTGGTGATTTCTTTCTTCCAAGTATTTTAGGAGAAGCTTTCACCTCGCATTCTAAAATTTCTGGTTCTTCATCATATGGATCCTCTGTGAATGAATCTGTCATCCTGGCATCTCTTTTATAGAGTTCTGTGTATTGCTTCCATCTTCCTTTTATTTTATCTCAGTCGGTCAGTGTGTTCCCCTGTTGATTATCCAACATCCCTACTTTTGGTTTAAACTTCCCTTTCATTTCTCTGATGTTTTGGAACAGGGCTCTTGTTCTACCCTTTTGTTGTCCTCTTCTATTTCTATACAGTAACTATTGTAATAGTTCTCTTTGTCCCTATGTACTAGTTGCTGTATTGTTGCACTTAGGGTTTTGACCGTGTTTCTGTCTCCTTTTGCTTTTGCCTTCCTTCTCTCTTTAACCATTTGGAGAGTTTCTTCAGTCATCCATTGGGGTCTTTCTCTCTTTTTAACTAGAGGTATTGTCTTTTTGCATTCTTCCCTGATAACATCTCTGACTTCATTCCATAGTTCTTCTGGTTCTCTGTCAACTAAGTTTAAAGCCTCAAACCTGTTCCTTCTTTGATCTTTATATGCTTCTGGGATGTTATCTAAATTGTATTTTGGCATTCTGATTGCTTTGTTGGTCTTCTTTAGCTTTACTCTGATTTTCGATACGACCAGTTCATGATCTGTACCGCAGTCTGCTCCTGGTCTTGTTTTCGCAGAAAGTATGGAACTTCTCCATCTTCTGCTACCAATTATATAATCAATTTGATTCCTGTATTGACCATTTGGTGATGTCCACGTGTACAGTTGTCTTTTTGGATGTTTAAAAAATGTGTTCGCAAGAAACAAATTATTGGCTTCACAGAATTGAATAAGTCTTTCTCCTGCTTCGTTTCTGTCTCCTAGGCCCCATTTCCCCATAATTCCTAATTCTTCTGTGTTCCCTGCTTTTGCATTCCAATCCCCCATGATTATCAGCACAACTTGTTTTGGTGTGTGATCAATTTCTTCCTGTACGTCTGCATAAAATCTCTCCAATTCCTCTTCTTCTGCATTTGCCGTTGGAGCATAGACTTGTATGGTGGTTATGTTGATAGGTTTCCCATTTAATCTCATTGATATCACTCGCTCAGACCTTGCGTTGTAGCTCCTAATTGCTCTTGCTACATCACTTCTTACTATTAAAGCAACCCAATTTCTTCTTAATTTTTCATTTCCTGCATAAAATCTTGTGTAGTTGCCTGATTGGAAATGTCCCATTCCTGTCCATTTTAGTTCACTCACACCAAGTATTGTCATGTTGATGTGCTCCATTTCTTGCTTGACAATTTCTAACTTTCCCTGGTTCATGCTTCTCACATTCCATGTTCCTGCTGTGTGCGTCATACAACTCCAGACTTTCCTTTTGCATCTTTGCACATCAGCCTGTGGGCTTCCTTTCGGCTTTGACCCAGCTGCGTCATTAGTCACAGCGCTACTCATACTTGTCCTTTGTTCTTCCCCAGTAGCTTGGTGAGTGCCTTCTGACCTGGGGGTCTCATCTTCCAGCACTATCTCGTGTTGCATTTTGGATACTCTGTTCATAGGGTTTTTGTGGTAAGAGATATTCAGAGGTGGTTTACCATTGCCTTCCTCTGAGTTTGGATGCATCTTAGACTGGTGTCTCAACTTTGACCATTCTGCCTTGGGTGTCCCTGTTAGGAGTCTAGCCTCTTGGTCTAGATTCCTAATGGCATTGCTCTCAGCTTCTTCAACACTCTCAAACCCCTTCACCACGTTAAGGCATGCATCCCAATAGGAGGGTTGGAATGGTTACTAAACATTTAATTAAAGTGGCAATTTGATCGAAGTAGGATAGGCAATGTTTGGCTGTGTACTGGCCTATACTACCTTAATTTATGTCATGGTTGTTTCTAAACACTCTACATTTCCACATTAAATTCACAACTTACATGTAATTTTTTTTTTTTACCAGCAATGTATATTTAGATCATCAGGTCTTCACCTTCAAAAGAAAGCTCTTAGCATTGCAGTATTGGAACTAAAGAAAAATTGTTACAATACATTCATTTTGATGGACAGTTAACTGTCACATCACATAGTAGTTCAGAAAATGTGAAAGCTTAGCCAATGACTGTGTCTCTGGAGACAAAGCTAAAAATAACAACAAAAAGGCACCTCCTACATTTTGAATATAAACATATTGATTACTGTACTAATAAGGTAGAGAATTGGTCTGGTCACAGATGTGAATGTCTGGGAGGGAACTGAAACAATTTGGAATAAACTTGTTTTAAACCTAAGTCTTATTTTTAAAAAAGAGAGAGATAAGAGTGGGGTTTTCTATCAAAGCCAAGAGGCGAGGCTCACAGGGGTATATTTCTGCCCTCTCTCAACCCAGTAGCAAAAAAAGCCTAGTGTATTACAGTATAGTTTGATACACACACACAGAGACGAGAGAGAATCATTTAAAGCATTTTTCTTGCATGATATGTACAAAGGTCCATTTAAAGATAAGTTTTTGTGGGAGCCTCTGTGTTCCCATACTTCATCTGTGACATCACTACTACAATCTAGACTATGAACCGTATAGTAGTGTCCTGTTCTATTGCCCATTTGTTTGTGGTTGTATGAAGGGGGTCAAACCTTTCCTTATCATTCTACCCCATCAAATCTTAATGCCCCAAAGGACCAACGCCAGCAGAAGTCAAAGTGTGTCTCCATATCGTCCTGTTAAGGACAATCATGTAGCCTTTGTACTTGAGTTTAATAGCTATACCAGTGCAGTTGCATAAGTGCAAGGGCCGTAGGATTCTCTTCAGTGGGTCCTCCAAGCATGCACTAGCTTACCTCTGTTGGTTTTTTGTTGTATCACGTTACAAAATGTGTCTTCTCACAGTTCGGTCTGCTCTGGTTAGAGTATTCTCAGTCTGTCACTGGTACTGTGTTCATACAGTGCCTGCTCTCGGGGCTCCAACAGTGGAACTAAACTCATAGTGTGCTGAGTAGGAGCCTGTTAGTTCCCACGAGCAATTGAAACATTCCGATTGGACAACCACTACTTGAATCTGACAAAACAGAAGAAGAGGCAGTGTTTAGTCCCCCCTCCCCCCAAGAAATTAAATAGGGTGATAAGTAGACATAACATTAACAAGCTAACTGCATCCCAGAGTATTGAAAGAACTTTCTGGTGTACTCTCGGAACCTCTTGCCATCATCTTTGAGAAATCCTGGAGAACAGGAGAGGTGCCAGACGATTGGAGATGGGCAAACATCGTCCCGCTCTTTAAAAGGGTAAAGAAGATCCGGGGAATTACAGGCCGGTCAGTCTGACTTCAATACCGGGAAAGATATTAGAACGGATAATAAAAGAGTCCATTGGCAACTATCTAGATGACAATGCTGTGATTAGTAGGACCCAGCATGGGTTTGTCAAGAAAAATCCTGTCAAACTAATCTCACCTCTTTTTTCAATCGGGTCACTAGCTTAGTAGATGGTGGAAATGCTGTAGATGTCATCTATCTAGATTTCAGCAAAGCATTTGACAAAGTCCCCCACGACCTTTTGATTAGCAAACTGGTCAAATACGGACTAGATGGAAATACTGTCAGGTGGATTCACAACTGGTTGGAAAACCGCACTCAAAGAGTGGTCGTCGGTGGCTCTGCTTCGGACTGGAAGGAGGTTTCGAGTGAAGTGCCACAGGGTTCTGTCCTGAGGCCGATACTCTTCAACATTTTTATCAATGACTTAGATGACGGGGTGGAGGGAAGCCTTATGAAGTTTGCGGATGATACAAAACTGGGAGGGATAGCTAACACAATGGAAGACAGGAATAAAATCCAAAGGGACCTGGATAGACTAGGAAATTGGACTGAAATAAATAAAATGAAATTTAATAAAGACAAATGCAAGATTCTGCATTTAGGCCACAAAAACAAAATTCACGGGTACAGGATGGGAAATACCTGGCTTAGCAGTAGTGCATGTGAGAAGGACCTTGGAATTGTAGTGGATCGCAAGTTGAACATGACTTAGCAGTGTGATGCTGCGGTAAAAAAAGGCAAACGCCGTTTTGGGCTGCATAAACAGAGCTATAGTTTCAAGGTTGAGGCAAGTAATAGTCCCACTATATTCTGCATTAGTCAGGCCTCATCTGGAATACTGCGTTCAGTTCTGGGCACCTCATTTTAAGAAAGATATAGACAAGTTGGAGCGGGTTCAGAAGAGGGCGACGAGGATGATAGCCGGTATGGAGAACAAGTCTTATGAGGAAAGGTTGAAGGAACTTGGCATGTTCAGTCTGGTGAAGAGAAGGCTGAGGGGTGACATGATTGCACTCTTCAAGTACCTGAAGGGCTGTCACATAGAGGAGGGTACAGATTTGTTCTCTGCTGCCCCAGAGGGTAGGACTAGGTCTAATGGTTTTAAGTTGCAGGAGCGTAGATTCAGATTGGACATTAGAAGGAACTTCTTGACAGTAAGGGCAGTTCGGCAATGGAACCGACTGCCTAGGGAGGTGGTGGGATCCCCTTCGCTGGATGTCTTCAAGCAGAGGCTGGACAGCTATCTGCGGGAGATGCTCTAGCTGTGGATTTCCTGCTGTGAGCAGGGGGTTGGACTCGATGGCCTACAAGGCCCCTTCCAACTCTATGATTCTATGAAAAACAAGAGAAGCTTGGAGAAATGAGGATGTAGATTACAGCAAAATCTCCCTGTGTTGCATGTTAATCAAAGACTGTTCAGTGGAAAGGCGGTTTTAGCATGGTCATGAGGAAGGATGGAGAAAACCCAGCATTTTTTCATTCTGTATCCTGTATCCAGGTGGAGATTAAGAGTTTGTGGGAAAGGAAGGTATTACTTTCATTAATGCCAGGGAACAGAGATCTCCATTTCTGCTGCAGAGTTTGTTATCGATTGAACAGTACTTTGCACCAAGAAATTGTATAACAATACTTCTGCTTCATATGAACTGAGTGCCAAAAATATAACCACTCTCTTCGCATGAAAAGAAATAAAAATAAGGAAAAGTGGAAACCTTAGATCTGGAATTATCTGTAGTTTCTGCCACACAACACATCAAATTATCAGACCTTTAATGCTTCCTTGTATTTCAGATAAAGCAGTTTCTAGATTATACAAGAAAACATCAGGAGGACAGATGCACAGATTTGCATATCATGTGAAATATATTTTTTTATGAAATCTAAAGCTGCAATCCTAAACAGGATTGCATGGGAGTAAATCCCATGGAACTCAATTAGCATGTCAATTATAGAATCATAAAATCATAGAACAATAGAGTTGGAAGGGGTCTGTAAGGACATTGAGCCCAACCCCTTGCTCAGCGCAGGAATCCCAAGTTAAAGCATACCTGAGAAGTGGCTGCTGCTTAACTGCGTTCAGTGTTGGAGAGCCCACTACCTCCCTAGGTCATTGGTCCCGTTGTTGTACCGTTGTAATAGTTAGAAAGGTTTTCTGATGTTCAATCAAAACTTGAGTCCATTATTCCTTGTCTTGCACTCTGGAATGATCGAGAAGAGATTCTGGCCCTCTTCTGTGTGACAATCTTTAAAGAAGAATGCTATCATATCTTCCCTCAATTTTCTTTTCTCTAGGCTGAAGATGTCTAGTCCTTTCAGTCTGTCCTCATAGGGCTTTGTTTCAAGTCCCCTGATCATCCTGGTTGCCCTTCTCTGAGCCTATTCCTGTTTGTCTCCATCCTTCTTAAAGTGCAGCGTCCAGAGGGAGACACAGTACTCAAGGAGCTGAATTGCAGCAAAAGTCTAGAGGACACAATGTTGGGCACCTCTGAATGACAGAAATGTAACAGAAATGGTACCAGTCATCCTTTGCATGTTCATTTCAATAAATAAATATACAAATAAATAAATAAATAAATTTGACTGTCCTATAAGCTTAAACAACAATAACCCCCGCAAGAGCAACGGTGTAAATTACAATTATTTCTATAAAGCACATTTTATTTATGTGTTCTTAAAACAAAACATCTTTTAAAACATCTGAAAAACAATTGCAATACCCATCCCCATCCCCTTCCAATCCCCTCCTTCCCCTTCCCCCTCCTCCCCCTCCCTCTCCCCTTCATCCTTCCCTTGGTCAGTCTTATCTGTCTTTAGCAAGATTGCACAGAAGTCAATACCATTGAACTCTATAAGCATACAAACGATCAAACCTGCCCTCCCCTTCCCCTTCCTTTGCCCCCCTCCAATACGCTCCTTCCCCTTACCAGTCCTGCTCCTCCTCCCACATGGTCAGTTTTTCCTATCCTAACCAAGATTGTATAGGAGTAAATCCCATTGAACTCAATAAGCATGCAAATGATCAGACCTGCTTTCCCTTTCTCCTCTCCCTGCCTCCTCTGCTCCTCTCTTCGTACTGAATTCAATAAACATGCAAATAATCAAACGTGCTCTCATCCTAGTCCTCTCCTTTGTGTTTCCTCCCCACCCTCCTCCTCCTCTGTGGTCAGTTTCACCTATCATAAGCATGACTGCAGGGGAGTAAATCCCACTCAACTCAATAAGCATGTAAATGATCAATCCATTCTCAGCAAGCTTGCACAGGATCCCATTTCTACCCTCCCGGATTAAAAAGCAGGGAAATTCACTAATAGGCAAAAAACCTTGCAGTTTAAGAACATTCCTATAGCCAACAGCTATTTCTATCAAACTTTAAAAAGCAGGGAAATTGGACAGCTATAGTGAATGCACCAGGGGAGCAGGAGACCTGACCTCCTCTCTGAGATATTGGACTGCCCTACAAACTGGTCAAAATGCAAACACCATTTGGGTTGCTCTTTCACAGTCCAATCCACTTCCTATGTAGCTTGGAAGAATTTGGTAACATGCGCCTCTGAGCATATGGTGAGTGGTGGCAACACCTGCCATCTCCAAAGATGGAGAATTATATTTTTGTATGTTTGTTGGTGTTCTTACTTTGCTTCTTTCCTGTGTTACTAATGTTTTTACAGAGAATCTAAACTAGAAAATTTTATTTCCCTCATTCTTCATCCCAGAAATCTGTGTCAAAATTATTTTTATTAATATCAAAGCCTTTTTATTAATCAGTGTCATATGATGGTGAAGACAGCCTTTTGTGTTTCAAATTGGAGGTTATGTTCTATTTCTAGTCTCGGTGCGTTAACAGTGGAATCTGAAACTGCAGTATGATGAAAAATCAGACTGATTCTAATATGTTGCTCCTTCAGCAATGTCTCTAGCAGTTGAAAAAAAGAGGATGCATGTTTTCAGCCTGCTATGTTTAAACCACTTTATTTAAGGCAAGGTAAAATGGAAATGGTCTGCCTTCAAGTTGATCCCGACTTATGGCTACCCGATGAAAAGGGATTTTATGGTAAGCGGCATTCAGAGGGGGTTTACCATTGCCTCCCTCTGAGGCTAGTCCTCCCCAGCTGGCTAGGGCCTGCTCAGCTTGCCACAGCTGCACAAGCCAGCCTCTTTCTTGTCCACAACTGCTAGCTGGGGGGGGCAACTAGGCTCCTTGGGACTATGCAGCTTGCCCATCTTGTCCCCCATGCTGTTTAACATCTATATGAAGATCTTGGGAGCAGTCATCAGGAGCTTTGGGGCGAGGTGTCCACAGTATGCTGATGACACCCAGCTTTATCTCTCCATAACATCTGAATTGGGAGAGGCCATGGAAGCCCTGGACCGCTGTCTGGACTCGGTGGTGGGCTGGATGAGGGCCAATAAACTGAGTCTGAAACGTAGCAAGACGGAGGCGCTGTGGGTTGGTGGTTCCTGAATTCAGATAACTGACCAATTGCCTGCTTCACATTGGGTTGCACTGGCTGCCCATTAGCTACCTGGCGAAGTTCAAGTTCTGGCTTTGGTGTACAAAGCCCTATATACTGTAGCTTGGGACCAGGATACCTGAAAGATCATCTTACCCCTTATATACCCACCTGATCATTGCACTCTGCAGGTGAGGGCCTCCTGCAGATACCATCTTATTAGGAGGTCTGGAATTGCTTTTTAAGATTTTTTAAAGTTGTTTTTAAAATAGTTTTTAAGATGTTCTGTTTTAATATTTTTTAAAGGTTTAGTTTTTAAGATGTTTTAAGGTGCTTTTAGTATTTTTGTTTGCCGCCCTGGGCTCCTTCTCGGAGGAAGGGCGGGATACAAATCTGATAAATAAATTAATAAACAATACTTGAACTATGGGATTCACTCCCACAAGAGGCAGTGATGGCCACCAACTTGGAAGGCTTTAAAAGAGTAGACAAATTCATTCCTTAGTGACTACTAGCCATGTTGTCTGTGCTCTGCCTCCATGCAGGCATTCATTTATTTATTTAATTATACTTGTATACCGCCCTGTAGCCAAAGCTCTCTGGGTGGTTTACAGTAACTAAAAATATTAAAACAAATACAATTTAAAACAGATCTTATAAAAACAATTTAAAACACAATTTAAAAAATTTAAACAGTATAAATCACATGCTAAAATGCCTGGGAGAAGAGGAAAGTCTTGACCTGGCGCTGAGAAGATAACAGTGTTGGTATAGAGGGCCTGCGCCAAGGGGCGGCCAGTTCGGGCCCGGCTGAGGAGCCCTGCAACCCAGAGGGGCTCCTGAAGGACCCCTTGTTAGGGTGGGAGAGAACTGCCATGGATCTCAGGCAGGGAGCTCCCAGGCTGCTTACCCATTCGGTCACTCTACCTACCTCTTTCCTGTGTTCTGCTGCGTTCAGGGCTGCCATCAACCAAGATGGTGACAGAGGCTTCTCTAAGGGGCTTATTGTTGTTGTTGTTGTTATGTTTGTTAGTCACTGGTTCCCCAAAGGTCTCCAAGTAACTTACAACATGGTTTAAAAGAGAAATAATTTCACTAATAGGCAAAAAAAACCCCTTGCTGTTTAAGAACGTACCTATAGCCCGCAGATCTTTCTTTCAAACTTTAAAAAGCAGGGAAATTGGGAAGCTATAGTGAATGCACTTAGGGATCTCTGTCCTTGTTTGGATGCTTATCTTCTGGACATTTGGTGCAACATTTAGCATCTGCAAAGAACAAGAGTAATATCTGCCTTATATCTGTCTGTACCAATTTTCATTTACAGAAAGGAATATCAAAGTGGTTAGCAGTATTAAAAAAAAGGATATCCAATAAAAATCAGTAAAGCCAGTAACATTATCACAATGACCAAGGACATCAGGAATCGATATGAATAATATGAAGGATTGGGGAAAGCATGGGTGAAAAGATATATCTTCAGTGGGGAAAACACCCCACAGTGGATCCCTGCCTGATCTCAGTGGGGCAGGCATTCTACATGTTAGGCCGCACAATCGAGACGGTCTTCTTTTGCACCTCATGATAATCCCGTCAGGTGGTTTAGGGTGATGGACTGGGCTAAGGTCAACCACTCATCCCAGGTTCCGCTTGCAGAAGCAATGATGGATTCACATGTTTCTACCCTGCCTTTCCAAGCAGCTTACAATATAGCCAAACAAGTAAAAATGCACGTTATACCAATATCATAAAACATCAACCTGAAACCATTTTAAATATGGAACACTTAATTTTAATTGCTTTTGAAAAGGAGGCTGAAATTCTGATCACGGGAGAACATGGAACTGCATTTGCAAGATGTATGAGTGCCCCTTTTCCCACAGGCTGCCGCTTTCTGATGGAATCACAAGTCAACACAAAAAGTCCCTGCACAGGGAAATCTAACAGGTAAAGGAAAGAGGGTTTAGGCTAGCCTAAGCTGTTCCCTCGAAGCCCTTTTTAAAAAATGTGCATAGCATTTTTATTTTTAATACGCAGAAGGGTCACCGGCCAGAAAGGGGCTTCCCGCCTCCTCTCTCCCTCCCTGCGAAGCAGCCCAGGAGTTTCAGCCACTTTGCTCTTTAAAGGGTTAACGAAGGAAAGAGCGCGAAGGAGGGACTTCCCTTTCCTGCTCCGCCTCTCTGCAAGAAATGCAGAGTGGAGACGCCAGAGGCCTCTTCATGCGCGCAGCGATGTCGGAGAGCGGGGTTGCGTGGGGGGAGGGAGCCTGGAAACAAAGGTATGCAATGGGGGGCGGAGGGGGAGGGTGGCAGAGGGAGAGCCCCCCTGGAGGGAGAGCCCCCCTGAAGGGCCCCCTCCCCGCAGACCCTCCAAATGGAGGATGCAGCTCTGCCCCAAGCCAGAGCATGGAAAAGTTACTTTTTTGAACCACGACTCCCATCAGCCCCAGCCAGCATGGCCACTGGATTGGGCTGATGGGAGTTGTAGTTCAAAACAGTAACTTTTCCAAGCTCTGCGGCCCAAGGCCTGCCTCTCCCCTGAGCTGAGCTGGCGTTGTTGGGTCAGATCGAAGCATTCCTCGGGCATATCACGCCGCTGAATTTGGTTCCCAGTTCCTTTTTTGCTTGAAAGTTCAAAACACTAAAAAAGAAAAGTTGACAGCTACAGCAACTTCAAGCCAAAGTTAACATGTCTCTGATGAACCCCAAAATATATGTTGGGGTACCCTGTCTGATATATCACTGTGATCGGGGCACTCTCCCTGTCAAGAATAACGATACATTTATGCAATCAAAATCATCAGGCTTCTGATATTATCATAAATGCCTAATGATGTCATAAAATCATAAAAAATAAGTAACTAGGGGTGCCCACACCAATAGCGGGAGAAGACTGAGCCAAAGTAGGAATTGAGCACTTCTGCCTTTTCTTGGTCATCTGTTGCCATTTTGCCATCCTCATGGAGTAGCTGTGCCACCATTACTTTTCTTTTGTCTTTTTCTATGCACATACCTGAGGAAAGCTTTTTTGTTGCTTTTAGCATCGCTGGGAAGCCTCAGCTCATTCTCAGCTTTAGCCTTCCTGACGCCATCCCTGCAATTCCGTGATACCTGCCTGTACTCTTCCTTTGTAGCCTGGCCTTCTTTCCACTTCCTGTACGTGTCCTTTTTTGTTTTCAGGTCCTCACTAAGCTTTTTGTGAAGCCACATTGACTTCTTCTGCTGTTTTCCCCCTTTTTTCCTTGTTGGAATTGCTTGCCATTGCGCTTTTAGAATTTCCTTTTTTAGAAACTCCCACCCATCTTGGACTCCTTTTCTCATTAGGCTCGCTTGCTATGGAACCGTACTTACAATTGTTCTGAGTTTATTAAAATCAGCTTTCCTGAAATCCAGGGTGCATGTATGGCTACTCTCAGCTTTTGCTTCTATTAAAATCAAGAATTCAAGTATGGTGTGGTCACTTTTCCCCAGAGTTCCCGTAACCGCCACTTCATCCACGAAATCATCTCTGTTGGTAGGAATCAAGTCCAGGATAGCTGATCCTCTGGTTGCTTCCTCCACTTTCTGTAGGAGAAAGTTATTTCAAACACAAGTCAGAAATTTCTTGGAGGGGCCGTGTTTGGCAGAATTTGTCTCCCAGCAGATATCGGGATAATTGAAATCCCCCATTAGTACTACATCATGTCTCCTCAAAACATTGGCAATTTGCTTTTCAAAAGTTACTTTTTCATCTTCGTCTTTGATTGGGTGGTCAGTAGTAGACTCCAAGCACCACTCCCCTCGCAGGATTGTCACTTTGTAGTGGTGAGTGGTCTTGTGTGTTCCAATGAACCCTGTGAGCGATGCTGTCGAGAGTGATGTGCTCCAAGCAGGGTCACCCATGGCAGTAGGGTCAAGGGAGAGGAACCAGACAAAGAACGATCCAAGAATGTCCTCAACGGCAGAACAGGCGGAGGATAACAACGTGTGTGAAGGTATGAACGGCTGTGAAGGTAGATGAAGGCTGCAGCAGATAAAGGACTTCCAGTTGTCATGGTATCCATGCCATTGCATCAAAGCCTTTTTCTGTCAAGATTGTGTGTTGATCGTCGTGCGCCGATCTCCCCACATAAAACAAATTCACACACAGGCGTCTTCCAACCAAATTAACTTGGAAGACAATCTGACTCGGCCACAGGTGATCGCCAACCACCCAAGCACCTCATTCCTTTTATTACTTGCCCCATTAATTTTAACCCAGATGCTCTCGGTGGAGCTACAGAACAAAGACAGACAAAAACACGAAAGAAAATATAAGTAACTGGGGGTGCCCACCCTGCGATCAGCTCTGGGCCAGGACAAATCATGTACCCCAGGAATGGGGAGGGTGTCCTCTAGGAGATACCAATGCATCCCATGCAGCCCAGAGCTTCGACTGGGTGCAGGGCACGGATGAGGGCATCTACTCAAAACCAAAATAGACAAAAACATGGAAAAAAATAAGGAACTGGGGGTGCCCACCCCAAAGTCTGCTCTGGGCCAGGACAAATCATACACCCCAAGAAAGGGGAGGGTGTCCTCTATAACATACCAGTGTGTCCTGCCTAGCCAAGCTTCCCCTGGGCGCAGGGCACAAATAAGGGCATCTACAGGAAACCAAAATAGACAAAAACTCACTGAAAACAATAAGAAACGGGGGGCCCACAAGAAAAACCATTCCAGAAAGTGGCATCTCACAGAGGACAATATCCACTTTGCTCAAGTGAATGATTTTTCATAGCCCACAGCAGATTTTGGTCACTGCAAATTACATCTTGTCCCCTATTTACTCTTCATTATTTTAGCTGGGAAAGATGGGCATCTCATAGAATACACCCTCCCCTATCCTGGGGTATATGATTTGTCCTGGCCCAGAACAGATTTTGGGGTGGGCACCCCAGTTACTTATTTTTTTCTGCATGTTTTTGTCCATTTTTGTTTTGCATAGATGCCATTATTCATGCCCTGTGTCCAGCAGAAGCTCTGGGCTAGGCGAGATGCACTGATATGTTATAGAGGACACCCTCCCTTTCCTGGGGTGTATGATTTGTCCTGGCCCAGAGGAGATTTTGGGGTGGGCTCCCCCAGTTACTTATTTTTTCCTCAGTGTTTTTGTCTAGTTTGGTTTTCCATAGATGCCATTATTCGTGTCATGCACCTAGGAGAAGCTCTGGGCCAGGTGGGACACACTAGTATGTCAGAGGGGACACCCTCCCCTTTCCAGGGGTGTATGATGCATCCTGGCCAGAGCAGATTTTGGGGTGGGCATCCCCAGTTACTTATTTCTCTCTGCCTCTTTTTGTCCATTTTGGTTGTGCATAGATGCCATTATTCGTGTCGTGCACCCAGCAGAAGTTCTGGGCCAGGTGGGACAAACTAGTATGTTACAGGGGACACCCTCCCCTTTCCTGAGGTATATGATTCGTCCTGGCCCAGAGCAGATTTTGGGGTGGGCACCCTCAGTTACATATTTTTTCCTGAGTGTTTTTGTCCATTTTGGTTTTCTGTAGATGGCCTTATTCATGCCCTGTGCCGAAGAGAAGCTCTGGGCCAGGTGGGACACACTGGTATGTTATAGAGGACACCCTTCCCTTTCCAGGGGTGTATGATGCATCCTGGCCAGAGCAGATTTTGGGGTGGGCATCCCCAGTTCCTTATTTCTCTCTGCCTCTTTTTGTCCATTTTGGTTGTGCATAGATGCTATCATCCGTGCCCTGCGCACAGCAGAAGCTCTGGGCCAGGCAGGATACACTGGCATCTTGTAGAGGACATCCTCCCCTTTCTTGGGGTGTATGATTTGTCCTGGCCCAGAGCAGATCTTGGGATGGGCACCCCCAGTTACTTATTTTTATGATTTTACAACTTCTATGCATTTATGATAATATCAGAAGCCTGATTATTTTGTTTGCATAAATTTACTGTTATTCTTGATGGTGGAGTCCCCCGATCACAGTGATATATCCTACAGGGCTCCCCAACATATATTTTGGGGTTCAGAGACATGTTAACTTTGGCTTGAAGTTGCTGTAGATGTCAACTTTTCTTTCGTAGTGTTTTGAACTTTCAAGCAAATTGGGAACTGGGAACCAACTTCAGCGCTGTGTCAACATCTGTGTCTTTGATGATGAATTTCAGGGCCTTAAGCTTGGAGATTCAGGCACTTCATAGTTGCAACAGAGCTAAGTCGACAACGGGGCGCTAAATGGGCCGTGTCTTCATGTGTCCTCCTTTGTCCTTTGGTTCAGCTGTGATAGTTGAATAGTGAGGCTCTTCTTTCACTACCTTCATTCTACCAGCCCTCCCCAGTTTCCTATTCTGTTGGAATTAAGGTCACCGTTTAATTCAGGAAAGCAGAAACGTGGCCTTGCCCTCCTTGTTTTAGGGTAGCCCGGCAGACAAACTGTTTAGCGAGTGACATTTTTCCTGAAATGGGTGCAAATTGGTGGGCGCTTCTTCCCGCTCCCTCTTCCTACACCAGGTGTAAGTTCCCTACTAAATCAGAGGGTGTTATCCATGTTTCTCCACACCACACCCCTTTATGGCACATCCACAGTGTACATGGGAAGCATATGGCTTCCTCCAAAGAGTCCTGGGAGTTGTAGTTTATTAAGGATGCTGGGAATGTAGCACAGTGAGGAAAAACTATTCTCCAGGATTCGTTGGGGCAAGTCATGTGCTTTACATTTGTGTTGCATGTGCTTTAAAGGTCTGTGTGATCTTACACTTCTATCGTGGGTCCTCTAAGCTTTTTTTCTACAGCAAAAATTCCCAAATGTTGAGACCCTTGATCATTTTGGTTGCCCATTTCTCTACCTTTTCCACCTCTAGAATACTATTTATGTGGTCACGCAACCAGAACTGTAGACAGCATTCCAAGTAGGATCACGACTTAGATGTGTATTCACTAATACGCAAAAAACCTTGTGGTTTAAGAATGTACCTATAGCCCACAGATATTTCTACCAAACTTTAAAAAGCAGGGAACTTGGGCAGCTATAGTGAATGCACCAGGGGAGCAGGAGACCTGACCTCCTCTCTGAGATATTGGACTGCCCTACAAAGTTGTCAAAATGCAAACACCATTTGGGTTGGTCTTTCACAGTCCAATCCACTTGCTGTGTAGCTTGGAAGAATTTGGTAACATGTGCCTCTGAGCATATGGTGAGTGGTGGCAATACCTGCCGTCTCCAAAGATGGATAATTATATTTTTGTATGTTTGTTGGTGTTCTTCTTACTTTGCTTCTTTCCTGTGTTACTAATGTTTCTACAGAGAATCTAAACCAGAAAATTCCCCCCCTCCTTATTCATCCTAGAAATCTGTGTCAAATGTATTTTTATTAATTTCAGATCCTTTTTATTGGTCATTGTCATGTGATGGTGAAGACAACTTTTGTGTTTTATATTGGAGGTTAGAACATAAGAACATAAGAAGAGCCTGCTGGATCAGGCCAGTGGCCCATCTAGTCCAGCATCCTGTTCTCACAGTGGCCAACCAGGTGCCTGGGGGAAGCCCGCAAGCAGGACCCGAGTGCAAGAACACTCTCCCCTCCTGAGGCTTCCGGCAACTGGTTTTCAGAAGCATGCTGCCTCTGACTAGGGTGGCAGAGCACAGCCATCATGGCTAGTAGCCATTGATAGCCCTGTCCTCCATGAATTTGTCTCATCTTCTTTTAAAGCCATCCAAGCTGGTGGCCATTACTGCATCTTGTGGGAGCAAATTCCATAGTTTAACTATGCGCTGAGTAAAGAAGTACTTCCTTTTGTCTGTCCTGAATCTTCCAACATTCAGCTTCTTTGAATGTCCACGAGTTCTAGTATTATGAGAGAGGGAGAAGAACTTTTCTCTATCCACTTTCTCAATGCCATGCATAATTTTATACACTTCTATCATGTCTCCTCTGACCCGCCTTTTCTCTAAACTACAAAGCCCCATATGCTGCAACCTTTCCTCGTAAGGGAGTCGCTCCATCCCCTTGATCATTCCGGTTGCCCTCTTCTGAACCTTTTCCAACTCTATAATATCCTTTTTGAGATGAGGCGACCAGAACTGTACACAGTATTCCAATGCGGCCGCACCATAGATTTATACAACGGCAATATGATATCGGCTGTTTTATTTTCAATACCTCTCCTAATTATCGCTAGCATGGAATTTGCCTTTTTCACAGCTGCCGCACACTGGGTCGACATTTTCATCGTGCTGTCCACTACAACCCCGAGGTCTCTCTCCTGGTCAGTCACCGCCAGTTCAGACCCCATGAGCGTATATGTGAAATTCAGATTTTTTCCTCCAATATGCATAATTTTACACTTGTTTATATTGAATTGCATTTGCCATTTTCCCACCCATTCACTCAGTTTGGAGAGGTCTTTTTGGAGCTCTTCGCAATCCCTTTTTGTTTTAACAACCCTGAACAATTTAGTGTCGTCAGCAAACTTGGCCACTTCACTGCTCACTCCTAATTCTAGGTCATTAATGAACAAGTTGAAAAGTACAGGTCCCAATACCGATCCTTGAGGGACTCCACTTTCTACAGCCCTCCATTGGGAGAACTGTCCGTTTATTCCTACTCTCTGCTTTCTGCTTCTTAACCAATTCCTTATCCACAAGAGGACCTCTCCTCTCATTCCATGACTGCTAAGCTTCCTCAGAAGCCTTTGGTGAGGTACCTTGTCAAACGCTTTTTGAAAGTCTAAGTACACTATGTCCACTGGATCACCTCTATCTATATGCTTGTTGACACTCTCAAAGAATTCTAATAGGTTACTGAGACAGGACTTTCCCTTGCAGAAGCCATGCTGGCTCTGCTTCAGCAAGGCTTGTTCTTCTATGTGCTTAGTTAATCTAGCTTTAATAATACTTTCTACCAGTTTTCCAGGGACAGAAGTTAAGCTAACTGGCCTGTAATTTCCGGGATCCCCTCTGGATCCCTTTTTGAAAATTGGTGTTACATTTGCCACTTTCCAGTCCTCAGGCACGGAGGAGGACCCGAGGGACAAGTTACATATTTTAGTTAGCAGATCAGCAATTTCACCTTTGAGTTCTCTGAGAACTCTCGGGTGGATGCCATCCGGGCCCGGTGATTTGTCAGTTTTTATATTGTCCATTAAGCTTAGAACTTCCTCTCTCGTTACCACTATTTGTCTTAGTTCCTCAGAATCCCTTCCTGCAAATGTTAGTTCAGGTTCAGGGATCTGCCCTATATCTTCCACTGTGAAGACAGATGCAAAGAATTCATTTAGCTTCTCTGCAATCTCCTTATCGTTCTTTAGTACACCTTTGCCTCCCTTATCATCCAAGGGTCCAATTGTCTCCCTAGATGGTCTCCTGCTTTGAATATATTTATAGAATTTTTTGTTGTTGGTTTTTATGTTCTTAGCAATGTGCTCCTCAAATTCTTTTTTAGCATCCCTTATTGTCTTCTTGCATTTCTTTTGCCAGAGTTTGTGTTCTTTTTTATTTTCTTCATTTGGACAAGACTTCCATTTTCTGAAGGAAGACTTTTTGCCTCTAAGAGCTTCCTTGACTTTGCTCATTAACCATGCTGGCATCTTCTTGGCCCTGGCTAAGGTTATGTTCTATTTCTATTTTGGGTGCATTAACAGTTGAATCTGAAACTGCAGACTGATCACAATATGCTGCTACTTTAGCAATGACTCTAATTGTTGGAAAAAAGAGGATGCATGTTTTCAGCCTGCTATGTTTAAACCACTTTATTTAAGGCAAGGTGTTCATGATCAATTAAAAACATAGAGCACATCTAGAATTTTGCTAGAATATATTTCACCTTCCACTGTCTTATCTTGTGCAAATTGAGATACTTCTGAGGTTCACTGGAGACTATTTTGCAGACGTCAGTGCCATTATTCCACAATTATGTTTGGAGTTTTTTTAGTATAAATTTTGCAAAGTGTTGCTGTACTTCACATATTCATAGAAACAAAAGCAAAAGAAAATGATTTCCTATAGGAAACTTCACTAAAATTGCAAAGTAAATCAGACATATTTAAAGTGACCATCTCAACTATATCAACTGCCTTAATAATGCTGCTTCCTCCAGGCTAAAACAAAATCAGCACAGGACATATCTTCTTTCTATTATTTGGGCTGATTACAGGTGTTGCCACCACTCAGCATATGCTCAGAGGCACATGTTACCAAATTCTTGCAAGCTACACAGCAAGTGATTGGACTATGAAAGACCAACCCAAATTGTGTTTGCATTTTGACAACTTTGTAAGGCAGTACAATATCTCAGAGAGGAGTTCAGGTCTCCTGCTCCCCTGGTGCATTCACTATAGCTTCCCAATTTCCCTGCTTTTAAAAGTTTGGTAGAAATATCTGTGGGTATAGGTACATTCTTAAACTGCAAGGTTTTTTGCGTATTAGTGAATTTCCTTGCTTTTTAATCCGGGAGGTAAGAAATGGGATCCTGCGGAAGTTTGCTGAGAATGGATTGATTATTTGCATGCTTATTGAGTTAAGTGGGATTTACACACACACACACACACACACACACACACACACACACACACACACACACACACACACACACACACACACACACACACACGGCAATCATGCTTAGGATAGGTGAAACTGACCACAGGGGATAGGAGCAGGCAGGAGGGGGAGGGGAGACAGATGTGGTCATTTGCATGTTTATTGAGTTCAGTGGGATTTACTCCCGTGCAATCATGCCTAGGACAAGTAAAACTGACCATGGGGAGGGAAGCCTGAAGTGGACAGGGGAGGAGGCAGAAGGAAGAGGGCAGGGGAGGAGAAAGGGAGAGGAAAGGGGAAGGAGGGAAAAGGTAGGTCTGATCATTTGTATGATTTGAGTTGAATCAGATATACTGCTATGCAATCATGATTAGGATAGGTAAAACTGACCAGGCTGAGCCTGGCAACCAAGATGTCTTCTGTATCTTTCAAAGTTGTGCTGGGGGAAGGGAGAATTCTACCTTGTGGTTTTTCCCATTACAATGTTGCAAAAACACCTGCACTTGGCTGATTTTCTCTTCTCCTAAAGATACAGGATCAGTCTCAGGCCCTGAACCTGGCAACCCTACCTCCCACCCAAATTTAAAACCAAGCTGTCCCTGGTGACATCCACACCAGGCCTCTATTACATTTTGGACAATCATTATCTATTTATCTATTTATTTAGTGTATTTATATACCGCCCCATAGCCAAAGCTCTCTGGGTGGTTTACAATAACTAAAAACATGAAAAACAAATATACAAATTTAAAAACACATCTTTTAAAAACAATTTAAAAGAATTTATCATGGCTTCTCTCAAAGGCATGGCTCAAAGCCAATCATGGCTTCTCTCAAAGAATCCTGGGACGTGTAGTTAGTGAAGGGTGCTGAGAGTTGCTAGGAGACGCCCTGTTCCTCTCACAGACCTTCAATCTGAGTGGCTGACTGTTCATCCACTCTGGCCGCTGCAGCTCTCTCAGTGGAACAGGAGTCTCCTCTCAGTACCCTTCACAAACTACACTTCCCAGGATTCTCTGGGGGAAGCCATGACTGTCTCAAGTGAAATCAAGTCTGGTGTGGGTGTGGCCCTCTTATTAGCCAAGCCCGGCAGCTGTGAGGCTTTTAGAACACTGACAGTTGGTCCTTACTGAGCATGCCCCGCATTATCATAGGCTTCCAGACAAAATGTCTTAAATTAATTAAAGATCAGCCAGGCATTTTTTTTAACTTTTAAACTGCAGTAGATGAAGGTCAGAGTATGGGGCAAGGTCAGTATTAGGATTACAGGTACTCTGTGAACATGGCCGATTTTTAATGAATTTCAACAGATTATGAGAACTCTGGCAGAGAAAAGTCCAAAAGGGCTCTGAATAGTAATAGTAAGTTTATTACGGTCAATGACCAGAAAGATATATCATACAGACAGACAGACATAGGTATTACAAAACAGGGTTAACTATACAGTAGCCACTAAAAGTATGCATATACAAGATATTTAGGCAGATGCTGCAAGGTGCGGTGGTCCCTGGCTTATCAGTACTTTGCGTAAGTCGATCGCTGCAGCGACCTTATATGTAATACGAGAATCTGTGTCTGCAAGAAAATAATGCATATAGGAAGTTATGTCCCTATCCGGCAAATTCTGAAGAAAAGGGGTAATAAATCGTCTGCTGAGATCACTATAAAATATACATTCTAGTAAAGCATGGTTTGCGGTCTCAATAGCCTCTGTATTGCATGGGTAATAATGTTCAGCAAGGGGAGTTTTACGGTACCTTCCATCTAAGAGAGCAGATGGAAGAACATTATATTTGGCCAGTGCGAATGCCTTTCTGAGCCTAGGAGTATGGAGAGAGATTAAATACTGCGCCAGGGAGAAAGGCTTTAAAAGTGGATTAAAAACAAAATTATAGTCAATAAGAGATAAAAGGTGTTGGAATTCCACATCAAAGATTCTCTGCGTAATATCCGCCAGAGCCTTAGATGGTCCGGAGGCTAAAATATTTGGGGGAGAGAAGCCTAGAAGAGCAAGTTTAAGAAATAGAGATTTCTTCCATTTTGATTGGTAAAAGTCCAGCAACACAAGTGGGGCCAATCCAACTGGGGCAAAGATCAATTTGAGCCAATACCTAAATTTGAGTATCCATATGCGAGCCTCGATTGTTGGAAGGCCAGCCTCGAGGCGTAGTTTTGTGTTGGAAACACAGGAAGGGGTGCCAAAGATGCTCCTAAGAAACTTAGATTGTACAGTTTCTAAGGGAGTATAGGTACCATAGGTACTTGTCTGGGCACCATAGAGCAATTGTGAAATCACTTTAGCGGAGAACACTTGTAGCGCAGATGGCACATATTGGCCACCATTCGTATAGAAGAAGGACAGAAGAGCCTTGGTAGTCCTCTTAGCAATCGCACTAGCATTCTTTGCCTGCCAGTGCCAAAGTCCAGAAGAGTGAAGGGTAATTCCCAAATACCCGTAGGATGAAACTTTTTTGATGGGAGTGCCATTTACATGCCATCGATGTTGCAGTCTCTTCCTAGTGAAGACTACAACCTTGGATTTGCTGTGATTTATCACCAGCAGATCCTTGGTGCAATAAACAGAAAGAGCTCTCAGTAAGCAGCGCAGGCCAGTGCTTGACAGCAATAGAAGGACCGCATCATCAGCATACAGTAATATTGAAAGGGGTCTATTTGCTAAGGTGGGATGATGCATAGGGCTTTGCATCAGGCTTTTGATTAGGGAATTTATGTAAAGGTTGAAAAGAGTTGGAGCCAAGATCCAGCCCTGTTTGACTCCCTTAAGAGTGGGGATAGGTTTAGTAAGATTACCCGCTTGATTGCATCTGATCCGTATCTGGGAGTTTTGATGAAGGCCGCGGATCAAAGCTAATAGGCGTCTATCTATGAAGGTAGATTCAAGTTTGGTCCAGAGCTTGTCTCTCGGGATGGAGTCGAATGCCGCCTTAAAGTCGATGAAGGCGGCATAAAGGTATCCCCCTGGCTTGGCAGAGTATTTTTCTATGAGATGTTGTAGCACAAAGACAGCTTGTTCCTCCTCCAAGATATTTTCCTGTTCCATCCAAGACTGAAGCTTAGTCAGTAAGTGGCTAGCATATAGCTTACTCAGGATGTTCAGGAGAGTAATAGGCCTATAGTTAGCTGGATCCGACCGACTGCCCTTTTTATAAATTGGGATGACAGTGGCATAGCTCCAATCTTCTGGAATGCAAAGGGTTTGGTCAGAGCTTGGAAAAGTTACTTTTTAAAACTACAACTCCCATCAGCCCCAGCCAGCATGACCCCTGGACTGGGCTGATGGGAGTTGTAGTTCAAAAAAGTAACTTTTCCAAGCTCTGGTCAATACTTGTGAAAAGGGTTGCTAGGACCGGGGCCCACCACTCAGAATTAGCTTTAATTACTTCTGGAATAATATTATTGGGCCCCGGTGCTTTATGTGGTTTCAAACTAGCAATTAGGGAATTTATTTCACTAACAGAGACTGGGGGCCAAGTTGGTAGTTCAGTTGGCGGTATCTCTGCCCTTTTTCTTCTTGATAGGCAAGAGGAGAAAATATCCTGAAAGTATGACTCCCATGTATTTGCCGGGATATGGTAAATCACTGCAGTGGTCTCATTTACCCATGCCCCAGACACAAGCTTCCAGAAAACAGACGTGTTTCTAGACCTGGAGGCGGCAATCAGAGACTGCCAAAGATTAATCTGGGCTGCTTTTTTTTTTTTAATTAGAAGTTTATATTCCTTTTTTAAAGCAAGGCACTCAGCTGGAAGACCTGGCAGATCATAAAATCTATATTCCCTGTATTTTTCTACAAGCAGTTTCTTCAAATTAACACACTCCTTATCAAACCATGATTTGGAGACTCGAGGACAAGTGGCGGACTTTGCCGCTAGGTGGGAGGTCAGGCAGAGTTGTACATCCGCGATGAGTCCTGGTATGCAACTAACATTGGTTCTCCAGGATCAGCCGTTAAAAGCTGTTCACGACAACAGAGGAAGCGATGCGAGTACAGTAAGGATTTCAGGTTCTTTTCCACTTTTTGCGTCCATCTAACGCACGAAGCTCTTACATCTGGAGTCATATCCAACGTTATAGGTTGATTGGTGCAGGAGATACAAGAGTCACAGCCTATCAGCAAAGTCAGGGGGAGGTGATCGCTGTCTGGGCGATCACTGACCGTGCATCTTAAAATTTTACTGAAGAGGTCTATGGATACAATAAAGAAATCTATTGTTGAGGCTCCTAGGCTGGATAGATAGGTAAATTCACCGTTATTATCACCTTTCGCGGATCCATTTACTAAAACATAGTTCAGTCTAAAAAGTGATTTTATGAGGCAGAGACCAGCATAGTTGAAACCCGGTTCTTTAAAATGACGAGTTGGCAGAAAAGGAAGCTCATCCGGAGCAGGGGAGACTTCGTGAAAATGAGCATACAGAGCATCATCACTAGGGCCTAATCTAGCGTTGAAGTCACCCACTAACACCATCTTCGCCTGGGGGTGGAGCAATGTGTGCTTATCTATATAGGCCTCTAGTTCATGGAAGATTTTGCTAATTCGGCTTCTTTGGCGGGTTGGAGGAAGGTAAACATTCATTAATAACAAGCATATCGAAGGGAACGTAAGGACTATTATTATTATTATTATTATTATTATTTCAATTTATATACCGCCCTTAGCAGAATAGCTCTCAGGGCGGTGAACAAACAAGATAAAATACAATATATCATAGTAAAAAATCAGAAAAACATGTACAAACAAACAACAGAAAGCACAACAAAAACGAAATACAACACAAATTAAGAAGGATACATGTTAAAAGTAGAAAGATTAAGAAAATTAAAAGATTAAAATGCCTGGGAGCATAAAAAGGTCTTTACCTGGCGCCGGAAAGATAGAAGTGTAGGCGCCAGGCGTACCTCTTCGGGGAGCCTGTTCTTCTTGAAAGAAGAAAAAGCTAATGAAGAGGATTCTGCTGAAGTAGAAAAGTAGAGATGGCACTAGCACTACCCAGGGTAAGGATAGATTAGCCTCATATCTCATTACTGCATACTGTGAATTAATTTCCCTGTACACTCAGCACACTAGAAAAAATGTGCATATTTCATGGTGAAACCCTGGATGAAGTAACAGAAATCCAGAAGATGCATTCAAGATAGATTTTTAAATGTAATTTATTTATTTATTTATTTATTATTTCAATTTATATACCGCCCTTAGCAGAATAGCTCTCAGGGCGGTGAACAAACAAGATAAAATACAATATATCATAGTAAAAAATCACAAAAACATGTACAAACAAACAACAGAAAGCACAACAAAAACGAAATACAACACAAATTAAGAAGGATACATGTTAAAAGTAGAAAGATTAAGAAAATTAAAAGATTAAAATGCATAAAAAGGTCTTTACCTGGCGCCGGAAAGATAGAAGTGTAGGCGCCAGGCGTACCTCTTCGGGGAGCCTGTTCCACAACTCAGGGGCCACCACAGAAAAGGCCCTAGATCTAGTAACCACCCTCCGGGCTTCCCGATGAGCTGGTACCCGGAGGAGGGCCTTAGATTCTGAACAAAGTAAACGGGTAGGTTCATAGCGAGAGAGACGTTCCACAAGGTATTGAGGTCCCACGCCATGTAAGGCTTTATAGGTCAAAACCAGCACCTTGAATCTCGCCCGGAAGCAAATAGGGAGCCAGTGCAGACGCGCCAGAATAGGTGTTATATGCGAAGACCGACTGGTCCTCGTCAATAGTCTGGCAGCTGCGTTCTGCACCAGCTGAAGCTTCCGAACTGTCTTCAAGGGCAGCCCTACGTAGAGCGCATTACAGTAATCCAATCTTGAAGTTACCAGAGCATGAACAACGGAGGCGAGGTCGTCCCTGTCCAGACAGGGGCATAGTTGGGCTACCAGACGAAGATGGTAAAATGCATTCCGTGCCACCGAGGCCACTTGGGCCTCGAGAGACAAGGAAGAATCGAAAAGAACCCCCAAACTACATACCTGTTCTTTCAGGGAGAGTGTAACCCCATCCAGAACAGGGTGAACATCCACCATCTGAGCGGGGAAGGTGTTCATCAGCAGTGTCTCGGTCTGGTCTGGATTGAGTCTCAGTTTATTAGCTCTCATCCAGTCCATTATCGCGGTCAGACAACGGTTCAGCACATCAACAGACTCACCTGAAGAAGCTGAAAAGGAGAAATAGAGCTGCGTGTCATCAGCATATTGATGGCAACGCACTCCAAAACTCCTGATGACCGCACCCAGCGGCTGCATGTAGATGTTGAAAAGCATGGGGGACAAGACCGACCCCTGAGGGACTCCACAATGGAGAGTCCAGGGTGTCGAGTGATGTTCCCCAAGCACTACCTTCTGGTGACGGTCCGCGAAGTAGGAGCGGAACCACTGCCAAGCAGTGCCCCCGACACCCAACTCCGCGAGTCTCCCCAGAAGGATACCATGGTTGATGGTATCAAACGCCGCTGAGAGATCAAGGAGAATCAACAGAGTCACACTCCCCCTGTCCCTCTCCCGACAAAGGTCATCATACAGGGCGACCAAGGCTGTTTCGGTGCCAAAACCGGGCCTAAACCCCGATTGAAACGGATCTAGATAATCGGTTTCATCCAAGAGCGCCTGGAGCTGGCCGGCAACCACCCGTTCCAAAACCTTGCCCAGAAAAGGGACATTCGCCACAGGTCTATAGTTGTTCAAGTTATCTGGGTCCAAGGAGGGTTTCTTTAAAAGAGGTCTCACTACTGCCTCCTTGAGGCTACCAGGGACTACTCCCTCCCTCAAGGAGGCATTAACCACTTCCCTGGCCCAACCGGTGGTCCCAGCCCTGCTAGCTTTCACTAGCCAAGATGGGCAAGGATCCAGAACAGACGTGGTTGCCCGAACCATTCCAAGCACCTTGTCCACTTCCCCAAGCTGCACCAACTGAAACTCATCCAATAATGAAGGACAAGGCCGTGCTCCGGACACTTCAATGGATTCATCTGTCGCAACATCGGAGTCAAGATCCCTGCGGATACATGCGATCTTATCTTGAAAGTGTCCAGCAATTTCGTTGCAGTGGGCTTCTGATGTTTCCGTAGTATCGTGGGGGCCAGAGTGTAACAGCCCACACACAACTTTAAAAAGCTCTGCTGGGCGGCATAGGGATGATCTAATAGAGGCAGCAAAATAAAGCTTCTTTGCTGTCCTTACCGCTTTTGTATACAACTTATTGGTGGCACTTACCAAGGCATGATTGTATCCACTGGGAGTTTTCCTCCATCTGCACTCCAGCCTCCTCCTCTCATGTTTCATCGCTCTCAGCTCCGGGGTATACCACGGAGCTGTATGAGCTCTACAGCGGAGGGGGCGCGCAGGAGCGATCGTGTCAATTGCCCGGGTCATTTCCGTATTCCACAGTGTGACCAGGGCCTCGACAGGAGCACCAGTCCTATCAACCGGAAAATCTGCCAGAGCCCTCTGAAAACCTGCAGGATCCATCCGGGTCCGGGAGCGGATCAACTTAATAGATCCTCCACCTTTGCAGAGGGAAAGAGCCGCTGTAAGTCTAAATCTCAGCAAGCGGTGATCTGTCCATGACAATGGGGTAGATGAAAAACACCCCACCGCCAGATCACCATCTCCATGTCCAGTGGCGAAGATCAAATCAAGAGTATGTCCCGACACATGCGTTGGGCCGGTAGAAAATTGAGACAGCCCCATTGTTGTCATGGAGACAATGAAGTCCTGAGCTGCGCCAGATAAGACAGCCTCAGCATGGACGTTGAAATCCCCCAGTACCAAAAGTCTAGGGGATCTCAAGAGCACCTCCGAGACTATCTCTGTCAGCTCAGCTAAGGAAGCTGTTGGGCAGCAAGGTGGACTAAGGACATTGCGAGGCCCGGTAGGTAGTCTAAGGAAGTGGCATGGGCTCTAAGGTTTGTAGCAGTCAGCACACTCAGGCCACCTTTGGGGCGGCCGCCTTTGTCACTAGGAGTAGCTGCCATCAAATAGACGGAGAAGCCGTCAAGTTCTAGTGTCTCAGTACACCAAGTTTCCTGGAGAAAGATAATGTTGTGCTTGTTTAGGTAGTCCGAAAAGGAAGGATCTGCTTTTTTAGACTTCCATCTGCGATATTCCAAGTAAGAAATCTCAGCCGGGAAGCTTAACTGGTGGTTATAGTATAGATATTCCACTCGGAGAATGTCTCCCAAGGAAAAAAGACCTGGAGTGACTGTTCCCAGGATTCCCAGAAGATGGATTTTACGATCATAAAGTGCAGTACAACCCCAGGGTTTAGGGTAATTGGAAAAAACAAGTTTCTGTCGGCTAAGAACCAGAGCCCATTTAGTAACAGGGGGTCAACGTTGAGGTGAATTTGTTACGTGTAATATGTGAGACCAAGGGTCTTGTTGGCCTGTCTTCTGGCACTGAGGAAAGTCAATAGGTATGGGAGGCAAGGGGAGAGGATGTGAGACTACAGCATTCATGGCTGGTTTGTCTACTTTAAGTCTTACTGGTTGAGCAGGGGATTTCCGTCTCACCTCTCTTTTCTGGTTAGGAATGACATCCAGCAGTTGAAAGAGTTTGGTAAAATTCATTTTGCTACGGCATTTGTACTTGAAGGATTTAATATTCTTGCTTTTCTTAGATGAAGAAGAAGAGGTCTTCTTAGCCGTCTTGAGATATTTGATTCATTTATTTCATTTGTTGTTAAAGGCAGTCTCTGCCAGCCTGGTCCCATAGTTCTTAGAATTAGCGCATCGAGATGTTTGTATTGGTCCTGAACATAAGAACATAAGAAGAGCCTGCTGGATCAGGCCAGTGGCCCATCCAGTCCAGCATCCTGTTCTCACAGTGGCCAACCAGGTGCCTGGGGGAAGCCCGCAAGCAGGACCCGAGTGCAAGAACACTCTCCCCTCCTGAGGCTTCCGGCAACTGGTCTTCAGAAGCATGCTGCCTCTGACTAGGGTGGCAGAGCACAGCCATCATGGCTAGTAGCCATTGATAGCCCTGTCCTCCATGAATTTGTCTAATCTTCTTTTAAAGCCATCCAAGCTGGTGGCCATTACTGCATCTTATGGGAGCAAATTCCATAGTTTAACTATGCGCTGAGTAAAGAAGTACTTCCTTTTGTCTGTCCTGAATCTTCCAACATTCAGCTTCTTGGAATGTCCACGAGTTCTAGTATTATGAGAGAGGGAGAAGAACTTTTCTCTATCCACTTTCTCAATGCCATGCATAATTTTATACACTTCTATCATGTCTCCTCTGACCCGCCTTTTCTCTAAACTAAAAAGCCCCCAATGCTGCAACCTTTCCTCGTAAGGGAGTCGCTCCATCCCCTTGATCATTCTGGTTGCCCTCTTCTGAACCTTTTCCAACTCTAGAATATCCTTTTTGAGATGAGGCGACCAGAACTGTACACAGTATTCCAAATGCGGCCGCACCATAGATTTCTACAATGGCATTATGATATCGGCTGTTTTATTTTCAATACCTTTCCTAATTATCGCTAGCATGGAATTTGCCTTTTTCACAGCTGCCGCACACTGGGTCGACATTTTCATCGTGCTGTCCACTACAATCCCGAGGTCTCTCTCCTGGTTGGTCACCGCCAGTTCAGACCCCATGAGCGTATATGTGAAATTCAGATTTTTTGCTCCAATATGCATAATTTTACACTTGTTTATATTGAATTGCATTTGCCATTTTTCTGCCCATTCACTCAGTTTGGAGAGGTCTTTTTGGAGCTCTTCGCAATCCCTTTTTGTTTTAACAACCCTGAACAATTTAGTGTCATCAGCAAACTTGGCCACTTCACTGCTCACTCCTAATTCTAGGTCATTAATGAACAAGTTGAAAAGTACAGGTCCCAATACCGATCCTTGAGGGACTCCACTTTCTACAGCCCTCCATTGGGAGAACTGTCCGTTTATTCCTACTCTCTGCTTTCTGCTTCTTAACCAATTTCTTATCCACAAGAGGACCTCTCCTCTTATTCCATGACTGCTAAGCTTCCTCAGAAGCCTTTGGTGAGGTACCTTGTCAAACGCTTTTTGAAAGTCTAAGTACGCTATGTCCACTGGATCACCTCTATCTATATGCTTGTTGACACTCTCAAAGAATTCTAATAGGTTACTGAGACAAGACTTTCCCTTGCAGAAGCCATGCTGGCTCTGCTTCAGCAAGGCTTGTTCTTCTATGTGCTTAGTTAATCTAGCTTTAATAATACTTTCTACCAGTTTTCCAGGGACAGAAGTTAAGCTAACTGGCCTGTAATTTCCGGGATCCCCTCTGGATCCCTTTTTGAAGATTGGCGTTACATTTGCCACTTTCCAGTCCTCAGGCACGGAGGAGGACCCAAGGGACAAGTTACGTATTTTAGTTAGCAGATCAGCAATTTCACCTTTGAGTTCTTTGAGAACTCTCGGGTGGATGCCTTCCGGGCCCGGTGATTTGTCAGTTTTTATATTGTCCATTAAGCTTAGAACTTCCTCTCTCGTTACCACTATTTGTCTCAGTTCCTCAGAATCCCTTCCTGCAAATGTTAGTTCAGGTTCAGGGATCTGCCCTATATCTTCCACTGTGAAGACAGATGCAAAGAATTCATTTAGCTTCTCTGCAATCTCCTTATCGTTCTTTAGTACACCTTTGACTCCCTTATCATCCAAGGGTCCAATTGTCTCCCTAGATGGGCTCCTGCTTTGAATGTATTTATAGAATTTTTTGTTGTTGGTTTTTATGTTCTTAGCAATGTGCTCCTCAAATTCTTTTTTAGCATCCCTTATTGTCTTCTTGCATTTCTTTTGCCAGAGTTTGTGTTCTTTTTTATTTTCTTCATTTGGACAAGACTTCCATTTTTTGATGGAAGACTTTTTGCCTCTAAGAGCTTCCTTGACTTTGCTCGTTAACCATGCTGGCATCTTCTTGGCCCTGGCGGTACCTTTTCTGATCTGCGGTATACACT
Organism: Rhineura floridana; assembly: GCF_030035675.1. NCBI lineage: Eukaryota > Metazoa > Chordata > Lepidosauria > Squamata > Rhineuridae > Rhineura > Rhineura floridana. Next base: position 219,311,688 of record NC_084482.1, on the reverse strand, counting down.
CCAGTTGAGCTTCTAATAGAGTGTTTTTAAACAACTTCCAAGCATTTTCGAGTGATGTGACCCTCTGGACTTTGTTTTTCAGCTTTCTTTTTACCAATCCCCTCATTTTTGTGAAGTTTCCTCTTTTGAAGTCAAATGTGACCGTGTTGGATTTTCTTGACAATTGGCCAGTTACATGTATGTTTAATTTAATAGCACTGTAGTCACTGCTCCCAATCGGTTCAACAACACTTACATCTTGCACCCGGTCCCGGTCCCCACTGAGGATTAAGTCCAGGGTTGCCATCCCTCTGGTTGGTTCCATGACCAACTGGTCTAGGGAATAGTCATTTAGAATATCTAGAAACTTTGCTTCTTTGTCATGACTGGAACACATATGCAGCCAGTCTATGTCCGGGTAGTTGAAGTCACCCATTACTACCACATTTCCTAGTTTGGATGCTTCCTCAATTTCATATCTCATCTCCAGGTCTCCCTGAGCATTTTGATCAGGGGGACGATAGATCGTTCCCAGTATTAAGTCCCTCCTGGGGCATGGTATCACCACCCACAACGATTCTGTGGAGGAGTCTGCCTCTTTTGGGGTTTCGAGCTTGCTGGATTCAATGCCTTCTTTCACGTATAGAGCGACTCCGCCACCAATACGTCCTTCCCTGTCCTTCCAACATAGTTTATATCCAGGGATAACCGTATCCCACTGGTTTTCTCCATTCCACCAGGTCTCCGTTATGCTCACTATATCAATGCTCTCCTCTAAGACCAAGCACTCCAGTTGTCCCATCTTGGTTCGGAGGCTCCTAGCATTAGCGTACAGGCACTTGTAAGCAGTGTCTCTCTTCAAGTGTCTTTGGCACTTGTGGTTAGGCCTGTGGTAATTTTGCTCTTCTGAATTGATATCCTGTGCCCCTGCTCTCACAATGCCTACTTCTAGGCCTACCCCTTTTAAAATTTCATCATTTCTTTGGTTTTTATCCCAGGGGGGAGGTTTATTCCGAACCGGACCTTTCTCAGCTCCTGTCGGGTTTCCCCCCTCAGTCAGTTTAAAAGCTGCTCTGCCACCTTTTTAATTTTAAGTGCCAGCAGTCTGGTTCCATTCTGGTTCAAGTGGAGCCCGTCCCTTTGTACAGGCCCGGCTTGTCCCAAAAAGTTCCCCAGTGCCTAACATATCCAAACCCTTCCACCCGACACCATCGTCTCATCCACGCATTGAGACTGCGAAGCTGGACCTGTCTGGCTGGTCCTGCGCGTGGAACCGGTAGCATTTCAGAGAAAGCCACCTTGGAGGTCCTGGCTTTCAGCATCCTACCTAGCAACCTAAATTTTGCTTCCAGGACCTCACGGCTGCATTTCCCCATGTCGTTGGTGCCAACGTGCACCACGACCACTGACTCCTTCCCAGCACTGTCTACCAAACTATCTAAACGACGGGCGATATCCGCAACCTTCGCACCAGGCAGGCAAAACACCTTGCGGTCTACACGCCCATCACACACCCCACTGTCTATGTTCCTAATGATCAAATCACCCACTACAAGGATCCCTCCAGCCCCTGGAGATATATCCTCAGCACGAGAGGATAGCTGCTCATCCCCCAAGGAATGGGTCCCTTCTAAGGGATCGTTTCCCTCTTCCTCAGCTGGATGCTCTCCTTCCCCGAGACCATCGTTGTCCATGATAGCAGGAGAGCTATCATCGTTGGAGTGGGACACAGCTATAACGTCCCTGAAGGCCTCCTCCACACACCTCTCTGCCTCTCTCAGCTTTTCCAGGTCCGCCACCTTGGCCTCAAGGAAATGAAGTCATTCCCGGAGAGCCAGGAGCTCATTGCACCGAGAGCACACCCACGACTTCTGTCCAACAGGCAGATAGTCGTACATGCTGCAGGCGGTGCAAAACACTGGAAAGCCCCCACACCCCTGCTGGCTTCTTACCTGCATAGTTTTGTTTAAGGTTTATTACGTCAATGGGTTGGAGACTGCGGTTTAGTTGAGGTCAGGGAACAGACGGGCAGAGTGGGGGGCCCTGGCCTCCTCGCCCTGCTGCCGAACTCGCTCTGCTGCTTAACTCGCCTTGATGCTTTGTTATTTGGGACTACCTCAAGCTCGTGGAGCAGTCCTGGGCCCGTCTGAGTGCCTCTAGATACAGTCCCCGCAGATCGGGTGAATTTACTGGAGGCCTCTACTAGGATGGAAAGAAGGGTGTTTGATTCAGACAGGAAAGACTTCATTAAATCTATGTCTTTAGCTAGCATAAAGAACCAACAGTCAAGAGGAAGGTCTCCGACCGGGAGTGATCTGTTTACATCTTCTGAAAGTTTGGGAAGGTGATGTGAGGGGGTGGGAGGCAATGCTTCCTTACAAGGCAAGCGGCTAAGGGGGTGTTGGAAACCCTGTTCAGGTTCAGAAAGATCTGCTGCTAGCAAGACAGTTTCTGAATGAGTCCTGTTTTCCACAGCAGCTAACTCTGAAGCCAGGTTTGTTGAGGGAGGGTCAGGGGATCCCAGTTGCAAAGCACCTTTTAAGTCCAAAGACCAGTCAAGGGGGATATTTGTCAAGGGAGATGTCTCTTGGATTTGTGCTTGTGTGGTCAGAAAGGGTACTGTGTTCCCATCCGATATAGGGGTTCTAGAGCTGGAAATCTCACTTGCCTCACTTCCCTCAGGGCTTTTCTCATCCCCCACGACTTCTAAGCTCCCCTGCCCAGTTCTGGAGCCAAAAAAGGACTTGATCTTGGTTTGTTTAAGTTTCTTGGAGTGCAAGGCAAGTTCCATAGGGACCAAGCCCAAAGTTTTGTAATTCCTCCTGGTAAAAACCATAGCCCCAGCAGTTAAAAGTTTAAAAAATTAAAAATGCCAGAATTAAAACAGAAAAGGGCGGAGTACTCAGAGCCGCATAGGTATAAGTAAAAGAGTTATTTCGTTGTTGTTACTGTTGATAAGAAGGCTAAGAGCAGAGAGTTGTAAGGAGATGTTTTAGAGTCTTTCCTTATTTGTTTATACAGCTGGCGCTAGATCAAAGTCCCACAATATATCTTTCACTCTCCCTCGGCCTCCAGTGAGCAGCATTAGCCTTTAGTGTTTACAGAAGCAGCTGGGACAGAGATGGAAAAACTTGCATCCAAATGCAGCGGGAGAAACCCCATCAATTACTCACTCAAAAGATGAATTCAAACAGTTGGTTAGTTTGAGGTAAAGTAGTTTAAAAATAGAAAAATGCTGCAGGGATATCTCAGATTTGCTTACCGATGGCTGCCATCTTGAAGCTCCTCCCCCTGATCGGGGCTCTGAGGTTTTTTTCTCTCTTTTTAGACTTTGAACTCTCAATTCTCTCTGACTCTTTTGTGTATCGCCATGAAAATTGACAGGGTTGTTAAGCATGTGTTTCTGAGTTCAGGACTATATGTTTTGTAAGGTTTTGTTTTGAAATGAGCTTATGGGAAGCCTCAGAATGGCATGCAGGGGTATTTTCCATTTAACATTGCGGAATGTGAAAAATCCCCGCTGGCTATAGTATTCATGAGAGGGACATGTTACCAAATTCTTCCAAGCTACACAGGAAGTGGATTGGACTGTGAAAGAGCAACCGAAATGGTGTTTGCATTTTGACCAATTTGTAGGGCAGTCCAATATCTCAGAGAGGAGTTCAGGTCTCCTGCTCCCCTGGTGCATTCACTATAGCTGCCCAATTTCCCTGCTTTTTAAAGTTTGATAGAAATAGATGTGGGCTATAGGTATGTTCTTAAACCGCAAGGTTTTTTGCTTCTTAGTGAATTTCCCTGCTTTTTAATCCGGGAGGTAAGAGATGGGATCCTGTCCAAGTTTGCTGAGAATGGATGGATCATTTGCATGCTTATTGAGTTCAATGGGATTTACTCCCCTGCAATCATGCTTAGGATAGGTGAAACTGACCACAGAGGATGGGGAGGGGAGGAGGAGGAGGAGGGAGGGGAGGACTGGGTGGGGAGCAGGCAGGATGGGGAGGGAAGGAGAAGGACAGGTTTGATCATTTGCATGTTTATTAAATTCAGTGTGATTTACTCCTGTGCAATCATGCTTAGGATAGGTAAAACTGACCGTGGGGGGGGAGGGAGGGAGGGGGGAGGGAGAGGAGAGGAGAGGGTCTGATCATTTGCATGCTTATTTTCAATGGGATTTACTCCTATGCAATCTTGGTTAGGATAGGAAACACTGACCATGGGGGGGGGAGTGGGAGTGGGAAGGAGCATATTGGAGGGGGGCAAAGGAAGGTGGAGGGGAGGGCAGGTTTGATCATTTGCATGCTTATAGAGTTCAATGCTATTTACTTCCATGCAATCACGTTTAAGATAGGTAAAACTGACCATGGGGAGGAAGAAGGGGAGGAGGGGGAAGGGGAAGGGGAAAGAGGGGTTGGAAAGGGATGGGGAGTGAGGGGCAAAGGAAGGGGGAGGGAAGGGGTGAGAGGAGGGGATAGGAGGATGTAGAAGGGAGGGTGGGTTTGATCATATGCATATTTTTTTAGTTCAGTAGGATTTATTTCTATGCAATCATGTTTGAAAATGAAAATGGACTGCCTTCAAGTCAATCCCCACCTATTGTGACCCTTTGAATAGGGTTTTCATGGTAAATGGTATTCAGAGGTGATTTCACCATGCCTTCCTCTGAGGCTAAGAGGCAGTGACTGGCCCAAGGTCACCCAGTCAGCTTCATGGCTGTGTGCGGATTTGAACTCTGGTCTCCCAGGTCATAGTCCAACACTGACCCAGGGAAGGGGCACGGAGTGGGAGGGGAAGAGATTGGGTGTGTGGGCACAGGGCAGAAGGGTAGCCCCTTTCCTTTCCAAAAGGAAAACATTGTAAACAGAATCATTCTTTTTCAGGCTTTCCCCCACCTTTTTATTCTACAGCAGACACATGTAGCCTCCCACCCAAATTTAAACCAAAGCTTTCCCTGGCCACATCCACACCAGGCCTTTATTTCACTTTGGACAGTCACAGCTTCTCCCAAAGAATCCTGGGAAGTGTAGTTAGTGAAGGTGCTGAGAGTTGCTAGGAGACGCCCTGTTCCCCTCATAGACCTTCAATCAGAGTGGCTGACTGTTAAACTGTTCTCTCAGGGGAATAGGAGTCTCTTAGCACCCTTCACAAACTACACTTCCCAGGATTCTTTGAGGGAAGCCATGACTGTCTCACATGAAATCAAAGTCTGGTGTGGGTGTGGCCCCCTGATTAGGCAAGCCCAGCAGCTGTGAGGCTTTTAGAACTCTGACAGTTGGTTCTTACTGAGCATGCTCCGCGTTATCATTGGGTCCCAGCCAAAATTTATTAAATTAATTAAAAATCAGCCAGGCCTTTTTTAAACTTTTAAACTGCAGCAGATGAAGGTCAGAGTATGGGGCAAGGTCAGTATCAGAATTACAACAGATTATGAGAACTCAGAGAAAAAAGTCCAAAAGGGCTCTGAGGTTTTTTCTCTCTTTTTAGACTTTGAACTCTTGATTCACTCCGACTGTTTTGTGTATCGCCATGAAAATTGACAGGGTTGTTAAGCAAGTGTTTCTGAGTTCAGGACTATATGTTTTGTAAGGTTTTGTTTTGAAATCTCTCGTGGCTGTATAATAATGGCATTATGATATTGATAGTTTTATTTTCAATCTGGGTCTTAATGATTCCTCAGATGGAATCCACCAATTTCATAGCTATAACATCAGTACCTTAATTGAGGCATCCTCTATGTCCTCGAGTTATCTCTCCTGTCAGTCACCACCGGTTCAGTTTGGATTTTTTTCTTCTGTGCATCACTTTACACTTGCTTACATTTAATTGCATTTCCTCTTTAATACCCAAGCCCGCTTGGAGAGTTCCTTTTGGAGTTCCTCACAATCCTTCTTTATTTTAATCACCCTGAACTTGATATCAATAGTAAAGCTGGTTACCTCACTTCTCACCCCACATCCATGTCATTTAGAAACAAGTTTAAAAGCACAAGTCCTAATCCTGATGATTGGCGGGGGGGCACTTCTTACATCCCTCCATTGGGAGAACTGTTCATTTATTCCTGCTTTCTCCTTCCTGATCTTTAAACACTTACTGATGCATGAGAGCTTATTTCCTCGTATCCCATGATTGATGTGTTGCACTCCATGTTTCGTAATTCTGTCTTTGATAATATTTTCCACTACTTTTCCCAGAACAGCTCATAGGCCTCTGATTTCCCAGATACCTTCTGTGTCCTTTTGGCTTTCAGACTGTAATACATTTGCCAATCCATACGGTAGCAAGTCTTTGAGACAAGGTACATATTTTTGTTAGAAGATCAGCAATGTCTGCCTTCTTACTCCCTTCCCGGCACCAACCATTGAATGGTCTGACACTGTCTTTGGCACTATGTCTGCTGACCACAAATTTGAGAGCATGCAGGCAGATATTAACACATGATGCAGCCAGTTAAATCAAAAATACCCCCATGCCAATCTGATGCTTCCCATAAGCTCATTTAAAAACAAAACCGTACAAAATTCGTAGTCCTGAACTCAGAAATGTTTGCTTAACAACCCTCCCAATTTCCATGGTACTACACAAAACAGTCAGAGAGAATCAAGAGTTCTGCTGGGAGGAAGGGCAGGACACAAATTAAATCATTGATTGATTGATTTTATTTGTATCCTGCCCTTCCTCCCAGCAGGAGCCCAGGGCGGCAAACAAAGCATTAAACCACTTTAAAATATCATAAAAAACAGAACTTAAAATACATTAAATCAAAAACAGCATTAAAAACATTTTTAAAATAACAGCTTAAAGAAAGGGTTAAAAACATTATTAAATAACATATTAAACAATTCTGACACAGATGCAGACTGGGATAGGTCTCAACTTAAAAGGCTTGTTGAAAGAGGAAAGTCTTCAAAAGGTGCCGAAAAGATAGCAGAGATGGTGCCTGCCTAATATTCAAAGGGAGGGAATTCCACAGGGTAGGTGTTGCCCACAAAAGTCCGTTTCCTATATTGTGCAGAACAGACCTCCTGATAAGATGGCATCTGCAGGAGGCCCTCACCTGCAGAGCGCAGTGATCGGCTGGGTATATAAGGGGTAAGACGGTCTTTCAGGCATCCTGGTTCCGAGCTGTACAGGGCTTTGTACACCAAAACTAGAACCTTGAACTTGGCCCGGTAGCAAATGGGCAGCCAGTGCAGTTCTTTCAGCAGCAGGGTGACATGTTGGCGATACCGTGCCCCAGTAAGCAGTCTTGCTGCCGCCTTTTTCACCAGTTGCAGCTTCCGGACCAACCTCAAGGTCAGCCCCACATAGAGCGCATAGAGGAAGGCTGGGGTATAAATAAAATAATAACTAACTAACTAAATAAATAAAATAAACATCCAAGGCCTTCCTCCGAGGGAAGGTGGGAGTCTGTCAACAAGGGAGAGGGCCTTCTCAGTGGTGGCCCCCAAATTATGGAATGATTGTGGTGATGTGTGCTTGGCGCCAATAGTGTTATCTTTTCGGCTGCAGGTCAACACTTTCCTCTCCTCCCAAGCATTTTAGCACGTGTTTTTAAATTGTTTTTTAAAAATGTGTTTTTAAATTTGTGTATTTGTTTTTAATGTTTTTAATTGTGGTAAACTGCCGAGAGAGTTTCGGCTATGGGGCGGTATACAAATGCAATCAATCAATCAATCAATCAATCAATATTAGAGCAACCCAGTTTCTTCTTAATTTCTCATTTCTGCATAAAATATTTTGTAGTTGCCTGAAAATGTCCCATTCCCATCCATTTTAATTCACTCACGCCAACTATTGTAATGTTAATGCATTCCATTTTTTGCTTGACAATTTCTAACTTTCCCTGGTTCATGCTTCTCACATTCCATGTTCCTATTGTGTGCGTCATACAACTCTGGACTCTCCTTTCACAACTGTGCGCATCAGCCTCTGGGCTTCCTTTTGGCTTTGACCCAGCTGCATCATTAGTCACAGCGCTACTCGTACTTGTCCTTTGTTTTTCCCCAGTAGCTCGATGAGTTCCTTCTGACCTGGGGTCTCATCTTCCAGCACTGTCTTGTGTTGCAGGTAACAGGGGCTAACACTTTGGGAGAGAAGGACGGGATGCCAACTGCCCTCTGGCAGTGGAAAGGGCCATGTTCCTGTCAGACAGGATCCATTCTAGGTTTGTAAATTCCAGCTGTGCATAAATACTTGGTTGTTCACCTTAAATGGAGAAACAAGAGAGCAGTTTTTTGCTACAACTGTCTCTCTCTGTGTCTCTTTTCACAACCTGTTACCAAGCACCTACTGCTAGACTAACTACATACGAAGCCTCGAGCTTTGACATTTAGACTGTGATATCAACAGAGCTCTCAGAAATATGTTTTCAAAGTACAACTCATAATATATTCACAGGATTTTATCACATTTCCTTTTCATTCCATCAGGATTCATCTGGAAGGGAGAACCATCTGAAGTATCAGTGGAAAAAGCTGAGGAGCAGGTTCAGGAGCAGAAACTGAGGAGTGAAGATGGAGCAGAGACAAGAGGAGAGACAAACTCACACAGGAGACAAACATTATACATGCTTGGAGTGTGGAAAGAGCTTCAGTCGGAGTGGAACCCTTACTTTGCATCAGAGAACTCATACAGGCCACAAACCTAATAAATGTTTGGAGTGTGGAAAGAGCTTCAGGTGGCGTAGCGACCTTACTTCGCATCAAAGATGTCACACAGGAGACAAACCTTATACATGCTTGGAGTGTGGGAAGAGCTTCAGTCACAGTAGCACCCTTACTTCGCATCAAGGAACTCACAGAGGAGACAAACCTTATAAATGTTTGGAGTGTGGAAAGAGCTTCAGTCGGAATGGAACCCTTACTTTGCATCAAAGAACTCACACAGGAGACAAACCTTATACCTGCTTGGAGTGTGAAAAGAGCTTCAGTCGCAGTAGCACCCTTACTTCGCATCAGAGAACTCATACAGGGCACAAACCTTATACATGCTTGGAGTGTGGAAAGAGCTTCAGTCAGAGTAGTGCCCTTACTTCGCATCAAAGAACTCACACAGGAGATAAACCTTATCAATGTTTGGAGTGTGGAAAGAGCTTCAGTCGGAGTGGAACCCTTACTTTGCATCAAAGAACTCACACAGGAGACAAACCTTATACCTGCTTGGAGTGTGGAAAGAGCTTCAGTCAGAGTAGCACCCTTAGTTCGCATCAAAGAACTCACACAGGAGACAAACCGTATCAATGCTTTGAGTGTGAAAAGAGCTTCAGTGACTGTAGCTCCCTTACTTCGCATCAAAGATCTCACACAGGAAACAAACCTTATCAATGCTTTGAGTGTGGAAAGAGCTTCAGTCGGAGTGGAACCCTAACTCTACATCAAATAACTCACACAGGAGACAAACCTTATAAATGTTTGGAGTGTGGAAAGAGCTTCAGTCACAGTAGCACCCTTACTTCGCATCAAAGATGTCACACAGGAAACAAACCTTATAAATGCTTGGAGTGTGGAAAGAGCTCCTGTTGGAGTAGCTACCTTACTTCGCATCAAAGAACTCACACAGGAGACAAACCTTATAAATGCTTGGAGTGTGGAATGAGCTTCAGTTGGAGTGGAACCCTTACTTCACATCAAAGAACTCACACAGGAGACAAACCTTATACCTGCTTGGAGTGTGGAAAGTGCTTCAGTCAGAGTAGCACCCTTACTTCACATCAAAGAACTCACACAGGAGACAAACCTTATCAATGCTTTGAGTGTGAAAAGAGGTTCAGTGACAGTAGCTCCCTTACTTCACATCAAAAATGTCACACAGGAAACAAACCTTATAAATGCTTGGAGTGTGGAAAGAGCTTCAGTCACAGTAGCAACCTTACTTCGCATCAAAGAACTCACACAGGAGACAAACCTTATAAATGTTTGGAGTGTGGAAAGAGCTTCAGTCACAGTAGCACCCTTACTTCGCATCAAAGAACTCACACAGGAGACAAACCTTATAAATGCTTGGAGTGTGGAAAGAGCTTCAGTCACAGTAGCACCCTTACTTCGCATCAAAGATCTCACACAGGAGACAAACCTTATCAATGCTTGGAGTGTGGAAAGAGCTTCAGTCAGAGTAGCACCCTTACTTCGCATCAAAGATCTCACACAGGAGACAAACCTTATCAATGCTTTGAGTGTGAAAAGAGCTTCAGTGACAGTAGCTCCCTTACTTCGCATCAAAGATGTCACACAGGAAACAAACCTTATCAATGCTTTGAGTGTTGAAAGAGCTTCAGTTGGAGTGGAACCATAACTTTTGCATCAAAGAACTCACACAGGAGACAAACCTTATAAATGTTTGGAGTGTGGAAAGAGCTTCAGTGACAGTAGCTCCCTTACTTCGCATCAAAGATGTCATACAGGAGACAAACCTTATCAATGCTTTGAGTGTGGAAAGAGTTTCAGTTGGAGTAGCAACCTTACTTCGCATCAGAGAACTCACACAGAAGACAAACTTTATCAATGTTTGGAGTATGGAAAGAGCTTCAGGTGGTGTAGCCACCTTACTTCTCATCAAAGAACTCACACAGGAGACAAGCCTTATAAATGCTTGGAGTGTGGAAAGAGCTTCAGGTGTAGTAGCAAACTTAATTTGGATCACAGAACTCATACAGGGAACAAATCTTTTACCTGCTTATAGTGTTGAAAGACCTTTCGTCAGAATGACTACCTTCAGGCACATCAAAGGATCCAATCAAGGAAAGAGATGTATAAATGCATTGAATGTGAAAAAAGCTTTAAGCAGAGTTCTACTCTTTCTGTGCATCAAAGGATCCATGCAGGAAATCCAGGCTACCAACAGAGGGGTTTTGCCTTTTGCAGAGATGGGTGAGCACCTATGATGGATGCTGAGGCCAAGGTGGCCGCAGAAACCAAAATGACCTCTCAGTTGTCTAGTTTTTCCCCATCATATTCCCACCCTGGCAGTTTCTAGCTGCCAAATTCAATAATCAATTAATGACATTTCCTACATTACTTTATCTACTTCCTGTAGATCCTCCCCCTCTGTCATTTTTACCTCCTTGTGCATCATTCGAACATCGTTTTTTGTGATAGACTTAGTAGTCTTTGTCTCACATTGTCTAATGCAACATAACACCAGCTGGACTATTACATATATATGAGGAAACTTAATCCGGTTATAACATAATTTAGTAGATGTTTTACTCTGCCTCCTCCATCTGTAGTGAGCAAATAGTCCAACACCATCCTGATTTGGAGAACCGTTTTTCTTATTTGCGTTTGGGTTGCTGGTAAGATATTTATAGCCACAGAGGCCATAGGGAGAGCTTCTTTTTTCTCATCTGCAGGAATTTCTACTAAAGATTGAAGTCTCAAAACTCCAGAACCTACAGTGGCCGTGCCAGCCAAGGGCAGGAAAGACCACCCTACTACTGAGCCCATCGTTAAGGGCCTGCGGTTTTCTATGACTCATTGTGCAGAGCGGCGAACAGGTTTTGTTTTTTCTCTTTTCTCTCGGATTGGTGAGGCTCTCTTGTTCCTGATTCTACCAACTGGGAGTACCTGAGTGACCCTGACAGCTGGTATAAGCCAGGCAACATAGCAGGAGTCAATCCAATATTTGGCAATACTTTATAGGCTTTATCCCCAGAACAATAATGTTCAACTAGAGCTTCCCATGGGCCTTTGTGGAAGAGGGAAAGACCAGCTTTTCCATGGTTGAATGTACTACCATCACCTGGATCATAAGAACATAAGAAGAGCCTGCTGGATCAGGCCAGTGGCCCATCCAGTCCAGCATCCTGTTCTCACAGTGGCCAACCAGGTGCCTGGGGGAAGCCCGCAAGCAGGACCCTAGTGCAAGAACACTCTCCCCTCCTGAGACTTCCGGCAACTGGTTTTCAGAAGCATGCTGCCTCTGACTAGGGTGGCAGAGCACAGCCATCATGGCTAGTAGCCATTGATAGCCCTGTCCTCCATAAATTTGTCTAATCTTCTTTTAAAGCCATCCAAGCTGGTGGCCATTACTGCATCTTGTGGGAGCAAATTCCATAGTTTAACTATGCGCTGAGTAAAGAAGTTCTAGTATTATGAGAGAGGGAGAAGAACTTTTCTCTGTCCACTTTCTCTATGCCATGCATACTTTTATACACTTCTATCATGTCTCCTCTGACCCGCCTCTGACCCGTTGGCATAACAGGATAGAGAGTGCCCTTGTTTAGGGAGATATTTTACTATCCTACCTGCGTCTATATTTTTAAGCATGTTTTTTCTTTTTATGTATTTGGGCTTTGAGGAATTTCTCTAAAAAGATAGCAATAATTTTTAAAACTCTGCAGGCCAAATGCAGAATTCACCACAAAGCCAAGAAATGTTTTTTTTTAGATTCTTCTTCCTCTACATTGTCTTCCATGAGAATCAAATGTGTATGGTTTGATCTCAAACCTACAGAATTTGATAACATGATTCTGAAGAAGTGGGTTCAGCAGCAGTCTCAGCAAAAAAAGTTTCTCTGTGCTGACTGTGAACCCATTCCCCCCAAAAGATCTTGCAGAACGTTTCTACATTTATTACTCTGGGTACACCCATTTCTTCAAAGTTTATTTTCGGATATGCTTTGTGCAAGTTTTGAATCCCTAACTTGACCTTAATTTTAAGCATTTTTCTAAGGTTCATTACTCCTCACAAACTGGCAAATCTGAATCTTTAACTACTATTTTGCAATCTGGGTTTGAACAGATTTGAAGGCAAAATGTAGTATCTTGTGCATGATGTAATTTTCAAGCCTTTGGTCAGCATACCTTAATTTTCTAATGTAAACCTGTTTAGCACACCTTTGAATCCCACCAGTTATCACATTCTGTAAACAGACAATAGTGAATTTACGTAAAAAGGAGACCAATTCTGCATCACTATGTTGGTTGGCCCAGCCTGATATATTCCAAGACAGGAACGAAATTAAAAATTACACACTTCTTTGCCACTCGTACACAGAAGTGCCTTGAGGAGTCCTTTGTTAACAAACATCCCCTCCCCCTTGACTGGTCCTTTTCTCTCAAGGATAATATCCAGTGGAAATTGGGAGAATCTCCCTCTTTAAGTCTAGCTGACGAAATTGAGTTAGCGAAGAGCTTTGACTTTGAGTTCAAAGAAACAGGCCACTCATCATCTGGCTCTCTAAAGACCACAATGCACGAGGAGCCCCAGGATGTCATTAAGGTCCAGACAGGAGAGTGCTCATCTAATGTACCAGCAACTCATCTTCCGTCGTCAGAACAAAAGCTTATCCAGGATAAGGTATCTTTGTCGAATTCCCTCCATGAAAAGGACATGAACAGAGGCAATTCCTCTAACATCTGCTCAGCCCCTCCTTGTTCAACAGATCAAGTCGATCAGCTAGAGGTGGGGCCCCCTCTTGTGGGCTGGCTCTTTATGCTGGCGGGTGAGATGGAGAAGGTGAAAGATTTTCTGAAAATAACCAACTCTTAACAACTTTAGTCAAGCTCCATTCTCAACCTGCAGCTGACCCTCTGTTTTTGAAACAAACAGCGCCTTTGTCTATTGAGATCAAGCCCCCTCCACCGAAGGAAAACTTTCGTCGGACCAAGAAAAATAAACGAGATACTACTTTGAAGAAGAGTAAAAACCGTAAAAGTCAAAAACCGGGACGAGGTTCCAAAATGAATTTTAAGCCCTTGTTTGATCTATTGCATAAGGTTCCATCTCCGCCTAAGGAGAAAGAGACCGTATTACCTTCCAAATCCATCCGTATGAGAGATATGGCAGTCCAAAAGGAGACACATCCCTTTCCCTGTTCCCCCATTCCTTCCTTGACTCCAGCCTCCCTGTCCCCCTTAGGCATGCAGGTTAGCCATTTGCCCTTTCAAGATCCGTGGCAGGGAGTTTTGTGACAGGAGAAGGGATTGAAGTCTCTCCCACAGATGCAATCTCCTAGAGTGCCAGGATGGAATCTTGTACTAAATCCAAGTCAACTGGCTTTTATTAACTTCCCTAAACCTAGGGGTTTAATATAACAGCTTGCACGAAAAAAAACACTTCGTCAATATCTTAAAGGAACTCCCCTCCCTAAATATACATATACAGGATATTGTATTAGTGGAGTACCTTTACTATGATGACATTAGAGCAAGGGCGGTGGTTACTTTCTCTTCACCCATAATAGTATGCCACATATTGGCCCAGAAGGATCGATTGCTTAAATGGAGTATTGTGCCTGTACGACTTTTTGAAAACAGAGCCAAGCGCGTGGACCTCCTCCCACAGCAGAAGTCGTACTCTACACAGGAGGCCCTATGACCTCAGGGTCCACTCATAGACTTGGAGGTCCCAGAGGGAAACTCATCGAACGGAGTCCCTTAGTCCTGAATTTTACAAGGGAAGCCGCCTGACCTGCAACATTTGGGGCAACCCCGGGACAGTCAGCCGACCTGCCTACTTGATAATGATGAACTGGCCCTGCTCCACTCTTTGGGAGTGTTACCTCTAGGTGGCTGGCTAGAAATACTACAAAGATTGGAGCAGTTACAAGCTCATCTTTTAAACATCCATGAGAGGGAACTAATTACACCCTCTATAGAGGGTGATCCCACAGAGAAAGGGGGGGAAGAGGAGTCAGGTCTGCCGACTACAGGGAAAGGAGCTCTTCCCGCAATACAAGGGAACATAAGGAATTATATTGTAACATCTAACCTCCCTACTGCTACCCCAGTCGAACCACACCAACCATGGGCCACAAGAGCTAGAACTAGCAATATTTTTTCTCTCCTCATTGGATCTAAGCACTTGTCTCCCCAGGAGACCGAATTGCCCTCCGCTAAGTGCCCTTACAACCCTTCTTTTACTTACTTAACTACTAGGGGAGCGAGTGTAATCGACTATATATTTGTGTCCAATAACTTACTTACAGAAGTGTTAAGTTTTGATGTTATCAATAGGGTGGAAAGTGACCACTTTCCTCTCTCAATGTGAATGAGGCTTTTACTTCCAATCGCCCCCCCGCCACAATTAAGTTTGGAAGGTATTCACCTATCTGAACAAAGTGTGTGCTGGTCTGCCTCCCTGTGCTCCTCTATTTCGAATTTCCTATCTAGTAATCTTTCTGTAACCACCAGACAAGCAATACTCATATCCGATTCAGATGTTCTGCAGGCATACCAATCAATGGTATCCTTTATGAGACCCACGTTGTCCTCGAACAAACAATTGAGGGGCTGTGGGCCTCTGAATAACGGGTGGCATGACCGTGAATGCAAATTAGCCAAACACCGGCTGGCAAATTATGCCCGTCGCGCAACGAGATAATCGGATAATTTTGAGCGCACGCATCTTGTCCTTTTGCGTGCCTCGTATAAGTCATTATTAAAATGGAAAAAAGAACTATATTCTATCTCCCGGTGGCAACTACTAGACCAGGCAGTAGCAAAAAAAAATGAGCGACCGTTCTGGGATCAGGTGGCCAAAGGGATGCGTACAACAGGCTCCCTCAGCCCTTGCCAGATCACTGCTGCCACCTGGTATACACACTTTAGTAGGCTTTATGCGATGCCCACTGAAATCTCTGTGGCCCCTTCACAATGGGTCTTCTCTTTGCCTACATGGCCCCCAGTCTCGGCCTGTCAAATTAAAACACTTCTGTCTACATTGAGATTGGGTAAAGCTCCGGGTGAGGATATGCTCCCCCCTGAAATTTTTTTAAATTTCCCGGACTGGTGGGCACCCATATTAGCCAAATTGTTTACACAAATAAATAATACAGGCATTTTTCCGATGGGATGAAAGCAAAGTATAATCATTCCCATATATAAGAAAGGCGAGAGACTGGACCCTAATAATTACCGCCCATCAGTCTGCTAGATACAGCAGTGAAATTGTACTCTAAATACCTGTTATCTAAATTTGAAGAGTGGGAAGCCGCTAATCGGGTCATTTCCCCGGAACAAGACGGTTTTCGTAAAGGTCAAAGCACGATGGACCGCTGCTTTACCTTATACTATATCGGCCCTATGAAACATCTATACGCGGCCTTCGTGGATTTGGTGGCGGCCTTTGACTCTATAGATAGAGCAAGGTTGTGGGCCAAACTGGCCAAAACTAATATAGACAAGCGTCTTCTCTTCCTCATCGGAGAACTATACACTGACAACAGTGCTAGAGTTAGGGTGGGCCTTTCTGGCACCCTTACAGACTCCATCGTTACTAATAAGGGAGTTAAACAGGGTTGCCTCTTGGCCCCATCTCTAGTTAATTTCTACCTTAACGAAATAACCTCTGAATTGGCCGGCCCTGATTTCTTTCCTCCCGCCCTTCAAAACAGGAAAGTGTTAATTCTCTTATATGCTGATGACATGATCCTGTTGTCCATTACACGTGTTGGCCTAAGGAGATTGCTTAGGAAATGCAGCGCTTATTGTGCAATAGAAAACCTCCAGATCAGTTATTCCAAAACCAAAGTTATGGTTTTTGGTAAAAGGCATAGAAATTTTTCCTGGACTATAGATGGCCACCCGATGGAGCAATGTCATGCTTTTAAGTACCTGGGTATTTATTTCCAGGATAATCTTTCCTGGAAAAAACATATAAACAATACTAAAAAAACAGCATTAAGATCCTGTGGGGCTATCTTGAGCTTCTAGAGAAGAGTAGGAGGCAATTTAGTCCTCCCAGCCCTAAAAATTTATACAAAGTTCTTCCCCAGATTATATATGGTGCACCTGTTTGGGGATGGGAAAGTTCCATCTTGTCCTCCCTTGAGACAATTCAAACCAGTTTTTTTTTAGAAAACTCCTCCGCCTCCCCCCAGGCACGCCGGCAGCATTACTCCGAGCAGAACTTGGCCTCCCCCAAATTAGAGCCCGTGCTCATTATACCCTGCTCAATTTCTGGGAATCTTTAAAAAACGCTTCTACCAAACTCTCAAAAATCTGCTATGACCAGGCATTAAATGATCGTTTTTCGTGCTCCAGAATAGCAAGCCTATATCACTTGTACCACATAACAACCCCGGATTTACTCATCTCGAACCGAGTTAAGTTGAAAGATGCCATTTTTCAACACTGCTTCTGGATTGATCATCTGGCCATTCATAATTCCAAATTTTCAAGGTGGTATGGAGCAATTAAGTCGGATCATCAGAGGGCTAGTTACGTGTCCTATCCTATGCCAACAAACTTTAGACACGCATTTACCGCCCTAAGGTTCCAGACAGTGCTGACGGCGGTCTTGTTAGGCTGCTATAGCCAGATCCCTTGGCCACAGCAATTATGTATTTGTGGAGCAGAGGTGGCCGAAGATCTGCCCCATTGCTTGCTGGATTGCCCATTATATGCCCACCCGAGAGCTAAATTCCTTGATGGTTTGTTGTTACAACAGGGAACTTTGCAAGAAATCATGGTCCGTCTCTTATTGGACCAGGACCCATTAGTCACACACAGAGTAGTCCTCTTTGCCTTTGCTGCCCAAAAGCTACGGGCGAAGTATGCTGAAGTTTTGCTAACCAATCCTTAGTGAGTAGTATCATGGATATGTACTTTTTATCTGTTTTAAATGCTGATATTTTTATTTTTTTTATACTGTAAATTTTATAATGTATATTGCAAAGGCCTACGGCTAGGCAATAAACTTTGACTATGACTATGAGTTATCACATTCTGTGTTTCTTTAGAACTTAGAGAAACTAACTTGCCAAATATGTTGGTGTTCTTTGTTGCCATTTGGTTTCTGCTCACAGATCTTCTTTTTGAGCAACTAGCCAAAAATTGTGTGATGTTCATGGTAATAAGTATGATGTGCAGCAGGCCCTCCCTTAGCATGTGCGGGGCCCGGGGCAAAAGCATAGTTGCCCCCCCACACATTCTTTCTCTCTCTCTCTCTATCCTTTCCTCCAGGTAGCGGTGGAGGCTTTGTATTGGGGCTGCTAGGAGCTTACGGCTGTGGCTCCCTTTTTTGCAGCCTTTGTTGACGGCAGCGGCAGCGGCTTTGTATTTTTCAGCTTTGGCTCCCTTTTTTGCAGCCTTTGTTGTAGATTCGCTTAGCGTTTCTCGCTGCGAGGTTTTCTCCTTCCCGGCTCGCTACCGCGGCTGTCAGGACACCGCCGCTGCACCTCTTCTTCCCGGCTCCTTTCTACACTCCTCAGCTTGATATTGCGGCCGTGAGGAGGACATGGCTGCTGCTTTTATATGCAGATCGCCAAGCACGGGGCCCCCCTAAAGTGCGGGGGCCGGGGCAACTGCCCCACTTTCTGGTGCCTAGGGGCGGCTCTGATGTGCAGAATGGTGTGGTGTGGAGATGTCACCTACAGGAGTCTTCCTTTTATTCTCAGCATATTTGGCTTTCTGAGCTTCTCGCTTACGCTGTACCTTTGATGGCATATTGATAGTGACCTAGAAAAATAAATGAATACAGATAAGTATGTTAAAGTATTACCTAATCTAAGATGTAGGTAAAATAATAGAATGCCCCTCAGAGCAGTCAACAGACATTTCCTTCATCTATAATTTCTGGCAGTCAGTTGATATTGTTAAAATATTTGCATTTAACTGCAAATATTTGGAAAATGTATAACCTAAGTGTATGTATTGTGCCATTGTTTCTATCTGGAGTATGGAGATGGACTAATAATGTTGGAATGCTTGTTGTTGTTATGTGCCTCCAAGTCGATTATGTCTTATGGCGACCCTATGAATCAGTGACCTCCAAGAGCATCTGTCATGGACCACCCTGTTCAGATCTTGTAAATTCAGGTCTGTGGCTTCCTTGATGGAATCAATCCATCTCTTGTTTGGCCTTCCTCTTTTTCTACTCCCTTCTGTTTTTCCCAGCATTCTTATCTTTTCTAATGAATCATGTCTTCTCATTCTGTGCCCAAATATGATAACCTCAGATTCATCATTTTAGCTTCTAGTGATAGTTCTGGTTTAATTTGTTCTAACACCCAATTATTGGTCTTTTTTTGCACTCCATGGTATCCACAAAGCTCTCCTCCAACACCACATTTCAAAGGAGTTGATTTTTCTCTTGTCTGCTTTTTTCACTGTCCAACTATCACATCCATACATAGAGATCGGAAATACGATGGTCTGAATGATCCTGCCTTTAGTGTTCAGTGATACATCTTTGCATTTGAGGACCTTTTCTAGTTCTCTCATAGCTGCCCTCCCCAGTCCTAGCCTTCTTCTGATTTCTTGACTATTGTCTCCATTTTGGTTAATGATTGTGCCAAGGTATTCATAATCCTTGACAAGTTCAATGACCTTATTGTCAATAGTAAAGTTGCATAAATCTTCTGTTGTCATTACTTTAGTCTTTTTGACGTTCAGCTGTAGTCCTGCTTTTGTGCTTTCTCCTTTCACTTTCATCAGCATTCGTTTCAAATCATTACTGGTTTCTGCTAGTAGTATGGTATCATCTGCATATATTAAATTATTGATATTTCTCCCTCCAATTTTCACACCTCCTTCATCTTGGTCCAATCCTGCTTTCCATATGATATGTTCTGCGTACAGATTAAATAAATAGGTTGATAAAATACACCCCTGTCTCACACCCTTTCCGATGGGGAACCAATTGGTTTTTCCATATTCTGGCCTTACAGTAGCCTCTTGTGCAGAGTATAGGTTGCGCATCAGGACAATCAGATGCTGTGGCACCCCCATTTCTTTTAAAGCATTCCATAGTTTTTCATGATCTACACAGTCAAAGGCTTTGCTGTAATCTCCAAAGCACAGGGTGATTTTCTTCTGAAATTCCTTGGACCGTTCCATTATCCAACATATGTTTGCAATATAATCTCTGGTGCCTCTTCCCTTTCTAAGTCCAGCTTGGACGTCTGGCATTTCTCGCTCCATATACGGCAAGAGCCTTTGTTGTAGAATCTTGAGCATTACTTGCATGGGATATTAAGACGATAGTTCAGTAACTACTGCATTCCCTGGGATACCCTTTCTTTGAAAGTGGGATGTATATGGAACGCTTCCAGTCTGAGGGCCATTGTTTAGTTTTCCATATTTCTTGACAGATTTTAGTCAGAATTTGGACTGATTCAGTCTCAGTAGCCTGTAGCAACTCTATTGGTATGCCATCTATTCCTGGTGATTTCTTTCTTCCAAGTATTTTAAGAGAAGCTTTCACCTCGCATTCTAAAATTTCTGGTTCTTCATCATATGGATACTCTGTCAATGAATCTGTCATCCTGGCATCTCTTTTATAGACTTCTGTGTATTGCTTCCATCTTCCTTTTATTTTATCTCGGTCAGTCAGTGCGTTCCCATGTTGTTTATCCAACATCCCTACTTTTGGTTTAAACTTCCCTTTCATTTCTCTGATGTTTTGGAGGAACAATGGTCATCAGGTCTTCACCTTCAAAAGAAAGCTCTTAGCATTGCAGTATTGGAACTAAAGAAAAATTGTTACAATACATTCATTTTGACGGACAGTTAACTGTCACATCACATAGTAGTTCAGAAAATTTGAAACTTAGCCAATGACTGTGTCTCTGGAGACGAAGCTAAAAATAACAACAAAAAGGCACCGCCTACATTTTGAATATAAACATATTGATTACAGTACTAATAAGGCAGAGAATTGGTCTGGTCACAGATGTGAATGTCTGGGAGGGAACTGAAACAATTTGGAATAAACTTGTTTTAAACCTAAGTCTTTTTTTTTCTGAAAAGAGAGAGATAAGAGTGGGGTTTTCTATCAAAGCCAAGAGGCGAGGCTCACAGGGGTATATTTCTGCCCTCTCTCAACCCAGTAGCAAAAAAAGCCTAGTGTATTACACTATAGTCTGATACACACACGCAGAGACGAGAGAGAATCATTTAAAGCATTTTTCTTGCATGATATGTACAAAGGTCCATTTAAAGATAAGTTTTTGTGGGAGCCTCTGTGTTCCCATACTTCATCTTTGACATCACTACTACAATCTAGACTATGAACCGTATAGTAGTGTCCTGTTCTATTGCCCGTTTGTTTGTGGTTGTATGAAGGGGGTCAAACCTTTCCTTATCATTCTACCCCATCAAATCTTAATGCCCCAAAGGACCAACGCCAGCAGAAGTCAAAGCGTGTCTCCATATTGTCCTGTTAAGGACAATCACATAGCCTTTGTACTTGAGTTTAATGGCTATACCAGTGCAGTTGCACAAGTGCAAGGGCCGTAGGATTCTCTTCAGTGGGTCCTCCAAGCATGCACTAGCTTACCTCTGTTGGTTTTCTGTTGTATCATGTTACAAAATGTGTCTTCTCACAGTTCGGTCTGCTCTGGTTAGAGTATTCTCGGTCTGTCACTGGTACTGTGTTCATACAGTGCCTGCTCTCGGGGCTCCAACAGTGGAACTAAACTCATAGTGTGCTGAGTAGGAGCCTTTTAGTTCCCACGAGCAATTGAAACATTCCGATTGGACAACCACTACTTGAATCTGACAAAACAGAAGAAGAGGCAGTGTTTCATCCCCCCTTCCCCCAAGAAATTAAATAGGGTGATAAGTAGACATAACATTAACAAGCTAACTGCATCCCAGAGTATTGAAAGAACTTGCTGGTGTACTCTCGGAACCTCTTGCCATCATCTTTGAGAAACCTTGGAGAACGGGAGAGGTGCCGGAGGATTGGAGATGGGCAAATGTCGTCCCGCTCTTTAAAAAGGGTAAAAAAAGAAGATCCGGGGAATTACTGGCCGGTCATTCTGACTTCAATACCGGGAAAGATATTAGAACGGATAATAAAAGAGTCCATTGGCAACTATCTAGATGACAATGCTGTGATTAGTAGGAGCCAGCATGGGTTTGTCAAGAAAAATCCTGTCAAACTAATCTCATCTCTTTTTTCAATCGGGTCACTAGCTTAGTAGATGGTGGAAATGCTGTAGATGTCATCTATCTAGATTTCAGCAAAGTGTTTGACAAAGTCCCCCACGACCTTTTGATTAGCAAACTGGTCAAATGCAGACTAGATGGAAATACTGTCAGGTGGATTCACAACTGGTTGGAAAACCGCCCTCAAAGAGTGGTCATCGGTGGCTCTGCTTTGGACTGGAAGGAGGTTTTGAGTGGAGTGCCACAGGGTTCTGTCCTGAGGCCGATACTCTTCAACATTTTTATCAATGACTTAGATTACGGGGTGGAGGGAAGCCTTATGAAGTTTGCGGATGATACAAAACTGGGAGGGATAGCTAACACAATGGAAGACAGGAATAAAATCCAAAGGGACCTGGATAGACTAGGAAATTGGGCTGAAATAAATAAAATGAAATTTAATAAAGACAAATGCAGGATTCTGCATTTAGGCCACAAAAACAAAATTCACGGGTACAGGATGGGAAATACCCGGCTTAGCAGTAGTGCATGTGAGAAGGACCTTGGAATTGTAGTGGATCGCAAGTTGAACATGACCCAGCAGTGTGATGCTGTGGCAAAAAAGGCAAACGCCATTTTGGGCTGCATAAACAGAGCTATAGTTTCAAGGTCAAGGGAAGTAATAGTCCAACTATATTCTGCATTAGTCAGGCCTCATCTGGAATACTGCGTTCAGTTCTGGGCACCTCATTTTAAGAAAGATATAGACAAGTTGGAGCGGGTTCAGAAGAGGGCGACGAGGATGATAGCCGGTATGGAGAACAAGTGTTATGAGGAAAGGTTGAAGGAACTTGGCATGTTCAGTCTGGTGAAGAGAAGGCTGAGGGGCGACATGATCGCACTCTTTAAGTACCTGAAGGGCTGTCACATAGAGGAGGGTACAGATTTGTTCTCTGCTGCCCCAGAGGGTAGGACTAGGTCTAATGGTTTTAAGTTGCAGGAGCGTAGATTCAGATTGGACATTAGAAGGACCTTCTTGACAGTAAGGGCAGTTCGGCAATGGAACCGACTGCCTAGGGAGGTGGTGGGATCCCCTTCGCTGGATGTCTTCAAGCAGAGGCTGGACAGCTATCTGCGGGAGATGCTCTAGCTGTGGATTTCCTGCTGTGAGCAGGGGGTTGGACTCGATGGCCTACAAGGCCCCTTCCAACTCTATGATTCTATGAAAAACAAGAGAAGATTGGAGAAATGAGGATGTAGATTACAGCAAAATCTCCCTGTGTTGCATGTTAATCAAAGACTGTTCAGTGGAAAGGTGGTTTCAGCATGGTCATGAGGAAGGATGGAGAAAACCCAGCATTTTTTCATTCTGTATCCAGGTGGAGGTTAAGGGTTTGTGGGAAAGGAAGGTATTACTTTCATTAATGCCAGGGAACAGAGACCTCCATTTCTGCTGCAGAGTTTGTTATCGATTGAACAGTACTTTGCACCATGAAATTGTAGAACAAAATTTCTGCTTCATACGAACTTTGTGCCAAAACTAGAACCACTCTCTTTGCATGAAAAGAAATAAAAATAAGGAAAAGTGGAAACCTTAGATCTGGAATTATCTGTAGTTTCTGCCACACAACACATCAAATTATCAGACCTTTAATGCTTCCTTGTATTTCAGATAAAGCAGTTTCTAGATTATACAAGAAAACATCAGGAGGACAGATGCACAGATTTGCATATCATGTTAAATATATTTTTTATGAAATCTAAAGCTGCAATCCTTAACAGGATTGCATGGGAGTAAATCCCATGGAACTCAATTAGCATGTCAATTATAGAATCATAAAATCGTAGAACAATAGAGTTGGAAGGGGTCTCTAAGGACATTGAGCCCAACCCCTTGCTCAGTGCAGGAATCCCAAGTTAAAGCATACCTGAGAAGTGGCTGCTGCTTAACTGCCTTCAGTGTTGGAGAGCCCACCACCTCCCTAGGTCATTGGTTCCATTGTCGTACCGTTGTAATAGTTAGAAAGGTTTTCTGATGTTCAATCAAAACTTGAGTCCATCATTCCTTGTCTTGCACTCTGGAATGATCGAGAAGAGATTCTGGCCCTCTTCTGTGTGACAATCTTTAAAGAAGAACGCTATCATATCTCCCCTCAATTTTCTTTTCTCTAGGCTGAAGATGTCCAGTCCTTTCAGTCTGTCGTCATAGGGCTTTGTTTCAAGTCCCCTGATCATCCTGGTTGCCCTTCTCTGAGCCTGTTCCTGTTTGTCTCCATCCTTCTTAAAGTGCAGCGTCCAGAGGGAGACACAGTACTCAAGGAGCTGAATTGCAGCAAAAGTCTAGAGGACACAATGTTGGGCACCTCTGAATGACAGAAATGTAACAGAAATGGTACCAGTCATCCTTTGCATGTTCATTTAAATAAATAAATATACAAATAAATAAATAAATCAATTTGACTGTCCTATAAGCTTAAACAACAATATCCCCCGCAAGAGCAATGGTGTAAATCACAATTATTTCTATAATGCGCAATTTATTTATGTGTTTTTAAAACAAATCATCTTTTAAAACATCTGAAAAACAAATGCAATACCCATCCCCATCCCCTTCCAATCCCCTCCTTCCCCTTCCCCCTCCTCCGCCTCCCTCTCCCTCCCCCCTTCATCCTTCCCTTGGTCAGTTTTATCTGTCTTTAGCAAGATTGAACAGAAGTCAATACCATTGAACTCTATAAGCATGCAAACAATCAAACCTGCCCTCCCCTCCCCCTTCCTTTGCCCCCCTCCAGTACGCTCCTTCCCCTTACCAGTCCCCCTCCTCCTCCCACATGGTCAGTTTTTCCTATCCTAACCAAGATTGTATAGGAGTAAATCCCATTGAACTCAATAAGCATGCAAATGATCAGACCTGCTTTCCCTTTCTCCTCTCCCTGCCTTCTCTGCTCCTCTCTTCATACTGAATTCAATAAACATGCCAATAATCAAACCTGTCCTCCCCCTCCTGCATGCTCCCATCCTAGTCCTCTCCTTTGTGTTTCCTCCCCACCCTCCTCCTCCTCTGTGGTCAGTTTCACCTATCATAAGCATGACTGCAGGGGAGTAAATCCCACTCAACTCAATAAGCATGTAAATGATCAATCCATTCTCAGCAAGCTTGCACAGGATCCCATTTCTTACCTCCCGGATTAAAAAGCAGGGAAATTCACTAATAGGCAAAAAACCTTGCAGTTTAAGAACATACCTATAGCCAACAGATATTTCCATCAAACTTTAAAAAGCAGGGAAATTGGGCAGCTATAGTGAATGCACCAGGGGAGCAGGAGACCTGACCTCCTCTCTGAGATATTGGACTGCCCTACAAACTGGTCAAAATGCAAACACCATTTGGGTTGCTCTTTCACAGTCCAATCCACTTCCTATGTAGCTTGGAAGAATTTGGTAACATGCGCCTCTGAGCATATGGTGAGTGGTGGCAACACCTGCCATCTCCAAAGATGGAGAATTATATTTTTGTATGTTTGTTGGTGTTCTTCTTACTTTGCTTCTTTCCTGTGTTACTAATGTTTTTACAGAGAATCTAAACTAGAAAATTTTATTTCCCTCATTCTTCATCCCAGAAATCTGTGTCAAAATTATTTTTATTAATATCAAAGCCTTTTTATTGATCAGTGTCATATGATGGTGAAGACAGCCTTTTGTGTTTCAAATGGGAGGTTATGTTCTATTTCTAGTCTCGGTGCGTTAACAGTGGAATCTGAAACTGCAGTATGATGAAAAATCAGACTGATTCTAATATGTTGCTCCTTCAGCAATGACTCTAGCTGTTGAAAAAAAGAGGATGCATGTTTTCAGCCTGCTATGTTTAAACCACTTTATTTAAGGCAAGGTAAAATGGAAATGGTCTGCCTTCAAGTTGATCCCGACTTATGGCTACCCGATGAAAAGGGATTTCATGGTAAGCGGCATTCAGAGGAGGTTTACCATTGCCTCCCTCTGAGGCTAGTCCTCCCCAGCTGGCTAGGGCCTGCTCAGCTTGCCACAGCTGCACAAGCCAGCCTCTTCCTTTTCTACAACTGCTAGCTGGGGGGGGGCAACTAGGCTCCTTGGGACTCTGCAGCTTGCCCACGGCTGCACAGGTGGCAGGACACATAACCCCTGAGCCACTTCATTTAAGGCAAGGTGGGCACGGTCAATTAAAAACATAGAGCACACCTAGAATTTTGCAAGAATATATTTCACCTCCCACTGTTTTATCTTGTGCAAATTGAGACACTCCTGAGGTCCACTGGAGACTATTCTGTAGAAGTCAGTGCCGTTATTCCACAACTATTTTTGGAGATTTTTTTAGTGCACATTTGGCAAAGTGTTGCTGTACTTCACATATTTACAGAAATAGAAACAAATACAATGATTTCCTATAGGAAACTTTACTAAAATTGCAAAGGAAATCAGACATATTCAAAGTGACCATCTGAACTATATGAACTGTCTTAATAATGTTGCTTCCTCCCTGCTAAAACAAGATCAGCACAGCACATGTCTTCTTTCCATTATTTGGGCTGATTGCAGGTGTTGCCACCACTCACCATATGCTCAGAGGCACATGTTACCAAATTCTTCCAAGCTACACAGAAAGTGGATGGGAGTGTGAAAGACCAACCCAAATGGTGTTTGCATTTTGACCAATTTGTAGGGCAGTCCAATATCTCAGAGAGGAGGTCAGGTCTCCTGCTACCCTGGTGCATTCACTATAGCTCACCTCAAGAAGGATATTGTAGAGTTGGAAAAGGTCTGGGAAAGGGCATCCAGAATGATCAAGGGGATGGAGCCTTATGAGGAAAGGTTGCAGCATTTGGGGCTTTTTAGTTTAGAGAAGAGGCGGGTGAGAGAAGACAAGAGAGAAGTGTATAAAATTATGCATGGCCTTGAGAAAGTGGATAGAGAAAAGTTCTTCTCCCTCTCTCATAACTCCAGAACTTGGGGACATCCAATGAAGCTGAATGCTGGAAGATTCAGGAGAGACAAAAGAAAGTACTTCACCAAAGTGCATAGTTGTTCACCCTGATGCATGACCTTTATCGGGAGGATGGGGACTGCAACTGTGTTACTGATCTCTTGGTGGCTTTTAATAACCATTGACCATGGTGCCCTTCTGAGACAACTTGGTGAGATGGAACTGGATAGACTGTTTTACAGTGGTTCTGATCCTATCTCCAGGGTCGCTCTCAGAGAATAGCGTTGCGTTACTGTCTTTCAGCCCCCTGGCAGTTGTGCTGTGGGGTTCCACTGGGTACCATCTTGTCCCCCATGCTGTTTAACATCTATATGAAGACCTTGGGAGCAGTCATCAGGAGCTTTGGGGCGAGGTGTCCACAGTATGCTGATGACACCCAGCTCTCTCTCTCCATAACTTCTGAATTGGGAGAGGCCATGCAAGCCTTGGACCGCTGTCTGGACTCGGTGGTGGGCTGGATGAGGGCCAATAAACTGAGTCTGAAACCTAGCAAGACGGAGGCGCTGTGGGTTGGTGGTTCCCGAGTTCAGATAATTGACCAATTGCCTGCTTCACATGGGGTTGTACTCCCTCTGAAAGAGCACGTTTGTAGTCTGGGGGTGCTCCTGGATCCGTCTTTGTCACTAGAGGCCCAGGTGACCTCAGTGGCTAGAAGTGCCTTTTACCAGCTTTGTCTGGACTCCTGGGAGGACGGGTGGGATAGAAATTTAATAAATAAGACATCTGCAGCTATTTCTGGACAGGGATAGCCTGACCACTATTGTCCATGCATTACTAACCTCCCGGCTGGATTACTGTACTGAGCTCTATGTGGAGCTGCCCTTGCGGTTGGTCCAGAAGCTGCAGCTGGTGCAAAATGCTGCAGCAGCACTCACTGGGGCAGAGTATCGGCAACATGTCACCCTGCTGCTGAAAGAATCGCACTGGCTGCCCATCAGCTACCTGGCCAAGTTCAAGTTCTGGCTTTGGTGTACAAAGCCCTATATACTGTAGCTTGGGACAAGGATACCTGAAAGATCATCTTACCCCTTATATACCCACCCGATCATTGCACTCTGCAGGTGAGGGCCTCCTGCAGATACCATCTTATTAGGAGGTCTGGAATTGCTTTTTAAGATGTTTTATTTAAAAGAGTTTTTAAGATGTTCTGTTTTAATATGTTTTAAAGGTTTAGTTTTTAAGATGTTTTAAGGTGCTTTTAGTATTCTTGTTTGCCGCCCTGGGCTCCTTCTCGGAGGAAGGGCGGGATGCAAATCTGATAAATAAATTAATAAACAATACTTGAACTATGGGATTCACTCCCACAAGAGGCAGTGATGGCCACCAACTTGGAAGGCTTTAAAAGACTAGACAAATTCATTCCTTAGTGACTACTAGCCATGTTGTCTGTGCTCTGTCTGCATGCAGGCATTCATTTATTTAATTATACTTGTATACCGCTCCGTAGCCGAAGCTCTCTGGGCGGTTTACAGTAACTAAAAATGTTAAAACAAATACAATTTAAAACTGATCTTATAAACACAATTTAAAACACAATTTAAAAAATTTAAACAGTATAAAACACATTCTAAAATGCCTGGGAGAAGAGGAAAGTCTTCACCTGGCGCCGAGAAGATAACAGTGTTGGTATAGAGGGCAGGCACCAAGGGGTGGCCAGGTCGGGCCCAGCTGAGGAGCCCTGCAACCCAGAGGGGCTCCTGAAGGACCCCTTGTTAGGGCGGAAGAGAACTGCCGTGGATCTCAGGGAGGGAGCTCCCAGGTTGCTTACCCATTCGGTCACTCTACCTACCTCTTTCCTGTCTTCTGCTGCGTTCAGGGCTGCCATCAACCAAGATGGTGACAGAGGCTTCTTTAAGGGGCTTGTTGTTGTTGTTGTTGTTATGTTTGTTAGTCACTGGTTCCCCAAAGGTCTCCAAGTAACTTACAACATGGTTTAAAACAGAAATAATTTCACTAATAGGCAAAAAAACCTTTCTGTTTAAGAACGTACCTATAGCCCACAGATCTTTCTTTCAAACTTTAAAAAGCAGGGAAATTGGGAAGCTATAGTGAATGCACTTGGGGATCTCTGTCCTTGTTTGGATACTTATCTTCTGGACATTTGGTGCAACATTTAGCATCTGCAAAGAACAAGAGTAATATCTGCCTTATATCCATCTGTACCAATTTTCATTTACAGAAAGGAATATCAAAGTGGTTAGCAGTATTTAAAAAAAGGATATCCAATAAAAATCAGTAAAGCCAGTAACATTATCACAATGACCAAGAACATCAGGAATTGATATGAATAATATGAAGGATTGGGGAAAGCATGGGTGAAAAGATATATCTTCAGTGGGGAAAACAGCCCACAGTGGATCCCTGCCTGATCTCAGTGGGGCAGGCATTCTACATGTTAGGCCCCACAATCGAGACGGTCTTCTTTTGCACCTCATGATAATCCTGTCAGGTGGTTTAGGGTGATGGACTGGGCTAAGGTCAACCACTCATTCCAGGTTCCACTTGGAGAAGCAATGATTGATTCCCATGTTTCTACCCTGCCTTTTCAAGCAGCTTACAATATAGCCAAACAAGTAAAAATGCATGTTATACCAATATCATAAACCATCAACCTGAAACCATTTTAAATATGGAACACTTAATTTTAATTGGTTTTGAAAAGGAGGCTGAAATTCTGATCACGGGAGAACATGGAACTGCATTTGCAAGATGTATGAGTGCCCCTTTTCCCACAGGCTGCCGCTTTCTGATGGAATCACTCATAAGAACATGAGAACATAAGAAGAGCCTGCTGGATCAGGCCAGTGGCCCATGTAGTCCAGCATCCTGTTCTCACAGTGGCCAACCAGAGGCGCAGGGCAAGCTCACAAGCAGGACCTGAGTGCAAGAACACTCTACCCTCCCGTGGCTACCGGCAAGTAGTTTTCAAAAGCTTAGTGCATCTGAAGATGGTGGCAGAACACAGCCATCGTGGCTAGTAGCCATTGACAGTCTGATCCTCCATGAATTTGTCTGATCCTCTATTAAAGGATTCTCTGAATCCTAGCAAGACGGAGGCACTGTGGGTTGGTGGTTCTCAAGTCTGAATAACTGGTCAGTTGCCTGCTTTGGACGGGGTTGTACTCCCTCTGAAAGAGCAGGTCAGTAGTCTGGGGGTGCTCCTGAATCCATCTTTGTCACTAGAGGTCCAGGTGACCTCTGTGGCTAGGAGCGCCTTTTACCAGCTTCGGCTGGTAAGACAGCTGCGGCCGTTTCTGGACTGGGATAGGCAGACCACTGTTGTCCACGGACTGGTAACCTTCAGGCTGGATTACTGTAATGTGCTCTATGTGGGGCTGCCCTTGAAGTTGGTCTGGAAGCTGCAGTGCAATGGTGCAACTGCTTACTGGAGCAGGATATCACCATCATATTACCCCACTGCTGAAAGAATTGCACTGGCTACTTATTTGCTGCCGGGCCAAGTTCAAGGTTCTAATCTTGGTGTTCAAAGCCCTATGCATATTGGGACCAGGATACCTGAAAGACCATCTTACCCCTTATATACCCAGTCGATCACTGTGCTCTGCAGATGAGGGCCTCCTGCAGATACCACCTTATCAGGAGGTCTGTTCTGCACAACACAGTAATCGACTTGAAGGCACATAACAACAACATCAAATATTAGACAGGCGCAATCTCTGTTATCTTTTCGGTGCATATTGAAGACCTTCCTTTTTCAACAAACCTTTAAGTAGAGATCTTCTCCCAGTCTGCACCTGTTTTGGAATTGTGTTTTAAGATGTTTTCAAAGATGTTTTGACTTTGAAATTTTAAGATGGCTTTTAGTGTTATGTCCTTTGTTTGCCACTCTGGGCTCCTTCTGGAAGGACGGGTGGGATAGAAATTTAATGAATAAATAAATAAATGAAGCCCTTTAAGTTTGTGGCCATCGCTGCTTCTTGTGGGAGTGAGTTCCACAGTTTAACTATGTGCTGTAAGGACTTTTGTTTATCTGTCCTCAATCTTCCAACATTCAACTTCACTTGATGTCCACGAGTTCTGGTTGGATTCACCTTCTTGCGTGGAGATGGTTCCTTCAGTGCAGGGAACACAGTCGTAGCAGCACAGTGGATTTCCTTCCTGAACCACCTTGAAAGATCCGGACTGGCAGCTTTCCACACACCTAGAATGCCTGTGAAATTGAAACTGCACTGTTGCTTGAGGTCTGCAATATGCCACATTCCTCAGCTACAGATGTTACTAGACAGGGATATCTGGCGACCTCCCAGTTGTACTACTGCAATACGCTCTATGAAGGGCAACCCGTGAAGACAGAATGGAAGCTGTGTCCAGTGCAGAGTGTGGCTGCTGGGCTATTCTGTGTGGGACATCCAAATGGGAACACGTCACCTCTAAGAGCTTCAGCGGTTGCCTTTTTGCTCTAAAGCCCAATTCACAGTGTTGGCACTCATCTCTTCCCTCTTTAAGAAATCATGGCCACTGGATTGGGCTGATGGGAGTTGTAGTTCAAAAAAAGTCACTTTTCCTTTTTTTTTTTTTTTTTTTTTTAATAATTTTTATTCAAATTTTTCCAAAAACAAACAAAACAAAGTCAAAAAGACATAACAATACATCAACAAAAAAATGAAAATAAAAAAAGTCACTTTTCCAAGCTCTGGATGACACCCTGGATCCACTCGGTCAAACCCTCTCGGCAAGCTTTAAGAAGCCAAGAAGGGCCAACCGAAATCCATACAAAGAACTCCAATTTCATGAGTTGTAAATGAGTTACGTATTGTTTTGTGTTTTAGCTGGGGGATTGTTTTATCCTCTTTCAATGGTAACCCTGGGACCTCCTGGTGAAATATGGATAAGAAACACTCCTGAGAATTCTGCTTCTAGGCTACCAGCTTCAAGCACACTTAGGAAGCAGCAGGATTCGACTCTCATCTCTTTATCGCACATTTGTTCTGATTTCTTTATGGGCGGGTCATGCAACCACGAATGAGCATTCATCCTGATTTGCTCGCAGGATGTTCACAGGTCTTAGGAGTGCACTGTCGGTGCTCAGCACAGTAACACGAGAGTCCCAGAAGGAAGGCATGAGGCAGGAAATCTGTTTCTGGCTGGACTCAGTCACTTCAGACTGCAGAAGGTTTGTAGCAGAGTGGGATGTTCCTCCATACAAGTCAACACAAAAAGTCCCTGCACAGGGAAATCTAACAGGTAAAGGAAAGAGGGTTTAGGCTAGCCTAAGCTGTTCCCTCGAAGCCCTTTTTAAAAAATGTGCATAGCATTTTTATTTTTAATACGCAGAAGGGTCACCGGCCAGAAAGGGGCTTCCCGCCTCCTCTCTCCCTCCCTGCGAAGCAGCCGAGGAGCTTCAGCCACTTTGCTCTTTAAAGGGTTAACGAAGGAAAGAGCGCGAAGGAGGGACTTCCCTTTCCTGCTCCGCCTCTCTGCAAGAAATGCAGAGTGGAGACGCCAGAGGCCTCTTCGTGCGCGCAGCGATGTCGGAGAGCGGGGTTGCGTGGGGGGAGGGAGCCTGGAAACAAAGGTATGCAATGGGGGGCGGAGGGGGAGGGTGGGAGAGGGAGAGCCCC
The DNA here is from genome assembly GCF_030035675.1 of Rhineura floridana. NCBI lineage: Eukaryota > Metazoa > Chordata > Lepidosauria > Squamata > Rhineuridae > Rhineura > Rhineura floridana. Next base: position 219,279,302 of record NC_084482.1, on the reverse strand, counting down.
CTTGAGGGAGAGCCCCCCTGAAGGGCCCCCTCCCCGCAGACCCTCCAAATGGAGGATGCAGCTCTGCCCCAAGGCCTGCCTCTCCCCTGAGCTGAGCTGGCGTTGTTGGGTCACATCGAAGCATTCCTCGGGCATATCACGCCGCTGAATTTGGTTCCCAGTTCCTTTTTGCTTGAAAGTTCAAAACACTACAAAAGAAAAGTTGACAGCTACAGCAACTTCAAGCCAAAGTTAACATGTCTCTGAACCCCAAAATATATGTTGGGGTTCCCTGTCTGATATATCACTGTGATCGGGGCACTCTCCCTGTCAAGAATAACGATACATTTATGCAATCAAAATCATCAGGCTTCTGATATTATCATAAATGCCTAATGATGTCATAAAATCATAAAAAATAAGTAACTAGGGGTGCCCACACCAATAGCGGGAGAAGACTGAGCCAAAGTAGGAATTGAGCACTTCTGCCTTTTCTTGGTCATCTGTTGCCATTTTGCCATCCTCATGGAGTAGCTGTGCCACCATTACTTTTCTTTTGTCTTTTTCTATGCACATACCTGAGGAAAGCTTTTTTGTTGCTTTTAGCATCGCTGGGAAGCCTCAGCTCATTCTCAGCTTTAGCCTTCCTGACGCCATCCCTGCAATTCCGTGAGACCTGCCTGTACTCTTCCTTTGTGGCCTGGCCTTCTTTCCACTTCCTGTATGTGTCCTTTTTTGTTTTCAGGTCCTCACTAAGCTTTTTGTGAAGCCACATTGACTTCTTCTGCTGTTTTACCCCTTTTTTTCCTTGTTGGAATTGCTTGCCATTGCGCTTTTAGAATTTCCTTTTTTAGAAACTCCCACCCATCTTGGACTCCTTTTCTCATTAGGCTCACTTGCTATGGAACTGTACTTACAATTGTTCTGAGTTTATTAAAATCAGCTTTCCTGAAATCCAGGGTGCATGTATGGCTACTCTCAGCTTTTGCTTCTATTAAAATCAAGAATTCAAGTATGGTGTAGTCACTTTCCCCCAGAGTTCCCGTAACTGCCAGTTCATCCACCAAATCATCTCTATTGGTAGGAATCAAGTCCAGGATAGCTGATCCTCTGGTTGCTTCCTCCACTTTCTGGCTGAGAAAGTTATCTCAAACACAAGTCAGAAATTTCTTGGAGGGGCCATGTTTGGCAGAATTTGTCTCCCAGCAGATATCGGGATAATTGAAATCCCCCATTAGTACTACATCATGTCTCCTGAAAACATTGGCAATTTGCTTTTCAAAAGTTACTTTTTCATCTTCGTCTTTGATTGGGTGGTCAGTAGTAGACTCCAAGCACCACTCCCCTCGCAGGATTGTCACTTTGTAGTGGTGAGTGGGCTTGCGTGTTCCAATGAACCCTGTGAGCAATGCTGTCGGGAGTCATGTGCTCCCTGCAGGGTCACCCATGGCAGTAGGGTCAAGGGAGAGGAACCAGACAAAGAACGATCCAAGAATGTCCTCAATGGCAGAACAGGCGGATTATAACAATGTGTGTGAAGGTATGAACGGCTGTGAAGGTAGATGAAGGCTGCAGCAGATAAAGGACTTCCAGTTGTCATGGTATCCATGCCATTGCATCAAAGCCTTTTTCTGTCAAGATTGTGTGTTGATCGTCGTGCGCCGATCTCCCCACATAAAACAAATTCACGCACAGGCGTCTTCCAACCAAATTAACTTGAAATACAATCTTACTTGGCCATGAGTGATCGCCAACCACTCAAGCACCACATTCCTTTTATTACTTGCCCCATTAATTTTAATCCAGATACTCTCGGTGGAGCTACAAAACCAAGATAGACAAAAACACACAAAAAAATATAAGTAACTGGGGGTGCCCACCCTGCGATCAGCTCTAGGCCAGGACAAATTATGTACCCCAGGAATGGGGAGGGTGTCATCTATGAGATTCCAGTGCGTCCCATCTGGTGCAGATCTTCTGTTGGGCATAGGGCACGGATGAGGGCATCTACATAAAACCAAAATAGACAAACACATGAAGGAAAAAATAAGTAACTAGGGGTGCCCACCCAAACATCTGCTGTGGGCCAGGACAAATCATATACCCCAGGAAAGGGGAGGGTGTCCTCTAGGAGATACCAATGCATCCCATCCAGCCCAGAGCTTCGACTGGGTGCAGGGCACGGATGAGGGCATCTACTCAAAACCAAAATAGACAAAAACTCACTGAAAAAAATAAGTAACTGGGGGTGCCCACCTCAAAGTCTGGTCTGGGCCTGGACAAATCATACACCCCAAGAAAGGGGAGGGTGTCCTCTATAACATACCAGTGTGTCCTGCCTAGCCCAGAGCTTCTCCTGTGCGCAGGGCACGAATAAGGGCATCTACAGAAAACCACAATAGACAAAAATTCACTGAAAACAATAAGTAACTGGGGGCCCACAAGAAAAACCATTCCAGGCAGTGGCATCTCACAGAGGACAATATCCACTTTGCTCAAGTGAATGATTTTTCATAGCCCACAGCAGATTTTGGTCACTGCAAATTACATCTTGTCCCCTATTTACTCTTCATTATCTTGTTGTACACCGCCCTGAGAGCTTGTTGCTATAGGGCGGTTTAAAAGTGTAATTAAATAAATAAAAATAAATAAATTCATTAATTTACCTGGGAAAGATGGGCATCTCATAGAATACACCCTCCCCTATCCTGGGGTATATGATTTGTCCTGGCCCAGAGCAGATTTTGGGGTGGACACCCCAGTTACTTACTTTTTTCTGCATTTTTTTGTCCATTTTGGTTTTGCATAGATGCCATTATTCATGCCCTGTGTCCAGCAGAAGCTCTGGGCTAGGCGGGATGCACTGATATGTTATAGAGGATACCCTCCCTTTCCTGGGGTGTATGATTTGTCCTGGCCCAGAGCAGATTTTGGGGTGGGCACCGTCAGTTACATATTTTTTCTTGAGTGTTTTTGTCCATTTTGGTTTTCTGTAGATGTCCTTATTCATGCCCTGCGCCGAAGAGAAGCTCTGGGCCAGGTGGGACACACTGGTATGTGATAGAGGACACCCTTCCCTTTCCAGGGGTGTATGATGCATCCTGGCCAGAGCAGATTTTGGGATGGGCACCCCCAGTTACTTATTTTTATGATTTTACAACATCTATGCATTTATGATAATATCAGAAGCCTGATTATTTTGTTTGCATAAATTTACTGTTATTCTTGATGGTGGAGTCCCCCGATCACAGTGATATATCCTACAGGGCTCCCCAACATATATATTTGGGGTTCAGAGACATGTTAACTTTGGCTTGAAGTTGCTGTAGATGTCAACTTTTCTTTCGTAGTGTTTTGAACTTTCAAGCAAATTGGGAACTGGGAACCAACTTCAGCGCTGTGTCAACATCTGTGTCTTTGATGATGAATTTCACGGCCTTAAGCTTGGAGAAGCAGGCACTTCATAGTTGCAACAGAGCTAAGTCGACAGCGGGGTGCTAAATTGGCCGCTTCTTCATGTGTCCTCCTTTGTCCTTTGGTTCAGCTGTGATAGTTGAATAGTGAGGCTCTTCTTTCACTACCTTCATTCTACCAGCCCTCCCCAGTTTCCTACTCTGTTGGAATTAAGGTCACCGTTCAATTTAGGAAAGCAGAAACGTGGCCTTGCCCTCCTTGTTTTAGGGTAGCCTGGCAGACAAACTGTTTAGCGAGTGACATTTTTCCTGAAATGGGTGCAAATTGGTGGGCGCTACTTCCCGCTCCCTCTTCCTACACCAGGTGTAAATTCCCTACTAAACCAGAGGGTGTTATCCATGATTCTCCACACCACACCCCTTTATGGCACATCCACAGTGTACATTGAAAGCATGTGGCTTCCTCCAAAGAGTCCTGGGAGTTGTAGTTTCTGAAGGGTGCTGGGAATGTAGCACAGTGAGGAAAAACTATTCTCCAGGATTCGTTGGGGCAAGTCATGTGCTTTACATTTGTGTTGCATGTGCTTTAAAGGTCTGTGTGATCTTACACTTCTATCGTGTCTCCTCTAAGCTTTTTTTCTACAGCAAAAATTCCCAAATGTTGCGACCCTTGATCATTTTGGCTGCCCATTTCTCTACCTTTTCCACCTCTAGAATACTATTTATGTGGTCACGCAACCAGAACTGTAGACAGCATTCCAAGTAGGATCACGACTTAGATGTGTATTCACTAATAGGCAAAAAACCTTGTGGTTTAAGAATGTACCTATAGCCCACAGATATTTCTACCAAACTTTAAAAAGCAGGGAAATTGGGCAGCTATAGTGAATGCCCCAGGGGAGCAGGAGACCTGACCTCCTCTCTGAGATACTGTACTGCCCTACAAAGTTGTCAAAATGCAAACACCATTTGGGTTGGTCTTTCACAGTCCAATCCACTTGCTGTGTAGTTTGGAAGAATTTGGTAACATGCGCCTCTGGGCATGTGGTGAGTGGTGGCAACACCTGCCATCCCCAAAGATGGATAATTATATTTTTGTATGTTTGTTGGTGTTCTTCTTACTTTGCTTCTTTCCTGTGTTACTAATGTTTCTACAGAGAATCTAAACCAGAAAATTTCCCCCCTCCTTATTCATCCTAGAAATCTGTGTCAAATGTATTTTTATTAATTTCAGAGCCTTTTTATTGGTCATTGTCATGTGATGGTGAAGACAACTTTTGTGTTTTATATTGGAGGTTATGTTCTATTTCTATTTTGGGTGCATTAACAGTTGAATCTGAAACTGCAGTTTGATCAGACTGATCACAATATGCTGCTACTTTAGCAATGACTCTAATTGTTGGAAAAAAGAGGATGCATGTTTTCAGCCTGCTATGTTTAAACCACTTTATTTAAGGCAAGGTGTTCATGATCAATTAAAAACATAGAGCACATCTAGACTTTTGCTAGAATATATTTCACCTTCCACTGTCTTATCTTGTGCAAATTGAGATACTTCTGAGGTTCACTGGAGACTATTTTGCAGACGTCACTGCCATTATTCCACAATTATGTTTGGAGGTTTTTTAGTATAAATTTGCTCTGTCCCCTGTAGTAGCTGGAGATTCTGGGTTTCATTAAGGGCCCCCCATTCGGCAATTCCTTTAATTGGGTAATTAATCTTTGCAGTCTCCAAATTATGTCTGTTTGAGTTGCAGGCGGAAGCGAAGCATAGGCTTCAAATAATTTTATTTCTTCATGATAAAGCCCATCGTTACCAACAGCACTCCCTGATCTAAGGTTTAAGTCAAGATCAATAGGTAGTTGCTCAGGGGTTGCCGGAGGACACGACACACAAGGAGATGGAGGCGATACCGTAACGTCATCCAATGTTATTAGGTTCTCCACAGGTACATGAAGAGGCACTGTCCAGGGTTTTTCTGATGGTAAGGAGGAGCAACTGAGTATTGGTTGTGGGGGGGCAAAAAGAATCTTGCTATTGTAATGCCACTTGGGTGAAGGGCGCTTCTGTTGTTAAATAGTTGGCTTGTTTTCTCAGGCGATTTAAAAGTCACTACTGTCCGAGCCGTGGAATGGTTATAGTATAGATATTCCACTCGGAGAATGTCTCCCAAGGAAAAAAGACCTGGAGTGACTGTTTCCAGGATTCCCAGAAGATGGATTTTACGATCATAAAGTGCAATACAACCCCAGGGTTTAGGGTAATTGGAAAAAACAAGTTTCTGTCGGCTAAGAACCAGAGCCCATTTAGTAACAGGGGGTCGACGTTGAGGTGAATTTGTTACCTGTAATTTGTGAGAGCAAGGGTCTTGTTGGCCTGTCTTCTGGCACTGAGGAAAGTCAATAGGTATGGGAGGCAAGGGGAGAGGATGTGAGACTAAGGCATTCATGGCTGGTTTGTCTACTTTCGGTCTTACTAGTTGAGCAGGGGATTTCCGTCTCACCTCTCTTTTCTGGTTAGGAATGACATCCAGCAGTTGAAAGAGTTTGGTAAAATTCATTTTGCTATGGCATTTGTACTTGAAGGATTTAATATTCTTGCTTTTCTTAGATGAAGAAGAAGAGGTCTTCTTAGCCATCTTGAGATATTTGATTCGTTTATTTCATTTGTTGTTAAAGGCAGTCCCTGCCAGCCTGGTCCCATAGTTCTTAGAATTAGCGCATGGAGGACTTCCCGGAAGGATCGCTCCGCCTGTGACTGCCTTTGAGACGAGCTCTCATCTCAGAGGAAGCTTTTTCAGTTTTAAAACCAGTCAGAAGAGGTTTTTTTGACTGGTAAAAACTTTCTCCCAGGTAAGGGAGAAACGAAGAGATCATCCACAAAAGCTTCGTTGTGATTGTTGGGGACTGGAATTCATTAGGATCCCCTATGAATGAAGGTGCAGCCAGCAACGCCAGACAGAGCCAAGGAATTCAAGCAAACTCAAACTGACTAAGCGAGACTTTTTTTTTCTTCAAAGAAAAACGGGTTTTAGCAGGCAAGCATCCTTCTGTCTATTTTTATCAATTGGACTAAGTTGTTACAGCAAAAGAGATCTGTTAAAGAATCAGCAATAAAGAATCCCTGGGTTAGTCATACTTTTCTCTTTTGTATGTGGAATTAAGGAGGAAGAAATCAAAACAGCTTATCTTTGGCTTTATAGCAAAAAGCTGACCTGGAATTCAGCATTATAAAGATACAAACGGATGAGGGACATCTAATCTGAAGAGAAAAATTTGATTTATATGAATATTTGAGAATTATATGTCTGGGACTATTTTGTCCGGTCTACTTTTTTTTGTGACAAATCTGCTTGTTCTCTATGCGACTAATTATTTTGATGCTGTGAACTAAATTTGTTTTGCATTCTTGGACACATAAGAGATAAGGCAGTTTGTGCTGTCTAAGATGATGATGTCAACAGGTTCGGAATATTAACTCCCTTATTGCTGGGAAAAGAAGCAAATTATTCTTTGCTTGGGAATTGTGGCTATACTGGAAATTTGAAGGGTTTTTTCTTCGGCTTTAAGAATGACAATCAAAGAAGTGGCAGAGACCCTGGATGCGCCTCTGGATATGTTTCAGAAGATAATGGTTGAGATTAAGACAACTAAACAAGAACTGAGACAGGGAAGACAAGAGATGGCAATTGAGTTTGGCAAAGTGAAACAGGAGCTGAAAGAAATAAAGGATTATATGAGAAAAGAAGCAGATGGGACCCAAGATATAATTGGACAAGCAATAGAAGATGAAAAAGAAATTAAAGGGAAGGAGCAAATTCTGGAGATTGGAAGAGATATATCAAATGTGGAATTGGAAAAAGATTTGGATTTTATGGCCGTGATCGATATTAGAGACAAAGATTACTGTTTGGAATTTAATGCTGTTCCTGAATAAACTGGTGAAGATATCAGAAATAAAGTTATTAATGTCTTCATAAAATTTCTGGACTGGAACAATTTGATGGAACTTGAAATAGAGAACATTTACAGAATTAATTTTAGATATGTGACAATGGAAAATTTTTCAAGAGATATGCTGGTGCATTTCGGAAAGAAGAGGAACAGAGACATGACCTTACAACAACATTTCAGTAATACATTCAGACTTGATTGCAAGGAAATATTTGTGATGAAGGAAATTCCCATCAGACTCTTACTATATGATTATGACAGCAAGATTAACATGTGTGCAAGGATGGCAGATGGATGATGGAATTAATACTGATAATAGAAGAATGGCTATTAAAATTACTGGACTTAAGAACATAAGAACATAAGAAGAGCCTGCTGGATCAGGCCAGTGGCCCATCTAGTCCAGCATCCTGTTCTCACAGTGGCCAACCAGGTGCCTGGGAGAAGCCCGCAAGCAGGACCCGAGTGCAAGAACACTCTCCCCTCCTGAGGCTTCCAGCAACTGGTTTTCAGAAGCATGCTGCCTCTGACTAGGGTGGCAGAGCACAGCCATCATGGCTAGTAGCCATTGATAGCCCTGTCCTCCATGAATTTGTCTAATCTTCTTTTAAAGCCGTCCAAGCTGGTGGCCATTACTGCATCTTGTGGGAGCAAATTCCATAGTTTAACTATGCGCTGAGTAAAGAAGTACTTCCTTTTGTCTGTCCTGAATCTTCCAACATTCAGCTTCTTTGAATGTCCACGAGTTCTAGTATTATGAGAGAGGGAGAAGAACTTTTCTCTATCCATTTTCTCAATGCCATGCATAATTTTATACACTTCTATCATGTCTCCTCTGACCCGCCTTTTCTCTAAACTACAAAGCCCCAAATGCTGCAACCTTTCCTCGTAAGGGAGTCGCTCCATCCCCTTGATCATTCTGGTTGCCCTCTTCTGAACCTTTACCAACTCTATAATATCCTTTTTGAGATGAGGTGACCAGAACTGTACACAGTATTCCAAATGCGGCCGCACCATAGATTTGTACAACGGCATTATGATATCGGCTGTTTTATTTTCAATACCTTTCCTAATTATTGCTAGCATGGAATTTGACTTTTTCACAGCTGCTGCACACTGGGTCGACATTTTCATCGTGCTGTCCACTACAACCCCGAGGTCTCTCTCCTGGTCGGTCACCGCCAGTTCAGACCCCATGAGCGTATACGTGAAATTCAGATTTTTTCCTCCAATATGCATAATTTTACACTTGTTTATATTGAATTGCATTTGCCATTTTTCTGCCCATTCACTCAGTTTGGAGAGGTCTTTTTGGAGCTCTTCGCAATCCCTTTTTGTTTTAACAACCCTGAACAATTTAGTGTCGTCAGCAAACTTGGCCACTTCACTGCTCACTCCTAATTCTAGGTCATTAATGAACAAGTTGAAAAGTACAGGTCCCAATACCGATCCTTGAGGGACTCCACTTTCTACAGCCCTCCATTGGGAGAACTGTCCGTTGATTCCTACTCTCTGCTTTCTGCTTCTTAACCAATGCCTTATCCACAAGAGGACCTCTCCTCTTATTCCATGACTGCTAAGCTTCCTCAGAAGCCTTTGGTGAGGTACCTTGTCAAACGCTTTTTGAAAGTCTAAGTACACTATGTCCACTGGATCACCTCTATCTATATGCTTGTTGACACTCTCAAAGAATTCTAATAGGTTACTGAGACAGGACTTTCCCTTGCAGAAGCCATGCTGGCTCTGCTTCAGCAAGGCTTGTTCTTCTATGTGCTTAGTTAATCTAGCTTTAATCATACTTTCTACCAGTTTTCCAGGGACAGAAGTTAAGCTAACTGGCCTGTAATTTCCGGGATCCCCTCTGGATCCCTTTTTGAAGATTGGCGTTACATTTGCCACTTTCCAGTCCTCAGGCACAAACAACTTCCAAGCATTTTCGAGTGATGTGACCCTCTGGACTTTGTTTTTCAGCTTTTTTTTTACCAATCCCCTCATTTTTGTGAAGTTTCCTCTTTTGAAGTCAAATGTGACCGTGTTGGATTTTCTTGGCAATTGGCCAGTTACATGTATGTTTAATTTAATAGCACTGTGGTCAGTGCTCCCAATCGGTTCAATAACACTTACATCTCGCACCAGGTCCCGGTCCCCACTGAGGATTAAGTCCAGGGTTGCCGTCCCTCTGGTCGGTTCCATGACCAACTGGTCTAGGGAATAGTCATTTAGAATATCTAGAAACTTTGCTTCTTTGTCATGACTGGAACACATATGCAGCCAGTCTATGTCCGGGTAGTTGAAGTCACCCATTACTACCACATTTCCTAGTTTGGATGCTTCCTCAATTTCATATCTCATCTCAAGGTCTCCCTGAGCATTTTGATCAGGGGTACGATAGATCGTTCCCAGTATTAAGTCCCTACTGGGGCATGGTATCACCACCCACAATGATTCTGTGGAGGAGTCTGCCTCTTTTGGGGTTTTGAGCTTGCTGGATTCAATGCCTTCTTTCACGTATAGAGCAACTCCGCCACCAATACGTCCTTCCCTGTCCTTCCTATATAGTTTATATCCAGGAATAACTGTATCCCACTGGTTTTCTCCATTCCACCAGGTCTCCGTTATGCTCACTATATCAATGCTCTCCTCTAAGACCAAGCACTCCAGTTCTCCCATCTTGGTTCGCAGGCTCCTAGCATTAGCGTACAGGACTTAGCTGACTTGATAGGGATGGATCAATTGACAAGTATATCTGGAGAAAAACTGATGGATATATTTCTCAAGGAGCGGAACCTCTCTTTGACTTTTTGCGGATAGAACAAAATGATATGATATTAATGAGATTTGATGATTAATTAAGATAACTACTGGAGGAAAGTGATTTTGTAAAATATTAAGGGACAGGTCTGTTATATACTATATACTTATAGCTGATTTGCGACAAATCGGAAGTCAATATTTTTTATTATATTAGTTATTAATTTGTTTTCTCTTTGTTTTGTTTTGATCTTTGAAACTTTGAATAAAAATTAATTAAAAAAAAAGAATTAGCGCATGGAGATGTTTGTATTGGTCCTGGGCCCGTCTGAGTGCCTCTAGATACAGTCCCCGCAGATCGGGTGAATTTACTGGAGGCCTCTACTAGGATGGAAAGAAGGGTGTTTGATTCAGACAGGAAAGACTTCATTAAATCTATGTCTTTAGCTAGCATAAAGAACCAACAGTCAAGAGGAAGGTCTCCGACCGGGAGTGATCTGTTTACATCTTCTGAAAGTTTGGGAAGGTGATGTGAGGGGGTGGGAGGCAATGCTTCCTTACAAGGCAAGCGGCTAAGGGGGTGTTGGAAACCCTGTTCAGGTTCAGAAAGATCTGCTGCTAGCAAGACAGTTTCTGAATGAGTCCTGTTTTCCACAGCAGCTAACTCTGAAGCCAGGTTTGTTGAGGGAGGGTCAGGGGATCCCAGTTGCAAAGCACCTTTTAAGTCCAAAGACCAGTCAAGGGGGGTATTTGTCAAGGGAGATGTCTCTTGGATTTGTGCTTGTGTGGTCAGAAAGGGTACTGTGTTCCCATCCGATATAGGGGTTCTAGAGCTGGAAATCTCACTTGCCTCACTTCCCTCAGGGCTTTTCTCATCCCCCACGACTTCTAAGCTCCCGTGCCCAGTTCTGGGGCCAAAAAAGGACTTGATCTTGGTTTGTTTAAGTTTCTTGGAGTGCAAGGCAAGTTCCATAGGGACCAAGCCCAAAGTTTTGTAATTCCTCCTGGTAAAAACCATAGCCCCAGCAGTTAAAAGTTTAAAAATTTTAAAATGCCGGAATTAAAACAGAAAAGGGCAGAGTACTCAGAGCCGCATAGGTATAAGTAAAAGAGTTATTTCGTTGTTGTTACTGTTGATAAGAAGGCTAAGAGCAGAGAGTTGTAAGGAGATGTTTTAGAGTCTTTCCTTATTTGTTTATACAGCTGGCGCTAGATCAAAGTCCCACAATATATCTTTCACTCTCCGTCGGCCTTGAGTGAGCAGCATTAGCCTTTAGTGTTTACAGAAGCAGCTGGGAGAGAGATGGAAAAATTTGCATCCAAATGCAGCGGGAGAAACCTCATCAATTACTCACTCAAAAGATGAATTCAAACAGTTGGTTAGTTTGAGGTAAAGTAGTTTAAAAATAGAAAAATGCTGCAGGGATATCTCAGATTTGCTTACCGATGGCTGCCATCTTGAAGCTCCTCCCCCTGATCGGGGCTCTGAGGTTTTTTCTCTCTTTTTTATTTATTTATTTATTTATTTATTTAATTTTTAAACCGCCCATAGCGAATAGCTCTCTGGGCGGTGAACAAAACAAGACTTTTTAGACTTTGAACTCTCAATTCTCTCTGACTCTTTTGTGTATCGCCATGAAAATTGACAGGGTTGTTAAGCAAGTGTTTCTGAGTTCAGGACTATATGTTTTGTAAGGTTTTGTTTTGAAATGAGCTTATGGGAAGCCTCAGAATGGCATGCGGGGGTATTTTCCATTTAACATTGCGGAATGTGAAAAATCCCCGCTGGCTATAATATTCACTAGAGACACATGTTACCAGATTCTTCCCAGCTACACAGGAAGTGGATTGGACTGTGAAAGAGCAACCCAAATGGTGTTTGCATTTTGACCAATTTGTAGGGCAGTCCAATATCTCAGAGAGGAGTTCAGGTCTCCTGCTCCCCTGGTGCATTCACTATAGCTGCCCAATTTCCCTGCTTTTTAAAGTTTGATAGAAATAGATGTGGGCTATAGGTATGTTCTTAAACCGCAAGGTTTTTTGCCTCTTAGTGAATATCTCTGCTTTTTAATCCGGGAGGTAAGAGATGGGATCCTGTCCAAGTTTGCTGAGAATCGATGGATCATTTGCATGCTTATTGAGTTCAATGGGATTTACTCCCCTGCAATCATGCTTAGGATAGGTGAAACTGAGCACAGATGATGGGGAGGGGAGGAGGAGGAGGAGGGAGGGGAGGAAATGCAGAGGGGAGGACTGGGAAGGGAGCAGGCAGGATGGGGAGGGGAGGAGAAGGACAGGTTTGATCATTTGCATGTTTATTAAATTCAGTGTGATTTACTCCCGTGCAATCATGCTTAGGATAGGTAAAACTGACCAGGCGGGGGAGGGAGGGAGGCAGGGCTGGAGTGGGCAGGGGAGGAGGAAGGTAGAGGAGAGGAGAGCAGAAAAGCAGGTCTGATCATTTGCATGCTTATTTTCAATGGGATTTACTCCTATGCAATCTTGGTTAGGATAGGAAACACTGACCATGGGGGGGGGAGTGGGAGTGGAAGGAGCGTATTGGAGGGGGGCAAAGGAAGGTGGAGGGGAGGGCAGGTTTGATCATTTGCATGCTTATAGAGTTCAATGCTATTTACTTCCATGCAATCATGTTTAAGATAGGTAAAACTGACCATGGGGAGGAAGAAGGGGAGGAGGGGGAAGGGGAAGGGGAAAGAGGGGATTGGAAAGGGATGGGGAGTGAGGAGCAAAGGAAGGGGGAGGGAAGGGACAAGAGGAGGGGATAGGAGGAAGTAGAAGGGAGGGTGGGTTTGATCATATGCATATTTTTTGAGTTCAGTAGGATTTATTTCTATGCAATCATGTTTGAAAATGAAAATGGACTGCCTTCAAGTCAATCCCCACCTATTGTGACCCTTTGAATAGGGTTTTCATGGTAAATGGTATTCAGAGGTGATTTCACCATTGCCTTCCTCTGAGGCTAAGAGGCAGTGACTGGCCCAAGGTCACCCAGTCAGCTTCATGGCTGTGTGGGGATTTGAACCCTGGTCTCCCAGGTCATAGTCCAACACTGACCCAGGGAAGGGGCAGGGAGTGGGAGGGGAGAAGGGTAGCCCTGTTACACTAGAATTTCAGGTTTGTTTCCTGTTGGGTGGGAACCCCAATACTCACACAACAGAGATTCAGAATTACAAACCAAGGCCTTTTATTATACATTTTGCAAAGCGGAGAGCTCACATAGACTGATGTCATTTGTGAGGTCTGAAACAGTCATGATTTTACAGGCAGATATACACTTTGGATTCAAGCAGTTGGCAACTCATGAACATTCCAAAGGTGGGGGTAATCATGCTCTGTACTTTTGCACTGTGCTCAAAGCTACAAGATAAGCGAATTGCAACCTCTAAATCATTCATTGTATTATTCCCAGTTTTGCTGACTTCTAGCAAACGGTCAATGACCTACTGTTGCCAACTTACCAAAGGTCTTTGTCATCATTCTACATGTATTGCCAGCATTTCTATAGGTACAGCAAAACTTATATTTCTCAGTATAACAGTCCTCCCTCAAAAGCATTTAGGGCAGGGAAACCGTTAATTTCCTCTTGTGGAGAGCTTTGCTACACTAAATGCTTGAACCACCTTTTAGCTTAAATGGCTAACACAAGAAGGTTACTTCTGGATTGTTTCACTGTCCTGAATGCTTTTTCCATTAATTCAGGTCAGAAAACCTCATATGCTTGCGTGTATATCTGCATATATGCTTTTAATTGGCATTAAAGACAACTAAGGCTCTTTCTAACGAACAATGGGATTCACTGTAGGTGAGGGAAGTTTGCCAAAGGACAAAATAACAATTATGCAGAATATTTATGCTGTAGCTTTAATTTTGTATCTTAATTTCTGCCCTTGTTTTCCTTTGCACAAAACCTCTGGAACGCATTACCAGTCAAGTGGGGGTATGTGAGAGTTGGGGTGGAAGCTATAGCTCTTGGCCTTGCACCTCCTAGATTCCACTTGAACCAAAATAGGGTTAGCCAAGCTATTACACTTCCCCCGGTGAAGGGCATACTCATACAGATGTCCTTTCACCCCTCAATCACAGTCTTGCCCCAGGCTCCAATGCTTACTTCCATTTGGCATGACTGTGCCATTTGAGTTTGAATCCATATCACAAGGGCTATTAAGAAGACCAAAATTAAAATACCAAAATCACCACAATGGGGTGCACTATAAGAATTAAACCTCCTTTGGTGTCTTCACCCCAACCAAAGAGAGAATTCCACCATCTGTGTGTCTCTATCTATAAGAACTTATCTATAATGTAAGTGACTGTATAGCAATCATGTGCTATCTGACATGTAGCTTGTTCTCCCATTTGTTTAACTGCTTCTAGTTGTTTGTAACATAGGATGAGAAAATAACTTCTGAAGATTAGCTAGGCCATAACCTAATGCAATGGGTTTGAGATGGTGAAACAAATCTATTCTCTGGATGGTCCATACAGGGCCTTTCAAATAAAAATTCACATCCTACTATTTCCTCAATACCACAAAGCATCCATTGATATATCTTAGCATAGTTTGTATATAACACTTATCAATAACAACATAATCACAAAATGTTCTAAGGCACATGCACCTATGTCCAGAATATACAATAGTTGAACTTAATTCATTTCTTAGCATAAAAGAGCCATAAAATACATTAATCATTTTGAGAGAAAAGCAATTTTGATGGGATTCCAAACTATCATCTTCCTAGATTCTTATGGTGTTGACATCCATTCACATTAATTGTTACCCATCTTACATGCTTAATTATAGCCCACTGGTGCACTTTCTGAGTATTGCACTATTCCTAACCATTGTAGACCCCATCACGAGGGATTTAAAAGGCCAAAAACATCCCAAGAGCAAAACATTCTTAACACTTAAACTATATAAGGAAAAACAGCCAATGTTTAAATAGTCACAATACATAAATGCTTACATTCAACATTACAATTGAAATAAAACAAGTCATAGCTTTGAAACACACTGCAGGTTTGTACAAAGTTCATCTTCAAAAGATCAGATAGCCAGCTTAATCGATCAGTCTGTGGGTTGCTGATACTAATCAGAAATTCAAATGATGAGAAAAACAGTTTATTGCAGCAGCTTTCTTTCTGGAAGGAAAAAGTACGGAGACTGTATTTCTAAGAACCCACCTCCCCCATGTGACTTTTTAGAAATGCCTTTTTCTCCCATTGGCATGTCGGGGTGGGAATTCATCAGATCCTTTAAAAACAGGCCTTCTGAGGAAAACAAAGCATCAGGGTTCCATGGTTGAGAGGGCATCTGTGTTTCTTTGCTCTGCTATATTGGTGGAATACAAGAACTGAGAAACGTTGAATCCATTTGATCATAATTAAAGACAAACCCTATTTCAAACACTCTTTTATATGGCATCTGTAACATTCTCTCACATTATAAGACCCGATATAAAATCATTCATTATTTGAATGAGGTATGGAAACATGTATAATTCATGCATGTTCTCACATAGATAGCCAAACACTAAGTTGTAATGTTGTTTTTCCACATCATTAATGTTTTTGCACACATCTGTACATACCATACAGCTTGGCCTTCAACATTTAAGAACAAATCTCTACTAAAAGAAATGGAGGGGTGGAACCCTCATGCACCTTTATATTTACACCTTTTGCAGCCTTGTATACAGGCCATTAGTAGTGAAAAAGATACAATTTAGAAAGGTTTCTGACAGACAGACACACAACATGTTTCCCTAGCTTCTGATCATATGCAGAGGTTGTTAGAAAGATACAAAAATACTGGGAAAAACAGGAAAAGGAGCCCCAGAGAGGAAGGCCTTTTACAATTTCCCAAATTCTTCTCGTTGGTCATGACTTGGCTGAAAAGAATTAGCATGATTAAAACAAAATATGCATATCACACCCTTTAAGCTGGCCCATTAAAGAATACCATATTACTGTACCTCCTGGGTACTGAAGTCCTGAATTTGGGATGCATGCACACAACTAGGACTGGAGGGAGAAAGCACATCAGGTGGTTTGTCCTTCCACTGCTTGGCTACAAGAACTTGTACCTTCAGTGAGGCCCAAAGAAAATATTTAGTCCTGCAGGAATCTTTATCAATATCTCTGTAAGTCTTATCCTTATGTCTGAATACGCTTTCCTTGTTTCTTACCATAATTCATCCAATGTCTGTAACCATTGGACTTTATTGACTTCCATTTGTACCCTGTCAGGGAATTTTCACCAGTGAACACCCTGTTTGCAAATCAATTCCTCTGGGTTCCCTGTTACTCATCTTATCAAGGACTGCATGCAATAACACATTTGCATCAGTGCCTGAATTTGCACACACAAGTGACAATGAAGAAAGCAACTTCCTGTTGGAATCAGGGCTTTGCAACTTGTCCATTTGCATATAGATGGTATCAGAAACCAGCTGCTGTTTTGGAAGACAAATCGTATTATTTTTCAAAATAAATTCAACATTTGGATAGACTCTTCCTAAAGCTAGAAGCTCTATACTTTGAGTCTTGTTTTGATCCAAAGGTTATTTGCCAGCAAGAGATTGTTCCTCTGGAAAAGAATGCTCATTAGCAAAAGACTGTGGTGTACTAAACCCAAGGGAAGCATTCAAATTAGTATTTGTTTTCATGGAGGTGGACACATCTTGTATGTTTTCAAGCAACTCTGAAGCATTTAAGCAAGGGCCTGCACTTTCAGAAGATGCTTTTATATGTTCCCCTTTAAGAACATTAATAGGACTTTGCTCAAAGACAGAAGCCCTCCTGGTTTCAACTGTTTCTTTTTCTTTTTGTGCCAAAGAAGGTCTTGCACTGTGATCCATGACACCCTGTTTTAGGAGAGAATTGTCTCCCGCCGTAGCTACAGAATTTGTACCAAAGACCTCTAGTTTTTCAGGCTGGATTATTATTAAAAACTCAAGCCTGGTTTTCTTGCCAATTTTCTCAGTTCCCAAATGGTGACCCCCAATTTTTTAAAATTGTGCTGCATTATAAAGGAAATGTTGCCAGCCTTTAAAAAGATGTTCTCAAAAGTCATACAAAAACACACATCGTTGTTTGCAATTCTTTTCAAGAAAAGACAAACAAAAACACACCAAATTAAAAACACTACATTCATTTAACACAAAGCAATTGGTTTTTTTTTTCTCAACTGCTGCAAAATAAAAAATCAATGGAGAAAACAACCTGAAAGAACTTCTCCGGACAAGGAGAGAGCAAAAGGGAGACCTTAAAGGTTCTCCTTTATAAAAACAAAACAAGCATTGTTAACATTTATCAATCAAGATGGACAAATGAAATAAAGGAGATTCCTAGCTTCTACCAGGAAAGCCAAGTGGGATAAAAAAGATTAAACTTTTGATCATATAAAGGAAACCCTCTATCCTTGGGTCAGTCAAGAACTAATTCCTGTAATTAAAACATAATTTATATGCTCAAAAACAATGCAAGAAGTTACACAATACCAGACGACAAAAAGCAGTGGCTTCATCTTTTACTGAAATGATGAAACCAAAACCAGGACTAGAATAAAAAGGAACTGTATTCTCTTTTCTTCTCTCTAAAACAATCCACTTTTGCCCAAGACATCCTTACTCATCACGACTAATCACCGTTTCTTTAACCTTTCCACTGTCTATGTAGCTCAAACCTTCTGTCTAAGCCCCAAACTTCCAGGACCACCACTCTTAATCACTTGCTTAAACAAACAGAGCAAATTCCTTCACACTAACTTCAAAGATTGCTAAAGGAACAGATTAGGTTATTCTCTTTAAGTCTTGTGAAAAACAAAGGCAGCAAGCACAGATGTTTTAAACAGCAATAGCCAAGGCGGAACAATTCTCTTATAATATTCCCACAGAAAACCTTTATACAGACACTTCAAGAAACCTTTCACACATTCTCACATAAGTACTTAATTCATACACATCTGTTTAAACAAAATCATTCTCACTTCTCGGGAAAATGCTACCCACACAGGAGCCAGACAACTCCACTCCACATCTTATGCCCAACCATGCTTTTTTTTCGTGACGCCTGCTCTCATTTTTCCGGGTTTTTCACCTGTTTCCTCAAGAAAAATCTAACTCATCTTGTGTTCAACACTCAGAGTCAATTGGGAGTTTCCACATTCCCCAGGATCCCCTGAGCTTTTCAGCAGGCTGTCAGCCACACCTCCCTCTCCACATACACTGGCAATGCTTATTAGATTCTAACAGGAGAGGAGGAAATGAGCGTTGGTTCGTCTGAGTCTTTATGGGAGCCCTTAATTAATACTCACGTAGTGCTTGCTCTCCATCTGCCCGGCCTTAGGGACAGGTCAAAACGACCTAGAGCACTCTTACCCTAGCTCTCCAGCGCAGCACAAGCACTCGCAAGGTTAACCAGAGGAACTCCCGGCGGAGTCGCCCAAACTGTTACACTAGAATTTCAGGTTTGTTTCCTGTTGGGTGGGAACCCCAATACTCACACAACAGAGACTCAGAATTACAAACCAAGGCCTTTTATTATACGTTTTGCAAAGCGGAGAGCTCACATAGACTCATGTCATTTGTGAGGTCTGAAACAGTCATGATTTTACAGACAGATATACACTTTGGATTCAAGCAGTTGGCAACTCATGAACATTCCAAAGGTGGGGGTAATCATGCTCTGTACTTTTGCACTGTGCACAAAGCTACAAGATAAGCGAATTGCAACCTCTAAATCATTCATTGTATTATTCCCAGTTTTGCTGACTTCTAGCAAACGGTCAATGACCTACTGTTGCCAACTTACCAAAGGTCTTTGTCATCATTCTACATGTATTGTCAGCATTTCTATAGGTACAGGAAAACTTATATTTCTCAGTATAACAGCACCTTTCCTTTCCAAAAGGAAAATATTGTAAACAGAATCATTCTTTTTCAGGCTTTCCCCCACCTTTTTATTCTACAGCAGACACATGTAGCCTCCTACCCAAATTTAAACCAAAGCTTTCCCTGGCTACATCCACACCAGGCCTTTATTTCACTTTGGACAGTCATGGCTTGTCTCAAAGAATCCTGGGAAGTATAGTTAGTGAAGGGTGTTGAGAGTTGCTAGGAGACGCCCTGTTCCCCTCACAGACCTTCAATCAGAGTGGCTGACTGTTAAACCATTCTCTCAGGGGAATAGGAGTCTCTTAGCACCCTTCACAAACTACACTTCCCAGGATTCTTTGAGGGAAGCCATGACTGTCTCACATGAAATCAAAGTCTGGTGTGGGTGTGGCCCCCTGATTAGGCAAGCCCAGCAGCTGTGAGGCTTTTAGAACTCTGACAGTTGGTTCTTACTGAGCATGCTCCGTGTTATCTTTGGGTCCCAGCCAAAATTTATTAAATTAATTAAAAACCACCCAGGCCTTTTTTAAACTTTTAAACTGCAGCAGATGAAGGTCAGAGTATGGGGCAAGGTCAGTATCAGAATTACTGGTACTCTGTGAACATGGCTGATTTTTAATGAATTTCAACAGATTATGAGAACTCAGAGAAAAAAGTCCAAAAGGACTCTGAGGTTTTTTTCTCTCTTTTTACACTTTGAACTCTTGATTCACTCTGACTGTTTTGTGTATCGCCATGAAAATTGACAGGGTTGTTAAGCAAGTGTTTCTGAGTTCAGGACTATATGTTTTGTAAGGTTTTGTTTTGAAATCTCTCGTGGCTGTATAATAATGGCGTTATGATATTGGTAGTTTTATTTTCAATCTGTGTCTTAATGATTCCTCAGATGGAATCCACCAATTTCAGAGCTATACCATCAGTACCTTAGTTGAGGCATCCTCTATGACCTCGAGTTCTCTCTCCTGTCAGTCACCACCGGTTCAGTTTGGATTTTTTTCTTCTGTGCATCACTTTACACTTGCTTACATTTAATTGCATTTCCTCTTTAATACCCAAGCCTGCTTGGAGAGTTCCTTTTGGAGTTCCTCACAATCCTTCTTTATTTTAATCACCCTGAACTTGATATCAATAGTAAAGCTGGTTACCTCACTTCTCACCCCACATCTATGTCATTTAGAAACAAGTTTAAAAGCACAGGTCCTAATCCTGATGATTGGCGGGGGGGCACTTCTTACATCCCTCCATTGGGAGAACTGTTCATTTATTCCTGCTTTCTCCTTCCTGATCTTTAAACACTTACTGATGCATGAAAGCTTATTTCCTCGTATCCCATGATTGCTGTGTTGCACTCCATGTTTCGTAATTCTGTCTTTGATAATATTTTCCATTACTTTTCCCAGAACAGCTCATAGGCCTCTGATTTCCCAGATACCTTCTGTGTCCTTTTGGCTTTCAAACTGTAATGCATTTGCCAATCCATATGGTAGCAAGTCATTGAGAGAAGGTACATATTTTTGTTAGAAGATCATCAATGTCTGCCTTCTTACTCCCTTCCTGGCACCAACCATTGAATGGTCTGACACTGTCCTTGGCACTATGTCTGCTGACCACAAATTTGAGAGCAGGCAGGCAGATATTAACACATGATGCAGCCAGTTAAATCAAAAATACCCCCATGCCAATCTGATGCTTCCCATAAGCTCATTTAAAAACAAAACCTTACAAAATTCATAGTCCTGAACTCAGAAATGTTTGCTTAACAACCCTCCCAATTTCCATGGTACTACACAAAACAGTCAGAGAGAATCAAGAGTTCTGCTGGGAGGAAGGGCAGGATACAAATTAAATTATTGATTGATTGTATTTGTATCCTGCCCTTCCTCCCAGCAGGAGCCCAGGGCGGCAAACAAAGCACTAAAACACTTTGAAACACCATAAAAAACAGAACTTAAAATACATTAAATGAAAAACAGCATTAAAAACATTTTTAAAATAACTTAAAGAAAGGGTTAAAAACATTATTAAAAAACATATTAAACAATTCTGACACAGATGCAGACTGGGATAGGTCTCAACTTAAAAGGCTTATTGAAAGAGGAAAGTCTTCAAAAGGTGCCGAAAAGATAGCAGAGATGGTGCCTGCCTAATATTCAAAGGGAGGGAATTCCACAGGGTAGGTGTTGCCACACTAAAGGTCCGTTTCCTGTATTGTGCAGAACAGACCTCCTTATAAGATGGCATCTGCAGGAGGCCCTCACCTGCAGAACGCAGTGATCGGCTGGGTATATAAGCGGTAAGACGGTCTTTCAGGCATCCTGGTTCCGAGCTGTACAGGGGTTTGTACACTAAAACTAGAACCTTGAACTTGGCCCGGTAGCAAATGGGCAGCCAGTGCAGTTCTTTCAGCAGCAGGGTGACATATTGGCGATACCGTGCCCCAGTGAGCAGTCTCGCCACCGCCTTTTGCACCAGTTGCAGCTTCCGGACCAACCTCAAGGTCAGCCCCACATAGAGCGCATAGATGAAGGCTGGGGTATAAATAAAATAATAACTAACTAACTAAATAAAATAAACATCCAAGGTCCTCCTCCACGGGAAGGTGGGAGTCTGTCAACAAGGGAGAGGGCTTTCTCAGTGGTGGCCCCCAAATTATGGAATGATTGTGGTGATGTGTGCTTGGCGCCAACAGTGTTATCTTTTCGGCTCCAGGTCAACACTTTCCTCTTCTCCCAAGCATTTTAGCATGTGTTTTTAAATTGCTTTTTAAAAATGTGTTTTTAAATTTGTGTATTTGTTTTTAATGTTTTTAATTGTGGTAAACTGCCCAGAGAGTTTCGGCTATGGGGCAGTATACAAATGCAATAAATAAATAAATAAATAAATATTAAGCAACCCCGTTTCTTCTTAATTTCTCATATCCTGCATAAAATATTTTGGAGTTGCCTGAAAATGTCCCATTCCCATCCATTTTAATTCACTCACGCCAACTATTGTAATGTTAATGCGTTCCATTTTTTGCTTGACAATTTCTAACTTTCCCTGGTTCATGCTTCTCACATTCCATGTTCCTATTGTGTGCGTCATACAACTCTGGACTCTCCTTTTGCATCTGTGCGCATCAGCCTCTGGGCTTCCTTTTGGCTTTGACCCAGCTGCATCATTAGTCACAGCGCTACTCGTACTTGTCCTTTGTTCTTCCCCAGTAGCTCGATGAATTCCTTCTGACCTGGGGTCTCATCTTCCAGCACTGTCTTGTGTTGCAGGTAACAGGGGCTAACATTTTGGGAGGGAAGGATGGGATGCCAGCTGCCCTCTGGCAGTGGAAAGGGCGATGTTCCTGTCAGACAGGATGCATCCTAGGTTTGTAAATTCCAGCTGTGCATAAATACTTGGTTTTTCACCTTAAATGGAGAAACAAGAGATCAGTTTTTTGCTACAATTGTCTCTCTCTGTGTCTCTTTTCACAACCTGTTACCAAGCACCTACTACTAAACTAACTACATACGAGGCCTCGAGCTTTGACAGTTAAACTCTGATATCAACAGAGCTCTCAGAAACATGTTTTCAAAGTACAAATCACAATATATTCACAGGATGTCTCCACAGCATTTTATCACCTTTCCTTTTCATTCCCTCAGGATACATCTGGGGTGTCAAGGCTGAGGGAGAACCGTCTGAAGTATCACTGGAGAAAGCTGAGGAGCAGGTTCAGGAGCAGAAACTGAGGAGTGAAGATGGAGCAGAGACAAGAGGAGAGACAAACTCACACAGGGGACAGACCTTATAAATGCCTGGAGTGTGGAAAGAGCTTCAGGTGGAGTAGCACCCTTACTTCGCATCAAAGATGTCACACAGGAGACAAACCTTATCAATGCTTGGAGTGTGGAAAGAGCTTCAGTCGGAGTGGAACCCTTACTTTGCATCAAAGAACTCACACAGGAGACAAACCTTATAAATGTCTGGAGTGTGGAAAGAGCTTCAGGTGGAGTAGCACCCTTACTTCGCATCAAAGATGTCACACAGGAGACAAACCTTATCAATGCTTGGAGTGTGGAAAGAGCTTCAGTCGGAGTGGAACCCTTACTTTGCATCAAAGAACTCACACAGGAGACAAACCTTATAAATGCTTCGAGTGTGGAAAGAACTTCAAGTGGCATAGCGACCTTACTTCGCATCAAAGAACTCACACAGGGGATAAACCTTATCAATGCTTGGAGTGTGGAAAGAGCTTCAGTCAGAGTAGCCACCTTACTTCGCATCAAAGAACTCATACAGGAGACAAACCTTATAAATGCTTGGAGTGTGGAAAGAGCTTCAGTCACAAAAGCAGCCTTACTTCACATCAAAGAACTCACACAGGAGACAAACCTTATACATGCTTGGAGTGTGGAAAGAGCTTCAGTCACAGTAGCCACCTTACTTCGCATCAGAGAACTCATACAGGGCACAAACCTTATCAATGCTTTGAGTGTGGAAAGAACTTCAGTCAGAGTGGAACCCTTACTTCGCATCAAAGAACTCACACAGGAGACAAACCTTATACATGTTTGGAGTGTGGAAAGAGCTTCTGTGACAGTAGCTCCCTTACTTCGCATCAAAGATGTCACACAGGAAACAAACCTTATCAATGCTTTGAGTGTGGAAAGACCTTTAGTCGGAGTGGAACCCTAACTTTGCATCAAAGAACTCACACAGGAGACAAACCTTATAAATGCTTTGAGTGTGGAAAGAGCTTCAGTTGGAGTGGAAACCTAAGTTTGCATCAAAGAACTCACACAGGAGACAAACCTTATACATGCTTGGGGTGTGGAAAGAGCTTCAGTCGGAGACACCACCTTACTTCTCATCAGAGAACTCATACAGGGCAGAAACCTTATACATGCTTGGAGTGTGGAAAGACCTTCAGTCACAGTAGCGCCCTTAGTTCGCATCAAAGAACTCACACAGGAAACAAACCTTATCAATGCTTTGAGTGTGGAAAGAGCTTCAGTCGGAGTGGAACCCTAACTTTGCATCAAAGAACTCACACAGGAGACAAACCTTATAAATGTTTGGATTGTGGAAAGAGCTTCAGTGACAGTAGCTCCCTTAGTTCACATCAAAGATGTCACACAGGAGACAAACCTTATCAATGTTTTGAGTGTGGAAAGAGCTTCACTCGGAGTGGAACCCTTACTTCGCATCAAAGATGTCACACAGGAAGCAAACCTTATAAATGCTTGGAGTGTGGAAAGAGCTTCAGTTGGAGTAGCAACCTTACTTCGCATCAAAGAACTCATACAGGGAACAAACCTTATACCTGCTTATAGTGTTGAGAGACCTTTCATCAGAATGACTACCTTCAGGCACATCAAAGGATCCATACAAGGAAAGAGATGTATAAATGCATTGAATGTGAAAAAAGCTTTAAGCAGAGTTCTACTCTTTCTGTGCATCAAAGGATCCATGCGGGGAATCCAGGCTACCAACAGGATTTTTCTGGGGAGTTTCAGACCCCTGACAATCTTCTTCTCTTAGATTAACCACAGACTGTTCCACTTCCCTTCACCTGTTCTTTTGGTGGCCTGTCAGTTTTTGCTTTGCAGAGTCAGAGGGGTTTTGACTTTTGCAGAGATGGGTGAGCACCTAAGATGGATGCTGAGGCCAAGGTGGCTGCGGAAGCCAAAATGGCCTCTCAGTTGTCCAGTCTTTCCCCATCATATTCCCGCCCTGGCAGTTTCTAGCTGCCAAATTCAATAATCAATTAATGACATTTCCTGCATTACTTTATCTACTTCCTGTAGATCCTCCTCCTCTGTAATTTTTACCTCCATGTGCATCATTCGAACATCATTTTTTGTGATGGACTTAGTAGTCTTTGTCTCACATTGTCTAATGCAACATAACACCAGCTGGACTATTACATATATATGAGGAAGCTTAATCCGGTTATAACATAATTTAGTAGATGTTTTACTCTGCCTCCTCCATCTGTAGTGAGCAAATAGTCCAACACCATCCTGATTTGGAGAACCGTTTTTCTTATTTGCGTTTGGGTTGCCGGTAAGATATTTATAGCGATAGAGGCCATAGGGAGAGCTTCTTTGGTCTCATCTGCAGGAATTTCTAGTAAAGATTGAAGTCTCAAACCTCCAGAACCTACAGCGGCCGTGCCACCCAAGGGCAGGAAAGACCACCCTATTACTGAGCCCATCGTTAAGGGCCTGTGGTTTTCTATGTCTCATTGTGCAGAGCGGCGAACAGGTTTTGTTTTCTCTCTTTTCTCTCGGATTGGTGAGGGTCTCTTGTTCCTGATTCTACCAACTGGGAGTACCTGAGTGACCCTGACAGCTGGTATAAGCCAGGCAACATAGCAGGAGTCAATCCAATATTTGGCAATACTTTATAGGCTTTATCCCCAGAACAATAATGTTCAACTAGAGCTTCCCATGGGCCTTTGTGGAAGAGGAAAAGACCAGCTTTTGCATGGTTGAATGTACTACCATCACCTGGATCATAAGAACATAAGAAGAGCCTGCTGGATCAGGCCAGTGGCCCATCCAGTCCAGCATCCTGTTCTCACAGTGGCCAACCTGGTGCCTGGGGGAAGCCCGCAAGCAGGACCCGAGTGCAAGAACACTCTCCCCTCCTGAGATTTCCGGCAACTGGTCTTCAGAAGCATGCTGCCTCTGACTAGGGTGGCACAGCACAGCCATCATGGCTAGTAGCCATTGATAGCCCTGTCCTCCATGAATTTGTCCAATTTTCGTTTAAAGCCATCCAAGCTGGTGGCCATTACTGCATCTTGTGGGAGCAAATTCCATAGTTTGACTATGCGCTGAGTAAAGAAGTACTTCCTTTTGTCTGTCCTGAATCTTCCAACATTCAGCTTCTTGGAATGTCCCCGAGTTCTTGTATTATGAGAGAGGGAGAAGAACTTTTCTCTATCCACTTTCTCAATGCCATGCATAATTTTATACACTTCTATCATGTCTCCTCTGACCCACCTTTTCTCTAAACTAAAAAGCCCCAAATGCTGCAACCTTTCCTCGTAAGGGAGACCCTCCATCCCCTTGATCATTCTGGTTGCCCTCTTCTGAACCTTTTCCAACTCTAGAATATCCTTTTTGAGATGAGGCGACCACAACTGTACACAGTATTCCAAATGCGGCCGCACCATAGATTTATACAATGGCATTATGATATCGGCTGTTTTATTTTCAATACCTTTCCTAATTATCCGTAGTATGGAATTTGCCTTTTTCACAGCTGCCGCACACTGGGTCGACATTTTCATCGTGCTGTCCACTACAACCCCGAAGTCTCTCTCCTGGTCGGTCACCTCCAGTTCAGACCCCATGAGCGTATATGTGAAATTCAGATTTTTTGCTCCAATATGCATAATTTTACACTTGTTTATATTGAATTGCATTTGCCATTTTTCCGCACATTCACTCAGTTTGGAGAGGTCTTTTTGGAGCTCTTTGCAATCCCTTTTTGTTTTAACAACCCTGAACGATTTGGTGTTGTCAGCAAACTTGGCCACTTCACTGCTCACTCCTAATTCTAAGTCATTAATGAACAAGTTGAAAAGTACAGGTCCCAATACCGACCCTTGAGGGACTTCACTTTCTACAGCCCTCCATTGGGAGAATTGTCCGCTTATTCCTGCTCTCTGCTTTCTGCTTCTTAACCAATTCCTTATCCACAAGAGGACCTCTCCTCTTATTCCATGACTGCTAAGCTTCCTCAGAAGTCTTTGCTGAGGTATCTTGTCAAATGCTTTTTGAAAGTCTAAGTACACTATGTCCACTAGATCACCTCTATCTATATGCTTGTTGACACTCTCAAAGAATTCTAATAGGTTACTGAGACAGGACTTTCCCTTGCAGAAGCCATGCTGGCTCTGCTTCAGTAAAGTTTAAGAACATAAGAACATAAGAAGAGCCTGCTGGATCAGGCCAGTGGCCCATCTAGTCCAGCATCCTGTTCTCACAGTGGCCAACCAGGTGCCTTGGGGAAGCCCGCAAGCAGGACCCGAGTGCAAGAACACTCTCCCCTCCTGAGGCTTCCGGCAACTGGTTTTCAGAAGTATGCTGCCTCTGACTAGGATGGCAGAGCACAGCCATCATGGCTAGTAGCCGTTGATAGCCCTGTCCTCCATGAATTTGTCTAATCTTCTTTTAAAACCGTCCAAGCTGGTGGCCATTACTGCATCTTGTGGGAGCAAATTCCATAGTTTAAGTATGCGCTGAGTAAAGAAGTACTTCCTTTTGTCTGTCCTGAATCTTCCAACATTCAGCTTCTTTGAATGTCCACGAGTTCTAGTATTATGAGAGAGGGAGAAGAACTTTTCTCTATCCACTTTCTCAATGCCATGCATAATTTTATACACTTCTATCATGTCTCCTCTGACCCGCCTTTTCTCTAAACTAAAAAGCCCCAAATGCTGCAACCTTTCCTCGTAAGGGAGTCGCTCCATCCCCTTGATCATTCCGGTTGCCCTCTTCTGAACCTTTTCCAACTCTAGAATATCCTTTTTGAGATGAGGCGACCAGAACTGTACACAGTATTCCAAATGCGGCCGCACCATAGATTTATACAACGGCATTATGATATCGGCTGTTTTATTTTCAATACCTTTCCTAATTATCGCTAGCATGGAATTTGCCTTTTTCACAGCTGCCGCACACTGGGTCGACATTTTCATCGTGCTGTCCACCACAACCCCAAGGTCTCTCTCCTGGTCGGTCACCGCCAGTTCAGACCCCATGAGCGTATATGTGAAATTCAGATTTTTTGCTCCAATATGCATAATTTTACACTTGTTTATATTGAATTGCATTTGCCATTTTTCTGCCCATTCACTCAGTTTGGAGAGGTCTTTTTGGAGCTCTTCGCAATCCCTTTTTGTTTTAACAACCCTGAACAATTTAGTGTCGTCAGCAAACTTGGCCACTTCACTGCTCACTCCTAATTCTAGGTCATTAATGAACAAGTTGAAAAGTACAGGTCCCAATACCGATCCTTGAGGGACTCCACTTTCTACAGCCCTCCATTGGGAGAACTGTCCGTTGATTCCTACTCTCTGCTTTCTGCTTCTTAACCAATGCCTTATCCACAAGAGGACCTCTCCTCTTATTCCATGACTGCTAAGCTTCCTCAGAAGCCTTTGGTGAGGTACCTTGTCAAACGCTTTTTGAAAGTCTAAGTACACTATGTCCACTGGATCACCTCTATCTATATGCTTGTTGACACTCTCAAAGAATTCTAATAGGTTACTGAGACAGGACTTTCCCTTGCAGAAGCCATGCTGGCTCTGCTTCAGCAAGGCTTGTTCTTCTATGTGCTTAGTTAATCTAGCTTTAATCATACTTTCTACCAGTTTTCCAGGGACAGAAGTTAAGCTAACTGGCCTGTAATTTCCGGGATCCCCTCTGGATCCCTTTTTGAAGATTGGCGTTACATTTTCCACTTTCCAGTCCTCAGGCACGGAGGAGGACCCGAGGGACAAGTTACATATTTTAGTTAGCAGATCAGCAATTTCACATTTGAGTTCTTTGAGAACTCTCGGGTGGATGCCATCCGGGCCCGGTGATTTGTCAGTTTTTATATTGTCCGTTAAGCTTAGAACTTCCTCTCTCGTTACCACTATTTGTCTCAGTTCCTCAGAATGCCTTCCTGCAAATGTTAGTTCAGGGTCAGGGATCTGCCCTATATCTTCCACTGTGAAGACAGATGCAAAGAATTCATTTAGCTTCTCTGCAATCTCCTTATCGTTCTTTAGTACACCTTTGACTCCCTTATCATCCAAGGGTCCAATTGTCTCCCTAGATGGTCTCCTGCTTTGAATGTATTTATAGAATTTTTTGTTGTTGGTTTTTATGTTCTTAGCAATGTGCTCCTCAAATTCTTTTTTAGCATCCCTTATTGTCTTCTTGCATTTCTTTTGCCAGAGTTTGTGTTCTTTTTTATTTTCTCCATTCGGACAAGACTTCCATTTTCTGAAGGAAGACTTTTTGCCTCTAAGAGCTTCCTTGACTTTGCTCGTTAACCATGCTGGCATCTTCTTGGCCCTGGCGGTACCTTTTCTGATCTGCGGTATGCACTCCAGTTGAGCTTCTAATAGAGTGTTTTTAAACAACTTCCAAGCATTTTCGAGTGATGTGACCCTCTGGACTTTGTTTTTCAGCTTTCTTTTTACCAATCCCCTCATTTTTGTGAAGTTTCCTCTTTTGAAGTCAAATGTGACCGTGTTGGATTTTCTTGACAATTGGCCAGTTACATGTATGTTTAATTTAATAGCACTGTGGTCACTGCTCCCAATCGGTTCAACAACTCTTACATCTCGCACCAGGTCCCGGTCCCCACTGAGGATTAAGTCCAGGGTTGCCATCCCTCTGGTTGGTTCCATGACCAACTGGTCTAGGGAATAGTCTTTTAGAATATTTAGAAATTTTGCTTCTTTGTCATAACTGGAACACATATGCGGCCAGTCTATGTCTGAGTAGTTGAAGTCACCCATTACTACCACATTTCCTAGTTTGGATGCTTCCTCAATTTCATATCTCATCTCAAGGTCTCCCTGAGCATTTTGATCGGGGGGACGATAGATCGTTCCCAGTATTAAATCTCTCCTGGGGAATGGTATCACCGCCCACAATGATTCTGTGGAGGAGTCCGCCTTTTTTGGGGTTACGAGCTTGCTGGATTCAATGCCTTCTCTCACGTATAGAGCATCTCCGCCACCAATATGTCCTTCCCTGTCCTTCCGATATAGTTTATATCCAGGAATAACCGTATCCCACTGTTTTTCTCCATTCCACCAGGTCTCCGTTATGCTCACTATATCAATGCTCTTCTCATGAGAGTTGCTAGTCCCATTCTGAAAACACGCTCCCCAATCATTCAGGTATTTGCAATCCCATACCTGATGAGCACCAGAATTGGCAAGGGCAGAACAATGGATCATGTTATCTATAGAATAGTTGCAGGAAGCATGAAAATCATGATAACGTTGGCAGAAAGTGGGATTCTGGGTGTAGTTATAATGGAGAATTTTATATATCCACACATATAAACATAGATACTAGACGGTATAAGATTATGAAATATAATAAAATCACAAGGAACTAAGCAAAAAGGCCCACAGGCCTATGAGACCTGAAAATGCAGTCTCATAGAGAAGCAAGTTCAGCTTGAACTTCTCAACTCATGAAATGAAGCAAACAGGCCTGTGTGTGTAATTAACCGAATTAATGAGTATATTGTTCGGAAGCAAATGAGCATGTAATCCATGATTGATATTTTAAACCGTTTGATCCTGGGAAACTAATTATTACTGAAATAGTTTATTCTTGATTTTGTAGAGCTATGGCTCTGACTAGTGGAAAACGTTGTAACATTACTGTAGCCCATCTATAGGCAAAGATAATGTATAGTCAATGCAGAATGTATAGCTGCGTTTAATCTGAAGGTCTGTATCCCCTTCAGGGCCCCAGCATTTCTTAGGTATTTAGCTTGTGAGCGTTCTTGGCTAGAGGATGGGTCAGAGGACATTCATTGTAAACTTCATTAGCAGTGCAGGTGTCTTATCGGCAATGCTAACAAGTGAGGCAGGGGAGCTAGCCTGCCAAGAAGCTGGGTTGATTGCCAAGAACCCTTGGTTATCAGTAGCATTAATTAGTGCCATGAGGTAGTCTTTTCTAGCAATTAATTCTCATCTTGGGAAAGTGGCTTGCTAGCCCAAGATCAAGCAAATAATATGCTGAGAAGGCATGACTTGATGCTTTGCTATAATCAATCATTTATGTAACTTCATCATTGTGCTGGTAAACATGTATGCTATAAAAGTATCTCTTGTGCCCAGTGTGGTTGTTCAGACTGACACCAGCTTCTGCAGGGCTGTGTCATCTGATCCACTTCTATTGGGTGCACCTGTGTGTGTGTAACTTACTCAATAAATTTTATCTCCTTGTAAGCAAATCTCGTGTCTGCATATCATTTCTGGTATTCCCAGTAACCTGAAGTGTTACAGTTACCAAAGTAGAATGGGAGAAACTTTATGTTTTAACTCTTATTTTTCAGATGTCCCCGTGTGTTTAATTTCAGTCTTGATAGGTAGAATACAAACTTTGTAAGTGGGTTTTCATGGTAAAAAGGTATTCTGAACTAGTTTGCTTTTTCTATTCCTCTGAGGCTGAGAGATAGTGGCTGGCTCAGAATCACCCAGTGTCTCCCTTAACTGTGTGGTCTCCAGTCATAGTCCAGTATTTTAATCATAATCCCTTCTCTATAGCTATGTATTTTTAAACTTAGGAATGGGACTTCTAAGAAAATATAAGGAATAAGAATCCTTATAGCAAATTAATAGAACTGTGGTGCTCATGAACTTTCAGTCACCCTAAGTTAAGTCAGACCCAACTTGGTATCATTGTATTGCTCAAGGAACATGTTTCAATATCTCCAGGTGTACCTGGGTCAACCTGGCCGATCAGGAACAATGGAATATAGAAGGTCCCGGGTATGCATGAAGGCCCACTCACAATAGTAGAATGTAGTGTATGGTAGTAACTGGTTTCAGCTGTCCTGGAAGAGCATTAGTCAAAGGGGACAGCAGAACAATGGTGATATTAGTAAGACAGACAATATTGGAATAAGAAGTATATTAAAACAATGGCAAATTACCTGTACATGTTGGAGAATTTTTCTCCTTGGGATCTTTTGCTGGGGGTCATTTAAGTAATCAATGACACAGGCTTAAAGCAAAAAGGTAGGCCTTTATTTCTACAAGCATATGCAGGGACAGACCTCCAGAAAGTCTGGAAGGGACTGCACTGAGGCACTGTGTACAAGCTCTTTTATACAGTACAGTTACAGCATGTGACAGTAATTAACCAATCACATAAGCTTTCTTCTCCGATCTAACCCTCTTGAGATATTTCCAACCAATCAGGTAACATTATTAAAATGAATACATGTATATTCATAATCAAGCAGATGCGTCCCATCCTTACTGTGTGACTGTCTTCTCAGATTAATGTCAATCTGGCCCCTTGACTGATATGTAATGTAATGTTTTATTTACTATACCACTATTCTACTGTCATATTGTTATTGATGATCTTGTACCGTTCTGAAACCAATATGTACCATTCCATTCCATTCTATCATGGCTTCTGTTCAGTCAAGCTGGCCAGGAACATCTCTAGGACATAACAACATGTTCCTTAGATAATACCATGATGTAAGGCCAATTTCTGGTTCTCCTTAGAGTGACTGGATGTTTCTATATAAAATTCCACTTATAATTTACACTGCTAAAGAAAAAGATTAATTTTTAAATCACCATATTATAACTGAAAGCCACATAATATAAAGAATGATTAGGGAACACAGTAAAGGGAAAAAGATAAAACTTAGCCAGCCACTCTCCGTCAAACACAAAGGGATGCAGGTTCTATAGTATGCGAGATCAGAAACCTCGTTCTCTAATATCACATAGTAAAAGTATATTAATCAAGAGATTGCACGCACTTTGTTTGGGACAGAATTTGTTGTGATTGCGTGTGTAGGTCAGACGTGGTTTGAATCCAAAAGCCGTTTAGAACAGGAATAAGACAGGCCAGGCAAGTTTCATGTAAGAGTCTTTACTAGGCAAAGACATTAGAGACATCTTCCTCCATTGACATTGCTTCCCCCACACTCTGAGTTCCTGCCAGTTCCCAGCTTATCACACTCTCAGCCAGCCACTCTGACCTTGATTGTCTGGAACTCTGTTCTCACAGCTTAACCCTTCTGCTTCAGGTTTCTCTCTCTCTGCTAAAAACCTTGTCTGTGAGTCTCACAACCTGCGTCACTGACCAACAGCCCCCACCTGAGACTTACAGACTACAAAACATCATGTTACAATTATTACATTTCTACAACATTAACTTTTCATTACAAATACATTTCAGTACATGGTTTCTTACAGTTTCTATTTACAGTTTCAGTTCAGTTCAGTTTCTCTTTATTCTTTATTTACACAAGTTTCACAGATTCATGTTTGTTCACTCACGTTAAGCATCTGTACTAGAGATTGATATTTATCTTCACTTAGTGGCTTCGTCATTATGTCTGCCAACATATGCTTTGTGTCACAGTATTGTAGTTTAATGACTCCCTGTTGTATACAATCGCGAATGTGAAAATATTGCACACTGATATGTTTTGTTCTTTTTGTGTTAGCTTCTGATGTTGC
The DNA here is from genome assembly GCF_030035675.1 of Rhineura floridana. Lineage (NCBI taxonomy): Eukaryota > Metazoa > Chordata > Lepidosauria > Squamata > Rhineuridae > Rhineura > Rhineura floridana. Next base: position 219,246,063 of record NC_084482.1, on the reverse strand, counting down.
CATTGCAATACAAGTCTGATTATCCTCAAATACTGTTATGGGATACTTTACATTCACATTCACTTCTTGAGCAAGTTGCGTAAACCATTGGATTTCATTACAAGCTGCGGACAGACTCACATATTCAGCCTCAGCACTGGAGGTTGCTACTATATTCTGCTTTCTGCTGCACCAATCCAGTACTGAGCCATGCAATCTAAGAATGATGCCTGTTGTAGATTTTCGACTGGCTATGTCTCCAGCATGATCTGCATCTACATAACAGTCTATGCCTCCGTGGTTCTGTGCTGACAGCATTAATCCCTTTGTTCTCGTGCCTTTCAGGTATCTTAGCACTCTTTTGACCCCAAGCCAATCATGTTCTGATGGTTTTTCTACTTTTCTACATAAGATGCCCACTGCATTGCATATATCTGGTCTAGATACCTTCACAAGGTATTGCAGTTTCCCTATAACATGTCTGTAAAATTCTGGCTTTTCATATGCTGTGTTGCATTCTTCTTGCTGGAATGAAACTGTCATTGGAGTACTCACAGGGTTGCATTCCTTCATGCCACAACTCTCTAGCAGACTATCTATCTTCCCTGTCTGCAATAGAGCAAAACCACCATCTGTAGTGCGTTTTATTTCTGTTCCCAGATATTGTGCAACCGGCCCTAGGCACTTTGTGTCCACTTGCTGTTTTAAGCTATCAAAGAACTGTCGTTCTTCCGCCTCTCCCGGGCAAAAGAACAGAATATCATCAACATAAATAGCACAATACGTTTTCTTGCCATTCATGCTTTTTACATACACACATGTATCAGCAACACATCTGGAAAAACCCATATCTTTTAACACTTCATCTAACCGTGTGTTCCAGCACCTTGCACTTTGACGCAAGCCATATAATGATTTATGTAATTTACACACTAAGCCTGGTGTTTCGGTGAACCCTGCTGGCTGTTCCATGTAAATGTCTTCTGTTAGCACTCCATGAAGAAAGGCAGTGATAATATCATAGTGAAACACTTGCATTTGATTTATGGCAGCAATCTTTAGTAACAGCCTGATTGATTCGAATTTCACTACAGGCGCAAACACATTATCATAGTCAGTACCATAAATCTGCATGTAGCCCTTCGCTACTAAGCGGGCTCTATATCTTGTGACTATACCTGCACTATTCCTTTTCCTTTTAAAGATCCATCTACATCCCACAGCCTTTTTCCCTTCTGGCAATGTACATAGTGACCATGTTTGGTTTTTCTTCATAGCATTTATTTCTTCTTGCATGGCAGCCCTCCACTTTTCTTGCTCAGCACGAGGTAGTTGAGCAATATCAGCCAAATTAGAGGGATCCTCTGATGTATTGCTTGAGGCTGAAATGGCCTCCTGTGATGGATGTTCTACAACACGTTTCTTCACAACAGTTTGTTCAATATCATATACCTGGTTTCTTAATGCACCATTATTAACATATTTTGACTTCTCAATCTTGCACTCAACCATAAACATTTTGTTCTGTAATTTCCCTTGCATGCATATTTCACCATCTTTTCTCACAAAACATCTATCCCCTTCAAATGTAACTTTACAACCTATTTGAGCCAATTTTCTTACTGATAGAATGTTATATTTGAAACCAGAAATCAATAATACATCTGTTAAAATTCCCAAATTACCCATCTTCAGCGTTCCTCTCGCAGTAGCGTCCTGAGTAGATCCGTCAGCCAGATAAAGCTTCTCCTGCGTCGGCTTTGAAGTGTAAAATAAACTAGAGTCTGTGATTAGGCAATTAGACGCTCCACTGTCAAGAAGCCATTTAGAGTTAATCAGTTTATTGCTCTCCTTAGAAACAAAGTTCACGCTTGCCCTCTGACTTTCAAAGTCTCTGTAATTCCTCTTCTTTAAACAATGTCTCTGTATATGCCCACGTGATCCACAAAAATAACATGTTTTAGTCTCTTCCCTGCTTCTTTGATTTCGATGTTTTTGTACAGACACAGTCTCAGCCTCTTTTAATTCTATTTTCTTGTTCTCTTGTCTCCTATACCACTCTTGTTGAAGCTTCTGTTCCACAAAGTCCAAAGTTAGATTACCGTCAGATTGACTTTCCAGACCAGCGACCAGCACGTCCCATTTTTGATCAAATGAAGATAACAGGAGATACACCATCTGCAAGTCATTATGATGCACGCCTCGATGTTGCAGCTCTGCATTTAATCTACGAAATTCAGCCAAATGCTCTTCCATAGTCACATCATCTGTAAAACACATCTGATATAGCCTCCGTGCTAAACACAGCCTGCTTCCCGCAGTTTGCTGTACATGCGCGGCTCTTAACTTTTCCCACATCTGATTAGCTGTCGGCTCATTACTCACCAGCAACAGTTGTGAATCTGATAGCCCCAGAGTAATAAAAGCCTTCGCTTTCTCGTCTTTCTTCAGCCACGCTGCTGAAGGAGCTGCCGGAGGGGTTTTTTCCACGACATCATTCAAATCCTCTTTAATCAGAACAGCTCTCATCCTCCACTTCCAGCTGGAGTAATTTACAGCATTCAGCCTCTCCTTCGGCATCCCGGAAGACAGATTTACAGCCATGTTGCCCACTCTTACTTGCCTCTTACTTGCGCTTTGTTTCTCTCTGCAACAACGCCACTTCACCAGCTCTCGAACCCGCTACCACGCCTCATAATCTGGGCCCATAACCCCTGTTGCGATTGCGTGTGTAGGTCAGACGTGGTTTGAATCCAAAAGCCGTTTAGAACAGGAATAAGACAGGCCAGGCAAGTTTCATGTAAGAGTCTTTACTAGGCAAAGACATTAGAGACATCTTCCTCCATTGACATTGCTTCCCCCACACTCTGAGTTCCTGCCAGTTCCCAGCTTATCACACTCTCAGCCAGCCACACTGACCTTGATTGTCTGGAACTCTGTTCTCACAGCTTAACCCTTCTGCTTCAGGTTTCTCTCTCTCTGCTAAAAACCTTGTCTGTGAGTCTCACAACCTGCGTCACTGACCAACAGAATTATCATTGAGGGTAGTCACAGTGAGGTGAACGTGACCCTTGCCAATTAACTGATTTTCGTTTCCAAGCTTCTAGGATATTATCGTCCTCTGGGTAGATTTTCTTTAAAATACATATATATTCATATAGAGCAAACAAACAAAAGGACATATGAATTCTCCATAATCTTAACTAAATCCTCATCTTTACCATGGGAAGTCTAACCAGCTTTCCCCAGAAAGTTGCCTTCCCTACTAAGCATGCATGCTTGTTCATCAACAATACATCATCAATCATAAGCAAATTATACACTCAGGCCTACCTGCTCCTCATGAGCTGTGAACTTCAAGCTGAATTTGCTTTTTCTTATGATCCCAAGGCCTGTGGCCTTTTGCTTAATTTTATTATATGTTTGTATGTATGAATTATAGAAAAAATCATTTTTTTCTCCTCCATCATACAGATGTTTATATAACTAGAGAGTAGAATTACCTAATGTTTTCTGATTGGTTTGGAAATATTGCAGAGAGGAGAAACTGTTGTTTTGTGGGAAGGAACTTGTAGGATTAGTAAACTAATGTCACATGTTGCACTTAATGATGTATAAGAGTCAGGCAGACTGCCTCAGTCCAGTTTTCACCAGGCACTCTGGAGGACTGGCCCTCCATATGCTTGTAAAGAATAAAGGCCTACCTTTTTGCTTCAAGCCTGTGTCTTCAAATTCCTTCAAGGACCCCCAGTCCAAGATCCCAAAAAATTCTCCATCAGTTATTTCTCCAGTCCCCTTCAAGAGTGAAATAATGTTTGCATTTACTTACACCAACCTCTATGCCTTTCTTTCCTTTGGTCTTGTTTCCCAAAAAACAGAACTCACCCAATCTCTGCAGGACCTACCAAACCCCATTTTGTTGGGCCACAGGGGCTATGTCCCAGGTAGAATTTGCGCTGAACCATTTCCATTCCATAGGCATAAAAATGGGGGCCGTGTCAGTGACGTTCTCTTCAGTCAAAGGGATGGGTACAAGGGCAACGCTTCCCTTCCCATGGACGGAGTAGGGAGCATATCCAACAGTTACTCACACTAGAGTGAAAGAGACCAACATGTATATAAAGAAACACCCCCCTATTCCCATGTTCCAGTATTATTTTGGCTTGCCTCTGCAGGCTACTCTTCAAGATTTCATTGTCATTTATCTTCATCAATCCAGCAGGAGTTTCAGGATGAGAAACACGAGCCAAACTCCACTGTAGCACCAGAACACCTTTTTCTTTCAGTGTCTAAAGTGCCTGGGAATCCAGGTGCCACAATGAGTGTGGAAGATACAAGGTCAAAAGGAAAATTGTTTCATGGGTCAAAGTCACAGCTGCCTGTCAGCGCTAAGGCTCACAAGAGGACTTTTCTTAAGGCTTTATTCTGGCCTGTAGCTACTGTCTCCTATCAGTCTGCCAATCTGCACCCCAGGTGCTGGTAATTGGGCTGTTAGGACTCAAGACCAGTTGCCGCTCTTCTAGGTCCTGGATCATGGGAAAACTTTGTCTCACTTGCATCAGGTACAGAATCAGTTGGTAGAGGTTCAGAAGGTAGGCTTCTGGGTTCAGCTCAGCTCCAACATTCTTGTGCTGTGACACGTGCTCAGATGTTTGTACCTTGCACATTGATGGCAGAACGGGTTGTCAGCATCACTAGATATGGACCTTGCCACCAATAAAGGGAGAGTGGGATGACCAGGCTCCGTGAGGGGCTCTGAAAAGGCCTCTTTGACCTATGAATGCAGTACTGTCCAGGGGCTGTTACATTCTGGCTCTAAGGACATGATAGATCCATCAGAAGCACGCTGCAATGACTTTGCTAGGCACTTCCAAGATAAAATCTCTTGTATCCGTCAGGACTTGGACTCCAATGTTATAGCAGTGGATTTAAGTGAGGTATCCAGAGCACAGTCTGGTCATGGTTTGTTGGATGAGTTTCAATTGGTACAGCTCGAGGATGTGGACAAGGTGCTTGGACAGGTGCGTGCAACCACTTCTGTACTGGACCCTTGCCTCACTTGGCTGATAAAAGCTAGCAGGGTTGGAACTGCCGGCTGGGCCAGGGAAGTGATTAATGCCTCACTGCGAGAGGGAGAGGTCCCCGGCTGCCTGAAGGCGGTGGTGGTGAGACCACTCCTGAAGAAATCTTCCTTGGACCCAGAAACTCTTAACAATTATAGGCCGGTAGCGAATGTTCCATTCTTGGGCAAGGTCCTAGAAAGAGTGGTTGCGGACCAGCTTCAGGCACTCTTGGATGAGACCGATTATCTAGATCCATTTCAATCGGGTTTCAGGCCCGGTTTTGGCACTGAGACAGCCTTGGTCGCCCTGTATGATGACCTTTGTTGGGAGAAAGACAGGGGGAGTGTAACTCTGTTGATTCTCCTTGATCTCTCAGCGGCTTTTGATACCATCGACCATGGTATCCTTCTGGGGAGACTCGCTGATCTGGGAGTTGGAGGTACTGCGTGGCAGTGGTTCTACTACTTGGCGGGTCGCCTCCAGAAGGTAGTGCTTGGGGAGTTTTGCTCGGCGTCCTGGGTCCTCCAATATGGAGTTCCACAGGGGTCAGTACTATTCCCCATGCTTTTTAACATCTACATGAAGCCACTGGGTGCGGTCATCAGGAGTTTTGGAGTGCGTTGCCACCAGTATGCTGATGACACGCAGCTCTACTTCTCCTGTTCATCTTTTTCAGGTGAGGCTGTCAAGGTGCTGAACTGATGCCTGGCTGCGGTAATGGACTGGATGAGAGCGAATAAATTGAGGCTCAATCCAGATAAGACTGAGATGCTGTTAGTGGGTGGTTCTCCTGACCAGATGGTAGATGTTCATCCTGTTCTGGATGGGGTTGCACTCCCCCTGAAGGAGCAGGTTCATAGTTTGGGAGTTCTTTTAGAACCATCCCTGTCAGTAGAGGCACAGGTAGCCTCAGTGGCACAGAATGCATTCTATCAACTTCGGTTGGTGGCCCAACTACGTTCCTATCTGGACAGGGAAAACCTTGCTTCGGTTGTCCATGCGCTGGTAACCTCTAAATTGGACTACTGCAATGCACTCTATGTGGGGCTGCCTTTGAAGACAGTTCAGAAGCTGCAGCTTGTGCAAAATGCAGCGGCCAGACTGTTAACAGGGACTCGGAGATTCGAGCATATAACACCGATTCTGGCCTGCTTGCACTGGCTGCCTATATGCTTCCGAGCTCAATTCAAGGTGCTGGTTTTGACTTATAAAGCCTTACACGGCTTGGGACCACAATACCTCACGGAACGCCTCTCCCGATATGAACCTACCCATACACTGCATTCAACATCAAAGGCTCTCCTTCAGGGGCCTACCCAGAGAGAAGTCCAGAAAGTGACAACGAGAAAACGGGCTTTCTCTGTGGTGGCCCCCGAATTATGGAATTCTCTCCCTGATGAGGTACGCCTGGCGCCAACATTGTTATCTCTTCGGCGCCAGGTAAAAACCTTCCTGTTCTCCCAGGCATTTTAATATATATAATTTTAAATATTTTAGCAATTTAATATTTACATCTTAACATCTTAATATTCAATTGATTTAATGCATTTTACATTTAATATTTTAGTACTGACTTTTGTAGTTGTTTATATGTTTAATTATGTTTAGGTATTTTTGGTATAATTTTTAAGTTTAATATATGTTTTTAAATTGTATATTAGATGTTATATGTTGTGAACCGCCCAGAGAGCTTCGGCTATGGGGCGGTATAGAAATATAATTAATAATAATAATAATAATAATAATAATACTCTAACAGCATCAACTAATACACATCAGTACTTCCAGAAGGCTTCATCCTCTAACTTTAACATGGAAGGATGAGAGAGAAAAGGTGGTGAATAGGGCATGCACATGGGCCACGCCATCAAAATCTCATAGGGAGAAAATCCATGCTCACGGTTAGCAGTGGGGCAAGAGCCACTGCTGGTTTTGTTCTTATGTTTATGTTAATATAAGGGAGATAGAATGAGGGTCCTTCAGCTGACTAGCATTGGCTGCCTTTACCTGTGCTGACTTGTCTTTCTTCCGTTGCAGACTGATTTGTCTTAGGGAAGCTTATCTGCCCCTCCTCCTTCCTCTCTCTCTCTCTCTCTCTCTCTCTCTCTCTCTCTCTCTCTTCTTTGCTGACTATCTGGGAGGGCAGACATGTTCCTCTCCCCCTCCTGAGCCACGAGGGCAACTCCCACATCTGGGCGTTGTGCCTCCAACTTGGTTAGTTAGTTAGAACTAGGTATGCCTTTCTATCTACTATGTATTTCTATAAATAAAGTAGCTTTTCTTATTTTGCTAAGTCTCAAGCCTCAATGATCTCAATGCAGGGTAAAAGCCTGCTTCTAAGGTAAACACACACTTGCGGGCACACAAAAGCATTTCAGAACGCTGTTAAACTCTAGTTTATTATACAGCCACGAGAGTGGCTGTATGGTATAGCCAGCGGGGATTTTTCACATTCTGCAATGTTAAATTGAAAATACCCCCTGCATGCCGTTCTGAGGCTTCCTATAAGCTCATTTCAAAACAAAACTTTATAAAACTTACAGTCCTGAACTCAGAAACGCTTGCTTAACAACCCTGTCAATTTTCATGGCGATGCACAAAACAGTCAGAGAGAATAGACAGTTCAAAGTGTAAAAAGAGAGAGAAAAACCTCAGAGCCCTTTTGGACTTTTGTCTCTGAGAGTTCTCATAATCTGTTGAAATTCATTAAAAATCAGCCATGTTCACAGAGTACCTGTAATTCTGATACTGACCTTGCCCCATTCTCTGACCTTCATCTTCTGCAGTTTAAAAAATGCCTGGCTGATTTTTAATTAATTTAAGAAATTTTGGCTGGAACCCAATGATAACGCGGGGCATGCTCAGTAAGGACCAACTGTCAGTGTTCTTAAAAACCTCATGGCTGCTGGGCTTGGCTAATCAGGGGGCCACACCCACACCAGACTTTCATTTCACTTGAGACAGTCATGGCTTCCCTCAGAGAATCCTGGGAAGTGTAGTTTGTGAAGGGTGCTGAGAGGAGACTCCTGTTCCACTGAGAGAGCTGCAGCGGCCAGAGTGGTTGAACAGTCAGCCACTCTGATTGAAGGTCTATGAGGGGAACAGGGCGTCTCCTAGCAACTCTCAGCACCCTTCACTAACTACACTTCCCAGGATTCTTTGGGAGAAGCTGTGACTGTCCAAAGTGAAACAAAGGCCTGGTGTGGATGTGGCCAGGGACAGCTTTGGTTTAAATTTGGGTGGGAGGCTACACGTGCCTGCTGTAGAATAAAAAGGTGGGGAAAAGGCTGAAAATACTGTTCGCAATGTTTTCCTTTTGTTCTCTGCTATCTTTTTGGTGCCTTCTGAAGACTTTTCATCTTTTAACAAGCCTTTTAAGTTGAGACCTATCCCAGTCTGAGTCTGTGTTAGAATTGCTTTTAATGTGTTTTCTTTAATAATGTTTTTAACCCTTTTTTAAAAAAATGTTTTAAAAACTTTTTAAAAAATGTACTTTAAGGTCTTTTTATGATGTTTTAAAGTGTTTTTATCGTTTCTGTTTGCTGCCCTGGGCTACTACTGGGAGGAAGGGCGGGATATAAATTAAATAATAAATAAATAAAAGAAAGAGGCTTCCCTTCCGCCCAGTACCCAACCACCCAATCGCCTCCCCCTCCCCTCCCTCCCCTCCCTGCCCCTCCCCCAGTTCAGTGTTGGACCACGACCTGGAAGGCCAGGGTTTGAATCCCCACACAGTCATGAAGCTCACTGGACGAGTTTGGCCCTATAACAGGTCCCGCAGGAAATGCTGGTGGCCACCAGGTGGCAGTGTCGTCTAAGCATCCTGCCTTGCTGGGCCAATACAGAGAACGCATTTTGCTCCGAGATGCTCCTTTGGCAGGAAGAACTTATATGTGAAGGAGTCCGTCCTCTGCGTGGCCTCCCTCTTTAATCTCTGCCCCAGAGGCAGAAGGGGGCCCTTCTCAAAAGGGAAAGGGGGCCATTCCTCCCCATTTGTTCACCCCACTGCACTGTGATGGGGGAGGAAATCTTCCTTCTTCCCCCCAAACTCTCCTCCTGACTGACAGAACAGCGAGGGGGGGCTGCCTGAGTCGTGTGTGTGGTCTGCGGGTGTGATGCGTGTGTGTTGCGCGTGTGCACGAGGCATCGGAACACCCCCACGAAGGCTGGCCGACCCCCAGCATGGCCCTTCGGCGAGAAAGGTGATGCACCCTCCCTCGGACTCTCTGGATTTCAAGGGGTCCCCTCTGAGCCAGAAGAGGGCAGGGAGCGCAGGGTAGAGGGGGGAGATGGGGAGGGGCCGTGGCTACCCCGAGGTGACTGTCTGTCACTTGGGGATCATGGAGGGGTACAGGAGCTGGACGTTGGCCCCCGAGATCCAGCCCTCCCCCTGTGCTTCCCCCATTGGCTGAATTCTGGCGCCCTGCGGCAGCGCAGACCCGATCCTATGCCCGCCTTCTCAGAAGAAACCTTGAGCGTCCGAGTTCAACGGAGCTTCCTCTCCCCGACAGGGCATGTCTCAAGGGAGAGACTTTGGGGCGGGGGTCTTCTGGGCCAGGAAGCCTGCAGGGCAGCCAGCCAACCGGGGCTCCCCAGGCTTCCCCACCTGCTGGGTTCCGGCTCCAGGTGCGGAGGCGGCAGAGCCCTTCAGGGTCCTCCCCCCCAGCTGCTGTTGGCCCCCATCTCCCCCTCGTGGGCTCACTGCAGCGGGCATGTAGACCGTCGTTTCAGGCTTCGGCTTCGGGCTCGCTCAGCTCAGCCACTGCCATAAATTCCCCACGGTCGCTGTCGAAGTAGAGCTTCTCCTGCCGGTCCCAGAAGTAGCGGTTCAGGTAGTGGATGCACTGCTTGGCCCCGGGGCCGCGGAATAGCGGCACTTGTGCTTCATCTGGAAGAGAAAATGCTCTGGGGAGGGGGAAAGAAGAGGAGGGGAGGGTCAGGCAGGGGTGCTGGCACAGGGCATGGAGGAGGGCATGTACGCAAAACCAAAGCAGAAAAAAACATAGAGGAAAAAAATAAGTAACTGATGGCGCCCACCCCAAAATCTGCTCTGGGCCAGGACAAATCATATACCCCAGGAAAGGGGAGGGTGTTCTTTACAAGATACCAGTGCATCCCGTCCGGCCCAGGTACAGAGTGGTAGGGATCACTTTCAAGATTGGAAATTTGTTTCTTTCCACAATCTGGGAAATTGAAGTGATTGGAACTTCTACGATGGAATTAGGGAGCTTCAAAACACAGGATGTAGTGATGTTTGTGCAACAGATGAGTCGTTCCAAGACGTCACAAAGAGAAATAGTACTCCAAGTCATATTGTAGCAATGAGGCTATAAAGGACCAAAGAATAACGATGATGTGCAATGTGCAATTTAGAAGGTGCTCTTCTAAATCTCCTACTATTTCAGAGATGATTGAAAACCAGGAGATTATTTGGAATGGGTGAAATGGTTTAATTCCAGCCCATGTGAAATGCTGTTGATTTTGTGAACTGCAAAAATATTCTAATATATTTCTAAGAAAAAAGTTTTTATTTAGAGATATAATAAATCAAATGCACAACCATTCTTCTCAAAGTATGACTCTATGTTATCTGGTGCCATGGCGGAAGGAAACTTGGCCAGATCACCAGACAATGATTCACTCAAGAAGCATAAAGATGTAATTTCATAGATGAGACTCTAAACTATGCATGGACGGCATCTAATAGAAGACAGTATCCCTGATGTGTGGAACTATGATTTGTGGTGCCCCGAATCATATTTTGGGATGGCCATCCAAGTTCCTTATAATCTTTCCTCTATGTTTTGGCTATTCTTCTGATACATAAACTTATGTTGTTGTTGTTTAGATTTATTCCCTACCGTTAACTAAATTGTTCCTGGGCGGATCACAAAAGTTTAAAAATTAATGATTAAATACAGTTAAAAACACTCTAAAATCAGAAATGATAAATGACCTTGTCTGTGCCGTGACTGAACATAAAGCTCTGACCTGGGTTGGAACCAATGCCATCTTGCAGAGGACCCTGTCCTGTATGAATATGTGTATGATTTATGGTACTTCAAAGAAGGAGGAGGGGCAGGTAAGCTTCCCTAAAGGCATCACATTCTAGCGACAGAAGGAAGTCAGTCAGAGCATCACAGGTAAAAGGTAAACAAGCCTGTCCATCTGGAGGACCCTAGCTCTATCTCCCTTCTGGAGCTTAAACAAAAGAACAAAACAGGAGTTGCTCTTGCCCCACTTCCAATAGTGCCCACCTCAAAATCTCACCCGCCTCCATCCCTCCCAGCTTTGTAAGCGGCGTCTCAGTTGGCGATGCCTTTTGGGATCCCTAGCTGTGTTTGGGATGACACTTGCCGAAAAGGCTGATCCCTCTGGGGCCGGAGGGAGGGAGGGAAGGAGACAAGGACTGTGTGGCAGGTGGAGACGAAAGAAGATCCCGGTCTTGGAGGCTGCTGGCGAGAAGGGGGAGCAGCATAGCTGGGATCTGAGGGAGGAGCTGAAGGCAGCCAAACTAAGTTTCCCAGCTCCGAATAGCTCCACTCATCCCTGCGTGCATTTCTTGGCGCACTCCCCCTGCTGCGGGAAGCAGAGCGACCTCCCGGAGAAACCCTTTACAAGCCCAGCCCAGGCAGGCAGCTCACTGGTGGGGCAAGACCAGGGGTGGCCGCCACTGCTGGGCCAAGTATTAGGGTGGCCTAAAGAGGACAGTTCACCTGCCATCCCACGGGGCTCAGAGCTCCGGAGCGGAGCCTGTTAAATCCCCCCAGCCCCACCCGTTAAGAAGCCTCTCTCTGCTGGGAGATCCGGGAGAGCGCAGCGCAAGCGGGGACTGACCACCACCCCGACCCTCCGTGCGCAGCAGCCGAGGAGTTAACAAATGACCATGGAGCTGAAGGAAAGAGCACAAAGGAGAGACTTCCCTCTCCTGCCCTGCCTCTCGGCAAGAAATACGGGGTGGGAGCGCGGGGCCCCTCTTCGTGCGCAGCCATGCTGGAGAGCGGAGTTGCACGGGGGGAGCCTCGAAACAAAGGTATGCAATGGGGGGTGGAGGGGGAGGGAGGGCGAGGTCCCCCTTAAGCGCCCCCTCCCCGCAGACTTTCCAGATGGGAGGCTATTTTTGACTAAAGTTCTTTCTATACTCGATGAATTTAAATGGGTATTTCCTGTGAGAGTTCTGTTGCGGAAAGTAAGACTACCACAGAAACTGCAATGCTTTCCACACTCCATTCATTTAAATGGTTTCTCTGCTGAATGCGTTATTTGACGATGAATAAGGTGACCACTCTGTTAAAGCTCTTTCACAGTGATACATTGAAATGGTTTCTCCCGTGTGGGTTCTTTGATGAAAAGTAAGGTTACTGCTTTGACTGAAGTTATTTCAACATTCCACTCAGTTAAATGGTTTCTTCTCTGTGTGCATCCTTGCATGCCTAGTAAGAGTACTCCTGTTATTAAAGCTCTTTCCACACTCAATGCATTTCAATGGTTTCTCCCCGGTGTGGAATCTTTGTTGGAAAATAAGACTACCACTGTAACAGAAATACTCTCCATGCACTTAGCTTTTTTTGTGTGCTGTGATGGTTCTTGCATGTTTTGTAAGGCTACAGATCTCCCTAAAGCGCATCGAATACTCCATGTTTTTGAATGGATTCTTCCCTGTGTGTGTTCTTTGATGTAACCTAAGGCTACTGCTCTGGCTGAAGCTTTTTCACACTTTTCAAAGCATTGAAATACTTTCTCCCATATTTGGGTTAGTTTATGTAATGATGTAATGTAAGCCTACTGTTCACATGGAAGCTCTTTCCACACTTCACACATTCAAATGCATTTAATTGATTAGGTATCTAGTGGGAATTGATTCTGTGGTAAAGCAATACATGTCAAACGTTATGTCTAAAGGGCCTACAACTATTGTGGAATCATGATGTGTTCATTGTCAGCATTTATGCTTTTTATAAAAAAAAAATAGAGATATTTATACCTAAGAAGATATATTCTCAAAACAACTATGTGCATTTCATTACTACTGGGCTGCACATCTCCTGTTAAATCTGAATATATTAACAATCAGATGCCATCTTTAGTTTTTACCCTAAGATGCTCCTTCTTATTCAGAGAAGGCTTCAGTATAATAATGTAGCACTTGGGGACAAAGATGCATCCCAGGAGGCCAGCACTGGAGGCCAAGATAGAGAAGACCTGCACGGCTACCATGTATTTCCCCTTCGTGCTCAGGTAGGTGGGCACAAAGGAGACCCAAACACTGCAGAAGACCAGCATGCTGAAGGTGATCAACCTGGCTTCATTGAAGGACCCAGGAAGCTTCCTGGCTAGGAAAGCCACCATGAAACATACGACAGCCAGGAAGCCCATGTAGCCAAGGACACCATAAAACATGGCGACATACCCTTCATTGCATTGGAGGATGATCTCTCCTGGCTGGGAATGCATGTCAAATTCTGGGAATGGGGGAGATATCCCCAGCCAGATGGTGCAGATGACAATTTGGACACTGGAACAAGAAATGACAATGGTGTTGGCCAAACTCTTCCTCAGCCATCTCCTCTCCCTGTTCCCTGGCTTTGTGGCCAGGAAGGCCAGCACCACAGTGATGGTCTTTGCCAAGAGAGAAGAGACAGCAATCGAGAAGATGATGCTGAAGGTCGTTTGTCGGAGAAGGCAGGTCACTTTCCTTGGCTGGCCAAGGAACAGGAAGGAGGACAAAATGGAGAGCAAGAGGGAGATGAGGAGGATGTAGGAGAGGTCCCGGTTGTTGGCTTTGACTATAGGAGTGTCAAGATATTTAATGAAGATTCCTAAAACAAAACCCGTGGTTAAAGAAAAGAAGAGGGCAAAGGAAGCTAGGAGGATCCCCAAATGTTCTTTGTAAGCCAAGAAGGTGATAAATTTGGGGACACACTGATCTCGGTCCTTGTTTGGATGCTGATCTTCTGGACATTTGGTGCAATGATCTGCATCTGAGGAGGAGGATAGATGAGGCATCAGTATCACATCTATAACTGTCATATTTGCTTCAGATTAGTCTGTGGAGGATGATGAACTTCAAGGTCATCCCACAGTTGACACAGTGGAGAGCACTAGCAGACTCACCAGAAATGCAAGACCCTGCTGGCTCTTCAGCCAGATATATAGAGTGAACAGGAGGGCTTGCCAATCACCTAGGAGCAGAGCCACCATTGTGTGGCAGAGCAACAAAGGTGTTCTGGCTGTGAAAGATTGCAAGCTCCTGTGAGCTGGAAGGCTGATTGCAACCACCTGCACCAAGGAGAGGAGTTCAAAAGGCCATGGAAGGCCTTTTGCTCTCTGTTGGAAGCAAGGTAGGACTGCAGAGCTGGACCTACGGCAGCTTTACTCATTACTCGGACCCTCTTTGCCACAGAATTGCAGCACATTTCAGAAGATTGTCTATTGTTACATTTGCCAAAATTCCCAAGGTGAGTTGATCCCTGCAGCTACATAAAGGATCTTGGGACACATTTCAAAGCAGAGCTATCATAAGTACCACCCACCCACAACCAAGTACACATTGCAGCCTATTTTGTCAGCTAACAGAATGCTTCTTTCAAGTGTAATAACAGTGGGGAGAGGGAAGCCCTCTGTCATTGCATAACTCTGGCGACCCTTGTACAAAGCAGAGCCTGGAGGCCATTGTTTAAACTAGAGAAGAGAGATGTATTGTGGTGGGCAGTGCATGCCGAGCTTCCCTCGTGCTCCCCAGTTTGTAGCCTGGAGATTGCTTCCTCAAGAGATCGTTTCCTCATGGGCATTTCCTTCCATTCACTTTCTGGAATGAATGAAACTGATTTAAAAGATAGTCGCCAAGAAAGAATCCACACTCAGAACTATCTTGAGAATCTTCACAGGAATCTCCACTCTTTTTATGTTCTCCCAAGGGATTTCCTTTTCCCTTGGAGTCACCCACCTTCCTGAGTGGAGATGGTCCCTTCTGCACATGGAGCGCAAGCATAGCAGCAAACCGGCTTTCCTTCTTGAATCACTAACTTGTATCCAGGACAGCATCTTTCAGTACACCTTGAGCGGGGCACAGTCTGGCCATAAAGAGAAGAAGGTGAGAGGAGGAAAGAAAAGAAATAATAATCATAATAATACATGTTTAGCTTGTATTTTTAGGTGACCCTGTGTTCAACTGCTGCTCTTCAACAGTGTGTTTTACTGATGCTCAGTTAATCTGGAATGAGTATTTGCGTCTACGGAATTCATTCATAGAGTTTGGAAAGGACCCATCAGGATCGCTAATCCCACTGACCCCAAGCACTTTTTCAGGGATGCATCTTTGATGCAGAATGGCATGAGTTCGCCTGTTTATTTCAGCATTTACATCCCTCCTTGCTATATATAAATATGCTCAAGGCAGAGGTCACAGGATACAAAAACAAAACAATCAAGCTAAACATGTATTATTATGATTATTATTTCTTTTCTTTCCTCCAAGACCCTCTGTGGATCTCTCCCCTTCTCCATCTTTCCCGCACAACAGCCGTGTGGTGTTAGGTTAGGCTGATAGACTGGGACTGGACCAAGCTCATTACCCCACACTGGTTTTCAGAATCATTACAGGTATTACACTGTAGGGTAATATCACTCTGCAGGACATTGCTGATTTTCAGTATCACTGCACGGATCACGGGGAAGGACCCCAAATCTGATTCCCAAGCTAGGAAAGGAATGGCTTGTTAAAAATAGGGAGATACATGGTGGATTGATTGGCAGTGGGTGAGCGACTGATGACTTTTGGTATCAGATGTTAGGATGCCCAATGGAGTATATAACATACATGGTTTCAGAGGTTTCAAGCTGGGATGCATATTTGTGCAATAAAAACTGATGGGTTGTCATGTATTTTTGTCCCATATGAGAGGTGGGCTAAAAAAATTCAATCTGTAGGGAGAGGGATTACATAAATTAAAATGGCAGACGGCCACTGAAGATAGAAGCCAAACTTGGCTCTTGATCAATAACAGTGCCACTGCCTGCTCAGTGCTAATGCAGCCCTTCAAGGGCCTGGCAGGGAAGGCGGTAAAGGCAGTGCTGCTAGGTCAGGACCATCTAAGCTTCTGGGGCCACTGGCCAACCATTATCACCAGGCCTTTTATAAACTCTGAATTTGCAGGGTTCCAAAATGTGTGGGAAGCCTTCATGGACCTTCACCCGGTCCTTGTATGAGGGGGAGGCTCCCTGGGCTGCCAGTTCCCACCCCTGAACCATATTCAGTAGGACTATGCTCCCTGTTAAGTGTGCAAAGTCATTATTGAATGACTTAATAAATTATTAGAGGTGGTGTCATGCATGCAGTGGAATGTCACCCACCTTGTTAAACTTTTTGGGCCACACAATGGCTTCAGGGTTAATGGTGAACTTTATTTTAGTGGACGCCTCTCTTTCTATACTTCCAATTTTCACTCTTGCATGAGACGTATTGGGAAACATCACCCAGTTCTCAATATCATAGTTACCTGGAAGCTCCCCATTCTCATCAAAATGTAGCCCACCGATGGAAGCATTTGAAAACTGGATTTCTCTTAGGAAAGAGTGAAGCTGGGAGGAATGACGGGGAGACACCAACATTAAGAAAGCATGAAACCTTTACAGATACATCTGCCCTGCTCATGTTGACCTCTTATGAACTGGGGCCAGTGCATATCTCATCTAGTAAAGTCAAGTCAAGATTTATTGCCAGGCCATAAGCCAACGCAAAAACAAAACATGCATTTTACATATAAAACATTAGTTATTTAAAACCATATTAAAATTCTCAGAGCAATAACATATGTAACCAGAAACCTAGACAAAGTCTCTAAAATTCAGAATCGTTCAGGAATTTAGCCCTCAATTTTTGCGCAACAAAACCAAAATGGGCCACCATGTTAGTAGTTTGAGGATCTTTATCTGAAAGAAGGAGAACAATAATTTGAGAGACATCCGTAGTGCCCAAATTATTAATCACCGGGTCCAGATAAATAGCTCTTGGTTGTTTATATAAGGGGCAGTCAAGTAAGTAATGTGACAAATCTTCTACCTGCCCAGAGAGACAGATACACAAACGCTGTTCCCATGGAGTTTGTAAGTAGCGACTAGGGTTGCCAGGTCGGAACCATCCAAAAACCTGAGAAAATGGGGGTGGGCCCTAGTGACGTCACGGGGCGGGCCCTAGTGACGTCATGGGGCGGCCCCTAGTGACGTCATGGGGCGGGCCCTAGTGACATCACGGGGCGGGCCCTAGTGACATCATTAAACATGATACATTGTATCAACCATAGTTGCTTGGAGCATACCATTCAAAAAAAAATTATCTGGAGATTAAAATAGAAATCTTACCTAAAATAGGGTGTTCCTAGGTCCATCTGAAGTGACAAGGTCATTCTTTCTCACAAGCTGAGGGTGATGCAAAATGGAAATGGACTGCCTTCAAGTTGATCCCAGATAGGGTCTTCATGGTAAGCAGTATTCAGACAGAGGTTTACTATTGCCTTCCTCTGAGTCTGACAGGCAGTGACTGGCCCAAGGTCACCCAGGGAGTTTCATGGCTGTGTGGGGATTCAAACCCTGGTCTGCCAGGTCACAGTTCAATGCCTTTAGGGAACATTTAATCTAGCTTACTTGCTTCTGGCAAGAAGGGTTTACGTGCCCTCAGGCCAGGCCATTATTGGAAGAAAGGAGCTTAGTGTTGCAGAGATGTTAGATGGGAGCACAGATGGATGCCCCTGAAGGCAGCAACTGTAAACATGCTTATTAAGGAACTAAGCCCCATAGAACTCAATAGGACTTACTTCTGAGTAGGTATGGTTGCAGCCATGTTAAACAAATTAAACCAGAACTATCACTAGAAGCTAAAATGATGAAACTGAGGTTATCATACTTTGGACACATAATGAGAAGACATGATTCACTAGAAAAGATAATAATGCTTGGAAAAACAGAAGGGAGTAGAAAAAGAGGAAGGCCAAACAAGAGATGGATTGATTGCATCAAGGAAGCCACAGACCTGAACTTACAAGATCTGAACAGGGTGGTTCATGACAGATGCTCTTGGAGGTCACTGATTCATAGGGTTGTCATAAGTCATAGTCGACTTGGAGGCACATAACAACAACAACAGGCTTCAATCCTAAATACATATAGTAGGTTGTATATGCCCCGCCCTATGGAAACAGTGGGACTTATGAGTAAACATTCATAGGATTGTGCTGTTAAGTATTGAAGTTACAGCTATTTTTGTTAACCTTTTAAACCTCAATCAGCCTTTTTACTTTGAGCTTTTCATTGCATAAATTATTCTAGACATTAACATTTCATAATGAAGTTTTGCTTTGCATATAGCTTACAGATTTCTGGTTAGTCATGCAATCATTCCAGAGTCTTTTAGATATTGAATAAATCTGTTGCTGTGTCTTAATAAGGCAGTACATACAGAATTAATTCTGCTGCAATCAGCGAGGAGCTGGGTTGCACTCATGGTGCGACCACATTCAGTGAAATCAGTGATAATGTAGGTTGCTGTCCTATGCATATTTAGGACTGGGAATAAATATTGTTAGTGGGTTAGACTTCCGGGTAAACGTACATGGAATCAAACTGTTAATTTCATAAAAAAGAAAGCAAAGCTAGTTTAAGGGCAGATGTACTGGCTGTTACAGATGCCATATTAAATACCACAGGGACTTTCAAAATTGCCCAGAAGGGCAAATTCCAGCAGACATAGTTTCTCACAACATTACAACCTTCCAGAAATTGTAAACTATTGTTAATTAAAAGGCATATAGGAAGTTGCTTTGCATTAAGCCAGGCCATTGGTCCAACTAGCTGAGTATTGTTTTGCAGGATTTCAGACTGGGGTCTTTCCCAGCCTGACTTGGAGATGCCAGGGCTTGCACCCAGAACGTTTCCTGTTCAAAGCATGTGGTATACCACTGAGCCCTTCCTTCAGGAATTTGCTTTTTTAAATCTGGCAATGTTATAATGCAGGGTGGGGAAACCTATGGCACCCAGATGTTGGACTACAACTCCATTCATTCCTGACCATTGGCTATGCTTGCTGGGACTGACAGGAGTTAGAGCAGCCTTTCCCAACCAGTGTACCTCCAGATGTTGTTGGACCACAACTCCCATCAGCCTCAGACAGCATTGCCAATGGTCAGGAAAGGTGGGGATTGTGGTCCAACAACATCTGGAGGCACACTGGTTGGGAAAGGCTGAGTTAGAGTCTAACAACATCTGGAGGGCCATGGTTCCCCAGACCTGCTGTAGTGGCTGGTGGATCTTGAACTGTAGTGTATGTGGCAACTGGATATTTGCAGGATCAGAGCCCTCTGATAATCAGTTTATTGACCCAATGGGAGTTTCCACCCACAGCTCCCATCATGTATCAGCTGACAATTTTAATCAGGTGTGTGGAACCTTTGGCCCACCAGATGTTGCTGAACTACAACTCCCATCATCCCCAGCAAGCATTGTTAATAGCTAGGTAGGGATTATGGGAGTTGTAGTTCAACAACAACTAAAGGGCCACAGGTTCCCCACAGCTGCTTTTATCTAACTAGAGTCATTTATTGATTAGCCAGAAGACAACATGATTCAGATTATGTTGCATTGTGACTGAGCTGGGACACAATGGATCATCTGTAACCATTAGAAACAACAAGCTGACATGACAGCCCTTAACATGACTATATCTTCACTAAACTAACATTACAAAGTTCCCAACAGTTTGTAAGCTGCAGTCATAAACTGTAAAATAGCTGAAACTATGTCAACATCTATGTTCAGCAGGCACTTTGAGATAAAATAATTACAGTTGAACCTTCTATATTGTGCAGTAATTTTCAAGCAGTTTCTTTATTTACAAGCTAAAGGAAACATCAGTTCAATACTATGTTGCTCTACAGGTTTGAGTAATACTATACATACACTTCATCCCTGATAATTTCCAACAACTCTTCAGCTTGTGTTTACACATCCTTAGATTTCTGGCAAGCAATCACTTTGTAACCAGCTAGCTTATTTTATGCACAAGTTTAAAAATGTGGTTTCAAGAAACGAGCAGTCAGACTCAGTTCAGTTATTATTTCTTCACGTTCTGTTCTGTGCCTCTTGCAGCCCAGTCCCACATACATTTACTTGGGAGTAAGCGCTGAGTTTAATAGTAATTAAGCTTGTGTGTGCACAGAATTTCAGCCCAAGGACAGAAGGGACTACATATTATTTTAGCAAATGCAGGTTCCCAAACCTGTGGTAGCCAAAATAATGTAAAGTGAAAGCAGGGGAGAACTGGCATGTTATTTTACTTTATCTGGAATATTTCTGTTTCACCCCATCCCAGGCTGGTTAACAATGCAAATGTTGGAAAGGAGAGAGGAATCTTTAAACTTACCTCTCACCTGCCAATTCCCCCTCCTCATGGCTCTAGCAGCTCAGTTTACTTTCAGTTATGGAGTCCATAAAGAGTGGGAGCAATGACCCAGGCAGGGGGTATTTGTCTGCAATAGCAGAAGGTGTAGTGGGGCTGAATCTGCTCACTCCACAGCTCAGTTGCCTGCCCCCCCTCTCTCTCTCTCGGGCCTACCAAGCCTGTTTCCCCGGCGCGACGACTCCCAAGCAGAGGCCTAGCTACCAACAAGCTGGGCCGGCCTCCTCAGACAAGGCCTTCTTGCTCCAGGGGCGGCGGCTACACTTTGCTCACTTCCTGTCTCTCTAGTAGTCCCTCCCTCAATGACAAAGGGCGGGAAGGCGGCCAGTCAATCACGCATGCGTGTCAATCACGCATGCGTGCCTGAGGAAGACACTGAAAAGCCGGAGATCAATGGCTTCAAACAAACTATGGCCGGAGGCCGGAGACGGCCCCCTTTTACCGGAGACTCCAGCAGAAAACCGGAGATCTGGCAATCCTAGTAGCGACCTGATGTTATAGCAGAGGGCATGGTTTGGAATCTGAGGGCTGTAAATGCATGTCTTAGATGTACTGATTGACGATTTAGCAAATAATCAGCCCTTGTGTGTTCACAATTATATGTACCAAACCACTTTGAGAACTTAGAGTTAAGAATGGTTATTTTATCTATCCAGTTGGAATGCTGTGTTATCTGGGCACGAATTTTGGATTTATCAAGTAAAAGGGGTGATTTTACCGTAAAATGGTAATGCTTATAAATGCTAAGGGATCTCTGTTTCCAAAATCTGGACCCCATGGACTGATCGAAACAGGACTTTGCTAGAATCTTAGTAGCTGAGTTGCTTAAATTAGACCAGTATGTTAATAAGTTCTTATGAATATGGGCGCTAATTGGTAAAAGTCCACATTCAGAGCGTAAGAAGGCTGAAGGGGAGCCAGGTGGTAAACGAAGTAATTGTTTTAGAAAGTTGTTTTGGACTGTTTCAAGAGACGGGAATGCAATAGCATCCCATCCCCAAACTGCCGCTCCATATAAAATCTGGGATAGTACTTTGTACTGGTAAATTTTCAATGCAGGGACCGCTTGGAAGCCCCCCACCGTCCTGTAAAATCTAAGTAATGCTCCCACCGCCCTATTTGCTGATTGTTTAATAGTATTAAGATATCTTTTCCAGGAGAGGTTGTCTTGGAACCATATCCCCAGATAATTAAAATAGCGACATTGTTCTATAGGGAGATGTCCCATAGACCATTTGTGCTGTTTATATCTGTTTCCAAAAACCATGATTTTGGTTTTCTGACAGTTAACTTGCAAATATTCCTTTTTACAATACTGGTCCAGATTTGTCAATAATCTCCTTAGTCCAACTGGAGTAAGAGATAATAAAATCATATCATCTGCATATAAAAGAATTGTAACTTTTTTGTTTCCTATTGAAGGGGCAAAGAAGGATGAATCTTGAAGCTCTGTTACAATATCATTTAAATAAAAATTAAACAAAAAAGGAGCTAGTAGGCAGCCCTGTTTAACACCTTTATTCACCTTTATAGGATCAGTGATGGTATTTCCTGATCTTATTCTTATAGTATTATTAGAGTATAAAACCCTAATTAAATGTAAAAGGCATTTGTCGATGTTAGTACATGCCAGTTTGGACCATAAACGCTCTCTATCAATCGAATCAAAGGCTGCCGCCAAGTCGATAAAGGCGGCATAAAGATGTTTTGTAGGTCCATTTATCGATTGTCTAGCTAGAAAATATAAGGTAAAGCAATGGTCTATTGTGCTTTGTCCTTTTCTAAACCCCGCTTGTTCCGGATGGATAATCATGTTCTCAGTTTCCCAATCCTGTAATTTAAGTAAAAGAAATTTACTATAAAGCTTCGCTCCTACATCTATAAGACTAATTGGGCGGTAATTCACAGGATCTTGTCTTCGTCCCTTTTTAAAAATAGGAATAACTATGTTCTGCCTCCAGCCCTCTGGTATTATACCTGTATTATTTATCCGGGTAAAGAGTTTAGCTAAAATCGGAGCCCACCAGTCCGGAAAATCAATAAACAGTTCAGGTGGGCTCATATCTTCCCCGGGGGCCTTGCCCTTTCTCAGAGAAGAAATTAGCATTTGAATTTGTGCTACCGTAACCGGGGACCAGGAACAGAATTTTGCCTCATTAAATACCGGTAATGTATCATCCAATACAAATGGGGAAAAGTAAAGTTTATTAAAATGGGCTCACCACACTGGGGGGAAATTTGGTCAGTTGTGGTTTGGCTACTAGATCTATATCCACCCATAACTATTTCCCAGAACAAGCGATCATTTCCATCCCGCTGGGCTTGGATAAGCTGTTGCCATTGTTTATTCGTGAATAGAGTCTTTTTTTTGTCTTAATAGTATCTTATAGGAGGAGCGTAAAAAAACTAGGTGTTCCCGCGTGTAAATAGATGGTTCCCTTATAAACCTACGTGCAAAGTATGTTAAGTTATGTTTAGCCATTTTACAGTCCCTGTCAAACCACCTCTTTTCCAAAGGACAAAAAGTTTTAGAATGACCTTTTGTTATCATGAGAGGTTTAAGATGAAAAATAATATTTTGATAGGAAGCAAGTATGTCAACCTCTGAGTTCATAATTTCATCTCTAAGAAAAAGCATAGGATCACTATTCAAGGATTGAGCAATGGATAAATTTAAAGCTATGGACCAACGTAGTCTACGTTCGACTATTTGTACATCCTCCAGATTTGTGGGATTAGCAGATGGTGAATGGTTTCGTAAACTAAGTATCATCCAGATGGGGAAATGATAACTTTCTACTCTATCAAGAATTTGGAACGTATAAACCTCTGGAAGTAAAGATCTTGAAACAAAAATATAATCTATTACAGAGGCCCCAACCGAGGAGACATATGTATAGGCACCGTTAGTCAGATCTAATGGGGAGCCATGTAGACATTCCAGTTGGTATAATTGAGTAAGTTCTGCCAATTTTTTCCCTTGTTTGTTTACAAACTGATCTTTCAAATATCTGGGAATTTTAGGGAAGTCAAAATCTGGGCCCTGGTTCATGGACTGCCCATCATTGTCCGCTGACCCTAATCTGGCATTAAAATCTCCAGAAAGTAAAATTTTAGAAGAGGGAAATTGGTGTACAACAAAGAATAGAAATTCAGAAAGACAAGCCCAGATGCAGCCTGGAGTAGAACTTCTAGCCACATCTGGGGGTATATATGCATTTATAATTATAAGGTCGCCTATAGGAGGGCCGGTTATCCTTACACACTGGACAAACTGGTCACAATTAGGGGAAATAATTTGAGTAGTAACTGCCAAGTCATCTGATACAAAGATACAAAGACCCCCACTGCCCCTGCCTTTATTATTAAGTCTTTTCGCTGGTAGGGTAAACGCTTGGTAGCCGTTTAGCTGCATTGGGACATCTGGCAGTGTCCAGGTTTCTTGAAGCCATATAATTTTAAAATCCATAAAAAAAGTTAAGAAATTTTCATCTTTGTATTTGTTTAACTAGCCCCTTATATTCCAAGAAAGAATCGGGTGATATCCCGTTGAGCCCCTCATAATTGGGGGGGAGACTCGATTATTATTTGGTGTAAGAGGTAATGTTGTAGAAATTGAGTTCTCACATTGTGATGACGGCTGTAAAGTTGTCATCGGAAATGGCCAGGATTGATTTTGAACCTGTGAAAATTGATATTTGGACTTGGGATTCATCTCCATACTATCTTCAGCCGGTATAGACGTGTCCTTCTCTGTGCGGTCATGGATCGTTGATAGGCGAAGAATTAAATTCACAAGCCTATCTAGGATTTCATCCCTTTCAGTCTTAGGTAGATTGCCAAAGGAATGGAACAACTCTTGTTCCTCTGCTTCTATAATAGCATCTGTAGACTCCTCTTGAAGATTTATCTTATTTTCCTTATTTGGCTCTGTAAGAGGGGACAAAGTGGTAATATGATTTGTGTGTTCTTGCTTTGCCATCAGGTCACTTACTTTAGATGTTCCTTTTAACGTAGTTGCCATGAGAATGGAAAAAAAATCCGATGTAAGAAGACTAGGACATGATCTCTTATTCTTGTCTGATGCCACAGATTCCAGGACATCTTTAACTTCGTCCACCCTGTTCTTTTCCTCATCAGAGTCCAGGTCAATTAAAAGGTCAAAAGGGGTATTATCTTTGGTGTGAAGGTTAGCAGAGTCAAAGAATATTCCTCTTGGAGGAGCTATGTTCTCAAAGAATCTTAGAGTTGATAAGCCCAGATTTATCAGGGCATCTTTGTTAGTCAATAAATAGTTGACAGCCTCATGGGAGGTAAAGGTGACCACCGCTCGGGCAGTTCTGTTGTTATAATAAATGTACTCTATATGTTCGATGTCCCCCACATTTAGAGACGTTGTTAATCCTTTTCTTATGAGGTCAATGAAATGGCGTTTTCTAAGATCGACAGTTATGTAACCCCAGCATTTGGGATAGTTTTCAAACTCCAATTTGTATCTATTTAGTACTAAGTTCCAACATGAGAATGAGTCTGATGATCCGTTGTTCTTTTGTGGATGTAATCCTTCTAAGACATCTTGCCAAGGGTCCTGATGAGGCTGAGGGCAAACAGTACCCTTGATGAAAGAAGGATCATTATCGTTCTTAGAAGGTAAATCTGGAGGCAACTTGTCCTTGTCTCTTATAGATGTATGTTTGCAATCCACTTGATTTTTCTTTCTTGAGGGTGGGGGTAATTTTTTTCCCTTAGGATCTGGCATTGAATCCAATAAACTGAAAAGTTTTTTAAAATTCATTTTGTTTCTTCAGGTTATTTTATATGATTTTTGATTTTTAGTCTTTTATCTACAAGATGATAAAAATGTTCTTTTTTTCCGTTTCACTTTTCCTTTAACTAATTGAGTAGTTGAAACAGATTTCACTGGAACTGCAGAAATGGATGAATTGGCATTGGTAGTATTCATGTGAAAAACTTGTTGTTTTTGTTGTAAGGAAGTTAGTGTTAACAGGAGCGAGTTACATTCTTTTAGATATGTTTTAACATGAATCAGTTCATTTGACAACATAAACATCCAGCCTTTTAGAGTTATGCTACGACCAGGAAGATCATCTGAAGAGATGTGGGAAAGATTATTGTCCAAGGCGGAATTTTCTACTTGGTTGTGTAGACCGATGTAAGGGAATTCCAACATGCTGTCTTGCAAGATATAATCATTCGGAATGATCGTATTTTCACAAGGAGAATTAGGCATCTCATAAGGAGATTTGTTGTTGTTCCTAGTATTAAGTTCTTGTGAAGGTTATAAGCCCTATTCAGAGTTTACATTTTATTGATTGAATATGGATCAATATTGATTTTATTCTGTAAACCATCTAGCTGTTTTATATCAAAGGTGCATACATGTTTTAATCAATAAGTCATTCAATTCCCTGTAGACACCATAAGTGATGAGTGATTATTTTCCCTAAGATGGCAATATTCCACACATTCCTATACCAAGTTTCACTATCAAACTGTGTAATATACAAACTATGGTTTCCATCTTTGGGCAATAGTTTGTCTTAAGGATCCAGTAAAAATATGACAACGTCCTTGGATTTGACTATTATGTTTTCCTGTTCAAATATGAAAAAATGGAAATGGACTGCCTTCAAGTTGATTCCGACTTATGGTGACCCTGTGAATAGGGTTTTCATGATGAGTGGTATTCAGAGGTGGTTTTACCATTGCCTTCCTCTGAGGTTGAGAGGCAGTGACTGGCCCAAGGTCACCCAGTGAGCTTCATGGCTGTGTGGGGATTTGAACCCTGGTCTCCCAGGTCGTAGTCCAACACCTTAACCTATTGTGGAGTGCATTGTAAAGGTTCCTGAATAATATTACAGATTTCCTTCTATGCTTCCTCCCAGAATTGCTTTACTTTAAGCCACTCCCACCAAAGGTGGTGATATATACCCCTAGCACCACATCCACATCAACAGGTTGGTGCTATGTTCACTGTCACGTGTGATTATTGTACTGGAATTCTGTACCATCTATGGTATATTTTTAAAGTATTTCTTCTTATGTAGGCAAACACAAAGACAAAAGGGGTCTGATTTAAAATTTATGCCTGTATTTTAATCCAGTGGTTTTTAAACATGCCAAATCATATTACATAACTGACAGAGCTGAAATACATCTTAGTAGGTGCCAGTATTTGTGAGTCCCCTTCCCCCTCCACCTGGCTTTCTATTCTTTTCATAGCCAATCTGGCTTTTGTTGTTATTGTTGTTTTTAAAGAAAATGATTTAATATACCCTGCCATTTTTTAATCCAACTTGGAGGGAGGGAGATGTGGAGTACTTGAAATAGCAACAAGAATCTGGGAATAATCTTCATTTGTACTGTAACTATTCCACCCAGGATTGATCAGAGTTTCTCAACGCGATAGCACAGGTATTATTTAACATCCTTGAACAGAGGATCGGAAATGAATTGCCCTGCCACCTGTGCAGCTGTGGGCAAGCTGCAGAGTCCTGAAGAGCCCAGTTGCCCCCCAGCTGGCAGTTGTGGACAAGGAAGGGGCTGGCTTGTGCAGCTATGGCAAGCTGAGCAGGCCCTAGCCAGCTGGAGAGGACTAGCCTCAGAGGGAGGGAATGGGAAACCCCCTCTGAATACCGCTTACCATGAACACGCTATTCATAGGGTCGCCATAAGTTGGGATCGACTTAAAGGCAGTCCATTTCCATTTTTCTATTTCTCATTATTAAAAAACAAAATTTTAGATTTTTATATTTTTAAAAATTAATATGCAGTATCGTTTAACTTTCTTGAGCAGAGGACAAGAAATACGCTCTGCAGGTGAGGGCCTCCTGCATATATCATCTTACCAGGAGGTCTGTTCTGCACAACATAGGAAATTGACCTTTAGTCTAGTGGCACTTACCCTTTGGAATTCCTTTGGAATTCACTCCCCTTAAATATCAAACAGGTGCCATCTCTGTTATCTTTTCAGCGCCTACTGAAGACCTTCCTCTTTCAACAAGCCTTTTAAGTGGAGACATTATCCCAATTTGTTTCTGTTGGATTTGCTTTATAAGATGCCAGTGTGATGTAGTGGTTAAGGAGTTGGACTACGACCTGGGAGACTAGGGTTTGAATCCCTACACAGCCATGAAGCTCACTGGGTGACCTTGGGCCATTCCCTGCCTCTCAGCCTCTGAGGAAGGCAGTGGTAAGTCACCTCTGAATACCGCTTACCCATGTGCTTTTAAATTGTTCTTTTATATGGGGATTAATTGCAGGGCAACAAAAATGGACTTTATGTGCCCTAATGGTAGCTAAGATACGTACAAACACCAACCAGCTATTTTGCAATGACCTAAACACCTTTGCTATGTTTGATCGTTCCATCTCTAAACACCAGCTTTGGATACATATTTGGATGGCATATATGGATCTATGTGTGTAAGGGGTTGTTTTTCCTTTTCTCATTCTTTTTTTCTTAATGAAAATGCAATTAAAAATCACTTTTAAACTCACTCTATTTAGCATTTCACTATAGATATCCAATATTTGTTGTAAGCTCAGTGGCGATAAACATTGTTCTATATCCTCCAATATTGGTTTCAGAGATCCATACAAAGCACCATAAATATCTGCAAATAAAGCATTGCTTTATTTCTGAATGTATGTGATGTTTCCATCTTGAGTGCTTAAAGAATAAATTCTTGCCATATTTTGTTTCTTGCGCATTTGCTAATAATCTAGAATTTCTGTTTCCTGGTTCATAATACTCTGTTTAAGAAACAATAACAGGTGGTACAGAAAAGCTTAAATTTAAATAAATAAATATACATTTCATCTCACCATAATGGGGAAGTTTGTGACTAGGAGACCAGCTCAGTCATGTGTTTCTGGTGCTCAGTGTTGATGGGCAACTTCAAGGTCCAACAGAGACAGAAGAGGATATGTGGAGAGTCCAACTGCAGCTAAGAAGACTTGATCTCTCTAAGGGCACCACAAAGGAACCACTAGATACCACTAGGTAAGGAGGAGACTTCTGCCTCAACCATATGGAGCAAGAAGGTTCACTTCAGCAAGGAGCTTCACAAATTGGATTTGCCTCAGATATGTGCAAAAATTTGGTCTCACTACTATATTTGATTGTGCAGTCATAACAACGGATTGCAGTTTGCAAAAGGGGGAAAGAAATACCTGCCATGGCTGTAGCCTTTGATGTTTCAGTCTGTCTCCTCCATGCACCATCAGCATCCCTTTTGATCTAGATGAATAAGCAGCATTTAAGGCATGTGCCACAACTTGGACACTGAAGTAAGTGCTGTAGCTGTCTTGAGACAAAGCTCTCTCCAGCTCTTCCTGGGGCAGAATCTCCAGATTTTCCCTCTCTGTGCATTTTGTCCAACTTTTTACAGCCGACACATGCTTTGAATATGAACAATGAAATGCTTCCTTCCAAAACTGATAAAGAATATGGGAATTTGGTTCATAGTAGACATGTCTGGTCTGTTTTTGTGTCTTCATTACAAAGGATAAAGAGCCATGGATGTACTGGAAGAGGGCAGGTTTAAAAGACAAGTTCATGTTGATGTCGTGAAAAGCTGTTGAAATCCAGAATTTTGGCCCAAATTCTTCCTCAAGAATCCTTTGTAACAACATGATTTGAAGCCATCCTACCTGGGTGTGTTCATAGTAAACAAATACATTCACATGTTTTGATATGAGAAATGGTTGACCTGGGTTGAGCATTCGATCTGGATCATTTTGATAAACTCTTATTGAAAGGGCAACACAAATTCCACTGTCCATCATCAGCGTTGTCAATGCACTCACAAACCTTTCTCCATTATCATTGTCTGGAGCAAAGAGGCCGATCCACGTCCATCCAAAATACTGGAGCAACTTGACAATCCCTGTGTACTGAGTTTCTTCTTTGGGGACCATCCGGTACAGAAAAGGGAACTGGGTTTTATCATCAAGAACCTGAGCAATAGCTCCATGACTGATCTAGTAAGGAAAGGAAGAGATTAGTATTTTGTTTTGCTTTCAGGATAAGGAGCAGGCATTTATTAACCTAAAATGATATCACAAAAATT
Source organism: Rhineura floridana (assembly GCF_030035675.1). Taxonomy (NCBI): domain Eukaryota; kingdom Metazoa; phylum Chordata; class Lepidosauria; order Squamata; family Rhineuridae; genus Rhineura; species Rhineura floridana. Next base: position 219,216,478 of record NC_084482.1, on the reverse strand, counting down.
GTGTTGCCTGGGACTCATGCGAAGTTTAGTCGAAAACATCTAGAACATGCCAAGTTGGTGAAGGTTAGGTTTTGAAGAAAGCATCCTGTACCAAGTCTTACACTATAGCTCAGGCTTTTCTCACTTTTTGATGTCCCCTTTTGTTTATCCTGGAGAGAAAGGTGGATTTTAAAGAGTTGAATTACTCCTTTCCCCCTCTATGCCCCCTCTCATACCTGTGGGGTTTTGTAGATGCTTGACATGGTTGAAATCTCTTTCAGAATTGCAGAATCAGCCCCTTCGAGGACAGCCAGCAGGTTATTCCTTTGTCTGCACTTATAGTTTGGAATATTACTTTCCCCGCCCGCAAGCAGGTCTAACATGGCATCATAAGTAATCCGTGCATTAAAATAGTTCTCATAGAGGTTGTATCCCAGTGTGATGTTGGGTAACAGCCTGGGATCCTGGTTAGTCTCCTGGATGGCAAACAAGAAGGACATGATGTGCCAGTACAGCCTAGACGACACGCTGTAATGAATAAACCAAATAAACTGCGTCAAACAAACTATCCTCCATTTAAGGAGAACAACATCTCACATCCTTTTATAAATCTAAAGGCCGTTCCAGGCAATACAAATACCACAATGGCTGACACCCAAATGATGGGCTGTACATTTGTAGTTGGGAGAGGAGGTGACAAATATATATGCTTTTGCAAGGTGAAAATTCATTTCCCACAAGAATAAATAAGGGGAGATTCACGCGCCATCTCAAAAGAGAAGGACACAGTATTCAATGAACAAAACTGAATAAAAAACAGATATTTTAGAACCTTTGTGAAATAACGGAGAGTTCAGTCTATATTTTACAAGGCCTCTTGAATCAGTAGGACTTAAATTTCAGCAGCCATGGCTAGGCCATAAGCCTGATCCAACAGGCTCTTCTTATGTTCTTAATAAAGGAGACTTGCCTTGTCTTTTTTATTGTTTTTGTCCCTGAGGGAGAATATCACAATCCCCAATATCTTTGAAATGGCAAGGCCAGACTTGGCATACTAATGCTCTCGATACCTTCCAGGTTACTTCAGAATGGGGAATGCAAAAACAGCAACAGCAATACACCCTCAATATAAAAGGAAAATATATTTGTAACTAACTCCCTGATTCATGCACTAGTGGACACCACCCTGAGCACTCGCCCTCCCCTCCCCTCTCCCCAAATGTTCAATTCCACAATCGATGTGGTTCTTCTTACTAAACAATTGATGTAATCAGAACATATCAGGTCACACTTGCTAGGGAACCAGTCCCTTCAAGATATTAGGCAGTTATGCTGGGGAAAGAGGAAGCTGTGCATTGGCATTTGTGTTGAGGCCATCAAGAAAGAACCACCAGTGTTGAGAATGGCCTGGAATGATGGGAGATGTAGTCCTGCAACAGCCGGGGAATTACAGGATTCCCACCCTGAAACAGGCTATTTCCCTGTTAAATTAGAACCATTGGAGTAGGGGTGAAGAAACAAGACATCCATCTGTCCATAATTACTTACCTCTTAAGACTGGTTGATGGTGTCTGGGTAAAGGGGTATGGTTGTTGGCCAGAAGAATAGCTTGGAGAGATGATCCCGCCAATGAGGAAGTCTCCAGGCCGGTAATATTTCTGTGCATCATTTTCTTCCCTGATCAGATTCAAGGGGCATTTTGCCTTCAGCACCCCACAGATTCCATGGGGTATTATCAGCAGAAGCAGCAACAGAAGCAGCAGGGATCTCATGCCGGCTCTGCCTCCTCTACCTCTCTTGTGAGGGCACCTCTCCGCTCCAGAGCCAGCTAAGCAGAAGAAGGCAAAAACTCCTACAAGGCCAAACCTGCAGCAGATTTACCAATATGGGGAGTGTTCAGCTATGGCCACAGAGGCATTAATCTCATGCAAGCATATCACCCAGCTTCTCCTGTTCTAAATTTTCACTCAGTTTGTCTCTGACACAGGAGATATTCTGTGCACCTTCCCCCCCCCTCAGGTCCAGTGAAATAAATGAATTCAATGATGTTTTGGCAATCTCCAGAAATATCTCTTGAGCTTTGGTGAGACTAAATAACTATGATTTTGACAATTAGAAGGGGAATAAGTCTGATCTCCACAACATTCTGGAATCTCTTCGTGGCTCCGGGGTAGGTGTAGAACTGAGGAAAAACATGTTTGTTGAAAACCACAGATGTGGCTCCAAAGTTTGATATGGGTCAAAGGATGATGAGTTTGGCCTGAACTTTGCTGACAAGAGCATTAGAAGAGCCTTGCAACTAGGGATGTACGTTACTTGCTGTGCCGGTACCATTCCTGTTAGTTCATTTTCCGTTATCTTCTGCTTTTACCATTTTGACCTTTTCCATTGCCGAGAAAACAAAAACAAGCAAAAAACTAACATTATTGTTTTCATTCTTTGTACTGATGGTCTGTGGTTTATTTTTTAAAAAAATCAAATGTAAATGAAGCAGGTAATTGTCCGTCATGTTGGTGTTTTGCCTCAAGCTAACTGTCTCAGGACAGTCAACTAAACCTTCCAATCTGATTTTTTTACAGTATTTTCTCTTGATTTTTATTTATTTTATTTATATATACATTTTGATGGGACTGTAGGTGTGATTAAATGTTACATAGTTTTGTATGTGATTCGGAGTTTTGTTCATAAACATTGTGTGAACTTTGTGTAAAGTTATATGTGATGAAAATTAATACTTTGAAACATAACTAAATCTCCCCTGCCCAGTACTTAGCTTGTGCGGTTGAATTTAATTTCTGCTGTATGAAGTAAATAAATAAGTTTTGAAAGTTGAAACCTGAACCACTGCTGAATTCTTGTCCTTACATTTAGTTTGTTTGAGGTTCATCAACCAAAAATTTATAGATAGAGCAGGTGACCCTGTTGAAGCCCTTGTCACGCTGTGGAACAGCGAGGCACATTGGGCTCTTGACACGGTTGCCCCCGAGCACCCTCTGCAGCATTGTGGAGCCCGGCTTGCACCTTGGTACACCAGTGAGCTAAGGGCAATGAAACAGGCTGGACGACGGGTAGAGCATAAGTGGCGGAAGATGTGCTGTGAAGCTGATCGGGCATGAGTAAAACATCATAACCTTGCCTAATGTGTGGCGGTGAGGGCAGCGAAGAAGGCCCACTTCTCTGCCTCCATAGCATCCTCAAGTAGCCATCCAGTGGAGCTTTTCTGTATTCTCAGGGGTCTGTTGACATCAACTCCAGGAAATGGAGTCTTAGACCCTTCGGAGACCCACTGTGAATTGTTTGCAAGGCACTTTGAGGGTAAAGTTGCTCATCTCCGTAGCAATCTTGATGCCTCATCCACATCTACTGTAGTCCCCAATGAGGTGTTCAGTGCAACATCTGCTGCAACTTCTTGGGAACGCTTTCAGTTGATGCGGCCTGATGACATGGACAAGGTGCTTGCAATGATACGACCAGCAATGTGTCCTCTTGACCCTTGCCCTTCTTGGCTTATTAAAGCTTGCGGAGGGGGTCTGACCGAGTGGATCCAGGGTGTGGACAATGCATCATTGTGGGAGGGAGTGGTTCCAGCTGCCTTGAAAGAGGCGGTGATCCGACCACTCCTGAAAATGCCCACCCTGGACCCACTGGTTTGTGACAACTACCAACCGGTTGCAAACACCCCCTTCTTAGGTTAGGTGATTGAGAGATTTGTGGCACAGCAACTGCAAGCACTCTTGGATGAAACAGATTATCTATCAGGAAAAGGACAGGGGGAGAGAGACCCTGTTATATCTACTTGATCTCTCAGTGGTTTTTGATACCATTGACCATGACATCCTTCTGGGCCCACTTGGCGAGGTGGTTATTGGAGGCATTGTTTTACAGTGGTTCTGATCCTATCTCCAGGGTCGCTCTCAGAGAATAGCATTGGGTGACTGTCTTTCAGCCCCCTGGCAGCTGTGCTGTGGGATGCTGCAGGGTACCATCTTGTCCCCCATGCTGTTTAACATCAGCAGTATGCTGATGATACCCAGCTCTATTTCTCCGTAACATCTGAATTGGGAGAGGCCGTGTAAGCCCTGGACCGTTGCCTGGACTCGGTGGTGAGCTGGATGAGAGCCAATAAACTGAGTCTGAATGCTAGCAAGACAGAGGCGCTGTGGGTTGGTGGTTCCTGAGTTTGGATAATTGGTCAGGTGGCTGCTTTGAACAGGGTTGTACTCCCTTTGAAAGAGCAGGTCCGTAGCCTGGGGGTGCTCCTGGATCCACCTTTGTCGCTAGAGGCTCACGTGACCTCAGTGGCCAGGACTGCCTTTTACCAGCTTTGGCTGGTGAGACAGCTGCAGCCATGAGATAGCCTGACCACACACTGGTAACCTCTAGGCTAGATTATTGTAATGCACAGCACCTACCCTGTGGAATTCCCTGCCTTCGAATATTAGACAGGCACCATCTTTGCTATCTTTTTGGTGCCTTTTGAAGACTTTCCTCTTTCAACAAGCCTTTTAAGTTGAGACCTATCCCAGTCTGTGTCTGTGTTAGAATTGCTTAATATGTTTTTAATAATGTTTTTAACCCTTTTTTAAAGTTGTTTTTTTTCATTAATTTTTATTCAAAGTTTTAAAGACAAAAAACAAAACAAAACAAAAATTATTAAACAATAAAATAAAATGTTGACTTCCGATTTATTGCAGATCAGCTATAAGTCTACAATATTTAACAATCCTGTCTCTTAAATTATGTTATAAAATCACTTTCCTCCAGTAGCTATCTTAACTAATCATCAAATCTCATAAACATTACTTTATTCTTCCCACAAAAAGTCAAAGAGAGATTTCAATTCCTTGGAAGATATATCTTTCAATTTTTCTCCAGATAAACATGTCGACCAATCCATCTCATTCAAATCCACTAGGTCCAATAATTTCAATAGCCATTTTTCCATTATCAATATTAATTCCATCTTCCATCTTCAATAATCCTATTAAGTCCAATAATTTCAGTAACCATTCTTCCATTATCGATAATCCTATTAAGTCCAATAATTTCTTTTTTTTTTACAATAATTTTTATTCAAATTTTCATAAAACATAGAAAACAAAATCATAAAACATTCAAAGACAAAAAACAAAACAAAACAAAAATGATTAAACAAAAAAAATAAAATGTTGACTTCCCATTTGTCACATATCAAATCAGTTATAGATCTACAATATATAACAATCCTGTCTCTTAAATCATATTATAAAATCACTTTCCTCCAGTAGTTATCTTAATTAATCATCAAATCTCATAAACATTACTTTATTCTTTCCACAAAAAGTCAAAGAGAGGTTTCAATTCTTTAAGAAATATATCTATCAATTTTTCTCCAAATAAACATGTCAATTAATCCATCTCGTTAATAATTATAATAATCTTATTGTCATAACCATAGTCCAAATAAACATTTCGATTAATCCATCTCATCAGAATCTGTTAGGTCCAATAATTTCAATAGCCATTATTCCATTATCCCTATTAGTTCCATCTTCCATCTTCAATAGTCCTGTTAAGTCCAGTAATTTCAGTGTCCAATCTTCCATTATCAGTATTCCATAATAATCTTGCTGTTGTAACCATAGTCATATAATAAGAGTCTGATGGGAATTTCCTCTATCCCAAATATTTTCTTGCCATCCATTCTGAATAAGTTGCTGAAATACTGTTGTAAAGTCATATCTGTGTTCTTCTTTTTTACAAAATGCACTGGCTCATCTCTTAAGAGTTTTTCCATTGTCACATGGCTGCAGTTAATTCCATAGATTTTCTCTATATCAAGCTCCATCACATCATTCCAGTCCAGAAGATTATCCAAGCCATTGATAACTTTATCTCTAATATCTTCATTAATTTCTTCAGAGATAACGTTAAATTCCAAACAGTAGATTTTATTTCTAATATCCATAAACTCCAGATCTTTTTCCAATTCCACATTTGTTCCAATCTCCAGGGCTTGTATCTTCCCTTTATTTTTTCTTTTCTCATCTCTGATCTCATTCTCCTCTCTCACAGGATCCCCTATTTCTTTAAGCTCCTGCGTCATTTTGCTCAGTTCAATTTTCAGCTCCTTACTGCCCTGTCGCAGGGTTTGTTTCGTTATCTCAATCTCATCCATTATTTTCTGAAACATAGTTACTTCCAGATTCTCAGCCACTTTCTTGATTGCCATTTTTAAAACCACGAAAACAAAGCAAAACAAAAATAAAGAAGAACCACTTCTTATTTCAGCAACAATTGGGTTAATATTCCAGGCTTGATGACATCACAGTATAAACAGAGCAACCTGCCTTATCTCTCTATGTTCAAGAATGCAAAACAAATTTAGTTCCCAGCATCAAAACAGTTAGTGGCGTCGTGAAGAAGCAGATTCGTCAAAATAAGATAGACCAAAAAAGAGAATAGTCCCAGACAATATAATATTCCTCGGAGTAGAAATCAGGAATAGAAATCCCTCTTCTGTTTATTATCTTTAGAATGCACTTCCAGGACAGCTTTTTGCGACAGAAACAGAGATAAGCTGTTAATTTCGTGAATAACAGAAAAGAGTTATATCTCACCCAGAAGTTGTCCAAAGCCGATCAATCTGACAAATCTCCTTTTGCTGTAACAATTTAAACCAAGTAAAAAAAAATAATAGAAAGAAGGGTGCTTGCCTGTTAGTCCGTTCTCTCTTTAAAGAAAAGATAAATGTATCGCTTAAGCAGATAGAGCTTGTTAGAAAGTCCGTCCGGCATTGTTGGCTGGACCTTATCTCATAAATTAATGAAATCCAGTCCTCCCAACAAAAACAGGCTTTTGAGGTTGATCTCTACGTTTCTCCCTGCCCGGGAGAAATTTCATCAGTCAAAAAAAAAAATGTTCTGACTGATTTATATCTGAATAAGCTTCTTTTGAGGTGGGAGCCCATCCCAAAAGCAGGCACAAGCGAAGTCACCCTTCCCGGAAGTTAAGTCCAATAATTTCAATAGCCATTCTTCCATTATCAGTATCCCATAATAATCTTGTTATCATAGCCATAGTCCAAATAAAATCCATCTCGTCAAACCAGTTTGATCCAATGATTTCAATAGCCATTCTTCCAATATCAATATTGATTCCGTCTTCCATCTTCAATAGTCTTGTTCAGTCCAGTATTTTCAGTATCCATTCTTCCATTACCAGTATCCCATATTAATCTTGCTGTCATAGCCATAGTCATATAATAAAAGTCTGATGGGAATCTCCCTCATCACAAATCTTTTCTTGCCATCAATTCTGAATATGTTGCTGAGATATTGTTGTAAAGTCACATCTCTACTCTTCTTTTTTACAAAATGCACTGGCTCATCTCTTAAGAATTTTTCCATTGTCCTATATCTGTAGCCAATTCCATAGATTTTTTCTATGTCAAACTCCATCACATCATTCCAGTCCAAAAAATTATCCAAGACATTGATAACTTTATCTCTATTATCTTCATTGATTTCTTCAGAGACAACGTTAAGTTCCAAACAGTAAGCTTTGTTTCTTGTATCCATAGACTCCAGATCTTTTTCCAATTCTACATTTGTTCCAGTCTCCAGAGCCTCTCTCACAGAATCCACTATTTCTTTAAACTTCTGCATCATTTTGCTAAATTCATTTTTCATCTTCTGTCTACCCTGTCTCAGGGTTTGTTTCGTTATCTCAATCTCATCCATTATTTTCTGAAACATGATTTCTTCCATGGTCTCAGCCCCTTTCCTGATTGCCATTCTTAGAATCACAAAAACAAAAATTATTTCAGTCACAATTGGGTTAATATTCCAGGCTCAATGAAGTCACAATGTAGACAGTACAGCCTGCCTTATCTCTTATGTTGAGGAATACAAAACAAATTTAGTTCCCAGCTTCAAAAGAGTTAGTGGCGTCGTGAACAAGTAGGTTCGTCAAAATGAAATAGACCAAAAAAGAAAATAATCCCAAACATATAATGCTCCAAAGTTCATAAATCAAATTTATTTATTTTTTTCCCCTCCTCGAAATAGAAATCCCTCTTCCGTTTATATCTTCAAAATGCACTTCCAGGCCAGCTTTTTGCAATAAAAACTAAGATAGGCTTTTTCAATTTCTTTCCTCCTTAGTTTCGTGAATAAAGGAGAGAATTTTTAACTCACCCAGAAGATCTTTATAGCTGATTCAGTGACAAATCTCTTTTTGCAGCAACGATTTAAACCAAATGAAAAAAAATATATAGAAAGAAGGGTGCTTGCTTGTTTAAGTCCGTTCTTCTTTAAAGAAAAGATAAACGTGTCGTTTATTCAGCTAGAGCGTGATGGACGTCCTCCGGCATTGCTGGCTGAACCTTCTCTCATAAATTAATGAGATCCAGTCCTCCCTAACAAAAACAGGCTTTTATGGTTAATCTCTATGTTTCTCCCTTCCCGAGAGAAAATCTTCATCAGTCAAAAAGAATGTTCTGACTGATTTACGCTGAAAAAACTTCTTCTGAGACGAGAGCTCGTCTCGAAAAGCAGGCACAAGCGAAGTCACCCTTCCCGGAAGTCCTAAAGTTGTTTTTTTTAAAATGTTTTTAATGCTGTTTTGTATTAATGTATTTTAAGATCTGTTTTTATGATGTTTTAAAGTGATTTTAGCACTTTGTTTGCCCAGAGCTTGGAAGTAACTCGTTATTTTTAACAAGTTACTTGTAATTCGTTACAATTTTAAATAACGAGTGGGTAACTCCATTACATTTGGCAAGTAACGGAATGACTAGTAATTTCCCTACTTTTCAGCTGCAACTTTAACGTTTCCACGTTAGGTTGGACGTTACTTGGGGGCGGGAACAAGGGGAAGTCAGCAAGACATGTCCCTCACACTGATTGGACCTCTGCGCAGACTGTCTCTTCCCTCGTGATCTGTGTTAGGAGGCATGAGGGAAGAGGTGAATAGGCAGGGCCTGCTAGCGTCTGAGAGGAAAAAATGGACGCCGGAGGAAAAAGCCAGGGCAAGGACAATGGAGGAGAAGGCAGCAGCAGAATGGCGAAGAGCTGTGGAGGTGAGTGACGATGATTTGTGTGTGTGTGTGTGTGCCCCCCCGCTGCACCTTCTGCCCCCCCACTGCCTCTCCTTGCCTCGCTGCCGCCCCCTCCATCAATCACAAGGCACTTCTGAAACTTCGGCCTACTCAGAGCTTGGAAAAGTTACTTTTTTGAACTACAACTCCCATCAGCCCTAGGCAACATGGCCACTGGATTAGGCTGATGGGAGCTGTAGTTCAAAAAAGTAACTTTTCCAAGCTCTGGCCTACTTCTCTTCCTTCCCCCCCTTTTTGAACTCTCCCCCTTGTCCCCATGCATACCTGTGTGCTGTATTTATCCAGACAGAGCACTCCTGCCTTTTAAAATGCCAGCTAGCTTTTTATTGTATATTTATTTGAACTCTATCTTTTTTTATGTGTATTTTTGTCCTGTTTAATCACAAGACTGAATTGTATGTGGGACAAAAACTGTCTCAGTAATAATAATAATAATAATAAAAATAAAAAATCATTAGGCATATAATAAATGGCTTAAGGCTGATTTTTTTGTTCTTGGCAGAGATGAGGTGAGAAGTAGGGTCCTTGCAGCTCCTCCTCTCAGTCCCCCAGTTCTCAAACTCATGTTCTGTGAGAAAGAGAGAGATTCCCAGTCCCAGAGAGAGACAACTCCTGTAAACCCCATTCTCTCCAACAGCATCCCCAGGCAGGGTACCTGTGAAGATCACCTCTTGTTGAAAAAAATCCATTTATTGCAGCTGAATATCTGGGCAATGTAAAATTAAAACGTTTAACTGATTAATCCTCTCCCTTTCAATAAACTGATCAATTACATTTCAATTGATTTGCTTATCACCATGACTTCAAATCTATGAGAATTTCCAGAATATAATAATTAAAAGGAGTGCAAGACAATGAAGAATTCAATACAGAAGCTCTAGGGCACACAGTTAAAAAAAATCAAGGCTGATCTTTGTTATTGTTTCATGCATTCCCTGGTACAGTAACACACAAAATTACTCTAAAAACAATAAACAAGTGTCTCATATTAAAACTCATTCTTACCAATAAAAATAGGCCCCACTGATTAATCAACTCTCCTTTTAGTTAATTAATCTGCTGAAAATTAAAGCTTGTAGCCCTAGAGTTGGTTTTTTTAAAAAAAAAAAATCATTTGACCAGGAAGACAAGTACCGTTCAGTTCGCATACAGTGAATTTCAGAGTTGAGATTAATCTGTTCTCATCACAGCCCAGGCTTGTGTATTTATGTGCAAGCCCTTTCTTGATGACATTGCCATGTGGTGACCAAAGCAAGGAGGAGAGAAGTCTCAGGCTGTGTGGTGCAGTCGCTGCAACACAATTGCTGCCTAGAAAAGAATGTGCAGGTGCAAAAAGCAGAAGCGCAAGTAAGCTTCAATAGGATGAACAGTGCCAAAGCTGCACAGGCTGCAATAGGCAATGTTGAGGGGTTTCATCATTACTGCTTTTTAGGAAGTGAAGGTCAACCACTGTCAGTGCCGCCCTGGGCTCCCACTGTGAGGAAGGGCGGGATATATATAAATATAAATAAATATATATATATACAGAAAGAAAGAAAGGAGAGATGTAAAGGGGAGTATTTCTTTAGATGTTACCCTACTTTCCATTTTTGCTTTCTATTTGCTTCTAGCCCTATTCTGTCACTCTCCAGTACACATGAAGAAGGGGCAGTGAGGGCAACTCCCAAACCTGGGTGTTGCGCCTCCAAGTTAGTTACTTAGAACTAGGTATGCCTTTCCTATCTACAATGTATTTCTATAAATGAAATAGCTTTTCTTATTTTACTAAGTCTTAAGTCTCAGTGATCTCCGTGCAGGGTAAAAGCCTGCCACAAACACACACATTGGCACACACAAGCATCATAGACTGTTGACAGTCTCTGCTAATATCTATACAAATGTACATAACATGCATCACCTGAACTCACATGATCTAGAGTTACCTTAGATCTTGCAAGATTTGCAAATGAGAAGCAATAGGGTTTTATATTAGTTCTGATTGTCTATTGGGCTATCATAGGTTATATGTTTTTTTCCATTTTCTATGGCAAAAACTCCAACTTCAGTGGAATTTATGTGATCTGTTCATTTGAATTTGGCTAATGAATGCTTTATTCTTTCATCAGAACTTTATTAATAAAAAAGAAAAGGGAAAGAAAAAATACTTTACATACATCATTCAGCTGTATTGCTAATTATAGATATCGATATAAAAGATAAATGGCATTTTGTCAAAAGTATTTTTGTCTACATTTTATACCTCATCCTTGGTTTTCCAAGCTTGGCATGGAATGCTTCTCATACAAAATTAATTTGAAATGCTGCATATTTATTATCATAATCATATTCAAAATAAAAAATATATGTACCGCCTTCAAGTTGATTCCAACTTATGGTGACCCTATGAATAGGGTTTTCATGAGGTTGAGAGGCAGTGACTGGCCCAAGGTCACCCAGTGAGCTTCATGGCTATGTGGGGATTTGAACCCTAGTCTCATTTTGTTCTCACAACAACCCTGTGAGATAGTAGGTTAGACTGGCCCAGGCAGGGTTATTCAGTGAGCAAAAATGATGCAAATAGGATCTCTTTTAATTGTGCTATCGACCTGCTTACTTCCACTCTGACTGGGGCATCTTGCAGCATGGGGAAGAGATGGGGGCACATCACAGCTGAAGTTCACCCATATAGGAGCATTATCTCTTGTTTATTACAGAGACGCCTGTTGCAGGTTTTGCTGCTGAGAGCAGCAGTCAGTTAGTGCGGCCACTTGAGTCACAGCTTGTTGATCCTGAGGAGGCAGAACTAGAAAGTGAGGTTCAGAAAGGAGGCCCTGTGCACGAGGAGGAGGAGGGCATGAAGCAGTGCCAGTTGCCCACAGCCACATCTGCAGAACAGCAAGTACCATGGTTTGGCTTTGAGAAAGCTTGTACATTTGTGAGCCAGAGTGGGAAAAATGTTGTTGTACGGTGCAATTACTGCCTTCCAAGGATCAAAAATCTGAGATCAGCTGCTTCCTCCTCATCCAATGTGAAGAAACATTTTGAGGTAAGCCTTTGTCATGCTGGTCCATTGTCTATTTATGTTTAAATTGTGAAGTTCCTCTTCCATTTTTTCTTGGATTCATGCTTTCTTCTTCTTCCTCAGAGGGCACACCCTGAGAAGCTGAGAGCAATTGAAGAAGCAATAAAGGCAAGGAGACGTGGCCTTCCTGAACCAATGCATGACACCCCTCCTCCCAAAATGCTGAAGCAGCAGCAGACAACCCTTGAGAGGTGGGGATCTGGCAGGGAGCCTGTCACCCAGAGCAATCTCGACAGGAGAATCATTGATTTAAGAACATAAGAACATAAGAAGAGCCTGCTGGATCAGGCCAGTGGCCCATCTAGTCCAGCATCCTGTTCTCACAGTGGCCAACCAGGTGCCTGGGGGAAGCCCGCAAGCAGGACCCGAGTGCAAGGACACTCTCCCCTCCTGAGGCTTCCGGCAACTGGTTTTCAGAAGCATGCTGCCTCTGACTAGGGTGGCAGAGCACAGCCATCATGGCTAGTAGCCATTGATAGCCCTGTCCTCCATGAATTTGTCTAATCTTCTTTTAAAGCCGTCCAAGCTGGTGGCCATTACTGCATCTTGTGGGATCAAATTCCATAGTTTAACTATGCGCTGAGTAAAGAAGTACTTCCTTTTGTCTGTCCTGAATCTTTCAACATTCAGCTTCTTTGAATGTCCACGAGTTCTAGTATTATGAGAGAGGGAGAAGAACTTTTCTCTATCCACTTTCTCAATGCCATGCATCATTTTATACACTTCTATCATGTCTCCTCTGACCCGCCTTTTCTCTAAACTAAAAAGCCCCAAATGCTGCAACCTTTCCTCGTAAGGGAGTCGCTCCATCCCCTTGATCATTCTGGTTGCCCTCTTCTGAACCTTTTCCAACTCTATAATATCCTTTTTGAGATGAGGCGACCAGAACTGTACACAGTATTCCAAATGCGGCCGCACCATAGATTTATATAATGGCATTATGATATCGGCTGTTTTATTTTCAATACGTTTCCTAATTATCGCTAGCATGGAATTTGCCTTTTTCACAGCTGCCGCACACTGGGTCGACATTTTCATCGTGCTGTCCACTACAACCCCGAGGTCTCTCTCCTGGTCGGTCACTGCCAGTTCAGACCCCATGAGCGTATATGTGAAATTAAGATTTTTTGCTCCAATGTGCATAATTTTACACTTGTTTATATTGAATTGCATTTGCCATTTTTCCGCCCATTCACTCAGTTTGGAGAGGTCTTTTTGGAGCTCTTCGCAATCCCTTTTTGTTTTAACAACCCTGAACAATTTAGTGTCGTCAGCAAACTTGGCGACCTCACTGCTCACTCCTAATTCTAGGTCATTAATGAACAAGTTGAAAAATACAGGTCCCAATACCGATCCTTGAGGGACTCCACTTTCTACAGCCCTCCATTGGGAGAACTGTCCATTTATTCCTACTCTCGGCTTTCTGCTTCTTAACCAATTCCTTATCCACAAGAGGACCTCTCCTCTTATTCCATGACTGCTAAGCTTCCTCAGAAGCCTTTGGTGAGGTACCTTGTCAAACGCTTTTTGAAAGTCGAAGTACATTATGTCCACTGGATCACCTCTATCTATATGCTTGTTGACACTCTCAAAGAATTCTAATAGGTTACTGAGACAGGACTTTCCCTTGCAGAAGCCATGCTGGCTCTGCTTCAGCAAGGCTTGTTCTTCTATGTGCTTAGTTAATCTAGCTTTAATAATACTTTCTACCAGTTTTCCAGGGACAGAAGTTAAGCTAACTGGCCTGTAATTTCCGGGATCCCCTCTGGATCCCTTTTTGAAGATTGGCGTTACATTTGCCACTTTCCAGTCCTCAGGCATGGAGGAGGACCCGAGGGACAAGTTACATATTTTAGTTAGCAGATCAGCAATTTCACATTTGAGTTCTTTGAGAACTCTCGGGTGGATGCCATCCGGGCCAGGTGATTTGTCAGTTTTTATATTGTCCATTAAACTTAGAACTTCCTCTCTCGTTACCACTATTTTTCTTAGTTCCTCAGAATCCCTTCCTGCAAATGTTAGTTCAGGTTCAGGGATCTGCCCTATATCTTCCACTGTGAAGACAGATGCAAAGAATTCATTTAGCTTCTCTGCAATCTCCTTATCGTTCTTTAGGACACCTTTGACTCCCTTATCATCCAAGGGTCCAATTGTCTCCCTAGATGGTCTCCTGCTTTGAATGTATTTATAGAATTTTTTGTTGTTGGTTTTTATGTTCTTAGCAATGTGCTCCTCAAATTCTTTTTTAGCATCTCTTATTGTCTTCTTGCATTTCTTTTGCCAGAGTTTGTGTTCTTTTTTATTTTCTTCATTCGGACAAGACTTCCATTTTTTGAAGGAAGACTTTTTGCCTCTAAGAGCTTCCTTGACTTTGCTCGTTAACCATGCTGGCATCTTCTTGGCCCTGGCGGTACCTTTTGTGATCTGCGGTATGCACTCCAGTTGAGCTTCTAATAGAGTGTTTTTAAACAACTTCCAAGCATTTTCGAGTGATGTGACCCTCTGGACTTTGTTTTTCAGCTTTCTTTTTACCAATCCCCTCATTTTTGTGAAGTTTCCTCTTTTGAAGTCAAATGTGACCGTGTTGGATTTTCTTGGCAATTGGCTATTTACATGTATGTTTAATTTAATAGCACTGTGGTCACTGCTCCCAATCGGTTCAACAACACTTACATCTCGCACCAGGTCCCGGTCCCCACTGAGGATTAAGTCCAGGGTTGCCATCCCTCTGGTCGGTTCCATGACCAACTGATCTAGGGAATAGTCATTTAGAATATCTAGAAACTTTGCTTCTTTGTCATGACTGGAACACATATGCAGCCAGTCTATGTCCGGGTAGTTGAAGTCACCCATTACTACCACATTTCCTAGTTTGGATGCTTCCTCAATTTCATATCTCATCTCAAGGTCTCCCTGAGCATTTTGATCAGGGGGATGATAGATCGTTCCCAGTATTAAGTCCCTCCTGGGGCACGGTATCACCACCCACAACGATTCTGTGGAGGAGTCTGCCTCTTTTAGGGTTTCGAGCTTGCTGGATTCAATGCCTTCTTTCACGTATAGAGGAGACATTACCACTTCAGACTGTGGACAAACCATCCTTCATTAATCTGGTTCGCATTGGACTCCCCAAAGATCTCACCATCATATGTTCCAAGACTCTGAGAGACAGAATTGAGAAGAGAGCATGCCACATGAGAGAAACTCTTGCAAACCGAATGGGTGCTGTGGCATATATAGCAACCACTGCAGATTGTTAGACCAATGGCAAGAAGAGTTACTTTGGGGTAACAGCCCACTGGATCAACCCAACTACCCTGAAACGTGAGGTCGGGGCCTTGGCTTGTAAGCGTCTGAAGGGGCGCCATACATACGATGTCCTTTCAAAAGCACTGCATGATGTACATGTGCAGTACAGGATCCACAACAAAGTTATGTGCACTACTACAGACAATGGCTCCAACTTTGTGAAAGCGTTCAGAGTTTTCATGGCCAAAGAACCAGTGGAAGCTGCAGGCACCAGTGACGATGATGGTGATAACCAGGAGGAGGAGGAGGCTGAGGTGGAGTTTGTGCCTATCTGTGAGATCCTGGACACAGGACCTGAGGCAGAGGAAGAAGCTGCAGACTCAGGAGAGGATTTTGTTTTACCACCACACCAGAGATGTGCTAGCCACACCCTCAACCTTGTGGCAACACAAGACATAGAGGCCATGCTTTCTGACTCCTCCAAAAGTAGTCTTCTTGGTCCTTTCAAGAAACAGTTTCGTTCCTTGATGGGAAAGTGCAGCAAGTTGTGGTCCAAGCAGAACCAGTCAGCCCAGATTGCTGAGTATATCCATGTGCAATGTGGTGTGTATCTGAAGGTACCGAATAAGACCAGGTGGAATTCCACCTTTGATGCGTTGAAGCAACTACATGAGCTCCTGTCAACTGTGCCACTAAAAATGCATGCCATAATGGACCGCTGCTCCTTGTCCAGGATCACAGCTGCTGAGATTGAAGTGGTACAGGAATACACAGAGATTATGGAGCCACTAGCCCAGTCCCTAGATATCCTGCAACGGGAGAACGGCATGTTCATGGGGTATTTGCTACCAACGCTCTGCAATCTGGACCGCAAGTTAGAAGGACTGGAAAACAAACCTGAGAGGTACACATACTGTTTTCAGCTGCTGAGAGGTGTGCGCGAAGCCCTAAGAAAGCGGTTTGCAGCTATCTGGGAGGACAAGAGGCTTCTTCTGGCAGCCTGCTTACACCCTCGCTTCAAACTAGATTGGCTGGAATCGTGTCAAGCCACCACCCATACCAACAAGTAAGAACATTAGGGAAGCCCTTTGGGTGGATTACTCCAAGGGAAATGTTGTCTCAAGGGAGGCATCAGAGGGCTTAAGGTGGTAGGCAGGGGCTGGGCCTTTTCTTCCTGGGGCTCCTCATCACAACCTTGGGTTGCTGCAGGTAATCCTTAAGGGTCTGCTGTGCTGCCCCATGAGTGTGGTGACTTGGTCACCTTCCTACCTTCCATGTCATCACCCACAGGCTCAGGCTGGACCCTGAACCAGGGGACATGACAAGCATCAGGAAATCAGGAGCAGACGGTGGTTTCCTAACATATATGTGTTAACATATCCTCTCTCTTTCTTAGATACACAATGGAAGCCTTGTTGAAAGCTGAAATAAAGATGGGTGTACTTAATGAGGACAGTGATCAGTCTTCAGATAAAGACCAGGAAGGAGATGACTTAGAAGATGACTTCTTTAACTTTCTGCCCCAGGGCAAGAAGTCAGCAGTGGACACTGCTGAGGAGGAACTGGTGAGGTACCTGAGGTCTCCCAGCAGGGAAGTGTCATCACGCCATGGCTTTCCACGTGTGCTGCAGTGTTTTTTGCAGAGCTTGGAAAAGTTACTTTTTTGAACTACAGCTCCCATCAGCCCCAGCCAGGGGCTGATGGGAGCTGTAGTTCAAAAAAGTTACTTTTCCAAGCTCTGGTTTTTTGCAGCACAACACAGGCATGCCTTCAAGCGCCGCAGTAGAATGCCTGTTCAGTACTGGTGGCAACGTAATGACTGTAAAAAGACATTCCTTGTCTGACATGTTCTTTGAGCATCTTGTTCTTTTGAGACATAACAGAAACATATTATAAAAGCATTTCAAGTGTAAAATTTGATTTCAAGAGTTGGGGTATCTTCATTGCTTGGGGGGATGTGAGATTCTGTTATGCCATTATGTTAATCTTATGGATAAATTTTTTTACTCTACTACCCCTGTGTGTGTGTGTTTATTTTTAATATTGTTTTAGGCTTCTTAGATGTGCAGCAGCCAAGGCCAGCACCTTGTAGGAGTTTTTTTAAAAAAGTAACTGAAATGTAATTGTAGTGATTACTTTTGAGGAAAAAGTAAAGTAATCAGTTACTTTCAGAGCAATTGCAATTGTAACAGTAATTACTACTTTTTTGGGCCAAGTAATTGTAACTGTAATTTATTACTTTTTAAAAGTAATCTTCCAAGCTCTGTGTTTGCCGCCCTGGGCTCCTGCTGGGAGGAAGGGCAGGACACAAATTAATTAAATAAATAAATAATAAAACTTTATATTGCTGGATCCATCATCAACACAGCAATGATGACTGTATTTAAAAATTATTTTTTGTTCGCCACCTCAATCTCCGAGCAGTGAGATTTCCAGGGGTCCCTGCGCTTGCCCAGGGTTTGGTTTCTTTGGGAAGAAGGTCAGCGGAGACTGCGGTGTCTTTAGAGTCAAAGTAATTTTTAAATTGTTCTAAACTATCTTTACCATTTGTCCAGACCATAAAAATGTCATCAGTGTATCGCCACCATATAAGTGGTTTGTGGATGGCCTTTTTGAGGATCTCTTGTTCCAGTTTACCCTCCTGCTCGGAGGAAGGGCAGGATATAAATCAAATAATAATAAAAATAAAATAAGTATATAGATTCGCAGATGATGGAGCCATGCGAGTCCCCATAGCTGTGCCTTGTAGTTGCAGGTAGTGTTCTACATTGAATGAAAAATTGTTGCAAGTCAGGACTAGTGTACCTAAAGTTGTGATAACCTCTGTTGGTTCTCATATTTTTTTGGAAATTGAGAATTTGATAAATTCTGCTTGAAATGCGAACTGAATTGAAATTCTCACCCATCCCGAGTCCCCAGATGCCTTGCACTTGCCTAAGCTTTCATTATTGTGGACCCAGTGAGAAAACTCCTGGTATAGATCCATCTAGGGGAAGAAAAAGTCTGTCAAACTAATATTGCATCTGGCGCTAAAGGAGAGACCTGCAGAAGAAGAGTTTTCTCCTTCATTTTTCTCTCTAAAGGAGCTGTCCTCTCCTCAGTCTCATTGCAATGGCTGTGACAGACCTGGGACACTACTTCTGCTGAGACCATCCGGGAGCAGAGCTTGGAAAAGTTACTTTTTTGAACTATAACTCCCATCAGCCCCAGCCAGCATGGTCACTGGATTGGGCTGATGGGAGTTGTAGTTCAAAAAAAAGTAACTTTTCCAAGCTCTGTCCAGGAGGTTACTTCAGACTAGGAAACATAAAAAACAAAATTGCATGCCCTACAAAATATCAGCAGGAAGTGCTGATGTTTTACACCAGTGGACACAGCCTGAGCTCTAACCATACCTTCCTGCTGCTTCCTATTGGATAGGTGAGAAATTTGATTCAGTTCGCATTTCAAGCCAAATTGATCAAATTCACACTTTCTGAAATAGGAGAACCGAAACACAGCCATCCTTCAAAATTGGCATTTATTAGAATTTTGGGATGCAGTTCGCCAACTAAGCAACATTTACAAAAAATGCACGTATTCGGGGAAAGTGCGCATACAAGTGAATACATGGCTGAAAATAATATGCAAAATGGCCTGGAATTATGAGAAATGGCTTGCAAAAATGTGTACCTTTGTCAAAACTGCCTACAATTTTTTTTTACCTCTTATCCCATAAATGTAAGAATGTACTGATGCTTAATAGTACGGAAATAGTCTGTAAGAGGACTCCATGTGACATAATACTCTAATGCATCTAATGTCCCTTTAATGAGCTTTATAGTGAAAGTCAAATTCTCAGCTAAAGCCAATTTTCAAAAAAGAGTTTATCCGCTAGCTTGCAGTTCCTTGGGATCCCCATGCACACAGCCAACAGCATAAAAGAAATAATAGATTTGCTTGCTAAATCTTCATTAACCCCTTCCCAAATATTAAGAAGGGTCAATCGAGGGCTTAACTGCACGTCTTGCTTCGTGGAAACTCAGCATGTATCTTAGACACTAACTCCTTTGTGCTTGGGGGTGCCACAGGGTACCATATTGTCCCCAATGCTGATTACCTTCTGTATGAAGCCAATGGGAGAAGTTGTCAGGTGATTTTGGGGTGAGGGGTCAGCAGTACGCTGATGATAACCAGCTCTATTTCTCTGTAATATCTGGATTGGGACAAATGATGCAAGCCCTGGACTGGTGCCTGGACTTGGTGGTAGGCTGGATGAGGGCCAATAAACCGAGTCTGTATTCATAGCAACCTGGAGGCACTGTGGTTCCTGAGTCCGGATAATTGGTCGATTGCCTGCTTTGGATGAGGTTGTATTCCCTTTTAAAAAGCAAGTTCATAGTGTGGGTATGCTCCTGGATCCATCTTTGTCACTAGAGGCCCAAGTGACCTCAGTGACTAGGAGTGCCTTTTACTAGCTTTGGCTGCTACGACAGCTGATATTATTTCATGTACTAAATTGCTCACTAGTGCACCCCTCCACATTTCCATTCCATTCAACGAAGACTCAAAAGTATATTTAAACTTAGTGTTTTTGGGAAGTTGGCTCCAACAATTGTCTCACTCTGCACAACACACCTTGGAAACATTGGAGCTATATGGAAACATGAGCACTAAGGAAGGGTGAGATCTTTTGTGTCTAGTGAAGGTTACAGTAAGGGTGGAGCTCTGGCTCACAGGCTAGATATGGAAGTTTCATTCGGACCTATATTCACTGGCAACTCTTGAGTTTCATTCTCTCATTATGAGTTGGTGCAACTCTAAACATATTTAGGTTTAGGGTCTCCGTCTTACACTATCTTTAAAGGTAAGGAATGAGTGAGTGGATTAACCTGGATGCTGCTCATATTAATTGGAATTGAAATGCTATATTTTTTCTTGTTTCCTCTTTCAATAAACCAACCTTTATTTTACCTTGTTGTGTGCTTTACTGGAGTTAAGGGTAAGCTTATATACACATAAAAGTGACTTGCACATTTAATTCCATCAAAAAGTTCCACTTCACTCTCAGGACTGGTGTTTCAGGTCCTAGTGGGTATACACACATGTGGAGATTCACACGTACATGTATAACAACTACCCTGTTACTCCATCCCTTTTCCCTCAAACCTGCCTTCATACCTGGGGGCTGGAAAGTGGGCAATTTAACACAAATCTTTCAAAAGGGATCCGGGAGGGGGGATCCTATAAATGACAGGCCAGTTAGTTTAATGTATGTCCTGGGAAAACTGGTAGAAAGGATTGTTAAATGTAAAATAACCAAGCATATAGAAGAGTAAGCCTTGCTGACGCAGAACCAGCATGGCTTTTGCAAGGATAAGTCCTGTCTCACTAACCTGTAAGAGTTAATAAAGGTGATCCAGTGTATTCCCAGGCTATGGTCTGAAGGCACATGAGGCCAGCACCCTGCTGAAGCTAAGCAGGTTCAGGTCTGGTCAGTGCCTGGATGGGAGACCACCTGAGAACCATATGTAACCCTTGGGTTTCTATAATGAAAAGAAAGGTGGGGTATAAATGTAATAAATAAATAAAAATAATACTTGAACTTTCAAAAACCTTTCAACAAAGTGCCTCACCAAACTCACCTCAACTTATTCATAAATGATATAGAGTTACGGATGAGCAGTGAGGTGGCCAAGTTTGCTGATGTTACTAAATTGTTCAGAGTTGTTAAAACAAGAAGGGATTGTGAAGACCTCTCCAAACGGAGTGAATGGGTGGTAAAATGGCAAATGCAGTTCAATGGAAACAAGCGTAAATTTATGCATATTGGGGAAATGTCTTAATTTTACATATATGCTCATGGGATCTGAACTGGCGGTGACTTACCAGGAATGAGATGTTGGGGTCTTAGTGGATAGCTCAATGAAGATGTTGACCCAGTGTGTGGCAGCTGTAAAAATGGACATTTCCATGCTAGGGATCCTTAGGAAAGGTATTGAAAATAAAGCTGCTGATATCATAAGGCCGTTGTATAAATCTATGGTGCCACTTGGTTTGGAATACCTCACCTGAAAAAGGATATTGTAGAGTTGGAAATGGCTCAGAAAAGGATAACCAGAGTGATCAAGGGGATGGAGTGACTCCCCTATGAGGAATGATGATGATGATGATGATGATGATGTACTGCCGTCAAGTCGATCCTGACTTATGGTGACCTTATGAATAGGGTTTTCATGGTAAGTGGAATTCAGAGGGGGTTTACCATTGCCTTCCTTTGAGGTTGAGAGGCAGTGACTGGCCCAAGGTCAGTGAGCTTCATGGCTGAGTGGGGATTCGAACCCTGGTCTCCCAGGTCGTAGTCCAACACTCTAACCTCTGGCTATGAGGAAAGGTTGCAGCATTTGGAGCTTTTTAGTTGAAAGAAAAGGTGAATCAGAAGTGTAATGAGAGAAGTGTATGAAATGATGCATGGCATGGCATGGAGAAAGTGGACAGAGAAAATTTTTTCTCCCACTCTCATAACACTTGAATTTGTGGACATTCAATGAAGGTGAATGTTGGAAGATTCAGGACAGACAAAAGGAAGTCTTTCTTCACACAGCACATAATTAAACTGTGGAATTCATTCCCATAAGAAGCAGTGATGGATGGCTTTAAAAGATAAGACAAATTCATTGAGGATCAGGCTACCAATGTCTACTAGCCATAAAGGCTATGCTCCGACACCATAGTCTGCTGCAGTATGCGTCTGAAAACCAGCTGCCAGTAGTCGCAGGATGGGAGAGTGTTCTTGCACTCAGATCTTGCTTGTGGGCTTCCCACAGACATCTGGTTGGCCACTATGGGAACAGGATGCTGGACTAGATGAGTCATTGGACTGATCTAGCAGGCTCCCCTTATGTCCTTATATCCCTCGCACTGATCCTCCACCTACACCCCTTGGTCTGAATATTGGATGATCTCCTCACCCCTCTCCCTCTCCCCAATCTCCCTTCCCTGCCTTTTCCTCCCCTTCCACTTCTCTTCCTGGGTTCTGGTTAGGGTTGGAACATCTTAAAAGCATCTTGCTGCGAGGACTAGCACTTTTCCTTCATCTCATCTGGACAGCAGAATAAGTTTTCTCTAGAAACCTTAATCTATTTACTCATTTATTTACTATTAAATGTATATCCCACCCTTCCTCCAAGGAGCCCAGGGTGGCAGACAACGAAGGTCACAAACATTTGTAGACAAACTCTTCCTGCTGGGCACCATCTTAAAACTTTTAACATTTATTCACCATCTGGAAGACTGGATTTTCAGCCTTTGGTTTTTATGGAAGGGCAGTGTATAAGAATACTTCTTGGGAGAGGGTTGGGGGAGTCCACAGGAAAGTTCCTGGGCAAAGAGGTGACGCCTCTTGGGGAGCCAAAGATTCCTATGTCGTATAGTGGAAAGCGTGTTTTCAAGCCCTACACTGATGCTTTCCACTTTACGACATAGGAATCTTTGGCTTCCCAAAAGGCCTCACCTCTTTGCCCAGGAACTTTCCTGTGGACTCCTCCAACCCTCTCCCAAGAAGTCTTTTTATACACTGCCCTTCCACACCAGCTCTCCTGTATAATTGCCTCTACTGGCTAGATCCTGTGGCAGTCTGCTCCCTGAGTCATTCAGGGCTTTAAAAGTGTTTGGCGATGTTTTTAAGCTATCATGCAATTTTATAACCGAGGAGTCTTTCCCTCCCCAGGATGTAGAAACACCTCACTTGTTTGTGGATGAACCATTTCACTGACCTCCGAGTCCATAATCCTCTCACTTATGGTTCCAAGCAAGGGTCATTCTAAGGCACACTGCCTACAGCAGAGACACTAGAATGAAGCATAATTTACAATAGCATAATATGGATTAGTTATTCCTGAAAATTCTGCATGTCTAAAGTTGCCTTCTAGTGAAACCCACCATATCTGGCCCAGAATTATCTACCCTGACAAGAATCTTAAGCAGAAATTTCCCCCAATCCTGCTGCCTTCCCAGAAGGCCCCACTATTGCCTAGACAAGCCAGTTTTGCTATGTGACTGATGACAAAAACCAGTTTTCACTCCTTTCTTGCTATGAGTACCAGCTATGAGGTCCATCATTCACCCCACTAGGCAAGAAGGCTGTGACCAGATACTACCAGAGTGTTACATCAGCCGAGAAAATGTCCTTAAGATACATCAGCAGCAGACCAGTGAATGCATTTCATTTATGAAATATGTTAGCATAATCCACACAAAAGTCAAAGAACAATCAAAACCACATTATACATAAAAAGTTAAGATACAATGATTACATGGCAAACTAAAGTGAAGCAAACTATTTTAGTTATGTATTTAACAAAATTTGTATACAGCTGAACTGTAAAAACCACTAACTGGTTTAAAAATATATATAAAATATACATTAGAAACATCAATAAAAAACCAACATTTAAAAACAAGTTTTAAAAAGGAAAATGAATAAAATCAACATTTAAAAGTATAACATTTAAAATTATACTAAAGTAATGTACATGAAAGCACCTGGTAAAGTGATCATTAGCATTAATTATTTTTTTACATCCATTTATTGATTGCTTCCCACAAAATATCTCAAAAACACCAGCAATGAAAAGGAAAACCATTTCATTTGTCAAAACAATTAAAAGCATTTTCAATTACAATACAGATGCAGACTGGGATAAAAATCTCCTCTTAATTTGTTGGAGGAAAAAAGGTCTTCAATGGGTGCCAAAAAGAAAATAGTGCCTCTCTAATATGCAATGGGAGGGAGTTCCAAAGGGTAGGTACACATTAAAGCAGAGCTTGGAAAAGTTACTTTTTTGAACTACAACTCCCATCAGCCCAGTCCAGTGGCCATGCTGGCTGGGGCTGATGGGAGTTGTAGTTCAAAAAAGTAACTTTTCCAAGCTCTGTATTAAAGACTGGGTTCCTATAGCATACAGAATGACGCTTCTAATGAGTGTTGGAATTCAGCAAAGTTTCACAGCAGGTACTGTATAAGAGTCTGTTAAAAACCATTGGTGAAAGGTGAGAAAGAAAGTTAAAGGTTTATTTACATCTAGCACATAAACCTCAGGATGGTAGATCCTTACTAAAGTAGGCAGCAATTTGGTGAAGGGGAAAGACAGGCAATAAACAAACAGACAAGATAGCTTCTTTAGTTACGAGTGATCCAATGAGGGAAACATAAGGATTACTTTCTCTGTCTATCACCCTCCCTCCCCCAGCCTGGTTCAGTTAACTAACTACAAGCATTGCCTCCCATTCTAACACCCCTTTTCAACCACATTTGGCCACATCCACAAAATTCATCTTTTCTCGCATAAGTTGAAACTGGTGTCTGGGAAGTAGCTTAGGGAGAATGTCGTCTCTTTCACTGAGCAATACTTCATCCCAATAAGCCCTTCTTTGTGTATGTCTTCCAGTATGTGGTGTTTCACAACAATGTGCTCTGTGTGTGGCAGCAAACTTTTCAGTTTCAGCAATCTTTATGAAGCTTTAGCTGTCTTCCAGGCTCTGGAACATCTATTCCAAAATCTTCACCAGCTCAAGATACCCATTCCAGTTCCTGGCAAGTCAGGGCAGCTGAT
Organism: Rhineura floridana; assembly: GCF_030035675.1. NCBI lineage: Eukaryota > Metazoa > Chordata > Lepidosauria > Squamata > Rhineuridae > Rhineura > Rhineura floridana. Next base: position 219,191,496 of record NC_084482.1, on the reverse strand, counting down.
ATATACTATGCTGCCACTGCTGATTGCTTCTTGCTGATGTAGGCAGTTGCTGCATATCCATAGAACAGGTTTCTGCTCATGATTTGCAATCTGCTGAGTCTCCAGCCCAGTCTGCATCTGAGTTAAGTGACTAGTGCAGGACTGTTAGTGCTCATAATTTTAGTTTCAGATATGCAGTCTCTTTTTAATATCTGGCCACTCTCCATGGCATTCCAGTCTCTCTTTGTAGGTGCATTGATGCTTCTACACAGTATTTCTGTTGCTGTAGCTATGTCTGGTCTGGTTGTAGTGGTTAGATACTGCAACTTTCCCTATAGCCATCCTGTACTGATCATTCTGTGGAAGGGATTCACTGTCTCCTTCTCCTTTCAAGTAGTTTGTGTGTGTCCATTAGTGTTGTCATCAGAGGGGGTTCTGTAAGCCCTAGGTACTCAAAAACCCTCACGAATCTGTTGTTTTTCATTGATTAAATGGAAAGGAAGATGGAAGCTCTCTGGTTCCCCAAGATAGTGGGCAACTTCTCCCAGTTGTTTTATCTCTATGTCTTGTTTTAAGTGATCCAACAGGACTTCAAGTAGATACAGCCATGTGAAGATTATCTGGTTCTGATACTACCTGCTTGTGAAACTATTCTACAACCATGCAAAAACTTCCTGCATCTTTTAAAAAAGTTGTTTTTGCTGTCTGGGCCCCATAACCGGTTGAAATTCAGCAATGTTTCACAGCAGTTGCAACAAAACATTATTAAGATCACTGTTGAAAGGTGAGAAAGGTTTATTTGCTCCTAGCATGCAGAGCCATCTCTGAGAGAGTGCCCAGGATGGCACATACAAATAAACAGAGAATAAAAGAGAGGGTGATTTGGTGAAGGGGGCAGACAGACAATCAATAAGCAAAAGAAAAAAACACAAGATCGCTCACTTAGTTATGAAAGACTGACCCAGCGAGGAAAACACAAGAACGACTTTTTCTGTCTATCACCACCTACCCACATTCAGGTAACTAACTACAAGTATTGTCTCACATTCAAACACTGAGATGGTATATGCTTCTGCTGTATACTGCAGTGATTGTTTGGGTACATACGGTGTGAGATAATCTTTCAGTTATCTTGATCCCAAGGCTTTAATCTTTGTAACTCACAAGATTAACTACATACTTAACATTGCTAAATACTACATTAGCCCACTTAAATTCCACATTTTCTGGTATACTGAAGTGTCTTCCGCATTACATTTATTTGAAAGATTTCTCCCCTGTGCATTCTTACAGTAAGACTACCGCTTATGCTGAAGCTCTTTCCATACTCCATGCATTTAAATGGGATCTCCCATGTGGGTTCTTTGATGTAAGTTAAGTTTACTCTTCTCGGTGAAACTTTTTCCACACGCCATGCATTGAAATGGTTTCTCCCCTGTGTGTGTCCTGTTATGTAAAGTAAGTTTACTCCTCTCAGAGAAGCCCTTTCCACATTCCATGCATTTATATGGTTTCTCTCCTGTATGTGATCTGTGATGCAAAGTAAGTTTACTCTTCTCAGTGAAGCTCTTTCCACACTCCATGCACTTAAACGGTTTCTCCCCTGTGTGCATTCCATGATGTCTAATAAGCCGACTGCTCACACTGAAGCTCTTGCCACACTCCATGCATTTAAACGGTTTCTCCCCTGTGTGTGTGTGTTGATGTACTTTAAGGCTACTACTCCCAGTGAAGCTCTTTCCACACTCCACACATTTAAATGGTTTCTCCCCTGTGTGCATTGCATGATGTCTAATAAGCCGACTGCTCACATTGAAGCTCTTGCCACATTCCAAGCATTTAAACGGCTTCTCCCCTGTGTGTATGTGTTGATGTACTTTCAGGTTACTGCTCCCAGTGAAGCTCTTTCCACACAATGTGCATTTAAATGGTTTTCCCCCTCTGTGTGTTCTACGATGTTTAATAAGGTGACTGCTCACAGTGAAGCTCTTTCCACTTTCCATGCATTTCAACGGTTTCTCGCCTGTGTGTGTGTGTTGATGTAGTTTAAGGCTACTACTCTCAGTGAAACTCTTTCCACACAACATGCATTTAAATGGTTTCTCCCCTGTGTGCGTTCTATGATGTTTAATAAGGTCACTGCTCACAGTGAAGCTCTTTCCACACTCCACACATTTAAATGGTTTCTCCCCAGTGTGGGTTCTCTGATGTACGGAAAGGCTACCACTCTGACTGAAGCTTTTTCCACACTCCCTGCATTTAAATGGTTTCTCCCCTGTGTGTGAGTGTTGATGTACTTTAAGGCTACCACTCTCAGTGAAGCTTTTCCCACACAACATGCATTTAAATGGTTTCTCCCCTGTGTGCGTTCTATGATGTCTAATAAGGTCACTGCTCACAGTGAAGCTCTTCCCACATTCCATGCACTGAAATGGTTTCTCCCCTGTGTGGGTTCTTTGATGTACAGAAAGGCTACCTCTACGACTGAAGCTCTTTCCACATTCCATACATTTAAATCCTTTCTCCCCTGTGTGCGTTTGTTGATGTACAGAAAGGCTACTGCTTCCTCTGAAGCCCTTTCCACATTCAATGCATTTAAATGGTTTCTCCCCTGTGTGGGTTCTGCGATGTACAGTAACTTTACTTTTTGTACTGAAGCTCTTTCCACATTCCATGCATTTAAATGGTTTCTCCCCTGTGTGTGTCCGTTGATGTACAGAAAGGCTACTGCTGTCACTGAAGCTCTTTCCACATTCCATGCATTTAAACGGTTTCTCTCCTGTGTGGCTTCTATAATGTACAGTAAGGTGGTATTTCTGACTGAAGCTCTTTCCACACTCCATGCATTTAAACGGTTTCTCCCCTGTGTGGGTTCTTTGATGTACAGAAAGGCCACTGCTCTCACTGAAGCTCTTTCCACATTCCAAGCATTTAAATGGCTTCTCTCCTGTGTGGGTTCTTTGCTGCAAAGTGTGAGAAGTAGAGGATTTCCTATTCCCCTTCTTTGACTGGTTTCTTTCAGACATTTTTGGTCCACCGTGGGTTTCAGACATCTCTTTTTGCGCTTCGTGCTTGGCTATTACCATCTCTGGTTCCCTATAACTCTCATTCTTCTGCCGATCATCTGCTGAGGGGAAGGAGGGAGAAAGAAATCACATTGGAATTTCAAGTCATAAGCAAAGGATCTCATAACAGATCGAGCCCATTTGGCCACTTCATAATGTTCACATTTCCATGATTCTCCCCCTTTCTCTTTGCATCCTCAGCTGAAAAAACGGTTACCCAAATATTCTATAGTCTCACAGAAGACCATGGATTCCTTTCAGGTCTATATACAAACTGAAGTCACTAAGCCCAGATGTGTCTGGCTTCTCCTCCAACCGAGGTACAAGTGTGGCAAACATTTCTAAATGAAGACGCAATAAAAAGTGGAGTGAGAGGAAAGGGAAGCACAGAAAGGCTGCAGAAGAGGCAAACTGGGCAGTCTTCACTGTTCATTGGTTCCTATGTATTTGACTGCAGGCAAAAGGGGTGGTCAGATAGAAATATTGGAACACAGGAGGTTGCCTTATAGTGAATCAGACCATTGGACTATCTAGAGCAGTGTTGAATCTACCTGAAGGTTCCAGGGATTAAAGCTATGTATTTCTTCACAGAACTCATGTGCTAAGACATAGATGGGCCAAGACCAACCTAACATGATGCTTAATGTGGAATCATACAAGTTTGAGATGATGCTCTGAACTGTAAGGGGTATTCCTTACTATTGTTTTGTTCCCATTATAACCTTTCCCAAGATATTTTTCAAATCCATACCTGCTGATCTCTCCCCTTCATCAGAGCCCCGTCCAATTGGATCTTGTCCTTGCAGCCAACAGATGAAATACCGTTTTGAAACATTTTTTTTAAAAAAACAAAAACAAGACAATCCAGTTAGTTCTAAACCCAAATTATCCAGGCATTAAGAACAAAAGAAAAGCCCTGCTTGATTAGGCCAGTGGCTCATCTAGTCCACCAGCCTGTTCTCACAATGGCCAACTAGAGGCCTATGGGAAGCCCGTAAGCCAGACTCGAGCACAAAAACACTCTCCTGCTGTGGTTTCCAGCAAGCGCCATTGAGAACCATGCAGTCTCTGACTTTCTACATTGTTCCATTTGGAGCGTTGTCTATTTATTCCTACTCTCTGCTTCCTGTTTCCTAGCCAGTTTCTGATCCACAAGAGGATCCGGCCATACTACCCTAAACAAGTTCAATCTCGTCTGATCTCGGAAGCTAAGCAGGGTCAGGCCTGGTTAGTACTTGGATGGGAGACCGGCTGGGAATAGGGCCTTTTTGGTGGCTGCCCCTAGGCTCTGGAACTCCCTGGAGGCAAGAATGGCCTCCTCTGTGCAGTCCTTCCACCGACAGCTAAAGACTTTTTTCTCCCGGCAGGCCTTTGGAACTGAAGGCTTTAAGGGTAGTGACTGAAGAGGATGCTTATTGTTTTGCTTGTATGGTCCTAAACTGGTTTGCAGTATTTTAAGAGTAATTGGTTTTAACATCTTAATAGATTCATCCTGTTTTAATGCTGATTTTATATGTTTATATGTCTTATTTTTTTATAGGTTCTTAATGATACGTACTTATTTTTATCTGGAAGTCACCTTGAGTTCCAGTTTGGAAAAAGGGCGGGGTATAAATACTACTACTACTACTACTACTACTACTACTAATACCGGGTGCCATAGGCTTAGAGAGAGGAAATGGTCAACCACTTCTGAATACCTCTTACCATGAAAACCCTATGAATATATCCAAAAAGGATTCAGAGGGTCGCCATAAGTCGTAATTGACTTGAAGGCAGACAACAACAACAAAGCTTACTCAGGGGCCTTTGATGAGGTACCTTGTTGAAAGCTTTTTGAAAGGACAAGCGCACTATGTCGACTGGATCACTTTTATCAATATGGGTATTGACATTCTCAAAGATCTCTAATAGGTTGCTGAGCTAGGACTTACACTTGCAGAAGTCACGCTGGTTCTATTTCAGCAAAGCTTGTTCTTGCTTGGTTATTTTGCGTATAACAATAATTTCCACCGGTTTCCGTCCTTTATACAAAATCCCTGACCAAAGACTCCAGAGTAAACTCAGGAATCACGGAATAAGAGGATAGGCCCTCCAGTGGATCAGTAATTATCCCAATGAAAATGTTCACCTATTGGGCAGCAGCTGTGAAAAAGTTGGATTCCATGCTAGAGATCATTAGGAAAAAAACTTAAAATGAAACTTCCAATATCACCATGCCATTATCCATGATGTGACCGCACTAGGAATACTGTGCACCATTTTGGTGGTGTCATCTCAAAAGTGACTGGAAACGGTTCAGAAAGCACAACCAACATGAACAAGGGGATAGGGAAACTCCCCTATGACAGAAGATTACAACATTTGAGGCCATTTGGTTTAGAGAAAAGGTGAGCAAAAAGGGACATAATAGAAGTGTGTAAATGTATGCATGGTGTTTAGCAAGTGGAACGAGAAAAGTTTTTCTCCATCTCCTGTAACACCAGGACCCGGGGCCATCCTGTAAAGGATTACCTGTAATATTGGGGATTTTTCATTTTTTGCTTCATCTCAGAGAACCAAAGTTTTGAAGCCTAAGAGATGCAAGGAATCCTGGGAAACAGCGTCTCTGTGGAATCCTGAGCTATCCATAAATGCCAGAAGCCAAGAGGCATAAACATCCTGAGTCTTACAGGTCCATCTTGGGCCATTTGGACAAAGGTCATGATGTCCTTTCACCTTTAACGGATAAGGGATCTATCACCCCAAACCAGGAATTTAGAGTAAATATTTCTTAGGAGACAAGTGTCTTATCAGGAAACCCATCTGATGAAGCTAGAGCCCTTATCGGTAATTCCAGTTTTTTCCATTGTCCTCACATGTCACGTTCCACCTCCCAATTTACATGTAGCTCAATGGAGACCCAAACTATACTTAAACGTGACGATTTGGAGAGTCAGTAGCACCTCTCCCTTGGGGGCTCAACTGCTGCCTTACTCACACCCTAGGAACCACCATTGGGGCTGCATGGAACCACAAGGACCTAAGGAAAGGTGAGATCTTTCAAGTCTAGTGAAGGCTACAGTGAGGGAGGAGCTTTGGCTCATGGCTAGATGCAAAAGTTCCCTGCTGACCTTAAGATTCTCACTGCAATCCTCAGGAAAGGTATATTCATCCTCAACTCTTGAGCTACTTGTTCTTCTTTTTCTCTGTGTGTGATTTGATGCAACCCTGAATGTGCCTAGGGTTAAGTTCTCTGTCTTATTCTATCTAGAGTATTAGGGACGAAAGACTGGGTCAAAGTTAGAAAGCTGCTCACATTACTTATAATTGTAACATGCACTATTTTTCCTGTTTTGTCTTCTAATAAACCAATCTTTTACTTTTTGTGTGCTTTATCGGGGTTAAGGGCAAAGTTGTACACGCATAAGAGTGGTGTGTGGGTTTAATTTCAGCTAAACATTTCGCTACCCTCACCATGTGGCACTTTGAGTTGCCAGTGAGTGAACACGCATGTGGAGATACAAATGTATACATGTAACAGTCCAATGCTGGTGAATGTTGGAAGATTCAGGAGAAACACCAGAAAGTACTTTTTCACACAGTACATAGTTCACCTATGGAATTTGCTCCCACAAAGGCAGTGATGGTCACCAACTTGGATGGTTTTTAAAGAGGATTAGAAAAAATCCAAGAGGGTAAGGCTACCAATGGCTACTAACTACAACAGCTATAATATACTTATTATATTTTTATTTAGCAACATGTTGTTACAAGTGCTCTGGCTAACTCCCACCTTGGTTCATTTGGAGTCGAAGGGAAGGCAAGGCCCTGGAATATTCTGAACTGCATCTCCCACTCCACAGCTCCTGTTTTCTGACTCATTGTGCCTTCCTAAGTACCGTGAAATGAGGACAAGAAGCAAGGGCCATCTCTTGTCACTTTTGGAGGAACGTGAAGACCCTGAATTAAATGTTATCTCCATTTCTTGGAATATTTCCCTCACGCCCAGCAGAACAATCCCATTGTTCAAAGACAGCATTAGAAAGCAGGACTCGTTTTTTTTCCTGACATCAAGAAATACATACACAGCATGAGATCACCTCATACCCCAGCTCCTCCTTTTTCCCAAATTGATTGGAAAGGAGGGGGGAAGGTATTTTAAGAGCAGGGTTTGAGACTCAAGATGGCGATCTGAGCTCCAATATGTAACTACGCTCTCAAGAAACGCAGTGCGGGACTTCAGGCCACAGGTTAGGACGGAAACCTCTGTTTCGGTGCAAGCCTTGAGGCACAGAGATTCCTTCCTGCTTTTTTGGTCAGAGCTCCTGTACATCGCTTCAGCTGCATTCCACTGCCCACTCCTTGGGCCTAGGATAAGTAATCTCCACTCCCTGCCATTCCTTATAGCAGGAGGGACCTTTTGTCTCTTTAGTTTAGAGATATGAATGGGTTAGTGTACTAATGAGAAATGCTGCCATGCACCCAGTAATTCCGTATCACTATTCTCCTCTTTACTCTCAATAAAAGAAAGCTTTACTTTAGTCTGGTTTGGACCTGCATTTCTTGGGTTATACACATACTATTTAGGCACATTTCAGGGTAAAGCACATGTTTTATCCCTAGCAAAAGATCAGAGCTTGGAAAAGTTACTTTTTTGAACTACAACTCCCATCAGCCCGGGAGTTGTAGTTCAAAACAGTAACTTTTCTAAGCTCTGCAAAGGATCCCCCTCCTCTCAAGGAGGTGTGTTTAATGGGACATGTGGGTGGCAGGTTCACACACTCAGGTTCCCAATAGGCAGGTGTGTTATGTATGGATGTGAAAGTTGGACAGTGAAAAAGGCGGTTAAGAGAAAAATCAACTCATTTGAAATGTGGTGCTGGAGGAGAGCTTTGCGCATACCATGGACTGCGAAAAAGACAAATAATTGGGCGTGAGAACAAATTAAGCCAGAACTACCACTAGAAGCTAAAATGATGAAACTGAGGTTAGCATACTTTGGACACATGAGAAGACATGATTCACTAGAAAAGATAATAATGCTGGGAAAAACAGAAGGGAGCAGAAGAAGAGGAAGGCCAAACAAGAGATGGATTGATTCCAGAAAGTAAGCCACAGACCTGAACTTACAAGATCTGAACAGGGTGGTTCACGACAGATGCTATTGGAGGTTGCCATAAGTCATAATCGACTTGAAGGCACATAACAACAACAGATTGTAAACATCTTCTAAGTGGTTTCCAAAAGATACCATTGTTAAACCACTTAGTATTTTTAAAATCTGTGAAGCAACAGCGGGGAAACTCCAGCCTGTGGGGCAGTCTTGGGCTGGCAGGGGTTCCCGTTTGGCCCGCCAGGCTGTTTTGGGGAAGCCACACCCACCTGCCCCACATCTGACATCATACATGATGTCAGGTGTGGGGTGGGGAAGGGAAGGGCTTCAGAAGAACAACCGGGAGCTTCAAGTGGGCTCCCAATTGCTCCTTTGCTAGAGCAGTCCTGTTCATCTGCTAAAATTGGAAGTTGAAAGGGGCAGCACGGGGCAGCTCGCAAAGCTCTCAGACTGGCTGTTTGCTTCTCCCCTCCTGGGAAGCGGCATGCACAACCAAAGAAAACAGCCCCTTTTGGAAGCAGCTACCTTTTGGGAAGGATTGTTGTGTGTGACATTTCTGCTATGGGTAGATCCTTCCAAAAGGCACCATTTCTTCAGGTCATCAGGAGAGGAGGAAAATATCAAAAGTGCCCTTTGAAGCCACTACCCCCCTTTACTTTTACCGCCTCTTTGCAGTTTTAAAACAGTCACCGTGGCAACTGTTGCACTCGAGTCCTGCTTGTGTGCTTCCCCCAGGCATCTGGTTGGTCGCTGTGAGGACAGGATGCTGGATTAAATATGCCCCTAGCCTGATCCAGCAGACAGTTCTTGTGTTCTTAATGCCATCTCAGATGTCCTCCAGGAGAACTCACAGACTGACCCGTTAATCTCCCAGCAATGATATCTCACAGGAATAATACAAAAAAACCCTTCAATTCCCAGACCAAAAAGGTCCCCACAATGCAGCTAAGCATCTACCTGCTAATGTCTCCTCTTCTTCAGGATCCTGGATCAAGGGATCTTGTCCTTCTTTCCAAAAGGAATTGAGGTCCGATTCTGTCAAGGAAACAGGCAAAATTAGTTACCTTTGACCGCAAAATGTTCACTCATTCCAAGAAGAGCCTTTTATCAGAAGAATTTTTGTTTTGTATCTCCTAAACCCCATAAACAGGACAAGGCGATCCGAACTACCAGGATCAGACTGGCCATTGTGAACATCTGTGCACTGGACATAAAGCTCAGCCTGAAATGCCTCTTGGGGATCACACTGCGGAACCTAGAAAATCCAACTGTTTTCATTTGGGCTGTGGCCTTTCACCACACCAAAAGCAAAAATCAGCCACAGCACCCAAAATATGTAAATGTGTGTTTGTTTGTGTGTGTATTACTGAGAATCAGATGGCAACGTGGGCCCAGATAGAAAGATTAGGTTGGCACTGTGATGCCTCTGTAAATATGGTACTGTAATTATGGTAAGTGAGGGTTTTATAGAGTATATGTGGTAAGTAGACTGGGTGAGAGGGGGAGTACATGGGTTGGAATGTTGAAAAATGTTGAATGAGTGCCGGTGTCTGAAGGTATAAATGAGAGAATGACAGTTGTTGGTTCTGGGTTTTGGAGGGGTGGATTGTGTTAAAGGCAGTGAGGCAGGACTTTTAGGACTAAGAAATACAAAGAGTAAACCATTATATGAAACCTCACGCATGTTGACTGAACTTTAAGTAATCTTGTTATTCCCTGTGTATATAAATAAATATTTCTTGGTTTACCAAAACACCTGATCCTGGGTTTGCACAGACCAGAAGGGTGGGCAGGTCATATACCGAGGTTGGGAAACAGTATCAATGGTGGCAGCGGTGAAGAGATAGTGTAACATCATCAGGTATCCACAGCAACCCAGGGCTGTAATCTTTAAAGGCACAAAGATACAGGGCAGTTGTGGCCTGTAAGTGCACCCAGACACAAAGTAGCAATAAGCCAGGAGGAGACTAAGGCACAGTCTCAAGGCAATATTGTATACAGAGTGTCAGGTGGTGGTGCCTAGTAGTGGGATCTTGAGAAACCTGTGCTTAGGGCCTGTGAGAGATCCGTTACAAGACCAGACCTCTTATGCCTTGCTTGCCCTTTCTTCCGTGTATGTTCTGTGAATGTTAGTTTGGTTGTGGTTAAAATTATTTCGCTGATTCCCTCAAACCAAAGAAATGTAGGTATATTGTTGCTGAATTATCCGCATTGCCATAATGGATATGTATCGTTGCCGAGCTATTCCCCACTGCAATGTTAAATGTGTATATTTTGATTCTCTGTGTGTGCATGCTCAATAAATACCCCCACTTTTAAGACCTATGTGAGGGTTAAGTCAATGGGTAAATCTGCCAAGAGGCATGTAACAGAATCAGACTTGTGAATAAGCTTGAAACTGTTTTGTTATTCAGGTATGTATGTATGGACTGCCTTCAATGTTGGCATTAGACCGTACTGCCTAAGGATATTTTCATCAGGTCTGGAAAGTTACAAGCAAGTGTTTTGAGAAGCAGTCTTATCTGCCATGTCTGGCCTGAGAGAGCAGACTTGAAGGTCAGACAGGTTGTCATGGTAACGGGAGATAACAGCTGGGAAAGTTGTAACAGAGTCTGTGAGTTGTTTTTCTTCTGAATTATGCCTCTGAGCTGAGAGGCTGTCTTTTTGTGTTTATCTATGGAGAGAGATGTACCAGAAGGGGGGTGACTGAAGAATCTCTACATGTATTTACTCTTAAGCCTCTGGCCTTAATGTCTTTCAATAAAGACTCTTAACATGCTCTGAAGAAGTTTCTTGCTCAACTTAACTCCAACGTAATGTATGCTGTTTCACACAACAACGCACACAAGCCAACAGTGGTAGCAGAGGATGGTTACGCTCCACAGCGCATTACACAGGAGTAAGTTGCTGGTCTGAATGGCAGACGGAGTTCCAGAGAGGGCAGCTTGATTGATTGAACCAGACGGAGGTGAGCAACATGGCTGTAAACCTGTCTGGGGGAGGCTTGCCGATGGAACGACTTAATGAAAAGAATTTTGGCAGCTGGAAGCCGAGGATGAGGGCTTTGCTGATAACAGAGGATTTATGGGACGTGATTGAGGAAAAAACCCCGGCGGTACCGACCGCGGCCTGGAAGCGTCGACACCAGAGGGCGCAGGCGTTTATAATCTTGGCTCTATCGGATTCTCAACTGATGTGTGTGAGAGATGAGCCGTCGGCTAAACAGACGTGGGACGCGTTGCAGGATTTGTCCCAGGAATGGCAGCGGAGGCAGAAGGCGCAGAGAGCCCAGCCGGTGGAGGCTGTCAGAAGCAAGGAGGAGAAATGTGCCGAACCGGAGCAGGCTGTCGAAAGCAGACAGGAAAACAAGCGGGAGCAGCAGCGGCTGAAGTCTTGTTTTGCCTGTGGGGCTCGTGGGCATCTCCGTAAAGATTGTCCAGTCAAGCGAAACTCCAGGGACGGAGGCTTGAAGCAGGGCAGTGTGAACTTTGTTTGTAAACAGAACTCTCAAGATTTACGACCTGTGAACTGGTTGCTCGACAGCAGAGCAAGCCATATACTAATTAAAGACAGGAGTCTGTTTTACACGTCTACAGATGAGCAGGACTTTGTTTTACTTGCTGATGGATCACGGAAATCCGTAAAAGCTAAAGGTCTGGTGAAATTTGACAAACTTGGACTAATAACAGACTGTTTGTTTGTTCCGGAATTGGCTCATAATATTTTATCAGTTAGAAAACTGGTGAGTTGTAATTATTCAATTTTGTTTCACAAATACCAATGTTTTGTAATGAGGGGAGATCAAGTGTGCATGCAGGGAAGCCTTGATGATTCACAGTTTAAAATGTCCATGGGTGTGAAGTGTGCTGATGCCTTGAGTTTAATGGGGCGGAAAGGGAATGACCGCCAGAGCTGTAAGAAGACAGCTGTTAAAAGCACACAGCCACAGTATTCATGTAATGCAGTCAGGCTGATGCCTGAAAGAGTGCATCGCAGCCGAGTTTACAAGCCACAGGGTAAGAGACGTGGCAAACGTGCACCTAGAGCACAAGAGAATGCATATTTCAAAGTTTGGTGTCCAGAAACACAGCAGTTAATTCTGAGCAGAAGCATTAAAGTCTCAGAAAAGCCTTGGGATCAAAGGGAGACAGTCCTTCTTACAGGAACAAATGACACACAAACACAAACACGAACACAATCACAGAAATTTCAGCCAGATGTTGACATTAAAGTGGAAGGTACACAAATATCTCTCAGAGATGCTTTGAATGAGCTCATTTCTGGAAAACGCAGATCAAAGAAACGAAAAGCTGAGGAAATGGAAGCTCCTGCGCAGGTTGTGCCAAGCACAAGCACAAATGGGGGGGCAGAGAGAGCCGAGGCTTTGGTTCCTTTAAGACGCTCCACGAGAGCGAATTTAGGCAAACCGCCTGACAGACTTACTGTGGGATTAATAACAAGTCCTGGAATGAATAAAGTTGTAGACATGGATCCTGAGACACTTTATTTGACATGTGTTGAACCAAAGTTTGAGTGAATAAAGTTTTGAACTGTACTGAACTGAAAATGCAATGTACTGAAATGTATTGCAAGATGTATTGTAGAAATGTGTTATTGTTGTAATGGATTTACAGACATGATGAAAAAGGGGGGCTGTTGGCATTAGACCGTACTGCCTAAGGATATTTTCATCAGGTCTGGAAAGTTACAAGCAAGTGTTTTGAGAAGCAGTCTTATCTGCCATGTCTGGCCTGAGAGAGCAGACTTGAAGGTCAGACAGGTTGTCATGGTAACGGGAGATAACAGCTGGGAAAGTTGTAACAGAGTCTGTGAGTTGTTTTTCTTCTGAATTATGCCTCTGAGCTGAGAGGCTGTCTTTTTGTGTTTATCTATGGAGAGAGATGTACCAGAAGGGGGGTGACTGAAGAATCTCTACATGTATTTACTCTTAAGCCTCTGGCCTTAATGTCTTTCAATAAAGACTCTTAACATGCTCTGAAGAAGTTTCTTGCTCAACTTAACTCCAACGTAATGTATGCTGTTTCACACAACAATGCACACAAGCCAACATTCAAGTCTATCCCGACTTATGGTGATCCTATGAATAGGGTTTTCATGGTAAACGGTATTCAGAGGTGGTTTACCATTGCCTTCCTCTGAGGCTGAGAGGCAGTGACTGGCCCAAGGTCATGTAGTGAGCATCATGGCTGTGTGGGGATTTGAACACTGGTCTCCCAGGTCGTAGTCCAACACCTTAACCACTACACCCCACTGGCTCTCGTTATTCAGGTAGGATGGAATTAATAGAATGCTAGGAGGTATGGATGATGTATGACTGACAGATAGGAGGGGGATGTGAGTGAGAGAATTCTGCATTTGAAAAGCAGTTGGTTTAGGTGGTTAGAAAGGGAAGAGATAGGATTAGGGATTGTGAAATGACTTGGGTGTTAAGGAAGGTTTTATTGTGGTTAGAGGGGTAGGACAGGTAGGTTGAATAGGGACAACAACATCTTAATCAATAATTATCAATATTTAACATCTTGTAAATAATAAAGTTTGTTTGTTTTAAGATCCTGTGTGTCAGCTTCGTCAATTGACCTAGCAAATCAGGGTCCCCTATACCTGTACCAATTATATTGACAGTCTTCACTGGGGGTTACCTTTTGGAGGAAAAGGTGGTGAGGTTGAAACTTGGGGTTGAGAGGGTGTACCTGACTCAGATTGAGGCAGATTTCCCAGGGGATTTCCTGATCCAGGCATGGAGAATCAGGAGGTGGTATCCCAGAGACATACAGGAATGTCACAAGGCACTACTATTGCCACTGTCTGAATATCCTACTTCACAAGACTCCTGGGGCATGTGTGAGTGAACACAGGTCTACAGAGGAGGCGTGCAACCAGTGTTCTTGCAGATATCTGCATCTCAAGCTGTTTAGGGCTTTAAATGCCAAAACCACACCTTGAATTGGGCTCAGGAAAAAAACTGGCAACCAACATCGCTCTTTTAATGTAGGATTAACATGCTTGCAACCTGTTGCCCTAACAACACTTTGGCTGCAGCCTGATGCAAATACAAGAGCGCTCACCTTCATTTTGCAAACTGTCATTGCTGCCTTTTCCTGCTTCAAAGACAAGAACTTACTTCTGGACTGAGGAACGAAGAGAGAGAAGGCAGCAGGTACCCTCAGGCTCCAGAGGAGCATCTTTTCCCACTGGGGAGTTTAGATGACAAGTTACAGAGAAGATGTAGCCTAAATAGCAAAAAGAGTAAATTCACACCTTCATTTATCAGTCAAGGGGGAAAAAAGTGTCCCTACCGAGAGAGGCCACCGTCTCATAATTCTCCACCATGACTTCCCTGTGCAGAGCTCTTTGGCCGGGACCCAGCAGGGCCCATTCCTCCTCCGTGAAATATACAGCCACCTCCTCAAAGGCCCGGAGAGCCTGGAAAGACAACAGACCCTGGAAGAAGGAAAAGGGAATTTTTACAACATGCACCATACTCTGAAAGGGGTCAGGTAGTTGACTGTGGGCGTTTATAGATTTATCAGTCCCTATAAATAGGTCACTTTGAGATCTTGCCATGAGGACCACCAACTTGGATGGCTCTGAAAGAGGATTATGCAACATTCATGCAGGATAATGCTATCAATGGCTATTAGCCACAATTGCTCTGTTCTGCCTCCACTGTTAAAGGCAGTATGTTGGGAATTGCAACAGAGGGGGCCCTTGGCAGTTACACTTTGGTTCATATTGGACTAAGAGGGTTGGCCTGATCGATGGGGCATGCTGGGATTACTCCTTCCAAAACCCTCTCTCCTTTTGGGACATGACTTTAAAACCAGTAACTGACTCTGAGTTTCATGCCAAGTGATGTGCTCCACACACACCCCTTTTTCTTTTAGTTTCCTTTATATAGCTACTTTTTATTTTAAGGCGTGGGTTAAGATATTATACTGAATATGTCCAGGACTTATGTAGGGGCTGCACTCCATTAACCAACTTGTAACTAAAGCCTTTTGCAATTTTTGTAACAAAACAATGTTTCACTCGTGCATTCAAAGAAGGGGCATGTATTTCAGGTTTTAGGCTGCTTAGACACATTTTCTGGGCAACTGACTCCCGTAAAATATCCCACCTCTCTAAAAGTGTGTTTTAAGAGTCACGTGAACACGTGCGTGTTCTGCCAGATGCCTACAACCAAATCGCAAGAGGACCTACTTCCAGGCTTCCCACAGGCATCTGGTTAGCCACTGTGAGGACACGATGATGGATCAGACGACCATTGGCCTGATCTAGCAGGTTTTATATAACGGCAAACATAGAAGCAGAAAGGTAGGTTCTTTCAGAGCTCCTCCCCACTCAGCACAGAGAGGCCGCCTGGCTGTCCCGTCTGTGTGTCCCCCCCAATGATCTTCTCCTTACCTTTGGCGCCCACCTGACAGCTCTTTCCAACCCACCCCAAAGAAGAGACGATCCAGACGGTGCCTCTGAGGCCATGGCGAGGTAGAAGGGACAGGCGTCAACTGGGTCACCCCCTCTGGGTCTCTCACAGCGGCTCCCAGGATGCACCTTGGAGGAGGGAGCAGCTCTCAAGCCTCTGCAGGGAAGACAGCAGAAGGGAGGAATGTCACCCTTTGTACAAATTTGGGTTCCAGACACTTAAATATATAAACAGCCTCAATCCAAATAAATAAAAGGTTTTCTCATGTTGCTTTTTCATGGTTCTTTCTCACCCCCTTCGCCACCCCCAGCCCATCCAGCCATCCTGGACCCCCCTCCCCTCTCATCTCCTGCTTCCGCAAAGCCTTCTCTTCCTGCCCACCAGAGTCCCTCCTCCAACTTGCCAACAATCTCAGGCTTTGTTATCATGTCTTATGCATGTAATTCAAAAATTAACTGGAAGCCACCTCTCTGGCAGCCGGCAGAAAAGAGGTTTCACACGTATTGTAATGAAATGGTGGGCGTGGGG
The DNA here is from genome assembly GCF_030035675.1 of Rhineura floridana. Taxonomy (NCBI): domain Eukaryota; kingdom Metazoa; phylum Chordata; class Lepidosauria; order Squamata; family Rhineuridae; genus Rhineura; species Rhineura floridana. The sequence goes on along the minus strand of NC_084482.1, from coordinate 219,175,385 downwards.
GGTTGGCCAATGGCTCTGCCTGGGCGCTCCACTCTTGCCTTTGGGAATACCGGAGAGGGACCCTCCGCGGGTCCAACCCACCAGGCGATGAAAAGGGTCTGAAGAACAGCAACCTGGTGCGCTCCCGGAGTGGCTGGACTGCAACTCCCATCAGCCCCGGCCAGCCTGGTCAATGGTCAGGGATGGTGGGAATTGTAGTCCACGGATTACAGCGCTGGACCAGGATGCTTCTCTTTTTTTGGGGGGGGTGCTGCTTCTAAATAAAGGAGCCTGCATTGGAGACCCCGAAGCAGCTGGGCCAGCCTCCCCCCTCTATAGTTTCCCAGAAGGCAAAGAGGGGAAGGTCGGGAGTCTCTTCGCTCGTTTCCCCTCACCTCCCCAGTCCCTTTTCTCCTTCCCTCCACTCCCCTCTGCATTGTCTGTGGATTCAGGGGAGAAAAAGCAAATCTTTGTCCCCCCCCCAAGTTGCACCTCATTGTCCTCCAGCCTATTCTCCCTCCCCCGAGTCCCCCCTCTCAACCTCCCGGCCTCTCTAGGAGCCAGAGCTCGCTTCCTTCACCCCGTCGGAGGACTGAAGAGCAGGGAAGCCCCTCCTCTCCCCCCCCACTCTCTGCAAGCCGGATATTCCCCTTTCACGACCCCATTTTGCAGACCCCCCTGTGACTGGTCGGAGGGAGTTCCCCTCTCTGCCCCTTCCTGGTTTTTGGGGGGGCTGCCGCCGCTCCAGTAAATTCCCCCGCCTCCCCATCACACTGACATCACTCCCCAGGCAGATGGCAGAAAACTGAGGCTGGGGGGTGTCAGATGGGTCCCTCCCTCTTTCCCGACTCAGCTGCAAGGGGACCCTGTCTCCCTCCCCAGCCTAAAGGGCTTTTCTGCCTACCGGACGCCTTTGCTGACGGCTTCACAAACACACAGTCCCCCTCGGAGTTTGCGGCAGAGATGGGCAATTGGGGGGGGCACGTGACCTTTTGCAGCAACAAAACCTGTCCTCTCCCCCTTTCCCCCCCCACTGTTTATCTGATCTCCCTGGTGTGGGTGCAAATCGTGGCTCGGTTCCTCCTGCCTGGGATCCTCTGACCCCCCACCTCCAGGATTACCACTTGCGCCCCGCCTCCCTCGGGGTCTGTGAAACTGGGCAAACATTTGGCTCCAGAACATCTACTGAAGCGAGCTTTGGGTCTTAGAGGGGCAGAAAGATGCAATCCAAGGCGGGGGGGGGAGAGAAAGAGACAATATTGGGGGGGGCGGGCCCTGGCGCCTTTCTCCCCATTCCCTGCACAAAAATAAGACTGGAGAGCAGGAGGTGCGGAGGGCAAAGAGGTGCGGCAGACTTGGGGGGGGAGGTGATGGGGGGAAGGGGGATTTGCTTTTTGTGGAGTGCTGAGCCGGGAAGGAGGGAGTGCGTGGCGGGGGGGGCAGGATGAGGGGGGATGCATGTCTATGGCAGAGGGGGAGGGCGCCTTGCAGCGGGGGGCGGCGCATGGGGAGGGTTTGCCCGCTGCTTTTGTGCCCCGGAGGTGGAGGGGATTTCACGGAACTGAAAAGCCCTTAATCGGGAGTGTCTCCCCTATGCTGAATCCCCAGACAATGCAGCAGGGAGGGGAGAGGAGAAAAGGGATTCGGGGGTTGAGGTAAAAGGAGATAAGAGACCGCCTAGTCCCCCCTTTCCTTTCCTGGAATCTATGGGGGGGCTGCTCCAGGTGCAAAGTGCAGGCCCCCAACTGCTTCTATACCTGCAGTGCAGGATCCTTTTTTTTAACCCGCCCCGCCCCGCCCCGCCCACGCAGATTAGTAGCCCCAGTCTGGGGAAAAGGGGCTCTTGGTGCAGCGGAAGGAGCCTTATATTTTTTTTGAGGGGGGGGAGACTTCCTGGGGGAATATCATCGGCAGCTGCTTTATCTGAGTCAGACCCTTTTCCCCATCTAGCTCAGTAATGTCTACACTGACTGGCAGCTGCTCCCAAGGGCTTCAGGTGGTGAGGGGCTCCCTCCCTCCCTTGGGGTCTGTGCCTGGGCCCTTCTGCACGCCAGGCAGCTGTACGGCCGCTGAGCTCTGGCCCTCCCTGCACCACACACGGAGGAGAGACACCTTGAGACTGGGAAGATCAAAGCCTCCCCCCCCCCCCCGGATCTCAGCTCGTCTTGTAGGATTGGCCCGGCGGAGGGGGGTGCTGAGGGCCTTTTTCTGCCGGTGCTGCCAGTCTCGCTCCTGCCCGGCCTCACTACGTCCCTCAGAAACATCCACGTTGGCAGGAGAGCCTCTATAGGACTGTAGAGGGTTCAAAGGACACTGCCTGGGGAGTGTTCACAACAGCCCTGTAAAGTGGGCCAGGCTGAGAGGCTGTGTAATGCAGTGGTTAGTGTTGATTTTTCTAGCATGAGGGGCCACTTTCCAGTGCTAGGCGGAACCAGGTGCCAAAGTGGGTTTGAGCAACGGATGTGCCTTTTGCAGTCAGCTACATCTTAGCCGTGCAAATGTTGGAAGGTTCTTCCATACACACACACCGACAGCACTCAAGGAGCGCTGGGCTTGGACCAGGGAGGCCCTGAATCAAATGCCCAGCCTGGGTGGCCTGCTGAGCTCCCTGGGTGACCTTGCGCCAGTGACTATCAGCCCAGCCTACCTTACAGGGCTGTTGTGAGGATATAGAGTGGAGTTTATATCCCCTCTAGATTTTGCACCCCCTGAGCTTGCACATCTGTGCAAAGTGTGGGTGTGTTTGTATATGCATCTTATTCAAAATACTTTCCATTTAATGCTTAACTGTGTCCAAAGGGACCCAGGTTCAAATCCCTGCCCAGGAGTGAAATTCATTTGGTGCCAGTGACTGTGTTGTTGTGGAGACAACGGGTTTTTGTGTGTGTGTGTGAGTGAGTGAGTGAGAGAGAGAAAGAGAGAGAAATCTGTTGTCATTACTTTAGTCTTGACGTCCTGCTTTTCATTTCAAATTTTCAAATTTTCAAATCATTACTGGTTTCTGCTAGTACCTTCAAGAACAGCCAGTAAATTATTCTGTCTTCCACAGTTGTAGTTTGAAACATTCACCTCCCCAAGCAACAGCAGGTCTAACAGAGCATTCTGTGTCACCCTTCTGTAAAAAAAATTCTCATGGATGCTGTAGTCCAGCGTGATGTTGGCCAAGGGCCTTGGATTCTGGTTGATCTCCTGAATGGCAAACAGGAAGGCAAGAAAGGCCCAAGGTCACCCAGTGAGCTTCATGGCTGTGTGGGGATTTGAACCCTGGTCTCCCAGGTCGTAGTCCAACACTCTAACCATTTCTCAAAGATTTAGTAATTAAACAATCACTGCTGGTTGAAGTAAACGCAGACACCCCCCCATATAAAGTGGAGAGGATGTCTAAGATATTAAGGTTGAGTCGACTCCTTTTCAGCTCCTTCCTGTAAGTACTGGAGCAACAAACTGTGTCCTTCATAAAATGCTTTTCTGTTTCCACCTTCTTCGGCAGTCTAATTTAAACAAAAACAAATGAGAGGCTCAATGTCGTAGCCAGTGGGTAGACAGATAAAATACTCATATGTAAGAGACATTCCCTGAAAACAGGCTTAAAAATGGAAATTGACTGCCTTCAAGTTGCTCCTGACTTATGGCGACCCTATGAATAGGGCTTTCATGGTAAGCAGTATTCAGAGGAGGTTTACCATTGCCTCCCTCTGAGGCTGGTCCTCCCCAGCTGGCTAGGGCCTGCTCAGCTTGCCACAGCTGCACAAGCCAGCCCCTCCCTTGTCCACAACTGCCAGCTGGGGGTCAACTGGGCTCCTTGGGACTCTGCAGCTTGCCCATGGCTGCACAGGTGGCAGGGCACGTAACCCCTGAACCACTCACTCTGGGGGTGATTTTTAGCTGGCCCTTGACCCCCAGGAGACATGAGCAGAGATTTGAACTCACAGACTCTGGCCTCCCAGCCAGGCTCTCCTCCCCAGTGTGCTATACCAGCTGTTGAAAACAGGCTAAAAGAGACTAACCCCCCCCCCCGAAGTTTCCTTATAGAAATAAATAGAAGGCCTGGCAACCAAGAGGTCTTCTGTATCTTTAAAAGTTGTGCAGGGGTAAGGGAGAATTCCACCTTGTGGTTCTTCCCATTACAGGGTTGCAAGAACACCTGCACTTGGCAGACTTTCTCTTCGCCTAAAGATACAGGATCAGTCTCAGACCCTGAACCTGGCAACCTTCGACTCCGACTCCTCTTTCTACTGTCTGACTCTGACTCCTTCATAAATGGCAAATGTATATTAACTAGTAATAACAAATTTGCTGTCGTAAAATGGTAGCACAAGGCATTTCATCACCACCACGTGAATCATCAGGCTAGAAAGATTGATAGAACATAAAATATATTTATTTGATTAAAATTCCTGAACAAGAAAACTTTCCTAAATTCCTATGAAAGTTTTTATTTTGAAGCTGGAGTCGGTACGTTTCTACCGACTCCAACTCCACCCAAAATTGCTTCCGACTCCACGACTCCGACTCCAACTCCACAGCCCTGCTGGCAAACCTAGAACATAAGAAGCTCTTGGCTGCTGGATGAGGACAAAGTGGGCCTGTCCAGTGCAGCTTCCTGTTCTCACAGTGGCTAACCAGATGCCCACAGGAAGCCCACAAGCAGGACCTGAGCGCAGGAGCACTCTCCCCTCCTGCAGTTTCCAACAACTGGTATTTGGAAACATGCTGCCTCTGACGTTAGAGGCAGAGCATAGCCATGAAGGCTAGTAGCCACTGAAAGCCTTTTCTTCCACGAGTTTATGGTCTGAAGGCACATGAGGCCACCACCTTGCTGAGGCTACATGCGTCTGGTTGGTGCCTGGATGGGAGCCTTGGATTTCATTATGGGGGAAAAAAGGTGGGATATAAATATAAGTAAAGTAGTAAATAAGTTTTCACTACAGAAGACAATAATGCTGGGGAAAACAGAAGGGAGTAGAAAAAGAGGAAGGCCAAACAAGCGATGGATTGATTCCATAAAGGAAGCCACAGACCTGAACTTACAAGATCTGAACAGGGTGGTCCATGACAGATGCTCTTGGAGGTCGCTGATTCTGAGGGTCAACATAAGTCGTAATCGACTTGAAGGCACATAACAACAAAATAAGTAGTAATATATTCTTTTTATCACACAGTGTGAAGTCATAGCAGAATCAGAGAGAGAGCGCAACAGCACTTTATCTGCAAATACATTCAGAGGCTCCACATCACAAAAACCTGATAGAAGGAGTCTCATTGAAGACATGCGAGTGAAATAAACCATTTGTGGCCGAGATGATCCAGCTAATGAGGTGGTTTCTAATTGAATGAGTCTATCCCTCTCCAAAGTCGGGGCATTTCGCCTTCAGCATCCCACAGTCTGCATAAAGCGGTACCAGCAGCACCAGAACTATCCCGTGCCTGCCAGGAACAGCCTCCTCCCTTGTGACTGCTCCTCTAAGTTAATTAGAAGAAACACCAGGCAAACCAATTTTTCAAAGGTCTGCAGCTTCCCTACTATTGATGGAGCCCAGCGAAGGGTTCACCTCTGAAGGCAATAGTAGTTATTAAGTCAGTCTCACATCTGCACAGTCCTCCTGCCCTGCCCTAAATCTCAGCCCAAGCTGTCAGTGGCACAGGACATTTACACACCAATCATTCCCAGCTCAGATGCCAGACGTCACCTCATGTTGCTCTTGATTGTGATCTTTGCTTTAGTGGACTCAGATGTGATCTTTGGACAAATCCCTACAGCTTTGGCAAGAAGTGGAAGAACAATTTACTGTGGTGTTGTTAATTGTAAGGGAAAGAAAGATGGCCTCTGCAACATCCTGAACTCTTTACACGGGGCAATGTGCAGGTGCAAGTTTGGATTTTCTTTTAGGATTTTTGTGAACTACCACAGGCAACTGCATGGGCTCTGGCAGAGGCCTGTTGCCCACTAGTGTTAGTATTTTAGGGGGGGTTACAAAACTCCCCCTCCCATCAAAAATAACAATCAAGGGAGGATTAACATAGAAAAACAAGCTTGCTTTGGCCTCACTGAGAGTGCAGTGTCCTGATTGCCATATACTTACCCACCTTCACTGATGCTTTCTTTGCATAGATTAGTGAGGGGAGCAACATAGGGGGCAAGCTGTCCTGAAGACCCACAACTCTGAGGGCCCCAATGTACTAATTCATATTGTCTAAGGAAAGGGTGAAGAACCTTTTTGGTCCATGGGGCCAAATCTTTGTCTCTCCCACCCACTGGGCAGGGCTGCTCATCTGTCAATCTTCTGACATCATGGGCACTGATAGAAGGTGGTCCCGCCTGCCTATCAAAGTGGACCAGCAGAGTGAGGGGAAGGATCTGCTTTGCTCACATGTTCCCTTCAAAGAGCATGCTCACAAACCAGCACTCAGCAGGATTGAATTCTCCACTCACCATCTGATAGGTGGATGGTTCAATCCTGCTCTCTGTGGGAGTCTGCTTTGCCAGTTCAATCCCCCCTAGTATGATGGTTGCTGAGATGAAGGAGTAGATTTTGATGTCTGATCAGATATTATTGGACAGCATTTTGCATCAAGTTGTTATAAACCAATTTTGCATGATGGTTCCTGAGATGTAGAAGTAGGTTTTGGTTTATGGTTGGATGTATGGATTGATTCAATAAAGGAAGCCACAGACATGAACTTACAAGATCTGAACAGGGTGGTTCACGACAGATGCTGTTAGAGGTTGCTGATGCATAGGGTCGCCATAAGTCGTGCTTGACTTGAAGGCACATAACAACAACAACAACCATCAGACACCATATTGAATCACGATGGTGAACTGAACCATTCCAAACAGCACTGATTTTAATCAAATGTCAGACACTGTAACCAAAATTTGCATTATGGTTCCTGAGATGACGAGGCAAACTTTTGTCTATGTTTGAATATAGTTGGATGATGTAGGTGGGGCATGATTGCTGGGCAGATGTTGGCCTTTCCTCTGCTGGAGCCACCTCCTCAAGAGCTCTCCTAGTTGAAGTGGAAGCTGCCCAAGGGCGACTCATCCAGCTGGGCGTGGAGAGCTTATCCTTGGTGAGCATTTGTGAAACAAACATCAGGATAACAGCTGGGAAACCAAGCCCAGTAGGAACCACGCAGCTGTTGGTGCTCCAACTTTGCAGGGGGGTTGTGCAGAGGAGCCTTTCCCCGCACCCCAATTTTGAGAGGCGATCAATCTGTTGATTGTGGGAATGTTGTGGACATAATCTATCTCAACTTCAGCAAAGTTTTTGACAAAGTGTTCCATGATATTCTGATTAGCAAGCTAGCTAAATGTGGGCTGGATGGAACAACTAGCAGTGGATCCACAGTTGGCTCGAGAATCGTACTCAAAGAGTGCTTATCAATGGTTTCTTCTCAAACTGGGTGGAAGTAACGAGTGGGGTACCACAGGGCTCGGTCCTGGGCCCAGTGCTCTTTAACATTTTTATTAACAACTTGGGTGACGAGGTACAGAGCATGCTTATCAAATCTGCAGATGATACAAAGTTGGGGGGCACAGCTAATCCTATGGAAGACAGAAACAAAATTCAAAGGGACCTTGATAGGCTGGAGCATTGGGCTGAAACAACAGAATGAAATTCAACAGGGATAAATGCAAAGTTCTACACCTATGAAAAAGAAACCAAATGCAGAGTTATAAGATGGGGGGTACTTGGCTCAGCAAAATGACATGTGAGAAGGATCTTGGAATTATCATTGATCACAAGCTGAATATGAGCCAATATGTGGCTGCAAAAAAGGCAAATGCTGTTTCAGGCTGTTTTAGGCTATACAATAAGTATAGTTTCCAAATCACGGGAAGTATTAGTTCCCCTCTATTCAGCACTGGTTAGGCCTCATCTTGAGTACTGTATCCAGTTCTGGTCTCCACACTTCAATAAGGATGCAAACAAACTGGAACAAGTTCAGAGGAAGGCAACAAGGTTGATCAGGGAACTGGAAACAAAGCCCAATGAGGAGAGACTGAAAGAACTGGGCATGTTTAGCCTGTAGAAGAGAAGACTGAGGGGAGATATGATAGCACTGTTCAAGTACTTGAAAGGTTGCCACACAGAGGAGGGCCGTGATCTCTTCCCGATCTTCCCAGAGTGCAGGACATGGAATAAGGGGCTCAAGTTGCAGGAAGCCAGATTTTGACTGGACATCAGGAAAAACTTAACTGTTAGAGCCATGCTCTGGTAACTTCAAGATTGGATTACTGTAATAGGGCTGCCCTTGAAGACAGTTCGGAAGCTTCAGCTAGTGCAGAATGCGGCAGCCAGACTATTGACGCGGACCAGTCGGTCTTCGCATATAACTCCTGTTCTGGCTCGTCTGCACTGGCTACCTATTTGCTTCTGGGCGAGATTCAAGGTGCTGGTCATGACCTATAAAGCCTTACATGGTGTGGGACCGCAATACCTGGTGGAACGCCTCTCCCGCTATGAACCTACCCGCTCACTTCGTTCGACATCTAAGGCCCTCCTCCGGGTGCCAACTTTTTCTGAAGCCCGGAGGGTGGTTACTAGATCTAGGGCCTTTTCGGTGGTGGCCCCCGAGTTGTGGAACAGCCTCCCCAAAGTGGTATGCCTGGCGCCTACTGTATTATCTTTCCGGCGCCAGGTAAAGACCTTTTTATGCTTCCAGACATTTTAATCATTTTAATCATTCTAATCATTTTATTTATTTTAATCTCTTTATCTGTTTAACTTTTGTAACATTGATTTTTATTTTTTATATTTGTCTAATTGTATTGCGCTTTTTATGTTATATATGTTTTGTGATTTTATTATTATGATGTATGTATTTTATCTTATGCTGTTCACCGCCCTGAGAGCTATTTGCTAAGGGCGGTATATAAATGTAACAAATAATAAATAAAATAAATAAATATGACAATGGAACCAATTCCCTAGAGAGATGCAGTGTCTGACACTGGAGGCATTCAAGAGGCAGCCATCTGTCGGGAATGCTTTGATTTGGATTCCTGCACTGAGCCGGGGGTTGGACTTGATGGCCTTATAGGCCCCTTCCAACTCTACTATTCTATGATTCAATCATAATAGTAATACTAATATTATTTTAAACTCTTAGAGGTGCTCCAAGATGTTTCACAGCAAAAATCGACAAAGCTGGTACAGCACAGTGAGGAGGAGAGCCTGGCCGGGAGTCCAGAGTCTGTGAGTTCAAATCCCAGCTCGTGTCTCCTGGGTGTCAAGGGCCAGCTAAAGATCACCCCAAAGTAAATGGCTCAGGGGTTAGGTGCCCTGCCACCTGGGCAGCCTTGGGCAAGCGGCATAGTCCCAAGGAGCCCAGTTGCCCCCCAGCTGGCAGTTGCGGACAAGGACGGGGCTGGCTTGTGCAGCTGTGGCAAGCTGAGCAGGCCCTAGCCAGCTGGGGAGGACTAGCCTCAGAGGGAGGCAATGGGAAACCCCCCTGAATACCGCTTACCATGAAAACCCTATTTGTAGGGTTGCCATAAGTCGGAATTGACTTGAAGGCAGTACATTTCCATTTTCACAATAGACAAAGAGACAGCAAAGGGCACAAACAAAAAAGGCTGACAGGCGGGAAGGAAAGTGCTTCAATGCACAACAGGGTGGATCACCACATCAGCAGCAACACAAGTGCAGAGGAAATGGCTCTCTGTTCCCTAAAAGACTGGGAGGGGGAGGTGATTGTTGGAAGTGGGGCAAGAGCAACTCCTGTTTTGTTCTTTTGTTTAAGCTCCAGAAGGAAGATAGAGCTAGGGTCCTCTAGATGGACAGGCATGTTTAACTTTACCTGTGATACTCTGACTGACTTCCTTCTGTCGCTAGACTGATACGTCTTTAGGGAAGCTTACCTGCCCCTCCTCCTTCCTCCCTTTCCACTCCTTTGTCCTCTGGCTGTCCAGGAGAGAGGAGACATCCCTTTGTCTCTGCTTTTGTCTCCGAGCATGGGGCTAACTCCTACACCTGGGCGTTACGCCTCCAACTTAGCTAGTTAGTTAGAACTAGGTATGCCTTTTCTATCTATTATGTATTTCTATAAATAAAGTAGCTTTTCTTATTTTACCAAGTCTCCAGTCTCATGCTGATGCAGGGTAAAAGCCTGCTTTCTTAGGCAAACGCACGCACACGCTGGCACACTCGCATTTCAACATCTGCTGTTACTCTCTGCTGCTGTGGTGCTGCTTTTAAATGAAATTGAGCAACACAACTACACACAGCACAACAGTGATGATGTTTCCAAAGGAAGTGAAACCCTTCTGAGAGCAAGACACATTTCCAGATACCAGTTTTAACAGGCTTATTAGTTCTTTGGTTCTCTGAACAAATCTTTAGATTTACAACCATACCTCAATTGCACATTTATGTGCTAGAAAATAAGTGAGCAAACCCCAGATTAACATTAGCTGCATAAAGACCAGTGTGGTAGATCAGGTATCCATTGGGATCAGCCTGTGATAAAGTAATATAAATTAAACATCAAACCCAAAGGACCTGTGACCATTGCAGAAATATTATATATTCATTTTCATAATTCATAATTTATTTAAAAGGAAGAAAGTTTAACATCTACACATACATTCACATGACAGCATTAGTTGTCAAAATAAAAAACAGTTTGTTAAGACTCAAATGTTATCATTAGTTTTTGTTGTCAGATGCTCTTTTGTGTTCAGATCTGGCCTGAATACAATAATGTAGCACTTGGGAATAAAGATGCAGCCGAGAAGCCCAGCACTGGAGGCCAAGATGGAGAAGACCTGCACGGCTACCATGTATTTCCCCTTCGTGCTCAGGTAGGTGGGCACAAAGGAGACCCAAACACTGCAGAAGACCAGCATGCTGAAGGTGATCAGCTTGGCTTCATTGAAGGCCCCAGGCAGTTTCCTGGCAAGGAAAGCCACTGTGAAGCAGATGGCAGCCAATAACCCCATATAGCCAAGGGAACCATAAAACATGACCACAGACCCTTCGTTGCATTGCAGGGTGATCTCTCTAGCCTGGGAATGCATATCAGATTCAGGGAATGGGGGAGAGATCCCCAGCCAAATGGTGCAGATGACAACTTGGACACTGGAACAAGAAATGACAATGGAGTTGGCCAGACACTTCCCTAGCCATCTCCTCACCCTGTTCCCTGGCTTTGTGGCCAGGAAGGCCAGCACCACAGTGAAGGTTTTTGCCAACACAGAAGAGACGGCAACTGAGAAGATGATGCTGAAGGCCATTTGTCGGAGAAGACAGGTTGCTTTCCTTGGCCGGCTGATGAACAGGAAGGAAGACAAAAAGGAAAGCAGGAGGGAGATGAGGAGGATGTAGGAGAGGTCCCGGTTGTTGGCTTTGACTATTGGAGTTCTTAGGTATTTAATGAAGATTCCTAACACAATGCCTGTTGTGAGGGAGAAGAATATGGCAAAGGAAGTCAAGAGAAATCCCAAATATTCTTCATAGACCAGGAATTTGACAATCTTGGGGGCACATTGATCTCGGTCCTTGTTTGGATGCTGATCTTCTGGGCAAACAGTGCAACGGTTTGCATCTGCAAAGAAAAATAGTAACTTCTATCTTACATGCAGTTTTTATCAAATATATATTTTGGGCTTGAGAACTTTTTTGTGTTAAATTTGAATCCTACATGCCTTCCAAGTTCCTCATAATCAGATTTTTTGTTTATTTATTTATTATTTTCTAAAAAAAACATTTTTGTACTGCTTTTCATTTAAAGAATATCCATCAAAGCTATATCCAATAAAATCAATAATCAATTAATAAAATTAGTAATATTGCATATGACCAAGGAGATCTGGAATCAGCATTAATAATATTATGTGTCAGGGGCAACCTGTGTGAACGGGTATTATTATTGATAGCCCTGTCCTCCATGAATTTGTCTAATCTTCTTTTAAAGCCGTCCAAGCTGGTGGCCATTACTGCATCTTGTGGGAGCAAATTCCATAGTTTAACTATGCGCTGAGTAAAGAAGTACTTCCTTTTGTCTATCCTGAATCTTCCAACATTCAGCTTCTTTGAATGTCCACGAGTTCTAGTATTATGAGAGAGGGAGAAGAACTTTTCTCTATCCACTTTCTCAATGCCATGCATAATTTTATAATTTTATACACTTCTATCATGTCTCCTCTGACCCGCCTTTTCTCTAAACTAAAAAGCCCCAAATGCTGCAACCTTTCCTCGTAAGGGAGTCGCTCCATCCCCTTGATCATTCTGGTTGCCCTCTTCTGAACCTTTTCCAACTCTAGAATATCCTTTTTTTGAGATGAGGCGACCAGAACTGTACACAGTATTCCAAATGCGGCCGCACCATAGATTTATACAATGGCATTATGATATCGGCTGTTTTATTTTCAATACCTTTCCTAATTATCGCTAGCATGGAATTTGCCTTTTTCACAGCTGCCGCACACTGGGTCGACATTTTCATCGTGCTGTCCACTACAACCCCGAGGTCTCTCTCCTGGTCGGTCACCGCCAGTTCAGACCCCATGAGCGTATATGTGAACTTCAGATTTTTTGCTCCAATATGCATAATTTTACACTTGTTAATATTGAATTGCATTTGCCATTTTTCTGCCCATTCACTCAGTTTGGAGAGGTCTTTTTGGAGCTCTTCGCAATCCCTTTTTGTTTTAACAACCCTGAACAATTTAGTGTCATCAGCAAACTTGGCCACTTCACTGCTCACTCCTAATTCTAGGTCATTAATGAACAAGTTGAAAAGTACAGGTCCCAATACCGATCCTTGAGGGACTCCACTTTCTACAGCCCTCCATTGTTATCGGGTCATTCATCTATGGAAATGAAAGAGAGAATTGAGGAGGACTCAACGGGGCCTCTAGCACCATGATTTAGCTTGAAAAAGTGTAACTCATATTTACATTGCAAAAATGAAACAACTGCATTGTCGCTTGAGGCCCAGGTGGTCTCAGTGGTATGAAATGTTTGTTTCAAGTTCTGGGAAGTTTATCAGCTACTGTTGAGATAGCTTGACCTTAGTTACTGATGCTCTGAGAATCTCATGGTTACTACTGTACTCCTGTGATATGGTCTATGTACCCTTGAAGACAGTCCAGAAGCTGCAACTGGTGCAGAACGGTTAGTGTGGGCACCCAAATGGGATAACACATCAGCATTTTTTCAAGAACTGTGCTGGCTGCCTTTTGGTACCGAACCCAATTCACAGCGTTGGCAGTCATGTATAAAACCCTAAGTGGATCTGGGCACAAGTACTTCAGGGAGAGCCTTCCCAATCTCTGCCAATATGAAGTCTGAGATCTGTAGGAGAGGCCTGGCTTGTTAACCTGTTGACTAGCATAACACATTGTACAGTATCATGGTACAGGGCCTTTTCTGTTGCAGCACCCTGGATGTGGGAATTCTAACGAATGAAGTGCAGGCTAAAAGTATTAATAATACTAATAATACTGCTTCCTTGTTCTCTCCTGGATCTTCTTCTCTTCCTCTGTTGTTTCCCTTGTGCTTAATTTTAGACTGTAAACTCTGTGAGGGAGAGGCCTGTCCTCATGTGCCCTGTAACATGCCATGCACGCTGAGAGGACTGTTAAAATCAGTAGTGCCTAATCTTTCTCAATTTGAGGGCTGCACTGACCCATGGTCAAAATTCCAGGGGGCATGTGTCAGAGGTGATGGTGAGACATGCAGCCTTGCAAGTCTGCCTTTCAGAAGACTTCCCTGTCAATTAGGCTGCAATATTTTACATCATTTTTAATCATTCATTATTAAATAAATTATTCTTTATGAAATTCTATTAAAAAAATTACACAGGCAATGGTCTAGCCCTCACCTCGATATATAAATCAATCAATGTTTATTCATTTTAGCATGTGTTTTAAATTGTGTTTTAAATTGTTTGTAAAAGATGTGTTTTTAAGTTTGTATATTCGTTTTTAATGTTTTTAGTTATTGTAAACCACCCAGAGAGCTTCGGCTATGAGGTGGTAAATAAATAAATAAATAAATAAATAAATAATGTAATTATCAAGTGGCGCCGTGATCATATCATCCCGGTGTTAGTAGATCTACACTGGTTACCAGTTGTCTACCGGGCCCAATTGAAGTTGTTGTTGTTGACCTTTAAAGCCCTATATGGTTCCGGCCCAGTTTATCTGAAGGAGCGCCTCCAGCATCACCAATTATGCCGCCTGACAAGATCAGCCACACAAGACCTTCTCTCGGTCCCACCAGTTAAAGCAGCTAGGCTGGTGTGGACCAGAGAGAGGGCCTTCTCGGTTGTGGCCCCCACCCTCTGGAATTCCCTTCCTTTCGACCTTCGCCATACCCCGTCCCTGACAGTTTTCCGCCGGGCCTTAAAGACCTGGCTATTCAGGCAGGCCTGTGGGGTCTCTGGGGATGGGTCAGTTTCTAATGTTGTTTAATGCTGTTTAATTTTATTATATTTCTGGTTGTATTGTATTTTATCATGATATTGTACGTCGCCTAGAGTGGCCGTTTATTCGGCCAGATAGGCGACTCACAAATAAAATTTTATTAGTATTATTATTATATAGTCTGTATTTGAAGTAGAGCTGAACAAACTTTTTTCTGCCAATCTGTTTTCATTCAGTTACCAGAAATCGGGGAATGAAATATGCTTGGATATTTAAGGATGGTTCATTTTGTTCCAGTTTAAAAATGGCAAGGGGTGGGGGAAACCTGGGCCGCCTCATCCAGCTACTGAAAACTTAAAGGGGAAATTTGCCCTCCAAAAAGTTGACAAGCATTCAAAGGGAGCAGGGTACCCTTTTAAGAACATAAAGGATGGGAACTACATTGAAATGAAAGACATGCATTCCTCCCACCTGGCTGAGCCATTTGGGCCACACAATGGCTTCCTGGTCAATGGTGCACTCCAGGTCTGGGGATCCTCGCCTGTTGATCCTCCCAAACTTCACCCTGAGGATGGATTTATTGGGAAATACCACCCAATTCACAATGTCCAAATTGGCTGCCAGCTCCCCGTTCTCATCTAAATATATTCCATCCATGGAAGAATTATAAAACTGGGGGCTTTTCAGGAAAGCATAGAACTAGAATGGCAGAGAAAAGAGCAGCATTTGGAATATAGAGAAACCACAGTGACTATCCAACTCTGCTCATTTCATGCTTGGATCTCATCTGACTCAGGGCTGGTTGTAGTTTCAAAGAGCCTTGTGACTTTAAGTTTTTTCACCCCTTTCATACATTCTTGTGGGATCACCCCAAAATTTCCCATTTTTTTCTGATGACCTTTTCAGTTTAGTATCCATTGTCCCGTTAATTTTTTCTAATGTTACTTTTTATTTCGGGGTTCCCAAATTGTGGTCCGTGGAACACTGATCGTTTCATGCTTGGATCTCCTCTGACTCAGGGCTGGTTGTGGACTCAAATAGCTTTGCACCTTTAACTTTTCTTACATTCTTGTGGGATCATCCCAAAACTTCCCATTTTTATGACCTTTTAAGTTTAGTATCCATTGCCCTGTAAATTTTTCCCAATATTATTTTTTATAGCAGAGGTTCCCAAACCGTGGTCCATGGTGGTCTGTGTGTTTCATTTGTGTGGTTTGTGGATTTGTGGCTGAAGACAAGAGATGGCACATTGAACACATTACATAATTATATATTGTATTTCAATTGCTTATTTCATTTATTACACTGTATATTTTGTAGTACAATCTGAAGTCTAGCATCTAAATTTTAACACAAAAAATGCAATATATAAGAAATGAAATAAGCAATTAAAATACAACTGAAATTCACACAGCATCTAGACAGCACATTACAGTTTCTACAACAGGTAGAAAAAGGATTAAGGATTATTAAGGGGTCTGCTAAGACCCTCAGCAATGTTCATGTGATCCCAGGGTGGGGGTGGAGAGTTTGGGAACCACTGCTTAATAGAATACATACTAATTTGTAACATATATCACATATATTTGTGATAGTATTCTTAATAATTGCTGTAATCCCAAAAATAATTAAAATGCAGTCTAGTAAACCATAGTCTACTTTATCAATTTCAAATTTTAACTGTTCTTTTATAAGATGAATTAGATGCAGAAATCCTCCTTCAATTTCTTAAAGGATAACAGACTGAGATTGATAGACAAATAATCAAGGAACACCTAATTACTTTGAATGAGTTCAAATATCCAGGGCCTAATGAGCTGCACCCTAGAGTATTGAAGGAACTGACTGAAGAACTCTTGGAACCACTCTCTATTATCTTTGTGAAATTGTGGAGGATAGGTGAAGTGGACTGGAGGAGGGCTAATGTTGTCCCTATCTTCAAAAAGGGCAAAAAGGAGGAACCTGGAAACTAAGACCAATCAGCCTGACATTGATCCCTGGCAAAATTCTGTAGCAGATTATAAAGTTGTCAGTCTGTAAGCTCCTTGAAAACAATGCAGTGATTACTAGAAGCCAACATGGATTTATGAAGAAGAAATCCTGCCAGACTAATCTTATTTTTGATCGGGTAACCTCCCTGGTAGACTGTGGGAACGCTGTGGACATAATATATCTCAACTTCAGCAAAGCTTTTGACAACGTGCCCCATGATATTCTGATTAACAAGCTAGCTAAATGTGGGTTGGATGGAACAACTATCAGGTGAATCCATAGTTGGTTCCAAAACAGAGCTTGGAAAAGTTACTTTTTTAAACTACAGCTCCCATCAGCCCCAGCCAGCATGGCCACTGGATTGGGCTGATGGGAGTTGTAGTTCAAAAAAAGTAACTTTTCCAAGCTCTGCTCCAGAATAGTATTCAAAGAGTGCTTATCAATTGTTCTTTCTCAAAGTGAGGGGAGGTAGCGAGTGGGGTACCACAGGGCTCGGTCCTGGGCCCAGTGCTCTTCAACATTTTCATTAATGACTTGGATGAGGAGGTGCAGAAAACGCTTATCAAATGCAGATGATACAAAATTGGGAGGGATAGCTAATACCCTGGGGGACAGAAACAACATTCAAAGTGATCTTGATAGGCTGAAGCATTGGGCTGAAAACAACAGAATACAATTTAACAGGGATAAGTGCAAAGTTCTACACCTCGGATGAAGAAAATCAATGCACAGTTTTAAGATGGGAGATACTTGGCTCAGCAAGCCTACATGTGAGAAGGATCTCGGACTTGTTGACTGCATGCTGAACATGAGCCAACAGTGTAATGTGGTAAAAAAAAAAGGGGGGCAATGCTATTTTAGGCTTCATTAAGAAAAGTATAGTTTCCAAATCCCATGACTAGTTCCCCTCTATGTGATACTGATTAGGTCTTATCTTGAATATTAAGTCCAGTTCTGGACACTGCAGACAAACTGGAACAGGTTCTGAGGAGGGGAAGAAGGATGATCAGCAGAATGGAAACAAAGCCCTATGAGGAGAGATTGAAAGAACTGGGCATGTTTAGACTTGGGAAGAAAAGACTAAAGGGAGATATGATAGCACTCTTCAAGTGCTTGAAAGGTTGCCACACGGGGGGGGGGAGCAGGATCTCTTCTCAATCATCCCAGAGTGCAGGACACGGGATAGTGGGCTTGAGTGACAGGAAAGAGCTGAACATCATAGAGCGGTATGACAACTGAACCAATTACATAGATAGGCCCAACACTGGAGGCATTCAAGAGGCAGCTGGACAGCCACCAGTCAGATATTCTTTAGGTTGGATTCCTGCATTTAGCAGGAGGTTGGACCTGTGGAAGTAGAAAAGAACCGCTGATGCTGCAACTGTCATAACCTGTACCAGGTGCAAACCAGGCTCCACAATGCCAGAGAGGGCGCTCGGGGGCAATCATGTCAAGAGCCCTACGCACCTCGCTGTTCCACAGTGTGACAAGGGCCTCAAGAGGGTCACCTGCTCTGTCTACTGGTGATGCCTCAACAAACTTGGTATCTTATGCCCTAGATGCTTTGGATGAAAGTGGACTGTATTAAATGCTACGCTAGGGACAGTTACGTTTTCCTTACCCCTTGGCAGTTTCCAAATAACTTCTCAATATCCCAGTTGCTCCAAAGGGGCCACCATCACTTAGTGCAGCAGAGACCTTGGGCTTCTCCTAGAGGAAAAAGGGACCTAGCAGGACACCTTTGGAATGGTACAAACCCTACTGTTGCAGCACGGAATGTCTATAAAGGGCAACAGCATGATGAGAAATTAGGTCAGCTAGAAAAACCAACCTATACTCTGGACAAAAGGCTACTGTAAGGATAGAATATGGAGGAACCAATTGGTTTCCAATCGGAAAGGGTGTGAGACAGGGGTGTATTTTATCACCCCATTTGTTTAATCTATACGCAGAACATATCATACGGAAAGCAGGGTTGGACCAAGATGAAGGAGGTGTGAAAATTGGAGGGAGAAATATCAATAATTTAAGATATGCAGACGATACCATACATAATTTTATTTGGTATCAGTATTCTTTATTGTTGTTGTAAAAGATGTAATGGAAATTGTGCTGTCCACATCCATACTAACCATGTAATCCCACTGGCCTGAAAAACAAAGTTATGTCCTGAGGGCCATTCTGAACCTCCTGAACATAAGAACATAAGAACATAAGAAGAGCCTGCTGGATCAGGCCAGTGGCCCATCTAGTCCAGCATCCTGTTCTCACAGTGGCCAACCAGGTGCCTGGGGGAAGCCTGCAAGCAGGACCCGAGTGCAAGAACACTCTCCCCTCCTGAGGCTTCCGGCAACTGGTTTTCAGAAGCATGCTGCCTCTGACTAGGGTGGCAGAGCACAGCCATCATGGCTAGTAGCCATTGATAGCCCTGTCCTCCATGAATTTGTCTAATCTTCTTTTAAAGCCGTCCAAGCTGGTGGCCATTACTGCATCTTGTGGGAGCAAATTCCATAGTTTAACTATGCACTGAGTAAAGAAGTACTTCCTTTTGTCTGTCCTGAATCTTCCAACATTCAGCTTCTTGGAATGTCCACGAGTTCTAGTATTATGAGAGAGAGAGAAGAACTTTTCTCTATCCACTTTCTCAATGCCATGCATAATTTCATACACTTCTATCATGTCTCCTCTGACCCGCCTTTTCTCTAAACTAAAAAGCCCCAAATGCTGCAACCTTTCCTCGTAAGGCAGTCGCTCCATCCCCTTGATCATTCTGGTTGCCCTCTTCTGAACCTTTTCCAACTCTATAATATCCTTTTTGAGATGAGGCGACCAGAACTGTACACAGTATTCCAAATGTGGCCGCACCATAGATTTATACAACGGCATTATGATATCGGCTGTTTTATTTTCAATACCTTTCCTAATTATCGCTAGCATGGAATTTGCCTTTTTCACAGCTGCCGCACACTGGGTCGACATTTTCATCGTGCTGTCCACTACAACCCCGAGGTCTCTCTCCTGGTCGGTCACCGCCAGTTCAGACCCCATGAGCGTATATGTGAACTTCAGATTTTTTGCTCCAATATGCATAATTTTACACTTGTTTATATTGAATTGCATTTGCCATTTTTCCGCCCATTCATTCAGTTTGGAGAGGTCTTTTTGGAGCTCTTCGCAATCCCTTTTTGTTTTAACAACCCTGAACAATTTAGTGTCATCAGCAAACTTGGCCACTTCACTGCTCACTCCTAATTCTAGGTCATTAATGAACAAGTTGAAAAGTACAGGTCCCAATACCGATCCTTGAGGGACTCCACTTTCTACAGCCCTCCATTGGGAGAACTGTCCATTTATTCCTACTCTCTGCTTTCTGCTTCTTAACCAATTCCTTATCCACAAGAGGACCTCTCCTCTTATTCCATGACTGCTAAGCTTCCTCAGAAGTCTTTGGTGAGGTACCTTGTCAAACGCTTTTTGAAAGTCTAAGTAAACTATGTCCACTGGATCACCTCTATCTATATGCTTGTTGACACTCTCAAAGAATTCTAGTAGGTTACTGAGACAGGACTTTCCCTTGCAGAAGCCATGCTGGCTCTGCTTCAGCAAGGCTTGTTCTTCTATGTGCTTAGTTAATCTAGCTTTAATCATACTTTCTACCAGTTTTCCAGGGACAGAAGTTAAGCTAACTGGCCTGTAATTTCCGGGATCCCCTCTGGATCCCTTTTTGAAGATTGGCGTTACATTTGCCACTTTCCAGTCCTCAGGCATGGAGGAGGACCCGAGGGACAAGTTACATATTTTAGTTAGCAGATCAGCAATTTCACATTTGAGTTCTTTGAGAACTCTCGGGTGGATGCCATCCGGGCCCGGTGATTTGTCAGTTTTTATATTGTCCATTAAGCCTGGAACTTCCTCTCTCGTTACCACTATTTGTCTCAGTTCCTCAGAATCCCTTCCTGCAAATGTTAGTTCAGGTTCAGGGATCTGCCCTATATCTTCCACTGTGAAGACAGATGCAAAGAATTCATTTAGCTTCTCTGCAATCTCCTTATCGTTCTTTAGTACACCTTTGACTCCCTTATCATCCAAGGGTCCAATCGCCTCCCTAGATGGTCTCCTGCTTTCAATGTATTGATAGAATTTTTTGTTGTTGGTTTTTATGTTCTTAGCAATGTGCTCCTCAAATTCTTTTTTAGCATCCCTTATTGTCTTCTTGCATTTCTTTTGCCAGAGTTTGTGTTCTTTTTTATTTTCTTCATTCGGACAAGACTTCCATTTTCTGAAGGAAGACTTTTTGCCTCTAAGAGCTTCCTTGACTTTGCTCGTTAACCATGCTGGCATCTTCTTGGCCCTGGCGGTACCTTTTCTGATCTGCGGTATGCACTCCAGTTGAGCTTCTAATAGAGTGTTTTTAAACAACTTCCAAGCATTTTCGAGTGATGTGACCCTCTGGACTTTGTTTTTCAGCTTTCTTTTTACCAATCCCCTCATTTTTGTGAAGTTTCCTCTTTTGAAGTCAAATGTGACCGTGTTGGATTTTCTTGGCAATTGGCCAGTTACATGTATGTTTAATTTAATAGCACTGTGGTCACTGCTCCCAATCGGTTCAACAGCACTTACATCTCGCACCAGGTCCCGGTCCCCACTGAGGATTAAGTCCAGGGTTGCCGTCCCTCTGGTCGGTTCCATGACCAACTGATCTAGGGAATAGTCATTTAGAATATCTAGAAACTTTGCTTCTTTGTCATGACTGGAACACATATGCAGCCAGTCTATGTCCGGGTAGTTGAAGTCACCCATTACTACCACATTTCCTAGTTTGGATGCTTCCTCAATTTCATATCTCATCTCAAGGTCTCCCTGAGCATTTTGATCAGGGGGACGATAGATCGTTCCCAGTATTAAGTCCCTCCTGGGGCATGAAGCTGATCAGGCAACCTTAGAAACAGAAATACAGGGGTTGATGAATATAAAGGTCTGTGCATATTGGTTGTGCTAAAAGCACAAAAAGGGGAGAGTGTGGAAGTAGAAAAGAACACAATGACCTAAGTGCAGCCATCTTGGATAACTTGTATACATAACAAGGGAAAAGAGCTTCTTTTTGAGCCAAGGAAATCGCAGAATGTGCTGTTCAGTTATGTATCAGGGAGATAGTGAGTAACGCCGGATTAAGCACATGTTTAGCATAAAATAACAGCTGACGCTGCAACTGTGATAACCAATTAGAAATACTTGCCTAAAAGGTTACACTGGCTGAAGATCTGCTGACTGACAGGGGACACGCTCTGGTTGCTGTGTTCCCTTGTAATTGCTCAAAGGAAGTGTCTCTGACTGGTGCCACCCAAAATAGAGTGAAGACTTGTTTTCTTCCACAGACTCGATGTCTTTGTGGGCTCCTTCCAACTCTACTATCCTATGATTCTACTAATGTTTTTGTTTCATGTATTTATTTTTGTATACAAAGAGAACTTGCTTCTTTGTTACTTAATTTGGTCGATAATCTTATCCAGAGAAGATTTTGGTCATCTATCTGCTTCATGTTCCCGATTGGCTAAAGGCTGTTTATTAACAGTTTCACTGTCTGACTCCCTATGTGAGAAACGTCTCTCTGAATCTTAGTTTATATGCTTTGAACAAATGTATTGATATGTTTAATGCTGTGAGCCTTTTTAAATGTTAGCGAGAGTTCAGGATTTCAGAGATTCTAGATTTTTCTATAGTTTATTCTCATATTCAACAGAGATGTCTGATGGAAAAAGGAAATACCTGCCAGGGCTGTAGCCTTTGAACTTCCACCCTGTCCATCTCCCTCCATTTAGATCTAGATGAATAAGCGTCATGTAAGGCCCGTGCCATGGCTTGGACAGTGTTGTAAATCCTGTAGCTGGCTAGAGAAAGGATCCTTTCCAGATTGTCTTGGGGCATCATCTCCAGGTCCTCTCTCTCTTTGCATCTTGTCCAGCCTTTCACCGACAATGCATGCTTTGAATAGGAACAATTAAAAGTTTTCTCCACAAACTGCTTGATAACCAGGAAAAATGCGATGAAATAATCATATTTTGTATTTTTATTTGTCTCAATAAAGAAGGAAAAAATACCACGAATGTGTTGGAAAGGTATGTCATTATCCAACAAATCTGAGGAGACGTCCCACATAGCCATTGTGATCCAGATTTTCCCTACAATAGGTTTTGTGAACAATTCCAATACCTGATGTATAATTAAAATTCCATCTAAGAAGTCAGTCATCTCCGCATAATAAACAAATACATGGACATGTCTCCACTTGAGGAATTGAAGTAAATCCGCCTTTGCTTCTTTTGTATTTGGTCCTGGGATGCTTAGTGAGATGGCAGTACAAATGCCACTCCTGAGGAGCAGAGGCGTCAAGGTCTTCACGAACCTCTCTCCATTGTCAGTATCTGGAGCAATGAGACCAATCAGTGTCCATCTGAAGTGCAGGAGCAGCTTGGCAATCCCTGGGTACTGGGCTTCTTCGTTGGGGACCATCCGGTAGAAGAAAGGGAACTGGGTCTTATCGCTCAGAACAGGAGAAGCTCAAGCATAATTGATCTGGCAAGGAAAGCAAGATAGGTGGTTGGCTTTAGCACAAAGACCAAATATTTATTATCATAATATGCTCAATAAGGACTGGAAATATCCTGGCCTAAGGAAGGAGGTCCCATGTATGTAAGGAACCTTTGGCATATTCAGAGCTTACATCGAATTTTGGGTAATGTCTTTTTTAAAAAAGAGACCCCCTGACATGATGCTGTGGAAGAAACTCTACAGGGACTTCCTAGCTGATGTGTGGTGTGTGCCTTGCCCTGATAGGCTTGCATGAGGCCTCCAGCCTACTGATAGAAACAAGATGGGCATTTATATTAGTTATTTAAGGGTGTATTTCCATAACAATGGAACCGTCATATAACTTTAATGTTGCAGTCAGAGAAAACTTTTGGCAATATTTAGTGACTTATTCATCTGTACACCAGCCCGCCTTTGAGAGAGGTAGCTTAGAAGACCTCTTTATTAAACATTGTCCTCTTTGGTTTGCAGAAATCATTGATTTGTTTGTGCAGGGGGGGAGGGGTAAACATTTCCCCCACACTTCCCATTAAAAGTATGACTTTTCCAGGAAGTGGGTTTGTTGCACAAGAGCTGTCAATGAACTTGAATTGCACAATCTGAACCCCACTCCAAAATACTGACATTCTGGAAATTCCCAATGAGAATCACCCCTTTCGACACAAAGGGAAGGTGGGAAAGATATTATATCACTGTACACAGCAACTTGTGTGACCAGTGATGATTCCCACTCTTCTGTTGTTGACTGTACTAGATTTCCCTGAACAATAAGGGCAAGCAATAGTTGATTGCCTTAAAACTGGTGAGCTCAAATGACGCAGATCCCTCATCGCAATTAGGCACACAGCTTACATTTTTGCACAAGTATTAGCCTCCACAATTTCACTCAGCCTTGGAAAAAAGAAATACTTTCTGCACAAACAAACATATGCAACTCTCAGCTTTTTGATAAAATGCAAACCAAGCACACAGATGTGGTTCAGGGTTCTTTTTCGATGAAAGGAAAATGTAACATTTTATTTAACTCCAAAGAGATACAGAAAAAGAATATTTTAGTTGGCAAAGTTACACCTTAACCCCATCTCTGAATGCGTTAAACTGTTGAGATTTAAAATAGGCTGTATGCAGTTTGCTATTTCTTGGAATGTGATCTCTCTCAATATTTTTGTGACAATTATGCTTCACTTTGAAGGTAGCTTTGATTAAGCTTACATTTTATTATATCAGTTGTAATTAAGTTCACACATGAAAGAGATATGATTTGAAATATATACCTGCACTGTTAGAGAAACACATAAAAAGGTAAATTTCTGATATTAAATTCCATTTTTTTTCCTTGCCTGTAGAACTCTATATGGGTGATAGAGATCTGGTATGGTATAATTCATTTTATAGCTAATTATATAAGCCTTTGCAAGCCCAAATTATCTGCTGATTGTTGGGACTTCTGTGCATTGCCTAGATGGGTCCAGTTGTGAGGTCAGGTGATTGACATGGGGTGGTCCTACCCAGGTGAAACTAGGCTCTCAGGGCTTAGGACAAATAAGGATTCGGTAAGGCAGCCAGATTATTTTCCTATGTCTACCATCGCACCATATTTCCATCCCTCTACCACACAATTTAATCTGGATTTTATCACTTTATGGGATTTCCCTGGGAAACAGTAACATATGGGAAAGCATTCTGAATACGTTGTGTGGATGCTGAAAACAACAGCATCATTAGAAGATAAACATCCAAGTGGAAGAATCCTTCATCTTGTTCTGAAATTCTGAAAAACTCATTTTAGTAGAGATGTCGGTGTAAGAAAAGAGAAAAAAAGGTGTGTGTCTGTCCACCAGAAGAAGTGAAATCTCTCTCAAGCAATTTGAAATGCTCTTTCAAAAATTATCTGTCTCCCATCTTACTTAACATCCACTCCACTCACAATTTGAATTAATGTGGCCCATCCAGCAAATGTCCTGCCCTCTCCATTCCTACCTGTGGGGTTTTATAGATGCCCAACATGCTTGAAATCTGGATGGAGATTTCAGAGTCAGCCCCTTCAAGAACAGCCA
This sequence comes from Rhineura floridana, assembly GCF_030035675.1. Classification (NCBI taxonomy): domain Eukaryota; kingdom Metazoa; phylum Chordata; class Lepidosauria; order Squamata; family Rhineuridae; genus Rhineura; species Rhineura floridana. Next base: position 219,150,389 of record NC_084482.1, on the reverse strand, counting down.
GCAGGTTATTCCGTCCTCCACAGCTATAGTTTGGAACATTCGCCTGCCCAGTAGACAGCAGGTCTAGCAAAGCATCATATGTCATCTTTCCTTCGAAAAAGTTCTCATGGATGCTGTAACCCAGGGTGATGTTGGGTAAGAGCCTGGGATTCTGGTTGATCTCCTGAATGGCAAAGAGGAAGGAGAGGAGCTGCCAGGACTTTGTGGGCCCTTTCCTGCAAAAATATGCATATTGCATCATCATCATCCTGCATCCAATGAATGTAAGTGATTCATTTCTTGCTTCTTTGATAATGCAAACTCTGATCCAGAGTCAAAGCCACAAGACCCCAACAGCGAATCTTCCTTAACGGGAGTGTGTGTGTGTATTGGGACAGCCTGTTCATGAGTCAACAACCATTATCCTTAACACAAGCTTCATAACTGGGACACTCTGCCAGAGCCTTCAAGGTAATATTTATGTCATTTTTAAAAATGGTTTTGTTTCGACTTGGTATTTTGAAAAATGGAGATGGACTGCTTTCAAGTTGCTCCTGACTTATGGCAACCCTATGAATAGGGCTTTCATGATAAGCGGTATTCAGAGGGGGTTTATCATTGCCTCTCTCTGAGGCTAGTCCTTCCACAGCTGCACAAGCCAGCCCTTCCTTGTCCGCAACTGCCAGCTGGGGGGCAACTGGGCTCCTTGGGACTCTGCAGCTTGCCCACAGCTGCACAGGTGGCAGGGCACGTAACCCCTGAGCCACTCACTGCGGGGGTGATCTTTAGCTGGCCCTTGGCACCCAGGAGACACAAGCGGTAGGGTTGCCAGGTCCATGGCACGTGGTTGACTTTCTCTTCTCCTAAAGATACAGGATCAGTCTCAGGCCATGAACCTGGCAACCCTAAAGAGCAGGGATTTGAACTCACAGACTCTGGACTCCCAGCCAGGCTCTCCTCCCCACTGTGCTATACCAGCTTGTATGTAATTGTCACGTGTACAAGCTCTAGATGCTTCACCTCATAAAGGACACGGTAGAGCTGGAAAAGGTTCAGAAAATAGCAACCAAAATGATCAAGGGGATGGAGCAACTCCCTGAATTGCCCAATTCTTCACTGGCAAATGGGTCTTTTAAAGAATTCAGATGGGCAATGAAATTAACACCAATCCAGCTAGTTAACAGATTTTTATTCTTAAATATATAGCCAAAAAAGAAAGCAGATATATGGCCTTTCCATTAGGTGCCAGGACCCCCCTCCCTCTTCGTTGTCAGCAACAAGGCCTCGCTCCTGGATCATTAATCACACATCCTCCTTGGTCTTAGGTGTCAAGGTATCTGCGTAAAGCCCTCCTCTTAATCATTATACACTCATTCTACTACATACTGTTGCGCGCCACCCCAATCTCCGAGTGGTGAAAGATTTCTGGGGGTCCCTGCGCTTATCCAGGCTTTGGTTTCCTTGGAACGAAGGTCAATGGAAACTGTGGTGTCTTTATGAAATATGGTTTGTTTATTTACACACATTCCAACCTGAGCTTAGGATGGAGGGTTCAAGGCATCAGCAATCCCATAGATCTTTGTTTTCCCATCAGGCTTACAGGAGGGATCATAAAGTCATGGTACTGGGAGCCAGGCTCTCTGCCTGCCTCCAGTTCCCAGCCTTTCCTCAGACTCAGTTCAAAACACAGCCTCTCCTTGGCCTCAGGAAGGGGGGTGGGCTCTCCTGAAGAGGATCTCCCATGCTCATTCACCAGTTAATGGGCACTTGATAGGCCCATTAACTCACCTGGCCACTCTATTAGGCTAACAAAGGGAGATCTGGCCAGCAGAGCAGATTTCTCAACTCCAGGTGCAGGGTTCCAAATAAGAGGATGGAAGGGTCCTCATAGAAATCATCCATCTCAACCCCAAACCCATAACAGCACTCTACTGATTCATTTGTTCACATTCCATTTGGTGATAGTGCTCAGGCCAGGCTATTGGCTCATTATCACTTCCCAGGGATTGCTTGAGCCTATGAAGCGGGGGTCGAGACCTCATGCTAATGTACTGCTGCCCCTTATATATAAAAACTTCCCACATCTGTATGTAGCCATCTCTATGGGACTGCACAGGAGCCCACCTTCCTGTGACACCTTCTGTCATCTCCAAGTTTGTATATGCCAATCGGGGGATGTGGAGGATATTATCCACTACCTCTTGAGATGCTAAAATGTAATAAAATAATAAATAAATAAAATAAATGATCCCTCTATAAAGACCCTAGGCACAAATTCTTATACCCTATAATCTGCTCTATGTCTGGAAGGCCGACCATGGAGCAAATAGCTATCCTATTAGTGGGCAACGACACCTATGTAACACAACAAGTGGCAAATTTCGCTCTGGCAGCTGGGAAAATTAGGGCTAAGTATGTTAAACAATTGGCCTCAGCTCAGGATCAGCTTTTAAATATTTAATATTATATTCTTAACTATATATTTTGGGCATATATGTACACATACTTATCTACTCCTTTTTATTTTGTAATACTTGTAATATTTGTATATTCCTGTTTCTGCTCTTGTATTTTATAGTATTTTATTGAATTTTATTGTGATGGCAAATAGCTCTGAGCAATTAAAGTTCTCCTAAATAAACAAAAAACAAAAAAAACCTTCTGTCATCACTTATTTCTACACACTCGTAACTAGCCGCATCTATAACTACAGGATTGTACTTTATATGCACTTTGTACATGCTCTCTTTACTAACATATTATTAAGCCTAGTTGCCCCCCAGCTGGCAGTTGCGGACAAGGAAGGGGCTGGCTTGTACAGTTGTGGCATGCTGAGCAGACCCTAGCCAACTGGGGAGGACTAGCCTCAGAGGGAGGCAATGGTAAAACCACCTCTGAATACCGCTTACCATGGAAACCCTATTCATAGGGTCGCCATAAGTCGGGATCGACTTGAAGTTACTCCATTTCCTTTAATTTTTCATGCCCCTAAATAGGCTATGAAAGGGGAAACTGCTGGATTTCAGTTATCTCCTTGGGAGCTTTATAATTTGGAAATACACTCCCGTATTAGGAATGGTTACAGCATTTGGGACTTTTTTTTTTAGTTTAGATAAAGGTAAGAGGCAACATGATAAAAGTGTATAAAATTATAAATGGTGTGGAGAGAGTGAATATAGATTCCCCCCCCCCATAAAACTGCAACTTGGGACACCCAGTGAAGCTGAATGTTGGAAGGTTCAGGACAGACCAAAGAAAGTTCTTCTTTAGACAGCACATAGTTAAACTATGGAATTCCCTCCCCCAAGAGGCAGTGATGGCCACTAACTTGGATGGCTTTAAAAGTGGATTAGATAAATTCATGGAAGATAATGCTACATTGGCTACTAGCCACAGCACTATGCTTTGCGTCTACTATCAAAGGAAGTATGTCTTGGAGTGCCAGTCACTGTGAATCGCAACTAAGAGTGCTGTTATGTTCAGATCCTGTTTGTGGGTTACCTACTGAGGCATGTGGATGGCTACTCTGAGAACACATTGGTGGACTAGATGGGCCACTGGCCTGATCCAGTAGGGCTCTTTTGATGTTTTTTATTTATTTATTTATTTATTGTAAGCAGCCCACACAACTTCTTTTTAATGAGATAGCACAGAATAACCAAATAGGAGAACCCTCAGATGACCTCTCCAAACTTATTACAACATATAACCATTGCTAGCATTATCCCCATATGAATCCTGTTTTTATTATAATCATCTTCGTTGTTTGTCCAGTTGTTCAAGATATGTGTAACCAGTGAAGCCAGGGATTCATTTAAATCAGGCTTTGAGATGGGGATTTTAAAAAAATCCAGACACTTCCTTGACATCAGGTAGGCACCTTCACTGTATTCTTTTCAGAACCTGCTTAAAAAAATTTGTTTAGGCAAGTCTATCCAGACATATAGATGTTGGTGTGTTTTCATATTTTTAGTAAATTGCTGTTTTTAAAAAAGGTTTTAAAGTTTTTAATCACTTGCTTTTAACTGTTTTATCAATAATGTTCATATCTTTTATAAACTGCTTAGAGTTACAATCCTACAGCCATACTACCCTGAGCATGTCCAATCTCAGAAGCTAAGCAGGGTCAGGCCTGGTTAGTACTTGGATGAGAGACCACCTGGGAATACCGAGTTCTGTAGGCTTAGAGGAAGGCAATGGTAAACCACCTCCGAATACCTCTTACCATGAAAACCCTATGAATATATATATATATATATATATATATATATATATATATATATATATATTCATAGGGTTGCCATAAGTTGTAATTGACTTGAAGGCATATAACAACAACAAGAATTACAATCAAGTGGTATATAAACTTTGTTAAATAAAATAAAATTACTCAAGAGCCATTTCCAGCATTCCACTTTCCTGGCCAGTTTGCCCTATTTACACTGTACCACAATATGTATTAGGCGTGCAATGCAATCTAGTGTTGCCTCGGGTGGGGGTCTAGGGTGGGAGTTATTAAAAGCTGAGAGAGAACAGCTTACCTTGGACACTCAAACACTCAGTCACACTTTACCTACAAACACATACAGAGGCACACAGATCCACCACCACCCCACAAAAAAACAGGAAGGTGATTTACTAGGAGCAGCAGACAACAGTTAATGAGAAAGGCCCCATTAAGATAATTGGGGATGTTCGGTAGCAAGTGAAGCATCAGTAACTCCACCTACACAAAATGATTTACCTGTAAAAACGGTCAGAGGGGGTCTCGTTGAAGACGTGTGGATCAAATAAAACATTTGTGGCAGAGTCAATCCCGCTAATGAGGTGGTCTCCTGGCCTGTAATAATTGAATGGGTCTAGCCAATCCCTCTCCAAAGTCAATGAGGGGCATTTCGCTTTCAGCATCCCACAGTCTACCCAAGGCAGCAGCAGCAGCAGGAGAAGCAGAAGCAGGATCATTTTGTGTCTGCCTGGAACAACCCCTCCCTTATGGATGCTCCTCTCTGATATTTAGAAGAATCATTAGAAACCATTGTTGCAAAGCCCAGTAACTTCTCTAATACTGATGGAGCCCAGCCAAGCCTTCACCTCTGAAAGGGGTGGTAGTTATTAAGACAATTTCACACCTGCATAGTCCTCCTCACTTGACCTAAATCTCAGCCCAAGCTCTCATTGGTGCAGGAGACATTTGTGCTCCAATCCTTTCCAGCGTGGATGCAAGACATCACCTCATGTTGCTTTCTACGTTGATTATCGTTTCAGTGGACTCAAAGGCAATATTTCGACAAATCCCTGGAACTTTGGTGAGAAGTAGCGAGAACAAATCACTATGATTTTGGTAATTATAAGGGGAAGAAGTGTTGCCTCTGTAACATCCTGAACTCTTCACATGTGCAGGCGCAGGGCTGGAGAAAAACATGTTTGGGAAAAAAAAATCCTCCCAGAGGTGGCTCCATACTCTGAGCAGGATAATGGTGCGGGCAGCTGAGCATGTCTAGACGTGGTGAAGAAATTCATTCACAAAAGACAGGAATGATATATCCTTTCCTGAAGTGCATGGGTCATATGGAAAGCAGGATTGGACAAAGATGAAGGAAGTGTGAAAATTGGAGGGAGAAATATCAATAATTCAAGATATGCAGACGATACCATACTCTTAGCAGAAACCAGTAATGATTTGAAACAAATGCTGATGAGAGTCATAGAGGAAAGCACAAAAGCAGGACTACAGCTCAAAGTAAAAAAGATGAAAGTAATGACAACAGACGATGTATGTAACTTTACAGTTGACAATGAGGACATTGAACTTGTCAAGGATTATCAATACATTGGCACAATCATTATACAAACAATAGTCAAGAAATCAGAAGATGGCTAGGACTGGGGAGGGCAGCTGTGAGAGAACTAGAAAAGGTCCTCAAATGCAAAGATGTATCACTGAACACTAAAGTCAGGATCATTCAGACCATGGTATTCTCAATCTCTATGCATGGATATGAAAATTGGACAGTGAAAAAAGCAGATAAGAGAAAAATCAACTCATTTGAAATGTGGTATTGGAGGAGAGCTTTGTGCATACCATGGACTGTGAAAAAGACCAATAACTGGGTGTTAGAACAAATTAAACCAGAACTGTCACTAGCAGCTAAAGTGATGAAACTGAGGCTATCATACTTTGGACACATCTTGAGAAGACCTGATTCATTAGGAAAGATAATAATGCTGGGAAAAACAGCAGGGAGTAGAAAAAGAAGAAGGCCAAGCAAGAGATGGATTGATACCATAAAGAAAGCCACAGACCTGAACTTACAGGATCTGAACAGGGTGATTCATGACAGATGCTATGGGAGGTCACTGATTCATAGGGTCACCATAGATCGTAATCGACTTGAAGGCACATAACAACAACAAAGTGCACAGGCTCTGGCAGAGGTCTCTTGCCAGTCGTGGTTGGTCTTTGAATTATTTTGGGGAATGACCTTCCCCCATCAAGAGGAGGGTTGACATAGAAAAACAGGCTCTTGTTGGCCTCACTGAGAGTGCAAAGTCCTGGTTTGCCACAATAGGCTGCTTTCATATACTGGGTATTTCCATACCAGGCATTGATGGCCTTGTCAGTTTTGTTTCTCCCAGTTTCTCACTTTTCCAGTCTTAAATTCCGTTCTACACATTTCTGCAGCAGTATGTGATTTTGTTTTTAAAGTCCTCATGAAAATTATTCAGCACTTTCGCGTGAATTTCTCCTAATAAACACATTTTGACGATTATATACAATTTTGCAAGAAATTTCTCTGAATATAATGCATTTTCATGAATATGTTCATTTTTATGTACACTTTCCCTAATCTATGCATGTTTGTAAACGTTGTTTGGTTGGCCAACTCAATCTCAAAATTCAGACAAGTGCAAATTCCAAAGGGTGGCCATTTCCCGGTTCTCATATTGTTTTGGAAAGTGCAAACTTCACATAGTCGGCTGTACACATGAACTGAATGGAATTTCTCTGCCATTCCTATTCCATATGAAAGATTATTGCAGATTGGGTGCTACTCATTCGTGGATGTTTCTTACAGCAACCACAGAACATTATCATCATCAAAATGCATCCACTACAAAAATCGAATAAGCAAAAATAACTCCATAGTCACTGATGTTGTGGAATCTCTTTAGCACATTTTTTGTTGCAACTGAGTGATTTGACACATCTGTAGCGACATTTCGGTGGGGGCATTTCATTGCCACACTGAGGAATGGGAGATAAATTTGATTCAGTTCACATTTAAAGACAGACTTACCCAATTCACACTTTCAGGAACAATATGCCATCTTTCAAAATTCACACTTCTCTGACTTTTGCAATGCAATTGTCCAGGCAAAGTAACAGGTACAAAAATACTAGGATAAAGTGTGCATATAAACACATATATCAGTGGAAATAACACACAAGAATCCACTATATAAGGGGACACTGCTCTGCAAAACTATGTATATTAGGCAAAACTGCGTTCAAAAAGTGTATATGACTAGAAATTCAGACTAAAATTATGATGAATTTTCATGAGGAGTATAAAAATGTTGCGGTAAGTGTGGAAATGTGAAGAACTGAATGTAAGACACGTACCAACAGAGTTGTTGTTGCTATTTAATTTATATCCCGCCCTTCCTCCCAGCAGGAGCCCAGGGCAGCAAACAGAAGCACTAAAAACACTTTAAAACATCATAAAAACAGATCTGAGAATTCATTAAAACAGAACAACATTAAAAACATTTTTTTAAAAAACTTTTAAAAAGGGTTAAAACATTATCAAAAACATATTAAAAGCAATTCTGACGCAGACTGGGATAGGTCTCAACTTAAAAGGCTTGTTGAAAGAGGAAAGTCTTCAAAAGGCGCTGAAAAGGTAACAGAGATGGTGCCTGCCTAATATTCAAGGGGCGGGAATTCCACAGGGTAGGTGCCACCACACTAAAGTTCCGTTTCCTATGTTGTGCGGAACGGACCTCCTGATAAGATGGTATCTGCAGGAGGCCCTCTCCTGCAGAGCGCAGTGATCGACTGGGTATATAAGGGATAAGACGGTCTTTCAGGTATCAACAAGTCAAAAGGAAGGTTCCAGATTCCAGGTTTGCTCAGGAACAGTGGTCCAGGCCCAGGGTAAATCTCAAGGCAGGGAAACCCACACATGATAAGATTCAGGTTTTATTTACACTTATACAATTTCTCCAGAGGCAGCAAGGAAAGGTTTAACTCTGGACAGGTAGAACAATCAAGACACAGGACATTCTTTCGTGTGCCAAATCGCTCACTAGCACACCCCTCCCAATTTGCATTCAGTCCAATGAAGATTCAAAGTATATTTAAACCTATATTTTTGGGGAGTCAGTAGTACCTCTCGGGGCTCCAACAACTTCCTCACTCTACACAGTGCACTCTAGAAATAACACTGAGACTACACGAGAAATGAGAAAGTGTGAGATCTTTCAGGTCAAGCAAAGGTTACATGAAGGGCAGAGCTTTGGCTCCCGGCTAGACTCAGAAGTTCCATTCTGACTTAGAGTCCCGCTACATTCTTCAGGAAAGGTATGTTCACTTCCAGTTCTTGAGTTTCTTTCTCTCTTTTTCTCTTTGATTTGGTGCAACTTTGAATGTATTAAGGTTTAGCGTCTGTCTTAGGGTATCTATAACATTAGGGAACAAATGATTAGGGTAAAGTTAGATGCTGCTTGCATTCATTATTTAATTGAAGATGCTATATTTTCCCTGTTTTCTCTTTCAATAAAACAGCCTTCGTTTTACTCTTTGTGTGCTTTATTGGGGTTAAGGGTAAGGCTATATATATGCTTAGGCTGACGTGCAGGTTTTCACACGTACACGTGTAACAAGCCCTCCATTAGGAGAACTTCCCCCAGGCACCTGGTTGGCCACTGTGAGAACAGGATGCTGGACTAGATGGGCCACTGGCCTGATCCAGCAGGCTCTTCTTATGTTCTCATGTTCTTAACTGTCCTTTTATTCCTACTCTCTGCTTCCTGCTACTTCACCCATTTCTGATCTGCTGCCCTGGGCTCCTGCTGGGAGGAAGGGCAGGATATAAATCAAATAATAAATAAATAAATAAGGGGACCTTTCCTCTTATTCCATGACTGCTAAGCTTACTCAGGAGTCTTTGGTGAGGCAACTTGTAAAAACGTCTTTGAAAATCCAAGTACACTATGTCAGCTGGATCACCTCTATCTATATACTTGTTTAGCCTCTCGGAGGACTCTAATAGGTCTAATTAGTGAGACAGGACTTAACCTTGCAGAAGCCATGATGGTTCTGCTGCACCAGGCTCTCTCTTTTATATGCATGGTTGTTTTATATTTTATCCCAGTTTTCCTGGGGCAGATATTAACCTAACCAGTCTGTAATTTCTGGGGTGCCCCCTGGAGCCCTTGTTAAAGATTTGTGTTACATTGGCCACTTTCCAGTCCTCATATCTCATTTTTTAATTCTTATCTTATTTTTTTACTCTTACCTCACTTTTTGATCAGGTAACATCCCTGGTGGACTGTAAGAATGCTGTGGACATAATATATCTCGACTTCAGCAAAGCTTTTGACAAAGTGCCCCATGATATTCTGATTAGCAAGTTAGCTAAATGTGGCCTGGATGGAACAACTATCAGCTATCTGTTGGCTACAGAATTGTACTCAAAGAGTGTTTATCAATGGTTCCTTCTCAAACTGGGGGAACGTAACGAGTTGGGTACTGCAGGGCTCGGTCCTGGACCTAGTGATCTTCAACATTTTTATTAATGACTTGGATGAGGAGGTGCAGGGAATGCTTATCAGATTTGCAGATGGTACATAATTGGGAGGGATAGCCAATACCTTGGAAGACAGAAACAAAATTCAAAGGAATTTTGATAGGCTGGAGCGTTAGGCTGAAAACAACAGAATGAAATTTAACAGGGATAAGTGCAAAGTTCTACACCTGGGAAAAAGAAACCAAATGCACAATTACAAGATGGGAATATTTGGTTCAGCAATACATGTGAGAAGGATCTTGGGATTGTTGTTGATCACAAGCTGAATATGAGCCAACAGTGTGATGTAGCTGCAAAAAAAGCAAATACTCTTTAATGCTGCATTAACAGAAGTATAGTTTCCAAATCACGTAATGTATTGGTTCTCCTCTATTCTGCACTTGGTTAGGCCTCATCTCAAGTACTGCGTCCCGTTCTGAACACTGCACTTTAAGAAGGATGCAGACAAACTGGAACGAGTTCAGAGGAGGGCAACAAGTATGATCAGACGACTAAAACAAACCCTATGAAGAGGGAATGAAAGAACTAGGCATGTTTAGCCTTGAGAAGAGAAGACTGAGGGGAGAAATGATTGCACTATTCAAGTACTTGGAAGGTTGCCACACAGAGGTGGCACAGATTACACAAAAAGTCACTACCCAAATTTGCAAAGAAAAATGAAAGGCACTGTGGCATGCAGCTGAGCTGAAAACTAGCAAAACAATAAGAACGAGCTCAATGACTGTGAATAACAGAATAGATGAATATATTGAAAGGCCCAAAACATGGGACCTGGAAGAACAATATATATCAATGAAAAATGCTGCCACAGTGAATACAGTAACATGAGAAAATGTACAATGATGACAGACAATGAAATCTGACACAATAATACAAAGATTATTTCGGATTGTTAAACTGTTTCAATGCTTCTTCAGACATTCATAATGCTCAAATTTCTGCAGTCGGTCTTGGCTCTCCCACAAAGCACAGAGCAGGGTTTGCTTCTCTCCCAATTAGAAGTGGCTATTTTCTCACATGAGGGCATATCACCCCCACAAGAAGATAGTGGTTGAGCTGTAGTGTCGGCAACTTATATACATTGCATTCTCTTCAGCGGAGATATTTGTAGGAGATTCAAGGCTGGCTGCTGAAATTTGAGTATTATGAACGTCTGAAGAAGCATTGGAACAGTTTAACAATCATGTCTTCTCATTGTGTCCAAAGTATGGTAACCTCAGCTTCATTTTAGCTTCTAGCGGTAGTTCTGGTTTAATTTGTTCTAACACCCAATTATTTGTCTTTTTTGCAGTCCATGGTGTGTGCAAAGCTCTCCTCCAACACCACATTTCAAAGAGTTTATTTTTCTCTTACCCACTTTTTTCACTGTCCAACTTTCACATCCATAAATAGAGATTGGGAATACCATGGTCTGAATGATCCTGACTCTAGTGTTCAGTCTATTGCCTCTTTAAAGTTACATAAATTTCCTGTTTCCATTACTTTAGTCTTTTTGATATTCAGCTGTAGTCCTGCTTCTTTCTATTATTTGGGCTGATTGCAGGTGCTGCCACCACTCCCCATATGCTCAGAGGCACGTTTCCAAATTCTTCCAAGCTACACAAGAAGTGGATTGGACTGTGAAAGACCAACCCAAATGGTGTTTGCATTCTGACAAATGTGTAGGGCAGTACAATCTCTCAGAGAGGAGGTCAGGTCTCCTGCTCCCCTGGTACATCACTATAGCTGCCCAATTTCCCTGCTTTTTAAAGTTTGATAGAAATATCTGTGGGCTATAGGTATGTTCTTAAACCACAAGGTTTTTTGCCTGTTAGTGAATTTTCACTAATATACACATTTATGAGCACTTTCGTTAGTATATGCAGTTTTAGAGATGTGTGGATGTCTGTGTTTGGGGGGAAGTCCAAATAAGGTGGATTTGCCTTTAAATGCAAACTGAATCAGATCTCTCTACCATTATTAGTGATATGTGATTCCATTTGGCTGCCCCATATCAAGCACCCTAACAGCTTTGTTTTGCACCTGTGGAACCTTCCAGACTCTCTTCAAGGGCAGCCCCACATACAGCATATTGGAACAGTACAACGCTGCGGTTACCAGAGCATAGATAACAGAGGGCAGGCTAACCCTGTCCAGGAACAACTGTGGCTGGTGAATTTGGTAAGATAATTGATAACACAGAAGAGCAAAGAAGGAGCTGCTGAGTATCTAATAATAACAGTAATATGGACAGTAATAATAACAACAGCCATCGCTAGAAAAGAAGTTTACCAAGAATATTACAGGAGACTTTGAACTTTGTTTGTCTTGGGCTGCGGCTGCTTGGTTGTTGACCCTGCTTCTGGAACTCCCTGCTGTTTGCAGGATTATGGCTAAGGCCTAGAATTGGGTCTTGACTCGGCACTTTAGAGGTCGTAATGTGTTTTATATTGGCCTGCTATATTGGCCTTCTACACAGTGTTCCTCCTGCTGAGGATATGTCTGGTCTGGTTGTGGTGGCATGGCACTGCAAGTTTCACTATAGCCATCCTGTGCTGATCATTCTGTGGAAGGGGTTCACATTCCCCTTCCCCGTAGATTTTCACTATCTGTTGCTATCAGATGGGCTTCTCCAAGCCCTAAGTGTTCAGGGGTCTCACAAATCTATCGTTTTCGGTTGAGTAGATAGACAGGAAGGTGGGAGCTATCTGGATCCCAAGATAGTGGATGACATCTCCCAGTTACTTTATCTCTATCTCTTGTTTTAATTGTTGTTACCCTTATTTCAAATCAATACAGCCATGTGTGAAAATTATATGGTTCTAATTTTGGCACCATAATATGCACATTAATGGTATCTGCTTGTTCAGCTCTTCTAGAACCATGCAACAATTTCCTGTACCTTTTAAAAAAGTAGCTTTTGCCCCACAACCTATTGGAATTCCACAATGTTCCACAGCAGTTGCAACAAAACAGTGTTAAGACCACTTCTTAAAGAACATGACAGGTTTATTTACTTCTAGCATGTAGAGCCATCTCTGAAAGAGCGCTCAGGATGAAACATCCTTACACATGAACAGAGAACAAAATAGGCAGTGATTTGGTGAAGGGGGAAGAGAGGCAATAAATAAACAAAAAAAATACGATAGTTCCCTTAGTTACAAAAGAGTGACTCAGTGAGGGAAACGCCAGAATTACTTTTTCTGTCTACCCTAGCCCTGTTGAGGTAACTAACCACAAGCATTGTTGTCTCCCATTCCAACAATGAGATGGAATATGCAAGAGGTCATCTGCTGCACATTGCAGCAATTGTTTGGATACATAAGATGTGAGATCATCTTTCGGATATCTTGATTCCAAGCTGTAAAAAATGTAAACGTACTGCCTTCGATTCCGACTTACGGCGACCCTATGAATAGGGTTTTCATGAGGCTGAGAGGCAGCGACTGGCCCAAGGTCACCCAGTGAGCTTCATGGCTATGTGGGGATTTGAACCCTGGTCTCCAAGGTTGTAGTCCAACACCTTAACCACTACACCACACTGGCTAAGGCTTTAATCTCTGTAGCGGGCAAGATTAAAATTAACTACATACTTCAATATTGCTAAATGCTACATTGGCCCACCTAAATTCAATCAGTCTTCTAGTTTAAAGTTGTAAAGTAAGTCGCATACTGAGGTTTCTTCCACATAACATTTATTTAAAAGGTTTCTCCCCTTTGTGTTCTTTCATATGCAGTAAGGCAACTGCTTACACTGAAGCTCTTTCAATACTCCATGCATTGAAATGGTTTCTCCCGTGTGTGTATATTGATGTACTTTAAGGCTACCACTCCCAGTGAAGCTCTTTCCACACAATATGCATTTAAATGGTTTCTCCCTGGTGTGCATTCTATGATGTCTAATAAGGCGACTGCTCACACTGAAGCTCTTTCCACATTCCATGCACTTAAATGGTTTCTCGCCTGTGTGTGTGTATTGATGTACTTTAAGGCTACTACTCACAGTGAAGCCCTTTCCACACAATACGCATTTAAATGGTTTCGCCCCTGTGTGCGTTCTGTGATGTTTCATAAGGTCACTGCTCACAGTGAAGCTTTTTCCACACTCCAAGCATTTATGGTTTCTCCCCTGTGTGCATGCCATGATGTTTGATAAGATGACTGCTCCCATAGAAGCTCTCTCCACATTCCATGCATTTAAATGGTTTCTCCCGTGTGTGTATGTTGATGTACTTTAAGGCTACTATTCTCAGTGAAGCTCTTTCCACACAACATGCATATAAATGGTATCTCCCCTGTGTGGGTTCTCTGATGTACAGAGAGGCTACCACTATTATTGTAGCTCTTTCCACAGTCCATGCATTTAAATGGTTTCTCCCCTGTGTGGGTTCTGCGATGTACAGTAAGGTGACATTTCTGACTGAAGCTCTTTCCACACTCTATGCACTTAAATGGTTTCTCCCCTGTGTGTGTCCGTTGATGTACAGAAAGGCTACCACTGTCAGTGAAGCTCTTTCCACATTCCATGCACTTGAATGGTTTCTCCCCTGTGTGGGTTCTGTAGTGCACAGTAAGGTGGTATTTCTGACTGAAGCTCTTTCCACACTCGATGCATTCATATGGTTTCTCCCCTCTGTGTGTTCTCTGATGTAAAGTAAGGCCATTGCTCTCACTGAAACTCTTTCCACATTCCGTACATTTAAATGGTTTCTCCCCTGTGTGGGTTCTTTGATGCAAAGTGTAAGACGTAGAGGATTTCTTACACCCTTTCTTTGACTGGTTTTTTTCAGACTTTTTTGGTCCATCATGATTTCCAAACATCTCTTTTTGTCTTTCATGCTTGGCTATTAGCATCTCTGGTTCTCCATAATTCTCATTCTTCTGCTGATAATCTGCTGAGAGGAAGGAGGGACAAAGAAATCACATTAGAATTTCAAGTCATAAACAAAGGATCTCATAACAGATCAAGCTCACTTGGCTACTTCATAATTTCCACAATTCTCCCCCTTTCTGTTTGCATGCTCAGGTGAAACAAACGTTACCCAAATATTTTATAGTCTCACAGAAGACCAAGAATTCCCTTCAGGTCCATATACAACTTGAAGTCACTAAGCCCAGATATGTCTGGTTTCTCCTCCTACTGAGATACAAGTATGGTAAACATTTCTAAAAGAAGACACAGTAATAAATGGAGTGAGAGGAAAGAGAAGTGCAGAAAGGCTGAAGAGGCAAACTGGGTACAGGCAGAATGAATTTGAGTGCAGTCAAAAGAGAGGGTCAGATAGAAATATTGAAACACAGGAACTAATGCAGTATTCAACCTGAAGATTCCAAGACTTAAACCTACACATTTCTCCATAGAACTCATGTGCTCTATCGCTGAGCTAAGACATGGATGGCCCAAGACCATCATGACACAATGTTTAATATTGAATTATATGAGTTTGAGATGATGCTCTGAACTGCATGGGGAATTCCTTGCCATCATTTTATAACCTTTCCCAAGATTATTTTTCAAATCCATACCTGGGGATCTCTCCCCTTCATCAGAGCCACGTCAACTTTGAAAACAACAAAAGACAAGCTAATTAGTTCTGAACCTATATTTATCTAGACATTAAGAAGAGGAGTCCTGCTGGATCAGGCCAGTGGCCCATCGAGTCCAGGAGCCTGTTGTCACAGTGGCCAACCAGATGCCCATGGGAAGCCCAGAAACCAGTAGTGATCACAAAAGCACTCTTTCCTCCTGTGGTTTCCAGTTACTGCTCTTGACAACCATGCAGTCTCTGACTTTCTACATGCTTCCATTTATTCCTACGCTCCGCTTTATGTCTCCTAGCTGGTTCCTGTTCCACAAGAGGATCTTTCCTCTTATTCCAAGCTTGTTCAGGAGTCTTTGGTGAGGTACCTTGCTGAAAGCTTTTTGAAAGTCCAAGTACTGGATCACCTTTATCCAGAGGCTTGTTAACATTCTCAAAGAACTCTAATAGGTTAGCAAGACAGGACCGGCTGTGTCAGGGATTTCTCCTACGGGTAGCCAATCCTTTCAAAAGGCACAGTTTTTCCTCTGCTCCTCATCAGGAGAGGAGGAAAGTATCAAATATCAAAACTACCCTTTATAGCCATCCCCCCATGCACACACACAGTTTTACCACTTCTTGTTTTCACACCTCTTTGCAACTTTAGGACAGTCACTGTGGCAACTGTTGCACTCAAGACCTGCAACAAGCTGGACTAAATGTGCCCCATGCCTAATCCAGCAGGCATTTCTTGTGTTCTTAATGCCATCTCAGATGTCCTTCAGGAGAACTCAGACTGACCGGTTAATCTCCCAGCAATGATATATCACAGGAAATAATAAAAAATCCTTCAATTCCCAGACCAAAAAGCTCCCCACAACGCAGCTAAGCATCTACCTGCTGATGTCTCCAGTTCTTTGGGATCCTGGATCAAGGGATCTTGTCCTTCTTTCCAAAAGGAATTGAGGTCCGATTCTGTCAAGGAAACAAGACAAAATTAGTTACCTTTGACAGCAAAATGTTCACTCATTCCAAGAAGAGCCTTTTAAACTTAAGAAGAAGGATTTCCGTTTTATATCTCCTAAACCTCATAAACGAGACAAGGCCATGTGGACCACCAGGATCAGACTGGCCATTGTGAACATCTGTGCACTGGACATAAGGCTCAGCTTGAAATGCCTCTTTGGGATGAGCCAGCTGTTTTCATTTGGGCCGTGTCATTCTACCACACCGAAAGCAAAAATCAGCCTGGGAGATGTCCCCCGTCAGTCACAGCAGCCAAAATATGTGTGTGCATGTATCTAATCCTCTTTGCCCAGCTGTGCATGATTGAGGCCTACACTGCAAGGTGAGCTCAGACAGAAACAGCAGGGTGCACTGAACTGAACCTGCCCTCCATCTCCTCTCATGCCTTGTGTGCTTGCTCCTTCTTACGTATATGTTCTGTGAGTGTTAGTTTAATTGTGGTTATAATGATTCAGCTCATTCCCTCAAAGCAAAGAAATGTATGTATACTGTTGCTGAATTATCCCCACTCATAAGGTATGTATTATTCCTGTGTTATTCCCCTCTGAAGTGTTAAATGTGCTTATTTTGATTGTGTGTGCTGTCAACAAATATCCCTATTTTTAAGACCTGTTTGAGTGAAAGTCACTGCCTAAACCTGCCAAGAGGCGCGATTGCCACTGTCCAAATAACTTAATCCAGAAGACTCCAAAAAGTGTGTATGTGAAACACATGTCTATGGAGGACGATAGCTAACAGAGTTCTTGCAGATGTTTGCATCTCAAGTTGTTTAGACCTTTAAATGACAAAGTAAGCACCTTGAATTTGGCTCAGAAAACAACTGGCAACACTGTAATGGTTTTAACACAACGGTAATATGCTCACAACCTGCTGTACCTATCAATACTCCGGCTGCAGCATTTTGCACCGGTTGCAATTTCCAGAGTGTCTTCAAGGGCAGGCACATGGTGAACACCTTACAGTTGTCCAACATGGACATGGCTATGCCAACCCTATCAAGGCTATGCCAACCCGATCAAGAAATGGTCATAGGTTGCACCCTAGCCGAAGTTTGGCATGGGAGCTCCCTCCCTGCGGAGGCCACGGGTCTCAAGTGAAAAAGATGTTTCCCCAAAGTATGAACCTGCTCCTTAAAGTGGAGCGCCTCCTCATTAAGAACAGGCAATTATGCCAAGTCTGGGACATGGAGCCACCTGCCCTTCCTATCTTGATTCAGCCTTCATTTGTTGCCTCACATCCAGCCCGTTACCCCCTCCAGACACTGGGTCAGGACTTGCCTCTCCTGGTATTTAAGGAACAGAGAGACAGAGTTGAGGGTCACCAGTATGCTGGGGAAACCTTGCTCCAAATCCCCCGAGTTCCATGTTAGAGGAAGGGCGGAATATAAAGATTTGAAAGAAAACAAGTATTAAAAATATACACTGCCACCTATCAAGTAAGCATGTTTGGGATTACCGCCTTAGTTTCAGTTTATACCACAGTTATAATCCTCCGTGGCGCAGAGAGGTACGTGGCGGTAACACAGCCGTAGCTCTGCTCACGGACGGAGTTTGATTCCAACGGAAGGAGGAAGTTGAATCTCCGGTAAAAGGGGTCGAGGTCCACTCAGCCTTCCATCCGTGGTTGGTAAAATGAGTACCCGGCATACGCTGGGGGGTAAAGAAAGGCCAGGGAAGGAACTGGCAATCCCACCCCATATATACGGGCTGCCTAGTAAACGTCGCAAGACGTCACCCTAAGAGTCGGAAACGACTCGCACTACAAGTGCGGGGACACCTTTACCTTTATAATTTGCAGATGAAAAGGGGTCCAGCAGGGGAAGGGGAGTGAGAAACTTGGCAGGGAGAGTATTTTTCCTCCATCGAATGAATTGGAAAAAGTATGAATCAGGAACAACCCGAGAATCTTCCTTGGTAGTAATGTGCAACACAGCAGAGTTTTTGTAGAAATTCTAGTCCCTGCTGGGGATGTTGTGAGCTTAGGCAAGGACCCTGACTGCAATTCTTTCCAGCAGGATCCATGGGAGCATCACTTCCAACCGGGGATTTATAATACAAGTCACAGAGGGTCTATTACCTGCTGGGGATTCTAGATGAGAAGAACCACAGGAGCCAACTAGATGTGCACGGGAATCTCACAGGCAGGACATAAAAGCAATGGACGTCTCCTGATGATCTTCCACAGTTTCCGGCCATTTTTACTAGCCATCATGACTAGTAGCCACTGAGAGTCCTAAGCTGTCTAAGATGGCCACCGGGAGAACTCGCAGAATGATGGCACAATGCGACATCCTGCGGGACACTCAAAATATATCCATTCTACCCATCTGTCGATGGCCCTGACATGTACAAAGCCCAGGCTTAGATTTTGTTGGAGCAGCCGCTCTTCAAAAACACTTCAGCAAGAAGCTCATGGACCTTACTTTGGGAACCTCTGTTGCATAGTATTGTAATTGCTACAGTTTATTACTCTGGTACACTTTTAATCCAAGGGTTAGCCAATTAGCTTACAGAAGAAATAAAACACTTTAAAACGCCAAACTATGCACCTGCTCCTTAAGGGGGAGTACAATCCCATTGCAAAAAGGTCATTCTGTTGACTCCCAGACAAGGAACTGCCTTCCATCTTGTCTGGATTTAGCTTTAATTTTTTCACCCACATCCAGCTCATTACCGCCTCCAGACTTGCCCTGCCTGTCCTGGTCCCGATGGAATAGAGACAGAGTTCAGGGCCATCCGCATATGGGAGACACCTTGCTCCAAATCCACAGAGCTTCAAATTGAAGAAAATGTGGGATATAAGAATTTCAGATAAACTAAATACGATATGTGCAATCCAGTAAGTGTGCTCTCAACTAAGTATGCTTGCGATTGCAGTCTTAGTTTGATTTCCAATTTATGACCTGGTTATAATTTGGCTATGGCAAGTGGTCCAGCAGCGGGGGTGGAGTGAGAAATTTGTCAGGGAGAGTGTTTGCCCCTAATCTCCCTCTGGACAGGGGAAATAATGAACTGGGGGAAGTACCAATCAGGAACACCAGGAGAATCTTCCTCGGTCCAAACGCAAAGGGATGTGTGGAACACAGCAATGTTCTTCCAGACGTTCTGGTCCCTACTGGGGATGTCATCAGCCTAGGCAACAACACTGATTCCAGTGCTTGCAGGCACCAGCCCTGTCCACAGCCTGATGCAAGTGCGACGGTGACCACCGAGATTTTGAAACTGACACTTGTTCCTGTTTCACAGACAAAAAAGGTTACTTTTGGGCACAAGAAGGAACCAAGAGGAGGCAGCAGATGTTCCTTGGCTCCAGAGGAGCATCGCTTCCCATTGGGGATTCGGAGTACAAGTCACAGAGTTTCAATTACCTGTTGGGGATGCAGAAGAAGATGCTCTGCTGGGGCTTCAGCACACCTGCCCTCTCCTTCTCCTGCTGCAAGGTAAGTCTTTTGGTCCTGGGGCAGCGGAAGGCAGAAGGGAGGGGCACTTTTCGCATTGAATGATCAAAAAGGCCAAAGAACAGAGGAAGTTGCATTATACCAGATCAGAGAATTTGTCCATCTAGCCCAGCCTTGCCGAGTAGAACTAGCAATGGATCTCCAGGATCTCAGGCAGAGAAAGACCTTTCCCAGCACCTCCCACCTGATCACTTCACCCCTCTTGGAGCTCACAGGGATTGAACCTAGGATCTTCTACATGCAAAGCAGCTGCTCTTTCCCTGAACTGCGGTCCCTCCCCAAATATCCAGGGCCCAGACACCCCATTTCCCTAACAGCATCCCTGCAGTGTAGTGGCTAATGGCAAAAAAAGTAAATTCACACCTTCAACATTTATCAGTCAAGGGAAAAAAATTGTCCCTACCTAGAGAGGCCACCGTCTTGTAATTCTCCCCCATGACTTCCCTGTACAGGGCTCTTTGGCTGGGATCCAGCAGGGCCCATTCCTCCTCCGTGAAATACATAGCCACCTCCTCAAAGTTCAAGAGAGCCTGGAAGGTCAACAGACCCTGGAAGAAGAAGATAAGGGACTTTCTACAGTATGAACCATACTCTGAAAGGGGAAGGGATAACAAACGTGGGCATTTATGTATTTATCAGTCCCTATAAATAGGGTACTCTGAAATCTTGCCATGAGGACCACCAACCTCGATGGCTTTGAACGAGGATTATGTTGGAGGCAGTATGCTGGGAATTGCAACAGAGGAAGCCCTTGGCAGCTATACTTTGGTTCATATTGGACTAGGAGGGTTAGCCAGTTTGGTGGGGCATGCTGGGATTACTCCATTCTTGATTCTCTCTCCTTTCGTGATGAGACTTTAAAACCAGTAACCGACCCTGAGTTTCATGCCAGGGAATGTGCTGCACCCTCCACTTTTTTAAAAGTTTCCTTTCATTATTTATTTATTTGATTTATATCTTGCCCTTTCTCCCAGGAGGAGCTCAGGGTGGCAAAAAAAGCGCACTAAAAACACTTTTAAATATCATAAAAACAGACTTTAAAACATATTAAAAGAAAACATCTTTTTTTTAAAAAAAGAAAAGCTTTAAAATTATCTTTTTTTTAAAAAAACTTTAAAGATATTTAAAAAAGCAATTCCAACACAGATGTAGACTGGGATAAAGTCTCTAAGGTCTTTTATTGAAAGAGGAAGGTCTTCAATAGGTGCCAAAAAGATAACAGAGACAGTGTCTGTCTAATATTTAAGGGGTGGGAATTCCAAAATGTTGGTGCCACAACACTAAAGGTCCGCATCCCACATTGTGCGGAATCTCCTGATAAGATGGTAATTGCAGGAGGCCCTCACCTGCAGAGCGCAGTGATTGACTGGGCATATAAAGGGTAAATAGATCTTTCAGGTATCCGGGTCCCAAACTGTACAGGGATTTGTAAACCAAAACCAGCACCTTCCTTTGTGTGGTTACTAAACTTTAAGGCATGAATATGTTAAGACATTACATTATACCCTTGATTTATGTAAGGCCTGCATTCCATTAACCAACTTGTAACTAGGACCTTTTGCAATTTCTTGTAACAAAACAATGTTTCACATGTGCATTCAAAGAAAGCTTTTGCGGGGGTGTATATATGTGGGTTTTAGGCTGCTCAGACACATTTTCTTGGCTGCATGCAATTGGCTCCAGTAAAATATCTCACCTCTCTAAGAGAGTGTTTTAAGAGTCACATGAGCACATGCATGTACTGCCAGATGCCTACAAGCAAATCGCAAGAGGGGGGAGTGGTCCTGCGCTCAGGGCCTACTTCCAAGCTTCCCACAGGCATCTGGTTAGCCACTGTGAGGACACGATGATGGATCAGACGACCATTTGCCTGATCTAGCAGGTCTCCTTATATAACGGCAAACATAGAGGCAGAAAGGTAGGTTCTTTCAGAGCTCCTCCACACTCAGCACACAGAGAGGCCCCCAGGTTGTCCCCTCTGTGTGTCCCCCCAATGATCTTCTCCTTACCTTTGGCGCCCACCTGACAGCTCTTTCCAACCCACCCCAAAGAAGAGACGATCCAGACGGTGCCGCTGCAGCCATGGCGAGGGAGGAGGAGGAGGGACAGGTGTCAACTGGGTCACCCCCTCTGGGTCTCTCACAGCGGCTCCCAGGATGCACCTTGGAGGAGGGAGCGGCTCTCAAGCCTCTGCAGGGGAGATGGCAGAAGGGAGGAATGTCACCCTTTGTAAAAATTTGGGTTCCAGACGTTTAAATATTAGAGCCTCCCTCAATCCAAAGAAATAAAAGGCAGGTCCCTTTCCTGTGCAGTGAGCCCCAAAATCGCCCCCAGTTTCTTCCAGACTGTTCTCCGTGGCCTTTCTCACCTTCTTCGCCACCCGCAGCCCATCCAGCCATCTTGTCCCCCTCCCCTGCACTCCATTAACCCAGTTGGAACAAAAACCTTTTGATATTTCTAGTAACGAAAGGATGCTTGTGTGTTCAAAGACAGCTTCTGTGGGGGCATGCCCTGCGTGCAGAAGGTCCCAGGCCCATCTGAAGCCCTGCTGCTGCCAGTCAGTGTAGACGCTATTGAACTAGATGGGACAAAGCATCTGACTCGGATAAGGCAGTTTCCGATGACGTTCCCCCAGGAAGTCTCTCTTCCCACCGAAAAAATAAGGCTGCTTCCTCCAAACCAAAAGCCCCTTTCCCCCGGATTGGGGCTACTAATCTGCACGGGGGGAGGGTTTAAAAAAAGGATCCTGCATTGGAGACATAGAAGCAGTTGGGGGCCTGCACTTTGCAGCTGGATCAGCCTCCCGCCCCACATCTATTGATTCCCAGAGGGGAAAGGGGGGACTGAGGGGTCTCTGCCCTCCTCTTTCCTCAACCCCCCCATCCCTTTTCTCCTTCTCTTCCCTCCCCGCTGCATTGTCTGGGGATTCAGCACTGGAGCGGCAGGTGGGAACACCCCCGATTAAGGGCTTTCCACGTCCATGAATCCCCTCCACCTCCGGGGCACAAAAGCAGCCCAGCAAATCCTCCTCATGCGCCCCCCCCCGTTGCAAGGTGCCCTCTCCCTCTACCATAGACGTGCAACCCCCCTCATCCTGCCCCCCCCGCCCACTCCCTCCTTCCCGGCTCAGCACTCCACAAAAAGCAAATCCCCCTTCCCCCCCATCGACTCCCCCCCCCACATCTGCCGCACCACTTTGCCCTCTGCCCCTCCTGCTCTCCAGGCTTATTTTTGTGCAGGGAATGGGGAGAAAGACGCCAGCCCCCCCCCCCAATATTGTATCTCTCTCCCCCCCCCGCTTTCGATTGTAACTTCCTGCCCCTCTAGGAACCAGAGAAAATTTTGCCCAGTTTCACAGACCCCGAGGGACGCGGGGCGCAAGTGGGAATCCTAGGGGGTTGGGGGTGGGTCAGAGGATCTCAGATTTGCACCCAGACCAGGGAGATCAGATGAACTGCGGAGGAAAGGGGGGAGAGGTTTCGTTGCTGCAAAAGGTCGCGTGCGCCACTCTCTCCCCCCCCCCAATTGCCCATCTCTGCCGCAAACTCCGAGGGGGGCTGAGTGTTTGTGAAGCCGTCAGCAAAGGCGTCTGGTAGGCAGAAAAGCCCTTAGACTGGGGAGGGAGACGGGGGTCCCCTTGCAGCTGAATCGAGGAGGGAGGGACCCTTCTGACACATGCCCCTCTAATGAGCTCACAGTAGGAAATATAGTCTCTCTCTCTCTCACACACACACATTGTCTTCACAGCAACACAGTCACTAGCACCAAATGAATTTCACTCCTGGGCAGGGATTTGAACCTGGGTCCCTTTGGACACATGTAAGTATTAAATGGAAATTTTTTGAATAATAAGATGCACCCACATGCACCCACACTTTGCACAGATGGGCAAGCTCAGGGGTTGCAAATCTAGAGGGGCCATAAAGTCCTCCACTCTATCCTCACAACAGCCCTGTAAGGTAGGCTGGGCTGATAGTCACTGGCGCAAGGTCACCCAGGGAGCTCAGCAGGCCACCCAGGCTGGGGATTTGATTCAGGGCCTCCCTGGTCCAAGCCCAGCGCTCCTTGAGTGCTGTCGGTGTGTGTGTACGGAAGAACCTTCCGACATTTGCACTGCTAAGATGTAGCCGACTGCAAAAGGCACATCCGTTGCTCAAACCCACTTTGGCTCCTGGTTCCACCTAGCACTGGAAAGTGGCCCCTCATGCTAGAAAAATCAACACTCACCACTGCATTACACAGCCTCTCGGCCTGGCCCACTTTACAGGGCTGTTGTGAACCCTCCCCAGACAGTGTCCTTTGAACCCTCTACAGTCCTATAGAGGCTCTCCTGCCAACGTGGATGTTTCTGAGGGACGTAGTGAGGCCGGGCAGGAGCGAGACTGGCAGCACCGGCAGAAAAAGGCCCTCAGCACCCCCCTCCGCCGGGCCAATCCTACAAGACGAGCTGAGATCCGGGGGGGGGGGGAGGCTTTGATCTTCCCAGTCTCAAGGTGTCTCTCCTCCGTGTGTGGTGCAGGGAGGGCCAGAGCTCAGCGGCCGTACAGCTGCCTGGCGTGCAGACCCCGAAGGAGGGAGACAGCCCTGCCATTTGAAGCCCTGCGGAGCCGAGCTAGAGGAGACAAAGGTCTGAGTCAGATAAGGCAGCTGCCGATGATGTTCCCCCAGGAAGTCTCTCTTCCCCGTCCCCCCAAAAATATAAGGCTCCTTCTGCTGCACCAAGAGCCCCTTTCTACTAATCTGTGCGGGGGGTGCTGCTTCAAAAAAAGGATCCTGCACTGGAGACACGGAAGCAATTGGGGACTGCACTTTGCAGCTGGATCAGCCTCCCCCCCCCGTCTACGGATTACCAGAAGGGAAAGGGGGGACTGAGCGGGTCTCTGCCCTCCTTTTCCCTCACCCCCCATTCCTTTTCTCCTTCTCCCCCCTCCCGGTCCATTGGGATTCAGCACTGGGGCTGCGGGGCGGGGACACCCCCGATTAAGGGCTTCTCACGTCCATGAAATTCCCTCCACCTCCGTGGCACAAAAGCAGCCCAGCAAATCCTCCCCATGCACCCCCCCCACTACAAGGCGCCCTCCCCCTCTGCCATAGACGCGCATCCCCCCTCAACCTGCCCCCCACTCACTCACTCCTTCACCCATCAACACCCCCCGCGTACCTGCCGCACCTCTTTGCCCTCTGCGCCTCCTGCTCTCCAGGATTATATTTGTGCAGTGAATGGGGAGAAAGGCGCCAGGGTCCCCCCCCATATAAGTTTTCTCCGCCGCCCGCCCGCCCGCGATTGCAACTTCCTGCCCCTCTGTGACCCAGAGCTCGCTTTTGTAAGATTGCTGAAGCCAAAAGTTTTGCCCAATTTCACAGACCCCGAGGGAGGCGGGGCGCAAGTGGAAATCATTGGAGGGGGGGTGGGGTGGGGTCAGAGGATCCCAGGCAGGAGGAACCGAGTCACGATTTGCACCCAAACCAGGGAGATCAGATGAACTGCGGGGGAGAGGGGGGAGAGGTTTAGTTGCTGCAAAAGGTCGCGTGCGCCACTCTCCCCCCCCCCCAATTGCCCATCTCTGCCGCAAACTCCGAGGGGGGCTGAGTGTTTGTGAAGCCGTCAGCAAAGGCGTCTGGTAGGCAGAAAAGCCCTTAGACTGGGGAGGGAGACGGGGGTCCCCTTGCAGCTGAATCGAGGAGGGAGGGACCCTTCTGACACATGCCCCAGTTTTCTGCCATCTGAGTGGAGAGTGATGTCAATGTGATGGGGGGGGCTGTGAAATTTACTGGAGCGGCGGCAGCCCCTCAAAAAAAACCAGAGAGGGGAACTCCCGCCGACCAGTCACAGGGGGGTCTGCAAAATGGGGGCGGGGCGAGGAATCTCCGGCTTGCAGAGAGGGGGGGGAGAGGGGGGCCTCCCTGCCCTTCAGTCCTCCGACGAGGTGAAGGAAGCGAGCTCCGGCTCCTAGAGAGGCCGGGAGATTGAGAGGGGGGGGAATCTCCATGAGTAACCCTTGAGGAGAGATTGGGGAGAGGGCTGGAGGACAATGAGGTGCAACTTGGGGGGGGGACAAAGATTTGCTTCCCCCCCCCCCGAATCCACAGACAATGCAGAGGGGAGTGGAGAGAAGGAGAAAAGGGACTGGGGAGGTGAGGGGAAACGAGCGAAGAGACTCCCGACCTTCCCCTCTTTGCCTTCTGGGAAACTATAGAGGGGGGAGGCTGGCCCAGCTGCTTCGGGGTCTCCAATGCAGGCTCCTTTATTTAGAAGCAGCACCCCCCCAAAAAAAAGATAAGCATCCTGGTCCAGCGCTGTAATCCGTGGACTACAATTCCCACCATCCCTGACCATTGACCAGGCTGGCCGGGGCTGATGGGAGTTGCAGTCCAGCCACTCCGGGAGCGCACCAGGTTGCTGTTCTTCAGACCCTTTTCATCGCCTGGTGGGTTGGACCCGCGGAGGGTCCCTCTCCGGTATTCCCAAAGGCAAGAGTGGAGCGCCCAGGCAGAGCCATTGGCCAACCGCCCACTCCCACCATTTCTTTACAATACGTGTGAAACCTCTTTTCTGCCGGCTGCCAGAGAGGTGGCTTCCAGTTAATTTTTGAATTACATGCATAAGACATGATAACAAAGCCTGAGATTGTTGGCAAGTTGGAGGAGGGACTCTGGTGGGCAGGAAGGGAAGGCTTTACGGAAGCAGGAGATGAGAGGGGAGGGGGGGTCCAGGATGGCTGGATGGGCTGGGGGTGGCGAAGGGGGTGAGAAAGAACCATGAAAAAGCAACATGAGAAAACCTTTTATTTATTTGGATTGAGGCTGTTTATATATTTAAGTGTCTGGAACCCAAATTTGTACAAAGGGTGACATTCCTCCCTTCTGCCGTCTTCCCTGCAGAGGCTTGAGAGCTGCTCCCTCCTACAAGGTGCATCCTGGGGTGACCCAGTTGACGCCTGTCCCTCCTCCTCCCTCGCCATGGCTGCAGAGGCACCGTCTGGATCGTCTCTTCTTTGGGGTGGGTTGGAAAGAGCTGTCAGGTGGGCGCCAAAGGTAAGGAGAAAATCATTGGGGGGACACACAGAGGGGACAGCCAGGCGGCCTCTCTGTGCTGAGTGTGGAGGAGCTCTGAAAGAACCTACCTTTCTGCCTCTATGTTTGCCGTTATATAAGACCTGCTAGATCAGGCCAAGGGTCGTCTGATCCATCATCGTGTCCTCACAGTGGCTAACCAGATGCCTGTGGGAAGCCTGAAAGTAGGTCCTGAGCGCGCAAGCAGTCTCCCCTCTTGTGATTTGGTTGTAGGCATCTGGCAGAACATGCATGTGCTCACGTGACTCTTAAAACACGGTCTTAGAGAGGTGGGATATTTTACGCAAAATGTGTCTACGCAGCCTTTTTTTTGTCCAGAGATACATGCCCGCACAAAAGCTTTCTTTGAATGCATGAGCAAAGCATCCTTTTGTTAAAAGAAATATCAAAAGGTTTTAGTTACAACTTGATTAATGCAGTGTAGGCCCTACATAAGTCATGGACATACTCAATATAATATCTTCTTAACCCACTCATGCCTTAAAATAAAAAGTAGCTATAGAAAGGAAACTAAAAGAAAAAGGGGTGTGTGTGGAGCACATCACTTGGCATGAAACTCAGAGTCAGTTACTGGTTTTAAAGTCACATCCCGAAAGGAGAGAGGGTCAGGAAGGGAGTCATCCCAGCATGCCCCACTGATCAGGCTAACCCTCTTAGTCCAATATGAACTGAAGTGTAGTTGCCAAGGGCTTCCTCTGTTCAATTCAGAACAGAGCAATTGTGGCTAATAGCTATTGATGGCATTTTCTTGTTGTTGTTATGTGCCTTCAAGTTGACTACGACTTATGGTGACCCTATGAATCAGTGACCTGCAAGAGCATCTGTCATGAACTACCCTGTTCAGATCTTGCAAGTTCAGGTCTGTGGCTTCCTTTATGGAGTCAATCCATCTCTTGTTTGGTCTTCCTCTTTTTCTACTCCCTTCTGTTTTTCCAAGCGTTAATGTCTTTTCTAGTGAATCCTGTCTTCTCACTATGTGTCCAAAGTATGATAACCTAAGTTTCATCATTTTAGCTTCTAGTGATTGCTCCAGTTTAATTTGTTCTAACTCGTAATTATTTGCCTTTTTCGCAATCCATGGTACCTGCAAAGCTCTCCTCCAACTCCACATTTCTTTTTTTTTTTAATAATTTTTATTCAAATTTTTCCAAAAACAAACAAAACAAAGTCAAAAAGACATAACAATACATCAACAAAAAATGAAAATAAAATAGTTGACTTCCGATTTGTCGCAGATCAGCTATAAGTATATAATATACATCAAACCTGTCCCTTAATGTATACATACAGAGTCCCTTTTCTCCATAGGCTGTCTTAATTAATCGTCAAATCCCAGTATCATCATTTTATTTTGATCTTTCAACAAAAAGTCTAAGAGAGGTTTCCATTCCTTAAGAAATGTATCTGTCGATTTTTCTCTAAGTAAACATGTCAATTTATCCATTTCTACTAAGTCCATTAATTTCAATAACCATTCTTCCATTGTTGGTGTTGATTCCATTTTCCACTTTTGTGCATATAATAATCTTGCTGCCGTAATCATATATAATATTATTCTTCCATATTTCTTTTCTATTTGTTTATCCATAAAACCCAATAAAAAAAATTCTGGTTTTGACTGAATATTTATCTTTAGAATTTTTTGCATCTTCCTATCTATCTGTGCCCAAAATGATTTTGCCTTTTTACATAACCACCACATATGATAAAATGATCCTTCTTGTTGTTTACATTTCCAACAAACATTAGAAACATTACTATACATTTTTGACAACTTTTCTGGAGTCATGTACCAACGGTACATCATTTTATAAAAATTTTCTTTAAGATTATAGCATAGTGTAAATTTCAAACCTTTTTTCCACATATTTTCCCATTGATCCATTTGTATGTTATGACCAAAATTTTTTGCCCACTTTACCATACACTCTTTTACTTGTTCTTCCTCCATATCCATTTTCAATAAGAGTTTATACATTTTCGCAATTATATTTTCATCATTTGTACACAATCCTATTTCAAAATCAGATTTACTTATTTCAAACCCATACATTTTCTTGTCCATTTTATATCTTTCTAACAATTGTAAATAGGCAAACCATTGAAAACTATATCCTTCCTTTGTCAGTTGTTCTCTCTCTTTCATTGTATATTCTCCATGTACATTTTCTAATAGTTCTTGATAAGTTAACCATTTCTCTTTTCCAGCCATTTCTCTTCTATAAAACGCTTCTTGACTTGAGACACATAATGGTATTTTCGAATAAAACCTTGGTTTATATCTATTCCATATTTTCAACAGAGGACGTCTTATGAAATGATTGTTAAAGTCTACATTTACTTTTACTTTGTCATACCATAGATATCCATGCCATCCCCACTTCAAATTATGGCCCTCCAAATCCAATAGTCTTTTATTCCTCAATAAAATCCATTCCTTTATCCAGACTAGACAGCAGGCAGCAAAATAAAGTCTCAGATTTGGTAATCCCAGTCCTCCTCTTTCTTTGGCATCTTGTAGTAGTTTAAATTTAACTCTTGGTTTTTTTCCTTGCCATACAAATTTAGAGATATCTTTTTGCCATTGTTTAAAAGGTAAATCAGAGGATATTACAGGTATTGTTTGAAACAAAAACATCATTCTCGGTAATACATTCATTTTTATCACAGATATTCTACCCATTAATGACAATTGTAGTTTATCCCATTTTAGCAAATCTTTCTTAATCTCTGTCCATAATTTTTCATAATTATTATGAAACAACTTTGAATTTTTATTTGTCATAATGATACCTAAATATTTCAACTTTTTCTCTATTGTAAAATCTGTCTTGTCCATTAACTCTTTCTGTTCCCTTAAAGTTGAATTTTTCACCAACATCTTTGTTTTTTGATTGTTGATCTTAAATCCTGCTAACGGTCCAAATTCTTTTAATTTGTCCATCAATACATTAATTCCTTCCAAAGGATTTTCTAGTACAATTATCAAATCATCAGCAAATGCTCTCAATTTATATTCTTCTTTTTTTATCTTTAATCCCGAAATTCTTTTATCTTGCCTTATATCTCTAAGCAGCACTTCTAAGACCAGAATAAATAAAAGGGGAGATAAAGGACATCCCTGTCTTGTACCCTTTTGTATTTCACATGAATCCGTTAAATCTCCGTTAACAATTATCTGAGCCTTCTGAGATGTATAAATCGATCTAATCCATTTTATAAAATTGTCTCCAAAATCCATTTGCTCCAAAACCTGAAACATAAATTTCCAATTCAAATTATCAAATGCTTTTTCAGCATCTAAAAAAATCAAAGCTGCTTGTTTATCATTTCGTTGTTCTAAATATTCCAAGACATTCAAGACATTCCTAACGTTGTCACGTAATTGTCTTTTAGGTAAAAACCCTGATTGATCTTCCTGAATAAATTGTTGCAATATTATTTTCAATCTTTCTGCCAAGATCATTGTAAAAATTTTATAGTCATTATTCAATAGAGATATTGGTCGATAATTTTTTGTTTTAGTTAAATCTTGCTCCTCTTTAGGTATTAATGTTATATTAGCATTTTTCCAACTATCCGGTATCTTTCCCTCTTGCAGAATAAGATTCATTGTAGACTGTAAAGGTAGTAAGAGTTCTTCCTCCAAACATTTATAATACATTGCAGATAACCCATCTGGTCCTGGTGCCTTTCCTAATTTAATTTTGTTTATAGCTTCAGATATCTCTCTTGACGTAATAGGACCATTAATAGCTTGTCTCTGAAAGTCTGTAATTCTAGGCAAATTCTGTTTAGATATATACTCTTCTATTTTTTCAGATGGAATTTCCTGACATTTGTACAATGTTGAATAATATTGATGAAAAATCTTTTTAATTTTTACATTATCTGTCAACGTCTCATCTCCTTCTTGTATCTTTAAAATGATATTTTTTGGCGTTCTTTTCTTAATTTATATGCTAACCATTTCCCAGGTTTATTTGCAAATTCAAAAGTCCTTTGTTTAGCAAAATTTAGTTTTCTTTCAATTTCTCTAACTGTCAGCATTGATACTTGCTTCTGTAACATTTTGATTTCATTTACAATAGAAACTTTAGTTGGATTCTTTTTCAATTCTTCCTCTTTTTGTTTTATTTCTTCCAAGATTAATTGCATTTTCTGTTGTTTCTTTTTTTTTAATTCAGAGTTACATTTAATAAGATATCCCCTCATAAATGCCTTACTTGTATCCCAAACAATATTTTCACTTGTTCCTTTATGTAAATTATGTTCAAAAAACTCTTTTAATTTCTTCTTACATTCTTGTACTACTTTGTCATTCTGTAATAAAGATTCATTTAGTCTCCATCTAAATCCAAGATTTTTCTTTTTTAAAGTTAATATCACAGGGTTATGATCCGAAAAAGTTTTTGGTAATATATCCATTTTAAAAGTGTCCTTCGCTAAAATTTTAGACATCCAAATCATATCAATCCTCGAGAATGTTTTGTGTCTTTCTGAAAAATAAGTAAATTCCTTTGCGTTATCATTTATATATCTCCAGGTATCCACCAATTCTAAATGTTCCATCAGTTCAAAGCAAATCTTCGGTAATTTACCCTGTGTCTCTTTGATATTTTTTTCAGAAAGCCTATCAATTTTTGGTGAGATTACCCCATTCCAATCACCCATAACGCACCAATGGTCATATGAAAACTCTGACAATTTTTCCATAAGTCCTGTGTAAAACCTTGTTTTATCTTCATTGGGGGCATAGATACCCACTATCAAAATGTTTGTACCCTGTAGAGTAATTTCGACCCCCACAAATCTACCACTATCATCCAGTAATACCAATTTAGGAAGCAA
Source organism: Rhineura floridana (assembly GCF_030035675.1). Lineage (NCBI taxonomy): Eukaryota > Metazoa > Chordata > Lepidosauria > Squamata > Rhineuridae > Rhineura > Rhineura floridana. Next base: position 219,118,692 of record NC_084482.1, on the reverse strand, counting down.
TTGTGGGTTAATGTAGAGAACAACTCCATTTTTTTTTTTTGGTCCAGCCGAAATAAATTCTTCACCCAAATTTTTACAAATCAAATATTTGGAATCTTTCTTCTTAATATGAGTTTCTTGTAAACAAATTATATCCAATTTTAATTTTTTCAAATAATGAAACACTTTCTTTCTCTTCTGCGCCGTATTGGCTCCATTTATATTCCAAGTTAGATATTTGTAATCCATCTTTAAGAGTGTATTTTAAAATGTGCCTGATGCTCCTTTTAGTCCATCATCTTCCTTCCCTTCCTCTGCATATTTTGTTGACTTTGTTCCCCAGGAATTATATCCATATCTTTGAGTTTATCTTCATCCATATCTTTTGAAGCTTTTCTCAAGAAGTCCCTTGCTTTTTGAACAGTATTCAATCTATATTTCTGTTGTCTGAATGTAAAGATCACTCCTTCTGGAACATCCCATCTAAATTGAATTTTGCGTTGCTTAAGTTTCTCTGTAAAGAAAGCATATTCTTTTCTCTTACGTAAAAGTCTAATAGGAATTTCTTTCATCACCAGTATTTCCTTACCATCAATTTTAAAGGTATTTTTAAAGTGTTGCTGTAATACCATATCTCTGGTCGTCTTCTTTATAAAATGAACAAGCACATCTCTTGGAATTTTATTCATTGTTACATATCTGGAATTAATTCTATACACTTTATCTATTTCAAATTCCATCTGATCTTCATTCAAATCCAGAAATTTTACTAGAGCATTAACAATTTTATCTCTGATGTCTTCACCTGTTTCCTCAGGAATTGCACGGAATCTCAAACAATGTTCTTTATTTTTCATTTCAGTCACAGCCATATAGTCCAAGTTTTTTTCTAATTCCAGATTTAATATATCTGTTCTATTCTCCAAGATTTGTACCTTTTCTTTAGTGTTTTTTGCATCCTCCTTTATTTGCCCAATTGTCCCTTTAATCTCATCCACTTGTGTTTTAATATAGTCTTTTATATCTGTCAATTCAGTTTTCATTTCCTGTTTTATATCATTAATCCCTTCCATTATTTTTTGAAACATATCTGGGGGTATAACCCCTTCCTGTGGATCAGTAGAACTTCTTCTTCGCTCCTGGGTCTTAGTTGCTTTTTTAGTTGTCATTTTCAAGAAAAGCCTTTAATTTCTGATATTAATCACTGTTCCAAAACCTAGAGGCAGTCTATTTCTTTTTTTTTCCTCCACCAACAAAAAAGTTAATATTCCAGGCCTGTTATTGAAGTCCAGCCAGCACAGCACAGTTCTTATCTACATCCAAGAATGCAAAACAATTCTGGTTGCCAACACCAAACAATTAGTAACATATACGAGCAGCAGATTCGTCCAAAAAGAAATAGTCCAAAGAGAAAAATAGTCCAAAATATAATAATTACCTCTCATCCGTTTTTAAACTTTAAAACTCCAAATTCAGGCCAGCTTTTTGTTGTAAAAAAAGTATATAAGTTGTTTACATTTTCTTTCTTCCTTAATTATATTTAAAAGAGAAAAAGTATGACTCACCCAGGTTTCTCAGTTGCTGATTCGTAAACAAATCCCTTTTATTGTAGTAATTTAAGCCAAATGATAAGATTTAGACAGAAGTAGGCTCGCTGGTTAAGAACGTTTTTTTTAAGAAGAAAAAAAAGAACGCTTCGCTTTTTTCCAGTACAGCTTGCGTGGAAATCCTGACTCCGTCTTCAGCCGATCGGCATGCCTTCTTATCTCAGGAATTTCCTGATCAATTCCAGCCGCCGACAGCTCAACGAAGTCTTGTGGAAAATCTGATCGGTTCTCCTATACCTTGGAGAACATTTAAGCCAGTCCAAGATTCCTCTTGGCTGGCTTTTAACCTGAAAAAAGCTTCCTCTGAGGCAGAGCTCCCTCAGAGACAACCACCAGCCAGCACTCCTTCCGGGAAGTCCCTCCAACTCCACATTTCAAATGAGTTCATTTTTCTCTTATTCACTTTTTTCACTGACCAACTTTCACATCCATACGTAGAGATCAAGAATACCATGGTCTGAATGTTCCTAACTTTAGTGTTCAGTGATACATCTTTGCATTTGATTTGATGGCATTACCTTCCATGAATTTGTCCAATCCTCTTTCAAAGGCACCCAGATTGGTGGCCCTCATGGCAAGATCTCAAAGTAACCTATTTATAGGGATTGATAAATCTATAAATGCCGATGTTCAACTATCCTGTTGTCCCTTCCCCTTTTAGACTGGGAGTATGGTGCATATTGTAGAAATTTCCTTATGTGCTTCTTCTTTTTTCAGGGTCTGTTGACTTTCCAGGCTCTCTTGAACTTTGAGGAGGTGGCTGTGTATTTCACGGAGGAGGAATGGGCCCTTCTGGATCCTCGCCAAAGAGCTCTACACAGGGAAGTCATGGAGGAGAATTATGAGATGGTGGCCTCTCTCGGTTAGGACAGTTTTTTCCCCCCTTGACTGATAAATGTTGAACGTGTGAATTTACTATTTTTGCCATTTGCCACTGCACTGCAAGGATGCTGTTAGGGAAATGGGATGCCTGGGCCTTGGATGTTTGGGAAGGGACCGGAGCTCAGGGAGAGAGCAGCTGCTTTGCATGTAGAAGATCCTAGGTTCAATCCCTGTAAGCTCCAAGAGGGGTGTAATGATCACCAAAGTATGATAACCTCATTTCATCATTTTAGCTTCTAGTGATATTTCTGGTTTGATTTGTTCTAACACCCAATTATTTGTCTTTTTTGTGATCCATTGTATGCGCAAAGCTCTCCTCCAACACCACATTTCAAATGAGTTGATTTTTCTCTTACCCGCTTGTTTCACTGTCCAACTCTCACATCCATACAGAGGGAATACCATGGTCTGAATGATCCTGACTTTGGTGTTCAGTGATACATCTTTGCATTTGGGGACCTTTTCTAGTTCTTTCATAGCTGCCCTTCCAAGTCCTAGCCTTCGTCTAATTTCTTGACTTGTCTCCATTTTGGCTAATGACTGTGCCAAGGTATTGATAATCCTTGACAAGTTCAATGTCCTCACTGTCAACTTTAAAGTTACATAAATCTTCTGTTGTCATTACTTTAGTGTTTTTGACGTTCAGCTGTAGTCCTGCTTTTGTGCTTTCCCCTTTAACTTTCATCAGCATTCGTTTCAAATCATTACTGGTTTCTGCTAGTAGTATGGTATCGTCTGCATATCTTAAATTATTGATATTTCTCCCTCCAATTTTCACACCTTCTTCATCTTAGTCCAATCTCGCTTTCCATATGATATGTTGTGCATATAGATTAAACAAATAGGGTGATAAAATACACCCCTGTCTCACACCCTTTCTGATGGGGAACCAATCGGTTTCTCCATATTCTGTCCTTACAGTAGCCTCTTGTCCAGAGTATAGGTTGCGCATCAGGACAATCAGATGCTGTGGCACCCCCATTTCTTTTAAAGCATTCCATAGTTTTTCATGATCTACACAGTCAAAAGCTTTGCTGTAGTCTATAAAGCACAGGGTGATTTTCTTCTGAAATTCCTTGGTCCATTCCATTATCCAGCGTATGCTTGTGATATGATCTCTGGTGCCTCTTCTCTTTCTAAATCCAGCTTGGATGTCTGGCATTTCTCGCTCCATATATGGTAAGAGGCTTTGTTGTAGAATCTTGAGCATTATTTTACTTGCATGGGAAATTAAGGCAATAGTTCGATAATTACATTCTTCAGGATGTATATGGAACACTTCCAATCTATGGGCCATTGTTTAGTTTTCCATATTTCTTGACAAATGTTTGTCATAATTTGGACAGATTCAGTCTCAGTAGCTTGTAGCAACTCTATTGCTATGTCATCTTTTCCTGGTGATTTATTTCTTCCCAGTATTTTAAGAGCAGCTTCCACCTCACATTCTAAGAATTCTGATTTTTCATGATACAGTTCCTCCATGAATTAATCTGTCATCCTGGCATCTCTTTTACAGAGTTCTTCAGTGTATTGCTTCCATCTTCCTTTTATTTTATCTCAGTCAGTCAGTGTATTCCCCTGTTGATTATTTAACATCCCTACTCTGGGTTTAAATTTCCCTTTAATTTCTCTCATCTTTTGGAATAAGGCACTTGTTCTAACTTTTTTTATTATCCTCTTCTATTTCTATACAATAGTTGTTGTAACAGTTCTTCTTGTCCCTACATACTAGTTGCTGTATTATTGCATTAAGGTTTTGACTGTCTTTCTGTCTCCTTTTGCTTTTGCTTTCCTTCTCTCTTTAACCATTTTAAGAGTTGCATCAGACTTCCATTGAGATCTTTCTCTCTTTTTAACTAGAGGTATTGTCTTTTTACATTCTTCCCTGATAACGTCTCTTGTTTCAATCCATAGTTCTTCTGGTTCTCTATCAACTAAGTTTAAAGCCTCAAATCTGTTCCTTATTATCTCTTCCTTCTTAGCTTTAAAAGGCTCGGTTTGGAATGGCTGGATATTTTCTGGAGAAAAGTGACTAGTCTTGTATCTTTCCTTGAAAGAATCGGACCTCTGTTGCTGTTGGGAAGAAGGAAAAGAAGAACAAGGACAAGATCCCTTTTCCCAAGATCCTGAAGAAGAGGGGAGATTAGCAGGTAGATGCTTAGCTGTGTCACGGGGGTCTCTTTGGTCTGGAAATTTAAGGTTATTTTTCATTGCTGTGCAATACCATCCAGGGGTTGACCCATCGGGCTCTGAATTCTCCTGGTGGCCATCTTAGACGGCTTAAGAAGGGGAAGATCAGACTCTTAGTGGCCAGTAGTCTTGATGGCTATGTGCTACCTCTGGAAACTGGGTAAGAGAATCAGGAGGCGTCCATTGCTTTTATGTCCTGCTTCTGAGATTCCTGTACGCATCTACTTGGCTCCTGTGGTTCTTTTCATCTAGAATCCCCAGAAGGTAATTGACACTCTGTGACTTGTCCTCCCAAAACCCAGTGGGAAGCGATGCTCCCATGGACCCTGGGTGTACCCGATGCCTCCTCTCTCTTCCTAAAAGTAGGTTTTTGTCTTTGAAGCAGAAAGAGGCAGAGGTGGCTGTTTTATTGAATCAAGGTGGGCACTGCTGTGCTTGCATGAAGCTGTGGGCAGGGCTGTGCCCACCTGGATCCTCCTTGAATGAACTGGAGTCGGGGTCTTGCCTAAGCTTCCAACATTCCCAGCAGGGACTAGAATTTCTACAAAAACTGTGCTGTGTTGCACATTACTACCAAGGAAGATTCTCGGGTTGTTCCTGATTCTTCCAATTCATTATCTGTGTAGCCAATGACAGAGGGGGATGGAGGGAGAAACGCTCTCCCTGCCAGGTCTCTCACTCCCTCTACCCAACTGCTGGACCTCTTTTCATCTATAAATTATAACCGGTATAAACTGAAAATGTAAATAAGGCTGTAATTCCAAGCATGCTTATTTAAAAGGTGGCAGTGCATATTTTAATTATTTGCTTTATTTCAAATTTTTATATCCTGCCCTTCCTCCAACATGGAACACGGGGGATTTGCAGCAAGGTTTCCCCAGTATGATGGTGACCAGTAGGGACTAGAATTTCTGCAAAAACACTGCTGTCTTGCACATGCTGTTTTGCATTACTACCAAGAAAGATTCTCTGGTTGTTCCTGATTCTTCCAATTCATTATCTCTGTAGCCAATGACAGAGGGAGTATAAACTGGAAATGTAAATAAGGCGGTATTCACATTTTTATATCCCGCCCTTCCTCCAATGTTGAACTCGGGGGATTTGGAGCAAGGTTTCCCCAGCATGCTGGTGACCCTCAACTCTCTCTCTCTCTCTGTTCCTTAAATACCAGGAGAGGCAAGTCCTGACCGAGTGTCTGGAGGGGGTAATGGGCTGGATGTGAGGCAACAAATGAAGGCTGAATCAAGATAGGAAAGGCAGGTGGCTCCATGTCCCAGACTTGGCATAATTGCCTGTTCTTAATGAGGAGGCGCTCCACTTTAAGGAGCAGGTTCATACTTTGGGCGTGCTCCTGGAACCATCTTTTTCACTTGAGACCCGTGGCATTCTCAGCGAGGGAGCGCCCATGCCATATTTCGGCTAGGGTGCAACCTATGCCCATTTCTTGATAGGGTTGGCATAGCCATGATTTGGTAACCACCATGTTGGACAACTGTAAGGTGTTCACCATGTGCCTGCCCTTGAAGACACTCTGGAAATTGCAACCGGTGCAAAATGTTGCAGCCGGAGTATTGATCGGTACAGCAGGTTGCGAACATATTACCGTTGTGTTAAAACCATAACAGTGTTGCCAGTTGTTTTCTGAGCCAAATTCAAGGTGCTTACTTTGTTGGCCTAAACAACTTGAGATGCAAACATCTGCAAGAACTCTGTTAGCTATCGTCCTGCATAGACATGTGCTTCACATACACACTTTTTGGAGTCTAGCAGATGCTCTTGTGGATCAGGAACTGGCTAGGAAACATGAAGCAGAGAGTAGGAATAAATGGACAGTTCTAATAGAGGAATGTAGAAAGTTGGAGCCTTCATGGTCCTCAATAGCAGTAGCTGGAAAGCACAGGAGGAGAGAGTGTTTTTGTGCCCAAGTCTGGTTTCTGGGCTTCCAGTTGGCCTCTAGTTGGCCACTGTCAGAACAGGCTCCTGGACTAGATAAGCCTGATCCAGCAGGACTCTTCTTTTGTTCAAAATGCCTAGATGAATATGGGTTCAGAACTACCTACCGTGTCTTTTTTTTTTTTAAAGAGATTTCAAAATCAAATTCCACCTCTGTGCTGGAAGGACAAGATCTAATTGGATGCTGCTCTGACGAAGCGGGGAGTTCCGCAGGTATGGATTTGAAAAACACCTTGGGAAAGGTTATAATGGGAACAAAACAATGGTAAGGAATTCCCCTTGCTGTTCAGAGCATCATCTCAAATGCATATAACTCATCATTAAACATGGTGTCACAGTGGTCTTGGGCCATCAGTGTCTTAACTCAGCGATAGAGCACATGAGTTCTGTGGAGAAATGTGTAGGTTTAAGCCTTGGACTCTTCAGGTTGATTCAATACTGCGCTACTTCCTGCGATCCAATATTTCTATCTGACCACGGCTTTTCACTGCACTCAAATTTATTCTACCTATATCCGCTTTGCCTCTTCTTCAGCCTTTCTGCACTTCCCTTTCCTCTCACTCCATTTATTGCTGTGTCTTCTTTTAGAAATGTTTACCACACTCGTACCTCCATAGGAGGAGAAACCAGACACATCTGGGTTTAGTGGCTTCAAGTTGTATATGGACCTGAAAGGAATTCCTGGTCTTCTGTGAGACTATAGAATATTTGGGTAACCTTTTTTTTTCCAGCTGAGGATGCAAACAGAAAGGGGGAGAATTGCGGAGATGTGAGAATTATGTAGCCAAATGGGCTCGATCTGTTATGAGATCCTTTGCTTATGACATGAAATTCCAATGTGATTTCTTTCTCCCTCCTTCCCCTCTACAGATGATTGGCAGAAGAATGAGAATTATAGAGAACCAGAGATGGTAATAGCCAAGCACGAAGCACAAAAAGAGATGTTTGGAAATTATGGTGGACCAAAAAAGTGTGAAAGAAACCAGTCGAAGAAGGGGAATAAGAAATCCTCTACTTCACAGACTGTGCATGAAAGAACCCACACAAGGGAGAAACCATTTAAATGCATGGAGTGTGGAAGGACCTTCAGTCAGAAATGTCACCTTACTGTACATTGCAGAACCCACACAGGAGAGAAACCTTTTAAATGCATGGAGTGTGGAAAGAGCTTCACTGACAATGGTAGCCTTTCAGTACATCAACGAACACACACAGGAGAGAAACCTTTTAAATGCATGGAGTGTGGGAAGAGCTTCAGTCAGAAAGGTTACCTTACTGTACATTACAGAACACACACAGGGGAGAAACCATTTAAATGCACAGAATGTGGGAAGGGTTTCAGAATAAGCAGCAGGCTTTCTGAACATCAGCTAACACACAGAGGGGAGAAACCATTTAAATGCATGGAGTGTGGAAAGGGCTTCAGAATGAGCAGCAGGCTTTCAGAACATCAAAGAACCCACAGAGGGGAGAAACCATTTAAGTGCATGGAGTGTGGAAAGAGCTACAATAATAGTGGTAGCCTTTCTGTACATCAAAGAACCCACACAGGGGAGAAACCATTTAAATGTGTCGAGTGTGGAAAGAGCTTCACTGTGAGCAGTCACCTTATGAAGCATCATAGAACACACACAGGGGAGAAACCATTTACATGCATATTGTGTGGAAAGAGCTTCACTGACAGTAGTAGCCTTAAAGTACATCAATACACACACACAGGGGAGAAACCTTTTAAATGCATGGAATGTGGAAAGAGCTTCAGTGTGAGTACTCATCTTATTAAACATCATGGCATGCACACAGGGGAGAAACCATTTAAATGCTTGGAATGTGGAAAGAGCTTCACTGTGAGCAGTCACCTTATGAAACATCAAAGAATGCACACCGGGGAGAAACCATATAAATGCAGGGAGTGTGGAAAGAGCTTCAGTGTGAGCAGTAGCCTTTCTGTACATCACAGGACACACACAGGAGAGAAACCATTTCAATGCATGGAATGTGGAAAGAGCTTCAGTGTGAGCAGTGGCCTTATTAGGCATCATGGAATTCACACAGGGGAGAAACCATTTAAATGTGTGGAGTGTGGAAAGAGCTTCATTGTGAGGGGGCGCCTTATTAACCATCATAGAACGCACACAGGGGAGAAACCATTTCAATGCATATTGTGTGGAAAGACCTTTACTGGGAGTGGTAGCCTTAAAGTACATCAATACACACACACAGGGGAGAAACCATTTCAATGCATGGAGTGTGGAAAGACCTTCACTGAGAAGAGTAAACTTACTGTACATCACAGATCACACACAGGGGAGAAACCATTTCAATGCATGGAATGTGGAAAGAGCTTTGCTGGGAAGAGTAAACTTACTTTACATCACAGGACACACACAGGGGAGAAACCATATAAATGCATGGAGTGTGGAAAGAGCTTCGTGGAGAGCAGTAAACTTATTTTACATCAAAGAACCCATGCAGGGGAGAAGCCATTTACATGGAGTATGGAAAAGGCTTCAGTGTAAGCAGCAGCCTTACTGCATATGAAAGAACACAAAGGAGAGAAACCTTGGGCTTAGGGAAGCCCATCTGATGTCAACAGTCATAGACACAACCTACCTGAAAGGTGAAAGAGACTGAACCCCTTCCTCAGAATGATCAGTACAGGACATCTATAGTGAAAGTCACAGTGCCTGGCCACCACAACCAGATCAGACATAGCCACAGCAGTAGGAATACTGTGTAGGAGAATCATTTCACCTACAAAGAGAGACTGGTGTGTAGTGGCCAGATATTTAAAAGAAATTGCATATCTGAAAACAAATTACAGGCCACCAACAGTTCCCCACCAGTTGCTTATGCAGATACAAACTGGGCTGGACACTGAGCAGATTGCAAATCCACCAGCAGAAACCTGTTCTCTGGAGATGCAGCACTTGGTTAGATTAGCAAGAAGCAATCAACAATAGCGGCCTCATCCACTGAAGCATAGTATGTATCAGCTGCCCTAACATGCCAGACACTAGCATGGCTATTTTGAGCTGCTGAAAGCTTTAAGATGGTGCCAGGCAAGAAGACTTTGTCTAAAAATGTTTGTGAAGTTTTTTCTCTGCCTCTCTGGGCTCCTCCTGGGAGGAAGAGTGGAATATAAATTTAATAGTAACTAAAGACTTCTAGAAAAAATCTTAACTCTTGCTATCCAGGCGAGATGAAGAAAAATTGTTCCATCCACCAAGATCCATTTAAGTCTTCCCACCTGTAACCAGAACCCAGGAAGAGAGGTGGAAGATAGGGAGTAGAGGGTACGAATCAAAAGGCAGGGAAAGGAGATTGGGGATAGGAAGGGGGTCAGATTCAACCCAAAGGGTGTAGGTGGAGGATCAGTGCAAAGTACATAAGACAGTAAGTAGAGCCACTGCTGGTTCACGCTAATGGCTCATCTAGTCCAGCCTCCTGTTCTCACAGTGGCCAAGTAGGTCCCTATGGGAGCCTTCATGGCTAGTAGCCATTGATAGCCTTATCCTCTCTGAATTTGTCTAATCTTCTAAAGCAATCCATCACTTTTTCTCGTGGGAGCGAATTCCTTAGTTTAACTATGTGCTGTATGAAGAAGGCCTTTTGATTGTCTGTCCTGAATCTTCCAACATCCAGCTTCATTGAATGTCCAAGAGTTCTAGTGTGATGAGAGACGGAGAAAAACTTAGTTCACCTTTTTCATTCCATGCATCATTTCATGATGCCTCCGACTCGCCTTTTCTGTAAACTAAAAACCCCCAGATGCCGCAACCTTCATAGGGGAGTCGCTTTATCATTCTGGTTTCCTTTTTCTGAACCTTTTCCAACTCTACAATATCCTTTTTGAGGTGAGGTAATCAGAGCTGTATACAATATTCAAAATGCACCTGCTCCATAGATTTATAGAACAGCATTATGACATCAGCAGTTTTTTTTTCCAGTACCTTTCCTAATGATCCCTAGCATGGAATTTCCATTTTTCACAGCTGCTGCACATTGGGTTGACATCTTGATTGAGCTATCCACTACAACCCCACGATCTTGTTCCTGATGAGTCACCACCAGTTCAGACCCCAAGAGCGTTCTTTGAGAACTCTTGGTGGATGCTGGAGTTTGTGTTCATTTTTATTCTCCTCATTCTGACAAGACTTCCATTTTTTGAAGGGAGAATTCTTGCCTCTAATAGCTTCTTTGACTCCACTCATTAACCATGCCGGCATCTTACTGACCCTTATGCTACCTTTTCTCATTTGCAGTATACACTCCAGTTGAGCTTCTAATATTATGGCTTTAAACCACTCCCAAGCATTTTGGAGTGATTTGACCTTTTCTTTGTGACAATCCTCCCATTTTAGGGGAGTTTCCTCTTTTGAAGTTAAATCTGACTGTGTTGGATTTTCTTGGCAATTGGCCCTTTGTATCTATGTTTAATTTAATAGCCCTATGATCACTTCTCCCAAACGGTTCAACAACACATTTCATACCAGATTCTGTGTGCCTCTTAAGATTAAGTCTGGGGTCACTGTCCCTCTGGTCAGTTCCACAACCAAACAAGGTATCTAGAAATTTTATCTGTTTGTCATGACTGGAATACATATGTAGGCAGTCTATGTCAGGATAGTTGAAGTCACCCATTATTAAAGTATTTCCTAGTTTGGATGCTTCCTTGATTTCACTTTCATCTCAAATTCTCCCTCACCATTTTGGTCAGGGGGATGATGGAATGTCGCTAGGAATAAATTACTCTTGGGGCCCAACATCAGCACCCACAACAATTCTGTAGAGGTGTCTGCCTCTTTAGGGTTTCTAGCTGGCTGAATTTTGCAGTATTGAGAGAGAGGTATGAGCAGGATATTGAACAAAGGATATCAGTAAATGCATGGGGATGTTTGTAGGAGAAGCAGCTGATTAAATCAATTTCTGCAGCAGTCAGGGAATGTTCTCTGAAACGGATTTATAGGTGGTATTGGACCCCATTATGTTTAGCATTTATTATTCAGTCAATGAGTGCCTACTGCTGGAGGGAGTGTGAGCAAATCAATGTTTTATTCACATGTGTCGGGAATACCCAAATATTGGAAGCTGATTTTTCATGAAATAGAAGATGATTATGATTATTATTCATTACATATGTATACTGCCCCATAGCCGAAGCTGTCTGGGCGGTTCACAACTATTTTCCATAAAGCAACGTGTGCAGCTAGGCCTGCATTTGGCTGTTCTTAATATGTGGTAAGGGCTAATGAAGATTTAGCAAGCAAATCTGTTATTTCTTTTATACTGTTGGCTGCACGCATGGAAATCACAAGGAGCTGGAAGTTAGCAGATAAACTTTTTTTAAAAAAAATTGGCTTTCCAGACTTTGGGATATCGCATTAGCTGAGAAACTCACTTTCAATATAAAGTTCACTAAAGGGACATTAGACGCATTACAGTAGTATGTTACATGGAGTTCTCTTATAGACTGTTTCAGTATTAATGGGCATAAGACACCTTTGTCCTGTACATTCCTAAATTTATGAGATGAGGGGTAAAATTATTCTCTTTAATTAAGGCTATATGGATGAGGTTAATAATTTTTCTTTATATATTTTGTGTGACACTTTTCTTCATGTATAAAAAGATTGATGTATGCAGTTGATGACCCGGGGGAAGGGAGGAGGGTATGATTAGTTATTGTGTATTTGATGTCATACGATTAACAAAACTAAAACTAAAAGCAAATCCTGCATTGGTCTTGCAGATGTTTCATTGTATCTGGGATAACCAGGGAAAAGGCAATTAGGTTTGGGGAAGAAGTTGTGCTTGTTTGTTCTGTTAGTCCTTATTTTATGAATAAACCCTGTTAACAATCACATCTGCTGGTACATTTCATTGCCTACCTGGATCTGTTTTTTTTTTTGGTTTTGTTTTAAATTGCCCCTTGGGTGATGCCTCCGAAAAACAATTTCACAAGAATCAGATTTCTTATCTTCTTGTTGTTGTTGTTTAATGCTCCTTTGTATTTAGATAAGTCCTCAGTGCAATGATGTAGTACTTGGGAATGAAGATGCAGCCCAGAAGGCCAGCACTGGAGGCCAACATGTAGAAGACCTGCATGGCTACCATGTATTCCACCTTCTTGTTCAAGTAGGTGGGCAAAAAGGATACCCAAACAGTGCAGAAAGTCAGTATGCTGAAGGTGGTCAGCTTGGCTTCATTGAAGGCTCCAGGCAGCATACTGGATAGAAAAGCCACCATGAAGCAGATGGCAGCGAGGAAGCCCATGTAGCCAAGGGCACCATAAAACACGGCAACAGACCTTTTATTGCATTGCCGGATAATCTCTCTAGGTTGTGAGTGGATGTCAGAATCTGGGAAGGGTAGAGAGATCACTAGCTGGATTATTGTAAACTGCCCAGAGAGCTTCAGCTATGGGGTGGTATATAAATGCAATAAATAATAATAGTAAAATAATATGCAGATGACAACTTGGACATTGGAAAAGGAAATGACAATACAGTTGGCCAGACTCTTCCCCAGCCATCTCCTCACTCTGCTTCCTGGCTTTGTGGCTAGGAAAGCCAGCACCACAGTGATGGTTTTTGTCAAGACAGAAGAGACAGCAACTGAGAAGATGATGCTGAAGGCCATTTGTCTGAGAAGGCAGGTGGCTGTCCTTGGCTGGCCAATGAAGAGGAAGGAGGACAAAAAAGAAAGCAGGAGGGAAATGAGGAGAATGTAGAAGCGTTTCTAGGAATTCAACAAATATTCCTTACACAAAAGATGTGATTACAGACAACAGCAGGACCAAGGAAGCTAGGAGGATCCCCAAATGCTTTTCATAAGCCAAGAATGTTATAATCTTGGAGACTTATTGGCCTTGTTTGGATGTTGTTCTTCTGGATACCTGGCACAAGGCTCTGCATCTGCAAAGAACAAGAGTAATTTTTACCTTATATCATTTGCTTACCATTTGCTACCGGGCCAAGTTCTAGTTTTGGTGTACAAAGCCCTATACAGCTCGGGACCAAGATACCTAAAAGACCGTCTTACCCCTTATATACCCAGCCAATCACTGTGCTCTGCAGGTGAGGGGCTCCTGCAGATGCCACCTTATCAGGAGGTTCGTTCTGCACAATATAGGAAATGGACCTTTAGTATGGCAGCACCTATCCTGTGGAATTCCCTCCCCTTAAATATTAGGCAGGTGCCATCTCTGTGATCTTTTCAGCGCCTTTTGAAGACTTTCCTCTTTCACTGGTTTTCACTGGTAAGTCATTTTGTGGAGATGGAGTTAGTGCTCCTTCACTTGCTACAGTTTCCAAATATCGCGTTATTTTAATGGGGACTTTCTCATAATCTGGGACCTGCCCCTAAGCAGACAAATTCATGGAGGATCACGCTATCAGTGGCTACTGGCCACAGTAGCTATGTTATGTGCTATCTGCTTTGTCTCTGAATGCCATTCCCTCCCTTTAAATATCAGGCAGGCGCCATCTCTGCTATGTTTTCGGCGCCTTTTGAAGGCTTTCCTCTTTCAACAAGCCTTTTAAGTTGAGACCTATCCCAGTCTGCGTCTGTGTTAGAATTGCTTTTAATATGTTTTCTTTAATAATATGGTTTTAAACCTTTTTTTGTGTTTTTAATAAAATATGTTTTTAAAGCTTTTAAAAAATGTTTTTAACGTTGTTTTGTTTTAATGTATTTTAAGGTCTTTTTATGATGCTTTAAAGTGTTTTTAGCGTTTCTGTTTGCTGCCCTGGGCTTCTGCTGGGAGGAAGGGCGGGATATAAATCAAATAATAAATAAATAAATAAATAAATAAATATCCATCTGTACTGCTATTCATATACAGAAAGTAATACCAAATTGTTTCCCACTATATGAAAATATAACTACATTCAATAAAATCAATAAAATTAGTAAAATAATCACATATGACCAAAGAGATCAGGAATCAATAATACTAATGGGGGAAACAGTCTTCAACTGGTGGTGAAAACACTCTACAGTTGATTGAAGGTGAGAAAAATGGACTGGTCTAAGGTTGCCCACTCATCTCTTGTCCTTGTTGAACAGCCCTTTGTTGATATACTCCCCACAGAGTATTCACCAATGTTTCTAATCTGAAGGACATAATTCAAGAACATGGAGCAGTGGCATCACTAGGGTTGGTGTCACCCAGTGCGGTAACTCATGGTGTCACCCCCATGGACCTCCTCCCGTATCAGACCATACAGAATCCTTAGTAATGTTTTTTGTATTAATGTTACTCGTAAATCGTAATTCCCATTTATCACTGAATGTAATGGCAATAGTAGTGACATAAACAACTAGCAAAATTAAAATTACACCTTTAAATTACGATATCATATGCACAGCCTAAATGTATTTACATTTATACATAGTTTCATGTGGTTAAAGTGAAAATTTGGTAAGAAAACAATAGAATTCGAAGTAAAAACGTTTAAGAACTACATCAAAATTATGTTCATTTTAACATTAAACTTTACTGTTACATGAGATACATTAATGGATTACGTTTGCATAATCAATAATGGCCCAAATAATGTAGAAGTTGTAGACAAATGCATATGGAAATATACTCATAAATGAAATAATACCAAAAAAATAAACAGGAACAAATACACAAGCACTTCAGCACTTAGTGAATATCTCGACTAAATCAGAACTTTCCTTTCCTGGCCTTCAAAGCTGCGAACTTGTGAATCACTTCATCGAAATCAATGCCTTTTGCCAACTCATTTTCAATAATATCGCAAGATCGGAAAGCCTTGACTGTCCCATGGTAGATCACAAATAGTTCTTTATAAGTTTCAGCTTATCACTGCTAATACATATACTCAAATCAAAATTCCAGGAGCATAATAAGTGGTTACCATTATAGTCCTCAAGATGGAGGACAGGGCTATCAATGGCTACTAGCCATGATGGCTGTGCTGTGCCACCCTAGTCAGAGGCAGCATGCTTCTGAAAACCAGTTGCCGGAAGCCTCAGGAGGGGAGAGTGTTCTTGCACTCGGGTCCTGCTTGCGGGCTTCCCCCAGGCACCTGGTTGGCCACTGTGAGAACAGGATGCTGGACTAGATGGGCCACTGGCCCGATCCAGCAGGCTCTTCTTATGTTCTTATGTCTCTTATAAGTAACAGCAAGTGACACTATAGCATGTCCCATAATGGAATTGAAGCAAAGCCTTTAAAATATTTAGATGAAAAAAAATCCATCTACAGTTTATGTTCCCAGATGCATGCATGTACTTTCTTATATCAACAAACAAATAAAATAGCTGCCTCTTCCCAGGGATGCATGCCTGCTGCCATCATTATTTATTTTTCGGTGCCAGGCAAAAACATTTCTTTTCACCCAGGCTTTTGGTCCTTAATTTGGAGGGTATTAAGTGTACTCGTGGCTCGCTTATGGCTGATCTTTTAGTGATGTGTTGGACCTGCTTTACATATATATATATATTATGGATGCGTTTTTAGGTTGCAATTTGTTCTGGTTTTTATACTTATGGTTGTATTATTTGTTAGTCATTTTGGGTCATTTCTTCTGAAAAAAGTGACTAATAAATGCAATTATTATTGTCAACAATTGACTCCTGCCAGAGGTGAGAAGGCAAGAGTAGCACTCGGGGACTTAACTGATTGGATGTCTTGTTTTCTTACTATGTTGTTAACTTACTTATGTATTTTTAATATTGTATTTTTACTCTAGTTGTAAATCTCTTCTGGACTGTTGCAGTGGGATGTGATATATAAATTTAATAAACCAAACCTAACCTACTTGTGGCAGTGGGAAAACCTGTCTTTCCTATCTCAACACTGAGAGATCCGTCTCCACTTCTATGCATGCAACAGGATTTCACCTCTCACAGCCCTACCGCCTATTATAAGGACTGGCATTGTGCTAGTCTGTAAAAATATGATGCCACACAACATGACTGCAATTGTAAAAATGAGTCAATATTTACTGTAATTGTAACATCTAATAAGCAAACTATAAATCCTGGTACCAAGAACTCTAGAACATGACAGCGGAAAGAAATAATTTCAGGATTAAATTCAACGTGACTATTCAAGAACAATTTTTTTTTTCTGATTGTCAATATATAATCATTAGGGGCCTATCCAAGAAAAGTGATTTGAAAACAGCACTCATAAACAGTCAGGAAATATAAACCATTGCAACTGGTACTAGACTGACTCAAGTCTACTTAACAGTATGACTAATTCAGTACATCAACATCTTTCCAACATGTCCTCTGCACTGTTTCATTCATTACTTGTGAGCACTCATTGTTGCTCAGTTTGTTATTATGGGCAAAGACAAAATAAAGCATCATGATACTGCAATTTCAGTTTCTGATTTCTTAAAATACGGCAATTTTGTGAGCTTAACTACAATTACAGGTGATTACAAAAGCAAAGATGTCTGAGGATAAAGAGGATCACTACCATTATTCTAATACCATTATAATGAAGTACATTATTATATTGAAGTACAATTTAAATGTGGTTGGGAAACCTTTATAGACGTGTTGGTAGTTAAAATTCAGTGATGTTTTATATGAGAACTGTTTATAAACATCCTTGCAGTGCAGTCCTAAGCATGTATCCTCAGTCTGAAGTAAATCCCATTGTGCTCAATGGATCTTATAGTAGACAGCACACTGAGGACTGCAGCCTTATTGTAGACATTCAACTATTTGGGAGACCAGGGTTCAAATCCCCACATAGCCATGAAGCTCACTGGGTGACCTTGGGCCAGTCACTGCATCTCAGCCTCATGAAAACCCTATTCATAGGGTCGCCATAAGTTGGAATCGACTTGAAGGCAGTACATTTACATTTTCATCGTAATAAAGAAACTTAAGCATAAAGATATAACATACAGTAACATGAAGCACATCAGTTATTATTAGTTTTTTACAAAATGATTTAACATTGTTGTAACATATAAAATATGCAGTCAAAAGGGGGAATCATTTTACGTTTTCACAAATTTTAAGTGAAAGGTTTAAGACAAAGACAGAATTAGGAATATGCTCAATAAAACAGAAGGGGAGAGGAAAACTATAAGGAGGAAAGGATGGCACCTTCCACCGTGGAACCACCGAGCACTGATTTTCCAGCAACCTCAGCCCGCGATTCCTTTCAAGGCGGGCAAGGGTGGGAATTCCCACTGCTAGCTGCGAGGGGTGTCCCTTTAAGACTATGGGAGCTTTCTCCAGTTCTTACGGGTCCTAGAGAGCTGTCCTGTTCATCCGCTCTGAGTCACCTGACTCTGAAGAAGCCACAAACCTGTGAGGCCCCGTGAGGAACGAACAAGAAGAGCTAGCAAAAGAAAAGAGAGCGAGGTGTGCATGCGTGCGCCGGGGGTTGTGTATTACACACATCATGCATCAAAGCGCAGGGCCCGGGGCAACTGCCCCGCTTCCTGGTGCCTAGGGGCGGCTCTGGGTGTCACCCCCTCTGATGGTGTCACCTGGTGCAGTCCGCACCCCTCGCACCCCCCTAGTGATGCCACTGACATGGAGACCCCTTTCCCAACAAGTCATGCCAAGTTGGCAATGTTATGATAAGAGCAATGATAACACTCTTAACAGCGGCCTTATTGAGAGCCAGTTTGGTGTAGTGGTTAAGGTGCTGGACTACAACCTGGGAGACCAGGGTTCTAATCCGCACACAGCCATGAAGCTCAGTGGGTGACCTTGAGCCAGTCACTGCCTCTCATCCTCAGAGGAAGGCAATGGTAAATTCCCGCTGAATACTGCTTACCATTAAAACCCTATTCAGAGAGCCAGTGTTCATACGGTGCTCTTTGTTGAACAGTCCTCTGTTGATATACTCCCCATGGAGTATTCACCAGTGTTTCTAATCTGAAGGACATAATCCAGAACATGGACACTCTTTTCCTGGCAAGTCATGCAACATTGTCAAAGTTATGGTAAGGACAATGATGACACTTGTGCCCAAAATTATCATCACATGTTGGGGATGCCTGCTGAGTGAAACTTGACTCTCCTGCATTAGTGCTGTCAAATTCACAGTTCTCAGGATTTTCTCCCACTTTCTGTAGGCTTCTAAATGTCATGGAAAGTGACTGCAGAAGAAAGCATGTATGCACCCACAAGGAAAATGCACAGTTGTGTGCATTTTCCATGGGAATTATAGGGCTACATTCAACTATTTTTATCTCAAGTAAACCCATTGAAATTAATGGATCAAAGTTAGTCATGGTCATTAATTTCAGTGGGTGTACTCTGAGTAAAAGTGATTTGGCTGCAACAGCTAATCACATGCCACTGAGCAGTTCTAAATTTTGCTTTCAAAAAGCCCTGATTATCTGGGTGGACCTTTGGCCTCTTCCCAAGGGTGGCCCCTCCAGGTGGAGTCCCCCACCATCCTGAGTGGAGATGGTCCCTTTTGCACAGGGAACATATAGCAGAAAAGTGGCTTTCCTTCTTGAACCACCTGGACGAATCCAGGCTGGCAGCTTTCTACACATGTAGAAGGAAGCAGCGTCTAAGTATAAAGACAAGGAGCATCGAGGAAAATGCGTTAGGGCTAATTTATGGAAATGAGCCCACAGGGTTGGGAAGGACCCAAGAGCACCTGTAGTCACCATTTAACTTGAAACTTGTAACTAGGGGTAAGTCTGCAAAACTGAAACAACTGTGTTATCACTTATCTTATCAAATTCACCACCCACAGTTGTTCCTGCACAGGATTAGCCTGGCCTCAGTTATCCATGCTCTGGTAATCTCACAGTTGTACTGTTCCAATATGCTTTATGTGGGGCTGCCCTTGAAGAGTCTCAGAGGTTTAGCAGGTGCAAAACAAAGCTGCCAGTCTGGTTGGTATGGGGCAGGCAAATGGAATCACATATAGCTAATAATGGTGGAGGAATCTGGTTCACATCTACCTTATTTGCATTTCCCCAAATCACTCTGGGAGCTAAAACCCAGCTATCCACCAAAATTCACATTTCCCTAAACTTTGCACTGAATTTTTCGGACCAAATAATGTGCATACAAATTTTAATACGTTTTCTTTAATAATATGTTTTTAACCCTTTTTTTTAAAAAAGGGATGTTTTTAAAGCTTTTTTAAAAAAATGTTTTTGTTTTAATGTATTTTGAGTTCTTTTAATGATGTTTTAAAGTGTTTTTAGCATTTCTGTTCGCCGCCCTGGGCTCCTGCTGGGAGGAAGGGTGGGATATAAATCAAATAATAAATAAATAAATAAATAAAAAGTAGATAAGAGGAAAATCACCTCTTTTGAAATGTGGTGCTGGAAAAGAGCTTTGTGCATACCATGGACTGTGAAAAAGACAAATAATTGGGTGCTAGAGCAAATTAAACCAGAGTCACTAGAAGCTAAAATGATGAAACTGAGGTTATCATACTTTGGACACAGAATGAGAAGACGTGATTCAGTAGAAAATATGGGTTTCATCACAACTGTGCTGGGCATTGACTGTCAAAATGTTTTTCAAAAAAACAGTAATCAGATGCCAACTTTACTTTTTGCTGTCAGGTACTGTTTTGTATTCAGATCAGGCCTCAATACAATAATGTAGCACTTAGGAATGAAGATGCAGCCCAGAAGGCCAGCACTGGAGGCCAAGATGGAGAAGACCTGCACGGCTACCATGTATTTCCCCTTCGTGCTCAGGTAGGTGGGCACAAAGGACACCCAAACACTGCAGAAGACCAGCATGCTGAAGGTGATCAGCTTGGCTTCATTGAAGGCCCCAGGCAGCTTCCTGGCTAGGAAGGCCACCATGAAGCAGATGGCAGCCAGGAAGCCCATGTAGCCCAGGGAACCATAAAACATGGCAACAGACCCTTCGTTGCATTGCAGGATGATCTCTCCAGGCTGGGAGTGCATGTCAGCATCTGGGAATGGGGGAGAGATACCCAGCCAGATGGTGCAGATGACAACTTGGACACTGGAGCAGGAAATGACAATGGAGTTAGCCAGACTCTTCTCTAGCCATTTCCTCACCCTGTTCCCTGGCTTTGTGGCCAGGAAGGCCAGCACCACAGTGATGGTTTTTGCCAACACAGAAGAGACAGCAATGGAGAAGATGATGCTGAAAACTGTTTGTCGGAGAAGGCAGGTTGCTTTCCTTGGCTGGCCGATGAAGAGGAAGGAGGACAAAAAGGAAAGCAGGAGGGAGACGAGGAGAATGTAGGAGAGGTCCCTGTTGTTGGCTTTGACTATTGGAGTTTCTAGGAATTTAATGAAGATTCCTAAAACAAAGCCTGTGGCTGAAGACAAGAAGAGGGCAAAGGAAGTCAGGAGGATCCCTAAATATTCTTCATAGGCCAGGAAAGTGACAGTCTTAGGGACACATTGATTTTGGTCCTTGTTTGGATGCTGTTCTTCTGGACATCTGGTGCAATGACCTGCATCTTTAAAGAAAAAGAGTAACATCTACTGTATGTTCATAATAGTCTCTCTTCTTTTACATTCCATCAAAGCTCCTTTTTGGAGTGAGAACTTATACCCGAGAGCCACATAAAATAACAATATCTAATAAAATGCAACAATCATAAATGAAATTGCCCCATATGACCAAGGATCCACTTTTCCCACCACCTCCCACTGCCATGTGGACCCCAGAAATGTTCCTATGGAGGAACGTGGCCCTCAGACTGAAAATGGTTCTCCATCTCTGCCATTGTTGGTGCTCACATGATCACACCACGATTGAGCAGGCCCTCCTCCATAGTCACCCTTTAATACTAGTTTCATCCCAGTGTATGGAAATTAGGAAACAGGAAGCCCTAAACTTGAATTAGTAGTAAAAAGGGCCCTCATTGGTCATCCAGCTCAATTTTCTGCCAAAATCAGGATTTCTTAATGAATTTTAACAGTCTTATCTTGGTAAGTCTTATCCTGGTATCCAGCTTAGGAATGATTTTGGAAATGCTTTCAAGACGTATGGAGTCAATCTTGTCTAAGGCCCTCTTGCATGAAAGCTCTTCCCCTGTCCATAGACATGCAGAGAATAGCTGTTCGATTTTGCTTCGTTTTTTAGTGAAGATACAATGGCATCCTGCATATGTATACTAATTTGCTAATAAGTGCCATACAAGTCCTATTGTGATGAAAATAACAAGGTTATAAAAGTGAAAATGTTACCAGCGGCAACTGCTTATTGGGACAAATCTATAGGAGAAAGTTGTGCCTCCAATCACATGTTGGAGGTCATGATGCCTCTTGCATGAAGCTTGACTAGCACTTGTCTGCGTTAGCGCTATCAGATTCCCACTTTGAATGCTATTCTCCCACTCTATGTGGGCTTCTAAATGTCATAAGAACATAAGAACATAAGAACATAAGAAGAGCCTGCTGGATCAGGCCAGTGGCCCATCCAGTCCAGCATCCTGTTCTCACAGTGGCCAACCAGGTGCCTGGGGGAAGCCCGCAAGCAGGACCCGAGTGCAAGAACACTCTCCCCTCCTGAGGCTTCCGGCAACTGGTTTTCAGAAGCATGCTGCCTCTGACTAGGGTGGCAGAGCACAGCCATCATGGCTAGTAGCCATTGATAGCCCTGTCCTCCATGAATTGGTCTAATCTTCTTTTAAAGCCATCCAAGCTGGTGGCCATTACTGCATCTTGTGGGAGCAAATTCCATAGTTTAACTGCGCTGAGTAAAGAAGTACTTCCTTTTGTCTGTCCTGAATCTTCCAACATTCAGCTTCTTTGAATGTCCACGAGTTCCAGTATTATGAGAGAGGGAGAAGAACTTTTCTCTATCCACTTCCTCAAGGCCATGCATAATTTTATACACTTCTATCATGTCTCCTCTGACCCGCCTTTTCTCTAAACTAAAAAGCCCCAAATGCTGCAACCTTTCCTCGTAAGGGAGTCGCTCCATCCCCTTGATCATTCTGGTTGCCCTCTTCTGAACCATTTCCAACTCTAGAATATCCTTTTTGAGATGAGGCGACCAGAACTGTACTCAGTGGTCCAAACGTGGCCGCGCCTTAGATTTATACAACGGCATTATGATATCGGCTGTTTTATTTTCAATACCTTTCCTAATTATTATGTCATGGAATGTGACTAAGCAAGAAAGAATATATGCACAAGAAAGGAAAATGCACAGGGGGGTTGAAGTGAGGTGCACATTGCATGTGAATGATAATCTCATATCATTGGATAGTTATAAATTTCCCTTTTAAAAAAACCCTGGATATCTGTGTGAATCTTTGCCCTCTTCCCCAAAGGTGCCCTCTTCACCTGGAGTCACCCACCTTCCTGAGTGGAGAGGGTCCCTTCCGCGCAGGGAACACAGTCGTAGCAGCAAAGTGGATTTCCTTCCTGAACCGCCTTGACAAATCCAGGGCGGCAGCTTTCCACACACCTGGAAGGAGGCAGGGTCTAAGCATAAAAACAAGGAGGATTGAGAGAAATGTTTTAGGGCTGATTTATCTAGATAAATGATGCCCAGGGCTTGGAAGATGCCAGTGGGACCTTTAGCATCATGCTTTAGGAGTAAAAGTGAAATCTGTAAAACGGAAACAACCAGACTATCTCTTGAGGCCCAGGTGGTGCTTGTCCCATAGCATGTTGTACAGCAATGTGGGAGTGGGCCCTCTCTATGGCAGCCCCCCCCAAGATGCAGTCTGTAACTAAGTTTCCCGTCAGCTATTCTATGCTATTTTGTGTATTTTTTATAAGTCATTACTAAAAGCTGTCTTCAATATTAAATTCAATGAAAACAAAAAATAAATAAGTGTGCACAGAAACCTTTTGGGGTTTGGGGGCCCCTCCCTGATAGAAGTAAAAAGATTTGTGTTTGATTATTCTCCCCCCCCCCAGTTTCAAACTGTCACGGGGTTGGGGAATCTTCAGCCATCTCAGATAGCTATTGAGGTTAGTGAGTCCCATGAAAACTTAAGGGGATAATTCCCTCCCTCTCACCCCCCCAAAACAGTGGAATCCCCTCACCCCATTTAGTTTAGCAGGACCTACCACCTCAATGTCTTTGAGTCACAGCTGGGCTGCAGAGCTGGAGAACGACCTATGTCTGAGATCTTGAAGGACTGCTGAATGTTGGAGTTGCCAGGCATTGGAAGGCAGCCCCACACAGAGCATCAGACTCTTATTAGAGCTTAAGGCAGCCTTTCCCAACTGGTGGGCCACCAGATGTTGTTGGACCACAATTCCCATCTTTCCTGACCATTGGCAATGCTGGCTGAGGCTGATGGGAGTTGTGGTCCAGCAACACCTGGTGGCCCACTAGTTGGGAAAGGCTGGCTTAAGGGATATACAACGAAATGAAAGGCATGCATTGCCCCCACCTGGTTGAGCCGTTTGGGCCACACAATGGCCTCCTGGTCGATGGTGAGCTGTAGGCCTGGAGATCCCTGTCTGTCAAGACTCCCCAACGTCACCCTAAGGACGGAGTTATTTGGAAACACCACCCAGTTCACAACATCCAAGTTGGCCGCCAACTCCCCATTCTCATCCAAATACACTCCATTCACGGAAGAGTTGTAGAACTGGGGATTTCTCAGGAAAGGGTGGAGCTAAAATGCAAACAGCAGCATTCAGAATGCCAAACACACAAACACATTGGCTATCCAGTTCTGCCCATTTCATCCTTGGATCTCCCCTGACTGACTCAAGTAGCTGCAGGGATGGATGGATTTGTGAATTCCAGTGATTAAAAACATTTTAGTCATTACAGGATGCCAGTGAAGGGGGCTGTGTCCTTTGAGGGAAACAAAGGGGGAACAAATGGGACTGGAAGATTTCACCTCACCACTGCATCTCATATTTTCTGGTACAGGGCAGCTCATTCCCCTTTGGATTTCTCTTGGGTGGGGGAGATTGCATCGTCCAGGCTCTCTCTAAGCATTCCTGCCTCCTCTGGGAAATTCTAAACCAAGGATTCTCAACCTCTCTCAGACACCAATTCCAGAATTCTACAATCTGTTATCATATTCAGCACAGATGTCTGTGATGGAACTGCCAATACCTGCCATGGCGGTAGCCTTTGAGTTTCCACCTTGTCCATCACCCTCCACTTGGAGGTAGATGAATATGCAGCATTTAAGGCCCGTCCCACAGCTTGGACCGTGTTGTAAATCATGTAGCTGTCTAAAGAGAGGACTTTTTCCAGGTCATCTTGGGGAAACATTTCCAGGTCCTCTCTCCCTCTGCATCTTGTCCAGCCTTTCACAGACAATTCATGTTTTAAATATGTACAGTTAAAAGATTTCTCCACAAACCCCTTCATAGCAAAGAAAAAAGGTGCAAAATCATCATATTTTGACTTTTTCTTTGCCTCAATAAGGAAGGAAAAAATACCATGAATGTGTTGGAAAGGTATGTCATTATACATCAATTCTGTGGAGACATCCCACATAGCCGTTGTGATCCAGACTTTCCCTACAATGGGTTTTATTAACATTTCAACTACCTGTTGTATTATTAAAATTCCATCTAAGAAGTAAGTCATCTCTGCATAATAAACAAATACATGGACTTGTCTCCACTTGAGGAATTGAAAAAAACCCATCTTTCCTCCTTTCATATTCAGTCCTGGGATGCTTAGTGAGATGGCAGTACAAACACCACTCTTGATGAGCAGAGGCGTCAAGGTCTGCATGAACCTCTCTCCATTCTCAGTGTCTGGAGCAATGAGACCAATCAGTGTCCATCTGAAGTGCAGGAGCAGCTTGACAATCCCTGGGTACTGGGCTTCTTCGTTGGGGACCATCCGGTGGAAAAAAGGGAACTGGGTCTTATCGTTCAGAACAGGAGAGACAAAAGCATAACTGACCTGGCAAGGAATGGAAGAGATGTTTTGTTTTGTATTAAAGCCCAAGATATTTCTTACCCCAATATGATCAGTAAGTACTGGATATTATTACTATTACTATTACTATTACTATTACTATTACTATTACTATTACTATTATATCCCACCCTTCCTGCCAGGTCTGTCCTGGCTGCCCATATGCTACCAGGCAAGGTTCAAGCTTTTTGTATTGATATCTCCTTCTCTGCAGCACCCTCAGTCATTTGGGGGATGGTGGCCTGGGAGAGGCCATTTTCTGTGGCAGCCCCTAAGCTATGGAATTCCCTCCCTACAGTCTGGCATCTTCACTGTACAGTTTTCAGCAAATGCTAAAGATGCACCACTTTACCATGGCCTTCGGCACTGGAGATGTATGTTTTCAGGACCCGCCTTATTCCTTTGGATGTAATTGTATTTTAATTGTTTTTAACATTGTATTTTACATTTTTGTAATCTGCCCTGGGACCTACTGGTGAAAGGCAAGCAATAAATATGCTACTACTAATTGTTGTTGTTGTTATGTGCCTTTGAGTCAATTACGACTTATGGCGACCCTATGAATCAGAGACTTCTAAGAGCATCTGTCATGAACCACCCTGTTCAGATCCTGTAAGTTCAGGTCTGTGGCTTCCTTGATGGAATCAATCCATCTCTTGTTTGGTCTTCCTCTTTTTCTGCTCCCTTCTGTTTTTCCCAGCATTATTGTCTTTTCTAGTAATGCTGGGAAAAACAGAAGGGAGTAGAAAAAGAGGAAGGCCAAACAAGAGATGGATTGATTCCATAAAGGAAGCCACAGACCTGAACTTACAAGATCTGAACAGGGTGGTTCATGACAGATGCTCTTAGAAGTCTCTGATTCATAGGGTCGCCATAAGTCGTAATTGACTCAAAGGCACATAACAACAACAACAATTAGTAGTAGCATATTTATTGCTTGCCTTTCACCAATACTGATACTGATACTGATGCTAATGTTCTTCCTCCCCATTAGCTCAAACATTTTTGATTTTCCAGAAAAAAAGTAAATCCAGATTCAATGGGACAACAATGAAAAATGGACGGCCTTCAAGTCGATCCCGACTTATGATGACTCTATGAATAGGATTTTCATGGTAAATGATATTCAGAGGGGGTTTCCCATTGCCTTCCTCTGAGGCTGAGAGGCAGTGACTGGCCCAAGGTCACCCAGTGAGCTTCATGGCTGTGTGGGGATTTGAACCCTGGTCTCCCTGGTCGTAGTCCAACACCTTAACCACTACACCACAGGGGCGGCATTCTGAGGAGGACACTGAAAAACTTGCAAGTACTCAATAAAGGGCTGTGTGGAAGCATTGTTTGTTTTGTTTTAAATTCTGTAAAAAAAAATGAGTAGACATGACTGTCTGTGTTATCTGCCTTCAAGTCAATTAGATAACTGTGTGAGAAAAGAAAGATGTGTGTCTCAATCCACCAGGAGCAGTGTTATGTGTGCAATCTCTCTCAAATCATTTCCAATGCTCTTAAAAATGAGTACCTGTCTCCAGTCTTGCTTTGGATATCCTCCTCACCTGCATTTTGAGTTCTCTGGAATTAGGGTCAGCCGGCAAATGCCCCACTCCCTCTCCATTCCTACCTGTGGGATTTTAGGGATGTCCAACAAGCTTGAAATCTGGATGGAGTTTTGAGAGTCAGCCCCTTCAAGAACAGCTAGTAAATTATTCCATCTTCCACAGTTGTAGTTCGGAACATTCGTCTCCCCAGGAGACAGCTGGTCTAGCAAAGCATCGTATGTCAACCTTCCATCAAAAAAGTTCTCATGGATGCTGTAGCCCAGGGTGATGTTGGGTAAGAGCCTGGGATCCCGGTTGATCTCCTGAATGGCAAACAAGAAGGAGAGGAGCTGCCAGTACATTGTGGGCCCTTTCCTGCAAAAAAATAATAAATAATAAAAAATACATATTGCATCATGCTCCTTCATTCAATGAATACAACAGGTTCAGTTTTTGCTTCTTCAACTCTGCAGTCTTTTACACACTGGATTTAACAACTCCCCCAGTTTCCTTTCTCCTCCCCTCCAAGTGGCACTTCCCCCCCAAAAAAACTAACCTTTCTGCAACCCCCAAGCAATGTTTCCTTGCACCAGTTACTATGGCTCTACCTCTCTCCCAGTTTTGATTTTCCTGGCCACTGCATCCTATTTTGCTCTGTCCCACATAATGATGGAAAGATCTGTCAGTTCCAGTTCTCTGTTCCTCATTTTTCCAGTGTTAAATTAGGTTCTCCAGGTTTCTGCAGAAATTCATGATTTTTAAAAAAGAAAAATCCTCATGAAAACCCTCCAGCATTTTAGTGCGAATTTCTCCTAATAAACAAATCTTTGTAAGCCGTTTTGATCAGCGTACAAATTTTTTGCAACCCATTTCTCATCGTATATTGCATTTTTGCATGTTATTTTTACTCCTATATTCATTTTTGGGCACACCTTCGTCATATATGTATGCATCTTTGTAAACATTGGTTGACGAACTGCATTGCAAAATTCAAATAAGTGCAAATTTCAAAGGATGGTTGCGCTTAAGTTCTGAGATTGTTCCAGAAAGGGTGAATTGGATAGAATCCGCTTGAAATGCAAACAGAATCAAAATTCTCACCCACCCCTGTTCCACATTAAGTGTTAGGCATACAGTGAAATCTAGTGTACTCTAGACTGCAGACAGAGTGAAGGCACAGCAGGTACACACACACATTCTCAGGCAGCTGCATATCACCTGCAAACACTCACAGAGGCTAATGGTCTAAAATTTGTAATGCATGTAACACTCTGGCTCCCCCCAGTTCTCCCACTGAGGCTCTCTGCCTCTTTATCCTCCCCCCCCCGTAGTGTGTTAATTTGCTCTGCGAAAGCTTCACCTCCTCTAGCTGGACAAAGTAGCGGATAAAGTAACTGGATGATTTCAGTAAAGAGCAGGTAAAAATGATCAAAGGGATGGATCGACTCTCCTATGGAGAAAATTATGCACAGCATAGAGAATGTCGATGGAAAAAAGTTTTTCTCCCTCTCTCCTATCACTAGAACCCATGGGCATTCAATGAAGCTGAATGTTGGAAGATTCAGGACAGAAAAAAGAAAGTTCTTCACACAGCGTATGGTTATGTTTGGAATTCACTCCCACAAGAGGAAACAACGGTCACCAACTTGGATGGCTTTAAAAGAACCTTTCCTCCATGGATTTGTCTAATCCTTTTTGTCCCCCATGATGGCTATGCTTTGCCTCCACAGTCGGAATAACAGTTGTAGGAAACTGCAGGAAGAGAGAGCGCTCTTGCACTCAGGTCCAGCTTGCAGGCCTCTGGTTGGCCACAGTGAGAACAGGAAGTTGGACTAGGTGAGCCCCTGGCCTGATCCAGCAGGCTCTTCTTATGTTCTTATGAGTGCTACTATTTTGTGGGTGGGATTCAATGTCATACCAGTAAATTCAGGCTGCAAAATTAATGTGGATTTGGGTTCTTGTGCAACAACCCCCCCCCAAAGTCCTTTTTAGAATAAGCAAAGTGAGAGGAAAATGCGCTGGAAAATGTGGGGTAGCAGTTCCTTGTTGGGATGTTGTATAACCACCACTACACTGAAAAAAAGAATGAATGCTCAGTATGAGTGCTGCAGGTTGTCTGGAGGAAGTGACCCAACAACTGTTTCCTTCTTTAAAAACTTTTGAATGACTGAGAGGATGCTGAATTTCACAGTGGATTGGGTCCTACTTTACTACAGAAAAGTTGCAGTTGGGCAACATGTACTCACGTAGATAGACAGCTATGGTGGAACCTACCATTGGGGCAGGGATTGTATTAGCCAAAACCAAGAACTAACCACCTTAACAACAGACCTTTGTCTGTTTACAGGGCTTATAAGAGAAGTGGATGTTTGTCCTGTAAACGAAAGTGACGGCAGAAAGACACCATTGTTCTATGTTACCATCAGGTATAATTGAAAAAGGACTTCATAAGAACATAAGGAGAATCCTGCTGAATCAAGCCAAATGCCGATCTCATCCAGCATCCTGTTCTCACAGTGGCCAACCAGGTGCCCACGGGAAGCCCACAAGCAGGACCTGATGGCAAGAGCACTCTCCCCTTCTGCCATTTCCCACTATTATTCTTGTTCTTGTTGTTATTTGATTTATATCCCGCCCTTCCTCCCAGCAGGAGCCCAGGGCGGCAAACAGAAACGCTAAAAACACTTTAAAACATCATAAAAAGACCTTAAAATACATTAAAACAAAACAATGTTAAAAACATTTTAAAAAGCTTTAAAAACATCTTTAAGAAAACATATTAAAAGCAATTCTAACACAGACGCAGACTGGGATAGGTCTCAACTTAAAAGGCTTGTTGAAAGAGGAAAGCCTTCAAAAGGCGCCTAAAACATAGCAGAGATGGCGCCTGCCTGATATTTAAAGGGAGGGAATGGCATTCAGAGACAAAGCAGATAGCACATAACATAGCTACTGTGGCCAGTAGCCACTGATAGCGTGATCCTCCATGAATTTGTCTGCTTAGGGGCAGGTCCCAGATTATGAGAAAGTCCCCATTAAAATAACGTGATATTTGGAAACTGTAGCAAGTGAAGGAGCACTAACTCCATCTCCACAAAATGACTTACCAGTGAAAACTGGTAGAGGGAGTCTCACTGAAGACGTGTGGATTAAATAAAGCATTTGTGGCAGAGAGGACCCCACTAATGAGGTGGTCTCCTGGCCGGTAATAATTGAATGAGTCTATCTGATCCCTCTCCAAAGTCAAGGGGCATTTTGCCTTCAGCATTACACAATCTGCATAAGGCACTTGCAGCAGAGTCAGGACCATCCTGTCTCTCCCTGAAACAGCCAGTTCCCTCATGACTGCTCCCCTCTGGTAATTAGAAGTATCACTAGAAACCATTTTTTCAACGTTCAGTAGTTTCCCTAACGCAACTGGAGCCCAGCCAAGGCTTCCCCTCTGAAGAGAGTGCCCAGTTATTAAGTCAACGTCACCCCAGCGTAGTCCTCCTCACCTTCCCCAAATCTCAGCCCAAGCTCTCGTTGGTGCAGGAGACATTTATGCTCCAGTCTTTTCCTGCTTAGATGCAAGACTTTACCTCATGTTGCTCTCGATTCTGACGTTTATTTTCATAGACTCAAAGGCTATATTTTGCTAAATCCCTGGAGATTTGATGAGAAGTAGAAGAACAAATCACTATGATTTTGATGATTGTGAGGGGGAGGAGCATCACCTCTGCAACATCCAGAACTCCTTACATGCACAGGCGGGAGGTTGGAGAAAAACATGTTTCAGCTGGATAATGGGGGTGGGGGCAGCTGAGCAAGTCTAGCCTTGGTGAAACAATGCATTAAAAAAATCAGGATCGATATTTCCTTTTAGGATATACCTGAATTACCGTGCCACTGCATGGACTCTAACAGAGATCTGTTGCTTGCCATTGTTGGTCTTAGTTCTTTTGGCAAACCTCTCCCCTCCCCCCATCAAGAGGAGAGTTGACAAAGAAAAACAGTCTCTCTTTGGCGTTACTGAGAGGACAGCATCCTGGTTTGCCACAAGAGGCTGTTTCATACACAAAGGGTACTTCCATACTAGGGATGGACTGATCTGTCCATTTCTCTCCTCTCAGTTTCTTATTTTCCAATCTTAAATCCAGTTTTCCACATGTGATTTTTTTTTAAAAAAAGTCCTCATGACCATTTTTCAGCATTTTAATGCAAATTTCTCCTAATAAACATATTATGGTGTGCAATTTTGAATAACGTATACATTTGTGCTCCTAATATAATGCATTTTTGTATGTTAAATTCAGGAATATGTTCTTTTTTATGCACACTTTCCCCTAATAATACATGTTTGTAAACATGGTTTGATTGGAGAACTGCATCCCAAACTTTGGGTAAGTGCAAATTCAAATTGGTTGCTGTGTTTCAGTTTTCATATAGTTTTTTTGTGTAGTGGTTAGAGTGCCTCAACCTGGGAGACCAGGGTTCGAATCCCCACACAGCCATGAAGCTGACTGGGTGACCTTGGGCCAGTCTGTGCCTCTCAGCCTCAGAGGGAGGCAATGGGAAACCCCCTCTGAATACCGCTTACCATGAAAAATGTATTCATAAGGTCACCATAAGTCAGGATCGACTTGAAGGCAGTGCATTGCCATTTTCACAGTTTTGGAAAATGCAACTTTGATAGATTTGACTTTCAAAGTGAACTGAATTGAATTTCTCCAACATTCCTGTTCCAAATGGACATTTATTATGGACTTGGTGCACAATTTTTTTTTGCCGTGTCCACAGAACACTGTCATTATCAGAATGCATTTGCTAATAAAATCCAATAAGCAAAAATAACCTGCAATGCCTCCATACTCACTTGTGGTGTGGAAACTCCTTAGCACTTTGGGGGTGGTTGTTGTGGCTTGTCCATTGCCACACTTAGGGACGAGGGGAAATTGATTCAGTTCACATTTAAAGACAAACTTGCCCAATTTGCACTTTCTGAAACAATATAAAGCAAAGCATAAACATCTTTGGAAATTCACCCTTATCTTAGTTTCTCAACACAGTTGCCCAGCCGAATGATATGCACATAAATGCATATACCAGGGTAAAAAGTGCATATAAATGTATCTGTCAGTGGAAATTGTCCTCTAAGATGCACACCTTAACGTGGTGAGGGGGTTTGAGAATGTTGAAGAAGCTGAGAGCTAGACTCCTAGCAGGGGCACCCAAGGCGGAATGGTCAAAGCTGAGACACCAGACTAAGATGCATCCAAACTCAGAGGAAGGCAATGGTAAACCACCTCTGAATGCCTCTTACCATGAAAACCCTACGAACAGAGTATCCAAAATGCAACACGAGATAGTGCTGGAAGATGAGACCCCCAGGTCAGAAGGCACTCACTGAGCTACTGGGGAAGAACAAAGGACAAGTACGAGTAACACTGTGACTAAGACGCAGCTGGGTCAAAGCTGAAAGGAAGCCCAGAGGCTGATGTGCACAGATGTGAAAGGAGAGTCTGGAGTTGTACGACACACACAGTAGGAGCATGGAATGTGAGAAGCATGAACCAGGGAGAGTTAGAAATTGTCAAGCAAGAAATGGAATGTATCAACATTACAATACTTGGTGTGAGTGAGTTAAAATGGACGGGAATGGGACATTTTCAATCAGGCAACTACAAAATATTTTACGCAGGAAATGAGAAATTAAGAAGGAATGGGGTTGCTTTAACAGTGAGAAGTGAGGTAGCAAAAGCAATTAGGAGCTATAATGCAAGGTCTGAGCGAGTGATATCAATGAGATTAAATGGGAAACCTATTAACATAACCATCATCCAAGTCTATGCTCCAACAACAAATGCAGAAGAAGAGGAATTGGAGAGATTCTATGCAGAAGTACAGGAAGATGACACACCAAAACAGGTTGTGCTGATAATCATTGGGGACTGGAATGCAAAAGTAGGGAACAGAGAAGAACTAGGAATTGTGGGGAAATGGGGCTTAGGAGACAGAAATGAAGCAGGAGAAAGACTTACTGAATTTTGTGAAGCCAATAATTTGTTTCTTGCGAACACATTTTTTGAGCAACCGAAAAGACGACTGTACACATGGACATCACCAAATGGTCAATATAGGTATCAAATTGATTATATTAGTGGTAGCAGAAGATGGAGAAGTTCCATGCTTTCTGCAAAAACAAGACCAGGAGCAGAGTGTGGTACAGATCATGAACTGGTCATATTGAAAATCAGAGTAAAGCTAAACAAAGCAATCATATTACAATTATCAGCGCATCTTGTTTTGGTGTGTGATCAATTTCTTCCTGCACTTCTGCGTAAAATCTCTCCATTTCCTCTTCTTCTGTGTTTGCCGTTGGAGTATGATGGTTATGTTAATTGGTTTCCCTTTAAATCTCATTGATATAACTTGCTGAGACCTCGCATTGTAACTCCTAATTGCTTTTGCTACATCACTTCTCACTATTAAAGCAACCCCGTTTCTTCTTAATTTCTCATATCCTGCATAAAATATTCTGGGAGCTTCATGCAAGCTACAGTCCCATGCACATCCCATTCACATATACATCCTTGCAAATACAAACACTCCTGTTTCCCAGATCTACAACATTGAAGCACTGGTGTTGTCTATTTGAGGAACATTCAGCATCTAAGGTCTGTTCTTTAAAAAAAAATTTTCCCCTCTCCTGTCGTTCAGAGCTCCTCCAGCCAACCCACAGGAGAAGCAGTGCCTACCTTCATGTTTATAATCTGGAATAAAAACCAATGCAAGGGTTGATAACAATTCTATTGTACTACTGGACTCAGCTTTGAATTTTGAGGCCCAGATTACTGCTGTGTCCAGGAGCGCATTTGCCCAATTAAAACTGGTGTGCCAGCTGCGCCTGTTCCTGGATCTGCCTGATCTGACTAGGGTGATGCATGCCTTGGTTACATCCCGCTTAGACTACTGTAACGCGCTCTACGTGGGGCTGCCTTTGAAGACTGTTCGGAAACTTAAATTGGTACAAAGAGCTGCAGCCAGAGTGCTAACCGGGGCTGGTTGCACGGATTGTACAACCCCCCTGTTACAACAGATCCACTGGCTGCCAATTTGTTGCCGGTCACAATTCAAAGTGCTGGTTTTGACCTACAAAGCCCTATACGACTCAGGTCCAGGCTATTTGGCAGATTGTATCTCCCTACTTGAACCTGCCCGGGATTGGAGATCTTCAGGCGAGGCCCTTCTTGTGCTCCCCACACCTTCGCAAGTACATATGATGGGGACACGAGATAGGGCCTTTTTGGTGGCCGCCCCTAGGCTATTGGACTCCCTTCTGAGTGAGGTGCGATTAGCTCCCTCCTTGCCGTCTTTCCAGCGACAGGTAAAGACTGTTTTATTTCAACGGGCATTTGGGATAGAGAACGACCAGGATTAAGTGTCCTAGGATTGGTGACTACATTATAAGGTCTTATTATTTTAAATTGTCTGCTGTTTTTAACGTATGTTTTATGGTTTTAATTTTCCTCAAAGTTTAATTCTATTTTTAATTGTATACTTTGTATGTTTTAATGGTGTTGTTTTTAGCTGTAAGCCGCTCTGAGTCCTATTGGAAAAAGTGCGGGGTAGAAATAAAGTTGTTTTATTATTATTATTATTATTATTATTATTATTATTATTATTATTATTATTATTATTATTATTATTATTATAGGCAAACAGGTCCGATATAAGTGAAGCTGTTGGGGCCCTCAGTCTTGTGGAGCCATGAGGCAGTTTGGACCCCTGTTCATCATCATCATCATCGTCATCATCATCATCATTATTATTATTATTATTATTATTATTATTATCCCGCCCTTCCTCCCGGCAGGAGCCCAGGGGGGCAAACAAAAGCACTAAAACATTAAAACATCATAAAAACAAACTTTAAAACACATTAAAACAAAACATCTTCAAAACTTCTAAGATTAATAACCACTTTTAAAAAGAAAGTTTAAGAACATATTAAAAAGCATTTCCAACATAGATGCAGACTGGGATAGGTCTCAATTTAAAAGTCTTGTTGAAAGAGGAAGGTCTTCAGTAGGCGCCAAAAAGATAGCAGAGATGGCGCCTGTCTAATATGTAAGGGGAGGGAATTTCACAGGGTAGGTGCCACTACACTAAAGGTCCGTTTCCTATGATGTGCTGGGTATATAAGAGATAAGACAGTCTTTCAGGTATCCTGGTCTCAAGCTGTATAGGGCTTTGTTCACCAAAACCAGAACCTTGAACTTGGTCCAGTAGCAAATGGGCAGCCAGTGCAATTCTTTCAGCAGTGGGATGACATGTTGGTGATACCCTGCCCCAGTGAGCAGTCTCGCCGCCAGATTTTGCACCAGCTGCAGCTTCCGGACCAACCTCAAGGGCAGTCCTACATAGAGTGCATTACAGTAATCCAGCCTGGAGGTTACCAGTGCGTGGACAACAGTGGTCAAGCTATCCCAGTCCAGAAATGGCCGCAGCTGTCTTACCAGCCAAAACTGGTAAAAGGCACTCCTAGTCACAGAGGTCACCTGGGCCTCTAGTGACAAAAATGGATCCACAAGCACCTCCAGACTACGAACCTGCTCTTTCAGAGGGAGTACAACCCCATCCAAAGCAGGAAACTGACCAATTATCAAAACTTGGAAACCACCAACCCACAGTTCCTCTGTCTTGCAAGGAATCAGACTCAGTTTATTCATGCATGTGGTGGAAGGAACCTTGTTCCTATCTCTCCACCATGAGCAAGGCCCAGTGAGGAAGTGTCTGAAGCAGCCCTCTGTGGCTGCAACCAGGATGCTGGACTTTCAGTGAGGCCAAAGAAAGCTTTTCTTGTGTCGTTCCTCCTCTTTGGGGTGTGTGTGTGGGATGTGTGGGTGGAGGATTTGCCAAAGAACTAAAAGACCAACACCAGTAGGCAACAGACTTGTATAGTTGCTTGACAGGGAATGAATATGATTTTGTTTGCATTTAAAGCTGAATCTATCAAGTCTGCACGTTCCAAAACAATATGAGAGCCATCCTTCAAGATTTATGCAGTCCAAATGTTGAGATGCAGTTCTCCAATCAAACAATGTTTACATAAATACATAGATTAGGGGAAAGAGTAAATTAATATATTAATGAAAATAATAATAATAATAATAATAATAATAATAATAATAATAATAATAATAATAAATTTAATTTTTGTGTCGCCTATCTGGCCAGAGCCACTCTAGGCGATGTACACATTAAAATTCAATAAAATACAATATAATACAAAATAGAATACAATGCAGTCAACACTAATGCAGCAGTATAAAATCATTTAGGGCAATCAATGAATAATTATAAAGCAATCACAGAAAAATTAGCCCACCCCGGAAATCCCGAAGGCCTGTCCAAAGAGCCAAGTTTTTAAGGCTCGGCGAAATGTATCCAGGGAAGGGGCATGGCGAAGATCGAACGGGAGGGAGTTCCAGAGAGTGTGGGCCGCCACTGAAAATGCCCTCTCTCTAGTCCCCACCAGCCTAGCTGTTTTCGTTGGTGGGACTGAGAGAAGGCCCTGCGTGGCTGATCTGGTCGGGCGCCTTAATTTGTAGTACTGGAGGCGCTCCTTCAGGTAAACTGGGCCGAGACCGTATAGGGATTTAAAATAACACACAAAATGCATTATATTAGGAGAAATTGCTTGCAAAAATGTGTACATGTGTCAAAATGGCAAACAAAAATGTGGTTATTCTGAAAGATTTGCACTAAAATGTTAACAATTTTCACAAGGATCTTTTCAAACAAAATTTGCAAATTGCTGCAGAAATGTGGGAGAACTGAATTTAAAACTGGAAACATGAGAAATGGAGAGGACAGAAATAGACAGATCCTTCCCTCCCTACTCTTATGAGTGTGTTTCCTCCCCCCAAGGTAGATAAGTTAGCTACTCTCTCCATTAACCATCTCAAGGTCTGGAGCCACATCTGGCAGTTTTTGCAAACATGCTTTTCTCTAGCCCTACGGATGCACATGGAGCCACATAAAGAGAAGAGGATCTTGCAAAGGCAATGCTTCTCCCTTGCTATAATTATCAAAATCATAGTTATTTTTTCTTCTGCTTCTTGCCAAAGCTCCAAGGATTTGTCAAAAAAATGCCTTCGTGTCCACTAAAACAAACACCAGATTCGAGAGCAGCACGAGGTGCCATCTTGCATCAGAACCTGAAAGGAGTGGGCTGGAATATAAATGTCTCCTGTGGCTTTGAGAGATTGGGCTGAGATTCAGGGTAAGTGAGGACAACTTCGCGGGTGTGAGATTGCCTTAATAACTACCATCCCCTTCAGAGGTGAAGCCTTGGATGTCTCCATCAGCGTTAGAGATGCTCCTGGACTTGGCAAATACGGTTGCAAGTGATTCTCCTAATTATCAGAGGGGAACAGCCGTAAGGGAGGGGGCTGGTCCATGCAGACACAGAATAGTCCTGCTTCTTCTGCTGCTGCTGCCGCCACCTTATGCAGATTGTGTGATGCTGAAGGCAAAATGCCCCTTGACTTTGGAGAGGGATCAGATAGACTCACTGAATTATTACACTCCAGGAGACCACCTCATTAGCGGGGTGATCTCTGCCACAAATGCTTTATTTCACCCACACGTCTTCAACGAGTCTCCCTCTGCCCATTTTTACTGGTAAGTCATTTCGTGGGGGTGAAGTTCTTGCTGCTTCATTTGCTGCCGATTACACAACTTCCAAATATCCCCAATTATCTTAAATTATCTTTCTCATTTACTGGTATCTGCTGCTCCTAGTCAATCAGGGTCCTGTTTTTTGTGGAGTGGTGGTGGATCTGTGTGCCTCTGTATGTGTTTGTAGGTAAAGTGTGACTGAGTGTTTGCTTGTCCAAGGTAAGCTATTCTCTCTCAGCTTTTAATAACTCCCACCCTAGCCCCCCACCCCAGGCAACACTAGATTGTATTGCACGCCTAATACATAGTGTTAGTTTGTTGTTGTTATGTGCCTTCAAGTCAACTACAACTTATGGCGACCCTATGAATCAGTGACCTCCAAGAGGATCAGTCATGAACCACCCTGTTCAGAGCTTGTAAGTTCAGGTCTGTGGCTTCCTTTATGGAATCAATTCATCTCTCGTTTGGTCTTCCTCTTTTTCCCAGCAGTATTGTCTTTTCTAGTGAGATACATAGTGTGGTACAGTGTAAATCGGACAAAGTAGCCAGGAAATGGAACGTTGGAAATGACTCTTGAGTCATCTTATTTTATTTTATTTAACAAAATTTATATACCGCTTGATTGTAAAAAACACTCTAGCGAGCTTACAAAAGCCATTAAAATTATTGATAATACAGTTAAAAATAACTTAAAAGCATTTTTAAAACCATTAAGACAGCAGCAGATCAACAACATTAAAACACGCCAACATCTACGTGTCTGGATAAGGTCTCCTAAACAAAAAAAAGTTTTAAGGAGGCGCCAAAAAGAATACAGTGAAGACGCCTTCCTGAAGTCAGCAAGTGTTTGGATTTTTTAAATCCCCATCCCAGAGCCTGATGTATACGAATCCCTTGCTTCGCTAGTCACACATATCTTGAACAACTGGACAAACGGAGATAATTTTAATTGAAAAAGGAATCATATGGAGATAACACTAGCAATGGTTATATATTGTAATAAGTTTGGAGATGTCATCTGGGGGATCTCCTATTTGGTTATTCTCTCATTAAAAAGAAGTTGTGTGGGCTGCTTACAACAAATAAGTAAAAATAAAATAAAAAGAGCCCTACTGGCTCATATAGTCCAGCAATGTGTTCTCACAGTAGCCAACCAGATGCCTCAATGGGAAGTCCACAAACAGGATCTGAGCACAACAGCACTCTTCCCAGTTGTGATTCACAGTGACTGACATTCAGAGACATACTGTCTTTGACAGTGGGGGCAAAGGATAGCCAGTGTGGCTAGAAGCCACCGATAGCCTTTTCCTTCATGAATTTGTCTAATCCTCTTTTAAATCTGTCCACGTTGGTGATCATCACTGCCTCTTGTGGGAGCAAATTCCATAGTTCAACTTATGCCCTGTGTGATGTAGTACTTTCTTCTGTCTCTCCTGAATCTCCCAACGTTCAGCTTCACTGGGTGTCCCCAGGTTCTAGTGTTATAAGGGGAGGGGGTATTTGCTTTTTATACTTCTAATTTCTTCTCATTTTATATACTTCTATCATGTTGCCTCTTTCTCACCTTTTCTGTAAACTAAAAAAGCCCCAAATGCTGCAACCATTCCTAATAGTAGGAATGATCAAACAGTGAAGATTTCAAGGATATCATTGGAATCCAGCAGTTTCCCCTTTCACAGTCTATTTGGGAGCATAAGTTTGCTTAATACTATACTGGTATAGAGAGCATATACAAAGTATTACAAACGGTGTCATAGAGTTGGGTCTAATCAGATGGGGGGAAGTCTTCATATATTTGGGGCATCCGTACATAATCATGAGGTCTCAGCCCCCTTCATAGGATAAAGCAATCCCTGGGAAGCAATAATTAGCCAATGGCCTGGCCTGAGCATTATCATCAAATGGAATGTGAACAAATGACTAAGTATAGTAGTGTGGTAGAATGTGTATAATGATTAAGAGGAGAGAGTCAGTGTGGTGTAGTGGTTAAGGTGCTGGACTATGACCTGGGAGACCAGGGTTCGAATCCCCACACAGCCATGAAGCTCACTGGGTGACCTTGGGCCAGTCACTGCCTCTCAACCTCAGAGGAAGGCAATGGTAAACCCCCTCTGAATACCGCTTACCATGAAAACCCTATTCATAGGGTTGCCGTAAGTCGGGATAGACTTGAAGGCAGTCCATTTTTCATTTTTTATGCAGAGGCCCCAACCCCTAAGACCAAAGAGGGCATGTGACTGATAATCCAGGAGTGAGGCCTTATTGCTGATAACAATGTGAAGGGTGTGTGTGTCCCAGCAACTAATGGAAAGGTCATACATCTGCTTTCTTGTTTAGCTATACTTACGAATAAAAATCTGTTAACTAGCTTGATTGGAGTTAATTTCATTACCCATCTGAATCCTTTAAAAGAACCATTTGCTAGTAACGAATTTGGCAATACAGGCTCCATTCCCTTGATCATTTTGGTTGCTGGCTATTGTTGCTATTTTCTGAACCTTTTCCAGCCCTACCATATCCTTTCTGAGGTGAGGCAACTAGAGCTGTACAGAGTACAATTACAATGCAAGTAAAATACCAAGTAAAAACATACAACCATTTACAAAAATTAAAAATGACATAAATATTACCTTGAAGGTTCTTGCAGAGTATTCCAGCTATGCTGTTTCTGCTAAGGATCATGTCTATTGACTCATGAACAGGCTGTCCCACCACACACCCAGACACCCATTGAGGAAGATTCACTGTTGGGTCCTTGTGGCTTTGACCACGGATCAATGTTTGCATAAGTAAAGCTCTTGATATTAAATCCAGAGCGTTACATTATCTGTAAATGCTCCAGAGTTTGCATTATCAAAGAAGCAAGAAATGAGTCAGGTATATTCAATGAATGCAGGATGATGATGATGCAATATGCATATTTTTGCAGGAAAGGGCCCACAAAGTCCTGGCAGCTCCTCTCCTTCCTCTTTGCCATTCAGGAGATCAACCAGAATCCCAGGCTCTTACCCAACATCACCCTGGGCTACAGCATCCATGAGAACTTTTTTGAAGGAAAGATGACATATGATGCTTTGCTAGACCTGCTGTCTACTGGGCAGGCGAATGTTCCAAACTATAGCTGTGGAGGACGGAATAACCTGCTGGCTGTTCTTGAAGGGGCTGACTCTGAAATCTCCATCCTGATTTCAAGCATGTTGGGCATCTATAAAACCCCACAGGTAGGAATGGAGAGGGCAGGACATTTGCTGGATGGGCCACATTAATTCAAATTGGGAGTGGATGTTAAGTAAGATGGGAGACAGATAATTTTTGAAGTAGTATCTCAAATTGCTTGAGAGAGATTTCACTTCTTCTGATGGACAGACACATACCTTTCTTCTCTTTTCTCACACTGATGGCTCTACTTACATGAGTTTTTCAGAATTTCAGAACAAGATGAAGGGTGCTTCCACATGGATGTTTATCTTGGACTTGGTGCTGTTGTTTTCAGTGTTCAGACAATGTCTTTAAAACGCTTTCTCATACTATTTTATCATTTAGTCCAGTTTTACTGTTTCCCAGGGAAATCCCATAAAGTGATAAATCCAGATTAAATTGTGTGGTGGGGGGATGGAAATATGGTGTGATGGTAGAGATAGGAAAATAATCTGGCTGCCTTAAAAAAGGTAAAGGTGTCCCCACACTTGTAGTGAGAATCGTTTCCGACTCTTAGGGCGACGTCTTGCGACGTTTACTAGGCAGACCGTATATATGGGATGGGATTGCCAGTTCTATCCCCAGCTGACCACAGATGGATGGAAGGCTGAGTGGACCTCGACCCCTTTTACCGGAGATTCAACTTCCTCCTTCCTTTGGAATCAAACTCTGGCCATGAGCAGAGCTTTCAACTATGTTACCGCCGCTTACCACTCTGCGCCACTCTGCCTTACAGAATCCTTATTTGTCCTAAGCCCTGAGAGCCTAGTTTCACCTGGGTAGGACCACCCCCATGTCAATCAACTGACTTCACAACATCAGCCGGACCTTCTTTTGCATAATGCAGTGCACAGAGGTCCCAACAATCAGCTGATTATTTGGGGTTGCAAAGGCTTATATAATTACCTATAAAAGGAACTATACCATATCAGATCTCTATCACACTTACAGAGTTTTCCAGGCAAGGAAAAAAATTGAATTTAGTTCAGTATCCGCAATTTACTTTTTTGTATCTTTCTCTAACAATGCAGGTACATATTTCAAATCATATTTCTTTCATGTGCTAACTTAATTATAGAATCATAGAATAGTAGAGTTGGAAGGGGCCTAAAAGGCCATCAAGTCCAACCCCTTGTTCAATGCAGGAATCCAAATCAAAGCATACCCAACAGATGGCTGTCCAGCTGCCTCTTGAATGCCTCCAGTGTCGGAGAGCCCACTACCTCTCTAGGTTATTGGTTCCATTGTCGTATGGCTATAACAACAACAATTACAAATGATATAATAAAATGTAAGCTTAACCAAAGCTATCTTCAAAGCGAAGCATAATTGCCAGAAAAATATTGAGGAAGCACATCCAATAAAGAGCATTTGGAGAAGACTACTTAGATACGAACTGCATACAGACTATTTTAAACCTCAGCAGCTTTGTACATGCATGCAGAGATGGTGTAATTTTGCCAACTAAAATATTCTTTTTCTGTATCTCTTTGGAGTTAAATAAGATGTTACTTTTTCCTTTCATTGAAAAATAACCCTGATGAGTCTGTTTCACATCTGTGTGCCTGCTTTACATCTTATAAAAAAGCTGAGAGTTGCATATGTTTGCATGTGCAGAAAGGGTTTCTTTCCTCCAAGGCTGAGTGAAATTGTGGAGGCTAATGGTTGTGTAAAAATGTAAGCTGTGCCTAACTGCCATGAGGGAACTGTGTTGTTTGAGCTCACCAGTTTTAAGGCAATCAGCTATTGCCTGCCCTTATTGTTCAGGGAAATCTAACAACAGAAGAATGGGAATTGTCACTGGTCACAGAAGCTACTGTGTACAGTGATGTAATCTGTCCCCCCTTCCCTTTGGTTCAAAAGCGATGACTCAGCACTCTTCCGGGAATGTCAGTATCTTGGGTTGGGTTCAAATTGTGCAATTCAAGTTGATTTAGAACTCTTGTGTAACAAACCCTCTTCCTGGAAAAATCATACTTTTTATGGAAAGTGTGGGGGAAATGTTTGCCCCTGCCCCCCAGGAAACAAATAATGATTTCTGCAAACCAAAGAGGACAAATGTTCAATAAAGAGGTCTTCTAAGCTGCCTCTCTCAAAGGGGGCTTGGTGTACAGTTGGGTACATCATTAAATATTGCGGACAGGTAACAAATTTTCTCTGACTGGAAATACTTCCTTAAATAACTATTGTAAATGCTATCAGTAGTTGTTTCTATCAGTAGGCTTGAGGCCTCATGCAAGCCTATCAGGGCAAGGCACACACCACACATCAGCTAGGAAGTTCCTGTAGAGTTTCTTCCAGAGCATCATGCCTGAGGGTGTGTGTGTCTCCTTTTAAAAAAAGACATTACTCAGAATACAATGGAAGCTCTGAATATGCCAAAGGTTCCTTACATACATGGCACCACCTTCCTTAGGCAAGGATATTTCTGGTCCTTATTGAGCATATTGTTATCTCCCAAATGGGTTTGTTGCCCTGTGCACAGTACAGCCAAATGACCACACCCAGGTTGAAGGGTCCAACAAGCTTTATTTCATTCTGGCCAGAAAGAGGTGCAAGACGATAATTCACAAAACAAGCACACCCCTTATGGGGGGGGGTGCTACACTTTTATACATTGCAAGCAAAAATTTATGGCACATTCTAATTGGCCCCTTAGTGCCAACCTGTCACCTTTCCATTGGTTGATCTTCTGACTATGCCCACCATCTCTTATGCACACGGCACATTAATTTCTCCACCCATATCTGCATTCCAAGTTAGCCACTACAACAGCAGCTTCCAAGCACGTATTTTACTGATAAGCTTCAGAACGCATGTAACTTCTCTAGGCCTTATAAAATTCAGTTTCTTTTTTTGTTTTTGTTTTCTTAAAAAATGCTGGCCCTGAGTCATCAATATTATGATAATAAATATTTAGTCTTTGTACTAAAACCACCCACTCATCTTCCTTTCCTTGCCAGGTCAGTTATGCTTTTGCTTCTGCTGTTCTGAGCGATAAGACCCAGTTCCCTTTCTTCTACCGGATGGTCCCCAACGAAGAAGCCCAGTACCCAGGGATTGTCAAGCTGCTCCTGCACTTCAGATGGACGTTCATTGGTCTCATTGCTCCAGACACTGACAATGGAGAGAGGTTCATGCAGACCTTGACGCCTCTGCTCATCAAGAGTGGTGTTTGTACTGCCATCTCACTAAGCATCCCAGGACTGAATATGAAAGGAGGAAAGATGGGTTTTTTTCAATTCCTCAAGTGGAGACAAGTCCATGTATTTGTTTATTATGCAGAGATGACTTACTTCTTAGATGGAATTTTAATGATACAACAGGTAGTTGAAATGTTAATAAAACCCATTGTAGGGAAAGTCTGGATAACAACGGCTATGTGGGATGTCTCCACAGAATTGATGTATAATGTCATACCTTTCCAACACATTCATGGTATTTTTTCCTTCCTTATTGAGGCAAAGAAAAAGTCAAAATATGATGATTTTGCACCTTTTTTCTTTGCTATGAAGGGGTTTGTGGAGAAATCTTTTAACTGTACATATTTAAAACATGAATTGTCTGTGAAAGGCTGGACAAGATGCAGAGGGAGAGAGGACCTGGAAATGTTTCCCCAAGATGACCTGGAAAAAGTCCTCTCTTTAGACAGCTACATGATTTACAACACGGTCCAAGCTGTGGGACGGGCCTTAAATGCTGCATATTCATCTACCTCCAAGTGGAGGGTGATGGACAAGGTGGAAACTCAAAGGCTACCGCCATGGCAGGTATTGGCAGTTCCATCACAGACATCTGTGCTGAATATGATAACAGATTGTAGAATTCTGGAATTGGTGTCTGAGAGAGGTTGAGAATCCCTGGTTTAGAATTTCCCAGAGGAGACAGGAATGCTTAGAGAGAGCCTGAACGATGCAATCTCCCCCTCCCAAGAGAAATCCACATGGGCCACTGCAGGCAT
Organism: Rhineura floridana; assembly: GCF_030035675.1. Classification (NCBI taxonomy): domain Eukaryota; kingdom Metazoa; phylum Chordata; class Lepidosauria; order Squamata; family Rhineuridae; genus Rhineura; species Rhineura floridana. Next base: position 219,073,888 of record NC_084482.1, on the reverse strand, counting down.
TTCCATTTTCCATCACAGACATCTCTGTCGAATATGTTGATTGTACAAATATCCAGGATCGTTGTCTTGGGATTACAGTTTGACAAAATGTGGAATGTAGTGGAGAGGTGAAATGTTGCACACCTAGCCCTGAACTGGTCCCTCTTTCTGCCCCCTTACGCTAGCCCCAGAGGGCACAGCCCTTCTGTTAACAACCCCTGTTGGTGGCCTAACTCCCTCTTTGGCTGCAGCAGCCCATTTGGATTAAGACCTTCTGTCCTTTACGTTGGTGTTCCCTTGGGAAGGGGAGATGGCCTTTTTCCTCTCCCAATCTACTTCCCTGCCTCTTGTAATGCATACGGAGAGTAACTCAGCGGTCTGAGTTGTGTGTCTGCCAGTGTGTATATTTACCTAAGCAGGCTTTTACTCTGCATTTAAATCACTTAGATTTAAGACTTAGTAAAGTAAGAAAAAGCGACTTTATTTATTTATTTATAGGAAAGGCACACCTAATTCTAACTAAGAAATTAAGTTGGAGGCTCAATGGCCAGACGTGGGTCTTGCCCTCATGGCTCAGGAGAGAGAGCAAAGTCAGAGATGTCTCCTCTCTCCTCGGACAGTTGAAGAAGACAACAAAGGAAGGAGAGGCAGATAAGCTTCACTGGGTATATCAGTCTACAACGGAAGGAAGTTGGGTAGAGAAGAGCACAGGTAAAAGCAGCCAATCCTAGCTAGCTGGAGGACCCTCACTCTATTTTTCTTCTGGGATACAAACACAAGAACCCAAACAGGAGTTTCTCTTGCCTGCACTTCCAACACCGCTCAGTCAGGGTCCTTCCTCCATCTATCTGTCACTTTCATGTGATGCAGTCTTTGTCCCCATCTGCCTTCCCAGAAGGGGAGACACAAAAGGGCAACCTTCCGTGGTGTCTCCCCCTTGAGATGACCTCCACTGGCATTGGCTCACTAGGCAGCCCACTGCTAGCATGCCCGGCTTCTCTCCCCCCATGCTGAAACACACCCTCAAGGTGGGTAGAGTCCACTTGGCCTGCTTTCATGCAGCAGCAAGTAATTAACATTGTTCCGTGCATGAAATTACTGTTAAAAATAAAGTAAGGGCAGGGAGCAAGATGTTTGATGTTCACCTCCATTTTCTTTTCTTGATAACGCAGATGCCAGCATCTCTGCCTTTATAGCCAAGATGTTTCTTCGTCTCTGCCTGCAGCGTGCCTGGGCCAACACAGAGCAGATAATAGCTCTGAAGACCCATTTAATTCAATGAGGTGTATTTCATCTTATAAAACAAAAACAGTTAAAATTTGAAATTGAGAAAGTAGAATCTGGTTTACTGGACCGCAGTTTAATTATTCTGGGGACTATAGCAATTATTAAGTATACTATCACAAATATATGTGCTCTCATTACAAATCAATATTCTATAAAGCAGTGGTTCCCAAACTCCCCGCACCCACCCCAGGACCACATGAACATTGCTGAGGGTCTTGGCAGACCACTTAATGATCCTTACTTGTTTTTCTACCTGTTGTAGAAACTGTAATGTGCTGTCTAGATGCAGTATGATTTTTGATTGTATTTTAATTGTTTCCTTTATTTCTTGTATATTGCACTTTTGTGTTACATTTTAAATTCTAGAATTCAAATTGTAATACAAAACATACAATATAAGAAATAAAACAAGCAATTAAAATACAGCAATTATTATTTAATGTGTTCAATGTGCCATCTTCTGTCGTCAGCCACAAATCCACAGACCACCCACATGGACCTCACAGACCACCAGTGGTCCACGGACCACAATTTGGGAACCCTGAAATAAAAAGTAACATTAGAAAAAAAAAACGGGGCAATGGATACTAAACTGAAAAGGTCATCAGAAAAAAATGGGAAATTTTGGGGTGATCCCACAAGAATGTATGAAAGGGGTAAAAAACCTTAAAGTCACAAGGCTCTTTGAAACTACAACCAGCCCTGAGTCAGACGAGATCCAAGCATGAAATGAGCAGAGTTGGATAGTCACTGTGGTTTCTCTATATTCCAAATGCTGCTCTTTTCTCTGCCGTTCTAGTTCCATGCTTTCCTGAGGAGCCCCCAGTTTTATAATTCTTCCATGGATGGAATATATTTAGATGAGAACGGGGAGCTGGCAGCCAGTTTGGACATTGTGAACTGGGTGGTATTTCCCAATAAATCCATCCTCAGGGTGAAGTTTGGGAGGATCAACAGGCGAGGATCCCCAGACCTGGAGTGCACCATTGACCAGGATGCCATTGTGTGGCCCAAATGGCTCAACCAGGTGGGGGGAATGCATGCCTTTCATTTCAATGTAGTACCCATCCTTCAAGTTCTTAAAAGGGTACCCTGCTCTGTGTGGCGCTGCCTTTGAATGCTTGTCAACTTTTTGGAGGGCAAATTTCCCCTTTAAGTTTTCAGTAGCTGGATGAGGTGGCCCAGGTTTCCCCCACCCCTTGCCATTTTTAAACTGGAACAAAATGAACCATCCTTAAATATCCAAGGATATTTCATTCCCTGCTTTCTGGTAATTGAATGAAAACAGATTGGCAGAAAAAAGTTTGTTCAGCTCTACTTCAAATACAGACTACGGGCCACTTGATAATTACATTGACTTGTTTATATCGAGGTGGGGGCTAGCCCATGGCACATATAATTATTTTTATAGGATTTCATAATGAAGAATTCACTTAATAATGGATAATTAAAATGATTTAAAATATTGCAATGCAATGCAGCCCTCACACTGAGAAAGGTTAGGCACTACTGATTTATAATAGCCCTCTCAGCGTGCATGTCACATTAGAGGGCACACGAGGACAGGCCTCTGCCTCACAGAGTTTACCATCTAAAATTAAGCACAAGGGAAACAGCAGAGGAAGAGAAGATGATCCAGGAGTGAACAGGGAACAGGATTTTTAGTATTATTAATACTTTTAGCCTGCACTTCATTTGTTAGAATTCCCACATCCAGGGTGCTGCAACAGAAAAGGCCCTGTCCAATGATACCATACAACATGTTATGCTAGTAAGAGGATGACAACCTGGGCCTCTCCTACAGATCTCAGACTTCATATTGGCAGAGATTGGAGAGGCTCTTCTTTATGTACTTGTGCCCTGATCCACTTAGGGCTTTATACATGACTGCCAATGCTGTGAATTGTGTTCGATACCAAAAGACAGCCAGTGCAGTTCTTGAAAGAGTGCTGATCTGCCATCCCATTTGGCTGCCCCACACTGAACATTCTGCACCAGTTGCAGCATTTGGGCTGTCTTCAAGATAGCCCTATGTAGAACATATCATAGTAGTACAATATTAACTATGAGGTTATTAGAACATTAATAACTGAGGTCAAGCTATCCCAAATGTAGCAGATAAACCTTTTAGAGCTTGAAATAAACATTTCATACAACTGAGACTATCTGGGCCTCAGGCAACAATGCAGTTGTTTCAATATGGCAGGGTTAGGCTTGGCTATACTTTTTCAAGCTAAATCATGGTGCTAGAGGCCCCACTGAGTCCTTCTCAATTCTCTCATTTTCATAGATAATAATAATAATAATAATAATAATAAACTATTTCTACCCCACCTTTTTTCCAATAGGACTCAGAGCGACTTACAATGAAAAACAACACCATTAAAACATACAGAAGTATACAATTAAAAAAGAATTAAACTATGAGAAAAATTAAAACCATAAAACATACGTTAAAAACAGTGGACAATTTAAAATAATAAAATATTAAAATATTTAAGATAATAAAATCATATAATATAGTCACCAATCCTATGACACTTAATCCTGGTTGTTCTCTATCCCAAATGCCCATTGAAATAAAACAGTCTTTACTTGTCGCCGGAAGGACGGCAAGGAGGGAGCTAATCGCACCTCACTCAGAAGGGAGTTCCACAACCTAGGGGCGGCCACTGAATAGGCCCTATCTCGTGTCCGCGTCATATGTACTTGCGAAGGTGTGGGGAGCACAAGAAAGGCCTCACCGGAAGATCTCAAATCCCGGACAGATAAATGATCTATAACAGATTTTTGTTGTCTTCATGCTTAGACCTTGCCTCTTTCCAGGTGTGTGGAAAGCTGCCGTCCTGGATTTGTCAAGGTGGTTCAGGAAGGAAAGCCACTTTGCTGCTACGACTGCCTTCCCTGCCCAGTGGGGACCATCTCCACTCAAGAAGGTGGGTGATTCCAATGGGAAAAGGCACCCTTGGAGAAGAGAGGAAGGGTTCACTCAGAAATCTTTTCCAACCTTTTCCAAAATTGTTCCTACACCAGTGAGGATGGATAAGGCTGGTACGATTTCCATAGAATTCCGGGTTCAAGCAGCAAACTGAACTGAATGACCCATGAGGTCTCTTTGGATGAGCAGCTCATGTTTTGGTCTTCTTGTTTCTTAAGTTTCATCTTTTTCATAAGTATCTGAAATTCTTATCAGGATGATGGTTTGTGATATTCTTTTAAAAGCTGCTTGGAAAGAAAGGATGGAAATAATTAAATCTATCCATCTCTGTCCAGCCATTAGCAGAGATAAGTCATCGGCCTTAGGCCAATCTCACCCTCAGCAATCTGACAGGGTTATGGCAAGGTGCAGAGGATGTCCTCCTCTCTTGTTCTGGCCACCCTATGGAATGCTTTTTCCTTTGAGATCATACGAGCACCAGTTGTGAGGTGTTTTCTCTGCCAATTTAAGGCATACCTGTTCACACAGGTTTCCCCTGGCCTTTAATATTATAAATTCCAAATCTCCTTGGTCATATGCAATGATATTATTCATTTTATTCATTGATTTCACTGGATATTTATATGCTTTCTTACCCTATGAATACCTTTGATGTTTATTTCTTTAAATGAAAACCAGTACAAAAAAGTTTTTGGAAAAATAATAAATAAATAAAATCTGATGATCAGCAACTTAGAAGGAGTGTGGGATTCAAATTTAAAACAAAAGTATTTTGTTTCTGACTCTAAACTCAACTCCAAATATTAATCCAGCCCATTAGCATCTATAGTGACTGACAATGGGTCTAGAATGTCTTCGGCACTTCTCACCCGAAGAAACTTGTGGTTGCAAATGATCTGGAGTTAACCTGGGGACTGCTGCAAGCCAAGCCTGTTCTCTGTCAATGGCCATCTCCCCATCCTCAGCCCTACAGCATATTGTCAGTTCATAACTTCTCCCCTTTTCTGACTCTTTGGCATATATTTGATAAAATCATGTAACTGTTATGCATGTAAGATAGATGTTACTCTTTTTCTTTGCAGATGCAAATCGTTGCACCATTTGCCCAGAAGATCAGCATCCAAACAAAGACCGAGATCAGTGTATCCCAAAGACTATCACCTTCCTGGCCTATGAAGAATATTTGGGGTTTCTCTTGACTTCCTTTGCCCTATTCCTCTCCTTCACCACAAGCATTGGGTTAGGAATCTTCATTAAATACAGAAGAACTCCAATAGTCAAAGCCAACAACCGGGACCTCTCCTACATCCTCCTCGTCTCCCTTCTGCTTTCCTTTTTGTCCTCCTTCCTCTTCATCGGTCGGCCAAGGAAAGCGACCTGCCTTCTCCGACAAATGGCATTCAGCATCATCTTCTCAGTTGCTGTCTCTTCTCTTTTGGCAAAAACCATCACTGTGGTGCTGGCCTTCCTAGCCACAAAACCAGGGAACAGGGTGAGGAGATGGCTGGGAAAGAGTTTGGCCAACTCCATTGTCATTTCCTGTTTCAGTATTCAAGTTGTCATCTGTGCCATCTGGCTGGGCATCTCTCCCCCATTCCCAGACTCTGACATGCACTCTGAACTCGGAGAGATCATGCTGCATTGCAATGAAGGGTCTGTCACCATGTTTTACAGTGCCCTTGGCTACATGGGCTTCCTTGGTGCCATCTGCTTCATGGTGGCTTTCCTAGCCAGGAAGCTGCCTGGGGCCTTCAATGAAGCCAAGCTGATCACCTTCAGCATGCTGGTCTTCTGCAGTGTTTGGGTGTCCTTTGTGCCCACCTACCTGAGCACAAAGGGGAAATACATGGTAGCCGTGCAGGTCTTCTCCATCTTGGCCTCCAGTGCTGGGCTTCTGGGCTGCATCTTCATTCCCAAGTGCTACATTATTGTACTCAGGCCTGAACTCAATACAAAGGAGCATCTGACAAAAAAACCTAGTGATACCATTTGATTCTTAGCATACTGTTTTTTATTTTGACAACTAATGTTCTGCACATCAGTGACGAACAGCACATAGCTTTCATGTGAATATAACTGTGTAGATGTAAATTCTCTGCCTTTTAAATAAAGGAAGAATCATGAACATGGAGTTATAATGTTTCTGCAGTGGTCATTGGCCCCCTGGACTTGATGTTTAATGTATTTTGCTTTATCATAGTCTGATCCCACTAGGTACCTGATCAGACAGTCTTAATACAGCTAATGGTCATCTGGAGTCACACTGATGGGATTTGCATAGACTTATTTTCTAGCATCTAATGAGCAAATGAGGCTAGGTACAAATCCACAGATGTTTTTAAAGAACTAATCAAACTTCATCCTATTGTGCTTCAGAAATGACTTTGGCCTGCAATCATAGAATCATAGAGTTGGAAGGGGCCTTGTAGGCCATCGAGTCCAAACCCCTGCTCACAGCAGGAAATCCACAGCTAGAGCATCTCCCGCAGATAGCTGTCCAGCCTCTGCTTGAAGACATCCAGTGAAGGGGATCCCACCACCTCCCTAGGCAGTCGGTTCCATTGCCGAACTGCCCTTACTGTCAAGAAGTTCCTTCTAATGTCCAATCTGAATCTACACTCCTGCAACTTAAAACCATTAGACCTAGTCCTACCCTCTGGGGCAGCAGTGAACAAATCTGTACCCTCCTCTATGTGACAGCCCTTCAGGTACTTAAAGAGTGCAATCATGTCACCCCTCAGCCTTCTCTTCACCAGACTGAACATGCCAAGTTCCTTCAACCTTTCCTCATAAGACTTGTTCTCCATACCGGCTATCATCCTCGTCACCCTCTTCTGAACCCACTCTAACTTGTCTATATCTTTCTTAAAATGAGGCACCCAGAACTGAACGCAGTATTCCAGATGAGGCCTGACTAATGCAGAATATAGTGGGCCTATTACTTCCCTCGACCTGGAAACTATAGCTCTGTTTATGCAGCCCAAAACCGCATTTGCCTTTTTTGCCGCAGCATCACACTGCTGGGTCATGTGCAACCTGCGATCCACTACAATTCCAAGGTCCTTCTCACATGCACTACTGCTAAGCCGGGTATTTCCCATCCTGTACCCGTGAATTTTGTTTTTGTGGCCTAAATGCAGAATCTTGCATTTGTCTTTATTGAATTTCATTTTATTTATTTCAGCCCAATTTTCTAGTCTATCCAGGTCCCTTTGGATTTTATTCCTGTCTTCCATTGTGTTAGCTATCCCTCCCAGTTTCGTATCATCCGCAGACTTCATAAGGCTTCCCTCCACCCCATCATCTAAGTCATTGATAAAAATGTTGAAGAGTATCGGCCCCAGGACAGAACCCTGTGGCACTCCACTCGAGACCTCCTTCCAGTCCAAAGCAGAGCCACCGATGACCACTCTTTGAGTATGGTTTTCCAACCAGTTGTGAATCCTCCTGACAGTATTTCCATCTAGTCTGCATTTGACCAGTTTGCTAATCAAAAGGTCGTGGGGGACTTTGTCAAATGCTTTGCTGAAATCTAGATAGATGACATCTACAGCATTTCCACCATCTACTAAGCTAGTGACCCGATCGAAAAAAGAGATGAGATTAGTTTGACAGGATTTTTTCTTGACAAACCCATGTTGGCTCCCACTAATCACAGCATTGTCATCTAGATAGTTGACAATGGACTCTTTTATTATCCGTTCTAATATCTTTCCCGTTATTGAAGTCAGACTGACCGGCCTGTAATTCCCCGGATCTTCTTTTTTACCCTTTTTAAAGAGCGGGACAACGTTTGCCCATCTCCAATCCTCCGGCACCTCTCCCGTTCTCCAGGATTTCTCAAGGATGATGGCAAGAGGTTCCGAGAGTACATCCGCAAGTTCCTTCAATACTCTGGGATGCAGTTCATCAGGCCCTGGAGATTTGAACTCATTTAGGTTAACTAGGTATTTCCTGACTATCTCCTTATCAATCTCGAACTGCAATCCCGACCCCTTACTGAGATTGCTACCGATGCAAGGTTGCACACTGTTCCCTTTTTGGGAGAAAATGGAGGCAAAATAGGCTTTGAGCAGTTCTGCTTTTTCCTTGTTATCTGTCAACATTTTGCCATCCTCATTGAGCAGCAGTCCCACCGTTTCCTCGGTCTTTCTCTTGCTTCGAACATATCTGAAAACCCCTTTTTGTTGTTCCTCGCTTCCCTCGCCAGCCTCAGCTCATTCTGGGTTTTAGCTTTCCTTACGCTATTCCTGCAAGCCCGAGCCACTCGCTGGTACTCTTCCTTGGTGATGCGTCCTTCCTTCCATTCTTTATACATGCTCTTTTTTACTTTTACCTCCTCCACCAGTCTTCCGTGTAGCCACATTGGCTTTTTGAGATGTCTTCCATTTTTCTTCCTCTTTGTTTGCGATTGCGCTTTTTGTAATACGTTCTTCATGAACTCCCACGCTTCTTGGACTCCTTTTTTCTTTAGTCTATCTAGCCACGGCATCCTACCCATCATATCCCTGAGCTTGCTAAAATCGGCTTTCCTGAAATCCAAGGTCCATGTTTGACTATATTCTTCTTTGGCTTTCCCCAGAATCCCGAATTCCAGCATTACGTGGTCACTTTCCCCCAAGGTACCTACCGCTTTAATTCTCATGACCAATTCGTCCGTGTTAGTTAAGATCAGGTCCAGGATTGCCGATCCCCTTGTTCCTTCTTCTACTTTTTGAAAGAGGAAATTATCAGCAAGGCCCATCAGGAATTTGTTGGAGGCTGACTTCCGGGAAGGGTGACTTAGCCTGTGCCTGCTTTTGAGACGGGCTCCTGCCTCAAAAGAAGCTTATTCAGATATATCAGTCAGTTTTTTCTTTTTTTTTTGACTGATTAAACTTCTCCCGGGTAGGGAGAAACGAAGAGATTAACCTCAAAGCCTATTTTTGTTGGGACGACCAGATCTCATTAATTTATGGGACGAGGTCCAGCCGACGAAGGTGGGACGGATTTTTAACAGCAAGCTCTATCTGATAAAGCGAACGTTCACCTTATCTTCTAAGAGAGAACGCACTAACAGGCAAGCACCCTTCTTTCTATATTTTTCTTTTACTTGACTTAAATTGTTGCTGTTTAAAAGAGATTTGCCAGATTGATCAGTTTTTGACATCTCACTGGGGAGCCATAACTTCTCTCTGCTACGCACTAATTAATAGCTTATCTCTGTTTTTGTTGCAAAAAGCTGTCCTGGATTTGCATTCTAAAGATATACACAGAAGAGGGATTTCTATTCCAGATTTTTATTTTGAAAAATATTATACTGTTTTGAGACTACTCTCTTTTTGGTCTATTTTATTTTGACGAATCTGTTTCTTGACGATTGCCATTAATTGTTTCGATCCTGGGAACTGCATTTTGTTTACTTAACTATTGGAGAGATAAGGCTGTCTGCTCTGTTTATACTGTGATGTCACCAAGTTTGGAGTATTAACCCAATTGTTGCTGAAATAAGAAGTGGTTTTCCTATATTTTTCTTTTAAAATGGCAATTAAGAAAGTGGCTGAAAATCTGGAAATAACTATGTTTCAGAAAATAATGGATGAGATTGAGATAATGAAAATTGAATTGAGTAAAATGAAGCAGGAGATTAAAGATATAAGGGTCCCTGTGAGAGAGGTGACCCTGGAAGGGGTCCCTGTGAGAGAGGAGACCCCGGAGATTGGAACAGGGGTCCCTGTGAGAGAGGTGACCCTGGAGACTGGAATAGGGGTCCCTGTGAGAGAGGAGATCCCGGAGATTGGAACCAACGTGGAACAGGAACAAGATTTGGAGTCTATGGACTTTAGAAATAAAATCTATTGTTTGGAACTCAATGTTATCTCTGAAGAAATGAATGAAGATTCTAGAGATAAAGTTATCAATGGCATGGATAATCTTCTGGACTGGAATGATGTGATGGAGCCCAATATAGAGAAAATCTATGGAATTAACTGCAGCCATGTGACAATGGAAAAACTTTTAAGAGATGACCCAGTGTATTTTGAAAAAAAGAACAGAGATATGATTTTACAGCAGTATTTCAGCAACCTATTCAGAATGGATGGCAAGAAAATATTTGGGATAGAGGTAATCCCCATCAGACTCTTACTATATGACTATGGCTTTGACAGCAAGATTATTATGGAATACTGATAATGGAAGATTGGATATTGAAATTACTGGACTTAACAAGACTACTGAAGATGGAAGATGGAAAATGGAACTAATAGAGATAATAGAACAATGGCTACTGAAATTATTGAACCTAACAGATTCTGATGTGATGGATTAATTGAAATGTTTATTTTGACTATGGTTATGACAATAAGATTATCATAATTAGTAATGAGATGGATTAATCGATATGCTTATCTGGAAAAAAAAATTGATAGATATATTTCTTAAAGAATTGAAACCTCTCTTTGACTTTTTGTGGAAAGAATAAAGTAATGTTTATGAGATTTGATGATTAAGTAAGATAACTACTGGAGGAAAGTGATTTTATAATATGACTTAAGAGACAGGATTGTTATATATTATAGACTTATAACTGATTTGATCTTTGACAAATGGGAAGTCAATATTTTACTCTTTATTTTTTATTTTTGTTTTTTTTTTTTTCTTTTTTTTCTTTTTTTTCTTTTTGTTTAACTATTTTTGATTTTGTTTTTTGTCTTTGAATGTTTTATGATTTTGTCTTGTATGTTTTATGAAAATCTGAATAAAAATTATTGAAAAAAAAAAAAAAAAAAAAAGGAATTTGTTGGAGGCTTTGTGCTTCGCAGAGTTTGTCTCCCAGCAGATATCCAGGTAGTTGAAGTCCCCCATCACTACTACTTCTTGCCTCCTTGAGATTTCAGAGATTTGTTTGAGAAAGGCCTCGTCTACCACCTCTTCTTGGCCAGGGGGTCTGTAGTAGACACCTACTACCATGTCGGTTTTATTTGTTTCTCCATTTATTTTTACCCAAATGGTCTCTATCAGACCACTTTGTTCGCTCTCTTGGATTTCCATAGAGGTGTATTTGTCTTTGACGTATAACACTACTCCCCCTCCTTTTCTGTTGCTTCTGTTCTTTCTGTAGAGTTTATATCCTTGAATGGCTATATTCCAATCATGGGAGTCATCCCACCAAGTCTCTGTTATCCCTATGAAGTCATATTTGCCTTGATGCACTAAGACTTCAAGCTCCTCTTGCTTGTTTCCCAGGCTCTGCGCGTTGGTATATAGACACCAGAAGTCTCTTTTGTTCTTATTGGATTCCTCCAGTAATATACCGTGAGCTTTGCCGTGCATCCCTTTCTCTCTCCCAGTGTCTCCTGTACCCTTCAAATCGTTGCGTTTACAACTCGCTGTCTTTGGATCGGTATTTAAGCTATCATCTCCATCCCCCAGAGGCTTTAGTTTAAAGCCCTCTTGATGAGTTTTGCCATACTTCAGCCAAAGAGATTCTTCCCAGTCCTCGTGAGGTGAAGCCCATCTCTTGCCAACAGTCCCCCCTCCAAGAAGCTTAGACCATGGTCCCAGAATCCAAACCTCTCCCGTCGACACCATCTGCGTAACCAGTCGTTGACCTTCAGTATCTTCCTTTCCCTTTGTAGTCCTCTATCCTTCACAGGATGAATTGATGAGAAGACCACCTGCGCCCCCAAATCCTTGACCTTCCTACCCACAGCCTCATAGTCTGAGGTGATCTGTTCCAATAAACCTGTTGAAACTGATATCTGGAAATGTGCCTTGCTGTCAGAAGGGTTTCACTTTCTTTGAAAACATCATCACCTCTCCCCGCAATCTTTTAGAGAACAGAGAGCCATTTCCTCTGTGCTTGTATTGCTGCTGCTTTTGTGATCCACCCTGTTGTGCGTTGAACCACTTTCCTTCCCACCTGTCAGCCTTTTCTGTTTGTGCCCTTGCTGTGTCTTTGTCTATTATAGCACACTAAAGTCAGGATCATTCAGACCATGATATTCCTGATCTCTATGTATGGATGTGAAAGTTAGACAGTGAAAGAAGCAGATAAGAGAAAAGTCAAGTCCTTTGAAATGTGGTGTTGGAGGAGAGCTTTGTGCATACCATGGACTGTGAAAAAGACAAATAATTGGGTGTTAGAACAAATTAAACCAGAGCTATCACTAGAAGCTAAAATGATGAAACGGAGGTTATCATACTTTGGAAACATCATGAGAAGACATGATTCACTAGAAAAGATAATAATGGTGGGGAAAACCGAAGGGAGTAGAAAAAGAGGAAGTCCAAACAAGAGATGTATTGATTCCATAAAGAAAGCCACAGACCTGAACTTGCAAGACCTGAACAGGGTGGTTCATGACAGATGGTCTTGGAGGTCGCTGATTCATAGGGTTGCCATAAGTCGAAATAGTAAGCTTGAGTACATTCAGGGGAGGCTGGTGGCTCCATAGCCGTGGGGCAGTGGAATTCACTCTGGTTTTTTTTTCCCCAGCAGCTGTCCAATGTACTGATTCCCCTGTCCCATTGACATGGGGCCTGTGTCCACTGAGTACAGTGGTTTAGAATGTTGATGTGTTTGATTAATGTGAGTGTATTGATCTTGTACAGGTGGGCTTGAGTGAAGTTAATTATATTTATCTGCAGCTGTAGTCAGTCTAAATGTAAATGTACTGCCTTCAAGTCGATTCCGACTTATGGCGACCCTATGAATAGGGTTTTCATGCAGCTGAGAGGCAGTGACTGGCCCAAGGTCACCCAGTGAACTTCATGGCTATGTGGGGATTCGAACCCTTTCCTAGGCTGTACCTGTCCTTTTATCTCCTGCTAGCCAGTGTGGTGTAGTGGTTAAGGTGTTGGACTACCACCTGGGAGACCAGAGTTCAAATCCCCACATAGCCATGAAGCTCACTGGGTGACCTTGGGCCAGTCACTGCCCCTCAGCCTCATGACAACCCTATTCATAGGGTCACCATAAGTCAGAATCGACTTGAAGGCAGTACATTTATATTTAGCTCTTCCTTACTGTGTAAACTGATGTTCTTAGGATGCTGACTACATCTTCTGGCTTATTCTTCTTCAGGGGAGAGAGAGAAGACAAGACATTCTCTTTGTCTGTCTCTGTCTTCACAGGATGAACGCTAGGTTTAGTGTTTGCATCTCCAGTTTAGCTAGTTAGCTAGATGTAGAACTGTTTCCCATCAAGTATGCATGTCCAGAATAAAGTAGTTTACTTATTTTGAAGCTTAAAGTCTCTGTCTGACTAATTCAAGGGAAGGGGTGCTACTTAGCAAGGATTCAAACACGCACAAAGCTCACTCAGGTGCTTTTTTACTACTCTGCAATATCTTCTGCAATAACTAACCTCCTTATGTTCTCCATTCTGCCTTCTCCCCAAGAATCCTGTTTGACTTACACCACTGACTCCCAGAGGACCCCCCAGGCAGTACTGATTATCAGGCTGGCTCTACCATTGGGCAGAGTGAGATGGTGGCCGGAGGGCTGGAGGGCAGGAATGGCTGCACCCTCCGGAGACCCCAGGCTCTTCCTACCTCCCTAAGCCAGCGCCAGCAATGCTCTCCTGTGGATGGCCTGGCCTACCTGTCTCACCTGGTTTTCTTTTTTGAATACATTACAGCAAGTGCTACTTGGAAGCCCCTCCCCCAGTCCTGTTTGCAGGCAGAGAATCATCCAGGCCACAAGACAGGCACTCTCTCCATGTCGCTCTGTTCATGCGTCCCTCGCTTAAGGAAGTTGCTGAAACATTTATTTATTTATTGTTCTCCACCACATGAGGAATGAGCTGAAAGTACCCAACATTCAGGAATTCTAAGAAAACAAACAAATTCTGAGATTTATAAATGGATGGTCTCATTTCTTAGTTTCCAGTCAAATGTCATTAAAATCAGTGCAGTTTTTAAAGGTTCAATCCACCATCCCTTACTCCCAAGGGGTCCTTGTTCTTCAGGAGGGCACTTTGATGTCTGGCAGCTGATTAGTGGTGGGTCAACTTCTGTGCAGGTGGCTTTTGGTGTGACAGATTTACTCTGTTCTGGGAAGAAGCATGTTGTCTATGTAGCAGGCTGTGAGCCTGGCAGTTAAGGTGCACCTTAGTTTTCCTTGAAGCAGCTGCCACATCAGAGGGGAGAGAGTTAGTTCAGGATTAGGGAACAAGTGTTCAGACAGATAAGATCAGTTAAACAAGTTCCCATTACTTATAAAACTATTTAAACATTCCACGAGATGCAGGGATATTTATACTACATTTTCCTTTGAAGATTATATATTTACGAAAAATTCCTACCTCAGTTGCTGCTTATCGCAATTGTTAGAGAAAAAAAATAACTATTCCAAAATATGACAAGGTGGTACATTCCTCAATATATCTGAATTCATGAAAGAAATACAAATACAATTTCGGCTACAGAACAACATATCAAATCTCTCACACATGGGAAAATATTTTATTGCTTTGTTTTATTGCTTGTTTTATTGCTTGTTTTTTGATGTTTATATATTTTTATGTTTGATGTTTATATACTTTTATGTTTGATGTTTATATGCCTTTATTTTGTACGTTGCTCAGAGTGGCTGGGTTCCCAGCCAGATGGGCGACTAATAAATCGAATTAAATATATATATATATATATCTGGTGTGAACACATAAAGGAATTATCAGTTCAGGAACGTTTTTCAATGTTTACACAAACAATTGTTCGACTAAGTGGAACCACTTAACAATTTATGATATAGGTAATTAATGGCCTTATTATCAGTGTGATTTAATTGCTCCTAATTGATGCGCCCAGCCCACACATTAGCTATGAAGGTTGCTGCAATGCAGAACTGTTGGGGTCTCCATGAAGGCATCACCCCCTTTAATATTGTACCATTGAATGTATTATCTGATAGAGAGAGAGCAACTGTTGTTGAGTTGTGCATGCGCTGCCCAGAGTGAGAGTCTGGGTTGTCATGTTTTTGTATGCTTCAAAACTCTCAGTACCACTCAGTATTAGAAACTGAACTGGCATTGAGTATGGCCCTACCTGGGTGAGAGACGGAGATGGAGTGGTTGTGTTGATTGTGATGTATTTTTGTAGGCTAAGTGTTTGCTCCTTATGGTGGCTTGGCTGGAGATAAGTTATCTGTATGGATTGTGGGAATGAATCAGAGTGGGATTTAGACATGGAGGACTGTTAAGGACATATTTGGGATGGATTATTGGGGGAAAGAAAATATTTTTCTGTTAATCATCCCATTTTCAATTTGTCTTTTATATTTGGCCTGAATCTGTAATGTTTTCTTTAAATATTTTGTGATGTTTTGTTCAGAGTTTTAAACTAGGTTGTAAACTGCTTTGAGATTGTTTCCCAAATAATATAAAGCAGTATAGAAATGACTTAAATAATAATGGTAAATAATAATGTTCTGGTTGCTATCAAATGTCATAATGATGGGCCCATCATGAATAGACAAAAATAGACAATGTTCCCAGCATATCAAATTTGATTGTGCCCCATTTGGTTGAGGAGAGTTATTAATATGAATATTAGCTCTGAATTTTCCATCATCTCTGGGTCCAGCTAGTTTGGAAGTAGGAATGTTCACCACACCCTCTCCTCAGAGTAAGATGGAATCTGGGTCCTCAAGCTGGGAGAAGTTAATCACTGAAGCCATTGTCTTGTATTTACTGCCTGCATGTAATATAGAAAATATGTAGCCAAACCTTGATAGCACTCTTCAAGTACATGAAAGGTTGTCACATAGGGGAGGGCCGGGATCTCTTCTCGATCGTCCCAGAGTGCAGGACCTGGAATAATGGGCTCAAGTTGCAGGAAGCCAGATTTTGACTGGACATCAGGAAAAACCTTCTGTTAGAGTTAGCCTGGAGAAGACTGAGGGGAGATATGATAGCACTCTTCAAGTACTTGAAAGATTGTCACACAGAGGAGGGCCAGGATCTCTTCTCAATCATCCCAGAGTGCAGGACACGGAATAATGGGCTCAAGTTGCAGGAAGCCAGACTTTGACTAAACTTCAGGAAAAACTTCCTAACTGTTGGAGCCATACGACAATGGAACCAATGACCAAGGGAGGTGGTGGGCTCTCCAACACTGGAGGCATTCAAGAGGGAGCTGGACAGCCATCTGTCAGAAATGCTTTGATTTGGATTCCTGCATTGAGCAGGGGGTTGGACTTGATGGCCTTGTAGGTCCCTTCCAACTCTACTATTCTATGATTCTATGATTCTAAACCTACTACAAACCTACATGAGACCGAGGTTATTTTAATAGGCAGCCATCTTGGAAATGACATTCATTATACTTGCACATGCAAAGCTATGTCATTTCCATTCTGACTCATGTTTAATGTCATGCAGCTCTCCACCAGACACCAAATGCTCAGCCATCAAGGAGCTCCTTCCAGCTTTCATGAGGCCAGCCAGCAGCTTAGAAGGCAATGATGCTATTCAAACTAGCCAGGGCTGATATGAAGAAGATCGGAGAGTAAGAATCAAGATTACGTGGGTAGATACTGACCAGGGTTGTGTTTCCTTTGAGGTCACACCAGGCGTTTGGAATTTGGGTTTATTTACAAATATGGAAGTTAAGCATAAAATTAAGGTTCATAGCACGAAGACTCAAGCACATTGCTAGATTTATAAAGGTGCAAATTGTGCACTTGCACTGGGGAGAGCATGCATGCAAGGGGATCCAGACTTTGAGCTTTATTTTTTTAAAAAGAGGGAGTCTCTAGCCCTACTAGAAGGAAAGTTATAAAGCAGAATGTGCAAGCTCCTCTCTAAGTTATTTCTGTGAGATAAGCCAGCCTGTCTGCTCTGCCTTTCAATGTTTTTACCTGATATGTTGTAAGGATGGATGAAATTTTGGGGATTTTAAATATTTGATTCATCTCAGTGAACCAAAGTTTGGAAGCAAAGAATCCTGGGAAACAGCCCTTCTGTGAACTCTGAGTAGCTACATATCTTAGAAGGAATTTGATCACTTATAAAATTAAAATAGGCTATAATCTAAAATCAGAGCATTTAACGAGAACTTTAAATCAAGGCATCCCCCAAACAGGTGACTACATTATCAGCAATATTTTTTTTGCGAATTCTTGATGCTGCCAAAGTTTGCACATCAAAAGAGCCAGTTTTCACCAATTCAGAATCACTTATCCACAGCTCCAGCAGACTAAGGGTATTTCCAGTAAAACAATTAAAATCTTACTATTTCAAAAAAGGTTTAAATGCATTCATATTCTTGCCGTAAGGACAAGGGCAGTGCCCAGAAAGATGTCAGAGGCACCACGGGCAGCTCCTTCTTATAAGAGTCAGGGCAGAAGGGCAGGTCAGGTCAGGGGATGTGGGAAAACTTGCACTTTGATGGTCCCAGCACAGGTGGAATTGCAATGGACTTTCCATGATTTGGAAAGAGGATTTGTGCCTTTTTGACCCATTCTGCTATGTTCGATCTGCCCAAGTGAGTTTGATGTAGACATATGAGCTGGGAAGCGGAAGATACAATTTATTTATTTATTATTTAATTTGTATCCCGCCCTTCCTCCCAACAGGAGCCCAGGGTGGCAAACAAAGTGCTAAAAACACTTTAAAACATCGTAAAAACAGATCTTAAAATGCATTAAAACAAAACAATTCATAAGGGTAGGTTATGATACATATGTGCAGGCATTTTTAAAAACCAATTTCCTCCTCAGTTTATTTTATTGATCAGTTATTTGATTGGTGCTACAGTGCATTACTAAAGTGCCATTTGTCCCCCTCCCTCAATTGATGCCATACTTTAAAACAAATTGTTCTGGGTGCATTTTTAGATAGGAAGTGTCTCTCAGTACCAGGAACCATGAAAGTAGCCAGAGATGCAGTCTCTTCTGTGGCATAATTGTACATAATATGAAATACAGAGAGGTTTTGCCATGCTGCTGAAAAACTGTTTCAGAAGAATCAGATTTCTTCTTTCCTTTTTGTGGTCAAGTGCTCCTTTGTATTCAGATCAGGCCTCAGGACAATAATGTAGCACTTGGGAATGAAGATGCAGACCAGAAGCCCAGCACCGGAGGCCAAGATGGAGAAGACCTGCACGGCTACCATGTATTTCCCCTTGGTGCTCAGGTAGGTGGGCACAAAGGACACCCAAACACTGCAGAAGACCAGCATGCTGAAGGTGATCAGCTTGGCTTCATTGAAGGCCCCAGGCAGCTTCCTAGCTAGGAAAGCCACAGAAAAGCAGACAGCAGCCAAGAAACCCATATAGCCGAGGGCACTATAAAACATGGCAGTAGACCCTTCGTTGCATTGCAGGATGATCTCTCCAGGCTGGGAGTGCATGTCAGAGTCTGGGAATGGGGAAAAGATCCCCAACCAGATGGTGCAAATGCCAACTTGGATACTGGAACAGGATATGACAGTGGAGTTGGCCAGACTCTTCCCCAGCCATCTCCTCACTTTGTTCCCTGGCTTTGTGGCCAGGAAGGCCAGCACCACAGTGATGTTTTTTGCCAACACAGAAGAGACAGCAACTGAGAAGATGATGCTGAAGGCCATCTGTCGGAGAAGGCAGTTGACTTTACTTGGTTGTCAAATCAACAGGAAGGAGGACAAAAAGGAAAGCAGGAGGGAGATGAGGAGGATGTAGGAGAGGTCCCGATTGTTGGCTTTGACTATTGGACTTTCCTTGTATTTGATGAAGATTCCTAATATAAAGCCTGTGGTTAAAGATAAGAAAAGGGCAAAGGAAGCCAGGAGGATCCCCAGAAGGTCTTTATAGGATAGGAAGGTGATAATGTTGGGGACACATTGAACTTGGTCTTTGTTTGGATGCTGATCTTCTGGGCACTTGTCACAATCATCTGCATCTGAAAAGAACAAGAAAGTCAAGAAAGACAAAATGCTATCCAATGTGCTGGTTGATCTCTTATATTAAACATATTTCTCAGCTTTTGTGGTGACCAATTAAATTTGAGCAATTTCAGGGTCACTAATAATAACCATTAAGTCTCTTCACTAGGCCAGATCATTGGTCCATCCAGCCCACTGCTGTGCACTCTGACTGGTGCTTGCTACCAAGAGGCCCATCCACTTTCAACAGTACCTGCTGATGATCCAACAAGAAACAGAAGGTCCCTCTGACCACTGCTGTTTGCAACAGGTTTTTGCAACAGGTTTTTGCTTGGGGTTCTCTATGAGCCTGAATCTTCAGGGCCCCAACAGGCCTGCAATTCAATACTTAATTCTTTATGATTATAAAACATTTACCTTCTTAATATCTATGATTATATATGTATGCATAGGATTCCCCATTACTTGCTACCAAGAGACTCATCCACTTTCAACAGTACCTGCTGATGATCAAACAAGAAGACATTCTGGATCCAAAGAATGGTCCATTCTGATGACTTAAGTGGCTCCATTGGCCCTGTGGGGTCCCCGCTCTTCATCTACCTTGCACAGAACTTCCCAATGTCAAAAGGAACATTGTGGCTGGAACTGGCCTTGATAAGGGAAGCTGGCCTCCGATGGTAACAGTTGACCTGGACATAGGATGCAGGAGGGCAGAGGACCCCCGGAAAGAAGGCACTATATTTCCTCCCTCCTTCAGCCCATTCTTCCACACAGCAGAGAAGTTACAGTGGAGGCAAGAGGCCCCAACTCTGCTCCCATCTTGGCCATGAGCTAGAAAGGCTCCAAGGACCCTAATTCTGTGGAAATGAATGGCTATTGAGGGGAGGCTGAAGCAGATCCTCCCATGAGAGATTACCCTGAGGGCTGGAACTCAAGATCCTATTCTGTTTGGGTGACTTTTTTTTTTTTTAAGAAGGAGCCTCCTCTCCTGCTTATGTGAATTCACTGGGTGAAGTCATTTTGAGGAAAGGCCTCACTCTGATGTTGGGCAAGGCAAATTACTTTAGCCCATACTCCTCCTCTGGAACTCTTTCTAGATTCTAGTTCTGTGGAGTGAGCCTCTGCTGCAGTGGGCAACTGCACGGGGCGGGGCGGCTCTGGGTGTCACCCCCCTCATGGTGACACCTGGGTGCTGGGTGCACCCTCTGCACTCTGGTAGTGACACCCCTGCTCTGCTGCCCTGGCACATGTCCTGCAATGGCGTATGAAAGCAGAGCCCTGCCAGATTAGGCCAAAGGCCTGTCATGAAGCATCACACTGTCCTCACAATGGCCAACCTGTTGTCCAAATGGGAATCTCACAAGCAGAGCCTGAGTGCATCAGCAACACTCTCCCCATTTGCAGAGCTTGGAAAAGTTACTTTTTTAAACTACAACTCCCATCAGCCCTAGCCAGCATGGCCACTGGATCGGGCTGATGGGAGTTGTAGTTCAAAAAAGTAACTTTTCCAAGCTCTGAACCATCTGTGATTCCCAGCATCAGATATTCAGAGGCACATTGCCTCCACCAGTGGAGGCAGAGCTTAGCTATCATGGCTAGTAGCCATCAGTAGTCTTATCCTCCATAGATTTTTCTAATCTTCTTGTAAACCATCCAAGTTGATGGCCATCACTTCCTGACTGCACCAGCATTCTCCCAATGGGTTCCATCATAAAACTGATAAGTTTCCAGTGAGAATTGTTATCCAACAGGGAACCATGTGTAATAGGTTAGACTGGAGGGAGAGACTGGCATAGCATTACCCCACCAGAAAATCATCTTCACAGCTGAGATACAAACCATACTTTCGTCTTTTTTGTACTAGTTTATGACTAATCTACTTCAAGTTATTAGTCATCAGTAAATTCATGGGTTTATGAGTCATCACATTCTTCCAATGGCCTGCCAGAAGCAGTCACTGTATGTCCATAAATCTTTTAACCAACCAACCAACCAACCAACCAACCAACCAACCAACCAACCAACCAACCAACCAACCAACCAACCAACCAACCAACCAATCAATCAATAGATTTATATCCTGCTCCTCCTCTCATCAGGAGCCCAGAACCTATCTAATCCCACCTTACTGGTTTGCAGAATACTTTGCTAAAGCAAGTTAAAAGGTTATGTCTAGGAGAGAATCAAAGTTGCCCTTGGGAGTGGTCTGGTCAACAGAAAATAGAAGAATGTTCCAGAATGGTTTTTGAACATTCCACCCCGAGGGAACCATTTCTAACATGTCACCACAATCATCAAGGAAATTGTCTGCCACAGAATCTGAGCACATTCTGGAAGATTCTGAGGCTCATGGGAACATAGGAACCTGCCTTATACCAAGTCAGACTCATTGGTCCATCTACCTCACTATTGTCCAGACTGACAGGCAGAGGCTGTCCAAGGTTCCAGGCAGGGACTCTTTCCTAGCTCTACCCGGAGATGTTGGGGAATTGAACTTGGGCTCTTCTGCATGCAAAGAAGATGCTCATGCCACTGAGCTATGGGTTTTTGAGGGCTCAAGGATACATCATGATCACAACTCTTCTTTCTGAGTAAAAGTTTACCTTATTTCCCCATGGGACATTTACCTTCTTGAGAGGAGATGGTTCCTTCTGTACACGGAGTGCAACCATAGGTTGGTTTGTACGTTGGATTGATCATGTTGGTACATGATATGGCTGGAAATTGCACAGCAACAGCTGTTACCTTCTGCCATGGATATAAAACTGATAATGGATAAAACTATGGTTTGGGGGACTTCAAGTTTGCTCCAGATATGTCTGCATGTTAGAGGGGCTGTCAAATGGATTTCAACTTGTGAGGGGCTTAGGCATATTGCTTCTGATCCAACTGGACCCAAAACCTAGTTAGTGGGCCATTAACAATTCTGGACCAAAGCAACCAAGTAACAACTTGGTTTTTTTATTGTAACATTGTATTTTAACTCTGTTTGTACACCGCCCAGAGAGCTATTAGCTATGGGCGGTTTAAAAATGAAATGAAATAAATAAATAAATAAACCATAGCAACAAATTGGCTGTCCTTCCTGAATCTCCCTGGTGTATCCAGGGCAACAGCTTTCAGTGCACCTTGCATGAGGAAGTGTCTAATCACAAAGACAAGGACCATCAGACAAAACATGATAGGTGTAATGTAAATGACGCACATGGTTGGAAAGGAGCCGGTGGGCTAGAGGTTTAATGACTAATTTAATGACCAAGTAGGTCCAGGTCCTTTTATGAAGGTAGTTATTGAAGGTATTTCTTTTATTTATTTATTCATTCATTCTATTTATTTATTATTAGATTTATATCCCACCCTTCCTCCCAGTAGAAGCCCAGGGCTCCTTTCTTTTGATGTACAGATATATAGTTCTTCTGATATACAGCTATATGGAATGACCACTGTACCATACTCTATGTGGGGTTGCCCTTGACAAATGTTCAGAAACTGCAACTCATGCAAAACCCCACTCCCAGTCTCTTGATTACAATGAGGCATTTGGAGCATGTTACACCCATTTTGTTTCGTCTACATTGGTTGCCAGTTTGTTTCTGGGCACCGTTCATGGTGCTGGTTTTAACTTTTAAACCCCTAAATGGCTTGGGGCCAGGTAACTCTACTGACCACCTTCTTTCATGCTGTTGCATGGAGACTCTGAGCAGTGAAAGAGTTCAGGTGTGCCAGCATGTTGGTTTCCTTGGAATGAAGGTCATTGGAAATGGTTTTGTCTTAGTGATGTATGGATTAATTTACACACAGAGAGCCTGAGCATAAGATGGAAGGGCTCACAGCTTCACCACCTGAACAGAACTTGCACCTCCATTAGGAGAGTCCCCCAAAGTCATAGCTTTGTTTTCAGCACAGACAGCAAGTCAGGCCTCTGTGTCATCTCAGCTCCATACCTATTGCTCTCCTACATACGTATTGCTTCCAATATGCTTCCGGGCCAGATTCAAAGTGTTGGTACTAACCTATAAAGCCTTATACGGCGCGGGACCACGATATCTGCTGGAACGCCTCTCCCGATACGAATCGGCTCGTACACTACGGTCTACTACGAAGGCCCTCCTCCGGGTCCCGACCCATAGGGAGGCCCGGAGGGTAGTAACAAGATCTAGGGCCTTCTCAGTGGTGGCCCCCGAATTGTGGAATAGTCTCCCCGAGGAGGTACGCCTGGCGCCGACACTATTATCCTTTCGGCGCCAGGTTAAAACCTTTCTCTTCTCTGAGGCATTTTAATCTAAGTTAATTTGAGTAAATGTTGTAATTTTATTTTTGATGGTGTACTTTTATATACTTGTTGTAGTAGATCCTGTAATTTTATTATTGTATATGTTTTTATGTTCACCGCCCAGAGAGCTGTTTGCTAGTCGGGCGGTATATAAGCTGAATAAAATAAAAACAAATAAATAATACATACTGAAGGTTTGATGAGGCTTCCAGCCTGGTGAGCAGGGGCACAGCCTGCTTCTCCTTCTGGAAGCAACCCTAGTTCACAATTTCTAGGGCAACACATCTGTGCTTGGCCAGCTCTTTAGTAATGTAAACAGGATGCATTACAGGCCCAGTTAGGGCCATTAACTTAACAAAGGGAACAGCTTGTCCACTTCAGCAGTTCTATTACAGTTTTGGATTGACCTCACAGATGGCACCCAGACTAATGCCCTAATCCTATATGTTCCTTTCCACATGCTCTATTTAGCATTGGAGGGTTTGCTCCATACTACCCACCCATCTGAGGTGTGGCAGGGGATATTGGGGAGCAGGGTCTACTCTGTGATGTCCCCACCTTGAGGAATGCCCTTCCAGGTTAAATCTATCAAGCTCCAGCACTGAATATTTGATGTGCTTGCTTAAAACCTGGTTCTTTAAGAAGGATTTTCACTTAAGTATTCTCTCTTCTGCATCTCTGTTTTATGGTATTGTTGCTTTTGTGATTGATTGCCTGGATATATTATTATTGTAAGACATCTTGAGTCATTTTTGAAAAAAGACAAATAAAAGTGCATCACATGGGACAACCCAAACTGGCTTACAGCATGTCAAACAAAATAAAAGAAACCAACTATCAAAAGAAAATGCAAAAAGCAACAAGGAAAAATCCAATGTATTAGCACCAGTAGTAAATGTCAACAAAACCAGAAAACAAAAGCCAAATCAGAAACAAAAATATCAAATTCTATCTGGACCACAGACTGCAATAAAGAGCCATGATTTGGCTTCATGCATGAGCCTGGCAAGCCTTCCTGGGGGAATGCATTCCGTAGAGTTGGTGCCACAGCTGAAAAGTCCCTGCTCCTGGATGCTGAACCTCATTTGGTGGATGAATGGCTACTACTTATGATGAATTAATACTATCTTCAGGATAAGAAGCCCCATAACTTGTGGGCTTCCCAAAGGCATCTGTTTGGTGACTGTAGGCAACAGGGTGCTGGACTAGATGGGCCATTAGGCTGATCAGCAATTTCTTTGCGTTCATAAAATCTCCACTGCCACCCTATGATCAAATGTAAATGAGAGAGCTGGAAGCCATCAATATTCACAGCCCAAATCTCCAGATGAGTTCACCCAGTGGATTCACATAAATATTAAAAACCTCAGTTGTTGCCTGGGATTGCGGAGAGTCTGCTCACATCCCATTGCACTATCCCATGTTTTTCTTCCTTTTGTGAAAAATCTTATTTTTGTTTTACATTGTTAGAAGTTAGCAAACACTACAGGCAAGTGTGGGGAACTTTCATTCCAATTGTTGCTGAACTACCACTCCCATCAGCCCCAGCAAGCAGGGCCAATGACCAGGGATGATGGAAACTTTAGTTCATTGACATCTGGAGGGTCCAAGGGTACCTGATTAACGGAAATAAAACAAAACAAATAGTTACTTCCCACCTTGTTAAACAATCTGGGCCACTCAGTAATATCCTGGTCAATGGTGACCTTCCTACCCAAGGAGGGTTGTCTCTCAATAGCCCCAACTTTCACTTTAAGGATGGAGTTATTGGGAAGCTTCACCCAGTTCACAATATCAAAGTCAGCTGCCAGCTCACTGTTCTCATCCAGATACAGGCCATCTGTGGAAGAATTGTAAAATTGGACGTTTCTCAGGAAAGGGTGGAGCTAGAATGAGAGAAAACAAATGCCACCATTTAGAAAACAGGAAAAATATGCTAGACACCTCCACTTTGTCTCTTCAGAGCCCTAATTCATGAGTCACCATCTGTGCATGAGACTTGCGTTATTATACATTCCCCCCCCCACATTTCGATTCAGGGTATGAGGGAGTCTAAGGTTAATATGAAGGAAAGTGGTATAAACTACTGTATGTATTGCCACATAAAATCATCCTGATGTCATCAAACTCTCTCCAATTTCTGCATGAATTATGTAGAAAGCTAACCCAGCAAGGAGAAAGGCTTGTGAGCCATTTCTTGATGTTTTATAGTTGCAGGCTGTTGGAAAAAAAAAAAAGCCAACTTAAGAGAACATTCAAAAATAAAAACTCCTCCTCTGTGTGGAGTGGAATAACATGCTGACTACCTCATTTTAGTATTCCAAGGGACTGCCTCTGTTTGGGTGGTGGTGAAGTTATGCTGCAGCCTCCACCAGCCTCATGCCTTCCAGATGTTTTTGACCATAACTCCCATCAGCCCCAGTCAGCACAACTGAAACATCTGGAGGGCACCAGACTGGCATAAATGGATATATCACAACATTTAGGTCCCACTCGTTACCACAGTAGGTCCCACTCGTTACCACAACATTTCAAAAATCTGAGACGGGGCTACAAGATCACAACTGCTGTACCATAGAGCCGATTATATTTTTGTATGGAATGATCTGTGAGTGCAAAAACAAAGTACCTGCCATGGCTGTAGCCTTGGAAGTTCCAATGTGTCTCCACCCACCACCATCCGCCAACTGAATCTGGATGAATGTGCAGCATTTAAGGCTTGTGCCACAGCTTGGACAGCATTGTAAATATGGTAGGTGCCTAAAGACAGGCTTTCTTCCAAGACATCCTGGGCCAGAATCTCCAGTTTCTCTTTCTCCCTGCATCTTGTAGGGCCTTTCACAGAAAAGGCTGGCTTTGAGTATACACAGTGAAAAGCTTTCTCCACAAAGTCTGTGATAGCAGAAACAAGTGGTTAAAATCTGTTGTCTTGTGTCCTCTTTTTGTTCCAGATTAAGAACTCACTGCAGGAAAGATCAGTGCTGGGAAAGGGTGAGTTGGGCCTGAACTTTATAGTAGAAACACCACAGAGCTTGGAAAAATTACTTTTTTGAACTACAACTCCCATCAGCCCAATCCAGTGGCCATCCATCAGCCCTAGCCAGCATGGCCACTGTAGTGTTAAAAAAGTAACTTTTCCAAGCTCTGAAACACCATCATAGGAACCTGGATCAAGCTATATGACCAACCACAGAGCATGGATTAGTTACTCCTGAACATTACGAAGATATGAGGTTGCTCACTGCTATTGATCACCCAAGCCTATTATCTATTGTCTAATGTGACGGCAGCATCTCCTCACAGTCTCAGGCAGAGAACCGCCTCTCCCAGCTTGGCTCCCAGTCTCCTCATTTTTGCCTCTTTTGAATAGTGCTGGACTTTCTTGGCAATTGTCCATTTACGTACAGTATATATTTAATTTGAAACAACTGAAAAGCAAGAAACAAATCAACCTTTCCTCAAAGGGAAAATATTTACTGTGGTTTTGTTTACATGTTTCCTCATATAATAAACCCTCTGCCTTATTTTATCCCTGGATAAATGTCAATGAAGACCCTGCTTGAAGGGTTCAAGTGCATATCCCAATACCAACATGTACACAGTGCTATTAGCGTAGCAAGACTTTGTAGGAGCCAGGCCACAGTCACACCATTCAACTGTCAGTGATGGGAAATTTTGGGATTCGTTACACTGGGTGTCCTTAAGGAAACTGAAAACACAGGCATGCAGCAAAGGTAGGCCTTTATTGATTATGTGTGTACGGTCAGTCTCCCATGATGTTTGGTGGAGCTCTGCAACATGGCACTTTTTGCATAGGGTTTTTATACATTTTAGAACAAAGACATTAGCATATCCAATCAAGGGGTTATACATGAGCATTGCATTGGTGTTACATAGTGATTACATAGGGGTTACACTGTCTACATTAACTTCTAGCCAATCAGGTAATTTCTCAGTAATTCTAATGTTACCAGCACATTTCAGCTATGAACTATCTACATTACAATGTTATTTTGTCCCAGGCCTTGGAGAGCTGGGATGCTCGGTACAAGTTCTGTTCCGTTGATCTTATCATACCAAGGGTCAAGCTGTACTAAGCGTTCTAGGCATACAGTCACCATGGATGCCAGGCTGAGGAGACAACCTCAAGGAGAGGATTTTTAGCTGAGAGAATGAGGGAATTGTTATCATAGGAAAAAAGAAAAGAAAAATTCTAGTTCTCTAAAGAAATATATTTGTATATTAAAACAATCCTCCTTCATCAGCACTCTTCACAAACTTCATTTCCCAGGATTCTTCGGTGTGTATGTGGTCTGGGTAGGCCGAGGCAACACACAAGGCCTTCAGACTAGGGCCACCTTCACACCATACATTTGTTTAACTCTTCTTCCACTGGAAAGAGTCATGGCTGCCCCAAAGGATCCTGGCAGTTTGTGAAGGGTGCTGAGAGTTGCATGGAGGCCCCTATTCTCCCGTGAGAGCTAAAATTCCCCAAATAGTTTAACAATCAATCCTTCTTTCCTAGGAAGGAACTCTGAGAGGGGAACCGGGTCTCCTAATAACTCTCAGCACCCTTTGCAAACCACACTTTCCAGGATACTTTGGGGAAAACTATGACTCTTTCAAGTGGAGCTAGAGTGGAATAAATGTATGGTATGACTGCAGCCCAGAGTCTGTTTGGCACTGATCACAGTCAACATTGCCCCATTTAGAACCAGCACCAGCAGCTAATACCCCATCCCAGAAAGTTTAGATGTAAATGGATTGGCTTTCTCTATGAAAGCTTCAGGTTAAACCACATATATGTACTGGTCCATTATTTTTGGAAGTATTAAATCTAATAAATGTAAAAACAGCCTACTGTGATACTCACATTTTTCAGAAATAGTTTAAAGGACATTCTTCTAGTTTGAGGTACAACACATTTGTTACTACTTATTTTCTTGTTCTTTCCTGATGCCCCCTCCAAAGCTGATAAACTGGCATCCCATATCACTTCACCCAAAGGAGTTGTTGTCATTGTTATGTGCCAACTATTGTTTTTAATTTTACTGCTGTTTAGTGCCTGTTTAGTTTATCAGCTTGTGATAAACTCCTACATGTAAAGAAAAGTGTAAAGGGCCAGAAGCCATTACAGAGTCATAATGCATATCATAATGCACTTTAGTCATTCATGATTTATTTGAAAGGAAGAGAGATTTACATCTAAGAAGCTACATTCACTTGAGAAGGATGAGGGTGTTGGTGGTTGGGTGAATATCAATTGTCAAGATTGAAAATAATATTTTAAGAATCAGATTCTGTCTTTAATTTTTGTTGTTAGATGTTCCTTTGTATTCAGATCAGGCTTCAGTATAATAATGTAGCACTTGGGAATGAAGATGCAGCCCAGAAGGCCAGCACTAGAGGCCAAGATGGAGAAGACCTGCACGGCTACCATATATTTTCCCTTCGTGCTCAGGTAGGTGGGCACAAAGGACACCCAAACACTGCAGAAGACCAGCATGCTGAAAGTGATCAGCTTGGCTTCATTGAAGGCCCCAGGCAGCTTCCTGGCTAGGAAAGCCACCATGAAGCAGATGGCAGCCAGGAAGCCCATGTAGCCCAGGGAACCATAAAACATGGCAACAGACCCTTCGTTGCATTGCAGAATGATCTCTCCAGGCTGTGAGTGCATGTCAGCATCTGGGAATGGGGGAGAGATACCCAGCCAGATGGTGCAGATGACAACTTGGACACTGGAACAGAAAATGATGATAGAGTTGGCCAAATTCTTCCCCAGCCATCTCCTCACCCTATTCCCTGGCTTTGTGGCCAGGAAGGCGAGCACCACAGTGATGGTTTTTGCCAACACAGAAGAGACAGCAATGGAGAAGATGATGCTAAAGGCCATCTGTCGGAGAAGGCAGGTTGCTTTCCTTGGCCGGCCAATGAAGAGGAAGGAGGACAAAAAGGAAAGCAGGAGGGAGATGAGGAGGATGTAGGAGAGGTCCTGATTGTTGGCTTTGACTATTGGAGTTTCTAGGAATTTAATGAAGATTCCTAACACAAAGCCTGTGGTTAAAGACAAGAAGAGGGCAAAGGAAGCCAGTATGATCCCCAAATATTCTTCATAGGATAGGAAGGTGATAGTCTTGGGGACACATTGATCTTGGTTTTTGTTTGGATTCTGATCTTTTGGACACTTCTTGCAATGATCTGCATCTGAAATTTATTTATTTATTTTATTCCATTTATATACAACCCTTTGTCAAGAGACCCCAGGGCGGTTTACAACACAGAATGAAAGAAACAATATATAGCAATACTTAACATAATATCTATACAATATAAAAAAATTAAAGCAATTATAATGAGAAATACTCAGTAAAATACAAAGTCTCACAACGTACGTTATTACCTACTTATCTCAGGTTCAACTGTAAAATGTCATACATATATAACAGCAACAACCTAAGATATAATTAAGGGAAATATAGAATAAAGGGAAAAAATGACAAGATATCCAATGTCCTGGGGATCATCTATATTAAAATTTATTCCTCAGCCTGATTGTACTGTGATGGTACCCCAACCAATCTCGTTCCCACATCATCGGAGGAAAAGGAGTTCTCGGCTTACACAGAGTGTAACCCTCTGCTCAGCCCACTCTTCCCTTATCTAGAACTTGCTGCCAGCAGATAAAAGAGGGGAGTTTCCTGTGTCTCCCTAAGAACACCTCAAAGTAGCATATCAATCAGCTTCAGCGTTGGGTGGTGAATAATGGGAGTCCAGACAAAACGTTGACAAAGACAAAAATGGGAGTTTTACTAGAAAGGAATTATATGGAAAAGGTACACAAAGCTAGCTTAACCACAGATTGTGCTCTGTAGAATCCCAATGCAATCTTTTTGCTTCCTCTCTAACAGGCATACAAAAGCTTTGATGTCTGCAGAGTTCCATCTTGATCTGACCCCTACCCAGAGCTTGGAAGATTACTTTTAAAAAGTAATAAATTACAGTTACAGTTACATGACACAAAAGTAGTAATTACCGTTACAATTACAATTGCTCTGAAAGCAACTGATTACTTTACTTTTCCCCGAAAGTAATCACTACAATTACATTTCAGTTACTTTTTTAAAAAAACGCCTACAAGGTGCTGGCCTTGGCTGCTGCACATCTAAGTAGCCTAAAACAACATTAAAAATAAACAAACACATACAGAGGTGGTAGAATAATTATTTTTATTCATAAGCTAGCAATGGTGGTCTCTCCTCTGGTAAGGGTGGTGGGAAGGGAGGCAGAGACCACTGCTCAGATCTTTGCACATCAAACCAAGTGCAAACCCTCACTCAACCAGCCAGCATAATCTCTCTCACTTAACCACCTCCCAGACCCTGCCCTGCCACCAAACATTTTCCCCTGAGATGCAAAAAAGTTAAAATACTGCAAATGCAGCACAGTAGCCAGAGAGGGTGGTGGAGGTCAAGTGCAAACACAATATTCTCTCTCTCTCTCTCTCTCTCTCTCTCTCTCTCTCTCTCTCTCTCTCTCTCTCACACACACACACACACACACACACACACACACACACACACACGTATGTTGTCATCTTTCACCTCCACAGTTCTTTATCTCCGTTCTGCTGCTGCCTCCTTCTTTATCCATGTTCTTGACCTCCGGATCCTTTTTCCCTCCACTCCATTCTTAACCACCACTATAATTTTTTAAAATAATTGTTTTCTCCACTCCACCCCGTCTCACTCTCTGCCTCCTCCCTCATCGCCTCCTCCCCATGCACAGAGCATGAGGAAAGAGTGACACTGCACAGAAGCCCAGTTTGAGGCACATGATTTTCATCCACAGATCAGAGGAGCAGAAGACTTTCCCTGCTCCCCCCCAGTAATGCCCCAAAGTAATTCTGGAAATGTTACAATTACTCCACAAAAGTTGTAAAATTACTCCTAGTTCTATTACAATCAAAATGTAAAGGAATTACCCACTTGTTACTCAAAAAAGTAATGAATTACAAGTAATTTGTTACTTGTAATTAGTTCCTTCCAAGCTCTGCCCCTACCTGCAAAAATAACCTCTGCCTACCTGCCCCTGCTAATCACAGGCTCTGCCCAGCAGATTACAGGCACCAGGAAGTACTGGGTTCTTCAGTTCCCATGTCTTAGACAAGAGAAGTGACATCTCGGTTTTAACACTGTTGAAAATTGCTTAGAGACCTTTGGGAAATGAACAATATGGATGAGTTTATGAGTTATCAAGTTCAAGTTATGAGTCATCAAGAAGTTTGTGAGTTTATGAGCCATCACGTTCTCTTAATAACCTTCCCAAAGCATACCAAAAGTTCACTACCAGCAGCTCTCCAGGATCTCACGCAGGAACTCTTTTCTAGCCCAACTTGGAGATGCGGGGGAATTGAACTTGGGGTTTTCTGCATGCAAAGCTGATACTCTACCACTGAGCTACGGCCTCTCAGGGGCTCAAGAACACATCAGCGTCCTCCTCATTATGATCCCAACTCCTCTGTTTGAATGAAATTTTACTTCATTCCCCAACGGTTGCTTCTGATGACTCTTACCTTCTTGAGAAGAGATGGTTCCTTCCACACAGGGAGCACAAGCATAGCAGCAAGTTGGCTGTCCTTCCCGAATCTCTATGGCATACCCAGGGCGACAGCTTTGGGTGCATCTTGCACGAGGAAGTGTCTTCAGGACCATTAAACAAAACATGTTAGGGATAATGTAAAGCACTCACATGGTTGGGAAGGACCCGATGAGACCATTAGCACCAGTTTATTGACGAAGTGGCTTTGGGTCTGTTTTGAATGCAGTTCTTTTAATTTACAGCTATACAGAAAGACTACTGTAAAATGCTCTATACGGGGATCCAGCTGGCTCAGCCAGAGACCCGTTAAGATTCCAACTCGCTCACCCAGGTGGATCTAGAGTTAGGAAATAAACCTCAAATTCAATCTGGCCCACAGGCTACAAGGAAAGCCTATGATTTGGCCTAGCGCTTGAGCCTGGCATGGCCTACCTGAGGGATGGCATTCCAAAGGGTTGGTGCCAAAGCCTGGGTGTAGTGGTGGGGTGGATAATGGATGAAGGAAAATAAGCTAAGCTAATAAGCTAAGTTTGAATCCTGGCAAGATAGAGACAGTGTGGCTGAGTCATTCCTCTGTCTGAAACATTGGTCAATTTCCTGCCCTGGGTGGGGTTGCACTACCCCTGAAGGAGCAGGTTCGCAGTCTGGGTTGCTTCTGAATCCTGCTCTGTCACTGGAGGCCCAGGTACTGCCTGGAAGTGTCTTTTATCAGTTGCACCTGGTACGACAACCATGGCCATTCCTGGATTGGGAGGGCTGGCCACAGTAGTTCAAGTTGGGGATGGGATCCATTGGCCAGTGCTGCTTCAAAAGCAGTGTGTCAACCTAACAGTCTGGTATTGATTCGAGTGTGTTCTTCGTCTGCAACTGCTACTTCTACCAATCTGTTTTTTATCCTCTTTGGAAAAAAAATATTGATATTAATTGATATTTTAAAAGGAAATGTTCATATTTCAAAAGGTAGCATCAATATTTTGAAAGGGAATGACAGTAAATTGAAGAAAATATTAATAAAATATTTATATGAATATTTTAGACAAGATGTTTTTTTTTACTTTCTGAAAATAGCTGAGGAAAACCACTGCACGAAAATCTGATCCGCAACTATAGCAAATAAGTGAATTCATGGAAAATTCAGTACCAAATACAAATTGGGTGGAATTCTAGCACATCCCTAGTTCAGACATTGGTGACCTCAGGACTGGATTACTGCAATGTGCTTTATCTGGGGCTTCCCTTGCACTTGAAACTGCAATTAGTGCAGAATGCTGCAGCGAAATTGCTGATGGGAGTGAGAGCCCATCAGAATATAACACCTCAGCTCAGAGACCTGAACTGGTTGCCAGTTTGTTATTGGGCCAAGTTCAAGGTCTTACTATTGGTATATAAAGCCCTTAACAGCTTGGGACCAGTTTACTTGTGCCTTGCCCCATATGTGCCCACTTGAGCGCTTCAATCTGCAGAACTGACACTATCACGACAGCTACATATTCCACACTTGTAAGCAATAGTTCTGTTAGTGTTTGGAACTCCCTGCCTATTGACATCAGGCAGACTCCTTTGGTGCATTCCTTTCAGGGCCTGCTTAAAACTTTTTTTGTTTAGGTAAGTCTCTCCAGACACATAGATATGTTGATATGTTTTAATCTTTTTAGTTAGTTCCTGTTTCAATTATTTTTAAAATGTTGTAATTATTTGGTTTTTTAGTGTTTTAGTGATCATTGTTAAATAAATAAAATAAAAATAAAAAAATAAGATAAATCATGCTACCTCACGGTTTTCTTCCTTTCATATTGCCTCTGATTTTAAATTGTAACCAAATTCAGTACGAAGCATTTTTTTTTGTTTCACATTATGAAAAGTTAACAAATATTAGAGGGAAGTGTGGGGAACACTTGGCTGTCCAGGTGTTGCTCAACTACCACTCCCATCAGCCTCAGCAAGCAAAGTTTACTGTTTATTGTTAAGTTATTCTATATTAAGTTGTTAAATGCTCAATGTTGTATGTTTTTAGTGATTTGATCTGATTTTTATTTTACTGTATTGTATTTTATTCCTTGCTGTGAACCGCCCAGAGAGCCATTGGCTAAGGGCGGTATAGAAATGGAATGAAATAAATAAATAAATAAATAAATAAATAAAGCCAATCACCAGGGATGATGAGGGAGTTTTAGTTCAGCAACATCTAGAGAGAATAAAGCAAAACAAATCATTACTTCCCACCTTGTT
Source organism: Rhineura floridana (assembly GCF_030035675.1). Lineage (NCBI taxonomy): Eukaryota > Metazoa > Chordata > Lepidosauria > Squamata > Rhineuridae > Rhineura > Rhineura floridana. The sequence goes on along the minus strand of NC_084482.1, from coordinate 219,039,736 downwards.
AAATAATCTGGGCCACTCAGTAATATCCTGGTCAATGGTGACCTTCCTACCCAAGGGGGCCTGTTTCTCGATAGCCCCAACTTTCACTCTAAGGATGGAGTTATTGGGAAGCTTCCCCCAGTTCACAATATCAAAGTCAGCCGCCAGCTCGCTGTTCTCATCCAGATACATTCCCTCTATGGAAGCATTGTAAAGCTGGAAGGTTCTCAGGAAAGGGTGGAGCTGGAATGACAGGGGGGAAATTATCACCATTCAGAAAATATGAAAAAAATGTTAGACATCTCAGCCCTGTATCTTTTGAGCTCTAATTTGTGAGTCACATTCTGTACATGAAACTTTTGCACTTGCGTTGCAGTTTTTGTTGTTATTATTTTCACATCTACATTCAGGGTATGAGGGGTCTAATGTTAATAGGAGGGAAGCTAGTATCTACAACGGATTGCACACACAAAAAACCCCCATGAAGCCATCATACAAATTCTTTCTCCTTTCTGCATAAATTATCTAGAAAACTGAGCCAGCAGGGAGAGAGACTTGTGAGTCCATTTCCTGATGCTTTATGATTTCAGGCCATTTTATTAAAGCAAGCAAACATAAAGGGGACATTCAAAAATAAAAAAACCTCCCCTGCTATCGGGAGTGGAACAATACCCCGACTCCCTCATTTTAGTATACCATGATACAGTCTGTGGAGACTTCCTCTGTCTGAGATAGGCATCTTTTAGATCTTAAGAGAGCATGAATAAGGAGCCATTTTGTCTTGAGTTCCCATAAACACATTATTAAGGTCTAGAGGAGGGATGGGGAATCTGTGACCAGGTGTCATTTGGACTGCAACTGCCATCATCTCAGGCCATTGGCCATGCAGGCAGGGGCTGGTGGGAGCTGAGAATCCTACAACTTCTGGAGTGCCACAAATTCCTCACCCCTGGCCAAGAATATCCTGCCTCAAAGCCACCCTTCCGTGCATGACCTCCATGCCATGTGGCACACATTCTACCACAGTGGCACCTCACTATAATGCAGCAATCAGGGGGCAAAGGATGAACCTCATTGTAATGAAAACCATGGTACTGTAGACAGTATTGTACTCGAGGACATTGTCATACCTGTGGTACATCCGAATCTGCGGGACAGTGCGCTACATTATAACAAGGTTCTACTGTACGTATATTGGGCCTTGAAAGCTGGACTACTAAAGGGCATTTTCACACCATCAAAATACCCCATTCAGCCTGTCTCCCAATTTTCAAATATGGCTTCACATTCCAAGAAGGGGCTCAAGATGGCATTCATATATCCGGGTTTCCTCTCTCTGCCGTCCTCAGAGCAACCATTGCCCTGTGAGGAAAGTCAGGCTAAAAGAGAGACTGGCCCAGGGTCACCACAAAGAGCTTCATGGCTGAACTGGGAAACCTAGGGCCTAAAGTGAAACCATACTACTAAAGGTCATTCTCACATGTTACACAAGTAAGCTCAGGCCCAGGGATCAAATTTGGCCCTCCAGGGTTCTCTATCTGGCCCCCAAGACTGTCTCCAGATGGTTTTACACCCACACCACACCCCTCGTGCCCAGACCATGCCTGCTACGCCCTCCCCTTGAGAGCTTTTGCCTGACTGGAATGCATCGTTCAGTTGTGCCAGTGCTTCTTGGTTGCCTGGATGGAGGATGGGGAGAGATGTGAGTGTAGAAACCTCTGGCTTTACAAAGGTAAGAATCATCTAGTTTTGCCTCTGGTGCCACCCACCATTGGCACGTGGCCCCTGAAAGGTTGTTCATGAAGGAATGTGGCCCTCGGGCTCCAAAAACTTTGCCACCCCTGCAATACACTTTAAAATGTCTAACTGAGCCTGTCTCCCCATGCTTTGTTTTCCAAAATGGCCCTATCTATTACATTTCAAGAAGGGGCTCAAGATGGCATCCATAAATGGCTCTCCTACCTGCATCTTCATGATAACAACCACCCTGTGAAGAAGGTAACACAAAGAGAAGGTGACTAGCCCGAGGTCACCCAATGTGTTTCATGACTGAGTTGGGAAATGGGAGGTCTAAGGCTACAACCAAAGTATTATCAGCTCAAATATCAGCATGGAGAGGGGATTGGCCTTTTATGTCCATGCAGTAGATTTGCATTGGGAGAAACCCTCACATTGGCGCCATGAGATTGTTAATTGGACTGGGCGTTTCAATCATATCGCACCAGCACTTTGCTATCTGTCCTTTCAGACCATTTCTACTACATTTCTGAGCTCAATTTAAAATGTTTAAAGCCCCAAACATCTTGGGACCATGATACCTGTAGGAAGGTTTCTTCCCATATGGACCTGCTCAAACCTTGAGATGATCTTCAGAGGCCCTTCTCTGGGTGCTCCTGCCCTTTGACTTCATTGCCAAGATGAGTTCATCATTTTAAAACCAATGTGCATAATTCCAAATAGGCACAGTTGGAATTGTTATGGCTCTGACCATATTCAATGAGGGGCATGGAGATTGGATTTCATCCTTTTTTATCCCTGATTTATTTTTTTAAAAAACCCTCCTCTCCTCTCATTTGCATTGGGAAGAAGCCCTCCACTGGTGCTGTGAGGTTTGTCACAGGGGAGGACTGGATGTTTCAATCATGTCACACCACTGCTTTATCATCTGCATTTCCAGTCCATTTCTGGAAACAGTTCAAGAGGCTTGAATCCCTTGAATCCTGTATAGCTTTGGACCAGAAGCTATGAATGAATGCTTCTTCCCACACAGCCTTGAGATCATCCTGAACCCTCAAGTGAAGCACTCCTGTTGGGGTGGTGGTGAAGTTATGCTGCAGCTGCCACCAGCCTGGTGCCCTACAGATGTTTTGGACCACAACACCCATCAGCTCCAGTTAGCGCAACCAAAAGCATCATGAGGGCACCAGGTTGGCTAAGGATGATATACTACAGGAATTTGTTGTAGGCCCCAACATGTTGACTCTGGGTCCGATCGAGCATGACAATTCCTTTACCATAGAGCTGATCATATTTTTGTACCTGCCATGGCTGCAGCCTTGGAAGTTCCAACGTGTCTCCACCCACTGCCATCCTCCACTTGAATCTGGATGAATGTGCAGCATTTAAGGCATGTGCCACAGCTTGGACAGCATTGTAAATATTGTAGCTGTCTAGAGACAGGCTTTCCTCCAAGACGTCCTGGGCCAGGATCTCCGGTTTCTCTTTCTCCCCGCATCTTGTACGGCCTTTCATGGAAAAGGCTGGCTTTGAATATACACAGTGAAAAGCTTTCTCCACAAAGTCTGTGACAGCAGAAACAAGTGGTTGAAATCTGTTGTCTTGTGTCCTCTTTTTGTTCCAGATTAAGAAGGAAAAGAATCCTTGGATATGTCGGTGATCAAATGTAGTGTAAACCAAATCCAAGGCAATATCCCATAAAGCTGTTGTGACCCAGACTTTCCCCACAATGGGATTCATCAGCTGCACAACTATCCGCTGTATTATGCTTATTTGAGCAATGAAAGAGCGCATCTCCCCATAATAAACATATACGTTGACTTGTGCCCACATGAGAAGTGAATCAATGCTTAAGGAAAACATCTGAGTTGTCTGCCTTGGGATGCTTTGTGAAAAGGCAACACAAATTCCGTTGCTGATCACCAGAGGTGTCAAGGTACCCAGAAACCTCTCTCCATTGTCAGAATCTGAAAAAAAGAGACCAACCCATGTCCATCTGAAGTGCAGGAGAAGTTGGACAATCCCCAGGTTCTGGGGATCTTCTTTTGGGACCATCCGGTAGAAAAAAGGGAACTGGGTTTTGTCACTAAGAGCATGAACAGCATAACCATAACTGACCTAAGGAAAAAAGAAAAACAGATGGGAGCTTCGTTTTGGTTTCAGGACAAAGCTCCAGCATCTGCTCAACTGCAGACATTTTTATAAGTAGTCAAATGCTGGCTGGTAGAATGGGAGGGAGAGCCGCCATGGGTGCCTCCAGACTGCCAACAGGGATTCAAGTGCACACCAGAACTTTAGGTTTCTTTAGTTAAACTGGATTAAAGCAACCTAAAGCAACAAATCCACACACACACACAAGCTTTTTGTGGTTGGGAAAGCGATAGAAGAAATAAATTGAAAAGTGTGGGATAAACAAATGACCTGAAGAGAAAAGCACTACACATAAGCAAATCCGGATGAATGTGGGATGGATACTTATTGTCATGTAATCTCCCTACAAACAAGTCAGAATGAATTTGTGTCTTGCCCTTCCTCTCAAAGGAGCCCAGGTTGGCAAACAACAAGTGACAAAACATCTTTAAAAGCAATGCCAATACAGACGCAGACTGAGATAAGGTCTCTACTTAAAAGGCTTGTAGAAAAAGGAAGGTCTTCAGTACATGCTGAAATGCAACAGAGATGGCTCCTGTCTAATATTTAAGGGGAGGGAATTCCAAAGTGTCAGTGCCAAAAACAACAAAGGTCCACTTTGATAAGCTTGTATCTGCAGGAGGCCCTTGCCTGCAGAGCGCAGTGATTGACTGGATAGATTAGGGATAAGATGGTCTTTCAAGTATCCTGGTCCCAAGCTCTATAGGGCTTTGTACACCAAAACCAGAATTTTGAACTTAGCCCAGTAGCTAATTGATAGCCAGTGCAATTCTTTCAGCAGCGGGGTGACATGTTGGTGATACCCTGCCCCAGTGAGCAATCCTGCTGCTGCCTTTTGCACCAGCTGCAGCTTCCAGACCAACTTCAAGGGCAGCCCCACATAGTAATCCAACCTGGAGCTTTCCAGTACATGGGAAACAATGGCAGACTATCCTGGTTTAGCAGTGGCCACAGCTGTCTTACCAGCTGAAGCTGGCAAAAAGCACTCCTAGCCACCGAGGTCACCTGGGCCTCTAGTGACAAAGATGGGTCCAGGAGCACCCCCAGACTACGGACCTGCTCTTTCAGAGGGAGTACGGCCCCATCCAAAGCAGGCAACTGACCAATTATCTGAACTTGGGAACCACCAACCGACAGTGCCTCCATCTTGCTAGGATTCAGATTCAGTTTATTGGCCCTCATCCAGCCCACCACCGAGTCCAGGCAGTGGTCCCGGGCTTGCACAGCCTCACCAGATTCAGACGCTATGGAAAAATAGGGCAAGTTATTGTCAGTGTACTGCTGACATCTTGCCCCAAATGTCCTGATGACTGCTCCCAAGGGCTTCATGTAGATGTTAAACAGCATTGGGGACAAGGTGGTACCCTGCGGCACCATACAGCACAACTGCCAGGGGGCTGAAAGAAAATCACCCAATGCTATTCTCTGAAAATGACCCTGGAGGTGGGATCAGAACGACAGTACAACAGTGCCTCTGATACCCTTCTCACTAAGTTGGCTCAGAAGGATACCATGGTCAATGGTATCAAAATCTGCTGAGAGATCAAGTAAGAATAATAGGGTCACACTCCCCCTGTCCTTCACCTGATAAAGGTCATTCATCAAAGTGGCCAAGGCAGATTCAGTCCCATAACCAGGCCTGAACCCAAATTGGAATGGGTCAAGATAATCTGTTTAATCCAAGAGTACTTGCAATTGCTGCGCCACAACCCTCTCAATCACCTTCCCTAAGAAGGGCATATTTGCAACCAGTCGGTAGTTGTCACAAACCAATGGGTCCAGGGTGGGCTTTTTCAGGAGAAGTCGGATCACTGCCTCTTTCAGGGCGGCAGGGACCACTCCCTCCTGCAACAATGTGTTGACCACACACCCCTATCAGAAAGCCTTAATGAGCCAAGAAGGGCAAGGGTAGACAGGACTCATTGCTGGCCATGTCATTGCAAGCACCTTGTCCACATCATCAGGCTGCATTAACTAAAACGGATACCAAGATGTTTCAGCAGATGCTGCACTGGACACCTCACTGGGGACTACAGTAGATGTGGATGAGGCATCAAGATTGCTACGGAGATGAGCAACTTTACCCTCAAAGTGCCTTGCAAACAATTCACAGTGGGCCTCCGAAGGGTCTAAAACCAATTCCTGTTGATGTCAACAGACCCCTGACAAAATGGAAAAGCTTCACTGGATGTCTACTTGAGGATGCAATGGAGGCAGAGAAGAGGGCTTTCTTTGCTACCCTCACTGCCACATAGTAAGCATGATTATAATGATTTACTCATGCTCAATCAGTCTCACAGTCCGTCTTTCACAGCATTTATTCTACCTGTCATCCAGCTTGTTCATTGCCCTTAGTTCACTGGTGTATCAAGGTGCAAACTGGACTCCACAATACTGGAGAGGGCACTCAGGGGCAGCCATTTTAAGAGCTTGATGTGCCTTGCTGTGCCACAGTGCGACAAGGGCCTTAACAGGGTCAAATCTATCTACTGGGAACTTCCCGAGATGTTCAGAAATCCTGTGGATTCCATTAGTCTCTGGGGGTGGGCCATCTTAATCTGTCCACCACCCCTGCAGGGGAGGATCAGAGCCATAAGTCTAAACTTCACCAGGAAATGGTCTGACTATGACAATGGGGTGACATCCACCCCCCATCTCCAGACCACCCCTTCCTCCATCTGGAGCAAAAACCAAGTCAAGGGTGTTCCCTGCACTGTGCGTTGGATCAGTGGCAACTTGAGACAGCCCCATGGTTATCTTGGAGGCCATGAAGTCCCGAGCCAGAACACTAGGGGCAGTCTCAGCTTGGACACTGAAATCACCCAGGACTCCTGTTGTGGGCTCCTCCATACCACAGCCACGATGGACTCCTCCAGCTTGGTCAGAGAATCTACTGGCAGCAGGGTGGCAGTTTCCTATGTACTTATGTACTTGTGTTGAAGGGCAGGCATAGCCCCCTTTCAGTTTGGCCCTAGATAGTGTTTCTCGGTTGCACTAGTGTTTGGTGGAAGGGCAGGAACAGCATAATGTACTTTGTTTTAAAAAGCAGGGTGGGGCACAGGATATATAGCAATTAAACATTTGGGATGTAGGACTGGTTCAGGGTATCAGTCCCCCATCTCCTTTTTAGGATTAAAAAGTCCAAGCTTCTGGCAAAGACACAGTTCCTACTAGCCACTGAACCTGCCATACCTGTGGGATTTTGTTGATGCTCAACACAGCTGATGTATGCTTAGAAATGTCAGATTCAGACCCTTCAAGAACAGCCAACAGGTTATTCTGCCTCCCACAGTAATAGTTTGGAACATTTGCTTGCCCAGTAGAGAGCAGGTCTAGCATGGCATCAGAAGACATCCTGGCATCAAAATAATTATCATAGATGTCGTAACCCAGGGTGATGTTGGGTAAGAGCCTGGGATCCTGGTTGATCTCATGAATGGCAGTCAGGAAGGACAGGAGATGCCAGTATTTCTTGCGCCCAGTTCTGGAAAGAGTCATCCACTGTTCAGTTCAATACAACATTTCAAATGTTTGCTGTTTCTTAACACTCAGGGTTTTTTGCCACAGACAAAGAAGGAAATGGCTCTGAGTTAATCAAATAGTTTTCATTGGAGGGGGGGTCAGGGGAGCGGTTTGAGACCCATTGGCCTCACCGAAGATGGACTGAGGCTGTATATAAACTCAAAAAGAACATTGGACAAGAATAAAAGATATAAAATGCTTCTGAATAACATGAGAAAATAAAGAGCAACTTTAAATCAATGTAAGAACATCAGTATGCAGCCAAAAGACATAACATTACTACAATAATATGGCAAACCAACTTGTGTATTCAAGTCAAAGCTTGATCAATATCCTATGATGACCAATAGGTGACAAATTTGTCAAAGGCCAATTGGTTCGACCCAATAGGTCCTTCAGTTGGTCAGAAGAAAATTATTATATGCAACTTGGTTCAAACTGAGTGAATGGGCGGAAAAATGGCAAATGCAATTCAATATAAACAAGTGTAAAATTATGCATATTGGAGCAAAAAATCTGAATTTCACATATACGCTCATGGGGTCTGAACTGGCGGTGATCGACCAGGAGAGAGACCTTGGGGTTGTAGTGGACAGCACGATGAAAATGTCGACCCAGTGTGCGGCAGCTGTGAAAAAGGCAAATTCCATGCTAGGGATAATTAGGAAAGGTATTGAAAATAAAACAGCTGAGATCATAATGCCGTTGTATAAATCTATGGTGCGGCCGCATTTGGAATACTGTGTACAGTTCTGGTCGCCTCATCTCAAAAAGGATATTCTAGAGTTGGAAAAGGTTCAGAAGAGGGCAACCAGAATGATCAAGGGGATGGAGCGACTCCCTTACGAGGAAAGGTTGCAGCATTTGGGGCTTTTTAGTTTAGAGAAAAGGCAGGTCAGAGGAGTCATGACAGAAGTGTATAAAATTATGCATGGCCTTGAGGAAGTGGATAGAGAAAAGTTCTTCTCCCTCTCTCATAATACTAGAACTCGTGGACATTCCAAGAAGCTGAATGTTGGAAGATTCAGGACAGACAAAAGGAAGTACTTCTTTACTCAGCGCATAGTCAAACTATGGAATTTGCTCGCACAAGATGCAGTAATGGCCACCAGCTTGGATGGCTTTAAAAGAAGATTAGACAAATTCATGGAGGACAGGGCTATCAATGGCTACTAGCCATGATGGCTGTGCTCTGCCACCCTAGTCAGAGGCAGCATGCTTCTGAAAACCAGTTGCCGGAAGCCTCAGGAGGGGAGAGTGTTCTTGCACTCGGGTCCTGCTTGCGGGCTTCCCCCAGGCACCTGGTTGGCCACTGTGAGAACAGGATGCTGGACTAGATGGGCCACTGGCCTGATCCAGCAGGATCTTTTTATGTTCTTATGTCCACTAGGTGAGTCTGTCTAAATGCTATGGTTGAGTTAGCCTGTAAAGATGGTTTGTTTTAACATATTTTGAAGTATGTTTTGTTTTAATATATTTTAAAGTCTGTTTTTATGATGTTTTAGAGTGTGTTTAGAATTTTTTTTTGCTGCCCTGGAATCCTACTGGGAGGAAGGGCAGGATATAAATTTAATAAATAAATAAATAAAATGCAAGATGTAATAAATGCCAATTTCTTACAAAGTGTTAAATGCTAATATAAATATATTTTAAAAGATATGATAAAAAGATAAGATAAAAACTCTCCGCTCCTATAGCTCACAACCACAAGATTGCTATGCGCAAATGGCACTAATCCTGGTAGAATACTGGTTAGTATAGGAAATTGTATTTTTGTAGTGATAGTCCATGGTCTTTTATATAGGTAACAGCAAATGTAACCCAAACTGTACCCGAAGATATTGAGCTAGCCATTAATGTTATACATTGTTTGCCTATTAGGTAAATTATTCCATCTTTTAGTAGCAAATTCCATAGTTTATGTGCTGTGTGCAGAAGTACTTTCTTTTGTCTGTCCTAAATCTTTCAGTATCCAGCTTCACTGGGTGATCCTGGGTTCCTTCCAATGTTATCCACTTTTTCCACACCATGCATCCTTTTATAAAACTCTATCACATCCCCCTCTTTTCCTTGCCTTTTCTCCTATAATATGTCATCATACTTAACACTTAAAAAAGAACCACCCCAGATTCAGAGAGTGAAATGGCAAACAGTGCTCTGCCTTGCCCAGAAGTCACTCCATCACACTCTAAAAAAGAAAAGAAAACAGGGACAGTGATTTATTGGAGGAACAACAAATTGTCCCTGGTATGTAGGCACAACTGGAGACCAGGAATGCAGAGGGTGGCTCCAGACTGTCACTTTTTTCCAAGTACATACCGGAACTTGCAATTACAGGTCCCTGCCCTAGAGCAATAAGTCTACTTTTTAAAAAAGTGATTTTCTGCAGTTTACAAAATTATGTGAATTGAATTTATTTAATTCGGTCCAAGACCAGCAATTTTGACACAAATATAAATACAGACATATAAAATACATTTTACCCAAGCCTGATACCAGGTGATAAAATAATTGAAATAAAATTTAAGATGATTGGACCAAGCTCTTTCTGCGAGCCATGGCCAAAAACTATGTGAAAAGGCATTGAAAAGTGTGGGATGAACAAATGGTTAGTGCAAAGAAATGTAAACAGCCCATAAGCAAGTCAGAATGAATGCCTGATAATGAATGAACGAATGAATATAACAAATCAGAAGGAATGCTCAATAAAGGCCAGAGTCTAAGCCCTGTGGAAACTTTGCGCACATGAATCAGGATGAATGCTGAATAAACATGCCATCTGGAAGAGCCCAGAATCAGGTGCAACAGCATTAAACCCATCACCACATAATCACTCACAAGCGGAGTCTTGTATAAGGAGGCTCAGAGAAGATGAATGGTAGAAATCGAACAGATTCTGCAGATGTGACCCCACCAATGAGGTGGTCTCCTGGACTGTGATAACTCTGTGGTTTACTTTGATCCCTTATGAAATTCAGTGGGCATTTTGCCTCCAACACCTCAAAGGTTCTATGGGGCAGGAGGAGAACTATCAGCAGCAATGCAAACATATGTGACCCTCTGAGTCTGCCTGCCACAGTCATCTCCCTTGTGACTGTTCCTTTCACTTCCAAATCCAGCAAATGAGTAGACTCCAAATAGCACAGGCTGCAGTGACTTTACCAACACTGACAGAGTCTAGCCAGAGTCTGAAGGGTGTGACATCAAGCCTCACTCTGGCAATGTTCCCACCCAGCCACACGCCACACACACAGCCTGTCCTAAATCCCAGTCCACACGCTCAGTGTGGCACAGGAGGCGCTCTTTATGCACCAGCCTTTTCAGGCTCTCTGCATTAAGTTGCCTCGTGTTGCTCTGGATTCTGATGTGCATGTAATTGGACCCAAAGGCAGGCCTTTGAGGAAATCCCCTGAGCTCTGGCAAAAAGAAGAAAGAGAAATCACTATGGTTTGGATAATTATAAGGAGAAGAACCACCAGCACACATGCAACTTCCTGGACTCCCTTGTGTGGCTTCAGGGGCAGGTGGAGAGCTGGAGGAAAACATGTTGGTGAGAACTCACTGAAGCAAAGATCAGTGCTGGGAAAGGGTGAGTTGGGCATGAACTTTATTGTAGAAACACTATCAAAGCAGCCTAGATCAAGCTATATGACCAACCACAGAGCATGGATTAGTTACTCCTGAACATTACAAAGATTTGAGGTTGCTCATTGCTATTTATTACCCAAGCCTATTATCTATTGTCTAATGTGACGGCAGCATCTCCTCACAGTCTCAGGCAGAGAACCGCCTCTCCCAGTCACCTCATTTTTTGGAGGTTCCCTCTTTTGAATGATGCTGGACTTTCTTGGCAATTGTCCATTTACATACAGTATATATTTAATTTGGTAGCTTTATGGTCACGGTTCCCTGTTGCTTCAACAACACTTATATCATGCATAGGGTTGCCAGGTCTCCGGTTTTCTGCCGGAGTCTCCAGCAAAAGTGGGCCGTCTCCGGGCTCCAGCCATATTTGGTGTGAAGAGGCTGATCTCCGGCCTTTGGATGTCCCCCTCAGGCACGCATGCGTGATTGACACGCATGGCTGCTGGGTGGGAGGAGCGGCCGCGATGGGCATTTCTGGCTGCGGTTTGCATCGCGGCTGATAGAGCAGTTTGGAATCTCATTTGGAAGCAGAAGGCTGCTGGGTGGCAGGAGCTGGAGCAGGTTGGACTGCGGCTGATTGCAGAGAGAGGCCTGAGAGAGAGAGAGAGAGAGGCCTGAGAGAGAGAGAGAGAGAGAGAGGCCTGAGAGGCCTGAGAGAGAAAGAGAGGCCTAAGAGAGAGGGGGGGGCTGAGAGAGAGAGAGAGAGAGAGAGGCCTGATAGAAGAGAGGCCTGAGAGAGAGAGAGAGAGAGAGAGGCCTGAGAGAAGAGAGGCCTGAGTGAGAGAGAGAGAGAGAGAGAGAGGCCTGAGAGGCCGGCCAGAGAGAGAGAGAGAGAGGCCTGAGAGGCTAGAGAGAGAGAGAGAGAGAGGCCTGAGAGAGAGAGAGAGAGAGAGGCCTGAGAGAGAGAGAGAGAGAGAGAGAGAGAGAGAGAGAGGCCTGAGAGATGGGGCTCAGCAGTCTCTGGCCGTCACCACACCTTGGGGGAGGAAATTCCATCACACACACACACGCTCTCACACCCTGGGCCCCCCCTCTTCCTTTTCTGATTGTGGAAAGCTGGTGGTTCCATGTCTGCCACTGCTCCTTGGATTGTTGAAAACCAAATGTTTAAATAAGCAAAATGTATAGCAGGATGAGGTTGCCATGTGATTTTTCCAGCTGGTTTGTGTGTGTATGGAACTTCAGCAGGTGAACAGGCCCGTCCCCTCATCTCTGTGACAATGAAAGTTCTACGTCTTGAATTTCTGGCTGCCACCCAAAGAAAGCTGGCAGCCCCGGAAACAGGTGGGTGCAGAGTGGGTCTTAAAATAAAGAAAGAATCTTGCAGATGGAAGGCAGGGAAAACCAGGCCAGGTTCCCCAGGAACAATGTCTGTTTCCTAATCCCTGTCCCTGATAAATCACAGTTTCCATTTTAAGCATCACTTGTGTTGGAATTGTGGAAATGCAACTCGATTTGGGTGTTTCCACGTCTGGAAGGAGACAGAGAGGAGACCTCCAGGTTGCTAGGCTGTGCCTTTCCTTTGGTCATATGCTCATCTTCCTTCCTGAAAACTGATACCTCTTAGGAATGCTGACCACACCTTCCAACTCTCTCCTTCCTGCTTCTTCTCTGTCTCTTGAAGAGAAGAGATGTCTTTGCTTTGTCTCTCTCACCTGCAGCATGAGGGCAAAGGCCATGTCAGGTCCATGAACCTCCAATGCAGGTAGTTTACTAGAACTAGAATCCCTTTCCTATCTATTGTGTATTTCCTTCAATGAAGCAAGCTGTTCCTTATTTTACTAAGTCTGAATCCTCAGTTATTGCTGCAGCGTAAAAGTCTGCTACTTCATAGGGAAAGTCTCTCTCTCTCTCTCTCTCTCTCTCTCTCTCTCTCTCTCTCTCTCTCACACACACACACACACACACACACACACACACACACACACACAGATACATCAGCGCTGGGTCTGCTCTTGATCCCAAACCTAACTCTGCTAACAAGTTTCTAGTCTTTTTTCAGCATTGAGTTGCCTCCACTCAAGACTCTGGAAGTTAAACCTCTCAGTGTGCGTGCAAAGCCCCCCGCAGCAGAGTAGGAAGCCTCTTTTTGTCTGTCAAGAGCCATTGACCACCAGCAGCCAAATCAACCTGAGGCCCCAGCTGGCTTTGTCTGTGGGTCAGTGGCCTGAGGAGATGCCTTGGGTCAGCTGCCAGCCTGCCCAATGTGCACTTTCAAAATTCTCCTCAAGCAGAGACTGCCCAGTGCTGAACACCCTCCCGCCTGAGAAGAGCCTGTGGAGCAGGTGATATTGGGGGACCTGCAGGCCAGAACCCGTCCCCCTCTTTTAAATCAAGGGAAGATGGCCGTAACTCAGTGGTAGAGAACATGGACAGTCGCTGCCAGTCGCTGTAGACAGTGCTGATGCTGAACCAGATGGATCAATGGCCTAACTCAGTATAAAGCAGCTCCCTGTTTAAATCACCCTTCATTCAGAACCATAAGGACTAGAATCTTACTTTATTTTTAGGGAAACTGTTGCGCATGCAGAAGGGCCCAGGTTCAGTCCTCAGCGGCATCTCCAGGTAGGGCTGAGAGACACCCCTGCCTGAAGCCCTGAGAGCCGCTGCCAGTGCAGACAGCACTGGGCTAGAGAGCACCCATGGGTCTGCATCCAACATTCCTGGGTAAATGAAGCGGATCCTCGCATCTGGTCCAATCCTGCCTCAGGCCAGGGCTCGGAGTCTTAGTTTGCCTTGGCCACCCTGCTTCATCTGCCCGTGCTGGGAGCTGCACAGCAGGAGTTGGGCCCATCTGTTCTCCTGGTACCTTTCAGTAGTTTTCAGGTTCCCTTAAGGACATAAGAACATCTAGTTCCTCACCCCAACCATAATAGGAACCCTGCAAGCAGGACCCTTCTGGGAGGAAGGGCGGGATATCAGTTTAATAGATAAATAAAATAAATAAGCGCAACTGGCCTTCAGAGGCATATTGCCTCCAAATGTTAATGCAGCTTCAAATAGCATTTGCCTTTTTTGAAGCCACATCACACTGTTGGCTCATATTCAGTTTGTGATCAACAACAATCCCAAGATCCTTCTTGCATGTAGTATTGCTGAGCCAAGTATTCCCCATCTTAATAACTGCATTTGGTTTCTTTTTCCTAGGTGTAGAACTTTACACTTATCCCTGTTAAATTTCATTCTGCTGTTTTTAGCCCAATGCTCCAGCCTATTAAGATCCCTTTGAATTTTGTTTCTGTCTTCAAGGGAATTAGGTATTCCTCCCAATTTTGCATCATCTACAAGTTTGATAAGCATTCCCTGCCCCTCCTCATCCAAGTCATTAATAAAAATGTTGAAGAGCACTGGGTCCAAGACAAAGCCCTATAGTAGCCTGCTAGTTACCCCCCCCAGGTTGAGAAGAAACCATTGATTAGCACTCTGAATATGATTGTGTAGCCAACTGTGGATCCACCCAATAGCTGTTCCATCCAGTCCACATTCAGCTAGCTTGCTAATCAGAATATCATGTGGCATTTTGTCAAAAGCTTTGCTAAAGTTGAAATATATTGTGTCCACAGCATTCCCACAGTCTATCAGGGAGGTTTGTTGTTGTTGTTATGTGCCTTCAAGTCGATTATAACTTATAGCGACCCTATGAATCAGTGACCTCCAAGAGCATCTGTCATGAACCACCCTGTTCACATCTTGTAAGTTCAGGTGTGTGGCTTCCTGTATGGAATCAATCCATCTCTTGTTTGGCCTTCACCTTTTTCTATTCCCTTCTGTTTTTCGCAGCATTATTGTCTTTTCTAGTGAATCATGTCTTCTCATGATGTGTCCAAAGTATGATAACCTCAGTTTCATCATTTTAGCTTCTAGTGATAGTTCTGGTTTAATTTGTTCTGACAACCAATTATTTGTCTGTTTTGCCTAAAATGCCCTCCCTTGTCCTTAACATGGCTGCAACCATATCTACTCAGAAGTAAGTCCTATTGAGTTCTATGGGGCTTAGTTCCTTAATAAGCATGCTTACAGTTGCTGCCTTCAGGGGCATCTATCTGTGCTCCCATCTAACATCTCTGCAACACTAGGCTCCTTTCTTCCAATAATGGCCTGGCCTGAGGGCACGTAAACCCTTCTTGCCAGAAGCAAGTAAACTAGATTAAATGTTCCCTAAAGGCGTTGAACTGTGACCTGGCAGACCAGGGTTTGAATCCCCACACAGCCATGAAGCTCACTGGGTGACCTTGGGCCAGTCACTGCCTCTCAGACTCAGAGGAAGGCAATAGTAAACCACCTCTGTCTGAGTACTGCTTACCATGAAGACCCTATCTGGGATCAACTTGAAGGCAGTCCATTTCCATTTTGCATCACCCTAAGCTTGTGAGAAAGAATGACCTTGTCACTTCAGATGGACCTAGGAACACCCTATTTTAGGTAAGATTTCTATTTTAATCTCCAATCAGATAATTTTTTTTGAATGGTATGCTCCAAGCAACTGTGGTTGATACAATGTATCATGTTTAATGATATCACTAGGGCCCACCCTGTGATGTCACTAGGGCCCACCCCCTGATGTCACTAGGGCCCGCCCCTGGCATCACTAGGGCCCGCCCCCATTTTCTCAGGTTTTTGGATGGTTCCGACCTGGCAACCCTAATCATGCACCAGGTCCTGGGTGCCACTTATGATTAAATCCATGGTTGCCGCCCCTCTAGTGGCTTGTACTATGACCAATTGTTTCAAGGCACAGTTCTTTAGGGTATCTAAAAAAATTACCTCTTTGGAACATGAATGGATAAGGATGGCCTGCTCGTCATAAACCTAGCCATGTCCCTAATGATTGAATCGCTCACTACCAGGATGAGTATCCTCAGCCTCCCCTCAGGAAGGAGTCCTTTCTGAAGGATCATTCACCTTTTCTAAAAGTGTTGTCCTCCTTCCCTGAGACCCACCATCATTCTCCATGGCCCTAATGGTGGAATCACCTACTAAACAGACCCTCCCCCTGGAGGAGTGGTATGAATTGCATAATCACAGAATAGTAGAGTTGGAAGGGGCCTATAAGGCCATTGAATCCAACCCTCTGCTCAAAGCAGGAATCCAACTTAAAACATACCCAACAGGTGGTGGTCCAGCTGCCCCTTGAAGGCCTCCAGTGTTGGACATTCCACCACGTCCCTAGGTCATTGGTTCCACTGTTGTGCTGCTTTAACAATTAGGAAGTTTTTCCTGATGTTCAGTCGAAATCTGGCTTCCTGTAATTTGAGCCCATTATTTGTGTCTTGCACTCTGGGATGATCAAGGAGGGATCCTGGCCCTTCTCAGTGTGACCACCTCTCAAGTACTTGAAGAGTGCTATAATATCTCCACTCGTTCTTCTCTTCTCAAGTTCTTTCAGACTCCCCTCATAGGGCTTTGATTCCAGTCCCCTGACCATCCTTGTTGCCCTCCTCTGAACCTGTATCAGTTTCCCTACATCCTTTTAAAAGTGTAGAACTGGATGCTGACGGGGAATTTTGTAGTTAATTGGACTGGGGGTCCTTGAAGTAATTTAAGACACAGGCTTGCAGCAAAGAGGTAGGCCTTTATTGGATGACAAGCATACTCTTGGTCAGTCTCCCTCTGAATGAGTGGAGAACTGCCCCATGGCGCTGGTTGCCTGAAGTTTTTATACACTTCATGACAAAGAAATTATCATTAACGAATCTGGAGCTTACACGTCAGTGTTACCTAGGCATTACAGTATTGCATAGGCATTGCACAGACATTGCATAGGAATTGCATTAGAATTGCATTGGCATTGCATTATGTTCTAGTCAATTTGGCAATGTTTAAAACTTCACATTCCATTACATTTTTGCCATGAGCTGAGTACTCCAGCTAGAGCTAAGCACTTTAGTTAATGCAATCCTTCCTACGTTTTAGAGAGTACAGAGATGTTCAGTGAAGTGTCTGTTCAGTCTTACCTTGTCTTGTAGAGTTCTATCTGTTCCATACAAACCAAAGCAGTCAGGGAAGACAGCTCCAAGAACAAAAGGGTTCTGGCTGGCTACTAAACTTATTAAAATATTATAAACTTTTATAGCTTTATAAAAGAATATATTTTGCTTATTGTTTGAGAATAAAAATTCCCCATCAGCTCCCCGCTTTAAAACTAGCTATAACACTAGTTTCACACATTCTATTTTTTTTACTATTTATTTTATTTGCCCATTCAGTCCGTAAAGTATTTACATTAAGATCTACCTCTTTAAAAAAAATAACTTGGGTGTGAGGTGATCCGTGTTGTGTGTATGTGTCTTGTTGACACTCAGGCTACTTTATTTTCTAATGTTCTCTTTAAGCAATCAGATCGTTCTTCTGAGCTTGAGGGAAGCCTGTCAAGGAAGAAGATAACATTTATTTCAGTTTCAGAGTGCTTCATGGCCTCGCCACCCCTTCGACTCCAAATTTACCAAAGTGGGGGCTAGCCAAGCTCTCATAACAACTCCCCTCACTGAAAGATATCTGAATACTTCAGATGTTTTTTCCATACCTTACACACTTCTGTTCTGCCTTGGACTCTCATGCTTTCTTCCTTCTGATGTAACTGTGCCATTTGGGACAGGATCCATCTTACCAGGGCTATTACTATGATGATCAGAATCACTAAAATCACCACAATGGGGCGTATTAAAAGGGATGAGCCTCCTTTTGTTCCTTCACTCCAGCGAGCTCATAGCTTAATGCAATGGGTTCAAGATTTTACATAAGGTTAATATCACATCTTAAAACAAATAGCTGAAACATTGCAAAACCCTCAGCCAGGAAAACGATCGTGCCATTCACTCCCATTGACAAGCACATGCTGACACAAACATTGACAAGCTTATAATGACAACCGATTGTCATATACAAACTTTCTTTACCCACATATACTAATGCCTAACCATTCTTTAAGACTTTGTTAAGAAAATCAAAGAACATCACCTTCTTGGGATTTGAAAAGAAAATCCATCCTATAACACTTAGATTATGTAATGCAAAATAGCAATGGTTAAATAATCAAATCCTTAAAGCACAATGCACGAGTATTCAATTACATTCAATATTACAGTGAATATCCACAATCTGTAGAATAAAACATTTTTTGTGATCTTGAAACATACTGTAGAGTAACTAGTTAAGAGTTCATGCTCAGGAGACTGGATGGTTATGTTCAGTGGAAATTGAACTGAACTGTCTATGGTTTGTGGATGCCAGAAAAACTTGAATAATGAATAGAATAATCAACCCTCTCCCCAAAGTGACTGTGGTAAAAGGTTGCACCGTATGGGACATCTTTGCCAGAAGAAATACTGGTGTCCACAGCAGGATGATGGTCAAAGTCGACTTGTCACCTTCTGAAGCAGGCCTCTTCACAGCAAGGGGATGAAGCCATGGAAAATTGTTAACAAGTGGCACAGGAGGATGTGACACACTGCCTCCTGGTGGATACCTGGTGCATGCCAGTGTATTCAGGATTGTTCAGCTACCCCCCTTTTGCTCCTGTGGCCCATTCATGGGTCACTTGAGCAAGAAGAAAGGATGGTGGGCAGCTCGGTTCACTCACGGATTGCCTAGAGAAATAGAATCTGTTTGGTTAGAATGTGCCTCACATTGAATAACAGAAATGATAGATGAAACGAGACCAGCATCCAGAAGTGCGTAAAAATAGCCTCCTCCTCCTCCTAACATGCTCCAGTCCATCTCTCTGTGAAAGAGAAGTTCTAAGTATCAGAGCTTGGAAAAGTTACTTTTTTAAACTACAACTCCCATCAGCCCCAGCCAGCATGGCCACTGGATTGGGCTGATGGGAGTTGTAGTTCAAAAAAGTAACATTTCCAAGCTCTGCAAGTATTGTATAGCAGGCAGCGAAGTCTAAGATAAAGTTCCAAGCAGCTGGCATGGAAATGATACAGAGTTGTACATCTCATCCACTTAGACCCATCATGGCTGCTCTGCTGTGTGCTTGATGTTGGCTTCAGTTGCTGGTTCTGCACAATGATGACTATCATTCCCCCTTTGTGCATGTGGGCAAGAGTTATTTTGGGTACAACCAAGTGGCCATTAGGGCTGTTCCATAGGGAGTCTGTGTGCAAAGAGCACCCTACTCAGATCCAGGGGTCCTTTTCTGAGTCCAGAGTGCAATCTTGTATAGGGGCCAGCTCATGCAGATTGGCTAAAGGTCAGTGGCACTCAGAGGGGCAAATGGTGCTTGAGTCTCGAGCCTGTGGGCCAGAAAGGGCTGCTGTCCTTGCAGCATGGTCTGCCAGATCAGTACATCATCGAAAGGGGTCACATGGCCTTTACACCATATGATGGCTATTGCAAAAGGCAATGGGATGGCATTGACATAGCAACCATTACTGATTTGAGTTCCAGAGGATGTGAGGAATGCTCTTTGTTTCCAAATTTGGCTGAAATCATGAGTAATGCCAAAAGCATAGTTAGAATCAGTATAAATATTAACACATTGGTTGCTAGCCAAGATGTATGCATGGATGAAGACAAGAACTTCAGCATGAGAGGATTAAAAAGGG
Organism: Rhineura floridana; assembly: GCF_030035675.1. Classification (NCBI taxonomy): domain Eukaryota; kingdom Metazoa; phylum Chordata; class Lepidosauria; order Squamata; family Rhineuridae; genus Rhineura; species Rhineura floridana. The sequence goes on along the minus strand of NC_084482.1, from coordinate 219,020,153 downwards.
ACAAGGAGAACGCCTCTAGCACCTCATGCTGAGAACAAACAGAATAACCAACACAGAGGTTTCTCTTGTCACCTCTTAGACAGGAGCCATTGACATAAATGATGTGGATGGGGTTTTGCAGGGGATCTGTTTTGAGGTTGAGGTGCGGGGTAACAAGTTGAGTAACCAGGGCCTCACAATCATGGGGCATGCCATCCTGGGGAGTGGGTAAAAGAGAAGCAGGGTTAAGGATACTGCGGCATGTGAGAGTAACATTTGCAGCAGAGATCAACTGTTTCTCATATCTGGTGGGGCAGGAGTTAGAGACATGTTGAGTTTTCCCTTTTATTGTTGTTATGTGCCTTCAAGTCGATTACGGCTTATGGTGACCCTGTGAATCAGTGACCTCCAAGAGCATCTGTCACAAACCACCCTGTTCAGATCTTGTAAGTTCAGGTCTGTGGCTTCCTTTATGGAATCAATCCATCTCTTGTTTGGCCTTCCTCTTTTTCTACTCCCTTCTGTTTTTCCCAGCATTATGGTCTTTTCTAGTGAATCAGGTCTTCTCATTATGTGTCCAAAGTATGATAATCTCAGTTTCATCATTTTAGCTTCTAGTGACAGTTCTGGTTTAATTTGTTCTAACACCCAATTATTATGTGGTATAGCTGCAGTCAATAGGAATCCCAACACAAAGGTTTCTGCTTTCTCCACCAGGAGAGCAACTGTGACAGCAGAACAGAGGCAGGGTGGAAAGCCAGCAGCTACCGAATCCAATGGGCTGCATTCACACTGTACATTTATTCCACTCTTATTCCACTTTAAACAGTCATGACTTCCCCCAAAGAATCCTGGGAAGTGTAGTTTGTGAAGGATGCTGAGCGTTGTTAGGAGACTCCTAATCCCCTCACAGAGCTACAATTCCCAGAGTCCCCTGGGACGAGGGATTGACTGTTAAACCGCTCAGGGAGTTGTAGCTCTCTGAGGAAAATAGGAGCCTCCTAACAACTCTTAGCCCTCTTTACAAATCACACTTCCCAGGATTCTTTGGGGGAAGCCATGAGCATTTAAAGTGGAATAAGAGTGGAATAAATATCTGATGTGAATGTGGCCCAAGGGTGTGTTATAATAGGTGATCAGGCATTGTTTTCTTCCATGGCCCTGGGTGAGGACACCCAGAACGAAACAGTCACTCTCATGGCAAAACTGGTAAATGGTTTAGAATAGTCTAGTATCTTAGTGCTGGGGCAGATGACAGAGCTTTCTTGAGGTTAGTCAGGGCTTCTTCAGCTTTTAGGGGCCACTGAAAGGGTTCAGAAACAGTGTCCTTGGTGAGGTCTTGAAGGGGCTTGACCAAGGCAGAATAGCCCAGAATCGATTGCCAGCAGTAGACAGCAGCACCTAGGACAGCCTTTCCTAACTAGTGGGCCACCAGGTGTTGTTGGACCACAACTCCCATCAGCCTCAGCCAGCATTGCCAATGGTCAGGAAAGGTGGGAATTGTGGTCCAACAACATCTGGTGGCCCACTAGTTGGGAAACACTGACTTAGGAGGCCTCTCATCTGTCCCTTGGTGGTGGGTTTAGGGATTTTAAGAAGGGCTTGAATTCTCTTCAGAGCCAATTGTCTCTGGCCAGGGGAGATATCATGACCTAAATATGTGAGCCTAGTGGTGCATAACTGGAGCTTCTTAAGCCAAAATCCAACTGTCTGGGAAGGTGAACTTAACTCTAACTGTGGGGGAACACCCACTCAACCCCTGGGCATGTTAGCAGCCATAGGCTGTGGCTCCCCAAGTAAGGATGAAGAGGAATTACCCCTCTCCTTGTTAAGCAAGCCTAGGGTGTACACCCAACCATGCACTGTGGCCCAGGATATTTTCTTTCACAAATGTTGATATTTTCTTTTATTAAAATTGATAGTTGGGACGAAAATATTTATATTAATATCAGTATTTTGGGGAAGAGGAAAAAACTCAGACAGATAAAAGCAGTGGATAGTACTGCTTACTAGCTAAACAAACTGCATTTGATGTGGTACTGGCCAATGAATCCCATCCCTCCTCCTCCTCCTCCTCCTCCTTAACAACAACAACATCCCACCATTCCTCCCACTGGGAGCCCAGGGCAGCAAAAAAACCCCTGTGACTAAAAACATTATAAAATATCACAAAAACAGACATTTAAATATATTGAAAGAAAACATATTTAAAAACATATCAAAACAAAACATCTATAAAAATATCTTTTTAAAAAATCTTAAAAAGCAATTCCAACACAGATGTAGACTGGGATAAGGTCTCTACTTAAAAGGCTTGTTGAAAGAGGAAGGTCTAAGCAGGAGTCTTTGGTGAGATACTCAGGAGACTTTGGCGAGATACTTTGTCAAAATCTTTTTGTCAGTTTCTGCTAAGTATACATGTATAGCAGAGACTGCTAACCTGGGACCATGGCACCTGGGACCATGGTGAGGGTCCTTTTTGGGGCCTCCAAGATGAACTATAATCCCTACGTAGAATGAATTGCTGTAGTTCAACCTGGATTTTTCAAGTGCATGGACAATTGTGATCAGACAATTGCAGTCTAGAAAGAGCTGTAAGTGACCAGTACAGATGAGTACAGGGTAATGAACTGTTTGCTGGATTAGGTATCCTGTGTGATCAGGGATTGATAAAGCAATATATATGAAACCCAAGGGTCTGTGGCCGTTGCAGAGATATTATGCATTTATTTTCATTGTATGTGATAAATATGAAAGGAAAAGATATTTACATTTTCAGAAGCTACATTTACATGATAGATATTTAGGTTTCATTACTGCTATGGTGGATTTCAATTATCAAAATTGAAAGAATACAATCAGATGATTCAAAAAGTTTTTGTTGTTAGATACTCCTTTGTATTCAGATCAGGCCTGCGGACAATAATGTAGCACTTGGGAATAAAGATGCAGCCCAGAAGCCCAGCACTGGAGGCCAAGGTGGAGAAGACTTGCACAGCCACCATGTATTTCCCCTTCGTGCTCAGGTAAGTGGGCACAAAGGAGACCCAAACACTGCAGAAGACCAGCATGCTGAAGGTGATCAGCTTGGCTTCATTGAAGGCCCCAGGAAGCTTCCTGGCGAGGAAAGCTACCATGAAGCAGATGGCAGCCAGGAAGCCCATGTAGCCAAGAGCACCATAAAACATGGCAGTAGACCCTTGGTTGCATTGCATGATGATTTCTCCAGATTGGGAGTGCATGTCAGAGTCTGGAAATGGGGGAGAGATCCCCAGCCAGATGATGCAGATGACAACTTGGACACTGGAACAGGAAATGACAATGGAGTTAGCCAGACTCTTCCCTAGCCATCTCCTCACCCTGTTCCCTGGCTTTGTGGCCAGGAAGGCGAGCACCACAGTGATGGTTTTTGCCAACACAGAAGAGACAGCAATGGAGAAGATGATGCTGAAAACTGTTTGTCGGAGAAGGCAGGTTGCTTTCCTTGGCTGGCCGATGAAGAGGAAGGAGGACAAAAAGGAAAGCAGGAGGGAGACGAGGAGAATGTAGGAGAGGTCCCTGTTGTTGGCTTTGACTATTGGAGTTTCTAGGAATTTAATGAAGATTCCTAAAACAAAGCCTGTAGTTAAGGACAAGAATAGGGCAAAGGAAGCCAGGAGGATCCCCAGAGATTCTTCATAGGACAGGAAGGTAATAATCTTGGGGACACACTGATCTCGATTCTTGTTTGGATGTTGATCTTCTGGACATTTGCTACAATGCCCTGCATCTGAGGAGAAGAAAAACAGAAAAGTGGCTTAAGAATCACTTATATCCATAATAATTTATTACACATGCAAAAAAGATATTGATGTAGAGGAGATCAGGAAACATGAACTTGTAACAGGGAGTGAGAGATAAAATTTTCTGTGTTTATTATTATTTAATGGTTATGCTTTGATCCTGCCTTTCCTCCAAGGAGACAGAAGTGGTGCACAAGGTTTTTCTCACTTTTCATCACCCCAAAACCACTTTGTGATATAGCTAGATGTAAGAGGGAGTGATGTCTCCACAGAGCATTTTAGATCTTTTGCCCTGTGCTAAAGAAACACCTCTTTACCTTGACCTTTGACAGTTAATGGATTCCCAATCCACTCCAGTGTCTGGAAACTAAAGAATAGTCTGCCACAAGTTGCCATGTTACAGTTGTTAGAAAGATAACTGCTTTTTCATATTTCATTTTTTTCTTAAGCGATTTCTTTTTACTGGTTTTATATTTCTTCCATGCAATGCTCATAGTAGCCCTAATGCAAAATTTAGTCTATTAGATTGTAATCATTTTCATAAAGTTGTCTATTTTGTTTCATGATTTCACTGCTTTTCCATTCTCAATTTTTCAACATTTGTCTATTATGTGACAGGGGAACGGCTGCAGCACTAGGGGACTGAAGAAGACCTGCCCTGGGAGTGACCATCTGAGTGCTTGCTGATTGCTCCTTTGGGTTGCTGTCTCTCAAAACAGCTGAAGTCCCTGATAAGTGCTGCAAGGACTGGGACTCCCTGTCTGACCCTTGCTCCAGAGAGAGGCTGCTGTTAATCTTGCAGCCTCTTGCATCAGCTGCTGGCTGGGTCAGGAGGCATAAAAGACCAGCTGCCCTTGGGTGGTGGGCTGCTGGCAGTGAGGTCACCACCGAAGGAGCAACACCAAAGGGAATTGCCCCTTGGGGATCCTCTTAGCGAGTCCCTAGGGTGAGGGCACTACCCCCTTCTGTTACATTTTTTTAAATTTTGTTTTCTGTTAAACCAATCTACAGGAGATTGGTGGTGGGAAGGGCATGTGGTGCATGTGTAGTTGTGTGCAGGGTGAGACCCTGTGCAGTGAACTGAACAGTAGGAGAAAGTCACCAGATGCCTTCACAGAGTGAGAGTCTGTAACTGGCAGAAGGCTGGCCCTCCCTGGGTGTGAGACAGGAGGGGGAGTAGATGGGCCCTGTGTGAAAAAGTTTGAATGGGAATGACTGTTCCCAATTCTCGCAGAGGCCTTCTGGGATAATTGGCTCTGGCAGGCTTTGTTGGTGGGCTCATGTTGGGTCCATATCAGGTGTTTAGGAGGAGTCTTAGTACGGAGGAATATGGGCGATGCCACCCCAATTTCAGTGATCATGGGTAGAGGGAAATATAGCCATGGGGATGTGGCTATCTGCGCCTTGTTCCTTGCTTGCACTCCTCTCATGGATGGGTTCCTCGTTGCTCATCTGCTATGCCCATTGGCCTGCGTGTGTTGTTGTTCAATGCCAGATCGGTACACAATAAGACCACTCTCATCCATGATTTGATTGGGGATGAAGGTGCCAATTTGGTATGCATTACCAAAAGTTGGGTGGGTGAGTTTGGAGGAGTTGATGTGACCCAGCGTTACCCATCTGGATACATGGTGCAACACCAGCACAGGCTGCAGAGATGGGGGGGAGGAGTTGCTGTGGTCTACAGAACATTCATCTCTGTCACCAGGAAACCATTCTGTCTTGAAGCTGGCTGTGAGGGCCTGCACCTGATGTCGGGCCAAGGAGACAGTAAACTAGGGTTGCTGCTGGTGTACCATCCACCCTGCTGCCCGGCAGCTTCTCTGACCGAGCTGGTGGAGGTCATCTCGGCTGTGGTGTTGGAGGAGCCCAGAACGATAGTACTGGGTGATTTCAATGTCCATGCTGAGGCTGCCTCTAGTGTTCCGGCTCGGGACTTCATGGCCTCCATGATGACCACGGGGCTGTCTCAACTTGTTACTGGCCCAACACATAGGGCAGGTCATGCCCTCAACTTGATTTTTGCTCCAGATGGAGGAAGGGGTGGTCTGGAGATAGCTGGGGTGGATGTCACCCCATTGTCATGGTCAGATCACTTCCTGGGGAAGTTTAGGCTTATGGCTCTGATCCTTCCCTGCAGGGGTGGTGGACAGATTAAGATGGTCCGCCCCTGGAGCTTAATGGAATCCACAGGGTTCCTGAATGCCCTGGCAGATTTCCCAGTAGATAGAGCAGGTGACCCTGTTGAAACCCTTGTCACGCTGTGGAACAGCGAGGCGAGTCAGGCTCTTGACATGGTTGCCCCTGAGTGCCCTCTCTGGCATTGTGGAGCCTGGCTTGCCCCTTGGTACACCAGTAAGCTAAGGGCAATGAAACAGGCTGGATGAAGGCTAGAGCCAACTGGTGAAAGATATGCTATGAGGTTGATCTGGCATGAGTAAAACATGATAACCGTGCCTACTGTGTGGTAGTGAGGGCAGCAAAGAAGGCCCACTTCTCTGCCTCCATCACATCCTCTAGTAACCATCCAGTGGAGCTTTTCTGTATTGTCAGGAGTCTGTTGACATCAGCTCCAGGAAACGGAGTTTTAGACCCTTCGGAGATCCACTGTGAATTGTTTGCAAGGCACTTTGAAGGTAAAGTTGCTCACCTCCATAGCAGTCTTGATGCCCCATCAACATCTACTGTAGTCCCCAATGAGGTGTCCAGTGAAACATCTTGTGATGATGTGGCCAGCAACGTGTCCTCTGGACCCTTGCCCTTCTTGGCTTATTAAAGCTTGCTGAGGGGGTCTGACAGAGTGGATTCAGGGTGTGGTCAACACATCATTGTGGGAGGGAGTGGTTCCAGCTGCCTTGAAAGAGGCGGTGATCCGACCACTCCTGAAAAAGCCTACCCTGGACCCATTGGTTTGTGACAACTACCAACCGGTTGCAAATACCCCCTTTTTAGGGAAGGTGATTGAAAGGGTTGTGGTGCAGCAATTGCAAGTACTCTTGGATGAAACAGATTAGCTTGACCCATCCCAGTCTGGTTGCAGGCCTGGTTATGGGACTGAATCGTCCTTGGTTGCCCTGATGGATGACCTTTATCAGGAGAAGGACAGGGGGAACGCGACCCTGTTATTCTTACTTGATCTCTCAGCGGCTTTTGATACAATTAACCATGGTATTCTTCTGGGCTGACTTGGTGAGATGGGTATTGGAGGCACTGTTTTACAGTGGTTCCGATCCTATCTACAAGGTGACTCTCAGAGAATAGCATTGGGTGACTGTCTTTTGGCCCCCTGGCAGTTCTGCTGTGGGGTGCCGCAGGGTACCATCTTGTCTCCCATGCTAACATCTATATAAAGCCCTTGGGAGTGGTCATCAGGAGCTTTGGGGTGAGGTGCCTTTTACCTTGTTCGGCTGATAAGACAGCTGCAGCCGTTTCTGGACCGGGATAGCCTGACCACACACTGGTAACCTGCAGACTGGATTACTGTAATGTGCTCTATGTGGGTCTGCCCTTGGGGTTGGTCCGGAAGCTGCAGCTGGTGCAAAATGTGGTGGTGAGACTGCTCACTGGGGCAGGGTATCACCAACATGTCACCCCACTGCTGAAAGAATTGCACTGGCTGCCCATTTGCTACCGGGCCAAGTTCAAGGTTCTAGTTCTGGTATACAAAGCCCTATATAGCTTGGGACCAGGATACCTGAAAGATCATCTTATCCCTTATATACCCAATCAAGATACCATCTTATCAGGAGGTCTGTTCTGCACAACATAGGAAACAGTCCTTTAGTGTGGCAACACCTACCCTGTGGAATTCCCTCCCCTTGGATATTAGGCAGGCACCATCTCTGCTATATTTTCGGCACCTATTGAAGACTTTCCTCTTTTAACAAGCCTTTTAAGTTGAGACCTATCCCAGTCTGTGTCTGTGTTGGAATTGCTTTTTAATATGTTTTTTTAAACCCTTTTCCCCTAAACAATGTTTTTAATGCTTTTTATTTTTTTTTTTTTTCAATAATTTTTATTCAGATTTTCATAAAACATACAAGACAAAATCATAAAACATTCAAAGACAAAAAACAAAATCAAAAATAGTTAAACAAAAAGAAAAAAAGAAAAAAAAAAAACAAAAATAAAAAATAAAGAGTAAAATATTGACTTCCCATTTGTCAAAGATCAAATCAGTTATAAGTCTATAATATATAACAATCCTGTCTCTTAAGTCATATTATAAAATCACTTTCCTCCAGTAGTTATCTTACTTAATCATCAAATCTCATAAACATTACTTTATTCTTTCCACAAAAAGTCAAAGAGAGGTTTCAATTCTTTAAGAAATATATCTATCATTTTTTTTTTCCAGATAAGCATATCGATTAATCCATCTCATTACTAATTATGATAATCTTATTGTCATAACCATAGTCAAAATAAACATTTCAATTAATCCATCACATCAGAATCTGTTAGGTTCAATAATTTCAGTAGCCATTATTCTATTATCTCTATTAGTTCCATTTTCCATCTTCCATCTTCAGTAGTCTTGTTAAGTCCAGTAATTTCAATATCCAATCTTCCATTATCAGTATTCCATAATAATCTTGCTGTCAAAGCCATAGTCATATAGTAAGAGTCTGATGGGGATTACCTCTATCCCACATATTTTCTTGCCATCCATTCTGAATAGGTTGCTGAAATACTGCTGTAAAATCATATCTCTGTTCTTTTTTTCAAAATACACTGGGTCATCTCTTAAAAGTTTTTCCATTGTCACATGGCTGCAGTTAATTCCATAGATTTTCTCTATATTGGGCTCCATCACATCATTCCAGTCCAGAAGATTATCCATGCCATTGATAACTTTATCTCTAGAATCTTCATTCATTTCTTCAGAGATAACATTGAGTTCCAAACAATAGATTTTATTTCTAAAGTCCATAGACTCCAAATCTTGTTCCTGTTCCACGTTGGTTCCAATCTCCGGGATCTCCTCTCTCACAGGGACCCCTATTCCAGTCTCCAGGGTCACCTCTCTCACAGGGACCCCTGTTCCAATCTCCGGGGTCTCCTCTCTCACAGGGACCCCTTCCAGGGTCACCTCTCTCACAGGGACCCTTATATCTTTAATCTCCTGCTTCATTTTACTCAATTCAATTTTCATTATCTCAATCTCATCCATTATTTTCTGAAACATAGTTATTTCCAGATTTTCAGCCACTTTCTTAATTGCCATTTTAAAAGAAAAATATAGGAAAACCACTTCTTATTTCAGCAACAATTGGGTTAATACTCCAAACTTGGTGACATCACAGTATAAACAGAGCAGACAGCCTTATCTCTCCAATAGTTAAGTAAACAAAATGCAGTTCCCAGGATCGAAACAATTAATGGCAATCGTCAAGAAACAGATTCGTCAAAATAAAATAGACCAAAAAGAGAGTAGTCTCAAAACAGTATAATATTTTTCAAAATAAAAATCTGGAATAGAAATCCCTCTTCTGTGTATATCTTTAGAATGCAAATCCAGGACAGCTTTTTGCAACAAAAACAGAGATAAGCTATTAATTAGTGCGTAGCAGAGAGAAGTTATGGCTCCCCAGTGAGATGTCAAAAACTGATCAATCTGGCAAATCTCTTTTAAACAGCAACAATTTAAGTCAAGTAAAAGAAAAATATAGAAAGAAGGGTGCTTGCCTGTTAGTGCGTTCTCTCTTAGAAGATAAGGTGAACGTTCGCTTTATCAGATAGAGCTTGCTGTTAAAAATCCGTCCCACCTTCGTCGGCTGGACCTCGTCCCATAAATTAATGAGATCTGGTCGTCCCAACAAAAATAGGCTTTGAGGTTAATCTCTTCGTTTCTCCCTACCCGGGAGAAGTTTAATCAGTCAAAAAAAAAAGAAAAAACTGACTGATATATCTGAATAAGCTTCTTTTGAGGCAGGAGCCCGTCTCAAAAGCAGGCACAGGCTAAGTCACCCTTCCCGGAAGTCTTTAATGCTTTTTATTTAAGATGTTTTTAAATCTTTTTTTAAAAAAATGCTTTTAAAATTGTTTTGTTTTAATGTATTTTAAGGCCTGTTTTTATTTATTTATTTATTTATTTATTTATTTATTTATTTATTTATTTATTATATTTCTATACCGCCCCATAGCCGTAGCTCTCTGGGTGGTGCACAACAAAAAAACATCCAATATACAAGTAAAAACATATATCAACAACTTAAAAACAATATACCAAAAGTAGTAGAACATAATTAAACATATAAACAACTACAACACAAACCTAAAAATATTAAAAACGTATTAAATCAGTTAAAAGGATCAAGATGTTAGATGTTAAGTAATTAAGATTACTAAAATATTAAGAGCGTAAGTGCAAATGTAGGTGTTAAAATAGATGTTAAAAATGTTGTTAAAATGTTGTTAAAATGCCTGGGAGAACAAAAAGGGTTTTACCTGGCGCCGAAAGGACAGCAATGTTGGCGCCAGGCGTACCTCATCAGGGAGAGAGTTCCATAGTTCGGGGGCCACCACAGAGAAAGCCCGTTTTCTTGTTCTCACCTTCCGGGCTTCTCTCTGGGTGGGCCCCCAAAGGAGGCCCTTCAATGTTGAACGCAGAGTACGGGTAGGTTCATATCGGGAGAGGCGTTCCACCAGGTATTGTGGTCCCAAGGCTTTATAAGTCAAAACCAGCACTTTGAATTGAGCCCGGAAGCATATAGGCAGCCAGTGCAAGCGAGCCAGAATCGGAGTTATATGTTCACATCTCCGAGTCCCTGTTAACAATCTGGCCGCTGCATTTTGCACGAGCTGCAGCTTCCGAACTGTCTTCAAAGGCAGCCCCACGTAGAGTGCATTGCAATAGTCCAATTTTGAGGTTACCAGTGCATGGACAACTGAAGCAAGGTTTTCCCTGTCCAGATAGGGGCGTAGTTGGGCCACCAACCGAAGTTGGTAGAAAGTATTTACGATGTTTTAAAGTGTTTTTAGCATTTTTTTTGCTGTCCCAGGGTCCTGCTGGGGGGAAGGGCGGGATATAAATCAGATAATAAATAAAATAAAATAAATGTTTACTAAATTTTTGGGCAGTGCTTGCTGAGGCCTCCCTTTGTGATCTAGACCAGCCTTTCCCAACCAGTGTGCCTCCAGATGTTGTTGGACCACAACTCCCACCTTTCCTGACCATTGGCAATGCTGGCTGAGGCTGATGGGAGTTGTGGTCCAACAACATCTGGAGGCACACTGGTTGGGAACGGCTGGTCTAGACACTGGTTCCTCAAGGTCATTTCTTTCAACCTACTTCCTGAAATTAAAGAAGATGGAGCCAAGAAATGACCCATGTTCAACAAAAATTATTTAGAATCTTCCTAGAAAGTTTCTCTGACCGAATACCTGCTCTGTTTATTTTGTCCAAAGGAATTTCCTTCTTCCTTGGAGTCACCCACCTTCCTGAGTGGAGATGGTCCCTTCCACACACGGGGCACAAGCATAGCAGCAAACCGGCTCTCCTTCTTGAATCACCTTCTTGTATCCAGGGAGGCAGCTTTCAGTACACCTGGAGCGAGGCACCATCTAATGAAAAATAGAAGAATGTGCATCAAGAGGAAAGTCTTGGGTGCATTAATGTCTATGGAGTTCATTCATAGAGACTGGAGAGGATCTCTAGTACCACTGACCCCATGCACTTTTTCAGGGAGGCACTTTTGATGCAGTAGGCATGGCAGGGAAACCTCTTTGGAGTGTTTGCCTGCTTGTATGACTATTCCTCCTCTCTCGACATAACTACGCTCAAAGCAGCAGACAGAAGATACAGAAAGAAAATATAAATCCCAGAATAAGAGTAATAATGAATAGGAGCAATATGACAGTAATTAGGTCCCAGAGTTTGATACAAAAGCTTCTACAAAACCTCTGTGCAATCAGCACACGTTATGATCTAAAGAATGCTTATTGTTATTGAAAGATAAACAAAGCTTCACACAACTTTACAAGAGCATATGAAGAAGAAACCTGGCAGAGAGACTGTCCATGGCCCAAGGTCACCCAATGAACTTCATTGTGGCTGAGTGGGGTTTTGAACTCTGGTCTCCCGTGTGCTAATTTAGGCAAGATTGACAACAAACATTTATTACATCATTATTCCACTTTCTTGACTTCTCTCAAAGATTCCTGGGAAGGGTAGCCTGTGAAAGGTGGTGAGAGTTGTTAGGAGACCCCTATTCCCCTCACAGAGCTACAGTTCCCAGAGTTTTCTTGAAAGAGGGACTGACTATTAAACCATTATGTCAATTATAGCTGTGTAAAGAGAATAGGAGTCTCCTAACAACTCTTGGCACACTTCACAAACTACACTTCCCAGGATTCTTTGGGGGAGCCATGATTCTTTAAAGTGAAACAACAACAGCAATAATAACAACTCCCCCTTCACCATTAGGTCATAGGGCAGGTTACAGAAATATAAAATTCAGTATCAAAAACAATGTTAAACAATTAAAACACATCACTTTCACAAGAATAGGGTGGGCCCTGAAAACATATTTCTCAAATGGCCAAGGCCAGTGTAAAGGGGTGCTTCTTTAGCATTCACCAAAAATTGTAAGCGAAGGTGCCAGATGCTCCTTTGTAGGGAGGGTATACCATGAGGGGCTACCACAGAGAAGGCCCTCTCCTGGGCTGTACTGTAGGCTTCTGTAAAACGTAGTATTGAGAAAGTTTCCAGAAAGATTGTAAAGGGTTAACGTGTGCAGCAGCTCAAGGACAGCTCGAAGGAGAGGCTGCAGCTGGCACAGAGCAAACCCTGAGTATAAAGCCTTGGGAAAGAAACCGCAAGGTGTGGGGGGTGTTAGTAAGTGGACTAGAACTGTATCATTGATTTACTTTGCCTAAGGGATCAGTAAAGATCCATACTTTACATGACTCGCTTGTTGTCCATCTTTATTCTCTTCGTCCGTGGGCATTCAAGTACATGGGCATATCTTGGGAATCTAGAGCTACACAACAAGGGTTATGGGCCCAGACTAGAGACCCGGATTACCCAGTTTACAAGAGTGCCAGTGAATAAGAAAGAACAGTGAGTGCGGAAATACGAAAGCTGACAGACATAAGAAATTCGAAGGATCACTGTAGTAAAGCATGCCAGGATGGCAGTTTCGCTTTCAGCTGGAATGCCTCTTGAACACCTGACAGAAACAAACTACTTGAGTTGGCGTTTGAGGATGCAAGCATTTTTGACAAAGGAGGATGTATGGCAAGTAGTGGCACACGAACCCCCATCCGTTCCACCACCAGAGCAGTGGATTCGACTGGATGAAAGAGCAAGGTCGTTTCTCATATTGGCAGTGGATGATTCCCAGTTGCTGCATATACAAGATAAGCTGACAGCAAGGCTTATATGGACTGCTCTTAACAAGGTGCATGTAAGGAAGACAGCCAGCAGTAAAATTCATTTAGCATGAAAACTCTATCAAATGAAGCTGACCGATGAAGTAAAAATGTCCACACATTTACTAGAGATAAAGAAACTGTTTGCTGAATTGCAAGAAAGGAATGTGGTTCACACACAATTGCAACAAGTGTATATCATTCTCTCTTCATTAAACACTTCCTGGGACCTGATGGTATGTTCATTGGAAGCCATGCCAGATGAAGGGCTGACTGTCCAGTATGTGTCGGGAAAGCTGATTCAGGAATGGGAAAGGTGAAAGGAAGTGGAGGAAAGAGAGAGAGAAGCCGAAACACGAGAAAGGAGAGAAAGAAGAACTGAAAGAACTGATACGAGTACGAGAATTTTCGGAATTAAGGCCTGTTATATCTGTGGTTCACATACACATCTACAAAAGGACTGTGAATCGAGATGAAAAGGACAAGGGAAGAAGGTATCACAAGTGCAGCTAGTGAGTGCCCACAAAAGCAAATCGAAAAGCTGCAACAACAGAGACATTATTGAGTGGATAGTTGACTCAGGGGCTACTCACAGTATGATTACAGATGAAACATTGTTCAAAACTATGATTCCCACGAAAGAGGATGTGGTACTTGCTGATGGTACGCACAGACAGGTACTGGGAAGGGGAACTGTAAGATTGAATGTACTTAATACTGTAATGACTGATGTATTATATGTACCAGGATTGGAAAGTAATATCTTATCTGTCACGAAATTGAATTCCATGGGTTATGAAGTAATGTTTGGTCACGGAATATGTAAGATAAGAAAAGGAGACAGTTTGTTTACAAGGAAAGCTAAAGAATTCACTGTTTTATGTAACACAGAGCCCAACAGAACGTATAATAATGATTTCAAACGAGAAGCCTCATGATAGGTGCATTCATCTGTGGCATAGAAAACTAGGCCATGCTTATTTCAGCATAATCAGAAAGACACCAGAGAATAGTGAGGATATAAAATTCAAGGAGTGCAACAAGCATATAGATTGTGAAATATGCAATCAAACTAAGGCCACAGTAGCTCCTATACTTAGAGAGGCTAAGAGTGACACAACTGGACCGTATCAAACCATACATGTTGACCTAGCTGGACCATTTCAAAGGTCACAGGGTGGAGCCAAATATTATCTCATAATAGTAGATGATTACACCAGGTTTTGTACTCTATATTTGCTGTCCTCTAAAGATGAAGCAGAAGGGAAATTGAAACAGTTTATAAAGAAAATTCAGGTGCAACATGGCACATACATCCGTCAAATCTGATCAGACCAAGGTGGGGAATTCACCAGCAAATTATTCGAGCAGTATCTGTTACAGAAAGGGATAGAACATGCTTTGACAGCCCCATTTTCTCTGTTTCAAAATGGAATAGCAGAGAGAAAAAATAGGACTCTGCAGGATGCCATGAGAGCCATGTTGAGAGACTCTGACCTACAAAACGCATTTTGAGAAGAGTGTGTGTTATACGCAAATCACATACAAAATAGGTTATTTCACAGAATAATAAACATGTCACCATATGAACGGCTTCATGGAAGAAAACCCAGACTACAACATATTGTGAGGTTTGGAGCCAAGTGTTGGGTGCATATTCCCAAGGGTAAAAGAAATGGGAAACTAGCCCAAAGAGCAGAGAAAGGATATATGCTAGGGTTCCAGAATGCATATTATCGAGTCTGGATACCAAAGCAAAGAAGGGTTGTGCTTAGTAGAAGTGTCAAAGCTCAGGAACAAGAATGGGATGAGACTGTGTATGTTGATCTAGGACACTCTTATAGTGAAAATACCGAAAATGAAATAGAGACAGGAATAAAGCAAGAGGAAGAGGAACAAACCCTTGCAAGCCCTAACGCAAGTAGCACACAAGATCACAACCTGAAATAACACTTAGGAGATCTGAAAGGGCAAATATAGGGAAACCACCAAAAAGGTTTCGTATTAATACGCTACAAGCTCAAACCAGAAAGGGAGTTGAAGGGACACCAGAAAAGGATGAGGATGAGCAGCACCTTACAGAGGGAACTGTGTATTTCACCTGTATGAAACCAAATCAAATGCATTAATTGTAAAAACGTGCGAACTGTATATGTAACTGTCTTTGTGGAAAGGTGGGAGCTGTAGGCTTCTGTAAAACGTAGTGTTGAGAAAGTTTCCAGAAAGACTGTAAAGGGTTAATGTGTGCAGCAGCTCAAGGACAGCTCGAAGGAGAGGCTGCAGCTGGCACAGAGCAAACCCTGTGTATAAAGCCTTGGGAAAGAAACCGCAAGGTGTGGGGGGTGTTAGTAAGTGGACTAGAACTGTATCATTGATTTACTTTGCCTAAGGGATCAGTAAAGATCCATACTTTACACGACTCGCTTGTTGTCCATCTTTATTCTCTTCATTCGTGGGCATTCAAGTACATGGGCATATCTTGGGAATCTAGAGCTACACAAGATGTACTCCCCTCCCAAACTTCTGAGGGTAGCGGAAGTACCAAGAAGCCCCCTTCTGCTGATCTTAACATCCAAGAGGGCCTGTAGGGAAGACGACAAATATTTGGGGCCTAAGTTGTTTAGAGCTTTAAACGCTAACATGAGCACCTTAAATTGGGTCCAGAAACTAATCGGCAATCAATGCAAATGTTACAGAATAGGGGTTATATGAGTTCTAAAAGCAACTTTAGCCAGTAATCTGGTCATTGGTTTTTGGACCAGTGGAAGTTTCTAAGTCATCTTCAAGGACAGCCCAAAGTAGGGAGCATTGCAATAATCCAATATGGAAGTTACCAGAGCATAGAGTACTGTTGCCAAGTCATGTCTGTCCAAAAGGGGCATAATTGATGAACCAGGCATAGCTAGAAACAGGAATTCCTAGCCACTGAGGCCACTTGGGCTTCAAGTGACAATGTCTCCGCACTTCAAGAAGAATGTAGACAAACTGGAACAGGTTCAGAGAAGTGCAACAAGGATGATCAGGGGACTGGAAACAAAGTCGTATGGGGAGAGACTGAAAGAACTGGGCATGTTTAGCCTGGAGAAGAGAAGACTGAGGGGAGATATTATAGCACTCCTCAAGTACATGAAAGGTTGTCACATTGAGGAGGGCCGGGATCTCTTCTCAATCGCCCCAGAGTGCAGGATACGGAACAATGGGCTCAAGTTGCAGGAAGCCAGATTTCGACTGGACATCAGGAAAAACTTCCTAACTGTTAGAGCCATACGACAATGGAACCAATGACCTAGAGAGGTAGTGGGCTCTTCAGCACTGGAGGCGTTCAAGAGGCAGCTGGACAGCCATCTATTAGGAATGCTTTGATTTGGATTCCTGCATTGAGCAGGGGGTTGGACTTGATGGCCTTTTAGGCCCCTTCCAACTCTACCATTCTATGATTCTATGTTAGGTCCAACAGTGCACCCCCACAATTTGCAAATCTGGTCCTTTTTGGGGGAGTTCATCCAGAACAGGACATCATCCCTTCTCCTGGAATCGAAAACATGGAACACATAACACTGCAGTCTTTTCCAGATTCAGCTTGAGCTGGATGTGTAATGTGAATGTTGCCCTAGTCCAACATTCTAACCACTACACCACTTGGTTTTGTATAATGATAGGTACTACAGTGGGTGCTTTCACACATGGGGCTAATAGCGCTAGTTTTCCGGATAAAAAAGGTAGCACTTCGTTCCATATTTCACAAATCCCTTTCACACTGCAGTACCTGTTATACCAACAGTTTGCACAACAGTCTTTCACGCAGAGCACAGTTCTTCTCCCCCCCCCCAATTCGGCCTCACGTGACACCAGATGAGCTGGTTTGAGGGCTGTTCTTTTGGTGCATGGGGGGGTTGAAAGAGGTGCGATTGCAAATGCGATCAGCTGAGAGGTGCGGCAGCGCAGCAGCAGCAGAGGCTCTGCAGCACAGGCTCCTGTCTCAGGAGCAGCTGGGATTGGCTGGGAGGCACGGCGAGGGCTGTTGGTAAGGGCGGGAATGCACTGCATGCTGGGAGGGCTGTTGGTAAGGGCGGGAATGCACTGCATGCTGGGAGGGCTGTCACATGAGTGGCGGCAGCTAGCACAAAACTCCCGCGATCTTCCGTGTCCCCGGCCTTGCTATCGGAATTTTTTGAGGTATCATTTATTGCAGAATTTAGAGCTAAACTTCCACTACATTCCACCAGAATTCCGGAGCTACCCGTTATGTCGTGTGGAAGCTCACATTTTGTGCGCAAATTAATAGGAAATAAATCGTCAGAATAACGGAATAAAGTGCAGCGTGAAAGCACCCGGTGTGTAATGCTGCACTATATTGCATTACTGAAATGAACATTTGTGAAATAAGGATTGAAGGATGGATAGTTGTCTTGCCTTTTTGGCCCATATTAGTGGTGGGATAGAATATCAGAGAACTGTGGGCCGAGAGATTACATTTTGGGTAAATTAAAATAATGGGTGGCCACTGCAAAAGGAAACCCAACCTAGCTCCTGTTGAAAAGTAGCACCACTTCCCACTCAGCTCTCCTGGCAAGGAGGGTAGTCAAGTCAGTATAACTGGGTGGGCCTGGCATGGGGCCCTTCTTAGCTTCTGGGGTCAGTGACCAACCACTCTTTCTGAGCCTCCTGTAAACCCCACATTTTCCTGGTTCCCAAAATGTGTGGGGAACCTCCATGGATATAAGAGGCTCCCTGCTAGTTCCCACACTGGCACTATATTCAGTGGGACTTGCTCCCTGGTAAGTGTGTGAAGGATTGGAATTAAAGTTCCATGTGGATTATTCAGCAAATTATTACATCTTAAAAGTTGTCACGTGGAATAAAATGTCCTCTACCTTGTTAAAATGCTTGGGCCATACAATAGCTTCCGGGTTAATTGTGAACTTTATGTCAGTTGATGCCTCTCTATCAATACTTCCAATTTTCACTCTAACACGAGACTTATTAGGAAACATCACCCAGTTCTCAATATTGTAGTTGACAGGCAGCTCCCCATTCTTATCTAAATACAGACCGCCTATGGAAGTATTCAAAGATTGGATTTCTCTTAAGAAATTGTGAAGCTGGAATGACAGGGAAAACACCAGCATTAAGAAGCTATGAAACTATAATGGATATAGGGTTGCCAGGTCGGAGCCATCCAAAAACCTGAGAAAATGGGGGTGGGCCCTAGTGACATCATGGGGCGGGCCCTGGTGACGTCACGGGGCGGGCCCTGGTGACGTCACGGGGTGGGCCCTGGTGACATCACAGGGCAGGCCCTGGTGATGTCACGGGGCAGGCCCTGGTGACATCATTAAACATGATACATTGTATCAACCGCAGTTGCTTGGAGCATACCATTCAAAAAAAAATTATCTGATCGGAGATTAAAATAGAAATCTTACCTAAAATAGGGTGTTTCTAGGTCCATCTGAAGTGACAAGGTCATTCTTTCTCACAAGCTTAGGGTGATGCAAAATGGAAATGGACTGCCTTCAAGTTGATCCCAGATAGTGTCTTCATGGTAAGCAGTATTCAGACAGAGGTGGTTTACTATTGCCTTCCTCTGAGTCTGAGAGGCAGTGACTGGCCCAAGGTCACCCAGGGAGCTTCATGGCTGTGTGGGGATTCAAACCCTGGTCTGCCAGGTCACAGTTCAACACCTTTAGGGAACATTTAATCTAGCTTCCTTGCTTCTGGCAAGAAGGGTTTACGTGCCCTCAGGCCAGGCCATTATTGGAAGAAAGGAGCTTAGTGTTGCAGAGATGTTAGATGGGAGCACAGATGGATGCCCCTGAAGGCAGCAACTGTAAACATGCTTATTAAGGAACTAAGCCCCATAGAACTCAATAGGACTTACTTCTGAGTAGATATGGTTGCAGCCATGTTAAACAAATTAAACCAGAACTATCACTAGAAGCTACAATGATGAAACTGAGGTTATCATACTTTGGGCACATCATGAGAAGACGTGATTCACTAGAAAAGACAACAATGCTGGGAAAAACAGAAGGGAGTAGAAAAAGAGGAAGACCAAACAAGAGACGGATTGATTCCGTAAAGGAAGCCACAGACCTGAACTTACAAGATGTGAACAGGGTGGTTCATGACAGATGCTCTTGGAGGTTGCTGATTCATAGGGTCGCCAAAAGTCGTAATCGACTTGAAGGCACATAACAACGCCTTCTTGCCTGCACTATCTAAAAGTAATGTTTGTAGGGATGAGAGAGCTGTTTTATGGCACCAACTATCCCAAATAAAAGGCACAATTCAAACCATGTCTGCTGCTACATACATGCTTTAATCTGCTAGCCCATAAGAGACTCCCATGAAAGCACTATAGTCCAGGAGGCCTCCACCTTAGAAAGTGCCCCCACTACATTCCAGATCAGTTCCAGCCTTGGGAGGGGACAACTATATTAATAGGTTGCTCATTGCTATTGTTGAGTGGCAGATGCCTACACAAAAGGCATCAATGTGCCAATTTTACAGTAGCATTAAGTTACTACAAACAAATAATGCAGCAGAGTTACAACACCAGGACTGCACACTGCTGCACCCATGTTACTGCTCCCCATATTGGTGTCTCCAATAATCCCTTTAGCTGTTTAGCAGGCAGGTGGGTGTTCTCACTTGTAATCTGCATTTCAGAAGATCATTAGATCCAGAAGTGTAAGCTCCGAATCTTGCATTAAGATCCACAGACTACAAAAAAAATTCATTCATTCTACACCACGATTCAATCCACAGCCTAATCAATTTGGACAGATACTGAGATGGAAGGGGTATTTAAAAGCCTAAGTCTGTGGGAAAATTCTGCTAACGTCTGTATGCTGTAGTCCTTTAATCCAAATACTCTCTTAGTGTCATGGATATTAACTGAACTTGCTAAGCAAGTTACAGCATGAAGTCTTTTCCCCTGCAAGAATGAGATTTTGTAGGAGGGGAGAAAAAATGACAGGAATTAAGAGATTTCGAGGGGCATGAAAAAAACTGTCATCTCCTACTGTGGCCAGGCTTATCTGTGCACTGATGAACACTCTTCTAGTTGACAGGGCCTTAAATGTAAAAGCTTCTCAAAGCAGCTGTGGCCTAATGAGCAGTTTTAGCAAACAGCAAGGAACCTGCTGGTTAAAATATTACGAAGAATTTTAATATGGGAAAGGCTTACAGGGAGCCATTATCTAATATCTACATTTCTTCAATTTGGTTAAGCTACTTGACTCTACCTTTCCATTTTGATTTTTGCTTTGTGTAACCCAGCGAGGTTTAAAAGCTTGCTGTTACCAAATGGAATTTCTGCCTGCCAAGGTTGAACAAATTTTAAGAATGGAGATGAGTGCATTACAAAAACAAAGTAAAATACAAGAACCAGTCATCATCATATTAAAAAAATACAACATTATACATTAAAAGGCCTGGGAAAATAAGAAAATGTAATATTGGCTACCAAGCAAACTTATCTGGAGAGGAAGATCTATAAAGAGGGTGTCACAACTAAGAAGGCACCCTCTCTGGTCACCACTTGCTTCACCTTGTCATTTCGTAGTAATATTGTGAATTTACAGTGTAGCTTTTTAAAACTTAGAATTCTGAACCCAGGAATAGATGTTGCAGTAGGTCAGTTTGAACAGTCATTTGAGACTTCATAAACCCATGTTTTATGAACCTGGGAATAAGCATCCATTTAAAAAAAAATGTTAATCTTTATTAAGTTAAAATCAGTACAATGTCCAATTCGTTTTTACCTTCATTTATCATAGCAGGGGAACTGGCTCTGAGGCTGCCATGCCGCATGGGCACTGTCTCGTCAGCGGTTGCTAGCCTCAGCCGGTTCCCCTGCTCTGGAAAGGAGCAGCGTGGTGCCGATGGGCAGGAGCGGCCACGATGGGGCTGAGGAGTCTGTGCTTGTGGTCGTTCTGAATCCGGTTGCGGGAAGAAGGCCACTGGTGGAAGGAGCCGGTTTGAGGCCGGGTCATTTGTAGGCCGTCGCGCAGAGGGAGAAAGAGGGGGGGAGAGAGATTTGTCTTGAGTCTGCTATACTTAGTGAAGCTTGAGTCTCCTGTATTTAGTGAGCAGCCTGCCAGCCTCAGCCGATTCCCCTGCTCCGGAAAGGAGCAGCGTGGCGCCAATGGGCGGGAGCGGCCGCGATGGGGCTGAGGAGTCTGTGTGTGCGGTCGTTCCGAATCCAGTTGCAGGAAGAAGGCCGCTGGTGGAAGGAGCCGGTGGTTTGAGGCCGGGTCGTTTGTAGGCTGTCGCTCAGAGGGAGAGAGAGAGAGAGAGGGATAGAGAGATTTGTCTTGAGTCTGTTATATTTAGTGAAGCTTGAGTCTGCTGTATTTAGTGAGCGGCCTGCCAGCCTCAGCCAGTTCCCCTGCTCCGGAAAGGACGGCCGGCCGCTTCACTAAATACAGCAGACTCAAGCTTTACTAAATACAGCAGACTCAAGACAAATCTCTCTCTCTCTCCCCCCCTCTCTCTCCCTCTGCACGACGGCCTACAAATGACCCGGCCTTAAACCGGCTCCTTCCACCAGTGCCGCGGCCTTCTTCCCCCAACCGGATTTGGAACGACCGCACGCACAGACTCCTCAGCCCCATCGCACCTGCTCCCGCCCATCGGCACCACGCTGCTCCTTTCCGGAGTAGGGGAACCAGCTGAGGCTGGCAGGCCGCTCACTAAATACAGCAGACTCAAGCTTCACTAAATATAGCAGACTCAAGACAAATCTCTCTCCCTCCCCTCTCTCTCCCTCTGCGCGACAGCCTACAAACGACCCGGCCTCAAACCGGCTCCTTCCACCAGTGGCCTTCTTCCCCCAACCAGATTCGGAACGACCGCACGCACAGACTCCTCAGCCCCATCGTGGCCGCTCCTGCCCATCGGCGCCACGCGGCTACGGCCTCCACTCACCACCCTCACTTCTGTGGCTGGCAGGAGCGTCCAGGCTCTGCTGCACAGGGGGGCCGCGGCAGTAACTCAACTCCTCCTCCTCTCTCTCTGCAGTCCCTCCCTCAATTACAAAGGGTGGGGCGGGAAGGCGGCCAGCCACAGCCTTCATGCATGCGTGTGTCAATCACGCATGCGTGGCTGAGCGGCACGCTCAAAAGCCGGAGATTAGCCTCTTTAAAGGAACTATGGCCGGAGGCCGGAGACGGTCCCCTTTTGCCGGAGACTCCGGCAGAAAACCAGAGACCTGGCAACCCTAGCTGGATACCTTAACCTTGTTCACTTTGAGCTGTTATTAATTGGGGAAGTTGCACATCTCATCTGGACTCATAAACCCCATTCAGACATTCAATTTTAGTTATTACAACTTTTATAGACCACCCTTCATATAAAACAACAAGGCTGTTTACAGAATAAGACCAATACAAAAGACAACACAATTCTTTTAAAAACCCACAAATGGAAAATGGAAATGGACTGCCTTCAAGTCGATCCCGACTTGTGGTGACCCTATGAATAGGGTTTTCATGCTAAGCGGTATTCAGAGGAGGTTTCCCATTGCCTCCCTCTGAGGCTTGTCCTCCCCAGCTGGCTAGGGCCTGCTCAGCTTGCCACAGCTGCACAAGCACCCCTTCCTTGTCTGTAACTGCCAGCTGGGGGGCACCTGGGCTTCTTGGGACTATGCACCTTGCCCATGGCTGCCCAGGTGGCTGGGCACGTAACCCCTGAGCCACTCACTGTGGGGGTAATCTTTAGCTGCCCTTTACATCCAGGAGACATGAGCGGAGATTTGAACTCACAGACTCTTCAAGTCGATTCTGACTTATGGTGACCCTATGACTAGGGATTTTATGAGGCTGAGAGGCAGTGATTGGCCCAAGGTCACCCAGCGAGCTTCATGGCTATGTGGGGATTCAAACCCTGGTCTTCCAGGTCATAGTCCAACACCTTAACTATAAAAAATTCTATACAACTATAAAATGTCTCTATTAGAGTTGCTAAAAACCAGTGCTCAGAGATGCCCGTGTCAATAGGTATGTTATAATCAGCTGGCAGAATACTGAAGGTGTCTCCTATATCTCCAGGGAAGGTTATTCCACAGGATGGGGGAGTTTTCACATGGAGAGGCTTCAATGTGATCTAGAACAGTGATCACTCAGACTTCTAGATTTCGTGGAGTCCCACACATGCAAGATCCCTCTTCTCTTCAGACCCTCATCTTTCAGTCCCACTTACACAACACCACAGGAGAGGACAGAGTTTTAGATAAAATTTGTCTGTGCCAATTTGGGAATTAAGTGAGAAACAGAAACAGGAGTGGAAATTGCCACCTTTTGCATGATCATTGGAAATCAGGAACTGAAATGATAGAAGTGTAATTGCTGGGGGCTTTTTGTCATGTAAATAATTGTGTTATTTTCTGCATTCAGCTATGAAATAATTGCCTCCCTACAACCATAGTGCTAATTTATTAGCATAGATGCACGTTTTGAAACATTTATCATAATTTAAATAAAAATATCTGTGATTTCCTGAAACAATTGAAGACTTTTTTCATTTAATAAGCTTTTCCAGCAAGATGAAAAGTTCTCTGACTTTCATATTCTTTTTGGTATTTCAGGGTTTGGTTTTGTAATCTCAGCAGCTGTTTTGTATTGGTTTTTTTAAAAATTGTTTTAGCGTTTTTATCTTGTTGTTTTAGTATATTTTAAACTGTGCTGTGGTCTTTTATGAAAGACCAGTATGTAAATGTTTAAATGTAAATAAACAAACAAATTAACAGGGCTGGCTCC
Organism: Rhineura floridana; assembly: GCF_030035675.1. Taxonomy (NCBI): domain Eukaryota; kingdom Metazoa; phylum Chordata; class Lepidosauria; order Squamata; family Rhineuridae; genus Rhineura; species Rhineura floridana. Next base: position 218,996,254 of record NC_084482.1, on the reverse strand, counting down.
AGGAATGCCGGGGCTCTTGGGAATCAGCCTGCATGCAGCATGCACATTGCTGCCATCAACCAAGATGGCGGCAGAGGCTTCAGTCCCTTATGGAAACCTCGACTGCCATCTTGATGGATGGCAACCCTGCATGTGCAGTGCGTGCAGCCACAAAGAACAGCAGAGAAAAGTAGGTGAAGCAGGGGGGATGGTGGCGGGCGGCAGCGGCAGGTGGTTGGAAGCTCTTGTCTTGCTATCCACAGTCCGGCTCATGCCACGGATCGTGGAAGGGGAGCAGAGGGCCCCTCAGGGCCCCCCCAGGGGCTGCTGTAGCTGCAGGGCCCTTGGGCCAGTGCCCAACCAGGCCGCCGTTTGGAACCGGCCCTGCAAATAAATAACAAGGACATCTCATGATAGTGGGGAAGCCTGTCTCCAGGAGGTCTTTGTGCCTGCTAATTCTGTGTTCCAGGCACTCAGTCTTGATGGGGAACTTCAAGTCTCAGCAGAGATGGGGAGGATGAGGAGAGTCCATCTTCAGCTAAGATGGCTCTAAAGGCACCAGAGAAGAATCGCTAGATATGGTGGAGTCTTCTAACCTAAACATAGAGTTCAGAAAATTTGACCTACATCAGGAGCCTCACAAATTGGATTTGCCTCAGAAATGGGCAAAACAAATTGCATCACTGCTTTACTTAGGTTTGGATGCAGGAAAATGATTATCTGAAAGTTGGGACAATGGATTGCAATGTGCAAAAGGGGAAAGGAAATACCTGCCATGGCTGTAGCCTTTGATGTTCCAGACTGGCTCTTCCACCCACAGTCAACATCCACCTTGATCTGGCTGAATATGCAGCATTTAAAGTGTGTGCCACAGCATGAACATTGAAGTAAATGGTGTAGCTGTCTTGAGACAGGGCTCTCTCAAGCTCCTCTTTGGGCAAAGTCTCCAGTTTTTCTTTCTCTGTGCATCTTGTCCGACCTTTCACAGACAGCATGTGCTTTGAATATAAACATTGAAATGCCTTCTTCCAAAACTGATAAAGATGGTAGGAACTTGGCTCATAGTTGCCATGACTGGTCCTTTTTTTGGTATTCATTACAAAGGACAAAGAGCCATGGATGTACTGGTAGTATTCAGGAAGAGTGGACAAGCTCAAGTTGATGTCCTGAAAACCTGTTGCAATCCAGACTCTTCTTCCAACTTCTTTCTCAAGTGTTTTTTCTAGTGCCATAATTGGATTCCATCTCATGTAAGTGTTGTCATAGTAAACAAATACACTGACTTGTGTCCATAATGCGAATGATACCTTTGGCTTGAGTGTTTGATATGGATTATTTTCTGCTAGCCTTTTTATTAAGGCAACACAAATTCCATTGTTGATCATCAGAGGTGTTAGGACACTCAGGAATCTTTCTCCATTCTCATTATCTGGAGCAAAGATACCAATCCATGTCCATCCAAAATGCAGGAGCAATTTGACAATCCCCCAGTACTGAGTTTCTTCTTTGGGGACAATCCGGTAAACAAAAGGGAACTGAGCTTTATCATCAAGAACTTGAGCGTTGAATCCATAACTGACCTAGTGAGTAAAGGAAAAGATTAGTGTCTTCTTTTGTTTCCAGGACAAGGGACAGAAATTTATTAAGCTGAAATGATTAATATCTTTTTTTTTTAAGTGCAATCTTGGGCTGATGAAAGTTTTAATCTGAGACACTTGGAGAGTGCCAGTTTGATGGAGGCTGGGTTTTGCAGAAAGAGCCTTGAATATATAGCTCAGGATTTTCTCACTTTATGATGTTCCTTCTTGACTCCCTTGGAGAGAAAGTAGCATTTTATGCAGCTGAACTTGTCCTTTGTACCTCCATGCCTCCCCCATTCTTTTATACCTGTGGGGTTTTGTAGATGCCTGACATGGCTGAAATCTCTTTTGAGATGACAGAATTGGCCCCTTCAAGAACAGCCAGCAGGTTATTCCATTTTCCACAGTTATAGTTTGGAATATTGTTTTCCCCACCTGCAAGCAGTTCTAGCATGGCATCGGAAGTCATTCTTGCATCATAATGGTTCTCATAGAGGTTGTAGCCCAGGGTGATATTGGGTAAGAACCTAGGATCCTGGTTGATCTCCTGGATGGTGAACAAGAAGGACAAGATGTGCCAGTAGTACCTAGGTGTCAAACTGCAAAAAAATCAATCGATTAAAAAGTGTTAAACTGCTATGCACCATTTAATGAAAACAAACAATATTTGACCTCAAATAATTCTTTGTATGTTTGTACTGGGGGGTGAGAAGAGGTATATTCTTGTTGGTCCAAATCCATTTGCCACTTAAGAATAAAACTGGGAAGATGCATGCTCAATTGCAGAAGAGGAGAAGCACATAGCCTTCCAAAGAAGATAACTGAATAAAAACAAGCATTCTATGTATGTTCATGGTGAAATCTGGTGAAATTGCTTCAAATGCTGCAATTGCTTCAGAGGTCCCGGCTACTTCAAAGGGCCTGCATAAATGTCCCTTTGCTGAAATGGAGAGCTAATTCTCTATTCTAGAAGGTGAATAAGGCTACAACCCCAGCCCGCCCTACTAACCTGGGAGGAAGCCTTATTGCATCAGCATAACATATTTTTCAGTAGATATGGTGAGGATAGTGCTCACCATGACATTGCAAGACAGTGAAAGTCACTTTCAGCCTGACCAGTTATGGGCAGTCCAACCCTTCAGTGAAACAAACTGTAAGAGGCTACAAGGACCCTTTCCTTGAGTCTCCCTTGTACAAGTAAATCAGCTGAGTATAAGGATGGACAAATCAATCAGATTCAGTTTTCTCAATTTCTCATGTTTCCATTCTCAAATTCAGTTCTCCACATTTCTTCTAATTAACACATTTTTGTAGGCAGTTTGGACTAACATACACATTTCTGCAAGCAATTTCTCATCGCATAATGCATTTCTGTATGTTATTTTCACCCCGTCTTCATTTTTATGCACACTTTCCCCGAACATATGCATTTTTGGAAACATTTGTTGGTTGGTGCACTGCATCACAAAATCTGAACGAGAGCAAATTTGGAAGGAAGGCTGTGTTTTGGTTCACATGTCGTTTCAGAAATTGCAGATTTGGCTTGAAATGCAAACTGAATTAAATTTCTTGCCCACCCCTAGCTTAGAGGCATAGCAGTGACAGGGAAGTCTTAGGAATGTGGGTTGATGATGCTCAGAATGATGGACTGATGTTGGAAAAAATGTTTCCTCAAACTATAATTGCATCCAGGTGTAAAAGAGATACACACAGGCCCTCTCCAGCAACACCTAGCCCCTGTGTATTATCATGCAACTGCTGTGTTCTGGGGAATTTGGGGGGCAGCCTGGATACAATTGTAGAGCTAGATAGACTAAGACAGGGGAGTGGTACCACCCTTCTAAAACTTCTCTCCTGGAACATTGCTGGATGGTGACCTCCAGTTGGGATCCCCACGAGAGATTATCACTAAAGTTTATGGCTAGGTATTTAAAGGTCTGCACTTGATCTAAAACTAAATGCAGGGACTCAAACTTCCTTGCTTATTTGAATAGATTTGATATAATTCTGTTCCAAGAGACATGGGGCTCATCCAGACGACTGTAAAATGTGTGACATGGTTGCTTTGTGTTTTCATTGTTTTTTGGTCATCCATATGATGCTGTACGCTTTTGCGCATTTTGGCGTGGTTAAATCCGCTCCTGCAATACCACAGATCATGTGATTTCCTTTTTTAAACCGGGAATCATCCACTGTACCTTCAGGCGCTTGGATGCAATACCACAGACTTTACAGCTGTGGGCGTTTGATGGGCGGTTCCCCATATCCCTTCTCTCATTCTCAGCCAATCATGTATTTCCACTGTTGCGCATGTACGCGAATGTCCGGGGAAAGCCCAGGAAGGAACCTATCAGAGCAATGGTGTGGTGTTGGGCCCCCCCCCGCAACTTCTACTGTGCAGATGCAAAAAAGCACATTTGCGCAGAAGCAGCAAGAGTGGTTAATTTTTAGCCAGCCTGCAAACTGTGTCCAGCTGGTTTCCGATATGCACAACAGCCGAGGATTGGTAGGCGGGGAGGGGGAGTGGCAGTTATCTACCGGGAATCTTTGTGTTTTGCCAGACCCCCTCTCCATGAGACCAAGTTTGTGGATTGCATGTACTGGAGGTTGGGCCCAAAGGGCAGTTTAGGGATTCTGCTTGTGTACCGCCCACCCCGCTGCACAGCAGACTCCCTGACTGAGGTGCTCGAGGTGGTCTCGGGCGTGTGGTTGCTCTCCCCCAATCTTGTGGTGATGGGGGATTTCAACATACACGCCGAGGCTGTCCTCACAGGAGCCCCTCGGGATTTCATGGAAACCATGACTTCTTGGGATCTGCACCTTAGTAATATAGGGCCTACCCATGTAGCCGGTCATGCTCTCGACCTTGTCTTTGTCTTGGGAGGGAAGGACAGTGCTCTGAAAATGGGGGTGAATTCTTCTAACCCCGTGTCATGGTCAGATCACTATCTGGTGAATATAGATCTCTCGATGCCACACGCCCTCCGCAGGGGACAAGGACCTATTAGAATAGTCCGCCCCAGCCGTCTGATGGAGCCTAAAGGATTCCTGAATGCGCTGGGGGATATGGAGCTGACTGAAGGTTGCCCGGTCGAATCCCTGGTGATGGAGTGGAATAAGGAGATTGCCAGGGCGGTGGACCAGGTGGCTCCGAAACGTCCTCTCCCCCTGAACAGAACTCAGACAGCACCTTGGTATACACCACGGTTGCGGGGTCTGAGACAGGAGGTGAGACAACTTGAGCACCGGTGGCGGAAATCTTGCATTGAAGGCGATTGGACACGGGTTAGAGCAGCAATAGCTGCCTACCAGGTGGCAACAAAGGCAGCAAAGAGAAATTTCTTTGCTGCCTCTATTGTGTCAGCAGAGTGTTGTCCCAGGAGATTGTTCCAAGTGGTCCGAAGCCTGGTTGGTCCAGTTGCTCAGAAACCCATGGAACATTCTAAAATCTCCTGTGATACTTTTGCTAAACACTTTGCCAATAAAATCGAACGTCTGAAGAGCACGCTTCTGCTCGCCATGGAGACAGGAAGTGGGCCAGAGTCGGCCAGTTGCATTCCGGTCTGTTGGGATCGGTTTCAGCCTCTTCTGCTCCCATGAGTGATACATGCCCTGGTCGCCTCTCGATTAGACTATTGTAATGCGCTCTACGTGGGGTTACCCTTGAAGATGGTCCGGAAATTGCAACTGGTACAGAATGCGGCAGCTCGCTTGATAAAGCAGAGCTATCACCGGGACCATGTCACCCCAGTGTTGATGGAATTACACTGGCTGCCAGTTGTGTACCGGGCCCAATTCAAGGTGTTGGTACTTACCTTTAAAACCCTATACGGTCTCAGCCCAGTCTATCTGAAGGAGCGCTTCCAGTATCACCAAATATGCCGCCAAACAAGATCTGCTTCACAAGACCTTCTCTCGGTCCCACCGATGAAAACAGCTAGGTTGGTGCGGACCAGAGAGAGGGCTTTTTCGATCGTGGCCCCCACCCTCTGGAATTTACTTCCATTTGACCTCCGACATGCCTCCTCCCTGATGGTTTTTCGCCGAGCCTTAAAGACCTGGCTATTCAGGCAGGCCTATGGGATTTCTGGGGTGGGTTAGGTTTTTATATTGTATTATTGAAGGGATGGTCTTAGATAATGTGATCTTAATACTGTGATTGTTGATTTTATATGTTTTTATTATGGCTTGTATTTTACATTGTTGTACATCGCCCAGAGTGTCCGTTAACTCGGACAAATGGGCAACTAACAAATAAAATTTATTATTATTATTATTATTATTATTATTATTATTATTATTATTATTATTATTATTATCTCTGAGGAAGTACTGTGAAGCCAACCACCTGTCTGGTTGATCCTTGCCCTTCATGGCTCATCATGAGCTGTAAAGAGAGACTGGGCGAAGGGATCAAGGCGGTGGTGAATGCATCCTTGCAAGAGGGTGCAATGCCATCAGCCCTCAAGGAAGCGGTAATAAAGCCCATCCTAAAAAAACCGTCCTTGGATCCCCAAGAGTTAAACAACTTTCGCCCAGTCTCTAATTTACCATTCTTGGGCAAGGTGATTGAGAGGGTGGTGGCTGTGCAATTACAGACACACTTGGAGGAAACGGATTATTTAGATCCATACCAATCGGGTTTTAGGACTGGTCATGGAACGGAAACAGCCTTGGTCGCTCTGGTAGATGATATGTGGAGGGCATTGGATAGGGGTGAATACACCTTCCTTGTCCTCCTGGACCTCTCAGCGGCCTTCGATACCGTTGACCACAGTATCCTTTTAAATCGCCTAGGGGGATTAGGAATAGGAGGCACTGTTCTGCAGTGGTTCCATTCCTACCTCTCGGGTAGGCAGCAACGGGTGGCATTGGGAGATGAGGTTTCAGACCCTTGGCCTCTTCATTGTGGAGTGCCACAGGGTTCTATCCTCTCTCCCATGCTATTCAATATCTATGTGAAACCGCTGGGAGCAATCATCAGGAGTTTTGGGTTGCAGTGCCATCAGTACGCAGATGACACTCAGCTCTATCTCTCCTTTAAGTCCTCACCGGAGTTGGCTGTGAATACCATGTCCAAGTGCCTAGAATCCGTAAGTGGATGGATGGGAGAGAATAGGCTGAAGCTGAACCCCGACAAGACTGAGGTATTACTTGTGGGAGATAAAAGGAAGTTAGGAATTACTGACCTGATGCTTGATGGGGTAAGTTTACCCCTGAAAGACCAGGTCTGCAGTCTTGGGGTCATACTAGACTCCCAGCTGTCCATGGAGGCTCAGATTACAGCAGTGAGCCGGGCAGCTTGGTATCAATTACATCTGATACGGAGACTGCATCCCTATCTTCCTGTTCACCTGCTCCCTCAGGTGATACATGCCCTGATCTCCTCTCGCTTAGACTACTGCAATGCACTTTATGTGGGGTTACCCTTGAAAACGGTCCGGAAAGTACAGCTGGTACAGAATGCGGCGGCGCGCTTGCTTACGCATAGCTGTCGCTGGGATCATATCACCCCAGTGTTATTAGATCTTCACTGGTTACCAGTTGTCTACAGGGCCCAATTCAAGGTGTTGGTGTTGACCTTTAAAACCCTATACGGTTTTGGCCCAGTATATCTGAAGGAACGCCTCCAGAATCACCGATTGTGCCGCCTGACGAGATCAGCCTCGCAAGACCTTCTCTCGGTCCCACCGGTGAGAACAGCGAAGCTGGTGCGGACCAGAGAGAGGGCATTCTCTGTTGTGGCCCCCACCCTCTGGACTCCCTCCCTTTTGATCTCAGACATGCTCCCTCCTTGTCCAGCTATCGCCGAGCCTTGAAGACCTGGCTGTTCAGGCAGGCCTACAAGATTGGGACAGATTAATTTTTTGTTATAATTGAATTAACGAATGGTTTTTTAGTTTAAAACTGATTATGTTGATGTATATGTATTGTTTTTATTCTTGTTGTTCGTCGCCTAGAGTGTCCCTAACCCGGACAGATAGGCAGCTGAAAAATAAAATTTATTATTATTAACTGGGCAGCCACTCAGGGTGAGACCTGCAATTGTGGTTGTTTGGAAAGTTTTTCAAGGGAGAAAATATTTATCTTTGCCTAACCTCCACCTCCCACCCCTCACCCCCCGCATCAAATGCCCTTCTTGAATGTATTGGTCTTTGCTTCCAGGCATCCAGAGTTGAGGGAGAAGGGGGGAGAAGAGAAATAGAGGCTTTCCTCTTGGATTACAGACACTCATGCACCCTTAGTCAATTTCGCTTTCCTGCCTGCAAGGCTACTCTCTTGGAGTCTTGTCAATTTCAACCACAGCCTGCAGCATCTCTGCAGCCCAGCTGAGCTGAAAAGCATACAGTGGCTTTTGTGAAATATCGCAAATACAAGCAAAAAACCCACAGGAATTATTGGCATATAAGTGGTTTGCTAGAGCGTCTCAGCCACCCGCAACCATAGAGACTGGTGGTCTACCTTCCTAGACGTGACACATCATTACTTGCTGTTCTGGAGAAATAAGCGGAATTGCAATCATGTGTATCTCCAGAAACGTTAAAGGTAGAAAAGCATACAGCCGGTTTTGCGAAATATTGCAAATACAAACAAACAAAAATACAGGAATTTTAGGAATATAAGTGGTTTGCAAGTTTCCTTTATCAGAGGGAACACCACAAAGCCTGTGCTGGTGGCTTCAGCGCAGATTGACACAGCAGCACGTGGGGCTGTTTGCCCGCATTCCCTGCCCGAGCCAAGAGTGACCACCCATGGGGGGGCTGTTTGCTTCCCTCAGGGGCAGCATTCCTGCCGCCGAGCCTCATAAAGGTCTGGGGCTGAACCCTGCAGTGAATGAGCCCAAGGGTTACGGGGGGATTCACCCTGCGATTACAAGCGCTGATCCCTTGCACTGCCCACAATCCCCCTGGATGGTCAGGGGCACCTGGAGACACCCCTCTGGCCAGCGCTGCTCCAGAGTGGTGAGCGACAAGGAACTCCATTACAGCCACTACTACCAAACCATCAGGAAATTCGAACTTTCGCACTTGTACATTCAAGAGCGTGCACCTTGAGCTGGGAAAAAGCAAGAAGACGTACGGGTCCTCTCGCTGAGTGTGTGGGTGCAAAAAAAGCGGGTTTTTTATTGCGAAAGAGCGAACAAACAGGCAAAGTGAGGACTGTCAGATGACAAACCGGATATGGAAAATGTGGATTATCCCGCTCCGTTTGAATGAGCCCATGATGTTGTGACCATATATATGTTAACAGATTTGTGACTTTCTGTCTGCCAGCACTCCCTACTAAGGGTAAGGGAAGGGCCAGTCAGAGATTGAGCCTCTTGGTTTCCTCCTCTATCAATGCTAAGATAACAGAGCTTCCTAATTGCCATTCTGTTTTGTTGGCGTTGATCCTGGAGATGAGGACCGCTCAGCTGACCCTGCTTCTGTTCAAAGTCTATTTCCCCCCCAGTGGCTTACAGGGAGCATGCAATGTTAAATTGGCTTAAAGTTGAATCCTATTACACACAATGGAGGGCTAAATTTACTCATGCGTTCCCATGGCAGAGATCCTTGAAACGTACCTTCTTCCTTCAAGCACTTTTTCCTTGTTCTGGTTACTCAGACTTGACCACAGCTTGCTGTGACAAAGCACAACACTACAGACTGAATACGCTTGGTTATATTTAATAAAGTTTATTATACACTCCCTCTACAAAGGTACCGTATATGAACTGTAAGTGGTAATCTGTTGGATCAAACCAAATCTCTCGCTAGCCCAGCATCATGTTCTGCTTACACAGATGTTTCTGAGAAGCCTACAAACAGTCTGTGTGAAGGTAGCAGCTTTCCTCTTAGCCCCAACTCAGTACTTTGTACTCAGAGGTAACCTGCCTCAGCTGTGCGATAGCTGTAGGCAACCTTAATGTAAAAAGCTAGAGGTAGACCTATCCAGCATGAGTTTGTCTAAACTCCTTTTAAGATCAACTACAGCCAAGGCCTGAATGTTAACTATTTAATTTTTTCAAATTGTATTGTTTTATTGATGTATCTTTATATTTGTGCTCTTTCGTAAACCGCCTTGAAGGGGCGGGGTAGAAATATTAAAATCAAAATCAAATCAAAGAGAGACTTGCAGATGGGGAGTAGCCTTGTCATTCATTTTTTCTGCCTGAGAGAGACCTGTTGTCTTCTCATTCTCATCGCAATGGCAGTGCCAGACCTGGGACACTAATTTTGTCAATTCCTTCCAGGGGCTGACTTCAGACTGGAGAAAAACAAACCACACAGCCGCCAAAATGTCAGCAGAAAATACTGGTAAATTACACCCCAATGATTACACGAAAGACACTGCCTGAGCACTCAGCCTCCCCTCTTTCCAAATGCTCAGTTGCACAATGGACTTGGTTATGCTTACTATAGAGTAGATGCAATACTAACATACTGGACCACACTTGCTATGTTTATATTAGGCAGTGATGGTGGTGACAGAGGGGGACGCTGTGTGCTGGCAACTGGGTTTCAACAACCAAGAAACAGCCATCTTAGCTACTGCCTGTGCCGAAGTATTTTATTTATTTATTTATTTATTAAATTTATTAGTCGCCCATCTGGCTGGTTGTCCAGCCACTCTGGGCTACGTACAAAATAAAAACATACAAATACATTAAAACATTAAAAATCTCAACAACAATAATAAAACCTAACCCACCCCAAAAGCCTGCCTGAAGAGCCAGGTCTTCAAGGCCTGGTGGAAGCTCATCACAGAGGGGGCATGGCGGAGATCATTTGGGAGGGAATTCCACAAAGTGGGGGCCACAATTGAAAAAGCCCTCTCCCTAGTCCTCACCAGTCTAGCTGTTTTAACTGGTGGGATAGAGAGAAGGCCTTTTGAGGCTGATCTTGTTGGGTGGCATCGCTGCTGATGCTGGAGGTGCTCCTTTGGATAGACTGGGCCGAAACCGTATAAGGTTTTAAAGGTCAGAACCAACACCTTGAATTGGGCCCGGAAAACAACTGGTAACCAGTGCAACTCCTTTAGCACTGGAGTGATGTGATCTCGCTGACGGCTGCCTTTAATCAGGCGAGCTGCTGATTCTGTACCAGTTGCAGCTTCTGGACCTATTTCAAGGGTAACCCCACATAGAGTTCATTACAGTAGTCTAGGCGAGAGGAGACCAGGGCATGTACCACCGATGGGAGCAGATGTTTGGGAAGGTAGGGGCGCAGCCGCCATATCAGATGGAGTTGATACAGCGCTGCCCAGCTCACAGCCGAAACCTGAGCCTCCATGGACAGCTGGGCATCAAGAATGACCTCCAGGCTGCGGACCTGGTCTTTCAGGGGCAATTGTACCCCATTGAGCACCAGGTCAACATCCCCTAACCTTCCCTTGTCTCCCACAAACAGTACCTCGGTTTTGTCAGGGTTCAGCTTCAGCTTATTCCTTCCCATCCAGCCACTCACCAACTCCAGGCACTTGGATAGGGTTTCTACAGCCAACCTCGGTGAAGGTTTGAATGAGAGATAGAGCTGCGTGTCATCCGCATACTGGTGACACTGCAGCCCAAATCCTCTGATGATAGTCCCCAGCAGCTTTATATATATGCTGAACAGCATCGGGGAGAGGATGGAGCCCTGTGGCACCCCACAAGTGAGAGGCCAAGGATCCAAAACCTCATCCCCCAATGCCACTCTCTGGTACCTACTAGAGAGGAAGGAACGGAACCACGGCAATACAGTGCCCCCTATGCCTAACCTCTTCAGTACATTTATTTTGGTGGCAATGATGCTGGAATCCCCTAATTATGCTGGATTAGATGCTGCCTTCGTGTCCATAAATTCCCCAGTTGTTCTTCAAGAGGCAACACGGGGGTCCATAGATGGGGTGTTTTGCAAGTGGAGACTTCTAATGTGGACTAGAAAATATGGGATGTCCCTGGTAATTAGGAGAAAATTGAGTGCAAGTGAAAAATTGCCAAACACATTAATGCATAAGAACATAAGAACATAAGAAAAGCCTGCTGGATCAGGCCAGTGGCCCATCTAGTCCAGCATCCTGTTCTCACAGTGGCCAACCAGGTGCCTGGGGGAAGCCCGCAAGCAGGACCCGAGTGCAAGAACACTCTCCCCTCCTGAGGCTTCCAGCAACTGGTTTTCAGAAGCATGCTGCCTCTGACTAGGGTGGCACAGCACAGCCATCACGGCTAGTAGCCATTGATAGCCCTGTCCTCCATGAATTTGTCTAATCTTCTTTTAAAGCCGTCCAAGCTGGTGGCCATTACTGCATCTTGTGGGAGCAAATTCCATAGTTTAACTATGCGCTGAGAAAAGAAGTACTTCCTTTTGTCTGTCCTGAATCTTCCAACATTCAGCTTCTTTGAATGTCCACGAGTTCTAGTATTATGAGAGAGGGAGAAGAACTTTTCTCTATCCACTGTCTCAATGCCATGCATAATTTTATACACTTCTATCATGTCTCCTCTGACCCGCCTTTTCTCTAAACTAAAAAGCCCCAAATGCTGCAATCTTTCCTCATAAGGGAGTTGCTCCATCCCCTTGATCATTCTGGTTGCCCTCTTCTGAACCTTTTCCAACTCTATAATATCCTTTCTGAGATGAGGCGACCAGAACTGTACACAGTATTCCAAATGCGGCCACACCATAGATTTATACAACGGCATTATGATATCGGCTGTTTTATTTTCAATACCTTTCCTAATTATCCCTAGCATGGAATTTGCCTTTTTCACAGCTGCCGCACACTGGGTCGACATTTTCATTGTGCTGTCCACTACAACCCCGAGGTCTCTCTCCTGGTCGGTCACCGCCAGTTCAGACCCCATGAGCGTATATGTGAAATTAAGATTTTTTCCTCCAATATGCATAATTTTACACTTGTTTATATTGAATTGCATTTGCCATTTTTCTGCCCATTCACTCAGTTTGGAGAGGTCTTTTTGGAGCTCTTCGCAATCCCTTTTTGTTTTAACAACCCTGAACAATTTAGTGTCATCAGCAAACTTGGCCACTTCACTGCTCACTCCTAATTCTAGGTCGTTAATGAACAAGTTGAAAAGTACAGGTCTCAATACCGATCCTTGAGGGACTCCACTTTCTACAGCCCTCCATTGGGAGAACTGTCCGTTTATTCCTACTCTCTGCTTTCTGCTTCTCAACCAATTCCTTATCCACAAGAGGACCTCTCCTCTTATTCCATGACTGCTAAGCTTCCTCAGAAGTCTTTGGTGAGGTACCTTGTCAAAAGCTTTTTGAAAGTCTAAGTACACTATGTCCACTGGTTCACCTCTATCTATATGCTTGTTGACACTCTCAAAGAATTCTAATAGGTTACTGAGACAGGACTTTCCCTTGCAGAAGCCATGCTGGCTCTGCTTCAGCAAGGCTTGTTCTTCTATGTGCTTAGTTAATCTAGCTTTAATCATACTTTCTACCAGTTTTCCAGGGACAGAAGTTAAGCTAACTGGCCTGTAATTTGCGGGATCCCCTCTGGATCCCTTTTTGAAGATTGGTGTTACATTTGCCACTTTCCAGTCCTCAGGCACGGAGGAGGACCTGAGGGACAAGTTACATATTTTAGCAGATCAGCAATTTCACATCTGAGTTATTTGAGAACTCTCGGGTGGATGCCATCCGGGCCTGGTGATTTGTCAGTTTTTATATTGTCCATTAAGCCTTCCTCTCTCGTTACCACATCTTTTATAATGAATAAAGTTTGCTGTATTGAAGGGAGTGGTTTTTTTTTTTTTACAGTTGAATATTTCTTCATAAAATGTTGGGATATGATCTCACTAATGAGCAAGTCCCCTGGCCTGTATTTTTCTTTTTTAAAAAATCTTAATTTCATTGAAATAATTTTCATCTTGCTCTTTGGCCAAAAATGTCTCCCAGAGCTGCTTATAAATGTCACTGTTAAGACAGTCTCCCCCAGGGATATAATTTTAAAAGACATGACACAAAGGAAAGGGGGTGAGTAAGGAGGAGAAAAGCTTTAATTAAGCTAAGAGGAAATTTCACATGAGCTGCTGGGCTAGGAAGCCTCTCCATCCCCTACCCCCGAGGCAAATCCTGGCATCTACTTGCCTATAAGAAACTGCATTGCTTTGGCACCACCCTCACCTTTTACCTGCAGGAGGGATAATTCACTGCAGCAGTTTGATTGCTGATCACATTCATTTTGATCCTTGTGTCACTTTCTGGGAAAGGCAACCCAGCTGCATAGCAGGGGGAGTATTTTATCAGGGATGACTGAGGGGACCAGGAAATAAGACAGGTGCATGCAGTAGTAATAATAATAGTCACAACCATGCCTCCCTTTTGTTGTTGTTGTGGGTTGAGAATGAGATCCTTGTGAATGCCTTCTCCCCCACAACAAATGCCTGTAGGAGCCAATATGCAGGAAAAGGGAGTGTGTTAGCTACTGAAGAGAGACTTCTCAGTGGCTGACTCACTACCTTTCACTCTGATTAACTCCAATGAGCAGGAAAGGATAAGGATGCATGTTAGAAGACTCTTCTCAGTGACTAACACACTCCTCTTTCATCTGATTGGCTCCTAGGATGCTGGAGACATAGGCACCCTGATGGGTCCATGCTCCCAAAAAAGTAACCCTAACCTCCCCCCCGAGACCCCAAACAACTACACCACTGGCTGCATGGAGAACCAGTGGCTCACCATTTGTTGCTGGACTCCAACGCCTATCAGCCCCAGCTAGCATGGCCAATGGTCAGGGAGGATGGGAGCTTTAGCCCTGCAACGTCTGGAGGGTCACAGGCTCTGCAGCCCTGGAATAAGGACTGTTTTCCTGCCAAATATGAAGCATTGAATTGGAGTTGGAGAAACACGACATCCATCTTCATGTAAATACTTACAATTCAAGCCTGGTTAATGGGGACTTGAAAAAGTCATATGGCTGTTGATCCATAAAATAGCTTGGAGATATGATCCCACCAATAAGGAAGTCTCCAGGACGGTGGTAACTGAATGCTTCATGTTCTTCCCTGACCAGATTCAAGGGGCATTTTCTCTTCAGGTCCTCACAGACTCCGTGTGGTATTAGCAGCAGAAATAGAGAGAGAAGCAGTAGGGAGATCATTCTGGCTCTGCTCTGGTGAGTTCTCCTCTCTCCTCCAAGGTCAGCTCATCAGAAGAAGCCAAAAGATCTTGGATGACTAAAGTTGCAGAGGCTTTGCAAATATGGGTGATGCTCAGCAATGGCTTCAGAGCCATTAAACTTCACACGAGCATACCCTCCTGTTTCCCACTCAGTCTTGTGACACAGGAGATATTCTGTGCACCAACTTTTCCCATTAGACACTCTACAATGAGCAATCTCATGTTACCCTTGCTTATTTAGGACATCTCCAGAAGTATCTTTTGAGCTTTGGCCAGAATAAATCACTATGTTTTTGATAATTGTAAGGGGAATAAGATTGATCTTTGCAAGATCCTGGAATCTCTGTGTGGCTCGAGGGGCAGATGCAGAGCTGGAGGAAAACATGTTTGCGAGGAATCACAGATGCAGCTGCAAAGTTTTATATGGGCCAGGAGGGGGAGTTTGGCCTGAACTTCACTGACAAGAGCCCTGCAGCTGGATCCATCCAAAGGCCCATCTAGTCCAGCATCCTGTTCCTCACAGTGGCCAGTCAGACACCTCAGGGAAGCTCACAAGCAGGGCCTGACAGCAACAATAATTCCTGGTGTTGTTCCTTAGCAACCGGCATTCAGAGACATGCAGTTTTTGATCCTGGTAGTTGTGTAACCCTCTCTGGAGGCCATTACAACATCTTGTGGCCATGAGTTCCATCGTTTATTTGCTCCGTGAAAAAATTCTTCCTTTTGTGTGCCTGGAATCTCTCAATGTTTAGCTTTTAGAACAATCCCTTTGGCTTCTAATTTCACAATTTCAGTTTCACAATTGCATTTTCTCCACATCATGCAATTTTCTTATGCTTCTCTTTCATGCGGCAGAGCTTGGAAAAGTTGCTTTTTTGAACTACAACTCCCATCAGCCCAATCCAGTGGCCATGCTGGCTGGGGCTGATGGGAGTTGTAGTTCAAAAAAGTAACTTTTCCAAGCTCTGCTCATGCCACACCCTTACTTGCCTTGTTTCTAAGCCAGAGTTTGCCAACTTTTGGATGGGCACATCTAGATTTTTCAGTGAGTGCTGAGGGTGCCACCCATTCCAGTGGCACTCCTCTCCCCCCCTGATCGCCACCACCTCTGAAACGGAAAGAGAAAAGTCTGAACTGGGCAAATTCACCTGAGCCTTGATAAGAACATGCAGATGAAATAGGAAATGGGAAAGAGTATCACTCGTCCATCTTCCTCCCTCTGCTCCAT
Source organism: Rhineura floridana (assembly GCF_030035675.1). Taxonomy (NCBI): domain Eukaryota; kingdom Metazoa; phylum Chordata; class Lepidosauria; order Squamata; family Rhineuridae; genus Rhineura; species Rhineura floridana. The sequence continues at coordinate 218,980,352 of NC_084482.1, read as the reverse complement.
GTGCCATCCTCATTGCCTCATGACTGAGGGGACAATGAGTGGGTTGCCTCTGAGAATTTGCCGGCATCAGGAAAACATAAGAACATAAGAAGAGCCTGCTGGATCAGGCCAGTGGCCCATCTAGTCCAGCATCCTGTTCTCACAGTGGCCAACCAGGTGCCTAGGGGAAGCCCGCAAGCAGGACCCGAGTGCAAGAACACTCTCCCCTCCTGAGGCTTCCGGCAACTGGTTTTCAGAAGCATGCTGCCTCTGACTAGGGTGGCACAGCACAGCCATCACGGCTAGTAGCCATTGATAGCCCTGTCCTCCATGAATTTGTCTAATCTTCTTTTAAAGCCGTCCAAGCTGGTGGCCATTACTGCATCTTGTGGGAGCAAATTCCATAGTTTAACTATGCGCTGAGTAAAGAAGTACTTCCTTTTGTCTGTCCTGAATCTTCCAACATTCAGCTTCTTTGAATGTCCACGAGTTCTAGTATTATGAGAGAGGGAGAAGAAGGCACGGAGGAGGACCCAAGGGACAAGTTACATATTTTAGTTAGCAGATCAGCAATTTCACATTTGAGTTCTTTGAGAACTCTCGGGTGGATGCCATCCGGGCCCGGTGATTTGTCAGTTTTTATATTGTCCATTAAGCTTAGAACTTCCTCTCTCGTTACCACTATTTGTCTCAGTTCCTCAGAATCCCTTCCTGCAAATGTTAGTTCAGGTTCAGGGATCTGCCCTATATCTTCCACTGTGAAGACAGATGCAAAGAATTCATTTAGCTTCTCTGCAATCTCCTTATCGTTCTTTAGGACACCTTTGACTCCCTTATCATCCAAGGGTCCAATTGTCTCCCTAGATGGTCTCCTGCTTTGAATGTATTTATAGAATTTTTTGTTGTTGGTTTTTATGTTCTTAGCAATGTGCTCCTCAAATTCTTTTTTAGCATCCCTTATTGTCTTCTTGCATTTCTTTTGCCAGAGTTTGTGTTCTTTTTTATTTTCTTCATTTGGACAAGACTTCCATTTTTTGAAGGAAGACTTTTTGCCTCTAAGAGCTTCCTTGACTTTGCTCGTTAACCATGCTGGCATCTTCTTGGCCCTGGCGGTACCTTTTCTGATCTGCGGTATGCACTCCAGTTGAGCTTCTAATATAGTGTTTTTAAACAACTTCCAAGCATTTTCGAGTGATGTGACCCTCTGGACTTTGTTTTTCAGCTTTCTTTTTACCAATCCCCTCATTTTTGTGAAGTTTCCTCTTTTGAAGTCAAATGTGACCGTGTTGGATTTTCTTGGCAATTGGCCAGTTACATGTATGTTTAATTTAATAGCACTATGGTCACTGCTCCCAATCGGTTCAACAACACTTACATCTCGCACCCGGTCCCGGTCCCCACTGAGGATTAAGTCCAGGGTTGCCGTCCCTCTGGTCGGTTCCATGACCAACTGGTCTAGGGAATAGTCATTTAGAATATCTAGAAACTTTGCTTCTTTGTCATGACTGGAACACATATGCAGCCAATCTATGTCCGGGTAGTTGAAGTCACCCATTACTACCACATTTCCTAGTTTGGATGCTTCCTCAATTTCATATCTCATCTCCAGGTCTCCCTGAGCATTTTGATCAGGGGGACGATAGATCGTTCCCAGTATTAAGTCCCTCCTGGGGCATGGTATCACCACCCACAACGATTCTGTGGAGGAGTCTGCCTCTTTTGGGGTTTCGAGCTTGCTGGATTCAATGCCTTCTTTCACGTATAAAGTGACTCTGCCACCAATACGTCCTTCCCTGTCCTTCCGATATAGTTTATATCCAGGGATAACCGTATCCCACTGGTTTTCTCCATTCCACCAGGTCTCCATTATGCTCACTATATCAATGCTCTCCTCTAAGACCAAGCACTCCAGTTCTCCCATCTTGGTTCGGAGGCTCCTAGCATTAGCGTACAGGCACTTGTAAGCAGTGTCTCTCTTCAAGTGTCTTTGGCACTTGTGGTTAGGCCTGTGGTAATTTTGCTCTTCTGAATTTATATCCTGTGCCCCTGCTCTCACAATGCCTACTTCTAGGCCTACCCCTTTTAAAATTTCATCATTTCTTTGGTTTTTATCCCAGGGGGGAGGTTTATTCCGAACCGGACCTTTCTCAGCTCCTGTCGGGTTTCCCCCCTCAGTCAGTTTAAAAGCTGCTCTGCCACCTTTTTAAGAAGACCTCAAGGGCACCATTGCACCCACAGACACCATACCGGAGACCCTGTTCTAAGTGCAAACATGCCAGACATGCTAACCTTTTCTCATAAGGGAGGTGCTCCAGCCCCTCAATCCATTTCGGAGCCCTTTCCTCCCTTTCTGTGGGTCAGGATGTGCCCCATGCTGCCACAAGCATTTTAAAAGGGTTCATCAGTGATGTTACTGTTCCTTTCTCATCCCAAATTCATTTGATTCTTTTCTTTTTCAAAAATCCTGTCCTCCGACTCTCCCATTTGAAAAATATCATAAGAACAAATCTCACAGTACTTTAAGTCATTAATTCCCTCGATGAGATTACACCTTTTAGTTCTGCCTTTTTTAACACTAGAAGCAGAGTTCAAAGTTAGACTAAAGTCTTCTTCAGGCTTACATTGTGAACTAAAATATCAAACTTGCTTAGGGTCAGGCTGATACCAACTAGTTGCAGAAGTTTTCTGGCCACTGGCATTACTGTGGCGATGACCTAGGCTGGATGCAAGCACATCATTATGACATCATAAATGATGCCACAAGCAGTAAAAGTTCTAAGTCTCAGCTAAGCGAGAGAAAGTTAAGTCAGGCCCAGGCATAACATTCTCAAGGTCGATCTTCGTGACAGGTGATGAAAAGATAAAATTTAGGGCTATATTAATTTTGACCATAGGGGAAAGGATTTGCAAGGAGGTTCACATGGCCCTTATCTGTGTACCTTGTCAAGAAAACTTCAGGCATTGCTACATATTGGTGCTATTCATATGTAATGTTCTGCTGCATTTATTTCTGAATTGGAAAGCTTACAAATTCCAGCATGAAAAAGGGAAGAGGTGGTCATGATAGGATGTAGGTCCCAAGCCATGCAGGGCTCTACTTGTTAAGATCAGAACTTCAAAGGAAACATGTTGCCCTAAGGAAGGAAACAGGCAGACCAGAAGACACGGGAATAATATGTATTTCTTCCTACGCAAAAGCCATTGCAGCCAGCAAGTTACAAGGTCATAGAAATATGAGGGCATCCCTGTAAGAAAGGAGGCACCTGCTAAAAAGTCAGTAGCAGGTGGAACTTTCAGCAGGAGTTCTATTGCTATGATTGAGTGGAATTTGTGTGGGAGGAGGGGAGTGGACCTACCATCCCTGTGATGGTAAGTAGAGGTAGGCAAGGAGGAGGGTGAAGGTTTACAGGGAGGAGGAGGAGAGCTAGTCACATGAAACCCTTGCCCCCTCTGTTTCACCCACTGTATCTCAGAATCCAGGGATGCTGCTCAGCTGACCCGCCTGGTCTGGTGGTGTTGCTGCTGAATAGGGATGGGTGAGAATTTTGATTCAGTTCATATTTAAAGCTGAATGTTTACAAAAATGCATATTTTAGGGGGAAAGTGTGCATAGTGCATATATAAGTGAAAATAAATTTAAAAATTCAATATATGATGAGAAATGGCTTGCAAAAATGTGTGCACGAGAATTTTCTTGAGGAATATTTTTTTAAAAAAATATTGCTAATTGCTGTAGCAATGTGGAGAACTGAATTCAAGACTGGAAAAATGAGAAAGTGAGAGAATCGAAACTGACAGAACTGACTATCCGTACTGCTGAATGCCAGGTCTGTCAAGAGTAAATCATCTATCATCAACGATTTGATTAGTGACTGACTTGGTGTGTATGACTGAGATCTGGGCAGATGAGCTGGTGGCCCTATGCTAACCCATCTCTGCCTGTCCGGTTACTCAAAGTAGCACCAGTCTAGATCAAAGGGACCAGGTGGGGCAGGCGAGTCACTTTCTTGTTATATGTTGAAGAGGAAAGCACAAAAGCAGGACTACAACTGAACATCAAGAAGACTAAAGTAATGACAACAGAAGATTTATGAAACTTTGAAGTTGACAATGAGGACATTGAACTTGTCAAGATTATCAATATCTCAGCACAGTCATTAACCAAAATGGAGACAATATTCAAGAAATTAGACGAAGGCTAGGACTGGGGAGGGCAACTATGAGGGAACTAGAAAAGGTCCTCAAATGCAAAGATGTATCACTGAACACTAAAGTCAGGATCATTCAGTCCATGGTATTCCCTCTGTATTGATGTGAAAGTTGGACATTGAAAAAAGCGGACAAGAGAAAAATCAACTCATTTGAAATGTGGTGTTGGAGGAGAGCTTTGTGCATACCATGGACCTCAAAAAAAGACAAATAAACCAGAACTCTCACTACAAGCTAAAATGATGAAACTGAGGTTATCATACTTTGGACACATAAGGAGAAAACCTGATTCACTAGAAAAGACAATCCAACTCCCTTGACAAGAGATCGATTTGCAATGTATCTGGGCTTGAGGAACTGTTTGTGGTGTTGGGCCAGAAAGACAGAACAGGGCTGTTGTTTGTGTACCACTCATCCCACTGCACTACAACCTCCTGACCGAGCTGGCAGAGGTTGTCTCAGACGTGATGTTGGAGAACCCCTGCATGATAGTGTTGAAGGACTTCAATATCCATGCTGTGGCTGACTCAGATGAGCCATCTTGGGACTTTATGGCCTCTATAACAACTATGGGGCTGCTTCAGTATATCACTGGTTCAACACATGTAGCTGGACATACCCTTGACCTGATCTTTGGCACATAGTAGAATGGTAAGACTCTATTGATTTCCTGGGGGGAGGTGGTTGTCATGGAGAGATCATTATCTGGTGCGGTTTGGGTGGAACACAGCTATCTCATGCTGCAGGGCTGGAAGGCCTATTGAGATGGGCCACCCTCAGAGACTTATGGAATCTGAGAGACTCCTAAATGTTGTGGCATATTTTCCAGCTGACATGGCTGGCATTCCTGTTGAGGCTCTTGTCTCTCTGTGGAATGGTGAAATGCACACAGTCATGAACACAATTGCTCCTGAGTGCGCTCACCATCACCTTGGTACTCTAGCGACCTGCATCCAATAAAACAGGAAGGTAGATGGCTAGAGCGCAGGTGGCATATGTCAAGAATTCTCACTGGGAGGTCAACTCCCAAGCCCAGGGCAGTTGAGCCTGGCCAGGCAAAATCCTTATCTCTCTCTTACCAACACCAATCCTGCAAGATAGGTAGACTGCCACCACCACTTAAACCTAGTCACCCACTCTGGGCCAGGGGGAAATCCAAAGTGACAGAAATAGAACCTGCCAAGAATTCTAAAAGACAAGAGCCAAGGATGTACCCCTTGTCTTGAAGCCTTAAGGACCTCCAAGATGAATTATAATCCCCACATAGAACAAAGTTGCGGTAGTTCAACCTGGAGTTTTCAAGCGCATGGACAATTCTGATCAGACAATTACAGTCTAGAAAGAGCTATAACTGATCAGTAAAGATGAGTAGCAGGTAATGATATGTTTGGTGGAACAAATATCCAGTGGGATCAGACACTAATAAAGCAATATATATGAAACCCAAGGGGTTGTGGCTATTGCAGAGATATTATGCATTTATTCCCATTGAATGTGACATATAATTAAAGGAAAAGAGATTTACATCTACAGAAACTACATTTACATGAGACATATTTAGGTTTCATTACTGCTGTGGTGGACTTCAGTTGTCGGAACTGCAAAGAATAGAATCAGATGATTCATAATGTTTTTGTTGTTAGATGCTCCTTTGTATTCAGATCTGGCCTAAATACAATAATGTAGTACTTGGGAATGAAAATGCAGCCCAGAAGGCCAGCACTGGAGGCCAAGATAGAGAAGACCTGCACGGCTACCATGTATTTCCCCTTTGTGCTCAGGTAGGTGGGCACAAAGGAGACCCAAACACTGCAGAAGACCAGCATGCTGAAGGTGATCAGTTTGGCTTCATTGAAGGCTCCAGGCAGCTTCCTGGCAAGGAAAGCCACCGTAAAGCAGATGGCAGCCAGGAAGCCCATATAGCCAAGGGAACCATAAAACATGGCAGTAGACCCCTCGCTGCATTGCATGATGATCTCTCCAGACTGAGAGTGCATGTCAGATTCTGGAAATGGGGGAGAGATCCCCAGCCAGAAGAGGCAGATGACAACTTGGACACTAGAACAGGAAATGACAATGGAGTTGGCCAGACTCTTCCCTAGCCATCTCCTCACCCTGTTCCCTGGCTTTGTTGCCAGGAAGGCCAGCACCACAGTGATGGTTTTTGCCAAGACAGAAGAAACAGCAACTGAGAAGATGATGCTGAAAGCTGTTTGCTGGAGAAGGCAGGAGGCTTTCCTTGGCTGGCCAATGAAGAGGAAGGAGGACAAAAAGGAAAGTAGGAGGGAGACAAGGAGTATATAGGAGAGGTCCCGGTTGTTGGCTTTGACTATTGGAGTTTCTAGGTATTTAATGAAGATTCCTAAAACAAAGCCTGTGGTTAAGGACAAGAATAGGGCAAAGGAAGCCAGGAGGATCCCCGGAGATTCTTCATAGGACAGGAAAGTAATAATCTTGGGGACACACTGGTTTTGGTCCTTGTTTGGATGTTGATCTTCTGGACATTTGCTACAATGCTCTGCATCTGAGGAGAAGAAAAACAGGAGTGTCTTAAGAATCACTTACATCCATAATCATCTATTACATATGCAAAAAAAAGATGTTGATGTATTGGAGATTAGAAAAAATGAATTTGCAATAGAGACTGATAGAAAAATGTCTGTCTTTATTATTACTTAATGTTTACGGTTTTATCCTGTCTTTCCTCCAAGGAGACAGAAGTGGCGCTCAAGGTTTTTCTCACTTTTCATCACCCCAAAACCACTTTGTGATATAGGTAGAGATAAGAGGGAGTCATGTCTTCACAGAGAATTTTAGGTCTTTTGCCCTGTGCTAAAGACACACCTGTTTACTTTGACCTTTACAGTTAATGGATTCCCACTCCACTCCAGTGTCTGGAAACTAAAGAATAGTCTGCCACAAGTTGCCATGTTACAGTTGTTAGAAAGATAACTGCTTTTTCATATTTCATTTTTTTCTTAAGCGATTTCTTTTTATGCTGGTTTTATATTTCTTCCATGTAACGCTCATGGTAGCCCCAATGTAATATTTTATCGATTAGATTGTAATTCATAGTCTATTTTGTTTCGTGGTTTCACTGCTTTAAATAAACATTTTCAATTTTTCACCATTTGTCAATTATGTTTATTAAATTTTTGCTTAGGGCATGCTGAGGCCTCCCTTTGTGATCCAGACACTGCTTCCTTCAGGTCATTTCTTTCAACTCACTTTTTGAAATTAAAGAAGGTGAAGGCAAATAATGATCCATGTTAAAAGATTTCTTTAGAATCTTCCTAGAAAGTGTCTCTGAGTGAATACCTGCTCTGTTTATCTTGTCCAAAGGGATTTCCTTCTCCCTTGGAGTCACCCACCTTCCTGAGTGGAGATGGTCCCTTCTGCACACGGAGCACAAGCATAGCAGCAAACCGGTTCCCCTTCTTGAACTACCTTCTTGTATCCAGGGTGACAGCTTTCAGTACACCTGGAGTGGGGCACAGTCTAACCAAAAAGAGAAGAAGGTGCATCAAGGGGAAAGTCTTAGGTGTATTAGTGCCTATGGAGTTCATTCATAGAGACTGGAGAGGTCTCTCAAAGAATTGTAGCTTGTGAAAAGTGGTGCAAGTTGTTAGGAGACCCCTATTCCCCTCACAGAGCTACAGTTCCCAGAGTTCTCTGGGAAGAGGAACTGACTATTAAACCACTCTGTCAATTATAGCTCTGTGAGAACAGAAATATCCTCTCTGCGACCTTCACAAACTACACTTCCCAGGATTCTTTGGGGGAGCCATGATTGTTTAAAGTAGAACAACAACAACAACCCACCCTTCACCATTAGATCCTAGGGCAAGTTACAGAAGTATAAAATTTAGTATCAAAAACAATTTTAAACAATTAAAACACATTACTTTCACAAGAATAGGGTGGGTCCTGAAAACATACATCTCAAATGGCAAAGGCCAGTGTAAATGCTTCTTTAGCATTCACCAAATTTTGTAATCAAAGGTGCCAGACTCACCTTTGTAGGGAGGGTATTCCATAACTGAGAAGCTGCCACAGAGAAGACCCTCTCCTTGCCTGTACTCCCCACCCACACTTCTGAGGGTGCTGAAACTACCAAGAAGGCCCCCTTTGCTGATCATAACATCTAAGAGGGTCTGTAGGGAAGAGGATGTTCTTTCAGATATTTGGGGCCTAAGTTGTTTAGAGCTTTAAACACTAACATGAGCACCTTAAATTGGGCCCAGAAATTAACTGGAAATCAATGCAAATGTTGTAGAACAGGGCTTATACAAGTTCTAAAAACAATCCCAGCCAGTAATCTGCCCATTGTGTTTTGGACCAGCTGAAGTTTCTAAGTCATCTTCAAGGACAGCCCCATGTAGGGAGCATTGCAATAATCCAATATGGATGTTACCAGAGCATGGAGTACTGTTGCCAAGTCACGTCTGTCCAAAAGGCGCCATATTTGATGAACCAACTGTAGCTGAAAACAAATATGCCTAGCTTCTGAAGCCACTTGGCCTTCAAGTGACAATGTTGGATCCAACAGTGCACCTTCACCAGATACAAACGTGGTTGTTCCAGGGGAGTGCAACCCAATCCAGAACAGGACATCTTCCCATCTCCTGGACCCCAAAACCCGGAACACGGAACACCATTGTCTTTTCTGGATTCAGTTTTAGCTGGGTATATGGTGGCCTTTCTTGAACATTCTAATCACTATACCACATTAGTTTTTGTATAATTACTGGTATTACAGTGTGTAATACCACACTACATTGCATTACTGATATAAACATTGGTGAAATACGGATTGAAGGATGGGTAGTTGTCATGCCTTCTTGGCCCATATTAGTGGCAGGATAAAATTTCAGAGAACTGTAGGCCGAGAGTTTACATTTTGGGTAAATTAAAATAATGGGTGGTCACTGCAGAATGAAACCCAAGCTTGCTCCTGTTGAAAAGTAGCACCACCCCACTCAGCTGTCCTGGAAAGGAGGACAGTAAGGTCAGTATAGCTGGGTGGGGCTGGCACAGAGCTCTTCTTAGCTTCTGTGGTCAGTGACCAGTCACTGATGCTGGGCCTGCTGTGTAAACCCTGAATTTCCAGGTTCCCAAAATTATTACATTTTAACAGATGTCACAAGGAATAAAGTGTACCTTGTTAAACCGCTTGGGCCATTCAATAGCTTCCGGGCTAATTGTGAATTTTCTGTCAGTTGATGCCTCTCTATCAACACTTCCAATTTTCACTCTAACACGAGACTCATTAGGAAACATCACCCAGTTCTCAATATCATAACTGCCTGGCAGCTCCCCATTCATATCTAAATACAGTCCAGCTATGGAAGTATTTGAAAATTGGATTTCTCTTAAGAAATGGTGAAGCTGGAACGACAGAGAAATGACCAGCATTAAGAAGCAATGAAACCATTTTGGATATCTCAGCATTGCTCACTTTGAGCTCTTATGAATTGGGGAAGTTTCACATCTCATCTAGACTAATCTGCCCTATTCAGGCATTGGATTTTAGTTATTAAAACTTTTACAGACCACCCTTCATATAAAATAAAAAGGCTGTTGACCGAGTGAGATCAACACAAAAGACAGCACAATACTTTTTTAAAATCCACAAATAGCACAGATATCAAAAAATTTGAATAGAGACGGTGCTGAAAATCAATGCCCAGATATGGCCTTATCAATAGGTATGTTATAACCAGCTGGCTGCTAGTGGAGGTCACTGATTCATAGGGTCACCATAAGTCTTATGTTATAACAAGGTAGCAGAATCGACTTGAAGGCATATAGCAACAACAAAAAACCAACTAGTGGAATAGTGAAGGCACCCATTGTATGTTTTGGAAGGTGATTCCACAGGATGGGGGATCTTTCACATGGAGAGGCTTCAATGTGATCTAGAACCCCAATCAGACTTACAGATTTTGTGGAGTCCCACAAATGCAAATGCTCCCTCTTCCCTTCAGACCCACAACTTTCAGTCCCACATACACAACACCACAGGAGAGGATATACTTTTAGATAAAATTTGTGTGTGCCAATTAGGGAATTAAGTGAGAAATGGAAACAGGAGTGAAAATTGCCACCTCTTGCATGATCATTGGAAATCAGGAACTGAAATGACAGAAGTGTATTTGCTGGGGTTTTTTGTAATGTAATTAAGTGCATTATTTTTTGCTTTTAACTATGTTTGTTTCAACCATAGCAGATAATGAGATGAACAACTTAGGTTTTAAAGGATGCTGAACTGTAGCCAAACAGAAACTGTGTTGATTGCAATGATAACAGAAGAGGACGGAAATCATTGCCTCCCTACAAGCATAGTGCCAAATTATTGGCATTGATGCACATTTTGAAACATTTACCCTAATTTAAATAAAAATATGTGTGATTTCCAGAAACAATTGAAGACTTTTTTTAATAAACTTTTCCCAGCAACATCAAAACTACTCTTATTTTGATATTCTTTTGATATTCTGTTGTTATTGTTATGCGCCTTCTAGTTGATTTTGACTCATGGCGACACTATGAATTAACGACCTCCAAGAGGATCTATTATAAACCACCAGATCTTGTAAGTTCAGGTCTGTGGCTTCCTTTATGGAATCAATCTATCACTTGTTTGGTCTTCCTCTTTTTCTTCTCCCTTCTGTTTTTCCCAGCATTATTGTCTTTTCTAGTGAATAAAATCTTCTCATTTTGTCCCAAAGTATGATAACCTCAGTTTCATCCTTTTAACTTCTAGTGATAATTCTGGTTTAATTTGTTCCAACACCCAATTATTTGTCTTTTTCACAGTCCATGGTATCTCCTCCATCACCACATTTCAAATGAATTGATTTATTCTCTTATTTGCTTTTTTAACTGTCCAACTTTCACATCCATACATAGAGATCGGGAAAACCATGGTATGAATGATCCTGACTTTGGTGTTCAGTGATACATCTTTGCATTTGAGGACCTTTCCTCCCCAGTCCTAGCCTTCTTCTGATTTCTTGACTATTGTTTGTATAATGGGTAATGATTGTGCCAAGGTATTGATAATCCTTGACAAGTTCAGTGTCCTCATTGTCAACTTTAAAGTTACATAAATCTTCTGTTGTCATTACTTTAGTCTTTTTGACATTCAGCTGTAGTCCTGCTTTTGTGCTTTCCTCTTTAACTTTCATCAGCATTCGTTTCAAATCATTACTGGTTTCTGCTAGTAGTATGGTATCATCTGTATATGTTAAATGACTGATATTTCTCCCTCCAATTTTCACACTTCCTTCATCTTGGTCCAATCCCGCTTTCCGTATATGTTCTGCATATAGATTAAACAAATAGGGTGATAAAATACACCCCTGTCTCTCACCCTTTCTGATGGGGAACCAATCGGTTTCTCCATATTCTGTCCTTACAGTAGTCTCTTGTGCAGAGTATTGGTTGCGCATCAGGACAATCAGATGCAGTGGCACCCCCATTTCCTTTAAAGCATTCCATAGTTTTTCATGATCTACACAGTCAAAGGCTTTGCTGTAATCTATAAAGCACAGGGTGATTTTCTTCTGAAATTCCTTGCTCCGTTCCATTATCCGTATGTTTGCAATATGATCTCTGGTACCTCTTTCCTTTCTAAATCCAGCTTGGATGTTGAGCATTTCTTGCTCCATATATGGTAAGAGCCTTTGTTGTAGAATCTTGAGCATTACTTTATTTGCATGGGATATTAAGGCAATAGTTCGATAATTACTGAATTCCCTGGGATTCCCTTTCTTTGGAAGTGGGATATATATTGAACGCTTCCAGTCTGTGGGCCATTGTTTAGTTTTCCATATTTCTTGACATGTGTTTGTGAAAATTTGGACAGTTTCAGTCTCAGTAGCTTGTAGCAATTCTATTGGTATGCCATCTGTTCCTGGTGATTTGTTTCTTCCAAGTATTTTAAGAGCAGCTTTCACCTTACATTCTGAAATGTCTGGTTCTTCAACATATGGTTCCTCTATGAATGAATCTGTCATCCTGGCATCTCTTTTATAGAGTTCTTCAGTGTATTGCTTCCAACTTCCGTTTATTTCAAAAGCTCCACTGGTTGCCACTCTGTTTCCGGACACAATTCAAAGTGCTGGTGATGGCCTATAAAGCCCTATACGGCTTAGGTCCAGGCTATCTGTCAGATCGTATCTCCCTATATGAGCCTGCCTGGGCCCTTAGATCCTCAGGAGAGGCCATTCTCTCAATACCCATGTCCTCACAAGCACGACTAGTGGGGATGCGAGATAGGGCCTTTTTGGTGGCTGCCCCCAGGCTTTGGAATTCGCTTCCTAGGGAGGCAAGAATGGCCCCCTCCTTGCAGTCGTTCCGCCGGCAAGCAAAGACTTTTTTATTCCAACAAGCCTTTGGAACTGAAAGCTGTTAAGGACAGAACTTGAAGGGTGCTGCGTTGCAATTGTCTAACGGTATTATTTTAAACTGAGTTTGAACTATTTTAACTGTATGTATGAATGGTTTTAATACTGTAAATAGTTTAATTTGATTTTAATCTAGACTTTTGTATGTTTTTAATTATATGTGTGCTTTTATGTGGAAGCCGCCGTGAGTTCCAGTTTTGGGGAAAGGGCGGGGTAAAAATAATGATAACAAATAAATAAATAAATAAATTTCATCTCGGTCAGTCAGTGTGTTCCCCTGTTGATTAGTCAACATCCCTACTCTTGGTTTAAATTTCCCTTTCATTTCTCTAATCTTTTGCAATAGGCTCTTCTGCCTTTTTGTGTTGTCCTCTTTATTTCTATGCAATAACTATTGTAATAGTTCTCTTTGTCCCTATGTACTAGTTGCTGTATTGCTGCATTTAGGGATCTAACCGTGTTTCTCCTTTTGCTTTTGCTTTCCTTCTCTCTTTAACCATTTTAAGAGTTTCTTCAGTCATCCATTGAGGTCCTTCTCTCTTTTTAACTAGAGGTATTGTCTTTTTGCATTCTTCCCTGATCATGTCTCTAACTTCACTTCATAGTTCTTCTGGTTCTCTGTCAACTAAGTTTAAAGCCTCAAACCTGTTCCTTATTTGATCTTTATATTCTTCCGGGATGTTATTTAAATTGTGTTTTGGCATTATGATTGCTTTGTTGTTCTTTTTTAGCTTTACTCTGACTTTCGATATTAGCAGTTCATGATCTGTACCACAGTCTGCTCCTGGATTTGTTTTCGCAGAAAGTATGGAACTTCTCCATCTTGTGCTACCAATTATATAATCGATTCAATTCCTGTATTGACCATTTGGTGATGTCCATGTGTACAGTCATCTTTTTGGTTGCTCAAAAAATGTGTTTGCAAGAAACAAATTATTGGCTTCACAGAATTCAATAAGACTTTCTCCTGCTTCATTTCTGTCTCCTAAACCCCATTTCCCCACAATTCCTAGTTCTTCTCTGTTCCTTACTTTTGCATTCCAGTTCCCCATGATTATCAGCACATCTTGTTTTGCAGTGTCTTCTTGTATTTGTGTGTAAAATCTCTCCAATTCTTCTTCTGTGTTTGCCTTTAAAGCAGACTTGGATGATGGTTATGCTAATAGATTTCCCATTAAATCTCATTGATATCACTCACTGAGACCTTGCTTTATAGTTCCTAATTGCTTTTCCTACATCACTTCTCACTATTAAAGCAATCCCATTACTTCTTAATTTCTCATTTCCTGCATAAAACATTTTATTTATTTTATTTTATTTATTTATTTTATTTTATTACATTTCTAGACCGCCCTATAGCAGAAAGCTCTCAGGGCAGTGTACAACAAATAAAATCACAATTAAAATATGAGCAAGTGTGGAAAAAAAAATATATAGTACAATTATAAAACATTAATAAAATTGCCATTGAGATTTATAAATTAAGATCATATTAAATTTAGAATGTTAAATTTAAAATATTTAAAAATTTACAAAATTTAAAAAGCCTGGGCGAAAAGGTAAGTTTTTACCTGGCACCGAAAAGATAACAGAGAAGGCGCCAGGCGTATCTCGTCTGGGAGGGCATTCCATAGTTCGGGGGCCACCACCGAGAAGGCCCTAGATCTAGTTGTTGATCTCCGGGCCTCTTTATGGGTTGGGACCCGGAGAAGGGCCTTCGACGTCGAGCGTAGTGAACGGGTAGGTACATAGCGAGAGAGGCGCTCCATCAGGTATTGCGGTCCGATGCCGTTTAGGGCTTTATAGGTAAGAACCAACACTTTGAATCTGGCCCGGAAACATATCGGTAGCCAGTGCAGCTGCGCCAGGACAGGTGTTATATGGTCAAATTTCTTTGTCCCAGTGAGAACTCTGGCCGCAGCATTTTGCACTAGCTGAAGTTTGCGAACCGTCTTCATAGGTAGCCCCACGTAGAGTGCATTACAGTAGTCCAATCTAGAGGTTACCATAGCATGGATAACTGAGGCAAGATGCTCCTTGCTCAGATAGGGTCGTAGTTGGGCTACCAGCCGGAGCTGGTAGAATGCATTCCGTGCCACCGAGGCTACCTGAGCCTCAAGTGACAGGAGCGGATCTAATAAGACCCCCAAACTACGTACCTGTTCCTTTAGGGGGAGTGTAACCCCATCTAGGACAAGTCGAACGTCAACCATCTGGGCAGAGGGTCCACCCACCAACAGCATCTCAGTCTTGTTAGGATTGAGTTTCAGTTTATTAGCTCTCATCCAGCCCATTATCGCGGCCAGGCAGCGGTCTAGTACATCAACAGCCTCACCTGACGAAGATGAAAAGGAGTAGTAGAGCTGCGTATCATCAGCATATTGCTGGAAACGCACTCCAAAACTCCTGATGACCTCACCCAGCGGCTTCATATAGATATTAAAAAGCATGGGGGACAGAACTGAACCC
Source organism: Rhineura floridana (assembly GCF_030035675.1). NCBI lineage: Eukaryota > Metazoa > Chordata > Lepidosauria > Squamata > Rhineuridae > Rhineura > Rhineura floridana. The sequence goes on along the minus strand of NC_084482.1, from coordinate 218,965,284 downwards.
TGCGGGACCCCATATTGGAGTACCCAGGGACTCCAGTAATGTTCCCCCAGCATCACCTCCTGGAGACGATTCCCGAGATAGGAGCAGAGCCACCGCCAAGCAGTGCCTCCCACTCCTAAATCCGTAAGTCGCTCCAGAAGGATACCATGGTCGATGGTATCAAACGCCGCTGAGAGATCAAGGAGAACCAACAGAGTTACACTCCCTCTGTCTTTCTCCCGACAGAGGTCATCATACAGGGCGACCAAGGCCGTTTCTGTACCAAACCCCAAATCAATTTTGTGATTGCGTGATTGAAAGTGTCCCATTCCTGTCCATTTTAATTCTCTCACTGGGGCAAGCAGAGAGTAGAATAGTGGGCAGTAAATCTCTCATAGTAACTATCCCCCTCTCATGGACAGAAATGAGATACCTCGAAGACAATGAACAGGCCCTGGCAGATGCTTGACCGCAGGGTTTAACAAACACAGTGGCTATCTTTCCCCTAGTGTCCTCTAATGTTATTTGCCAGAACTCTAACCTAGACTTTATTGAGCCTCTGGATGAGGGGGCAACAGATTGGGAGAGTAAAGGGGCCATAATTACCAAAACACATTGTCTTAATAAACCCTGTCCTAGTAAAACGGAGGAAGTATCCGCTCTCAATCTACCCAAACGTCTTATGGGTCAACAAGAGCTAAGCCCTTGTAGTGGCAGTGGCCCAGGAACAGCTTCCTATGTTTAAGTGACCCTTGCTGCATCAAGCCCCTTTGACGATGCTCTCCTGGAACATTGCGGGATGGACAAATAAATGCTCCGACCTGCTTTTTCTAGAATATTGTTATGAGCATGGGGGGGGGGCTGGAATGGATGATTTCTGTGGGTCACCTTTCCAGCCTCTGATTTGGAATCCTATGCCTGGGAGGCTGGCTCTGCTAGCCAGATGAATCTCCTTTGTTAATCAAATAGAGTGGCCAGGTAGTTAATGGGCCTGTTTAATTGCCCCGGCAACTGGTGAAAGGGCTAGGAAGATCCTTTTGTCATTTTAAACTCTACTGGAGGAGAGTCTCTCCCCCCCACTCCTGGGCGGGGAGAAGTGTGTTTGGAGTTGAAAGTGGGTGTACGACAGAACTAGGGCTGCAGGCATGCGGAGAGGCTGGCTCCCTGCATCGTGGCAATAGGATGCCCCTGCACCTAGATGGAAAAGCTGGATATTAGACTGCTGATGCCTTGAACCCCTCCATCCTAAGCTCAGGTTGGAATGTGTGTACATAAATAAACCATATTTCATAAAGACACCGCAGTCTCCGCTGGCCTTCTTCCCAAAGGAAACCAAACCCTGGATGGGCGCAGGGACCCCCTGAAATCTCACCGCTCGGAGATTAGGGGAGGCGCACAACAATTACCTTCCTCTGAGTCTGGATGCATCCTAGTCTGGTGTCTCAGCTTTGGCCATTCTGCCTTGGGTGTCTCTGCTAGGAGTATAGCCTCTTGGTCTAGACTCCTGACGGCATTGCTCTCAGCTTCTTCAACACTCTCAAACCCCCTCATCACGTTAAGGTGTGCATCCTGCAGGAGGTTTTGTACTTTAGGGTTTTGTTTCATACTCTCAGCAGCTGCTTTGTATTGTTTTTTAAAAACTATTGGAGCAGTTTTTTCTTGTTGTTTTACTATATTTTAAACAGCTCTGTGGTTTTTCAAGGAAGAGCAGTATGCAATTGTTTAAATAATAAACAAACAAACAACTAAATAGCCAGTACATCACATGATAATGAGGAAGACTGTGTTCAGGAAACCTGCGTACCTGATCATTCTGTGCTCCAGGTGCTCAGCTTTGATGGGCAACTTCAAGGCTCAGCAGAGAGCCTTGGGGAAGATGAGGAGTGTCCATCTTCAGCTAAGAAGACTCTAAGGGCACCACAGAGGTATCCCCAGATGTGGTGGAGTCTTCTGACCTACACATAGAGTTCAAATAGTTTGACCTCCATCAGGAGCCTCACAATTTGGATTTGCCTCAGAAATGGGCAAAACAAATTGCATCACTGCTATGCTTACGTTTGGATGCAGGAAAATGATGATTCCAAAGTTGGGACAATGGATTGCAATGTGCAAAAGGGGAAAGGAAATACCTGCCATGGCTGTAGCCTTTGATGTTCCAGACTGGCTCTTCCACCCACAGTCAACATCCACCTTGATCTGGCTGAATATGCAGCATTTAAGGTGTGTGCCACAGCATGAACATTGAAGTAAATGATGTAGCTGTCTTGAGACAGGGCTCTCTCAAGCTCCTCTTGGGGCAAAGTCTCCAGTTTCTCCTTCTCTGTGCATCTTGTCCGACCTTTCACAGACAGCATGTGCTTTGAATATGAACATTGAAATGCCTTCTTCCAAAACTGATAAAGATGGTAGGAACTTGGCTCATAGTTGCCATGATTGGTCATTTTGTTGATATTCATTACAAAGGACAAAGAGCCATGGATGTACTGGTAGTATTCAGGAAGAGTGGACAAGCTCAAGTTGATGTCCTGAAAACCTGTTGCAATCCAGACTCTTCTTCCAACTTCTTTCTCAAGTGTTTTTTCTAGTGCCATGACTGGAGTCCATCCCACGTAAGTGTTTTCATAGTAAACAAACACACTGACTTGTGTCCATAATGCGAATGATACCTTTGGCTTGAGTGTTTGGTATGGATTATTTTCTGCTAATCTTTCTATTAAGGCAATACAAATTCCATTGTTGATCATCAGAGGTGTTAGGACACTCAGGAATCTTTCTCCATTGTCATTATCTGGAGCAAAGATGCCAATCCACGTCCATCCAAAATGCAGGAGCAATTTGACAATCGCCCAGCATTGAGATTCTTCTTTGGGGATAATCCGGTAGACAAAAGGGAACTGGGCTTTATCATCAAGAACTTGAGCATTGAATCCATAACTGATCTAGTGAGAAAATGAAGATATTAATGTCTTCTTTTTTTTCCTTGACAAGGAACAGAAATTTATTAAATGCTTATTAACCTTTCTTTAAAAAAGATGTGGTCTTGGGCTAATGGGAGTCTTAATCTGAGACACCTAGAGAGTTCCAGGTTGGTGAAGGCTAGATTTTGAAAAAAGCTTTGAATACATAGCTCAGGATTTTCTTGATTTATGATGCTCATTCTTGACTACCTTGGAGAGAAAGTAGCATTTTATGCAGCTGAACTTGTCCTCTATACCTCCATGCCTCCCCCTTTTCTTTATACCTGTGGAGTTTTGTAGATGTCTGACATGGCTGAAATCTCTTTTGAGATGACAGAATTGGCCCCTTCAAGAACAGCCAGCAGGTTATTCCATTTTCCACAGTTATAGTTTGGAATATTGCTTTCCCCACCTGCAAGCAGTTCTAGCATGGCATCGGAAGTCATCCTTGCATCATAATGGTTCTCATAGAGGTTGTAGCCCAGGGTGATATTGGGTAAGAGCCTGGGATCCTGGTTGATCTCCTGGATGGTGAACAAGAAGGACAAGATGTGCCAGTAGTACCTAGATGTCAAACTGCAAAAAAACCCAATCGATTAAAAAGTGTTAAACTGCTATGCACCATTTAATGAAAACAAACAATATATGACCCCAAATAATGCTCTGTATGTTTGTACTGGGGGGTAGGAAGAGACATATTCTTGTTGTAAGGTCCAAATCCATTTGCCACTTAAGAATAAAACTGGGGAGATGCTTGCTTAATTGTAGAGGTGGAGAAGTACATAGCCTTCCAAAGGAGAACAAGTCTTCTTTGTAGGTTCATGAAATATGGTGATATTGCTTCAAATGCTGCAGTTACTTCAGAGGTTTTGGCTGCTTGGTCCCTTTGCTGAAATGGAGAGAGAATTTTATATTCTAGAAGAGGAAAAAGGCTGTAACTCCAACCCTTCTAATCTGGGAGGAAGCATTATTGCATCAGTATAACCTATTTTTCAGTAGACATGGTGAGGATTGCACTCACCATGACATTGTAAGTCAATGAAAGTCACTTTCAGCCTGTCTAGTTATGGGAAGTCCAGCCCTTCAGCGAAACAGACTGTAAGATGCTACAAGGACTCTTTTCCTGAGTCTCCCTTGTGCAACTGAAATCAGCTGAGTGTAAGGTTGGACAAATCCATCAGATACAATTTTCTCAGCTTCCAATTTTAAATTAAGTTCTCCATCATTTTAGCGTGAATTTCTCCGAATAAACACACTTTTGTAGGCAGTTTTGATGAATGCACACATTTTTGCAAGCAATTTCTCATCACATAATGCATTTCTGCTTGTTATTTTCACTCATATATCCATTTTTATGCACTTCCCCCTTAACATATTCATTTTTGTAAACTTTGTTCCGTTGGCGCACTGCATCACAAAATCTGAATAAGGGAGAATTCCAAAGGATGGTTTCAGTTCTCGTGTCGTTTCAGGAATTTCAAATTTGATGGATTCAGCTTGAAATGCAAAGTGATTCGAATTGCTCACCCATCCCTAGCTGAGAGACACAGCCATGACAGGGAAGTCTTAGGAATGTGGGCCGATGATGCTCAGAATTATGGATTGATGTTGGAAAAAATGTTTCCTCAAACTATAATTGCATCCAGGTGTAAAGGAGAGACTTGCAGATGGGGAGTAGGCTTGTCATTCATTTTTTTCTCCCTGAGAGAGCTATTCTCTCCTCAGTCTCATCGTAATGGCAGTGCCAGACCCGGGACACTAATTTTGACAATTCTGTCCAGGGGCTAACTTCAGATGGGAGAATGTTAAATGCAAACCACACGGCCACCAAAATGTCAGCAGAAAAGAACGGTAAATAACACCCCAATTATTACACCAACAGGCACTGCCTGAGCACTCAGCCTCCCCTCCAGAAGTGCAGTGGCAAATTCAGAAATGCAGGGTCCCTGCATGATAGTCACAGCCACCACCACCCTCTTTTGCTACGGGGTTGAGAATGGCATCCTTGTTAATGCCTTATCTCACAACAACAGATGTCCCTAGCAGCCAGTAAGCATGAAAGAGGGGAGAGTTAGCTACTGAAAACTCTTCTCAGTGGTGGACTCGCCTGCTTTTACTCTGTTTGGCTCCAATCAGCAGCAATGGACAGAAAGCTTTTCTCAGTCCCCTTTTGTATTGTTTGGCTCACAGGGGGCTCATCCAGACGACTGCAAAATGTGATACACAATCGCTTTGTGTTTTCATTATTTTTTGGTCATCCATATGACATTGTGTGCTGTTGCGCTTTTTCACGGGTTAAATCTGCTCCTGGCAATACCATAAAAAATGCGATTTGCCTTTTAAAATCGGGAATTATCTGCTGTGCCTTCAGGAGCTAGGACGCAATACGGCGGACTTTACAGCTGATGGGCAGTTCTTGGGTGGTTCCCAGTGCCCCTTCTCCTCATTCCAGCCAATCACGTATCTGCAGTTTTGCGCATGTGTGCGAATATCAGAGGGGAAAACCCAGGAAAATTGAACCAATAATCGCAATGGTGGGGTGTTAGGGGGGCTCTGAAACTACTGCGCAGATGCAAAATTCCAAATTTATTTTTAGCCAGCCTGCGAACTGAGCGACCGCTGTAGGTGAGATCTGCAATTGTGGTTGTGTGTAAAGCCCCCCCTTTCCTGGCTGGTCTCACTGAAGTGTGGCTGGTTGGTGCAGGGAGCCGCTCTTGGATCGGGTAGGGAATGCGGGCAAACAGCCCCGCTGCGCTGAAGCCCATCCTGGAGATGCCGTAGACTGAATTTGGGACCATTTGCATGCGAGGCAGATGCTCTTAATATGTATAAAGGTAGAAAAGCAGGGAGCAGGAACCCCCCTTTGGGGGCCCTCCTCGAGGAACTGCTTTTGGAAGGCAGCCAGGCTTTCCGGTGTTCTGTCTAATAAAATAAACAAAAATGGAAGGGCAGGGAGCAGGAAACCCCTTTGGGGGCCCCTCCTCAAGCAGTGTAGTCCCTTCCTGTATTTTTGTTAGCTTGCATTTGCGGTATAGCGCAAAAGCGACTGTATGCCTCTCTACCTTTATACATATTAAAGTTTCTGGAGATACACAGGGCTGACAATTCCACTTATTTCCCCAGAAATGCAGGTAAATGGGTGGGAGTGGTGGGAGTGGTTGTGACAAGGCGTTCTCGAAAATGGAAGGGCAGGGAGCAGGAACCCTCCTTGGGGGGCCCCTCCTCGAGGAGCTGCTTTTGGAAGGTAGCCGAGTCCCAGCTTTCCAGCGCAAAAAGAAGGGAGCCAGCAGTTTTGTCCCTTCACGTCCCCTCTCCTGCTCCCCGATCGGTTCTAACCCAGATAAAATGAGTTATAATTGTGATGGGTAATAACAGAAGAAAACATGAATTGTCTTTGTGTGGGCTCGAACCACCAACCTTTTGGTTAACAGCCAAAGGCGCTAACTGATTGCGCCACAGATAGACCTGTAAGTAGCAAGCAGCAAGGAACTCCTTTACAGCCACAGGGAAATTCAAACTTTTGCGCTCTAACGTTCAAGCGCATGCACGTTATTGTGCGTTGCAAAGGGGGGGGAGCATGCGTCATTTTTTGTGAACCAATTCGCTGATGGGGGTGGTTTTACAGGCGGGGCTTGGAAAAAGCAAAAAGGATGTACAGATCTTCCCGCTGCATGTGCAGGTGCAAAAATCATGCATTTTTTAAATCGGAAAAAAGCAGGAGGGAAAGACAGTGAGGACTGTCAGATGGCAAACCGTATATGAAAAACATGGATTATCCCGCTCTGTTTGGATGAGCCCAGGATGTTGGAGACAGAGAGATCCTGCTGGGACCCTGCTCCCAAAAAAGACCCTCCAAGATCCTGGACAACTACACACCTGTTTCCTTCTTTCCAAATGTTCAGTTGCACAATGGATTTTGTTGTGCTTACTACATAATAGATGCAATACTAACATATTGAACCACACTTGCTACGTTTATATTAGGCAGTGATGGTGGGGTCAGAGGGGGAAGCTATGCACTGGCCCCTGGGTTTCAACAACCAAGAAAGAGGCATTTTAACTTCTGCCTGTGCCCAGGCAAAGAGGCTTTTCTTTTGGGGGCAATGATGCTAGTATCCCCTAATTATGCTGGATCAGATGCTGCCTTTGTGTCCATAAAGTCCCCAGTTGTTCTTCAAGAGGCAACAGAGGGGTCACACAGGGAGTGTTTTGGCAGGGAGGACCACCAGTGGGTTAGAAACTATGGAATATCCCTGATAATTATGAGAAATTTGAGTGCAAGTGATGAACCACCAAACACATTGATACATACTTTCTTATGAATGAGAGCCAGTGTGGTGTAGTGGTTAAGGTGTTGAGACTACGACCTGGGAGACCAGGGTTTGAATCCCCACACAGCCATGAAGCTCACTGGGTGACTTTGGGCCAGTCACTGCCTCTCAGCCTCAGAGGGAGGCAATGGTAAACCCCCTCTGAATGCCGCTTACCATGAAAACCTATTCATAGGGTCACCATAAGTCAGAATTGACTTGAAGGCAGTTTATTTCCATTTTTCTTATGCATGAAGTTTGCTGGATTGGAGGCAGGTGTTGTTGTTTTTAAAAAAGTTGAATAGTTGTTCATAACTACATTTTAAGCTACATTTTAAGGACAGGTTATCTCCAGGCCTGAAAAGAACCTTGTTTTTTTAAACAATGTTAATATTTTGTTTGAATTTTTGTGCACTGTATTCTTTTCTGATGTGAATTTTGTATTTGTGTTATTTTTTTGTGAGCTGCCTTGAGGGCCTTTGGCCATAAGGTGGAATAGAAATAGAATAAATAAATAATAAATAAATAATAAAATTTTGAGATATGACCCCACTAATGAGGAATATCTTAATATCATTGAAAGCATTTTCATCTTGCTTTTTGGCAAAAAAAAAAAAAGACTCCCAGAGCTGCTTACAAATGTCATTGTTAAGACAGTCCCTGCCCTCAGGCTTAGAATTCTAAGGCATGGCACAAAAGGAAAGGGGGTGAGTAGAGAGAAGGAAAGCTTTAATTAAGCTAATAGGATATTTCACATGAGCTGCTGGGCTAGGAAGGAAGGGTGCACAGAGAACCTGTGGCTCACCATTTGTTGCTGGACTCCATCTCCCATCAACTCCAGCCAGTGTGGCCAATGGTCAGGGAGGATGGGAGCTGTAGCCCTGCAACATCTGGAGGGTCACAGACTCCCCAACCCTGGAATAAGGGCTATTTTCCTGGCAAATAGGAGGCATTGAAGTGGAGTTGGAGAAACATGACATCCATCTGAACGTAAATACTTACAATTCAAGTCTGGTAAATGGGGGCTTGGAAAAGATATATGGGTATCTATCAAAAAAAAAGCTTGGAGATATGATCCCTCCAACAAGGAAGTCTCCAGGACGGTGGTAACTGAATGCTTCATGTTCTTCCCTGATCAGATTCAAGGGGCATTTTGTCTTCAGGTCCTCACAGACTCTGTGGGGTATTAGCAGCAGAAATAGAGAGAGAAGCAGTAGGGAGATCATTCTGGCTCTGCTCTGGTGAGTTCTCCTCTCACCTCCAAGGTCAGCTCATCAGAAGAAGCCAAAAGATCTTGGACGACTAAAGTTGCAGAGGCTTTGCAAATATGGGTGATGCTCAGCAATGGCTTCAGAGCCATTAAACTTCACACGAGCATACCCTCCTGTTTCCCACTCAGTCTTGTGACACAGGAGATATTCTGTGCACCAACTTTTCCCACCAGGCACTCTACAATGAGCAATCTCATGCTACCCTTGATTGTTTACTCAATCTCCAGAAATATCTCTTAAGCTTTGGCCAGATTAAATCACTATGATTTTGATAATTGTAAGGGGAATAAGTTTGATCTTTGCAAGATCCTGGAATTTCTGTGTGGCTCAAGGGGCAGGTGCAGAGTGGGAGAAAAACATGTTTGCAAGGAATCAGAGATGTGGCTGCAAAGTTTTATATGGGCCGGGTGGAGGAGTTTGGCCTGAACTTTCCTGACAAGAGCCCTGCAGCTGGATCGTTCCAAAGGCCCATCTAGTCCAGCATCCTGTTCCTCACAGTGGCCAATCAGACACCTCAGGGAAGCTCACAAGCATGGCTTGCCTGAGGGCAACAGCCCATTCCTGGTGTTGTTCCTCAGCAACTAGCATTCACAGACATGCAGTTTCTTATCCTGGATGTTTTGTAACCCTCTCTTAATATGATCCGAGTTGGTGGCCATCATCACATCTTGTGGCAGGGAGTTTCACAGTCTGATTATTTGCTCCATGAAAAAGTGCTTCCTTTTCTCGGCCTGGAATCTCTCTGTGTTCAGCTTTATTGGATGATCCCTTTGGGTTCTAATTTCACAATTAAAACATCTCCCTGTTCATGTTCTCCACATCATGGATGCTCCTTATGCATCCCTCTCATGCTGCACCCTTATTTACCTTTTTTCTAAGCCGGGGTATGCCAGACTTTTGATGGGCACATCTAGATTTTTCAGTGAGTGCTGTGGGTGCCACCCATTCTGGTCACTACTATCTGTTACCGGACAATGACTTGCAGTTTTGATCCCCAAGGAAAGCAGGGGGCGAAAGAGTTAACCAAGAACTTAAACAGACTCAGGTTGCATCAGACACACAGCTGCAAGGGTTTATTGCTTAAAACCCAGCCCCATAAAAAGGGGAGTGATATAGCAGTAAAGTGTGGGGGAGTTTAAGGAGTCGTAAATGCTGTGGTGGTGTTACTGTTATTCGGACGTCTGTGAGTGTACCTACGCTGTTAAAAAGATTTGAACTGGTGCGCTGGAAAATAAAGTTCTTTGTATAAAAGTAAAGCTGTTCATTGGGCGTCGTATTTATTCCTTTGCAAAGAGTTTTCAAAACTTCCGCCAACAAAGGGTTATGGGCCCAGATTCAACAAATGAAAGAGAAACCTTTGCACAACAGAACCAGTAAGATGGAAAATACCACCGACTCCATAACTAAGAGGCAAGCATGGCGATGTCTTACGCATCTGGAATGCCTCTGGAGCGTCTCAATGACACAAACTACACAAGTTGGAAGGTAAAGATGCAAATGCTTCTGATCCGAGAGGACCTATGGCATGTCATTGACACTGATGCTCCAACTGACCCCACGGAGGAATGGCAACGCCAAGATCAGAGGGCGAAAGCCACTGTGATTCTGGGTGTGCAAGACTCTCAACTAATTAACGTAAGAAATAAAGAGACAGCCAAGGACGTCTGGGAAGCGCTCCGCAATGTGCATGTGAAAACAACAGCAGGCAGCAAAGTATTACTTGCGAGAAGACTGTTCCAAACATGATTACAGGAAGGTGTGAGCATGCACGATCATCTTACAACTATACGTAGCTTGTTTGCACAACTGGAAGACAGAGACATTGTTTACTCTGATCAGCAACAAGTATATGTACTGCTTTCATCATTAGACGCCTCATATGACGCAGCAATTTGTGCGTTTGAGGCCATGCCGGATGAGCAACTGACTGTGGAATACGTTTACAAAAAACTTCTCCAAGAATGGGAGAGACGGAAAGAAAGAAGCGCGAGGCAAGCCACAGCTGGTCCAGCAAGGAGGAAGGATGACATAAAAGAATATACGGTGAAGAAATGCTACAGATGTGGTTCGGATAAACATCTGCATAAAGACTGTAAACTACAAAGAAAAACCGAGCGAGAAAAGGAGTTTATGTCTGTACGAGTAGTAACAAGTAACACAAATGTGACAGAAAAGAAGGACATAATAACATGGGTGATCAACTCAGGAGCAACCCATTTTTTACTTAATGATAAGAACCAGTTCAACATGCTCTCATCCGTATGTGAACATGTAATATTGGCAGACGGGACAAAAAGAGAGGTAGTGGGGAGGGGTACTGTATATGTAGAATGTCTAAACACCCTCTTGACTAACGTATTATATGTCCCCAAGATGGAAACAAACATAATGTCTGTGTCAAAACTGAACAAAAAGCAATATGATGTTGTGTTCTCGAAAGGGATGTGCACAATAAGTAAAAAGGGGGAGGTGCAAGTAAAGGGACATTTAAAGAATGCACTATATGTTATAGAACAAATCCCCAAAGCCAAAGTAAATGTTGTGCTGAATCAACCAACCCACAATGGGTGTATTCATGACTTCCACAGAAAACTAGGGCATGTAAGTTTCTCAACCCTCCAGTTAATGCCCAAACACAGCGCAGATATTGTATACAAAAGTTGTAAACATTATATGGAATGTGCAGTGTGTAAAGAGACAAAATCAGAGGCTGCACCCATAAAGAAAAGCAGTGATTGTAAAGCTAGCAGAGCGTTTGAGCTGCTAAGTATGGATTTGGTGGGTCCGTTCCGTAAATCCAAAAGAGGCACCAGATTTTATTCAGTCCTGATAGATCATTTTACAAAATATGGCTTTGTATACCTGCTCAAGGCAAAAGCCGAAGCAGAACAAAACCTACGTCATTTTGTTAAGTGGGTAGAGGCGAAACATGCAGTTAAGGTGGCACAGCTGCATTCCGATAGAGGTGAATTTCTCTCCAACTCATCTCAGCGGTTCCTTAAAGGAAGAGGCATAAGGCATTCTCTCATGGCCTCTTGGTCACCGCATCAGAACGGAACCGCAGAACGCCGTAACAGGAGCCTACAAGATATGATGCAAGCAATGCTGCATGGCAGTAGCTTGTCATCAGATTTTTGGGGTGAAGCAGCAATGTATGCCAATTATGTGCTAAATAGACTGTATTCAAGCGCAATTGACAAAACGCCATATGAAATGTTATATGGGCGGAAGCCCAAACAAGCATACATCCACCCTTTTGGTGTTGCATGTTGGGCACACATACCCCAAAACACGTGGAGATAGTAATCAGGACTGGGTAAAAGGGCTGATCCTGGGCTATGAGAAGGTTGCATACAGGGTATGGGTGGCTAACACTAAAAGAGTAATGTCAAGCCAGGAGGTGACCACCGAAACACCCACAACCCCTGAACCTGGGGAAGACCTGGTGACGCTTTGGAACGGACACACATCCCACAAATGTGACTCTGATAAACAGCAGCAAGCGTGCACAGAGGGAGTTAGTGTCAATCCACCCGAGATACACATGGGCGAAGAAAGAGAAATAGATAACAATGGTAGAGTAGAGGAAACAACAGCATCCCCAGGATCAGATAGGAAAAGTCTACCTGCTGTTCATGTAAAGCAGGAAGAAAGCGATGTTAAGACAGAGACAGAGGAAGGTGAACTGAGTCAGATAAATCCAAATCCCCAAACAAGGGAACTAGTTACCCAGCCCCGCAGATCACAGAGAGCCAACCTGGGGAAACCTCCGGACAGGTTTACAGTTGCGAAGGTAAAGGCAGCCCAGAAACCTCACAAACCAACACAGCCCCGAAAAGGGGATGATGACTGGACTGAACAAGATTATAAAGTGTGGTTTGCTATGCTGGATGGAGGTAGAGATTGGATAGAACAGTTGGATGACTCAATCACTGATTACAGATACTAAATCAAGAATAAATGTATATATCACTTTATTGTACAAAAGAAAAAAAAAGGAAGAAAAGAGGAAGTTATGTATATATATGTAAACTGTATAACCTGCATTCCTAATGAATCAAAAGGTGGGGGAATGTTACCGGACAATGACTTGCAGTTTTGATCCCCAAGGAAAGCAGGGGGCGAAAGAGTTAACCAAGAACTTAAACAGACTCAGGTTGCATCAGACACACAGCTGCAAGGGTTTATTGCTTAAAACCCAGCCCCATAAAAAGGGGAGTGATATAGCAGTAAAGTGTGGGGGAGTTTAAGGAGTCGTAAATGCTGTGGTGGTGTTACTGTATCCAGACGTCTGTGAGTGTACCTACGCTGTTATAAAGATTTGAACTGGTGCGCTGGAAAATAAAGTTCTTCGTATAAAAGTAAAGCTGTTCATTGGGAGTCGTATTTATTCCTTTGCAAAGAGTTTTCAAAACTTCCACCAACACTATCCCCTCCCCCCCAATCACCACCACCTCCGAAACTGAAAGAGAAAAGTCTGAACTGGGCAAATGAACCTGAGCGTGTAGAGATAAAATAGGAAGTGGGAAAGGGCATCACTCATCCATCTTCCTCCCTCTGCTCCATGTGCCATTCTGATTGCCTCATGAACAAGGGGGGCAATGAGTGGGTGGCCTCAGAGGATTTGCAGGCACCAGGAGAAGATCTCAAGGGCACCATTGTACCCACAGGCCCCACACCGGTGACCCCTGTTCTAAGCATAAAAGCCCCAAACATTCTAGCCTTTCCTCATAAGGGAGGTTCTCCAGCCCCTAGATAGATTTGGCAGCCCTTTCCAGCTTTTGTGGGGGACAGGATGTGCCCCATGCTACCACAGTAATTTAAAAAGGATTCTTAAGTGTTGCTACTGTTTCCTTTCTCATCCCAACTTATCTGATCTTTTACTTTTTCAAAAATTCTCTCCTCCAACTCCCCCACAACTCCCATTTGAAGAATATCATAAGAACAAATTCCACACTTTAGGTCTTTTCTGCAGCATTAATTCACTCAATGAGATGACACCTTTTGGTTCTGTCTAAGTGCCCTTTTTAGTACTAGAAGCAGAGTTCTAGGTTAGACAATGTTATTCAGTTATGAACTAGAATATCAAACTTGCTGAGGGTCAGGCTGATATTAACTAGTTGCAGAGGTTTATTGGCTGTGGTGGTGGCCTAGGATGGATGCAACCACGTCATCATGCTGTCATAATGATGCCACAAGCAGGAAAAGTTCTCTCAACTAAGTGAGAGAAAGTTAAGTCAGGCCCAGGCATAACATTCTCAAGGTCGATCTTCGTGACAGGTGATGAAAAGATAAAATTCAGGGCTATATTCATTTTGACCACAGGGGAAAGGATTTGCAAGGAGGTTCACATGGCCCTTATCTGTGTACCTTGTCAAGAAAACTTCAGGCATTGCTACATATTGGTGCTATTCATATGTAATGTTCTGCTGCATTTATTTCTGAATTGGAAAGCTTACAAATTCCAGCATGAAAAAGGGAAGAGGTGGTCATGATAGGATGTAGGTCCCAAGCCATGCAGGGCTCTACTTGTTAAGATCAGAACTTCAAAGGAAACATGTTGCCCTAAGGAAGGAAACAGGCAGACCAGAAGACACGGGAATAATATGTATTTCTTCCTACGCAAAAGCCATTGCAGCCAGCAAGTTACAAGTTCATAGAAATATGAGGGCATCCCTGTAAGAAAGGAGGCACCTGCTAAAAAGTCAGTAGCAGGTGGAACTTTCAGCAGGAGTTCTATTGCTATGATTGAGTGGAATTTGTGTGGGAGGAGGGGAGTGGACCTACCATCCCTGTGATGGTAAGTAGAGGTAGGCAAGGAGGAGGGTGAAGGTTTACAGGGAGGAGGAGGAGAGCTAGTCACATGAAACCCTTGCCCCCTCTGTTTCACCCACTGTATCTCAGAATCCAGGGACGCTGCTCAGCTGACCCGCCTGGTCTGGTGGTGTTGCTGCTGAATAGGGATGGGTGAGAATTTTGATTCAGTTCATATTTAAAGCAGAATTTATCAAATTTGCACTTTCTGAAACAATATGAGAACTGAAATATAGCCATCCTTAGAAATACGCACTTATTTGGGTTTTGCGATGCAGTTTGCCAAACAATGTTTAGAAAAGTGCGCATGTTAGGGGACAGTGTGCATAACAATTAATATATCAGTGAAAATAATGGTTCATGATGTGTACCGCAGTCTGCTCCTGGTCTTGTTTTTGCAGAAAGTATGGAACTTCTACATCATCTGTTGCCAATTATATAATCAATTTGATTCTTATGTTGACCATCTGGTGATGTCCACGTGTACAGTCGTCTTTTTGGTTGCTCAAAAAATGTGTTGGCAAGAAACAAATTATTGCACAGAATTCAATAAGTCTTTCTCCTGCTTCATTTCTGTCTCCTAAGCCCCATTTCCCCACAATTCCTAGTTCTTGTCTGTTCCCTACTTTTGCATTCCAGTCCCCCATGATTATCATCATATCTTGTTTTGGTGTGTGATCAATTTCCTCCTGTACTTCTGCATAAAATCTCTCAAATTCTTCTTCTGCATTTGACGTTGGAGCATAGACTTGGATGATGGTTTTGTTAATAGGTTTCCCGTTTAATCTCATTGATATCACTCGCTCAGACTTTGCATTGTAGCTCCTAATTGCTTTTGCTACATCACTTCTCATTATTAAAGCAACCCCGTTTTGCCTTGATTTCTCATTTCCTGCATAAAATCTTTTGTAGTTGCCTGATTGAAAATGTCCCATTCCTGTCCATTTTAATTGACTCACACCAAGTATTCTAATGTTGATACGTTCCATTTCTTGCTTGATAATTTCTAACTTTCCCTGGTTCATGCTTCTCACATTCCATGTTCCTATTGTGTGTGTTGTACAACTCCGGACTCTCCTTTTGCATCTGTGCGCATCAGCCTCTGGGCTTTCTTTTGGTTTTGACACAGCTGCATCATTAGTCACAGCGCTACTCGTACTTGTCCTTTGTTCTTCCCCAGTAGCTTGGTGAGTGCCTTCTGACCTGGGGGTCTCCCAGCACTATCTCATGTGGCATTTTGGATACTCTGTTCATAGGGTTTTCATGGTATTCAGAGGTGGTTTACCATTGCTTTCCTCTGAGTTTGGATGCATCTTAGTCTGGTGTCTCAGCTTTGACCATTCCACCTTGGGTGCCCCTGCTAGGAGTCCAGCTTCTTAGTCTAGACTCCTGACGGCATTGCTCTCAGCTTCTTCAACACTCTCAACCCACCCTCACCACATTAAGGTGTGCATCCTAGAGGGGTCTGTTCTTGCTTTCACAAGATATCACAAGGATCCTCACAGATCGCCTCCTACTGATCACAGAGGATGCACTCCCTGAATCTCAAAATGGTTTCAGTCCTTCCAGGGGGACAGTGGACATGATCTTCCCTGCACGACAGCTTCAAGAAAAATTCCGGGAGCAGAATTGACCTTTATATATGGCTTTTACAGATCTGACTAAGGCCTTAGTGAATCAAACTGCTCTCTGGACCATCCTTCTGAAAACTGGATGCCCTGATAAATTTGTGAATATTTTGTGACTCCTTCATGACAACATGACAGTGACAATTTTGGATAACCATGGCTTTCAGAGCGATCCATTCAGTGTTGGATCAAGAGTAAAACAGGGAAGTGTCATTGCTCCTACCTTATTTGCTATCTTCATTGCTATGATTCTACACCTTATTGAGGGGAAGCTTCCTACTGGTGTGGTAATCATATATTGAGCAGATGGAAAGTTTTTTAATCTCAGTAGGCTGAAAGCAAAAAAGTAAGGTAAACCTCTGTCATAGAACTTCAACATGCCGATGAGAATGTAGTCTCTGCACTTTGAAAGAAAGATCTTCAAACTATCCTAAATGTCTTTGCAGAAGCATATGGGAAGCTTGGGCTCTCACTTAATATTAAAAAAAACCATAGTGCTTCATCAACAGGTGCAAAGTAGTCCCTCTGCAGCACCTTCAATACAGCTTCATGGTGTGATGCTGGAGAATGTTGATCACTTCCCCTATCTTGGCAGCCATCTCTCTGTAAAAGCTGACATCGATGCTGAAATTCAGCATCATCTGAGCTCTGTGAGTGCCACATTTTCCTGAATGAAGTGTAGAGTGTTCGAGGATCGGGATATTCGCAGGGAGACCAAAATGCTTATTTACAAAGCCATTGTACTACCTACCTTACTGTATGCCTGTGAAACATGGACCATTTATAAACGCCACTCCCAACTTCTTGAAAGATTCCACCAATGCTGCCTCCAGAAAATTCTGCAAATTACTTGCGAAGACAGAAGGACTAATGTTATCTTTTCGGCGCCAGATCAAGACTTTCTTTTTCTCCCAGGCATTTTACCATGTGTTTTAATTGGCTTTTAAATATGTGTTTTAAATTTTGTATATTTGTTTTTATGTTTAATTGTTGTAAACTGCCCAGAGAGCTTTGGCTATGGGGTGGTATACAAATCTAAAAAATAAATAAATAAATAATGTTAGCATTTTGGAAGAAGCAAAGACTACCAGTGTTGAAACAATGATCCTTCAATATCAACTTCAATGGACCTGCCAAGTTGTTCGAATGCCTGATCACCATCTTCCAAAGCAGCTACTTTACTCCCAACTTAAGGATGGGAAATGGAATATTGGTGGACAGCAAAAGAGGTTTAAAGATGTTCTTAAAGCGAACCTAAAAAAATGTAACATGAACATTGAGAACTGGGAAGTCTTGGCCCATGAACGTCCCAAAAGGAGATCAGCCATTATCAAAGGTGCCGTGGAATTTGAAGAAGCATGAATACAGGATGAATGGGACAATCAAGCTAAGCGGAAGTCACATGAAACAAATCCTAATTGTGACCATCTTCCATCTGGAAACCTATGTCCTCACAGTGGGAGGCTGTGTGGATCCAGAATTGGCCTCCACAGTCCCTTACGGACCCACTGTTAAAGACCTTATCTTGGAAGACAATCTTACTCGGCCGTGAGTGATCGCCAATGAATGAATGCACTAAAATGCTGGTGAATTTTCATGAGGATTTAAAAAAAAAAAACATTGAAAATTGCTGCAGAAATTGTTGCTGGAGACCTCAATTTAAGATTGGAAAAATGAGAAACTGAGAGAACTGAAACTGACAGATCTTTCCATCCCTAGTCTTGGTGCAAAGCTTGAGGCAAAGAGATTTCTTCCTTTTTTTTGGTCCTGCACATCACTTCCGCCGAATTCCACTGCTGCCCACACTCTTGGTAAACCCTGCTAACTGCTATTTCTTACAGCAGTCGGGAACCTTTATCTCTATATACCCAAGAGCTTCTCGTAGCAGCCTCCAGCCCATGCTACCCCCATGCACTGGGTCTAATAAGTTTCCCTCACAAAGAGGGGATGCACTATTTAAGTTGGTTATCTGTCCCTAAGTATAGAAGGGCCTTTTCTTTGGCTCGCTTTGATGCTTTACCCTCTAAACTTCTAGGGGGTAGATATGATAAAATCCCGAGGAACAACAGTTACTGCCTCTGTGACAAGTCTGAAGTGGAGACGGTATCACACGTCCTGTTTAATTGTAGATTCTATGACGGGGCCAGAAAAGATCTTTTACACCCCATTCTGCAATCTCTCCCAGGCACCTCCCCAGTTGCTCTGCTACCAGCCCTCCTTGAGGGCTCGATAAAGCAACTACCATTCAAGTGGGCAAATTTCTGAACCTGGCCATGGAGGTCAGATCCCATATGACTGTGCACTGTCCTTAATATATGCATTGATTGATATAACCCATTTTAAAGTATATGTTTTATGTTTTGTACCTAGTTTTGTTTTGCAATGGTCTGTTGACTAAGCAATAAAGATTGTTGTTGAGGTCTCCACATTCCCGCAGCAATTTGTAATTTAATTATTTATTTTCTTACCAAAAAAAAAACTCATGAAATTTCCCCAGCATTTTAGTACAATGATTTTGTAGGCTGTTTTGACTAATGTACATGTTTGCAAGCCATTTTTCATCATGTAAAACATTTTTTGCATGTTATCTTCACTCATGTTTATTTTTATGCACACTTTCCCCTAATATATGCATTTTTGTAAACGATTTGGGTCTCTTTCTTTATTGACAAAGGCTGCAGTCCTAATCCTACTTACCTGGCTAGCAATCATCACCATTGAATTAAATAGGACTTAGTTCTCAGAAGACATACTTAGGATTGTGCTATAAAACGAGTTTCAGGCACAGCTTCACTGTTCACAAATGTAATCCTATGGTAAGTAGATGGGGCATGTATTCTAGGGAACTCAAAGTGAAGTAAAGCATTAATCTCTTCCCTTCCCTTCCCAGGTTAGTTTTGGTTTTGTCTCTCATGCCATCAATGATAAAACACACTTCCCTTTTTTCTACCGGATGGTCCCAAAAGATGACTACCAGTATGTCGGGATTGCTCAGCTGCTCCTGCATTTCAGGTGGACTTGGATCGGTCTCTTTGCTCCAAAGAATGACAATGGAGAAAGGCTCGTGAAGACTTTGACCCCTGTGCTCACCTCAAATGGTGTTTGTGTGGCCATCTCACACAAGATTCCAGAATTGACCGTGCCTAGAGTGTCAGTTCCCATATGTTCAGTTCTCACGTGGAGACAAGTCAAAGTATTTGTTTACTATGCAGAGACTTGCTCTTTCTATAGTGGAATATTCTTTATAAATCAAATTCTCACATTGTGGGTACAGCCCACTGAAGGGAAAGTCTGGATCACAACAGCTTTGTGGAACATCAGCTCAGTGTTTTCCCACTGTTCATTACATGTTCAGCAGAGTTGCTGTTTTTTTCCTTCTTAATCCAGACAAAGAATATCCTAAAACATGACAGTGGGGCTTTGAATCACATTGATCCTTATTTGGAAAGAGCATTTCATTGTTTCTATCCAAAGCACTTGTTGTCTGTGAAAGAACGGGGAAGATGTGAGCAGAAAGGGGAATTGCCCCTGGATGTTCTTGCACAAAGTCTGTCTCAAGATAACTGCAATATTTACAGCAGTTTCCGGGCTGTGGCACATGCCTTAAATGCTGCATACTCCTCCAGATCCAAGTGGATGGCAATGAGGGGTGGAGGAGACAGACTGGGACTTCAGAAGCTGCAGCCATTGCAGGCATTCCTTTTTACCTCCACTGAAAATGACAAAATTGCTCTATGATAGAATCATAGAATTTGGAATCATAGAGTTGGGGGGAGATTGCAAGCCAGACAGTCCAACCTCTTGTGCAATTCAGGACATCCAGAACCAGACCAACCCTAACAGATGCCTGTCCAGCCTCTGCCTGAAGGTCCCCAGGAAGTGATACCACCACTTCTCTAGGCAATTGCTTCCATTGTCCTACCATCAAGAGGTTTCAATGAACATTCAGTCAGAATCTACCTTACTGTAACTTAAGCCCATAAGATATAGGCTGCCCATAAGATATATGTCCATCACAGACTTAGGGATTCTATCAAGCACAGGAGGATCTACTGAAATTGCTCAGTTATGGAGTTGTTATTTTTAGAAAAAGGCTCCGAAAAAATGTTGGACATACATCAGCAAAGTAGTGTGGTAAAATTCTACAGATTCTTGATGAAGCGCCAGTTCATGAGGCTCCTCTTGCAGGTCTGCACCCCCTCCCCACTCTTGGCCCTGCCCTCCAATGGCCTCAGAGGACATAAGAACAGAGGAAGCTGCCTTTTACTGAGTTTGAGCCGTTGGTCCATCTAGCTCAGCATTGTCCATACTGACAGGCAGTGGCACTCCAGGGTTTCAGGCATGAGTTTCTCCCAGCCCTACCTGGAGATGTTGGGACCTTCTGCATGCAAGGCAGAATCACTTCAACTGAGCTACAGCCCTTTGCTGCCCACTTAGGAAGAACTCTGCCACATAACCCCATCAGACAAGCTATAGCTATTTATTTAAGAGAGTTATAATCCTCTTTTTCAAAAGAAAATCTCCACAGAACAAGAATCCTCATCACTAGCTGTGGCTCCTTTATGTATGCTGTGGCTATTGTCCAAGCTCCAGTAGAAGTCATAGGGATTCCATCAAAGAAGGGAAGTTTCATGGGGTCAGATTTGACATTTCTTGGCTCCTGACTGGGCTTCTCATGTGAATATTTCCTGGCACCTTTATGGTGCTCTGTTCTCTGGATTTAGAATTAGCAGAAGGGTCATAGCTCAGTGGTAGATCGTCTGCTCTGCATGCAGAAGGTCCCAAGTTCAATCCCCAGTATATGCAGCTTAATAACTCACATAGAAATGAGATTGGCGACTTCTGGATATGGGGCCTCCAAGGTGAATGAACTTGGTAGACCGAAGGACGAAGAGGTAGTACATATTAATTATCCTAAACCTTTAGAGAGATCACCCCAAAGATCGATAGAGGCTAACCACAATGCCCCTTTAACCCAGACCACAGTCCAAATGAACTTACTAGCTCCAGACATGATGCGATGTTACTTCAAGAAGAAACCTATCGCCCACAAGGCTGGAGGTCTTGATTGTGTACCCTTGACCTGGACAGATATGAGATGGCTCGAGCAAACAAAGAGGGGTCCCCCCAGAAGGCAATTGCCTTCTTGAGCTATTCATCCAACTGCTCAAAACCAGTGCTGTCAAACGTAAGCAGACTTGACCCAACTCTGGACGATATTGCCCCCTGCGAGAAGGCCGGCCTGCTACATCTAGTAGATATGAGGCAGAATCTACTGCCCCTTCAATCTGCCCCACTCTGACAAAGAGCAAGTCAGCTTACCCCGCGTCTACTGATCCTTTCGTGGAATATTTCAGGCTGGAGAAATGAAGCATTTAACCCATCTCTCTTAGAGTACCTTACAAAATATGATACCATTTTCCTCCAAGAGACCTGGCTCAGAGGGTGACTCGATTTAAATGGCTTTACAACCCATCTATTGGAAACTACACCAAGTACCAAGGGGGGACATCCCAAGGGGGGACTATGCACGCTTATCTCTACAAAACTGTGTGTGTCTATTATGAAATCAGACCCCCTCATGGATCTTGCTATTTCTTTAGTGATTAAATTTGCCTGGGCATCTTTACTGCTCATTAATGTGTATTCTCCTCCATGCCGCCACAAATCAGATCCTCTCCAGCTTGAACAATTTCTTTACTCTATACAATGTTCTTTCAGGTCTAGTGAAGGTTACACTAAGGGCAGATCTTTGGCTTGCAGGCTAGATATAGAAGTTCCATGCTTAACCTAGAGTCTTGCTGGAGTCCTAGAGTCCTTCAGGAAATGTATATTCACCCCCAACTCTTGAGTTTCTTTCTCTCTATATGACTTGGTGCAGCTTTGAGATTGGGTAAAGGTAGATGCTGCTTGCATTGATTGTAATGATAAATGCTGTATTTTTCCTGTTTCTTCTTTCAATAAACCAGCCTTTATTTTACTCTGTGTGCTTTATTGGGGTTAAGGCTAAGGTTATATACATGCTTAGGCTGACGTACTGGGGAATTTTATATATTCACACATATATAATCATAGATATTAAGAAGTCATATGGTTTAGGATAGTAAGGAATTAAGGAATTAATTCCTGATGGCCTGTTGAGAACAGAGAGCAGGCAAAGTAAACTTATTTTGAACTCTTGGGTTCATGCCAAATCAGCCAGTGCATGACTGATAGAGATTAATTACCCTATTGTTTGGAATCAAAGAGTGTTTAACATGTGACAAGCTATGATTTATAGAGATATTGTTAATCCTGGGAAACTGACTTTTAATGATTCTTGGTTTTGTATGCGGTAAAGCCATAGCACCATCTAGAAGAAAAAGCTTTACAGCACAATCAAAGGGTTTAATGAAGAGAAATAGTGAGATTTCATTCAGTGTGCTGCCACCTAGTGCTTGAGTTCAGTAGTCATGCATATAATAAAATGCCTGATGGACAGAATATCAACCGGTGATGTTTTCCCCATAAATGTACTTCCATACTATAAAAAAACTTATCCTGTGTGAAGGTCCATGGGGGATTGCCTTGATCCAAAGGGCTCTTACCAGCATAGCCCTTTTAAGAAGGCCCTGATTCACTTCTTTAAAAATCAGGGCAGCCTCTCCATCAGCCAAGCCAGGATATAGGTGGGGCAGGGAGTAGTGGAGAATGCCTGAGGCTAATGATGGTCTCCTGCTGCTGCTGATCATAAATAGCCCAAAGCTAGCAATTGGCCAGGAAAGTTCTGTGAAGGAGCCAAGACCGGAGGAACTGCTACCACTGGGGTTTCTTGAAGCTTCCCCCCCCCACCAACTGGAAGATATAAGGAGCCTAGAGAAGAGACTGTCCTGACCACCCAAACCATCTGGGGCAAGGATACTGTTGGACTGATCCACATGGAGTAACCATAGAGCATCCTACCAAAGTGATTGCCAGAAGACCTCTGGACCTATCCCTGCCCAAGCCCCTCAGAAATGGGCTACTGGAAAGCCACATGATTTAAAAGGGCATCAGAAAATAGACCCACCTTGCCAAGAACCCTAGGGAGAGGTAGAACTCTGGATTTCTACAGCAGCTGTCACCTGCAAGGGACCCAGAAAAAGGCAAACATAGATAGAAGGCCTTGAAAAGAGCATATTTGTTGTGAATCTGTCTGTGGGGACTGAGCCTTGTTTTGTATAGGAGAGGGGAGTGAGAGTCTGTAGTGAGGGCTAAAGCCCCAATAAAGTCAAACTTACTACACTCTGGTTGGTTGTAGTGGTAACTAGGATACAGGTTTGATCCTAATCCTCATAGATCAAGGTGCCTTAAATGTGCCTCTACCCCAGGAGGGTCCCACACTGTTACTTAACCAGTTCCTGATCCTCAAGTGGGCCTATCCTCTTATTCCATGGCTGCTAATCTTTTTCAGGAGTCTTTGAGATACTTGTAAAAAAAAATTGAAAATCTCAATGCACTACTGTTGGGTTTCTGCCTGCAGAAGAAAGCATAAGAATCTTGATTTGCCCCAATGCCAACCCGAAATCAAATCTTGGGCTGTAAACCTGTACTCACTTGCCTGGTGCTATGGCACCCATGAACACATTCTTTGGTGCCCCAGAATGTACAATAATCCCCACATGGAATGAATTGCAATAGTTTAACCTCAAGGTTAGACATGCATGGGCAACAGAAGGAAGACAATCCCAGTCCAGACAGAGCTATAGCTGATCAGTAAAGATGAGTATCTGGTAACATGAGTAGCTGTGGTCTGAAGGCACATGAGGCCAGCACCCTGCTGAAGCTAAGCAGGTCCAGGTCTGGTCAGTGCCTGGATGGGAAACCACCTAGGAACCATAAATACGCCACCTTGGGTTTCTACAATGAAAGAAAGGTGGGGTATAAATGTAATAAATAAATAAATAAATAAATAAAAGCCAGTTTGGTATCCAGTGGGATCACACTACAATAAAGCAATACATGCAAAATATTGTGCTCAAGGGGCTGTTGACACTGCAGAGACACTATGTATTTATTTTCATAATTTATGATATATGTGAAAGGACAAGAGATTCACATCTGAGAAGTTACATTTCCAGACGAGTGTATGTTTCATTATTGCTGTGGTAGAACTCAGTTGTAAAAATTTAAAAGAATATTTAAAGAATCAGATGGTGTCTTTAGTTTTTGTTGTTAGATGCTCCTTTGTATTCAGATCAGGCCTAAGGACAATAATGTAGCACTTGGGAATGAAGATGCAGCCCAGAAGGCCAGCACTGGAGGCCAAGATGGAGAAGACCTGCACGGCTACCATGTATTTCCCCTTTGTGCTCAGGTAGGTGGGCACAAAGGAGACCCAAACACTGCAGAAGACCAGCATGCTGAAGGTGATCAGCTTGGCTTCATTGAAGGTCCCAGGCAGCTTCCTGGCTAGGAAAGCCACCATGAAGCAGATGGCAGCCAGCAAGCCCATGTAGCCCAGGGAACCATAAAACATGGCAACAGACCCTTCATTGCATTCGAGGATGATTTCTCCAGGCTGGGAGTGCATGTCAGATTCTGGGAATGGGGGAGAGATCCCCAGCCAGATGGTGCAGATGACAACTTGGACACTGGAACAAGAAATGACAATGGAGTTGGCCAAACTCTTCCCTAGCCATTTCCTCACCCTGTTCCCTGGCTTTGTGGCCAGAAAGGCTATTACCACAGTGATGGTTTTTGCCAACACAGAAGAAACAGCAAGGGAGAAGATAATGCTGAAGGCTGTTTGTCGAAGAAGGCAGGTTGCTTCTGTTGGCCGGCCGATGAACAGGAAGGAGGACAAAAAGGAAAGCAGGAGGGAGATGAGAAGGATGTAGGAGAGATCCCGGTTGTTGGCTTTGACTATGGGACTTTCCAGGAATTTAATGAAAATTCCAAACACAAAGCCTGTGGTCAAGGAAAAAAAGAGGGCAAAGATAGGCAGGAGGATCCCCAAAGGTTCTTCATAAGCCAGGAAGACGATAATCTTGGGGACACATCGCACTCTGTCCTTGTTCGGATGCTGGTCTTCTGGACATTTGGTGCAATGGTCTGCATCTGCAATGAAGAAGTGTGAACTCATTGTCAGCATAACTATACTGTATTCCAGATACATTGGTTTATCTATTTTAGTATAGATTCCATAAAAGATGGCAGATAATACCTAAGCCCAGAATTCCGAGAATGTGGAATCTTAAAGTACCATCCTACAAGCACTATTTTAATGTATATTAATTAATTAATTAATTGATTGATTAATAGCATTTATAATCCACTTAATATTCCAAAAACCTCTTTAGGGGTGTACAACACACACACAAATCATTAAATCAAAAATTATGCCTCAATCCAGTAAGGGAATTTTAGGATATTAAATACACATAAGACAAGAACTTGAGGGATTCAAACACGTTAAACAGGTCCTATAGTGCGATCGTCCTCCGAAACTGAGACTCCTAGGTCCACCCTGGGATGCCACCAGTACAGTGATTGCTTCTTTGGAGGACTTTCCCTTTAGATCTGTCTCTTGGAGTTGGTATGACCTCACACAAACTGTTATCCTTCCCAGTGCTTTACCCCCACCCCATCTACCCATCTAGATAATTCTTTGTCGTTTCTGTATTTTTAAAGGACTGAAGTTTCAAATCAACCTTATGGACAATGTATCCAAAGCATGTTTGTCCTGTTCCCCGAGGGCTTCCATTTCCTTCTTGAATCCCTTACCTTCCTGAATGGAGATAGTCCCTTCGGGACATGGAGCACAAGCGTAGCAGCAAACTGGCTGTCCTTCTAGAACCACCTTGACGTAACCAGGGAGGCAACTTTTGGTGCATCTTGAATGAGGCAAAGTCTAGCCATAAAGAAAAAGAACATGGGGCGTGGGAGTTTTAGGGGTGTATTCGAATGTTACCGAACTGGATCAAAGACACGGGAAAACACACCACACATACCCTTCTTCCAGGTCTGCTTTCATTAGCAAATTGCATGGATAGTAGAGAGTGTTTGGATTAGAAGGAAAGTGACTGTGAATGGGAGAGTGGGAGAGAAGGAGATGGTGGGCTTGGCTCAGAGCTTGGAAAAATTACTTTTTTGAACTACAAGTCCCATCAGCCCAATCCAGTAGCCATGCTGCCTGGGGCTGATGGGAGTTGTAGTTCAAAAAAGTAACTTTTCCAAGCTCTGGCTTGGCTGAAGAAGGATGGCTGAGTGAGAGAAGGGAGAGGGGACTGAACAGAAGGTGGCAGCCTGTGGAGTGAATAACTGTGACTGCAGGGGAAAATGTGGGACCAATTGAAGGAGGAAGAGGTTTTCACAGAGGTCAGAAGGTGTAAAAGAAAAACCTAAAGTTGAGGGAAATCCCTCAAGAGCGGGCAATACAAAGCAGGCAAACAGAGGCACTTTAGAATAGCATTGGTAGAGGGTGTCAATAACTGCACTGATACCAGCAAAGCACCTATAATGCTCCTAAGGATGAGGAGCCCTAATATTTAGCACTATAGGGTGAGGGACTCACCAAGTGTCCCTGAAAATAAGAGACAATTGGGATTCTGCAGGTACTTAGGACCCGTGGAGGAGTGAAGGGGAGATAAACCTTCACAAACAGATTGCTTAATTTAAATAGCAATCTATATCCTTACATTCTTAACCCATGGCTTTCCTCACCTGGTTAAGCCCCCTGAGCCACACAATGGCATCCTCATCAATACTGAACCTTTCGTCAAGACTCCCAATCTTCACTGAAGCAACTGAAGCGTTGGGCCACACCACCCAGTTCAAAATATTGAAGCTGGCTGCCAGTTCCCCCTTCCCGTCCAAATACATTCCATCCATGGAAGAATTGTAAGTCCCAAAGTTCCTCAAAAATGTTTGGAACTAGAACGACACAGACAGAAAAAAAATATTTAAGCACTGCTCACATTAGAATCAAATTTCTTTAATCCATACAGCAGAGAGAGCCAGGAAATCACTACATCAGGAACCCAGACAGGAAAAGGAAAATTGACCCTTTGAGGGCCTCCCTCCTCCATCCTTGTACTGGAGTTTGGGCAGTGGCCATAGCAGAAACAAAGGAGACACAGCCAGCGATGAGGATAGTTGCTTTGTGAAGATTTTTTTCCCCAAACATAGCATATAAATCTGTTATAAACCAAATTTTGCATGATGGTTCCTGAGAGCAGTTTTTCTTTTATATTTGGATACAGTTGGATGCCACTTTGAATCAAGATGGTGGACGGAACCTTTCTGTACTACACTGATTTGGGTGGCTCTTAGATTTCCCAAGTAACACTAGGTGCAGGACTGCTAATCTACTATATATTTTGGGAACTAGTTTGCTATGCATTTGGGCACCTCTTAAGATATCGTAATCAAATCTTGCATGACAGTTCCACAGCTGAAGAAGTAGATTTGGATAGAATCAGGTGCAATTTACAATATGGCAGGCTCAACATTTCAAATACGCACTGATTTCTGGAATTTCTAAGCAATGTTGGGAATGACACTGCTAGCCAATGATGATGATGATGATGATGATGATATGGAAAAACTGTTTTCTGTGAAAAAACCTGTTTTCTTCTGCTTTTGTCTTGGAATGTTATGTTATTAATTTGATATGTTTTAATTGTTTAGCTTGTTCTATGATGTTGACTTTAAATGTGATAATGTTTAGGTAATCAATTGGAGTTACTGATGGATTGTAGGATTGTTATGTTTTAAAATGATTTGAAACTATTGTTATGTTTTTGAATTGATTGCTATTGACATCATCATTTCCATTTTTGTAAGTCAGTTTGAGCATATTTCTATGGAAAAGTGGCATATAAATTCAAGTAGTAGTAGTAGTAGTAGTAATAATAATAATAATAATAATAATAATAATAATAATAATAATAATAATAATAATAATAATAATAATAATGCATTGTCTAATGGGGTTATGTCTCAGGGTTTCTCCCAGGTGGTCTATGTTGTCTGAAGCCACTGGAGGAAGATGGGGATTCAAAGGAAAAATCTGGAGCTTAAAGTGATCTCCAAGCCTTCTTTAGCTGGTGTAAGTAATGTGCCCACCATCCATAAGCTGATGGCCAGTAGGAGAGTGCCTTGCTTAAGAAAGGGGAAGCTGTTTCCATTTAATGGAACCCCCTTATCCCTCCCAGCGCTGCTCTATGAATGTCTGAAAGCCAGAGGGTCAAAGGGCAGCATGGGACTGTTTGAAAGCCCTTTCCCAAACAGCCCTGTGCTGCTTTTTAAACATCTGATTTTGCCAACTCCAAATACAATTTTCAGAGGTTGAAGAAGCAGTGGGTGAGTGCTTACAAAGGGCTTTCAAACAGCCCCCACCCAGCTCTTTGATCATCTGAAAACTGGGGCTTCAAAGTGTAGCATCACCTGATGTCACCATGATGCCAGAAATGTGCCCCATCAGGGGTCAAGGATGTTAAGATCTTGCCTGGAGGCCAAAATAAATTTGCCATCTGCGGCTTAGAAAGATAAGGAAAAGGCTATAGCTTTTTCAAAAACTAAAAAGATACCCCTCCAAAATGCATCAATAAATAATTAGTGGTGGGTTCTCTACAGTGCCATGGCAGCGATGGGTTCTCCAGAGAGCCCTTTTCAAATAATTGAACACTTTTGTTTCTGTCGGGAGTACTCTCTGGGCTGGAAAAAGGAATACCTGCCATGGCTGCAGCTTCTGAAGTCTCAACTTGTCTCCTCTACCCATCATAGACATCTTCCTGGATCTGGAGGAATACACATCATTTAAGGCATGTGCCACAGCCCGGACACTGCTGTAAATGCTGTAGTTGTCTTGAGAGAGACTTTGCGCAAGTACATCCAGGGGCAACTCACCTCTCTGTTCACATCTTTGCCGTTCTTTCACAGACAACATGTGCTTTGAATAGGGACAATGAAATGCTTTCCTCCAGTAAGGAACAATCTGCCTGAAGGCAAAATTGTGATGCTTTAGGATTTTTTTTGTCTGTATTAAGAAGGAAAAAAATAAGTGGCTTTGCTGAAGGCATAATCCTCCATCAGACAATGTCGAGGTGATGTCCCACAAAGCTGTTGTGATCCAGACTTTCCCTTTGGTGGACATTACCATATCGTTGAGTATTTGAATTATAAGGAATATTCCTCCATAGAAAGAGCGAGCATTTGAATAGTAAACAAATACATTGACTTGTCTCCAGGTGAGAAATGACTCGGGGGAAATTGACACTTCTAACTCATACACAATCAGTTCTGGGATTCTTTGTGAGATGGCAACACAAATGCCATTTGTGGTGAGTACAGGTGACAAAGAACTCATGAACCTTTCTCCGTTGTCATTGTTTGGAGCAAAGAGACCGATCCAGGTCCATTTGAAATGCAGGAGCAACCTGACAATCCCGGCGTACAGGTATTCATCTTTTGGGGCCGTCCGGTAGAAAAAAGGGAACTGAGTTTTATCATTGAGGTCATGGGAGACAAAACCATAACTAATCTGGGTAGAGAATGGAAGAAATTAGTGTTTTAGCTTTAGTGACTTGTTTAAATTCCCTGGAATGCATGCCTAGTCTGTTTACCGCAGGATTACGTTTAAAAAAAGAATGAAGCTGTGTCAGAAAGTAGATTTGCAGCACAATCCTAACAGTGCCTTATGAGAAGTAAGTCCTATGGAATTCAATGGGGACTAGTCCCAAGTAAGTTAGACTGCAGCCTTAGTCTACTCAACAAATATATAGATCAAAACAAGCAGTGTGCCAATGCAAGTTTACAACAACATACATAATCCTGATCAACTCTGAATGCTACAAACCCCCAACAACTATGGATCACTGTGGTAATGTCTGTTCCAGCTTTGAATCATTCTTTTCAAAAACTAGATTTAACCAGCAGCACTTTTTTTATCTCTGCATCCCACCTTCACCCCTTTTAACTGAAATTCTTTCCTAAGACACATACCGAGGAGGTCACTCCCTGGTTGCAACATTCCCTCTATTGATGATAAACCTGTATGTAAACTGATAAAAGGCTTTTTAAAAAGAAAGGAAAACCTAAAGCTGCTGAAAGGTTGTATGTAAAGCTAGATACTAATGGTAACTTTCTTCTCCAGGCAGTTGAAGGGCTTTAAAAGCAAAGTATAATTGTATTTCACCCCCAATTCACACCTGTGGGATTTTGTAGATGCTTAGCATGTTTGAAATATGGATGGCAATTTCAGAGTCGGCACCCTCTAGGACAGCCAGCAGGTCATTCTGCCTCCCACACCTGTAGTTTGGAATATTTGCCTGCCCGGTAGATAGCAGGTCTACCAGAGCATCATATGTGATTCTTGCCATGAAATAGTTCTCATAGAGGTTGTAGCCCAGAGTGATGTTGGGTAAGAGCTTGGGATCTTGGCTGATCTCCTGGATGGCAAACAGGAAGGCCAGATAGTGGAGTGAAATTATGTCATTGTCACTGCAAGAAAGCATACATGGTGTTACCTTGTCACCCTCCATTTAATAAAACATGTCACAATCCTTATTCTGCAAGTTGAAGGGCATTCCTGGGCAATGAAAACCTTTTGAGTTTATTCTTAGAATGTTCATGCTTGGTAAGAGCCAGAAGCTCTGTAGTTGATCCTGGCTCAAATGACTTAGTTGCTGTTTCATGCTTTTTATAGAATCATAGAATAGTAGAGTTGGAAGGGGCCTATAAGGCCATCAAGTCCAACCCCCTGCTCAATGCAGGGATCCAAATCAAAGCATTATAGATTCATAGAATAGTAGAGTTTTAAGATGTGTGTGTGTATGTGTGTGAGAGAGGGAGTAGTTGTGGAGAGTCTGGTCCTTCACTGCATCAGCAAAGCAAACCACCTAGGAAGAAAAGGACTCATGACCCCTTTTGCTTGTTTCATTGAATAAATGAGGGCAGCTGAAATGCAGAAATCTTGAGATCTACTGTTATCATGGTGGCCACCAGATGGGGGCATCCTTTGGGGACAGGGGCAAGCTTGGTAGAACGTTCCAATCTGCAGTTAATTTATAAAAGGGTTTCTAAATTGTCACCTAGGGATGGGAGAGAAATTTGATTCAGGTTTCATTTAAAAGTGAATCTTCCAAATTCATACTTTCCAAAACAATATGCAAAAGAGCACAGCCATCCTTCAACATCCACACCTCCAAATTTTGCAACACAGCCAAATAAAATGCGACAAAAATGCAGGTACTAGGGTAAAGTGTGCATAAAATGCATATATGAGTAGAAATAAAATGTAGCAGTGCATTATTTTAGGAGAAATTGCTTACAAAAATGTGTTTAACACTCAAAATTGCATACAGAAATGTGTTTATTAAGGGAAATATGCCCTAAAATGCTGAAGAATTTTCATGAAGATTTTTTTTTAAAAAAGATCACCAATTGTTGAATAAATGTAGAGCACAGAATTTAAGAGCGGCAAAATGAAAAACATGGAAAACCAAATATCCATCCTTACTGCTGACTCAAAATATCGTTGCGGTTTATAATAAAATCGTTAAAATGTAAAATCATGAAATACAGAATAAATACACTGTACCAAATTAATTCTCTGAAACTGCTTTGTGAAACACTTTTTAGCAGGGGACAACAGGTAGTAACATAAATCATAAAAACAGGAAACTTTCTTAAATGCCTGCTGACATTTCAAATGTCAAGCATCTGAATCTGAAATGCTACCAGTTCCATGCTCAGGGCCAGCTAGACAGGCACACCTGTGTTGTCTCAATGTGCAGATGATGCCACTTGAACCAGGATAGGACCAGATTGTTGGCACTTAAAATTAGAAAAAGGTAGCAGAGCAGGTTTTTAACTAATTGTGGGTTTGATCGTGACATAATCCAACAGAAGCTGAGTAGGGTCTGATTTGGAGCAAATTTGCTCCCTGGGATGAAGGTGAAGGTGAAAAAAAGAACTTGGCAATATGAATTCAGGGGCACAGAAAAGTATTTCAGAGAGGTACCACAGGCCAAAACACAAGTGCAAAAGTCAATTGAGGAGAGGCACCATATGAGTGTTTATATGCTAATGCTAGAAGCCTCTGAGCCCAGATGGGAGAACTGGGCCACAATCACGCCATTCATTTATTCCACTATTATTCCACTTGAGACAGTCATGGCTTCCCGCAAAGGATCCTGGGAAGTGTAGTTTGTGGTGCTGAGAGGAGACTCCTCTTTCCTGCACAGAACTACAATTGTCACAGTTCTCTGGGAAGAGGGACTGACTGTTAAATCACTGTGGAAATTGTGTCTCTCTGTGTGATAGGAATAGGGTCTCCTAACAGTGCTCTGCACCCTTCACAAATGACACTTCCCAGGATTCTTTGGGGGAAGCCATGACTGTTTAAAGTGGAATTATTTATTTATTTATTTGATTTATATTCCACCTTTCCTCCCAGTAGGAGCCCAAATCAGGGACACATTACATATTTATGTTAGAAGATCAGCAATTTCACATCTGAGTTCAAGAGTTCTTAAAGAACTCAAATGTGAAATCGCTGATCTTCTCACACAAATATGTAACATGTCCCTAAGATCACCCTCCATAACCTAGGACCAGAACTGTAACACCACTTTTTAAAAGGAGGGCATCTTGGAAATTGCAGGTGAGTTAGAATGACATCTAGTTCCAGGAAAACTGGGAGAAAATGTTAATGATAAAACAACAAAGCATATAGAAGAACATAGGGTTAGGGTGAGGAAGCAGAATCAGCTTGGCTTCTACAATGGTGTGTCCTCTATCACTAACCTATAAGAATTCTTTGGGAGTGTCAACAAGAATATACATAGAGATGATCCAGCTGACATAGCATACTTGGACTTTCAAAAAGCTTTTGACAAAAGTCTTTTGACAAAGACTCCTAAATTAACTTGGCAGGCATGAAATAAGAGATGTGCTATTTTGGATCAGGAATTGGTTACATAACAGGAAACAGAAAGTATGACTAAATGGGCAGTTCTCCCATTGGAGGGCTATAGAAAGTGAAGTCCCCCAAGGAACAGTATTGGGCCCCGTGCTGTTTAACTTGTTCATAAATAATTTAGATTAATGGGTTAGAAAGAAGATGATACAGAATTGTTCTAGTTGGTTAAAACAAAAGGAATTGCTACAGCCTCTTTTGGACAGAGCCAATTTGGCCACAGCGTTCCAAGCTCTGGTATGTTCCAGATTGGATTATTGCAACACACTCTATGTGAGGCTGCCCTTGAAGACAGCTCAGAAACTTCAACCAGCCCAAAATGCAGCAGCCAGATTAATGGCTGGTGCTTCTTTTAGAAAGAATACAGCCCCTGTTTTACAACACTCATATTGGTTTCCCGGTCATTTCTCTGCCCAATTTAAGGAGTGCATGCCAGTGTTTAAAGACCTAAATGACTTAGGCCCCAAGTATTTAAGAGAGTGCCCCCTTCCCTGCAAACCCTCTCGGGTGTTAAGATCAGCAGTGGGGTACTTCTTCACACCTTTGGGGGATGGTGGCCCAGGAGAAAGCATCCTTTGTGGCAGCCCCTAAGTTATGGAATCCCCTCTCCACAGAGATGTATCTGGCACAGTACCTGTAATCTTATTAGTGACCTTGCCCCATACTCTGACCTTCATCTTCTGCAGTTTAAAAGTTAAAACAATGCCTGGTTCATTTTTAATTAATTTAAGAAATCTTGGCTTGAACTCAATGATAATGTCAGGCATGCTCAGTAAGAACCAACTATCAGTGTTCTAAAAGCCAGACTTACAGCTGCTGGGCTTGGCTAATTGGGGGGCACACCATGCCAGACCTTGATTTCACTTTAGACACTCATGGCTTCCCTCAAAGAATCCTGGGAAGTGTAGTTTGTGAAGGATACTGAGAGGAGACTCCTATTCCCCTGACAGAGCTCCAGTGGCCAGAGTGGTTTAACAGTCAGCCACTCTGATTGAAGCTCTGTGAGGAGAACAAGGTGTATCCTAGCAACTCTCAGCACCAACACAGCCATGAAGCTCACTGGGTGACCTTGGGCCAGTCACTGCCTCTCAGCCTCAGAGGAAGGCAATGGAAAACCACCTCTGAATACCACTTACCATGAATTCACAGGGTCGCCACAAGTCGGGATCGACTTGAAGGCAGTCCATTTCATTTTCAAGCATGATTGCATGGGAGTAAACTTTAAAAACCATATGCTCAAAGGCACATGTTACCAAATTCTTCCATGCTACACAGCAAGTGGATTGGACTGTTAAAGACCAACCCAAATTGTGTTTGCATTTTTACAAATTTGTAGGGCAATCCAATATCTCAGAGAGGAGGTCAGGTCTCCTGCTCCCCTGGTGCATTCACTATAGCTGTCCAATTTGCCTGCTTTTTAAAGTTTGATAGAAATATCTGTGGGCTATAGGTACAGTCTTAAACCACAAGGTTTTTTGCCTATTAGTATAAACATGTCATTAAACTGTCTGGAAGGTCAGATAGAAAATGTTAGAGATGCTAACCATTCTGTTGACTTCAGCCAAAATGCCAGATTCTGTGTACTGGGAAGGGGAAGAAATCCCTCCCTCTCTTGCTGAATGGTTTTTCAAGATTTGGGATGCAGCAGTGATGTACAAATTGTGCAAGAGAAAATAATTTGTTTGAGAGCAGATTTGCTGAAAAATGTATGGTTTTCATTTCTGTTTGGAATGAAAAAAATGAGGAAGCTGTAAGATGAAAATACTCATTTTTGTTAGCTTAAAGAGGATAGTGTATTCTGGATCTTGTTTTCTCTCCCCCTCATTCTGCTATTCCATGAGTGATTATAATTATAAAAATGTTGTATTTCATAATGGATTTGGTGATGCTAGCTCTGTGGCACAGCCCATGCTTTGCATAGAGAAGGTCCCAGGCTCTGCCCACAGCATCTCCACTTAAAAAAGGATCAGAAAGGAGGTGACATGAAAGATCTCTGCCATGGGAGTCCCCAGACAGCTGCTGCCAGACAGAGTAGAGTATATTGAGTTGCATGGAACCCTTTCCCTACTAAACAGCTGCAATCCAAAGAGGAAGGCTATCTTAATAGGCAGAGGGCTGTGTGTGTGAGTGAGTGAGTGAGTGAGTGAGTGAGAGAGAGAGAGAGAGAGAGAGAGAGATGTTGGCCTGACTGATCACATGATTTAAAACCAAAAAAAGTGTTAGCTCTTTTTGTTTACAATTATGCTAGGGAACAAAAAAACCTGCTCTTTTTTAATCTATTATCATAGCATACTGTTCAAAATGAATCTCACCATCTGGTGAAAACAGCATGATTTGTACTAGACGGTTTCTGAGGGTTCGTATTGCTCCAGTCCAGACTAATATCCCTACAGCAAGGTAGAGGTATATGAAGGGACTGGGATTTACAAAGGCAAGGCAATACCCATTGCCTCATTTAACATTAAGGCATTAGATGTGGCTTAAGGCGTTAGATTTGTGTTGAGTAGCATTAAACTCATCACCACGTAGTTACAAGATAATAGTGATAAAAAGAACCTGGAAGAGAGATCTTGGTATGACTGCTGCATTCAGGGACAGACCCACCAATGAGGTGGTCTCCTGGTCTGACATAATTCCAAGGATCATTGCGATCTCTCATTAAATTCAATGGGCATTTTGCCTTCAGCATCCAAGAGGCTGCAGAGGGCAGCAGCTGATGAAACAGCAGGGGTTGAATCGTGACAAGGATGCCCTCTGCAATCGCACACCTCCCTTGCTGTGCTCCCTGTCTTTGGATAAACCAAAACCATCTCCCAAGACTGAAGCTGCCATCAGTGGCATTGCTAATACAGATGCGATCCAGTCAGAGTTTCTGATCCAAAGGGGATGATATTAAACCACACACTGGCAGCATCGCTGTCTGCCTTCACACCCCACCCCAAGCTCTCAGAGGCACAGACAATGGCTGTAAGCACACTGGTGGCCAGATCAAAGCATTTCCATTAGCCACAGCTGGAGGGGGGCATGGGTTGATCTGGCAATCAGTTGCAAAATCTCTTTGAGGCTGATTTTTCTTTTTAATAAAAAAAATGAGGAAGCTGTAAGATGGGGAAAAAATCCACACACACTCAGTCTGCTCTCTCTTGGTTTAACAGGAGGAAGGGGTGGGGTGGAGATGCTCTGGAACCCAATACTGATGCATCATCTCTATGCCTTTGGGTAGCACTTAATTCATCACAGCATAATTACTTACCTTCTAATGTAGATCATGGGAGGCTGAGAGAAAGAGGTTGGCATGACTCTAGCATTTAGTGTAGGGATGACCCCGCTGATGAGATGGTCTCCTGCTCTGTAGTAATTCAAAGGATTATATTGATCTCTCACTAAATTCAGTGGGCATTTTGCTGTCGGCATCCCACAGGCTGCACAGGGGGGCAGCAGTAACAGCAGCAATAGCAGCAGCAACAACAGCATCATGATGGGCATGCCTGCTATAATTCCCTACCTCCCTTGTAACTGCTCTTTTCAGAAAATAAAATAAAAAAACCACACCTCTCTAGACCAAAGCTGCAGTTTGTGACTTTGCTGACACAGGTGGAGCTCAGACAGTGCTTCTGAACCAGAGGAGATGATATCAGACCTTGCACTGGCAACATTCCTGTCTGCCTCAAATCCCAGCTCAAACTCTCAGCGGCACAGACAATATTTGTGCATCATCTCTTTCAGGGA
The DNA here is from genome assembly GCF_030035675.1 of Rhineura floridana. Taxonomy (NCBI): domain Eukaryota; kingdom Metazoa; phylum Chordata; class Lepidosauria; order Squamata; family Rhineuridae; genus Rhineura; species Rhineura floridana. The sequence continues at coordinate 218,928,654 of NC_084482.1, read as the reverse complement.
CAGTGTGAGGAATTGCTTCCTGTTGCTCCAGATTCTGATGTTTTTGTTACTGGTCTCAAATGTGGCTTTCTGTGAAGTCCCTTAAGCTTTGGCAAGAGGGAGCGGAATAAATCACCATGATTTCCATAATTATAAGTGGAAGTATAGCCTCTGCCATATCTTGAACTCTCTCTGTGGCTCCAAGCACAGCAACTGGGTGGAGAAAAAGAAAAAGTTTGCAAAAAGTCATCAATGAGCTCCAAACCATTTCCATAGGCCAATGGGCATCAGTTCTTATCCCAGTCTGCATCTGTGTTGGAATTGCTTTTTAATATGTTTTTAAACCTTCTTTAAAAAAAATAAAAAAGACAATATGTTCTTAACCTTTTTATAAAAGATGTTTCGAAAGCTTTTTTAAAGGAATGTTTTTAAAGATATTTTGTTTTAATTTTAAAGTATTTTAACATCTGTTTTTATGATGTTTTAAAGTGCTTCTAGTGCTTTTGTCTGCTGCTCTGGGATCCTGCTGGGAGGAAGGGTGGGATATCAATCGATCAATCAATCAATCAATCAATCAGTTAATGCTGGACTCATATTTAGTAAAAAAAAAAGGCTCAAAATAATGGGCTGCCCAAGGAAAACTTTTTGAAGAGCATGATACACTTTAAAAAAAATACAAACTTAAATAACATTAAATCCAGAAATCAACATGCGTACTATTGCATAGCTTACATCTGGGGTCCACATGTGTGCACGCACACACACACACACACACACACACAGAGAGAGAGAGAGAGAGAGAGAGGGAGAGGGAGAGGGAGAGGGAGAGAGAAAGAGCAGGTTCACCTCCTTAACATGAGTAATTTGCAAACCAGGGCCCTGGGAGAAAGAGGTGCACAGGAAGCACACAAACAGCCTCTTGGTTGAAAATAGTGATCTCTCTATGACAAGAGATCCTCATAGATACCTGAAAATGGCTGTGGAAAGACACTCCTCAACAAACCATCAGGATTAGCCATGAACGATGTGTTCTTCGTGGTCTAGAGACAGGGAGAGAGAGAGAGAAAGAGAGAGAGAGAGAGCGGTCCTCCTTAGAGTGGAATAGGCAATCACCTTGGGCCTTGTGGAAGTCCCTGCAAGGCACTCCAGGTCTGTGTGTGCCTATTGTGTAGAACAGCCTTTCCCAACCTGTGTGCCTCCAGATGTTGTTGGACCACAATTCCCATCTTTCCTGACCATTGGCAATGCTGGCTGAGGCTGATGGGAGTTGTGGTCCAACAACATCTGGAGGCACACTAGTTGGGAAAGGCAGGATTAACTAAGCACATAGAAGAACAAGCCTTGCTGAAGCAGAGCCTGAATGGCTTCTGCAAGGCAAAGTCCTGTCTCAGTAACCTATTAGAATTCTTTGAGAGTGTCAACAAGCATATGGATAGAGGTGATCCAGTGGACATAGTGTACTTAGACTTTCAAAAAGTGTTTGACAAGTTACCTCACCAAAGACTTCTGAGGAAGCTTAGCAGTCATGGAATAAGAGGAGAGGTCCTCTTGCGGATAAGGAATTGGTTAAGAAGCAGAAAGCAGAGAGTAGGAATAAACGGACAGTTCTCCCAATGGAGGGCTGTAGAAAGTGGAATCCCTCAAGGATCGGTATTGGGACCTGTACTTTTCAACTTGTTCATTAATGACCTAGAATTAGGAGTGAGCAGTGAAGTGGCCAAGTTTGCTGACGACACTAAATTGTTCAGGGTTGTTAAAACAAAAGGGATTGCGAAGAGCTCCAAAAAGATCTCTCCAAACTGAGTGAATGGGCGGAAAAATGGCAAATGCAATTCAATATAAACAAGTGTAAAATTATGCATATTGGAGCAAAAAATCTGAATTTCACATATACGCTCATGGGGTCTGAACTGGCGGTGACCGACCAGGAGAGAGACCTCGGGGTTGTAGTGGACAGCACGATGAAAATGTCAACCCATGTGCGGCAGCTGTGAAAATGGCAAATTCCATGCTAGGGATAATTAGGAAAGGTATTGAAAATAAAACAGCCGATATCATAATGCCGTTGTATAAATCTATGGTGCGGCCGCATTTGGAATACTGTGTACAGTTCTGGTCGCCTCATCTCAAAAAGGATATTCTAGAGTTGGAAAAGGTTCAGAAGAGGGCAACCAGAATGATCAAGGGGATGGAGCGACTCCCTTATGAGGAAAGACAGTTGGGGCTTTTTAGTTTAGAGAAAAGGCGGGTCAGAGGAGACATGATAGAAGTGTATAAAATGATGCATGGCATTGAGAAAGTGGATAGAGAAAAGTTTTTCTCCCTCTCTCATAATACTAGAACTCGTGGACATTCCAAGAAGCTGAATGTTGGAAGATTCAGGACAGACAAAAGGAAGTACTTCTTTACTCAGCGCATAGTTAAACTATGCAATTTGCTCCCACAAGATGCAGTAATGGCCACCAGCTTGGATGGCTTTAAAAGAAGATTAGACAAATCCATGGAGGACAGGGCTATCAATGGCTACTAGCCATGATGGCTGTGCTCTGCCACCCTAGTCAGAGGCAGCACGCTTCTGAAAAACAGTTGCCAGAAGCCTCAGGAGGGGAGAGTGTTCTTGCACTCAGGTCCTGCTTGCGGGCTTCTCCCGGGCATCTGGTTGGCCACTGTGAGAACAGGATGCTGGACTAGATGGGCCACTGGCCTGATCCAGCAGGCTCTTCTTATGTTCTTATGGTGTAGAATATGGCTACCTGAAAGCATATTGAAGACTAACCCTGCATATTCCATCAAGTGGGAAAGATAGGCAGCCAGGCTGGAGTTTTACTTGGCAGCAAATGGCATTACTGATTCAGAAGGTGTTGTGTTATTCAGCAACTATAGGGCAGGCACCTTTGAATTGCCCCGGTCCTCCTAGTAGTACCAGCACAACTGGCTAATATGCCTTCTGTGGATATTCTGGGTGCACCCCCTCCCAAACACACATACACACACATCTGAAATGTTGTTATGTGCCTCCAAGTCGACTACGACTTATGGTGACCCTATGAATCAGCGACCTCCAAGAGCATCTGTCATGAACCGCCCTGTTCAGATCTTGTAAGTTCAGGTCTGTGGCTTCCTTTATGGAATCAGGGCCCAACTGAGAGTGTTTCATTCTAAGTTGTTAGACACTTTCCAAACCTGCAGAAGATGCTGCATGACCGCCTGGCCTGTAGGCTGTACAAGGTGGCCCTGCAGAAGTGCCTTCATGCAAAGAGACAGCTTAGGTTCAAAAATTCACTAAAACTATGGCAGGGGACCTTTATGCTTCCATGGGCCGGATATTTATCAGGATCTCAAATCAAACTGGGTTTCCAAGCACAGTGAATTCCATGTCAAACACACTACTTGGGTGCTTGCTGCTGCTCTTGTGGTAGCCGCATCTTCCTTTAGTGTTAGGGTGGAGAATCTGCAGTCTCTGGGCCATTCAGGGGAGAAACACAGTGGCAATGTTGGCAAGAAATTGGGAATACTGAGGAAGTTTGCCAAGCCAAGGAAAAAGCAGACTTTCTCAGGAGTGCAGTGCAAGGGAAGGCAACATCAAGGACAGGAAGCAGTACCACACATACACACTGAGGTCTTCTACAGAGGAAAGGAGTGGGGCATCTCCAACTGATGAGCCATTTTGACCTATGAGGCAATATTTTACAAATTACACCCACTTGCCAATCAGTAGATTTCACTCCAATGGGCCAGTGATGTCAACTGATGAGCAGAGGGTGAAGTTGATCTCTGGCATTAAACATTAGAGATACTGTTCTGATGCATCCTCTGTGAGGGCTCCTCTTTGTGATGCTCTCCAGTTACTTCAAGATTCTGGTTTTGGTATACAAAGCTCTACACGGCTTGGGACCAGGATACATGAACAATCATTTTACCCCTTATATCTTCAATCGATCACTGAGCTCTGCAGGTGAGGGCCTCCTGCAGATACCATCTTATCAGGAGGTCTGTTCCACACAACATAGGAAATGGACCTTTAGTGCAGTGGCATCGACCCTTTGGAATTCCCTCCCGTTAAAAATTAGACAGGTGCCATCTCTGTTATTTTTTCAGTGCCTACTGAAAACCTTCCTCTTTCAAAAAGCCTTTTAAGTAAAGACCTTATCCCAGTCTGCCTCTGTGCTGGAATTGCTTCTTAAGATGTCTTTAAAGCTTTTTGAAAATAAGATATTTTATTTTGATACTTTTCTAAATATGTTTTGTTTTAAGAACAATTGTAAGTACAGTTCCATGGCAAGTGACCCTAATGAGAAAAGGAGTCCAGGATGGGTGGGAGTTTCTAGAAAAGGAAATTATAAAAGTGCAATGGCAAGCAATTCCAACAAGGAGAAAAGGGGGGAAACAGCAGAAGAAGCAGAAGAACTGGACATGTTTAGCCTGGAGAAGACTGAGGGGAGATATGATAGCACTCTTCAAGTACTTGAAAGGTTGTCACACAGAGGAGGGCCAGGATCTCTTCTCAATCGTCCCAGAGTGCAGGACACGGAATAATGGGCTCAAGTTGCAGGAAGCCAGACTTCGACTAAACTTCAGGAAAAACTTCCTAATGGAACCAATTACACTAGAGAGGTAGTGGACTCTCTGACACTGGAGGCATTCAAGAGGCAGCTGGACAGCCATCTGTCGGGAATGCTTTGATTTGGATCCCTGCATTGAGCAGGGGGTTGGACTAGATGGCCTTATAGGCCCCTTCCAACTCTACTATTCTATGATTCTAAATAAGTGTTGAGTCACTTGTAGTATGCATACATCTGACGGACTCACTCATATACTTGCTTTTTACAGTAGTCAGACATGCTTTATTGTTTATTCATATTTGTATTTAGTAAAGTTTCATAGAACTGTAGAGTCGGAAGGGGTCTCTAAGGCCATTGAGTTCAACTCCTTGCTCAATTCAGAAATCTAAATTAAAGAGGTAGTGGGCTCTCCGACACTGGAGACATTCAAGAGGCAGCTGGACAGCCATCTGTCGGGAATGCTTTGATTTGGATCCCTGCATTGAGCAGGGGGTTGGACTCGATAGCCTTAAAGGCCTTTTCCAACTCTACTATTCTATGATTCTATGATTCTAATATATTTTAAAGTCTGTTTTCAAGATGTTTTAAAGTGTTTTTAGTGTGTTGGGTTTCCCCCCCCCCTTTATTTTTTTGCTGCCCTGGGATCCTACTGGGAGGAAGGGCGGGATATAAATTTAATAAATAAATAAAACAATGTCCCCAACACACCATTTGTGTGTAGGTGTTTCCCCTTATACCCCTCTTCCCAGCGTTTTCATTTGCTGACAACATCAGTAGCAGCTAGTACTCAGCAGTTTTTTTCTTTCTTTCTTTATTATTTAATTTATATCCCGCCCTTCCTCCCAGCAGGAACCCAGGGCAGCAAGCAAAAGCAGACAAGATGGCAGACAAGACCGTTGTTAATATTTATTTATTAAATATTGCTTTATTTTATTTGCTTCTGGATTGGCTCTTTCTCTTCTCATCTGCCCTCCCGCTGGCTGTTCTCTAGCACTTGTTTTACCAATTCATTATTATTATTTTTCATTTAAAACATTTATCACCCTGCTTTCGCAAAGCCAAAGGGTGTCTATAAAGAAAGAGAGGAGGCAAGAGCATGCTCCCTTTGTCCCCACACCACCAAGAAAGACTCAAGACACCAAACTGGGAAAATGTTATAGCTGTTAAAATATAACAATATATTTGGAGAACCTGCAGACCAAATCAACAGATTAACCGAATTAAACCTGTTTGGGCAGGTGAGGCTAAAACTACCTCTGGTAGGGTAACACCCCCTCCCAGACCCCTGGGTATGTCAACAGCCATAGGCTGCAGCCCCCCAGCCAAGGATGTGGATAAAAACATCCCTCCTTGCTTGACGAGCCCTGGGTGGTGACCCACCAGTACGTCCGGGCCCCGCCATTCCTCCTTGAACTCCAATAAAACATCTGTTTTCTTCTACCTTTCTCTGGTTTTGCCCACTCTCCCATCACCTGAAGGATGCTTCCTTGCCCTCTTGCAGAAAATGCACCAGGTGATTTCTGAGAAGTCTCAGAAGGGATGGTACATCCTCTAGTGCCTTTTCTGGAAAAATAACATATTATTAAAATATATATTTCCATAGCTTATGTGGTGGTAGGAGTGAACACACAAGCTTTATGATTCCACAGAAATATTTGTCAGGCAATCATAAGCTAACAGGAAGTTTTAGGAACGGACGAAGTTGCCTTATGCCAGGTCAGATGACAAGTCTATTTAGTGGTTTAAAGAACAATGTGGTGAATCAGCAAAGCACCACCTGCACAAATACAAGTGCACTCATAAAGCTTCTCTCCTATCTAAAAGATTTCAGGGAGGGGATATTTGAAAGAGGTGAGCACCTTTCCAAAGAAAATGAGACCATTCTGAAAGTAAGAATAGAAAGGCACTTCTTTAGATATCAGTTTTAACAGGCTTACTGTAGGCCAGAGTCATTTGTGCAGCACAAAGAATAGCCTATTAAGGGGTAGAGGCAGTGGAAGAGAGATCTTGTTGTGGATTTGGTGAGACAGCTTGCAACACGCTTGAAACAGGGGCAACGTTGGACTGGCAACAATGGTTCTTTGCAAACTATGTGTGGAGTCACAATCATGCCCCAATTGCTCAATATCTGCAAGAAAATAAAACTGCAAAACCAGTTTGGGTGACCACACATGAGGATTCACTCCATAAAAGCCAGTGTGGTTGATCAGGTATCTAGTGGGAATCAGGCTCTGATAAAGCAATGCATGTAAAATATTGAACTCATGGCCTGTGGTCATTTCAGTCATTGTGCATTTATTTCAATCATTGGTCATTTATGTGGACGGGAGTCCTAGGCTGTGTCCACACTATACATTTAAAACAGCCCCCTAAGAGTCCCTGGAATTGTACGACAGGGTGCTGGCAACTGTAGCTCTATGTGTGGTTAACTACAGTTTCCAGGATTCTTTTGAAGAAAAATGTGCTTTAGATGTGATTTAAATATAAAGTGTGTAAGGAAATACCTTCATATAACAAGTATGTGGGTTTCATTATTAACTAGATATCAATTGTCAACACTGAAAATAATATTTTAAGATCAGAAGCCATCTTTTGTTTTTGTTGTTAGAAGCTCCTTTGTATTCAGATCAGGTCTCAAAATAATAATGTAGCACTTGGTGATGAAAATACAGCCCAGTAGCCCAGCACTGGAGGCCAAGATAGAGAAGACCTGCACGGCTACCATGTATTTCCCCTTGGTGCTCAGGTAGGTGGGCACAAAGGAGACCCAAACACTGCAGAAGACCAGCATGCTGAAAGTGATCACCTTGGCTTCATTGAAGGCCCCGGGCAGCTTCCTGGCTAGGAAAGCCACCGTGAAGCAGATGGCAGCCAGGAAGCCCATGTAACCGAGGGAACCATAAAACATGGCAACAGATCCTTCGTTGCATTGCAGGATGATCTCTCCAGGCTGGGAGTGCATATCAGAGTCTGGGAATGGGGGAGAGTTCCCCAGCCAGATGGTACAGATGACAACTTGAACACTGGAACCAGAAATAACAACGGTGTTTGCCAAACCTTTCCCCAGCCATCTCCTCACCCTGTTCCCTGGCTTTGTGGCCAGGAAGGCCAGCACCACAGTGATGGTTTTTGCCAGCACAGAAGAAATGGCAACTGAGAAGATGGTGCTGAAGGCCATTTGTCTGAGAAGGCAGGAGGCTTTCCTTGGCTGGCCAATGAAGAGGAAGGAGGACAAAAAGGAGAGCAGGAGGGAGACGAGGAGGATGAAGGAGAGGTCTCGGTTGTTGGCTTTGACTATTGGAGTTTCCAGGAATTTAATGAAGATTCCTAACAGTAAGACTGTGGTTAAAGACAAAATGAGAGCAAAGGAAGCAAGGAGGACCCCCAAAGGTTCTTCATAAACCAGGAAGGTGATAATTTTGGGGACACATTGATCACGGTCCTTGTTTGAATGCTGATCTCCTGGACATCTGGTACAATGGTCTGCATCTGCAATGAGCAAGAGTGACTTCATTGTTGCCATAACTATAGTTCATCAATATTAGTTTTATCTATATTAGCATAGATTCCATAAAAGATGGTTTGGGGTGGCAGATTATACCCAAGACCCAGAATTTTGTGAATGTGGAATCAGTTTCCCCCACCAATACTATTTTGAATTATGTTAATGAATTAATTAAAAGCATTTGTAATCCAATCAATATTCCAAAAATCTCTTCAGCAGTATACCACACAAATAGAAACAGCATCATTAAAACAAAAATAGAGCTCCAAGCCAATAAAAGCATTTAAAAACAACACATCTGCCTCTGTGATTTGGTGGGACATTACACAAACTGTTATCTTGCCTGATGCTTTACCTCACACAATCCATCCATCCATCCATCCATCCATCCATCCATCCATCCATCCATCCATCCATCCATCCATCCATCCATCCATCCATCCATCCATCCATCCATCCATCCATCCATCCATCCATCCAGATCATTCTTTGAGAAGTTAGTTGGTTTATTTTTAATATCCAAAATCAAAGGATTGAAGTTTAGAGTTTCTTAAAACAAAGCAGCCTTACAGAAAATTTATCCTATGATTATGAGTTTATGTCCTGTTCCCCAAGGGCTTCCTTTACTTCTTAAATCCCTTACCTTCCTGAATGGAGATGGTCCCTTTGGGACATGGACCACAAGCGTAGCAGCAAACAGGCTCTCCTTCTTGAATCACCTTGACGTACCCAGGGGGGCAGCTTCTGGTGCACCTTGAATGAGGCAAATTCTAACCATATAGAGAAAGAACATGAAAGAAAAAGTGTTGGGGTGTATCTGAAAGTTACAGTACGGAGACATGGAAAGGACACAACTAGTCCTCTCCTTCTGCTTTCACTACTGAATGACTGCAATTTCTCCCCAAGTAAAAAAAGTTCTACTGTATCAGACCAAAGGCCCATCTAATCCAGCATCTGTTCTCAGAATGGCCAATCATCTTTCATAAACTGCATTCCCGAGGCTTCCACTGATATATATTTAATATATTTTGTAAACTAATTTCAGTCTCTGATCAAATAAGGGTCCTCTTTCAGTACTCAAATTATTAGAGCACGTGGGTTTCCTTAACCCCCCCCCACAAAACTACTAAATCAGAGTTTTTGATCATCATCATCACTTATTGAACAATAAACATCTACACGTACCATATTAACTCTCAATACAGAGAATGGCAATGAGGATGAACAGGGGACTGGAAACAAAGCCCTATGAGGAGAGACTGAAAGAACTGGTTATGTTTAGCCTTGAGAAGAGAAGACTTGAGGGGAGATATAATAGCACTGTTCAAACACATGAAAGGTTGTCACACAAAAGAGGGCCAGGATCTCTTCTCGATCATCCCAGAGTGCAGGACATGGAAGAATAATGGGCTCAAGTTACAGGAAGCCAGATTTTGACTGAACATCAGGAAAACTTCCTAATTGTTAAAGTGGTACAACAATGGAAGCAATGACCTAGGGAGGTGGTGGGCTCTCCAACACTAGAGGCATTCAAGAGGCAGCAGGACAGCCATCTGTTGGGCATGCTTTAATTTAGATTTCTGAATTGAGCAAGGAGTTGAACTCAATGGCCTTAGAGACCCCTTCCGACTCTACAGTTCTATGAAACTTTACTAAATACAAATATGAATAAACAATAAAGCATGTCTGACTACTGTAAAAAGCAAGTATATGAGTGAGTCCGTCAGATGTATGCATACTACAAGTGACTCAACACTTATTTAGAATCATAGAATAGTAGAGTTGGAAGGGGCCTATAAGGCCATCTAGTCCAACCCCCTGCTCAATGCAGGGATCCAAATCAAAGCATTCCCAACAGATGGCTGTCCAGCTGCCTCTTGAATGCCTCCAGTGCTGAAGAGCCCACTACCTCTCTAGGTCATTGGTTCCATTGTCGTATGGCACTAACAGTTAGGAAATTTTTCCTGATGTCCAGTCGAAATTTGGCTTCCTGCAACTTGAGCCCATTATTCCGTGTCCTGCATTCTGGGATGATCGAGAAGAGATCCCGGCCCTCCTCTATGTGACAACCTTTCATGTACTTGAAGAGTGCTATCATATCTCCCCTCAGTCTTCTCTTCTCCAGGCTAAACATGTCCAGTTCTTTCAGTCTCTCCTCATAGGGCTTTGTTTCCAGTCCCCTGATCATCTTTGTTGCCCTCCTCTGAACCCATTCCAGTCTGTCTGCATCCTTCTTGAAGTGTGGAGACCAGAACTGGACGCAGTATTCAAGATGAGGCCTAATCAGTGCTGAATAGAGGGGAACTAGTACTTCACGCAATTTGGAAACTATACTTCTATTAATGCAGCCTAATATAGCTTTTGCCTTTTTTGCAGCCACATCACACTGTTGGCTCATATTCAGCTTGTGATCAACAACAATTCCAAGATCCTTCTCACATGTCGTACTGCTAAGCCAAGTATCCCCCATCTTATAACTGTGCATTTGGTTTCTTTTTCCTAAGTGTAGAACTTTGCATTTATCCCTGTTGAATTTCATTCTGTTTAGAGCTAATGGGACCTTTTACTGGTGTTAAAACTGCACATTGCCCTTATATGTGTGTGATCCACCACTACCCAACAAGAAAGTACAGAAAAGATAAAACAAAGGTACATTTTATTCAAAGGAGAAATAGGAAAAATGTTGCATTCATTTACGGTAAAAGTGAAACATCTAGCTAAAATGCATTCATTCAGTTGATAGATCTCTAGAAACTAAAAGTGCTACTCATGTCCAAGATTGCAGAGACTTATATCTAAGAGAATAAAAAGCAGAGAAATAAAAATATCAGAATAATACATTTCCTGTAGAAATGTTGAGATGCAAACTCAGGAATGAGGCTTTATATCAAGCTCAGGAGTAAAGCTCCACTCACAATGTAACCAAGAGCTAGACATGAGAGATCTCATCCTTCCTTGGTCTGGTTGTCCTGTACTGTGCTGTGATGTGTAGCATGGATGAGTTTATGGAGGCCCAAAGGTGAATGGTGACTCCCTAGAATCCTGCTCCTAAGCACCTTTCCCCCCTCATGTAACTTGGGAGGGGAAGTCAGGGGCAGAGCCTACATAACTAGTGGAGAACAAAGAACATCCTGGAATGTGCTTTCAAGTGCAAGGGCTGGGGTCCTGGTTGCACCAAGTGTTAGATGCATACATTAAGTTAATCTTCCTGTTCACAGGGTGCTCAGTGTAAACATCCTGTCATAACTGTACAAATCTGGTTCTTATGGTGAAGTACTTAATGCAAAGATCCTGTACTTGGGAGAACATATCCCTATCTCTTGTACTTCAAAAAGGCTATAGAGCTGCGAGAATGGCACATCTGATAAGTGTTAATTCTGAAGATGCTAAAGTTTGGAATTTTGATTTAACATATGTGGAACCAGACATTTGTGTTTGTGCCTGTAACCAACAACTCTGAGTATACAGGGAGGCTGGTCTCCCAGGGTGCAATGGTTCTCGTGTCAAGGTCCACTGTAATGGGTCAAGGAATATGAAATCTAAAAATTATAGCTTTTGGAGTAACACTATACAAGTCTATTTGACTTACTATGAAATCGTTTAGATTTCATTGGTATTTGGTGTATCCTGAAAGACATTTTGAAGAGGCAGGAGGCAACTTTGCAGCTTGTCCCTGAGTGGCACACAACAACAAGAAGTAAATGAACAAGTTAAGAACAGTGACAAAGCCAGTTCAACAGGGAGATCAATCAGTAGGCAGTGGCATAAGTGGGCAAATTTCCGAGCATGGAAAAAGCCGACAGGCAGAGAAGCGAGCTGTGATGAAGCAACCCATGAGCAGCAGAATGAGATGGGTGCAGAGCTGCTGTTCTGGATGTGATTTTGAGAGTGAGAGGGGTGGAGCCTGTGCTTTTGCAGGGAAAAGTGTGATAGAATCAGGGGTGTCACTACCAGGGTGCGGGGTGTGTGGATCGCTCCTGGGTGACACCATGAGGGGGGTGACACCCAGAGCCGCCCTGCCCCATGCCATTGCCCAGCAAAGGAGCCGAGAAGTGCTCCGGGTCCTCCTCGGAGGCACGCAGGTGGGCGGGAGAGACCGGGAGCAGCATCGGCAGGGTGAGGGAGGCGTGCCAGCATTCCCAGGCATGCTTCTCCGGCTGGGTGCCCCTCCTGTGCGTGCCCTCCCAGGGGCATGGATGGGGGTGGCTGGCCTCACGTGCACGTGCATGCTCAGCACAAGATTTGGGGGCTCTCCAAGGGCCCCCTGGCACCCGGTCCGGTGCGCGCCAAAAGCAAGTGCCCGCTCGCTGGCGGTGAAGCCTGGACGGGCCTTCCACCATCAGCCTGGAGCACGTGCGTGCGAGACCAGCCGCCCCTGTCCATGCCCCTGGGAGGGCGCGTGCCGGAGGTCTGCACCCCCTCGCACTCCTGCTAGTGACGCCGCTGGATAGAATGAGAGGAAGATGAAGAATGAAAAGGCGGATATGTTAGAGAAGGAGAGGCTGAAGGAAGCAAGATGCGTGGGTAGAAGAGAGTACTTGGGTTAGAAGGAAAGTGACCACGAATGGGAGAGTGAGAGTGGAAGAGAAGGAGGTGGTAGGCTTGGCTGAAGAAGAATGGCTGGGTGAGAGAAGGGAGAGGGGACTGAAGGTGGCAGCATGCTGAGTGAATAACTGTGATTGCAGGGGGGGAACTGTGGGACCAGTTGGAGGAGGAAGAGGTGAAAACTGAACCGCTTTACTAAACAGACAGAGGTCAGAAAGTGTCAAAGAAAAACCTAAGACTGAGGGAAATCCCTTAAGGGAGGGCCATACAGACCAGGCAAACAGAGTCACTTTAGTATAGCATTGGTAGAGGATGGCAATAAGCACACTGATGCCAGCAAGCATCTATAATGTTCCTAAGGACGAGAACTGATCTTTGGTGCTGTGGGGTGAGAGGCTCACCAGGTGTTCCTGAAAATAAGAGACAATTTGGATTTTGAAGGCTCTTGAAGGACCTGTAATGGGCAAAGAAGCCTTCCTGAACAGAGTATTTTTGATTGCGATCTGAAATCTGTAGCCCATGGCTTTCCTCACCTGGTTAAGCCCCCTGAGCCACACAATGGCATCCTCATCAATACTGAACCTTTCGTCAAGACTCCCAATCTTCACTGAAGCAACTGAAGCGTTGGGCCACACCACCCAGTTCAAAATATCGAAGCTGGCTGCCAGTTCCCCCTTCCCGTCCAAATACACTCCATCCATGGAAGAATTGTAAGTCCCAAAGTTCCTCAGAAAAATGTGGAACTAGAATGGCACAGACAGAACAAAGGTTACTGAAGCACTGCCCATTTGGGATAAAATGTCCCTTAATCCAAACACAGTAGCCTTTCTCTAGGCTCTCAGCAGTCAGTCCTGAAGGATGCTTCTGCATCCATAGGGCATCACCTCTGTGGTGACTGTGTACATTGCAAAGATGTTCACAAGTGCCTGTCCTTCATTACTCCTGGTGACAACAGTGGGTACCGTTCGTCATTTTTCCACCTGTAACAGCCCTAATGTAATCTATGCTATAGAATGTCCATGCAAAAAATAAAATAAAAAAGGCATATACGAAAAACAAAAAGACCACTCAAAAAATGTATCGGTGAACATCTAAGTAACATCCGGGACATCAGAGTAGGTGCACCTTTTGTGGCACGTTCCCAAGATCATGGACATGCTGCTAGTGACCTGCTTTTTGGGGCGTTATAGAAAAAGTTTCTAGCACAAACAATAGGATTTTATTGCAGAGAAAATTTGGGATTTTCCAACTGAAAAGTAGAGTAGAGCGGATGCCTTGGCAATGGCTTCTCCAGCAGGGCCAGACTGAGGAGAAAGAGGAACAGGAACAGGAAGTGCCACACCACAGAGGAAGAGATATGCCGCAGGCTGGGGTGGGAGAATATCCACTTAGTTCTGACCCCGCCCCCACATTTGTAAGTAAGTGGATTTGATGCCCATCCCAGTCTGCAGCTTGTCTCTTGCCCCATGGTGTGGCACCTCCTCCTCCTCCTCCTCCACAGTCTGGTCTTGCTTGGGGAGGCTGTTACCAAGGGCTCTGCTCTGTTGTTTTTCCTGGGGGCCCTTCCCTTCCTGCCTTCTCCTTCTCTGCAGTGGCAGTGTGGTAGTGAGACAGGCGAATCCACGGCAACTTCAGATCCCGTCCCTGGTTTGGATACGATTGGATGCCACTTTGAATCAAGATGGTGTATGGAATCATTCTGAGCTGCACTGATTTTGTGGTTCTTAGAATTCCTGAGCAAACCTGGGTACAAGACTGCTACTCTGCTATATATTTCAGAAACCTGCTTGCTTGCTTTGCATTTGGACACCTCATAAGACATTGTAATCTAATCTTGCATGGCAGTTCCTGAGCTCAAGGAGTAACATTTTGTCTATGTTTGGGATGCAGTTGGGTGCAATTTTTTTTTATCAATACGGCAGGCTGAACCTTCCAAAACTGCACTGATCTTCTGAATTCCTAAGCAACTCTGGGAATGAGGCTGCTAGTCACCAAATCAAATACTCCTGCTTTGTCTTAGTGGGGTTATGTCTCAAGGCTTTCCCCAGGCGTTTTTATTCCCTGAAGCCGCTGGAGTGGATCAACTGGAGCTTCAAAGGAACAATGAAAATGACCTCCCATTTGTTCTTTCACTGGAGCAAGTAGTGATCCCACCACCCATAAGCTGATGGCCGGTAGGAGAGCGCCTTGCTCAAGGAAGGGGAAGCTGTTTCCATTTAATGGAACCCCCTTCTCCCTCCCAGCGCTGCTGTTTGAATGTCTGAAAGACATAGGGTCAAAGGGCAGCATGGGACTGTTTGAAATCCCTTTCCCAAACAGCCCTGTGCTGCTCTTTAAACCTCTGATTTTGCCAACTCAAAATACAATTTTCAGAGGCTTAAGCAGCAGTGGGAGGATGTTTACAAAGGGCTTTCAAACAGCCCCATGCAGCTGTTTGATTGTCTGAAAACCAGGGCTTCAAAACGCTGCATCACCTGAAGTAACTATGATGTCACAAATGTGGCTCTTCAGGGGTCAGGGAGATTAAGATTTTGCCTGCCAGTCAGAAAAGGTTCTCAATCCCTGGGTTAGGAAGAGAAGTAAAAGGTGACAGCTTTTTCAAAACTGAATGGGTGAGACAACCCTTGAAAACCCTTAAATAAATAATTTGTGAAGTATTTGAGGGGTTCTCTACACTGTTGTGGCAGAGGTGGGATCTCCACAGAGCCCTTTTGAAATAATCAAACACTTTTGCTTCTGTCAGGGGTACTCTCTGGGCTGGCAAAGGGAATACCTGCCATGGCTGCAGCCTCTGAAGTCCCAGCCTGTCTCCTCCACCCATCATAGACATCCTCCTGGATCTGGAGGAATAAGCAGCATTTAAGGCATGTGCTACAGCTTGGACACTGCTGTATATGAAGTAGTTGTCTTGGGACAAACTTTGTGCAATCATATCCAGGGGCAAATCCCCTCTCTGTTCACATCTGTACTGTTGTTTCACGGACAACAAGTGCTTTGAATAGAAACAATGAAATGCTTTCCTCCAGTAAGGAACAATGTGACTCACATCAAAGTTGTCACGTTTTAGAGAATCCTTTGTCTGGATTAAGAAGGAAAAGAATGAATGGCTGTGCTGGAAATGTAATCTTCTGTCAGACAATGTTGAGGTGATGTCCCACAAAGCTGTTGTAATCCAGACTTTCCCCTCAGTGGGCTTTATCAGCCATGTAAGTATCTGATTTATAAGGAATATCCCACCATAGAAAGAGCGAGTCTCTGAATAGTAAACAAATACGTTGACTTGTGTCCATGTGAGAAGTGAATCAGAGGAAACTAGCACTCTAGACACAATCAGTTCTGGGATTCTTTGTGAGATGGCCACACAAATGCCATTTGAGGTGAGTATAGGTGACAAAGAACTCATGAACCTTTCTCCATTGTCATTGTTTGGAGCAAAGAGACCAATCCAGGTCCATTTGAAATGCAGGAGCAACCTGACAATCCCTGTGTACAGGTATTCATCTTTTGGGACCATCTGGTAGAAAAAAGGGAACTGAGTTTTGAGGTTGTGGGAGACAAAACCATAACTAATCTGAGAAGGGAAGGGAAGAAATTAGTGTTTTAGCTTTGTTTTGTTTGAATTCCTTGGAATACATGCCCCATCTCCTTACCATAGGATTCCATTTATGAACAATGAAGTTGTGCCTGAAAACTAGATTTATAGCACAACCCTAACGATGTCTTTTGAGAAGAAAGTCCTGTTAAATTCAAAGGGGATCATTCCCAGTCAGGTGAGTAGAATAGGACTGCAGCCTTTGTCTACACAAGAAATAGAGAGATACAAATAGTATCTGTCTTGTACTAATGCAAGCTTATAACCACATACAGAATCCTGATGATCAGTTAGTACAGTAAACAACTATGAATTACCAGTAAAAAGTCTCTTTCACCCATAAGCCTTTCTCAACTACCTTTGGAAAAACTTGATTTAACCAGCTGCACTTTTCTGCACCCCCATTTTTCTTTCCTTTCACACATACTGAGATGGTCAAACCCTGGTGGTAACCGTCTCCCAAATGATGACAGGCTCATTCATAACGTGATAAAGGGCTTTTTTTGTTTAGAAATAAAGAAAAAGAAGGCTGCTGAAAGGTTATATGTAAAGCAGAGCTTGGAAAAGTTACTTTTTTGAACTACAACTCCCATCAGCCCAATCCAATAGCCATGCTGGCTGGGGCTGATGGGAGTTGTAGTTCAAAAAAAGTAACTTTTCCAAGCTCTGATGTAAAGCTTGAGACTGACAGTGACTTATCTCCTCCAGACAACTGACGGCCTTTTAAAGCTAAGCCTAATTATACTGCATCCCCAGTTCTCACCTGTGGGATTTTGTAGATGCTCAGCATGTTTGAAATATGGACACAGATTTCAGAGTCGGTGCCTTCTAGAAGAGCCAGGAGGTCATTCTGTCTCCCACACCTGTAGTTTGGAATATTTGCCTGCCCGGTAGACAACAGGTCTACCATGGCATTATATGTGATTCTTGCATTATAGTAATTCTCATAGAGGTTGTATCCCAGGGTGATGTTGGCTAAGATCCTGGGATCTTCGTTGATCTTGTGAATGGCAAAGAGGAATGCCAGGTTTTGGTGTAAAATTATGTCTGCTCTTCTGCAAGAAAAAAATACATATCACGTCGTCATCCTCCATTTAATAAAACATGTCACCATCCTTCTGCAAATTGGAGGTCTTCAATTAAAAACCTCTCTAGTTTATTGTTAGAACAATACTCAAGCTTGGTCTGAGCCAGACGTCCTGCAGCCAATCCCCACTCAAATGTTGAGGGCAGCCTTGTTGCAAAGGCCAGAAGGATGCTAATAGCCCCAGTCTGCAACCTGCAGTGTGCAACCTTCAAAGAACAGCAGCAAATGCAAATAGTAATTTTTAAAACATTCATGTAACAGTAGGAAAATTGATGAAAGGACTTTGCTGCTGTTTCCAGTTTTTAAAGAGGAGGGTGGGGCGGATATGTGAATGACCTGTGCTGAAATGTGAAACACACAGAAGTGTGTTGAATTTAGAGCCACATGCAGACTATTTGCATATTTTATTGGAAATGCCCCCCAAAAATCAAAACATTTGGAGTTTCATTAGGAGCCATATAAAAGGAATTACAGGATATGACTCACCGAAGAATCCTGTAAACAAATTCAATTATCTTGAAGGACAGGCAGATGAAGTTGATTTAAAAATGTCAGTTTCTTTGAATTGGGGGGGTGGATTTGGGATTGGGGATACAGCAGCGATGTATAACTTCTTATAATTGTGCAAGAGAAAATGTTTTGTTTGGGAATAGGCTTGTTTAAAAAAGGGGTAATTTTTATTTGTCTTTGAATGAAAAAAATAATGAAGATGGAAGAAAATGCTCATTATTTTCGTTAAAGAGATAATGCATTATGCATCTTGCATTCTTTTTATTTCATTGTGCTATTCCATGCATAATAAATGTTGCATTTCTCAGTGGATTTTGCGATACTAACTTGGTGGTAGAGGACATGCTTTCCATGTAAAAGGTCCCAGACTTTGTTAAAAGGGTCAGGCAGAAGGTGATGTGAAAGAACTCTGCCATGGGAAAGCCCAAAGAGCTGCTGCCAGTCAGAGTAGACTGTACCAGGTTACATGGAACGATACCTCCCACTTTCTCTACTAAACAAGTTGCAACCAGTATGGTAACAAGAAAGACACCACTTTGCCTGTCTGACCACTTTAAAAGCCAAAGTGTTTGAAATTTTGGGTTAAAAATATGCTCAGGAGGGGGACCACCCTCGCTGCTCTTTAACCTGCTATTATACAGTTTTCTGTTCAAAATGAACCTCACCACCTGGGGAAAATAGCTTGATTTGAACAAGATGGTGCCTGAGTGTTCATTCATATTGCTCTTACTCCTGAATCATGCCCCTATAGCAAAACAGATATATATGAAGGAACTGGGATTCTCCAAAGATAAAGGCAAGGAAAAGCCCATTGTCCCTTTTAAATTGGCTTAAGACATTAGCTTCGGGACCAGGAGCGTTGAACTCACCACCACCACCACATACTTACGAACTAATGTGGATAAAAGGAGGCTGGGAGAAAGAGCCAGGCATGAGAGCAGCATTTAGTGCAGGGATGACCGCACCAATGAGGTGATCTCCTGCTCTGTAATAATTCCAAGGATCATACTGATCTCTCGCTAAATTCAAGGGGCATTTTTCTGTCAGCACCCCACAGGCTACACAGGACAGCAGCAGAACAGCTGCAGCAGCATTTCGATGGGCATGCCTGCTGCAATCACCCATGTCCCTTGCTCCAAAGCCCTCTTGCAAGACCAAGGCTGCGATCGCTGACTTTGCTAACACAGATGGAGTCCAACCAGGGATGTATGCATCATCTCTTTCAAAGAGGATGATAGCAGACCTCACACTGGCAGTATCCCTGCCTGCTTCAAACCCCAGCCCAGGCTCTCAGTGCCACAGACAATATGTATGCATCATCTCTTTCAGGTATGTTGCAAGAAATTGCCTCCTGTTGCTCTGGATTCTAACATTTCTGTTATTGGTCTCAAACATGATCTTCCAGAAGTCCCTTGAGCTTTGGCAGAATTAGAGAGTGAAATCACCATAATTTCCATAATTATAAGGGAAGAATTATTGCTGTCACATACTGAATTCTCTGTGCACAGGGGCCTGACTGGAGAGAAACATGTTTGTGAAAACTCACCAATGTTTCTGAAAACTCTACACTCTTCCCTAGGCCAATTGTGGGTGGAGAGAGTGAGAGAGTGAGCACCAATGCTTGACTGATCTTTAGTGAAGAAAAAAACTCCCCCCCCCCAAAAAAAAACACTGGTTGCCCAAGAAGAGTTTAAGGAAACATAAAGTTGGTTTATGTTGGTTGTTTTCCCCACATATATTTTTCAAGGCTAACAACATCTCCTTTGCAGTATCTTCATTTTTTCAAATATTATGTCAAGCCAAACATTGAATTAAGAGAGGTTTTGCCTTATGGTCCTTTTAATTCCATCCTGCAATGTTCTTAGCTCCTTGTGTGGATCTTTCTGTCCTCACAACTTCCAAAAGTCCTTCATTGTCCAGATGCATCTCAGTTCTGTACAGCCATGCCTGAAGATTTTTTGGCTGCAGCTTTGGAATCAAAGAATGCCCACTGATGCCTCTCTGAGCTCTTTTTATTCTTGAATTGAAAACTTTCTGCAGCATAACCTCTTGGGATTTTGTATATATAGCCCCAGAGTGCAAAAATGAACAGTCTGGTATTTGAAAGAATAGAGAAAATGAAGGCTAATCAGAGCTTGGAAAAGTTACTTTTTTGAACTACAACTCCCATCAGCCCCAGCCAGCATGGCCACTGGATTGGGCTGATGGGAGTTGTAGTTCAAAAAAGTAACTTTTCCAAGCTCTGCTTATCGCTACTGGGAAATAAAGCCACTACAGTTCCTAGAATGCTTTGGAGGAAGCCGTATCTGTTTAAAGTGGTACAATACTGCTTTAAATGTATAGTTCAGATGGGCCTAACAAATGGGAATGATTTTGTTAAGAAAGTGATGTCACTGTCACTCTCACTTGCTGGCTATGCTTTTATTTATTCATTCCTTCATTCCTTCATTCCTTCATATCCTGCCCTTCCTCCTAGAAGGAGACCAGGACAGCAAACAAAAGCACTCTAAAACACCTTAAAAACAAAAGACTTTAAAAACATATTAAAACAAAACATCATTAAAACATATTTTTAAAAAACATTAAAAACATCGTAAAAAGCAATTCCAACACAGATGCAGACTGAGATAAGGTCTCTACTAAAAAGGCTTGTTGAAAGAGGAAGGTTCTTCAGTAGGCGCTGAAAAGACAACAGAGATGGTGCCTGTTCTTAAATGGGGGTGGGGAATTCTAAAGTGTTGGTGTCACAACACTAAAGGTCTGCTTCCTATGTTGTGCAGGATTGACCTCCTGATAAGATGGTACCTGCAGGAGGCCCTCACCTGCTGAGTGCAGTGATCGACTGGGTATGTAAGGGATAAGACAGTCTTTCAGGTATCCTGGTCCCAAGCTGTACAAGGCTTTGTGCACCAAAATCAGAACCTTAAACTTGGCCTGGTATCTAATAGGTAGCCAATGCAATTCTTTCAGCAGCAGGGTGATTTGTTGGTGATACCCTGCCCCAATGAACAGTTGCACCGCCACATTTTGCACCAGCTGCAGTTTCCAGACCAGCCCCAAGGGCAGCCCCACATAAAGTGTATTACACTAATCCAGCCTGGAGGTTACCAATGCATGGACAACAGTGGTCAGGCTATCCCAGTCCAGAAACGGCCACAGCTATCTTATCAGCTGAAGCTGGTAGAAGGCCCTCCTAGCCATGGAGGTCATTTGGGCCTCTAGCGACAAAGATGGATCCAGGTGTACCCCCAGACTATGGGCCTGCTCTTTCAGAGGGAGTATGACCCCATAGAAAAAAGGCAACTGACCAATTATCTGAACTCGGGAACCACCAAACCACAGTGCCTCAGTTTTGCTAGAATTCAGACTCAGTTGATTGGCCCTCAACCAGCCCACCACTGAATCCAAGCACAGGTCCAGGGCACTGTGGGTTGGTGGTTCTAGAATTCAGATAATTTATCAGTTCCCTTTTTTGGATGAGGTCGTACTCCTTCTGAAAGGTTGGTTTGTTGGAAGGAGAAACAGGAAAAATTTGGCATTTACACAATTAATGTATCGTCTAACTTTACCCACTCATTTCTTCCCTAGCATTATGGATAGAATAAGACAGAGACCCTGAAGCTTAGTAATGTTCAGAGCTGCACCAAGCCAAATAATGAGAGAAAAAAGAAAGAAACACAAGAGGTGTTAGGGTAGATATATATTTTCTGAAGAATGTAGTGAGACTCTAAGATCAGAAGGGAACTTCTGTATCTAACCCATGAGCCAAAGCTCCGCCCTCACTGTAATCTTCACTAGACATGAAAGATCTCACCTTTTCTTAGTTCCCATGGTTCCATGCATGGTTCCATGCAGCAGAAACAATGTTGTTTCTAGGGTGCATTGTATAGAATGAGGAAGCTGTTGAGGCTCTGAAAGTGGTGCTACTGATGTCCCAAAAATGCTCAGTTTAAATGCACCAGCCTTTCCCAACCAGTGTGCCTCCAGATGTTGTTGGACCACAACTCCCATCAGCCTCAGCCAGCATTGCCAATGGTCAGGAAAGATGGGAGTTGTGGTCCAACAACACCTGGAGGCACACTGGTTGGGAAAGGCTGAAATACACTTTCAGCCTCTATTGGTCTAAATGTAAGTTAGAAAGGGGAATGTGAACATGACAAGTGAAGAACAATGGAAAACTTTGGAGTTGCAGATGAGGGTCTAACTCTACCATATGTGTTTACTGCAAATTCATGTTTTTTGGGTGATTGATTCCTTATCCCTTAGAGGTCAAAGGATCTCATGATCTTTGTTCAGATGGCCCCACTGTTTATTAGAAACATATTTTCTCCAATGATATTGAAACTCAAGAGTTTTAGGTTTCTTCCTGTGTCAGGGTGTTTGTGCCTCTTCACTCCTGATAGTTAAAGATGGCTCACAACTCCACAGAAGGGCTGTTTCCCCAGGATTCTTTGCAGTGCTTAGACTAGGTTAACTGAGATGAATCAAAGAGTTAAAAAGTCCCCAAAATTATAGATATCCTTCACAACAAAACCATGGGATGTAAGAGAGCAGAACCACAAAAGGCCCCTGAGATCAGCATGGATGAGATATTTATTCTGGTGTCATGCATTGTTACATTGAATCTATTCTTTCATATTCTGCACAACTCTTCATCAGGCAACCACAAGCCAACGGGAAGCCTTACGAACATAGGAAGCTGCCTTACGCCAGATCAGAGCATACGTCTATCTAGTCCAATATTCGCCCATCCCACCCGCAGCCCCTCTCCAGGACCTTAAGCAGAGAGAGGTTATTTAACTTACTATTATTATTAATTAAAGCTCTCTGGGTGGTTTACAACAATTAAAAACATTAAAAGCAAACATACAAATTTAAAAAAACGCATTTTTAAGAAGCAATTCAAAAACATGTGCTAAAACGCCTGGGAGAAAAGTCTTGACTTGGTGCCGAAAAGAGTTCTGCTTCCAGATCCTTTTAACTGGAGATGCTGGGGATTGAACCTGGGAAGGCCTTCACCATGCAAAGCAGGTGTTATGGTCTCCCTCCCCCTCTGCATTTTAGGCTGAAAACAAATCAGATGACGGGAACAGTGGGGAGGGGAGAGGGAAGACCTTACAGGTATGGTTATGTTGTCATAGAAAAAGTCCCCAGAGCCAAATTGAACCTCCATGCTGTAAAGCGCTGTAAAGCGCTCATCTTAGCACAGCATGTGTGCTGCCTTCAAGTCGATTCTGACTTATGGTGACCCCATAAATAGGGTTTTCATGAAGCTGAGAGGCCCAAGGTCACCCAGTGAGCTTCAAGGCTATGTGGGGATTCGAACCCTGATCTCCCAGGTTGTAGTCCAACACCTTAACCACTACACCACACAATTTGTGCTTGCAGACATCACCTTGGACTTGGTAAGAAAAACAGCAGAGCAGTTTCCACTTGGAAAATGTTATCTGAAACAATTACTGAACCCAACGATAAATGAAAGAGCTGCCTTTCAATGCAGCAGGAGAATTGCCTTGTCATTCATTCTTTCCCCTTGAGGAAACTGTTTCCTTTTAAGAACATAAGAAGAGCCTGCTGGATCAGGCCAGTGGCCCATCTAGTCCAGCATCCTGTTCTCACAGTGGCCAACCAGGTGCCTGGGGGAAGCCCGCAAGCAGGACCCGAGTGCAAGAACACTCTCCCCTCCTGAGGCTTCCGGCCACTGGTTTTCAGAAGCATGCTGCCTCTGACTAGGGTGGCAGAGCTCAGCCATCATGGCTAGTAGCCATTGATAGCCCTGTCCTCCATGAATTGGTCTAATCTTCTTTTAAAGCCGTCCAAGCTGGTGGCCATTACTGCATCTTGCGGGAGCAAATTCCATAGCTTAACTACGCGCTGAGTAAAGAAGTATTTCCAATTCTCTGTCCTGAATCTTCCAACATTCAGCTTCTTTGAATGTCCACGAGTTCTAGTATTATGAGAGGGAGAAGTGTTGATGCTTGGCGGTTCTCGCGTGAAACAACACGTTACGTTAGGATGTAAGATGCTAAAGAATCATCTCAGAGGCTTGAGAAAGTTTAAGAGTCTTTACTTAGACATTAAGGCTTGTAGCATCCCCCCCCCTTCGGTAGAAGTTCTCAGTTCAGAGACATAAGAACATAAAAACATAAGAAGAGCCTGCTGGATCAGGCCAGTGGCCCATCTAGTCCAGCATCCTGTTCTCACAGTGGCCAACCAGGTGCCTGGGGGAAGCCCGCAAGCAGGACCCGAGTGCAAGAACACTCTCCCCTCCTGAGGCTTCCGGCAACTGGTTTTCAGAAGCATGCTGCCTCTGACTAGGGTGGCAGAGCACAGCCATCACGGCTAGTAGCCATTGATAACCCTGTCCTCCATGAATTTGTCTAATCTTCTTTTAAAGCCGTCCAAGCTGGTGGCCATTACTGCATCTTGTGGGAGCAAATTCCATAGTTTAACTATGCGCTGAGTAAAGAAGTACTTCCTTTTGTCTGTCCTGAATCTTCCAACATTCAGCTTCTTGGAATGTCCACGAGTTCTAGTATTATGAGAGAGGGAGAAGAACTTTTCTCTATCCACTTTCTCAACTCCATGCATAATTTTATACACTTCTATCATGTCTCCTCTGACCCGCCTTTTCTCTAAACTAAAAAGCCCCAAATGTTGCAACCTTTCCTCGTAAGGGAGTCGCTCCATCCCCTTGATCATTCTGGTTGCCCTCTTCTGAACCTTTTCCAACTCTATAATATCCTTTTGGAGATGAGGCAACCAGAACTGTACACAGTATTCCAAATGCGGCCGCACCGTAGATTTATACAACAGCATTATGATATCGGCTGTTTTATTTTCAATACCTTTCCTAATTATCCCTAGCATGGAATTTGCCTTTTTCACAGCTGCCGCACACTGGGTCGACATTTTCATCGTGCTGTCCACTACAACCCCAAGGTCTCTCTCCTGGTCAGTCGCCACCAGTTCAGACCCCATGAGTGTATATGTGAAATTCAGATTTTTTGCTCCAATATGCATAATTTTACATTTGTTTATATTGAATTGCATTTGCCATTTTTCCACCCATTCACTCAGCTTGGAGAGGTCTTTTGGAGCTCTTCGCAATCCCTTTTTGTTTTAACAACCCTGAACAATTTAGTGTCATTAGTAAACTTGGCCACTTCACTGCTCACTCCTAATTCTAGGTCATTAATGAACAAGTTGAAAAGTACAGGTTCCAATACCGATCCTTGAGGGATTCCACTTTCTACAGCCCTCCATTGGGAGAACTGTCCATTTATTCCTACTCTCTGCTTTCTGCTTCTTAACCAATTCCTTATCCACAAGAGGACCTCTCCTCTTATTCCATGACTGCTAAGCTTCCTCAGAAGTCTTTGGTGAGGTACCTTGTCAAACGCTTTTTGAAAGTCTAAGTACACTATGTCCACTGGATCACCTCCATCTATATGCTTGTTGACACTCTCAAAGAATTCTAATAGGTTACTGAGACAGGACTTTGCCTTGCAGAAGCCATGCTGGCTCTGCTTCAGCAAGGCTTGTTCTTCTATGTGCTTAGTGAATCTAGCTTTAATAATTCTACCAGTTTTCCAGGGACAGAAATTAAGCTAACTGGCCTGTAATTTCCGGGATCCCCTCTGGATCCCTTTTTGAAGATTGGCGTTACATTTGCCACTTTCCAGTCCTCAGGCACGGAGGAGGACCCAAGGGACAAGTTACATATTTTAGTTAGCAGATCAGCAATTTCATATTTGAGTTCTTTGAGAACTCTCAAGTGGATGCCATCCGGGCCCGGTGATTTGTCAGTTTTTATATTGTCCATTAAGCCTAGAACTTCTTCTCTCGTTACCACTATTTGTCTCAGTTCCTCAGAATCCCTTCCTGCAAATGTTAGTTCAGGTTCAGGGATCTGCCCTATATCTTCCACTGTGAAGACAGATGCAAAGAATTCATTTAGCTTCTCTGCAATCTCCTTATCGTTCTTTAGGACACCTTTGACTCCCTTATCATCCAAGGGTCCAATCGCCTCCCTAGATGGTCTCCTGCTTTGAATGTATTGATAGAATTTTTTTTTTTTGGTTTTTATGTTCTTAGCAATGTGCTCCTCAAATTCTTTTTTAGCATCCCTTATTGTCTTCTTGCATTTCTTTTGCCAGAGTTTGTGTCCTTTTTTATTTTCTTCATTTGGACAAGACTTCCATTTTCTGAAGGAAGACTTTTTGCCTCTAAGAGCTTCCTTGACTTTGCTCGTTAACCATGCTGGCATCTTCTTGGCCGTGGCGATACCTTTTCTGATCTGCGGTATGCACTCCAGTTGAGCTTCTAATATAGTGTTTTTAAACAACTTCCAAGAATCTTCGAGTGATGTGACCCTCTGGACTTTGTTTTTCAGCTTTCTTTTTACCAATCCCCTCATTTTTGTGAAGTTTCCTCTTTTGAAGTCAAATGTGACCGTGTTGGATTTTCTTGGCAATTGGCCATTTACATGTATGTTTAATTTAATAGCACTATGGTCACTGCTCCCAATCGGTTCAACAACACTTACATCTCGCACCAGGTCCCGGTCCCCACTGAGGATTAAGTCCAGGGTTGCTGTCCCTCTGGTTGGTTCCATAACCAACTGGTCTAGGGAATAGTCATTTAGAATATCTAGAAATTTTGCTTCTTTGTCATGACTGGAACACATATGCGGCCAGTCTATGTCCAGGTAGTTGAAGTCACCCATTGCTACCACATTTCCTAGTTTGGATGCTTCCTCAATTTCATATCTCATCTCAAGGTCTCCCTGAGCATTTTGATCGGGGGGACGATAGATCGTTCCCAGTATTAAGTCCCTCCTGGGGCATGGTATCACCACCCACAACGATTCTGTGGAGGAGTCTGCCTCTTAGGGGTTTCGAGCTTGCTGGATTCAATGCCTTCTTTCACGTATAAAGCGACTCCGCCACCAATAAGTCCTTCCCTGATAACATGTGAGCCCTGAGGCCTTGTTGCATCTCCTAATCCACACTCAAATAGGGATGTATTAATTTACTTCAATTCATTCTGACATTCACTCACACTTACATTTCTGTTTGCATGCAATCAGTGTGTTTTGCACAAGTCTGTCTTCCTTTATTGTCAGCTGATGCAGAAATATACATATTTCTACATAAATTTTATATTGTTGTTATTGTAATTGTTATTAGGGTTAGGATTAGGATTAGGATTTCTATCCCGCCCTTCCTCCCAACAGGAGCACAGGGTGGCATACAAAAGTGCAAAAAAAATAAAATAAACCACTCTAAAACATCATAAAAACAGACTTTAATGTATATTATAACAAAACATCCTTAAAAAGATATTAAAACAAAACATGTTTTAAAACTTTTTTTAAAAAAAACATATAAAAAAGCAATTTGAACACAGACACAGACTGGGATAAGTACTCTACTTAAAAGGCTTGTTAAGAACATAAGAACATAAGAAGAGCCTGCTGTATCAGGCCAGTGGCCCATCTAGTTCAGCATCCTGTTCTCACAGTGGCCAACCAGGTGCCTGTGGGAAGCCCGCAAGCAGGACCCAAGTGCAAGAACACTCTCCCCTCCTGAGGCTTCTGGCAACTGGTTTTCAGAAGCATGCTGCCTCTGACTAGGGTGGCACAGCACAGCCATCATGGCTAGTAGCCATTGATAGCCCTGTCTTCCATGATTTGGTCCAATCTTCTTTTAAAGACATCCAAGCTGGTGGCCATTACTGCCTCTTGTGGGAGCAAATTCCATAGTTTAACTATGTGCTGAGTAAAGAAGTACTTCCTTTTGTCCTGAATCTTCCAACATTCAGCTTCTTTGAATGTCCATGAGTTCTAGTATTATGAGAGAGGGAGAAAAAACTTTTCTCTATCCACTTTGTTGAAAGAGGAAGGTCTTCAACAGGCACCAAAAAGATAACAGAGATGACATCTGTCTAATATTTAAGGGGAGGGAATTGCAAAGGGTAGGTGCCACCACACTAAAGGTACACTTCCTATGTTGTGTGGAATTGACCTCGTGATAAGATGGTATCTTCAGGAGGCCCTCACCTGCAGAGCATAGTGATTCAGTGGATCTATAACGGGTAACACGGTCTTTCAGGTATCATGGTCCCAAGCTGTATAGGGCGTTGTAAACCAAAACCAAGACCCCGAACTTAGCCTGGTAGCTAATAGGTAAAAAAAATGTAAATGTCCTGCCTTCAAGTCAATTCCGACTTATGGCAACCCTATGAATAGGGTTTTTATGAGGCTGAGAGGCAGTGACTGGCCCAAGGTCACCCAGTGAGCTTCATAGCTATGTGGGGATTTGAACCCTGGTCTCCCAGGTCATAGTACAACACCATAACCACTACACCACACTGGCTCTCCCAGCTAATAGGTAGCCAGTGCATTATTTTCAGCAGCAGAGTGACATCTGGTGATACCCTGCCCCAGAGAGCAGTCTTGCTGCTGCATTTTGCACCAGTTGTAGCTTCCAGACCAACCTCAAGGGCAGTCCCACACAAAGCACAATACAGTAATCCAGCCTGAAGGTTACCAGTATATGGACAACAGTGGTCAGGCTATCCCAGTCCAGAAATAGCCACAGCTGTGTTATCAGTCAAAGGTGATAAAAGGCATCCCTAGCCACTGAGATCACCTGGGCCTCCAATGACAAAGATAGATCCAGGAGCACCCCCAGACTACAGATGTGCTCTATCTGAGAGAGTACAACTCCATCCAAAGCAGGCAACTGACCAATTATCCAAACTCAGGAACCATCTACCCACAGTAGATCTACCCACATCTTGCTAGGATTCAGACTCAGTTTATTGGCCCTCATCCATCTTGTCACAGAGTCCAAGCAGCGGTCCAGGTCTTGCACGGCCTCTCCCTATTTAGATGGTACAGAGAAATAGAGCTGGGTACCATCAGTGTACTGCTGACACCTGGCCCCAGATCTCTGGATGACCACTTCCAAGGGCTTCATATATATGTTAAGCAGCATATATCAAGATGATACCCTGCGGCACCCCACAGCATGACTGCCAGGGGGCCAAAAAACAATCCCCAAATGCTATTCTCTAAAAATGACCCTGGAGATAGGATGGAACCACTGTAAAAACATTGCCTCCAATACCCATCTCATTAACGTGGCCTAGAAGGTCAATGGTATCAAAAGCCACACTGAATAGATGCAAATCTTTCAGATGTCAACAGATATTTTCAAATTTATTTATTTATTATTTATTTATTCTTTGATTTATATCCTGCCCTTTCTTGCAGGAGGAGCCCAGGGCAGAAGTCAATTCCTTTCCCAGCATGCTCCTTTTCAAAGTGAATGAATTTCCAAAGGGTTAGCCCTGTTAGCCTTTAGCAGCAAAAACAAGAAAGAGTCTTGTGGCAACTTAAAAACAAAGTTATTGAAGTAGTCAATGGCCCATCACAAAGCAGCATGTCTAATCCACAAGTAGGGAGTTTTTTTGTTCACAATGGATCTTTAGGTTTGTGCCATTAAAGTGAATTAACTTTGGTGCCCTGGCACAACAAATCCACTTTCAAGGTAGCACTAGATATCCAATAAATGAATGTTGGAAAATTCAGGACAGACAAAGGAAAGGACCTCTTCACACAGCACATAATGAACTACAGACTTCGCTCCCACAAGAGGCAATGGTGGTCACCAACTTGGATAGATTTAAAAGTGGATTAAATAAATACATGGAGGCTAATACTATCAATAGCTACTAGCCATGATGGCTGTGCTCTACTTCCACTGTCAGAGTCAGGATGCTTCAGAATACCAGCTGCTGCAAATCACAGGAGGGGTGTTCAGATCCCGCTTATGGTTTTTCCCACAAGCTGGCAACTGTGAGAACAGGATGGTGGACTAGATGGACCATTAGCCTCATCCAGGAAGCTCCTCTTATGTAATGTTCCTAGTAGTGAAAAGTGTGGGATGAACAACTTATTACCAGGAAGATGTATGAACACTGCTCAAGAGCAAATCAGCTCATGTAACCTCCTTGCAAACAACTCATAGCAAAAGCTCAAAACGACTGGACAGAGTGTAACCTCTGTGTAGTCCAACATTTCCAGAGGAAATAAAACCATGTCAAGGGTGAGAATGTGAAAGCACATTTCCAGATATCAGTATTAACAGGCATAGAGGAATATGACTGGCAACGATGGTTCTTTGGAAAAAATGTACATGTCCAATTGTGTCTCAATTACATGTCACTGGGCATGGAGATGGTGATCTGGAGGTGGGGAGTTTTGTTTCGACCCCATTGTCATGGACAGATCACCGCTTGCTGAAGTTTAGGCTTACAGCCGCCCTTTCCCTCTGCAAGGGTGGAGGACCTATTAAGCGGGTCCGACCTCGGAGACTAATGGATCCTTTGGGTTTCTTTTTTTTTTTTTTTTAATAATTTTTATTCAAATTTTTCAAAAAAACAAACAAAACAAAGTCAAAAAAACATACAACAACAAAAAAATAAAAATAAAATAGTTGACTTCCGATTTGTCGCAGATCAGCTATAAGTATATAATATACATCAAACCTGTCCCTTAATGTATACATACAGAGTCCCTTTTCTCCACAGGCTGTCTTAGTTAATCGTCAAATCCCAGTATCATCATTTTATTTTGATCTTTCAACAAAAAGTCTAAGAGAGGCTTCCATTCCTTAAGAAATGTATCTGTTGATTTTTCTCTAAGTAGACATGTCAATTTATCCATTTCTACTAAGTCCATTAATTTCAATAGCCATTCTTCCATTGTTGGTGTTGATTCCATTTTCCACTTTTGTGCATATAATAGTCTTGCTGCCGTAATCATATATAATATTATTCTTCCATATTTCTTTTCTATTTGTTTATCCATAAAACCCAATAAAAAAAATTCTGGTTTTGACTGAGTATTTATCTTTAGAATTTTTTGCATCTTCCTACCTATCTGTGCCCAAAATGATTTTGCCTTTTTACACAGCCACCACATATGATAAAATGATCCTTCTTGTTGTTTACATTTCCAACAAACATTAGAAACATTACTATACATTTTTGACAACTTTTCTGGAGTCATGTACCAACGGTACATCATTTTATAAAAATTTTCTTTAAGATTATAGCATAGTGTAAATTTCAAACCTTTTTTCCACATATTTTCCCATTGATCCATTTCTATGTTATAACCAAAATTTTTTGCCCACTTTACCATACACTCTTTTACTTGTTCTTCCTCCATATCCATTTTCAGTAAGAGTTTATACATTTTCGCAATTATATTTTCATCATTTGTACACAATCCTATTTCAAAATCAGATTTACTTATTTCAAACCCATACATTTTCTTGTCCATTTTATATCTTTCTAACAATTGTAAATAGGCAAACCATTGAAAACTATATCCTTCCTTTGTCAGTTGTTCTCTCTCTTTCATTATATATTCTCCATGTACATTTTCTAATAGTTCTTGATAAGTTAACCATTTCTCTTTTCCAGCCATTTCTCTTCTATAAAACGCTTCTTGACTTGAGACACATAATGGTATTTTCGAATAAAGCCTTGGTTTATATCTATTCCATATTTTCAACAAAGGACGTCTTATAAAACGATTGTTAAAGTCTACATTTACTTTTACTTTGTCATACCATAGATATCCATGCCATCCCCACTTCAAATTATGGCCCTCCAAATCCAATAGTCTTTTATTCCTTAATAAGATCCATTCCTTTATCCAGACTAGACAGCAGGCAGCAAAATAAAGTCTCAGATTTGGTAATCCCAGTCCTCCTCTTTCTTTGGCATCTTGTAGTAGTTTAAATTTAACTCTTGGTTTTTTTCCTTGCCATACAAATTTAGAAATATCTTTTTGCCATTGTTTAAAAGGTAAATCAGAGGATATTACAGGTATTGTTTGAAACAAAAACATCATTCTCGGTAATACATTCATTTTTATCACAGATATTCTACCCATTAATGACAATTGTAGTTTATCCCATTTTAGCAAATCTTTCTTAATCTCTGTCCATAATTTTTCATAATTATTATGAAACAACTTTGAGTTTTTATTTGTCATAATGATACCTAAATATTTCAACTTTTTCTCTATTGTAAAATCTGTCTTGTCCATTAACTCTTTCTGATCCCTTAAAGTTAAATTTTTCACCAACATCTTTGTTTTTTGATTGTTGATCTTAAATCCTGCTAACGGTCCAAATTCTTTTAATTTGTCCATCAATACATTAATTCCTTCCAAAGGGTTTTCTAGTACAATTATCAAATCATCAGCAAATGCTCTCAATTTATATTCTTCTTTTTTTATCTTTAATCCCGAAATTCTTTTATCTTGCCTTATATCTCTAAGCAGCACTTCTAAGACCAAAATAAATAAAAGGGGAGATAAAGGACATCCCTGTCTTGTACCCTTTTGTATTTCACATGAATCCGTTAAATCTCCGTTAACAATTATCTGAGCCTTCTGAGATGTATAAATCGATCTAATCCATTTTATAAAATTGTCTCCAAAATCCATTTGCTCCAAAACCTGAAACATAAATT
Source organism: Rhineura floridana (assembly GCF_030035675.1). Taxonomy (NCBI): domain Eukaryota; kingdom Metazoa; phylum Chordata; class Lepidosauria; order Squamata; family Rhineuridae; genus Rhineura; species Rhineura floridana. The sequence goes on along the minus strand of NC_084482.1, from coordinate 218,896,315 downwards.
TCCAATTCAAATTATCAAATGCTTTTTCAGCATCTAAAAAAATCAAAGCTGCTTGTTTATCATTTCGTTGTTCTAAATATTCCAACACATTCAAGATCCTTTGGGTTTCCAAAGGGCTCTGGGGGATTTTCCGGCTGATAAGACAGGCGCTCCTGTCGAAGCCCTGGTCCAACTGTGGAACACGGAAATGACCCGGGCCATGGACACGATCGCTCCTGCGCGCCCTCTCCCATGCAGAGCTCAGGCAGCCCCATGGTATACCCCGGAGCTGAGAGCGATGAAGCAAGAGAGGAGAAGGCTTGAGTGCAGATGGAGGCATACTCCTGACGGATGCAATTACGCCTTGGTAAGTGCCTCCACTAAACTGTATACAGAAGCGGTGAGGGCAGCGAAAAAGGGATATTTCGCTGCCACTATTAAATCATCTCTCAACCGCCCAGCAGAGCTCTTTAAAATTGTCTGAGGGCTTTTACACTCTAGCCCTCAGGAAATTATAGAACCTTCAGACATCCGCTGTAATGAGTTCGCTGGGCACTTCCAAGATAAAATCTCATGCATCCGCCAGGACTTAGACTCCAGTATTACGGCAGTTGAACCTAATGAGGTATCCGGAGCACGGTCTTGTCCGCATTTATTGGATGAGTTTCAGTTGGTACAGCTTGAGGACATTGACAAGGTGCTTGGACTGGTGCGTGCAACCACCTCTGTACTGGATCCTTGCCCCTCTTGGCTAGTGAAAGCTGGCAGGGCTGGAACAGCCGGCTGGGCCAGGGAAGTGATAAATGCCTCCTTGAGAGATGGAGTGGTCCCTAGTTGCTTAAAAGAGGCAGTAGTGAGACCACTCCTGAAGAAACCTTCCCTGGACCCAGATAATTTGAACAACTATAGACCGGTAGCGAATGTTCCATTCCTGGGCAAGGTCTTAGAACGGGTGGTCGCCAGCCAGCTCCAGGTGCTCTTGGATGAAACCGATTATCTAGATCCGTTTCAATCCGGTTTTAGGCCTGGTTTTGGCACTGAAACAGCCTTGGTCGCCCTGTATGATGACCTATGTCGGGAGAGGGACAGAGGGAGTGTTACTCTGTTGATTCCCCTTGATCTCTCAGCTGCTTTTGATACCATCGACCATGGTATCCTTCTGGGGAGACTCATGGAGTTGGGAGTTGGAGGTACTGCTTGGCAGTGGTTCCGCTCCTACTTGGTGGATCGTCTCCAGAGGGTAGGGCTTGGGAAACATTGATCGACACCCTGGACTCTCCATTGTGGAGTCCGCAGGGATCGGTTCTGTCCCCTATGCTTTTTAACATCTACATGAAGCCGCTGGGTGCGGTCATCAGGAGCTTTGGAGTGTGTTGTCATCAGTATGCTGATGACACGCAACTCTATTTCTCCTTTTCATCTTCTTCAGGTGAGGCTGTTAATGTGCTGAACCGTTGCCTGGCCGCAATAATGGACTGGATGAGAGCTAATAAACTGAAGCTCAAGCCTGACAAGACCGAGACACTGTTGGTGAGTGCCTTCTCTGACCAGATGGTGGATGTTCAACCTGTTCTAGATGGGGTTACACTCCCCCTGAAGGAACAGGTTCGTAGCTTGGGAGTTCTTTCCGAACCATTCCTGTCTCTCGAGGCGCAGGTGGCCTCGGTGGCACGGAATGCCTTCTACCACCTTCGGTTGGTAGCCCAGCTACATCCCTATCTGGACAGTGACGATCTCGCTTCAGTTGTGCATGCTCTGGTAACCTCTAGATTGGATTACTGTAATGCGCTCTATGTGGGGCTGCCTTTGAAGACAGTTCGGAAACTACAGCTAGTGCAAAACACAGCTGCTAGACTGCTGACAAGGACTAGGTGGCCTGCACATATAACACCTGTTCTGGCTCATTTGCACTGGCTACCTATTTGTTTCCGGGCCAAATTCAAAGTGCTAGTTTTGACTTATAAAGCCTTACACGGCGTGGGACCACAATATCTAGCGGAATGCCTCTCCCGATATGAACCTACCCGCTCACTACATTCAACATCTAAGGCCCTCCTCCGAGCTCCGACTCACAGAGAAGCTTGGAGGGTAGTAACAAGATCTAGGGCCTTTTCAGTGGTTGCCCCCGAATTATGGAACAGTCTCCCTGATGAGGTGCGCCTGGCGCCTACACTTTTACCTTTTCGGCACCAGGTTAAAACCTTTTTATTCTCCCAGGCATTTTAATCTATTGTGTTTTTAATGTATATCAGGTTGTTTACTTGTTTAACAATGTATACTTTACTGTTTTGTGATTTTATTGTATTTTATTCATGTTGTGCACCGCCCTGAGAGCCCTCGGGCTGTGGGCGGTATATAAATCAAAATAAATAAAATAAATAAATAAATAAATATTTACTAGAAAATTAGACTGTGTAAAATGATCATTAGTTGCATAGAGACCAGTGTGGTGATCAGGTATGCAGTGGGATCAGCCTGTGATAAAAAATACATGTAAACATTAAGACCAGAGTGCCTGTGGCCATTGCAGTCATTAAGCATTTATTTTTTATTATTTATTATATATGTGAAGGGAAGAGAGATTTACATCAAAGGGGCTACATTTGCACAAGAATCAGAAGCTAGCTCTAATATTATGTTAGGTGCTCCTTTGTATTCAAATCAGGATTACTACATTAATGCATATTCATCTTCTACGAAGAATGTACTAAGACTCAGACACTATCTTTAGTTTTTATCATCAGGTGTACCTTTGTATTCAGATCAGGCCTTATGGCAATAATGTAGCACTTGGGCAAAAAGATGCAGCTAAGGAGGCCAGCACTGGAGGCCAAGATAGAGAAGACCTGCACGGCTACCATGTATTTCCCCTTCGTGTTCAGGTAGGTGGGCACGAAGGACACCCAAACACTGCAGAAGACCAGCATGCTGAAGGTGATCAGCTTGGCTTCATTGAAGGCCCCAGGCAGCTTCCTGGCGAGGAAAGCCACAGTGAAGCAGATGGCGGCCAGGAAGCCCATGTAGCCAAGGGCAATTGAAAACATGATGACAGAACTTTCGTTGCATTGCAGGATGATTTCTCCAGGCTGGGAATGCATGTCAGAGTCTGGGAAAGGAGGAGAGATCCACAGCCAGATAATACAGATGACAGCTTGGACACTGGAACAGGAAATGGCAATGGAGTTGGCCAAACTCTTCCCGAGCCATCTCCTCATCTTGTTCCCTGGCTTTGTGGCCAAGAAGGCCAGCACCACGGTGATGGTTTTTGCCAAGACAGAAGAGACGGCAACTGAGAAGATAATGCAGAAGGCCGTTTGTCGGAGAAAGCAGGTCACTTTCCTTGGCCGGCCAATGAATAGTAAGGAAGACAAAAAGGAAAGCAGGAGGGAGATAAGGAGGATGAAGGAGAGGTTCCGGTTGTTGGCTTTGATTATTGGGGTGTCAAGATTTTTAATGAAGATTCCTAACACAAATCCTGTGGCCAAAGACAAGAACATGGCAAAGGAAGCCAGGAGGATTCCCAGACTTTCTTCATAGGCCAGGAAGGTTATAACCTTGGGAACACAATGATCTCGGTCCTTGTTTGGATGCTGATCTTCTGGACATTTGGTGCAATGGTCTGCATCTGCAGTGGGCAAGAGCGACTTCATTGTCCCCATATCTATGTTTTATTTATGTACAATGCATCTACATTAGCCTAGAGTCTTCAAAATTCCTTAAAATGTATTTTGGAGTGGTAGTTCAGGATTTTATGGTCTATAATATGTTCTTCCTTTCCAACTGAGACTCCAGAATCCACACAAAGAGGCCATTGTCTCACTGAAATTATTCTGCATTTTGGATCAGCCTTTGGCAGTTGGTGGGGCATGACACAATCTGTCATCCTGCCCATTATTCCCAGAGCTTGGAAAAGTTACTTTTTTGAACTACAACTCCCATCAGCCCCAGCCAGCATGGCCACTGGATTGGGCTGATGGGACTTGTAGTTCAAAAAAGTAACTTTTCCAAGCTCTGATTATTCCTATCACCAAGGACTTCTTTTGTGTGTGTTTTTCTACATTTTTAGTTTCCAGAATTAATCAAGTTTGAAAGTTTCAAAGCCTGGGGGAAAAAAGATCTTTGCAGAAAATACTGTACATCCTAAATAATACCCCAAGGGATTCCTTTCCCTCTGGAATCCTTTACCTTCCTGTGTGGAGATGGTCCCTTCGGCACATGGAGCACAGGCGTAGCAGCAAAGTGGCTTTCCTTCTTGAATCACCTTGACATACCCAGGGAGACAGCTTTCAGTGCACCTGGAAAGAGGCAAGGTCTACCCATAAAGAGAAGGAACATCAAGGGGCAAAATGTTAGGGGTGTATTGGAAAACTACAGAACTGTGGCAAGAGACATGGAAAACACACAATAAATTCTCTCTTCCAGCCTGTTTTCAACAATAAGCTATTGCAATTTCTACCCACTTAAGAATGCAAGAAAAGCCCTGTTGAATCAGAGCAAATTCGTCTCTGCCTCAGCATCCTGGGAACTCTCCAGACATCCTTTGTATTGCACATTCATAAACATTTGTGCTCATGATGCTGTTGGGGTGGCCATTCATGATCCCACTTTCAATACTGTTTGCTCCTTCTAAGTTTTTGAGGCAGACATACTGCTTCGTTTCCAGTCAGTGAATATTCTGTAATTTCCTGCCAAACAGACAGACAGACAGAGAGAGAGAGAGAGAGAGAGAGAGAGAGAGAGATTGACTGGTGCTGTGTGCCTGTCCCAAAATATCCCTCACCTTGAAATGAGGCTGCCCCATCTGATGACAGCTGGCTATAGGGCTACTCCCTGTACCTTTGGAATCAGGAGAGTCGGCCCTCCCCTTGCTAGGGTCAACACCCTTCCTTGGTGGAGGGAATCCAAATGCCTAAGAGCCCTCCAGTTGCCCCATTACAAATGGAAGCTGTTTCTGGACAGTAATGAAAAGTGGCATGATTAATTACGCGCCCCCGCCAACTACCATTTACTAATACAGAAGCAAGGACATATTGTCATTGTTATTGTTATACCCCACCTTTATTTTCATCATAGAAACCCGAGAAGGCTTACATATAGTTCCCAGCCAGTCTCCCATCTAGGCTTTGACCAGTCCCGACCCTTTTTTGCAGATATCTTCCTACTCAGAGGATGCCCATTGAGTTTAATAGGAATGACTAAATTGGGTTAATTTCAGTGGGTCTACTTTGAATAGGCCTATTGGTAAATTTATTGCCACTTACCAATACAAACCCGAGGGATCTACCCAATGCTTGTCCTACTCAGAGCAGACCCATTGAAATCTGAAACATATCCTCTGAGTTGGATATGTTAATTAATTTGAATAAATCAACTCTGCACAGGACTAGCTCTGGATACATTCCCTCATATTAGATGTGAGGAAAGGTGGAATGAAATGAACCAATCAGTGAGCATGAAAAGGAATTTGGATATTAGGGAGCAGAGAGAAACTTCATATTTTCCCCTTCTTCACTGGATTCCATCTTACATTTGTTTAGTACACACAAGCAGGATTATATTTCACTTGTGGCTTTTTATGCAGCAACGTATCTCTTCACACAGGGAGAAGAAAACAGCTTTTAGGTTTCATTGCTGTTGTTGCTTGTATTAATTTGCACTCGTTTAGGTTTTCCTGTGCTGAGTTCTCCACATACTTTTTGTACAGATCTGATTCATCCAGGTCCGGTTCTAAAGGGTGGCCAGGTTGGGCACTGGCCCGATGGCCCCTGGAGCTACAGGGGGCCCCTCAGCCACCCCTCTGCTCCCCTTCCATGATCCGTGCCCCCCCACGTCTCCTCACTTACCTGTCCGCTGTCTTTTACCATTGCTCTTAATGAAGATGGTGGCCGTGGTTTCCCTAAGGTACTGAAGACCCTGCTGCCATCTTAGTTGATGGCAGAGATGCGGGCGCATAGCACACATGCGTGCAATCAACAAAAATGGTGGCAGAGGCGTCATTCCTTTAGGGAAACCACGGCCGCCATCTTCATTAAGGGCAATGGTAAAAGACATCAGACAGGTAGGTGGGGAGCATGGGGACTGCGTGCACACATGCGCATGCACACACACACACACATACGCCGGGGCCGAGAGCAAGCTGATGCCCAAGGGCCCCGGCATTCCTGGAGCCGGCCCTGGATTCATCTTTCCCACTACCCTTGATGGAGTTTGTGTCTGCCTGATGAGGACTGTTCCCTGTGAATTTCACACTCAACTAGGTCTTTCCTGAGCTCTGGCCCCGAGGAACTTCAGTGTAGGTTGTATCTTGTGTTGCCGTTCCACTCATGCAACAGACTTCCATTTACACCACAGGAGAGTCTATTAATGTGTGTGAGAAACAGGAAGTAAAAAAAATACTGCTATGACTTAAAAGAAGCATAAAAAACACTCATGGGGCCTGTGACATCCTTCCCTGGCACCACCTGTGTCGCTCTCACTCGTGGCTACCAGCAGTCAGGATCGTTGTGTTTATTTTTACCTCTCTCCGCTCTAGCACAGATCTCAAAAGATCCCTCTGCTAGGCCACACTACCCAACACTCTGTGTATCCAATATAACCTCTAGACTGTGCCTTAGTCTCTTCCTGGTTATTTTGATACCTTGTGTCTGTGTGTATAGGTAATTCCCAACCCCCCTGAAGCCTCTTGCCTATGAAGCTCACAGCTCTGGGTTGCTCTGTGGTATTGGATGTTGATACAATATCTCTTCCTTCACCGCTGCCACCATTTGATACTATTTCTTCTTCAGCCTTGGTTACTCTGCCTCCCCCCTGGTCTGTGCACCCCAACTGAGGGTGGTAACAAGAACTAGGGCCTCTTGTTACCCAGGGTGGTAACAAGAACTAGGGCCTTCTCAGTGGTGGCCCCCGAACTCTGGAATAGTCTTCCTGATGAGGTGCGCTTGGCGCCGACATTGCTATCTTTTCGGCTCCAAGTTAAAACCTTCCTCTTTTCTAAGGCATTTTAATCTAATTTTAATTTTAATTTAGTTTTAAAAATTTGCTGTAACTGATTTTAGATCTTTCAGTCTCTTATATGTGTTCTTGCTGTATTATATTATGGGTTTTATTGTATATATTTGTATTTTTGCTGTACACCGCCCAGAAAGCTATGCTAGTGGGGCGGTATAAAAATTTAACAAATAAATAAAATAAATAAAGTAAACCAAGAAAATATTTATTGATAACACTAAGAATAACAAGATTACTTATAGATTTCATTGACAAGCATATGGTTTCATATATGTTTCTCTTATGTTCCTAATTCCTACTATTTGCCTCAGAACTCCCAATCCAATCTCTCAACAGCCACCTCTTACTCTCCACATCAACCTCCCTGTCCAACACCCTGTCCAACACCCACCCCCGTCTCAACTGTCATCCTCTCTTTTATACCTTCAGCCATTCAAACACACAGCCAATCATCATCCAGCATTCTACAGCCCATGTACTCCCCCTTCTCACTCACGCCACTTACCATATTTCCTATAATAAACCTGCACTTACCATATTTATATTACATTCACATACAGGAACTTCACAGGGCCCACCTAATTTATGCCCTCAATTTTGTTGCCATGGGCTCCTACTGGAAGGAAGGGCGGGATATAAATAAATAAATAAATAAATTTTGGGACTGGACCTCATTGGCTGGCAGGTGGCCTTGTAACACAGGCAGGGCCCCTCTCATGTGTGGTGGAATTATCAGATGGAAAGCAAATTAGGCAAAATGAAAATCAAGTGCATTTGCACCATGGAGAAGAGTTTCCTGCAGAGGGTCCACAGACTGAAGTAAAACAACAAAGCCATTTTGCTGCCCACTTTATAACAACCTGAGAGACTGACAGGCCCCTCAATTCCTGAATCAGATCCCAAAACACATTTAGAGGTGCTTCCTGCTGAGGTGAGACACCTGCTGAGATAGAACTTCCAGTGACACCTATGGACAACCCAGGAACAACCACAGTTGAATTACACTATTCAAAAAAAAAAAAAAATTCCAAAGCCCAGGGAGAGTCTGGATTTAAAAACCAAGGATTTTGTTGAGACCAATGTATCTGGTGTTTAGTAATATAGACAGAATGTACCACTGAGCTATTCTTCCACAACAAAAGGCATCACAATAATACAACAGCAGAGGAAGGCGAGAAGTCTGTTTATGTCAATCGTATAAATTAAAGGGTGAGTAGTATAAGATATATGCATGTGGTTGCCACCTAGTGGCCAAAAGATGAAAGTGTTTTCTTTGAAAAGTTGGAACTGAGCATATGCAAAACCTATGCTTTCAGGGCGTGGTTCCAAGTTGGATTGCAGATAGAGCATGGGGTAAAAGAAGCCATGAAATTAAGCTATTGTGTTCATCTTGCTGGTGTAGCCTACATATATTGTAGTGGCCTGCTGATGTTTTGCAAATATGTTTTCTAAACTGATTTCAGTAGAAAAAGAGGAAGGCCAAACAAGAGATGGATTGTTATTCCATAAAGGAAGCCACAGACCTGAACTTACAAGATCTGAACGGGGTGGTTCATGACAGATGCTCTTGGAGGTCGCTGATTCATAGGGTTGCTGTAAGTCATAATTGACTTGAAGGCACATAACAACAACAACAAACTATTTCAGTCTCTGCTCATATAGGGCACAAATTACAAACCTCCCTTTCATTGCCCAACAAATGATGAGAGCCCTGAAGAGTGGTTAAAAGGGTATCAAATGAAATCCATGGCCTTCCTCACCTGGTTAAGCTCTCTGAGCCACACAACGGCATCCTCGTCAATGCTGAAGTGTTTGTCTGGGGATGCCTGTCGCTCTAGACTCCCAATTTTCACTGAAGAAACTGAAGCATTGGACCACACCACCCAGGTCAAAATATCCAGGTTGGCTGCTAGTTCCCCATCCCCATTCAAATGCACTCTGTCAATAGAGGTGTTGTAAGATCCAAAGTTCCTCAAAAAAGGGTGGAGCTAAAACAACATGGAAAAAAACCTGTTATTATAACAGAAATTGTGGCTTGCACAAGTAAAGTGGACTAAAGCCCTCTCTTACCCTAGCACAAAAAATATTATTAGTATTAGTATTATATACCCTGCCTTATGGCTAAAAGGCCCTCATTTTTTATTAAAAATAAACTGACTTCTTGTGATCTGCAAAGTGAGGCAGAAAAGCATTGAAAAGTGCAGGATGAACAAATGACTAACTGGAAGGTGTGAAATCTAATCTCTACTCAAGCATTTGGGAGGAATGCTCAATAAACAGGTGATTTGGAGGAACACACCAAACATTTCCTGCAATACCAAAACTAGGTCCCATGAGCTGGCAATTCAGTGCTCTCCATTCTGGGATCAAATGCCCTTTCTTAATCCATCTATATCAGAAGCAAAATCAGGAGACAGGGTATGTCAAAATGGACCCCATGAGGCCGCCCTTGCCTGATGAGTCCCCTGCGTCCTTTTTTGCTTGAAAAGAGGTTATACATCTGTTAAATAAATAGTTCTGGTGTGTTTAAAGGGGTCATGTCTCAGAACTCTTCCAAACTGGCCTGTGTTCTCTGAGGCCATTGGGGGAAGAGGGTCAAAAGTGTAGGGTGGTACCTGCACAAGGAGCCTCAGGAACCAGGGCTGCATTTTAAATCTGCAGAATTTCACCACACCACCATGGGTACTCCCTGCACTTTCTCAGGGCCTTTATTGCACAATTAACCTGAGCCATTTTGCCATTTTTAGTGGGGATAAAGGGAATACCTGCCATGCCTGTAGCCTCAGAGGTCCCAACATGTCTCCTCCACCCATCATCTCCACCTGCTTGGATTTGGAGGAGTATGCAGCATTTAAGGCATGAGCTACGGCCCGGACACTGCTGTAAGTGTTGTAGTTGTTTGGAGACAGACTTTGTGCAAGTAAATCCATGGGCAATTCCCCTTTCTGTTCGCATCTTTGCTGCTCTTTCACAGACAACACGTGCTTTGAATAGAAACAATGACATTGTTTCTTCCAGTAAGGAGCAATGAGATTGAAGTCAAAATTATCATGTTTTGGAATATTCTTTGTCTGGATTAAGAAGGAAAAGAAAGTCTGCCTGTGTTGCAAATGTAATCTACTGTCAGACAATGCTGAGGTGATGTCCCACATAGCTGTTGTGACCCAGACTTTCCCCTCAGTGTGCTCTATCCACAATGTGAGCATTTGATTTATAAGGAGTATTCCACTAAGGAAAGAACGAGTCTCTGCATAGTAAACAAATACATTGACCTGTCTCCATGTGAGAACTGAATCAGTGGAAATTGACACTCGAACTTCGGACACAGTCGGTTCTGGGATTCTTTGTGAGATGGCAACACAAACACCGTTCAAAGTGAGCATAGGTGTCACGGCACTCAAGAACCTTTCTCCATTGTCATTTTCTGGAGCAAAGAGTCCGATCCAGGTCCATCTGAAATGCAGGAGCAACTTGACAATGCCTGCATACTTGTAGTCATCTTTTGGGACCATCCAGTAGGAAAAAGGGAAATGAGTTTTATCTTTGAGGTCATGGGGGAGAAAACCAAAACTAACCTGGGAGGGAATGGAAAAGATTAATGCTTTCTCCAATTTGTATGAATTCCCTAGAATGCACATTTTGTCTCCTTACCATAGGATTACAGTTATGACTAGCGAAGCTGTGCCAGCCCTGAAACTAGATTTATAGCATAATCCTAACTGTGTCTTCTGATATGCAAGTCCTATTGAATTCAATGGGGATTACTCCCAGACAGCTACGTAAGGTGAGAATTGCAGCCTTCATCTACACAGCTACGGAAGAGACACAAATAGTTTTATTCTTACTCTTTTTATTTATTAGATTTGTTAGTTACTCTCTAGCTGAAGGTTTCCAAGTGACTTACAACACTGTTAAAAACAAATGCAGAATTCCTTACAGAAACAAAGCAATAAAACAGCAACAATTACCCCATGAAGCCCCACACAGCATCTACATATTGTGCCAATACAAGTTGACAACCTCATACAAAATCCCTATTAAAAATGAATGCTATAAACCTTGAACAACAACCATGAATCACCAGTAAATATTTTGTTTCAACAATAAGTCTTTCTCAAGTTCCTTTGTAAAAACTACACCAGCATCTCGTGTGTCCCTCCGCTGCCCCCCTCCTCATTTTGTTTGAGTCAAATTCTTTCCTAATTCACATACTGAAATGGGCAAAACCTGAAGTGGTTGCAATATTGTTAGTTTATGATAGATGCTTTTTTCTGTTCCTTCTTTGTAGAGAGGAGGGAAACTCAACACTGTGGCAGGTATTCAACTAAAAAAATGTGCAAGTGCAAGGATTAGCACTAACACAATGTGACTTTCCCCCCTTCCTTTCCCCTGCAAGTGCCCCTTGCCATCCTCAGATCTGGTTCAGAGTGTTATGGATGGGGGGGAGCAATGTTCTATTGCATTAGGAGAAATCAACCCTGTATTGTGAAAACAGATATAAGGCTTTTGAAAGGAAGGAAGGAAGGAAGGAAGGAAGGAAGGAAGGAAGGAAGGAAGGAAGGAAAGAAAGAAAGAAAGAAAGAAAGAAAGAAAGAAAGAAAGAAAGAAAGAAAGAAAGAAAGAAAGAAAGAAAGAAAGAAAGAAAGAAAGAAAGAAAGCTGAAAGGTCATTAAAATCCTAGGGGCAATGTTCTATTGAATAAGGAGAAATCAACCCTGTATTGTGAAAACAGATATAAGGCTTTTGAAAGAAAGAAAGAAAGAAAGAAAGAAAGAAAGAAAGAAAGAAAGAAAGAAAGAAAGAAAGAAAGAAAGGAAGGAAGGAAGGAAGGAAGGAAGGAAGGAAGGAAGGAAGGAAGGAAGGAAGGAAGGAAGGAAGGAAGGAAGGAAGGAAGGAAGGAAGGAAGAAAGAAAGAAAGAAAGAAAGAAAGAAAGAAAGAAAGAAAGAAAGAAAGAAAGAAAGGTCATTAAAATCCTAGGGTCAAGCAGTAGTTTCTCTGCCAGACACCAACGCGTTTTTAAAGCATGCTTCATTGGGCTATCCCCCCCAATTCGCACCTGTGGAATTTTGTAGATGCCCAGCATGGTTGAAATAAGGGCGGAGATTTCAGAGTCGGCGCCTTCTAGAACACCCAGGAGGTCATTCTGCCCTCCACACCTGTAGTTTGGAATATTCGCATGCCCAGGGGATAGCAGGTCTACCATGGCGTTGTACGTGATTCTTGCATTGTAATAGTTTTCACAGATGTTGTAGCCCAGAGTGATGTTGGGCAAGAGCCTGGGATCTTGGTTGATCTCCTGGATGGCAAAGAGGAAAGCCAGATTGTGGAGTGAAATTGGTTCTGTAGACCTGCAAATAGAATAAAATAAAATAAATCCATGGTGCCACATCGTCCCTCTCCCTTTAATAATACATGTCACAATGTGAAGGATATTTCCAGGCAATTCAAAACCTCTCAACTTCATTCTGAGAAGGATAGCCATGCTCAGTCAGAAAGCCAGAAGACTTAATAGCTGGCCCCCACTCACATAGTGGGGTAGGGTTAAATAGGCTCAATTTGGTGAAAATTAACCAAGGTGGGAGAGAGAGAACCGTTCACTCTTACTCCTTTATGTACAAGCATTTCTAACCCACTTAATACATTTTAAAATCTCTAAGCGGTGCACATTATGCACAATATAAAAACAATATCTAGGAAAACAAAAATATGACCTAAACCCAATAAAACAACTGATAATGAGGAAATTCAATGATGAGATTCAATATATTCATAATTATGGACCAGGTTTGTGGCTCAGGGGAAGTTGTTAATCTGTTACCATAAAGCATTCTCTTCAACATGAACCTCACCAACTGGTGAAAATGGCTTCATTTTTTTTATATTATGAAAATTGTATTGGCAAAATAAACTTAATTTTCCATAACAGTGATAATTGAAAACACATTCAGAAAGTAGAAGGAAAATATTGTATTAGATATGTATACATTTTCACAGAGAAAGAAGAAAAAACATGAAGCATACTTATAATCATGTATATAGAGAGTATAGGTAGATATCTTGAATCTTGTTTTTCCAAAACATTATAAATGAAGACCACAAATCTATTTCCTTGTCCGTTTTTTTCTCTATATCAATTTTAACATCAATATTGTCTCCCAAACTTTATTAAACCAATCCAAGATTAACAGATCTCCTTTCTTATTCCATGCCTTAGCGATTGTCATTTTTGTTACTGTCAACAGACTTCAAATAATTTCTAAATCATATTCTGGAATGATACCATCCAAAATAATTAACAATAACACTTTAGGGTTATTTGTTAAAAAGTATCTGGTCACATCTAGAATTATATGACACATTCATCCAATTTATTTATATCACAGGGCAGCTCCAAAACAGAATATATTTTTGACAGACTACATGAGGTCAGATTTCATTGATATTGGACTTCACAGACATTTTCCTTTAAGTCAGTTGATGTTAATTGAAAAGATACCATGGCATGATTTAAACCACAAGGTGCTTGAGCTTTCAGATTCATCCAGTTCAGAATCATTCCCTAATAGCAAAACAGATATATCTGAAGGGACTGGGATTTGCCAGGGACAGATGTAAGGAAATGACCATCTCCCCCTTTAAATTCACTTAAGACATTAGATTTGAGTTCAGTACCATTAAATCCATCACTATTCTAATGACTTACCCATTAATGTAGATAAAAGGAGGCTGGAACAAAGAGCTTTGCGTGATTACAGCACTTTGTGTGGGGATGAGCCCACTGATGATATGGTCTCCTGCTTTGTAATAGTTCAAAGGATCGTAGCGGTCTCTCCCTAAATTCAATGGGCATTTTGCCTTCAGCATCCCACAGACTGCACAGGAGGGCAGCAGTGACAGCAGCAGCAGCAGCAAAAGCATGATATGTATGCCTGCAGCAATCCCACCACCTCCCTTCTGGCTGTTCTATTCAGAAAAATAAAAGAACACCTCTCGCTAGACCAAAGCTGCAGTCACTGACTTTGCTAACACTGATGAAGTCCAGACAAGAAATCTGAACCAGAATGGGTGATATCAAAGCTCACACTGGCAGCATTCCTGTGTCCCTCAAACCCCTTCCCAAGCTCTCTGTGGTGGTGCACGAAGTATTTATGCATCATCCCTTTCAAGGACAGTGCAAGAAATTCACTCCTATTGCTCTAGATTCTGATGTTTCTGCTACTGGTCTCAGATGTGACCTTCAAAGAAGTCCCTTGAGCTTTGGCAAGAAGAAGAGGAATAAATCACCATAATTTCCATAATTGTATCCTGAACTCTTTGTGCAGGTCCATGCACAGCTGGAGAAAAACAAGTTTGAGAAAGTTTAGCAATGATCCAATAAAAGATGTGGCTTGGGGAGGAGATTTGCAAAAGTGGGCTTGGAGTTTAATGAAGGAAAATCTACCAAGAAAAAAACCCTGCACGTATGAAAGATATTTGAAGGGCAGGATATACATTTTTTATAAAATAAAACAATATTAAAGCAATGCATCAATGTGAGCACTTCATAATTTACATAAAAAAGAAATAAAAATTAGTTGCACGATCAAAACACAGAGATACCCCAAGGCTGGTTCAACTGGAGAGCTTGTGCAATCAAGCAAGGAAGAGGAAAGGGAGGCATTTGGATGGTGCAAAAATGGGAACAGCCTTCCAGTTGAAACTCGTGGAGTATTTGAGAGCATTCACATACATAGCTGAATGCCTCTTGGGAAAAGAAGAGGAAAAAACCTACTCTAGTTAGCTCTGTGTTCAACTCTTCTTCCACTCATGATGGTGTCTGCCTTGTTTCACTCCAATTGAAAACTTTTAGGATTTCCATTGATGGGTAATTTTGCAGTTCATTGGACAGGGGGTCCTTGAGGGAATTGAGGACAAAGACTTGCAGTAAAAAGGTAGACCTTTATTGGTTGACAAGCTTACTCTTGGTCAGTCTCCCTCTGAGTTGAGAACTGCAACATGGTACTGCTTGCCTGGAGTTTTATACACTTCAGGACAAAGAAATCAGCATTAACGATTCAGGAGTTTACACATCAGTATTACATAGGCATTACAGTATTACATAGGTATTTGCATAGTCATTGCATAGTCATTGCAATAGCCATTTTAAGGCATCCATCAAGGGGAGCCCCACAGAGACCTGCTTACAATAGTCTAGTCTTGATGCTGTAGAGCTGAAACTCCCAAGGGTCAAGGGACACCAAATCTGGCCTCCCAACTTTCTTTAAACTTAAAAGGGAAAGGTGTAGTTTCACCTACGAATAAACTACTTTTTTATGACCAATGAACTTTCATGTAATAAAAAATGTCCCCTTGAAATAAAGAACATGAGACAAATGGGCAGGATGAGGAGAAAGATTCAGATCAGGATGGTGGGTGGCACTTTTATCCTAAACACAAGGAATATTACATGGGTTGATCCTCTTTGTAAAGATGGTCTCATTTAAGCATTAATACACATGTGAGATTATACCTTTTCCTTTGCTTTCAAAATATTAGAGGTAGACTTCCAGGTCACACTACATGCTTCCTCAGGCTTTAGGCTATGAACTGAAACATCAAACAATGGAAGTACTGGAGAGTCAGGCTTCTGGTAACCTAGTTTCAGCTGTTTACTGACCATGGGTGTTATCCCCAAAATGTTGTTGTTATGTGCCTTCAAGTCGATTACAACTTATGGCAACCCTATGAATCAGTGACCTCCAAGAGCATCTGTCATGAACCACCCTGTTCAGATCTTGTAAGTTCAGGTCTGTGGCTTCCTTTATGGATTCAATCCATCTCTTGTTTGGCCTTCCTCCTTTTCTACTCCCTTCTGTTTTTCCCAGCATTATTGCCTTTTCTAGTGAATCCTGTCTTCTCATGATGTGTCCAAAGTATGATCACCTCAGTTTCATCATTTTAGCTTCTAGTGATAGTTCTGGTTTAATTTGTTCTAACACCCAATTATTTGTCTTTTTCATAGTCCATGTTATGCACAAAGTTCTCCTCCAACACCACATTTCAAGTGAGTTGATTTTTCTCTTATCTGCTTTGTTCAGTGTCCAACTTTCTCATCCAAAATAACCTAGACTAAATGTAAACGCATCATTATAATATAGGGATGGGCGAGAAATTTGTTTCCGTTCACAATTCAAGCCAAATCCATGAAATCCACACAACCGGAACACTGCTGTCCGTTCTGATTCTCACTGATTCAGATTTTGCAATGCAGTTCACCAACCAACCAATGTTTACAAAAATGCATATGTTAGGGGAAAGTGTGCATAAAAATGAATATATGAGAGAAAATAACATATAGAAATGCATTATATGAGCAAAGAAACGTTACAGAAACTGGACACGTCAAAGCTACCTACAAAGATGTGTTTATTGGCATAAATTTGCACTAAAGTGCTAGAGAATTTTAATGAGGATTAAAAAAAAAAGCACAGATTGCTGCAGAAATGAGAACAAATTTAAAGACTGGAAAAATTTGAAACAGAAAGATCTGAAACTGACTGATCTTTCCATCCCTGTTATGATATCATGTATGAGGTCACAGGCAGGATGATATCCATGTCCCTAAAAAGGTTGAGACAGTTAACAATTAGGGCAGCCTTCATGCTCAAACAACGGACAAAACCAAATGAACACGAACTGTAACCACTCGCCAGTTTGGCAGAGCCGACACAAGCAAACTCAATGGCTGCATCCTTTGCAGGGGGTGTTTGGGGTGCTTTTATGTGCTCTGCCCCCTGGGTCAGGTGATGAGTCCAGGTGCAGGTGTGCACATATTACCACAGGCCACCTCTGGCAATTTGTCCACCCAGACTTCCCTCGCACTTGCGGCCTTTGCTGCTAGGCTGCACCAAGCGTCTCGGGGTTTGGGTAGCGGATTCAGTGGGTTTGGGCTGGCCTGCCCCAGAGCGAGTGGGCAGCATGGGTTAGTGTGGTCTCTCTCCCACTCTCTTCCCCCACATCCAACTGCCCCAAAATTTGGGGGGAGAGTCTTAGGGGTGATTATTGAACACCCCCTTGAGGCCTTCTTTGGCCTGTTGGCGGGGTGGCCTGTTGGTGGGGCCTGGTGTGTTTTGCTCGGTGGCTTGGGCCTCCCACAACTCTTTCCTCAACTGACCACCATCCAGAACCCTTGCTCTGTTACTCCCCCTCTCAGTTGCTGGCCTGCCAGGAGGTGGGGTGGGCCATTTTTGGGGATACTTCCCCACCAAAATTTTTTGGTTGTCTGGGTTTCCCCTCCTCCTATACTGGTTGGGTTGGCAAAAATTTCAGGGGTGTATGTAATTAACAAAAGGTTTCTGTAAGAAATAATTAAGTTGATAGATAGAAAGGTAGATTGGTCAATAGATAGATACACAGTTCTGTCTGCCTATTTACTATTTGGCAGTTTTTTTGTTTTTGGTCCAATATTTTCTCTTTTCGGGTTATTGCTGGGCTTGTTACTATGCCTCCAAGAAGGCAAAGAAAAAGAAAGGGGTAAGCGTGGTCAAGCAAGCCACGAAGGGCCCAGTTGCGCAGCAAGCATAGTCCAATGAAGCAAATGACATGGCCTCTATGCACACATTCATTGCTCTTATGGAAGCTCTCAGGCATAACCGTTCTGATCCTATGGATCTGGGCGCTGTTCCTTGTCAATCAGTGCCATTTAGAAGGTCTGCCAGACTTGCATCTTGGGCTAATGTTTTGCGCAATCTCCTTTCCAGGGTCACCATCCTGGAAAGCAAGGTGGCAAGTTGGTCTCCAGCCATCACAGCACCTGCTCCTGTGGCATCAGCTGATCCTGTTGCCCCTGTTCTGCCTGTCCCCAGTTCATCTGTTTAATTACCTTTGCAGGCAGCACCTGCACCGTCAACTTCACTTCCACTTCCGCATCGGTTTTCCCAGCCACAGAGAACCCTCTGGTTCTCACTTTGCCAAACTTGTTATCCAGTGAGTCCTCCAGTGCACCTACACTGTGGGCCAGGTGCAGCCACCTTTCACTTCTGATGTGGCTGCATCCTCACCCCAGTCGCTATACATGGGAGGGTTGTTGGTGCCAGTGTAGCCTTAATTGCCCTGGCCCTCTGTGGCAATAGCCCCGTGGCAGTCTCCTTCAGCTGATGCCTGGTCTTTGACTCAGCCACTGCCCCTTCCCATGGGAGTGTACCCACAGGGTGATACAGCACTGCCCTTGGGTGATCACCTCCTGCAGTCAGCAAATGAGAAGATTTGGAGGGGGGAGTAGGTCAACCTTTTTAACGCTATGGTTTTGAGAGTTTGAGGTCAAATTAAAAGATGGTGAGGATGCAAACGACAAAGAAGCACTTACGAAAAAGCAGGTAGATAGGGTCTGGCCCAATTGGCTAAATGCCTATATATATGTGTGTCATGATGCAGACATACCCATCGAGGGCACTGCTGATGATCAGATATCAAGATCTCATCCATGGGGTTTTCCGGGACTTTGCCAGCACTGCATACTTGCAGTACGAGGAGAATTTTTGGCAGTGGGCAGCCGTCCATCCCACACTGTGATGGGATGTTGAACATCAAGGAGTGTGGCTACACTACATGACACCCTCACAGCCCAGGCAGGCTGAGCTGGCTGATAGTGGGCATTTCTCAGTAAGAGTGCAGGCAGCAACTCCTGGCAGCAGCCAGGGGGCGCAGTGAGTTCATTCCCACCACTTGTGTTGGAGTTACAACTATTTGGGTTGCTATACCCACTGCCCCTGTTGTTTTAAACATTCCAGTGATATCTGTGGGGTGGACAACCCTAGCTCTGCCTGTGGCTGCACCCACCAAGCAAGGCCAGCTGGCAGAGAACAGCACACACCCTGGAAATAAGTGGGCAGTTGCTCAAATATCCCACAAGGCCAGGAGCCATATTCAGCTTGGCCCTCTTTCATATCCTGATCTGTTGGCTGATTTTCCCCCCCCCCTTATTTGTGGCCAGAAATGTTCCCGGCCTTCAGAATAGGAGAACCCGAGTGCCTCCCCTGATCTGATCAGGATACACAACAGACTCTGTGGCTTTGGCAGCCAGAGGCAGGGGCTACCATTGTGTCAGCATTGCCTCCTAGTATCAGCATAGTTGCCAGAAGCTGTGGAAGTTTTGAGACGCACAAGGCCTCCAGCTGATGTGGCCCATCCCAGTGGGTCACCTCACGCACTTCTTAGTTTCATTACGTGCAAGAGGTGTTAGTATACTGGCTGGCCATCTGTCAGTCCTGTCACTTTGTTCCTGTTATTTTATTTAAGACTCAAGAATTCTTGAGTGGGGTCTCCTCTATTTTCCACCTACACAGGACAACTACTGATGATAACCTCTGAACTTAGGTGACCTAACGTTCAATATACAAGGACTCTATGTACACATGGAGGAAGGGAGGAAGCAAGAATCTTGACCCCATGCATTCACTGGCAAGTGGGCTATTTCAACATGATCCTCACCAGCTGGTGCAAATGGCATGATCTGAACTACAAGGTGTTCAAGGTTTCAAATTTATCCAGTCCTGAATCATTCCCTATAGCAAAACAGATATATCTGAAGGGACTGGGATTTGCCAAGAACAGATGTAAAGAAATGCCCAACCCTCCCTTAAAATTGTCTTAAGATATTAGATTTAGGTTCAGTACCATTAAATTCATCACTGTCTAATGACTTACCCATTAATGTAGATAAAAGGAGGCTGGGAGAAAAAGTGTTGCATGATTACAGCATTTTGTGTAGGGATGAGCCCACTGATGAGATGGTCTCCTGCTCTATGGACAATGTTTTATGGACTGATGAGTCCAAGATGGATCCTTTGGGCCCCATTATATGTGGCGAAAACCAAACGCTGCATTCCACATGAAGAACCTCATACCAACAGTCAAGCATGGTGGTGGCAGAGTCATGGTTTGGGGATGCTTTGCTGCATCAGGACCTGGACGACTTGCCATCATTGAAGGAACCATGAATTCTGCTTTGTCTCAGAGAATTCTACAGGCAAATATCAGGCCATCAGGCCATCAGCTGAAGCTGAAGCAAGACAATGATCTGAAACACACAAGCAAGTCTATATCAGAATGGTTCAGGAAAAAGCAATTTAAAGTTTTGGAATGGCCTAGTCAAAGTCCAGACCTAAACCCCATTGAGATGTTGTGGCAGGACCTGAAAGGAGAAGTTCATGCTTGAAAACCCACAAATGTCACTTAGTTAAAGCAGTTCTGCATGGAATAGTGGGCCAAAAGTCCAACACAGTGCTGTGATAGACTGATCAGGAACTACAGGAAGCGTTTGGTTGCAGTCATTGCTGCTAAAGGCGGCATAACCAGGTTCTCATTCTAAGGGAGCAATGACTTTTTCACACGGGGGCATTGGGTGTTGCTTAATTTTCTTTAATAAATAAATGAAATAAGTATCAAAATTTTGTGTTGTTTGTCCGCTCAGGTTCCCTTTCCCCTAATATTAGGTTTTGGTTCAAGAACTGACAACATTCAGTGCCAAAAATATGCAACAACACAGAAAACCAGACAGGGGGCAAATACTTCTTCACGGCACTGCACGTCCAAAGTATTATAACATCAGTTTCATCATTTTAGCTTCTAGTGATAGTTCTGGTTTAATTTTTTCTGACACCCAGTTATTGGTCTTTTTCGCGGTCCCTGGTATGCGCAAAGCTCTCCTCAAATGAGTTGATTTTTCTCTTGTTCCATTATGATTCACAATTTTGCAGCACACATATGGCAATGTTTGTTTAAGTCCATATTATCTTCGCCAGTTCTAGTGGTGCAGTTTCTGTCAGCACTGCCAAAGGAGGCACTTCAATAAACAGGCTTCTCTCAATACTGGTCTGTGTTGGCCCAATCTGGAATAGATCTAATTCAGATGTAGTGCGTTCCTCAAAGCTGCAATGGATGAAAGCCATGCTGGTTTAAAATATATCTCTTTTTCAAGCTGGTGCTACATGCCTCTTCTTTCTTGCAGCTTGCAGCTTCTGAGGTTTTTTTTCCCTCCTCAGTGGTGTTCTTTTAAAAGGTCGGGGAGGGCCTGTTAATTGTACATGTGATGCTTTTTTTTTCAGGGCCTTTCTCCTTTTCATAAACATCAGCCCTGTGGATTAGCCCTATTCAAAACTGCTTGAGTAACTGCCCAACCACATCGTTAGCAATATTCCAAACAGCTGTTTAAGCATGTGGCTTGATAATATCTAGGCCTCTTCTCAAAAGTAGATTGGCTTTTAGAAATATGCTCCTGAATATCCCCCCAATTCCTGCCCCATACATAACAGGGGTACCCTGGTACCCCAGAAGAGCATTTCCTGCCTGGGCCCTGTAATAATTCTGGTAAAGGGTTGGGTCCTCGTAAGTTTTCAGTATCACCATTTTTAAAACAGCAGAACTCTGTGAGGGCGAATGTTTAGCTTCACAATCACCTTTCTAAAACAAAATGGCACATTTTTGTTCTGATCCATCTTTATTTCAACATCAATTGTGTCAATATGATGCTTACTCACAGGAATGTAGTGTGGTTTGTCATAAACAATGTTGACACACTCATTATTCTGACCACGCACAGGTACAGAGTGCAATAAGGGTACATATAAGTCCCCAACTTCTTCAGAATAGAAAGAGCCAACTACAGGCTCCCCTGCATAATCTTTTAACAGGATTAAATGGATTCTGGCTGGCTTATGCAACATGGTCTGAAAGCCACATCATAACATGTTTCTTTCTTAGTGTTTTACTCTGCTTTTTGCATCCTGAAATAGAAGGTTCACTCCCCCAAAGCTCCCAACCTCCCCAGATGAGTAATATATGTTTTTTACCCCTTCCTGGATCATCACCTTGTAGTGGTGAGTGTTGATCCTTCAACATCAACTTTGCTGGACAGGCCATGTTGTTTGAATGCCTGATCACCATCTTCCAAAACAGCTACTTTACTCCCGACAAGGATGGAAAACGGAATATTGGTGGACAGCAAAAGAGGTTTAAAGATGTTCTTAAAGCGAATCTAAAAAAATTTAACATGAACATCGAGAACTGGGAAGTCTTAGCCCATGAGTGTCCCAAATGGAAGTCAGCTATTATCAAAGGTGCCATGGACTTCAAAGAAGCACGAATACAGGGTGAACGGGAGAAAAGAGCTAAGCAGAAGGCATGTCAAACAAATCCTCATCGTGACCATCTTCCATCTGGAAACCTATGTCCTCACCGTAGGAGGCTGTGTGGATCCAGAACTGGGCTCCACAGTCACTTACGGACCCACTGTTAAAGACCTTATCTTGGAAGACAATCTTACTTGGTCACGAGTGATAGCCAATGAATGATATGTTTTTTTAGAATTTCTTTATGCTCTGCCATATTGCTGGTTGACACAGGTATGCACACAGAGGGTTAAAACAAACTATTTTTATTGGTACAAAAAAACTCTAGCTTTCAGGGCTCAGGCTTGGGACAGACGCAGAAAATATTAATAGTCTGTGAACTCTCAATGTGTAGATTTTCAAAATCACCATCATGCAGCACATCTTTCCAGGGCAGGATTTCTGGGGCAGGATATCCGCTGATGTCATCACTCAAACTCAAAAGGGTGGGGGATAGCAGTCTGACAGAAGGTGGTCTTTTTATACTACTCCTGTGGCCATTGCAGTCATTATGCAGTCATTTTCATCATTTATTATTTGTGAGAAGGGAAGAGAGGTTTACATCTAAGGAGCTACATTTACACAACAAGTACATAGGCTTAATCTGCCTCATTACTAGTAACAAGAATCAGATGCCAGCTCTAGATTTATGTCATTAGATGCTTCTTTGTAGTCAGATCAATTTGACTTCACTGAAGGCACCAGGTAGCTTCTTGGCTAGGAAAGTCACTGCGAAGCAGATGGCAGCCAGGGAGCCCATGTAGCCAAGGGCCATGTAAGACATGGCAATTTACCCACTAGAATCTACTGACAAGAAGGAAACAGACCAAAGACCCATTCCAGATTTTTTAATCCCAATTAAAACTGGTTCCACTACAGAACATGCAGGTAAAAGTATTCTGCCACATCACTAGAACTAAAAAGCAGATTGAAGCTTTCATTTTGTTGTTGTTAGATGCTCCTTTGTATTCAGATCAGGCCTTACTACAATAATGTGTACTAAGAATGTACTAAGAATCAGACACCATCTTTAGTTTTTGTCATCAAGTGCTCCTTTGTGTTCAGATCTGGCCTGAGGACAATAATGTAGCACTTGGGCATGAAGATGCAGCTAAGGAGGCCAGCACTGGAGGCCAAGATGGAGAAGACCTGCACGGCTACCATGTATTTCCCCTTCGTGCTCAGGTAGGTGGGCACAAAGGAGACCCAAACACTGCAGAAGACCAGCATGCTGAAAGTGATCACCTTGGCTTCATTGAAGGCCCCGGGCAGCTTCCTGACTAGGAAAGCCACCGTGAAGCAGATGGCAGCCAGGAAGCCCATGTAACCGAGGGAACCATAAAACATGGCAACAGATCCTTCGTTGCATTGCAGGATGATCTCTCCAGGCT
Organism: Rhineura floridana; assembly: GCF_030035675.1. Taxonomy (NCBI): domain Eukaryota; kingdom Metazoa; phylum Chordata; class Lepidosauria; order Squamata; family Rhineuridae; genus Rhineura; species Rhineura floridana. Next base: position 218,872,790 of record NC_084482.1, on the reverse strand, counting down.
GGGAGTGCATATCTGAGTCTGGGAATGGGGGAGAGTTCCCCAGCCAGATGGTACAGATGACAACTTGAACACTGGAACCAGAAATAACAATGGTGTTTGCCAAACCTTTCCTCAGCCATCTCCTCACCCTGTTCCCTGGCTTTGTGGCCAGGAAGGCCAGCACCACAGTGATGGTTTTTGCCAGCACAGAAGAAATGGCAACTGAGAAGATGGTGCTGAAGGCCATTTGTCTGAGAAGGCAGGAGGCTTTCCTTGGCTGGCCAATGAAGAGGAAGGAGGACAAAAAGGAGAGCAGGAGGGAGACGAGGAGGATGAAGGAGAGGTCTCGGTTGTTGGCTTTGACTATTGGAGTTTCCAGGAATTTAATGAAGATTCCTAACAGTAAGACTGTGGTTAAAGACAAAATGAGAGCAAAGGAAGCAAGGAGGACCCCCAAAGGTTCTTCATAAACCAGGAAGGTGATAATTTTGGGGACACATTGATCACGGTCCTTGTTTGAATGCTGATCTCCTGGACATCTGGTACAATGGTCTGCATCTGCAATGAGCAAGAGTGACTTCATTGTTGCCATAACTATAGTTCATCAATATTAGTTTTATCTATATTAGCATAGATTCCATAAAAGATGGTTTGGGGTGGCAGATTATACCCAAGACCCAGAATTTTGTGAATGTGGAATCAGTTTCCCCCACCAATACTATTTTGAATTATGTTAATGAATTAATTAAAAGCATTTGTAATCCAATCAATATTCCAAAAATCTCTTCAGCAGTATACCACACAAATAGAAACAGCATCATTAAAACAAAAATAGAGTTTTTATCATCAGGTGTACCTTTGTATTCAGATCAGGCCTTATGGCAATAATGTAGCACCTGGGCAAAAAGATGCAGCTAAGGAGGCCAGCACTGGAGGCCAAGATAGAGAAGACCTGCACGGCTACCATGTATTTCCCCTTCGTGTTCAGGTAGGTGGGCACGAAGGACACCCAAACACTGCAGAAGACCAGCATGCTGAAGGTGATCAACTTGGCTTCATTGAAGGCCCCAGGAAGGTTCCTGGCGAGGAAAGCCACCGTGAAGCAGAAGGAAGCCCATGTAGCCAAGGGCAATTGAAAACATGATGACAGACCCTTCATTGCATTGCAGGATGATTTCTCCAGGCTGAGAATGCATGTCAGTGTCTGGGAAAGCAGGAGAGATCCCCAGCCAGATGATGCAGATGGCAATTTGAACACTAGAACACAAAATGATGGTGGAGTTGGCCAAACTCTTCCCAAGCCATCTCCTCACATTGTTCCCTGGCTTTGTGGCCACGAGTGAGATTACACCTTTTCCTTTTCTTTCAAAGCGCTAGAGGTAGATTTCCAGGTCACACTTCATTCTCCTTCAGGCTATGAACTAAAACATCAAACATTAAAGAGTCAGGCTGCTCGTAGCATAGCTGCAGAGGTTTACTGACAACTAGTGTTACCCTCAAAAAGGACTTAGACTAAATGTAAATGCATCATGATGATATAGGGATGGGCAAGAACTTTGATTCAGTTCACATTTCAAGATGAATCTATCAAAATCACACAACCAAAACACTGCTATCCACTGAAATTCTCACTTATTCAGATTTTACAATGCAGTTCACCAAACAATGCTTACAAAAATGCATATGTTAGGGGAAAGTGTGCTTAAAAGTGAATATATGAGAGAAAATAACATACAGAAAATGCATTATACGACAAGAAGAGACGTGCACATGTGTACGCTAGTCAAAGCTATCTACAAACATGTATTTATTAGGAGAAATTTGCACTAAAGTGCTAGAATATTTTAATGAGGACCTTTTTTTCTGAAAAGAAAACCCCACAGATTGCTGCAGAAATGTGGAGATGTATGTAAGAATTGTTCCACATCACCGATCTTCCAATGGCCTACAGAAAGCATTATACAGACTTTGAAAGGACTAAAGAAAGACATGTAGCAGCTTAGAGACTAAGTTAGCCAGATACCTTTCCCAATATCATGACAGACCACATTCTACCACAGGAAAAGCACCAGCAGAGCTGTTAATGGGTAGGAAATTGTATACAAACCTGGACACCCTTTAGAGTTACCAGGTCTCTGGTTTTCAGCTAGAATCTCTGGTTTTTGGGGGGGCCCTCTGGCTCGCACCCCTTAATCTCCAGACTCTCAGTTTCAATTTTTTTTAAAAAAAAAATTAAGTTTCTAGGTGGTCTGGTTCCCGAGATATACACCAAAATGTCAGTCCCCCTCATGACTGTTTAATCTATTTAACTGATACGATGCTGAAGTTGGTTCCTAGTTCCCAGTTCCTTATTTGCTTGAAAGTTCAAAACACTAAAAAAGAAGAGTTGACAACTACAGCAACTTCAAACCAAATGTAACATGCCTCTGAACCCCAAAATATATGTTGGGGTACCCTGTATGATATATTACTGTGATCAGGGGACTCTCCCCATCAAGAATAACAATACATTTATGCAATCAAAATCATCAGGCTTCTGATATCACAAATTCATAATGATGTCATAAAATCATAAAAATAAGTAACTGGGGGTGCCCACCCCAAAATCTGCTCTGGGACAGGACAAATCATATACCCCAGGAAAGGGGAGGGTGTCTCCTGCAAGATGCCACTGCATCCCACCTGGCCCAGAGCTTCTGCTATGCACAGGGCATGGAGGAGGGCACCTATGCAAAATCAAAATGGACAAAAACACGTAGAAAAAAATAAGTAACAGGGGGTGCCCACCCCAAAATCTGCTCTGGGCCAGGAGAAATCATATACCCCATGAAAGGGGAGGGTGTCCTCTATGAGATGCCAGTGCATCCCATCCAGCCCAGAGCTTCTGCTGGGCGCAGGGGAAGGATGAGGGCATCTATGCAGACAGAAAGGGAAGAGAATCTTCTTACTCTTACTCATTTCTCAGACCTCTTTCTGAAGTGAAGAGTCAAATCTGTAAAGAAGTTTGGAGCAGCCACGTTAAAAGATAAGGCAGGGCATTCCAGGCAGGGGGTTGCCAACCCTGCTTGGATATGGATGTATTTGCAGAGGATCCCTAGTCAAGCTTTACCAACAGCACAATCCAAACTATATCTACTCAGAAGTAAGTCCTGTTGAGTTCTATGGGGACTTAGTCCCTTAGTTCGTGTGTTTAGAATTGCAGCCTTCAGGGGCATCCATCTTTACTCCCATCTAACATTTCCAACAGTGGTGTCACTAGGGTTGGTGTCACCCGGTGCGGCCCGCAGCACCTTCTCCCTGAGAGTGTGAGTGATTGCACGCGTGTTCAGCCAAACAACAGGGCCTGGGAGCGCGCCGCCGCCTCGCTGCCACCGCTTCCACCTTCTAACAGCCGAGGAATGCAGCTGGCGTGGCACGCGAAGGCTCTTGGTGCCTAGGCGGTGCCTGAGGCGGCGGCTCTGGGTGTCACCCCTGTCTGGTGGTGTCACCTGGTGCGGCCTGCACCTGCCGCACTGCCCTAGTGACGCCCCTGAACTCTACAACACTAGGCTTCTTTCTTCCTACAGTGACCTTCTGGTGACTGGCCTGGCCTGAAGGCACTTAAACCCTTCTTGCCAAAAGCAAGTAAGCTAGATTAAATGTTCCCTAACCAGGCTCCATCTTTTAGCTAAGATGCCTAGCTTAATTTCCAGTCAGATATTTTTTTAATTGCACGCTCCAAGCAACTGTGATTGATGCTTAATGTATCATGCTTAATGACATCACTTGGGCCCACCCCGTGACATCACTCGGGCCCGCCCTGTGACATCACTTGGGCCCGCCCCTAAAATCTCAGGTTTTGGGATGCTTCTGACCTGGTAACCCTAACACCCTTCACCCTGATGAAGGTATTAAGATGTGTGAGAAGCAGGAAGCACATAAATTCTACTATGACTTAAAAGCAGCATCAAAAACAATAATAGTGGGACCAGTTTCTATCCTCAGTTTTGCCACTCTGGGCTCCGAGTGGGAGGAAGGGCGGGATATGTATTTAATAAATAAATTTTGGGACTGGACCTCGTTGGCTGGCAGGAGGCCTTGTGGCACAGGGAGGGCCCTCTTATGGGTGCTGGAATTACCAGATGGAAAGCACATCTGGCAACACCAAAATAAAGGGCATTTATACAGTGGAGAAGAGTTTCCTGCAGAGGGTCCACAGACTGAAGTAAAAGAACAAAGCCATCACACTGCCACTTTATAACAACCAGAGAGACTGACAGGCCCTCAATTCCCTTTTTTAGAGGTCCCTCCTGCAGAGGTGAGACATCTGCTGAGATAGAACTTTCAATGACAGCTGTGGACAATCCAGGAACACCCACAGTTTCAATTACACAGTTCAAAACAAATTCGCAAGCCCAGGGAGAGGCTGAATTTAAAAAATAAGGGATTATGTTGAGACCAACCTACCTGATGTTTAGTAATATGGACAGATATATTCAGGTGGTGCCACCTAGTGACCAAAAGGTGAAAGTGTTTTATTAGAAAACTTGGAACTGAGCATGCCCAAGGCCTGTACCTTCAGGGTGTGTTTCCAAGATGGATTCCTAATAGACAACTGTGTAAAAAACCCTAAGAAATAAAATTAGTTGTTTTCATCTTAGTGGTGTAGCTTACATATATTATAATGAATTTCTGCTGATGTCTTCTGTTTTCTAAACTGATCTCAGTCTTAGGTCATATCTGGCACAATCCCTTTCATTGCCCAATAAATTATGAGAGCCCTGAAGAGTGGTTAAAAGGGTATCAAATGAAATCCATGGCTTTCCTCACCAAGTTAAGCTCCCTGAACCACACAATGGCATCCTCGTCAATGCTGAAGTGTTTGTCTGGGGATGCCTGTTGCTCTAGACTCCCAATTTTCAGTGAAGAAACTGAAGCATTGGGCCACACCACCCAGGTCAAAATATCCAGGTTGACTGCTAGTTCTCCATCCCCATTCAAATACACTCCGTCAGTAGAGGCGTTGTAAGATCCAAAGTTCCTCAGAAAAGAGTGGAGCTGGAACGACATGGAGGAAAACCTGTTGGTTATTATACCAGAACTTGAGGTTTGCAGAAATAAAGTGGACTAAAGCCCTCTCTCACTCTAGCACAACAAATCACGTTTAAAATTAAACTGACTTCTTGTGATTTGCAAAGTGAGGGGGAAATGCATTGAAAAGTGTGGGGTGAACAAATAACTAACTGGAAATTGTAGAATCTAATCTCTGTGCAAGCAATTGGGAGGAATGCTCAATAGACAGGTGATTTGGAGGAACACAGCAAACATTTCCTGCCATACCAAAATTAGGTTCCATGAGCCAGCAATTCAGTGCTCTCCATTTTGGGGATCAATGCCACTTTGCATTTGGGATTAAATCTGTTAAATAAAATAGTCCTGGTGTGTTTAAAGGGGTTATGTCTCAGAACTCTTCCAAACTGGCCTGTGTTCTCTGAGGCCATTGGGGGAAGAGGGTCAAAAGTGTAGGGTGGTACCTGCACAAGGAGCCTCAGGAACCGGGGTAGCATCTAGACTGAAGAATTTCTCCACACCACTATGCTTACACCCGACACTTTCTCAGGGCCTTATTGCAAAAATAACTACATAACTAATCAATTTTGCCATTTTTAGTGGGGATAAAGGGAATACCTGCCATACCTGTAGCCTCAGAGGTCCCAACATGTCTCCTCCACCCATCATCTCCACCTGCTTGGATTTGGAGGAGTATGCAGCATTTAAGGCATGAGCCACAGCCCAGACACTGCTGTAAGTGTTGTAGTTGTTTGGAGACAGACCTTGCGCAAGCAAATCCAGGGGCAATTCCCCTTTCTGTTCGCATCATTGCTGCTCTTCCACAGACAACATGTGCTTTGAATAGAAACAATGACATTGTTTCTTCCAGTAAGGAGCAATGAGATTGAAGTCAAAATTGTCATGTTTTGGAGTATTCTTTGTCTGGATTAAGAAGGAAAAAAACAACTGGCCGTGTTGCAAATGTAATCTACTGTCAGACAATGCTGAAGTGATGTCCCACAAAGCTGTTGTGACCCAGACTTTCCCCTCAGTGTGCTCTATCAACAATGTGAGCATTTGATTTATAAGGAGTATTCCACTAAGGAAAGAACGAGTCTCTGCATAGTAAACAAATACATTGACCTGTCTCCATGTGAGAACTGAATCAGTGGAAATTGACACTCGAACTTCGGACACAGTCGGTTCTGGGATTCTTTGTGAGATGGCAACACAAACACCGTTCAAAGTGAGCATAGGTGTCACGGCACTCAAGAACCTTTCTCCATTGTCATTTTCTGGAGCAAAGAGTCCGATCCAGGTCCATCTGAAATGGAGGAGCAACTTGACAATGCCTGCATATTTGTAGTCATCTTTTGGGACCATCCAGTAGGAAAAAGGGAAATGAGTTTTATCTTTGAGGTCATGAGAGACAAAACCAAAACTAACCTGGGTGGGGAATGGAAGAAATTAGTGTTTGCGTTGCTTTGTTAGAATTCCCTGGAATCCATTTTTGCTCCTTACCATGAAAAATGGGAATGGACTGCCTTTAAGTTGATTCTGACTTATGGCGACCTTATGAATAGCAGTATTCAGAGGGGGTTTACCATTGCCTTCCTCTGAGGCTGAGAGGCAGTGACTGGTGCAAGGACACCCAGTGAGCTTCATGGCTGTGTGGGGATTCAAACCCTGCTCTCCCAGGTCATAGTCCAACACTCTAACCATTAATCCTAACTGTGTCTTCTGATATGCAAGTCCTATTAAATTCAGTGGGGATCACTCCAGACTGCTACGTAAGGTGAGGATTGCAGCCTTCATCTACACAGCTACGGAAGAGACCCAAATAGTTTTATTCTTACTCTTTTTATTTATTAGATTTGTTAGTTGCTCACTAGCTGAAGGTCTCCAACACTGTTAAAAACAAAAATCATTCCATAAAGAAACAAAGCGAAAAATAGCAACAACTACCCCCATGCAGCCCATCACAGCATCTACACATTGTACCAACTGAAGTTGACAACCGCATACAAAATCCCTATTTTATTTATTTATTTATTTATTGTATTTATATACCATCCCATAGCCAAAGCTCTCTGGGCGGTTAGTAAAAACTTTAAAAACAAATATACCAATTTAAAACACATCTTTTAAAAACAATTTAAAACACAAAGGAATGCTATAAACCTTGAACAACAACCATGAATCACCGGTAAATAGTCTGTTTCAACAATAAGTCTTTCTCAAGTTCCTTTGTAAAAACTACACCAGCACCTCGTGTGTCCCTCCATTGCCCCCCTCCTCATTTTGTTTGAGTCAAATTCTTTCCTAATTCACATACTGAAATGGGCAAAACCTGAAGTGGTTGCAATATTGTTAGTTTATGATAGGTGCTTTTTTCTGTCCCTTCTTTGTAGAGAGGAGGGAAACTCAACACTGTGACAGGTATTCAACTAAAAAAATGTCCAACTGCAAGGATTAGCGCTAACACAATGTGACTTTCCCCCCTTCCTTTCCCCTGCAAGTGCCCCTTGCCATCCTCAGATCTGGTTCAGAGTGTTATGGATGGGGGGAGAAATGTTCTATTGCATAAGGAGAAATCAACCCTGTATTGTGAAAACAGATATAAGGCTTTTGAAAGAAAGGAAGGAAGGAAGGAAGGAAGGAAGGAAGGAAGGAAGGAAGGAACGAAGGAAGGAACGAAGAAAGAAAGAAAGAAAGAAAGAAAGAAAGAAAGAAAGAAAGAAAGAAAGAAAGAAAGAAAGAAAGAAAGAAAGAAAGAAAGAAAGAAAGAGAAAGAAAGAAAGGTCATTAAAATCCTAGGGTCAAGCAGTAGTTTCTCTCCCAGACACCAACACGTTTTTAAAGCATGCTTCATTGGGCTATTCCCCCCAATTCGCACCTGTGGAATTTTGTAGATGCCCAGCATGGTTGAAATAAGGGCGGAGATTTCAGAGTCGGCACCTTCTAGAACACCCAGGAGGTCATTCTGCCCTCCACACCTGTAGTTTGGAATATTCGCATGCCCAGGGGATAGCAGGTCTACCATGGCGTTGTACGTGATTCTTGCATTGTAATAGTTTTCACAGATGTTGTAGCCCAGAGTGATGTTGGGCAAGAGCCTGGGATCTTGGTTGATCTCCTGGATGGCAAAGAGGAAAGCCAGATTGTGGAGTGAAATTGGTTCTGTAGACCTGCAAATAGAATAAAATAAAATAAATCCATGGTGCCACATCGTCCCTCTCCCTTTAATAATACATGTCACAATGTGAAGGATATTTCCAGGCAATTCAAAACCTCTCAACTTCATTCTGAGAAGGATAGCCATGCTCAGTCAGAAAGCCAGAAGACTTAATAGCTGGCCCCCACTCACATAGTGGGGTAAGGTTAAATAGGCTCAATTTGGTGAAAATTAACCAAGGTGGGAGAGAGAGAACCGTTCACTCTTACTCCTTTATGTACAAGCATTTCTAACCCACTTAATACATTTTAAAATCTCTAAGCGGTGTACATTATGCACAATATAAAAACAATATCTAGGAAAACAAAAATATGACCTAAACCCAATAAAACAACTGATAATGAGGAAATTCAATGATGAGATTCAATATATTCATAATCATGGTCCAAGTTCATGTCTCAGGTGAAGTCATTAATCTGTTATCATGCAGTATTCCGTTTAACATGAACCTCAGCAGCTGGTGCAAATGGTATGACTTGAACTGCAAGGTCTTTGAGCTTTCAGATTGATCAAGTCCAGAATCATTCCCTATGGCAAACAGATATATCTGAAGGGACTGGGATTTGCCAGGGACAGATATAAGGAAATGCCCATTCCCCCCTTTAAATTGGCTTCAGACGTTAGAATTGGGTTCAGTAGCATTAAATCCATCACTATTCTAATGACTTACCCATTAATGTAGATAAAAGGAGGCTGAGAAAAAGAGCTTTGCGTGAATACAGCACTTTGTGTGAGGATGAGCCCACTGATGAGATGGTCTCCTGCTCAGTAATAGTTCAAAGGATCATAGGCATCTCTCCCTAAATTCAGTGGGCATTTTGCCTTCAGCATCCCACAGACTAAACAGGGGGGCATCAGGGACAGCAGCAGCAACAGCAGCAATATCATGATACGTATGCCTGCAGCAATCCCACCACCTCTGTTGTGGCTGCTCTATCCAGAAAAGAAAAAGAAAACCTCTTGCTAGACCAAAGCTGCAGTCAGTGACTTTGCTAACACAGATGAAGTCCAGACAAGATTCTGAACCAGAGTGGGTGATATCAAAACTCACATTGGCAGCCTCCCCTTCTCCCTCAAACTCCTCCTCAAGCTCTCAGTGGTGGTGCACAAAATATTTATGCATTATCCCTTTCAAGCACAGTGCAAGAAATTGCCTCCTGTTGCTCCAGATTCTGATGTTTCTGTTATTGGTCTCAGATGTGACCTTCAAAGAAGTCCCTTGAGCTTTGTCAAGAAGAAGAGGAATAAATCACCATGATTTCCATAATTATATCCTGAACTCTCTGTGCGGGTCCATGCACAGTTTGAAAAAAACAAGTTTGAGAAAGTTCAACAATGATCTAATAAAATATTGGGGGGGGAGAGATTTGCAAAAGTGGGCTGGAGTTTAATGAAGAAAAATCTACCAAGAAAAAAAAAGCCCACCTGTGAAAGACATTTGAAGGGTAGGATATACGTTTTTTAAAACATAAAACAATATTAAATCAATACATCAATGTGAGCAGTTTATAGTTTACATAAATAAGAAATAAAAACTAGTCAGTGGCATCACTAGGGTTGGTGTCACCCGGTGCGGTAACTCATGGTGTCACCCCATGGACCTCCTCCCGTACCAGACCATACAGAATCCTTAGTAATGTTTTTTGTACTAATGTTACTCATAAATCGTAATTCCTGTATATCACTGAATGTAATGGCAATAGCAATACCTTCTCCATGCAAAAGAAATACTACCACTGGACTACAGCTCTTCCCCTATCATGCTTTTGTACTGTCTCTGATTATTCCATGTGGATTACAGGTATCTGTAAAAACAAGATTGTAAATTTACTGCCATCCTTGGTAAGGATGATGACATGTGTGATCATGTCTATCAATTTCATGGGCATGTATCCATCTGTTTTTTTCTGTTTGTATATTTCTCTTATAGTATTCCATCACATACTCAGGAAGCCTCTGACATACATCTGGATGAAATAGAAATGGACTGCCTTTAAGTCGATCCCGACTTATGGTGACCCTATGAATAGGGATTTCATGGTAAGCTGTATTCAGAGGGGGTTTACCATTGCCTCCCTCTGAGGCTAGTCCTCCCCAGCTGGCTAGGGCCTGCTCAGCTTGCCACAGCTGCACAAGCCAGCCTCTTCCTTGTCCACAACTGCTAGCTGGGGGGCAACCGGGCTCCTTGGGACTATGCAGCTTGCCCATAGCTGCACAGGTGGCAGGGCACGTAACCCCTGAGCCACTCACTGTGGGGGTGATCTTTAGCTGGCCCTTGACACCCAGGAGACACGAGCAAGGATTTGAAGTCACAGACTCTGGACTCCCAGCCAGGCTCTCCTCCCCGCTGTGCTATACCAGCACTACATCTGGATAATGTGTATTAAATTTGAAAGTGCTATAAAAATGTTAACTCCTCCTCCTCTTTGGTGCTGGTTTTCACTCTCAGTTCTTTCACATGCATGCACATCATCAGCTTGCAACATGCATAAATTATGCATTTACAAGACCACTAAACATAGATTAATCACCTGTCAGATTGAATGTATGGGTACAAAGATAGCTATTTTCTCCTCTTGGACCACATAGTTCTGGATGAAGTGGGGAATGTAACACACACAACAAATTGCAGAGCAAACACATTCTATCCAGATTGTGACACAAGTTTCCATAAACTAGAGCCCACTCATCTTATCCACAAAAGCCCATGCCACAACCAGTTCTATAAACAGTTATTGTATAACATTATTATTATTGCATCGAAAGTTTGTATAGGACAAGAGAAGTTTCTAAATAAAAATAGGATTGTACACACATCTGCTTTTTAAAGGACCACAAGCCTCTTGTACATTTGTTGAGCCAGAACAGGGGTTATGACAGCAGAAACAGGGTCAGGTAATTCCTCACGTTACTTAATATGATGTATGAGTTTAGGATTTTATACACCACAGCAGTTACCCGTTCTCCCAGTCCCAGATCAGTCACACCCATACACTATTATTTTTAGCATTAACAGCATGTAAGCCTTTTTTAAAAAAGCAGTGTGTGTGTGTGTGTGTGTGTGAGAGAGAGAGAGAGAGAGAGAGAGAGATTCGCTCCCTTTTCCAAATACACACACTCATTTACATGCTCCCGGGGCCGCAGCTGCACCCGAGCGAGGGAGGGTCCCCTCCTGGGCAAGCCTTGCCCAGCGGGAGTCTCTCAGGATTCAGGACAAGCCAGCCCGGCCGGGGCCGAGGGGGAAAGCGGCGCCGGGAGGAGGCATAAGGCTCCCCGCGGAAAGCGCCTTTCTCAGGCAGAGGAGGAGAAGGTTGGCCATGGAAGGGTTAAGGAAAGTGAAGTGAAGTGGACTCTTTGGCGACGGGCTGCGTCGGCGCTTCCCTTCGGGGATCCGGTGAGCTCCTCGTAGTGCAGCGAGAGACGCACTCACTTACTTAGCTTACAGGGACGGAGCAGAAGGGGAGTTCTTGCCGGCTGGGGGGGCGGCTCCTGATGTCACCCCCGTCTCGGGGTGTCACCCAGTGCGGGCCGCACCTGCCGCACTGCCCTAGTGACGCCCCTGAAACTAGTTGCATGTTCAAAACATGCAGACACTCCATGGCTGGTTCAAATGCAAAGTTTGTGCAATCCAGGGCCGAGGAGAAAAGGGAGGCACTGGGATGATGCAAACGTGAGAACAGCCTTCCCGTTCAAACACAAGGTGTATTTGAAAGCATTCACATACATAGCTGAGTGCCTCCTGGGAAAAGGAGAGGGAAAAAACTATTCTAGTTAGCTCTGTTTTTAAACAGGATGGTGTCTGCCTTGTTTCATCCTAACTGAAAACTTTCAAGGTAGTCATCAAGAGGAGCCCCACAGAGATCAGCTTACAGTTGTCTAGTCTTGATGCTATAGAGCGGAAACTCACAAGAGCCAAGGGCCACCAAAGCCATCCCAACGAGTTTTAAACTTAAAAGTAAAATAAACTGTGTAGTTTCTGTTAGAGGTGTGGCAAGATCAATTCCTGCTTGGGTTATTATGTTTACATTCTAGAAGTAAGACAGAGTTCGGGTCCTCCAGCTGGCTAGGTTTGCCTACCTTTACCCATGCACATACATAGCTGAGTGCCTTCTGGGAAAAGAGGAGGAAAAAACTAGTTATCTCTGTGTTTTAACAGGTGATTCAACTCTTTTCCCAGTCAGGACGGTGTCTGCCTTGCTTCAGTCCAACTGCAAACTTTTAAGGTATCCATCAAGGGGAGCCCCACAGAGACCACCTTACAGTAGTCTAGTCTTGATGTTGTAGAGCTGAAACTCCCAAGGGTCAGGTTTAACTTTTTTAAACTTAAAATTACATTGAGCTGTGCAGTTTCATCTTAGGTTAAACTACTTTGTTAATGACCAATGAACTTTCATGTAATAGGAAATGTTCCCTTTAAATAAAGAACATGAGACAAATGCACAGGATGAGGATAACAATTCAGATCAGGATGGTGGGTGGTGGGTTTATCCTAAACACATAAGAACATAAGAAGAGCCTGCTGGATCAGGCCAGTGGCCCATCTAGTCCAGCATCCTGTTCTCACAGTGGCCAACCACAGGTGCCTGGGGGAAGCTCGCAAGCAGGACCCGAGTGCAAGAACACTCTCCCCTCCTGAGGCTTCCGGCAACTGGTTTTCAGAAGCATGCTGCCTCTGACTAGGGTGGCAGAGCACAGCCATCATGGCTAGTAGCCATTGATAGCCCTGTCCTCCATGAATTTGTCTAATCTTCTTTTAAAGCCATCCAAGCTGGTGGCCATTACTGCATCTTGTGGGAGCAAATTCCATAGTTTAACTATGCGCTGAGTAAAGAAGTACTTCCTTTTGTCTGTCCTGAATCTTCCAACATTCAGCTTCTTTGAATGTCCACGAGTTCTAGTATTATGAGAGAGGGAGAAGAACTTTTCTCTATCCACTTTCTCAATGCCATGCATAATTTTATACACCTCTATCATGTCTCCTCTGACCCGCCTTTTCTCTAAACTAAAAAGCCCCAAATGCTGCAACCTTTTCTCGTAAGGGAGTCGCTCCATCCCCTTGATCATTCTGGTTGCCCTCTTCTGAACCTTTTCCAACTCTATAATATCCTTTTTGAGATGAGGCGACCAGAACTGTACACAGTATTCCAAATGCAGCCGCACCATAGATTTATACAACGGCATTATGATATCGGCTGTTTTATTTTCAATACCTTTCCTAATGATCCCTAGCATGGAATTTGCCTTTTTCACAGCTGCCGCACACTGGGTCGACATTTTCATCGTGCTGTCCACTACAACCCCAAGGTCTCTCTCCTGGTCGGTCACCGCCAGTTCAGACCCCATGAGCGTATATGTGAAATTAAGATTTTTTGCTCCAATATGCATAATTTTACACTTGTTTATATTGAATTGCATTTGCCATTTTTCCGCCCATTCACTCAGTTTGGAGAGGTCTTTTTGGAGCTCTTCGCAATCCCTTTTTGTTTTAACAACCCTGAACAATTTAGTGTCGTCAGCAAACTTGGCCACTTCACTGCTCACTCCTAATTCTAGGTCATTAATGAACAAGTTGAAAAGTACAGGTCCCAATACCGATCCTTGAGGGACTCCACTTTCTACAGCCCTCCATTGGGAGAACTGTCCGTTTATTCCTACTCTCTGCTTTCTGCTTCTTAACCAATTTCTTATCCACAAGAGGACCTCTCCTCTTATTCCATGACTGCTAAGCTTCCTCAGAAGCCTTTGGTGAGGTACCTTGTCAAACGCTTTTTGAAAGTCTAAGTACACTATGTCCACTGGATTACCTCTATCTATATGCTTGTTGACACTCTCAAAGAATTCTAATAGGTTACTGAGACAGGACTTTCCCTTGCAGAAGCCATGTTGGCTCTGCTTCAGCAAGGCTTGTTCTTCTATGTGCTTAGTTAATCTAGCTTTAATAATACTTTCTACCAGTTTTCCAGGGACAGAAGTTAAGCTAACTGGCCTGTAATTTCCGGGATCCCCTCTGGATCCCTTTTTGAAGATTGGCGTTACATTTGCCACTTTCCAGTCCTCAGGCACGGAGGAGGACCCAAGGGACAAGTTACATATTTTAGTTAGCAGATCAGTAATTTCACATTTGAGTTCTTTGAGAACTCTCGGGTGGATGCCATCCGGGCCTGGTGATTTGTCAGTTTTTATATTGTCCATTAAGCTTAGAACTTCCTCTCTCGTTACCACTATTTGTCTCAGTTCCTCAGAATCCCTTCCTGCAAATGTTAGTTCAGGTTCAGGGATCTGCCCTATATCTTCCACTGTGAAGACAGATGCAAAGAATTCATTTAGCTTCTCTGCAATCTCCTTATCGTTCTTTAGTACACCTTTGACCCCCTTATCATCCAAGGGTCCAATTGTCTCCCTAGATGGTCTCCTGCTTTGAATGTATTGATAGAATTTTTTGTTGTTGGTTTTTATGTTCTTAGTAATGTGCTCCTCAAATTCTTTTTTAGCATCCCTTATTGTCTTCTTGCATTTCTTTTGCCAGAGTTTGTGTTCTTTTTTATTTTCTTCATTTGGACAAGACTTCCATTTTTTGAAGGAAGACTTTTTGCCTCTAAGAGCTTCCTTGACTTTGCTCGTTAACCATGCTGGCATCTTCTTGGCCCTGGCGGTACCTTTTCTGATCTGCGGTATGCACTCCAGTTGAGCTTCTAATATAGTGTTTTTAAACAACTTCCAAGCATTTTCGAGTGATGTGACCCTCTGGACTTTGTTTTTCAGCTTTCTTTTTACCAATCCCCTCATTTTTGTGAAGTTTCCTCTTTTGAAGTCAAATGTGACCGTGTTGGATTTTCTTGGCAATTGGCCAGTTACATGTATGTTTAATTTAATAGCACTGTGGTCACTACTCCCAATCGGTTCAACAGCACTTACATCTCGCACCAGGTCCCGGTCCCCACTGAGGATTAAGTCCAGGGTTGCCGTCCCTCTGGTCGGTTCCATGACCAACTGGTCTAGGGAATAGTCATTTAGAATATCTAGAAACTTTGCTTCTTTGTCATGACTGGAACACATATGCAGCCAGTCTATGTCAAGGAATATAACCCAGGTTGATCCTCTTTGTAAAAATGGGCTCATTCCAGCATTAATACAGGATACCTGAAAGACCATCTTACCCCTTTTATAACCAGCCGATCACTGCGCTCTGCACGTGAGGGCCTTCTGCAGATACCAACTTATCAGGAGGTTTGTTCTGTACAATATAGGAAATGGACCTTTAGTATGGCAACACCTACCGTGTGGAATTCCCTCCCCTTACATATTAGGCAGGTGCCATCTCTGCTATCTTTTTGGCGCCTTTTGAAGACTTTCCTCTTCCAACAAGCCTTTTATGTTGAGACCTATCCCTGTCTGCGTCTGTGTTAGAATTGCTTTTAATATGTCTTTTAATATCTTTAACCATTTTTAAAGATGTTTTTAAAGTTTTTTAAATATCTTTTTAACATTGTTTTGTTTTGATGTATTTTAAGGTCTTTTTATGATGTTTTAATGTGTTTTTAGCATTTCTGTTTGCCGCCCTGGGCTCCTGCTGGAAGGAAGGGCAGGGTATAAATAAAATAATAAAATAATAAATAAATACACACAAGTGAGATTATACCTTTTCCTTTTCTTTCAAAACACTAGAGGTAGACTTCCAGGTTACACTTCATTCTTCTCCAGGCTTCAGGCTATGAACTAAAACATCAAACATTAATCGTACTGGAGAGTCAGGCTGCTGGTAACCAAGCTGCAGAAGTTTACAGACCACTGGTGTTACCCCATAAATGGCCTAGACTAAATGTAAATGCATCATTATGATATAGGGATGGGCAAGAAATTTGATTCAGTTCACATTTCAAGCCAAATCTTTCAAACTCACACAACCAAAACACTGCCGTCCATTCAAATTCTCACGTATTCAAATTTTGGAACGCAGTTCGCCAACCAGCCAATGTTTACAAAAATGCATGTGGTAGGGGAAAGTGTGCATAAGAATGAGTATATGAGAGAAAATAACATATTGTTAACAAAAGATTGTTTCAGAAATGTGGATTTAAGACTGGAAAATGAGAAACAGAAAGAACTGAAACTGACTCATCTTTCCCTCTCTTAAAGACTAGCACATTATGGCATAAATTGTTGTGGACTTGAAAAAGAAACTTGAGCCTATGGAGTTTCACAGCTCTCAGGAAAATGCAAACAAAAAGCATTTTGTCAACCTGGACAAAGAAAAAGAAAATGCTCTTGAGCATATGCAGTTATCTTTTTCTTTTCACTTCCTGCTTTGAGCAGTTACCAACTCTTATCATAACCTACCTCACATGGCTGTTATGAAACTGTAAAAGCAGGCATAAAAGGGGTGTAAAAGGGGATTTAATACTTCTATCATATATATAACATTTTGGTTCCTTTAACCAGAGTAATTCAAATGCAAAGATGTATCACTGAAAACTAAAGTCAGGATCATTCAGACCATGGTATTCCCGATCTCTATGTATGGATGTGAAAGTTGGACAGTGAAAAAAGCTGATAAGAGAAAAATCAACTCCTTGAAATGTGGTGTTGGAGGAGAGCTTTGCGGATACCATGGACTGCAAAAAAGACTAATAATTGGGTGTTAGAACAAATTAAACCAGAACTATCCCTAGAAGCTAAAATGATGAAACTGAGGTTATCATACTTTGGACATATCATGAGAAGACATGACTCACTAGAAAAGACAATAATGCTGGGAAAAAACAGCAGGGAGTAGAAAAAGAGGAAGGCCAAACAAGAGATGGATTCCATAAAGGAAGCCACAGACCTGAACTTTCAAGATCTGAACAGGGTGGTTCATGACAGATGCTACTGGAGGTAGCTGATTCATAGGGTCGCCATAAGTCATAATCAACTTGAAGGCACATAACAAGAACAACAAACCAGAGTGATGGATCTTTGTTCTGGAAAGGGCCATAGTTTTTTTTCCCTGCTGCAAGTTGTTATTTAAGATTCCATCCCACCCTTCCTCGCAGAAGGTGTCCATGTCGGCAAACCAGCAATGAAACACTAAAAACATACATAAAACAAGATGTCTTTTCCAGGTACCAGTTTTAATAAGCTCATTGCAGCATAGAAACACAGGCTTTAAGAAGCACAAACCTTGAAGAAGCAGAAAAGATGTATGAATGGCTGTTTGAACAATACATATAGATTTACAATCATGCCTCAGTTGCCTGAGTGACCCCAGATGAGCATTAGCTGCATAAAGACCAGTGTGCTTGATCAGGTATATAGTGGGAATCAGCACATAATAAATGACCCATCAAGCACAAATAGCTGTGGCCATTGCAGTAATTCCATTTCATCTTTCGTTATTCATGTGAAAGGAAGAGGGGTTTGCATTTAAGCAGCTACACTTGCAAGGCAAGAATATTTAGACAATTTAGACAATTTTTTATTGAGACAATTTTATTTAGACAAAATATATGTGTTTTATTACTGCTGTTCTGGACATCAGTTGCCAGAATTGAAAAAAAAATAACAATCAGATGATGTCTTTAGTTTTTGCCGTTAGATGCTCCTTTGTATTCAGATCAGGCCTCAGTACAATAATGTAACACTTGGGCATGAAGATGCAGCCCAGAAGGCCAGCACTGGAGGCCAAGATAGAGAAGACCTGCACGGCTACCATGTATTTCCCCTTCGTGCTCAGGTAGGTGGGCACAAAGGAGACCCAAACACTGCAGAAGACCAGCATGCTGAAGGTGATCAGCTTGGCTTCATTGAAGGGCCCAGGCAGCTTCCTGGCAAGGAAAGCCACCATGAAGCAGATGGCAGCCAGAAAGCTCATATAGCCCAGAACACTGTAAAACATGGCAACAGATCCTTCATTGCATTGCAGGATAATCTCTCTAGGCTGTGAGTGCATGTCAGACTCTGGGAATGGGGGATAGGTCACCAGCCAGATGGTGCAGATGACAACTTGGACACTGGAACAACAAATGACAATGGATTTTGTCAAACTCTTCCCCAGCCATCTCCTCACATTGTTCCCTGGCTTTGTAGCCAGAAAGGCCAGCACCACAGTGACGGTTTTTGCCAACACAGAAGAGACAGCAACTGAGAAGATAACACTGAAGACAGTTTGTCGGAGAAGACAGGTTGCTTTCCTTGGCTGACCAATGAAGAGGAAGGACGCCAGAAAGGAGAGCAGGAGGGAGATGAGGAGGATGAAGGAGAGGTCCCTGTTGTTGGCTTTGACTATGGGGGTATCTAGGAATTTAATGAAGATTCCTAGCACAAAGCCTGTGGTTATAGACAAGAATAGGGCAAAAAAAGCCAAAAGGATCCCCAAATATTCCTCATAGGCCAGGAAGGTGATAATCTTGGGCACACATTGATCTCTGTCCTTGTTTGGATGCTGATCTTCTGGGCATTTGGTGCAATGCTCTGCATCTGAAAGGAAGTGGAGAGGCCTCAGTAGCCCTACATAACGCTTATAATCATAGTATTTTATTGCATTCTGAAAGATACATGTTTCAGAGTGAGGGTTTATGCTCCAGAAACAAAAGTGGAAAGGGCCTGTATCTTTAGAGATTCGTATGTCCAAATTACATATAAAGCAGAGTTGTGATGAAAACCACAAAAGGGGGGATTGATGGTGTGAGCAGCATTCATCAAACCTTCTGCCTGCATTTCTTTACAGCCTCTGCGTGAAATTTGTTTTCACACTTCCCATTCACAGGGCCACTTGAGAGGGATGGAAATTGCTTTAAGGCCCAGCATTCAGGATGTGCTTGAGAACTGCTATATTCTTGATTGCACCGATTTCCTTTTGGCAGGAGTTTCAAAGTTTGTCTTTCGTCAAGCTACAGTAAGTACAGAAACTCGCGCTGGGGGCATCCTGCCACAGTCACTTCATGTGAAGCAGAATATGCTTCCCTCCCTTACATGCTTCTGAACATTTTAAATTCATCTTTTTATTATTTATTTACTTATTTATTATTTGATTTATATCCCGCCCTTTCTTCCAGCAGGAGCCCAGGGTGGCAAACAAAAACACAGTCTGTTTTTTAGGACGCTTTAAAGTGGTTTTAGTGCTTTTGGTAGCCACCCTGGGCTCCTGTTGGGAGGAAGGGTGGGATATAAATCAAATAATAAATAAGTAAATAAATAATAAAATAAAAACACTTTAAAACATCATAAAAACAGACTTTAAAATACATTAAAACAAAACATCTTTAAAAACATTTTTTTAAAAAATGCTTTCAAGGCATCTTTTTTTTTAAAAAAAGGTTAAAAACACACACATATATATTAAAGATTTAAAAACAAATTAAAAAGCCATTCCAACACAGGATCAGGCTGGGATAAGGTCTCAACTTAAAAGACTTGTTGAAAAAGGAAGGTCTTCAATAGGCGACGGAAAGAAAACAGAGATGGCGCCTGCCTAATATTTAACATTAATGTTTAAATATATATTTAATATATTTTGCCTTTCTCCTTTCATACCCTTTATAGCTTGTCTTCCCCCCACCTCAGCTCTCCTCCCTTTTCTTTTTATATTCAGCTAACCCTGTGGCGCAGAGTGGTAAGCGGCGATAACGCAGCCAAAGTGCTGCTCACGGCCGGAGTTCGATTCCAACAGAAGGAGTAAGTCAAATCTCCGGTAAAAGGGGTCGAGGTCCACTCAGCCTTCCATCCATCCGTGGTTGGTAAAATGAGTACCCGGCATACGCTGGGGTAAAGAAAGGCCAGGGAAGGAACTGGCAATCCCACCCCATATATATGGTCTGCCTAGTAAACGTTGCAAGACGTCACCCTAAGAGTTGGAAACGACTCACACTATAAGTGTGGGGACACTTTTACTTTTAACCCCTCTTATCCCCTTGCTCTTTATTTCATTTTAAAATATTTTACTTCTATTTCTAATTTTGTTCAGTGCCATCCCCCCTTTATTTATTTATTTATTTATTTATTTATTTATTTATTTATTTATTTATTTATTTATTTATTTATTTATTTATATATATCCCACCCTTTCTCCCAGCAGGAGCCCAGGGCGGCAAACAAAGCACTAAAGCACTTTAAAACATGATAAAAACAGACATTAAAATACATTAATGTCTGGAGCTTTTACACTTAGAACAGAGGTCACCAATGTTCCCTACCCAGTCTGCCTAAGCAGGTGAGTGGTGGGCACAAAGCTTCTCTTGAGGTCTTCTGCTGCTGGCTGTGAATTCTCTGAGGCCACATACTCATTTCCCACTTGGGTTATGAGGTGGAGAGAGTGGTTGAAATGTACCTGGAGCTGAAGGAGGAAGTTGCAAGAGTGATGCTCTTTCCCACTTCCTGTTTCATCTCCATGTGCTTATCAAGGCTCAGATTAACTTCTCTGGATCACAATTTTACTTATTTATTATTTATTTATTTATTCAATTTGTACCCCGCCTTTCCTCCCAGCAGGAGCCCAGGGCGACAAACAAAGCACTAAAACACTTTAAAACATCATAAAAACAAATCTTAAAATACATTAAAACAAAACAGTGTTAAAAACATTTTAAAAAAAAACTTTAAAAAAGGGTTAAAAACATTATTTAAAAAAACATATTAAACCCTTTCAGGGCTTAGAGAAGGGAGAAGAGGCTTCTTGGCTTGGTAGTTGCAGGGCTGGCCCTACCATTAGGCAAGGTGAAGTGGCCTTCTACAGAGACAGATGCTGGAGAGTGGGCAGGAGCTGAAGAACAGAGCTACACACGCTGCCACCACCTAAGGGAGCCTTTCAGGTGCAGTTGGGGACACTGTTCCATCACTAGTATTAAAGTAAGAGTTAATACAGTTCAACTTAATAATTGATGAGGGGGGGATGAGTGCTGCGGCCCTTTGTCACAGGGAGCAAAATGTCTTCGGCCAGTCCTGGGCAGGAGTCCAGGTGGACAAGGAAGGAAGGAAGACTGGGATGTGGAGTTCTGAGCATGTGTGCATCAGTAGCCCAAGGAGAGTCTCCTTTTCACTTCCAATTGTCCTTCACACTTCCTTCCTTCTGTTCTCCCCTCACACTCTTTCCTTCTCATTATTTCCTCTCTTCCAACTTTGCGTGGCACAGCCTGGCTCTTGCCTCACTCTCCAGCCACCTCGCACTTGTGCACCTATTCACAGTGAATGCAGGGAGCTACTTGTCCTGAGCATCACGCCAACCAAAAGGCACAGTTGAGGAATGGGATGTGGTGCTGAAGCCCACCTGGAAGAGCAGGACTGAGGGGCACTGGTGGCTCCTGGTCCACAGTTTGAGAAGTGCTGTGTTGAAATGAAATGGACAGCCTTCAAGTCGATCCTGACTTATGGCGACCCTATGAATAGGGTTTTCATGGTAAGCGGTATTCAGAGGGGGTTTCCCATTGCCTTCCTCTGAGGCTGAGAGGCAGTGACTGGCCCAAGGTCACCCAGTGAGGTTCATGGCTGTGTGGGTATTTGAACCCTGGTCTCCCAGGTCCTAGTCCAACACCTTAACCACTACGCCACATTGGCTCTCATATTTTATTTATTTATTTATTTTATTACATTTTTAGACCGCCCTATAGCAATAAGCTCCCAGGGCGGTGTACAGCATAATAAAACAGGTTAAAATACAAGTGGATGTAATACACAATAAAACATAATTAAAAATTTTCAATTTTAAATTCAAATTTTAAAATTTTTTAAATGCCTGGGCGAAGAGGTAGGTCTTTACCTGGCGCCGAAAAGATAACAAAGAAGGCGCCAGGCGTATCTCATCAGGGAGGGCGTTCAATAGTTCGGGGGCCACCACTGAGAAGGCCCTAGCTCTAGTTATCGTTCTCCGTGTCTCCCTATGCGTTGGGACACGGAGAAGGGCCTTCGACGTCGAGCGCAGCGACCGGGTAGGTACATAGCGGGAGAGGCGTTCCGCCAGGTATTGCGGTCCGATGCCGTTAAGGGCTTTATAGGTAAGAACCAACACTTTGAATCTGTTCACATATGAATATGTTCTCATATGGCTGTTCATATGTCTTCCCAAATAGCATAATTCAAGTTTTATGGTGTATTTTTGTTTCATTGTGTATTTTAATGATTGGCGCTTCTGGAAATGGACTGCCTTCAAGTCGATCCGACTTATGGCGACCCTATGAATAGGGTTTTCATGGTAAGCGGTATTCAGAGGGGGTTTACCATTGCCTCCCTCTGGGGCTACTCCTCCCCACCTGGCTAGGGCCTGCTCAGCTTGCCACAGCTGCACAAGCCAACCCCTTCCTTGTCTGCAACTGCCAGCTGGGGGGCAACTGGGCTCCTTGGGACTATGCAGCTTGCCCATGACTGCAGAGGTGGCAGGGCACGTAACCCCTGAGCCACTCACTGTGGGGTGATCTTTAGCTGGCCCTTGACACCCAGGAGACACGAGCGGGGATTTGAACTCACAGACTCTAGACTCCCAGCCAGGCTCTCCTCCCCACTGTGTTATACCAGCTGTATTTATGGAACTGAAAATTTCAGTAGCCAAGAAACGATCCACATCTCAAAAATGTCTTCAAAATCTTCATGGGGAGTGTCTATGAATGAATCTCTGGCCTATTTCTTTTCTGCCAAGGGATGCCCTCTCCCTTGGAGACACCCACCTTCCCGAGTGGAGATTGTCCCTTCCGCACACGGAGCGCAAGCGTAGCAGCAAACCGGCTCTCCTTCTTGAACCACTTTGGTGTATCCAGGACGACAGCTTTCAGTACACCTGGCGCGAGGCACAGTCTAATCATGAAGTGGAAAATGAGTTAGGGGGCATTTTTGGGAAGTGGAAGTGAATCATACAATTTCAAATCCCCCCTTTTAGGTAAGTGCTTTTGATGCACAAGTGCATGGCTGAGACACCACTTTGGGGGGCAAATGGACTGCCTTCAAGTCGATCCTGACTTATGGTGACCCTATGAATAGGGTTTTCATGGTAAGTGGTATTCAGAGGTGGTTTACCATTGCCTTCCTCTGAGGCTGAGAGGCAGTGACTGGCTCACGGTCACCCACTGAACTCCATGGCTGTGTGGAGATTCGAACCCTGGTCTCCCAGGTCGTAGTCCACCACCTTAACCACTTTAGTATATATAATATTGCTGCTCCATCATGGCAGGGCAGAGGGCAAAGGAAGTTGTGGAGACTTGATGCTCAGCTAGGAAAGTAAATACTTGTTAAGGAGTTTGTGGAGGATTTATTGGCATTGGATGCAGGACATGAGCCAGGGAATTTGATAGATGACTTCTGGAAGCAGGATGCTTTCTTGCATTAAAAATGTGAAATAAGGATGGGTGGGTGGATGGATTGATATTCATATTGTTAGCATACCTTTCAGCCTCACTCAAGTCTCCAGAATGGCTCATAAACACTTCAAAGTTCCCTTGAAAGAGAAAGGACTTTTTTCTGTCTTCTTAAAAGCTAGCAGCAAAAAGGCTCTATGTGATTCCGTATTTATTTATTTTTACATTTATATCCCACCCTTCCTCCCAGAAGGAGTTCAGGGCAGCAAACGAGAAACTCAAAGCACTTAAAAACAAAAGTCTTTAAAATGTATTAAAACAAAATATCTTTAAAAACATATTAAAACAAAACATCTTAAAAAACAACAACTTTAAAAACATATTGAAAAGCAGTTCCAGCCCAGACGCAGAGTGGAATAAGGCCAGTGGACCAAAACCTATAAGGATGATGCCCTCAACATAAAATGTGTTGCTGCTTGTTGGGAAGTGGTTGTGTCACTTGGATCAGGGCCTCATCAGAAGTTCTGGGGAAGGGATTTTATTTTAAAAAAGCTATGTGCTGTGGCACCTAGACCACTTGAAGGTGTATGTGAAACTATCAGGGAGCCTGGTGGAGCTATTTTAAAACAAGTGCGATGTTATCGATTGTCTGTTCCAATTAATAATTGATCAGCCACATTCTGAACCACCTGAACTATATCAACCGTCTTCAAAGAAAACCCCACCCAAAGCTCCCAAATATCCCTGTCTCTATAGCACTCTGGTAGAGCTTGGAAAAGTTACTTTTTTGAACTACAGTTCCCATCAGCCCAATCCAGTGGCCATGCTGGCTGGGGCTGATGGGAGTTGTAGTTCAAAAAATTAACTTTTCCAAGCTCTCTGACATATCACTCAGGGTTTGGGCCTGGCATACAGCAAGGAGTGGGGAGGATTACTCTGCCCCCATGATGTACCATTCAGGTTGGGGGCCACCTCATGTCCCTCATCACAATGAGAAGAAATCACAAGAGGAGAGAGTGCTCTTATGCTCAGCTCTTGTTTGTAGTCTTCCCATTGGGGCACCTGGTTGGCCACTGTGGGGACAGCATGCTGGACTAGATGGGCCACTGGCCTGATCCAGGAGGCTCTTCTTATGTTCTTCAGAGCTCCCCTCAATCTCTGCAGGGCCCCAATTTGCTCCCTCTAACAGCAAAATGTGTGGACCCTCTTCGACTGGTGCACCCACAGACAGTGACTCCCTAACTCATGCAGAGATTTTTTTTTTTTGCCAAGTAAAAAGATTCCTCAAAATAGGAAGGAAAGCAAATGATTGTATGATTCTATGACTTCCACAAACTGAGATTAGTGTCCAATGTGTAGAGAACTCAGCACCCATGTGAAAATGGAAATGGACTGCCTTCATGTCCTGACTTACGGCGACCCTATGAATAGGGTTTTCATGGTAAGGGGTATTCAGTGGGGGTTTACCATTGCCTTCCTCTGAGGCTGAGAGGCAGTGACTGGCCCAAGGTCACCCAGTGAGCTTCATGGCTGTGTGGGGGATTCAAACCCTGGTCCCAGGTCGTAGTCCAACACTTTACCCACTACATCACACTGGCTCTCAGCAACTGTGTATGTGACTGTTACTCCAACCACCCCACTCCATTATGCTCTTTGGGCTCCAGATGTAAGGGCCTTTTTTGAGGGGGTGCAGTGAGAAATAACCACACCTCATTTAAACTGATTTGGCAAAAATGGGGGGCGGGGAGCTTTTCTCATCAGCCTGTAAATTAATTCGGTAGGAATCATATCTTTTTCAAGATCGGGATGGGGTTGGGAATAATACAAATCATTTACCCTACCTTGTTAAATTTCAAGGACCACATAATGGCTTCTGAGTTGATGGTGAGCTTTAAGTCTGAGGACGCCTGTCTCTCTACGCTCCCAACTTTCACTCTAGCACCGGATTTATTAGGAAACAACACCCAATTCGCAATATCATAGTCAGCTGCCAGCTCCCCTTTCTCATCCAAAAGCAGTCCACCCATGGAAGTGTTAGAAAGCTGGACGTTTCTTAAGAAAGG
Source organism: Rhineura floridana (assembly GCF_030035675.1). Taxonomy (NCBI): domain Eukaryota; kingdom Metazoa; phylum Chordata; class Lepidosauria; order Squamata; family Rhineuridae; genus Rhineura; species Rhineura floridana. Next base: position 218,847,228 of record NC_084482.1, on the reverse strand, counting down.
GTGAAGCTGGAATGGCAGGGAAAAGATCAAGATTACGAAAGCATGATGAATTTCTCAGTCCTGCTCGCTTTTCATCTCATCACCCATGAACTGGGGCCAGTGGCGCTACTGGACTCGTGGCTGACGGTTGTTGGCTTTTCACAGTCACTGCTGAGATTCGTTCTTTGTTCCTGTTTCAGTGTTTTGGAGATGAGCACAGTCAACATCATTATGCATATCAGCTCAGTTTAATAAGCTCCTCATTCACTTTCCTTGTTCATGGGCGTTACCATCCACATTCTCAGACAGGAACACAGCCTTGGCTTTATTTTTAACCCCTATCTTTGGCTTGTTCCCCACATTCCTTCTGTTTGCCAGTCATGTCACTTCCCCCTTTACAAACATTGCAAGGAAACAAAAACAGGCCTCCCACCATTCCCTCAATGAAAACTTAAGTCTGTGCCCTAATAATCTCTCGCCTAGAATATTGCAATCTGATCCACAAGAGGACCTTTCCTCTTCAGTTGTAAGCTTTCTCAGGAGTTTTTGGTGAGGCAAGTCCTCCCATGCCTGCACTCTGATTGTGGGCTTCCCAGAGGCATCTGGTAGCCTCTGTGAGAACAGAATGCCAGACTAGACAGGACTTTGGTCTGATACACCTGTGGGTTCTTCTTATGTTCTTAAACAGCCCTCAAGCACTCCCCTCTTCTATATAGATCAACCCTTCCTCTAGTAGGGGAGCCTATGGAATGGGGCCCTAGAGCAACAGAGGGATGATGAGAAGAATCCAACTTCATCTAAGAGAACTGGATTGCTCTCAGGGCACCATCGAAGTCTGACTGAACCAGGGAGTATCTTCAGTGTCACCACAGCAGGCAAAATAGTTGACCTGTATCAGGAGACTTACAAGTTTAATTTGCCTCAGACTTTGGGTGGGTTAATCATATTTGACGGTGGATGCAGGGCAATGATTCTAGAGTTGGGCAATGGATTTTAATTTACAAAAGGAAAAGAGAATACCTGCCATGGCTGTAGCCTTGGAAGACCCAACCTGTCTCTTCTTTCCACCTTCAACATCTGCTGTGACCTGGATGAATATGCAGAATTTAAGGCAAGTGCAACAGCATGGATACTTCCGTACGTGATGTAGCTGTCTTGAGAGAGGGTCCTTTCGATCTCCTCCTCAGGAAGAATCTCCAGTTTCCTTTTCTCTGTGCATCTTGCCCACCCTTTCATGGATGACACACCCTCTGGACATAAACAATGAAACACTTTGTTCCAAAACATTTTTAGTGTGCGGGATGTTGGGGCATAGTAGTCACGTTTTGTCTTTTTTCTGGTCTTCATTATGAAGGAGAGAGAACCATGGGTGTACTTGAAGGCATCAATATAAGACAACTGTACGTTCATGTCCCGAAAAGCTGTTGTAATCCAGACTTTTGGTCCAGCTTGTACCTTTTCAAGTATCGTTTGTACATGGATGATTGGACTAAATTCATAGTGAGAGTCCCCACAGTAAACAAATACATTGACTTGTCTCCACATGACAGGCGGTTCACTTTTTGAGGACATTTGATACAGAGTCTCATATGATACTTTTTCTGAAAAGGCAACACAAATTCCACTGCTGATCATTAGAGATGCCATGGCGCTCATGAATCTTTCTCCATTGTCATTGTCTGGAGCAAAGAGACCAATCCACGTCCATCCAAAATGAAGGAGCAACTTGACAATCCCTAAGTACTGGGTTTCTTCCTTTGGAATCATCCGGTAGACAAAAGGGAACTGCATTTTATCATTAAGAGCAAAGCCAAAACTGACCTTGTGGGGAAAGGGAAAATATCAGAATTTTGTTAACCTGGAATTATTAACAAAGAGCAAAAATCTCAAAGAGTTCAACCTCTGGGTAGTTTTTGTCAGCGGAGGGCCAGGCTATCCAAGACATCCCAACCAGCATCAAAGCAAATGCATTCTAAAGGCAGAGCTTCACTTTTTTCCTCATAGGAGAGAACCTTTCACTTCATCAAAAAAGAACAATGCAGTACATTTGATGACACCCCAAGATGGAGGATAAATCTGCCTCCTACCTTTGGCGAGGCCAGTATAAAGGGTTGTGTGAGGAGTAGTCAGTGAGACATCCTCTCCAATGCATCAAGGTGAGAGAAATGGAAACAGGATCTGACAAACCAACCTACAGGAAAGGAAGCAGGAGTGAAAGAGGCAGTAGCAGAAAAAGTGAGGACGGATGGAAGTCCATGAGAGAGAAGGAGACTAAAAGAGAGCATGTATGTGAATGGGATAGGAGTGAACAGATTGAAAGGGGGAGCTGGAATAGACATATAAGGGAGTGTGATACAGGGTTGCCAGATACAGGGTTGCCAGATACAGAAGACTTCCATGGAAGACCTCTTGGAGGCCGGGCATGGCAACCAAGAGATCTTCTGTATCTTCAAAAGGTGTGCAGGGGGACGGGAGAATTCCACCATGTGGTTTTTCCCATTACAGTGTTGCAAGAACACCTGCACTTGGCTGATTTTCTCTTCTCCTAAAGATACAGGATCAGTCTCAGGGCATGAACCTGGCAACCCTAGTATGAACGTGTGAATGATCATGAAACAGAGGAGAAGGTGGAACAAGGAGAGGTAAACACCCAGGAAGGTATCAAGAGACAGGAGTAAGACATTGGCTACAGCAGGAATAAGGAAAAAGAGCATCATCTGTGACGATTTAAGAGAGGAGAGATTATGACGGAGTAAAAATGGATGGCAAGCATAACCAGAGGGAGGTAACGAACAAGAGAGTAAAAAGGTCTATAAAGTTGGGGCCAGCATACCCAGCAGCAGGAGAATCAAGATCCTCCATGGCGTCAAGATCCTCCATGGCGCAGAGTGGTAAGCGGCTGTAACGCAGCCGAAGCTCTGCTCATGGCCAGAGTTCGATTCCAACGGGAAAGGGCTCAAGAGGTGGCTGTATAAGAGACATGCTGGAGCCCTAAAGGCACTTGGAACCCATAAAGACGTAAGGCAGGAATCCTCACAGGTTGATATAGGCTTAGGACTAGCATTACTTTTATGAGATGGTCCTGAACAGAATTCAAAAACTTGCTAAACTGTCTGTGACAGAGCTGTTGGATGGTGAAATTATGCCTGTAATTAGATTTACCAACAGACTACTGCATGTGGTGCAAACAATTCCACAAATATAAATGTATAAAACAGACTTTTTATTACAATTAGTAATTAATAAAAGGGAATATAAGTGCTAAACATAACAAACAGTAAACTTTGATATCTCAAACGAACCTAGTGCCATGTAAGTGAAAGCTAGACTTAAGTGTCAGTGTTTCTTCAGTGCTTTTCAGGGAACAAATTTATAAAAAAAGACTTTTTATTGCAGTTTATAAGCGGCAATATGAGCAGCAAGCATTACAAACAGTAAGCATGAATATCTCAAACAAATCTTGTACAACATTGATGCTTCCTCTACCTTTCTTTACGTCCTTTTTGTTTGGCTCCCCCAACACATTTATGCTATGAAGAAAACAAAATTCCTTGTAGTTTGCACACCTTGGGCTACATCAAATCATACACCTGCCTGACTAAGAGATTGCGTCCCTGACTCCCAAGATGGAATTTTGTGTATTTCATCGTCCTCCCAAAAAATAAGCTTGTGAACAAGCTAAACCATAACCCCTCTCCTTTTACAAGGAGACAACCCCCCCATTTATCTTTTATTCATTTTTCTTTTAACAAATTCTGTCATGCATTTGCATAGATATCAGGGTGTATAAATAACATAAAGAAATATTCCAATGGATTCATAAAATAATACAACCCAGTGTAAGAATAAACAGAGGCCGCTAAAATCAAAGCAACTACAGAGCGAGTAAATACAGTAAAACCCTTAAAACGCACCAACAAATAAGTCAGTCTTGACCTGGCACTAGAATAAATATCATAACAGAGATACCCCCTAACATTGGGCCTGGCACAACTCTTCAGTTTTTGCAAGTCACTTGAAGCATGAGTACAATAGGAAGCCCCAGCTGATGAAGCATCACAACTCCAGTGACAAAGCATCCAGGTACACAAATAAGTGAGTTAAAGTACCTGTGCAAGAGGAAGGTAAATATTATATGCCAGGGCCACCCTTGTCTGGGGTGACTTGGGATTTCATGGATGTGTTCATACCTAGACCAATTAGGGTTGCCAGGTTCAGGGCCTGAGACCGATCCTGTATCTTTAGGAGAAGAGAAAGTCAGCCAAGTGCAGGTGTTCTTGCACAAGTGTAATGGGAAAAAACACAAGGTGAAATTCTCCCTTTTAAATATACTCTTTAAAAGTTGTGCAGGGGGAAGGCTGACTTTCCCTTCTTCTAAAGATACAGGATCGGTCTCAGGCCCTGAACCTGGCAACCCTAGGACCAATGCATATGGCAAGACTTGATTTTCTGTTGTGGTTGATACATTTGACTACTTTGCCACTCTTAGCCCTAGCAGGGGTGGTGGAGCGTCCAGTTCATGATGGTATCATCCTTTGGAGATGAGGGTAAATATATTTCAGGTTCCCCAAATGGAGATAGGTGCAAGAAAATCTTATTTATTGAGGCCTTCAGTTCTTAATTGGGACAGTAGCTACCTACTGTGGCCTATTTTTCTGCTCTTTTTTAGTGGTGTGGGTAGGATTTGTTCCTTTAAATATATATCTGGATGAGTGTTTTAGTTTTTGTTTTACACAATGAAACAAAAAACCACAATCAAATTTCCTTGAGACACTTATATTTATTTATTTATTTATTTATTAGGCTTATATCCCGCCCGACTAGCGATAGCTCTCTGGGCGGTGAACAGCAGAAAAATACAATAAATACAATAAGAAAAACAATACAGTGCAAAAATCCAATTAAGTTATATTAAGTTAAAAAGTACAATTAAAATGCTTTGGGAAAGAGGAAGGTTTTAACTTGGCGCCGAAAAGATGACAATGTCGGCGCCAAGCAGACCTCCTCGGGGAGACTATTCCACAATTCGGGGGCCACCACTGAGAAGGCCCTAGATCTTGTCACAACCCTCCGGGCCTCAGTGTGAGTTGGAACCTGGAGGAGGGCCTTCATAGCAGAACGTAGTGTACGGGCCGGTTCATAGTGGGAGAGGCGTTCCGACAAGTATCGTGGCCCCGCGCCGTACAGGGCTTTATAAGTCAATACCAGCACTTTGAATCTGGCCCGGAAGCATATTGGTAGCCTGTGCAAGCGGGCCAGAACAGGTGTTATATGCTCGGACCGTTTGGTCCTTGTCAACAGTCTGGCCGCCGCATTTTGCACTAGCTGTAGCTTCCGGACTGTCTTCAGAGGCAGCCCAACGTAGAGCACATTGCAGTAATCCAATGTAAACTTCAATGTGAAAGGTGACAAATAAATATTATTATTAATATTCATGGAGGATAAGGCTATAAATAACTACTGGTCATAATGGCTATTTTCTGCCTCCACTCTCAGAGACACTAAGTGCTTCTGAATGCCAGCTGTTGGGACTGGAGAGTGCTGTTGCACTCAGATCCTGTTTGCAGGTTTGCCAGAAAGGGCATATGCTTGGCCACTGTGAAAACAGGATGCACAATTAGATGGACCTTTTGCATAATCCAGCTGTAGGGTGCATTTTATGTTTCTAGAGTATCTCAGGCTAGATTCAGCCTATTGTACATCTATTCAGGGAAGCCTTTAAAAAAAGGGGGGAAATCATAGAGTAGTAAGGAAGCTCAAAGGTCATTTATGCAGGAGATCCACTGCTGTAGCATTCCTAACTGGAAGCTCCTACCTGTGGGGTTTTGTAGATGCCCAACATGTTTGAAATCTGGATGGAGATGTCAGATTTTGCCCCCTCAATAACTGCCAACAGGTTCTTCCATTTTCCACGGTTATAGTTTGGAATATTCTTTTCCCCACCTGAATAAAGGTCCAACAAGGCATTGGAAACCAGTCTGCCATGAAAATAGGTGTCATAGAGGTTGTATCCCAGGGTAGTGTTGGGTAAGATCCTGGGGTCCTGATTGATATCCTGAATGGCAAACAAGAAGGACAGGATATGCCAGTAATTCGTAGAAGACTCACTATAAACAAAGAAACAAGCATTTGGACACACTGACATTACCCGTTCAGTGAACATATTCATTTTTCTATAAATCTCTAAGGGCCTTTCCAGACATTATCACACAATAACTTTCCCCCCAAATAGAGTGAGTGAGTGAGAGTGAGTGTGTGTGTGTGGGGATTCATCTTTCTTACAAGGAGAATATCCATTTGGCAGTTATCCCACAAAGAACAAAAATGGGGAGATTATTGCCTTCAAAGGACAAAATGTCTCAAAATGTTACAAAACTGCTCAAAGGAAGTTGTAGCTTTGCTGGTTTTGGTTGTTTTAAAAGGACATGACTGCACAAATGCTGAAACTGAACATTCATCCTCAACACTGGAAAGAAGGCTACGGCTGCGATCCTATGCCCACTTACCTGGGCCCATCAGTTCAGTTAGGACTTACTTCTGAGTTGACCTGGTTAGGATCCTAGCCTTTGCTCTTAAGATTCATTTCACAGAGTTTATGCGATTGCTGCCCTGGGCTCCTCTGGGAAAAGTGTGGGATATAAATTTGATTAATAAAATAATAATGTAAATAAGAACTCTGAAGTGGTCGCTTTTCTTTGAATGCTCTTATAGAAGATCTAGAGGGAAAGCCCAGATCAATGGCAATCCTATACATACTGAATTCAGTGGCGCTTACTGATGAGCAGACATAGTCTTGGACAATTTTCTTTTCAAAACTGGGAGACGTTTGCTCCTTGCCTCTACTTGAGCACCAGGCATATGGAAGCCCCCCAGCCCTTCACAGAGCCCATGAGAGGCCCAGAGCCTCTAGAACCAATATAAAGAAAAATGGTGTTCGTTACTAATTACATAAAGACCTGCCATTGGAAGAAACTCGAACAGAATTGTAGGTTATTATACAAAATGAGAAGAGCAAAGGAATTGATAGAAAGCCCCTTCTCACATTGAGGTGAAACTGACAACATATTAAATCCCAACTTCTGAGTGTTACAGTGTAAAGTCAATACATGTAACTGTCACCCTGACTAGTTATAGGCTGTCCAGCCCTTGAATGAGACAAACCATCAGGAGGCCTCAAGGGCTTCTTGTGCCCTTTTCCTGTATCTCCCTTTTGCAAGTGAAACTAGCTGATGACCACAGCAGTGTGTGTGGTGTTGAGTCTTAGGGATGTGGTGGGGTTAGTGCTGGGTGGCAAAGAAAAAGTCCCCAGAGCTAAATGGTGTTCCCAGGATGCATTGCACTTGCCTTAGCATGGTATAGATTTCCCTTTTTTGTTGTTGCTTTGCTTTTTTGTCTTCTCGCAAATCAGCTTGCACCAGGGGAGAAAAACATCAGTATTGTGTCCTGCTGGAAAATGTTCTCTTAAACTATCTTTCTACCCAGCTCTAAAGGAAAGAGCAGCTTTTTTTTTCCCCTGCAGGAGGAGAGTTGTCTTCTCATCTATTTTTTTTTTCCCCTGAGGGAAGGCACTCCTCAGTCTCAGTGCAAGAGCAGTGTCAGGCCTGGGATGCTAATTCTGCCAACACCTTTCAGGTGGTTCCTTCAGACTGAAGGTTACAAAAAATAAATAAATCATGTGCCTTCCAAAAAATCAGCAGGAAACACTTGTAACTGACACCTCAGTCCTCACACCGAGGAACACAGACTGACCCCTCCCTCTCCTCTCCCTCCACTTGCTCAATTGCACAGTCGATTTGGTTCTTCTTACTAAAGAACGGTTGTAATCCAAACACATCCAACAAACCCTTGGGACCTTGATGTTGGGATGGAGGGGAAAGCTGTGCGCTGGGGTTTGAGTTTAGGCTACCAAGAAAGATCCATCCTAGCTACAGCCTGTGCCTTATTGTAACCCACTTGTGGATGGCGCTCTAGCAAGACTGTGCATGCTCAGTGGGAGAGTTGAGGCAGGGAGTAGCCACTGTTATGGGCAGAAAGTTTATTACCTCAGAGCAGTTGAAGCCCTGAAAATAGGGTTGGCAGTGAAATTTAATCTAAATATATATATTTATATTCAAACTGATTTGTCAAGCTCCTCAACATTATAAGTTTCTGTCTCTGTTTTTTATGTTATAAAGGCTTGCAATTGTCTTGTTGGTGCCCATCTGAAGAAGCTGAGGTAGAGGAGAAGAAGCAATTATCTCCTGTGGCTATCAACTAGATCAGAAAGACCTGCTGAGAGAGAGAGAGGCTGTACAGTGGAGCAAGCCAAGAGCAGGGGAACTATGATTTTGTATTTACTGCTTTATTTTAGTTTTGTGACAGTGATATATAAATCTGGCTATGTATGAAAGATCCTTGTATATATGATTTAGATAAAATCATGCCGCCCTGGGCTCCTGCTGGGAGGAAGGGCAGGATATAAATCAAATAATAAATAAATAAATAAAACAATGTTAAGGGTTTGTATTTAAGAAATATATTTTGTTTGCCTCTTTCACTGCCTTTGTTGCGAGTCCCTTCAGAGACCCCAGATAAAGACTTCGATTATATGCAGGAACATTAAGAACTATCCCCAGATAGTTACATTATCCACAGATAATGATAATCATCATCACCAGGGTGTTTCTTCTTTTGGCTGAAATTAATCTAGAAAACCAAATTGTCCCGTAATTATTATTGACATGCAGAGCTGTTCAAAAGGAACCTCCCTGGGTGTAATGAATATTTATTTATTTATTACATTTATACCCCACCTTTTTTTGCTTCAAGCAAGGTGGTAGCTTCCTGTGCCTTCAGACCATACCCTGGGACATGAAGTGATAATTATGCTCCTGATCCTGCCTTTGTCTATTTAGGGTCAAAGTAAGGAGAGGGTTTGACCAGGGCGACTGGAAAATATGGTCTGTCCCTGCTAGCTGGGAACAATTGCGAGTGCAGGTGCGGCAGCATTAAATCAATCAGCACATCATTACTTACTCATGAAGGCTGGTTAAGGGGCACTGGGAGAAGTTGTAAGGATCAAATGTAGCAACTTTTGAAGATATGATTGCACCAACAAGGTAGTCTCCTGGCCTGTAATAATTCACGGGTTCATTGTGATACGAGATCAAGCGGCATTTTGCCTTTAGCACCCCACAGACTCCATGGGGCAACAGCAACAGCAACAGCAGCACTGATATCATTCTAGCAGCATCAGAAAAAGTTGTATGGATCAAAAGAAAATAAATAAATAAATTGCATGCCTTCCAAAATGAAATGAAATGGACTGCCTTCAAGTCGATCCTGACTTATGGCGACCCCATGAATAGGGTTTTCATGGTAAGCGGAATTCAGAGAAGGTTTGCCATTGCCTCCCTCTGAGGCTGAGAGGCAGTGACTGGCCCAAGGTCACCCAGTGAACTTCATGGCTGTGTGGGGATTCGAACCCTGGTCTCCCAGGTCACAGTCAAACACCTAACTACTGCACCACACTGAAACATGTGTAATTAACACCTCAGTCCTCACACCGAGGAACACAGACTGATCCCTCCCTCCACTTGTTCAATTGCACAATGGATTTGGTTCTTCTTACTAAAGAACAGTTGTAATCCAAACACATCCAGCAATCTCTTAGGACCTTGATGTTAGGAACTCAGCTAGTGGGGATAGAGGGGGAAGCTGTGCCCTGGGGCTTGAGTTTAGACTACCAAGAAAAATCCATCCTAGCTACAGCCTGTGCCTTATTGTAACCCACTTGTGGATGGCGCTCTAACAAGACTGTGCATGCTCAGTGGGAGAGTTGAGGCAGGGAGCAGCCACTGTTATGGGCAGAAAGTTTATTACCTCAGAGCAGTTGGGATGAATCATGAGGTCTCTTTTTTTGCGGGCCCTGAACCATTGAAAACAGGGTTGGCAGTGAAGTTTAATTTAAATATATATTTATTCTTCACTAGAAAAGACAATAATGCTGGGGAAAACAGAAAGGAGTAGAAAAAGAGGAAGACCAAACAAGAGATGGATTGATTCCATAAAGGAAGCTACAGACCTGAACTGATCTGAATAGGGTGGTTTATAATAGATGCTGTTGGAGGTCACTGATTCATAGGGTCGCCATATGTCATAATCGACTTGAAGGCACATGACAATATATATATATATCCAAACTGATTTGTGAAGCTCCTCAATAGTATAAGTTTCTGTCTCTGTTTTTTTTATGTTATAAAGGCTTGCAATTGTCTTGTTGGTGCCCATCTGAAGAAGCTGAGGTAGAGGAGAAGAAGCCATTCTCTCCTGTGGCTATCAACTAGATCAGAAAGACCCTGCTGAGAGAGAGAGAGGCTGTACGGTGGAGCAAGCCAAGAACAGGGGAACTATAATTTTGTATTTACTACTTTATTTCAGTTTTGTGACAGTGATATATAAATCTGGCTATGTATGAAAGAGCCTTGTATTTATGATTCAGATAAAACAATGTTAAGGGTTTGTGTTTAAGAAATATATCTTGTTTGCTTCTTTCACTGGCTTTGTTGAAAGTCCGTCTAGAGACCCCGGATATAGACTTCGATTATATGCAAGAACATTAAGAACCATCCCCAAATAGTTACATTATCACCAGATAATGATGATAATAATCGCCAGGGTGTTTGTTCTTTCGGCTGAAATTATTCTAGAAAACCAAATTGTCCCATAATATATTATTGACGTGCAGAGCTGTTCAAAAGGAACCTCCTTGGGTGTAATAAATATTTATTTATTACATTTATACCCCACCTTTATTTCATTCTAGAAACCCAATGTGGCATACATGTGGTTCCCAGGTGGTCTCCCATCCAGGCACTGACCTGACCCTGACCTCCTCAGCTTCAAGCAAGGTGGTAGCTTCCTGTGCCTTCAGACCATACCCTGGGACATGAAGTGATAATTATGCTCCTGATCCTGCCTTCGTATTCAGGGCCAAAGTAAGGAGACGGTTTGACCAGGGGAACTGGAAAATATGGTCTGTCCCTGCTAGCTGGGAACAATTGCGAGTGCAGGTGCGGCAGCATTAAATCAATCAGCACATCATTACTTACTCATGAAGGCTGGTTAAGGGGCGCCGGGAGAAGTTGTATGGCTCAAATGTAGCAACTTTTGAAGATATGACGGCGCCAACAAGGTAGTCTCCTGGCCTGTAATAATTCACAGGTTCATTGTGATACCAGATCAGATTCAAGCGGCATTTCGCCTTTAGCACCCCACAGACTCCGTGAGGCAACAGCAGCAGCAGCAGCAGCAGCAGCACTGATATCATCCTAGCAGAATCAGCAACAGTGACCTCCCTCGTGAGAGCAGCAGTGACTTTAGTGACACCACTGGGGTCCAGCCATGGATTCAGGTCTAAAGGCAATGATAGGAACCTTTACTCTTGCACGGTCTCTGCCTACCATAAATCTCAGGCTCTCAAGTGGCTCTCAAGAGGCACGGGTCTTATTGATTATTTCAAGCAGACTTATTTATGCCACAGTTCTACTTTCAAGCTTGTTACGATAAGTTGCCTCATGCTGCACTTGATTCTGATGTTTAGTTCATTGGTCTCAGGGGAAATTGCCGCAGCTTTGGTGAGAGGAGAAGGACTTAACACTATAATTTTGATAATTATAAGGGGAGAAAGGTTCACCTCTGCAACTTCTTGGACTCTTTGCATGGCTTGAGGAGCAGGTGCAGAGCTGGAGGAAAAACATGTTTGCAAGAAATCACCAGTGGGGCTCAGTACCCTGAGATGGGCCAACGGAGGGGGGGCAGGTAAACTTGGAAAACTTGGCAAATTTTGTACTGAAGAAACACTTTCATGAGAGGCAAAATGAAAATGCTCTTTCTTTGGGGATATATTAAGTATGCATCAACACCTCCCTTGTCTTTGGGTGGCACCATTTTCCTGTCCTATCACTGAGCAGGAGAACACAGTGCTTTTTCATGTCTGGTAAAAGTTTGGTTGGATGCCCAGCCACCTAAGTGAATGATCCAGGCCCCCTTTCCAACCGACTGCTCTTCCATTTAAGTCATTCATTCATTTCCCTTCTGTGGAATCCCCATAAAGCATTTCAACGGGAGAGGAAGGAAAATCATTTCCAGCTAATATATGTGCTTGCTGTACCTGTGTTTGGGAATGTTTTCCCCCTCACTACTATGACACAAGACAACAGCTTGTCAGGATCACAGATTACTCCTCTGACCTCTTCCATCCAGACCTGCTCCTTTCCTTTTCCACCTCAACCCTATTTTTTTTTTTTTGCAAAACCCAAACGTTCTTGTTTCCTCTTGTTCTGCCTAATCCAACCCTGGTCTTTCCAACAGCACTCTCCTCGCTTGTGATTCCCAGCAAGTGATATTCAGAAGCATACTCCCTCTGACAGTGGACAGTATCTACATGGGCTTCTGGGCTGCCATCTGCTTCACAGTGGTTTTCCTAGCAAGGGCGCTTCCTGGGGCCTTTGATGAAGCCAAGCTGATCACCTTCAGCATGCTGGTCTTCTCAGTGTCCTTTGTGCCCACCTACTTGAGCACAAAAGGGAAACACATGCTAGCTGTGCAGGTCTTCTCTATCTTGGCCTCCAGTGCTGGCCTTCTGGTCTGCATCTTCATCCCCAAGTGCTATATTACTGTGCTGAGGCCTGATCTGAATGCAAAGTGCCTGTCTGATTTGACCAGCTTCCTCTGCTTTTTCATCCTCAGAAAGGGGTCACTGAGCAGGAGGGTAATTATAAGGCTAAGCTGTAACTGCAATTAGGATGGCCTCCAACTTATGTGGGGCAGGCAGAGGTGTATGTGGGAACGGGCACATTTGATAGTGAATACAGAGAAGCTGTGGTGAATGTGGAAAATATACAGTGTTGGTATTTCAAAATAAAATGCGCAGAATGCTTTCTGCTGGATACTCGAGGTCTCAGTCCATATCAGACAGTCGTCATGAGTCCAGCTTAGTTTAGGGCAAACCAAAGCTCCTCTCTTCCCTCATGATCTAAAACTTCTTTCTCATCAGAGGATGGGCCTTAGGGGTCCTGCTTCCTGATTGGCTCTCTCCTCTCAGTGGCCCATCCCATTGGCTCTCTTCTGTGGTAGACCAGCATTCTCTGCCTTTTTATCCCTGGTAAAGACATCACTGGACAGGAGATATATCATTAGGCTAACATATAGATGTGATTGCAAGAAGGGGGGTACAGTAGGACAGCCTTCAGTTTATATGATTGTCATTTTTTTTTCTTCATCATTGGTGATCACTCATGGCCGAGTAAGATTGTCTTGCAAGATAAGGTCTTTAACGGTGGGTCCGTAAGTGACTGTGGAGGCCAATTCTGGATCCACACAGCCTCCCACAGTGAGGACATAGGTTTCCAGATGGAAGATGGTCATGATGAGGATTTGCTTGACGTGCCTTCTGCTTAGCTCATTTGTCCCTTTTGCCCTGTACTCGTGCTTCTTCAAAGTCCATAGCACCTTTGATAATGGCCGGCCTCCAATTGGGATGCTCATGGGCCAAGGATTCCCAGTTCTCGATGCTCATGTTACATTTTTTTTAGATTAGCTTTGAGAACATCTTTAAACCTCTTTTGCTGTCCACCGATATTCCATTTTCCATCCTTAAGTTGGGAGTAAAGTAGCTGCTTTGGAAGACAGTGATCAGGCATTCAAACAACATGGCCGGTCCAGCGAAGTTGATGCTGGAGGATCATTATTTCAACACTGGTGGTCTTTGCTTCTTCCAACACACTAACATTAGTCCGCCTATCTTCCCAAGTAATTTGCAGAATTTTCTGGAGGCAGCGTTGGTGGAATCTTTCAAGAAGTTGGGAGTGGCGTTTATAAATGGTCTATGTTTCACAGGCATACAGAAAGGTCGGTAGTACAATGGCTTTGTAAACAAGCGTTTTGATCTCCCTGCGAATATCCCAGTCCTGGAACAGTCTGCACTTCATTCGGGAGAATGTGGCACTCACAGAGCTCAGATGATACTGAATTTCAGCATTGATGTCAGCTTTTACAGAGAGATGGCTGCCAAGGTAAGAAAAGTGATCGACATTCTCCAGAGTTGCACCATTAAGCTGGATTGATGGTGCTACAGAGGGATTGGTTCGCACTTGCTGATGAAGCCCTTTGGTTTTTTTGATGTTAACTGAGAGGCCAAGCTTTTCATATGCTTCTGCAAAGACATTTAGGATAGTTTGAAGATCTTCCTCTGAATGTGCGGAGACTACATTATCTTTGGCATATTGAAGTTCTATGACAGAGGTTGTAATTACCTTAGTTTTTGCTTTCAGCCTACTGAGATTAAAAAACTTTCCATCTGTTTGATATGTGATTTCCACACCAGTGGGAAGTTTCCCCTCCACAAGGTGTAGAATCATGGCGATAAAAATAGCAAATAAGGTCAGAGCTATGACACATCCCTGGTTGATGCCTGATCCCACTTTGAATGGATCACTTTGAGAGCTATTGTTATCCAAAATCGTTGCTGTCATGTAGTCATGGAGGAGTCGCAAAATATTCACAAATTTATCAGGGCATCCAATTTTCAGAAGGATGGTCCAGAGAGTAGTAAATTTACAGTATCAAAGGCCTTAGTTAGATCAATAAACGCCATATACAGAGGTCAGTTTCGCTCCCTGAATTTTTCTTGAAGCTGTTGTGCAGTGAAGATCATGTCCACTGTCCCCCTGGAAGGGCGGAAACCATTTTGGGATTCAGGGAGGATGTCTTCTGAGATAGGTGGGAGGCGATTTGCGAGGATCCTTGCAAGGATTTTACCTGCGGTAGCTAGAAGAGAGATACCTCGGTAGTTCCCACAATCTGTTCTATCACCCTTCTTGAAAAGAGTGATAATTACGATAAAGGAGGTCGTGGTAATGCTCTTTCCAACACAGTGCAATAGACTCCTTGTCCTTTAGAAGTTTGGTACCAACTATTGAACGTAAGGGATTTGTACCATAATTTGTTGGTCCGTAGATGGCCTTTGTGGCATTAAAAAAGCCCCGTGCATCATGAGCATCGGCAAAATGCTGGATTTCTTGAGCTTTCTTTATTCATCAGGCATTCTTAAATTCTCTTCTTGTCAATGATATGTTCAATCTCACTATCATTCTCATCAAACCAGTCCTGATGTTTCTTAGTTTGGTATCCGATAGTTTGTTCACATGCTGCAATAATGGAAGTCTTCAGTTTAATCCAGTGTTCCTCAATGTTTTCAGGGAGTTCCGTAGGTAGATGTTTCTTGAGAGTTGTTTGAAAGCAAGCTCGCTTAATAGGATCTTGAAGGGTGTGGATGTTTATTTTATGCCTTGGTTTTCTTCCTTGGAGCCTACGTTGAGGAACAATATTAATGGCCATAATGGATCGAATTAATAGATGATCTCTCCAGCAGTCAATGGCACTCGTCATGGCCCTGGTAAGGAGTCTTGCACAACATATTTGGAACAGGTGGCTGTGCACTAGAGGAACCAAATTGTCCATCCTTTCCCTTTCCAGGGCAACCCTTCAACAGGGAATACCATCATAATGACAACAGAAATGTTGCCGCGGGGGAAGAGGTGTGCTCTGCAATTGCAAATTTCCTATTTGAAAGACAAAATGTCAATTAGTAAAGTTCTGCCTCTTGTTTGATTGCATTTTCAACAGTTGAACTGATTAATGTGTGAATCCTTTTGATTTGTATCCTGTGTGTCTGTGGCCTGTAAGCATTACACACAGAAATTTTGATTCCTCAAAGGAAAGAAAGGTTCACACAAGGAAGTCCTCCCTTTGACTTCACTTTGTTTGTGACTGTGATGTCCCTGTATATATAATACTGTAAATATGGTAAGTGGGGGTTTATTAGAGTATATGTGGTAAGTAGACTGAGTGAGAGGGGGGAGTACATGGGTTGGAATGTTGGAGAATGTTGGAGAATGTTGTATTATGATTGGCTGAGCGTTTGAGTGTCTAAAGGTATAAATGAGAGGATGAGAGTTGAGTTCTGGCTGGTTGTTTCGGTTGGTTCTGTGGGTTGGTTTTGGATAGGGTGGATTGAGTTAGGTGGGTAGTGAGGCAGGTTATTGATGACTAAGAAACATAAAGAGTAACACATCTTATGAAACCACACGCTTGTTGACTATACCTTTAAGTAATCTTGTTATTCCCTGTGTATATAAATAAATATTTCTTGGTTTACCAAAACACCTGATCCTTGGCTGGGTTTACACAGACCAGAAGGGGGGCAGGGCATATACCAAGGTTGGGAAGCAGTATCAATGGTGGCAGCAGTGAAGAGATAGTGTAACATCATCAGGTATCCACAGCAACCCAGGGCAGTAATCTTTATAGGCACAAAGATACAGGGGGGTTGAGGCCTGTAACTGCACCCAGACACAAAGTAGCAATAAGCCAGGAGGAGACTAAGGCACAGTCTCAAGGCAATATTGTTTACAGGGAGTGTCTGTTGGTGCTGCCTAGCAGGGGGATCGTGAGAGATCTTTGCTAGAGCTGGTGAGAGAACCGTTAAGACAGCAGCACCCTGAGGTGGGACCATTACAAGGCAGTAGCCACGGTAGGGGCCTGACAGTGATGAGTAAGGAAAAATGGGGGGGGTTACTTCAAAGTCTCACTGTGTTCCATGTGACTTACTCCCGAGTTGTGAATCTTAGGATTCCTTCCCTAGATCCCAGAAACCCAGAAATCAGGGTTATTTTGTCCACAGTTAAACATTCTCATGGTAGACCCATGGAAGCTAATGGACATGACTAATTTGGGTAAATTGAATGTAATCGGTGTACTTATCCTTAATGATATTGGTAGATCAGTAGTTGGAGCAAGGCAGAACTATTTCATCACTTTAAAAGTTTGAGTGGGTGGCATAGCTTCTAGTGGTTTCTCACATTGTAAATGGTCCTGAGAGTGTTGATAGATACTCCGCGCAATGTCACCCCAGTTAAAACAGTCATGCCTTTTTCCCAACAAAAAAAAATTCTGGGAACTGTAGTTTGTTCAGGGTGCTGAGAGTGGTTTTGTTGTTGTTGTTACGCACCTTCAGATCGATTATGACTTATGGCGACCCTATGAATCAGTGATCTCCAAGAGCATCTGTCATGAACCACCCTGTTCAGATCTCGTACGTTTAGGTCTGTGGCTTCCTTTATGGCCCCAGTAGCTCGGTGAGTGCCTTCTGACCTGGGGGTCTCATCTTCCAGCACTATCCCACATTGCATTTTGGATACTCTGTTCATAGGGTTTTCATAGTAAGAGATATTCAGAGGTGGTTTACCATTGCCTTCCTCTGAGTTTCGATGCATCTTAGTCTGGTGTCTCAGCTTTGACTGTTCCTCCTTGGGTGCCCCTGCAAGGAGTCTAGCCTTATGGTCTAGCCTCCTGACGGCATTGCTCTCAGCTTCTTCAACACTCTCAAACCCCCTCACTATGTTAAGGTGTGCATCCTAAAGGGGGTGAGAGTGGTTAGTAGACTCTCATTCCCATTTCAGGGCTACAAATCCCACTATAACTTCACAATCAAACGCTCTTCGAAAGGAAATGTGGGAGATTCAATGAGGGGAGGGTCATATAGTCACCTAGCAGCGCTCAGCACCCTTAACAAAGTACAGTTCCCCTTTTTTTCTGTGGAAGGCATGGCCGCCAAAGTGGTTTCAGAGTCCTTTAGATGTATAGTGCAGATTGAGCTCTGAAATCTGGGTCATTCAGTAAAATTCATTGGCAAGGGATTCAGGATGAAAGATAATATTTTATTAACATGTAATGTATGGAACTCAGAATCACAAGATGTGATGGTACATCACTAGGGTGCCCTGGTTCAGTGAATGAAAAGTGTCCTGTATCTTTGGGAGAAGACAAACTGTCAAGTGCTGGTGTGCTTGCAACACTGTCATGGAAAAAACACAAGGTGGAATCCTCCCTTCAGACTACACAACTTTTAAAGATAAAGAATAACTATGGAATTCACTTGGTCTTCTGTATCTTTAAAAGTTGTGTTTGAGGAAGGGAGAATTCAAACATGTGGTTTTTCACATTACAGTGTGGCAAGAACTCCAGAATTTGGCTGACTTAAACTTCTCCTAAAGATACAGGATCAGTCTCAGGCCCTGACCCTGACAACCCTATCAAGCACTATTTCAACATCACTTTATTATAAGCCATGAGAAATGGGAAATGCAACAAAATGTTTCGGTTTATCCTCACTTCAGAAAAGTAGTGCTGCAATACAGATCACCAGCAGCAAGCTATGCGCTCCTCTTGGATGCTTTCACATATACGCTCATGGGGTCTGAACTGGCAGTGACCGACCAGGAGAGAGACCTTGGGGTTGTAGTGGACAGCCGGAAGCCTCAGGAGGGGTGTTCTTCCACTCGGGTCCTGTTTGCGGGCTTCCCCCAGTCACCTGGTTAGCCACTGTGAGAACAGGATGCTGGACTAGATGGGCCACTGGCCTGATCCAGCAGGCTCTTCTTATGTTCTTATGTTCTTAACACTCTCCCTTCCTGAGGCTTCCGGCAACTGGTTTTCAGAAGCATGCTGCCTCCGACTAGGGTGGCAGAGCACAGCCATCATGGCCAGTAGCCATTGATAGCCCTGTCCTCCATGAATTTGTCTAATCTTCTTTTAAAGCCATCCAAGCTGGCGGCCATTACCGCATCTTGTGTGAGCAAATTCCATCGTTTAACTATGCGCTGAGTAAAGAAGTACTTCCTTTTGTCTGTCCTGAATCTTCCAACATTCAGCTTCTTTGAATGTCCACGAGTTCTCGTATTATGAGAGAGGGAGAAGAACTTTTCTCTATCCACTGTCTCAATGCCATGCATAATTTTATACACTTCTATCATGTCTCCTCTGACCCGCCTTTTCTCTAAACTAAAAAGCCCCAAATGCTGCAACCTTTCCTCGTAAGGGAGTCGCTCCATCCCCTTGATCATTCTGGTTGCCCTCTTCCAAACCTTTTCCAACTCTATAATATCCTTTTTGAGATGAGGCGACCAAAACTGTACACACTATTCCAAATGCGGCCGCACCGTAAATTTATACAACGGCATTATGATATCAGCTGTTTTATTTTCAATACCTTTCCTAATTATCCCTAGCATGGAATTTGCCTTTTTCACAGCTGCCGCACACTGGGTCGACATTTTCATCGTGCTGTCCACTACAACCCCGAGGTCTCTCTCCTGGTCGGTCACCGCCAGTTCAGACCCCATGAGGGTATATGTGAAATTAAGATTTTTTGCTCCAATATGCATAATTTTACACTTGTTTATATTGAATTGCATTTGCCATTTTTCAGCCCATTCACTCAGTTTGGAGAGGTCTTTTTGGAGCTCTTCGCAATCCCTTTTTGTTTTAACAACCCTGAACAATTTAGTGTCGTCAGCAAACTTGGCCACTTCACTGCTCACTCCTAATTCTAGGTCATTAATGAACAAGTTGAAAAGTACAGGTCCCAATACCGATCCTTGAGGGACTCCACTTTCTACAGCCCTCCATTGGAAGAACTGTCCGTTTATTCCTACTCTCTGCTTTCTGCTTCTCAACCAATTCCTTATCCACAAGAGGACCTCTCCTCTTATTCCATGACTGCTAAGCTTCCTCAGAAGTCTTTGGTGAGGTACCTTGTCAAAAGCTTTTTGAAAGTCTAAGTACACTATGTCCACTGGATCACCTCTATCTATATGCTTGTTGACACTCTCAAAGAATTCTAATAGGTTACTGAGACAGGACTTTCCCTTGCAGAAGCCATGCTGGCTCTGCTTCAGCAAGGCTTGTTCTTCTATGTGCTTAGTTAATCTAGCTTTAATCATACTTTCTACCAGTTTTCCAGGGACAGAAGTTAAGCTAACTGGCCTGTAATTTCCGGGGTCCCCTCTGGATCCCTTTTTGAATATTGGTGTTGCATTTGCCACTTTCCAGTCCTCAGGCACAGAGGAGGACCCGAGGGACAAGTTACATATTTTAGTTAGCAGATCAGCAATTTCACATCTGAGTTCTTTGAGAACTCTCGGGTGGATGCCATCCGGGCCCGGTGATTTGTCAGTTTTTATATTGTCCATTAAGCCTAGAACTTCCTCTCTCGTTACCACTATTTGTCTCAGTTCCTCAGAATCCCTTCCTGCAAATGTTAGTTCAGGTTCAGGGATCTGCCCTATATCTTCCACTGTGAAGACAGTTTCTATCATGCAAACGAATACATTAAATGAATGTGACAAATAAAAAATTAATTTGAAATGTTGGTACCAGTTACCCATCCTGCATCATTTATCTCTTCCATAAATCCGATAATATGTAAATAAATGACCTCAGCATTCCCCCACCCTTCCATGTGATAGCTGGCTTCACTGCTGGTGGAACAATATGCATTTTTGTGATTATGTTACAGGAACTGTGAGCTCTAAAACTCGCATGCACACATTCCATCATTTCATAGAAGCAGGAACACATAAAGGGCCACCATCTTGACCTCTGCCACCATTTTTGTTACACCAGAAAACACAACCACTGCAACAATTACGTCAATGTTCAGTAGTACACCACAAACCAAGATAACAATTAACTCATAAAAGGTTTAGTGTCTTCTGAATGGGATATGATTTTAGATGGACTGCAGTCTATTCTATGGGAATACATCACAGCTGTTTTCATTTATTATCCCGGAGTCTCTGAAACTCGGCAGGGAGGAGTGGCATTTCGGGAGCAGAAAACATATTGGATAACAAACTAAATGTTACCGAGATCAAATTCTTAACTCATAGTACCTTTGTAGTTTTTTTTAAAAAAACATGATAACCTCATGGGCATTGCTGCAGTAACTATAACCTTTATTGTTTATTAATAACAAAGTATTCGATGGAAACAACAACAAAACAGAGACAGAACATGGCTTTTAATATACAACTCTGGGTTTTTTTCAACCAAAGAGGCAGAAATGGTGGTTTGCTCTGCCCTCCCCAGTCCTAGCCTTCTTCTGATTTCTTGACTAGTGCTTGTTCTGTCTAGATGAAATTAATTTTTGTCCTTTTTTTTGCTGATTTTCCTAATTGTGTTCACCTTTTTTCTGACAGAATTGTTCACTGGATCTTTTTATATGATTTTGTAACTTTTACATCTGTTCTTCTCTTTATCTTATTTTGTTCCTCGCTCTGGGATTGAAGCTATTCAATGAACAGCAGGCTACAAATACTGTAAATAAATAAATAATAAATAAGTGAAGTCACCTGATGGGTGCAGCAGTGAGGGAAACAACTTAGGGGTGGGATGGGGTTCTGGTGGGCTGCACAGAAAGATTTCCAGGAACCAAAATGAGTCCCTAGCCTGCTTTGTAGTCAACTTCGCGTAGCGTAAATTTTCTGCACACATCATTGCTTTCTATCTCTGAGGAAAGCATGCTCTCATCAGTCTCAGTGCAAGAGCAATACCACATCTGTGTCATTAAGTCACAGAGGAAAAGTCAAGTAGTGGCTACTAGCCAAGATGTCCATGCACTACCTGCACTGTCAGAAGCAGAATGTCTCTGAATACCAGTGGCTGTGAATTTAATGTGGGCAGAGTCGCTGTTGCACTTGGGTCCTGTTTGTCCCTTTGGGCCATCTGGCTGGCCGTTGTGAGAACAGAGTGGTGGACTACATAAGCCTTTGGTTTGATCCAGCAGCTAGGCTCTTATTATACTCTTATCCCAATTCCCTTCAAGAGGTTCCTTCACAGAGGGATTGTTGGGAGGTAAAAATAATAAAAGAAGAAGATCACATGTCCTTATACCAAGGATTGGAGCACTCACCTTCCCTCTCTCCAAATGTTCAGTTGCACAGTGGAGTTAGTTCTGCTTAGTATAAAATAGATTGTATTATGTTCTATATTACAACATTGAACAACACTTGCTTCCTTTAGATTAGGCAGATATGCTGGATTTAGAGGGGAAAACTGTGTGCTGGCATTTGAGTTTAAACCCCCAAGAAAGATCCATCTAAGCTATAGCCTGTACCTTATCACCAGGTTAAAAAAAAAGGAAGTTTATGCTTTTGGCTGAAATTATACTAGAAAAAAATAGTCCCATAAAGTTATCTTCATACATTCATAATGGAGCCCCCTGGATGTAGAACACAAAGCGATCAGTTGTGCACTAGAAGCTGACTTCACCTTCATGAGTATCACTAAACTCAGGGTGCTTCTATTGCAGGAGGGATTCAAGAACTGTAGGTTTGTGCCCTAGTGTAGCAAATCCTCTGTAACATAATAGAATCAGACCCTTTGCCATTTGGAAGGTGATGGAGAAATTCATTGAAAGTGGGGATGAAAGAACAACTAATAGGAAGATGTCTAAACACACCAAAAGGAAATCAGAATGAATTTGGAATGGATGCACTTTGTTGTAAAACTATTCCACTAACAAATATGCTCAATAAAGACCAGATATAATCTAACCATTACACAAGCTTTGTACAAGCTTTGTACAAGCAAATAAGGATGAATGCTGAATAAACAGGTTATTAGGGGGCACCAACAGGGTCAAAGTAGGGAGAACATTTCACACAAAAATAAGGTCTGGGAACAGTCAGAGTGCAGGTGAGGCAGCATTAAATCCATCAACACATGGTTACGTACGCAGTTGGCCTGGTTAATGGGGGCTGGGAGAAGTGATATGGTTCAAATACAGCTGTTTTGGATGAGATGATCCCAGTAATGAGATGGTCTCCTGCCCTGTAATAATTCACTGGTTCATCTAGATTCCAGATCAGATGGAACTGGCATGTTTCATTCAGCATCCCACAGACTGCCTGTGAAATTAGCAGCAGAAGCAGTGATGTCATCCTGGCACCAGCAACAGTCACACACCTCTTTTGACAACAGCAGTGACTTTAGTGGCACAACTGGCTCTCAGGGGCATGGTTTATTTATAACTTTGAGAAAGGAGATATTTTTGCCATTTTCAGGCTTGTTGCAAAAAGTTATATCTTATTGTCCTTGATTC
Organism: Rhineura floridana; assembly: GCF_030035675.1. Classification (NCBI taxonomy): domain Eukaryota; kingdom Metazoa; phylum Chordata; class Lepidosauria; order Squamata; family Rhineuridae; genus Rhineura; species Rhineura floridana. The sequence goes on along the minus strand of NC_084482.1, from coordinate 218,824,265 downwards.
TGATGATGATTCATCACAGGGGAAATCTGGAGTATTGGTGAGAGGAGAGAAATATATCACTATGATTTTTATGAAAAGTTATGTCATATTGCCCTTGATTCTGATTCTGATGATGATTTGTCACAGGGAAAATCTCTGGAGTTTTGATGGGAGGAGAGAAATATATCACTATGATTTTTATAATTATAAAGATAAAGAAGATTCACCTCTGCAATTTCTTGGACTCTTCGCGTGGTTCAACGAGCAGGTGCAGATCTGGAGGAAAAACATGTTTGCGAGAATCCACCAATGTGGCTCCATAGTTTCAGATGGGCCAGGAAGAAAGCAGGTGAACTTGGCCAACTTTGTACTGAAGAAACACTTTCATAAGATTCAGGATCAAAATGATCTTTATTTCACGATGTATTTGAATTATCACACATCTGTATGCTTGGGGAGGGTGATCCTTCTCCACTTCCCAAATATGCAGAAATACATGCCTTGTTGGGGGGAGTTCTGTGATGCCCCTGTATTTATAATACTGTAAATATGGTAAGTGTGTGTTTATTAGAGTATATATGGTAAGTAGACTGAGTGAGAGGGGGGAGTACATGGGCTGGAATGCTGGAGAATGTTGTATTGTGATTGGCTGAGCATCTGAGTGTCTGAAGGTATAAATGAGAGGATGACAGTTGAGAGGGAGGCAAAGTCTCAAGGCAATATTGTGAAATGGGGAGTGGCTGGTGGTGCTGCCTAGCAGTGGGAACTTGTGAGATCTGTGCTAGAGCCAGTGAGAGAACAAATAAAAACCAGGATCCTGACTGGTGGTGACCAGAGCTGGGGCACACAAGGTGGGACCTGACAGGTGGTGGCAGCAGGAGGGGATCCTGACAAGTTCGTTGTCCTAACAGTCAACATAAGGTCCACTAATCCTCTGTCAATCACAAACCATGGATCAGTGCATGCAAAACAATAGCCTACCAATGGAAAACTGTAAATAACCTTACTTTGGGACAATGAATTCAAAGGAACATGGCTTTAATGAAAAAACTCACCCAGAAACTAAAACCACACAACATACAAACAAACTCTGTCAAATTTATAAATATTTGGTATTCCTTTATTCAGTACGTAAGCAGCCAGGACAACCCTCTGAATCCACCATCTACACATGGCTAAGACCTTTTACCTTTTAAAATGTGATAAAATATCTGAAATTGTTTAGGAGAGAGTTGGGAGGGTTAATAGGTTACTGTTACTGTTTTTCAGAGAGTGCACTGTATGTTTTTTCAAAAATCATAAATAACCATTTTTAAAAAGGAAAAAAAAAACATGGATCAGTGACGCCTGGATATTGTGCATGTCTGAAGTTGCCTCCTACAGAGTCAGACTGTTGATGCATCTCACCCAGTATTCACTTGCATAGGAATTGCTCTCCAAAGTCCAAATCATTCTCCACACCCAAAGCCATGTTGCCTTTCTCAATGGCTCCTCTCTTGCTGGAGAACCCAGTTTCACAAACAGTCAAAGCACCAATGGGGACTACTGGCAAACCCGATTCGGACTCTCCTCCCCAGTTCTCTAAAAAGTAGTGGACAATAGGGATCTAACCTCCCCCCCCCCCATCATGGGTTTGTTGCATTGCAGATCTGTCTTCTTTGTTACAAACTTACTTCTGTGGCTTTTGTGGATAACTGATATTTTTACAACAAAAAACACCTGTGGGAAATAAAACATTGATATCAATTACATTGTTGATCTAAACAGCTGAAATGTGTGTTCTTTTTAACTTTTGTGTTGTTCAGGTGATCATGGCAGCCATTAACATTCATTATTTGATTCTTAACGTGTCTCCCCTTTGTTTATAACATAAATATATAAACTCAAATCTATGAAATGGATCATTGATTTAGCTTCTCGATTTTGTTCTTTGGTCTCCTAGTCTGTTGCCTCAGACAGACAAAAATCAATCAGGCCAGCGATAGTGCACAGTGTGGAAGGGGGAGTGGAAGCAGGGTGTGGAAGGGGGAGAAGGATTTTTTTAAAAAAAGGTCATCATTTCTGGGTTGGAGCCAGCATTGTCAATTTATAGTTGGTTAACTTCAAAGATGGATACTCTGTTCATAGGGTTTTCGTGGTAAGAGATATTCAGAGGTGGTTTACCATTGCCTTCCTCTGAGTTTGGATGCATCTTAGTGCATCAAACCAGAACTATCACTAGAAACTAAAACGATGAAACTGAGGTTATCATACTTTGGACACGTCATGAGAAGACATGATTCATTAGAAAAGATAATAATGCTTGGAAAAACAGAAGGAAAGAGAAAAAGAGGAAGGCCAAACAAGAGATGGATTGATTCCATAAAGGAAGCCACAGACCTGAACTTGCAAGATCTGAACAGGGTGGTTCATGACAGATGCTCTTGGAGGTCACTGATTCTTAGTTGTCGCCATAAGTCGTAGTCGACTTGGAGGCACATAACGACAACAACAACTTCAAAGAGACTAAATGTAAGGAGAAGAACTCAGCAGAGACCAGCAGTGAAGGCTTCAAGATAAGTTGAGTTCAGTTTTCAACCTTCAAAATTACATCACATTGCTAGAAAAAGAATCAGTTGCATGAGCCTCATTTAATTTGTGCTTGTGTGGGGGGGGATGATTTAATTGACTGTCCTCAGACAGTAGGTAAGCTTGAAGCAAGAGATGTACTTAATGGGCAAAGCACTGTCTGTCTTGACATCCTCATATTAGATATACCACATTTTAAAAAGCAATTCAGTACATGAGCTCAACATTGCTTTAAGGCACAATGTGGTGTGAATCAGCAAAGTAGCACCTCATTGCACCAGAGAAATACAACTGCAGACAAAAAGGCTCTCTCCTCCCTAAAAGACTGGGGGGGGGGAGGGTTGCAAGAGGCAAAATTTCCAAAGAAAGTCAGAATAGCAAGGCATATTTCCAGATGTACATTTAAAGAGGTTTATTGCATACCAAAGTCATTTCTATAGTACATAAACAGAGCCTTTAAGAAGTAGAGGAAGACATTTGACTGGCAACAGCTGCACTAGAGGGAGAAAGGATGCAAAACAAATCAGGGTAGCCTCAAAATGGAATTAGTTTCATAGCAACCAGTGTGGTTGATCCGGCCTCTAGTGGGATCAGACTGAGATAAGCAATATGTGTAAAACATCAAGCCCAAAGCACTTGTGGCTACTGCAAGTATGTGCATTTCATATAGGGTTGCCAGGTTCATGGCCTGAGACTGATCCTGTACCTTCAGGAGAAGAGAAAGTCAGCCAAGTGCAGGTGTTCTGGCAACACAGTAATGGGAAAAACCACAAGGTGGAATTCTCCCTTTCCCCATACAACTTTTAAAGATACAGAAGACCTCTTGGCTGCCCTGGCCTGTCAAAACTAAATATTTTAAGAGTCAGATACCATCTTTAATTTCTGTTTGTCAGGTGCTCCTTTGTATTCAGATCAGGCCTGAATAAAATAATGTAGCACTTGGGCATGAAAATGCAGCCCAGGAGACCAGCACTTGAGGCCAAAATAGAGAAGACCCGCACGGCTACCATGTATTTCCCCTTCGTGCTCAGGTAGGTGGGCACAAAGGACACCCAAACACTGCAGAAGACCAGCATGCTGAAGGTGATCAGCTTGGCTTCATTAAAGGCTCCAGGAAGCTTTCTGGCTAGGAAAGCCACTGTGAAGCAGATGGCAGCCAGGAAGCCCATGTAACCACAGGCAACATAAAACATCAAGACAGACCCTTCATTGCATTGCAGGATGATGTCTCCAGGCTGGGAGTACTTGTCAGAGTCCAGGAACGGGGGGTACATCCCCAGCCAGATGGTGCAGATGACAACTTGGACACTGGAACAGGAAATGATAATGGAGTTGGTTAGGCTCTTCCCCAACCAACTCTTCACCCTGTTCCCTGGCTTTGTGGCCAGGAAGGCCAGCACCACAGTGATGGTTTTTGCCAACACAGAAGAGACAGCAACTGAGAAGATGATGCTGAAGGCTGTTTGTTGGAGAAGGCAGATTGCTTTCCTTGGCCGGCCCATGAAGAGGAAGGAGGACAAAAAGGAAAGCAGGAGGGAGACAAGGAGGACGTAGGAGAGGTCCCGGTTGTTGGCTTTGACTATTGGAGTTACCAGGAATGTAATGAAGATTCCTAACACAAAGCTCGTGGTTAAGGACAAGAAGAGGGCAAAGGAAGCCAAGAGGACCCCCAAAGATTCATTATAGGACAGGAAAGTAATAATCTTAGGCACACATTGATCTCGGTCCTTGTTTGGATGCTGATCTTCTGAACATTTCATGCAACGATCTGCATCTGAAAGGAGGCTTCAGTAGCCATAAAGTAAAGCCTATAACCACTTATTCTATTGAATTCCATAAGATATATGTTTTAGAGTGAGAGTTTGTATTCTAGAATAAGCAGAGTGGAAACAGGCCTATGTTTTTAGAGATTATTCTGTCCCAATCACATATAAAGCAGTGTGACAAAATCACCAAAAAAGGGGTTTACATAGTGTGGGCAGCATCTATCCAACCCTCTCCCTGCTGGTCCTCCCTCACACTCTGTTGGCCACTCCACCCTCTCATTCCTTCCTTTCCCTTCCTTTCCTTCCCTCCAGCTTTGCGTGGTGTAGCCTCCCTCTTGAATCCCTCTCTAAACAGCTTCCACTCCCAAGGGTGCCTATTAATTGGGCATGCAGGAAGCTACTACTTGGTGTCAGTCCATCCCAAAGGCAATGACACAGCCAGGGGAAGGGCTGTGGTGAAGAAGCCCACCAGAAAGAGGACTGAGGCCTACTGGTGCTCCCTGGCCCACAGTATGAGAAATGCTACATTATGGAGATTAAAAATATTGTAGCCAAGAAAGGCTCTATATTTATTTATTATTGCATTTGTATACAAGTAAAAACATTAAAAACAAATATACAAGTTTAAAAACACATTTTTTAAAAAGCAATTTAAAAACACATGCTAAAATGCCTGGGAGAAGAGGAAAGTCTTGACCTGGTGCCGAAAAGATAACAGTGTGGGCGCCGGGCACACCTCATCAGGGAGATCATTCCATAATTTGGGGGCCACCACTGAGAAGGCCCTCTCCCTTGTTGCCAGACTCCCAGCTTTCCTCGGAGTAGGCACCTGGAGGAGGGCCTTGGATGTTGAGTGTAGTGCATGGGTGGGTTCATGTCGGGAGAGGCGTTCCATCAGGTATTGTGGTCTTAAGTCGTGTAAGGCTTTATAGGTTAAACCAGCACCTTGAATAGAGCTCGGAAACATTTAAAAAATGTTTTTAGAATCTTTACAAAAAAAATCTCTGAGTGAATCTTTCCCCTATTCTCCTAATTAATTTCCTTCTCCTTTGGAGTCACCCACCTTCCCGAGTGGAGATGGTTCCTTCCGCACATGGAGCACAAGCATAGCAGCAAACTGGCTCTCCTTCTTTAGCCACCTTGGCGTATCCAGGACGACAGCTTTTGGTACACCTGGCACGAGGCACAGTCTAACCATAAATTGAAGAAGGTGCATCAAGGGGGAAGTGTGAGAGATCTTGAAGTGAATCGTAGTGTCCAGAAGGATCCTGAGTTCCCCAATCCCCCTCTATTTAGGTAAGCACTGATGCACAAATGCATGACTTAACAGCCAAATGCCAGGATCCCACACAGATCATGCTAATTTGCATTAATGATGTAAAATAACGATTTGTGGGTGAACGGACTGATAGGATACGTGTTTCATGTTGTTATCATATCTTCCAGCCTCAATCATGCTTCCTCGATGGCTCATAAACACTTCAAAAGTCCTTTGAAACAGAAAGGGCTTTTCTGCCTTCCTAAGAGCTCACAGCGAATAGGCTGTATGTGATCCCCAACTGACCAAACTATACGAGGATAATGCCTCCCACAGAAAATGCCTTCGTATTTTTTGGAAGTTATTTAAGTCATTTGGTATTTATTTATTTTTATTTATTTAACAAAATGTATTCACCGCTTAATTGTAAATAGAAACTCCGAGTAGCTGTCAAACTAAATGCACCAGCACTTTTGATTAGCATCCTGAAATTAACAATCACATAGCTGTGAACCACAATGTGAAGTGTGGGGAACCTTTGGCTTTCCAGATATTGCAGAACTACAACTCCCATCAGCCTCAGTCAGCATGGGCAACAGTCAAAGGTTCCCCACACCTGGTGTATGTTAAACTAACTTGGAGTCAGTGCAACTTTTTTAAAAACAGGTGTGATGCTGTCTCTCTGATGGTCCGCTCCAGTTAACAAGTGAGTGACCACATTCTGAACCATCTGGACTATGTCAACTATCTTCAACGGAAACCCCAACTGAAGCCCCCCCAGCATCCCTGTCTCTATAGTGTTATAAATTGAGGTATTGCGCAAACATTGGGCCTAGCCTTACAACATGGAGAGAGGAGCTTTATTGCTGTGTGAAGAAGTACTTTCTTTTGTCTGTCCTGAATCTTCCAACTTTCAGCTTCATTGGATGCCCATGAGTTCTGGTGCTAGGAGAGAGGAAGAAAAAGTATCCACTTGCTCCATGCCATGCATAAATTTATACTCTTCCATCATGTTGCCTTTTCCTCGCCTTTTCTCTAAACTAAAAAGTTCCAAATGCTGCAACCTTTCCATATGGTGAAGTTGCTCTATGCCCTTGGTCATTTTGGTTGCCCTTTTCTGAATCTTTTTCAGCTCAACAATATCCTTTTTGTGTTAAGGTGACCAGAACTATACACAGTATTCTAGTTGTGGCCACACCATATTTATTTATTAAGGGAAAGAGCAAAATGAATCCTCAAACCAGGAGGTTTGGGGCAAGATGGTCATTCCACTTAATGTCCAATGGGGAAACCCAATCATGGAAAGAGTATTTGAACATAATATCCCCCTTCCCAGTCAAATATGCTGTTTGAGATTGAACTTTAAAGTCCATTTGAGGGGGAATTGGGATTGGTGGGAAATAACACATCTTCCCATTCAAATTTATTTTCCCAAAAAGAGTGTTTACAGTGCCATGTGTACATGTGTGTGTGTTAGGAGGGGCATTTCAGATCAACCCTACATTAGGGCTAGCGTCAAAGTGCTGGTATCGGTGTACAAAGCCCTTTACAGCTTGGGGCCAGGATACCAATTTTAACTTGTGAAGCAATGATCTCTATGACTTCCTAGCAGCCCCACCAGGTGCAATGACTATCAACCATCAGCAAGGAGGAGGCTCAAGAAGAGGGGAGGGATAGGAGACGCATCTTACTTTTTATCAAGATATGAGTTCTGGCACCTTTTGTTTTTACAAAATAAAAAAAGGACTGCCTACACGAATCTCCCACTATCTCCATGGAAGAATCCTATACTGAGAGTCTAGTAGCTGACAACAAAATACCTTTAGGTAGCTAGTTCCCTGCAGTCCCTGAAATCACACCTAGGAGGGAAAGCTTAGAGCTGCCCTAGTATCTCAGTCCTGGTTTAGCAATCCAGGCTTGGAGCTGCAGAGCCACAAAACCCTGCATGCTGCCATCAGCTGTTGGGTGTTCCTCACTGCAACAAAACCCAGGTGCTATTGCAGCCTCTCTGCTGCCACCTGCTGTTTGGAATTCTTCATTTATTTATTATTTGATTTATATCCCGCACTTCCTCCCAGCAAGAGCCCAGAGCAGCAAACAAAAGCACTAAAAACACTTTAAAATCATAAAAACAGACCTTAAAATGCATTAAAATGAAACAACTTTAAAAATATTTTTAAAAAGCTTTGAAGACATCTTTAAAAAGGTTAAAAAACATGGGTTTTTTAAAAAAAGGTTTAAAACATTAAAAAGCAATTCCAACACAGATGCAGGGTGGGATAGGTCTCAACTTAAAAGGCCTGTTGAAAGAGGAAAGTCTTCAGTAGGTGCTGAAAATATAACACAGATGGCGCCTGTCTAATCTTTAAGGGGAGGGAGTTCCACAGGGTAAGTGCCACCACACTAAGGGTCCATTTTCTATGTTGTGCAGAACATACCTCCTGATAAGATGGTATCTGCCATAGGCCCTCACCTGCAGAGCACAGTGATCAACTGGGTATATAAAGGATAAGACGGTCTTTCAGTTATCCTGGTCGCAAGCTGTATAAGGCTTTGTACACCAAAACTAGAACCTTGAACTTGGCCTGGGAGCAAACGGGCACCCAGTGCAATGCTTTCAGCAGCTGAGTGATACCCTGCCCCAGTGAGTAGTCTCACCGCCACATTTTGCACCAGCTGCAACTTCCGGACCAACCTCAAGGGCAGCCCAACATAGAGCTCTTTACAGTAATTCAGCCTGGAGGTTACCAGTGTGTGGACTACAGTGGTCAGGCTATCCCAGTCCAGAAATGGCCGCAGCTGTCTTACCTGCCAAAGCTGGTAAAAGGCACTCCTAGCCATGGAGGTCACCTGGACCCCTAAAGACAAAGATGGATCCAGGAGCACCCCCCAGACTATGAACCTGCTCTTTCAGAGGGAGTACAACCCCATCCAAAGCAGGCAACTGTGCAATTATCTGAACTCAGTAATCACCAACCCACAGTGCCTCCATATTCCAGATTCAGTTTATTGGCATTCATCCAGCCCACCACCGAGTCCAGGCAATGGCCAAGGGCTTGCATGGCCTCTCCCGATTCAGATGTGATAGAGAAATGGAGCTGGGTATAGTCAGCATACTGCTGACACCTCGCCTCAAAGCTCCTGATGACTGCTCCCAAGGGCTTCATATAGATGTTAAACAGCATGGGGGACAAGATGGTACCCTGCAGCACCACACAGCACAACTGCCAACGGGCCAAAAGACAGTCACCCAATGCTATTCTCTGAAAATGACCTTGGTTTAGCAATCCAGGCTTGGAGCTGCAGAGCCACAAAACCCTGCATGCTGCCATCTGCTGTTGGGTGTTCCTCACTACAACAAAACCCAGGTGCTATTACAGCCTCTCTGCTGCCACCTGCTGTTTGGAGTGTTCTTCATTACAATGCACTCCAGTTGCTGCAGCCTCTGCTGGAACAACATAGTGCAACACTCTCAGATCCTGCATCTAGAAGAACCCCATTCCTTGACTGGATCACCCAACTGACTGAGAGTACAGCCTAAGAGCACAGACTTCCTTTCACATACCTGGATCTTGGGAGAAGGTGGGACATTTTGGATGGCAATACATTTTTGTAATGTTCCCTAATTGCTAATATTTTGTTGATTCACTGTTTGTTAGCTGAATAAATATTATTGCTTGCACATATCTGTGGGTATTGAGGGAAGACTGCTTCTCAGACATCTAAACTGGAGTCCCAGGTTTCCTGGGATAGAAGAATATCCTCTAGATGTTGAAACCCAGTTCTGGATAGAAGAACATCCTCTAGATGTTGAAACCCAGTTCTGGGTAGAAGAACATCCTCTAGATGTTGAAACCCAGTTCTGGATAGAAGAATATCCTCTAGAGGTTGAAACCCAGTTCTGGATAGAAGAACATCCTCTAGATGTTGAAACCCAGTTCTGGATAGAAGAATATCCTCTAGAGGTTGAAACCCAGTTTTGGATGCCAATTCAAGGGTTACATCTAAAATATCATCTCATCCTTATGTAACCGACCAAACTCTGTGTTCTGCAGGAGAGACCATGCTGCACATCCCATCCTATCAGGAAGCCCATTCCACACAATCTTTGGAACTCCATTCCACTGAATATCAGAGATGTCTTCTTTATTGTCTTGTCGGCACCTGCTAAAGACTTCCTCTTCCAACATTTCTAAACTCGTTATCCCAGTTAGTATCTGTCTTGGATTTGCATTAGCTGTAAGTTTGTGCTGTTAGTGTTTTAAACTGTTTTCATATTTATAGTTCTTTTTATCCAATAACTTTTACACATGCAACTGTTTGTTATATGCTATTGTATTGTAAATAGCTCCAGGATGCCTCATGGGAAGCGATTCACAAATTAAAAGAACGATAATAACTAATTAGTTTGTAAATGACTTTGATGGGAATCATAACTTTTCATTGTTAGACCTTACCTGACGTCACAAGAAGAAAAATGAAACAAATAATTTCCTCTACCTCATTGAATTTCAAGGGCCACGCAATGACTTCTGGGTTTATGCTGAGCTTTATGTCTGAGGATGCCTGTCTCTCTACACTCCCAACAGTCACTCTGCCACGAGAATTATTGGGGGACAGCACCCGGTTCACAATATCATAGTCAGCTGCCAGCTCCCCATTTTCATCCAAGTACAGTCCGCTCATGGAAGTGTTTGAAAGCCGGACCTCTCTTAAGGAAGAGTGAAGCTGGAAATACAGAGAAAACAGGAGCATTAAGAAAACATGTAAGTCATTTGAATATCTCAGCCCGACTTTTGTTGAACTCTGATCAGCTATGAAACTGGTGACTGATCAGCTTACATGCATAAGCTCAGGAGTACTCTGCAAGCAAAGTCACCTCCTAACGTTAGGCAAAGTGAAGTAGGCCGCTTGAAGGAACAGATCTGGGGCTCCGTTTAAGACCAGCAACTTGTCAGCAATCTATTGATCCAGTGGTCCTCCCTGCAGGGTTGTCCACCCTTCTTTCTCTGCTGCTTCTGTCTGCTCTTGAGACTCTGCAGTTGCTCCTTCAATGCATCCGATTCAACAGCTCTCAGTATGTCTGTTCCAGTCTTACAACATACTATTCACCCCTCCCATCTTCATCCCTGGCTCACGACCTCCATATGATATATTTGCCCATGTTCTCATGCCTCTAAGGCAGTGGTTCTTAACCTTCTCCACTGCCAGCACCCCTTGGATTTCCAAAATATGCTCTCACACCCCCTGAAAAAATACTGTTCATTTTTAAATTTAATTTAATGTGTGTTTTATCCTAAAGTAGCTAAGAAAAATGACACTTTTCCAAGATCTTTGGTTGGGCCTTGCACCCCTAGAAAAAGCAGAGCTTGGAAAAGTTACTTTTTTGAACTACAACTCCCATTAGCGCTGGCTAGGGCTGATGGGAGATGTAGTTTAAAAAAGTAACTTTTCCAAACTCTGAGAAAAAGTGATGCTCTGCTAACCCCTGAGTTCTATGGAAACTTCCCTGCTCACTGCCCAAGGCTTTGCCTCCTTTTCTCAACACAGCACAATCCCCTCGTTTCCAGCAAGTATTTATTTGATTTATTTGATTTATATCCTGCCCTTTCTCCTGCCTCCGACAGTGGAGGTAACACATATCCATCGGGGTTAGTACCACTGATAGCTACAGATAAAGGAGAAATTTAATGCAGCTCTCATTGAAAACTGGATTTATCAACAATATGAGAACTGAAACGGGGCCATCCTTCAAAATTTGCACTTATCTGAATTTTGCGATGCAGTTCTGCAACTAAACAATGCTTACAAAAATGCATATATATAGGAGGAAATATACATAAAATGAATATATTAGTGAACTATTCTAAAAAGGAATTATAGTAAGAGAAATTGCTTGCAAAAATGTGGACGTTAATCAAAATTGCATAAAAATGTGTTATCAGGAGGTCATACTAAAACACTGACAAAATTTCATGACTTAAAATATAATCCCAAATTGCTGCAGAAACCAGAGAACTGAGAAACTGGCCGATCCTTCTATCCCTATTGCTAGCCTCTTCCTCCATGAATTTGTCTAATCCCCTTTAAAGCCATCTACGTTGGTGGCCATCACTGCCTCTTGTGGGAGCAACCCATGTGCTGTGTGGAGAAGTCCTTTCTTTCATCTGTCCTGAATCTCCCAACATTCAGCTTCATTGGATGTCCCTCAATTCTGATGTTAGAAGAGAGGGAGATAAACCTTTCTCTATCTACTTTCCACACCATTCATAATTTCCTACACTTCTATCATGTCACTTCTTCCTCACCTTTTCTCTAAACTAAAATGCCCCAAACGCTGCAACCTTTCCTCACAGGGGACCTGCTCCATCCCCTTGATCATTTGGGTTGTCATTTTCTGAATCTTTTGCAACACTACAATGTCCTTTTTGAGGTGACATGACCAGAACTATACACAGTATTCTGAATGTGGCCACACCATAGATTTGTATAATGATATTCACAGTTTTATTTTCAAAACCTTTCCCAATGATCCCTAGCATGGAATTTGCCCTTTTCACAGTTGCCCCACACTGGGTTGACACCTTCATCGAGGTATCCACTATGACCCCAAGATCTTGTTCCTGGACATTCACCACCAGTGCAGACCCCGTGAGTGTATATGTAAATGAGGAGATATATTTTTTGCCTCAGCATGCATCACTTTACACTTCTTTACATTGAATTGTATTTTCCATTTTACTGCAAGCTTTGTGTGTCCCCTGCAAACAACTGGCATTTCCCAGCTGTGTTCATTTTGGATCCTCCACCCCCTCTCCTCCTTTTCCTACATTTCACTCCTATCTACATTTCTTTCCTACTTGAATTGTCTCCTCGGAGCAGAGCCAGGCCTACACATAAATCCAACAAGGTGGAGACAATTTTGTAAGGTTTCTGAGTTCAAATGGAAGGCTATGAATATCCATAAGACAGGTAAGAGTGTGGCGTCAAGATTTTAGGGGAAATTTAAACAAAACCACTTCACATTTCACTTGATAAGACAAGCTTCCACTGGTCTACATTGGAGGAAAGTGTGCACAAAAATGAATGGAAGAGTGACGATAACACAAAAAATGCATGATATGATAAGAAATAGCCTGTGAAAATGTGTACACTTCAAAACTGCCTATAAAAATGTGCTCATTTGGAGAAAATAGGTGTAGAATGCTGGAGAATTTCCATGAGGTTTTTTTGAAAAACAAAACAAATGGAACTGTGAGAATAATATGCTGGCCTTTGATTTGATCTTCTTATGTTCCTATAAGGAGAGCCAGCAAAGAAGAGCTCTCCTCTCTGAGGCAACTCCTGTGTAGATGAAGCCTATGGAATGGGAACTTGCAGAGACGGAGGGCCTGATGAGTAGGTGTGGGAGAGACATTTGACGCAGTTTGCATTTCAAGCTGAAGTTATCAAATTTGCACTTTCCGAAACAACAGCACTGAAACATAGCCAGCATTCAAAACTTGTTCTTATTTGAATTTTGCAATGCAGTTTCCCAGCCAAACAATGTTTACAAAAATGCAAACATTGGGGGACAGTGTGCCTAAAAATGGATATATGAGTGACAATAACACAGAAAAATGCCTCCCTGGACTCCTGCTGGGAGGAAGGATAGGATATAAATCAAATAATAAACAAACACACACATAGATGCATCATATGATGAGAAATTGCCTGCGAAAATGTGTACATTGTTCAAAACAGCTTATTAAAATGTGTTCATTAGGAGAAATTTGCACTAAAATGCTGCGGAATTTTCATGAGTTGTTTTTCTTAAAAAAAACAAAAACAAATGCACAACTTGCTGCTGAAATGTGGAGAATTGAACTTAAGACTAGAAAAATGAGAAACTGAGAGAAGTGAAATTGAAAAATGTTTCCATCGCTAGAGTTGAGGTACAGCCAACTTCACCTAAGAAAGCTGGTTCTCTCTCAGGGCACAACATTTTATGTGACTACCATATTTGACTCTGGATCTGGGATAATGATTCTAGAGCTAGATGATGGGTTACAGTTTTTGAGAGGAAGAAGGAATACCTGCCATGGCTGAAGCCTTGGAAGTCCCCACCTGTCTCCTCTACCCTCCATCAACATCCGCTTGGATCTGGATGAATATGCAGAATTTAAGGCAAGTGCCACAGCTCGGACACTGCTGTATGTGATGTAGCTGTCCTGAGACAGGATCCCTTCAATCTCCTCTTGGGACAGGATCTCTTCAATCTCCTCTTGGGAAAGAATCTCCAGTTTCTCTTTTTCTGTGCATCGTCTCCAAACCTCCATGGAAAACACATCCTCTGAACATGAACAAAGAAATGCTTCATTCCAAAACAGTTTTATTTCGATGGTCGATGGGTTATAGAAGTCATATCTTATCCCTTTTCCTGTCTTCATTACAAAAGACATTGAACCAAGGAGGTACAGGAAGGTTTGAGTATCATCAAACAAGTTCATGTTGATGTCCTGAATAGGTGTGGTGATCCAGACTTTCCCTCCAGTTTGTATCTCACTAAGTATCTTTTGTACCGTGAAGATTGGAGCAAATGCATGGTGAGAGTCCGCATAGTAAACAAATACATTGACTTGCCTCCACATGGCAGGTGGTTCACTATGTGAAGACCACATGTGGTAGAGAGCCCCCAGTAGTACTCTTTCTGAGAAGGCAATGCAAATTCCACTGCTGATCATCAGAGGTGTCAAGGCACTCAAGAACCTCTCTCCATTGTCATTCTTTGGAGCAAAGAGGCCGACCCACATCCATCCAAAATGCAGGAGGAGTTGGACAATCCCCAGATGCTGGGTTTCTTCCTTTGGGACCATTCGGTAGACAAAAGGGAACTGGGTTTCATCATTAAGAGCAAAGTTGTAACTGACCTGGTAAGGAAAGGAAGAATATCAATGACTTGTCAAGAGTGGCGGCTGGTGATGCCATGTCAGTGGGGCAGCAGAATCCCCTCCAGGTCTTGTCTGAACTTTCAAAGAGCTGTCCAAGGTGCTTCACATTGCACAGGTCTTTTAACATTCAGACTAAAACCTGGAGCAGATTCCACTGCCCCACTGACATGAAGCCACCCATTGCCACTGCTTGTTAACCTGGAATTATTAATAACTAGCAAAAACACCCATCTTCTGTGCTGTCCTTGTCAGAGGAGGCCTGGGAAATCCAAGCTATCCCAGCATCAGAACAAAAGCAATCTAAAGGCACTGCTTTACTTTTTCCTCTTAGAAGAGAATATGTCAACTCTTCACTTTATCAAAAGAGAACACAATGGTACACTTGAGGATACCGCTAGGTGGGGGTTAAATGTTCTCTCTACCTTTGGTGAGCACTCGGGGAGGAAGGGAGATGATGATGATAATGACAGGCTGATTGTCTGCTTCTTGGCACATCAGTGTTCCTTCTGTCTTTCCTGACATTCTCTTTGCCCAGCCCCAGCACATTCACACAATGAGTGTGACAAATGTACTCCTAGTTCCTTATTCAACATGGCTCAGAATGAGCAATGAAAATTAAGCCTTGAGCTACACCAAATCATACAGCTCTGTGGCTAAGAGACTGCCCCCAGGATGGAATTTTGTGAATTGCACCCCAAAATTTATATAATATGTATAATACCAGGGTAGGATACAATATATACTATAAGGAAACCTTACAGTAGAACACAACGCAACAGAATACAACCTAAGAGTAAATGCAGGCTCCTAAAATCAAAGCAGCAGCTGAGGAGGTGAAACAGTTTTCCCTTGCTAGGGATGGGATCTGTGGGCCGGGGCCTGTTCAAAAGTGTTCCGCGCCTCCCCAATCTCAGAGCGGTGAGATTTCGGGGGTCCCTGCGCCCATCCAGGGTTTGGCTTCCTTTGGGAAGAAGGTCAGAGGAGACTGTGGTGTCTTTATGAAATATGGTTTATTTATTTACACACATTCCAACCTGAGCTTAGGATGGTTCAGGGCATCAGCAGTCCAATATCCAGCTTTCCCATCAGTATTATAGGAAGCATCCTATAGCCATGATGCAGAGAGCCAGCCTCTCTGCCTGCCTCCAGTTCCCAGCAATTCTTCTAGAGAATTCTAAAAACACTCAA
This sequence comes from Rhineura floridana, assembly GCF_030035675.1. Taxonomy (NCBI): domain Eukaryota; kingdom Metazoa; phylum Chordata; class Lepidosauria; order Squamata; family Rhineuridae; genus Rhineura; species Rhineura floridana. The sequence goes on along the minus strand of NC_084482.1, from coordinate 218,808,576 downwards.
AGCACAAACCTCTGCTAGCCACCAGGAGAGGGGGGGAGGCTCTCCTGCAGAGTTTAAAATGACTAAAGGATCTGCCTGGCTCATTCACCAGTTGCTGGGCACCTGAAAGACCCATTAGCAATCTGGCCACGCTATTAGCTTAACAAAAGAAATTTCAGCAGAGCCAGCCCCTCACCCCAAGGCATAGGATTCCAAATCAGGGGCTGGAAGGGGACTCACAGGGATCATCCATCCCAACCCCCAAATTCACAACAAAATCATTCCGCTGACTGAACATGCCGGTATCAATTTGAGTTAATTGTTCTTGGTCTGCTAGCTGCTGCTTTTACCAATCCATTTTTTCTCACACACAAAAAAAATGATATTAGTATCAATATTTTGAAAGGAAACACCAAAAATGAAAGAAAATGTTGATAGAATTATCAGTCTTCATATTGATAGCATAGATGCACATTTTTAAAAAGAAATCATTTTTAAAAAACAGTTGCAGAATGACACTACATAAAAATCCAATCTGCAATGGTACAGAATAAGTGAATTAATAGAAAATTTGGTAGCAAATCTGTATTGGGGAGATTCTAGCTGATCCCTAGCCAAGATAAATGAATACCTCTTGACGGGGCAGTGAGAGGGCAAGAGGGATACACCCTAGCTTTCGGTGTTGTGCAACTTTTCATGTTTATGCAAGTCACTCTCAAGCAGGAGTGCTGTGCAGAGCCCCAGATGATGAAGTACCTCAACTCCAGTAACCAAGCATCAAGATAAGCAAGCAGGTCAGCTAAAGCGCCTGTGAATTAGGAAGGTAAGCATTACTTGCAGAGGACACCTCATCTAGAGTGACTTTTATTCTCGTAGACTGTTTCAATTAATATCTAAGGTCATTTATGTAGGAGGACACAGAGCTTGGAAAAGTTACTTTTTCGACTCCCATCAGCCCAATCCAGTGGCCATGCTGGCTGGTGCTGATGGGAGTTGTAGTTCAAAAAAGTAACTTTTCAAAGCTCTGGGAGGACATACATTGAATCTGGTTTCCTGTCGTGTTTTATTTGGTTTGACCTCTTTGTCACTCTTAGGACTTGCATGGGTGGTGGACAGAGGGTCTGCGGAGCATCTGCTCCATGATGGAGCCTCATCAGGGGATGAGGGTAAAAATATTTCAGATTTCCCAATTGGAAAGAAGTTAGAACCTGGCAGTGAGCTTGCAGCGGACATTATGGCCAGTCAAAGTTGGGTTCTGAATGGGTGGTGACTGAACAGGAAATGGAACTTGGTGTTATGGTGTATACGCAATGAGAATATTGTCCAGAGTGCAGCTTCTGTGAGAAAGACCAACTCCACATTGGGGATCATGGTTGTTACAGAATGGAAAAAGGTGTTGAGAAGTGCAAGCCACACGATCAAGGGGATCGAGAAACTTCCCTAGGAGGAAAGATTACAGCATTTGGGGCTTTTCATTTAGAGACAAGATGAGTAAGAAGGAACATAATAGACTTGTATACAATTGTGCATGGTGTGGAGAAAGAGGATACGGAGAAGTTTTTCTCCCTCTCCCATTATACTAAAACTCAGAATTATCCAGTGAAGATGAATAAAGAAGAACTGGGACAGAGTAAAGAATGTACTTCTTCCACACAGCACCTAGTTAAACTGTGGAATTTCATACAGTCATAGAACTGTAGAGTTGGAAGGGGCCTATAAGGCCATCAAGCCCAGCCCCCTGCTCAATGCAGGAATCCAACTGAATGCATCCCCAACAGGTGGCTGTCCAGCTGCCTCTTGAATGCCTCCAGTGTTGGAGTGTCCACCACCTCCCTAGGTCACTGGTTCATTGTCATACTGCTCTAAGAGAAAGCTTTTCGTGATGTTCATTTACAATCTGACTTTCTGTAACTTGAGCCCATTAAGCCATGTCCTGCATTCTGGGATATCAAGAAGAGATCCTAGCCCTCCTCTGTGTGGCACCCTTTCAAGTACTTGAACAGTGCTATCCTATCTCCCCTTAGTCTTCTCAAGGCTTAATATGCCCTGTTTTTTCACTCTCTCCTCTTAGGGCTTTGTCTCCAGTCCCCTGATCATCCTCGTTGCCCTATTTCAAAGTGCTTACAGACTGACGGCTTTATCATCTGCTCCAGGATTTTCCCAGGGATCAATGTCAGGCCTACTGGTCTGTAATTCCCAGGTTCCTCCTTTTTGAAGATAGGGACAACTTTAGCCCTCCTCCAATCACCTGACACTTCACCCATCCTCCACAATTTTGCAACAATAATAGACAGTGGTTCAGAGAATTCTTCAGCCAGTTCCTTCAATACTTTAGGATAAAGTTCATCAGGCCCTGCAGATTTAAACTCGTTCAAAGTGATTAGATATTCCTTAACCGTTTGTCTATCCGGCTCAAGCTGCAGTCCTGCCCCTTCAACTTCATGATTTCCTGAAGGAACATAGACCCCCTTTTGAGAGAAGACTGAGTCAAAGTAGGATGTTGTGGGGGGAGGGAACTGCATGCAACTGGAAGCAAATGTTCTAAAAATCATACATGGACCCTCTTACATGGCAATTCTTCCCCTGTCCATAACTGTGTAGTAAACAATTTGGGTTTTTTGTTTGCTTGTTTTAGTGAGGAGACAGTGGCACTTTGTAATGGTACACTTTCCTAAACAAGTGCTGTACAAGTCCTATTGGGATGAAAACAGCATGGTTAAAAATAGCAGCCATACCAAGTCAAAATGTTACCAGCTGCCATTCCTACTAATGCAGATAATCCACTACTGTAGCACCTCTGACAGGAGGCCACCCCAGTTCCTACCTGTGGGGTTTTGTAGATGCCTAACATGCCTGAAATGTGGGTGGAGATATCAGACTCAGCCCCTTCAATGACAGCCAACAGGTTCTTCCGTCTCCCACAGTTGTAGTTTGGAATATTCTTTTCTCCACCAGAATTCCCATCCAGAATGGCATCGGAAACCAGTCTGTCATTAAAATAGGTGTCGTAGAGGTTGTAGCCCAGGGTGATGTTGGCTAAGAGCCTGGGATCCTGATTGATTTCTTGAGTGGCAAACAAGAAGGACAGGATATGCCAGTATCTTGTAGTAGATATACTGCAAACAAACAAACAGTTGTGATACACTCCCTTTTATTTATTTATTTATTTATTGCATTTATATACCACCCCATAGCCGAAGCTCTCTGGGTGGTTTACAGCAATTAAATCCCGTTCTCTACCTGATGAACACATTCTTCCTTTCATAAATCAAAGGGCCTTTCCAGGCAATAAAAATCTTACAACAGCTTATCCCCCAAAATGGTCTGTATGGTGGGGGATTTTTTTTGGAGGGGGGGAGAGAGAAAGACATATTCTTGTTGCAAGGTGAATATCTAATAGCTATTTAATCTCTCCATTTTGGTTCTTAAGGTTTAGCAGGTGACACGCATAGCAGCTTGCAAAGAACAAAATAAACTGTCTTTTAAAAGTTTCTGAAATGTTGGGAAACTGCTCAAAGGTAGCTATAGCTCTGCTGGTCTTGGCTGCTCTAAAAAAGATGTGGGTGCATGAATGCTCCTGCGCTGAAATTGGGTGATCAACCTTTACCATGGAAAGAAGGATAAGGGTTCGTTTGCCCACTTTCTGGGAGTGAGCCTCTCTGAGCTTAAGGCCATGTAGCTCTGAGCATTGCACCTTAAACATCCCTTTCAGCCCTTGACTGAAACAAACAATCAGCAAGCCACAAGGACTTCTGGTTCCCTTTCCCCAGATTTCCCATTTTGTGAGTTCAAGTGAAATCAGCTGAGGGCCACAGCAGTGAGGAGGACATCTTAGGGATGGGGTAAGGATATACTGAGCACAAGAGAAAAAGTCCCTGGAGCCAAATGGCAGCTGTAGGCTGCATTGCCCTCATCTGCCCGTAGTACAGATATCCACCTGAGGCTACAAACATCACCTTGGACCTGGGGGTGGGCGTGGGGAATAGCAGTGCAGGTTCCAGATAGAAAATTTTCTCTCAGATGACTGCTGTAGACAGCTCTAAATAAAAGAGCTTCAGAAGAAGAGTTGCCTTGCCATTCTCCCTCAGGGAACTGTTCTCTCCTCAGTCTCAATGCAACGGCAGAGTCAGACTGATACCAATTCTGCCAATACCTTCCAGGAGTTTATTGGAGAAAGTAAATAATAATAATGACATGCCCTCCAAAATACCATCAGGGGACCCTTGTAACTAACACCCTGATTCTTACTACAAGGAACAGCACCTGAATTGAACTGAAACTTTATTTTTACCCCACCCTTTTTCCAAACTGGAACTCAGGGCGGCTTACAAATAGAACTACATGTAGTTCTGATCCTTCACTCTTCCCCTCCCTCCAAAAGTTCACTTGCAGAATGGATTTGGTTCTGCTGACTGTGGAATCAATGTAATTCAAGCTCATTCCACACTTCCTCTTTTATGCTGGGGACAGAGGGGAAAGCTCTTCAGTGGCATTTGAGTTTAAAACACCAGGAAAGACCCACCTTACCTCTAGCCTGTGTGTTACCACCAGATTTAAAAGCCAAAAGGGTGTTTGTCCTTTCGGCTGAAATTATGGTAGAAAACCAAATTGCCCCATAATATATCCCAAGATGGAGTTGTGCTCCCGATCCTGCCTTTGCTTTTGCTAAACTCAGGGTCAAAATAAGGAAAGGGTTTGATCAGGAGGACCAGAAGATAGGGCCTGTCTCTCCTCGGTAGCTGGGAACCATCATGATTGCAAGGAGGGCAGCATTCACCCCATCAACCAAAGTTACTTAGTCAAGAAGATTGGTAAAGGGTGGCCGGGAGAAGACGTATTGTTTAAACACAGCACCTTTGGGAGCGATGACCGCACTAAAGAGATGGTCTCCTGGCTTGTAGTAATTCATGGGGTGGTTTTCATACCCAGGTACAATCACCGGGCAGTCTTCATTCAGCTTCCCACAGACTGCCTGAGGCATTAGCAGCAGCAGCAAGAGGGATGATATCATTTTAGCAATGCCAATGACAGTCACCTCCTTTGTGCCAGCAGCAGTGACGTCAGTGACACAACCGGAGTCTAGATGTGGATTCTGATCCAAAGGCAGCAACAGGAAGATTCCCACCTGCACAGTCCCTGCCTGCCTGCCCTAAATCGCAGAACAGGCTCTCAAGTGGCACACACCTTCCTGTTAAAGTTGAGATGGGAAGCACAGACGGCAGTTCTTTCAAGCTCGTTACCCGAAGTTGCTTCATGCTTTCACTGATTCTGATGTTTGTGTGGTTGCTCTCAGGGGAAATCCCTGGAGCTTTGGTGTGAGGAGAGGAATATCACTATGATTTTGATAATTGCATGGGGAAGAAGGTTCGCCTCTGCAACTTTCTGGACTCTTTGCATGGCTCAAGGAGGAGGTGCATAGCTGGAGGAAAAAACATGTTTGTGAGACATCACCAATGGGGCTCCGTAGTCTGAGAAGAGCCAAGAAAGGGGCAGGTGAACTTGGCAAACTTTGCACCGAAGAAACCCTTTCATAACATGAAGGATCAAAATACTCTTTCGTTTACAATTGATTTGAACTATCTCACATCCAGATCTTGGAAGTAATTCGTTACTTGTAATTACTTGTAATTCATTACTTTTTTGAGGAACAAATGTGTAATTCCTTTACATTTTGATTATAATAGAATTAGGAGTAATTTTATAACTTTTGTGGAGTAATTGTAATGTTTCCAGCATTACTTTTGGGCATTGCTGGGGGGGGGAGCAGGGGATGTCTTCTGCTCCTCTGATTTGTGGATGAAAATCATGTGCCCCAAACTGGGCTTCTGTGCAGCGTGGCTCTTCCCTCATGCTCTGTGGGTGGGTAGGAGGTGACAAGGGAGAAGATGGAGAGTGAGACGGGGTGGAGTGGAGAAAACAATTGTTTAAAAAAATGGATGGTGGTGGTGAAGAATGGAATGGAGGGAAAAAGGAGCCGGAGGGCAAGAACATGGATAAAGAAGAAGGAGGCAGCAGCACAATGGAGATAAAGAACTGTGGAGGTGAAGGATGATGTGTGTGTGTGCGCATGTGTGTGTGTGAGTGAGTGCGAGAGAGAGAGAATACTGTGTTTGCACTTGGCACACAAAGTGGCCTCCACCACCCTCTCTGGCTAGGACAGGGTCCAAGAGGTGTTAAGTGAGAGAGATTATGCTTGCTGGCTGAGTGGGGGGGGTTGCACTTGGTTTGACGTGCAAAGATCTGAGTAGTGGCCTCTGCCTCCCTCCCCACCTCCCTTACTAGCAGAGAGACCACCATTGCTATCTTATGAATAAAAATAATTATTCTACTACCTCTGTATGTGTTTGTTTATTTTTAATGTTGTTTTAGGCTACTTAGATGTGCAGCAGCCAAGGCCAGCACCTTGTAGACATTTTTTTTAAAAAGTAACCGAAATGTAATTGTAGTGATTACTTTTGAGAAAAAGTAATCAGTTACTTTCACAGCAATTGTAATGGCAATTACTACTTTTGGGGGGCATGTAATTGTAACTGTAATTTATTACTTTTTAAAAGTAATCTTCCAAGCTGTGCTCACATCTGCATAACTTGGGAGGGATAATCCTCTCCTCGACCCCAGGACACAGACACAACACCTTGCCTGTGGGGGTCGCTATTTTGCTGTCCTACCAGTTAGCATAGACCACCACATTTTTACATGTGAAAGCCAGCTGAGTGCAGGCCTGTCCCTCGGAATCCAGTGGATAGGGAAGTGGCCAGGCTCCCTTTCCACCCCCCTGCTCTTCCATTTTCAGCCATTCCTTCTCTTCCCATCAAGAGAGTTTCAGGAGGAGAGGAAGGAAAATCACATCCAAGCAAACTGCGTGCTGAAGAAGAAAGAGGAATGGTCTTGCTTGGGACCCCTCCAGATGGGGTTTTTACTGCTGGTGTTTTCTGCAACATGCTGTTGACACAATCATGGTACATTAGTGGTGGATTTATTCCACTTCACTGTCTTCTGCAATGCTTCCCCAGGCTTCCCCTTCTTTTCTGTGTTACTACAGAGAATCTAACCTAGAAAATTGTATTTCTCTCGTTATTCATCCTAGAAATCTGTGTCAAATTTATTTTTAATAATTTCAAAGCCTTTTTATTGGTCAGTGTCATATAATGGTGAAGACAGCCTTTTGTGTTTCAAACTGGAGGTTATGTTCTATTTCTATTTTGGGTGCATTAACAGTTGAATCTAAACTGCAGTTTGATGAAAAATCAGACAGATTACAATATGTTGCTACTTAAGCAATAACTCTAGCTGTCGGAAAAAACAAACTTGGCCTGCCCAAGAAGCGTGTTTTCGGCCTGCTATGCTTAAATTACTCCATTTAAGGAAAGGTGGGCATTGTTGTTGTTATGTGCCTTCAAGTCGATTACAACCTATGGCAACCCTATCAATCAATGACCTCCAAGAGCATCTGTCATGAACCACCCTGTTCAGATCTTGTAAGTTCAGGTCTGTGGCTTCCTTTATGGAATCAATCCATCTCTTGTTTGGCCTTCCTGTTTTTCTACTCCCTTCTATTTTTCGCAGCATTATGGTCTTTTCTAGTGAATCACGTCTTCTCATTATGTGTCCAAAGTATGATAATCTCAGTTTCATCATTTTAGCTTCTAGTGACAGTTCTGGTTTAATTTGCTTCAACACCCAATTATTTCTCTTTTTTGTAGTCCGTGGTATGCGCAAAGCTCTCCTCCAACATCACATTTCAAATGCATTATTTTTCTCTTATCAGCTTTTTTCACTGTCCAACTTTCACATCCATACATAGAGATCGAGAATACCATGGTCTGAATGATCCTGACTTTGGTGTACAGTGATACATCTTTGTATTTGAGAACCTTTTGTAGTTCTCTTATAGCTGCCCTCCCCAGTCCTAGCCTTCTTCTGATTTCTTGACTATTGTCTCCATTTTGGTTAATGACTGTGCCAAGGTATTGATAATCTTTGACAAGTTCAATGTCCTCATTGTCAACTGTAAAGTTACATAAATCTTCTGTTGTCATTACTTTAGTCTTTTTCAGCTGTAGTTCTGCTTTTGTGCTTTCCTCTTTAACTTTCATCAGCATTCTTTTCAAAACATTACTGATTTCTGCTAATAGTATGGTATCGTCTGCATATCATAAATTATTGATATTTCTCCCTCCAATTTTCACACCTTCATCTTGGTCCAATTCCACTTTCCATATGATATCTTCTGCATACAGATTAAATAAATAGGGTGATAAAATACACCCCTGTCTCACACCCTTTCCGTTGAGGAACCAATCAGTTTCTCCATATTCTGTCCTTACAGTAGCCTCTTGTGCAGAGTATAAGTTGCGCATCAGGACAATCAGATGCTGTGCCACCCCCATTTCTTTTAAAGCATTCCATAGTTTTTCATGATCTACACAGTCAACGGCTCTGCTGTAATCTCTAAAGCACAGGGTGAGTTTCTTCTGAAATTCCTTGCTCCGTTCCATTATCCAACGTGTGTTTGTGATATGATCTCTGGTACCTCTTCCCTTTCTAAATCCAGATTGGACGTCTGGCGTTTCTCGTTCCATATATGGCAAGAGCCTTTGTTGTAGAATCTTGAACATTACTTTACTTGCATGGGATATTAAGGCAATAGTTCAATAATTACTGCATTCCCTGGGATCCCTTTTCTTTGGAATTGGGATTTATATTGAACGCTTCCAGTCTGTGGGCCATTGTTTAGTTTTCCATATTTCTTGACAAATTTTTGTCAAAATTTGGACAGATTTAGTCTCAGTAGCTTGTAGCAACTCTATTAGTATGCCATCTATTCCTGGTGATTTGTTTCTTCCAAGTATTTTAAGAGCAGCTTTTACCTCACATTCTAAAATTTCTGGTTCTTCATCATATGGTTCCTCTGTGAATGAATCTGTCATCCTTGCATCTCTTTTATAGAGTTCTTCAGTGTATTGCTTCCATCTTTCTTTTATTTCATCTCGGTCAGTCAGTATATTCCCCTGTTGATTATTCAACATCCCTACTCTTGCTTTAAATTTCCCTTAAATTTAATCTTTTGGAATAGGGCTCTTGTTCTTCCCTTTTTGTTGTCATCTTCTATTTCTATACAGTAACTATTGTAATAGTTTTCTTTGTCTCTACGAACTAGTTGCTGTATTGTTGCATTTAGGGTTCTGACTGTGTTTCTATCTCCTTTTGCTTTTGCTTTCCTTCTCTCTTTAAACACTTTAAGAGTTTCTTCAGTCATCCATTGAGGTCTTTCTCTCTTTTTAAATAGAGGTATTGTGTTTTTGCATTCTTCCCTCATAATGTCTCTGACTTCACTCCATAGTTCTTCTGGTTCTCTGTCAACTAAGTTTAAAGCCTCAAACCTGTTCCTTATTTTTCTTTATATTCTCTGGGATGTTATTTAAATTGTATTTTGGCAATATGATTGCTTTGTTGGTCTTCTTTAGCTTTACTCTGATTTTTGATACGACCAGTTCATGATCTGTACCACAGTCTGCTCCTGGTCTTGTTTTCACAGAAAGTATGGAACTTCTCCATCTTCTGTTGCCAGTTACATTATCAATTTGATTCCTATAATGACCATCTGGTGATGTCCACGTGTACAGTCGTCTTTTCGGTTGTTCAAAAAATGTGTTCGCAAGAAACAAATTATTGGCTTCACAGAATTCAATCAGTCTTTCTCCTGCTTCATTTCTGTCTCCTAAGCCCCATTTTTCACAATTCCTAGTTCTTCTCTGTTCCCTACTTTTGCATTCCAGTACCCCATGATTATCATCATATCTTGTTTTGGTGTGTGATCAATTTCCTCCTGTACGTCTGCGTAAAATCTCTCCAATTCTTCTTCTTCTGCATTTGACATTGGAGCATAGACTTGGATGATGGTTATGTTAATAGGTTTCCCATTTAATCTCATTGATATCACTCGCTCAGACCTTGCATTGCAGCTCCTAATTGCTTTTGCTACATCACTTCTCACTATTAAAGCAACCCCGTTTCTTCTTGATTTTTCATTTCCTGCATAAAATATTTTGTAGTTGCCTGATTGAAAATGTCCCGTTCCTGTCCATTTTCATTCACTCACACCAAGTATTATAATGTTGATGCATTCCATTTCTTGCTTGACAATTTCTAACTTTCCCTGGTTCATGCTTCTCACATTCCATGTTCCTATTGTGTATGTCATGTAACTCCGGACTCTCCTTTCACATCTATGCGCATCAGCCTCTGGGCTTCCTTTTGGCTTTGTGTCATTAGTCACAGTGCTAAGATGAGAAATTTTATATATACATACATGTATAGCTAATGGGGAATTCAATATACATAAACAATAAGCAAAATGTATTCTTTTATAAAGCCATAAAGGTTCATAACATTTTAATAGTTTAGTAGGAAACCAGATCTTTTTCTTTTTGGAGCTATCACCCCTGACCATGCTGGTTTGTTTGGAACTATTTGTACTCTGAACAACTGATAACACTGAACAAACACTGGACATCCCTGTACTCTCCAAGTCGTAGAAAGGATTGCATTAACTAAAATGCTTAGCTCACTGTGAAGATGTACTTTCATGTGAAGTACTGAACATTGCCAAATTCATTAGAACACCAAATTCACTAGAACACGATGGAGAGAAGTACAGTACCTATGCAATCCCTATGTAAAATGCCTGTGTAATACTATCGTGTCTATGTCATTCTGATGTGTTAAATCCTGATTGGTAGATGCTAAAGTCTTTGTCCTGAAATGTATAAAAAAAACCAGGCAACCAGTGCCATGGTGCAGTTCTCCACTCACTAGGAGGGAGACTGACCAAGTGTACACTTGTCATCCAATAAAGGCCTACCTTTTTGCTGCAAGCTTGTGTCTTCAAAATTTTATTCAAGGACCCCCAGCAAAAGAACCCAAGGAGAAATACAAAATTCTCCAACAGCTACTCGTACTTGTCTTTTATTCTTCCTCAGTAGCTTGGTGAGTGCCTTCTGACCTGGGGGGTCTCATCTTCCAGCACTATCTCGTGTTGCAATTTGGATACTCTGTTCATAGGGTTTTTGTGGTAAGAAGTATTCAGATGTGGTTTACCACTGCCTTCCTCTGAGTTGGATGCATCTTAGTCTGGTGTCTCAGCTTTGACCATTCCTCCTTGGGTGCCCCTGCTAGGAGTCTAGCCTCTTGGTCTAGACTCCTAAAGGCATTGCTCTCAGCTTCTTCAACACTCTCAAACCCCCTCACCACGTTAAGGTGTGCATCCTAAAGGGGGAAGGTGGGCATAGTCAATTAAAAACAAAGAGCACACCTAGAATTTTGCCACAATATATTTCACCTCCCATTGTTTTATCTTGTGCAAACTGAGACACTCCTCATGTCCATCGGAAACTATTCTACAGAACAGTCAATGCCATCATTCCACATCATTATTAATAAGTTTATACCCTACCCTTCCTCCCACAGGGAGCCCAGGGCAGCAAACAAAAACACTAAAAGCACTTTAAAACATATTAAAACAAAACAACTTTAAAAACTTATTAAAACAAAACATCTTAAAAACATCTTTAAAAACAATGTTAAAAATATCTTTAAAAACAATTCCAGCTCAGATGCAGACTGGGATAATGTCTCTACTTAAAAGGCTTGTTGAAAGAGGAAGGTCTTCAAAAGGCATCAAAAAGATAGCAGAGATGGTACCTGTCTAATATTTAAAGGGAGGGATTTCCAAAGTGTCAGCGCCACAAGCATGGGCAATGGGCAGAGATGATGGGAGCTCTAGTTTAATTTGGACCGCCAAAAGGTCCCCACATCTGGTGGACATGAAACTATCTGGGACGCAGTGCTCTTTTCAAATAAGTGTGTCACCTGCTGAACTTCAAGTGATTGTGCCACTCGGAGCAGAGCCTCATCCTATGTTTTAAGATAACACTTGTGGGAGGAGCCACATGGAAGAAGTTGGTTGGCATGAAACATTGAATCTAGACAACAAAGGGCTCTAAATGCACCACCATTGCATCCCATAATTGACTGGGAGCCAGAGGAGCTCTTTTCAAACAGCTATGATGTTTCTCTGTGATGCTGTTATTTGGACTCCAGTTTAAACAGCTGTTTGAGGGGTGAGAGTAGCTGGGATTGGTGGAAAATAACCATATCTTCCTATTCAAATTTATTTTCCCCAGAGAAGTGTTTACACTTCCAATTGTGTAAGAGGGATACGGATTGGATCTGCTTGGTACAGGTTTGATGGCATTCCATCGAACTGGCAGGTGGTTTAGTTCTGTGTTCATTTGTTTTCCACTACCTTCTGCTTTTACCATTGCACAAAGAGCAGGCTTGTCAATTTCACATTAGCAAAGCAAAGAACAAGCTGGTCAGGTTCGCATTGTATGATAACCTCAGTTTCATCATTTTAGTTTCTAATGATAGTTCTGGACTAGATGTTTGTTTTGTTGTGGGTGTATTCTGCAACATGTTCTTGACACAATAATGGTGGTGAATTTATTCTGGTTTACTTTGTTCTGCAAAGCTTCCCCAATAAATCGCTGTCCAGAGGGGCCATAGCACAAGAAAATCGGGACAAAAATAAGGCAGAACATTTGTGGCATAAAATGTTATGGGACTCAGTTGGATGTTACAGGATATGCACCGATTGGAAATGGAGGAGTGTGACTGCACCAAAACATTTGCAGTCTTGAAAACAGGATCACATTATTGGTGAATTTATAAAACAAAACAGGGGTTCAAGCAGTTTCCCAGGGTTTGGTTTCCTTGGAATGAAAGTCAGCAGAGACTGTGGTGTCTTTTATGAGGTAAGGTTTATTTACATATATACACAGCTTAAGCTTAAGATGGAGGGGTTCACAGCATTAACAGTCCAACAGATTTTGCTTATTCCATTAGGAATTCCATTAGGCTAGTAGAGAGGCACCGCAAAGCATTAACAGCCCATGATATCTTGCTCCCAAAAGGCCATCGCTTTGGGGGTTCAGACACAGAGAGCAAGCAAGCCTCTCATCTGTTTTCAGCTCTGAGCCTTTCCTCAGACTAACTCTAACACTGAATCCCTCTGTAGCTGTGAGTTATGCTTCATGTTTATCCATCTATCATCTATCATCTATGGTAATATACACAACTGGCCTGATGAATATCTCCTCGCAGTCTCTGCTGTACACCCTGATCAGCTTGGCACATCAGTGGATGCACTCAGAAGATGGATCAGCTTTAGCACAGCTCCAGGTGTGGACAGAGCCTTTGGATGTTGCACATGCAGTCATCACAGACAGAGGGACATCCATGTACCCATCAGAGACCTTTTGCAAGCATAGCAGAGCATTGTCATGGCCCCATCGGAGGACTCATCAGATGAGGATGACTCAGGAGTAACAGCAGTAGACCCAGAAGCAGCAGACCCAGAAGGAGAAATGGAGGAAACTCCTGAGAACTCAGCTCCTTCTCCCCCTCAGCTGCAGAGCACCCCAGACACAGCTGAAGCCCTTCAGCCAGACGCAGGCAGTGAACAGGATACTCCCCCCTCACCTGCAGAACATAGACAGCAGAAGGTCAGGCAGAAGAGGGGCAGGCCTGTCTACTTAAGGCCAAAATGCTGATGGCTCACACCTGCTGACAAACCTGCTCCTTAAAAGACAAACCTTGGCCTCAGCTTGTTGCTGACTACAACGTCAGGAGTGGCTTCGTGTGTTTCCAGATTCCCTGAACCTTATCTTGGACTGACCCCTTGGCAACTGAACCCGGACCTCTACTGACCTCACTTCTGGACTTCTGGCTTGGCATGTAAGCTTGGAAAGGGCCTTGCCCTTATCATGCTTCATCCTCGTTAGCCTGGCAGATTTACGACCAAGCTGCCAGCTAAGGACTTTCCCGCCCTGGTAAATACCCGGGAATGTCCGGCCCCCGCCTGCACTGCTGTCTCTGTGTAGAGCTGACAAGCATCAGGTTTCACAATGTTACTTTGCTGGACACTGAATTTTGGTTTCTGATTCACACTAGCTCCTTAACTCCATTTGGTTTGGTGTAGCTGATTTTATGATGTTATGGTTCATGTTTGTTTTGTTTTTATGTACATGATTAAGTGGTATATAAACGTTTTAAATAAATTAAATAATAAACAAGCCTCAGGCACCCAATAGCACTGGAAAATTCCCTTTAGTTCCCCCAAACTCACTTTTATCATTCTGCCCCACTGATTCTATTTATAATTCCTCACTGTTTATAATTTTGTACTGACTGAAACTTTCCCCACAAAGTTTTTACTTCAGTTTTATTTTCCACATGGATCCTCTTCCATGGATTCCCCCAGCAATCTGCACTGTGCCAAATCTAAACCATTCTGTTAATCCTTTTAACTAAGACAGCAAAGAATTGCTTCAACAATGAGAGGCAGGTGATGGAAACCAGTTTCATTTCAAATACACTCTAGTCAAACCAAGGTGCTTATAAAAAAGGAGAATAGCATTGATTCAGGAATAACCAGAATCTCTTGAGGTCACAACATTTACAGCATAATCCTATGCACGTCCACGCAGAAGGAACCCCTACTGAGATTAATAGAATCTACTCCCAGAAGTGCATATATGATTGAAGCTCTAGCAGATCTGAAAGTCCATATCAATCATCATCATGTCCTTCAGTGTGGCAGCACCTACACTTTGGAACTCCCAGCCAATTGATATTCAGCAGGAGCCTTCACTGCGTTGTTTTAGGTGCTTGCTGAAAAAATTATTTGTTTAAGCAAACCTACCCAGGCTTGCTCAAAAATTCATGATTTTAGGAAGTATAGTCATTTTTTAAATTACTGATTTTATATTTTAAAATCTGCATGCAACTTGTTTTAAATGTTTGCTTTAATCAGTATTTTTAATGACTCTTTTAGATTATCTTTTGGAGGTCTTTTGTTCAGAGTGGTAAGCGGTGGTAACGCGGCCAAAGCTCTGCTCACGGCCGGAGTTCGATTCCAACGGAAAGAGGAAGTCGAATCTCTGGTAAAAGGGGTCGAAGTCCACTCAGTCTTCCATCCATCCGTGGTCGGTAAAATGAGTGCCTGGCATACGCTGGGGGGTAAAGAAAGGCCAGGGAAGGAACCGGCAATCCCACCCCATATATACGGTCTACCTAGTAAACGTCACAAGACATCACCCTAAGAGTTGGAAACGACTCGCACTACAAGTGCGGGGACACCTTTACCTTCAAGTAGTATATACATTCTGTTCAATAAATAAATAAAAATCCTAGCGAGCTGTCACTTGTAGCTGCTTTTTCAGCTGTAAGTGACTGGGCCTCTTTATCCATTTGCATTTCCTGCCTCTTTGAGGGCAGCAATGCAACATCTGGAATAGCACAGAACACAAGGCACTTGTTTTTACTGTGGTAAAAACAGGGTTTACCAATGCAGGGCACATGAGTGCCCTTCTGAGCCCCCTTTGTCATTTGGTGGTGAGGGTGGTTACCTTTTTCTCCCTTAAAAAGTGCAAGGATGTAAAGGAGGAAGTTGGAAGAGTGACAGTCTTTCCCATTTCCTTTTTCACCTCTATGTACTTTTCAAGGCTCAGGTTAATTCAGGGGTCGCCAACCATTTTTAACCCTGAAGGACCCTTGGATTTTTGAGGAAGTGCCATGGGCACCACCCCCTCTGGTCACTTCTCTCTCCCTTCCTCTAACTCATCAAAACCAAAACAAAACACATGCACAAAAACAGGGGGAGGAGCCAGGAAATTGGGCACCAAATTTGTGATTTATTTATTTTTTAGGAAGGAAACCCAGCAATCTTCTCAGCAAACCCAGTAAGCAAAGTTAAGTGATTTCAAAATAACCTTTTTTTAAACTTTAATTTTTTTCATATAACTACAGGTCTATGTATCGGGGGGGGGAATCTATAGATGCAAAAAGTAATGAAAAGCTTTCCTCCACCACCACCACCCCAAAATCTGGCAATATTCTGGATACAAGCAAAAATGCCTGCTCTGGATAAAGCTCTTTCCACAACCTCGGCATTTCCTTCCTGTTCTGTATGCATTATTTGATGTTGTGTAAGAACAGTTACCAAACCTACTGAACTTTTGTCCCTAAGATCAGCTTCCATGCTTGACTGAAAAGTGGCCAATGTAAAACCAATTTATAAAAAGAGATTTGCAGATGAAGGATCTGGGAAATTATAGGTCAGTTAGCTTAACGTCTGTTCTGTGGAAATTGATGGAAAGCATTAAAGTCAGACACAGAGTAGAACAGAGCTGTTGAACCTGTGTCACTCCAGATGTTGCTGGACTACTCACCCATCATCCCTGACCATTGGTTGTAATGGCTGAAGCTGATAGGAGCTGTAGTCCAGCAACATCTGGAAGGCTAAAGGTTCCTCACTCCTGATAAAGAACAAGCCTTGCTAAAGCAGAACCAGCATGGCTTCTGCAAGGGTATGTCCTATCTCACTAACCTATGAGAGTTAGTGGGACAGGACAAAATTGTACAAGATACAAAATTGTTCAAGGTGGTTAAAACAAAAAGTGTTTTTAGTGAGGAGCTCCAAAATAATTTCTCCGAACTTGGTGAATGGGCACAAAAACAGCAAATGCAATTCAATATAAACAAGTGAGAAGTGATGCCAAAAAAAATCTCAATTTTACATATACACTAACAGGGTTTGAACTGGTAGCAACTAATCCAGAATGAGACCTTAGGAGTCTGAAAGGACGGCTCAATGAAATTTCAACCCAGTGTGTGTAAAAAAAGGCAAATTCCATGTTAGGGATGGTTAGGGGATTGAAAAGAAAACCGATTATCATACCGCTGTTATACAACTCTATGGTGCAACTGCATTTGAAATAAATTCTAGTCGCCTCACCTCAGAAACATTAGGGCAGGTGGAAAAGCGCAACGAAAATGATGAAGGGGCTGGAGCAACTTCCCTTTGTGTAATGGTTACAACATTTTAAGCTTTTTAGTTTAAGGGAAATGTGAGTTAAGAGTCGGCACGATAGAAGTAAAATGCCAGTTGCTGGAACTCACTAGTCAGGATAGTTGCACTTAGATCCTGCTTACAGGCTTCCTATAGGCATATGGTTGGTTAAGAACATAAGAACATAAGAAGAGCCTGCTGAATCAGGCCAGTGGCCCATCGAGTCCAGCATCCTGTTCTCACAGTGGCCTACCAGGTGCCTGGGGGAAGCCCGCAAGCAGGACCCGAGTGCAAGAACACTCTCCCCTCCTGAGGCTTCCGGCAACTGTTTTTCAGAAGCATGCTGCCTCTGACTAGGGTGGCACAGCACAGCCATCACAGCTAGTAGCCATTGATAGCCCTGTCCTCCATGAATTTGTCTAATCTTCTTTTAAAGCCATCCAAGCTGGTGGCCATTCAAGCATCTTGTGGGAGCAAATTCCATAGTTTAACTATGCGCTGAGTAAAGAAGTACTTCCTTTTGTCTGTTCTGAATCTTCCAACATTCAGCTTCTTTGAATGTCCACGAGTTCTAGTATTATGAGAATAGGACGTTGGACTCGACATGCCTTTGCCCTGATCCAGCTTCAGAGCTGTTCCTCTGTTCTTAGGAAGCTTTTTCCCTACCTGAGCAGTTGAACAGATTGTCCTGCGTATGGATTGTTCAATGTAACCTCAGGCTTTTATCTGTCCTGAACCTCTTTCCAAATTCTGAATAAGTCTTTGTTTCTTTTTCCCCATGTAAACTCTGATGGCTTGTAAGGGTTGTACTGTGACTGGTTGCATTATAAGGCATTTCCACTATGAATTCTTTGATGAGAGCAAAGCTCTGAATTGTACTTGAAGTTCTTCCCACACTCTGAGCATTGATATGGTCTCTCCCCTGTGTGGATTCTTTTATGTCTTCTAAGGTTTGTGCTGCGACTGAAACTCTTTCCACACTCAGAGCATTTATGAGGCCTGTCCCCTGTGTGGATTTTGTAATGCACTCTGAGGTTTTTATTCTCACTAAAGCTCTTGCCGCATTCAGAGCATGTATAGGGTTTTTCCCCTGTGTGAATTCTCTCGTGTGAGCAAAGCTCTGAACTCCACCTGAAGCTCTTTCCACACTCTGAGCATTGATATGGCTTCTCTCCAGTGTGAATCCTTTGACGTTTGCTTGATTTACCAGTTACAATCCTTCCATATAGAGAAATCTGATTCCTTTTGTTTCCTGGGTGACATTCTTGTAGCATTGGGATTTCACGGAAGCAAGTCCCTTCAGGAGCAATGGATCTATTCCCCCATGTCTGTTTCATTTCAGTTTCTCTCCTCTGCTGTTCACCTTCTTCCTCATTCTCCCTCCCATCATCTGCAGAAATAAAGAGAGAAATCAGTCTTCCTGTCAGGAAACACACCCAACTACATGCTCTGTCAATAATGGAATAGGTGAGACTTAGAGGATAGCACCAGGTGCCTTTCACCACCTGGGAGGAAGACAAAGGAAGTGGGAGGACACCTGAGCCTGTTAGCTACCTGGACCCATTCAAGATGCTAGTTCTCAAGTATCAATGCCCAAAATGGCGTAGGGCCAGCATACCTCATAGATGGCTTTCTGATCTTTTTGTTTCTTTCTAATAAGTGTGGGGGACCTGTGGCCCTCCAGATATTTCAGTACTACAACTCCCATCAGCCAAAGCATGGCCAATGGCTAGAAAAGATGGGAGCTATAGTTCAGCACCATCTGGAAGTATCTGGTTTATAAGATCACTTGGTCATTCTAACATTTGACCAATCTTTGGTGGTAGTAGGACAAAAAAGAAATGCTGTTGGCATTATTGTATTTAGGGTGATTAAAATGGTTCCCTTCTTATTCTGTTTCTACTCCCAGGAGAACACCTTTCACTTTGCTAAACTGTTTCTTCTGTCCTGTTTCTCTTGCTGGGTCTGATTTTCTATCTGAATTTAATGAGCGTGACATATTGTTCTATCTGAATTCATTCTGCTCATCTTATGTTTTGAGATGAGTGACACATTTCTGAACCACCTTTTTAAGCCACCGTTGCAAAGAGATAGTACATAAAATAAAAACCCTTTAAATTGAAAAACAGCAGTAATTTGGAGGTGTAATAATAAATAGTCAGATTCACTAGTCAAAGCATAAAAAACCCCAAAGATCGCTCCCAAATCCATCATAGAATTACAGTAGAGTTGGAAGGGGCCTATAAGGCCATCAAGTCCAACCCTCTGCTCAATGCAGGAATTCAACTTTGTTAAGTCTTCCCTTCAAACTCTCACCTAACCCCGTGAAAAATACTGTGCATATGTTTATGTTTTGTACTTTGAAAAAGGGGTTTGTGACCTTGATGTCAAGAGTGTAACTGTCAAAGTTTGAGGCCCTTGTCCTTTTACTATGTTGCAGGCCTGTTTAGAAGTAGCTGCTCGGTGACAGGCTCTGAAATGGGAGAGAGAGAGGATAGCTTTGAGTATTTATAGGCCTGGCCTACATCAAGTAAATTCATCCCAACTGGCCTGAGAAACAACAGCCTCTTGTTGGCTGGAGGTTCTAATCAGTGAAAAATGGCAGTTAACTGCCAGTTGGGAGAAATATTATTGGTTAGGGAAGTCTGTTCATGAGGGAAGTGTGAGGCAAAGATCAAGAAACTTGAGGGGGGAAATGTGCAGTGGAGGCCTGAATATACTTTGCTGGTGAAGACCTACAGGAAGGGTCGTGTGAGGCTACAAGGCTGTCCTGTGTAAAGGTCTGACCAGAAGACAGTCGCACAAGCAGACTTTTAAAATTAGCTAAACTGTCCAAGCAGCCAGAGGTACAAGCAGAGAAACTATAGGGTCAGAGGCATTTTGTCCCCAGTAGATGGACCGGGTAGTGAAAGAATTTGGCTAGGGGTTAGAGGTTTAAGACATTCGGCCTGAGGTAAAAGCCTCTTAGAGGCTGGTGCCGGTGACAGCATCTCTTGAGGTTTTAGGAACGGTCACGTTTTAATATTTCAGTGTGCAGTGAGGGAAAATGGTTGAACACATTTGAGATGTAAATGTAAATATCAGTATTCCTTTTATGTGCATAAAAACCCCTTTAATAAGCAATAAACACATTAGCTAATAGTTCATTCTCTTTCCAGCGGTAGTGCCAATCTGAAGGAGGATTGCGAGGCATTGTTAAGGAAATGGGGGCTGCAGAAAAGGGTCCCGTTGAGGAGCTCATGAGTTATTGTGGCAGGGAGTTCCACAGAGCTGTATCCAATGCCAGCCCCTCTGAGAGAAGATCAATCAAAGTTAACGGATGTGACTAATTTAGTTTCATTCATTTCTGTGGTTCTAACATAGACCCTGGAATACAAAAATGAAAGAGGCATGAAAGTCTACACTTTTGTTCATACACAGCAAAGCCGAGGGAATCATGCTTTTTACCATCTTCGATTGGTAGCCCAGCTACGTCCCTATCTGGACAGTGACGACCTCACTTCAGTTGTTCATGCTCTGGTAACTTCTAGATTGGACTACTGCAACGCGCTCTACGTGGGGCTGCCCTTGAAGACTGTTCGGAAACTACAGCTAGTCCAGAATGCAGCGGCCAGATTGTTGACGCATAAGATGCTCATATAACACCTGTTCTGGCCTGTCTGCACTGGCTTCCTATTTGTTTCCGGGCTAGATTCAAAGTGCTGGTTTTGACCTATAAAGCCCTACACGGCATGGGACCGCAATACCTGGTGGAACGCCTCTCCCAATATGAACCTACCCGTACACTACGCTCAACATCTAAGGCCCTCCTCCGAGTACCATCCCATCGAGAGGCTCGGAGGGTGATGACTAGAACCAGGGCCTTTTCAGTAGTGGCCCCCGAACTGTGGAACTGTCTCCCTGATGAGGTGCGCCTGGCGGCGACGCTGCTATCTTTTCGGCGCCAGGTGAAAACCTTTTTATACTCCCAGGCATTTTAAAGTGTATTTTAAACAGCATTTCCGTATTTTGGATGTTGTTTGGTTCGTTATTGTTTGTTTTATTATTATTATTATTTATTGTATTTATATATTGTGCTTGTTTTTATCTTTTTGTACATCGCCCAGAGAGCCTTCGGGCTTAGGGCGGTATATAAATTAAATAAAATAAATAAATAAATAAATATTCCCCTATAAGTGGTGGAACCCCATTTCCCTACAAACTCAAACACAGACTGTCCCCCTCCTTCTCCTGAGAGAAAGCAACAGAACATCAGTCACCTCGGGGATTTGGAGTGAGGCTTCATTGGAATATGAGGAAGCCGGAACAGGGGAAATTATGCTCCCGGAAATGAGCACTGGACAGGAAACAAAGCAATGCAATAAAACAAATTCATGTCCAGGCAAATGTAATAATTCAGTGTGCGGTGAGGGGGGGAAATTATCTCCCCACACTGGCTCTTTTCAAAGTGCTGCATTGGACTTGGACCGATGGTCTTAAAAGTGTATGAATTTTATAACACTTTTACACCGTAAGTCACCTCGAAATTATTTTCAGTAGTAGGCATCAAAGAAATTTTGTTGTTGTTATTTGATTTATATCCCGCCCTTCCTCCTGGCAAGAGCCCAGGGTGGCAAACAAAAGCCCTAAAAACTTTAAAACATCATAAAAGCAAACTTTAAAACGAAACACCTTTAAAACGTTTCTTAAAAAAAGCTTTCAAAACATAGTCTAAGATTTTAAAAAAGGAGGTTTAAAAACATATTAAAAAGCAATTCCAACACAGACGCAGACTGGGATAGGCCTCAAGTTAAAAAAGGCTTGTTGAAAGAGGAATCGTTATTACTATGGCCAGCCAGAACTCCCCATTTAGCCCATGAGTCTGTTTTGGGCAAGTCATCCTCACGTGTGCTGCAACTGACATCATGCATGAAAACAGGTATGGGGCAGGTAAAGATGCAGCTGAGTCAAAGAGGATTAGGAGATGCCGCCGATCAGCTGATTGATGGTACCTCCAAAGCCCAGCGCACAGCACTTTTGCAAGCCCCGACAATCAGCTGATTGTCTGTGCAGGGCGTTGTCAGATGACTGACAGGGGGCAAGCCATGCCCACCTGTCACATTTGGCCCACAGAGGGTGGGGGAGAGAAGAATCACAAGCTCAGGGGGAAAACAAACAGCAGGCAGCACATTCAAGAGGCTGGGATCAAGTTGGAATAGGCAGCTGCTAATCCTCACCCAGCGAGACAGCTCCTCCGTCGCCCTCCAGGACGATCCACCTGAACAGCGGTCTCTGCGAGGGATCCAGCGTGGGATTCTCTGTCTCGGGGAAGCTGCCGGCCACTGCTGGCCACCCCTCCACCTGAAACAAGAGCAATGAGGATCCGAGGCAGGGAAGGAGAAGAGGCACTAGGGAAGGGAAGGAACGGGGCAGGCAAAGGATGGGACAAAAATGGCCGGGGAGTTTTAGGATGATCGTTCCACACATACTCGGCTCCTCAGGCACCCGAGGATGAAAACACACCCACCAGCTCCACTTCCTCCTTCTTGCACTCCACCTTGCCCAGGAGGAAGCCTTCCGCCAGGGCCACCGCCTGAGAACTGGTCTCCGGACCACACTCCCTGACCCAGCTCTCCATCTCCGGGGGCAGGATGGCCAGGAACTGCTCCAGGATCACCAGGTCCAGGATCCGAGCCTTCGTGTGGTTCTCTGGGTCCAGCCACCGGCAGCAAAGGTCGTGGAGTCGGCTGCAGACTTCTCGGGGTCCGTCGGCCTCCCAGTAGCAGAACTGCCTAAAGCGCCTGCATGGCTCCTCCGAGCTGCTGTTGTCTTCATGCAGGACCATCTCCATTTTCCCTTCCCAGAATTCCCTGCTGATGCCAGCCTGGGTGGCATCCAGGCCGTTTTTTGCTGCTGTCCCGGCAGGGCCTTCCACGTCCATTCAGGCCCAAAGGATCTACTTGCTCTTGAGCAACTTCCGTTCATAGGTTGAGAACTGCGTGAAGAGGCCACTCTTGGTCTGAAAGCTTACAAGTCTTCCTTACAGCAGACAAGGAGATACCCTTAAGATTCCCAGCTTGGTGCTTCCTGAGATCAATTCCAGCTTCTCCCTGAGGGAAGGGATGCAAGTCCCAAGAATCAGAGACAGCACCACAGACCAAAGCGCTGATACCATGCCCTCACTTAGAAGAAACACCTTCTCCTTTGCATTTGACCTCCTGTCAGAGGAAGAGCTCTGTATAACTCAAAAGCACACATTCTCTGAACACTTGCAGAGTCCAATCAAGCCTTGGAAGTCTTTCTGTTTATGGAAATTGGCTTATATCAGGGCTGAGGAACCTCTAGCTCAAGGTCAATCTTGGCCCCCCAACGGGGTCCACTTTGGTCCATGGGTCCATTTCCACCAAGCCACACCTGCCTGTCAATCAGCTGACCCCTCTGGGTGTCATCAGCTGATGGGCAGGGGTCAATCCTGCCAGGTCACAAAGCAGAACCCTGAAGAGAACAGGACTGAACCCTCTGATCATCGGCTGGTGGGTGGAAAGTTCAATCCTGCTGGGTGTTGCTTTGCCAGAGTGTTTCCTGAGGGCGAAGAGTAGTTAAGAGTATCAGACTGGGAGCTGGGAGACCAGGGGTTCAAATCTCCACTTAGCCACAGAGCTCACTGGGTGACCTTGGGCCATTCACTGCCTTCCTAACCTACCTCACAGGGTTGTTGTGAGGATATAATGGAGAGTGGGGGAGAACCATGTATGACACCTTGAAGAAAAGGTGGGATACAAATGTGGTAAATAAATAAACCGTAAAATATACGGAACTGTTTTTACGTGCGAAATAGTTTTGATTGTTGGCGTCTTTTTAGTGTGAAACCAGCTCCAAGATATTTTAGAGGAAGCGACGCATAAAATTATTTCTTTCCTGTATTCCATTTATGAATCACTTCCTATAAAATATCCTGAAGCGATTTCACAGTAAAGACGTCAACAAAAACATTTATTTATTTCTTATCTTTATTTTTACCTCGCCCTATTTTCCAAACTGGAACTCCAGATAAAAATACGTATCTCAAATGATCCATCTGATGAATGGGGGAGGGGACTGGCAATTTGCATCCCCGCAAGGGCAATTGGGTGTAAACATTTTTGCTCACCTCAGCATGATGCTCCCTTATTCCTTTCTGCCAATGCCAAAATCAGTGGGGTCTCTCTTTTTCAGGGGAGGGGGATGCTCATTAGGCCTCCTTGGCTTAGGGATTCGCCAGCCCTGGTTTACACAAACTGGCAGCAGTTCTGCCAGATTTCAGATGGGAAGCCCTCCCGAGCCCTACCCAGAGACACCACTGGTGTGGGTCGAACCCGGGACCACTTGTGCACAGAGCAACAGGTGGCTTTAAAAGGGAGATTGGAGAAATTCACAGAGGAGGAGGAGAGGGCTACCCACAGCTAATAGCCACGCTGGCTAGGTTCTACCTCCACTGTCGAAAGCACCCATTGCTGGGAATCGCAAGCAAAGCGAGTGCTTTTGCGCTCTGGTCCTGCTCCCCAGCCTCCCAGAGACATCTGGCCGACCACTGCAAGGGAAACACGCTGGGCTACGGTGGCCCACTGGCCTGATCCAGCCGCGGGGCTCTTCTTCCGTTCTTAAGCACGTTCTCCACCACTGAGGTATATAGGTCATCCCAGCAAGAGCGAGGTGCGTGTGTGTCCTGCAAGCAGCTCTCCACAGTTGCCAGTGTGGAGCAGGGTGATGTGGGGCTTTTCTGCATTGCCTGACTTCTCTCTGAGCTCATCCAAAACCCAAGGAGAGCCCTGTGGCTTGGATCAGGCCAGTGGCCCAGCACAGCACAGCACCCTTCCGGGGAAAGGCCGAATGAAATGAAATTTCCAATGAAATGTGGGTGTCTTTATGGGGGCATGTCCCATGTAGGAGAGGCCAAGCCAGAGCTAGCAGGAAGAGCAGATAGTTGCACATGCATTGTCAACTTTTGAAGGGATATTTACTGTGGTGGCCACGATAGCAGGCACTGACAAGCGCACTTGCACCCATGGGTGCCACATTGGTGACCCCTCTCACTGACTTGAATGGTAAAATGGAAATGGACTGCCTTCAAGTTGATCCCAACTTATGGCTACCCTATGAATTCAGAGGTGGTTTACCATTGCCTCCCTCTGAGGCTAGTCCAAGCTCAGCTTGCCACAGCTGCACAAGCCAGCCCCTTCCTTGTCCGCAACTGCCAGCTGGGGGGCAACTGGGCTCCTTGGGACTATGCAGTTTGGCCATGGCTGCACAGGTGTCAGGGCACGTAACCCCTGAGCCACTGACTGTGGGGTGATCTTTAGCTCGCCCTTGACACCCAAGAGACACGAGCGGGTATTTGAACTCACAGACTCTAGACTCCCAGCCAGGCTCTCCTCCCCACTGTGCTATACAGCTGCAAAATAAAAAAAAAAGGTCTGGGCAATTCATGGAGGGTAAGGCCATCGACTGCTGCAAGCCACCACGGCTATGCTCTGTCTCCACGCCGCTGTTGTGGTCGGGTCCAGGGCTTGCAGGCTTCCCACTGGCTGGCCACTGGGCGACCAGGAAGCAGGATCGGGCTACAGGGTTCTTCCTGTACCTTTGCCTGTCGAACCTGCCAGCAAAGCAGGCAGCCGTAACCCCCTCCAACACTCTGCGACTCCCAGACCCTCCGTCCCTCCCTTGCAAAGCACCCCACCCCACCCCAGCAGCCAGGCAGGAATGTAAAGGGGGGGGTTAGCATGCAAGAAATCCCGTCCTCTGCCTCCCTCCTTCCCTTCTTCCGCAAGCTGTGCTTTTTAACACTGACAGCAGAGACTTGCCTGGACCAGGCGACCTCCAGCCCAAGAGGAGGCGGAGGAGGTGGAAGGGGGCGCGCCAGCCAGCCAGGTAGCCCCGGGGCTGCAAAGGAGCCTCCAGCCTGCAGCACAGTCCCTGCCCGGGATCACGTGCCCCGCTTCCTGCTTCTGCCAAGACAGCCGCTTGTAGGGGGAGGACGAAAAGGAGCCTCCGCTGATTTGCTGCTTGATTTAAGGGGGGGGGGGAAACAGTCCGAGGAAGGGTTAAGGCGAGAGAGCGCCGCGTCCTAGAGAGGCGTCCCAGTTTTGGCCAAAGGGGCAGGGCACCTTTGGGTGTGGGAGCGGCAGGGGGCCTGGAGCTCTCATCGAAAAGGGAGTTTTGCAAGGCTGGAAAGGGATGCTGGGAAGAAAGGGGGTGGGCTTAGCTGAGGTTCCCCCCCCAAAAAAAAAGAGTCAGGGGAGGGGTGGTGCAAAGTGTCAGGGGAAGAGGAGAGGGTGACAAGGGACGGTGGCTTCAGGGAGGCTCGTGAAATGGAAACAAGGGCGGAGCGAGGGCAGTTTGCAGCTGGATTGCATGGATAGTGCCGCCCCCTCCCCGACGCCCCCCCTACACACACACACACCCCTTTGAGTCCGAGAGGGGAGGGTGCGGGGCTCTTCCCTCTCCCCCCCCCGATTTCAACATTTCCTCCCCTCCAAGAACCAGAGCTCAGTTTCGCTGCCCTCCTGCCCCCCCCCCAGCTTTCCCTGCAAAGAGCCTTGAATGAAACTGCACTGATGGCACCCTCTGGACAACTGCAGCGGACCTTTTGGGCTCCTTTTCGAAGGAGCGCCCCATGCAAAGGCTCAGCCACGCACTTCTAAGGCGCATTAGAAGTGCATCTCCCCTGCACACCCACTCCGGGAATTCTGGTAGTTTTACCCCTCCCCAATTCCCAAGGGGTCTTCGACTCTTTCCTTTTTGGGGAGGAGGGTCCCTATGTCTCCAGCATCCTACAAGCCAATCAGCATGAAAGGGGAGTGTATTAGCTACTGAGAAGAGTCTTCTAATATGCCTCCTTGTTTTTTCCTGTGGAGTGGAGACAGAGTGAAAGGACATGCTGAGAAGACTCTTCTCAGTAGCTAACACTCTCTTTCATGCTTATTGATTCATAGGCACTAAAACAGCAAAAAAATGGGGGGGAAGCAAGGAGCAGTTATGGATGTGATTAACATGAAAGGAGCAAGCGTTTCTGAATTTGCCACTACACTATTGCTCAGAGTAGGCCCATTGAAGTTAAGAGACATGGCTTTGTTGTAATCATTCAGTGATACATTCTCATTATGTGTCCAAAGTATGATAACCTCAATTTCATCGTTTTAGCTTCTAGTAATAATTCTGGTCTAGATGTGTGTTTTGTTGTGGGTGTACTTTGCAACATATTCTTGACACAATAATTGTGTATTAGTGGTGGATTTATTCTGGTTTACTTTGTTTTAGCTTCTAGTGACAGTTCTGGTTTAATTTGTTCCAACACCCAATTATTTGTCTTTTTCACAGTCCGTGGTACACACAAAACTCTCCAACACCATATTTCAAATGAGTTTCTCTATGTTCTCCTTTTCTCTATATTCCCCGTTCATTATTATTCTAAAAATGCTAACCATTGAGCTCTCTTTCTCATTTCCTTCAACCCATCCCCCACCCCTTTCTCATCATGGTATTGGTGTTGGTGGAGACGCTTCTTGGCTTGGCAGGATCAAGGCTCGCCCTTTTGTCAGGTGGAATGAGGTGGACACATCCAGAGGCAGTTGTTGGGGAGTGGGCAGCAGTGACGAGGTGCAGAAGAACTGAACTGGGTGTTTGCTCGAAGATATTCTGTCAAGTGTGGCTGGGGTCACTGCTGCATCACTGTTTGCCTATAGTTAAAGAACACAAAACAATTTAGAACTCAAAGGGAAATGTAGTGAATTGTGTCTTTAAGTTTGATGCACAGGAAATAAAGAGTTAACTTTCTCTAGAGGGTATTACACACCTTACGTTGTGTGTGTTGGGTGAGGCCCTAGCACAGAACAAGCTCAGATGTTTTGCTGTTTAAAGAATTATTAAATAAAGAAGCTCTATTTTATTCTCAGAGCTTTGCAGATACCATGGACTGCGAAAAAGACAAATAATTGGGTGTTAGAACAAATTAATCCAGAACTATCACTAGAAGCTAAAATGATGAAGCTGAGGTTATCCTACTTTGGACACATCATGAGAAGACATGATACATTAGAAAAGATAATAATGCTGGGAAAAACAGAAGGGAATAGAAAAAGAGGAAGGCCAAACGAGATGGATTGAATCCATCAAGGAAGCCACAGACCTAAACTCACAAGGTCTGAACAGGGTGGTTCATGACAGATGCTTTTGGAGGTCACTGATTTAAGTCGTAGTTGACTTGGAGGCACATAACAACAACAAATTTTATTCTCGGTCTCATCCTGATCAATATAACAGGTGAGATATAAATGAAATAATACATAAATAAATAAAAGAACAATATATTTGAGGGAATATTTGAAGGAATATTTGAGGGGGGGAATCCAAGAAAGCCGCTGAAGTTCAGAGCAGGGGGTTGGACTTGATGGCCTTATAGGACCCTTCCAACTCTACTAGTCTATGATAAATAGGATCACTCCACAAAGATGGAGAATTTGCAGACCACTGAAAAATCTGATGCTCAATCTAAATTCAGTGGACTTCTCACCTGTCCCTATTCAGGGTTCTAGTTCATGACTTCCTGTGGGCTTAAGTCCTCTTGATATAACATTGAAGGAGTGTTTGTGGGGGTGGAGGGTGAATTGGTAACTCCTGCACTTTAAACCACTGTGGGAACAAAACATGGCGGAAACCATAGATTCCGAGGGACTAAGAAAGGCCACCCAATCTCCAATGCCAAAGGTCAGTAGGGGAAGACAGCTTCCACCATTGGCTGAAAAACTTCCAGGTACTCTACTAGGGTTGCCAGGCTCAGGACCTAAGAATGATTCTGTATCTTTAAGAGAAGGGAAAATTCAGCCAAGTGCAGGTGTTCTTGCAACCCTGTAATGGGAAAAACCACAAGGTGGAATTCTTTGTTCCCCCTACACAACTGTTAAAGATACAGAAGATCTCTTGGTTGCCAGGCCCAGCCTCCAAGAGGTCTTCTGTATCTTTAAAAGTTGTGCAAGGGGGAGGGAGAATTCCACCTTGTGGTTTTTCCCATTACAGCATTGCAAGAACACCTGCACTTGGCTGAATTTTCCCTTCTTCTAAAGATACAGAATCATTCTCGGGCCCTGAGCCTGGCAACGCTGCCCCACCCCTGTAGACTGTGAGATGAGACAGTTTAAGAAGTGGCCTCAGTAGGGATCCTACCACCCCGGGTTACACTCATTCCTTTCTGGATTCCTGCACATGCTCGGGTGCTCAGAACAATAAAAAAATGAAAGTCCCTTGTTTTATTGTGTGTCTGTGTTGTTTTATGGGATGGAAGCACTTCTCTGTGAATTGGGATATTGCTTTGAGGCTCAAAGCAGCCTAGGTCTTCTTCCCAGTTTGTTGGAAAGTTCCTTGTGATGGAGAACGCGACTGAACTGACGCTAGACAGCACGGTGCCCGGGAGCTGACTCCAGAAAGGTCGATGCACCTGCCCCTCATGTCACAACACTCTTCTTAATATTGAAGGAGCTAAAGGACACTGCAGCAAAAATTAAAAACAGACAAACACAGCTACGTCTCTGGAATGGTTCTGTTGCCATGACTGCCCTCTCATTAAGGGTAAAATGGTCCCAGGCTATGGTCTGAAGGCACATGAGGCCAGCACCTTGCTGAAGCTAAGCAGGGTCAGGTCTGGTCAGTACCTGGATGGGAGACTGCCTGAGAACCATATGTAAACCGCCTTGCGTTTCTATCATGAAAAGAAAAGAAAGGTGGGGTATAAATGTAATAAATAAATAATAAGTAAGTAAAATGCAACAACTACAGCAATGGTGCCTGTTGGCCCACTCCAGTGGGTGCCCTGAAGAGTTAGTCCACAAACAGGGTTGCACACTGATTTTTGGAGAACTCTGGCGCTGGTAGTTTTTTTTGGGGGGGGGGGGAGGAACAATATGGTTTTCCCAGCAGTCGAAATTGTGACTCTTTGTAAAACTGGCTTCTAAAGCAACAGAGGGGCCATTGGGAAGGGCCAGGCCAGACAACTTGGCAGACATTTTCTGGCTAGGGAGAGATGCCATGACAGATGGGGGGAGGAACTGCTTAAGAACATGAGGAGCAAATCCTATTGGGGTGACCAATACATGGGCGAGATGCATCAAAAGCCTGAGGTATTTTGAAAATGTCTTAAAAGAACAAGTATTTTGACCCTCTTCAACACGAACTTTGCAAAGTTCACCTGGCCCCTCACTGGCCCATCTCAGACAAAGCAGCCCCATCAGGCAGTGCTTTCTTGCAAGTATGTTTTCCCTCCATTTCTGCACCTTCTCCTTGAGCCATCTAACAATGGCAGTAATGGTGCTGGGTGCCTGCTCCGGAGGGTGCCCTGAAGGGTTATTCACAAAGAGAGTTGCACACTGACTTTTGGAGAACTCTGATGTTTGGGGGGAGGGAGGAAGGTTTGGGTTTTCTATTCAAAAATTGATGCTTTGCTTATAAAATGCTTCTCCAGCAACAGAGGGGCCATTGGAAAAGGCTGGACAACTTGGCAGACATTTTTAGGCTAGGGAGAGCCCCCATGACAGCTGGGGGGGACTACTTCCTAACTTCCTAACTGTTAGAGCCATACGAAGATGGAATCAATTACCTAGAGAGTTAGTGGGCTCTCTGACACTGGAGGCATTCAAGCGGCAGCAGGACAGCCATCTGTCGGGAATGTTTTGATTTGGATTCCTGCATTGAGCAGGGGGTTGGACTTGATGGCCTTATAGACCCCTTCCAACTCTACTATTCTATGATACTTCAGAAAATGGGGAGCAATTCCTATTGGGGTGACACAATATATATCCTAAGAGAATGAATATTTCAATCCTTCCTCCTATGAAAGCATTTCTTCATTGCCAAGTTCACCTGCCCCCCTCACTGGCCCATCTCAGACTCGGCATTGGTGATTTCTCGCAAACATGTTTTTCTGCACCTCCTCCTTGAGCCGTGCAGAGCCTCCAGGAGGTTCCAGAGGCGAACCTTCCAGTTATAATTATCAAAATCATAGTGTTCCTCTCCTCTCACCAAAGCTCCAGGGGTTTCCCCTGAGACTGATAGGCTAAACATCAGAATCAAGGAGAACATTAGGTAACTTCTTACCTGACAAAATTATGATATAAATTCTTCCTCTCCTGTTCATTTTGAAGTCCTGTGCGACTTCAGCACCTGGCCTGAGATTTAGGGTGGGCACGGACCGCACCACTGGGAAGCTCCCTGCCGCTGCCTTTAGATCTGAATCCAAAGCTGGACTCCAGTTGTGTCACTGAAGTCACTGCTGCCGTCACAAGGGAGGTGTCTTGTCACTGGCTCAGCTAAAATTATCTCCCTGCTACGTCTGCTGCAGCTTCTGCTGTTAATGCCTCATGGAGTCTGTGGGATGCTGGGGGCTGTTTAATCTGACCGGGTATCAAAATCAACCACTGAATTATTACAGGCCAGGAGACTACCTTGTTGGTGGTGTCATCTCTCCAAAGGTTGCTAAATTTGAACCATACAGCTTCTTCCAACCCCCCTTAACCAGGCTTACTGAGTAAGTAAACTGTGTTCTGATGGATGCAACTGTGCCCCCCCCCTGCACTCTTTCGACTGTCTCGAACTACCATGGAAAGACCATGTCTCCTGGTCCCCATGGCAAACTTTGTACTTTCTCCCTGAGTTTAGCAAATACAAAGGCAGTATCTGGACCACTAATGATCACATTGTGCCCTGTATCCACGGAGGTTCATTTTGAACAGTGAAATATGATGGTAATTTATTATGGGGTAATTTGGTTTTTCTGGCACAATTATACAGCCACAAGAGTTATTTGGGCTGATTGCAGGTGTTGCCACCACCCACCACATGCTCAGAGGCACATGTTACTAAATTCTTCCAAGCTACACAGGAAGCGGATTGGACTGTGAAAGACCAACCCAAATGGTGCTTGCATTTGTAGGGCAGTACAATATCTCAGAGAGGAGGTCAGGTCTCCTGGTCCCCTGGTGCATTCACTATAGCTGCCCAAATTCCCTACTTTTTAAAGTTTGATAGAAATATCTGTTGACTCTATGTACAGTCTTAAACCACAAGGTTTGTTTGTTTGTTTGCCTATTAGTGAATTCCAGCCAAAAGAACAAACACCCTTTTTGCTTTTATACGTGTAGTTTAGCAGAGCTGCAGTGTGTAGGTAAAGTGAGTCTTTCTTGGAGGTCTAAACACAAATGCCAGTGCACGGCTTCCCCTTCTGACCGCAGCATAACTGCCTAATATAGTGGTAGGAAGTGTTGTTGGGTAAACTTGAATCACATGAATTCTCAAGTAAGAACCAAATCCATTCTGTCATTGAACATTTGGAGGAAGGGGAATGGCAAGCAGTGCAAGCAATGGCCACTGTGAGAACAGGATGCTGGACTAGATGGGCCACTGGCCTGATCCAGCAGGCTCTTCTTATGTTCTTATGTTCTTATGAATGTTCACTCAGCATTCATTGGTGTAACATTCGTGATGTTACCCACAAGTACTTTCTGCTGATATTTTTGGAGCAGATTTTTTTTTTAGTGTGATTTTTTAAATACCTTCTCCAGTCCCTTTCTGAAGGAATCACTTGGAAGGAATTGGCATAATTAAGTGTCCCAAGTCTGGCCATGCCCTTGCCTTGAGACCGAGGAAAGAGAAAACAAAAGGCAAGGAAAATCTCCCCCTACAGTGAAAGGCAGGTCTCTCTTTTATGAAAATTGAAATGGACGGCCTTCAAGTTGATCCCGATTTATGGCTACGCTATGAATGGGGTTTTCATGGTAAGCAGTATTCAGAGGGGGTTTCCCATTGCCTCCCTCTGAGGCTGAGGGGCAGTGACTGGCCCAAGGTCACCCAGTGAGCCTCGTGGCTGTGTGGGGATTCGAACATTGGTCTCCCAGGTCATAGTCTAACACTTCAGCCACTACACCACACTGGCTCCCTCCCCACACACACACCCTCCCCAGCTGGCTAGGACCTGCTCAGCTTGCCACAGCTGCACAAGCCAGCCCCTTCCTTGTCTGCAACTTCCAGCTGGGGGGCAACTGGGCTCCTTGGGACTATGCAGCTTGCCCACGGCTGCACAGGTGGCAGGGCATGTAACCCCTGAGCCACTCACTGTGGGGTGATCTTTAGGTGGTCCTTGACCCCCAGGAGACATGAGCGGGGATTTGAACTCACAGACTCTGGACTCCCAGCCAGGCTCTCCTCCCCACTGTGCTATATAGCTGGGTGCAATATTAGATTGAGAAAGTCTGGCTCAGGCAACTCTTTCTCTCATGCCCAACATAAAACCACCACATCCCTAAGATTTTGTAGCCAGTATTGTGCACCTCAGCTGATTGTACTCGCAGAAAGGAGACACAAGGGCACAAGAAGGGCTTTTGGACTGCCCATAACTAGTCAGGCTTAAAGTTGTGCTTCTTGACATAAAGCACAATGCGAGCCAGAAGTCATTCCCAGTAAGCCCAATGTGGCTTCCTTCCAAGTAAGTGGGTATAGGATTGCAGGCTTATCCTTTCTAGAGCTGAGGATGACCACTCCCCTTCAACACAGATGCATTTGTGCCACCGTGGCCATTAAAAAGCCAAGACCAGGAAAGCTACAGCTGCCTTTGAGCAGTTTTGCAACATTCCATTAACCCTAAAAATATATAGTTGATTTTGTCCTTTGAAGATTGCAGAGGATTTCCCCCACACAAGCAGTAACTTCCCAATGTTTCTTTTTAAGCGACAAATGGATATTCACCTTGCAGCCAACTTGTCCCCCACCCCACACCCCTAATTTGGGAATAAGCTATTGTGAGATCCATGGTTTCTGGAAAGCCCCTTCAGTTTGTAACAGAAAGAACGTGGCATTTGGTTTTCACTGAATAGAGAAAGGTGATATGCTCACAACTGTTTGTCTACTTGCAGTTTAACTCTAGCAAGCTACTGGCATATCCTGTCCTTCTTGTTTGCCACCCAAGAGATCAACCAGGATCCGAAGCTGTTGCCGAACATCACCCTGGGCTACAGCCTTTATGACACCTATTTTGATGGCAGACTCACTACTGATGCCATGTTGGACATGCATTCTGATGGGGAAAAGGGCATTCCAAACTATAACTGTGGCAGATGGAAGAACATGTTAGTTGTAACTGAAAGGGCTGAATCTGACATCTCCATCCACATTTCAGGCCTGACAGGAATCTACAAAATCCCACAGGTAGAAACTGGGATGATTGTGTGTGAGAGAGAGAGAGGGAGGGGGGGAGGGAGGGAGGCTTTGGAATGCTGTTATTTTGATGCTGGTTGGGGTGACCCCCAATGATAAGCACTGCACAAAGGTTGAAACGGTGGATGCTGGTGGCTCTATGTCCATGGGCCATGGTTATCCTGGAGCTGTCCTTAGTGCTGAAACCTATTCTCAAAAGAGTGGATTCCATTGTCCCACTGAATTGAGCTATATGACTTTTTTTGCTAGCTTTTAATAATTCCAGGTTAATAAATATCTGATATTCTTCCTTTCCTCACCAGGTCAGCCTTGGTCTTACTCTTAATGATAAAACCCAGTTCCCTTTCATTTACCGGATGGTTCCAAAGGAAGACACTCAGTACCTGGGGATCATCCAACTGCTCCTTCATTTTGGATGGACATGGATTGGCCTGTTTGCTCCAGACAATGACAGTGGAGAAAGGTTCTTGAACACCTTGACATCTCTGATGATCAGCAGTGGGATTTGTGTGGCCTTTTCAGAAAGAGTATTAATGCGAGCTCTGTACCAAATGTTTTTACATAGTGAACCACCTGTCATATGGAGAACAGTCAATGCATTTGTCTACTATGGGGATGCTCAACATGAATTTGGCCCAATCTTTGTGATACAGAGAATACTTAATAAGATACAAACTGGGGCAAAAGTGTGGATCACAATAGTTCTTCAGGACATCAACGTAAATTTGTCTTATAGAAATTTGTTCATGTACACTCATGGTTCTTTGTCCTTCATAATGAAGACCAGGAAAAGGACAAAACATGACTACTATGTGCCAAGATCCATAGCAACACAACAGTTTTGGAATAAATCATTTCACTGTTTATGTCCAGAAGATGACTTGCCCATGAAAGATTGGACAAGATGCACAGAGAAGGAGAAACTGGAGATTTTGTCCCAAGAGGAGCTTGAGAGAGCCCTTTCCCAAGACAGCTACATCACTTACAACAGTATGCAAGCTGTGGCACTTGCCTTAAATTCTGTATACTCATCCAGATCCCAGCGGACACTGATGGTGGGGAGAGGAGACAACTTGGGACTTCCAAAGCTCCAGCCATGGCAGGTATTCCATTTCTTTTTGCAACATGATTGAAAAATGAAATCCATTGTTGAACTCTAGAATCCTCATCTTGCATCCAGTGTCAAATATGATAATCATGCAATCCCACCCCCAGTTTGTGAGGCAATCCAGCTTGTGAGTGTCCAGATACAGGTCAACTGTCTTGCCTGCTCTGGTGACACCAGAAGACACTCCCTGGTTCAGTAGGACCTCCCTGATGCCCTGAGAGAGATCCACTTTTCTTAGGTGAAGTTAAATTCTCCTCATGACCCCCTCTGTCTCTGCAGGGTCTTGTTTAATAGGCTTTCCCACTGGAGGATGGCTTCATCTATACAGGAGTTCCTTCAGACAGGAGAACTGTTCTTGACTCTTTAAGAACATAAGAATAGCCCAGCAGCTGAATCAGACCAAACAGCAGACCAGAGATGGGAGAGAATTTTGCTAAACATTTAACATGTCACAGGACTTCCCAATACTCCACATGCTCCCTGTCTCTGCAGATCAATCCTGAATACTGCAAGTTTCCCTGGCTTTTCCCAACACCTTTTTTAAAAAGGCATTGAACTTTGACTTGCTGATGTGAAACTAACACACTGGGTAGAGGTTTCCATTCCTTTCTAAAATGATTTCAAAAAAAGAATTGTTATTTTTCAGGAGGGTAAAAAATCAGAATGGTAAAAGCGAAAGATAGTGAAAAAGTAACTAACCCAAAATAGAACTACCTGTCAGTTTGACAGAATGCAAATTGAACAGGCACCAGCAAATGGATCCCATCCCTAGGTCAGACCATAATGCTCTCACAAGAGCCAACAAATGCATCTGGAAAGCCTTCAATCAGAACAAGCATATTCACTAATAGGCAAAAAACCTTGCAGTTTAAGAACATACCTATAGCCCACAGATCTTTCTATCAAACTTTAAAAAGCAGGGAAATGGTGCAGCTGTAGTGAATGCACCAGGGGAGCAGGAGACCTGACCTCCTCTCTGAGATATTGGACTGCCTTACAAAGTTGTCAAAATGCAAACACCATTTGGGTTGGTCTTTCACAGTCCAATCCACTTGCTGTGTAGCTTGGAAGAATTTGGTAACAAGAAGAGGAACTTATTAGAGGTCGCTGATTCATAGGGTTGCCATAAGTTGTAATCAACTTGAAGGCACATAACAACAACAAAACCGAATGGAGGTAGAAACTGGAGTGTTTGAAGGATCTGTATTTGTCCCTGTGCTGTTTAGTTTGTTTATAAAGAATCTAGAGTTAGGGGTGAGTGGCAGAGTGTTCAGTTTGGTAAAAATAAACATTTAGATCTATTGAATTCCCCTTTATTTTATTAATGCAGTGGAAGGGGACTAGCACCTCCATGTTAGCAATGGATTCAGTTGTAATAGCTTGATCTTCTCCTGCCCACCCTTCCACCCCTCCACTATTTCTTATTGCCATTTGGATTGTTTAACTGGCTGTTTTTTTTTAATTGTTTTCATTTCTTGTAATATTCTTTTTGTGATGTGCAATCCTATCCTAGGCTCTGAAACAGGGGTTCACATTTTCTTAACGCTGGTGTATTCTCTGGCATTGTAGTTTCATCCTTTCTTAAGGAAAGTCCAGTTTTCTAACACTTCTGTGGGTGGACTGTATTTGGATGAGAAAGGGGAGCTGGCAGCCGACTACGATATTGTGAACTGGGTGCTTTTTCCCAATAAATCTCGTGGCAGAGTGAAAGTTGGGAGTCTAGAGAGAGAGGCATTGTCGGACCTGAAGCTCACTGTTAACCTGGAAGCCATTGTGTGGCCCGCGCACTTTAACAAGGTATAGGACATTAGTGGTGTCATTTTTTAGAATAAAAATTAAATTGGAAGGTGTGGTTATTTTCCCCCAGTCCTAACTAACTCTCTCCTGGGAAGGAGGCCAATCCTCCTAGAGCTCACACACTATACTAGAGTGGGGTGAGGAAATACAGTCACATACACTGTCCCTGACTGAGTTTCCTCATCTCTATTAGATGCTAAGCTGAAGGGAAGTGTGGGGAAGTCCACTTGCTTCTTGTTGCTTGATGCCCACCTCATCCAAATCTTCCTATTTTAAGGATTATTTCCCCTCTTCTTTAAAAGAGGATATTTCTCTGCATAGGTAGTGAGTCACTGTCTGTGGGTGCACCTATTTTGCTGATGCACCAATCCCCAAGGGCCTACCCACTTTGCTAATATAGAAACAAACTGGGGACATGCAAGATATCAGGTGGCGGAGAGCGATGGAAGCTCTGTCATCCTTCTGATTGTGAAGAGCAAAGTAGGCATGTTCTCCAGCCAGGGGGTATATTGTGGGACCACTGTAAACCACCCCTCTCCATGCTGTAATGCCACAACCAAAGATTGAGTGACATGTCACCATTGTAGAGTGCTGTAGAGAAACCAGCGTTCTAGGCTTTTATGCAGTGTCACAGTTGATTTTTATTTATTTATTTATTATTTTATTTATATCCTGCCCTTCCTCCCAGCAGGAGCCCAGGGTGGAAATATTATGCTATTATGCAATATTATGATATTGATATTATGACTGCCTTTCTTCTTTCATCTTTAAAAGATGATGTTTCTCTGCATAAGTAAAGAGTCATTGTCTGTGGTTGCACCCATTTTGCGGATGCACCAGTCGACGAGGGCCTACCCACTTTGCTACTAGAGGAATAAACTGGGGACATGCAAGAAGGTGGTGTAATATTATGATATTGATATTATGACTGCCTTTCTTCTGATTAGTTCTGACTCTGTCCTGCCCTTTTGTTGTTATATACCTTCAAGTTGATTACGACTTATGGTGACCCTATGAATCAGCAACCCATGGTATCAGCAAAGCTCTCCTCCAACACCGCATTTCAAATGAGTTGATTTTTCTCTTATCCACTTTTTTGTTCAGCTTTCACATCCATACATAGAGATCAGGAATACCATGGTCTGAATGATCCTGACTTTAGTGTTCAGTGATACATCTTTACATCTGAGGACCTTTTCTACTTCTCTCATAGCTGCCCTCTCCAGTCCTAGCCTTCTTCTGATTTCTTGACTATTGTCTCCCTTTTGGTTGATGATTGTGCCAAGGTATTGATAATCCTTGACAAGTTTACTGTCCTTGTTGTCAACTGTAAAGTTACATAAATCTGCTGTTGTCATTACTTTAGTCTTCTTGACATACAGCTGTAGTTCTGCCCTTATGGAGCGACAAAAACCTATGCATTGTATAATTATAGAATTATAGAGTTGGAATGGGCCACAAGGCCAAAGAGTCTAACCCCCTGCTCAGTGCAGGAATCCAACTTAAGGCATACCTGGCAGGTAGCTGTAAAGCTGCTTCTTGAATATCTCCAGTGTTGGAGAGCCTACCACCTCCCTAGGTAATTGGATCCATTGCCATACTACTCTACCAGGAGGCTTGTCCTGATGTTCAGTCAAAATCTGGTTTCCTGTAAGTTGAGCCCATTATTCCGTGTCCTGCACTCTGGGATAATTGAGAAGAGATCCTGGCCCTCCTTTGTGTGACAACCTTTCAAGTACTAAATGTAAACGTACTGCCTTCAAGTCGATTCCGACTTATGGTGACCCTATGAATAGGGTTTTCATGAGGCTGAGAAGCAGTGACTGGCCCAAGGTCACCCATTGAGCTTCATGGCTATGTGAGGATTCAAATCCTGGTTTCCCAGGTTGTAGTCCAACACCTTAACCACTACACCATGCTGAAGAGTACTATCATACTCTCAGTCTTCTCTTCTCAAGGCTAAACATGCCCAGTTCTTTCAGTCTTTACCCACTGGGCTTTGTTTCCATTTCCCTGATCATCCTTGTTGCCCTCTTCTGAATCTGTTCCAGTTTATCTGCATCCTACTTAAAGTGTGGTAACTGGATGCAGTAGTCAATATGAGGCCTAACCAGTGCCCAGTACAGGGGAACTAGTACTTCATACAAATTGGAAACTATATGTCTGTTAATGCAGTCTAAAATAGCATTTGCCTGTTTTGCAGCCACATCACACCGTTGGCTCATATTCATCTTGTGATCAACAACAATTCCAATATCCTTCTTGGATGTAGTATCGCTGTGCCAAGTATCCAACTACTTATAACTATGCATTTGGTTTATTTTTCGTGGGTGTAGAACTTTTCATTTATCCTTGTTAAATTTCATCATATTATTTTTAGCCCAATGATCCAAACTATCAAGATCATATTTATTTATTTACTTATTTATTTATTTTATTATACTTGTATACAGTCCCATAGCTGAAGCTCTCTGGGCAGTTTACAGTAACTAAAAACATTTAAACAAATCCAATTTAAAACAGATGTTATAAAAACAATTTAAAACACAATTTTAAAATTTAAACAGTATAAAACACATGCTAAAATGCCTGGGAGAAGAGGAAAGTCTTGACCTGGTGCCAAAAAGAGAACAGTGTTGGTGCCAGGTGCACCTCGTCAATGAGGTCATTCCATAATTTGGGGGCCACCACTGAGAAGGCCCTCTCCCTTGTTCCCATCCTCCGAGCTTCCCTTGGAGTAGGCACCCGGAGGAGGGCCTTTGATCTTGAACTTAGTATACGGGTGGGTTTGTATTGGGAGAGGAATTCCATCAGGTATTCTGGTCCCAAGCCGTGTAAGGCTTTATAGGTCAAAACCAGCACCTTTGATTCTGTCCTCAGGGGCATTAGCTATCCCTCCCAATATTGCATCATCTGCAAATCTGATAAAATGTGAGAGTCAAAGTAGATTCTCAATATGCACTCGTGTGTTTTCCTCAAAAAAAGGTAGGGACTAGGGTCCTTTCCAGTTAGGTCCTTTTCAAATTCTATGATTCACTCTCATACTCCTAATAATTTCTGCTTTATGGTTAGACCGTGCCTCGTTCAAGGTGTACAGAAAGCTGTCATCCTGGATACGCCAAAGTGGCTAAGGAAGGAGAGCCAGTTTGCTGTTATGCTTGTGCTCCATGTGCAGAAGGAACCATCTCCACTCAGGAAGGTGAGTGACTTCAAGGGAGAAGGCATTCCCTGAGATAAAATAAATAGGGGACAAAGATTTACCCAGAGACATTTTCACTGAAGATTCTCAAGTCATTTTTGAATTTGGATCCTTTCTTGGCTACTGAAGTTCGAACATCCATAATGAAGTGTTTCTCAAACTATGACTAGATGGACGTGGGCCTCATTTGAAGCAAGAGTTGAAAATGCACTGCCTACATTAGCATTTTTTTAATCATCCAAGCAAACATTTGAACACTGATCACAACCACAGACAGCCCCTTTAATCTCACTTATTCCATAGCTAAGAAGATAAACAAGGCAAACAAAGCAGTTGGACATTCAATAGCACTTCATCAGTTGGACCTCCCATCTTGTCGTAGCTGCACTTTTAAATAAATGATTGGAATTTGTAATAGAATACTGCTGACTAGTAATAAATTGTTCCAGATCAACAATTATTGGTTTCTTTCAAAACTGACCTGAACGTTCTTAGTTTTGGAAATAATGGTCTCCTTTTTCCCTAGTTGGATTCCATAGTTCCATTGTTGTAAACCGTCCAGAGAGCTTCGGCTATGGGGCGGTATACCAATGCAATCAATCAATCAATCCAGCGTCGGAGAGCCCACTACCTCTCTAGGACATTGGTTCCATTGTTGTATGGCTCTAACAGGAAGTTTTTCCTGATGTCCAGTCGAAGTCTGCATTTCTGCACCTTGAGCCCATTATTCCGTGTCCTGCACTCTGGGATCGAGAAGAGATCCCGGCCCTCCTCTGCGTGACAACCTTTCATGTACTTGGAGTGCTATCATACCTCCCCTCAGTCTTCTCTTCTCCAGGCTAAACATGCCCAGTTCTTTCAGTCTCTCCTCATAGGGCTTTGTTTCCAAAGCCCTAGATGTCCTATTGGCTTTTGGTGCCAAGCACCAGTAGCTCCCAGCATTTGTGGTGAACCAGTTCCACACTTGGGAGTGAGAGCTGGCAAGAGCATGGCAAGTGCAAGGTTGTGCCTTGCAAAGGAGGAAGAGAAAGAAAGAGGATGGAGAACACGAGAAGGACATTTGGAGGGAGGGAGGTGAAAAAGGATGTTTCATGTTCACAAACCCAGACCCCAGTCCGCCTTCCTTCCCACCTGGTCTCTGGTCTAGCACACGTAGCTCTGTTCCATCACCTCACCATTTCTGCCCACACCCCAGAAACTGCCACCTCACTCTGACTAATGGTAGGGCCAGCCGTGCTCCTGCCAAACCGTGAAGCCTCTCCCCCGCCCCCATGGAGAAAGGGCTGGAGGGGGAGACACTGAAGGAATTTAACCAGAAAACAAAAGGCTAAAAATAAAATAATACCAATAAATGGAATGTAGAGAAGTGTGGTAAGAGGGTAGGTTGTTACAGTATTATTATTATTATTATTATTATTATTATTATTATATACATGTGGAATAAACAGTATAAGAGGAGAAGCTGTTACAGGGAGACCAAGTGAATGCAAAAGGGGGTTGAAATCAAGTGGCAGTTTTTTTGCGGGGGACAAATGGAGTTTGAAAGGAGAAAGGCTGAAGAAAAGGACAAGAGATGAATAAAAAAAGTGCTAAGAGACGTGAGGGAGGGAAGAAAAAAACGTACCTTCCCTTAGAGCTTCGGGATCAGTATATTCTGCCTAAAACAGGGAGGCTGAGTCACAATGTTTTTAGATACAGTCTTTGTACTTAAAGTGCAAATATCAGAATTATGGAACTCCCTGACACAAGCAAACTGCCAGAAGGAAATCACTGAGGCAAAGACTGTAGCAATGTGCATAGGAATTGTAGTTACTAGGCTCAGTCACTTCCATGTGTTCCCAAAAGGCCCTGGGGAGAGAAAGTTTGTGAACCCGTGTCATATCATTGAATTGAAAGGCGTTACTTTGGGAAGCAAACTGCAGAGACCAAGCGTGGAGAGGGCTTGATGGAGGCTGCCCCATTGTATACCCCTGGTAATGACAGTCTGTTCTATGAGTGATTGGGACAGAATAATCACTAAAGATATATGCGTGCTTCCACTCTGTTTATTCTAGATTATTATCTTTCACCCTGAAACATATACTGTCTGTCCTCTTCTTTTCAGATGCAGACCAGTGTGCCAAATGTCCAGAAGATCAGCATCCAAACAAGGACAGAGATCAGTGTATCCCCAAGATCATTACCTTTTTGTCCTATGAAGAATATTTGGGGATCCTCTTGGCTTCCTTTGCTCTGTTCTTGTCTTTAACCACAGGAATTGTGTTAGGAATTTTCATTAAATTCCTAGAAACACCAATAGTCAAAGCCAACAACAGGGACCTCTCCTACATCCTCCTCGTCTTCCTCCTGCTTTCC
Organism: Rhineura floridana; assembly: GCF_030035675.1. Lineage (NCBI taxonomy): Eukaryota > Metazoa > Chordata > Lepidosauria > Squamata > Rhineuridae > Rhineura > Rhineura floridana. The sequence continues at coordinate 218,766,015 of NC_084482.1, read as the reverse complement.
TTCTTGTCTTCATTTCTGTTCATCGGCCAGCCCAGGAAAGTGACCTGCCTTCTCCGACAAACAGCCTTCAGCATCATCTTCTCGGTTGCTGTCTCTTCTGTCTTGGCAAAAACAATCACTGTAGTACTGGCCTTCCTGGCCACAAAGCCAGAGAACAAAGTGAGGAGATGGTTGGGGAAGAGTCTGGCCAACTCCATCATCATTTCATGTTCCAGTGTCCAAGTTGTCATCTGCACCATCTGGCTGGGGATGTCGCCCCCATTCCCAGATTCTGACATGCATTCTCAACCTGGAGAGATCATCCTGCAATGCAACGAAGGGTCTGTTGCCATGTTTTATGGTTCCCTGGGCTACATGGGCTTCCTGGCTGCCATCTGCTTCACGGTGGCTTTCCTGGCCAGGAAACTGCCTGGGGCCTTCAATGAAGCCAAGCTGATCACCTTCAGCATGCTGGTCTTCTGCAGTGTTTGGGTCTCCTTTGTGCCCACCTACCTGAGCACGAAGGGGAAATACATGGTAGCCGTGCAGGTCTTCTCCATCTTGGCCTCCAGTGCTGGGCTTTTGGGCTGCATCTTCATTCCCAAGTGCTACATTATTGTATTCAGGCCTGATCTGAATACAAAGGAATACCTGATGACAAAAACTAAAGATGGCAATTGATGCCCAACAAAGCAGTATTGAAACCCCACATACCAGTTATGTGAATGTAGCTCTTTAGATATAAACCTCTCGTCCTTTCACATAACGAACAATGAAAATGATTTCATAATGACTCAACAATGGCCACAAGCCCTTTGGGCTTAACGTTTTACATGTATCGCTTTACCAATTCCCACTAAATACCTGATCAACCACACTTGTCTTTACGGAGCTGTATTGGATTGTAAGATGGGGTCATGTGTGAATTGGTGCAGGAGTCCCATACAGTGTCCTAGAGATACATATAGTCTGCATATATAGAATCCATCTGTAATCAATAAATCTAGTGATTTCATTATTAAGGAGCATCCTCATTCAGTAATGGGACCAGTAGATCTGCTTTGGCATGGCCTTTGAGTGGATCAAACTAGTAGAATCCAAAGCAGGATCTAATGCTCATCTGGGGTCATCCTGACTGGTCTTATTTTCCAGCATATAATTTGTATTGGTGGAATCTCCATAAATACACACATACTTTTCAAAGAGCCAGTCAAAGTTATTCCTTTAGTCCACCTGTTGCCTGTCAAATTTATTTATTTATTTATTTATTGTAGGGGTCCGGTAGAGACCATTTGGGTAAAAATAAATGGAGAAACAAATAAAACCGACATGGTAGTAGGTGTCTACTACAGACCCCCTAGCCAGGAAGAGGTGGTAGACGAGGCCTTTCTCAAACAAATCTCTGAAATCTCAAGGAGGCAAGAAGTAGTAGTGATGGGGGACTTCAACTACCCAGATATCTGCTGGGAGACAAACTCTGCGAAGCACAAAGCCTCCAATAAATTCCTGATGGGCCTTGCTGATAATTTCCTCTTTCAAAAAGTAGAAGAAGGAACAAGGGGATCGGCAATCCTGGACCTGATCTTAACTAACACGGATGAATTGGTCACGGGAATTAAAGCGGTCGGTACCTTGGGGGAAAGTGACCACGTAATGCTGGAATTCAGGATTCTGGGAAAAGCCAAAGAAGAATATAGTCAAACATGGACCTTGGATTTCAGGAAAGCCGATTTTAGCAAGCTCAGGGAAATGATGGGTAGGATCCTGTGGCTAGATAGACTAAAGAAAAAGGAGCCCAAGAAGTGTGGGAGTTCATGAAGAACGTATTACAAAAAGCGCAATCGCAAACAATTCCAAAGAGGAAGAAAAATGGAAGACATTGGAAAAAGCCAATGTGGCTACACGGAAGACTGGTGGAGGAGGTAAAAGTAAAAAAGAGCATGTATAAAGAATGGAAGGAAGGACGCATCACCAAGGAAGAGTACCAACGAGCGGCTCGGGCTTGCAGGAATAGCGTAAGGAAAGCTAAAACCCAGAATGAGCTGAGGCTGGCGAGGGAAGCGAGGAACAACAAAATGGGGTTTTTCAGATATGTTCGAAGCAAGAGAAAGACCAAGGAAACGGTGGGACTGCTGCTCAATGAGGATGGCAAAATGTTGACAGATAACGAGGAAAAAGCAGAACTGCTCAACGCCTATTTTGCCTCCGTTTTCTCCCATAAAGGGAACAGTGTGCAACCTTGCATCAGTAGCAATCTCAGTAAGGGGTCGGGATTGCAGTTCGAGATTGATAAGGAGATAGTCAGGAAATACCTAGTTAACCTAAATGAGTTCAAATCTCCAGGGCCTGATGAACTGCATCCCAGAGTATTGAAGGAACTTGCGGATGTACTCTCAGAACCTCTTGCCATCATCCTTGAGAAATCCTGGAGAACGGGAGAGGTGCCGGAGGACTGGAGATGGGCAAACATCGTCCCACTCTTTAAAAAGGGTAAAAAAGAAGATCCGGGGAATTACAGGCCGGTCAGTCTGACTTCAATACTGGGAAAGATATTAGAACAGATAATAAAAGAGTCCATTGGCAACTATCTAGATGACAATGCTGTGATTAGAAGGAGCCAACATGGGTTTGTCAAGAAAAAATCCTGTCAAACTAATCTCATCTCTTTTTTTGATCGGGTCACTAGCTTAGTAGATGGCGGAAATGCTGTAGATGTCATCTATCTAGATTTCAGCAAGGCGTTTGACAAAGTCCCCCATGACCTTTTGATTAGCAAACTAGTCAAATGCAGACTACATGGAAATACTGTCAGGTGGATTCACAACTGGTTGGAAAACCGTACTCAAAGAGTGGTCATCGGTGGCTCTGCTTCGGACTGGAAGGAGGTTTCGAGTGGAGTGCCACAGGGTTCTGTCCTGGGGCCGATACTCTTCAATATTTTTATCAATGACTTAGATGATGGAGTGGAGGGAAGCCTTATGAAGTTTGCAGATGATACGAAACTGGGAGGGATAGCTAACACAATGGAAGACAGGAATAAAATCCAAAGGGACCTGGATAGACTAGAAAATTGGGCTGAAATTAATAAAATGATATTCAATAAAGACAAATGCAGGATTCTGCATTTAGGCCACAAAAACAAAATGCACGGGTACAGGATGGGAAATACCCGGCTTAGCAGTAGTGCATGTGAGAAGGACCTTGGAATTGTAGTGGATCGCAAGTTGAACATGACCCAGCAGTGTGATGCTGCGGCAAAAAAGGCAAATGTGGTTTTGGGCTGCATAAACAGAGCTATAGTTTCCAGGTTGAGGGAAGTAATAGTCCCACTATATTCTGCATTAGTCAGGCCTCATCTGGAATACTGTGTTCAGTTCTGGGTGCCTCATTTTAAGAAAGATATAGACAAGTTAGAGCGGGTTCAGAAGAGGGCGATGAGGATGATAGCCGTTATGGAGAACTAGTCTTATGAGGAAAGGTTGAAGGAACTTGGCATGTTCAGTCTGGTGAAGAGAAGGCTGAGGGGTGACATGATTGCACTCTTTAAGTACCTGAAGGGCTGTCACATACAGGAGGGTACAGATTTGTTCTCTGCTGCCCCAGAGGGTAGGACTAGGTCTAATGGTTTTAAGTTGCAGGAGCGTAGATTCAGATTGGACATTAGAAGGAACTTCTTGACAGTAAGGGCAGTTCGGCAATGGAACCGACTGCCTAGGGAGGTGGTGGAATCCCCTTCGCTGGATGTCTTCAAGCAGAGGCTGGACAGCTATCTGCGGGAGATGCTCTAGCTGTGGATTTCCTGCTGTGAGCAGGGGGTTGGACTCGATGGCCTACAAGGCCCCTTCCAACTCTATGATTCTATGATTCTATACTGCACCATAGCCGAACCTCTCTGGGCGGTTTACAGTACCTAAAAACACTAAAAACACATATACAAATTTAAAACACATCTTTTAAAAACAATTTAAAACACAATTTAACCATTTAAAACAATTTAAAAACACATGCTAAAATGCCTGGGAGAAGAGGAAAGTCTTGACCTGCTGCTGAAAAGATGTTGGCGTCAGGTGCACCTTGTCAAAAAAATCATCCCATAATTTAGGGGCCACCAATGAGAAGGCCAGACTCCCAGCTTCCCTCCGAGTAGGCACCCGGAGGAGGGCCTTGGATGTTGAACATAGTGTATGGGTGGGCTCGTGTCTGGAGAGGCGTTCCATCAGGTATTGTGGTCCCAAGCCGTGTAAAGCTTTATAGGTTAAAACCAGCACCTTGAATCGAGCTTGGAAACATACAGGCAGCCAATGCAAGTGGGAGAGAATTGGTTTTATATGTTCGGACCGTCTGGTCCCTGTTACCAATCTGGCCGCTGCATTTTGCACAAGCTGCAGTTTCTGAACCATCTTCAAAGGCAGCCCCACGTAGAGTGCCTTGCAGTAATCTAACTTGGAGGTTATCAGAGCATGGACAACTGAAGCCAGGTTATCCCTGTCCAGCTGGGCCACCAACCAAAGCTGGTAGAAGGCACTCCGTGCCACCGAGGCTACCTGAGCCTCAAGTGACAGAGATGATTCTAGGAGAACCCCCAAGCTACGAACCTGCTCTACTCTGAAAAATGTCTACTTTTACTTCTTAAAAGCTGTGCTTTCCTGCTGCAGAAATGGCCTCAGCCTGAATTATCCTTTTAAAATTGATACCTTCAAAAATGCCTTTCTATTCTCCTTCTCAGAAGTGTTTCACTTGCTTTGGAAAGTAATTCACCCCTTGCAAATCCCCCTTCTCTCTGTGTTTGTATTTCTGTGGTGCAATGAGGTGCCACTTCGCTGCTTCACCGCATTGTGTTTTAAACCATTTTCTTTCCAGTGCATCTACTGAATTACTTCTAAAATGTGATTTTACCCACATTTGCCTTAGGTGAGAATCACAAGATGAACCGCTGTGATACATGGTTTGCTAGAAAATAATGTTTTTGAACAAGTGACTTGAAAGATGCTACAAGACCTGAGGGCTCACATGTTAGATGTTGAGTGTAACACTTCACGTTCAAGGAAGACGAGGGGATGCAACATGAGTGATATTTTCGAATGCGAAACTGCTCTCCTAAAGCACAATTTAAAAACCAAGTTTCTGCGTGTTTGCTTCATTCAGACATGCCCATGGATCCAACCACTCTTGGGTCTCTGGACGAAATCTCCCGCTGCAGGTACTTTGAGAGTTACAGGATGGGAGGAATTCCTGTCCCTCCTTGACAAACCTGTTATGGACTACCTATGTTTTCCCTATAGATATTGGTCATCTCAAGTTCTTAATGTTAGACATGAGCATAGAAAATTATATATGAAATGCAGTGTACTCCAAAGCCTCTAGTAAACTGCTCCTGTTTTTCCTTGAAATATGTTTATTTTCATTTTAGGGCAAATGTGCTCAGTGAAACATCACCACGTGATAAGAGTCTGGGTATTCGGTCAGCCTAAGTGCTTGTGGTCGATAGAAGTGCATTAGATCAAAAGAGAGAATAGAGAATAGATAGAAGAGAGAATAGGCTTTAAGATGCAGAAACAGAACCCACCTACACACTGTTGTTGTTATGTGCCTCCAAGTCGACTACAACTTACGGCGACCCTATGAATCAGTGACCTCCAAGAGCATCTGACATGAACCACCCTGTTCAGATCTTGTAAGTTCAGGTCTGTGGCTTCCTTTATGGAATCAATCCATCTCTTGTTTGGCCTTCCTCTTTTTCTACTCCCTTCTGTTTTTCCCAGCATTATTGTCTTTTCTAGTGAATCATGTCTTCTCATGATGTGTCCAAAGCATGATAACCTCAGTTTCATCATTTTAGCTTCTACTGATAGTTCTGATTTAATTTGTTCTAATACCTAATTATTTGTCTTTTTTGCAGTCCATGGTATCCGCAAAGCTCTTCTCCAACACCACATTTCAAATGAGTTGATTTTTCTCTTATCAGCTTTTTTCACTGTCTAACTTTCACATCCATACATAGAGATTGAAAATACCATGGTCTGAATGATCCTGATTTTAGTGTTCAGTGATACATCTTTACATTTGAGGACCTTTTCTAGTTCTCTCACAGCTGCCTTCCCCAGTCCTAGCCGCCTTCTGATTTCTTAACTATTGTCTCCATTTTGGTTAATGATTGTGCCGAGGTATTGATAATCCTTGACAAGTTCAATGTCCTCGTCAACTGTAAAGTTGCATAAATCTTCTGTTGTCATTACTTTATTCTTTTTGACGTTCAGCTGTAGTCCTGCTTTTGTGCTTTCCTCTTTAACTTTCATCAGCATTCATTCAAATCATTACTGGTTTCTGCTAGTAGTATAGTATCATCTGCATATCTTAAATTATTGATATTTCTCCCTCCAGTTTTCACACCTCCTTCTTCTTAGTCCAATCCTGCTTTCCATATGATATGTTCTGTGTATAGATTAAATAAATAGGGTGATAAAATACACCCCTGTCTCACACCCTTTCCAATGGGGAACCAATCGGTTTCTCCATATTCTGTCCTTACAGTAGCCTCTTGTCCAGAGTATAGGTTGCTCCTCAGGACAATCAGATGCTGTGGCACCCCCATTTCTTTTAAAGCATTCCATAGTTTTTCATGATCTACACAGTCAAAGGCTTTGCTGTAATCTATAAAGCACAGAACCTACACACTGAGAGGGCGGTATAAGAGTCTAGTATCAATGTCAATATGCAAAGCCTAGATCAAGATAAGCAATCGCTATAAAAGCCAGCCAGCCATCGAGATTGGGGTCAGTTGTTTCTGACACTGACTGAAGAAGGAGGAGTGTCTGCTCTAGGTGTTGAGTTCTACACACACCACGGGTGAGAATATTCCTTTACTGTGGCGAAGTGATGAAGGCAATACAATGAAACGTAATGTATTAGGATGAAAATGGAAATGGATTGCCTTCAAGTCGATCCCAACTTATGGTGACCCTATGAATAGGGTTTTCATGGTAAGCGGTATTCAGAGGGGGTTTTACCACTGCCTTCCTTTGATGCTGAGAGGCAGTGACTGGCCCAAGGTCACCCAGTGAGCTTCATGGCTGTATGGGGATTCGAATCTTGGTCTCCCAGGTCGCAGTCCAACACTCTAACCACTTCACACTGGCGACATCCCCAATATTTGTGCTGTGTATGATCTGGATTCTGGTACACTGCTGTCCACTTGTAGCTAAATATATGTTTGTTGAATGTTTATAATAAATAGAAATTAATAAGAAAAAAAGAAGACACAGACTGAGGGGATCAGAGAATCATAGAAAGGTAGAGTTGGAAGGGGCCTACAAGGCCATCAAGTCCAACCCCCTGCTCAATCCAGGAATCCAAATCAAAGCATTCCTGATATATGGCTGTCCAGCTGCCTCTTGAATGCCTCCAGCAGACACAAGAGTCCTCAATCTAGTGCAAAGTTTCACATATAGAGATGGTTTGAGGCTGTCTCAACCTCATCAACATGAACAGTGTGTAAGGATTAGGGTTTCTGATCATAGATCACTCCTTGCCTAATGCTAGGCATTATTAAGCTGTGTTTCTATATTCTGGTCCACTTTTTCACATTTACAGTAAAATGTTGTTTGATTGAGGAACGTGATGACAAGTGCTCCGATAACAAACTCAGTAATGACAAAATAAACTGAATGTAAAAAAACCCAGTGTGTTCAAAGTTTTTTTTTGGGGGGGGAGCCAAGATTGAAATAAGCCATGCAAGAAAAGCTGGCCATGGGAAAGGATGCTTCTGAATAAAGTGAGGAGTGTGAGAGAAATTGGATGTTCAACATGTTTGCTATTATAGACTATCATAGGCTTGGTTTGCTTCGTCCCCACTTGAAGGTTTCTTGAAACTTTGTTTATTTGAGTGGAAGTGGTGGCAGAGAAAAAAAGGGAGAGATGTACTGCAGGGCTGGGCTGGAAGTAAAATCAATAAAAGAACAATATATTTGAAGGAACGTTCAAAGGAATATTTGAGGTGGGGGAAATGCGGAATCAAGGGAAAGCTGCTGAAGTTCAGAGCAAACAGGATCACTCCACAAAGATGAGGAATACGCAGACCTTTGAAAAATCCAGTACTAAATCCGAGTTTAGTGGAATTCTCACCCGTGCCTATTCAGCTTCCCATGTCATGACTTCCTGTGGGCTTAAGTCCTCTTGATATAATACTGAAGGGTGGGGTAAATCCAGAGCTTGGAAAAGTTACTTTTTTGAACTACAACTCCCATCAGCCCCAGCCAGCATGGCCACTGTAAATCGGGAACTCCTGCACCTTAAACAGGAGTGGGAACAAAAGATTCAGGACAGACAAAAGGAAGTACTTCTTTACTCAGCGCATAGTTAAACTATGGAATTTGCTCCCACAAGATGCAGTAATGGCCACCAGCTTGGATGGCTTTAAAAGAAGATTAGACAAATTCATGGAGGACAGGGCTATCAATGGCTACTAGCCATGATGGCTGTGCTCTGCCACCCTAGTCAGAGGCAGCATGCTTCTGAAAACCAGTTGCCGGAAGCCTCAGGAGGGGAGAGTGTTCTTGCACTCGGGTCCTGCTTGCGGGCTTCCCCCAGGCACCTGGTTTGCCACTGGGAGAACAGGATGCTGGACTAGATGGGCCACTGGCCTGATCCAGCAGGCTCTTCTTATGTACTTAAACCCTAAGTTTCTGAGTGAGTAAGAAAGGCCAGCCAATCGCCAATGCCAATGGCCAGGAAGGGAAGACGCAGTCCACAAAGGGCTGAAGAAAGATCCAGGTGCTCATCTCTATTCCCTTTGCAGATATTGAGGTGAGACAGTGTAAGAAGTCGCCTCAGCAACTTTCAGCTGGGACCCTATTATTATTATTATTATTATTATTATTATTATTATCATTATCATTATCATTATCATTATCATTATATAAATACAAAGGCCCTCAAGGAGGCTTACAAAGAAAAATAAACACAGGTATAAAAATACATCAATGAAAGCAATACAATCTACAAAAATTAAACTAAATAACTGTCAGGCCCAGGATGTGACTCAGGAACCAGACCAACGGCTGTAGTTAATTCGTGTTTTATTAGGGTAATGTCCAAACAAAGACTGCGTTTTCTCATGAAGCAATACAGGGATACAGGTCCTGCGGCATTGGGAGAAAGTTGACAGAGCAAGGGGCTTCTTCCCGCCTGTTCTTTAAGAAGGGGCCAAACGGGCGCGCAATCTTTCGCTCCTCCTTAACTGCCCCTCAGGTACTGCCCGCCTTTCCCCCTTCTCTCCTGTCTTTTCAGCTGTCTGCGTGTGCGCGGTGAGGGGGGAAGCATCACCCCCTCCTCTTCTGAAGTTTCCAATTCCAGGATGGGGGATAGGGGAGGGGCTGATGGTAAACTGCCTCCCCGCTTTTCGGCTGTGAGCAGCCCTCCCTCTTTCCCCTCTTGCTCTGAGCCTGAAAGAGGGGGAGGCGTGAGAATGTCCAGGGAGGGCTCAGGCTCCCCGTCGCTAAGCGACCTTATCACTGGCAGTTCCTCTGTTTCGTCTTCGCTCCAAAGGGGGGAAGTTCCTCCCCCTTCCCTCTGCCATCCATCCGAATACTCTTCTCCCAACTCTCCGGGATCCAGCTCCCCGGGATTGGGACCCCAGCTCTGCCTTCCGACACCATCCCCCCTCCCAGGCTGTGCCCCCCTCCCCTTGTCTGGCTTGGGACGGTGGGGAAAATGTTGATGGAAAAGTTTTACCAATTCTGGAGCATGCACATCAGCTGCATCTTCCCATGATCTGTCAGCCACCCCATAGCCTTTCCAGTGAATCAAGTACTGCAGCTTGTGGCGTCTGATCCTGGAATCTAAGATCTCCTCAACTTCAAACTCAAGCTGCTCATTTACCAGGAGTGGAGCTCCGGGAGGTTCCTCCGGCCGTAACTCACTGGGAGGGGCGGCTTTCGTTAAGAGGGATCGATGGAACACAGGATGTATTTTGAACGTGTCAGGCAGCTTCAGTCGGTACGCCACGGGATTGATTTGAGTTTCTATTTCGAAAGGACCCACCCTCTTGTCTTGTAATTTTCTACATTTGCCCGGCATCTGGAGGAAGCGGGTGGACAGCCATACCTGGTCTCCCGGTTGAATGGGGGGGGGCCTCCTTCCTGTGCAGGTCAGCAACTCGCTTGTACTCCGTTTTGGCTTCGTTTAACTGCTGTTTCAGTGTCTGTTGCGCCGCTTGCAATTCCTTAAGGAAGTTCTCAGCTGCCGGTACCAGCATTCCTTCTGAGCTGCTTGGAAAGACTTTAGGATGGAATCCATAATTAGCGAAGAACGGGGTTTGTTGAGTGCTGGAGTGCAGAGAATTGTTGTAGGCGAACTCTGCAAAATGCAAATATGATACCCAGTCAGTCTGTTGATAGGACACATAACTTCGTAAATATCTTTCCAAAACGGCGTTCAAGCGTTCCGTCTGCCCATCTGTCTGGGGGTGATGGGCGGAGGAGAGTTTTAATTCCGTCTGCAACTGTTTCCACATTGCTCTCCAAAATTTGGCTGTGAACTGAGTTCCTCGGTCTGAGACTACGCTGTTTGGCAATCCATGCAGCCAGTAGACTTCTTTTATGAATAACTTGGCCGTTTCTTTAGCCTCTAAGGCCCCTGCACAAGGAAGAAAGTGTGCCATTTTGGTAAGTAGATCCACCACTACTAAGATGGCTGTCATTCCTTGGGACTTGGGTAGATCAGTTATAAAATCCATGGAGAGGTCCTTCCAGGGTTCGTGTGGGACAGGCAACGGTTGTAACAGTCCTGCTGGTGTCCCTGTTTGTGTTTTTGTCCGCAGACAGACAGAGCAGGACTTTACATAACTCTCAATATCCCGATGCATTTTAGGCCACCAGAAGTCCTTGGCCACGTTCTGAATGGTCTTGTAAATCCCAAAGTGTCCCGCTGTGATGGAATCATGACACTGGCGTAGGATTCTGAGCCTTAATTCCCCTTCTGGCACATATCTGGCGGTTTTGAACCATAACAGTCCATTTCTCCAGTGAAAGGTTACTTCTGAGTCTTGACCTTGTCCCGTCTCCTGCTGATATTTTAGCATGTCTGCATCTTCTTGTTGTGCCTTTTTGAGTTCCTCTTCCCATGATGGCTGGCATACTCCCAATGTTAATTTCTCTGGCGGGATTACGTACTGAGGCTGGTCCTCGGATTCACTTTCTTTGTATTGTGGCTGTCTGGATAAGGCATCCGCTCTCTGGTTTTTGGCTTGGGCATGGTAAGTAATCTGGAAGTTAAACCTAGTGAAGAACTGGGACCATCTTATCTGTCTCTGGTTCAGCTTTCTGGCGGTTTGGAGGCTTTCAAGATTCTTGTGGTCGGAGCGCACTTCAATTCGATGAGAGGTCCCCTCTAGGTATTGTCTCCAGTTTTCAAAAGAGTCCTTGATGGCCAGCAGCTCCTTCTCCCAAACTGTGTAGTTCTTCTCTGCAGGCTTTAACTTCCGAGAGAAGTACGCACAGGGGTGCAGCTCCTTCCCTTCTTGGTCTAATTGTAGCAGGACCCCCCCGATGGCAAAATCTGAAGCATCTGCTTCCACTACGAAAGGGCGGTTCGGATCAGCAAAGCACAGAATGGGCTCAGTAGCAAACCTTCTCTTCAGCTCCTCAAAGGCCTCGGTGGCGTTCTCTGTCCATTGAAACTTCTTCTTCCCCCTTAAACAGTCAGTCAGAGGAGCTGTTAATTTGGAAAACCCTGGAATGAACTTTCTGTAATAATTGGCAAACCCCAAAAACCGTTGTACATCCTTTTTGGTGACAGGTTGGCCCCAGTCCAATATGCAGCTTACTTTCCCTGGGTCCATCTCCACGCCTTCCACTGAGATTCGATATCCAAGGAAGTCTAGAGACTTGAGGTCAAATCCACATTTCTCTAATTTAGCATACAGGTGATTTTCTCTCAGTCTCTTCAACACCGTCTTCACATGCTGGTTGTGGTCTTCCTGGTTCTTTGAGAACACCAGGATATCATCTAAGTAACAGATTACATACGTGTCCAACAAGTCTCTAAACACGTCGTTCATGAATTTTTGAAAAATTCCTGGACTTCCACAAAGCCCAAACGGCATGACCAGGTATTCATACTGTCCGTAAGCGGTCAAGAATCCTGTTTTCCATTCATCTCCCTCCTTCATTCTGATCAGATTGTACGCTCCTCTCAAATCCAACTTCGTGAAGATTTTTGCAGAGCGCAGTCGGTCCAGCAACTCTGAGATCAGGGGCAGCAGGTAGCTGTTGGGGATGGTGATCTGGTTCAATGCGCGATAGTCGTTACAGGGTCTGAGTTCCCCCCCCTTCTTTTTCACAAACAATAGTGGCGCTCCAGCAGGGGATTGTGAGGGGCGTATGAATCCTCGCCTCAGGTTTTTATCCAGGAATTCCTTCAGGGCCTCCCTCTCATTCTCTGTGAGAGAGTAGATTCTCCCTGATGGGATGCTGGCTCCTGGCACTAGGTCAATCGCACAGTCGTAAGGGCGGTGGGGGGGTAAAGTCTCTGCCTCTTTTTCATCAAACACATCTTTGAATTCTTCATACTTTGGCGGCAGGGTCACTTGCTCGATCTGTTGCACTGCCCCCGCTAGGGTGTTCTTGATTCCTTCAGGTTGACAGTTTTCCTGGCAATACTGTGAGGTGAACCACACCACCGCCTCCTTCCAACTTATTTTGGGTTCATGCTTTGCTAGCCAGGGCATTCCCAGAATCACCTCAAAGTTCGAGAGATCTGACACGTATAGCGAAATGAACTCTCCGTGCCCAGGGATTTGAAGTTTCACTTCCTCCGTGGCTTGTGTCACCCCTCCTGACTTCAGGGGTCTCCCATCGATAGTCTCCACAGCTAGGGGAGCATCCAGTTTCCACCGGGAAATTCCATGACGCTTGACTAACTTTGCATCAATAAAATTTGTGGAGGCTCCACTGTCAATTAAGGCAGTGGAATTAAACACCACTCCTCTGGAAGTTGTAATCCGAATAGGCAAGACCAACACCCCCTTTGAGGGAGGTTGGATCATTGGGGGGCCTTTATACAACGCTGCCCCCAGTCCACCGGCCTGCACGTGGACTGGGTGTTCTAGTTTCCCGACGGCTCGGCTTTCCCCCCTTTCAGTCCACAGTCTCTGGCCACATGGCCCGGCTTTGAACAATAAAAGCATAAACGTTCCCGGCGTCGTCTTTCCTTTTCTTCTTCCGACAGTCTTGGCCTAGCCCCTCCCTGTCCCTCAGTTACATTACCTGCCATCCCTGCAGTGGGAAGGGTCTTGTTGCGGGATGCCGAGGCTGAATATCTCGGGACCTCCTGCTTCCTTTCCAGGCGCCTTCCTTCCATCCGGTGATCTATCTGTAGGCATAGCCGGATGAGCCCTGGTAGGTCAGCGGGGGGGGAGGTCCTGGCCAACTCATCCAGGATTTCAGCATTTAATCCACTCCGGTACATAAACATCAGGGCGGCATCATTGTAACCAGTTTCCTGGGACAGAATTTTAAAAGCGTTAGTGTACTCGGAAACAGTCCCTTTAGCTTGCTTCAGAGCGCCTAGTTGCCGCGCTACTGTTTCAGCCCTTTGCGGGTCTTGAAACATCTCGGTCATCTCCTGTATAAATCCTCTGTACCTTCCTAAGACAGTATCCTTTCTCACGAGATATGGAGTCACCCATTTTGCAGCTTCTCCCTCCAGGAGGCTAATCACGAAAGCTACTTTAGCCCCATCGTCTGGAAATTCCGTGTGCCTGACATCCAGATATAACTCACATTGAGCCACGAAGGTTGCCAACTGATCACTTTGTCCCGCGTATTTTGGGGGCAATCCAATGCGAACCTTTACTACGGCAGCTGGAGGGGCTGTTCGCATCTGGTCTATCGTGGCCTTCAAGGTTTGATTATCCGTCTTCAGCGCCTTGACTGCTGCTAGCATGGCTTGAACATCCGTCTGCAAATCAGCTACCTTAGTCCTCAAGAGTTCCACTTCTTCCGTCTCAGAAGTGGGGTTCGTCCCCCCCGCTGCTCCCTTTGACATCTTGTCCCAGTCAAGTGAAGAGAGCGTTGAGGGTGATTTAGGTGGCTCTGTCAAGCTGTCAGGATGTGACTCAGGAACCAGACCAACGGCTGTAGTTAATTCATGTTTTATTAGGGTAATGTCCAAACAAAGACTGCATTTTCTCATGAAGCAATACAGGGATACAGGTCCTGCGGCATTGGGAGAAAGTTGACAGAGCAAGGGACTTCTTCCCGCCTGTTCTTTAAGAAGGGGCCAAACGGGCGCGCAATCTTTCGCTCCTCCTTAACTGCCCCTCAGGTACTGCCCGCCTTCCCCCCTTCTCTCCTGTCTTTTCAGCTGTCTGCGTGTGCGCGGTGAGGGGGGAAGCATCACCCCCTCCTCTTCTGAAGTTTCCAATTCCAGGATGGGGGATAGGGGAAGGGCTGATGGTAAACTGCCTCCCCGCTTTTCGGCTGTGAGCAGCCCTCCCTCTTTCCCCTCTTGCTCTGAGCCTGAATGAGGGGGAGGCGTGAGAATGTCCAGGGAGGGCTCAGGCTCCCCATTGCTAAGCGACCTTATCACTGGCAGTTCCTCTGTTTCGTCTTCGCTCCAAAGGGGGAAGTTCCTCCCCCTTCCCTCTGCCGTCCATCCAAATACTCTTCTCCCAACTCTCCGGGATCCAGCTCCCCGGGATTGGGACCCCAGCTCTGCCTTCCGACAATAACAAATACATTATTAAGGGGAAAGAATGTCCAGGGAAGAAACCTAGAAACCCTGCCACACCGGTTTACGCTCATTCCTTTCTCGATTCTGATCTGTGCAGGGGTGCTCACAAAAATAAACAATAAATTTCCCCTTCTTTATTGTGTGCCTGTGTTGCTTTATGGGATCGAAGCATTTCTCTGTGAATTTGGATATTTTGTAGCGGTTTAGTATTTGGGGCTCAATCCAGCCATTGTCCTGTACCCAGTTTATTGGGAAGTTATCTGTCCATTGGAACAAGCCAGGTCTCCTTGGTGGCCATCTTGTGGCTAGAGAAGGCCCATTATGACAGCCATTTTGTGATCACGTCCGTGGCAGTTCCTTAGATTTCTACATGTGACCCTAGGTCCAAAAAGTTGAGGATCCCTACTGAAAAGTATCATGAAAAGGAGAATGTACAGCAACAAGTTTAATACAAAACACTTAATAGAAGGAACAAACCCTGTAGCAGATTGCTGCTTGCATTGGAGAATTAGAGTGCAGGGAAAAAATAAGAACAGATGAATTCAGCTGCCTCTCTGGAAACCATCTCCATGGGAACTGAAACAGCACAATGCCTGAGAGCTGACTCTAGAAGGGCCAATACACTACACCTGTCCCTTTTGCCCTAACACCTTAGTTTTTAAGGAGAAATAGGACTCAGTGCAGGAAAAATAACAAGAGAAACACAACTGCCTCTCTGGAAACCATTTCCATGGGATGGTTCTGCTTTCGTGACTGCCCTCTTTAAGGGTAAAATAACTGCAGCAATGGCACCTGTTGCCAACTCCAGAGGGTGCCCTGAAGGGTTAGTCCTCAAAAAGGGTTGCACACTCATTCTTGGAGAACTCTGCTGCTGGTAGTTTGTGGGGGATGGAGAGGAACAATGTGGTTTTCCCAGCAGTCGAAATTGTGACTGTTTGTAAAACTGGCTTCTCCAACAACAGAGGGGCCATTGGGAAAGGGCAGACATCTTGGCAGACATTTTCTGGCTAGGGAGAGCCCCCATGACAGTTGGGGGGGGGAACTACTTAAGAACATGGGGAGCAATTCCTATTGGGGTGACCAATACATGGGTGAGACACATCAACAGACTGAGGTATTTCAAATACGTCTTAACAGAAGAAGTATTTTGACCCTCTTCAATATGAACTTTGCCAAGTTCACCTGGCCCCTCACTGGCCCATCTCAGACTAAGCAGTGCTTTCTTGCAAATATGTTTTCCCTCCGTTTTTGCAGCTCCTCCTTGAGCCGTGCAGAGCCTCCAGGAGGTTTCAGAGGCGAATCTTCCACTTATAATTATCAAAATCATAGTGATATATTCCTCTTCTCTCACCAAAGCTCCAGGGGTTTCCCCTGAGATGAACAGGCTAAACATCACAAAAGGGCAACAGGAGGTAACTTCTCTCTCTGAGCCTGATGGAATTGTGATATGAATTCCTCCTCTACTATTCTTCTCAAAATAATAAGCCCTGTGCTTATGGAGAGCCTGGCCTGATATTTAGGGCAGGCAGGAACCAAAACAGTGGGAAGCTTCCTTTCACTGCCTTCAGATCTGAATACATGGCTGGACTCCAATTGTGTCACTAAAATGACTGCTGTCACAAGGGACAAGTCTGTCACCGGCACAACTAGAATGATCTCACTGCGGCTGCTGCTACAGCTTCTGCTGCTAAAAGCTCATGGAGTCTGTGGGATGCTGGAGGCCAAATGCCCATTTAATTTGACCGAGAAGCAAAATCAACCACTGAATTATTACAGGCCAGGAGACTACCTCGTTGGCGGGATCATCTGTCCAAAGGTTGCCAGATTGGAATGATACAGCTTCTCCCAGCCCCCCTTAACCAGGCTTACTGAGTAAGTAAACTACATGCTGGTGGATGCAACCCTGCCCTCCCTGCATTCTTTTGACTGTTGCAAACTACCAGGGAGTGGGAAGGACAATATCTCCTGGTATCCTGGTCAAACCCTTTCCATACGTTTGTCCCTCAGTTTAACAAATACGAAGGGAGCGTCTAGAGCACTACTGACAACTTTGTGCCCTGCATCCAGGGAGGTTCATTTTGAACAGTGGAATACCATTATACATAGAATAATAGAAAAGTAGAGTTGGAAGGGGCCTATAAGGCCATCAAGTCCAACCCCCTGCTCAATGCAGGAATCCAAATCAAAGCATTCCCTACAGATGGCTGTCCAGCTGCCTCTTGAATGCCTCCAGTGTCGGAGAGCCCACTACCTCTCTAGGTCATTGGTTCCATTGTCTTATGGCTCTTAACACATAAGTTTTTCCTGATGTCCAGTCGAAATCTGGTTTCCTGCAACTTGAGCCCATTATTCCGTGTCCTGCACTCTGGGACAATCGAGAAGAGACATGTTATGGGACAATTGCTTTTTCTAGCATAATTCCAGGCAAAAGTACAACCACCCTTTTTTTGCGTTTACACCAGTAGCTTAGCTGCGGGCTTTAAGTTAGGTAAGTCTTCCTTGCAGGTCTAAACAAAAATGCCAGCATATAACTTCCCCCTCAGCCCACAGCTTAACTGCCTAATATACTGTAGAGGTAGGAAGTGTTGTTGGATGAGCTTGAATCACATCGATTCTATAGTAAAAACCAAATCCATTCTGCAGTTGAGCATTTGGAGGGGAAAGGCAGGCAGTGAATGCTCAGTCAGAGTTCATTGGTGTAACATTCAATGTATTAGATAACTACAACTTCAAAGGATGAAAACTTAACCTTAACAAAAACTGAAATACAAAATTGGGCTAAGCAGTATACTAGCTTGAGCTACTGGAATAATTAATGTAATTTTAATATAAATTTAATAATTAACACCATTTAACATAATTTAAAACACCAAAATATACTATAATAATCCACTAATAGGCAAAAAACCTTGCGGTTTAAGAATGTACCTATTGCCCACAGATATTTCTACCAAACTTTAAAAAGCAGGGAAATTGGCCAGCTATAGTGAATGCACCAGGGGAGTAGGAGACCTGACCTCCTCTCTGAGATATTGGACTGCCCTACAAAGTTGTCAAAATGCAAACACCATTTGGGTTGGTCTTTCACAGTCCAATCCACTTGCTGTGTAGCTTGGAAGAATTTGGTAACATGTGCCTCTGAGCATATGGTGAGTGGTGGCAACACCTGCCATCTCCAAAGATGGAGAATTATATTTTTGTATGTTTGTTGGTGTTCTTACTTTGCTTGTTTCCTGTGTTACTAATGTTTCTACAGAGAATCTAAACCAGAAAATTTCCCCCCTCCTTATTCATCCTAGAAATCTGTGTCAAATATATTTTGATTAATTTCAGAGCCTTTTTATTGGTCATTGTCATGTGATGGTGAAGACAACCTTTTGTGTTTTATATTGGAGGTTATGTTCTATTTCTATTTTGGGTGCATTAACAGTTGAATCTGAAACTGCAGTTTGATTAGACTGATCACAATATGCTGCTACTTTAGCAATGACTGTTGGAAAAAAGAGGATGCATGTTTTCAGCCTGCTATGTTTAAACCACTTTATTTAAGGCAAGGTGTTCATGATCAATTAAAAACATACGAGCATATCTAGAATTTTGCTAGAATATATTTCACCGTCCACTATCTTATCTTGTGCAAATTGAGATACTTCTGAGGTTCACCGGAGACTATTTTGCAGACGTCAGTGCCATTATTCCACAATTATGTTTGGAGTTTTTTTAGTATAAATTTTGCAAAGTGTTGCTGTACTTCACATATTCATAGAAACAAAAGCAAAAGAAAGTGATTTCCTATAGGAAACTTCACTAAAATTGCAAAGTAAATCAGACATATTTAAAGTGACCATATCAACTATATTAACTGTCTTAATAATGTTGCTTCCTCCAGGCTAAAACAAAATCAGCACAGGACATATCTTCTTTCTATAATTTGGGCTGATTACAGGTGTTGCCACCACTCACCATATGCTCAGAGGCACATGTTACCAAATTCTTCCAAGCTACACAGCAAGTGGATTGGACTGTGAAAGACCAATCCAAATTGTGTTTGCATTTTGACAATTTTGTAGGGCAGTCCAATATCTCAGAGAGGAGTTCAGGTCTCCTGCTCCCCTGGTGCATTCACTATAGCTTCCCAATTTCCCTGCTTTTAAAAGTTTGGTAGAAATATCTGTGGGCTATAGGTACATCCTTAAACCGCAAGGTTTTTTGCGTATTAGTGAATTTCCTTGCTTTTTAAACTGGGAGGTAAGAAATGGGATCCTGTGCAAGTTTGCTGAGAATGGATTGATCATTTGCATGCTTATTGAGTTCAGTGGGATTTACACACACACACCAGGCAATCATGCTTAGGATAGGTGAAACTGACCACAGGGGATGGGGAAGGGAGGAGGGGGAGGAGGGAGGGGTGGAAAGGCAGAGGGGAGGACTGGGAGCAGGCAGGAGGGGGAGGGGAGAAGAAGGTCAGATGTGGTCGTTTGCATGTTTATTGAGTTCAGTGGGATTTACTCCCGTGCAATCATGCTTAGGATAGGTAAAACTGACTGGGGGGGAGGGACGGAGGGCTGGAGTGGGCAGGGAAGGTGGAAGAAGGAAGAGGGGAGGAGAAAGGGAGAGGAAAGGGGAAGGAGGGAAAAAGCAGGTCTGATCATTTGTATGATTATTGTGTTGAATCGGATATACTCCTATGCAATCATGATTAGGATAGGTAAAACTGACCAGGCTTGGCCTGCCAACCAAGACATCTTCTGTATCTTTCACAGTTGGGCAGGGGGAAGGAACAATTCTATCTTGTGGTTTTTCCCATTACAATGTTGCAAGAACACCTGCACTTGGCTGACTTTCTCTTCTCCTAAAGATACAGGATCAGGATCAGGCCCTGAACCTGGCAACCCTACCTCCCACCCAAATTTAAAACAAAGCTATCCCTGGCCACATCCACACCAGGCCTCTATTACACTTTGGACAATCATTATTTATTTATCTGTTTATTTAGTCTATTTATATACTGCCCCATAGCCGAAGCTCTTTGGGCGGTTTACAATAACTAAAAACATTAAAAACAAATATACAAATTTAAAAACACATCTTTTAAAAACAATTTAAAACAATTTATCATGGCTTCTCTCAAAGCCATGGCTCAAAGCCAATCATGGCTTCTCTCAAAGAATCCTGGGAAGTGTAGTTAGTGAAGGGTGCTGAGAGTTGCTAGGAGACGCCCTGTTCCCCTCACAGACCTTCAATCAGAGTGGCTGACTGTTAACCATTCTCTCAGGGGAATAGGAGTCTGCTTTCAGCACCCTTCACAAACTACACTTCCCAGGATTCTTTTAGGGACGCCATGACTGTCTCAAGTGAAATCAAGTCTGGTGTGGGTGTGGCCCTCTTATTAGCCAAGCCCGGCAGCTGTGAGGCTTTTAGAACACTGACAGTTGGTCCTTACTGAGCATGCCCTGCGTTATAATAGGCTTCCAGCCAAAATTTCTTAAATTAATTAAAAATCAACCAGGCATTTTTTTAACTTTTAAACTGCAGTAGATGAAGGTCAGAGTATGGGGCAAGGTCAGTATTAGGATTACAGGTACTCTGTGAACATGGCTGATTTTTAATGAATTTCAACAGATTATGAGAACTCGCAGAAAAAAAGTCCAAAAGGGCTCTGAAGTTTTTTTCTCTCTTTTAACACTTTGAACTCTCAGTTCTCTCTGACTGTTTTGTGTATCGCCATGAACATTGACAGGGTTATTAAGCAAGCGTTTCTGAGTTCAGAACTATAAGTTTTGTAAGGTTTTGTTTTGAAATGGGCTTATGGGTAGGGTTGCCATATTTGAGTTCCACAAATCCGGGTAGGTTAATTTGCATATTATGCAAGTATTTGCATATTAATATTTGGATTGTCCAGTTGTTTTGTTTTTGTGCCTAGGAATTACCACCAAAAACTGGGGAAAGATGTGAGAAATCTTTTTTTTTAAAGCAACATTTTCAGCCTTAAATACCTAGACTCTAGTTTCCAACACTATGGAATATTTATTGATTGAGTAAGAGGATTTATATCCTGCCCTTCTGCTGTTAAAAACAGAGCTCAGCACAGCTTACAAATATAATAAAAACAATAAAACTACACAATCAATATAAAAACATAATAAAAACACAAAATAGCAACAAACATAAAGTAAGTCAGGGCAGCAGCACGGTTAACCATAACATATACAATATATTTCAGAGATGTGGTGGGTGGAGAAAAACAAGCCAAAATGTTAGGAAAAGGAGTCTTTCACACCACATCCTCAGTTCTAAATACTGTTGCAGCAAGTTTTACAAGTTCCTCCAGTATTCCACTGGTGCAGGCACTCAGACATTCAAAGTATCTGTATGTTTCTTAGGTTTTATAAAAGCAGAGCTTTGCTTAACTCAAAATTTCTCAACCACATCTACACAGGTTCCACCTCCATACTCAAAATGAAACTGGGCCTGGAAGTGTGCAACAACCCCACACATACCTTGCTAATTAGATTACCAATGCCAGGATGTCTTTCTTATCGACTACTCTCCTGCTCCCCCACACACACCGGGCATCATGAAAGACCCTGTCCTGGGCTCAGAAAGAAAATAAATATCTGGTCCTCTTCAAAGTATTGATAAGCCTCTTGTTTTAATTGAAATAATAATTATAAATTCTTGTTCTTATCACTAATGGGAGTTAATTATCTTGCATCTGCTGCTGTTGCTTCTATGGCTGTAACGGAGTGAGGTTAAAGATAAGTGAAATGCAAATAGGAAAAAAAAATACAGAAGGCAGTAACACTTTCCTAAATGTAATACCATACCAACCACAGCAAGATTCCTATGAGTAAGGCAAAAAACTAAGCATCTCACAACCAGTCAGGATTTCTAACCAAAACCCAAAAATATGATAAATGAAGAAATATGTATATAAGCATGACTATCAAATATATTTATTATTTACACAAACTGTAAAGATATTTATAGTGCAATCCTAAGTTTATTTATTCAGAAGCAAGTCCCAGCGTATTCAGTGGGGCTTACTCAAACAGGGGCAGAACTGCAACCTCAAGTGATAAGCAACTTCATTCACACAACCCAAAATTCTGAATCATGCCACATTACGCTGTTTTGCAACTGCTTATACTTGTTTTATGGTCATTGGATTTTAAATGGCTTTATTTCTTGTTGTGAGCTGCATTGGTTTCCAACCCTACCTCACAGGGGTGTTGGAAAGACTCCATACACGCACACGCACACACAGCAGATGTATAAATACATACAGCCCATATAATAGTTTATTGTCAAACCAGTTGGTCATTGCAGAAAAATCAGTATTATTTTTTAAAAAATCAGTATTAGTTTCCTACAGAATAAAAACTGTAATACCTAAGTAAGCCCTGCCTACTTGCTTTAAAATTGGACTGGAGACAGAAAGAGTTAGAACACAAACATAATTCTTTTTTACATTCACTCCAAAGTCCCATTGATTTTCAGCACATTCATAACCATGTCTACTCAAAGTAAGTCCTATTGAATTAAATGGGATTTACTTTGGGCATATGGGATTAGCATTGCTTTTACAAAAAGCAAGTATTGGGAAGGTTTTCAAAACACTGCCCAAGCTCTGACTCCTGCACACAAGAGGAAAAAAAACTGAAATGTATATAGTTACCCAATTTATGAGATTTTCAGATAAACGGGGGGGGGCGGGTGTGAAACCACCATTTTGTTTTCTAGACACTGCCTGAGGTCAATGAAACTGAAACACAATCCCTGATTGGCTGCAATGCTGAACGGGCGGGGTTAAAGCTACAAAGTGCTATAGTACAGTACTGTTTAAAGAAAGATTTAACAGTCGAGGGGGGTGGCTGATGTTTTTATGTATATCTCGAGAACCGGACCACCTAGAAACTTAATTTTTTTTTAAATTAAAGCTGAGAATCCGGGCCACGTAAGGGGCTAGCCGGGCGCCGGGTGGCATGCATAAAATCCGGGTAAAACCCGGCTATCCGGGCAATATGGCAACCCTACTTATGGGAAGCCTCAGAATGGCATAGGGGGATATTTTCCATTTAACATTGCGGAATGTGAAAAATCCCCACTGACTATAGTATACAGCCACTCTTGTGGCTGTATAATAATAATCTTTATTGTTATGGTCAATGACCAGCATGAGGTAATCAGATAAAATTGTTAAAACACAATACTATAAAACAGTCTTGTCAAAGACATAGTAATAAAATCCAAAAGGTATACTATTAAAATACCATCAATACAACTACAAACGTATATGCCAATTTCACAAAAGTGTTCTGTTGTGAGGACTTTGCAAAAGAACAATGGACACTAGCAAGATGGTCTCTAACCAAACACATCTTGACCTTTATCATGTCTTCTCCGGTAGACTGTATGAATATTGGATGTATATTACTTAGCTCCTTTTAAATCTTGATTGTAGTGAATATGACCTATAGATAGTGAAAAGCACTTACATATATATATATATATATATAAACGTAATTATGATTAACCAAACAGAGGTTTTTATTATATTAACAAAACTTTTCAGCTTCCGCCTTCATCAGCTGCTAACATACACATGCTGTTACCAAGGTGGCAGTTATAGAGCTTTGGGGATAGAACGCTCAGAGGGGCTTCATATGCAGAAGCTAAGCGATGCTGGTACTGTCCTCCAGGTTCAGGCCATGTGGTGCCAATGTGTCCAGAGAGTAAATCCAAAAGTTCTCCCTTTTGGTCAATGCTGCTGGATCTGCTGGCATCTCTATCGCTGTAATATAGTTTACATCATCGAGTGCAAAAGACC
This sequence comes from Rhineura floridana, assembly GCF_030035675.1. Lineage (NCBI taxonomy): Eukaryota > Metazoa > Chordata > Lepidosauria > Squamata > Rhineuridae > Rhineura > Rhineura floridana. Next base: position 218,742,476 of record NC_084482.1, on the reverse strand, counting down.
AGGATGTCATATCTAATACGTAGGAAAGACCACAACTGACCTACGCACGAGCTTCAGGAACCACAAGTCGGCAATCTTGACAAAAAAAGTGGAGCATTTTGGTCAATGCTGCTGGATCTGCTGGCATCTCTATCACTGTAATGGAAAAGTCCAACAGGCTGTGACCCTCGATGTTAAAATGCTTTGCAACTGGTTGCTCCACTTTTTTGGTCAAAATTGCCAACTTGTGGTTCCTGAAGCGCGTGCCTAGGTCAGTTGTGGTCTTTCCTACGTATTGGATATGACATCCTGGTCTTTTGCACTCGATGATGTAAACTATATTGCAGGACCTGCAGGTGATGTTCTGTATGATGTAATATGTCCCGCCTGTCCTAGTGCTTGTAAAAGTGGCTGTCTCCCTGAGGTACACACAGGTGATATAGCGTTTGGAGTGACAAGGATGAGAACCTGGATTGGTGATAGGTGGCTTAAGCACAGCTCTCACCAACAGTCTGCGCAAATTAGGAGGTTGGCGAAATGCTACCACAGGAGGCCTGCTGATGGCTCTGGTAAGATGTTCAGAGTTTGCCAGCAATGGGTAGCTCTTCTTGATTGCTCGGTGATAGTTAGGAGATGCTGGATGGAAATCTACCACAAATGGAATCTGTTGCTCCCTGCTCCTTGACACCTCAGTATGATGGAGGAGGTTTTCTCTGGACAGAATGGAGGCTCGGTGGATGTTGCAATTGATAATATGTGGAGAATACCCTCTTCGAAGAAGGTGTTCTTTAAGTTCACTGATCCTTCTCTGGTATTTATCTTCAGTGTTGCAAATAAGTTTGATTTTCAGAGCTAAGCTATATACAATGTTCTTTATATGCCTAGGATGGCAGGATTTCCAGTTTAAATAGGTGTGGGCATCAGTGGGTTTCCTGTAGAGATCAGTGGCTATTTTGTTGTTTTCAATTGTGAGAAGGACATCCAGAAAAGGAATGTGCGGAATGTCATTTGTACTATTAAATGTAAACTTAATAGAGGGATGGATAGAGTTGATGTAATTTTTAAATTGTTCCAAACTCTCTTTACCATTTGTCCAGACCATAAAGATGTCGTCAGTGTATCACCACCATATAAGTGGTTTGTTGATGGCCTTTTTGAGGATCTCCTGTTCCAGTTTACCCATAAAGAGATTCGCATATGATGGAGCCATGCGAGTCCCCATAGCTGTCCCTTGCAGTTGCAGGTAGTGTTCTCCATTGAATGTAGAGTTGTTACAAGTCAGGACTAGCGTAGCTAAAGTTGTGAGAACCTCTGTTGGAGGACTGTTCATATCTCTGGTGTTAAGGAACTCATTTAAAGCCTGAATCCCATCATTATGTGGTATATTGGTGTAAAGAGATGTGACATCTAAAGTAGCTAGCATAGTATTGTTGTGGAATTGATACTGCTTGTTTAAAGACTCAATTTTAAGCAAGAAGTCCTTGGTGTCTTTGATATACAATGGGAGGTTTTGCACCATGTTTTGTAAATTTAAGTCAATGTACAGAGAAATCCTTTCAGTAGCTGTGTTGTTACCTGAGACAATTGGGCGACCAGGATTGTTGGCTTTGTGGATTTTAGGCAGCATGTCAAACCTTCCAGGGGTGGGATTTGGATTAACAAGGAGATCAGCAGTTTCCTCTTTAAGAAGTTTCCTACTTGTAAGGTTTTGTATAGATGTAATGATACAAGTATTGAGATCTGTGGTGATGTCTTTGTCAAGAAATTCATATGTTGTTTCATCCTTTTGTTGTCTTTGACCTTCTGCTATATAGTCTGTAGTGTTAAGTACCACAACAGCACCACCATTATCTGCAGGCTTGATGACAATATCCCTTCTCATCTGAAGGTTCCTCAGGGCTATTCTTTCTTCTTTTGAAAGGTTGTCGTGAGTAGGAGTTGGTGTGTGATTGTTGATGACTCTGTTTATTGATAAGAGAAAGGTTTCTAGGACTGGATTCCTGTTAATGTTTGGTGTCCAAGTTTTAGGTGGCAGAAACTGTAGCAGAGGATCTCTATTGTAGAGGTCTATGTTGTTCTTAGAGTCATCATAAAAAAATTCAGCCAATCAGTATATATATATATACTGTAAATATACAAAAAATGTATGTATAAATCTTCTGTATCTGCAGGAAAAACCTATACAATTAAATATGTATCCTACTCAGTCTCTTGGTCTAGAACAGGTCAATAGATGTTTTAAATCTAGAGTTATAGAAAAAAATACTGTTAGAATGCCTCATAATGCAATCTAACTTTTTCCTCTTTGAATATTTTATCTTATATGACTTCCCCTTTATCATATGAGCCTCACAGGTTAAGTCAAATTCCTAACAGTATATATCAGCCATCTTCCAGGCATACCCTGGCTTCTGTATGGAATTATATATATGGCAAGATTCTTTTAAAATTTTGCTTGGTCATGTTAGGTAGAAAACCCCTTTGGGCCCACAATGGGGTTGGAGACACTTGTCAGGCTTTGTGAACCAACATTGCAAAGCACGATGGAACACTGAGGGAGGGGGAGCACAACTGCTCTAGGTTTCGTTTCCTCGCCTCTGGGAACTTGAAGATGCCTCTCAGTCCACAACAATGTTTTGAGAAGATAAGCACTCAGCTGTCTTCGATTGTTTTACTTTCTCAAGTGTCTTGTACTTTATTATCAGCCTTGTAAATAATCAGAGGCTTGCACTGCTTTCTGAATTCTCTTTGTATACTCCCTTAGAAAAGTAGTAATAGGATCACATAGAGTTACTGAGATTTGACCTTTTCAGGCTACACGCATTTTCCTGTGTATATGTTCCCATGTTTATGACCGCTAGAAGTGTCAGTTACTCTCCTCATCCCCACTCTTATCTCACAATGTATTACTCAAGGGCTCCAGAGATTCAAGGGAGGAACGTCCTGGCTTTTGAATTGTAGCAAGGATCTGTTCTTTGTCTCTGACGTTGTCAATAATGTTATGTTACATGTTGTTGTTGCTCTTTTACTCCTGAAACCTATATATTGGTTCTGCTTACAATAAAGGGGGCCTTCACTCTTGCCTGGCTGACGTGCCTGTGTGAGACTGAGGTCGCTTTTGATCAAGAGCTGTGCGTCTGTGTCTTTACTTCTTACTTGGCCGAAAGCACAGGGGCCCATCTGGCTCTCCTCTGCCCGCACTTACACCCGGGGTATTGAGGTGAGCGTCACACTGCCTTGGCAGGTGCTAAAAGTCACCCTTACAGTCACATTCATGGTGTTGTTGGTGTTATGTGCCTTCAAGTCAATTATGACTTATGGTGACCCTGTGAATCAGCGACTACAAATATTTTCTGTTGATATTTTGGAGCAGAATACACACACACACACACACACACACACACACATATATATATACATATATATATGACAGTTTTGAAAGCAACAAACAGAACTTCACTCAAGCTTGCTCTGGATCCCCTAAAATACATATGGACGTAATTGTGATTAACCAAAAATAGGTTTTTATTATATTAACAAAACGTTTCAGCTTCTACCTTCATCAGCTGCTAACATACAAATGCTGTTATCAAGGTGGCAGTTATAGAGCTTTGAGGATGGAATGCTCAGAGGGGCTTCATTTGCAGAAGCTAAGTCGTGGTGGTACTGTCCAGGTTCAGGCCATGTGGTGCCAATGTGTCCAGAGAGTAAATCCAAAAGCTCTCCCTTTTGGTCAATGCTGCTGGATCTGCTGGCATTTCTATCGCTGTAATGGAAAAGCATTTTAACATCGAGGGTCACAGCCTGTTGGACTTTTCCATTACAGCAATAGAGATGCCAGCAGATCCAGCAGCATTGACCAAAAGGGAGAACTTTTGGATTTATTCTTTGGGCACATTGGCACCACATGGCCTGAACCTGGAGGACAGGACCAGCACGACTTAGCTTCTGCAAATGAAGCCCCTCTGAGCATTCCAGCCTCAAGGCTCTATAACTGCCACCTTGTAACAGCATTTGTATGTTAGCAGCTGATGAAGGTGGAAGCTGAAACGTTTTGTTAATATAATAAAAACCTATTTTTGGTTAATCACAATTACGTCCATATATATATATATATATATACACACATATATATATATATACACACATACATATATATACATATATACATACATACATATATATACATATATATATATATATATACATACATACACACATATATATATACATACATACATACATACATACATACATACATACATACATACATACATACATATATATATAGTGTGTGTGTGTGTGATTTTTTTTTCATACCTTCTCCAGTCCCTTTCTGAAGGAATTACCTGAAAGGCATTAGCAGAAGTAGATGTCCTAAGTCTGGCCATGCCACTGACTTGAGGAGAGAGGAAAAAAATGACACAGCAAATTCTCCCCTCTGCGGAGAAAGGCAGGCCTCTCTTTTTTAGCTGTGTACAGTGTTAGATAGAGAAAATCTGGCTCTGGGGACTCTTTCTCTGGTGCCCAACATAAAACCACCACATCCCTAAGATGTTGTGGCCCTTGGCTCATTTTCACTCACAGAAAGGAGACACAAGGACACAAACGGGCTCCTGGACTGCCCATAACTAGTCAGGCTTAAAGCTATGCTTGTTGACATAAAGCACAATATGAGCCACAAGCGAGTCCCAGTGAGCTCTATGGGACTTCCTCCCAGCTAAGTTGGTACAGGATTGCAGCCTCATCCTTCTTTCTAGTGTTGAGGATGAGCACTAAGCTTCAGCACAGATGCATTTGTGTCGCCACATCTTTTTAAAGCAGCCAAAACCAGCAAAGCTACAGCTACCTTTGAGCGGCTTCCCACCTTTCCATTAACCCTGAAAAGACCGTTGATTTTGTTCCTTCAAGTTTGCTGAGGATTTTCCCCTTACAAGCAATAATCCTCCACTTTTGGTTCTTAGATCTGTTGGACTGCTAATGCCTTGAAACCCTCCGTCTTAAGCTCAGGTTGGAATGTGTGTAAATAAATAAACCATGTTCCATAAAGACACCATAGCCTCCACTGACTTTCTTTCCAAGAAAACCAAACACTGGGCAAGTGCAGTGAGATCTCTCACCGCTCGAAGATTGGGGTGGCATGCAACACTATTGTGAGATCCATGCTGCCTGGAAAAGCCCTTAATTTTATGAAAGAAGAAATGGTGCACTGGTTTTCACTTGATGCAGAAAGGCAGTGTGCTCACAAGTGCTTGTTTGTTCACTTGCAGTTTGTATCAATCAAGGTACTGGCATATCCTGTCCTTCTTGTTTGCTACTCAAGATATCAATCAGGATCCAACGCTCTTGCCGAACATCACCCTGGGATACAACCTCTATGACACATATTTTGATGGCAGACTCACTTCTGATGCCATGTTGGACCTGGATTCTGATGGGGAAAAGGATATTCCAAACTATAACTGTGGAAGACGGAAGAACCTGTTGGCTGTTGCTGAATGGGCTGAATCTGACATCTCCATCCATATTTCAGGCATGTCAGGCATCTACAAAATCCCACAGGTAGGAACTGGGATGACTGTGTGTGAGAGAGTGAATGTGTGTGACAGAGAGCAAGAGAGTGAGTGGGCAAGTGTGTGTGAGAGAGAGTTAGAGTCTTTAGAATGCTGTTGTTTTGATGCTGGGTGGGGTAGCCCCCAATGACAAGGACTGCACAGAGGTTGAGCCATATGATCTTTTTGTTAGTTATTAATAATTCCAGGTTGATAAATATCTGATATTCTTCCTTTCATCACCAGATCAGCCTTGGCTTTGCTCTCAATGATAAAGCCCAGTTCCCTTTCATTTACCGGATGTTTCCAAAGGAAGAAACCCACTACCTGGGGATCATCCAACTGCTCCTTCATTTTGGATGGACGTGGATTGGCCTGATTGCTCCAGACAATGACAGTGGAGAAAGGTTCTTAAGTACCTTGACATCTCTGATGATCCGCCATGAAATTTGTGTCGCCTTCTCAGAAAGAGTGCTAATTGAGACTCTATACCAAATGTTTTTATATAGGGAACCACCTGTCATATGGCAAAAAGTCAATGTATATGTCTACTACGGGGACACTCTTCATGCATCTCGCCCAATCATCGCGATACAAAGAATACTTAATAAGATACAAACTGGGGCAAAACTCTGGATCATGATAGCTTTTCGGGACATGAACTTGTCCTATAGAAATTTGTTCATGTACATCCATGGTTCTTTGTCTTTCATAATGAAGATCAGTAAAAGGACAAAACATGACTACTATGTGCCAAGATCCATGGCAACACAACAATTTTGGGACAAATCATTTCACTGTTTATGTCCAGAAGATGAGTTGTCCATAAAAGGCTGGACAAGGTGCACAGAGAAGGAGAAAATAGAGACTTTGTCCCAAGAGGAGCTTGAGAGAGCCCTGTCCCAAGATAGCTACATCACTTACAACAGTGTCCAAGCTGTGGCACTTGCCTTAAACTCTGCATATTCATCCAAATCCCAATGGATGTTGAAGGTGGGAAGAGGAGACAGATTGGTATTTCCAGTGCTGCAGCCGTGGCAGGTATTCCTTTTAATTTTTGCAACATGACTGCAAACTGAAATCTACTGTCCAACTCTGGAATCATCATTCTGCATTAAGAGTCAAATATGAGAGTCAAATATAAAAAGCATGCAAACCCTCCCCATTTCTGAGGCGATTCAGTTTGTGAGTCTCCAGACACAGGTCAATGTTTAGCCTGCTCTCGTGACACCAGAAGACACTCCCTCATTCACATGTACCTTCCTGGTGCCCCGAGAGAGACTTACTTTTCTTAGGTGAGGTCGGATGTTCCTCATGACCCCCTCTTCTTTGCAGGGTCTCATTCCATAGGTTTTCCACTGAGGATAGCTTCATGTATATCGGAGTTCCTTCAGACAGGGGAGCTATTCTTAGCTCTTCAAGAATATAAGAATATCCCACCACCTGGATCAGACCAAAACTCAGACTAGACATGGATGAGAATTTTCGCTAAAATCGAACTTGGCACCAGAGTTCCCGATAGTCTGCCAGTTCATCGTCTTTGCGGATCAATCCTGAATGTTGCCACCAGTTTGTTTTTTTTAAATGCATTGAACTTTGCTTTCGTAATGTGAAACTGACCAGACTATCTCTTTGCTTTGCTAACTTGAAACTTAGACACTGGGCAGAGGGAAAGGCACTTTCCTTTCCTTTCCAAAAGGAAATCATTGTTAACCATATAGTGATGTTTTGGAAGGGAAAACTATTTGAATAGGAAAAGCGAAGGACAGCAGAAAAATAACTAATCTGAAATGGAACTAACTGCCAGTTCAACACAATGCAATTGAACAGGCACTAGCAAGCAGATCCCATATCTAGATCAGACCATTATGTTCTCACAATAGCCAACAGATGCATCTGGGAAGCCCACAAACAGGACAAGCAGAGTACAACTCTCCCCACCAAAGACTCCTGAGTGAGCTTAGGAGTCATGGAGTAAGAGGAGAAGTTTTCTTGCAGATCAGTAACCAGTTGAATAACAGGACACAGAGACTAGAAGAAATGAGCAGTTCTCGCAGTGGAGGAATGTAGAAAATGGAGTATCAAGGATGTGTATTTGGCCCTGTGCTGTTAATCTTCTTCATAAACAACCTGGAATTAGGGGTGAGCAGCAGATTGTTCACGTTCATAACACTTTGAGACTGTTTGGTTTCCATTCTTTTCTTTTATTAATACTGTGGAAGTAGGACTACCTCCTCCGTGTTATCAAAATTCTATTTGAAGGGGCTCAGTTGTGATGGCTCCATCTTTTATTCCCACCTCTTCCACCCATTATTTCACATTGCCATTTGGATTGTATAACTGACTGTTTTCTTACTGTTTTTGTTCCTTGTAATATACCTTTTTTAATGTGCTATACTGTAGTTTGCTCTGAAACTCTAATAAATATTTTAAAATAAAACCTCATTTATTTGCTCCATGGTGGTTTAAGTTGGTTTCCCGTAACTTTCCCAGTGTAACCAGTTTTTCTAAGAACTAGTTCAAGGTTCTGGTTTTGGTGTACAAAGCCCTACGCAGCTTGGGACCAGGATACCTGAAAGACCATCTTACCTCTTATATACCCAGTCAATCACTGCGCTCTGCAGGTAAGGACCTCCTGCAGATACCATCTTATCAGGAGGTCCGTTCTGCACAACATAGGAAGCAGACCTTTAGTGTAGTGGCACACACACTAAAATATTAAATATTAGACAGGCACCATCTCTGTTATCTTTTCAGAGTCTACTTAAGACCTTCATCTATCAACAAGCCTTTTAAATAGAGACCTTATCCCAGAATGTGTCTGTGCTGGAATTGCTTTTTAAGCTTTTTTAAAGCTTTTTTTAAAAAGATGTTTTGTTTTACTGTTTTTAAAGAGGTTTTAATATATTTTAAAGTCAGTTTTTATGATATTTTAGAGTGTTCGTAGTTTTGTTTGCTCCTTCTGTGAGGAAGGATGGGATATAAATTTAATAAATAAATAATATATAAAATATGAACTATTATTTAAGCTCATTTTAGCAAAAAAATTATTTTTATTAATTCAAACTTTGTGGTCTTTGTTTCTTCACCACCCATGCCTGTAGCCAAATCACACACTAATTTGATTTGTTCTTGAGGAGACACAAGGAAATATTCTGTTTTTTGGTTGATTTTTTTTAGGCTGTGTGGTGAGATTCCCTTTCACTTGGTGACAGGAGAAAAGTACGGTCTGCTTTCCTGGGATCTCCCCCACATGGCACGGGACTCAGGATGCAGTCTTAGTGTTCAGTCCTGCCATGCGCCAGAGTTTTTTCTAGTACAAGACAATATTTAAAAAATAATTGCTTGAAGGATGCAACTCTGTCTCCCAACCAGGAAAGTCAAAGAAAGACAGATAATGTATTTTGTCTCATATGATTTATTCTGCGGATTTGATCTTTTTTGTTTAATATGATTAATCTAACTTGATACGATATTTCTGGGAAATGATTAGTAAGTATTTAAGAAGAGAAATAGTGTAGAGGGAAAAGCAAGAAATAATTGTAGAAATATGAACTTTCTTTTTTTAAAAAGTATCCAGCTACCAATTAGGAAGAAACAATATAGTCAAAATAATAGTACTAAATAATAATTCTAAGTAGTAAAGTAATAAAATATTATAGCTTCTTATGAAAGTAATGGTGTTGGGGAACTGGATGAATGAGGGATAATGAAACACATCTGTTTATATACTGTAAACAGTAATAGAGGACTGAAACTGTTTCTGAACTTTGAAAAAAATGGCAAAGAAAGACAGGTGGAAGAGGCATCTCCTAGATATGGAGATTAGTTGAAAGGTAGAGAGGTGTACAGGGGCAGAGCAGTATCAGGCTGCATAAGAAAAAAATGCAAGAGACTTTTGACTCAAGCCCCTGCCATACAGAGGGCAGAATGTTGCCAGCAGCAGTTGCGATGGGGAGAAATGAATCACTGGAGTTGCTCTTTTGCCATGAGAAACACCCTGTTCATATAGACTATTTTTTTTTTGTTCTTGTTGTTGGAATCTGGCTTGCCCCATGTCTTCAAGGTGGCTTGGAATGGGTTACTGTGTATTGGAGCAATCCGGAGCAACGACAGTTGTCCAGATGGATCCAGACCGAACTGGCTCCATTTCATAGGTGGTTAGAGTGCAAAAGTCAACAGGGGTGAGGTTCTCAATATGCACGCATGTTTTCTTAACGCTGGTGTATTCTCTGGCATTGTAGTTTCATCCTTTCTTAAGGAAAGTCCAGTTTTCTAACACTTCTGTGGGTGGACTGTATTTGGATGAGAAAGGGGAGCTGGCAGCCGACTACGATATTGTGAACTGGGTGCTTTTCCCCAATAAATCTCGTGGCAGAGTGAAAGTTGGGAGTCTAGAGAGAGAGGCATCCTCAGACCTGAAGCTCACTGTTAACCTGGAAGCCGTTGTGTGGCCCGTGTACTTTAACAAGGTATAGGACATTACCTGTGCCATTTTTTAAATTAACAACTCAATTGAATTATAAAGTGTGGTTATTTCCCCCAAATCCTAACTAACTCTTCCCCCCACAAAGCTGGAAAGGGGGCAGATCCTCCTAGAGCTCACACACTATACTTGACTGGAGTGAGCAATAAAGATCGCATACACTGTCCCTGACTGAGTGATGGGAAGTATCGGGAAGTCCGCTTGCTTCTTGTTGCTTAATGCCCACCTCATCCAAATCTTCCTATTTTAAGGATTATTTTCCCTCTTTTACTTTTTAAAAGATGATGTTTCTCTGCTTAGGTAGTGAGACATTGTCTGTGGTTGCACCTATTTTGCGGATGCACCAGTCAATGAGGGCCTACCCACTTTGCTACTACAGAAATAAATTGGGGACATGCAAGAAATCAGGAGGCAGAGAGCTATGGGAGCTCTGTCTTCCTTCTGATTGTGAAGAGCAAAGTAGGCATGTTCTCCAGCCAGGGGGTATATCGTGGGAGCACCGTAAACCACTCCTCTCCATGCTGTAATGCCACAACCAAAGATTGAGTGACATGTCACCATTGTAGAGTGCTGTAGAGAAAGGGACGTTCTAGGCTTTTATGCAGTGTCACAGTTGATATTATGCAATATTATGATATTGATATTGTGACTGCCTTTTTTCTGCCTTTCTTCTTTCATCTTTAAAAGATGATGTTTCTCTGCATAAGTAGTGAGTCATTGTCTGTGGTTGCCATTTTGCGGATGCACCAGTCAACGAGGGCCCACCCACTTTGCTTCTATAGGAATAAACTGGGGACATGCAAGAAATCAGGTGGTGGAAGGCTGTGGGAGCCTTGTCTTCCTTCTTGTAAAGAGGGACGTGGGGATAGCCTCCAGCCAGGAGGTATATCATGGGGGCAGAGGCCCAAATGTTGAGTGATGTGTCGCTGTTATAGAGTGCTCTAGAGACAGGGAGGTCATAGGTTTTTATGCAATGTATAATTTTATGCAATGTATAAGTGTATATGAATGAAATGAATTATGCCTGCCTTGATATAGTCGCCTGATCTTGGAAAAGTGATCGTAATCCTTTAAACTTGTGCCATCAGAGCCTATATATTTATATAAATATTTACAAACACTTTAATATGAGGTAATCTTTATCAGTTGGAGAAAAATGCTTCTTATAGCAAATATTTTGCCATTTATTTTTAAAAAACACGTGCTGCTCTAAGAGGAGAAAGTGGTGATATTTAGCAAATGCAAATAAAATAAAAATTATTTTGTGTCTAAATTTGAGGTGCCCCTTGAGTTGGGTCAAGATCAATTGGCCATCATGGTTGCCCTCCGTCTGATTGGTTCTGAGTTTGACCTGACATTATGGAACAGCAAAACCCTGTGCACCAAAGTAGACTCTCAGTCATGCACTTGTGCGTTTACTTAAAAGAAGGGAGGGGTTTGTGTTCCTTTCAGTTTGTTCCTTTCCAAACTCTTATGATTCACTCTCATACTCCTAATAATTTTTTCTTGATGCACCTTGTCTTTATGGTAAGACTGTGCCTCGCTCAAGGTGTACAGAAAGTTGTCATCCTGGATACGTCAAAGTGGCTAAAGAGGGAGAGCAGGTTTGCTGCTATGATTGTGCTCCGTGTGCAGAAGGGACAATCTCAACTCATGAAGGTGGGTGACTCCAAGGGAGAGGGCATTCCTTGGGAGAATAGAAATAGGGCAAAGATTTACCCAGAGACACTTCCTGTGAAGATTCTAAAGACATGTTTTTACAATAATTTTTATTCAAATTTTCAAAAAACATACAAAACAAAATCATAAAACATTCAAAGACAAAAAACAAAACAAAACAAAAATGATTAAACAAAAAAATAAAATGTTGACTTCCCATTTGTCGCAGATCAAATCAGTTGTAGGTCTACAATATATAACAATCCTGTCTCTTAAATTATATTATAAAATCACTTTCTTCCTGTAGTTATCTTAATTAATCATCAAATCTCATAAACATTACTTTATTCTTTCCACAAAAAGTCAAAGAGAGGTTTCAATTCTTTAAGAAATATATCTATCAATTTTTCTCCAAATAAACATGTCGATTAATCCATCTCGTTAATAATAATAATAATCTTATTGTCATAACCATAGTCCAAATAAACATATCGATTAATCCATCTCACCAAAATCTGTTAGGTCCAATAATTTCAATAGCCATTATTCCATTATCCCTATTAATTCCATCTTCCATCTTCCATAGTAAAGACATGTTTTGAATATGGATCCTTTCTTGGCTTGTTGTTGTTATGTGCCTTCAAGTTGATTACGACTTATGGCGACCCTTTGAGTCAGTGACCTCCAAGAGCATCTGCCATGAACCATCCTGTTCAGATCTTGTAAGTTCAGGTCTGTGGCTTCCTTTATGGAATCAATCCATCTCTTGTTTGGCCTTCCTCTTTTTCCACTCCCTTCTGTTTTCCCCAGAATGATTGTCTTTTCTAGTGAATCGTGTCTTCTCATGATGCATCCAAAGTATGATAACCTCAGTTTCATCATTTTAGCTTCTAGTGACAGTTCTGGTTTAATTTGTTCTGACACCCAATTATTTGTCTTTTTCGCAGACCATGGTATGCACAAAGCTCTCCTCCAGCACCACATTTCTTGGCTACTGTAATTCCAATCTCCATAATGCAGCATTTCTCAGACTGTGGCGAGGTGGCAGTCAGTGGGCCTCAGTCCTCTTTCAGATGGGCTTCAGCACCACGGCCCATCAACTAGATGTCCTATTGGTTTTTGGTTGAACCACTACCAAGCATCAGTAGCTCACGGCATTCACTGTGAATGGGTTTCACAGTTGAGAGTGAGAGCTGGCTGGAGGTTGCAACATGGCGCGGTTGCACCATTCAGGGAAGAGAAGGGAAGAGAGGATAGAGAGGAAGAGAAGGAGGAGGAAAGTGAGAAGGGCAGCTGGACTGAGGGAGCTGAAAAGGATGTTTCGTGCTCATAACTCCACATGCCAGTCCTCCTTCCTTCCCAGCTGGCGTCCAGCCAGAATGAGCCCAAGTGATGTTGCTGCCTGTGGCTAAGGACAATCTCTCTCTCTCTCTCTCTCTCAAAGGAAATGCTGTTATAGGAGGAGCAAATGACCAATGCTTCTCCGTGTAGTTGGCAGTCAGACTCCATGGGTGAGGATGATCTGCTCAGTCCTGCCCAGGACCCAAGCACAGGGTTGGAAGAGGTCATGGAACAGCTCAGCAATTCTTTCCCAAGTACAAGAGGCCACAATGTAGGCAGCCTCTGTCACGTGGCAGATGACTTGGGACGAGCGATGGAAACCTTAGTGACCATGATGACAGACAACAAGGTGTGTTTTACAACTTCAGTACTCACATGGTTTTCATAATATTCATATGACAAAAGGATTAGACTGTAAGAGTTTACATGAAAACAAATCTATATTTTTGTGAAAGGTAGTGGTACTATACTGTAGATTTCAGCAGTTTCTTAAGTCTGTTATTGTTTTGTTAACAATGGCAGGTTTTGCAGATCTATGCAATTGTACAAAAAAATAAGAAAACTACATGTAAAATCTTGATAGCTACATAACTTGCCATTCCTTTCTATGGGACGCATTTTGGGTTGTTAAAAAAAATTATAACCGTTATAAAGAAAGATTGTAAACAAAGTGTGCTTTATAAAAAAAGTTTATATAAATCCCTGTTAAAAAACACAAAACAGTGCATTTGTTTAGAATCACTTCAGCTCTGTAATTGTACCAGACGTATATTCATGTTCTGTGTCCTTACCATAGAATTTCTGCAACACCAAAACTATCAATGTACATTTCTTATTGTTTTGTGTCTGACTAGCACTGGCATAAAAAATAATACTGTCCCAAACCTCCAGTTGAGGCAGCTTTTCCATCTCCTTCCAAGTAGAAATTAAATCTTATAGGAATTTATCCAGCTAGTTTATTGATTGTAAGTCACTTTGGGTTCATTTTTTGTGAAGAAAAGTGACAGACAAACAACCAAAATAAATAAATAAATGTAAAAGGGGGGATTTGAAATCAACCGGAAGTGGGGGGTTTTTTGGGGGGATGACAAATTGAGTATGCAAGGAGAAAAGTTGAAGAAAATGACAGCGGAGGAGTAAAAAAGTGCTAAGAGACATGTGAGGGAGGGAAGAAAATTTTAAATAATCTTCACTTAGAATATACTCCTGGATCAGTATATTCTGCCTAAAATAGCGGGGGCTAAGTCATAATGTTTTTAGATACACTCTTTGTACTTAACTTGAGAAAAGCTGGACTTTGGAACCCTCTGCCACAAGGAAATTGCTGAGGCAACGTCTGTAGCAATTTGCCTAGAAATTGTGATTGATGGGCTCAGTAATTTTCATGTATATCGAACAGGCCCTGAGGAAAGTCTGAGAACTCCTGTCATACCATTGAGTGGAAAGGAATGACAATGGAAAGCAAGCTGCAGGAGATCAAGGATGGAGAGGGTTTGATGGAGGCTGGCCATATTGCACACTGCTTTTGGGGTGGCAATGACCGTCTGTTCTATGTGTCGATTTCTAAAGAGATAGGCCTGTTTCCACTCCGTTTATTCTGGATTATAATCTTTCACTCTGAAATTTATATTGTATGGAAGGCAATAGAATAAAGTCTGCCCTCTTTTTTTCAGATGCAGATGAGTGCACCAAATGTCCAGAAGATCAGCATTCAAATAAGGACCAAGATCAATGTGTACCCAAGTTAATCACTTTTCTGTCTTATGAAGAATATTTTGGGATCCTCTTGGCTTTCTTTGCCCTCTTCTTGTCTTTAACCACAGGCGTTGTGTTAGGAATTTTCATTAAATACTTAGAAACGCCAATAGTCAAAGCCAACAACCAGGACCTCTCCTTCATCCTCCTTGTTTCCCTGCTGCTTTCCTTTTTGTCTTCTTTCCTGTTCATTGCTTGGCCAAGTAAAGTAACTTGCCTTCTCCGACAAACTGTCTTCAGTGTCATCTTCTCAGTTGCTGTCTCTTCTGTTGGCAAAAACCATCACTGTGGTGCTGGCCTTCCTGGCCACAAAGCCAGGGAACAGGGTGAGGAAATGGCTGGGGAGGAGTCTGGCCAACTCCATTGTCATTTCCTGTTCCAGTGTCCAAGCTGTCATCAGCACCATCTGGCTGGTGACCTATTCCCCATTCCCAGAGTCAGACATGCACTCCCAGCCTGGACACATCATTCTGAAATGCAATGAAGGATCTGCCACTGTGTTTTATGTTGCCCTTGGCTACATGGGCTTCCTGGCTGCCATCTGCTTCACGGTGGCTTTCCTAGCCAGGAAGCTGCCTGGGGCCTTCAATGAAGCCAAGCTGATCACCTTCAGCATGCTGGTCTTCTGCAGTGTTTGGGTCTCCTTTGTGCCCACCTACCTGAGCACGAAGGGGAAATACATGGTAGCCGTGCAGGTCTTCTCCATCTTGGCCTCCAGTGCTGGGCTTCTGGGCTGCATCTTCATGCCCAAGTGCTACATCATTGTATTGAGGCCAGATCTGAATACAAAGGAGCATTTGACGACAAAAACTAGAGACGGCATCTGATTCTTCAAATATCCATTGATATCCAGCACAGCAGTGATGATACCCATAGACTTCTCATGTGAATGTTGTTCCTTGTGTTGTTCCCTGTGTGTAAATCTGTCTTCCTAGCAGCATGGTAGTCAGAGCTTGGAAAAGTTACTTTTTTGAAGTACAACTTCCATCAGCCCCAGCCAGCATGGCCACTTTATTGGGCTCATGGGAGTTGTAGTTCAAA
Organism: Rhineura floridana; assembly: GCF_030035675.1. Taxonomy (NCBI): domain Eukaryota; kingdom Metazoa; phylum Chordata; class Lepidosauria; order Squamata; family Rhineuridae; genus Rhineura; species Rhineura floridana. The sequence goes on along the minus strand of NC_084482.1, from coordinate 218,726,663 downwards.
CAAGTAACTTTTCCAAGCTCTGATGGTAGTGCTATTTTCAGCAGTGGTTTTGTGTCCTGACTTTCCTCTAATGTGTCGTTGCACTCTTAAAGCACAAGTCAGAAACCTATTCTTGCCTAATGCAAGGCTCTGTTAAACAATAAATTGTCCTGCATCCTGTTCTCATGGTTGCTAACTAGATGCCTAGGGGTAGCCCACAAACAGACATGAGCCCAATAGCAGTCTCCCTTCCTACTGTTTCCAGCAACTGAGAGAGCATAGCCATAATGGCTCGTAACCACTCATTGCCGCCACACCCAGCCTGTGGCTCCCCAGCCAAGGATGGGGAAGCAAATTCTCCCTTCTTGCTAAGCAAGCCTTGGGTGTGCACTCAACCTGCACATCTGCGCCTCAGCATGCATCCTCTTCATCTGCCCCAAACTCCATGCCAAGGGGCATGCAACCACACCACTCCAAATGTCGTGAAAATGCCACAAAAGCAGCTTTAAAAGAGGGGAGGAAAGATGCTGCATTAGCGGAACACCGGTAAGCGGAGCACCGGTAAGCAGGGCCCTACTGTACTTAGATGTGCAGCAGCCAAGGCCAGCACCTTGTAGTCATTTTTTTTTAAAAAAGGAATTGACATATAACTGTAGTGATTACTTTTGAGAAAAAGTAATCAGTTACTTTCAGAGCAATTGCAATTTTAACAGTAATTACCACTTTTGGGGCCATGTAACTGTAACTTATTACTTTTTAAAAGTAATCTTCCAAGCTCTGGGACCAGGATACCTGAAATACCATCTTATCACTTATATACACAGTCGATCACTGCGCTCTGCAGGTGAGGGCCTCCTGCAGATACCATCTTATCAGGAGGTCAGTTATGCACAATATAGGAAGTGGACCTTTAGTGTGGCAGCACCTACCCTGTGGAATTCCCTCCCCTTAAATATTAGACAAGCACCATCTCTGTTATCGACACCTATTGAAGACCTTCTTCTTTCAATAAACCTTTTAGGTTGAGATCTTATCCCAGTCTGTGTCTGTGTTGGAATTGCTTTGTAATATGTTTTAAAACTTTTTTTTAAAAAATGATGTTTTTAAACTATTTTAAAGAAAAGGTGTCTTGAAAGCTTTAAAAGGTTTTTAAAGATGTTTTGATTTAATGTATTTTAAAGTCTGTTTTTATGATGCTCACTGGGTTACCTTGGGCCAGTCACTGCCTCTCAGCCTCAGAGAAAGGCAATGGTAAAACCACCTCTGAATACCGCTTACCATGAAAACCCTATTCATAGAGTCACCATAAGTCGGAATCAACTTCAAGGCCGTCCATTTCCATTTTCAAAATGTTTTAGGGAGGAAGGGCAGGATATAAATCAAATAAATAAATAAATAATTTTTAATAAATAATTTTTAGGGAATGGGACATTTTCAATCAGGCAACTACAAAATATTCTATTCAGGAAATGAGAAATTAAGAAATGGGGTTTCTTTAATAGTGAGAAGTGATGTAGCAAAAGCAGTTAGGAGCTATAACGCAAGGTCTGAGCGAGTGATATCAATGAGACTTAACGGGAAACCTATTAACGTAACCATCATCCAAGTCTATGCTCCAACAGCAAACGCAGAAGAAGAGGAATTGGAGAGATTTTATGCAGAAGTACAGGAAAACATTGGTCACACACCAAAACAAGATGTGCTGATAATCATGGGGGACTGGAATGCAAAAGCAGGGAACAGAGAAGAACAAGGAATTGTGGGGAAATGGGGCTTAGGAGACAGAAATGAAGTAGGGGAAAGACTTATTGAATTCTGTGAAGCCAATAATTTGTTTCTTGCAAACTTATATTTTGAGCAACTAAAAAGATGACTGTACATGTGGACATCACCAGATATAGGAATCAAATTGATTATATAATCGGTAGCAGAAAATGGAGAACTTCCATACTTTCCGCAAAAAGAAGACCAGGAGCAGATTGCAGTACAAATTATGTTAATATCGAAAATCAAAGTAAAGCTAAAGAACAAAGCAATCATAATGCCAAAATAAAATTTAAATAACATCCCAGAAGAATATAAAGATCAAATAAGGAACAGGTTTGAGGCAACTTAGTTGACAGAAAACCAGAAGAACTATGGATTGAAGTCAGAGACATTATCAGGGAAGAATGCAAGAAGACAATACCTCCAGTTAAAAAGAGAGAAAGACCTCAATGGATGACTGAAGAAACTCTTAAAATGGTTAGAGAAGGAAAGCAAAAGCAAAAGGAGATAGAAACACGGCTAGAACCCTAAATGAAACAATATAGCGACTAGTATGTAAGGACAAAGAGAACAATTACAATAGTTATTGTATAGAAAGAGGACAACTAAAAAGCTCCCTATTCCAAAAGAGTAGAGAAATTAAAAGGAAATTCAAACCAAGAGTAGGGATGTTGAATAATCAACAGGGGAACACACTGACTGACCGAGATGAAATAAAAGATGGAAGCAATACACTGAAGACCTCTATAAAAGAGATGCCAGGATGACAGATTCATTCACGGAGGAACCATATGATGAAGAACCAGCAATTTTTGAATGTGAGGTGAAAGCTGCTCTTAAAATACTTGGAAGAAACAAATCACCAGGAACATATGGCATACCAATAGAGTTGCTACAAGCTACTGAGACTGAATCTGTCCAAAATTTGACAAAAAGTTGTCAACAAATAAGGAAAACTAGGTGCGCCTGGCACCAACACTGTTATCTTTTCAGCAGCAGGTCAAGACTTTCCTCTTCTCCCAGGCATTTTAGCATGTGTTTTAAATTGTTTTAAAAATATGTGTTTTAAACTGTATATTTGTTTTAATGTTTTTGGTTGCTGGAAACCGCCCAGAGAGCTTCGGCTATGGGGCAGTATACAAGTGCAATAAATAAATAAATAATATAATATAAATATACATGCCTAAATATCCATGCTTTCTAGAAGTGTGATATTCAAGAGTAAGGACACGGGTAGGGTTTTATGCCTTTTGCTAAATCTTGTCCAGCTCTACAATATCTTTTTTGAAGTGCATGGCTGGAACCATACACAGTATTACATCCTATATTTTGCATCCTTATATTTGTATAATGGCATTTTGAGATTTTGAGTTTCATTGTCAATGTGTTTGTTAATGATCCATAATACGGAATTCCTCCTGCTCAAAGCTATGCGATACAGTGGGGCAGCCTCTTAATTGATCTATTTACTAAGACTCCGAGGTCTCGTTCCTGATGGCCCCCTGCCGCTTCAGAACCCAGCAGTACACACAAGAGAAGATCTCTTGGTTCAGAAAATGGCTTTTGGGCTCAGGCTTCTGGGTAAAGGGCAGGCCTGGCTGAAATAGGTTTCTTCCCAGGTTTCTCTAATTGGCCCTGCGAAATCATCCTATGCACCTTGGGCCAGTCACTGCCTCTCAGCCTCAGAGGGAGGCAATGGTAGACCACCTCTGAATACCACTTACCATGAAAACACTATTCATAGGGTTATCATAAGTGGGAGTCAACTTGAAGGCAGTCCATTTCCATTTTTATCTCTGATACGAGCTGCACTTCAAAGCCCTTCTGGCACCGATAATTGGAATCACAGACCCCTGTGACGAGAGTCACATACACCAGACTCTAAAAACGCAGAAGTAAGCCCCAATGAGTTCAACAGGACTTACTTCCAGGTAAATTAACTCCTGGGAGGAAGGGCAGGATATAAATCTAATAAATAAATCAGTTAAACTGTTGATAAAAAAAAAATAGAAAGGCAACTAGTAATATACTAGAGCTCATGCTTTCCTTTCACAAAAAGGGGTTGTCATGCTGATCAAAATGTGTTTTAGTTGAAAGGGGGGCAAGAGGGAGGGGTGAGGTTTCAAGAGGAAAGGGAGTCAAGGGCCCCACTAATACCATGTGCCCAAGGGCCCCTAGAACCTTGCGAGCTAGCCCTAATCTGCGGCAGGGAGTGCCAGTGGGGAGTGAACACACACAGCCAAATGAATTTTATCTTAAACCCGAAAGAGCAAAAATAGCGGAAAAGCCTGTGTGGGCCCTGCTGTCGATTCAGAAATAAAATGGGAACATTTCTTTCGTAACACATTTATGCATTGTATTGTGGGATGTGGCTGGGCAATATTACATGTTTGCACTGTCCCCCCTCCTCACAATGATGCTCAGATGTTGAGGACACTTTGCTTTAAGGGAGGGGGGCATCCTTCCTGGTGGGGCAATGGAGCCACTTATGTAGTCTCCCCTCAATGTTTGCCCTCAATGGTCTCCTCCTTGCCTCCAGATTTGCTGCCAGTCTCTAGTCTTCACTCTTCCATTTTTTCTTTAGGATTATTATCCTTTCCCATCCCCAGTGGAGGAAACGCCAAGCAGAACTCATTGGGGGTGGGCAGGGGGAAGAGAAAAACTGTTGCTCAGAAAACTCAAATGCCTGTAGTAAATTCCCTGAACTCAGGCTTCAGCCCTTCACTCACCCTCGTGATGATTTTATCCTCGCCCCTCACTCCAGTACAGGAGAGGCCAGAGTCAGGGGAGAGGGTCCCCCCCCCCCAAAAAAGTTTGGACCAGAGGTCACAGCCAAACAATACATGTAAAGCACATGGTTTTCCCCAAAGAATCCTGGGAACTGTGATTTGTTAAGGGTCCTGGCAACTGTAGCCCTGCGAGGGATAAACCAGTTCCCAGGATTCTTTGGAGGAAGTCATGGCTGTTAAGTGGAATAAATGTGCTTTAAATGTATGGTGTGGACGTGACCTCAGAAACCTGCAGGAGGGCATTTCAGCTTCCCAGGACACTTATTTGTCGACCTTCTAGTGACCTCTCTTAAAGGACCTTCAAGAAGAGACTCAAGTGTCAAACTGCTGAATTACGACATATCAAGAAGTTGAGTTCTGTCACGTAGAATCGTGATAACGGTTTCATATCCCACTGCAGATGTTCATTAATGCAGCAATGCTAGGATGCCTGCATTTACATCAACGCCTGCTGGTGTTAAGTATTCAGCATTTATTTTGCACAAACAGAAGCTTTAATGGAATTGTCATAGCCTGTTTTTCTATGTTGCATTTCCATTGGACCACAAAGTTTACATTATCCTCACCACCACCCTACCCCTGTGCAGTGTTAATTCAGGGATTTAATCACACCCTGGTCTTTGCATACCCTAGCCAAGTCCTGGCCAATACACTGATATGACCCTTCACGCAGGGTTCACATATGCTCAGGAGCCGCAAGAAACGTGGAAATTGTAATGTGCAGAGAAGTGCTAGTTGGTCCCTATTCCCCTCACAGAGCTATTTTGTTGACGGATACGCATAAGCGCAACTGTCTCCTTCAGCTCCTGGATCGAGTTGCTCATATCTTCCACTGTGTAAATAAAAAATAAGGCAAATCAAGTTATTAGTCATTTGTGGGCTAAATTATATCAGCACATCATTATTCATTTGCTTTACTAACCTTTTTTTAGAAAAACAATCTAAGAACAACTGTTTTATATAGCTATTGTAATGGATACTTGGAACAGGCAAACGAGCCATACCACTCGGGTGTGTACACACACGAAAAATTGAAAGCACATTTTAAGGATGTGAGTTCCCCCAAAGAATTCTGGGAACTGTAGTTTGTTAAGGGTGCTCTTGGAGGGGTAAACTACAGTTCCTAGGAATATTCAGGAGAACTCATGTGCTGGAAATGCATGGTGTGTACACAGCCAAAATTTGGAAAACACGGTATCTGTCCATTGAAACTGTTTTTAACTGGTTCCCCCCAAACACCACCACCACCACAAAAAAAGAACCCACTTACTTCTCCTTGCCAATTCGCCAACGTGAACGTTCAGCTCCCACAGAAGAGCCACCCCTTCCTTCCCGATTTCCTTCTCAAACTCCCTCCACTCCCTTTCATAATCCTGGCTCCGCTTCTCCATGAGGTGCTCTTGGTGGGTGTCTGCGTATAAACGGGGTAGAGAAGTTCCTGTCCGTTATGGCAACAATCAAATGTGCACTTCCTGTTTACACAAAGCTGCCATCTTGCCAGCATGCATGATGTGCACCTACACAGAGTAACACTTCCAGTTGTGCGTCCTGCATCCACCCGCCATGTTGCAAGGAGTCATTCAGCTCCTCACCTGGGTTATGTTTTTTTTTGGGGGGGGGGGTTACTGTTCTAGAATTACAACCTATCAATAGGACCCCACAGAATGCGTTGCTATTTACATGGAAACCCTGCCTAATCAGCAGAGCTTTTTAAACAGGAATATGCAGAGCCGCCCAGCAGTGTGCAATTATAATTTGCATACAAAGCACACACCACAGACCACTACAATACCTTTGTGCAACTTCCTCATACATGCACACATGCTTTCTTGCTAGAGACACATGCCTTTATTTATTTATTAATTATTATTATTGTTGTTGTTGTTGTTGTTGTTGTTGTATTTGTATACCGCCCCATAGCCGAAGCTCTCTGGGTGGTTTACAGCAACATGCCATGACATTTGAAAAATATATCTCATTAAGAGAGATATAGTATGTTCCATACAACACAGGAAGTGGACCTTTAGTGTAGCGGCACCTACCCTTTGGAATTCCCTCCCCTTAAATATTAGACAGGTGCCATCTTTGTTGTCTTTTCGGTGCCTACTGAAGACCTTCCTCTTTCAACAAGCCTTTTAAGTAGAGATCATATCCCAGTCTGAGTCTGTGATGGAATTGCTTTTTAAAATATTTTAAATATGTTTTTAAAGATGCTTTAAATATGTTCTTAGTGCTTTATCATTTGTTCCCTGCCCTGGGATCCCTTTAGGAGGAAGGGGAGTTATAATTAATTAATTAATTGATTGATTAATTGCAATGATAATCTTACACAGAAGATTTCTCTTTTGGAAAATGAAATTCAGTGGCTTTGTGCTGTCATGATACTTTCAGGCAGAGATTCTTCCTTCACAACAGACCCTCTTGGGTGTTAAGATTAGCAGAGGGGCCCCTCTTGGACCTCCCTCAGAAGCTTGACGGGGGATGGGTCCAGGAGGGGGGAATCCCAGCCACAACTCCAAGGTTGGGGAATTCCCTCCCCATGAAGGTCATTCCAGCACCTTCATTATATAGCTTCAACGGTATGCTGAAGACACCTCTTTACCCAGGCCTTTGACACCTGACATAAATGTTGCCACCTTGGGGTACTTTTGAGAGGAAGTGTGGGATGGAAATGTACTAATATATAAATACATACATACATAATGTTTTCAGGACAGATCCTACTCCTGCGATTGTAATTTGTTTTAAACTGTTGTCGATGTTGCATTTTAAATTATTGCAACCTGCCCTGTGACCTTGGAGTGATGAGCGGGCATGAAATCAAATATACATATACATATACATATAACTTTGCCCCGATAAAGTCCCTGTTAAGAATGCCACACTGAGTATTTCTGGCATCGTAAGACTGACAACTTCACATGACTTGTTAGGAAAGGGGTCTCCAAGTTGCCTAGAATTATTTACTTCATATTAAAAACACTGGCGAATGCTCCCAGGAGACCAGCAAAGGAGTTTGATAGTGGGAGGATAAATGCCTGTGCTTGACCAAGGTCTGAAATATACTGTCATAGCAATATATTACTATGAGACTCTGTTTATTGTTTTCTTATTAATATCTGTACTTAAAAAACAAGTAAAAACATTTTTTTTAAAGATCAGGGTCTAGAGCTCTAGGGAAGCCTAGACTACTCAATTTACTTTTTTATCAGCCACTTTTTACATGAAACATAACAATAGTAACATCAACAATAATAATAATCTACATTTCCTCCATGGAGTTCAAAGTGCCCCTTTTCATCCTCACAACAACCCTGTAGGGTAGGCTGAGAGACAGTGACTTCCCCTCAGTGATGGTTGATTGGGGATTCAAACCCAGGTGTCCCGGGCCATAGTCCAACACTCTAACCGCTACACTTCACTGGCTCTTACACCATAAAGCTTCTGCATGGTGGCCTGAATTTTTCAACTGCCAAAATGTACTTTTTAAACTGCCCATTTTCTCTCTCTCTCTCTCTCCCCCCAAACACATTTTGGGACTGGCTGCCTAATTTTTTTTAACAGCCTGATAAATATTATTTCTAAAAATGTGTATTATTATTTCTATTTATGAATCGCTTCCCATGACACATCTTGAAGTGATTTACAATATAACATATAAAATACTGTTACATATATAAAAACGGTCAAAATAATTGCAAATATAAAAACAATGCTAAGAAAATGATATATACATAACAGTTTAAAACAGGACATACATAAAATCAATCCAAATCTAAGAAACATACCATCTGGACTAAAGATTTTAGGAGGGTTGTTGAAAGAGGAACGTCTTCAACAGGCGCCAAAAAGACATCTTCACACTGACATCTTTCAATAGTTTTGTGACCTCTTATCTCCATAGGGTGGTATTCAATGCCAGTCTTACTCAGAGCAGACCCAATGAAGTTAACAGACATCACTAACTTAGGTTCCTTAATTTAAATGGGTCTACTCTGAACAAGATCCTCCGTGGCGCAGAGTGGTACGCGGCGGTAACACAGCTGAAGCTCTGCTCACGGCCGGAGTTCGATTCCAACGAAAAGGAGGAAGTCGAGTCTCCGGTAAAAGGGGTCGAGGTCCACTCAGCCTTCCATCCATCTGTGGTCGGTAAAATGAGTACCCGGCATATGCTGGGGGGTAAAGAAAGGCCGGGGAAGGAACTGGCAATCCCACCCCATGTATACGGTCTGCCTAGTAAACGTTGCAAGACGTCACCCTACGAGTTGGAAACGACTCGCACTACAAGTGTGGGGACACCTTTACCTTTACTCTGAACAGGACTTATTCATTACCTTTATATTCCACCTTTTTCTCCAAGGAGCTCAAGATGGCATACATGGTTCTCCCCCACCTCGTTTAATCCCCACAACAACCCTGTGGGGTAAGTTAGGCCGAGAGCCAGCAATTCTCGAGTTGAATACAACCCATAATAGGTTGGATCCTTCTTCAAAAAACAATGTCGGTAGTCCAGGTGGTATAGAATCTGCTTTGAATGCAGAAAGTCCCAGATCCACATAGGGCTGGGAGACACCCTTGCCTGAAACCTTAAGAGGTTGCTGCCAGTCAGTGTACACACAACTTAGCTAGATGGACCAAAGGTCCTATGCAGTTTTTTGTAGTTTGCCAGGATATAGCTCTGTGAGCCGTAAACAACCGTTTCCAGAATTCTTTGGAGGAACTCATGTGCCACAAATGTGACCCAAATTTCATTTATTTTATTATTTATTATTTGATTTAAATCCCGCCCTTCCTCCCAGCAGGAGCCCAGCCCCAGTGTATGTGGTGTGTGAGCAGCCAAAATCTAAAAAAAAAATTAACTTCACAAATCCCAAGTTCTGATGTAATCGCTTTCCTCTTCAACTTGTCTTAACACAATATCTGTCAATTTATTTATTTATTTCATTAAGCTTATAGACCGCCCCATAGCCAAAGCTCTCTGGGCGGTTCACAAGACAAGAAATAGCAAAGTACAAGACATGTATCAATATAAAACATATTAAAAAGTTAAAAATGATTAAAAATTAAAACAATGTCAGTGTATACTAAACATAATTAATTAAAAAGCCTGGGTGAAAAGAAAAGTTTTAACCTGGCGCCGAAAATATATTAACGATGGCGCCAGGCGTATTTCCTCTGGGAGATAGTTCCACAGTTCGGGGGCCACCACAGAAAAGGCCCTTTTCCGCGTTGCCATCCTCCGAGCTTCCCTATGAGTAGGAACTCGGAGGAGGGTCTTTGATGATGAACGTAGTGTACGGGCAGGTTCATAACGGGGGAGGCGTTCCAACAGGTATTGTGGTCCTATGCCGTGTAAGGCTTTATAGGTCAAAACCAGCACTTTGAACCGGGCCCGGAAACAAATAGGCAGCCAGTGCAGGCGGGCCAGAGTCGGTGTTATATGGTCGGACCGTCTGGTCCCCGTTAACAATCTGGCCGCTGCATTCTGCACAAGCTGCAGTTTCCGAACCGTCTTCAGAGGCAGCCCCACGTAGAGCGCATTGCAGTAATCTAATTTCGAGGTTACCAGCACATGGACTACTGAAGCGAGGCTCTCTCTGTCCAGATAGGGGCGCAGCTGGGCCACCAGCCGAAGCTGGTAGAAAGCACCCCGTGCCACAGAGGCTATCTGAGCCTCAAGTGACAGGGATGGATCTAAAGAACTCCCAGGCTACGAACCTGTTCCTTCAGGGGGAGTGCAACCCCATCCAGAACAGGTCGAACATCCCCCATCCCAATCTATTATTTAATCGATTCCCCCCCCCCCGCCAACACCAACTCCTCCCCTCCACTCACCTGTCCTTGCACCCTTGCTGAGATTAACCGCCAGCGTCCGCACAGGACCTTCCTCCTCCTCCTCCTCTTCCTCCTCCATCTCTATCTCCCTCTCCTCTCTTTCTGAATCCTGTCTTGCCTTCTCCATGAGGAGCTGCCGGTGCGTCTCTGCGTGTAAACAGGATAGAGAAGAATCTGTCCACTACGGCAGCACTCACATGTGCAATTCCTGTTGACGCAAAAGTGCCACGTTGCCAGCGTGCATGATAAGCACCTACATAGAGTAACGCTTCCCAGACAGCGTAATCAGCAGGGCTTTTAAAAAAAGGAATATGCAGAGCCGCCCAGCGGTGTGCAATTATAATTTGGGTGCAAGGCACACACTACTGCAACACCCCTGTGCATTTTCATCATGCGTGCAAACATGCTTTCTTGCAAGAGTCTCATGCCGTGACATTTAGAAGTCTATATGCAATGAGAATTTTAGAGTGTAAGACTTTTTAAAAAAAAAAAAATATTTTGAACGTTGAGTATTATTATACAATATTAAGAATATTAATAATTATGAATAGCTTCCCATGAGGCATCCCAGAGTGATTTACAATATAACAGCATAAAAATGCCATTACTTATATAAAAACAGTTACAACAATTGCATATTTTGTTTTCAAGATTTTTTAAAAAGATGACTTTTTAAGATCACTTCTTGGTTGCCGCCCTTGGCTCCATCTGGGAGAAAGGGTGGGATATACATTTAATTACTAATAACATAAAAAACAATTAACAGTTATAAACATGACAAGTTTAAAACAACAGGGTGTACATAAAATCAATTCAGATCCAAGACAGATACCATCTGGAGTAAAGATTTTAGAAGGTTTGTTGAAAGAGGAAATGTCTTCAGCAGCTGCCAAAAAGGCATCTTCAAAACCCCTACAACTTTCAATCTTTCTGTGACCCCTTATCTCCATAGGGTGGCATTCAAAGCTAGCCTTATTCAGAGTAGATCCACTTAAATTCAGATACATGACTAACTTAGGTTCATTAATTTCTACTCTGAGTAGGACTTATTTATTTATTGCATTTATATTCTGCCTTTTCTCCAAGGAACTCAAAGTGGCGTACATGGTTCTCCCCCACCTCGTTTAATCCCTACGACAACCCTGTGAGGTGGGTTAGGCTGAAAGGCACTGACCTGCACAAGACAAGGTCACCCAGTGAGCTTCAGGGCTGGTTGGGGATTTGAACCCTGGTCTCCCAGGTCCTAGTCCACTACGCTAATCAGGACATCACACTGTCTCTCAAATACCATCCATATTAGGTTGGATCCACCTTCAACATTTTTTTAAAAAGAGGGCCCCGAAAGGGCCATAGTTCAATGGTAGAGCACCCCCCTTGCTAGAAAAAAGTCTCTGGGTAAGCTTGGAGAGACCCATCTGAACCCTTGGATAGCCACCACCCGTCAGTGTCAATCAGGGGTATCCAAACTGTGGTTGTGGACCATCAAGTTCCACAAGCTTCAGTCAGGTGGTCCACGGCTTGTCTGTGGATCTGAAGTAGAAGCCAGGAGATGACACATCCACCTCATCAATTAGTTTATTCATATTGATTTTTAATTGCATTTCCCCACCCCACCCCCTTGTATTTCTTACATTGCATTTTATTGTATTACAGTCTGAATTCTGCGGAGTGCAATATATGAAGAAGTACAAGCAGCGATAGAAATGCAATTTAAAAAATCACACAGCATCTACCACAGCATGTTACAACTGCTGCAACAGGCAGAAATAAATCATGAAGTGGTCTGTCAAGTGGTCCAAAAGGTTTGTGAACCCCTGGTGTAGACCATGGGTTCCCAAACTCCCCTCCCCCCAGACCACTTGCAAATTGCTGAGGGTCTGGCAAACTAACGTTCTTTATACCTGTTGTAGCGATTGCAATTCCACAGAATTCAAGTGGTAATACAACACAAGAAATCAAAACAGCCACAAAAATGCAATCAAAAATCAGTATGTATTTTCAATCCGATGGATGTCCTCTCTACCACCTTCAACCACGAATCCGCAGACATGCTGCAGGCCACCTGAAAGAAGCTCGCGGACCACTGGTGGCCCATGGACCACAGTTTGGGAACCCCCCTGGTATAGACCATTCTGGGCTAGATAGACCCAGGGTCAACAGGCACCTTCCCTTGCACTCCCATTAGAGACCTTTCACTCTACACACACCCCATGGAAGGGCCATAGTTCATTGGCACAACACCTGCTCTGCATGCAGAAGGTCCCAGAGTTCAATCCCCTGCATCTTCAGATCCCCTGCCTGAAACCCTGCAGAGCTGCTGCCAACCGGAGCAGGCAACACCAAGCTACCCGAGCCAGTGCTCTGACAAAAGCCACATTCACACAACACATATATTCCACTATCCTTCACTTTCAACAGTCCTGGCTTTCCCCAAAGGATCCTGGGAAGCGTAGTTTGTGAAAGGTGCCAAGAGGCGTTACAGCTACAATTCCCGGAGTGGTTTAACCATCAATCCCTCTTTGTCCCAGGCGGTTCTGAAAATTGTGCTTCTATGAGGGGAACTGGGGTGCGCGTGTCTCCCAACAACTCTCAGCACCCTTCACAGACTACAATTCCCAAGATGCTTTGGGGGAAGCCAGGCCTGTTCAAAATGGAATAATAGTGGAATAAATACATGGTGGAGAGCCAGTGTGGTGTAGTGGTTACAGTGTTGGACTATGACCTGGGAGACCAGGGTTCGAACCCCCACATTGGCCAAGTCACTGCCTCTCAGCCTCAGAGGAAGACAATGGTAAACCCCCTCTGGATACCGCTTACCATGAAAACCCTATTCATAGTGTTGCCATAGAATAGATCTGAAGGCAGTATGTTTCATTTTCCAAATACATGGTGTGAATGTCAGTGCAAGGTGGTGTGCACACATTGTTGATGTTCTTGTTTTGTGCCTTCAAGTCGATTATGACTTATGGCGACCCTATGAATCAGCGACCTCCAATAGCATCTGTTGTAAACCACCCTATTCAGTTCTGTGGCTTCCTTTATGGAATCAATCCATCTCTTGTTTGGCCTTCCTCTTTTTCCACTCCCTTCTGTTTTTCCCAGCATTATGGTCTTTTCTAGTGAATCAGGTCTTCTCATGATGTGTCCAAAGTATGATAACCTCAGTTTCATCATTTTAGCTTCTAGTGACAGTTCTGGTTTAATTTGTTCTAACACCCAATTATTTGTCTTTTTCGCAGTCCATGGTATAAGCAAAGCTCTCCTCCAACACCACATTTCAAATGAGTTGATTTTTCTCTTATCTGCTTTTTTCACTGTCCAACTTTCACAACTATATAGGTACATACAAAGGGTGTCTGCATGGGGTTGCAAGGGGATGTCCCCCCCCCAAATTCTAAATTCGTGCATTTCTTTTAATGGGCACAGGGTTGCCAATGACCCATAGTAACAACTCACAGACCTCCTCCCACCCCCATAATATTTCTCTTGACCGCCCCTTCGCTTACTCACCAGGCAAGTATCTCCCCAGCACAAAACACCCTCCAATTCACTTATTTAACTACAGGGCCCTGGTTCAGCGGCAGAGCATCTGCTTTTGCAGGCAGAAGATCCACAATGGAATCTCCGGACAGGCCCCAGAATGCCCCTGCATGAAACCCTGCAGAGCAGCTGCCGGTCCGTGTAGGCAGTACTGAGCTAGATGGACCAGTGGCCTGGGTCACTTTAAGGCAGCCTTTCTATGTTCCTATTTAAGGGCCGTAGCACCTGCCTTGCATGCAGAAGGTTCCAAGCTCAACCCCCCCCCCCATGGTCTCTCCAGGTAGGGCTGGGAAAGTCTCCCCTCCTGAAACCCTGTAGAGCTGCTGCCGGTCCGTGTATAAAGCACTGAACAACCAACACTGACACACACACCCTTTCTCGCTCACCGGGCATGTGCCTGCTGAAAAACTCGGGCCGCTTGGCCGCCTTCCAGATCCCGCGGACTTGCTCGTAGAAAGGCGGGGCGTTGGAGGGCTTCCCCCGGCCTTCGGCCGCCCTCCGCCCGGCCCGGAAAAAGTCCGTCTTCAGCCGCTTCCAGCGTGCCCGCAGCTGCTCGACCGTGCGGTGGTGCCCGGCCTCGGCCAGCTGGAGGCGCACCTCCTGCCAGTACTCCTCGTTCTTGGCCGAGCAGCTCCCCATGAAGACCCCCACCGCCGGGCTGGCGCGGAGGAGGCGGAGGAGCGCCAGGGTCTCCTCCACGCCCCACCGCTGCCCCTTCACCGGGCCCGGCGCAGGAGCGCCTACGGTCGGGGACCTCATTTTTACGCACGGGGAAGCCCCGCAGCGACCGGAACGAGGGATGCGAAGGGCCTCCGCGGAACGACGGTCCGGCACCAGGGGGCCGGGCCGGAAGGAGAATGGAGACGCGGGGAGGGACCAGCTATTGGAAACGGCGTAAAGGGGGCTAGACTTACGCACGAAGAGTGAGCACGGAGGGTGGCTCTGGAGCGCCCCAGGATGGATGGATGCTTGCTTGCAGGGCGCTTGGATTGCAGAGAGGGAAGTGTGGAGGAACAGGACAGGAGATACAGGAAGATCTGGAGGCAAGGAAGGGGGATTGGGCCAGATGAAGGCAGAGGTTGAGGAGGGGAAGCGGGATTGCAAGGGCAGGAGGCTAGGGGGCGTGCACAGAGCGCGCGTTTAAAGCGCAAAGAACCCTTTAGGTCACATTTACACCAAACGTGTATTCCACTATTATTCCACTTTGAATACTCATGGCTTCCCCCAAATAACCCTGGGAACTGTGGTTTGTGAAAAGGGCTGAGAGTTGTTCGGAGGCTCCTATTTTCCTCAGAGAGCTACAGTTCCCAGAGTGGTTTAACCATCAATCCCTCTTCCCAGGGGACACTGGGAATTTTAGCCCTGTGAGGCGATTAGGAGTCTCCTAACTCTCAGCATCCTTCACAAACTATGCTTCCCAGGATTGTTTGGGGGAAGTCATGACTGTTTAAAATGGAATAATAGTGGAATAAATGTGCAGTGTGAATGGTTTGTGCTGCCAGGGTGCTGGGTTGTAGATCTCTGAAAAGGAAACTACAGTTCCCGGGATGTATGGCAAGGGAGAGGAGGAGGAAAATGCCCTTTAAGGTGCAGTGGAGAAGGCCCTGGTGTTCAAGGCGGATAGCTTGACAGCGTTTACGTTTCCATTTGCTCTTTCCGCCAAGGAGGGCAGAGGGGGACACATGGATCCCCCCCTCCATCCCCATTTATTTTCTGAACATGAGGTAGGAGAGATTGTGAGAAAATGGCTGGAAATGGCAAGTGAGAGGGGATGTGAGAGAACTGTATAAACTTAGGCATGGCATGGGAAAAGTGGATAGAGAAAAGGTTTTCTCCTTCTCTCATAACCCCAGAACTCAAGGACACTCAACGTAGCTGAATGCTGGAAGATTCAGGACAGACAAAAGGAAGCCTTTCTTCACACAGCACACAGTTAAACTGTGGAACTGGCTCCCACAAGAAGCAGTGATGGCCACCAACTTGGATAGCTTTGAAAGAGGATTAGACAAATTCATGGAGGAGAAGGCTGTCAGTGGCTGCTAGACAGTATGGCTATTCTCTCGCTCCACAGGCAGAGGCAGCATGCTTCTGAATGCCAGTTACTAGAAACTGCAGGAGGGGGGGAGGAAGGGTGCTCTTACACTCAGGTCCTGCTTGTGGGCTTCCCCCAGGCACCTGGTTGGCCACGATGAGAACAGGACGCTGGACTAGTTGGGCCACTGGCCTGATCCAGTGGGCTATTATTATTATTTATTAGATATATATATCCTGCCTTTTTTTTTTTGTAAACAAAAACACTAAAAACACTCTAAATAAAAAATATTTTAAAAGATCTTTAAAAACAACTTTTTTTCAAGAGTGTTTTTAAAGATGTTTTGTTTTAATATTTTAAAGAAAGCTTTAAAAAACATCTTAAAAAGCAATTCCAACGCAGGCGCAGACTGGAATAAGGTCTCTACTAAAAAGGCTTGTTGAAAGAGGAAGGTCTTCAACAGGTGCTGAAAAGATAACAGAGATGGCGCTTGCCTGATATTCAAAGGGAGGGAATTCCACAGGGTAGGTGCCACCACACTAAAGGTCCGTTTCCTATGTTGTGCAGAACGGACGTCCTGATAAGATGGTATCTTCAGGAGGCCCTCACCTGCAGAGCGCAGTGATCAACTGGGTATATAAGGGTTAAAACAGTCTTTCAGATATCCTGGTCGCAAGCTGTATAGGGCTTTGTACACCAAAACTAGAACCTTGAACTTGCCCCAATAGCTAATGGGCAGTCTTATGTTCTTATCAGATACATTGACTCTTGCAAATAAGTTCCCACCCAGAGTCTTCATCTGAGATATTGACAGCTATCTGAGAAAGCAAAAAGGCGATAGGATGGGAAAACCATTTATCTGTAGCCACAGCTATGCATGGATTGAATTCCAGAATAATTTCATGGGCGTCCAGAAATACACTTGTGAACTTTGAAACATCGCTTCTGTCTGACCTGCTGGATTCATTTGAGGAATTCTGAAAAGTGGGAGGGGGAAAATCAGAGGCCTAATTTGGGGGTGTTCACAAAATTTACCCTGGGGGGTGGAGTGTACCAGTGGCACTTGTGAATGTCAAGATTTATCAGGTTATTTTATTATTCACTATTCACCCACAGAAATGAAAAATGGAAATGGACTGCCTTCAAGTCGATTCCGACTTACGGCAACCCTATGAAGAGGGTTTTCATGGTAAGGGGTATTCAGAGGGGGTTTACCATTGCCTTCCTCTGAGGCTGAGAGGCAGTGACTGGCCCAAGGTCACCCAGTGAGCTTCATGGCTTTGTGGTGATTCGAACCCTCATCTCCCAGGTCGTAGTCCAACACCTTAACCACTGCACCACACTGGCTCTCACACACCCACAATACCGGCAAAATGTTATGATGACTGTGTTATTTATATATATATATATATTTAGTGTGGTGTAGTGGTTAAGGTGTTGGACTACGACCTGGGAGACCAGGATTCAAATCCCCACATAGCCATGAAGCTCACTGGGTGACTTTGGGCAAGTCACTGCCTCGCAGCCTCATGAAAACCCTATTCATATAGTCACCATAAGTCGGAATCGACTTGAAGGCAGTACATTTACATTTAGTAGTAACATAGTGAGAGCCAGTGTGGCATAGTGGTTTGAGTGTCAGGCTAGGACCTGTGAGATCAGGGTTCAAATCCCCACTCAGCCATAAAGCTCACTGGGTGACCTTGGGCCAGTCACTGCGTCTCAGCCTAACCTACCTCACAGGGTTGTTGTGGGGTTAAATAAGGAGGTGAGAACCATGTACACTGCCATGAGCTCTTTGGGGGTGGGGGTGGAAGGTGAGAGTGGTTAAGCAGCCTTTCCCAACTAGTGTGCCTCCAGATGTTGTTGGATCACAATTCCCATCTTTCATGACCATTGCCAATGCTGGCTGAGGCTGATGGGAGTTGTGGTCCAACAACATCTGGAGGCACACTGGTTGGGAAAGGCTGGGTTAAGGTGTTGGACTACGACCTGGGAGACCAGGGTTCAAATCTCCACACAGCCATGAAGCTCACTGGGTGACCTTGGGCCAGTCACTGCCTCCCAGCCTCAGAGGAAGGCAATGGTAAATTCCCTCTGAATAATGCTTACCATGAAAACCCTATTTTTTTTTTAATAATTTTTATTCAAATTTTTCAAAAGACAAACAAAACAAAGTCAAAAAAACATAGCAATACATCAACAAAAAATAAAAATAAAATAGTTGACTTCCGATTTGTCGCAGATCAGCTATAAGTATATAATATACATCAAACCTGTCCCTTAATGTATACATACAGAATCCCTTTTCTCCGTAGGCTGTCTTAATTAATCGTCAAATCCCAGTATCATCATTTTATTTTGATCTTTCAACAAAAAGTCTAAGAGAGGCTTCCATTCCTCCATGAAAACCCTATTTGTAGGGTCGCCATAAGTTGGGATCGACTTGAAGACAGTCCATATACATATATAATAACATAGGAGTAGTAAGCAATGGTAGTAACCTCTCTTAAGAATGCAAGCTCAGATCTTTAACCATTGGACGACTGAACGGCCGAAAAGCAAACTCCTCCGCCCGCCTGCAAAGTGTCTTTAGTTCAACTGCACTCATTGCAATGGATAAACCATGTACCTGGTTTTTTTTGGGGGGGGGCAGTCTTTGCAGAGCCTGAGAGTGGAGAGAGGGTGGAAGTGTGTGTGGGGTCTTCACTCTTTTTCTTTACCCCCCCAAATATTTCCCCTTCCCCCCGTGTTGCACCCCTCCACTCATCACCGTTACCCTCTCCCCCAAAGGATTCACACAAGGCTGACACAAGGAGGGAGTGTATGCATTATAAAGTCTCGCCCTCCCCTTTTCAAAGATCTCCCCCTCTAGGAACCACACAGCTCAGCCCACAGGAGGAAAACTGAGTACAAAAGTATCCTCCCCCCGAGCGGCAGCGACACTTCGGGTTCCCTTTCGAACGCTTCGGCCGTTTAGGCATCTCCCAACGCAAAGACACAGGGACGGGGAGCCATAGAGCTACGGCCATATTTAGAGCGGCTCCTTCCACTCTTGGAGGTGGGGGAGGGGGTTCAGGCTCCTGCGGGCGTGTATGTGTGAATGGGAACCGGAAGTGAAACCGTCTGATTGCCTTTCCCTAGCTCTATAGTCCATAACGAATGCACGTGGGAAAATGGCCTCCTCGTAAGTTTTCCCCAGGTGAGGAGGTGGAACGAGAAAGAGAAGAATTCGAGGTGCAAAAATTGGGGGGGGGGGTTGAGGGAAGGCAACGAGCGTGCTCGGACTTGCATTTATTCCATTGTATATATCTTTTGCATTGCACTGCATGACCTACTTTGCAAACCAGGCCGGGGTCTGGAGGGGGTATTCGGAGAAGCGATACGTCTCCGTGGGGACGGGAGAGCTGGACAGCTTAACGTGCACCAGGGATCCGGGAAAGAGAGAGAGAGATAAAATCTACCTTTATGTATGTCTGGAAATCTCAGAGAGTGGCTTCTTTAGTTTAATGCACACGCATATCCTTACTGGGTTGCATCGCCTGCTCCCCTCCCAGCCACCCTCCTTCTGTAACCTGCTTCACCCCTCAGATTCCCTTGGAAAAGGAGTGGAGGGTGGACTGGATAGGTTAGGGCATGAAGCGAGGGTTCCCACACTTCTCCAGGCATCTAGACCAGCCGTTCCCAACCAGTGTGCCTCCAGATGCTGTTGGACCACAACTCCCATCAGCCTCAGCCAGCATTGCCAATGGTCAGGAAAGATGGGAGTTGTGGTCCAACAACATCTGGAGGCACACTGGTTGGGAAAGGCTGGTCTAGACTCTTCAGGTGGACTGCCTCCCCTCCCTCTAAGATTATACTCCACCTTGGCTAATAACACAGGTCTCTAGCTCAGTAGCAGAGCATCTGATCTGCATGCAGAACGTCCCATGCATCAGTCCCCAATGGCAACTCCAGGCCAGGCTGGGAATATAGACTCCCTCCTCAAGCCCTGGAGACCTGCTGCTAGCCAGAGAAGACCAGGGGTTCCCAAACAGTGGCCCGTGGGCCACCAGTGGCCCATTGGCTTCAATTAAGTATGTCTGTAAAAAAAAAAGCAATTAAATACCATGCAGTAAGTAGCAGAGCACATTGCGATGGCTGCAGCAGATGGGAAAACCATGCAGCGGCCCACCAAGATCCTCAGCGATTCTTAAGTGGTCCACAGAGAGACGGGTGAGAATCACTGGTGTAACCTATACTGAGCCAGATTGCGCAAATAGGGCAACTTTCCTGCATGCCTAGGATTGCTATTATTATTTCTGCCAAGGATCCTGTGTGTGTGGAAGGGTTTCCTTAAGGTGTTGGATTGATCTGGGCAACAGCTAAGCTTTTATGTTTTCCAATTTTGTTTTTTTTTGGGGGGGGGAGGAATTGCAGTTGGGTGTTAGAACAAATTAAACCAGAACTGTCGCTACAAGCTAAAACGATGAAACTGAGGTTATCATACTTTGGATACATCATGAGAAGACCTGATTCACTAGAAAAGGAAATTAATGATGGGAAAAACAGCAGGGAGTAGAAAAAGAGGAAGGCCAAACAAGAGATGGATTGGTTCCATAAAGGAAGCCACAGACCTGAACTTACAAGATCTGAACACGGTGGTTTATCACAGATGCTCTTGGAGGTCTCTTAGGGTCGCCATAAGTCATAATTGACTTGAAGGCACACAACAACAACCCAGAATCCCAGGGTTGTGTGGCCTAGTACCTGTAGCACCTTGCAAGAGACTTCTCAGTCCTGGGCAATCTCCATCTTGGAGCTGAGTCTCACGCCTGCAACACCCAGCTTATTTTTTGTTCTACTTCGGGGCTTATAATTTTCCTCGCTCCTTCTTTTGCTTTCTATTCCTTTTGTGACATTTTGGTTGCTCCCAGTGGGGCCATGGGGTGCAGGTCCAGAGCCCTGGGTCCCCCGGGGGTCTCCCTGGGTCCCCCAAAGGACAAAGCCACAGTAGCAGACAGTCCCCAGTGAGTGTGTGTGTTTCTTTCTTAATTGTTTACAGCGAGCATGCTGCTGCAATTAAACCAAACAGCTGCAGCTGCCATCTTTAATTTCCCAGAGTGCCTCAGGGCTCCATGCTGGCCAAAAGGCACTCTGGGAATAGATGGAAACAGCCCTGACTGTTGGACACTTGGCTGTAAAAAGTTAAAGATGAGAAAATATTTGACAGACTACTGTGGCTGTTACTGCAGATGGTCAAGAAGGGGGAGAAGGGGCAGAAATGAGGCCCCATCCGCACTGTACATTTAAATCAGTGTTATACCACTTTGTACAGTCATGGCTTCCTCCCAAAGAATCCTGGGAACTGTAGTTTGTTGCGGCTGGTGAGTGTTATGAGGAGACCCTTTTCCCCTCACAGAGCTACATCCCCAAGAAGAGGGACTAACTGTTAAGCCAATCTGGGAATTGTAGTTCTGTGAAGGGAATAGGAGATTTTTTTCATAACACTCAGCAGCCTTAACCAACTGCAGCTCCCAGAATTCTTGGGGGGGGGGGGAAGCCATGACTTTCATAGTGGTATAATACTGTTTTAAATGTATATAGCTCAGGTTGGGCATCTGTCGACGAGGCAGACGCCTTTCCTTCTTCAAACCTTTCTTGAAATTATCTTGTAGTCTTGGTGCAATGGCTGACAACCTCTCTATGGAATTTTAAATATTATTCTTATTATGTATACTAAAAAGATCTCCAAGCACCTTGCAGTGTATATAAAAACATAAGCAAAAGTAAAAATCCATTATAATGTAGACACACTCTAACAACAACAAAAATGCATACGGTTCTAGAGATATGAAGGCTCAGAAAAATTTAGAATACAATAATAATAATAATAATAATAATAAATTTAATTTCTTCGTCGCCTATCTGGCCAATGGCCACTCTAGGCGACTTACAACATTGTTAAAATGCAATTGATAAAATACAGTCATACAATATAAAAACAACACATCTGCAGCAACAATATTAAAACTGGGCAGGAGGCATTTCAGTTATAACAATTAACCCTCCCTGGATACCCCGAAGGCCTGCTGAAAGAGCCAGGTCTTTAAGGCTTTCCGAAACACATTTAAAGAAGAGGCGTGCTTTTCTCCTATTTTTTCCCATTTTTGGGGGGGAAAAAACAAAAAGGCTTTGCGGGGGGTGGATGACGCCCCCCCCCCCGATTTTTCCCATTGTTTTTCTGGGCCTTCATATCTTGCTACAATTCATTTTTTTTTAAAAAAAGGAACGGACGAACCTGCCTTAAATTGAGTCAGGCTTTTGCTCTATTTACCTCAGTACTGCCAGTGCTGATCGACAGCAGCTCTCCAGGGGGTCAGGAGGGGAGACTTTCCCAGCCCTACCTGGAGATGCTGTGGGGGGTTGAACTTGGGACCTTCTGCATCCATAGCAGTTGTTCTGCCACTGAGTTACGGCCCTCTAGTTAAATAGGTGAATTGGAGGATGCCTTAAACTGAGCTAGACCACTGGTCAATCTAGCTCAGTACTGTCTTCACGGACCAGCAGTGGCTCTGCAGGGTTTCAAGCAGGGGACATTCCCAGCCCAACCCAGAGATGCCATTGGGGGACTGCATCTGGGACCTTCTGTTTACAAAGTAGACAGAGTATATAAAGCAACCCCCCCATCCCCTTCTCAAATAAAAGCAGCCGAAAACTTTGCACAACTAAGAGCCGAACAGCATCATCCTAGTCCCTCAAAAGCCTGGGGGGAAATACGTGTTTTACCTGGCACTGAAAAAATGTCAGCAAAACGCGCCAGGCCAGAGTCCCCCATGAAAGGCTAGGGAAGGGAAGGATCCGTTCCCCGGTGCTTGGTAAAAAGTGGGGTGGGGGTGGAAGAAGGATGACAAGTGGGAAGGGACGCAAAAGAATAAAGGTTCCATCCCACATCTAGGGTAGTGATGACACACCAAAATAGGCTCCTCCTCCTACCGCCTTCTTAGGCTGACGCTGAGATGAAGAAAGCTTTGATTTGTAGAGGAACTGGATATTTGTGTGGCACCCCTGCGAGCCTAAGTTGTTGTTGTTTGTTAATTTCTGCTCTTTAAAGTTGACAATGAGGACATTGAACTTGTCAAGGATTATCAATACCTTGGCACAGTCCTTAACCAACAATAGTCAAGAAATCAGAAGAAGGCTAGGACTGGGGAGGGCAGCTGCGAGAGAACTAGAAAAGGTCCTCAAATGCAAAGATGTATCACTGAACACCAAAGTTAGGATCATTCCCGATAGTATCCCCGATCTCTGTGTATGGATGTGAAAGTTGGACAGTGAAAAAAGCGGATAAAAGAAAAATCAGCTCCTTTGAAACGTGGTGTTGGAGGAGAGCTTTGCGCATACCATGGAATGCGAAAAAGACAAATAATTGGGTGTTAGAACAAATTAAACCAGAACTATCACTAGAAGCTAAAATGATGAAACTGAGGCTATCATACTTGGGACACATAATGAGAAGACATGATTCACTATAAAAGAAAATAATGCTGGGAAAAACCGAAGGGAGTAGAAAAAGAGGAAGGCCAAACAAGAGATGGATTATTATTCCATAAAGGAAGCCACAGACCTGAACTTACAAGATCTGAACAGGGTGGTTCATGACAGATGCTCTTGGAGGTCGCTCATTCATAGGGTCGCCATAAGTCATACTCGACTTGAAGGCACATAACAAACACGCATAATGCCAACAAGCATTCCTCTTTCAACAAGCCTTCTAAGTTGAGACCTATCCCAGTCTGCTTCTGTGTTAGAATTGCTTGTTAATATGTTTTTTTAATAATGTTTTTAACCCTTTTTAAAAGATGTTTTTAAAGCTTTTTTTAAAAATGTTTTTAACATTTTGTTTTAATGTATTTTAAGGTCTGTTTTTATGATGTTTTAAAGTGTTTTTAGCGCTTCTGTTTGCCGCACTGGGATCCTGCTGGGAAGAAGGGTGGGATATAAATAAAATAATAAATAAATAACAGGCAATAGGCTGTCTAAGTAGTTCACTGAAAACAAATTCCCGGGCTGGACAAGTATTCAGAGGCACTGTGTTCCTTCATTCTGTGAGGAGGTGGTCTATCTTCTCTGCACCCTCCCCCTCCCTATTTTGCCTGGTTGGCTCTGGTTGGTGAATCTTGAAATTTTAGTTAAAACAGCAGCAGCGAAGTAGACCCCACAAGGCTTAAGTCTGCTGTCCCTCCTGCTGTGTAGGACGGCCTTCCATATTCCTTCTGAGTTTGTTGCAGTCAGAGAGTAAGGCTCTGGGAATATGGGGGGGGTAGAGTTGAGTGGAAAGGCTCTTGATTGTGTGGGGGGGAAGAGAGAGAGGACTGCCAATGCAAAAGTTTTTGTTTTAAGTTACTTTGGCCATATAAAACATACAAAAACAGAATTTCTTACAATGCTGTTAAATTTTAAAAAGTGACTATATGCAGAACTATTGAAAATGGAAAAGTAGTTGTTACACACACACACACACGGCTGGACATTACAAAAGTAAAAGTTGCCTCTGTTCCCAGTATTCCCAATTCCTTTTTTATACAACTGGCTGACGAACTTCCATGTATCGAGTTCTCACTTATTATTTTTCAGTTAAATTAAGTTGAACCTCTCCCAGATTTTCCCAATTATCTCTAATTTATTTGGTATATGGGTGTTCTTCCAAGCCACAGCATTAAAAAAGAGACTTGCATAAGGTAAAATATATTCATTTTACATGGTTGCAGTGATCTATCCTTAACCAAATTTAATAAGACATATTAAGGGATCCAATGGAAGTCAACTTGGAGGCTTTCTCTGATTATCTCTGCTAGAGGACTCCAGAACTGTGTTGCTATGCCATATTTTGTCAGCCCGTCATATGAAATGCGTACACGCAGAATCGGCAAAATAAAACTGTTCCTGCACTCAATGAGTGTTCCTGTGTTCGATGAGAATGTTTTGCGGCTGTGTTTGACAATATTTTTAACTGTGTTTTGTTCTTATACGCCTTCAAGTCGATTATGACTTGTGGTGACGCGATGAATCTCTTTTTGGATATATTCAATGGATTTTCATGGTGAGAGGTATTCAGAGGTGGTTTACCATTGCCTTCCTCTAAGCCAGCGTTACCCAGCCTTTTTCAACCCAACGCCCCTTTGCAAAATCTTTTTGTGCCCAGTGCCCCCCTCAGATTAAGTATATGCCAGTGCTTCCTATTCTTCCCTTAAAATATGAGTAATGCATAAAAAGTATTTTCAGTTATTATTACTGATCGTTTTTATCATGCTTTTTTATTGCAATTAGATTACACATTGAATTCTTAGTATGACTTATTAATATACATACATAGTTATAGAAAAGTAAATAAAATGAGATTTATTATAAAGTTTTGGCTAACTTCATAATATCTGGAGTATACTTGGATAGTAATAGTCTTAAGTCACCATGACTAACAATATCCAAATGGTTTCGATTCTTCACTAGTATGCGATTCACTGCACTAAATCCTCGTTCAGTGAGATAAGAAGATGGAAAGGCAATATAAAAACATAAGCAAAAACTAATTAAGTCCACACAGTATGAACCAATAGAATACACTGTGTTACTTAACAACAAACTCATTCAGTTTACTGGCATTGTTTCGTTAAACAAGTTCATTTAAACATCACAGGAACAACGGGTAGCGAGTGTGTCCCATTCCTGAAGAAAACCAGTGAATAACTGTCTGCGTCACCCGTTCGCACACGGCACTCATCCATTGGAAGAATGCGCCCTCCACCAATACACCCAGCTTATCAAACACTCTCTTGTGATTGGTTCCAACATCCCTCAAGACAGCATCGGAACATTACCTAGTGCCGGGGTGTGGCTAATATCCCCATTCCTTGATATGACACTGGCCGCTATTCAGAATTTCTTTACTAAAGAGCACACACTATTTATAGTGTTATTTCCATGAAATGAGACATTAAATACATTCTAACTGAGGACAAAACAGTTTAAAATTAATGATTTGTGTATTAAATAAAATTAAACTTAAATGCTTCAACTGTTAACGCCCCCCTAATGAACCCAAACGCCCCCCTAAATTTTGTAGTCACGCCAACGCCCTGCTGAAAGGCTGTAACGCCCCCAGGGGGCTGCTCCCATCCACGTTGGGAATCGCTGCTCTAAGCCTACGGCACCCGGTATTCCCAGGCAGTCTCCCATCCAAGTACTAACCAGGCCTGACCATGCTTAGCTTCCGAAATCAGACAAGATCCAGCATGTTCAGGGTAGTATGGCTGTAGGCAACTGTGTTTTAGGTTGGTTGTTAATGGGTTTTGGAACGTTTTTGGCTGTTTTTAGGATGTTTTTATTTTTCTTGTCAATTTGTTTTCTTTATGTTTGCATTCCTGGGCTCCTTCGGCGAAGAAGGGTGGGATATAAATTCAATAAATAATAATATTCGCAAAGCAGTATGTTAGCTTCTGAGTTGCACAGGACTTTTCTTCCTGAGAAGGGAGAGGGATGCTTCCAACTAGTGAGGGTTATAGTGTCAATGTTTTCTTGGCTTTTTCTAATTCTTATGGCCTTGTTTCCTTTTTCCGTCAGGAACGCTTGGACTGATAGCTGGGAATGCCCAGTTTTGTTTCTGAATCATCTGCTCGAAACGAGAAGGACTTTCGTTTGTCTTGGGAGGCTGAGCGGGGCCTTTGTCACCCAATTCAAGAGGATCCGTGCATGATAGCGGCTTTAGAGCAAGGACATCCCTTGGCCCTGTTGTCGTTTCACTCGGAGCGCAGACCAAAGATGGAAGAGGAAGACTCAGCTGCTCCTGAAGTGGGAAGAGCCCCCCAGATCATCCAGACTAAAAGCAGAAGGGCATTCTGGGAAAGGACAGTGTGCAAGATCCTGGACGAGGCCAACATTAGCTCGGACGAACAGCAATGGCGCTTTACACAGTTTTGCTACCAGCAGGCCGAGGGGCCCCGAGAGGTTTGCAGCCGACTCCACAGCCTTTGCCACCAGTGGCTGAATCCTGAAAAGCGCACGAAGACTCAGATCCTGGACCTGGTGATCCTGGAGAGGTTTCTGGCTGTCCTCCCGCTGGAGATGGAGAGCTGGGTCAGGGAGTGTGGAGCGGAGACCAGTTCCCAGGCGGTGGCCCTGGCGGAAGGTTTCCTCCTGAGCCAGGAGGCAGAGGATGATGAGGAGGGAAAGGAGCAGGTGAGACAGGATTTTGCCTCAATAGATCTACTTTGGGGGGGGGATGAAAGGACACTTAGATTTAGGAACAGAAATCATCCCTTGCCAGACGTTCATTCAGCCTTCTCTGGGAGCATGCTGCTGAACACCAGTAGCTGGGGTTTGCAAGTGCACATACTGCTGTTGCACTCATGTAAGGACGTAAGAGGAGCCTGCCAAATGCTACTAGTGGCCCATCTAGTCCAGGATCCTGTTCTCACAGTGGCCAACCAGATGCCTGTGGTAAGCCCACAAGCAGGACTTGATGAGTGCAAGAACATTCTGGTTGGCCACCGCGAGAACAAGATACTGGATGGCCGCTAGCCAGATTTGTCAGGCTCATACATGAGCGCAACAGCACTGCGTGCATTTGCAATTCCCAAGCAGGACCTGAGTGCAAGAACATTCTCCCCTACTTGTGGGCTTCCAAAGAAGGATCTGGTTGGCCACTGTGAGAATGGGATGCTGGAACTAGATGGGCCATTGGCCTGATCCAGCCTTGGGGCTCTTACGTTCTGACCCTATTTAATGACATGAACATTTTTGAGCCTTCTTGGAAGCAAAGATTTCAATCAAAACACTGTAATCCCACAGCCCTCTTAGATAGCTGTATTGCTGTAGTTGTTATATGCCTTCAGGTCAGTTACAAGTTATGGCAACCATATGAATCTTTTTTTTATACACACACACACACACACACACGATTTTCATAGTAAGAGGTGTTCAGAGGTGGTTTACCATTGCCTTCCTCTAAGCCTATGGCAGTCGGTATGGCTGCCCATTTGCTACCGGGCCAAGTTCAAAGTTCTAGTTCTCGTGTACAAAGCCCTATACAGCTCGGGACCAGGATACCTGAAAGACACCCATCCCTTTTATACCCAGTCGATCACTGCGCTCTGCAGGTGAGGGCCTCCTGCAGCTACCATCTTATCAGGAGGTCCGTTCTGCACAATATAGGAAACAGACCTTTAGTGTGGCAGCACCTACCCTGTGGAATTCCCGCCCCTTGAATACTAGGCAGACGCCGTCTCTGCTATCTTTTCAGTGCCTTTTGAAGACATTCCTTGTTCAACAAGCCTTTTAACTTGAGACCTATCCCAGTCTGTGTCTGTGTTGGAATTGCTTGTTAATACGTTCTTAAACTTTCTTTTTTAAAATGTTTTTAATCTTAAAAGATATTTTGATAGCTTTTTTAAATAATGCTTTTGAAGATGTTTTGTTTTAATGTGTTTTAAAGTTTGTTTTTATGATGTTTTAATTTTGTAGTGTTTTTGTTTCCCGCCCTGGGCTCCTGCTGCGAGGAAGGGCAGGATATAAATCAAATAAATAGATAAATGTAATATTAATAGTAGTAGTAGTAGTCGTAGTCCCAGGTGTTCTCCCATCCAAGTACTAACCAGGCCTGACCCTGCTTAGGTTCTGAAATCAGACAAGATCGGGCTTGTTCAGGGTGGTATGGCTGTAGGCAGATATCTGTGCTATCCTTCTGTATTACAGAAAAAAGTTAAAATCCAGAAGAGGAAGCTAAATTCTGCTGCTCCCTTCAGAGACCGGAAAAGAGGGCGGACCAGGGCAGCTGAACCTAAGAAGGGGCCTTATATCCAGGGCTGTGGAGTCAGTACGCCAAACCTTCGACTCCGACTCTGACTCCTCTATTTTTCAACTATCTGACTCCGACTCCACCCAAAATTGCTTCCAACTCCACAACCCTGGAAAGGGCTGTAAATGTCTTTTTAAATTGGAAGCTCTCATAGGAGCATTTTTATCGCTGCCTGAATACGTGCTGATCTTGGCATCACAGCATTTGTCTGTCTGGGTCCTGTGTCATACACTGACACACAAAATGTTTTCCATCTTGAGTGAAATGCTCAACTACAGCTGACTTCATGGGAAGCTTCTTTGACATTTTGAATTTATATTTTAAAAAAATTGTCAACCAAAATTTATTTTGAAGTCGGAGTCGGTACATTTCTACCAACTCCGACTCTGCCCAAAATTGCTTTTGACTCTGACTCCACGACTCCGACTCCACAGCCCTGCTTATATTGAGGCAGATCATGTTGTTCAGTAAAGCAAGCTATAAGACTCACAGACAGGGATTTCTAGTGAGAGAAGGAAACCTGCAATAAACGGGTTAAGCAGAGCAGAACAGAGCGCCAGGTTTGCCAAGGTCAGCAGCTGGTGGGCAAGTAGATAAGCAGGAACTTGCAGAAGCTCTGGTGTGGGGGAAAAAAGTAGTTTGGAGAGAGAGAACTGTGCTTTAGTTTTTTGTCAGTAAAGACTCTTACAAGAAACTTGCCTGGCCTGGCTTATTTACTGATCTATGCGTCCCTAGAATTTCTTCTTTGTATGATCTCTATACGCACACACCGACAGGGGTCATGGGCCCAGCTTATCATACAAAGTAAGGGGTTCGAGTGACGTTGCTGCAGAGAAAAGAAAGTGCAAGAAAGAGGCAAGTAAGAGTGGACAACATGGCTGTAAACCTGTCATCCGGGATGCCGATGGAGAGACTGAATGCTGTAAACTACTCCAGCTGGAAATGGAGAATGAGAGCAGTTCTGATCAAAGAAGATTTGAATGATGTCGTAGAAAACCCCCCTCCGGCAGCTCCTTCAGCAGCGTGGACGAAGAAAGATGAGAAAGCGAAGGCTTTTATTACTCTGGGGCTGTCTGATTCTCAACTGTTGCTGGTGAGTAATGAGCCGACAGCTAATCAAATGTGGGAGAAGCTAAGGGCCGCTCATGTGCAGCAAACCGCAGGGAGCCGGCTGTGTTTAGCACGGAAACTTTATCAGACGCGTTTTACAGATGAAGTGACTATGACAGAGCATCTGGCTGAATTTCGTAGATTATTTGCTGAACTTCAAGAAAGAGGAGTGCATCATAGTGACATTCAGATGGTCTATATACTGTTATCTTCATTTGATTGAAAATGGGATGTAATGGTCTCGAGCTTAGAAACTTTACCAGACGGAAATTTAAATTTGGACTTTGTAGAACAAAAACTTCAACATGAATGGAATAGGAGACAAGAGAGTAAGAAGACTGAATTAAAGGAGACTGAGGCTGTACAACAACATCAATATCAAAGAAACAGGCAAGAGAATAAAATATGTTATTTTTGTGGGTCCCGGGGACATATACAGAGACATTGTTTAAGTAAGAAGAGAAATAACAGGGACTTTGGACGTCAGAGAACAAGCGTGAACTTTGTTACTAAGGAGGACAATAAACTAATTAACTCTAAATGGCTGTTAGACAGCGGAGCGTCTAATTGCCTGATCACAGACTCTAGTTTATTTTACACATCAAAGCCAGTGCAGGAGAAGATTTATCTGGCTGACGGATCGACTCAGGACGCAATTGCAAGAGGCACGCTCAAGTTAAGTAGTTTGGGAACTATATTGACAGATGTGTTATTAGTTTCTGGTTTAAAATATAACATTCTATCGGTACGAAAACTAGCTCAAATAGGTTGTAAAATTACATTTGAAGGGGATAGATGTTTTGTGAGAAAAGATGGTGAAATCTGTATGCAAGGGAAATTACAGAACCAAATGTTTATGGTAGAGTGCAAGCTTGGTGTCAACAATGTCAAAAATGGTGCATTCATAAGACAGGTGCATGATATTAAACAAGCTGAGGTGAAGAAATGTGTTGTAGAACAACCATCCCAGGAGGCCATTTCAGCCTCAATCAATACATCAGGAGATCCCTCTAATTTGGCTGATATTGCTCAATTACCTCGTGCTGAGCAAGAAAAATGGAAGGCTGCAATGCAAGAAGAACTAAATGCCATAAAGAAAAACCAAACATGGTCACTATGTACATTGCCAGAAGGAAAAAAGGCTGTGGGATGTAGATGGATATTTAAGAGAAAAAGGAATAGTGCTGGTATAGTCACAACATATAGAGCCCGCTTAGTAGCAAAGGGCTACACACAGATTTATGGCACTGACTATGATAATGTGTTTGCGCCTGTAGTAAAATTCGAATCAATCAGGCTGTTACTAAAGATTGCTGCTATAAGTCAAATGCAGGTGTTCCACTATGATATTAGCACTGCCTTTCTTCATGGAGTGTTAACAGAAGATATTTACATGGAACAGCCAGCAGGGTTCACCGAAACACCAGGCTTAGTGTGTAAATTGCATAAATCATTGTATGGCTTGCGTCAAAGTGCGAGGTGCTGGAACACGCGATTGGATGAAGTGTTAAAAGATATGGGTTTTTCCAGATGTGTTGCTGATACGTGTGTGTATGTGAAGAACATAAATGGCAAGAAAACGTATTGTGCTATTTATGTTGATGACATTCTGTTTTTTTGCCCGGGAGAAGCAGAAGAAAGACAGTTCTTTGATAGCTTACAACAGCAAGTGGACACAAAGCGCCTAGGGCCAGTTGCACAATATCTAGGAACAGAAATAATACGCACTACTGATGGTGGTTTTGCCCTATTGCAGACAGGGAAGATAGATAGTCTGCTAGAGACTTGTGGCATGAGTGAATGCAATCCTGTAAGTACACCAATGACAGTTTCATTCCAGCAAGAAGAATGCAACAAAGCATATGAAAAGCCAGATTTATACAGACATGTTATAGGGAAACTGCAATTCCTAGTGAAGGTATCTAGACCAGATATATGCAATGCCGTGGGCATTTTATGTAGAAAAGTTGAAAAACCATCAGAACATGATTGGCTTGGGGTCAAAAGAGTGCTGAGATACCTGAAAGGCACAAGAACAAAGGGATTAATGCTGTCAGCACAGAAACAAGGAGGCATAGACTGTTATGTAGATGCAGATCATGCTGGAGACCTAGCCAGTCGAAAATCTACAACAGGCATTATACTTAGATTGCATGGCTCAGTACTGGATTGGTGCAGCAGAAAGCAAAATATTGTAGCAACATCCAGTGCTGAGGCTGAATATGTGGGTCTGTCTGCAGCTTGTAATGAAATCCAATGGTTTACACAACTTGGTCAAGAAGTGCATGTGAATACTATATTTCCCATAACAGTATTCGAGGACAACCAGACTTGTATCGCATTGGCAACATCGGAAGCTCACACAAAAAGAACAAAGCATATCAGCGTGCGATATTTCCACATTCGCGATTGTATACAACAGGGAGTCATTAAGCTACAATACTGTGACACAAGGCATATGTTGGCAGACATACTGACGAAGCCACTCAGTGAAGATAAGTATCAATCTCTAGTACAGATGCTTAACGTGCGTGATATAAATGACTCTGTAAAACCTGTATGAATAAAGAACAAAAACTGAAATGTAAATGTAAATAGATACTGTAAGGAAACATGTACTGAAGTGTATTGAAATGACAAGTTAAGAATGTATAAAAGTTACAATGACATGTAGTTTTGTAATCTGTGAGTCTCAGGTGGGGGCTGTTGTTCAGTAAAGCAAGCTATGAGACTCACAGACAGGGATTTCTAGTGAGAGAAGGAAACCTGCAATAAACGGGTTAAGCAGAGCAGAACAGAGCGCCAGGTTTGCCAAGGTCAGCAGCTGGTGGGCAAGTAGATAAGCAGGAACTTGCAGAAGCTCTGGTGTGGGGGAAAAAAGTAGTTTGGAGAGAGAGAACTGTGCTTTAGTTTTTTGTCAGTAAAGACTCTTACAAGAAACTTGCCTGGCCTGGCTTATTTACTGATCTATGCGTCCCTAGAATTTCTTCTTTGTATGATCTCTATACGCACACACCGTCAGATCATTGGTCCACCTTGCTTAGTATTGTCTACACTGAGTGGCAGGGTGTGATGTTCCTCTATTAGTGTATAATATGGTAAGTGCTGTTTGTATAGGAGATACATGGTGAGGTGGAGTGTGGATGTGAGGTGAAGGGTGGACGTTGGTGGGTTTTAGAGGTGTTTGAGAGGTGTTTGGAGCTGGGTGTTTGGAGGTTTATGAGAGGAGAGTGTGGAGTTCGGATTAATACTAAGACCAGTACCTCAGGAATAGATGAAACCATATGCTTAAGTGCCTTTTAAAGTAATCTTGTTATCTTTGTTATTTAATAAATACTTTTGGTTTACCAAAGGCCTGATCCTTGGCTGGGGTTTTACAGACCAGAAGGGAGGGTAAGGTAAATACCAAGGCTGAAGGTTAACAAATGGTGGCAGCGGTGAAGGTTAGAATATAACACCACAAGTATTCAGAGCAAACCAGAATTATCTGCATTGATACAAAGGGAGTGGGACAGCTTAAGCACTCAGTCACAGAGGTAACCTGATAGAGAGACTCAGGCAGAGTCTCTGGGAAGACTGGTTATAGGACGTGACTGGTGGTGCTGCCTAGCAGGGGGATCTGTTGAGATCTGTGCTAGAGTGGGGAGAGAAACCATAAAAAAGGACAGTCCGGATTGGTGGAGTCCCTGGTGGTGCCTAGTGACAGGCAGTAACCACAAGCAGGTAGGAGCCTGACAGGGAGAGCCAGGGAAGGAACGTCACATGTGGTAGCACAGCGGTGGGATACGAACAACAGAGAATCCAGATACGAATACTAGAGAATCCCTAACAGTGGTGTGGCAAACAGAAATAGCAAAACAGGATTACTTGTGAGAGTGACTGGCAAAGAGTGTGTGGCAAAGAGTGAGTGACCATGGCTGAATATATAAAAATGAAAAGAGAGGAGCTGGTGGAGAAGTGCATAACATTCAATTTACCTCACGAGGGTAAAGGGGTAGATGAATTGAGGGTAGCACTTATAGGGTTTGCAACTGCCCAGCAAAAACAACCTGTCAGGAAAGAGACCCCAGAAGGATACTCAAGCAATCCCGCTTATATAGAGTACTTGAGAGAGAAGTTAAGATGGGAGCATGAGTTGGAAACTGAGAGATTGAGGATGGAAGGTGCAGAGAAGGAGAAACAGAGGGAGTTGGAAACTGAGAGATTGAGGAGGGAGGCTGAGGAAAAAGACAAGCAGAGGGTCTTTGAAATGGAAGAGAAGGAAAAACAGAGGGAGTTGGAAACTGAGAGATTGAGGATGGAAGGTGCAGAGAAGGAAAAACAGAGGGAGTTGGAATTTGAGAGAATGAGAGTGGATGCTGAATTACAGGTGGAAAAGTTAAAGTTTGAAAGGGAGAGGTTTCATTCTGATGAAACAAGAAAGGACAGAAATGAAACAAAAGATAAAGGTTACACCAAAAGACTTTGCAGTGTTTGAGCCTGGACAAGATCCACAGATTTACCTCAGCACTTTTGAAAAGGCAGCTCAGTTGTGGGGGCTACCAGAGGATAAATATATGCAATATTTATCAAACCTGATCAAAGGGGAATTGGCTGAGGTATACCAATATTTCCCCTCAGACAAGCCCGTCACATATGCTGAGTTTAAAGAGGCAGTATACAAAAGATTCAGACTGGGACCTGACTACTTTAGAAAATTATTCCGAAACTGTCAGATCCAAGCAGGGAGGTCTTTTGTTGAACTGGGAGCTAAGTTGATGGATATATTTGGAAAGTGGATGAGTAGTGCCAAAGCTCAGTCAGTGGAAGAGGTGAAAAGCCTCATGATACTGGATCAATTATTCCATCAGTTACCACCAGAAATAAGGCTCCTTGTCAAAGACCGTTCCCCTACATCGGTGCAGGAGGCTGCAGAGATGGCGGATCACTTTGCCTCCAACAGAACTGGCTGGGTGGGGAAAACATCAAGAGAGTTTAAACCCAGACCATATAATGGTGGCAGAAAGGATGTGGTGCCACAGTGAGTGA
Organism: Rhineura floridana; assembly: GCF_030035675.1. Classification (NCBI taxonomy): domain Eukaryota; kingdom Metazoa; phylum Chordata; class Lepidosauria; order Squamata; family Rhineuridae; genus Rhineura; species Rhineura floridana. Next base: position 218,691,751 of record NC_084482.1, on the reverse strand, counting down.
GTCCTCCAGTAAAATCTGAAGGGCACAGGACACCCCAGAGTGGATCTGTGTACCCTAAAACAGAGGAGAAATTATGCTACAAATGTGGTAGACCGGGGCACCTACGTTTTCAATGTGAGGTTGCCAACCCCATTAGTAATCCTGCTCAGGCAAGGGCAGTAAAAATAGAATCAAAAGAACTAACCACAAAAAAGGTTCAGTTCTGCCAGATAAACTGGACAGAAGTAACAGACCTTGATTCAAGTCTGAGAGAGGAAGTGAGTGTACAAGGGGCAAATTATTGGGCATTGCTTGATACTGGTGCCGCTCAGACATTACTGAGGCCAGATTTAATAAAATCTGAAGAAATATTACCTCAGGAAACGGTGACTATCCAAGGAGTGAGGGGAGATCCAGAAAGCTTACCCATAGCCCTAGTGAAAATGAAATGGAGAAATAAAGAGGGAAAATATAAAGTCAGTATTAATGCCCAGCAACAAGAACCAGTGATACTGGGAAGAGATGTTATGGGGGCACAAGGGAAAATATATGTGGTGACCAGACAGCAACTTGGCAGAGAAACAGAAGCCATGTTAAGGGGGGCTGAAGGAAACAGGGTAGAATCTGCGAGCCTCAGGTCCCCATAGCAACCCTTGGCAGGCCTGCTGAAGGAGACAAACTGTATCAACTGGTCTCTGGGGAAGAGACAGAGCATTTCAGAGAAGAACTGAATGATACCAGTTTGAATCAAATAAAGGAGCAAGCCCTGACCCAACAGATTCCTTTCACTGACAAACTGAGGAATCAAGTTGTATGTGAGAATGGGATTTTATATAGACTGTGGATGCCTGCTGAGAGAAAGGATGAATGTGAACCAGTGAAGCAATTGATAGTACCTAGCAAATACAGAACCAGATTGCTAGAGGTAGCCCACGATGTCCCATGTGCAGGACATCTGGGAATAAAAAAGACCAAGAGGAGATTGGCTGCACACTATTATTGGCCAAACATCTCCAAAGATGTAAAACAACATTGTCTATCTTGTGGTATATGCCAAAAGGTGGGAAAAAGTGGAGTAAAGACTAAGGCACCCTTAAAGCCCCTTCCTATAATTGGACAACCCTTTTATAGAATGGGAGTAGATTTGGTGGGCCCTTTTTCCAAACCCACAAGGCATGGCAAGAAATATCTAGTGGTGGTGGTGGATTTTGCCACCAGGTACCCAGACGCAGAAGCACTAAGATCTGTAGAAGACCCTGTGGTGGCAGAGGCTTTATTAAAAATCTTTATGAGGCTGGGTTTCCCTCATGAAGTGCTGACGGATCAAGGCAGTGTATTCATGGGAGAAGTGATGCAATGTATGTGGAAATGTTGTGGTCTAAAACATCTAAAGACCACTACTTACCATCCCGCCACTAATGGGCTAACTGAGAGATTTAATGGAGTTTTGAAGGGCATGATAAGAAGCTATGTTCAAGATCACCCACAAGACTGGGATGAACGTTTGGGATGCTTCTTATTTGCATACAGAGAAGTCCCTCAGGAGTCAACAGGCTTCTCACCCTTTGAACTGATGTTCACTAGAAAAGTGAGGGGACCTTTGGAACTGTTAAAAAATTCATGGGAAGGAACCCTGGGAGAGTACAAAACATCTGTAGTAGATTTTGTATTGGAATTCCGCAATAAATTAACATCAATGATGGAAGTAGTGAAAAAGAATTTGAGTCAAGCTCAGCAGAAGCAAAGTTACTGGTATGACAGAACAGCCAGGGAACGTGTGTATGATGTGGGAGATATGGTTATGGCATTCATACCCAGGAAACATGATAGATTACAGGCTAACTGGGAAGGACCATATACCATCAGAGAAAGGCTTGACACAGTGACGTATGTAATCACCACAGTATTAGAGGCATTAAGATAAGCAGGCCTCACAATAAAAGCTAAGAAATGCCAGTTTGGACTAAAGGAAGTAATCTATTTAGGACATAAGGTGGGGAGTGGGAAAATCACCCCCTTATGGAGCAAGGTGGAGGCAATACAAGCGTGGCCTATCCCCTTAACCAAAAAACAAGTTAGGGCATTTCTAGGTGTGGCTGGTTTTTATAGGAAGTTTGTGAGAAATTTTGGGGAAATAGCAACCCCTTGCATGAATTAACAAAGAAGAAGTGTTCTGAGCGTGTGGTATGGACGGATGAATGTCAGAAGGCTTTTGATCTGCTGAAGCAAGCCTTGTGCCAAGGACCCATATTAATAGCACCAGACTATGAGCAACCATTCATCGTGGCTACAGATGCGTCAGACCTGGCGCTGGGAGTCGTCTTGCTGCAGGAGAGAGAAGGCACCAGACATCCAGTGGCGTATCTGAGTCGCAAGCTAACGCCGAGGGAGAAAAACTATTCATCGGTCCAAAAGGAGTGCCTAGCGGTCGTGTGGGGACTGAACAAGTTGCGCCCATACGTGTGGGGACGAAGATTCATGGTAACAACGGATCATCGGGCCTTGTTATGGTTGCAGACTATGAAAAACCATAACACTATGCTGCAGAGGTGGTCCTGGGCCCTACAAGACTATCAAGTGGACTTCCAGTTCATAAAAGGCAAGGACAATGTACTGGCCGATGGACTTTCCAGGCAAGTGGCCAGGACTGCAGTGACGTGACCCAGACGAAGGAACCAAAAAAAGACATTTTCCCCATAGAGACTTGTTATATTGTTAACGCGACGTATAAATCCTGGAACAGGAATAATACTTTGCCGTTGTTTTAAGGGGGGGGAATGTGATGTTCCTCTATTAGTGTATATATGGTAAGTGCTGTTTGTATAGGAGATACATGGTGAGGTGGAGTGTGGATGTGAGGTGGAGGGTGGACGTTGGTGGGTTTTAGAGGTGTTTGAGAGGTGTTTGGAGCTGGGTGTTTGGAGGTTTATGAGAGGAGAGTGTGGAGTTCAGATTAATACTAAGACCAGTACCTCAGGAATAGATGACACCATATGCTTAAGTGCCTTTTAAAGTAATCTTGTTATCTTTGTTATTTAATAAATACTTTTGGTTTACCAAAGACCTGATCCTTGGCTGGGGTTTCACAGACCAGAAGGGAGGGTAAGGTAAATACCAAGGCTGAAGGTTAACAAATGGTGGCAGCGGCGAAGGGGAGAATATAACACCACAAGTATTCAGAGCAAACCAGAATTATCTGCATTGATACAAAGGGAGTGGGACAGCTTAAGCACTCAGTCACAGAGGTAACCTGATAGAGAGACTCAGGCAGTCTCTGGGAAGACTGGTTATAGGACGTGACTGGTGGTGCTGCCTAGCAGGGGGATCTGTTGAGATCTGTGCTAGAGCGGGGAGTGAAACCATAAAAAAGGACAGTCCGGACTGGTGGAGTCCCTGGTGGTGCCTAGTGACAGGCAGTAACCACGAGCAGGTAGGAACCTGACAGGGAGAGCCAGGGAAGGGTGTCACACAGGGCCTCTCCAGTGTTTCAGGCAGGAGATATCCTCAGCCCTATCCAGAGATGGTAGGCATCATACCTGGGACCGTCTTCATGGAAAGCAAGTGCTGTACCACTGAACTACGCCCCTTCCCCAAAGGGAATCCATCAAAATTCCACAGTTTTAAGCATGCGCTCTATGAAGAAGTACTTTTTGTCTGCCCTGAATTTTCCATATTCAGCTGCGTTGAGTGTCCACGAATTCTGACTACGAGAGAGGGAGGAAACCGTTTCTCTGTCCACATTTGCCATGCCATGCCTGAGTTTATGCACTTCTGTCATGCCCCCTTTCACCCACCTTTCCTCTAAACGTAAGAGCCTCAAAAGCTGCAACCTTTCCTCACAGTGGCGTTGCTCCAGCCCATTTTGGTTGCCCTTTTCTGAACTTCTTCCAGCTCTACAAATATCTCTGCTTTTCAGGGACTGTTAGCAGAAGTGGCCACTGAGGGAGAGGGAGCTGCGATGGACACTGGACTGACGCCACCGTTTATGGAGACCCCCCAGTTGGCTGACACCTCGCTGGGTAAGAACGAATAAGGAATAGCATTGGTCTCTTTCTTGAGCATCTCTGAAATCACAGAATCATAGAATGGTAGAGTTGGAAGGGGCCTATAGGGCCATCAAGTCCAATCCCCTGCTCAATGCAGGAATCCAAATCAAAGCATTCCTGACAGATGGCTGTCCAGCTGCCTCTTGAATGCCTCCAGTGTCGGAGAGCCCACTACCTCTCTAGGTAATTGGTTCCATTGTTGTATGGCTCTAACAGTTAGGAAGTTTTTCCTGATGTTCATTTGAAATCTGCCTTCCTGCAACTTGAGCCGATTATTCCATGTCCTGCACTCTGGGACCATTGAGAAGAGATCCCGGCCCTCCTCTATGTGACAACCTTTCATATACTTGAAGAGTCCCCGGATCATCTTTGTTGCCCTCCTCTGAACCTGTTCCAGTTTGTCTGCATCCTTCTTGAAGTGCAGAGACCAGAACTGGAAGCAGTATTCAAGATGAGGCCTAACCAGTGCTGAACAGAGGGAAACTAGTACTTCATACGATTTGGAAACTATACTTCTGTTAATGCAGCCTAGTACAGCATTTGCCTTTTTTCTAGCTTTTTACTGTCTTTGCCCAGTCCTACTTGGTGATGCTGTTGGGGATTGAACCTGGCACCTTCTGCATATGAAGCAGATGTTCTAGCCACCGAGCTACAGGCCTGATGTCAAATACCTCCCTGTTCCCTTTTCTCTCCCTCATAGGCGGTGGAAGTACAGGAGAGATGGCTTCTAGGCCTTTTCCTTATTATGCTGGAGCAGAAATGGTTGCTGTGCCGTCACCAAATCAGGTAGGACAATAATCATTGGAGAACTGAGATGGGGACAGCCCAGGTGACCATGCCCTGCAGCTCTTCCTGGTGAAGAAGAGGTAGTAGTAGTGGTAGTGGAGGTGATGATGATCTTTTTTCAGAAAGGTGAGCGCAAAGTGATTTACAAAAGCAAACATTGAAAACAAGTGTGAAACCAGAAACAAAGTAACCAAAAAATGCACCAAATACTATAGATAGGAAGTGGACCTTTAGTGTTGTGGCACCAGCACTTTGGAATTCCCTCCCCTTAAATATTAGACAGGTGGCATCTCTGTTATCTTTTTGGCACCTACTGAAGACCTTCCTCTTTCAACAAGCCTTTTAAGTAGAGACCTTATCCCAGTCTGTGTTGGAACTGCTTTTCAAGATGTTTTTAAAGCTTTTTTTTTTTAATGTTTTTAAAGATGCTTTCTTTTAATGTGTTTTTAAAGATGTTTTGTTTTAATATATTTTAAAGTCTGTTTTTAAGATGTTTTAGAGTGTTTTTCATGTTTTTGTTTGCCACCCTGGGCTCTTCCTGGGAAGAAGGGCGGGATATACATGAATGAATGAATGAATGAATGAATGAATGAATGAATGAATGAATGAAAGAGCAGATCCCCACTAAAGGATAAGCAAAAAATTAAGGTCCAAATGCCTGGGTGAAAAAGAATGTTGTTACCTGGGAGATGGAGTCCGACATGCCTCCCTGAGGAAAACATTCCATAAATAGGGAGCCACCACTCTGAAGGCCATCCCCTGCTCCTCCCTCGGAGGGGTCACACAGAGTATCTGCTTCTTTCTCTTTTGAAGATGCCCACTCTGAAGGCTCTCAGTTTCATGAAGAAGCTCTGGAGAACCTCCAGCCAACTTGCCTTTGCTTTCTTTTTTTAAAAAAATGAATTGTTACATTACCTGTGAGCAGGAACTATTTTCTTTTTCTTCTTCCAGGATCTGGTGACCTTTGAAGAGGTGGCCGTGTATTTCACAGAGGAGGAGTGGGCTTTGCTGGATCCAGGCCAGAGGGACCTGCACAGGGAAGTCATGGCGGAGAATTACTGGAATCTGGCCTCTCTAGGTAAGGATCCCTCTTTGCTTTGCCTGATAGATCCTGGACGGTGGAATTGCTGCAATTCTTCATCTAGTGGAACAGGATAAAATCAGAATGTAAATGACACAGCTTTGGCTCAAGCAGAGGCGGACTGCAAAGCAAGTTTAGGAAAATGAAAGCGAAAGGGGGAAATGGGTTAATTACAGTCTCCTCGTTTTCCTCTTTCTCTCCGCTCCACCTTTGCTTGGGCGTAACTTGTGTCATTTACATTCTGAGGTACCTTGTTCCACTTTGACCTCCGTTACAGCAAGCTGGATCCCTATCTCCCTCCCTCTCCTTATGTGACAATAAGTCCCCCTCCCTCCTCTCAGCCACTTCGGTTTCTTCCACTTTCTCTCCATAGAACTAGTCAGTTTAATTGACACGAGTCCCTAAGCAACTTGGGGGAGTCAAAAAGGAAGACGGAGGAAAGATCAAGCATGATGGGACTAAGAGGAGGTTGACCAGGTCCCCAAAGTCTACTGGGAAAGCCAAGGGGAGGCCAGAAGGTTCTGGCCATCCAACAGGCATGCCGGGGAGAGGAATGCCCTATAAATAAAGTTTAAGCAGACTTTAATTTTGTTTTTTTAATTAAGATAAGGGGGATGTGTCCAACGTTTGTCATACTCCGAGTCAGACCCATTGAAAGTGATTGACGTGGCTAACATAAGCTCCGTTAATTCCAGTGGCTCTGCTCAGTTGGATACAGTTCCTGGGCCCAGGTGCAAAAGATCTAGAGCTCCCCCACCCCCCAAACTTTCCTAACCATGGTTTGTATTCAACATAGCACTGCTTTATGTTGGATTCCTGCATTGAGTGAGGGGTTGGACTCGATGGCCTTACAGGCCCCTTCCAACTCTACTATTCTATGAGATTATTCTGTCAGAGCAAGCATTTCTGCCCGCCCGATGGAACTATCTCCCCTCTGCTCCCCTCACGGGGTTTTTCCGGATCCTCTGGAACAGATTTTGGGAGACCGCGGGAGGAGAAGAGTTAGTGCTTCCACTAGCAAAACAAATTAGTTGAATATGGCCTAATGTCCCATCCATAAGTATCTGGTTGGCGACTGTGGGAACAGGATATTAGACTGGATGGTCCACTTCTGGAGGGTTATGAGGATGAAATGAGACCAGAAGGTTGCTCCTTAATTCTGTGGTGGGGACCTTTTGTCAGGCATGCCTAGCAATGAGGGTTTTTTGGTAGATATTTCTTCATCACCAACTTGATTATTGAGAGATTCGTCAGGGGAAACTGCCAATAAACAACAGGATATAACTCTGAATTGTTTGTCCAAACTGTGGGGGAAACGCACATATGAAGCCTATATGAAGAGGCTCACTCAATATACCAGCATGTGACTTTGTCACTGGTATGTCTTGCCCAGTCTTGTCTATTCTAGGCTGACTTGGCCTTGAAGGTCTCTTGTCAGCCATCTTCCCATCCCATGCAGTTTAAGCTTCTTCAGCTGGAAATGCTGGGAATTAAATATGTAACATCATGCACACAAAGCATCCAGAACTTTATAACTGGGGCGGGGTACTTGTGGCCCTCCAGATGTTGGACTCCAACTCCCATCAGCCCCAGCCAGTGCAGCCAACCGCCAAGGATTATGAGAGTTCGAGTCCAACAACATCTTGAGAGCTGCAGATGTTCCCCGTCGTTGCTGTATTCAGAGGGTTCCCAAACTGTGGTCCATGGACCATCAGTGGTCCATGAGCTTCAATTCAAGTGGTGTATGCCGTGTCTGTGAAGAAGACTTACAATTTGAATTCCATGGAACACAAATTGTAATACAATAAAATACAATATAAGAAATAAAATAATGAAATAACAATTAAGAATCATACAGCATCTAGCACAGCACTTTACAGTTGCTACAACAGGCAGAAAAAATCATTAAGTGGTCCGCCAAGACCCTCAACAATTTTCAAGCAGTCCATGGGAGAAAAAAGTTTGAGAAGTACACTTTGTTGTTATGTGCCTTCAAGTTGATTTCGATTTATGGTGACCCTATGAATCAGTGACCTCCAGGAGCATCTGTCATGAACCACCCTGTTTAGATCTTGTAAATTCAGGTCTGTGGCTTCCTTGATGGAATCAATCCATCTCTTGTGTGGCCTTCCTCTTTTTCTACTCCCTTCTGTTTTTCCCCAGCATTATTGTCTTTCCTAGTGAATCATGTCTTCTCATGATGTGTCCAAAGTATGATAACCTCAGTTTCATCATTTTAGCTTCTAGTGACAGTTCTGGTACATAACATTAATTGCCAGTTAATGCCAATCAACAGAAGCTATTTAACATATGGTAGAATCTGCCTTCTCTCTACCGTTTGTTTGTTTTCTCTTTTCACACAAAAATTAGTTGGGTTTGTTCCTCCCTGATCAGGTTCCCCTCTTTGTTATTTCAGGTTATGGAAGGGAGAGCGAGAAAGAGCAGGAACAGCAGGGGAGGAAGCCTGAGACACAACAGAAATGGAGGGAGGCATCTTTTGCTTGTGAAGACGTTGACTTCTATGCAATCCCAATGGAAGAAGAATGTGACACAGGAAACGAAAGAAAGAAACTTCCTGCGTGTGCAACTATCCCAACTGAAATATCAAGCCTTAGCACACCTAGAAGAGTGCAAAAAGCAGAGCAGCCATTCAAATGCTCGGAATGCGGAAAGAGCTTCAGTCAGAGCAGCAGCCTTGCTTATCATCAAAGAATCCACATAGGTGAGAAACCATATGAATGTTACGTCCCTGAAGAGAGCTTTTGCCACAGCGATGACCTCCTTTATCATCAGACATTCCATACTGTTGAAAAACCGTATCGGTGTTCAGAGTGTGGGAAGAGCTTCAAGCGGAAGACACACGTTACAGACCATCAAAGGACCCACACAGGAGAGAAACCATTTACGTGCTCAGAATGTGGAAAAAGTTTCAGTCATAGCACTGGCCTTACTTATCATCGAAGAACCCACACTGGGGAGAAACCATACAAATGTTCAGAGTGTGGAAAGAGCTTCAACTGTAGCCAAACCCTTGCTTTGCACCACAGAATCCATACAGGAGAGAAACCGTATAAATGTCCAGAGTGTGGTAAGAGCTTCAGCCAGAAGATACATGTTATAAACCATCAAAGGACCCACACAGGAGAGAAACCATTTACATGCTCAGAGTGTGGAAAGAGCTTCACTTACAGCACTGGTCTTACTCATCATCAAAGAACCCACACAGGAGAGAGACCGTATAAGTGCTCAGAGTGTGGAAAGAGCTTCAGTTGTAGCCAAACCCTTGCTATACACCTCAGAATCCATACAGGAGAGAAACCGTATAAATGTTTAGAGTGCGGAAAAACCTTCAGCCAGAAGATCCATGTTACAAGCCATCAAAGAACCCACACAGGAGAGAAACCATACGAATGTTCAAAGTGTGGAAAGAGCTTCAGTCAGTGGACAACCCTTACTAGACATGAAAGAATACACACAGGAGAGAAACCATATAAATGCTCAGAGTGTGAAAGGACCTTCAGTCATAGTAATAGCCTTAGTTATCATCAGAGAACCCACAACGAAGTGAAACCATCTGTTGCTCTGGTTGCTTTTGCCTCTGGCCCCATGTCATCACTGCCAGAAACCTGCCCGGGAAGGGATATGGCCCTCTGGCTGGAAAATGTTTCCCACCCCTGATGCAAATGCTCAGTATGTGGAAAGATCTTCAGTCAGAGCATCAGCTTCACTTATCATAGAATCCACTCAAGGAAATAAGTCATTTCAAAACTCAATGTGGAAATGGTTGTTTCACAAGGTAAAGAATTCACTACAGAAGAGACTTTGAACACTAGAAATGTTTGTAGTGGAGAAGGAACTTGAAGGAGGTGCCCAGATCTTAATGTCAATTTATTTACATCCAGCAATGTCATGTAAAAAAAAAATCACATGCTACCATGAACTTCTACCACATCCTGTGCTGTAGGAAGGACCCCAGGAGACAGAGAGTGAGCCAGGTGAAGACCACCTCAGGGCCAACTTCTGCTGTGCCCTCACTTCCCAGAGGGCCATCAACCACCAGCTGCCGTCTGTAGAAGTATCCTGATAACCTGTGATATGTTTATGTTATTGTGGTTTTAAAAAACGTGTTTTGATGTTATTTGTAAAAGCTGCCTTGGGGAGTTTGTGTACTGAAAGGTGGAGTATATATCTGTAGTAATAAATGAATTAGACTAGAGGTTTTCCTAACCAAACAAACCCTACTACAAAGCAGAGAATCTACACACGCAAATGTGTAAGAGGTATAAGTAAGAGGTGACATGATAGAAGTGTATAAAATTATGCATGGCAGGGAGAAAATGGATAGAGAAAAGTTTTTCTCCCTCTCATAACACTAGAACTTGTGGATGTCCGATGAAGCTGTACATTGGAAGATTCAGAACAGATGAAAGTACTTCTTCATACAGCACATAGTTAAACTATGGAACTCACTCCCACAAGAGGCAGTGATGGCCACCAACTTGGATGGATTTAAAAGAGGATTAGACCAATTCATGGAAGATAAGGCTATCAGTGGCTACTAGCCGTGATGGCTATGCTCTGCTTCCATAGTCAGAGGCAGTATGCTTCTGAAAACCAGTTGTCAGAAGCCACAGGAGGGGAGAGTGCTCTCGCGCTCAGATCCTGTTTGCAGGCTTCCCATGGGCATGTGGTTGGCCACTGTGAGAACAGGAAGCTGGACGAGATGGGCCTTATCCAGCAGACTTCTTATGTTCAAATGCTTGAAATGTTGCAGTAACTTATACTCTCATGCAAAGTGTCCTGGAAAAGACAGAATGTGTCAGGACGGGCCAAACTGCAGTCGGAGCCAACATATCGGGTGTGAGGAAGATTTGGCTCTCCAGGAACTACAACACCCACCAGCCTCAGCGAGCATGGCCAGCGGCCAGGGATGATAGGAGTGGAAGTTCAGCCACAACTGGAGAGCAAAAGGTTCTCTGCACTTGTCTTACAGAACAGGCTCCCTTGGGAGGAAGGGCAGGATACAAGCTAATAACAATGTTGTAAACAGGCTCTTTTGAGGTTACCTTGTCTCCAGTGGCAGGGGGAGTCCTACTACTACCAGGATTAAATCTGTGGGTAAACCCCCTATGAAGAAAGGAAACCTTGTCATTCTATGGGCTGTTCTCCAGTCCATCAGCATTTGAATAGAGTCTGCCATTTCTTCATACTGTTTTACCCTGTGCTCTTTCCCAGACCAGAGAGGGGCGGGGAATAGATCCAGGCTCTGCCGGTTGTGCTCAGGCTATGCTAATTGTGCCACAACGCCAGCAGTATCCACTCGCCGCCCCATCAAGTCTCCTCCTTTCGTCAGCTGCAGAACTGCAGGCTAGTTTTTCCTTTGTTGTCTGCATTAAGTTCTCCTAGCCCTCAACCTGAGCCTGTGTAGTATGATTTGACTCAGCAAAGAAAATTATTTTTAGCTGTCGGAAGCTACTGAGCAAGCATCTTCAGCTAGGTCCAGAAACCACAGCTGATCATCGGGTGAGCAGTCCAGTTGTACGAAAGGGGATCTCCCTGCCTCCCTTTGCAAGATAGACCCTTTGGAATGCCATACACATTTCTGGTCCCTTCGTTTCCAAAGGATCTCATGGAGCTGAGCTTACAAAAAATCTCAAGAGTTCTGGAAATGTTCCTGAGATTTCAGCGGTGGCAAAGTTGATGAAGTATGAGTTCTATTTTGGCCCATGGCGCGGGGTTTGTGCCATCTGACCCACAGGTCTTGCAGTTTGAAAATGGTAGCGAGTCATGGTTTGACTAGTGAACGCATGTATTTCTGGAGACAGAGTAATGCTTAAAATGAGTATATTCTCACGTATGTGCTGTAGGAAATTTGAGGTTCTAACTTAGAAGGTAACAATGAGGCCAGTACTTAGAATTCAAGAATATATATATATACCATAAATATATCTAACTAACATGGACTTATCTCACTCTGGGGAGATCCTTTGTATCTCTCTGTATAGCTGAAAGACTTTATTACAGAAACATAATAAGGAAATAGTGCCCCATATGCTCTATACATCTAAAGCAGTATTGTGCCACTTTAAACAGTCAGGATTTCCCCCCAAAGATTCCTGGGAACTGTAGTTTGTTAAGGGTGCTGACAGTTGTGAAAAATGGAAACGGACTACCTTCAAGTCGAGTGCGACTTATGGGCGACCCTATGAATAGGGTTTTCATGGTAAGTGGTATACAGAGGGGGTTTACCATTGCCTTCCTCTGAGGCTGAGAGGCAGTGACTGGCCCAAGGTCACCCAGTGAGCTTCATGGCTGTGTGGGGATTCGAATCCTGGTCTCCCAGGTCATAGTGCAACATCTTAACCACTACACCACACTGGCTCTATTTACCAATGAGCTACAATTCTCAGAGTTCCTTGGGAAGAAGAGGGATTGATGGTCAAACCTCTCTGGAAATTGTAGTTCTGTGAGGGGAATTGTGGGAGGGGTCACCTGACCACTCTCGGCACCCTTAACAAGCTACAGTTCCCAGGATTTGGGGGGGGGAGCCATGACCGTTTAAAAGTGGCATGATACTGCGTTAGATGTATAGTTTGCAAACAGAAGGAAAATCCTCTAAGACCAGTTCTCAGAAAATGGTTTTGGTCTGAGCCTATGTTGGCTTTTGAGCATCTCATAAATGTGGTTGCCCTGATCATAGACGGCTATAAAGGCAGCAAGAGGCTGGGGGGCAGGAAAGGCGACCCTGCAGGGTGTGAAGGTGATTTACAAGGGAAGCCTGGAGGCACAGATGGAGTTTCCACAGCCCCCGTTGATAAGGAAAGTGTGTTTCTTTGTGTGTATAGATCTATGGGTTCCTCGGCCTGATGTATGGAGATGTGGATATATGAAAAATAAAAAATAGTTAAAAGAAATATTAGTTATTGCTGAGAAAGCACTTTTGCTTTTGTCAAGTGCTTGATAATCTTGGGTGTGTTCGCCAGGGCGTATGCGGGATATCCTTCCTTAGAAACAGTCATAAAAGTGGGGACCCACACACACACACTTTCTTTTCCTCCTTTTGCCCCCTTGGAATTAACATCCCGGTCGAGCTGGAAAGTCCCTCACGGGTGCTCCCAACAAAGCTGGCATTGCTGCCAAGCTGGGCCCCTCAGACTTTCATTTTTTAAAAGTTATCCTGTCATTTTAACATAGAAGGGAAAAAATGCGCATACAACTCACTATCTTTAATAAGGGAGTATTTTAATTGATTTTTAATTGCAAGTTTATTAAGGGGCAAAACGAGTAAAACAAACAGGGACCTCCCCCCCCCCATCAGCTCACATTAAGAATATGTTCTTAATATCATGGGGTGTTCTTAATAAATTGCAAGAGCCTGGTCCCTTAATACTGATGCCATAACCTGCAATCTTTTGTGAGATTTCATAGCTGTTTGGATTTCATGCCTGATCTTTACCTCGAGGTCCCAGAGCGGGTTGTGATAGTTGAAAAACACAATATTAGTATCAGATAAAGCAAATTGCAGTCAAGAAAACTGGGTAGGTCTTGAACACGACGCATCTCACGTGTCATTGGCCAGGGGGAAAAGGTGGATGTTCTGCATGCAAAGAAAATGGCGTCATGACACTGCCAAGCACATCTCTGTGGGAAGGGAATTCCACAGCCATCAATAATACCCTCTCCCAGCCCATCACCCCCCGAACTTCTGAGGGGAACTGAAACTATCTAGAGGGCCTGCTCCACTGACCTTGAGAGGGTCTGCTGGGAAGAGCTTTAAACACTATTGCGAAGCGGGTGCTTGTTGGCAATCACAGATGACAGCCCAGTGCCACATCTGCACTGTACTTTTAAAGCATTGAGATATAACTTACTAGCCATGACTTCCCCCAAAGAACACCAGGGACTGTTAAGGGTGCTTGAGTGTTGTTAGGAGAATTCCCCTCACTCTCCTCTAGGATGCACGACTTAACGTGGTGAGTGGGGTTGAGAGTGTCGAAGCTGAGAGCAATGCCATCAGGAGGGTTAAAAAAGGGTTAAAATGTATTGTTAAAAAAGGTTTTTTAAAAAAAAAATTAAAAAGCAATTCCAACACAGATGCAGACTTTAAGAATATCACTTCAGCAATGCACACCTGAGTCGTCCTACTCCAGAGCAGCTAATACTGGTGACTAACAACACTGAAGTCTGCATGGGTTGAAAACATGACCAGCAGTTGGAATGATTATTCACTATACATATTGATACTGCTTTTAAAGACTTGATTGCATAAAGTGAAACCCCCAACAAAAGGCTGCGATATGTTGTGCTCCTTCTCAGGTGGCCTGCCATGCCCTTTCCCAGGATGCTCCATTCCATTTCCCCGCCCCCACCGCCTCCTTCCCGATGGGCACTCCACTTTCTGTGGTCTCTGAATGTGTGGGAGCTGCAGCCTTTCCCAAAGCCCTTAATCCAAGTCCAGCGAACTAACATTGCACAGGAGAGCGTCAAACAGTCTTTTTAGTAAGTTGAAGGTCGTTGGAAAGGATTTCTTCTCATGCTGGGAAGACACACAGCCTCCGGCAAACCAGATTTTTCAGGTTTTCACGTTGTTCCGAAAAACATTGCAAATGTAAAGCATTTAGGATGGGCAAAAAAAAGACCGAGGCGAAGGAGAAAAAAGTTGATTACCTCTGCTCCTGGCGGCAAGGAATGGATTTTGGAAACATCTTGAGAGAGCCATGGTTCAGTAGGGTTTGGTTCCTAGCGATGAGACGAAATGTTCTCTTGCTCCCCAAAATGGAAAACGGCCAAACTTTTGATCTTGAATTCTGGGTACAGCGAGCAGTGGCAAATAGCCTTGGCAAAAATAAAACGTCTTACCATTTAGCTAGATGCAAAGCTAAAACATTTGATTTTTATACAGAGTGCAGTATGATTTTATCTCACAGATCAGGGACACCAGGCAGCAACTTTTATCAAAGCATTTTCTTAGATCAGCCTTTCCCAACATTTGGGTCCCCAGAGATTGCTGGACTACAACTCCCATCAGCCCCAGCTAGCAAGGCCAACGGTCAGGAGTTATGGGAACTGTAGTCCAGCAACCTCTGGGCACCCAAAGTTTGGGAAAGGCTGTCTTAGATTATGGGGCGGGGGGACACATTGAGTTGTATCCGAAGTAGTGCTATGGAATGCATCCCATCAGTGCAAGGATTTCTGCTTGCACAATGGGACTTCCCTCTCCCCCCGCGCAGCCCCTAGATCTGTTCCAAGGTTCCTCTGGAGCAGACTTTGAGATGTAAGGGGACATGCTTGGAGGGAAAGTCCTTTTGAGCAAGTTCAGTCCTAGCAGGGGATTCCGACGCAAACCCCTTCCTAAATCATGAACACAAGTGGAATTAAAATTGTGCAAGGCAATGACGTAACACATACAGCAGTCGAACAACTTATGCAAAAATAATAAAGCAGCAAACTGAATATGTACTGTGAGGAATGTGAGGGGAAAAACCCTGAATAGCATATTGCTCCTTCATTGCCAACAGATGGGGAAACTATCTCATGTCTACTGAAGTGAAGGTTGACGGTGTTCTAAATCACACATGTATTAGTATGATGTGACATTAACAATGTTAGCTTATGTTTTGATTGCATCTTTTTCAAAAAAGGAAATGTATAAAACTAAAGGAAGATGAATACAAATCTCTAAAATAAGTGAAAACGTGCACTTATCATTAGCTATATTCATATTCACTAATAGGCAAAAAACCTTGCAGTTTAAGAATGTACCTATTGCCCACAGATATTTCTACCAAACTTTAAAAAGCAGGGAAATTGGGCAGCTGTAGTGAATGCACTAAGGAAGCAGGAGACCTGACCTCCTCTCTGAGATATTGTACTGCCCTACAAAGTGGTCAAAATGCAAACACAATTTGGGTTGGTCTTCCACAGTCCAATCCACTTCTTGTGTAGCTTGGAAGAATTTGGTAACATATGGGAAGCCTCAGAATGGCATGGGGGGATATTTTCCATTTAACATTGCGGAATGTGAAAAATCCCCACTGACTATAGTATATAGCCACTCTTGTGGCTGTATAATTAATAAAAAATAATAATTTCTGAATTTTATTCACATGCAGTTAAATTACTGCTGTGCATTGTTCTACACGCACGTTGCCTAGTCTTTTATGAAATGTAGGCAGGGCACCTGAACATGAGCATTAGACTCCCTGTGCCAGAAACTACTCATCTGATTCACGAGTATCCTCAACTTCTTCTTCACTGTCAGTCTCATCACAGGAGCAGTAATCTTTCATGCACACCCCTGCCTCATCAGACTTATTTTGTGGTGGCAGGACATAGTTCTTGGGTATCCATCGCCGATTTGAATGGATGAATGCAAGGCTAGATGCATTCTTTGGCTTAAGTCTGGTTCTGAGCTCGGCGACTGTTACCAGATGTGACACTTGACGGTGGGGCAGAGATGTGCCAAATGGCCACTTCAGTGAGGAAGGGCCATTCTGCCTTTTTTCGCTCCCAGTAGCGCATGGGATCACTGTCTAGTTTGTGGTACATTGGGTGAATATTTTCAGACAAATAACCTTCAATTTCTTTGGAGGCAACCGATGTAGCATGTTCACCTTGGTTCCTACTGGACTTGTCAAGTTGTCCATTACCAGTTACACCAAACCTTCTAAACAACTCAGAGATGCGCTGGTAACACTCCGCTTCTTCTGAACGTATATATCTGTTTGTAGTGTCGGGCACGTCACTATAGGTTGGCAAAACACCTGGTCAGTTGCCTTTATTGCGGATCACATGCTTTGTTCTCTGCTGAAGGTACTTCTTGACAGCGGTGAACTTTTGCGTTAGGGGAGCCAGAGCACTTCTGAAGTACGTTTTTCCTTACTCCGTCCCTGAAACGCGGCTCAAGCAATGCTGCTGTCAGGTATTTAATATCGGACCGTACTGTTGCAATATGACAGTTTCTTTTCATCTCCTGCAGCAAGCAGTCTGCAAAACGAATGGCGGCATCATTTGATGTCCTAGTGTTACCGTTCCTGAGACAATTCAGAAAGTCAGTTATACCTCCTTCAATTATGACAAGTGTTGGGATGATCTGTCCAAGGTGGCTTTTTCAGAGCCAAGCATTATAGTGCTCTCATCAAAAATCTGAAGGATTTCAACTAGGTTCTCAATTAGTAACCAGTGCTCTGGCTTAGCAGACAGCTGAGTGTCACTGTTCCATTCCTGAATATACGCACTGATGGCACACTTCTGTTCAATCAGCCTTCCAAACATGTGCAGAGTGCTGTTCCACCTAGTGGCCACATCAGAAATGAACTTGTGCTTTGGAATCTTCTGACGAATTTGGATAGCGCAAATGGCTTCCATCACAGTACGTGAACTTCTGAAATGGTTTGTAACGGATCATGCCAAGGTGATCACCTCTTGGATACAGTTTGAACTCTTTTTCAGCTCTGTCTGCACCACCAGGTTTAGACACTGGACTATACACCGCACGTGTTGAAATCCAGTGGCCCGTATACATTTCACAAAGTTTGATCCACTGTCTGCAGTTATACATCCAATGTCTATTTTGTTTGGAGTCACCCATTTGTCACCCAAGTCAGATGTGAATATATGTTCACCAGCCTCCCCAGAAAGGCATCTAGTGTCAGGGTTGCTTTCTGTCATTGCCAGCTCATGCTCTCAGGACAACAGGAGACCTGTTGTGCAGTCATACACAAGTATGACTTAGTTTGATGGCTTGTCAAGTGTACGACTCCGGCTTGTGCTACTTGAAGGGACATTTATAATTGTTGCCTTATTTCATTCTCAAGCGCTGGGACTGCAACTGGGACTGTTGATTCATAGGGTCGCCATAAGTTGTAATTGACTTGAAGGCACACAACAACAACAACAACAACAACATAAGAATGTCAGAACAGCCCTCCTGGATTGGGCCAGTGGCCCATGTGGCCCAGCATCCTGTTCTCACAGTGGCCAACCAGTTGCCCATGGAAAGCCCCCTAGCAGGACCTGAGCCCAAGGCCATTCTCCCCTTCTGCGGCGTCTGGCAACTGGTTTTCAGGAGCACAATGCCTATGGAGACAGAGCATAGCCATCATGGCTAGTAGCCATTGACAGACTTTTCCTCCATGAATTTGTCTAATTCTCCTACTGGGAGGAAGGGCGGGATATAAATCTAATGAATAAATAAATGCTCTTGGAGGTCACTGATTCATAGGGTTGCCGTAAGTCGTAATTGACTTGAAGGCACACAACAACAACAAATAAATATCCTATTTTATAGCCACCCAAGTTGGTGGCCACCCCGCTACAACATCTGCAAGGCACCAGGCTGGCGAACCTTGCCTTAAAGGCTAACACATTCCTTGGGGCAGATTACCACACCATGGACAACCAGCTTTTTTCATCCAGGAACCCTGCAAGGGGAAAAAAAAGGAAGGGCCACCGATCAGTCGCAGGGCCTCTGCTTTCATGCAAGAAAGTCCCAGGTTCAATCTCCTGTGGCATCTCCAAGCAGGATTAGCCTACAACCCTGGGGAGACACTGCCAGTCCGTGTAGGCAAGACTGAGCTGGATGCTCAGTGAATGGGCGGAAAAATGGCAAATGCAATTCAATATAAACAAGTGTAAAATTATGCATATTGGAGCAAAAAATCTGAATTTCACATATACGCTCATGGGGTCTGAACTGGCGGTGACCGACCAGGAGAGAGACCTCGGGGTTGTAGTGGACAGCATGATGAAAATGTCGACCCAGTGTGTGGCAGCTGTGAAAAAGGCAAATTCCATACTAGGGATAATTAGGAAAGGTACTGAAAATAAAACAGCCGATATCATAATGCCGTTGTATAAATCTATGGTGCGGCCGCATTTGGAATACTGCATACAGTTCTGGTCACCTCATCTCAAAAAGGATATTATAGTAGCGATGCCAGGTCTCCGGCAAATAGCCGGAGACTCCGGCCCCGCCCCTGCTTTTCTCACCTCCGGCCAGAATTGCCCCCATGTTGTTTAATCTCCGGCTATTGTGGACTCCCAGGAGCGAGGAGCCAGTCATGCAGACGCCAATTTTCCCCTTGCTTCTTCTATCTGCTTTGCCTCCTCTCTCTCTCTCTCTCCTTTGCATGCAGACGTGCACACCTCAGGGGAAGGACTCCATTTGCCTTCCCTAGCACCACCTCTCATTCTCATTGGCTGCCCCTGAGGCCCAATGAGAACCGAACCCAGGCTTCTTCCGTGGCGTGGAGCAAATTGGAGCAAGTAGGAGGTGAGTTGGCTGGCTGGCAAATGCCCCGGCTTTGAGGGTTTTAGGGAGTTCTAGCTGCTCTAGAGCTGATGAGCAGCTGTGGCCGGGGAGCAGTGGCATTCCAAGTGCAGGCAATAAGAGGATGACACATCGGGCGCTGCCTCTTTTCCAGCTCCAGCTCACCCAGGATAGCGTCCCACCTTCCCCCCCCCTGCATTTAGAGGCATCCTCTCTCCCTGTCCTTGACTTCCCTCCCCTTTCTCCCCTCCCCCTTTGATTTCTTTGTCTGTTTATTTATTTTTATTTTGCGTGAGAAACATTGGTATTTCTCTCCCTCCCCCTTCTCTATCCCCCCTTCCGCTTCTTTCCCTCACTGATCCCAGGGCTCCCTCACCTCTTCTCTTGCATGCTTGGGAGCCTTTTTCTCCCAAGCACCAGCAGCCTGTAGCAGACTCACTCTCTGCTCGGGGTGGAGATACATGGGCTGGTGAAACCAGAAATTGCTCTCCACCCTTTCTTTCTTTCTTTCTTTCTTTCTTTCTTTCTTTCTTTCTTTCTTTCTTTCTTTCTTTCTTTCTTTCTTTCTTTCTTTCTTTCTTTCTTTCTTTCTTTCTTTCTTTCTTTCTTTCTTTCTCTCTTTCTCTGTAAGTGTTCATTTACTCAGAAAAACTTGCTGCAGCCTTGTGCCCCCTTTGGGAACCTCCTATGATAGTTACTTCCAAGAAAGCATGTTCTTCCTCCAGGATGAAGACTGCAATCCTAAACACGCTTGGGTGGGAGAAAGCCCACTGAATTTCGTGAGGATTGCTTTGGAGTAACTAGGCTTGGGATGGGCTTTAGAGTCTTTTCCTCTAAAACGAATTGGGTCAACCAGAAGAAAGACTTCATCTTATTTTTCTGTTCTAAACATCTCAGGGCAGAGACCCGTCTTTTTTGCTTGCTATAAACTGCATTAATTATTATTTATAATAATCTGCAATCGCTAGGGGCATTATCAGGGGAGGTTGAGCCCTGGGTCTTTTCTGCTAGACCCAGATCTGCTACTCCCCACTTTTTAAAAACACATGTTTATTTTTATTTTGCTCATAGGGCAGCAAACTACAGTGCCAGTGAGATCCCAGGCTGTATACACACCGTACATTTAAAGTGTGCGGCTTCCCACAAAGAATTGTGGAAATGTAGTTTACCCCTCACAGCTAAAATTTCAAGCACCCTTAACAAACAACAGTTCCCAGGATTCTTTGGGGAAGGAGAAACATGCTTTAAATATATTGTGTGTACACACACTATTTTAATTTGCCCAGAAGCACTGTATACATTTATGCAGATTGTTGCCCAGAGTTTTTCAAGAACTTAGCAACAAGGGTGTAGTCGTCCAGGGTCTCGGGGAGTCTTAGATGGCTTACTTTTTTGGGAGCAGGGTCTCAGCAGAATCCCTGTGTTTCCAGCATTCTATGAGCCAATCAACATGACAGGGGAGTGTGTTAGCCACTTAGAAGAGTCTTCTAACATGCATCCTTGTCCTTTCCTGCTGATTGGAGCCAATCAGAGTAAAAGGAGGTAAGTCACTGAGCAGACTCTTCTCAGTAGCTAATACACTCCCCTTTCATGCCTATAGGCTCCTAGGGACCTCTGTTGTGGAAGAATGCATTAGCAAGGATCTCATTCTCAACCCAGCAGCAGAAGAGGGAAAGGTGGGAGGGGTGTGGCTGTGACTTTCATGAAGGGACCCTGCACTCCTGAATTTGCCACTGCATTGCTGCTAGAACATAAGAACATAAGAAGAGCCCGCTGGATCAGGCCAGTGGCCCATCTAGTCCAGCATCCTGTTCTCACAGTGGCCTACCAGGTGCCTGGGGGAAGCCCGCAAGCAAGACCCGAGTGCAAGAACACTCTCCCCTCCTGAGGCTTCCGGCAACTGGTTTTCAGAAGCATGCTGCCTCTGACTAGGGTGGCAGAGCACAGCCATCATGGCTAGTAGCCATTGATAGCCCTGTCCTCCATGAATTTGTCTAATCTTCTTTTAAAGCCATCCAAGCTGGTGGCCATTACTGCATCTTGTGGGAGCAAATTCCATAGTTTAACTATGCGCTGAGTAAAGAAGTACTTCCTTTTGTCTGTCCTGAATCTTCCAACATTCAGCTTCTTTGAATGTCCACGAGTTCTAGTATTATGAGAGAGGGAGAAGAACTTTTCTCTATCCACTTTCTCAATGCCATGCATAATTTTATACACTTCTATCATGTCTCCTCTGACCCGCCTTTTCTCTAAACTAAAAAGCCCCAAATGCTGCAACCTTTCCTTGTAAGGGAGTCGCTCCATCCCCTTGATCATTCTGGTTGCCCTCTTCTGAACCTTTTCCAACTCCAGAATATCCTTTTAGAGATGAGGCGACCAGAACTGTACACAGTATTCCAAATGCGGCCGCACCATAGATTTATACAACGGCATTATGATATCGGCTGTTTTATTTTCAATACCTTTCCTAATTATCACTAGCATGGAATTTGCCTTTTTCACAGCTGCCGCACACTGGGTCGACATTTTCATCGTGCTGTCCACTACAACCCCGAGGTCTCTCTCCTGGTTGGTCACCGCCAGTTCAGACCCCATGAGCGTATATGTGAAATTAAGATTTTTTGCTCCAATATGCATAATTTTACACTTGTTTATATTGAATTGCATTTGCCATTTTTCTGCCCATTCACTCAGTTTGGAGAGGTCTTTTTGGAGCTCTTCGCAATCCCTTTTTGTTTTAACAACCCTGAACAATTTAGTGTCGTCAGCAAACTTGGCCACTTCACTGCTCACTCCTAATTCTAGGTCATTAATGAACAAGTTGAAAAGTACACGTCCCAATACCGATCCTTGAGGGACTCCACTTTCTACAGCCCTCCATTGGGAGAACTGTCCGTTTATTCCTACTCTCTGCTTTCTGCTTCTTAACCAATTCCTTATCCACAAGAGGACCTCTCCTCTTATTCCATGACTGCTAAGCTTCCTCAGAAGCCTTTGGTGAGGTACCTTGTCAAACGCTTTTTGAAAGTCTAAGTACACTATGTCCACTGGATCACCTCTATCTATATGCTTGTTGACACTCTCAAAGAATTCTAATAGGTTACTGAGACAGGACCTTCCCTTGCAGAAGCCATGCTGGCTCTGCTTCAGCAAGGCTTGTTCTTCTATGTGCTTAGTTAATCTAGCTTTAATCATACTTTCTACCAGTTTTCCAGGGACAGAAGTTAAGCTAACTGGCCTGTAATTTCCGGGATCCCCTCTGGATCCCTTTTTGAAGATTGGCGTTACATTTGCCACTTTCCAGTCCTCAGGCACGGAGGAGGACCCGAGGGACAAGTTACATATTTTAGTTAGCAGATCAGCAATTTCACCTTTGAGTTCTTTGAGAACTCTCGGGTGGATGCCATCCGGGCCCGGTGATTTGTCAGTTTTTATATTGTCCATTAAGCTTAGAACTTCCTCTCTCGTTACCACTATTTGTCTTAGTTCCTCAGAATCCCTTCCTGCAAATGTTAGTTCAGGTTCAGGGATCTGCCCTATACCTTCCACTGTGAAGACAGATGCAAAGAATTCATTTAGCTTCTCTGCAATCTCCTTATCGTTCTTTAGTACACCTTTGACTCCCTTATCATCCAAGGGTCCAATTGTCTCCCTAGATGGTCTCCTGCTTTGAATGTATTTATAGAATTTTTTGTTGTTGGTTTTTATGTTCTTAGCAATGTGCTCCTCAAATTCTTTTTTAGCATCCCTTATTGTCTTCTTGCATTTCTTTTGCCAGAGTTTGTGTTCTTTTTTATTTTCCTCATTCGGACAAGACTTCCATTTTCTGAAGGAAGACTTTTTGCCTCTAAGAGCTTCCTTGACTTTGCTCGATAACCATGCTGGCATCTTCTTGGCCCTGGCGGTACCTTTTCTGATCTGCGGTATGCACTCCAGTTGAGCTTCTAATAGAGTGTTTTTAAAAAAATTCCAAGCATTTTCGAGTGATGTGACCCTCTGGACTTTGTTTTTCAGCTTTCTTTTTACCAATCCCCTCATTTTTGTGAAGTTTCCTCTTTTGAAGTCAAATGTGACCGTGTTGGATTTTCTTGGCAATTGGCCATTTACATGTATGTTTAATTTAATAGCACTGTGGTCACTGCTCCCAATCGGTTCAACAACACTTACATCTCGCACCAGCAACACCCTTGGCCATTATACAGCAGATGCAAATAACAGTCTCCCAGCCCTTTTGGCTAAAGGGTGGGGTATAAATGCCTTAAATAAATAAACACAAAAAGCAGCTACTCAGAGGAAAATTCAGCAGAGGATTAAGGGTTGTTTTCACCACTGCCATCCAATATAATCATCCCCACTTCTTACTACAAACCAATACATGTCTACTCAGAAGTAAGCTCCATTGGGTTCAATGGTACTTACTCCCAGGTAAGTGTGTATTGGATTGTAGCTTAGTTACAAGCTTTGAACTAACTTCAGCTATTTAATTGTTTACACATGATCAGGTGTGTAGGTGTATAAATTCCTTTAAAATGTTGTGGGTTTGGCTCTGGTAAGTTTACCACTGGCAACCTTATGTTCTTTTATTTCAATTTTTAAAAAAAAGGGGGGGGGCTTTGCTTGTTTTTTGTTTTTAGGCCTTGTGGATGGCTCTGAATTGCAACTCCCCAGGACCAGAGGCATAACTGGAAGTCCTATGGTTCCCTATGCCTGGTGTATTCCTTCCATGTGTTAATTTTTACTTTTTTGTTTTGGTATTGGGGCCCTACTTGTTAGCTTCTAGAGGAAACTAAAGCAGCTCACAGCAAGAAATAATGCACATCCAACTCATATTTAAAGTGCATGACTTCCCCCAAAGAATCCTTGGAAGTGTAGTTTCCCCCTCGCAGTTAGAGTTCCCGCCACCCATGACAAACTACAGCATCCATCTGTGCTCCCATCTAACATCTCTGCAACACTAAGCTCCTTTCTTCCTATAATGGCCTGGCCTGAGGGCACGTAAACCCTTCTTGCCAGAAGCAAGTAAGCTAGATTAAATGTTCCCTAAAAGTGTTGAACTATGACTTGGCAGACCAGGGTTTGAATCCTCAGACAGCCATGAAGCTGACTGGGTGACCTTGGACCAGTCACTGCCTCTCAGCCTCAGAGGAAGGCAATAGTAAACCACCTCTGAATACCGCTTACCATGAAAACCCTATTCGGGACCGACGAAGGCAGTCCATTTCCATTTTGCATCCATGCTCCCTAAGCTTGTGAGAAGGAATGACCTTGTCACTTCAGCTGGACTTGGGAACACCCTCTTTTAGGTAAGATTTCTATTTTAATTTCCAATCAGAGAATTTTTTTTTTAATTGTATGCTCCAAGCAACTGTGGTTGATACTTAATGTATCATGCTTAATGACATCATTAGGGCCCACCCATGACATCACTAGGGCCCACCCCATGATGTCACTAGAGCCCGCCCCATGACATCACCAGGGCCCGCCCCGTGATGTCACTAGGGCCCACTCCGTGACATTACTAGGGTCCGCCCCCGTTTTCTCAGGTTTTTGGATGTTTCCGACCTGGCAACCCTATATTGTAGAGTTGGAAAAGGTTCAGAAGAGGGCAACCAGAATGATCAAGGGGATGGAGCAACTCCCTTATAAGGAAAGGTTGCAGCATTTGGGGCTTTTTAGTTTAGAGAAAAGGCGGGTCAGAGGAGACATGATAGAAGTGCATAAAATTATGCATGGCCTTGAGAAAGTGGATAGAGAAAAGTTCTTCTCCCTCTCTCATAATACTAGAACTCGTGGACATTCAAAGAAGCTGAATGTTGGAAGAGTCAGGACAGACAAAAGGAAGTACTTCTTTACTCAGCGCACAGTTAAACTATGGAATTTGCTCCCACAAGATGCAGTAATGGCCGCCAGCTTGGATGGCTTTAAAAGAAGATTAGACAAATTCATGGAGGACAGGGCTATCAATGGCTACTAGCCATGATGGCTGTGCTCTGCCACCCTAGTCAGAGGCAGCATGCTTCTGAAAACCAGTTGCCAGAAGCCTCAGGAGGGGAGAGTGTTCTTGCACTCGGGTCCTGCTTGCGGGCTTCCCCCAGGCACCTGGTTGGCCACTGTGAGAACAGGATGCTGGACTGGATGGGCCACTGGCCTGATCCAGCAGGCTCTTCTTATGTTCTTATGCACCCTGACTCAGTCTAAGGCAGTTTCAAGCTTCCTATTTACCTAGGAGGACTGTGGCCCAGTGGTCTGACTCGGTAGAAGGCAGCTTCTTCTTTGTTCTTCAGTGACATGAGGTGTGTTTGTGTGTGTGTCTGTAGCAATAACAATCTTCCCTTCCAGCAAAATAGTATTGTTACGGCTGCCCTTTGACAAGCAAATTGCTTTGCTAAGAGCCCTAAATGGCCTCTCGGTGGCTCTTTAATGGGCGACGCTGTTTGGCGGACGATGTCTCTGGAGGAGATTCATTAACTCTTCTTTCCGTTCCATTCATTTTTTTTCATTCACTCATTCATTCAATTCATTCTCCCGCTCCCAACGCTTGGCCCCCAAGTTCTGTTTTCTCAGCCTGCCCAGCAACTGCTGACAGACGCTGGGACGCCTTTTCCCCATTGGTCGAAGCGGTTCCCTCCCCGTTCTGCCTTCCTGGGCTCATTTCCACAACTTTGCAGGGCGGTGGGAGGCTTGAAATATACAGAAGCAGAAGTTAAAATATACAGAAGCTGTTTCCCAAGGAGATTTCGGGAGGGTCGGGGAAGCTGTTCTGGTGAGTACCTTTTTTGTGTGTGGAGGGGGGGGACTTCACAATTTGCAACGGAGGGCGGGTAAAATTTGCACCCAACGCCCTCTCCGCATAATACGTTTCCTCGGCGTGAAAAGAGAGGGCAGGTTAAGCCATTGATTGACTCCGAAGCGCCTGGCTGGCAGCCCTTTCTGGGAACACTCCCTTGCGGGAAAGTCCCTTTTGATTGTCCCCGCCTCGGATGGGGAATCTGGTGGGTGCGAAGGGCGCTAAAGGCAAATGAGTGGGGGAATCCCTGGAGGGTGGGAAATTCAAGCCAGGGAGGTAGGAGTTTTGGAAGTATTCTCCTGGAGACCCCAACCCCACCCTGGCAGTGAACATGGACAAAAGGCAGGGAGGCAGTGCTGATTTGGGAGGGGGAGAGGGGGAACGAAGAGAGAGCAGCCCCTCCCCCCACCTTTCAACCCCACCCCCCAAGGTGCTGGGTGGCCTCTCCATGGAAGGCTCCTCTAGGACATCCACATCCGGGCGCTTCTGCCTTCCACTCTAGGAACATACAGAAGTGGTGGCTGAATTGGTAGCAATTTTGTGCACAGAAAGATATTATACACCAGCTATTCCCCTGATGAAGGCCTATATATAGTGGCTGAAACGCGTTGGGCTATTGAATAAAATATATTTTTCTTGCATCTTGGGGTTCCCCCCCCCTTTTTTTTCTTTTTTCTGGTTTTGGATGCTATCCACTTTCATCTGTTGCCCTACTTCAACGGCAGCAGCTTCTCTGGGGTTTCAGGGCTGAACCTGGGACCTTCTCCTTGTGTGTTACCAGTGAGCCCTCCCCCTAGAGCAGGAGGTCCAGAACTGAGGTCCATGGACCACAGGTGATCATCCACATTGACTGATCATATTTCTTTTTAACCATACTGTTATTGCTTGTTTTTTATTTCTTGTATTGTATTCTGTTGCATTCTGTGGGGTGCAAATGGCAATGCAATATAAGAAATCAAATAATCAATAATATTACAATTTTAAAAAAACATACAGCATTTTGCAGAGAGCCTTATGGTTGGTACAACAGGCAGAAAAAATCATGAAGCGGCCCCTTAAAGCCTCAGAATTTTTCAAGTAGTGTGTGTGTGTGTGTGTGTGAGTTTACGAATCACTGCCAGAGGTCTCAATATGCCTCTTTCCTCAATATCTTGGACATCACTGAAGCCAGTTTCAAATTGGTTTACATCTGTACAGTGGGTGGAAGGAGCGGGGAAAGAAAGGGGATCTGGTGGGAGGCTCTGCATTAGGGGCTAGCTATTGGTGGGGGGGGCAATCCAGGTGTGTGTGGGGGGGAGATCTGTTGAGTTGTGCCTGTGTAAAGACAGCTTGCACTTCTCAGTTTACTGCATTGATATCCCACCAAAGAGCTGAGAGTGGTGGATGTGGTTGTAAGAGAACTGAACCCCATTATTCGTAAATCAGGCTAATGTGTGGTTAGAATTGATTGAGGGATTCCAGGTAAACAAGGGGGGGGGAAGCTGAATTTTGCTAAAGTGCTGCTGCTAGGTTTAAAAGGAGAAGTGAGTGAAGACCAGTTACCCAAAACAAACTAGGTATCCCACAACATCCTGATATGGAGAGGGGAAAAGCATGTGCTAAGGGCAAGGAACATGCTAACCACAAGAACAGAGAAGTAGGTTTCATGCTGACCACAAGAACAGGGAACCCCCCCCACACACACACACACATGTAGGGATGATCTCAGGGGGAGGTCCAGGTGACACGTGCATTTGTGCTGAAGCAATAAGACAGCTTGAAGTTCACCTCACTGGTGAAATTGCTTTAGTATGAAATTAGATAAATTAACAACCCACCCGTACACTACGCTCAACATCCAAGGCCCTCCTCCGGGTGCCTACTCCGAGGGAAGCTGGGAGTCTGGCAACAAGGGAGAGGGCCTTCTCAGTGGTGGCCCCCAAATTATGGAACGATCTCCCTGACGAGGCGCGCCTGGTACCAACACTGTTATCTTTTTGGCGCCAGGTCAAAACTGTCCTCTTCTCCCAGGCATTTTAGCATGTGTTTTAATTGGCTTTTAAACATGCGTTTTTAAATGTGTATATATGTTCTTATGCTTTGATTGTTGTAAACTGCCCAGAGAGCTTTGGCTATGGAGTGGTATACAAATGTAATAAATAAATAATTTAATTTAGGTATCAATTAGCTGCATCTAATACCGAGTGTAAAATAAATTATATCTACATAAAGATATTTTAGTGATGGCTTACGGCGCAATCCAACTCGCCTTTCTGCCAGGCTGGGGTGAGTTGGATGAGGCAGAGCCCTGGCTGCACTGACAGGCTCCAGGCTCTGCTGGGTTGCACCAGCGGCAGCCCTCTGCTGCGGCGCTGTAGCGGCTCTGCAGGGGCAGCCAGTGCAGCAGACGGAGGGCCAAAGGAAGCCAGCGGTAGCCCCCAAACCAGCTCATGGCGACAGCTAAGCCGTGGGGGTGGAGGAGACATATGCGAGATCCTCCTTGCATATGGAGCCCTTCCACAGGTCCTGATCCTCCTGGAAACTCCACCGGCCAAAAGGCCGGCGCAGTAAAATAATTTTCATTGTGGCCTATGGGGAGTGCTTACTCACTGGGAGGCCTGTTCATGGGAGCCAGCATTTTCCGGCCGGCTTGTGCACACAGCTCCCAAGCGGGATCCTGTGGCTCTTTCTGCCAGCTCCCAATGGCTTTAAAAGAGGATTAGACAAATTCCTGGAGGATAAGGCTATCGATGGCTACTAGCCACAACGGCGACATTGCTTCCGGTATCAGAATTGCAGAGGATCACAAGGAGGGATCTGCTCTTGTCCTGTCTGTGGGCTACTCACATGCATCTGGACCTGCTGGATTAGCCCAAAGACCCATCTAGTCTGGCATCCTGGTCTCGCAAGTGGCCAGCCAGAAGCCTCTTCTGGGAAGCCCCCAAGCGGGACATAAGCACAATTGTGCTCTCCATGCTGCCTCCGATGGCGGAGGCAGAACATAGCCATTGTGGCTAGCAGCTGTTGGCAACCTAATCCTCCATGTATTAGTCCATCTAACTCTGTATTGTCTGCACTGGCTGGCAGTGGCTCTCCACTCTCCCTTAGCCCTAACTAGCGTTGCCAGAAACTGAACCCAGGATCTTTTGCATGCAATGCAGGTTTTGGCAGGGCTGTATAAGAAGCTCTACAAGGAGACACGTAATAAACTCAGGAGCAGGAGGAAACCTGCCCTGACTCCAAGTTCTACTAAAAAAAAGGCAGAATGGCTTATTTGTTTCTTACATTGGAATCCCACCTTTCCTCCAAAGAGCTCAAGGTGGCATATGTGGGCCTCCCAGTTTTATCTTCAGAACAACCCTGTGAGGTAGGTCAGGTTGAGAGGTGGTGACTGGCCCATGGTCAGCCACTGAGCTTCATGGCTTAATTGGGGGGGGGGGGTTGGACTCTTTTCTCTTGAGTCCTAGTCCAGCCCTCTAACCACTACATAACACTGGGTCTCTTTAGTGCTGCTGTTAATAAACACCAGCATTATCCTAACCAACATTACATATAAGGACACTGTTCAAGAACAACAGGCTTTTAGAAATGCAGTAGAGCCAGTGTGGTGTAGTGGTTAGAGTGTTGGGCTACGACCTGGGAGACCAGGATTCAAATCCACATACAGCCATGAAGCTCACTGGGTGACCTTGGGCCAGTCACTGCCTCTCAGCCTCAGAGGAAGGCAATGGTAAACCACCTCTGAAAACTGCTTACCATGAAAACCCTATTCATAGGGACGCCATAAGTCGGAATCGACTTGAAGGCAGCCCATTTCCATTTTTAGAAATGCAAAACCAGTCATCTTTCTCCCAAAAGGAAAACCCAGCAGGCTGCAAAACTATAACCCAAGGATTGCCAACAAAGCATCTGTGGGCACAATTGCACCCATGAGAACTTCTCCTGGTACCCATATAGCTTCTGAGCCTGCTGCTGCCCCCTTATTCATGAGGGGGAAGGGTGGTTACCCTTTTCTATGCCTTGAAAAGTACATAGATCTGAAGGAGGAAGTTGGAAGAGTCACACTCTTCCCCACTTCCTTTTTCAGCTCTATGTGCTGTTCAAGGTTCTGATTCATTCTAGCGGTCCAAAGTTTTACCCAGATTCCTCGGGAAAGTGAAATGTGTGCATGCATATGTTCTGCCTCTCTGAAGAGTGGGTCGATCCAGGGAGGCAGCAGAGAGAAGTGTCCAGAAGGGGTGGCACCCATGGCACCCCCTCAAAAATTCCAGTTTACCCAGGGGCTTTAAAAGTTGGTAAATCAGAGCCTGGAAATGTTACTTTTTTGAACTACAACTCCCATCAGCCTCAGCCAGCATGGCCACTGGATTGAGCTGATGGGAGTTGTAGTTCTAAAAAGTAACTTTTCCAAGCTCTGCCTCTGCTAACCTGAATCAAGTTGCAATACAGACAAAACGCTGTTAGACCGCAGCTTCTTGTTTCAGTTTTGTTTGCTTCTTAAAAATTCTGTGTTGTTCCAGCCCAGACAAGGCAACTCTGAAAGCCATCCCACTTCAAGGACAATAGAAGGCCTATCACTGAGGTTTATCTCAAAAGTTCTACAGCAGGAAGCCAGATCCCTTTTCAGGGCCTTTTCCGTGGTGGCCCCCGAACTGTGGAACAGCCTCCCCGATGAGGTGCGCCTGGCGCCGACGCTACTATCTTTTCGGCGCCAGGTGAAAACCTTTTTATACTCCCAGGCATTTTAATGTGTGTTTTAATGGTTTTTTCATCATTATTTGTATTTTTGGATGTTGCTTGGTTCTTTTATTGTTTGTTTGTTTTGTTTTCTTGATTTATTGTATTTATTGTATTTATATATTGCTTGTTTTTTATCTTTTTGTACACCGCCCAGAGAGCCTTCGGGCTTAGGGCGGTATATAAATTAAATAAATAAATAAATAAAAATCCCTGCATTGACGAATGCTTTGTCGAATCTATTCAGCTTCACCAGCCTTCACCTTGGATGGAAAGGAATCATCTCAGCTTCCTGAAACCAAACCTTGGTTCAGGCTTTAAGTGGGACTGTTCCTTATCCACTGCATTCTAAAACCCAGAACATCAGTCCAGCAGAAGAACCCAACCATCTCTTGTCTCAAGAAAGTTAACTGGGCAGCGGAGCAAAGAACTCCTCCAACCCTTCGTCGAGGCTGCCTTGGGGTCCAGACTGAAGATGGAAAAGAAAGAAGACTCAGCTGTCCATGAAGCAGGAAGAGGCTGTGAGCTGGTCAACGAGCCTGGGAGGACTGGGGAACTCTGGGGAAATACAGTGCAGAAGATCCTGGATGGGGGCCACACCAACTGGGCAGACCAGCACAAGCGCTTCAGGGAGTTTTGCTACCAGGAGGCTGAAGGGCCCCGAGAAGTTTATAGCCGGATCCACAGCCTTTGCCATCAGTGGCTGGAGCCAAAAAGGCACACAAAAGCTCAAATCCTGGACCTAGTGATCCTGGAGCAGTTCCTGAAAATCCTGCCCCCGGAGATGGAGAGTTGGGTCAGGGACTGTAGGCCGAAGACCAGTGCTGAGGCTGTAGGCCTGGCAGAAGGCTTTCTCCTGAGCCAGGCAGAGCAGGAGGAGGAGGAGGAGGAGCAAGTAAGAGCATGTTCTCCTGGCAGCAGGAATGGGGAGAGAGAGAGATAAAGTATTTATTTGATTTGTATCCCGCCCTTCCTCCCAGCAGGAGCCCAGGGTGGCGAACAAAAGCACTAAAAACACTTCAAAACATCATAAAAAACAGACTTTAAAATCTGTTAAAACAAAAACATCCGTGAAATCATATTAAAACAAAACATCTTTAAAAACATTTTTTTAAAAAGCTTAAAAAAAAAAAGTTTAAAAACATATTAAAAAGTAATTCCAACACAGACGCAGACTGGGATAAGGCCTTTGTCATGAACTGCTCCCGGTTCAGCCCCAGGACTCAATTTCCCAAACGCAGGGCAATTGACCTTGGCAAGGCACAAACCCGTGCCTCTCCTTACTAGGGCTGAGTAACCAACAACAACCCTGTACAGTAGGTAGACTGCCACCACCCGTTAATCTGGTCACCCACTCTGGGCCAAGGGGAAACCCAAAGTGCCAGCAATAGACCTTCCAAGAATTCCAACAGACAGGAGCCAAACTACACTTGGAGCCTTAGACAAAATATCCAAATACACGGTAGTCCATGCTCAGATGACCAAGGTGCTGGATTCAGAGTCGAATCCCCTCCTGCAATGAACACACAGTTAAATAAGAGGTAGTTTTATTAAATAAAATATAAGTGCACAATTACAGCAACAGAATGGTTTCTTAACACACGCACCCCTGAGGGTAGGTAAAATACAGAGAGTTACAGTCACAAAACAAAATAACAGAACTGTCTAGCCTAGTCTATACTTACAAAGAGGTAAACAGCAAAATAACTTCATGGTTCCACATCTCCCCAGAGATGTATAGCCTGGATAGTGGATGGAAGATGGAACCCTACCTAGGTAGCAGCAGCAACCATAGGGAACAGTGGGGAACAAAGACCTAAGGTCTGAATCCTATTCTTATGGGAAAATGCCTAGCAACAGCCAGGAATTAATTAGCCAGTCAGAGGACTTTCAGATGATGAAACATTTCTGGAGTTTTTCACACCTAACGGTCACACACTCCCCAGCCTTCCCAGGCCAGGTGGCCTTGAATACCAGTCTCCACTGATAAGCAGGTGTTCTTGCTTGGGCCTAATTAACTAGCTTCAGCTGTGAAAACTGCAAAGTCATGCCTCTCAGAGGCCCCATCTCAGACAAAATGTCTTCCCCCAGAATTCTTTGCCTCAAAGCCATTTTAGAAATCAGGCATTCTTGACAGTCTCTGCTTAAAAGGCTTGTTGAAAGAGAAAGGTCTTCAGTAGGTGCTGAAAAGATAACAGAGATGGGTATCTGTCTAATATTTAAGGGGAGGGAATTCCAAGGGATTTTTAACAAAGTATCCTTAACATCACTACCAGCAATAAAAATACAATTTTAAAAAAATCATACATAGGCCATTTTTTCTGACAGTTGTCCAATGAAGGGATGTCCTAAACCAAGCTGAGGGATCTCGGGGATGGGGGCCGAGTGTGGCCCTCCAGCCCTCTCTATCTGGCCCTTAAAACTCTCTCTAGGCCACATCCCTTATTGGCCTTGCTTCACAGGCCAAGTGTTTTTACCTGAATGGAATGTGTCCTTGAATTTTGAGAATACCTCTTGCCTCCCGGGATGGAGGGTAGAGAGGGGTATGTGAGAAACTAGTCTACTGTAAAAAGGCAAAAATTATATTCATTGCTCTGCCCACTTTTGTCTCTGGGACTTGCCCACCACTGGTATGCGGGCCTCAGAAGGTTGCCCAGAAAGGTATGCAGCTCTCAGGATGAAAATAGGTTCCCCAACACTGTCCTTCTTTATAAAAACAAATTTAACTAATAAGAAAAAGGGGTGGAAAAAAACAAGGAGGGGGAAGAGAAAGACCAACCCCATCGGCTCACACTAAGAATACGATCATCACCAATACATCCATCTCAATTGAAACAAGTAACTCGACATACGCCATCTAAATGTCCAGAGAGTTATCCATACTAAGTTGACACTTATAAGAAATATGCTCAAATGTAGCCAGGGC
Source organism: Rhineura floridana (assembly GCF_030035675.1). NCBI lineage: Eukaryota > Metazoa > Chordata > Lepidosauria > Squamata > Rhineuridae > Rhineura > Rhineura floridana. The sequence goes on along the minus strand of NC_084482.1, from coordinate 218,658,160 downwards.
AATGAGGCCTCCAGACCATTGCATAATAGACAATAGGCTGTCTAGGCTGAAAGTACTTAGCATTGCATAAGGGCTCACAAAATTCCTCTTTTGTTGCCCGGCCATTAATCTCCATCCTTTGTTGTTATGCCTTCATGTTGATTACGACTTATGGGAACCCTATGAAAGCAACCTCCAAGAGCACCTGTCATGAACCACCCTGTTCAGATCTTGTAAGTTCAGGTCTGTGACTTCCTTTATGGAATCAATCCATCTCTTGTTTGGATAATCCTACAGGAATACAATTAAAAGTACATCTTTTAAAATGGGGGGGGGGATTAAAATGAACACCTGCAAATATCAGGTATGTTGCCTGTACACAATTGAGACAGACACCAGCTTCAGACCAGAAGGAATAGATCCCTGGATGCCCCTGAATCATCCCACCATTGTCCTAATCTCTCCCGTTCCCCCAACAAAATAGTGTGAGGAGCAGACAGGCCCTCCCAGCGGGAATCACAAGACAATTGAAGGGGCTTATGAAGTTCCAGGGGCGTTGGGGATCCCTCTTCAGACAGAAGCACTGTCCTCCCAGCAGGACAGGAGTGGCATTTATTGGCACCAAAACAGCTGAGGCAAAAAGAGAACTGCTAAGCATCAGAGCACATCTGGGAGCTCCTTCATCACCTTCTCATTAGTTTTAGGAAAGAGTTTGAGATGGCCTGTTCTGGTCTTCCTCTAATGCTGTGGTTGAATTATTAGCCCCATTCTAAAGATCCTTGCATGCTCACTGCCAAAAGACATGGCTGTGAATGTAACTGCAGGGCTTGGAAGGCAGAATACATTAAGGAGGCACGGGTTCCAATGTGGCCCTTGCTTTGCTCCCTCTCCTAATTTCTCTTCCCCCATCCATTTCCTGGGCTCCTCACTCCTGTTTCAGGCACTGGAGCCATCAGAAGTGACCAGCGATTTCTCCGAGACAGAGGAGGCTCCGTTGGGTCCCACACAGAGTCCGGTGAACAGGGGGATTTTGCAGGAGAGTGATGGAGGTGACACCATGCCGAGTAAGGATTAACAGCTGTGCATTTCAGCTTGGCCTCCATCCCTCAAATACTGTCTTAATAATAATAAAATAGCAAAATAGTCTATTATTATTGATTCATAGCAACAATTTGTGTCAGAGGATTATGTATAGTTTATAATTATATAAATTTATAATATACAATATTTATTAATGATTAATTCATCAATAGCTATATTAATATGATATTCAATAATATATGTAACAGTTAATCAATGATAATAAATGCATGGCTGCATTTGTGTTCCCCTTGAAGCTAGGTGAGGAGCAGGCGCCTTCTCTCCAGCCTCTGGAATGTATTAAAAAGATTACGCTGCTTAATTGCAAATAAAACCTCTAAGCAGTTTACAAAGCACTTTGAATTATGCCCCAAAGCAGGAAAGACAGGGAAGATTGATATTTTTCACTCACACAAAACGCTTATGAAATATATATATATATATATATAAAATTTCCCACCTTCTTGGTCTTCCCCATAGGAAATAGAACGGCCCTCAGGGAAGCTAAAATTGGCCTAAGGGTCCCTTCTAGGCCTCCTTCCCATTGCGGTGGTGGTGGAATAGATACACTCGCTCTACAGTTAGATCAGGTAAGGGGGAAGAAAATCATTGAGGATAAGGATCGGTGTTGCTGTCCTGCAAATCTCCCTGGGCCTGGAAGGATTTGTCTCTTTGCTTTATGAAAAGCTTTGAATCCTGCAAAAGAATCTCCACTGCTTTTTGGATTATTATCTGTTTGGGGAAACTGTTTTCCACTCCTCCTCTTTTCAGGATGCGGTGACCTTTGAGGAGGTGGCTGCACATTTTGTAGGGGATGACGGGGCTCTGTTGGATCCAGGAGAGAGGGATCTTCGCAGGGGACTCTCAGAAGAGAACTATGGAAACCCAACTTCTCTGGGTAAGACGCCCCCTTTCCCTTGGCGGAGAGAAACTGTAAGCAGGAATTGCTGCTATTCTTTATTGCACCAGTGCATTGTGGGTATAACCATGGTTCTTGGCCTTTTTTTAAAAAAAACTTAAGTAACAGCAACACTCTCCTCACTTGTGATTCCCAGAAACTGGCATTCAGAGGCAAACTGTCTAATCCTCTTATTTAAATTCACCCAAGCTGGTGCCCATCACCACCTCTTGTGGGAGTGAATTCCATAGTTTAACTATGCAGCGTGTGAAGAAGTACTTTAGTTTGTTGGTTCTGGATGCCCCCAAGTTGTACTAATACGAAAGAAGGAGAATGACCATCCCACCCTGTTGTATTCCTGTGTGCAGGAGTTATGGGATCTTGCCATCCATCCTATGACCTTTATGGGCCTGGCGGGGAAAAGAGAGGCTTCAGACAGACTGAAGTTTCAATGTTATAGTCAGAAGTAACAAGCAATTTCACTATTCCTATCCTCTTTAAAAAGGGTCTCCAGTTCCCAGATTTGACCTGATCTCCTGGCAGGAAGAAGGGGAAGATCCATTTATTGAAGGCTACAAGGAGAGAGATCAACAGTATTAGGTGTAGTGGGACCTTTGTAAGGCTATGCATTTCTCTTAGGAGACATTTCTTCAGGCTAATGTCACACACTGGAGAGAGCTGTCAGAGAAACAGCATAGCTGGAGGGACTCCCTGGCAACTGGGAAAGGCATAGCTTGTGTCAAAAGTGAGGTAGAATTATCTATCAAGTACCAAGCTTGAAAGAACATACCATCACATCACTTAGGATTATCTGCTTTGACTAGGAGTGGTCCTCCCAGGTCGCATGTGGAGGTCTTCCCAGTTCTGTTTATTTGAGTACCTTCATTGGAATGTCAGGGATCAAACCTATACATGCTCTGAGTGTGAAAAGTGTTCCAGTTAGATCATGAACCTTACATCACATCAAAGAATTCACACAAGGCAGGAGTCCTATACATGCATGCAAAGTATCTAAAGCTCTCTGCACCAATCTGGTTATCAATTCTATTGATCATCAGAGGCTATTTAATATACTTGGAATCCACCCACCCCCCACTATTTTCTACTATGTAAGTCAAAACAGCATTTTTTTGGGGGGGGGGGTTGTCCCTCTCTAAGGATCCATTCCTCTCTGATTGGATTTCTGTTTTGATTCTTTCAGGTGATGGGAGGGAGAGCAGTAAAAAGGGCAAACAGCAGAGAATGAAAACTGGAGAAAAACAGAAGAAAAATAATCCTATACTAGAAGAATGTCATAAAGGAAATAAATGGATTATTCACAACAGGAAGAAACTGTTGAAATCCTCCAAGTGTGGAAGAAGCTTCAGTCAACCGTTATTCCTTACTGAACATCAAAGAATTCTGACAGAGGAGAAGCCCTATGAATGTTCAGAGTATGGAAAATGTTTCAGTCATAGCATGAATCTTAAATCACATCAAAGAATTCACACAGGGGAGAAGCCCTATACATGCCCTGGGTGTGGAAAATGTTTCAGTCACAGCATGAATCTTAAATCACCTCAAAGAATTCACACAGGGGAGAAGCCCTATGAATGTTCAGAGTGTGGAAAGAGTTTCAGTCATAGCATGAATCTTAAATCACATCAAAGAATTCACAGAGGGGAAAAACCCTATGCATGCTCTGAGTGTGGAAAGAGTTTCAGTCATAGCATGAATCTCAAATCACATCAAAGAATCCACACAGGGGAGAACCCCAATTAATGCTTCTGAGTGTGGAAAGTAGTTTAGTTACAGCTCATACCTTGAATCACATCAATGATCCTCACAGGTGAGAGCCCCTATAACTGCTCAGAATTTGGGGAAAACGTCCATCATATAAGAAACCTTAAAGTGTATATAGAATATATATATATGAACGTAATTGTGATTAACCAAATCACAATTACGTTCATATATATTTTTAGGTGATTAACGGAATCCTTATAGGGATCCAGAGCAAGCTTGAGTGAAGTTCTGTTTGTTGCTTTCAAAACTGTCTTATAGAATATACACAGGGAGGAATCCTGTAAATCCTGGCAATGACTGGAATGTGGGAGAGTCTTCAGGTCCAGGCAAATCAAGAGTATAATTGCCAATGGGAAATTTATTATATTTGATATGCTTCAAATCCTGCAGTGAGGGCAGTTTTTATCTCCCGATGCTTATCAGCTTTATAGAATAATGCTGAATTTTTTAAAAAAAGTTATGTTGGCTGCTACTTTCTCTCTGTCAGGAATTGCTCCCCATTCCTCGCTGGTCTTTGAGCGCATCATCTGAGCCCACTGGAGCTTCAGATGGATTGTCCTCTTTGACTCCATCATTCTCAGCAGCTCATATCAAAGGAAGAGGCTGCTTGTGACTAACTTGACTTAACCATCTGCGAATGTGCTCTGGAGAGAAACCATATAAATGTTCAGACGGTGGGAAAAGCGTCAATCGGATGTCATAATAAATGCCATCATGAAATGATCTGAAGGCACATGAGGCCATCACCTTGCTCAAGCTAAGTAGGACTAGGTCTGATCAGTACCTGGATGGGTGACCACCTGGCAACCACATGTAGGCTACCTCGGGTTTCATGACGGAAGAAAGGTGGGATATAAACAAAGTCAGACCAATCATCCACCTAGCTCACTAGCAGCAACTCTCCCAAGGGGAGACATGTTTTTGACAGGATATTCCCAGGCCTACCTGAAAATATGTGTAATTGAACTGCATTGCACATGGGGTTGGACTTGATGGCCTTATAGGTCCCTTCCAACTCTACTATTCTATGATTCTATGAACGTGGAAAGTTCTGTATTCGGCCTGTGGCCCTTCCTGTGTATGGCTTTCCAGTATGGCAACTTTGCCAAATTTGCTCTGTTCAGTATGACTTCTATATAGCAGACACTGGGTCTGGCAGTTAAGCTTCATCTTAGCTACCTAGGGAGAGAGTTAGTTCCTTTCTGTTTCAGCACAGACAATCTTAAGGTGCAGGGATGAGTCTTAGGCATGTAAGTTTGGCAAATACAGTTCCTTAACAGAACTTAAGCAAATATTATGGAAGAGAAAATCAATGAAACTAGTCAATAAACTTGAAGCATTATAAAATACAGTTGATTTCAAAATACAGTATTGTTGAAATGCAAGCAAAGTGTTGGATACAAGCAAAGGTGAGAGACGCCTCTCGAAAAGAAGAGACATGCTCAACGGAAGGGATATTTAAACTATTTTTTTAAAAAGAAGATAAACGAACAATGCCCTCCTAAACTTAATCTCTAGATTTCTCTATCAAAGAAAAACAGCTACATTCCACAAAATGTTCAACTACATGAAAGACTGGATAAGTCATATGCCAAGTTGACTTCTCTATTTTAATAGTTTTTACTTTTTAAAAAAATGTAATTTGATGTTTTTAAATGAAATAACGGTATACAAATAAATAAAAGATGTATTGCAACTTTTCCAATAATTTTGATTAAACATACTCTGCTCTTTCCATATTTCTTGATGGATTTTTGTTAAAATTTGGACAGATTCAGTCTCAGTAGCTTGTAGCAACTCTATTGGTATGCCATCTATTCCTGGTGATTTGTTTCTTCCAAGTAAGAACATAAGAAGACCCTGCTGGACCAGACCAGTGGCCCATCCAGTCCAGCATCCTTTTCTCACAGTGGCCAACCAGGTGCCTGGGGGAAGCCCACAAGCAGGACCCGAGTGCAAGAACACTCTCCCCTCCTGACGCTTCCGGTAACTGGTTTTCAGAAGCATACTGCCTCTGACTAGGGTGGCAGAGCACAACCATCACGGCTAGTAGCCATTGATAGCCCTGTCCTCCATGAATTTGTCTAATCTTCTTTTAAAGCCATCCAAGCTGGTGGCCATTACTGCATCTTGTGGGAGCAAATTTCATAGTTTAACTATGCGCTGAGTAAAGAAGTACTTCCTTTTGTCTGTCCTGAATCTTCCAACATTCAGCTTCTTTGAATGTCCACGAGTTCTAGTATTATGAGAGAGGGAGAAGAACTTTTCTCTCTCCACTTTCTCAATGCCATGCATAATTTTATAGACTTCTATCATGTCTCCTCTGACCCGCCTTTTCTCTAAACTAAAAAGCCCGTATGTTAAGAGCAGCTTTCACCTCGCATTCTAAAATTTCTGGTTCTTCATCATAAGGTTCCTCCGTGAATGAATCTGTCATCCGGGCATCTCTTTTATAGAGTTCTTCAGTGTATTGCTTCCATCTTCCTTTGATTTTATCTCAATCAGTCAGTGTGTTTCCCTGTTGAATATTCAACATCCCTACTCTTGGTTTAAATTTCCCTTTCATTTCTCTAATCTTTTGGAACAGGGCTCTTGTTCTTCCCATTTTGTTGTCCTCTTCTATTTCTATACAGTAACTATTGTAACAGTACTCTTTGTCCCTACGTACTAGTCACTGTATTGTTGCATTTAGGGTTCTGACTGTGTTTCTAACTCCTTTTGCTTTTGCTTTCCTTCTCTCTTTAACCTTTTAAAGAGTTTCTTCAGTCATCCATTGAGATCTTTCTCTCTTTTTAACTAGAGTTATTGTCTTTTTGCATTCTTCCCTGATAACGTCTCTGACTTCATTCCATAGTTCTGGTTCTCTGTCAACTTAGTTTAAAGCCTCAGACCTGTTCCTTATTTGATCTTTATAATTCTTTATAATTCTTCTGGGATGTTATTTAAATTTCATTTTGGCATTATGATTGCTTTGTTGGTCTTCTTTGGCTTTACTCTGATTTTTGATATTACCAGTTCATGATCTGTACCGCAGTCTGCTCCTGGTCTTGTTTTCACACAATGTATGGAACTTCTCCATCTTCTGCATTTGCCGTTGGAGCATAGACTTGGATGATGCTTATGTTGATAGGTTTCCCGTTTGATCTCATTCGCTCAGACCTTGCGTTGTAGCTCTTAATTGCTTTTGCTACATCACTTCTCACTATTAAAGCAACCCCATTTCTTCTTAATTTCTTATTTCCTGCATAAAATGTTTTGTAGTTGCCTGATTGAAAATGTCCCATTCCCGTCCATTTTAATTCACTCACGCCAAGTATTGTAATGTTGATACGTTCCATTTCTTGCTTGACAATTTCTAACTTTTCCTGGTTCATGCTTCTCACATTCCATTTTCCTATTGTGTGCGTCATACAACTCCGGACTCTCCTTTCGCATCTGTGCACATCAGCCTCTGGGCTTTCTTTTGGCTTTGACCCAGCTGCATCATTAGTCACAGCGCTACTCGTACTTGTCCTTTTTTCTTCCCCAGTAGTTCGGTGAGTGCCTTCTGACCTGGGGGTCTCATTTTCCAGCACTATCTTATGTTGCATTTTGGATACTCTGTTCATAGGGTTTTTGTGGTAAGAGATATTCAGAGGTGGTTTACCATAGCCTTCCTCTGAGTTTGGATGCATCTTAGTTTGGAGGACCATTTTTGTCATCTGATTCTGAGTCACTGAGGGCTTTTAGTGCATCAGATGTTGCCTGGAGGGCCTCCTTAGACTCATTTGGAAGGATTTCTACCACTGATTGAAGTCTCAGCACTCCTGACCCTATACAGGCAGAGCTAGCCAGGGGCAAAAAGGAGCACCCTGTTACTGAACCCACAGTTAAGGGTCTTCCATTTTCTATATCCCATTGTGCTCAATATCTGGCTGGTGAGGCTTTAATATTCCTAATTCTACTGGTTGGGAGTACTTGAGTGACTCTGACAGCCAGGACAAGCCAGGCTGTTGCAAGAGCTTTTCCAGTTGGCAGGTAAGACTCTATAAGCCTCATCTCCACAGACCCAATAGCAGAGCTTGGAAAAGTTACTTTTTTGAACTACAACTCCCATCAGCCCCAGCCAGCATGGCCACTGGATTGGGCTGATGCGCGTTGTAGTTCAAAAAAGTAACTTTTCCAAGCTCTGCCCAATAGTGACCAACCAAAGCTTTCCATGGGTCAGTGTAAGGGGATTCGGTGCTATTGGGGAGGAATTGGATCTTATGGAACCTTTGGTAATAAGGGCCTAGGACTGTGAGCCAGGGAATACTCCAATTTCCAATAGAAGGGTTCCTGGTTCCATTTCAGAAGCATGCTTCCACCTTGTTTAGAATCCCACAGATTAACACTGTAACTTTTCCAAGTGATGCAAGTGAGTTTGTTAGGAGTGGAAACATTCCAAAGAGAAAAGAAATTATTGCAAATCTGGCAAAAAGTTGGGTTACTTGTGTTACCCTCGGAGGGTAAAATAATGACAATTTCCTGAGCAACAGGCAGATGGAATTATTATTCCCCTCCCCCCCCAAAAAAACCCCCACAATTGGCTTAGGATGAGCATGGGGAATGAAACCTCCAGGCATGGGTTTAGGATGAGCACTCCCTCCCTGCAATCAGGTGATAAAAACAGATAGAGTTGCTTGTCATCAGTATATTGATGGACCTCTCCCAGCAGTTTCATATAGATGTTAAAGAGCATGGGAGGCAGAATGGAACCCTGCGGGACCCCGTAGGCCAGTGGGCCACACAGTAGTCTCCCAGCACCACTTTCTGGGATCTGTCTATCAGGTAGGACTGGAGCCACCATAAAACAGTTCCTCCCAATCCAATCCAGTTAGACAGCCCAGAAAGATACCATGGTTAATGGCATTGAAAGCCACTGAGAGGTCCAGCAGCACCAGCTGTTGACCCTTAGGCTATGCTACCTCTGGTTGTTTTTCATCAAGTCTGAAAGCTTGGAGCAAGGAAGAGTTTTTTGTTATGTCTCTGTAGGAATTTACAGGCCCGTCAAGGTTGCTGGTTCCTAAGCAACGGAAGATAAGAGCTGAAGTGAGAGCAGCCAGTTTCTCTGTGTTTTTGTGGGGGGTTTTGTTCTTGAAGCAGAAACAGCTCTCTGTTTGAGCTCTTGCTATGAGGGAAAAACGAAACTACTTGTAAAAGCTTATATGCCTTAATGTCCTGAGTAAATGGACTCTTAACACTATGTCGTGTTGTTGGATTTCTTGACCACTTATACTCTAAAGTAACAGCGCTTACAACGCAAATACCGCACACACCAACAGGGTTATGGGCCCAGATCCAGCACGCGTTACAAAGGAGTAAGTGGTCTGAGCTGCAGCCTGAGTTCCAGAGAGCAGCGTGATTGATTGTGCCAGACAGAGGTGAGCGAACATGGCTGTAAACATGTCTGGAGGCATGCCAATGGAGAGACTTAATGAAAATAATTACGCCAGCTGGAAGATGAGAATGCGGGCTTTCCTAATAAAAGAGGATTTATTTGCTGCGATTGAAGGGACCCCACCGGTACCACCAACAGCGGCCTGGAAGCGCAAAGATGAGAAGGCGCAGGCTTTTATCACTTTGGCTCTATCTGATTCTCAACTGATGTACGTGAGAGATGAACCCACAGCCAGACGTATGTGGGACGCGTTGCAGGAATTGACCCAGGAGTGGCAGCGGAGACAGGAGGCGAAAAAGGCCGAACCAAAGGAAGCTGTCAGAAGCAAGCAGGAGCAGCAACGGCTGAAAACTTGTTATTTTTGTGGAGCGCGTGGACACATTCAAAGAGACTGTGCAGTCAAGCAAAGGAACAGAGACGGAGGCTGGAAGCAGAGCAGTGTGAACTTTGTCAGCGCAGAAAAGCCTCGAGTTGATATAGACTGGATTATTGATAGTGGAGCATCCCATACCCTCGTAAAGGACTTACATTTATTTCACACGGCAAGAGAGGTGCAGGACTCTGTTTTACTAGCTGATGGATCGAGACGAACTGTCAAGGCGCGAGGGACGGTGAGATTGGATAAGATTGGCATAATTTCTGATGTATTGTATGTCCCTGACTTGTCTAGTAATATTTTGTCTGTTTGTAAACTGACCAGCATTGGGTTTTCAGTGGTGTTTGAAAGAGACAAATGTTTTGTGAAAAAAGGGGGTGAAATATGCATGCAAGGGAGCCTGAAAGATGCAGTTTGTAATAAAGAGCACTCAAGCAAGGTGTGTTGCTTTTGGTGCTGAGGCACAGACACATAAAGGCTGTGTGCATGATTGGCACAGGAGGCTGGGGCATGCAAACTATGAAACTATTAAGAAAACTCCGAGTCTGAGTGAAAACATGCGTTTGACAGATTGTGGTCAGTTAATTGATTGTGATGCCTGCCATAAAGCTAAAATGACAATTGCACCAATAAGCAGGGAGGCTGAAAGCTCGACAACCGCTCCCTACCAGCTCATTCATGTTGATTTATCAGGGCCAATAAACAGTTCACGAGGAGGTGCGAGGTACTTTATGGTAGTGGTCAACGATTTCTCCAGATTCACTCATGTTTATTTGCTGAAAAGGAAAGATGAGGCAGAGCAGAAGTTGCGTCTGTTCATCAAGAAAGTTCAAACGCAGCATAATGTCACTGTGAGGGCGATACGATCAGACCAGGGAGGGGAGTTTACAAGCAAAGCATTACATGCATACCTTGAAAGTGAAGGTATAGAACAACATTTCACAGCTCCATTTTCTCCGTATTCTAACGGGATAGCGGAGAGAAAAAACAGGGTGCTTCAGGAAGCTTTGAGAGCCATGTTGGGGGACTCCAGTTTAGCACACTCTTTTTGGGGAGAATGTATTCTGTATGCGAATTACATACACAACAGGGTGTTACATAGTACCATTGGAATGTCACCCTATGAGAAACTCACTGGGAGAAAGCCGAGGGTGCAGCACATTGAGAGATTTGGAGCCCGTTGCTGGGTCCATATTACACAAGGGAAAAGACGTGGAAAACTAGCACCTAGAGCACAGGAAGGGTTTGTGCTGGGTTTTCAGAATGCATATTACAGAGTGTGGATCCCACAAACGCAGCAGGTTGTTCTGAGCAGAAGCATTAAAGTCTCAGACAAGCCTTGGGATCAAAAGCAAACAGTTATTCTCAATGGGTCAGATGACACAACACCAACACCAGGGGTGAAAGTGGAAGGAACAGATATTCCACTGAAGGATGCATTAAATGAACTGATATGGGGCAAACGTAAAACAAAGAAACGTAAGGCTGATGAGATATCCTGAGCAAGCCATGCCAGGAACAAGTTCTGGGGGTGCAGTGGGAGCAGCAGCTCCAATTCCATTAAGGCGCTCTGAAAGAGCTAACATTGGGAAACCTCCTGACAGATTTACTGTGGGTTTAGTCAGCAGCCCGGGTATGCACAAAGAGATACAGATGGATGCAGAAACATTATATCTGACTTGTGTACAACCAAAGTTTGATTAATAATTGAACTGTATTACTGTATGTATTGTAGAACTGTATTGCTGAACTTGAAATGTTATAATTGCAAATGTTATAGATGCAGTCTTGATGAGAAAGGTGGGAGCTGTTGACCCTTAGGCTATGCTACCTCTGGTTGTTTTTCATCAAGTCTGAAAGCTTGGAGCAAGGAAGAGTTTTTGTTATGTCTCTGTAGGAATTTACAGGCCCGTCAAGGTTGCTGGTTCCTAAGCAACGGAAGAGAAGAGCTGAAGTGAGAGCAGCCAGTTTCTCTGTGTTTTTGTGGGGGGTTTTGTTCTTGAAGCAGAAACAGCTCTCTGAGCTCTTGCTATGAGGGAAAAACGAAACTACTTGTAAAAGCTTATATGCCTTAATGTCCTGAGTAAATGGACTCTTAACACTATGTTGTGTTGTTGGATTTCTTGACCACTTATACTCTAAAGTAACAGCGCTTACAACGCAAATACCGCACACACCAACACCAACAGGGATGCACTTTCTGTCTGATGCCAAGCAGGGCATCAATCAGAGTGACCAAGGCAGTCTCTGTCTCATGACCAGGCCTGAAGGCTGTTAGGAAGGGATCTAGATAATCCAATTCATCCAGGAAAATTTGGAGCTGAGCAGCCACCACTTTCTCAGTCACCTTGCCCAAAAAGGGGAGATTACAGACCAAAATGGAGACAATAGTCAAGAAATCAGAAGGCGGCTAGGACTGGGGAGGGCAGCTATGAGAGAACTAGAAAAGGTCCTCAAATGCAAAGATGTATCACTGAACACCAAAGTCAGGATCATTCAGTCCACAGTATTCCCGATCTCATATGTATGGATGTGAAAGTTGGACAGTGAAAAAAGTGGATAAGAGAAAAATCAACTCCTTTGAAATGGTGTGTTGGAGGAGAGCTTTGTGCATACCATGGAATGCGAAAAAGACAAATAATTGGGTGTTAGAACAAATTAAACCAGAACTATCACTAGAAACTAAAATGATGAAACTGAGGTTATCATACTTTGGACACGTAATGAGAAGACATGATTCATTAGAAAAGATAATAATGCTTGGAAAAACAGAAGGAAGTAGAAAAAGAGGAAGGCCAAACAAGAGATGGATTGATTCCATCAAGGAAGCCACAGACCTGAACTTACAAGGTCTGAACAGGGTGGTCCATGACAGATGCTCTCGGAGGTCGCTGATTCATAGGGTCACCATAAGTCGTAGTTGACTTGAAGGCACATAATAGCAACAACAACAGACTGGGCAAAAGTTGTTAAGATCCACAGGATCTAACAAAGGGTTCTTTAACAGAGGCATTATCACAGCCTCCTTCAACAATGTTGGCATAGAACTTTCCCTTAGGGAGGTATTAATTAAATATGCCAGCCAGCCAGATTTATAGATTACAAGTTGTGTTCACAGCAAACGCTGCTTTTAACATTGATACATTTACTGTGCTCAGATGTGAACCAGACACGTTCTCACACTATTCTAGCTTTAGATAATAAAACAGCAATTGTTTGCATTTGATATAGGTCTAAATGGCCCACAGACTGGAAGTGTTCCATATACATCCCAATTCCAAAGAAAGGGGATCCCAGGGAATTCAGTAATGATTGAACTATTGCCTTAATATCCCATACAAGTAAAGTAATGCTCAAGATTCTACAACAAAGGCTCTTACGATATATGGAGTGAGAAATGCCAGACGTCCAAGCTGGATTTAGAAAGGAAAGAGGTACCAGAGATCATAACGCAAACATATGTTGGATATAATGGAACGGAGCAAGGAATTTCAGAAGAAAACCACCCTGTGCCTTTGACTGTGTAGATCATGAAAAACTATGGAATGCTTTAAAAGAAGTGGGGGTGCCACAGCATCTGATTGTCCTGATGCGCAACCTATACTCTGCACAAGAGGCTACTGTAAGGACAGAATATGGAGAAACCAATTGGTTCCCCATCGGAAAGGATGTGAGACAGGGGTGTATTTTATCACACTATTTGTTTAATCTATAAGCAGAACATATCATACGGAAAGCAGGATTGGACCAAAATAAAGGAGGTGTGAAAATTGGAGGGAGAAACATAAATAATTTAAGATATGCATGCAATGCCATACTACTAGCAGAAACCAGTAATGATTTGAAACTAATGCTGATGAAAGTTAAAGAGGAAAGCACAAAAGCAGGATTACAGCTGAATGTCAAAAAGACTAAAGTAATGACAACAGAAGATTTATGCAAATTTACACTTGACAATGAGGACATTGAACTTGTCAAGGATTATCAATACCTCAGCACAATCATTAACCAAAATGGAGACAATAGTCAAGAAATTAGAAGAAGGCTAGGACTGGGGAGGGCAGCTGTGAGAGAACTAGGAAAGGTCTTCAAATCCAAAGATGTATCACTGAACACGAAAGTCAGGATCATTCAGACCATAGTATTTCCGATCTCTATGTATGGATGTGATAGTTGGACAGTGAAAATAGCGGATAAGAGAAAAATCAGCTCATTTGAAATGTGGTGTTGGAGGAGAGTTTTGCGCATACCATGGACTGTGAAAAAGACAGATAATTGGGTGTTAGAACAAATTAAACCAGAACTATCGCTAGAAGCTAAAATGATGAAACTGAGGCTATCATACTTTGGACACATAATGAGAAGACATGATTCACTAGAAAAGAAAATAATGCTGGGAAAAACCAAAGGGAGTAGAAAAAGAGGAAGGCCAAACAAGAGATGGATTATTATTCCATAAAGGAAGCCACAGACCTGAACTTACAAGATCTGAACAGGGTGGTTCATGACAGATGCTCTTGGAGGTCGCTCATTCATAGGGTCGCCATAAGTCATACTCGACTTGAAGGCACATAACAAACACGCATAATGCCAACAAGCATTCCTCTTTCAACAAGCCTTCTAAGTTGAGGCCTATCCCAGTCTGCTTCTGTGTTAGAATTGCTTGTTAATATGTTTTTTTAATAATGTTTTTAACCCTTTCTAAAAGATGTTTTTAAAGCTTTTTTTAAAAATGTTTTTAACATTTTGTTTTAATGTATTTTAAGGTCTGTTTTTATGATGTTTTAAAGTGTTTTTAGCGCTTCTGTTTGCCGCACTGGGATCCTGCTGGGAAGGGTGGGATAGAAATAAAATAATAAATAAATAACAGGCAATAGGCTGTCTAAGTAGTTCACTGAAAACAAATTCCCGGGCTGGACAAGTATTCAGAGGCACTGTGTTCCTTCATTCTGTGAGGAGGTGGTCTATCTTCTCTGCACCCTCCGCCTCCCTATTTTGCCTGGTTGGCTCTGGTTGGTGAATCTTGAAATTTTAGTTAAAACAGCAGCAGGAAAGTAGACCCCACAAGGCTTGTCTGCTGTCCCTCCTGCTGTGTAGGACGGCCTTCCATATTCCTTCTGAGTTTGTTGCAGTCAGAGAGTAAGGCTCTGGGAATATGGGGGGGGGTAGAGTTGAGTGGAAAGGCTCTTGATTGTGTGGGGGGGAAGAGAGAGAGGACTGCCTATGCAAAAGTTTTTGTTTTAAGTTACTTTGGCCATATAAAACATACAAAAACAGAATTTCTTACAATGCTGTTAAATTTTAAAAAGACAAATAATTGGGTGTTAGAACAAATTAAACCAGAACTATCGCTAGAAGCTAAAATGATGAAACTGAGGTTATCATACTTTGAACACATAATGAGGAGACATGATTCATTAGAAAAGATAATAATGCTGGGAAAAACAGAAGGGAGCAGAAAGAGAGGAAGGGTAAACAAGAGATGGATTGATTCCATAAAGGAAACCACAGACCTGAATTTACAAAATCTGAACAGAGTGATTTACAACAGATGCTATTGGAGGTCGCTGATTCATAGGGTCGCCATAAGTCGTAATCGACTTCAAGGGACATAACAAAGTTTATGGCTTCTATCAGGTGTCATGATGGTAAAGCAATAATGAACAGACAAAGGAATGCTTCATTTCCCAATGTATTAAATTTAATTGTGCCCCATTTGGTTAACAGGGATTATTAATATTAATATTAGCTCTGGAGCCTGACCCATTGAGCTTGAACCGACACCAAGCAGGTATATTTGTGACAGTGTTTTCTAGTTTTAGTAAGGTTTCACACATTGAAATTTTCTGCCTAATCATTTATTTCTAACATTATCATTTATTTCATTTTATGAATTACTTTCCATGAGGCATCCCAAAGTGATTTGCAATATAGTAGCACATAAAAAACTTACATATATAACATAGCCCAAAGCTGCCTTTGGTGGGCCAGGTAATATGGGTGGGCTCGGGAAGGGGTACATCGGGAACAGGGAGTGATCTTATCTTGGAGCAAAAGATCAGACCTTTTCCGTTCCTTCTACCTCACTGATTCTAATGCTTCCTCAATTACAGTTGTAGCAGGTTACTGGCCACTGGCATTATGACCTAGGCTCAATTATGGCATCATGTATGATGTCACTAGCAGGATAAGCTCTAGGTCTCAGCCGACAATAAACAGTCAAGCCAAGGCTTAACACTCCCAAGGTAGATCTGCATGGTAGATGATGAAAAGGCAAAATTTGGGATTTTACTATAGGGGAAAGGAAAGCCATTTTTATATTTGGGTGCCCTTCAAATACAATGCTCTGTTACTCAGTACATAATGGAATATCAGAGGCTGCCCTTGGAAATTGCAAGGTGAGAAAAGGAGGTGGTGATCATAATATTATGCAGAGCCCAAGCTGTTTGGAACTGGAAATGGCCTTCAAGTCAATCCCGTCTTTTGGCGACCCTGTGAATAGGGTTTTCACGGTAAGCCGTATTCAGAGGGGGTTTGCCATTGCCTCCCTCTGAGGCTGAGAGGCAGTGACTGGCCCAAGGTCACCCAGTGAGCATGGCTGTGTGGGGATTCGAACCCTGGTCTCCTGGGTCGTAGTCCAGCACCTTAACCACTACACCACACTGGCTTATTATTGGTGTTATTAGGAGGTGCCCTATTCCCCTGACAGAGTGCCAGTGGCCAGAGTGGTTTAACAGTCATCCCCTCTTCCCAGAGAATTCTGGGAATTGTAACTCTGTGAGGGGAATAGTGGGTCTTCTAACAACTCTCACCACCCTTTATACCACTGCTCAGCCTCCCTCTGTTAATTCATGACAATTCTTTCCCCTGCCCTTCACTCCCAGGCAGCAGCCCCATAATATCCACTTGGGGGTCTGTCTCCCCCCTTTCTCTTCTTCCTCTTCATTCTTGAGTGGGGGAAGGAAGCTTGGAGTACCAGAGGCCATGGGTTGTATCCAGTGGCAGTCCAACTCTGAGTAGTCCCATTGAAGTTAATGAACATGGTTAACTGAGCAGCAGTAATTTCAATGGGTCTGCGCTGAGTAGAGCCGAGTTGGATGCAATGTGATGTCTGCTCTTCAGCACAAAGGAAGCTGGCACACCCCACAACAGTCTGCTCACTATGATCTCAACATCTCTTGCAACATGGACTGATTCCATAATGCAACACAAAATGGCGTAGTATAACACAGAATGGCTGCCAGAAGCAGGTGCGGCGCATGACACAAAATGGCTGCCACAAGTGGCATGACACAAAATGGCTGCCACAGCTAAAAGAACAGAAAAAGAGGAACCCAAAATGGGGCAGGTGTGTCTCTCTGCACTTCCCCTTCAGGTATTGTGGATTTTTGAGAAGATGTTTACCATACTGTTGGTGGACGCGCTTGCCCCCATGGGTGCTGAGCTGTCCACACGCATGAATTATAGCTTTCCTATCCAAACATGATGCCATTCTGTTGTAAAGTTTCTGATTTGTTAGCCACCTCCAGTTTCCTTGGAAAATAGGGATAAAGAAAATCATAAAACACAGCAACAGTCCAAGAGAGGTGAGCAACCCAGTTATAAGCAGCAGCCTTTGCTTTGAGAAAGTGGCTTGTGTTGCAAGCAAGTTGTGGTGTTTTAACTCTGCAAAGTGTTGTGTGGGGTCTGCTGCAGCGGCCCCCAGGCTTCCCCCTCACGGACCCCTTGAAAATTGCTGAGGGTCTTGGCAGACCACTCGATGATTTTTCTGCTTGTTGTAGCAATTGTCATGCGCCGTGCTAGATGCTGTGCGATTTTTTAAAAACTGCATTTTTATGGCTTCTTTTATTTCTTCTGTTGTACTTTATTGCATTGTAATTTGCATTCCACATAATTCAAATCATAATACAATACAATTGTTGTTCTTATGTGCCTTCAAGTCGATTACGACTTATGGCGACCCTGTAGAATAATGCCCTTTATTCTGTGGCAGGCCTCAGAATATAAATGGCTTTTTGCTTATATTTTAATATATAAAGATGCTTTGCTTACCAGAAATGTTTTTAAGGCTCACAAGGCTTAGCTGGAGGACATATCTTGGCTATCATTTTATTATGCTTAGGTTGCATAGACTGAAGGTCAAGGATTGAGGAACTGGGAGTAAGAACCGGGAAGCTGACCATGAGAAACCAGATGTCTGTAAAAAGCCAAGATAGGAAAGTACCCAAAATAACATCTTTCCTGATTAGTAATGTCCTTTGATGCTGTAATGCTTTAATGACATAGTGTACTTAGACTTTCAAAAAGCGTTTGACAAGGTACCTCACCAAAGGCTTCTGAGGAAGCTGAGCAGTCATGGAATAAGAGGAGAGGTCCTCTTGTGGATAAGGAATTGGTTAAGAAGCAGAAAGCAGAGAGTAGGAATAAACGGACAGTTCTCCCAATGGAGGGCTGTAGAAAGTGGAGTCCCTCAAGGATCGGTATTGGGACCTGTACTTTTCAACTTGTTCATTAATGACCTAGAATTAGGAGTGAGCAGTGAAGTGGCCAAGTTTGCTGACGACACTAAATTGTTCAGGGTTGTTAAAACAAAAAGGGATTGCGAAGAGCTCCAAAAAGACCTCTCCAAACTGAGTGAACGGGCGGAAAACTGGAAAATGCAATTCAATATAAACAAGTGTAAAATTATGCATATTGCAGCAAAAAATCTTAATTTCACATATACGCTCATGGGGTCTGAACTGGCGGTGACCGACCAGGAGAGAGACCTCGGGGTTGTGGTGGACAGCACGATGAAAATGTCGACCCGGTGTGCGGCAGCTGTGAAAAAGGCAAATTCCATGCTAGCAATAATTAGGAAAGGTATTGAAAATAAAACAGCCGATATCATAATGCTGTTGTATAAATCTATGGTGCGGCCGCATTTGGAATACTGTGTTCAGTTCTGGTCGCCTCATCTCAGAAAGGATATTATAGAGTTGGAAAAGGTTCAGAAGAGGGCAACCAGAATGATCAAGGGGATGGAGCGACTCCCTTACGAGGAAAGGTTGCAGCATTTGGGGCTTTTTCGTTTAGAGAAAAGGCGGGTCAGAGGAGACATGATAGAAGTGTATAAAATTATGCATGGCATTGAGAAAGTGGAGTGAGAAAAGTTCTTCTCCCTCTCTCATAATACTAGAACTCGTGGACATTCCAAGAAGCTGAATGTTGGAAGATTCAGGACAGACAAAAGGAAGTACTTCTTTACTCAGAGCATAGTTAAACTATGGAATTTGCTCCCACAAGATGCAGTAATGGCCACCAGCTTGGACGGCTTTAAAAGAAGATTAGACAAATTCATGGAGGACAGGGCTATCAATGGCTACTAGCCATGATGGCTGTGCTCTGCCACCCTAGTCAGAGGCAGCATGCTTCTGAAAACCAGTTGCCGGAAGCCTCAGGAGGGGAGAGTGTTCTTGCACTCGGGTCCTGCTTGCGGGCTTCCCCCAGGCACCTGGTAGGCCACTGTGAGAACAGGATGCTGGACTAGATGGGCCACTGGCCTGATCCAGCAGGCTCTTCTTATGTTCTTATGTTAATGATTATGTTTATGACACAACAGCTTGATTATGTATGTGACGCGTAGTAGCCTATAAATGTAATGGCTGCCAGCTTAATAGGGAGCTCACTTGATTGTGTTCTCCCTTTGCAAAGGTTCAATAAAGGCAAATTTTTCCTAGCTTGGTCTCGTCTCTAATTCCTGATCTGCAACGCAGGGAATTGGAGTCTAGATTGGCAGGCCTAAAAGCATAAGGCCTGGCCCTTTTGTAACAACCCTATGAATCAGCGACCTCCAAGAGCATTTGTCATGAACCACCCTGTTCAGATCTTGTAAGTTCAGGTCTGTGGTTTATTTATGGAATCAATCCATCTCTTGTTTGGCCTTCCTCTTTTTCTACTCCCTTCTGTTTTTCCCAGCATTATTGCCTTTTCTAGTGAATCATGTCTTCTCATGATGTGTCCAAAGTATGATAACCTCAGTCTCATCATTCTAGCTTCTAGTGACAGTTCTGGTTTAATTTGTTCACTTCTAACACCTAATTATTTGTCTTTTTCGCAGTCTATGGTATCCAGTGCAATACAATACAACGTAAAAAGTAAAAGGAGAAACAAAAATACAATTAAAAGTATGGACCACACTGAATGAAGCTTGTGGGCCACAGTTTGGGAACCCCTGGTCTGCTGGGCTCATCCCAAAGCTTCAAAGACTACGATTCCCAGAACCCTCTGCATCTTTCTCTCTCTCTCTCTCTCTCTCTCTCAAACACACACACACACACACACACACACACACACACACACACACACACACACTAAAAAGGACATAAACGAACTACAATTCCCATCAACCCTTGTGCCTCCCGGGCTGGCTTCAGGGCCTCGCTCCTAAGAGGACTGATGGGCTGCGGGTGGGAGGGGAGTTTGCTGGTTCTGCAGACCCAGGGCAAAGAGGGCTGATTTGCAAAGCGAGGGGCTGCGACATCCTTGCAAGAATTGCATCCTCGGGTGTGGAAAAGCCTCCGAGCCCCAGTTTGCAAATGCTGGTAAGGGGGCGGGGAGAGGAGGGACACCGTTTTTTCTCTGGGGCGGGGGGAGACGTACGCCTTGCTTGGTCCGAGTTTGCTTCGTAGCTTTGCTTGCTTTGTCTTGGAGCTGCACGGGGAGGGGGAGAGAGGGAGGCAGTTGGGGGCCCCTTTGTCCTGTTTGGAAGGCGAAAGAGGCAGAAACGAGGGGCCTTGGTGGGGGTCGGCAGTGGGAGGGAGGCTGAGTTTCCCCTTGTTAAGATGCGGAAGAGTCTGGCAGGGAAATTGCTGGCGAGAAGCATCGATGCATTGTTTAATTTTATTGCATAACGTTGCAAATCCTGGATCGCTTTGGGCCACTTTTTTTACTTTATAACGTTGCAAATCCTGGATCGCTTTGGGCCACTTTTGTTTTTGTACTGGGCTGCAGTGGAATTTGGCATAACTGCACGTTGCCTCTTGTTCAATAAAGCGCTTATTTATTTTATTTTCCCTTCGGATAGACTAAACGTTGTTTTTTAATTGCAGCCGATTCATAAGAATTCGTAACTCAGCGTGGCCTTCAGCGCTAGCCCAACTCATAAGAACATAAGAAGAGCCTGCTGGATCAGGCCAGTGGCCCATCTAGTCCAGCATCCTGTTTTCACAGTGGCCAACCAGGTGCCTGGGGGAAGCCCGCAAGCAGGACCCGAGTGCAAGAACACTCTCCCCTCCTGAGGCTTCCGGCAACTGGTTTTCAGAAGCATGCTGCCTCTGACTAGGGTGGCAGAGCTCAGCCATCATGGCTAGTAGCCATTGATAGCCCTGTCCTCCATGAATTGGTCTAATCTTCTTTTAAAGCCGTCCAAGCTGGTGGCCATTACTGCATCTTGTGGGAGCAAATTCCATAGTTTAATTATGCGCTGAGTAAAGAAGTACTTCCTTTTGTCTGTCCTGAATCTTCCAACATTCAGCTTCTTTGAATGTCCACGAGTTCTAGTATTATGAGAGAGGGAGAAGAACTTTTCTCTCTCCACTTTCTCAATGCCATGCATAATTTTATACACTTCTATCATGTCTCCTCTGACCCGCCTTTTCTCTAAACTACAAAGCCCCCAATGCTGCAACCTTTCCTCGTAAGGGAGTCGCTCCATCCCCTTGATCATTCTGGTTGCCCTCTTCTGAACCTTTTCCAAGTCCAGAATATCCTTTTTGAGATGAGGCGACCAGAACTGTACACTGTATTCCAAATGCGGCCGCACCATAGATTTATACAACGGCATTATGATATCGGCTGTTTTATTTTCAATACCTTTCCTAATTATTGCTAGCATGGAATTTGCCTTTTTCACAGCTGCCGCACACTGGGTCGACATTTTCATCGTGCTGTCCACTACAACCCCGAGGTCTCTCTCCTGGTCGGTCACCGCCAGTTCAGACCCCATGAGCGTATATGTGAAATTAAGATTGTTTGCTCCAATATGCATAATTTTACACTTGTTTATATTGAATTGCATTTGCCATTTTTCCGCCCATTCACTCAGTTTGGAGAGGTCTTTTTGGAGCTCTTCGCAATCCCTTTTTGTTTTAACAACCCTGAACAATTTAGTGTCGTCAGCAAACTTGGCCACTTCACTGCTCACTCCTAATTCTAGGTCATTAATGAACAAGTTGAAAAGTACAGGTCCCAATACCGATCCTTGAGGGATTCACTTTCTACAGCCCTCCATTGGGAGAACTGTCCGTTTATTCCTACTCTCTGCTTTCTGCTTCTTAACCAATTCCTTATCCACAAGAGGACCTCTCCTCTTATTCCATGACTGCTCAGCTTCCTCAGAAGCCTTTGGTGAGGTACCTTGTCAAACGCTTTTTGAAAGTCTAAGTACACTATGTCCACTGGATCACCTCTATCTGTATGCTTGTTGACACTCTCAAAGAATTCTAATAGGTTACTGAGACAGGACCTTCCCTTGCAGAAGCCATGCTGGCTCTGCTTCAGCAAGGCTTGTTCTCTATGTGCTTAGTCAATCTAGCTTTTATAATACTTTCTACCAGTTTTCCAGGGACAGAAGTTAAGCTAACTGGCCTGTAATTTCCGGGATCCCCTCTGGATCCCTTTTTGAAGATTGGCGTTACATTTGCCACTTTCCAGTCCTCAGGCACGGAGGAGGACCCGAGGGACAAGTTACATATTTTAGTTAGCAGATCAGCAATTTCACATTTAAGTTCTTTGAGAACTCTCAGGTGGATGCCATCCGGGCCCGGTGATTTGTCAGTTTTTATATTGTCCATTAAGCTTAGAACTTCCTCTCTCGTTACCACTATTTGTCTTAGTTCCTCAGAATCCCTTCCTGCAAATGTTAGTTCAGGTTCAGGGATCTGCCCTATATCTTCCACTGTGAAGACAGATGCAAAGAATTCATTTAGCTTCTCTGCAATCTCCTTATCGTTCTTTAGTACACCTTTGACTCCCTTATCATCCAAGGGTCCAATGGTCTCCCTAGATGGTCTCCTGCTTTGAATGTATTTACAGAATTTTTTGTTGTTGGTTTTTATGTTCTTAGCAATGTGCTCCTCAAATTCTTTTTTAGCATCCCTTATTGTCTTCTTGCATTTCTTTTGCCAGAGTTTGTGTTCTTTTTTATTTTCCTCATTCGGACAAGACTTCCATTTTCTGAAGGAAGACTTTTTGCCTCTAAGAGCTTCCTTGACTTTGCTCGTTAACCATGCTGGCATCTTCTTGGCCCTGGCGGTACCTTTTCTGATCTGCGGTATGCACTCCAGTTGAGCTTCTAATATAGTGTTTTTAAACAACTTCCAAGCATTTTCGAGTGATGTGACCCTCTGGACTTTGTTTTTCAGCTTTCTTTTTACCAATCCCCTCATTTTTGTGAAGTTTCCTCTTTTGAAGTCAAATGTGACCGTGTTGGATTTTCTTGGCAATTGGCCATTTACATGTATGTTTAATTTAATAGCACTGTGGTCAAATAGCTCTTCCCACTTCAGATTTTGCACACAAGTCTGTAATATATGGCCACGTCTACACCATATGTCAAAATCACTGTTAGACAGCTTAATCTTAGATGATGTTTTTAAAGCTTATAGTTCCACACCCTTAACAAGCTACAGTTCCCAGGATTCTTTATGACAGTTAAAGTGGTACAGCAGCACTTTAAATGTATGATGTGGGCATGATCTAAAACACCACACAGACACAAAAATGGTTACAAGCTGCAGTGGCTGTGTTCTCCCTCCACTCTCGGAGGCGAGTGAATGCCAGTTGCTGGGAATCACAAGTGTGGCGAGTTGCCGTTGTGCTCATGTCCTGTGCGAGGTCTTCACATTGGGTCATCTGGTTGGTTATTAGGAGAACAGGCCGTTGGGCTATGATGGGAGTTTGGCCTGATCCTGCAGGGTTTTTCCTATGTCCATACTCGAGAGAGTTTCCTCCTGGGTTTGTGTATGTGTGTTTAAAAGCTTCCTTTCATCACCGAACCCTAAGGGATGGAATGGGCTATAATTCTAAATTAAAGTGTAAAAAAAAAAAAGCACTCGAATGTTAAATAGTACCTTTGGATGCTCTCTGTTCATTTCTTTCCTCAGAAGGGTTTCTGGTCCCGAAGCCGGCACTCTTCGCCCAGATGGAGCGCGGGGAAGAGTTGTGGGCTCCAGATTCTCGGGTCCAGGAAGAAATTAAGACCTCCAACACCAGTCCAGGTGAGGGGTGCATGCCAGTGGGCCTCACTGGGGGCAGGCCTCAAAAAGCTAATTGGGAAAGGGTACATTCCTACAGGGTCTTGAGAAGCAAACGTTTTATAAAATGCCATGTTCCCTTGAATATTGTTGTTGTTACGTGGCTTCAAGTCGATTATGACTTATGGTGACCCTATGAATCGGTGACCTCCAACAGCATCTGTCATGAACCACCCTGTTCATGAATCACCCTTGAAGATACTGCCAGTTAAATATTTTGGAATTTGATTACAAGAAAATATTAATGGCCCATCACGGTGGTTTCCAAACTCCCCCCCCCCCCCCGGGGACCACTTGAGAATTTCTGATGGTCTTGCCGGACCACTTAATGGTTTTTCTGCCTGCTGTAGCCATTGTACTGCACTAGATGCTGTACAATTTTTAATTCCCTAGATTTTTTGTAATATAAAAAACCCATAAGAAATAAAAGCAGTAAGAAAGATGCAATTAAAATCGATATGAATATTTACTGTGGTCATGCCATTGACCACCTAAATGAAGCTTGTGGGCAACTGGTCGCCCATGGACCACAGGTTGGGAACCCCTGGCCTAGTAGAATATTATAAAGAAGATTCTTTTTTAAAAAACCATTGGTCTACATTAAAAGATTTCTTGCATAGGTGTCCTACACTGATCTTGACAAGCCTCCCAGTCAGCTCCACACAGAGCTCCGTGTGAGGAAACTACTTCCTACCTTAAGATTTTGAAGTGGCAGCCCTCTGGTTTGAGCTCAGCACAATTCCTTTCTCATTGCCTCTAGATACATGGCCAGGACAACATGGGGACGTTGACTCCTGTCGTGGGGGTTGGTTCCTTGCGGGGAAGGTGTGCACTTTTTGAGAATGTGGACTCTGGAGTTCCTGATCCAAGGGTTCCTGGCTCAGGCTTCCAGAGTTGGTTTCCAGCAACTCTGCCGCGCATTCAGTGGATCTCGCTGACTCTTCCTCATTCAAGTCTGCCCATAGAATCATAGAATAGTAGAGTTGGAAGGGGCCTATAGGGCCATCGAGTCCAACCCCCTGCTCAATGCAGGAATCCAAATCAAAGCATTCCTGACAGATGGCTGTCCAGCTGCCTCTTAAATGCCTCCAGTGCTGGAGAGCCCACTACCACTCTAGGTCATTGGTTCCATTGTTGTATGGCTTTAACAGTTAGGACGTTCTTTTGATGTTCAGTGAAAATCTGGCTTCCTGCAACTTGAGCCCGTTATTCTGTGTCCTGCACTCCGGGACAATCAAGAAGAGATCCCGGCCCTCCTCTGTGTGACAACCTTTCATGTACTTAAAGAGTGCTATCATATCTCCCCTCAGTCTTCTCTTCTCCAGGCTAAATATGCCCAGTTCTTTCAGTCTCTCTCCTCATAGGGCTTTGTTTCCAGTCCCCTGATCATCCATGTTGGGGGTTGCCAATAGCAAGGGAAATAGCACCAATTGAAATGGATATGCTGTTATTTTTGTTGGTGACCATTCTTGTTCCTGTACAAAGAACTTTACTGCAAAATGGAAACAGACTGCCTTCAAGTCGATTCCAACTTGTGGGCGACCCTATGAATAGGGTTTTCATGGTAAGCGGTATTCAGAGGTGGTTTGCCATTGCCTTCCTCTGAGGCTGAGAGGCAGTGACTGGCCCAAGGTCACCCAGGGAGCTTCATGGCTGGGTGGGGATTTGAACCCTGGTCTCCCAGGTCATAATCCAGCACCTTAACCACTACACCACACTGGCTCTACAAGCCTTATTTTGCTTTTTTAAAAATAAATTTTATTACGATACAGTATGTACATTTCTGACACAAAAAGAAAGATAATTACAGCTTACAATCTAATGCTATATATTACAAATGAGACAAGTACCCACACACCAAAATCCAAATCATAACTAAAAATTAGAAGTTAAAGCAAAACAATTTCTCCTTCATACGCTATAAAACATTAATCGCTATAAGTAATTAAACTGTTCATTATTGAAACAAAAGCCCCCTTACATTCTTAATTTGTGTTACGCTTCCATTGTGTTCAGTCGTTTTCATTTTTTTGCTACTTTGACCCGTGACTTTTGGGTGGTGGGTGAGCGACAGTTCCAAATTTTACAAAGATGTAAAAATAAAATAGCACACACACACATGCCAACCTAGATTCCACCTAATGCTTCCTGTTGTCCTCTTCCCCCCAAGAGCCAGAGCCTGGAGCCCAGCTGGATCAAGCAGAAGCTGCCAGGGTGCAGCATTCATGGGCTTCTGGTGAAGCAAAGGTTGCAAAGGCCAGCTCAGGCGAGGAGGCTTTGAGGGTCCCTGTCCTTAGCAGGCAGCAATCATGAAAGTGTGTGTGTTAAAGCAGACATTTAAAGAGAGTTAAAGACAGCCAGTGTAGTGGTTAGAGTGTCAGACCGGGACCTGGGAGACCAGGGTTCAAATCCCCACTCAGCCATGAAGCTCACTGGTTGGCCCTTGGGCCAGTCACTGCCTCTCAGCCTAACCTACCTCACAGGGTTATTGGGATGAAGTGAGGAACGGGAGAACCATGGATGTCACCTTGAGCTCTCTGGAGAAAAAGGTGAGATATAAAACTCAAAATCAATTATTGTGAGGTGACCTTGGTTTTATGTTGGGAAATGTTTGTAAGAAACATAACAAACTGAAACATGTTACTTGCATAAGTATTCAACCCCTGTGCTGTGGAAGCTCCTAGTTTACACAAACGAACGCAATTGCTTTATGGAGGACACAGTTACCTTACCATTGGCCTCCGCCTGTGAACCATTAAAGTGTCTGTCACACTGTCAGGATAAAAACCCCACTGTTGAAGGATCATTGGTCAGGCTGTGGATCAGAAGGAAAATGAAGACCAAAGAGCATTCTACAGAAGTGAGGGATAATATAATACAAATGCATAGATTAGGAAAAGGGTACAAAGTAATATCCAAGTGTCTGGATATCCCAGTGAGCAAAGATGGATCAATAATCAGGAAGTGGAAGCTGCATCACACCACCCAGGCACTGCCATGAAAAGACCGTCCCTCAAAACTCAGCACGAACAAGAAGACTTACGAGAGAAGCCACAGAGAGTCCAGCAATCACTTTGAAGGAGCTACAGAGTTCAGTTGCTGGGAGTGGAGTAATGGTGCGCCAGTCAACCATATCAAGAGCTCTGCATAACACTGGCCTGTATGGGAGGATGGCAAGAAAGAAGCCGTGACTCAAAAAGTACCATCTGAAAGCCTGCGAGTGCCCCAGCTGTGATGTGGGGAAAGGAATTGGTTAAGAAGCAGAAAGCAGAGAGTAGGAATAAACGGACAGTTGTCCCAATGGAGGGCTGTAGAAAGTGGAGTCCCTCAAGGATC
Organism: Rhineura floridana; assembly: GCF_030035675.1. Classification (NCBI taxonomy): domain Eukaryota; kingdom Metazoa; phylum Chordata; class Lepidosauria; order Squamata; family Rhineuridae; genus Rhineura; species Rhineura floridana. Next base: position 218,630,993 of record NC_084482.1, on the reverse strand, counting down.
GGTATTGGGACCTGTACTTTTCAACTTGTTCATTAATGACCTAGAATTAGGAGTGAGCAGTGAAGTGGCCAAGTTTGCTGACGACACTAAATTGTTCAGGGTTGTTAAAACAAAAAGGGATTGCGAAGAGCTCCAAAAAGACCTCTCCAAACTGAGTGAATGGGCGGAAAAATGGCAAATGCAATTCAATATAAACAAGTGTAAAATTATGCATATTGGAGCAAAAAATCTTAATTTCACATATACGCTCATGGGGTCTGAACTGGCGGTGACCGACCAGGAGAGAGACCTCGGGGTTGTAGTGGACAGCACGATGAAAATGTCGACCCAGTGTGCGGCAGCTGTGAAAAAGGCAAATTCCATGCTAGCAATAATTAGGAAAGGTATTGAAAATAAAACAGCCGATATCATAATGCTGTTGTATAAATCTATGGTGCGGCCGCATTTGGAATACTGTGTACAGTTCTGGTCGCCTCATCTCAAAAAGGATATTCTAGAGTTGGAAAAGGTTCAGAAGAGGGCAACCAGAATGATCAAGGGGATGGAGCGACTCCCTTACGAGGAAAGGTTGCAGCATTGGGGGCTTTTTAGTTTAGAGAAAAGGCGGGTCAGAGGAGACATGATAGAAGTGTATAAAATTATGCATGGCATTGAGAAAGTGGATAGAGAAAAGTTCTTCTCCCTCTCTCATAATACTAGAACTCGTGGACATTCCAAGAAACTGAATGTTGGAAGATTCAGGACAGACAAAAGGAAGTACTTCTTTACTCAGCGCATAGTTAAACTATGGAATTTGCTCCCACAAGATGCAGTAATGGCCACCAGCTTGGATGGCTTTAAAAGAAGATTAGACCAATTCATGGAGGACAGGGCTATCAATGGCTACTAGCCATGATGGCTGTGCTGTGCCACCCTAGTCAGAGGCAGCATGCTTCTGAAAACCAGTTGCCGGAAGCCTCAGGAGGGGAGAGTGTTCTTGCACTCGGGTCCTGCTTGCGGGCTTCCCCCAGGCACCTGGTTGGCCGCTGTGAGAACAGGATGCTGGACTCGATGGGCCACTGGCCTGATCCAGCAGGCTCTTCTTATGTTCTTATGTTCTTAAAGGTTTTGTGGTTAGATGAGACCAAGATAGAGCTTTTTGGCCAAAACTCAAAGCGCTATGTGTTGTGCAAACCCATGCCTCAAGGCGCACCATCCCTACAGTGAAGTATGGTGGTGGCAGCATCATGCTGTGGGGATGCTTCTCATTAGCAGGGACTGGGCATCTTGTTAAAATTGAAGGAAGAATGGATGGGGCAAAATGCAGGGAAATACTGCAAGAGAACCTGCTTCAGTCCACTAAAATATTGAAGCTTGGGAGGAAATTCACTTTTCAGCAGGACAATGATTCCCAGCACAAGGCCAAAGCAACAAAAAGGTGAATGTTCTCCAGTGGCCCAGTCCAAGTCCTGATCTCAATCCCACGGAGAATCTGTGGCACTCTTTGAAAATTGCAGTCCCCAAGCGACATCCAACCAACCTGAATGACCTGGAGCGAATCTGCCAAGAAGAATGGGTCAAAATCCCTCCGACACTGTGGGCAAAGCTGGTACATACCTACCCCAAAAGACTTAAAGCTGTTATTGCAGCAAAAGGTGGCTCTACCAAATATTAATGTGTGGGGGTTGAATGTTTCAGCTTTTTGTTTCTTACAAACATTTCCCAACATAAAACCAATGTCACCTTACAATAATTGATGTTGAGTTTCAGTGTTTCAAAATAATACACCATACCAAACGAAATTGCAATGTACCCTTTATATTTCAGTAACATGACAGCATTGGTCAGGGGTCTGATTACTTTTGCAAGGCACTGTATGTCCCCAAGGTTTAATAATAACTGTTAGCAATGAGAATAGAATAATTAAACGAAGCAAACACACACAGACAACAAATGTTTTTTAAAAATGTGTAAATGAGGATGGGACTGGGATTGATTGGGAAAGAATAGAAAACATGCACAAGCTGAACATATGCCACCCAGTTCCCACCAAACATTTACAACAGATAGAACTTACAAAATATTTCTACATTTTTGACTTCAGCCCTTTCAAGCATTGTGATTAGAGTTTGTTGGGTGGGTTGATAGCATTCTGACCTTCCTTACTCTCTCTCCGCCATGGCGTTCTCCTTTATGGTTTTGTAATTGCTCCATTTCAGAGACACCCTGTCTGGGTTCATTAGAGACTGCAAACACACGGAGACTTGAGCTACAGATCTGTACAAATCGATTTGGGACTAGCTGATCCGCTCTGTAGAGATTTGTCTCTGCCTCAACCCAATCTGGACAGGATACAAATTATCATGAATCAGCCCAATTTGGTTTATGATTTGTACAAATACAATGCATAGTTCTACCTTGAATGCTGAATATGACCTAAGACTCAAGTTGGCAAAGGGTTATATTCGACTAACTTTTATTCAAAGCGGACCCATTGAATTTAATGGCTGGGCCGTTAATTGCAGTGGGTCTGCTCTGAGTAAAAATTAGTTGAATGCAACCCAAATATTACACCAAGCGTCGAAGAACTTCATTTAACACAACAAGCACATAAAAGAAGCAATAATGATAATAAAAAATCACACAGCACTGGCAAAATGCATTATAATTGCTACAACAGGCAGAAAAATCATTAAGTGGTCTGTCAAGGCCCTCAGCAATTTTTAAGGGGTCCAGGCAGAAAAAAAGGTTTGGGAACCACTGCATTAAATTAAAGTAATTGAAATACATGGTGGGGAGAACGTTGTTTCATTCAGGTCCTGTTTGTGAGTTTCGCAGAGGTGTCTGGTTGGCCACTCTGAGAACATGATGCTGGCTTAGATGGCCCCTAGGCCCGATCCAGCTATGGGGCTATTTTCCCCCCACTTTGAATTGTGCTTTATTGAGATTTCTAGTAAATGTAACAACAAGCAAGTAAAACAACAAAGTACAACAGACAGTCTATATAAAATAGAAAAAAAAGTACAATCAGCAACAGAAGCTTTATATATATAATAGAAAGAATACCAGAAAGCGGAATAATAGAATTTAAAAGTAGGGTACGCATCCCACCAAAAGGAAGTTAAGGATGAGGGTGGTCTCGCTTCTGCCCCATCTTCGATAGCATGACATTAAAAGGGATACTGCATTGGAATAAATTTATCGGAGGATTTCTCCCCCCAAGCTTTTTTTTTGCTCTTGAGTTAATTTTTCATCTAGTGCAAGTTGCCGAAGTCTGGTAAACCATTTTTTTTTTATCGATAAATGTTCTCTGCACCCTTGCAATATTTGGCTATTTCAAGCTTCCCTGGAAATAGGAATCTGGATAGGGGAAACATCTGAGTTTTAGGAACAATGGAACCCTCTTTAAGGAAAAGAAGTGCCAAGGCCAGATCTGGGATAATTGTAGCTCTAAGAGCTTTACTAGAAATGTGAAAAACATCACTCCAGAATTGTCACACTTTGTTACAGTCCCACCATAAACGTAGGAAAGTGCCACAGATCAGACATCCCCTCTAGCACAGAGAGGAAAGGGAGCTACAGGGCTATTTTTACTTTCTTAATGTCTCAAATGTTCAATGCCATTTTTTTTTCTGTTTACCTTTTATCCCAGGAGATGCCTTTAGGGAAAAGAACATGTGTTATGTGTGCGGGAAGCATTTTACTCATCTTGTCAGACACTGGCGAGTCCACACTGGATATAAACCATACAAATGCTTGCGATGTGGAAAACAGTTTGCTCAACAATCATATTTATTAAACCACCAGAGAGTGCACACAGGAGAGAGACCCTACAAATGTTCAGAATGTGGGGAGAGGTTTTCTCAGCAAGCTCACCTAGTGAGGCACAGGAGAGTCCACACAGGAGAGAAACCATACAAATGCATGGAGTGTGGGAAATGTTTTGCTGACAAATCTGGCTTGATGATCCACCAGAGAGTCCACACAGGAGAGAAACCATACAAATGCATGGAGTGTGGGAAATGTTTTGCATATAGCTCAGCTTATTTAGAACACATGAGAATCCACACTGGAGAGAAGCCCTATACATGCACAGAGTGTGGGATATGTTTTCGTCGCCGTTCACACCTTTCAGGACATCGGAGAATTCACACAGGAGAGAAAAGTTATAAATGCATGGATTGTGGGAAGTGTTTTACTGACAAGTATACCTTGGTGATCCACCGGAGAGTTCACACAGGAGAGAAACCATATAAATGTACAGTGTGTGGGAAATGTTTTGCTTACAACTCAAGTTATTTGAAACATCAGAGAAATCACACTGGAGCAAAACCTTATAAATGCCCTGAGTGCGGGAAGTGTTTTCCCCACTGGCCAGATCTTAAGATCCATAAGAGAGTCCACAGCGGAGATAAACCATTTAAATGTTTGGAGTGTGGGAAATGTTTTGGTTACAAATCCTACCTACTGGACCATCACAGGCTTCACACAGGGGAGAAACCTTACGAATGCTCAGAGTGTGGGAAATGTTTTGTTCAGCGGTCAAACTTTAAGACACATCAGAAAATCCATACTGGAAAGAAACCGTATAAATGTTCAGAATGTGGGAAGTTTTTTGCCCAGGGATCAGGGTTAGTAGTACACCAGAGAGTACACACAGGAGAAAAACCATATAAATGCCTCAAGTGTGGGAAATACTTTACTCGTTCCTGTAGCTTGGTGAAACACCAGAGATCCCACACTGGAGAGAAACCCTATGAATGTCTGCGGTGTGGAAAATGCTTTGCTCGCCAATCATCCCTAATACAACACCTCAAAGTACACACTGGAGAAAAACCTTACAAATGCCTGGAGTGTGACAAGTGTTTTGCTCTCCGCTCAGCCCTTGTAAAACATCAAAGACTCCACACAGGAGAGAAGCCTTATAAATGCTTGGAATGTGAAAAAAGTTTTGCTCGACACTCAAGTCTTGTAACACACAAGAGAATACACACAGGAGAGAAACCCTATAAATGTTTGGAGTGTGGGAAATGTTTCACTCAACACTCAAACCTAGCAACACACAAGAGAGTCCACACAGGAGATAAACCTTACGAATGTCCTGACTGTGGGAAACGTTTTACTCAGAGGCCACATCTTGCAATTCACCAGACGACCCACTCTGGACAAAAGCAGTGCAAATGCTTAGAGTGTGGGAAATGTTTTGCTCATAGATTCCTCCTTGCTAGTCATCAAAGAGTGCATACTGGAGTGAAACCTTATAAGTGCCTTGAGTGTGGGAAATGTTTCACACAACACGCTCACCTCACAACTCATTGGAGAGTGCACACAGGAGAAAAACCATATCAATGTCTTGAGTGCAGGAAATGTTTCAGGCAACGTGCGCATCTTTTGATCCATCAGAAAGTCCATATGGGACGCAAATCAAACCATGCTATACCTCAGAGATCCCTTTCAGGTGAGAAGTGTTCTGACAAGCAATTTGTGGCGATAGTGTGTGTGTGTGTGCATAACAGGTGTGTGTAACAGATTCTGAATGGTGGGGGCAGGGGAGGTCAGTGCGTTTCTATGTGTTCTCTTGCACAGGAACACGCGGCCCTGAATGTGGAGTGTCTGGTGCTGGAGAACAGGCCACCCTCTGTCTGGGACAATGTGCAATGCTTAATTTTTTCTTCATATCAGTAAATGGTGGAAAGTGAAGGGAATTAGGGTGGAGCCAGATTTTCAGGTGAAGATGAGTTGCGTGTCAAAAGCTTTCTGTGATTTTTGTTTGGGTCTCATAAATATCTTGCTGACCTATGGACTTTGGAGTTCTGTTTTGGTCTCTCTTGAGTAGTTTGGGGGTTGTTCTCCTCCCGCCCCCCAATTTCCCAGCTGTCTCCAGGGTCTGAGTTAATAAGTCTCTCTCTTTTTTTAATTCCAGCGTTAAATTCAGAGACGGGCAGTACCTCCTTTAAGAATAGAAAACATCAAAGCAAAACGACACAGGAAAGAAGTATATAAATGGATTTCATGTGGGAGAACTCTGTGCCTGAGTAAAGCATCCACGCATAATGAATCCACATGGAAAAGAAGCCCTGTAGCTAGTAGAAGATGCATTCAGTTTTTTGATAGGATAGCTGAAGAAATTGCACGTCGGATGCTACAATATCCACATCCTTTGTAAATCGGGCAAAGAACCATAAACAGAAAGATGGTCCTCTGCATCTTTTGTGTGCTGATCTGTAAGTTAGCCTTCCCCCAGGCACCTGGTTGGCCACTGTGAGAACAGGATGCTGGACTAGATGGGCACTGGCCTGATCCAGCAGGCTGTTCTTATGTTCTTATGTTCAAATGGCTTTCCTGTTCGAAATAAAGCTTGAGTGCTTAGCCAGAAATGAGCCAAGGATAAATGAAATGTGTGAAACGCAACTTGCAAGAGTAGTGGTTGGGAAACTGACTGAATGCCATCTCCAAGCTTGTCATAGGAACTTATTTAGCTGTAGATTTTATTTGGTGTCCTGTCCCAGTCATCTCCCCCTCTGTAACACACACACACACACAGATGCTCTTTAAGTGATAGGGGTTTTACACCACATCTCCACCTGTGCTGCCTTAACTAGCCATCAGCAACCAGAAACCTAGATGAAATCCCACTTAGGAAGAGAAAATTTAACTCCCCCCCCCCAACATATCTAGATCTACACAGTGCTGATTTAAGTAGTGGAGAAGTTGATGTGTAGACACCGCTTTCAGCTCAAGCTCAGCGTAAGCCTCAGTTTTAGGTTATAAAGTGCAGCAAGGAGCAACTCCTCCATGAGGAAAGTTTGCCGTATTTGGGACTTTTCAGTTTAGAGCAAAGGCAAGCAAGAGGGGATATTATATGAATGCATAAACTTATGCATGGCATTGAAAATGTGGATAGAGAATTTTTTTTCTCCCTCTCTCATAACACTAGAACTCGCGTACATCCGATGAAGCTGGATGGATGTTGGAAGATTCAGGATTAATAAAAGAAAATACTTCACATAGGACGTGGTGTGGGGCCCATGGTACATGTTTTCATCTATGGTGGTAGTGCCCCTGGATAAAACATTTCTGGGCTGAGATTTTTGAAGAAATATCTAAAATTTACCACGTTCCTATTCAGATGTTACCCCAGTTGTGCCTTTTTTGATTGATATTTTATTTAAAGATCTTGTAATGTGTCTCTTATTTCCTGCTTGTCTTTCATTTCCTCAAACATGCAAAACGTCAGATAATTTGAACATTTCCATTTGGTATAAGAATACCTGGAATGTTGCCATTTTAGAAAAAAATATTTATGATCTATTCAAGGCAGAGCTAAACCAGAGACATTTAATGTGGTATGGTGGGACTTTATTTTCTATACCTCTAAACACCAGGCCTTTTGAGAAAACATAAGAAGATTCATAATTTGCTTTTGAACTGTTTTGTCACGTTACTTTATGCCACCATCCATCCCTGTTTTTTTCCTTTTTTTTTTACAATAAAGAAAGGCGGGGGGGGGGAAGAAAGCCACAGATCACAATAGCCCGTCTTGCCATTTTCACACAAGATAGTTATGTGTTAGACAATATTTTGAAAGCAAATTGGCAAATGTGCTCCAATGTGTTTCAGTGCAGAAGAGTTGGGAGGCTGGAAAGTGGTTGAAAAGCACAACATGGAGAATAATAATAATAATAATAATAAATAATAAAATTTTATTTTAGGCCGCCTATCTGGCTGAATGAACAGCCACTCTAGGCGGCGTACATAATTAAAATTTTAAAATACACATATAAATACAATTATAACATATTCAATTTACCCACATCTGTACACTATAAAATTAAAATCAGCACTTCATAGGACAGTAGATATACAACCGAAGAGAAAAAGGCTCTTTCCTCTCTAAAAGACTGGGAGGGATGCGTTTGAAAGAGAGGTCATCAAAATCCTTCTGAATGTGAGAGTAGCCAGGCATATTTCTGGATAACAGAAATTAACAGCCTATTTTAGGGATGTGCTAGAATTCCGCCCAATTCCAATTTGGTACTGAATTCTCCATTAATTTGCTTATTCTCTCTCATTGCGGATCATATTTTTATGTAGTGATTTTCAGCAACTGTTTTCAAAAACAGGGTTTTTTAAAAATAAAAAGCCCAGCTCTAAAATACCAATATTAATGATAAATTTATCAATATTTTTCATGTTAATATCAATATTTCTTGCGAAGTAAAAAAAAAATCAGTAGAAACAGCAGCTAGCAGACAAAGAACGAACTCAAATCAATACCAGACTGTTAGGGCGACAAAACGCTTTCAAACTGTCAACAGATCCCGTCCTTAGCTTCTTGCAGGACAGAACCATTTCTGCAGCACAAAAGCACAGCATTTAAAAAGTAGAAGAAATGTGAGTGGTAAAACAAATGGTTCTTGAAAAGTAGGGGTGGAAGGAGAGGCCTTGTTGCTGATTTGGTGAGAGTAATTGTAACTAGCCCCAGCTGGACAGTTGACTTGGAGGAAGCATCTCTGCAAAGAAATAACTTTAAAAGGCAGACTGTGCCAGCATGGCGGGCAGACTCTAGCGGGTCACTCCTAAAGTGGAAACACTAAAGGGGGGATGGTTGCACTTTAGGGATCTCCACGAGGGGTTTTTCATCCTAAGACCTTGTTTCTGATCCTAAACCTGGATGAATCAATGTTGCTTGATGGGAGAATGTGGAAGGAAAGTTATTGCTAATTGTGTGGGGTGAAAACCCAGAATAATGGTGGCCATAAGGGTCCCCAGGGTAAGAGCCAGGGTGGGGGTGTCTGCACAACTGCTGGGGAGGGATAGGGTGGGGGTCCTGGATGTTCAAAGATTGAGTCTCAGATCCAAAGACTTTGGGTACAAGTGCGTCACCTGGAACAGAGTGATGTTTTGTATGCTACTCTTCTGTTTCTTGACTATGCTACTATTCTGGTTTTTCTGTCGGTATTATTCTTTGGTTTAGTTTAATCTATTAAAATTTCGATTAGCTTATTTGTATTGTTTTAATGCAATGTTGAATGGTTTGTTTTGTACATACTGGCGTCGTGATGATTTCTAATTGTTTCTAATACGTGTTTGGATTCTTAGTTTTCATTTGATAATGCTGTAATCTACTTTGAGCACACTTTTGTGTTAAAGCGTCGTACAAATAAACAGAAGATGTTGACACCGTTTGCCACAATTACAAATTATTTATTAGAAATAAGATTGTGTAAAAATCACTCAGAGCAACCCCTGATGATCATGAACAGCATAAAGACTAGTGTGGTTGATCAGGTATCTAGTGGGAATCAGGCTGTGATAAAGCAATGCATGTTATAAGCCCAAAGGGCTTGTGGCAGTTGCTGTCATTGTCCATTCATTTTAATGATTTCATGATTTATGCAAGATGAAGATAAATTTATATCTAAGGTGCTATATTCCCAAGACACATATGTGGGTTCTGTTACTGCTGTACTAGACAACATGGATTGTCAAAATGGAATATATAAAGAATCAGATGCCATCTTTAGTTTTGGTTATTAGATGCTCCTTTGTATTCAGATCAGGCCTGAGTACTATAATGTAGCACTTGGGAATGAAGATGCAGCCCAGAAGCCCAGCACTGGAGGCCAAGATAGAGAAGACCTGCACGGCTACCATATATTTCCCCTTCGTGCTCAGGTAGGTGGACACAAAGGACACCCAAACACTGCAGAAGACCAGCATGCTGAAGGTGATCAGCTTGGCTTCATTGAAGGCCCCTGGCAGCTTCCTGGCTAGAAAAGCCACCATGAAGCAGATGGCAGCCAGGATGCCCATGTAGCCAAGGGCACCATAAAACATGGCAACAGACCCTTCATTGCATTGCAGGATGATCTCTCCAGGTTGAGAATGCATGTCAGAATCTGGGAATGGGGGCGACATCCCCAGCCAGATGGTGCAGATGACAACTTGGACACTGGTGCAGGAAACGACAATGGAGTTGGCCAAACTCTTCCCCAGCCATTTCCTCACTTTGTTCCCTGGCTTTGTGGCCAGGAAGGCCAGCACCACAGTGATGGTTTTTGCCAAAAGAGAAGAAATGGCAACAGAGAAGATGATGCTGAAGGCCGTTTGTCGGAGAAGGCAGGTGGCTTGCCTTGCCTTGCCAATGAAGAAGAAGGAGGACAAAAAGGAAAGCAGAAGTGAGACGAGGAGGATGTAGGAGAGATCACGGTTGTTGCCTTTGACTATTGGAGTTTCTAGGAATTTAATGAAGATTCCTAACACAAAGCCTGTGGTTACAGACAAAAACAGGGCAAAGGAAGCCAGGAGAATCCCCAAATATTCTTCATAAGTCAGGAAGATTATAATCTTGGGGACACACTGATCTCGGTCCTTGTTTGGATACTGATCTTCCAGACATTTGGTGCAATATTCTGCATCTGCAAGGAATAGGAAAGGCTTCAGTAACCTGAATATGAATGTTATATTAATATTCTTTGATCTATTACTTTCCATAAAATAAATGTTTGGGAGTTAAAGCTTACAGTTCAGAATAACCAGAGTGGGAACAGATGTATATTTTTAAAGATCAGTCTGTCCCAGTCAAATGTAAAGCGCAGCATGTGGACACTGTGATCAAAACCATAAAAGTGGTGTACAACATGGTCTGAAACCTTCTCCCTGCTTTGTCTCTTACAGTTTGTATCTCAAGTTCATGTCTCTCAACGGACTGCAATTAATAATGGAGATCAAACATCCAGAAGCCAAGAAAGGATCCACATTTAAAAATACCATTGGAATCTTAACAGAGAAATGTTTCTGAATGAATTTTTGCCCTGCTTATATTCTCCTAAGAAATGCCCTCTCCCTTGCAGTCACCTACCTCCCTTTGTGGATATTGCCCCTTCCACACATGGAGCACACGCATAGCAGCAAACCGGCTCTCCTTCTTGAGCCACTTTCATAAATCCAGGGCAACAGCTTTCGGTACACCTGGAGCGAGGCACCATCTAGAATAATAGAATAGTAGAGTTGGAAGGCACCTTTAAGACCATAGAGTCCAAGGTGATGTTCCTGCTTATAGTGTAAATATGGTAAGTGCTGGTTATATAGAAGACATATGGTAAGTGGAGTGAAAGAGGAGGGGGGAGTACATGAGCAGTAGAATGCTGGATGATTGGCTGAGCGTTTGAATGGCTGGGAGTATAAATGGAAGAAGGACAGTTGAATCGGGGTGGATGTTGGGAGTGTGGAGAAAGAGGTGTTTGAGGGTGGAGGTCAGGAGTGTGGAGAAAGAGGGAGTTGGAGTTCTGATTAATAATAAGTCAAGTACAAAACAGGAATAGATGAAACCATACGCTTGTGAAACATTCTAAAACTAATCTTGTTATTTCTAATTCTTAATAAATACTTATTTGGTTTACCAAAGGCCTGATCCTTGGCTGGGGAATATACAGACCAGAAGGGAGGGCAAGGTAATTACCAAGGCTGAACGGAAACAGTATCTAATGGTGGCAGTGGTGAAGGGAGGAATTGTAACAAGTCAAGTATCCAGAGCAACCCAGAGTTGTATGCGTTATCTATAAAGATACAAGGGGGTTGGGAATAGCATAGGCACACAGTCACAAAGTAACCAGCTAGAGAGAGACTCAGGCAAAGTCTCTGGGAGTATTGGTTATAGAACGTGACTGGTGGTGCTGCCTAGCAGTGGGATCTAGTGAGATCTGTGCTAGAGCGGAGTGAGAAACCATATAAAGGACGGTCCGGACTGGTGGTGTCCCTGGTGGTGCCTAGTGAAAGGCAGTAGCCACAAGCAGGTGGGAACATGACAGGAAGAACCAGGGAAGGGTGTCACATCCAACCCTCTGCTCAATTCAGGAATCCAAATCAAAGCATCTCTGACAGGTGGCTGTCAAGAGCCTCATGAATGCCTCCAGTGTTGGAGAGCCCACCACCTCCTTACACAATTGGTTCCATTGTTGTACCACTCTTAACAGGAAGTTTTCCCTGATGTTAAGTCAAAATCTGGCTTCCTGTAATGAGTCCATTATTCTGTGTCCTGCATTCTGGGATATCGAGAAGAGATCCCGGCCCTCCTCTGTGTGACAACCTTTCAGGTACTTGAAGAGTGCTATCATATCTCCTCTCAGTCTTTTCTTCTTAGGGCCAAACATGCCCAGTTCTTTCAGTCTCTCCTCATTGAGACTGACATCTAACCATAAAGAGAAGAAGGGGCATCAACAGGAAACTGTTAGGAGTATTTGCATTTCTATGGGATTTGTTTGTAAACCTTGGAAAGGACCCAACAAGATCCCTAGTCCCACTGACCCCGGGTGAGCATCAAGGAGTTACCATCATGAGGGCAAGGGACACAGGAATGGCTGGAAGCCTGATGCCACAGCTAGGAAAGGAAAGGCTTGTTAACAAGTGTTGGGGTACTTTTAGGATGTATTGGCATTGGAAGAGTGATTGATGACTTCTGGGATCTGATGTCAGAAAGTCCAAAGCATTATATATAGCATACGTTATTTCACAGGTTTCAAGCTCAAGATAAACTCAACTGGGATGCACATTTGTGAAAAAAGGGCCCCTCCAGTCTGGTGCCTTATTGTGGGTGTTTTCTGCAACATGTTCTTAATAATGGTGCTTTATACAAATATAGAATAGTAGAGTTGGAAGGGGCCTATAAGGCCATCTAGTCCAACCCCCTGCACAATGCAGGAATCCAAATCAAAGCATTCCAGACAGATGGCTGTCCAGCTGCCTCTTGAATGCCTCCAGTGTCGGAGAGCCCACTACCTCTCTAGGTAACTGGTTCCATTGTCGTATGGCTCTAACAGGAAGTTTTTCTTGACGTCCAGTCAAAATCTGGCTTCCTGCAACTTGAGCCCATTATTCCGTGTCCTGCACTCTGGGACGACCGAGAAGAGATCTTTAGTGATGGAATTATTCTGCTTTAATTTGTTCTGCGATGCTTCCCCAGTGCCACCACATTATTGCTGTTCCGAGGGACTATAGTGCAACAAAAGTGGGACAAAAATAAACAAGAAAATTTGTGATGGAAAAAATTGTGGGATTTCAGGAGAAGCTATGGGATATGCACTGATTTGAAATGAAGTAATGTGACCACCCCAAAACATATGCAGACACTGACAATATTGAAAGAGGGAGCGTGTGTGACTAACCCAATAGTATGATGAGCACAAAGCATCGTGAATGAATGCGCAATTTTTTAAAAAAATGTCTGGGGGACTAATGGATTGTTTTCATGCTTTTTTTGCCCAATCATAGAAATGGCTTAAAGTCATAGCTTCACGGACCAGGGGATTGCATTTTGGGTAGATTAAAATGGCAGGCAGCCCCTTTGGAACAAAGCCAAACTGAGCTCCTGGGCAACACAGCCGCTGGGCAAGATGTAGTAGGGAAAACCATCTGGGCTGTGAGTTTCCAGCCCTGCACTACAGTCAACAGAACTCGCTGGGAAGCGTGCAGAGGATTGGAGTCTTAGTGCAATATGAATTATTTAACAAATTAGAGTTGGTTGATTGACTGAATTTATTTATTTATTTTTATAAATAATTTTATTGATTTTCAAATTAAACATCTTCCATTACCAATACAACTGTTGGAAATAGAGAGGCATAAATAAAATATAACAAATAACTAACCCTTTCCCCCCAACATACCCCACCCCACCCTTGCCCATCCTTGCACTTTCTAGATTATAAATTTTACAAACATTCTGTCTCCATATCTATTATTTGTGGATGTTAAAGGTTCTCAGCCAAAACCTTTACAGAACATTCTGAGGAAGACAACAACCAGATGTCAATGGTGAATTAATAACATTTTTAAACAACTCCAAGTTATCGTAACTTTTAGGTGTTCCAAATATGATCGTAATATGAGGGTGGCTTTTTCCTGTGTTCATTTTGGTTAATGTATGCTACAAATGGGTAGTATGTATCTAAAAATTTGTCTGTTTTTGGTTGTACCTTGCGCTCACTGAAGTTTAGTTGTTAATTTTTCCATGAAAGCCATATGCCAGAACATTTGATACCTTTGCTCCAAGGTGGCTCCACTTAGATCCTTCCAATAAGTCGCAAGTGTAATCCTAGTGGCCATTAGTAAGTAGCCTGTCAGAGATTTATTTTTGAGATCTTTATTGACTCCTACAAAAAAGATTCAGAACTGCGAGTTGCGGAGTCCTCTCTGGAACTGAGGCAGTGATGTGTTGTATTTCCTCGAAGACTCAGGTCCAGAAAGGCCTCACTCGAGCACATCCCCACCACATGTGATGATAAGTCCCCAGTGTGGTACACCCCCTCCAACACGTGGGAGCATGTGCCATGTTGATTCTGGACAAGTGAACAGGTGTCAGGTACCACCTATGTGCCACTTTAACATAGCTTCCTGTATCTGAGGAGAAAATGTGCTTTACAAGTGATTTATTCCATAATACCTTCCGCTCCTCTTCATCAATCTCGCCACCCCAATCTCCTTCCCATGTCTTTTTTAGCCCATTCATGCCATTCCCACCCAATGATAGTAAAACTCCACATATTTGGGAAGTTATTCCCTTGCTCCTGTTTCAAGCTGCCAAAATGATATACAAACTCCTCTAATTACTGCTTTCCTTGCCTCCCATTGAGCACCTATTAGCATTCTCCTGAAAATAATTAACCAATGCTTCCTTTAATGTGTCTTTACAGGGTGATGAGGTAAGCAGTCATGGATGCAAGCGCCAGTTTGCCTTAATGACTGCTGTTACAGGAGCATGATTTGCTATTCTAATTGACCTTACTGAAGTGTCTATAAGGGAGTGGAAAAGCGTATCTGATAAGAGGATCCTATCTAGCCGTCAATGCGTGTGGTATACTGAAGAGAAAAAAGGTGAAGCTGTCAACTTTAGGGTGTACTGCTGACCACACCTCTTTTAAATAGTGATGACACAATAAATCAAAAAAATTGCTTCTTGACCGCATTGGATGTGAAATGTTTCCTATTCCCCCGGAGCCTTGATTGAGTTTTAGAATTCTGGTTCACATTGGCTGCACCCATTTCCTTCATATTAATATTAAAATTGTTGGAAGTGGGGCAAGAGCAACTCCTGTTTTGTTCTTTTGTTTATGTTCCAGAAGGGAGATAGAGTTAGGGTCCTCCAGATGGACAGGCTTGCCTACCTTTACCTGTGATGCTCTGACTGACTTCCTTCCGTTGTTAGACTGATACGTCTTAAGGGAAGCTTGTCTGCCCCTCCTCCTTCCGCCCTTTCCTCTCTTCTCTGACTGTCCAAGAGAGAGGAGACACCTTTGTTTCTGCTGTCTCTCTCCTAGCCATGAGGGCCATTCCCAAGCCTGGGCGTTGCGCCTCCAACTTAGTTAGTTAGTTAGAACTAGGCATGCCTTTCTATCTACTATGTATTTCTATAAATAAAGTAGCATTTTACTAAGTCGTAAGTCTCAGGGATCTCAATGCAGGGTGAAAGCCTGCTCACTTAGGTAAACACACACATGCACACTGGCACACACGCATTTCAGACCGCTGTTGTTCTCTGCTTAACAAGTATACAAATTTACACCACAACAAAAATCACCTCCCATAACTAACTAACTCCCGTAACTAATTGACCACGTTGAAATTCGGAACGTTTTCTAAACACCCTTTTAAAAAATCTGCCCTTTGTTTAACTGTTCCTTGCCCTCAAACAATCCTGCTACAAAAAGAGAACGTCCCTCTGGATCTCTCCAAATCTTTTGAACCATGAAAGGGGAATTGCGCTTAAAAATTATAGCAACTCCCCGTGTTTTTGATGTTCCAGCAGCCAAAAATTGTTCGCCAAAATATCTATGCTTTAACAACGCTTCCTTTGGTTTTGGATTATGAATTTCTTGTGGAAAAATTACTGAGAGGAGCATTTGTTTTACATAGCTCATAATACTTTTCCTTTTGAAGTCATGGCCTAAACCCTTAACATTAAGTGTAACAATTTTTACCATCTAATTCACCCATAAATATATTGTAAATAAGAGATTACATCATCTTTCTTCCTAATTGAAGAAAATAAACTTAAATGTTGCGATAACAGAAGTATGTGCCTTTGGGCTGCCCCCTCTCTAACCCTCCCAACAATTCCTAACCTCTCTCAACAAACCCCATAGTGACCAAAAACAAAAATATTAAGAACCATCCAAACCCAAAACATCCAACCTGAGAAAGCTGACTGTAGGTCTGTGCCACATGCCTCATGGCACATGCTGTAAAACTAAACCTTGCACACATCTTTGTGTGCAAGTTATAAGGGGAAGACTCCTTGAGAGAAAGAAAACTAAAATATACTGTATAACCATCCCCCAAAAAACCCTCCCTCCTCCAGATAAACTATATTAAGTCTAATTAAATCAATGCATAAAGAAAAAAATATATGCACTGTTCTTTCCAGTTCCCATTTCATTTTTTTCATTTTTGATCTGAAAGACGTTAAACAAGCAAACAAAGAAGAAAGGAAAAACTTTCATCCACCTATTGTGGTCCTGAGTTGGTGACCTTTGTCCAACGAAGATCCCAGCCCCAGATCCAAGGCTTCAGCCTGTTGCTAAAAGTCTCCATTTTGTCTTCTAAAGGTTTTAATTTTGCTTCCCAACTGCATTCCATTACTTCCTTGAAGGATTTGAATTGTGTGGCTAATTCTTCACAAAGGTTAGGAAATGCAGTCCTGGGTTCTTGAGTCATAGCATAGGTGTTTTTTGATTGACCAGGCGCCATATTCTTGGCCGCTGGCCATTTTGCTGCTGTCAGGCAGTCTGTATCTAATGGCCAAAAATAGCCTGTTAAACTGCCTTCTTTCGCTTTAGAAATGGTCTGTAGCATACCCCAATGGGTCTGACATGTAATAAGAAGTGAGATTTTAAAGGTTACGTTGTTTAATCTGGGAACATTATCCGGAGGAAGGCAGAGCAGGAAAACTAGGCAGCCATCTTGTAGACCTGCTGGCCATGCCCCCCGATTGATTGAATTTATATCCTGCCCTTTTTCCCAGTAGGAGCCTAGGGCAGTTTAGCAGATGTCATGTGGAACAAAGTGTCCCCTACCTTGTTAAATCTCTTGGGCCACACAATGGCTTCCGGGTTAATGGTGAACTTTACGTCAACGGACGCCTCTCTTCCTATACTCCCAATTTTCACTCCAAGCCGAGACTTATTGGGAAACATCACCCAGTTCTCAATAGCAAAGTTGGCTGGCAGCTCCCCATTCTCATCAAAATGCAGTCTCCCCATGGAAGTATTTGAATGCTGGATTTCTCTTAAGAAAGGGTGAAGCTAGTATGACAGGGGAAACATCAGCTTTTAATGAGGCTTTCTGTTGTGTTTTTTTAAATTATTTATTATTATTATTTATTAAATTTATATACCGCCCGACTAGCAATAGCTCTCTGGGCGGTGAACATCAAGAATGCAAAATTCAAACCTGTTAAATAGCAGTTAAAGCTTGAAAAATGTGTATTTGTGGAAAGTCTATTCAGACCAGGCTCTAAGAGGATTTCAAAAATATACTGCCTTTACCTTATACTACCTCTGTTTTTAAACTTGTCACAATTTTATGCTACATTTCCCCCCAATGATTCACAAGGAAAGGTATAAAAAACAGAAGATAAAGGTGATCTAATCTTCTCTTTGCAGATGACTCGTGGGTCCTTCAGCCTTTTAGTTTAGTAGAACTGTTTTGTCCAAGGGATTCGATAGCCACTATGCAAAAACAATCAGGTCATTCAAGCAAAGGTTAAGCATTGCAAAACAGGGTTCTTATATTTTTCAAGCTCGAAATGCAATTGTGTTAACCTCACAGACTATTCCTGAGAACTCATTTGCTTTTCATTAGTCTCAGTGGGATCTATTGTTTGTTGTTGTTTGGATCATGTGTTGTAAATTCTAGAAGCTCTTTTTGCTACAGTTTGAGCATCTGGTGAATTCTCTTCCTGTTCTTCGGTCTGCTTCAGTTTAAGAAATGCATCTGACTTTAAGAAGCGGCTGTAGCTATCATACTTCATGAGGTTGAAGATCTGTGGGATTGCAGCACAGTCTAGTTACAGGGCAGCATCTGGTTTTGAAGTTTCTGAAACATTAGAGGGTGAGGTTCTTCCAATATTGACTCATCCAAACGGGATTGCCCTTCAACGTTGACTTGGAAAGAAGCTTTACTTGACAGGAAAGTCGTGTAAATTTCATTTGCCTTTGTCTGCATCCTAAATCTCTTGACGCCTTCTGGATCCTCCAGTAAATTTTCTAGCGATGTAGCCCATCTTGTGGTACCATTTAAACTTTGGTGGCTGCTGCTTGGCTTGCTGTCGTTGTCATTTATTTCTGACGGAGGTCGCTTCCTACTAAGCCTGCTCGCCGCACGGGTGAACATCTCTCGGTGGCAATTGCAGACCCGCGGCGTGGAGGAGGTCCTCGAGCTGGGCGCTCTCTTGGCCAGCTCCCGCCCAGCCTCCCTGGGAGGTGCCTCGTGCACCGCTTTATATTTATATATATTTATATTTATATTTATAGGCTGCCTTTCATGTAAAATAACAAGGTGATTTGCAGAATAAAATCAATACAAAAGACAAATAAAATCCTAAAAACACAAGCACAAATACCACAGAAATCCAAAAGTTTTAATGGTGCCAGTACTAAAAAGCAGTGTTTCGGAATGCCTTTGTGAATAGTTATAACTAGCTAGCGTAAGACCATTACAGCAGGTGTCCGTGTTACCTCTAGCAGAAGGTTATTCTGCGTTTGTGTTGGAATTGCTCTTTAATATGCTTTTAAAGCTTTTTTTTAAAAAATAAGCTCTTTTTAAAAAAGATGTTTTTAAGGATGTTTTGTTATATTTTAAAGTCTGTTTTTATGATCTTTTAGAGTGTTTTTAGTCTTGTTTGCTGCCCTGGGCTCCTACTGGGATGAAGGGCAGGATATAAATCTAATTAGCACCAACAACAGCAACAACATCACCGTCATCCCACAGTCTTGGGGCTCCTCCAGAGATGATCCTCACAGTCCTACGCAAATTTAACATTAGCAAAGAGACAAGAGATGGGGCTGTGCTGAGCAGACCCTCTGCTTGGTTTAAATGTCTGAAAGGAGAGGGAGCTTTCTCATGTACAGTCTTCTACACAATCTGGAGCCCTGGTTGCTCGGTATTCCAGATCATGTGGACATCTGGAAATGTGAAGACTGGTGTGGACATTTACACTTCACCACACACACACACAAGGTACTGTTTTGTATTAACTTTGCATGTGCTGATTTATGGGCATTATGCAAATTTAGCAACAGTCAGTGACATGAGCCCTGTGGAACATTCCTGGAATGATGATGATGAAGAAGAAGAAGAAGAAGAAGGTCCTGGTAACTAAGGGAGGGTCCTAGTAACTTGCAACAAGAAAGTGTTGAAGCAGAAGGCTTCAGCACTTTTGACAGTGACAACTGCTTCCCCTTAGCTACAACAATTACAACAGAGTTACAACGATGATGTAACAGATACAACAGAGGGAATGCTGGCTGACCAGGAGGCAGCCGCTTCTCCTCCCCTCCATCCTCCCTCTTCACCCCAGCCACAGCACCTGCACTCACCTCCTCTAGAGGAGGAGGATCTTGATGAAGTGCAACTGCCACCATCACCCCAGACATGCAAACAACTGCTGGCAGGCTCAGCTGGCCCCACTTTTCTATCTCGCGGGAATGCTCATGTGTCCATCCATTCCCATTCTGTGACACCTTCCTCACACAAGTAGAGAGAGCCCGCCTGAACCTACTTAAGGCTGAAAGGGTGTGTGTGTAATTGCTGCAACAATGTCTTAGCTTTGAGTAGTCATGCCTAGTTATGTTGTGTAGAGATGCAGAATCTTCTGTGACCTGTAAGCTGATCCATGAAGCTCTCTGAATGGAATTTTTTCATTAAACATACTGGAGAAAAGTACACCAGCGGGTCTGAGTCTGATTCCAACAGGCTTGGCCAGGACAGTCGGTATGATTAAAACAGAAACACAGTACATTTCACCTTGTTGGAGGAGGGGGACTGTGACTTGGAAACCTGTGTGCCTGCTCAAGTCTGTATTCCAGGTGCTGCTGGTGGGCATCTTCAAGGCCCAACAGAGACACAGGGGGAGATGAGGAGAGTCCAACTTCTGCTAAGAAGACTGGGTGTCTCTCAGGCACCAGGGAGGAACCACTGGAAAATGAGAGTATTCTGACATAACCATAGCAGGCAAAAAGTTTGACTCCCAGCAAGGGCCTCACAAAACTAGATTTGCCTCACAAATTAGCAAAAAAACTGCCTCACTACAATATTTGAACCTGGATGCAGGATAATGATTCCTGAGTTGGACAATGGATTGCAGTTCGCAAATAGGGCAGGGAAATACCTGCCATGGCTGCAGTCTTTGGAGTTCCAATCCATCTTCTCCCCCCACCATCAACATCTGTTTTGATCTAGATGAATGGGCAGCATTTAAGGCGTGTGCCACGGCTTGGACACTGAAGTAAGTGCTGTAGCTGTCTTGAGACAGGGCTCTCTCCAGCTCCTCGGGGGGCAGCACCTCCAGTTTCTCCTTTTCTGTGCATCTTCTCCAACCTTTCACTGCCAACAAATGCCTTGAATATGAACAATGAAATGCTTTCTTCCAAAACTGGTCAAGAGCACGTGAGGAGGAACTATTATAGTTATATTTTGTTCTTATTTGGGACTTCATTACGAAGGACAGAGAACCATGAATGTACTGGAAGACATCGGGATCATAAGACAAGTTCAGCTTGAACTCCTGAAAAGCTGTTGTGATCCAGACTTTGGCCCCGATTTGTTTCTCAAGTCTATGTTGCAG
This sequence comes from Rhineura floridana, assembly GCF_030035675.1. NCBI lineage: Eukaryota > Metazoa > Chordata > Lepidosauria > Squamata > Rhineuridae > Rhineura > Rhineura floridana. The sequence continues at coordinate 218,610,172 of NC_084482.1, read as the reverse complement.
TGTGATGATTGGGCCCCATCCCATCTGAGCACTCTCATAATAAACAAACACATTGACTTGTCTCCATAGGAGATATGGCTTACTCGGGATAAGTGTTTCATATAGATTCTTTTCTGCTAGTCTTTTTGTTAAGGCAATGCAAATTCCACTGCTGATCATCAGAGGTGGCAGGGCACTCATGAACCTTTCTCCATTGTCATTGTCTGGAGCAACGAGACCGATCCACGTCCATCCAAAATGTAGAAGCAGTTTGACAATCCCTGGGTACTGAGTTTCTTCTTTGGGGACCATCCGGTAGACGAAAGGGAACTGGGTCTTATCATCAAGAACTGAGCAGTAAAGCCATAACTCATCTAGTGAGGAAAGATAGAGACTAGTGTTTTGTTTTGCTTTCAAGATAAGGATTGGATATTTATTAACCTAAAATGATCCATATCTAACAAAGGCCACTGCCAGACTGTTGCTAATGTTGGGTGGGATTTAACCATGTGCAGCAATTTAGGTTGTGCAATTAAAAATGATTTGGAGCTCTTACACAATAAACCTGCCAACCCACCCCAGTAGAATTTTTTTCAATAAGATGCAATTTTATCTAACCTTCCTACAAAGAAGTCAGGATGAATGCAGTCAGGTCAGCTGGAAGCACCTTCATTCTGCTCCACAGAGTCTTTTGTACTGTTTTTGCTTGAGACTTTGAGAGAGTGTGTCAAAAGCAATACAATTTACAGTTGTATATCAGAGGAAGCAAATGCTGTGAGCACACTAGTCAACTACAGCAAAGTGTTTCCATTGGCCACACCTGGAGGGGTAACAGGTTGATCTGCAGATCAGTTGCAAATTCTCTTTGAAGCAAATTTTAAAAATGCACTCAAGCTGATCCCACCAGGTTCTAGACTAAAAAGGGGTGAGGCTTGACTAACCTTGTGTGCCACCATTTTCAGAGAACAGAGGTGGAGACACATTGGAACCAGTGTAACAGTGAGTTACAAGACATTCAAGAGCTCTGTCGCCCCAGCACAACAAATCAACTTTTTTTTTAAAAAAATGAAATTTTTGTAATTAGGAAGGTGACAGGGAAATGCATTGAAAAGTGTGATTTGAACAAATGACTAATGGGAAGATGTATATATACTCCACACGCAAATCAGGATGAAGCCAAGAGGAATGCTCAATAAAAAGCTGACATGGTGTAACCACCATGTAAATGTTGTGCAAGTGAATAAGGATGAATGATTAATAAACAGGCTACTGGGGGGGGGCTTGTTAAAGAAAAGTCTTTTCCTCTGGCCACATTTTTTAAAAGAAATTTAGGAACGGTCCACAGCCAATTCCAGTATGGTAAGCGGAAGAGGATATAATGGAATTTGGCCATGTTGTACCTGCAAGGGGGAACACACCCAACAGCTGGTGAGTTGGAACTGGGTAACTACCTCCTGTACCAGTTTGAGGAAGGTGTTAGTTTGTGACAAAGACCCATTTCTGGTCAAGGGGCATGTCCATGCCGGAAGTAGAATACAAGATAAAGCAACATAATAAAAACCATACATGCTATAATTATGGCAATGCATATGTAATATGGATTAACTATATTCTGAGCTGCGGGATTAATAACTAAGTCTGGGGCGCTCTGCGGAGACGTAACTTCAGGCTCAGACCGGGGACTGTCTGCGAAAGCCACTTTTCTTCAGGGGTCTTCCTCCGTCCCTCACCTGTTGGGGAATCCTTGGCTATTCCCGTCTCTGGCTCCTGCACCTCGATAGGTGCGGATGCTTTCTTGACTCTGGTGTGGTGGATCCACTTGGCCTTGCCGTCAATCTTTAGCGCTGCATCCGTGGTTAACAGCACCTGGACTGGTTGGCTTCACTCGGGCTGGAGTGTTTCCTTCTTCCACGTCTTGATCCGGACCCAATCTCCTGGTCTAAAAGGGTGAATGGCGGCGTCCAGTGGCAATCTCTGGAACTCTTGAGAGTATCTATAGAGTTTGGAAAGAACAGACTGCAGGGCAATAACATATTCTTTGATCACAGCATCTCCCACTATTTGATTTATTTCAAGAGGCTGGGTCTTGAGAGCTGCCAGTACTGGCGGTCTCCCAAATAAAACTTCAAATGGGGTCAACTTAGTCTGTCCTCTGGGAGTGCAACGAAAAATTGTCAATGCCATAGGTAGGGCGTTTACCCAATTTTGTCCAGTCTCTTGGCAAAGCTTGGTTAACGTGGCCTTCAAGGACCTGTTAGATGGAAGAAAACTTGGTCAAGAAACTCTGAGTCATAATGATGGAAACAGGCCAGAATGCCTGTCTGTAGGGCAGAAATGTTGTTTATTAGTGCTGTGCACACACACCCATTGTCCTTGGTTTTAGTCTGGAGGGGCTCATCAGATCGACCTGCCCTGTGTCGACCCAGGGACCACCCACACTGGCTCAGAGCCACCCCTGAATAAGTTTGGGGACAGTGGAGAAGGAGAGGGGGGAAGGAGACATCCACAGGCTCACCACCCCTAAAACAGGAGCTGTCCCTGGTACCTAGGACCAAGCTTTTAAAGTAGATATTCTTATCCCACTTTGAATCGGATTTGAAATTGTTTTCAGATACATTTTTATTGTTGATTTTTTTTCATGATGTTTTCATTTTTAATTGCTACGGGATGTTTCATGGGAAGCAACTAAGAAAATAAATAAATAATATTAGAAAGGAGAAGCAAAACATCCATCTGCACCTAATGACTTACCCCTGAACCCTCATGAAGGGAGGCTTGGAAAAGAGATATGAACGTTGATCATGAAAACGTTTTGGAGAGATGACCCCACTAATGAGGAAGCCTCCAGGCCGGTAGTAATTCTGTGCTTCATGTTGATCTCTGATCAGATTCAAGGGGCATTTTGCCTTCATCCTCCCACAGACTCCATGGGGCCTCAGGAGCAGAACTAGCATCAGAAGCAGCAGGGAGATCATTCTGGTTCTTCTTGCTAGTTTTAGACCTCTCTTGTGAGTAATCGCCTCACCTCCACAGCCAGCTAATCAGAAGCCTTGCAGGACTGAAATTGCAGTGGTTTTACTAACACAGATGGTGTCCAGCGATGGCTTCAGAGCTAAACAGGAAACCCATTAAATTCAATCAAACAAATCCCTCCCCCTCAATTTTCACCTGCCCTAAATATTGGCCCAAGCTATCTCTGGCACAGGAGATATTCCTAACACCATCCTTTTCATTCACAGTGTGATAAACAGCCTTCTGATGTCTTTCATTCTAATCTTCAGGTTATATGTCTCAAAGGCAATCTCCAGAAATATCTTTTGAGCTTTGGCAAGAATAAATCACGATGATTTTGATAATTATAGGGAGAAGAAGGTTCACCTCTTCAACATGCTGGAGTCCCTGTGTGGCTTGAGGGGCAGGTTCAGAGCTGGAGAAAAAGACATGTTTGCAAGATTGGTAGGATGTTGAAAGTCAGGACCTCAGAAGTAGCTGTCTCTAAAATACTACCAGTTGCATGCACAGGGCTAGCTAGATAGCTCAGCTTTGTAGTCTCAATGCACAGATGAGATGATGGTGTCCCTCCTGGAGTTTGGATTTGTTAAGCATTGAGGAACATTTTGGAACAAGTCGGGCCTATGCAAAATGGGCAGGCACCTCTTGAACCAGGATGGAACGAGATTGCACAAAAAATCAAAAGGGGGGCAGAGCAGCTTTTAAACTGATGGAGGGGGGAAGGCTGATCACAGCTGAGGAAGGTCCGATTTGGAATAAAGTTTCCCCCATGCTGCTACCACAAAAAAGTAGAAACGGTTCTCAAGCAGTGTTTCCCATAGTTCCAGACTCATTTGAGCTTTTCCTTTTATTGAAACGCTCTCCTTCCCCGCTTTTGAGGGATGCATCTGGCCCATCTCAGCCTTAGAAAGCAAATGAGTGAGAAGCAGAGGCTGGTCCCTGAGGGCGAAGGGGACAATACCCCACCAATCTCAGCCAGTCCCCACCCACCTGTCTCCTTACATTCAACCACTCAGGGGGTGGCCCTGCCCTGTCATTCAGGGCTGTGGAGTCTGTACGCCAAACCTTCAACTCTGTCTCCTCTATTTTTCTACTGTCCGACTCCGACTCCTTCATAAATGGAAAATGTATATTAACTAGTAATAACAAATTTGCTGTCGTAAAATGGTAGCACAAGGCATTTCATCACCACCACGTGAATCATCAGGCTAGATTGATAGAACATAAAATATATTTATTTGATTAAAATTTCTGAACAAGAAAACTTTCCTAAATTCCTATGAAAGTTTTTATTATGAAGCTGGAGTCGGAGTCGGTACATTTCTACCGACTCAGACTGAGACTCCACCCAAAATTGCTTCCGACTCCGAATCCATGACTCCGACTCTGACTCCACAGCCCTGCTGTCATTCACTCTAGCTCTGGCTCCCTGTGTCTTGTTCCCTACTAGTCCCTTTGGGCAACAGCCACTGCTGGAGCAAGCAATCTCTCCCCCCTGCTCTGCTCACTTTGGAGATAATGCTGCTGTAACCTCCTCCATTTAGATGTGTTGGTTTGTGGTTTGGTGTCAGCTTCAGCTGTTCTTCCTGGGTGACTCTTTCCAGGCCAGGGTGGGTAATTCTACAGGTTGAATGAACTTCAATGTGGCCTTCATTTGGGCAGCTTTGAAACTTGTCAACTTTGCACCCCAAAGCGGAGAGGGGACCGTAGCAGAGGCTCAGGAGGAATCAGGACTAGGAAAAGCCTCTCCCTGCCTGGGACCCTGGAGAGCAGCTGCCAGTCAGAGGAGACAATACTGGGCTAGATATGCCTATAGTCTGCCCCAGCATATAGGGCAGCTTCCCATGGTCCACATGGAAACTTGCAAGTTCAACTCCTCTGTACAGCCTAAGCTGAGCAAAGATATAATGGAATCGTATATTAATTACTTTTTCCAGAAAAGGCATAGATTACAATCATTTACTTTGATCCAGAATTCATGATATTGGAAAGAATTTTCCATCCGTGCTCGCTCAATATTGGCACTTCTGAGTCATCTTAAAAAAAGAAAAATGGAAATGGACTGCCTTCAAGTCGATCCTGACTTATGGCGACCCTATGAACAGAGATTTCATGGTGAGTGGTATTCAGAGGTGGTTTACCATTGCCTCCCACTGAGGCTGAGAGGCAGTGACTGGCCCAAGGTCACCCAGTGAGCTTCATGGCTGTGTGGGGATTCGAGCCCTGGTATCCCAGGTCATAGTCCAAAACTCTAACCACTATGCCACACTGGGTCTCTTTGTATCCAGCTACTGAACACTAAAGTCAGGATCATTCAGACCATGGCAAAGGTTTATCCCTCTCTATAATATGTTAGAAATTGGGCCTATCCAATGAAGCTGTATGTTGGAAGATTTGGGACAGACTAAAAAATGGAAATGGACTGCCTTCAAGTCGATCCCGACTTACAGCTACCCTATGAATAGGGTTTTCATGGTAAGCAGTATTCAGGGGGATTTCCCTCTGAGGCTAGTCCTCCCCAGCTGGCTTGGGCCTGCTCAGCTTGCCACAGCTGCACAAGCCAGCCCCTTCCTTGTCCACAACTGCCATCTGGGGGGCAACTGGGCTTCTTGGGACTATGCAGCTTGCCCACAGCTGCACAGGTGGCAGGGCATGTAACCCCTGAGCCAGTCGCTGTGGGGGTGATGTTTAGCTGGCCCTTGACACATGAGCAGGGATTTGAGCTCACAGACTCTGGACTCCCAGCCAGGTTTTCCTTCCCACTGTGCTATATCAGCTATCAGGGTAAATGGAGGGTCCTTTATTTGGGGGAGGAAGGTAGGAAAGGAGGCTGATGATGGTGGTAATAGTAATACTTTGCCCTACAGTTTGTGCATTACCTCTTTTCAACACATAAGCAAACCTGTGGTATTAAAAATGGAAATGGACTGCCTTCAAGTCGATCCCGACTTATGGCAACCCTACGAATAGGGTTTTCATGGTAAGCGGTATTCAGGGGGAGTTTACCATTGCCGTCCTCTGAGGCTGAGAGGCAGTGACTGGCCCAAGATCACCCAGTGAGCTTCATGGCTGTGTGGGGATTCAAACCCTGGTCTCCCAGGTCGTAGTCCAACCCTCTAACCACTACCATGATGCAATCTCTGCGGTGGGGGGAAGGAAGCATCCAGTGATGTGGGGGGCAACACCAGAGACAGAAAAAAAAGATGTCTTCTTTGACTTCAATAGGAAAATAATATTCCCTTTTCAACAACATGGTTGCCATTTATTAGTGTCTTCACAAATTCTCTTCTTCTCTGTAGATCAGCCTTACCAGTGTGTCTCCAGATGTTGTTGGACCACAACTCCCGGCAGCCTCAGCCAGCATTGCCAATGGTCAGAAAAGATGGGAGTTGTGGTCCAACAACATCTGGAGGCACACTGGTTGGGAAAGGCTGCTGTAGATAGACCATCAGAGAGGCCAGATGATGTTTTCACTACAAGCTGAATATTGCCCCCTCACCCGCACCTGGCCCTTCTGCCTTCTGACTTGGCTGGTTGTTGTGTGGGGAAATCTTCCCTCCAGGGGTCTGTTTGTGTCTTTGAGGACTCCACTTCCATGTCCCCTCAATTCATCTAATTAAAGCTGCAGCTACAGGGATCAGGGCCTTCTCCCTCTTGTCTCACTCGTACACATTGGCTTGGCTATTGGCAAAGGAAGTTGAGAAATATTTGAAATGGCAAGCATCGGGGACAGCGTATGGGAGAGCAGTTGAAAGGAGAAAGAGCCAATCAGGAAGCAGAGCCCCTCAGGCCCGCCCTCCGTGCTCTGAGGAGACATTTTGGAGGGACAGTCCTGAAAGACGGGGAGGGGGGCTTCAGATCATGACTATCTGAACTGGATTGATTTGTGAAAACATTCGGCAGAAGATGTTCTGCCCATTTTTGTGGGAAATGCCAGAACTGACCACATTCTCTGTCAAAGGGTTCTCTCTCCCCTCACAAGCACACACACACTGCAATGCAGTCCAATCACAATTATTGGTTAGCCTTATAATAACCCCTTTGCCACCACACCAAGGAAGACTCGTGACGCAAGAGTGGAATAATGTTATATTTATTAAATATAACATACTAAATCAAATGCAATTCAGCCAATTATTCAAATCTAACTTGCTTCGGGCAGGTGAGGCCAAACCTAACTGAAAGGGAATACTCCCTCAACTTATAAAGGCAAAGAATTCTCATCAGACTATAACTCCAGAGTCAAGGGCGTGGGTGAAATCCTCCCTCCTTGCTACTGGAGTCAGTTGTGTGGTTCCAACCTCCACACCATGGCCCCGCCATATAGGCGTTCACCATGATGCGCAAGCCGGTCCCACGAGGACACTCCCCAGATCCCCACCAGACATGAAGCCCTGATGGTTCCCTAGGGAGTGCCCTTTTCCAGAATGCCTTAACCGCCTCGGTTTAACCCCAATATACCTCACCTGCCCAAATCCCATGCCAGCCAGAGCAGACACGCCACAACCCAACCCAATAAGCCAATTGAATTAAACCCAAGCAGTATGGAGTAGGCAAAACCAAAGGGATACTGAAATCAGGATCCCCCCCAAAAAATTCCTACTCAGCCCCATTATAGCGACCAGCGAAGCCCATACTGTCAAGGGAGGGAGGGTGGGTGCCGCAAGGCAAAAAAGGCAAACGCTGTGGGGAAGGAGCAGCCTTATATCTGCTGCTCAAACCCCTGCCTGATTGGTCTAAAAATCCCACGTGGCTCGACCACAGAACTTCATGAACATTCCCGAGCCTTCCTATAATTAGGGTGATGGCAAATCCGCCCCTCAAAAGGAACGCCATTGCCTAAAAATAGGATCTTAATTTTTGCTCCAGTGGGCTAGTGGTGATGGTAATCAGAAAGGGACCAGAGTCAAACCAAACATAAAATAAATGGGAAAGCTTTAGTCAAACCAAAGCAGAGAAATGATGAAATAAACTCAGGAATAACTGAAATAAAATAATATAAAGAGTGCGTGAATGAAATGTAAGAGCCCCTTTTATAAATGGGAAACAATACTAGTATGGCAAAGGAAAACAGTTGATCAGACACCGATAAAGCATGTCGTTTACTTAACCATAAATTGCATCCTCCTAAAACCTCCACCCAAACTTGTGAAAAGTTCACTAAATTCATGGATTACGGTTACTAATCCAAGAAGTGATCCAAGGAGACATATGATGTAGGCTTGTCCAGTGATATATTCTTTCTGATATGAAGTTGTTATCCATATTAATTTTTTATTGGTAAATTCTTTGATATCTGAAGATATTCATGCACTTTTAAATTATATTCCTGTAGTATGGGGGTTAACAGGACAACAACAGTGGACTTTGCGAGCTCTGATAGTTGCTAACAGACTTCAAGCCTGGAAGAATAGATACCCACCATCTGTTACACAATGGACTGAGTACTGTTGCTCCCCCTGCTATCATTTTGCCTTGAGCAGGTACAGTAACTTGTTTACAAGATATACCAATACATAACACATGGACCATCACAAAAACCTCACTGCCCTGGCTACATTTGGACATATTACATATAGACACCAATTCTGAGTGGATACCTATTTGGACATCTGGAGGGCTTCACTTAATGTTTATGCTTCACTCAAGCCATATGTACTGAAGGGTACTGAATCTGTAATATGAACTAATGGTGGTTCACTGTTACTACTAATAGCAGGACTTTTTTTTAATGGTGCTCACTGGTACTGAGTACCGGCACCTCTTTTTTTGTTACCAATGGCATCTATTTTGTTTTGACACCCAAGGTATACTTATCAGTGTATGAATACTGGTACCTTTTTTTTAAAGCACACTGACTATTAATGAAAAATGAAATGGACTGCCTTCAAGTCGATTTCAACTTATGGAGACCCTATGAATAATGTTTTCATGGTAAGCGGTATTCACAGGGGGTTTACCATTGCCTCCCTCTGAGGCTGAGAGGCAGTGACTGGCCCTTGGTCACCCAGTCAGCTTCATGGTTGTGTGGGGATTTGAACCCTGGTCTCTCAGGTCGTAGTCCAACACCTTAACCACTACACCACAATGGTTCTATTAATATTCATATATTATTTCTTTTTTCCTTTTTATACCTTTGATATTTTATTTACTGTATTTCATTTTATTTCATTTTTTCTTTCTTTTTCTTTCATTGTTAAATTTGAGATATTTTTTTCAATAAAAAGAAACTTATTTTTATTTAGTTGCCAGGCCCGGCCTCCAAGAGGTCTTCTGTATCTTTCAAAGTTGTGCAGGGGAAATGGAGAATTCCACCTTGTGGTTTTTCTCATTACAGGTTGCAAGAACACCTGCACTTGGCTGATTTTCTCTTCTCCTAAAGATACAGGATCAGTCTCAGGCCAGGAACCTGGCAACCCTAATTCACAGACCTTATTATTTTTAGGCCAGGAGTTTGTATATCTGTTGCCAGATTACTCAGATGGAAGAAGCAGGCCATGAATCCTGAAGGAAAGATTTCATATTAATGGTAACCTCACCTTAGTGACCTGCTACTTCTTGTTCAGCAGGAACACCTGTCCTTGCAATGCCTGGTGTCTACGTTGGTGGTTTCATTTATTTATTTATAAATAACACAGTCTGCGTCTGTGTTAGAATTGCTTTTAATATGTTTTCTTTAATATGTTTTAACTTTTTTTTTAAAAAAAGATGTTTTTAAAGCTTTTTAAAAAATGTTTTTGTTTTGTTTTAATGTATTTTAAGGTCTTTTTGTGATGTTTTAAAGTGTTTTTACCATTTCTGTTTGCCGCCCTGGGCTCTTGCTGGGAGGAAGGGTGGGGTATAAATCAAATAATAAGTAATATGTTTGTTTGTTTGTTTGTTTGTTTGTTTGTTTGTTTGTTTGTTTGTTTGTTTGTTTGTTATTTGATGTATATCCCGCCCTTCCTCCCAGCAGGAGCCCAGATTTCCTTCTGCAGAAGGAGCATCTCCCAATATAGATACCTATAAGGGAAGCTCACAAGCAGGACCTAAGCAGAACAGCACTCTCCCCACGTGCAGTTCCCAGCGACTGGTTTTCATAAGGACATAAGCAGAGGTTGGAAAAGTTACTTTTTAAAACTACAACTCCCATCAGCCCCAGCCAGCATGGCCACTGGATTGGGCTGATGGGAGCTGTAGTTGAAAAAAGTAACTTTTCCAAGCTCTGGACATAAGAGTGTCCTTGCTGGATCAGTCCATCTAGTCCAATGTTTTGCTCTCACAGTAGCCAACCAGATGCCCACGGGAAGCGCAGAAGCAGGATCTGAATGCAACAGCACTCTTTCCATTTGTGATTCCCAGCACCTGGCATACAGAGGCAGACTGTCTACAACCACGGAAGTACAGCATAGTCATCATGGCTAATAGCCTTTGATAGCCTTATCCTCCATGAATTTGCCAAATCCCTTTTAAAAGCCATCTAAGTTGGTAGACATTATTACTTCTTCTCTGGGGTGAATTCCATACTTTAACTATGCACTTATGCATTTTACTATTTTATGAGGGCCGGGATCTCATCTCGGTCGTCCCAGAGTGCAGGACTCAGAATAATGGGCTCAAGTTGCAGGAAGCCAGATTTCAACTGGACATCAGGAGAAACTTCCTAACTTGTTAGACCCAGATGACAATGGAATCAATTACCTAGGGAGGCAGTGGGCTCTCCGACACTGGAGGCCTTCAAGAGGCAGCTGGACAGCCATCTGTCGGGAATGCTTTGATTTGGATTCCTGCATTGAGCAGGGGATTGGACTTGATGGCCTTATAGGCCCCTTCCAACTCTACTATTCTATGATACTATGGTTCTGTGGGCTTTTGTTCAGTGTTCTGTGCTCCCACTGGCCAACCAGATGCCACAATGGTATTCAGCTGGTATTCAAAGGAATATACTAACTCCGACACCGGAGGGAGCAGAAAGCCACCATAGTTAATAGCCATCGATAGCCTTATTCTCCCTGAATTTGGCCAATCCTCTTGTAAAGGTATCTAAGTTGTTGCCCGTTACTACTTCTGTTTTGGAGTGAATTCCATAGTTTAATTCTGTGCTGTGTGGCGTTGGAGGAGAGCTTTGTGCATACCATGGACTGCGAAAAAGACAAATAATTGGGTGTTAGAACAAATTAAACCAGAACTATCACTAGAAGCTAAAATGATGAAACAGGTTATCATACTTTGGACACATAATGAGAAGACATGATTCACTAGAAAAGACTATAGTGCTGGGAAAAACAGCAGGGAGTAGAAAAGAGGAAGACCAAACAAGAGATGGATTGATTCCATAAAGGAAGCCACAGACCTGAACTTACAAGATCTGAACAGGGTGGTTCATGACAGATGCTATTGGAGGTCACTGATTCATAGGGTTGCCAAAAGTCGAAAATGACTTGAAGGCATATAACAACAAAAGCTGCATCTTTATTACAAAACAATTACCAAACAGAGAGAAATTAGTCACCTTTATTAGATCCATAAGGACTGAAAAGCCTTGGGAACCTTATTAATAATATTAGGTTCATTTGTATGTGAAATAAAACTCCAGTACTGGGGCGAATGTATCCTTATATTTTTGCCCTTTTACAAGTTTTAACTTCTGCATAACTTTTCCTATTAAAGCTAACTGCCATACTTCATTGCACAACAGCTTTCAAGTCCTTCCAAAATCAAACAATAAGAGCCCAAGTTGCTACCAATGAAAAGCCAATTTTCATGTGAATACAAGGAAAGAGTCAAATGAGTTTTGGACATCAAGGGATGAAACTGTAAAACAACTTATGCATCATTTCTAATTCTTGTGGTAGCATCAAGGGACACATCCCATCCCAGACAAGTGCAGAAAATGGCAACCAAACTGTTTGACAGTGTTCAGTTTAGAAAAATTGCCAGTATGTGAGACATGACAAAGAGGCAATAAGGTTATGTGGAGAAAGTGGACAGAGAGACTTTTTGCCATAATAGTAGATCCCAAAGAGGTCATCTAGTGAACCTGAATGTTGGGAGATTCTGGATGGAGAAAAGGAAACATTTCTTCACAGAGTGCATCATCAAACTGTGGAACTCGTTCCCACAAGATGTGGGTATTGCCACCAACTTAGATTGTTTTAAAAGAGAATCCCAAGGCCAGAGGTAGCACATCCCTGAATACTACTTGCAGGGAACAACAGCAGGAGAGAGCTATTGCCCTCATGCCTGGTTTCTGAGCTTTCCAGAGGTGTCTGTTTAGCCACAGGGGAAAACAGGATGCTAGACTTCAGGGTTGCCAGGTTCAGAGCCTGATCCTGATCCTGTATCTTTAGGAGAAGAGAAAGGGTTGCCAGGCCTGGCCTCCAAGAGGTCTTCTGTATCTTTAAAAGTAGTGCAGGGGGAAGGGAGAATTCCACCTTGTGGTTTTTCCCATTACAGAGTTTCAAGAACACCTGCACTTGGTTGACTTTCTCTTCTTCTAAAAATACAGGATCAGTCTCAGGCCCTGAACCTGGCAACCCTACTGGACTTAGATGGGACTTTGGCCTGATCTAGCTGCAGGGTTCTTGCGTTCTTGTCACTAAAGTTCAGACCAAAGTCATCTTCCCCCCACCCCCAGCAATTGAAACATGTCACACTTTGGAGCCGCATGTGTTATATCTTGCAAACATGTTTTTCTCTAGCTTGCACCTGCCCTTTGAGCCACACGGAGACTCCAAGACTCTGAGACTCTGTGGCAGAGATGAACTTTCTTCTCCTTACAATTATCCAAAATCATAGTGATTTATCTTTGTCAAAGCACAAGGGATATTTCTGGAGATTGACTTTGAGACGTTTAACCTAAACAGCGTCAAGGGCAGCATGAGAGAATGTAGTGCACACTGTGCCTGAAAAGATTGGTGCACAGAATATCTATTTTGCCAGAGATAGCTTCTGCCAAACATTAGAGTAGAATGTAGGGAGGTCAGTGGGATTTGCTGGCTTGAAGTTTAAGGGGATTCCTCTTTGGGTCGGAAGCCATCACTAGACACCATCTGTTAAGCCACTGCAGCTTCTGTCTTGCAAGTCTTTTTGGCTTCTACTGGTTAAGTCTTTCTGGCTTCTTGTGGCACAAGAGAGGTTTAGTACTAGCAGGAAGAACCAGAATGATCTCCCTGCTGCTTCTGCTGTTTCTGCTGCTTGTGCCCCATGGCGTCTGTGGGAAGCTGAAGGCAAAATGCCCCTTGAATCTAATCAGGGATCAACATGATACACAGAATTATTACCGGCATGGAGACTTCCTTGTTAGCGGGATCATCTCTCCAAAATATTTTATTGAACAACTTCCATACATCTTTTCCCAGGCCCCCTTAACCAGGATTGAGGAGTAAGTAATCATGTGCAGGTGACGGGGGATGCTGGGATTTGTTGGACCAGAGGTCCTTGGTGAAATTGAAGACACAGGGTTGCAGCAAAGTTAGGCCTTTATTTGTTACATGTGCACAGTCAGTCTCCCATGACGTTGGTGGAGAGCTGCCACACGGCACTGCTTGACTGGGTTTTTATACATTCCAGGACAAAGAATTTAGCATTAATGAACCAGGTTACACATCAGCATTACATAGGCATTGCATGAGCATTACACTGTCTACATTATGTTCTTAGCCACTTTGCTAATGTTCAGCACTTCACATACAAGTACATTTTTGCTATGAGCTAAGCATTTCAATTAATGCAATCCTTCTTACATCTTGGAGAGTACAAGGATGTTCAGTGTCTGTTCAGTGTTATCTTATAGCCTGTTATGCTTCTCTGCCTCCCCTCCCATTGTTCCTAGTTACCACAGACTAGGAATGGGGAAGAAATTTGGTTCAGCTCATATTTAAAGCTGAATCTACCAAATGCACACTTTCCCAAACAATAAGAGCACTGAAACACAGCCAGCCTTCAGAATTTTCACGTATCCGAATTTCACAATGCAGTTCTCCAACCAAAGAATGGTTGTAAAAATGCACATATAAGGGGAAAGGTGTGCATGAAAACAACAACAGATTAGTGAAAAGAGCATACAGGCATGCATTGTATTAGGAGAAATTGCTTTCAGAAATGTGTAAACCAGTCAAAACTGCATACAACAATGTGTGTGTTAGGAGAAATTCACACTAAAATGCTGAAGAATTTCCATGAAGATAAAAACAAAAGCAAACAACCAAAAGGCGTTGCAAGCTGCTGCAGAAATGTAGAGAACTGAATTAAAGGTTGGGAAAATGAGGAACTGAGAAAACTGAAACTGACAGCTCCTTCCGTCCCTGCCATAGTCAGGCCCTCTCTCAGGGATAAGGAGCCTGCAGACCTCCAGATGTTACTGGACTAGAGCCCCCTTAGTCCCTGACCTTTGGCCATGCTGGTTGGGGCCAATGAGAGTTACCTACTCCTGTCCTCTTCTCTGGCTTCCTTCCTAACCGGGCAACTCTTGCAAAAATCCCTCTTAGCTCTGGTCCTTTAACTTTGTTGTTGTTATGTGCCTTCAAGTCAATTACGACTTATGGCCAACCTATGAATCAGTGACTTTTCGCAGTCCATGGTTTGCGCAAAGCTCTCCTCCAACACCACATTTCAAATGAGCTGATTTTTCTCTTATCCGCTTTTTTCACTGCCCACCTTTCACATCCATACATAGAGATCAGGAATACCATGGTCTGAATCATCCTGACTTTAGTGTTCAATGATACATACTTGCATTTGAGCACCTTTTCTAGTCTTTTCTTAGTCTGGTGTCTCAGCTTTGACCATTCCACCTTGGGTGCCTCTGCTAGGAGTCTAGCCTCTTGGTCTAGACTTCTGACGGCATTACTCTCAGTTTCTTCAACACTCTCAGACCCCCTCACCGTGTTAAGGTGTGAATCCAAAAGCTAGAGGGGGGGAAACATCTTTAAAAGATCTAAATAGAATTCCAACATGGACGCAGACATATTCAAAATCTGTGCATCCTAGAGGGGGTCTTTAACTTTAGAAAGCTAAATTAAAGCTTTCCTCCTCCCAATCTTTCTTCTTTTGTGTTAAAAAAAGCAATTAAAGCCTGAAGACCGGGATTGTCTTAACAATCGCACCTGTAAGCTGCTCTTGGACATTCCTTATGGCCGAAGAGTGGGATCCAAATGCTTTAGGTAGAATGAATAAAAATAATACAGGCCATGGAACTTCTACATTAGGACACAGGGACATAAGAACCTGCCTTATATACTGTGTATACTATATATGCAGTCAGACTATTGATTCACTTAGTTCAGGTTTGCCTGTATACTGACCGCAGGGGCTCTCCAGGATTTCAGGCAGTGGAAAATTCCTTGCCCTGCTTGGAGATGCTAGGGACCGAACCTGGGACCTTCTGTATGCAAAGTAGATCCTCTGCCACGAACCTCGGTGGAGTCATATCCCCAAAATAGGATCAAGAACTGTTCTACTTGTTCAACCCACCAGACTTTTTTTTTTTTTACCAGTGAACATGTGTTGATATGTTTGACATTCCATAAAGGAAGCCACAGTCCTTGGAGGTAACTGGTTCATAGGGTCACCATAAGTCGTAATCGACTTGAAGGCACATAACAGCAACAACAAACCTCCAGATTGCTCCTAATTACAGGGGACAAACCATATTTACTGGGGCTCCTGGTGGTCACCCCTGACCAAACACACCCTTGTGTTGCCTTTTGTAGAAGAATAGGGGATTTCATGAACACTGAGGAAGCATCTAATTCAGGCAGGATCAGATACGATTGGATAATGAGGGAATTCTAGCATTATTTCCACCAAAAGAATAGCCTCTTTGCTTAAGCACAGACTGTAGATAAGATGCCTCTTTCTTGGTGGTCTAAACTCAAAAGCAAGTGCCCTGCCTCCGATGTAACAACTGCCTAATATAAAGAACTACATCTGTTCTGTAGTAAGCAGAACCAAATCCTTTGTGCAATGGAACATTTGCAGAGAGGCGAGGGGAGGGTGAGTGCTGAGACATCCTTGGCGTGAGAATTGGGATGCTGATGACTATTTTGGGAGGCACTTGATTTTTTTTAATTTTTAATATTCTCCAATCCCTCTCTGAAGAGACTGGCAGAATGAATTTGTTCCTTCAGAGAGAAAAATGAATGACAAGCCAGTGCGTCTTCTACAGGTCTCTCCTTCATAGCTGGACACAACAATGGCTGGATGCATTTGTCCAAGTGCAACTACACAACTAGTTTTTCCCCAGGCCAAGAATAATGTGTGCAATTGCGAGCTTAGGCAAAAGCAATGCAGCCTGCCTACTGCCTCAATTTGGATCTGGGGATTAGGTCTCTCAAAAATTAACTCATTTGAAATGTGGTGTTGGAGGAGAGCTTTGTGCATACCATGGACTGCAAAAAAGACAAATAATTGGGTTAGAACAAATTAAGCCAGAACTATCACTAGAAGCTAAAATGATGAAACTGAGGTTATCATGCTTTGGACACATCATGAGAAGACATGATTCACTAGAAAAGACCATAATGCTGGGAAAAACAGAAGGGAGTAGAAAAAGAGGAAGGCCAAACAAGAGATGGATTGATTCCATAAAGGAAGTCACAGACCTGTACTTACAAGATCTGAACAGGGTCGTTTATAACAGATGGTATTGGAGGTCACTGATTCATAGGGTCACCATAAGTCATAATTGAATTAAAGGCACATAACAACAACAAATTGTGACCTTCAGCTGATTTCACTTGCAGAAGGGAGATGCAAGGAAAAGGCACAACAAGACAAACCTCTGTCCTCCTGATGGTTTGTTTCACTCCAGGGCTGCACTGCCCATAACTAGCCAGGCAGAAAGTGTTATTTATAGGAATGGAAAAATCTGTCAGTTTCTGTGCTGTCAGTCATTTTTCCAGTCTTAAAGTCAGCTCTCCACGTTTCTGCAGCAATTTGCAATTCTTTAAAAAAACAAAAAATCTTAATGAAAATTCTCCAGCATTTTATTGTGAATTTCTCCTAATAAACACATTTTGTAGGCAGCTTGTAGAGTGTTTTTAGTGTTTTGTTTGCCACCCTGGGCTCCTTCTGAAGGAGGTGGGATATAAATTTAGTAAATTAGATATAAATGTAATAAATAAATAATGTATGCATTTGCAAGCCATTTCTCTTCATATAATACATTTTGGTATGTGATTTCCACTCACATATTCATTCTTATGCACACTTTCCCCTAACATACGCATGTTTGCAAACATTGGTTGGCGAACTGAATCTCAAAATTCAAATAAGTGTGAATTTTGAAGAATGTCTGTGTTTCTGTTCTCATATTGTTTCAGAAAGTGCAAATTGATAGATTCAGCTTGAAATGTAAACTGAATCAAATTTCTCACCCAACCCTAGTCATTTATTGACTTGTAGCCCAATCCTAACCACGTCTAAGGTAAGTGGGGTTAGGATTGCTGCTTTATTCTCTGTCCTTCAGGACAGGGACATGTTTATGCATCCACAGCCACAACCACTGAACCAACTGCAGCCTTCACAAGAATTTCCCAGAATTCCGCAAGCCTGTGAAAAGAAATATTATCATTTGATGTTGTTCTTTGTTGGATTTCTGTTTCTCCAGCAACGGAGCTCACATCTCCCAATTTTTGTTTTTATATTTACCTTCCAACAAGGATGTTTCCTCTCTCCACATGCACACATACAAACAGACTTTTATTTATCTTTATTGTTACGGTCAATGACCAGCATGAGGTAATCAGATAAAATTGTTAAAACACAGTACTGTAAAATAGAGTTGTCAAAGACATAGTTATAAAATCCCAACAAAAGACAGGCGTTACAAGGCGGTTAGAGTCAGATTATGGTGAATTTTGATCGCTACAGCACAATATAGACAGACTGTTATTTGTGGATTACCGCTTGTGAGATTTATTTATTTATTTGTTATATCCCTCCCTTCCTCCCGGAAGGAGTCCAGGGTGGCAAACAAAAACACTAAAAACACTTTAAATCATCTTAAAAACAAAAGACTTTAAAACGTATTAAAGCAAAACTTCTTCAAAACTATTAAAACAAAGCATCTTTAAAAACATATTTTTAAAGAAAACATCTTTAAAAACATCTTGGAAAGCAGTTGCAACACTGACGCAGACTGGGATAAGGTCTCTATTTAAAAGGCTTGCTGAAAGAGGAAGGTCTTCAATAGGCGCTGAAAAGATAACAGAGATGGTGCCTGTCAAATACTTAAAGGGAGGAATTCCACAGGGTAGGTGCCGACACACTAAAGATCCATTTCCTATGTTGTGCAGAATGGACCTCCTGATAAGATGGTATCTGCAGGAGGCCCTCACCTGCAGAGCACAGTGATCAACTGGCTGGGTATATAAGGGGTGAGACGGTCTTTCAGGTATCCTGGTCCCAAGCTGCGTAGGGCTTTGTACTAGAACCTTGAACTTACCCCGATAGCTAATGGGCAGTCAGTGCAATTCTTTGAGCAGTGGGGTAACATGTTGACAATACCCTGCCCCAGTGAGCAATTGCATCACTGTTTTTTGCCCCAGCTGCAGCTTCCAGACCAGCCTCAAGGGCAGCCCCACATAGAGCACATTACAGTAATCCAGCCTGGAGGTTACCAGTGCGTGGACAACAGTAGTCAGGCTATCCTGGTCCAGAAACTGCTGCAGCTGTCTCACCAGCCACTGAGGCCTCTAGCAACAAAGATGGATCCAGGAGCACCCTCAGACTACTAACCTGCTCTTTCAGAGAGAGTATGACCCCATCCAAAGCAGACAACTGACCAATTATCTGAAGTTGGGAACCACCAACCCACAGTGCCTCTCTCTTGCTAGGATTCAGACTCAGTTTGTTATGTGGAAAGGCCCCTAGATTTATAAAAGAATGAATGTGATATTCTGTTTCCATTGAATGGTGAATAGCAGTTTGACACAATATGTGTGTGTGTGTGTGTAGTTTTCCACGCAGGAAGCTGTGGTACATCTTGTCCTTCCTGTTCACCATCCAGGAGATCAACCAGGACCCCAGGCTCTTGCCCAACATCACCCTGGGCTACAACCTCTATGAGAACTATTTTGATGCGAGGATGACTTCCGATGCCTTGCTAGACATGCTTGCAGGCGGGAAAACTAATATTCCAAACTATACCTGTGGAAGATGGAATCACTGGCTGGCTGTTCTTGAAGGGGCAGATTCTGCAATCTCGAAACAGATTGCAACCATATCGAGCATCTACAAAATGCCGCAGGTATGAATTGGGGGGTGGGGACAGAAGAGAAGTTCAGCTGCATAAAATTCCACTTTCTCTCTGGAGGAGTCAAGAAGGGGCATAAGAAATATTGAGCTTTAGAGTAAGACTGGATCCAGTGTAATGGGCCAGTCCAGATAATGGCTTAATTAATGCATATAACATGCTGAAATCATTTACATAACTTATAATGGCTTAGTTTGTAGCTTTATTTATTTATTTATTTATTTATTTATTAAACTTGTATACTGCCCCATAGCCGAAGCTCTCTGGGCGGTTTACAATAACTAAAAACAAATACAATTTAAAATACATCTTTTAAAAACAATTTAAAACACAATTTAAAAATTTAAAACAATATAGAACACATGCTAAAATGTCTGGGAGAAGAGGAAAGTGTTGACCTGGCGCCGAAAAGGTAACAGTGTTGGCGCCAGGCACACCTCATCAGAAAGATCATTCCATAATTTGGGGGCCACCACTGAGAAGGCCCTCTCCCTTGTTGCCATAGTATTGCTTGGTAGTGCATAGAAGGAATATGTTCTCTCCCTCTCTTTTTAAAAGGGTTTCTTCAGCTCTCACTTCTAGATAAAGCATTGTTTTCTTGTAAAGCAGAGTACGGGACAAGATAAAATGTCTGGGCAGAAAGCCAATGTGTTATGTTAACTGTCAGTATGAAGTGAGAGGAAGATATGGAGTGCTTTCGGGAGGCAGCAAATGCCACCCCTAGTGGACAGCATAATTGATAAAGTCATGGGAACAAGTCTTCCCTTTCAGAAGAAAGTGTATAAAAGGCCAGGTTTTATAGCACCCATTAACCCTCAGCTGTGCTGGATTTGGGGGTCAAAGAAAGTAGGAGAAGCATCCATAGCATCTGATGGGTGATGTGTCATGACATGCATTTCCACGTAGTTTGTACTTTTGGCTCTGTGATAGAGTTTAACTCAGTACTTCATCTATTGTAACTTGCTGTAGCTAAATTTGCCTTCAGAGTCTTTTACTTTGATGTTAAATGGATATTCTGTTTTTCTGTTTCTATAATAATGGCTTAGGCCACCTAGAATGCATTTTATTAGTTGTACTATGCAAGATATGAATAAATAGTATATATTTATAAAGGCAAGGGTAAACCACCTCTGAATACCGCTTACCATGAAAACCCTACTCATAGGGTCACCATAAGTCGGGATTGACTTGAAGACAGTCCATTCCCATTTATAAAGACTGTTTTGCTGTCTGAAGTCTGACTCTAAAACAGAAAATTCCTGGTACCTCCCAAGATTCAAGAAATCTTGAGTGGGGTCTCCTCTGTCCTCTGCCTGTGTTTGATGACTGCTGTCAATAACTGGTGAGCTTATGTGAACTAACATTCAACATACAAGGATTGTACGTAGACACGGAGGAAGGGAGAAAGCGAGAATCCTTGACACTATGTATTCACTGGCAAGGAGGCTAGTCTTGCCAATATCACCAGCTTTTGCCAACCTGGCACCCTCCAGATGTTTTGGACTACAGTTCCTATCATCCCTGGCCATTGGCTGAGCTGGTTGAGGATGCTGGGAATTCTGGTCCAAAACAGCTGGAGGATACCAGGTGAGTGAAAGCTGTTCCAACCTATACAAATGATGTAAGAGATGAATGTAGAGACCTGGCTGACACTCAGCTAGTTTATGCCAAACATTGGAAATTACTAGTATGATAAAGTGGGAATAAAAGATGTGAGGCTTAGCAGCAGCAACGGCCAAATAACATAAATTTTTAAGAATTAAGAAAAATGTCAAAAAACCGGGATAAATTTATGAAGAACTGGGCACCTCCAAAGTTAGGGAATGATGTTCTCCCACACTGAATGTCTCCTACTGACGTTTGTAAATTCAGTTTGTTAATTCTAAGCCTGTACCTATATTTTAAAATACACGAAAAAAATCCTATGCATATATTATTTTAAAGGTAGAACACTGATGAGGTTTAACATTATCTATGGCTGTGTACACATTAGCGACTTAAAGCACAGCTAGGTCATTCATTTTCTCAATTCAGATTCAGAGGGAATTGCAGTCTTCCTTCTTTCACACAGACTTAACATGTCCCTGGGGGCAGAGGGGAAAAGGATGGATATTATTATTATTAGTCATTACATTTGTATACTTCTCCATAGCCGATGCTCTCTGGGGGGTTTACAACGATTAAAAACATTAAAAACAAATATACAAATACACAAATTTAAAAATACATTTTTTAAAAAAACAATTTAAAAACACATGCTAAAATGCCTGGGAGAAGAGGAAAGTCTTGACCTGACGCTGAAAAGATAATAGTGTTGGCACCAGGTGCACCTCGTCAGAAAGATTATTCCATAATTTGGGGGCCACCACTGAGAAGGCCCTCTCCCTTGTTGCCATCCTCCCAGCTTCCCTTGGAGTAGGCACCCGGAGGAGGGCCTTGGATGCTGGGCGTAGTGTACAGGTGGGTTAGTGTCGGGAGAGGTGTTCCATCAGGTATTGTGGTCCCAAGCCGTGTAAGGCTTTATAGGTTAAAACCAGCACTTTGAATCGAGCTGGGAAACATACAGGCAGCCAATGCAAGATGGCATCCCATCACCTATGCTCTCTTGGATCATATTAGTTTCCATGGTGACATATCATCTGAATTTACCTGACAAAGGAATGTGCCTGACCAGACCTGTCCAAGCGGTTTGACCACTTTAGCATGTTCTGTCTTATCGAAGCTCCAATATTACAATCATAGAGTTGGAAGAGATCTTAAAAGTCACCTAGACACACCCTCTGCTCACAACCATCTGCTAATGCTAGAACGCTCTGAGCCAAGACAGGAGCACTGCAGGACTTAGATGTAATAGTGTGCATAAGAGAAACCAGGTTGAATGGAGAGAAACAGTGGGGTACAGTTCTCTCTGGATATGAAGTCTATAGGAAGGGCAAGGAAGGTTACATTGAGGATGTCACTCTTTACATCAAAGATGACATCAAGCCAAACAACTAGAAGTCTCAAAAGGGACAGGCTCCAACAAAGAATCACTACAGGTGGCTATTAAGAAGATGCCTTTTTGCAACAGCTGACTTTTGTTTTTATTGCATTGTTAATGTTTTTTTTATGGTTCATTTGTTTTTTTCTTTTAACGTGTAAACTGCTTTGACGTTTTTAACAAAATAGCAGTATACAAATATAAATAACATAAATAAATAAAAAGGCCCAACAAGTCCTTTAGAACCAGAGACATGTTACCCCCTTCCTGACCAAATTGGCCAGGGTGATCCTGTGATGGAGAATGAAATCAGGGAGGCATCCAAAGGAGAAAGTGTTGCAAGAACTCTGCTGGATCAGACCAAAGATTCATCTAGTCTGCCATCCTGTTCTCATAGTGGTTGACCAGATGCCTATGGGAAGCCCACAGGCAGGACCTGAGAGCATGCAGAGGCACACCATCTCCGGCAGTGGAGGTAGAATATATCCATTGTGGATATCAGTCTAACTTTTTGTTCACACAATGGACAATCAGATGCCTCTAGGAACCCATAAACACTTGTCACTTGCATTCTCTGGCAAGCAGCAGCTGATATTTAAAGCCATACTGTAGCAATGGATGACTCCAGTTACCCTCATGCGTAGACCGAGTATATTCATGTGTTGAGCACGACAAAGAGAGAAAAGTTCTAGATACCTTCAATGACTGTTCACAGGCGTGTCAATGTGCATGTGGATATATATGTGTACACAGGTACTTGACTAGCTATCTGTAAAGAGTAGCCCTCTACTCTCTTTTGATTAAGTGAAAAGATACCATTCACTTCTAGAAAGGAAGGTTTAGGGACTTCCGGGAAGGGTGACTTCGCTTGTGCCTGCTTTTGGGATGGGCTCCTGCCTCAAAAGAAGCTTATTCAGATATAAATCAGTCAGAACATTTTTTTTTTTGACTGATGAAATTTCTCCCGGGCAGGGAGAAACGTAGAGATCAACCTCAAAGCCTGTTTTTGTTGGGAGGACTGGATTTCATTAATTTATGAGATAAGGTCCAGCCAACAATGCCGGACGGACTTCCTAACAAGCTCTATCTGCTTAAGCGATACGTTTATCTTTTCTTCAAAGAGAGAACGGACTAACAGGCAAGCACCCTTCTTTCTATTATTTTTTTTACTTGGTTTAAATTGTTGCAGCAAAAGGAGATTTGTCAGATTGATCGGCTTTGGACAACTTCTGGGTGAGATATAGCTCTTCTCTGTTATTCACGAAATTAACAGCTTATCTCTGTTTCTGTCGCAAAAAGCTGTCCTGGAAGTGCATTCTAAAGATAATAAACAGAAGAGGGATTTCTATTCCTGATTTCTATTCCGAGGAATATTATATTGTCTGGGACTATTCTTTTTTTGGTCTATTTTATTTTGACGAATCTGCTTCTTCACGACGCCACTAACTGTTTTGATGCTGGGAACTAAATTTGTTTTGCATTCTTGCACAAGAGAGATAAGGCAGGTTGCTCTGTTTATACTGTGATGTCATCAAGCCTGGAATATTAACCCAATTGTTGCTGAAATAAGAAGTGGTTCTTCTTTATTTTTGTTTTGCTTTGTTTTCGTGGTTTTAAAAATGGCAATCAAGAAAGTGGCTGAGAATCTGGAAGTAATTATGTTTCAGAAAATAATGGATGAGATTGAGATAACGAAACAAACCCTGCGACAGGGTAGTAAGGAGCTGAAAATTGAACTGAGCAAAATGACGCAGGAGCTTAAAGAAATAGGGGACCCTGTGAGAGAGGAGAATGAGATCAGAGATGAGAAAAGAAAAAATAAAGGGAAGATACAAGCCCTGGAGATTGGAACAAATGTGGAACTGGAAAAAGATCTGGAGTTTATGGATTTTAGAAATAAAATCTACTGTTTGGAATTTAACGTTATCTCTGAAGAAATTAATGAAGATATTAGAGATAAAGTTATCAATGGCTTGGATAATCTTCTGGACTGGAATGATGTGATGGAGCTTGATATAGAGAAAATCTATGGAATAAACTGCAGCCATGTGACAATGGAAAAACTCTTAAGAGATGAGCCAGTGCATTTTGTAAAAAAGAAGAACACAGATATGACTTTACAACAGTATTTCAGCAACTTATTCAGAATGGATGGCAAGAAAATATTTGGGATAGAGGAAATTCCCATCAGACTCTTATTATATGACTATGGCTACAACAGCAAGATTATTATGGAATACTGATAATGGAAGATTGGACACTGAAATTACTGGACTTAACAGGACTATTGAAGATGGAAGATGGAACTAATAGGGATAATGGAATAATGGCTATTGAAATTATTGGACCTAACAGATTCTGATGAGATGGATTAATCGAAATGTTTATTTGGACTATGGTTATGACAATAAGATTATTATAATTATTGAGATGGATTAATTGACATGTTTATTTGGAGAAAAATTGATAGATATATTTCTTAAAGAATTGAAACCTCTCTTTGACTTTTTGTGGAAAGAATAAAGTAATGTTTATGAGATTTGATGATTAATTAAGATAACTACTGGAGGAAAGTGATTTTATAATATGATTTAAGAGACAGGATTGTTATATATTGTAGACCTATAACTGATTTGATATGTGACAAATGGGAAGTCAACATTTTATTTTATTTTATTTTATTGTTTAATCATTTTTGTTTTGTTTTGTTTTTTGTCTTTGAATGTTTTATGATTTTGTTTTCTATGTTTTATGAAAATTTGAATAAAAATTATTGTAAAAAAAAAATAGAAAGGAAGGTTTAGTGTGGGATGCTGTGGTTTGACACTGGGTGGGCGGCCACCACTGATGTGAATCCTACAGTGACTGCAATGCACTGCAAAGGGATCTTGAGGCAATTAGATATATTAGCACTCTTTGCTGCCACATTGGCTGTTTAAAAAGCATTCATTCTGTTGCATCAAAGCAATTGTTATCCCATACTTTGAAGTGCATTTTCCTATCACTTTCCTTATTACAAAAACTTCAATCTTTTGGGGAAGCAGGTTATTTATTTATTTATTTATATTCCACCCAGTAGGAGCTCAGGGCGGCAGTAGTTGTGCAAGACCTCCCGATCAAATATAATTGTGCAACCTAAATTTGCCGGTGGGTGATTGAATCTTACCTGAAAATAGGAACAGTCTGGAAGGATCCTTTGTTAGATATTAATCATTTAATGTGACTAAATACCTCATATTGCTTCCTGAAAGCAGAACCAAACACTAGTCTCTTCCTTTCCTCACTAGATCAGTTATGGCTTAAATGCTCAGGCTCTTAATGATAAAACCAAGTTCCCTTTTGTCTACCGGATGGTCCCAAAGGATGAAACTCAGCCCGTGGGGATTATCAAGTTGCTCCTGCATTTTGGCTGGACGTGGATCGGTCTCATTGCTCCAGACAGTGACACAGGAGAAAGGTTCATGAATGCCTTGACACCTCTGATGATTGACAGTGGGATTTGTGTTGCCTTCTCAGAAAGAATACCAGAAAAGAACCTGTACAAAGCGCCCATCCCGAGTAAACCGTTTCTCATATGGAGAGAAGTCAACGTAATTGTTTACTATGAGAATGCTCAAATGGGATGGGATCCAATCATGACACTACAAGCATTTGATAAACGAATTGGGGCAAAAGTCTGGATCACAACCGCTTTTCAGGAGATGGACTTTAACTTGTCTTTTGGTCCTTATGGCTTCCAGTACTTCCACGGTTCTCTGTCCTTTGTAAGGAAGCCCCAAGTAAGAACAAAACATGACTTCTATGACCCATTCTCAGATGCTCAGGACCAATTTTGGGAGAAAGCATTTCATTGTTTATATTCCAAGAGCGTGTTGTCTGTGAGAGGTTGGACAAGATGCAGAGAGAAGGAAAATCTAGAGACTTTGCCCCAAGAGGAGCTTGAGAGGGCCCTGTCTCAAGACAGCTACAGCACTTACTTCGGTGTCCAAGCTGTGGCTCAGGCCTTAAGTGCTGCCTATTCCCCCAGAGCAAAGAAGGCGTTGATGGTGGGTGGAAGAGACAGGTTGAAACTTCAAAAACTGCAGCCATGGCAGGTATTTCCTTTCCTTTCTTTGCAAACTGCAATCAATTGGCCCAACTTTTGAATCTTCATTGTCCTGGATCCAGACACAAAAATTGTAGTAAGGCAAAACATTTGTTTATTTCTGAGGCAAATCCAATTTGTGAGGTTCCTGGTGGAGATCAGCTTTTCCTCCCACTATGGCTGTGTCAGAAGAATATTCTGTTTTCCAGTGGTGCCTCCCTGATGGCCTGAGAGAGATCCAGCCTTCTTAGCTAAAAGGGGGACTCTCTTCCCCTCCCCCTCTGTCTCTGCTAGGTCTTGAAGTCGGCCATCAACAGTTAGCAACTGGACAGGCATACAGGCGTCTTTGTCTTAGTCTTCACCACAATGGGATATACTGTATTTCTATTTGAATCATATTTACTGTTTCTGAATTGGTGTTTATACTCATAAATTAGCACATGCAAATTTTATGCAGAACTGTGTCCTCTTTTGATGGGTGAAGTGGCCAACCCAGTCTGAAGTGAAGGGGGATGATTTACATTTGCAGGTTTCTATACAATCTGGAACCCTGAGCAGTAGGGGTTCCAGATCGCATGGAAGCCTATAGGTGAGAAGGCTCCCTCTCCTTTCAGATGTTTGAACCAGGCAGAGGGTCTACTCAACACCATCCCATGTCCTGCTCTTTTGCTGATGTTAGCTTTGTGTAGAACTATGAGGGCCTTCTGGGGCTGGATTAAGACATGCTGAGGCCCAAAGCCATGTCAAGATTCAGAGCCTCCATACCATGAAAAAGAAAGAGGGGGGGGAGGTGGGAAAGTGGCAAGGAGGGGATTAGCAGAAATGATGCCTGGTGTGGAATGGGGCTTTAGAATGTGTTGGTAGGCTAGCTCCCATTGTCTTCTGTTGAGGTCTGAGGTGAGGTTGGACAACCTGTTGATGGTGCAAGTACTCCAGCAGCCCTGGATGTGACTAGGTGTGGACTGGGATGGGGAAGTTAGGGTTCAGAATTTTGGTGGTGGTTTTATTGGAAAGATTATTTAAGCCAAAGCCATTTCAGTTTAATCAAACTTCTTAGTTATCACCAACATGTTTAGAGGCTCCTCATAATGTGAGGCCCTAAGACACAGCTTGCTTGGCTTGTTCCTAAATCAGGCACTGGGGCCTTCTCTGCAGGGGCCCTGAAACTGTGGGATAACCTTCTGCTAGAGATAGCCTCCCACCAGCTGGTTATAGCATCTCTATTCATAATTGCATTCCTGAACCAGCCATTGTAGTACTGCCATCCTTTGGATTTCAGTGGAATGTCAGTGATTTGAGAATTCTGTTGTCTTTTGTATTTATTTTATTCTGTAAAGCACTTTGTTTTTATATGAAAGGCAGGCTATAAAAAAAAGAAGAGAAGAAAATGCCTGAATGAGGCTTATGTGTCCATAAGAGGCATGCACTAGTCCCAACTTGAAGAAGACTAGATCTCAATGTGAGTAGGGCTGAGATATCAAACATGTTTCCATTTTTTTCTTAATACTGGTGTTTTCTCTGTCAATTCAGCTTCACCATTTCTTAAAAGAAATCCAATTTTTGAATGCTTCCATGGGTGGACTGCATTTTGATGAGAATGGGGAGCTGCCAGCCAACTTTGACATTCTGAACTGGGTGATGTTTCCCAATGAGTCTTGTGTTAGATTGAAAATTGGGAGTATAGAGAGAGAGACCTCCGCTAACATAAAGTTCACCATTAACCCAGAAGCCATTGTGTGGCCCAAGAGGTTTCACCAGGTAGGGGATGCTTTGTTCCATGTGACATCTGATAAGCTCTTATAATTGGTTGAAAAATCCATAAATTATTTTGATGGCAATCCTTTGCACACTTACCAGGGAGTAAGTCCTAATGAACATAGTTCAGGGCTGGGAACTGGCAAGGGGGCTAACCTTTCACACCTTGCACAGAAGCTGTGTGAAGCGGGAAGCCTCATATCTCTGTGGCTGAGGCTCCCTGTCCATTTTGGAACCCTGGAAAAGTCCTGTACAGGTGGTCATCATACTCATCGTGGTTTAGTTGTATGCCGCCTTTCCATAGTAATTTGTGCCCAAAGCAGCTCACAACATGAAAAAGGTTACATAATACATTCAGTTACAAAACAAAATTCCAACAGCCGATAAGTTAAAGAAAACATCTAATTAAGAAATATGCAATAAATTGAAACAATACCATTATAATTCATAAGACTCTCCAACAATATAAGGCAAAACATAATCCCAATAACAGCAAAAAATAACTGACCTCCAGGATCAAATTTTGACCCAAACAGAAGCCCCTGAAGAACACCCACCAGTCAAAAGGCCTCTGGCATCTGCAGGGAGTAGCAGCTGTTTAAGATTAAGCCAGCAAGAGCCCCTCCCTCTCAGGTGGAAAGAGGCCAGCAAACAGGGAGAGGGTTTTGCAGCGCTCACAGTCAAGATGGTTGGCCATGGGCCAAGGGCACCAACATCTCTAAAGGCCCTTAACCAGCCCAACCCAGCAGTGCTGCCTTTACTGTTCTCCAGGGCCCGTGGACAGCTGTTTTAGTGTTGATTGGATGGTGCTGCTGCTTTTGAACATGAGCCTTATTTGGCTTCGATCTGAAGTGGTTGCCTATCATTTTAATTTACCATTCAACATAGCTGGGATTGTAAAATCTTATCCCAAATAATTGAACAAATGAGACTTCTGCATTCAAAGCTACTACTACTACTACTACCAACAACAACAACAACAACAACCCTTCACCACAAGGTCCGAGGGTGGGACACAATTACAACTATAGTGGGTCCTTAAAGTGTGCAGCTGTATTGAGTGTATTTGGAGATGGTGTGGGTCGTGTGCAGGGGGAGGACAGGGGATTAATCCCCATGCACTAGCTGAAGTTGTTCCAGAGCGAAGAGGTGCGTCTTCAGCATACAGTGAAAGCTGTATAATGAAGGTGGCAGATACACCTCTGTGGGGAGGAAATTCCACAACTTAGGGGCTGCCACAGAGAAGGCCCTCTTCTGGGCCGCTCCCCAAGCTTATTAGGGCAGATAAACTACCCAAGATGCCCCCGTCTGCTGTTTCTGAGAGCATCTGAAGCTGAAGAGGTAGTCTGTAGGGAAGGAGTTACCAGATCGTGGAATACTGTGGTTAGGACATAGCTGTCCAAAAGAGGCCATAGCTAGTGAACTAGCCACAGCAAGAAAAAGGCACTCCTAGCCACAATGTTGGATCCAGGAGCACCCCCAATTTACAGAGCTACTCCTTCCAGGGACATGCAACTCCACCGAGGAGAAGTTGTCTCCCTACCTCTCAGACTCAAGAACCTGGGACACATAACATCTCTGCCTTTTCAGGATTCAGGTTTAATTTATTGGCCCACATACACCCCATCACCGACTCCAATGACTGCTCTAACATCTCAATTGCCTTTCCCAGTTCAGATGGAACAGAGAGACAGAGCAGGGTGTCATCGGCTTATTGGGGTCACTCCATATCTGCTTGTGACAGCTTCCAGTAGTTTCATATAGATGGTAAGTAGCATTGGGGGAGAGATGCAACCTTGAGAGACACCACAGGAGAACTCCCATGATATTGAACAGTAGCCTCCCATAACTATTTTCTGGAAACAATTCTAGAGGTAGAAACGGAACCACTGAAATTCAGTTCCTCCAGCTCTCACCTCTCTGAGACACTCCAGAAGGATACCATGGTCAACACTATTGAAAGCCACTGAGAGATGCAGGAGAACAAGGAAGGTTGTACTCCCCCTACCTCTCTCCCAACAAATGGCATCAACCAGCTGACCAAGGCAGTTTTAGTGCCATGAATGGGCCTGAAGCCAGATAGGAATGGATGCAAGTAATCAGTTTCTTCCAAGTATGCCTGAAGCTGGAGTGCCACCACCTTTTCAAGCACCTTGCCCAACAAGGGGACCATTCACCAGTGGGTGATCATAGAATCATAGAATAGTAGAGTTGGAAGGGGCCTATAAAGCCATCGAGTCCAACCCCCTACTCAATGCAGGAATCCAAATCAAAGCATTCCCGACAAATGGCTGTCCAGCTGCCTCTTGAATGACTCCAGTGTCGGAGAGCCCACTACCTCTCTAGGTCATTGGTTCCATTGTCCAATGGCTCTAACAGTTAGGAAGTTTTTCCTGATGTCCAGTTGCTTCCTGCAACTTGAGCCCATTATTCCGTGTCCTGCACTCCGGGACAATCAAGAAGAGATTCCAGCCCTCCTCTATGTGACAACCTTTCATGTACTTAAAGAGTGCTATCATATCTCCCCTCAGTCTTCTCTTCTCCAGGCTAAATATGCCCAGTTCTTTCAGTCTCTCCTCATAGGGCTTTGTTTCCAGTCCCCTGATCATCCTTGTTGCCCTCCTCTGAACCTGTTCCAGTTTGTCTGCATTCTTCTTGAAGTGCGGAGACCAGAACTGGACATAGTATTCAAGATGAGGCCTAACCAGTGTTGAAAAGAGGGGAACTAGTACTTCACACGATCTGGAAACTATACTTCTGTTAATGCAGCCTAATATAGCATTTGCCATTTTTTCAGCCACTTCACACTGTTGGCTCATATTCAGCTTGTGATCAACAACAATTCCAAGATCCTTCTCACATGTCGTACTGCTGAGCCAAGTATCCCCCATCTTATAACTGTGCATTTGGTTTCTTTTTCCTGAGTGTAGAACTTTGCATTTATCCCTGTTGAATTTCATTCTGTTGTTTTCAGCCCAATGCTCCAGCCCATCAAGGTCCCTTTGAATTTTCTTTCTGTCTTCCAAGGTATTGGCTATGCCCCCCAACTTTGTATCATCTGCAAATTTGATAAGCATGCTTTGTACCTCCTCATCCAAGTTGTTAATAAAAATGTTGAATAGCACTGGGCCCAGGACCGAGCCCTGTGGTACCCCACTCGTTACTTCTGCCCAGTTTGAGAAGGAACCATTGATAAGCACTCTTTGAGTATGATTCTGGAACCAACTGTGGATCCATCTGATAGTTGTTTCATCCAGCCCACATTTAGCTAGCTTGCTAATCAGAATATTGTGGGGCACTTTGTCAAAAGCTTTGCTGAAGTTGAGATATATTATGTCCACAGCATCCCCACAGTCTACAAAGGAGGTTACCCAGTCAAAAAATGAGATACGATTAGTTTGGCAGGATTTGTTCTTCATAAATCCATGTTGGCTCCTAGTAATCACTGCATTGCTTTCAAGGTGCTTACAGATTGACTGCTTTATAATCTGCTCCAGAATTTTTCCAGGGATTGATGTTAGGCTGACTGGTCTGTAGTTCCCCGATTCCTCCTTCTTACCCTATTTGAAGATAGGGACAACATTAGCTCTCCTCCAGTCATCTGGCACTTCACCAGTCCTCCATGATTTCAAAAAGATAATAGACAGCAGTTCTGAGAGTTCTTCAGCCAGTTCCTTCAATACTCTAGGATGCAGTTTATCAGGCCCTGGAGATTTGAACTCATTCAAAGTGATTAGTTATTCCTTGACCATTTGTCTATCAATCTCAAGCTCCAATCCTGCCCCTTCTACTTCATGTATCCCGGGAGGGTCATAGACCCTTTTTTGGGAGAAGACTGAGCCAAAGTAGGAATTGAGCACTTTTGCCTTTTCTTTGTCATCTGTTATCATTTTGCCATCCTATAGATAGATAGATCCACACTACCATCTTCGTCAGGATGAATGGTACTTGCCCCTTCTCCAGTGAAGCAATGATCACTGCCTGGACCCACCCAGTCAACTCCCTTCAGCTAGCTCTACGAAGCTAATATGGGCAAGGGTCAAGGGGGCAGGTGGTCAGCCGCACTTCTTCAGGTAGCTTGTTCATATCCTCATGCTGAAATAATAAAAACTGATAGAGATAGTAGAGATGGATCAGAGTATGCTCCGGACAACTCCTTTGGATTTGCTCTAACTGTGGTATCCAACTCTATCCAAATCTGAGTGATTTTGTCCTTAAAGTGCTTTGAAAAATTGTGACAGCAGGCTGACAATGGTGTCAGGGCAACATTCTCTTGGCCAGATGAGAAAAACCCATTCACCACTGGAAAAAAGATGATAATGGTCAATCCATCAATCCGTGGCTCCTCCAGGCATCCTTTTTATTGTGCATTCATCAGGATGGTCATATGAGCTCCCTTTTTCAATACTGTTTACACCTGCAAAGGTTTTAGGGTAATCACACTCCTTCATTTCCAATTAGTGCATATCCCTTAATTTCCTTTTGAAATCCCATAACCTCTTATACCACAAATATTCTGGTTTAGTTTTGTCTGACTATTTTTGCACTATAGCCCCTCTGGTAGGGATGAAATTTATTTCAGTTTGCATTTAAGCCACATTTATCAAATTTGCACTTTCTGAAACAATCTGAGAACAGAAACACAGTAATCCTTTGAAATCCACACTTTTCTAAATGTTGTGGTGCAGTTACAAAAATGCATACATATGGGCAAAGTGTGCATAAAGAAGAATATATTAGTGAAAATACCATACAAAAATGCATTGTATTAGAAGAATTTTCTTGCAAAAAATGTGTACATTAGGCAAAACTGTATACGAAGATGTATTCATTAGGAGAAATTCACACTAAAATGCTGAAGATTTTCATGAGGATAAAACAAAAATTCACAAATTGCTGCAGAAATGTGGAGAACCAAATTTCAGAACGGAAAAATGAGAAACGGAGAGAACCGCATTTGACAGATCCATCCGTTCTTACCCTCCGGAGAGCAATAAATAGGTAGCATTGGGGAAGAATCCCAGAACAAGCTAAAGCAGAATATACCCACCACTAAATCAACGTTACTAAGAACGTGTTGCAGAAAACACCTGCTTTAAAACACCAGTTTGCTGGGCCACGTTATGTCACAAATGTGCATCCCAGGTGGGTTTCATTATCAGCTTGAAACCTGTGAAATAATGCATGCTACATACAGCTCTGCGTTTCCTGATATTTGAACCAAAAAGTCATTGATCACTCATCCAATGTCAATACATCCTCTTTGTCCCCCCCCTTGTTAAAAAGACTCTCCTTTCCTAGCTTGTGGCATCAGGTTTCCAGTCTTCCCTGTACTTCCTACCCTGATGTTAACTCATTTACACATGCCAAAGAGGTCTCCCTGCCATGCCTTTCTGCATCAAAAGTGATTCTGTGAAAAATGGACCTGGAGTAACTTGGGATCCCTGGAACAAGAGATCCCACTGGGCCTTTTCCAACTCTACGAATCATTTCCATAGACACAAACATTGCTTACATTGTGTTTTTTTTTTCCAATGAAGATGACTTTATTGACATATGGTTCTGTTTTCTATCTTATGTAAACTCGCAGAATCTAGCTATACACCCTCCAGCAACACATGTACAATTATATTTTTTTCAATTAATTTTTATTCAGATTTTCAAAACCAAAACAATACAAAAAAACCACAAATCAATATCTAATACAATAAAAAAAGAAAAGAAGAGAAAAAAAATATAAAAATATTGACTTCCGATTTGTCATAGTTCAGCTATAAATCTATAATATATAACAAACCTATCTCTTAATAGATTATAAAATCACCTTCCTCCAGCGGTTATCTTAATTGGTTTCAAATCTCATTAACATCATATCATTTTAATCTTCCACAAAAAGTCAAAGAGAAGTTTCCAATCCTTGAGATATATATCAATCAATTTTTTTTCCTAAATAAACATGTCAATTAATCCAACTCATCAAGTCTACTAAGTCCAGTAATTTCAAATCGCTGTTCTGTCTTTATCCGTATTAGGTCCATCTTCCATCTTCCATCTCCACGCATCCAAAAATCTTGCTGTCATAGTCATATAATAAAAGTCTGATAGGAATTTCCTCCATCACAGATATTTTCTTGCCATGAATTCCAAACATATCACTGAAGTATTGCTGCAAAGCCGCATCCCTGTTCCTCTTTTCCACATGATACACTAGTACATCTCTTGAAGATTTTTCCATTGACACAAAACAGGGATTAATTCTGTTAACTTTCTCCATTTCAAATTCCATCAAATCTTTCCAGTCCAGGAAATTTTTTGAACCGATAATATCTTTATCTCCAATCTCTTCAATTCCTTCAGGGACAGCGCTGAATTCCAAACTATAATATTTGTCTCCAGGATCCGTCAGAGCCAGGAAATCCAAATCTTTTTTCATGTCCATATTTAATCCAATCTCCAAAGTTTGAACCTTGCCTTTAGTTTCTCTTTCATCTTTTTTTGGTTTTCCAGATCTATCTTTATTCTCCTTTCTCATAGAATCCTGAATTTCTTTCAGCTCCTGTCTCATTTCGTGAAATTCAATTTTCCACGCTTGTCTATTATTTCTCAGTTCTTGTTTTATTGACTTAATCTCATTCATTATTTTCTGAAACATGTCTAAAAATAAAGTCCCTTCTTGTACATCCATAATCTTCTTAATTGTCATTCTTAAAGCCAAAGGAACAAAACTCCTTCAATGTTCAATGTCCCAAGCAAAGAGCATTTTATTTCTTTATCCAGTTACAAAGGAGTTAATCTTTCCAACCAACTGACGTCACATGCTAGACAGTCCTTATCTCTTATATGCCCAGAAGTGCAAAAACAGCTTTAGTTCACAGCGTCCAAATAACTAGTAGCAGAGAGAATGAGCAGATTCGTAAAAAAAAAAAGTAGATCAGGAAAAATAGTCCCATGCATATATTACACAAAAGTCTTATAAATCAAAAAGATTTTTCTTATCTCTTCCAATCAGAAATCCCTCATCCGTTGTAATCTTTAAAATGCTATTTTCCATATCAGCTTTTTGCAATAAAAGAAAGATAGGCTATTTTTGTTTTCTTCCCCCTTAGTTCCGTGAGTAAAGAAGGAAAGTCGTAACTCACCTAGGTTATCTTAATTGCTGTTACTTTGACAAATCTCTTTAGCTGTATAGATAAGAAAATGATAAGCATAGACAGGAGGATGTTTGCCTGCTGGTCCGTTGTTCTTTAAAGAAAAAAAACGGGTCACTTATTCAGCTGAGCTAGCATAGAAATCCTCGCTCCGTCTGAGCAGCTGGAAGCCTTTCTTTCGCAGACAATTCTGACGAATTCCAGACTCCCACAGTCACGACAAAGCTATGTGGGAAATCTCACATTTCTTCCTTATCCGGAAGAAATTATCCCCAGTCAGAAAAGACCCTTCTGACTGAATTATAGCTGAAAAAGTTTCATCTAAGACGGGAGCCCGTCTCAGAGCTACACAGGCGGAGGGATCCTCCTGGGAAAGACATTGCTTACATTGTTGAACCTTGTGTTTATTGTTAGATTGTGCCTCGCTCCAGGTGTACCAAAAGCTGTCGCCCTGGATATGCCAAGAAGGCTAAAGAAGGGGAGCCAGTTTGCTGCTATGCTTGTGCTCCGTGTGCAGAAGGGACCATCTCCACTCAGGAAGGTGTGTAACTCCAGGGATGAGGGAATTCCTTAGAAGAAAATAAATACGGCAAAACTTTTTCAGAAACTCAGAAACTCAGAAACGTTTTCTGTGATGATTCTAAAGACGTTTTTGAATGTGGATACATTCGTTCTTAAAATCCATAATGAATTGAATACAGTCAGTTGTCAGGGATGAGCTTGCAACAGAAACTGCAAGAATCAAAGCAGGGAGAGGGTTTGACGTATGTGGCCCATACCATACACCCTTTCTTTGGTTTTAATCACAGCATCCACATACTCTGCTTTATATTTTATTTATTTTATTTATTTGTTGCTGTTGTTATATCCCTCCAAGTCAACTATGACTTATGGCGACCCTATGAATCAGCGACCTCCAAGAGCATCAGGGATGCTTATTCATTGATTCTCTTTCCATTGTAAAGGCTGAGTTCTCAGTTTCAGCACAGGGATATCTGTGCATCCATTTATTTTTGAAGCAGCAAAGACCAGTGAAGCTATTGTAGACTTTGCAGTAATTTCCCAGCATTTCACCAATCTTTGAATATATATATGATTGTTCTTATGTGCCTTCAAGTCGATTACGGCTTATGGTGACCCTGTGAATCAGTGACCTCCAAGAGCATCTGTCATGAACCACTCTGTTCAGATCTTGTAAGTTCAGGTCTGTGGCTTCCTTGATGGAATCAATCCATCTCTTGTTTGGCCTTCCTCTTTTTCTACTCCCTTCTGTTTTTCCCAGCATTATTGTCTTTTCTAGTGAATCATGTCTTCTCATGATGTGTCCAAAGTATGATAACCTCAGTTTCATCATTTTAGCTTCTAGTGATAGTTCTGGTTTAATTTGTTCTAACACCCAATTATTGGTCTTTTTTGCAGTCCATGGTATCTGCAAAGCTCTCCTCCAACACCACGTTTCAAATGAGTTTATTTTTCTCTTATCTGCTTTTTTCACTGTCCAACTTTCACATCCATAAATAGAGATCAGAAAATACCATGGTCTGAATGATCCTGACTTTAGTGTTCAGTGATACATCTTTGCATTTGAGGACCTTTCCTAGTTCTCTCACAGCTGCCCTCCCCAGTCCTAGCCTTCTTCTGCTTTCTTGACTATTGTCTCCAGTTTGGTTAATGACTGTGCCAAGGTATGTCCTTGCCAAGTTCAGTGTCCTCATTGTCAACTTTAAAGTTACATAAATCTTCTGTTGTCATTACTTTAGTCTTTTTGACGTTCAGCTGTAGTCCTGCTTTTGTGCTTTCCTCTTTGACTTTCACCAGCATTCGTGTCAAATCATTACTGATTTCTGCTAGTAGTATGGTATCATCTGCATATCTTAAATTATTGATATTTCTCCCTTCAATTTTCACACCTCCTTCTTCTTGGTCCAATCCTACTTTCTGTATGATATGTTCTGCATATAGATTAAATAAATAGGGTGATAAAATACACCCCTGTCTCACACCAGAACAATCAGATGCTGTGGCACTCTTTTAAAGCATTCCATAGTTTTTCATGATCTACACAGTCAAAATATTTGCTGTAATCTATAAAGCACAGGGTGATTTTCTTCTGAAATTCCTTAGTCCATTCCAATATCCAATGTATGTTTGCAATATGATCTCTGGTGCCTCTTCCCTTTCTAAATCCAGCTTGGATGTCTGGCATTTCTCGCTCCATATATGGTAACAGCCTTTGTGGTAGAATCTTGAGCATTACTTTACTTGCATTGGATATTAAGGCAATAGTTAGATAATTACTTCATTCCCTGTGATCCCCTTTCTTTGGAATTGGGATGTATATGGAATGCTTCCAGTCTGTGGGCCATTGTTTAGTTTTCCATATATCTTGACAGATTTTTGTCAAAATTTGGACATATTCAGTCTCAGTAGCTTGTAGCAACTCTATTGTTATGCCATCTATTCCTGGTGATTTGTTTCTTCCAAGTATTTTAAGAGCAGCTTTCTCCTCGCATTCTAAAATTTCTGGTTCTTCATTGTTATATCTTGCCCTTCGTCCCAGCAGGAGCTCAGGGAGGCAAACGAAAGCACTAAAAACACTTTAAAACATCATAAAAACAGACTTTAAAATACAGTAAAACAAAACAAATTTAAAAATAGTTTTTAAAAAAGCTTTGAAGACTTTAAAAAGGTTAAACATATTATTTTTTTTAAAGGTTTAAAAATAAATTAAAAGGTAATTCCAACACAGAGGCAGAGTGGGATAATGTCTCAACTTAAAAGGCTTCTTGAAAGAGGAAGATCTTCAATAGGCATTGAAAAGAAAACAGAGATGACACTTGTCTAATATTTAAGGGTAGGGAGTTCCACAGGGTAGGTGCTGCCACACTAAAGGCCCATTACCTATGTTGTACAGAATGGACCTCCTGATAAGATGGTATCTGCAGGAGGTCTTCTCCTGCAGAGTGCAGTGATCGACTGGTTATATATGGGGTAAGACTGTCTTTCAGATACCCTGGTCCCAAGCTATATAGGGCTTTGTACACCAAAACTAGAACCTTGAACTTATGTGATTGGGACAGATTAATGTTTAAAAATATACACCTGCTTCCACTCTGGTTCCTCTGGAGTATAAGCTTCAACTCCCAAACATCTCTTTTATGGAATGTAATAGAACACAGAATATTATACATATAAGCTGAAGCCTCTCCTCTTCTTTTCAGATGCAGAATATTGCACCAAATGTCCAGAAGATCAGCATCCAAACAAGGACCGAGACCAATGTGTCCCCAAGATGATCAGCTTCCTGTCCTATAAAGAATATTTAGGGATCCTCCTGGCTTGCTTGGCCCTCTTCTTGTCATTGACCACAGGCATTGTGTTAGGAATCTTCATTAAATTCCTAGAAACTCCCATAGTCAAAGCCAACAACCGGGACCTCTCCTACATCCTCCTTGTCTTCCTCCTGCTTTCCTTTTTGTCCTCCTTCCTCTTCATTGGCCATCCAAGGAAAGCAGCCTGCCTTCTCCAACAAACAGCCTTCAGCATCATCTTCTCAGTTGCCATCTCTTCTGTGCTGGCAAAAACCATCACTGTGGTGCTGGCCTTCCTGGCCACAAAGCCAGGGAACAGGGTGAGGAAATGGCTGGGAAAGAGTCTGGCAAACTCCATTGTCATTTCCTGCTCCAGTGTCCAAGTTCTTATTTGCACTATCTGGTTGGGGATTTCCCCCCCATTCCCAGATTCTGACATGCATTCCCAACCTGGAAAGATTATCCTTCAATGCAATGAAGGGTCTGTTGCCATGTTTTATGTTGCCCTAGGCTACATGGGCTTCCTGGCTGCCATCTGCTTCACAGTGGCTTTCCTAGCCAGGAAGCTGCCTGGGGCCTTCAATGAAGCCAAGCTGATCACCTTCAGCATGATGGTCTTCTGCAGTGTTTGGGTGTCCTTTGTGCCCACCTACCTGAGCACGAAGGGGAAATACATGGTAGCCGTGCAGGTCTTCTCCATCTTGGCCTCCAGTGCTGGCCTTCTGGGCTGCATCTTCATTCCCAAGTGCTACATTATTATACTGAAGCCTGATCTTAATACAAAGGAACATCTGACAACAAAAACTAAAGACAGTTTCTGATTTTTAAAATACTCAATTTTGAGTAAATATGTCCATCACAGCAGCAATGAAAATCCACATATTTGTCTTGGGAATATCACTTCATACATAGAAATCTCTCTTCACTTTGCCTATATTACCAATGATGAAAATGAAGGCAGAAGTTTAGCTTAAACTAAACTAATGAAATAGTCGCATACAAAAAACTGCCGTGTTCCAAGCTGTTGTGGGCAGGCCCCATGTTTATGATATGTATTTCCCATCTAAGAGCCTTCACAATATATATATTAATCCTAATGTTTAGAATATTATATGTCCAGATATGCAGACCTCCTTATAGCTTTAAAGAGGTCAAAAAGGGGAAAGGTTTTCTGCTCCCCCTTCTTTTGTCTAGTTCTTGCCAGTCAGCCAGTGTACTGATAATGGCACATAGCTTCCAGCTGCAGCTGCCTGCGAACACATAGCAGCCAGAGGAGGAAGCTCCTTATATGGTGTGGACAACCGCTGTTTCAAGTAAAACCAACTAATTATGATAACGCCCCATTTGCTGTGCCTGGCAGGCAGTGAGGCAAGGCGTTTTCTGTCTCTG
Organism: Rhineura floridana; assembly: GCF_030035675.1. NCBI lineage: Eukaryota > Metazoa > Chordata > Lepidosauria > Squamata > Rhineuridae > Rhineura > Rhineura floridana. The sequence continues at coordinate 218,570,277 of NC_084482.1, read as the reverse complement.
GGAAGAGCACAGCTATGGACCAAGGTCACAGCTTTGAGAAATTATTCTAAAAGGGAGAGGAGTTCCTGCATTCAGCATCAGTCTTCCTGACTGATCCAACATACTGCTATGCTGCTAGCTGGAGGACCAAGGCTTGCCTTCTACAAGGGCTAGATCATTCCATTTCTGTCCAGATAAGACATAGAACTGTGCTGAAATATACTAACAGGAAAATGTAACTTGTTTGCAATGTAACTTGCATAAGTATCAAGTAATAGAACCTTATACTTTTATAAGATATGTTACCTGTATACTGAAATGTATAGTGATGTATAAACCTAATATATAATATTGAGCTGTAATAAATAAGAGAACTGGGAGCTCCATTATGTTCTTGTAACCAGTCAGGAGTTTGACCCTGACCTATATGATCCTAATTTACTGGCTGAAGCCAGATACATGGGGAGTGGCAGTTATTTATCGAGAGTCGTTGATCTTTGCCAGACCTCCCCTTCGTGGGACTAACTTTGTTGACTGTATGTACTGGAGGTTGGGCTCGAAGGGCAGTTTAGGGATCCTGCTCGTGTACCGCCCACCCCACTGCACAGCAGACTCCCTGGCCGAGGTGCTGGAGGTGATCTCGGATGTGCGAATGTTGTCCCCGGAGCTGTTAGTTCTGGGTGACTTTAACATACATGCCGAGACCACTCTCATCGGAGCCCCTCGGGATTTCCTGGAAACCATGGCTTCCTGGGAACTGCGCCTTAGTAATAGTGAGCCCACCCATGTAGCCGGTCATACTCTTGACCTTGTATTTGTCCCAGGGGGGGAGGGTAGTGTGCTGAAGTTAGGGGTTATTTCTTTTACCCCCATGTCATGGTCAGACCACTATCTGGTAAAGATGGATCTCTCAATGCCACATGCCCTCCGCAGGGGTAAAGGTCCTATTAGAATGGTCCGCCCCAGGCGCCTGATGGATCCAGATGGTTTCCTGACGGCGCTTGGGGAATTGGAACCTGCTGAAGGTCGCCCGGTCGAAGCCCTGGTGACGGAGTGGAATGAGAGGATCGCCGGGGCGTTAGACCGAGTGGCTCCGAAACGTCCTCTCCCCCTGAAAAGAACTCAGGTAGCACCATGGTACACACCACGGTTGCGTACTTTGAGACAGGAGGTGAGACGACTAGAGCGCCAGTGGCGGAAGTCGCGCTCCGAAGATGCTCGGACACAGGTTAGAGCAGCAATAGCTGCCTACCAGGTGGCAGTAAGGGCAGCAAAGAGGGAATTCTTTTCTGCCTCTATTGCATCAGCAGAGTGCTGTCCCAGGAGGTTGTTCCAGGTGGTCCAAAGCCTGGTCGGTCCAGTTGCTCAGGAACCCTTGGAACAGTCCAAGGCCTCCTGTGACAAATTGGCAAAGCACTTTGCTGATAAAATCGAGCACCTGAGGAGCTCGATTCCGTGCGCCGTGGATACAGTGAGTGAGCTAGAGTTGGCCAGTTGCAAACTGGTCAATTGGGAGCGATTTCGGCCTCTTCCATCTGAGGATGTGGACAAGGTGCTCTCATCTGTAAGGCCTACCACTTGTCTACTTGATCCTTGCCCGTCGTGCCTCCTTATGAGCTGCAAAGAGAGACTGGGCAAGGGGATCAAGGCAATGGTTAATACATCTTTGCAAGAGGGTGTTATGCCACTAGCCCTCAAGGAGGCTATTATAAAACCCATCTTAAAGAAGTCCTCCTTGGATCCCCAAATTTTAAACAACTTTCACCCAATTTCGAATTTACCATTCTTGGGCAAGGTCATTGAGCGAGTGGTGGCAAATCAGTTGCAGACACACTTGGATGAAACGGATTATCTAGATCCATACCAGTCGGGTTTCAGGACTGGACATGGAACTGAAACAGCCTTGGTCGCTCTGGTAGATGATATGAGGAGGGCATTGGATAGGGGAGAATTCACCTTCCTTGTCCTCCTGGATCTCTCAGTGGCTTTTGATACCGTTGACCACGGTATCCTTTTAGATCCCCTGGAGAGTTTGGGATTGGGAGGCACAGTTTTACGGTGGTCCCATTCCTTTCTCTCCGATAGGCGTCAACAGGTAGCATTGGATGATGAGGTTTCAGACCCTTGGCCTCTCAATTGTGGTGTGCCACAGGGTTCTATCCTCTCTCCCATGCTATTTAACATCTATGTAAAGCCGCTGGGAGCGATCATCAGGAGATTTGGGCTGCAGTGCCACCAATATGCGGATGACACTCAGCTCTATCTCTCATTTAAATCTTCACCGGAGAGGGCTGTGGAGACCGTATCCAAGTGCCTGGAATCCGTGAGTGGATGGATGGGTAGGAACAGGCTGAAACTGAACCCTGATAAGACCGAGGTACTACTTGTGGGAGATAAGGGAGGGTTGGGAGATGGTGACCTGGTGTTTGGCAGGGTGAGGTTGCCCCTACAGGACCAGGTCCGCAGCCTCGGGGTCATTCTTGATTCCAAGCTGTCCATGGAGGCTCAGATTTCGGCTGTGAGCCGGACAGGTATCAATTACATCTTATACGTAGGCTGCAACCCTACCTCCCTGTTCAACAGCTCCCACTCGTGGTACATGCCCTGGTCACCTCTCGATTGGACTACTGTAATGCGCTCTACGTGGGGTTACCCTTGAAAATGACCTGGAAATTGCAACTTATACAGAATGCAGCGGCGCGCTTACTTACCAACAGCCGCCGCCGTGATCACATTACGCCAGTGTTATTTGATCTACACTGGCTGCCGGTTGTTTTCCGGGCCCGATTCAAGGTGTTGGTATTAACCTTTAAAACCCTGTACGGTTTCGGCCCATTTTACCTGAAAGAGCGCCTCCACCACCACCAATTATGCCGCCCGACCAGATCAGCCACGCAAGGCCTTCTCTCAATCCCACCAACCAAAACAGCTAGGTTGGTGGGTACTAGGGAGAGGGCTTTTTCTGTGGTGGCCCCCACTCTCTGGAACTCCCTCCCGTTTGATCTTCGACACGCCCCGTCCCTGGATGTATTCCGCAAGGCCCTGAAGACGTGGCTATTTCAACAGGCCCTTGAGATCCTTGGGATGGGTTAATCTCCATGATTTTGTCATCTATTACATGCTGCAAATGTAAATATTTTATAAATGCATTGATGACTGTCCAGTATTTTATTTATTGAGACTAATGTGACTGCATTTGATATGATTGTATTTTATCTCATTTTAATGTACGTCGCCTAGAGTGGCTATCTGCCAGATAGGCGACACACAAATTAAATATTATTATTATTATTATTACTTGTATGTATGAAATGAATGTATAAAGAATAAAAAGTATAAAAATCCTTCCGCTGTTGGTCCCATTATTTTTCTTGAGATATCCCTAAACTTTATTTATTTATTTATTTATTTATTAGATTTATATCCCATCCTTCCTCCCAGTAGGAGCCCAGGGCGGCAAACAAAAGTACTAAAAACACTCTAAAACATCATAAAATATATTACAATAAAACATCCTTAAAACCATATTAAAACCAAAATTGTTTAATATCGTTCCTGCCTCCACCCCACCCCTTTTCAAGATGATTCGGGACTTGTTCCTGAAGGGTGGTGGGGGATAGCACATGTAGGCTGAGTGGCCTATTGAGAGGATGGATGAGCTGGTTTATAAGCCAGTTCATCCCTCAAACTTGCGTCTTTGGCCTTGTGGTGCTCACCCTCCCTCGTCAGTATGGGCATTGCTAGTCACTATGTGGGGCTGACTACCAATTTTTTGGGGGGGAGAATTCTGATTGCAGACTCCCTTTCATTTTGTCTACTCCATGGAGTTAATTCAATTGGCTTTTGGAAGGGTGTGGTTAGCTTGTGTGGGCTGGCATGGAATCTGGCAGGTAAACAGCTGGTTACTGAGGCATTCTTGGGTTAAGGGCACCCTCTAGGGAACTGCCAGTGCTTGATGCCTGGTGGGGATCTGGGGCGTGTCCTCATGAGCCTAATTTGTGCATCAGGGTGAATGCCAGTACGGCGGGGCCAGTTTGTGCAGGTTGGATGTACACCCTTGGTTCTACAAGCAAGGAAGGAGAAGCTGATCTCCATCTTTTGCTGGGGAGGCACAGCCAGAGGCTGACTGACATGCCCAGGAGTCTGGAGGGAAATCTCCCTACCAGATAGGTTTTGGCCTCACCTGCCCGAATAAGGTTCAATTTGGTTGATTTAGTTTAATTGGTTGAAAGTTCAAAAAAAGTTACATTTTAAAAAATAAATATAACATTATTCCACGTTTGGTGTCACGAGTCATCTTTTGGTGTGGCAAAAACTTTTTTTTTTTTAAAGAAAGTAACTCCATAATTCAACAGAATTTGCAGAATTTCCAACTTTGCTTTCACCTAGAGGGGTGTTATTCTCACAGTCATCATGGGCTCTCAACCCAGTGTAAACACTCCCCTTTAGTGTTGTGCCATTGGAGTTGACCCACTAAGATTGGTCCACCATTTGGGCACAGCCTGCCTTTTAAGTTGTTTCATTGCAGGGATGCTCCCATGAAGACAGCCACCACCTCTGCTTCAGGCTGTGGATCACTACAGGCAGCCTCACCAAGCAGCAACAAGGCTTCTCTTCCATGCATGCATCTCAGGAACCATACCCCAGTTGCCCCCACTTTTTGCTTTCTAACTTTCTCTGTAGACGTCCAATTGATGGTACTCTATTTTTGAATGAAATCTAAGAGTCTGGGACCCTTCCTGGCTTGGGGCCCCATACATCTGTACCCAGCGCTTGGAAAAGTTACTTTTTTGAACTACAGCTCCCATCAGCCCAATCCAGTGGCCATGCTGGCTGAGGCTGATGGGAGTTGTAGTTCAAAAAAGTAACTTTTCCAAGCTCTGTCTGTACCTCTTGTATCCCCCTGTCAGCGGCCCCGTATATGTTCTGAAACACCTGGAAACTCATTTACTGAATTGCTTTTAAAATGTGTTATTTATAATTCGTATCTACAGTATCTTAGGTAGGAATGTCAAGATGTGGTGTTGTGATCTGCAGTTTGCTAAAAATATATTTTTTAAAAAAGAACAAATGACTTGAAGGTGGATTAGAAGATGCTGCATGGCCTCAGGGCCGGCTCACACGTTATGTGTTGAGTGTAGATTTTAGGGCCACGGTGGGAGGATACAACATGAGAGTGCCATTGTTTGCAGCAGTTTTGTGTCACCTCTAACGGGTACTTGCCCTTCCCAAGCATACATTTAAAAAAGTGCTTTGCTTCACTAAACGATGCTTCTGGATCCAACCATTCCTGAGTCTCCCATAGCAGGTACTTTCAGGGTGGTGGGATGTGGGGGATTTTACCCTCATCCCCACAAGTACCTTTTTGCTGCATGGTGTGTGGGACAGGAGAGAGCTCCATGGAAACCTGATTTCTGACCACATAGGCATTGTTGTAGTATTTTTGTCTATGCTGGTGGTTGTGTTGTCCTTTTGAATTTGTTTTTCATTTTTACAGTAAAATGTTGTTTTCTTCAGGGAACGTGATTTACAGTAACATAGTACTAAGTCATGGAACTCAGTCCTGATAAAAGAAATGTTGGAGGTCTTGGGCGATGATGTTTCTGAACAACTGAGAAGGAGTGTTGGAGAAGCTGGGGGTTCAAAGGATTCCCTGAGGGGAAGATAACCAAGATGGGAATAATTGGTCCCTCATTCGATTGAGCCTTTTTAAGGATATGGGAGCTTGAGATCTGTGTGGTCCTTGGCAGTATGCTAATGTGTTCTCAGCTGACTGTGTCCAGGTGTGTCTTCCTTAAGAAATATCATCTTAAAGATTCTGAGATGGCTGATTTCTCCCCACTTGAATTGTGAACCTGATTTGGCCCTGAGGCTGATGACTATGTGCCTTATCTGAGGGAAGCGCAGAGTGTGGCTACATGAGAATGGGCTTTTTCGTTGGTGGCCCCCTCCCCATTTGTGGGATCCTGTTCCCAGGGAGATGGACCTGGCACCATCATCGTCAGTTTCTAGGCTCCAGGATACGACGTTTATATCTACCCAGGCTTTTGTTAGCCTCTACTGTGCTGCTGATCACTTAGTGGGGTGGGATAGGACTTATCCTTCTTACTGTGTTGCTGGAGAAGTAATGTTGTAATGTGCCATGATGAAATGTATGGAAACAACTACTAGGGGATTTCTGTAACTGTCAGCCCCAGTTTGTTCCTCTGTTGAATCCACAGAGGCTTGCTTTGAAAGTCAGCAAACAAACACAAGAAAGCTCCATTTTCAATTAGATAACAAAGCCTGCTTCTGTTACCAATTTCCTCAATCCTGTGTTTCCATAATACCACAAATGAGCATTTTAGGGATTTTTAAATTTGGCTTGGGCATTGCCAAAACAGGGAGAGAATTCCCTGGGAAGAGGGATTGACTGTTAAGCCATTCTGGGAATTGTAGCTCTCTGAGGGCTCTCCTAACGACTGTCAGCAACCTTAACAAACCCAGAGCTTGGAAAAGTTACCTTTTTTAAACTACAACTCCCATCAGCCCCAGCCAGCATGGCCACTGGATTGGGCTGATGGGAGTTGTAGTTCAAAAAAGTAACTTTTCCAAGCTCTGAGTTACAAACCACATTTCCCATTATACTTTGGGGGAAGCCATGACTGTTTGAAGTGGAGTAATACTGCTTTAAATGTCTGTTGTGCATGTCACAAAAATCCTTGTTCCTTTAAGTGTTCAGTGTTATTTCTCAGTAAAGGAAGAAGGTGACTTATTTCGGGGCATAAAATAAGTTTGCAGTGAAGTCTTATAAAATATATTAAAATCAAAACAGAAATATTAAGCATCTAATCAAGGCTAGTTGCCAGTGGAAAAAGAGAGTATAAGTAAAGGTCAGTGAAGGGTGAGGCAGTTCTGGGCAGCCTTGGCAATTGTTGCTGAGGGGCTTGGAATGCTGGGAAAGTGACAGTTGGGGCAGTTAGTCTGGGGGGGCATAAGAAAAAATGGAAGGGCAGTGATGGCTGGTGTCTATTGGGACTGATAGAGCAGAAGGCAAGGAGATCAGCAGTAGATGAAGCCACGGTCAGTGACCAGCAGAGCCAACTCATTCTAGTTTTGTCTCCATCCTCCTTGCTGTTGGGTCCTACAAGAGCAACACTAACATTAAAGAGAGGGAAGCTGCCAGTTGACACACTGCCCCCCTAGACTGGTTGTAAATAAGGCATGGAGGCAGGTAGGGGCTGGCTGGCAGCAGAATGAAGTTGGTGGGGCTGTGCCCCCTTTGCCCAAATGTCATCCTCTTTTGTGGAGGGCTTTCATTTTATTTATTTATTTACGATTTGATTTATATCCCACCCTTCCAACAGGAGACCAGGGCAGCAAACAAAAACGCTAAAAACACTTTAAACATAATAAAAACAGACTTTAAAATACATTAAAACAAAACACCTTTAAAAACATTTTTAGAAAAGCTTTCAATAATTTGTTTTTTAAAAAAAGATTCAAAACATTGGTTTTAAAAAAATGTTTTAAAAACACGTTAAAAAGCAATTCCAACACAGACGCAGACTGGGATAAGGCCTCAACTTAAAAGGCTTGTTGAAAGAAGAAGGTCTTCAATTGGCACCGGAAAGATAACAGAGATGGTGCCTGTGTAAGGGGAGGGAATTCCACAGGGTAGGTGCTGCCACACTTTTGAGGAAGAAGAGTGGGTGCATCTACCAGCTGAAACTGTTAGGGTATGTTGGAACGGTTATCCTGATCCTCTCCCCCAGTTTCGCAGTTGGAAAGGGGGGATCACTTTTTGCACCTGGCCCATCACTAATGGGGCATGACCCCTAGTGCTGGGTGCAGATGTTTAGTTTGCCAGGTGATGTGTACAAAGCCGCTGGATTGGCTGGCTTTCGCACCTCCCCCTTCCCCCACTCATTGTGGGGTTGGGTGGCATCCCAGTGTTTTTCAATGTGGGCTTTGCTGGTTGCCACGAGGGGGCCACACAGGAATTTTTTTCCTTCCCAGGTATCCTTTTGAGACGGAGGCTGTTTTGCCTGTGCCACACTGGGGGACAATGGGAGAGTCTGTGTGGTTTTAAAATGGTTTTGGCAGGATCAGTGTGGAGTTAGGGGAAAACGAGGTAAGTGGAAAAATTGGTGAGAACCTTGAGGTGCCTTCTAGAAGGTGAAAAGTGGCTTCCTCAGACCCATCCATCAAAGCCTCAAGGCCAGATGGTGGGGACAGGAGCCCTTCTTGAGGACTGCCTGGAACACAGACTCAATGCCTCAAGGCTGGAGTGGAGGGTGAGATGGACAGGATTCCCTAGGCATAGTTAATGTGCTGGCAATGAAAGGCCAGGATGAGCTAGTTCAGTCCTTTGCTGCCTACAGCCAAGGTTCCTCACTTAAAATCTGAGCTGCTGGATTAAGTTTCATAGCACTCAGGTTTATAGAAGCCTGCATTGTACTTTAGAATTATCTATTTTCCCTCCAGAGATCTTAATTTGGTTAACTGGCTTAACTGGTTTTCATTTACTATCTGGTTTAATTGGCTTAATTCATTTAGAGGTTAATTGGTTCAAATGGTTTAATTGGCTTTAATAAAACATTGGCTGTTCTTAACCCAGATTTCGCCTTGTCATTTTGGGTGGGTCCAGGCGCAACAAAGATCATATGGAAAAAGTCATGGCTACTCTGCCACAAGCCCTGAAAGTAGGAATTGTAGGAAAAGACTGGACAGATGTGTAAATGAAGACTGAAGATATTGCCGGGGGGGGATATGTTCAAGGGGAATCAGAAGGGGGATTATTAAGAGGCCATTAAACAAAGGGAAAAGAGAGCTGTCAAAGCAACAGCCAAAGCTGGTGTTGAGAAAAGGAAAGTTGCTCAGAGTAACTCATTGTGCATTGAAAAATAAAATCTGAAAATGTGCATCAAACAATATCATGATCAGTCAGGACATTTGTGCGAAATGGAAAGGAGAGAAACACAAACAAAACATCTCATTACAAACCCACAGGAATAAAAAATACATCAGTTGCTTCAAAGTTTAATCCCCCCTCTGCAAAAACTCAGCTCAAGCTCTTGGTAGCCCAGGGTATATTTTATGCACCAAACGTTTCAGGCACAGTGCAAGAAATCACCTCATCTTGCCCCTGATGCTGATGCTTAGCTGATTGATCTCACAATCTTTGAGTAAATTCCTGGAGCTTTTGCAAGAATGATGATTACCAGGGGAACAAGTATCAAATGGAGTCTCAGTGTGGCTCAAGGCGCAGGTGCACAGGGAGAGGAAAACATGTTTATGAGAACTCACAGAAGCGGCTCTATACTCTTGACATGAGTCATGGGGGGGAAGGTGAGCTTGGCCTGACTGTTACTGAGAAAGCACTGTTACTGACAAAGTAGTTAGGAAGACTGAGATATTCTTTTAGGTTATATGTGATGTAGGGACGGAAATATCTGTCAATTTCGGTTCTGTCAGTTTCTCACTTTTCTAATGTTAAATTCAATTTTCTACATTTCTGCAGCAATCTGCAATTTTTTTAAAAAAAATTCTCCACCATATTAGTGTGAATTTCTCCAAATAAACACATTTTTGTAGGCAGTTTTGACAAAGGTGCACATTTTTTGCAAGCCGTTTCTCATCACATCGTGCCTTTCTGCATGTTATTTTCACTCATATTTTTATGCACACTTTCCCCTAATATATGCACTTTTATAAATATTGTTTAATTGGGGAACTGCATCCCAAAATTCTAATAAATGCAAAATTTGAAGGATGGCTGTGTTTCAGATCTCATATTGTTTTGAAAAGTGTGTAAATTCTGCTTGAAATGCGAACTGAGTTGAAATTCTTGCTCATCCCGAACGCGATGATACAGTGACAACATGGCATTGTTCAGGGTTGCGAAACCTCTAGCCCGTGGACCTTACTTGGCTTGCAAGGCCTCCACATTTGACCCACAACGTCATTTTTGGCACCTGCCCTACATCTGATGTCATACCTGATGTCAGGTGTGGAGCAGGTAAAGGTGAGGCTTCAAAGAAAAAATCTGGAGCTTAAAGGGTGCTCCTGATTGTTCCTTTGCTGCTGTAATGCATGGTTCCACCACCCATCAGCTGATGTGTAGTCGGAGGGCACATTGCTCTACATAGGGATGACAGTTTTCATCGAAACCACTGTGGAAATGGGGAGAACATCTCAATTTAAGCTGCAGTTTCAATGGGAACCACTTCTCCTTCCCAGCGCTGCTCTGTGGACCTCTGAGAACCTTGTGGGTCGGGGGAGGTAGAAACAATTCATCACATGTTATTTTATTGTTGCTTTTACCGTGATTTTAGAGTTATTTTTATTACTCCGATTTTAATAAAAATTCCAGGTAGACTGGATTTATTTTACTAAGAGTCTTTGTTATCTGACTGGAACTCCCAGGTCACAATAAAAGTAGCCAGCTTTTCTTCAGCAGCTATTGATTGTCAAAAAGTAATGATTAAACAATTCTCTTTTTAATTTTAATAGTTTAATTTTATTGTTTTAATATGCAGTAAGAGGGTATCTCACAAGAGTGATTATGTTTAATGCTTCTTTTAAGTATTTTTGTCTTTTTGTATATGTTCAGTTTGGTCTATGACCATAAAATCAATCAATCAATCAATCAAACCTCTGAGAACCAGATGTTCAAAGAGCAGGATGGGGTCATCTGCAAAACGGCTTTCAAGCAGCCCCGCACTGTATTTTGGAGTCCCAACAATCAGGGCTTCAGAACATAGTGTCACCCTGATGTCACAGTGAGGTCGGGTGATTGACAGGTGGGTGGACCTCCCCACCTGTCAGTTTTGGCCCACCAGGGGTAGGGAGATAGCAATCTGCCCCACCATTTTCCTAACCCTGGAGGAGTTGGTTTTGAACATTCTGAGAACATGGAGCCTCATTTTACTGAGTCACCACATGGAACCATTGAGATCAATATTGTCTGCTCTGACAGATAGGAACTGCCTGAGATCTCATGCTGAGAAGGATTTTTCCCAACCTCACTCCTGTTTATGACATTGCCAATTGCACTCCCATTGTTGGTACAATTGGGAAGGATTATGCCTAATAGTAAGGCTGGTATAGCACAGTGGGGAGGAGAGCCTGACTGGGAGTCCAGAGTTTATGAGTTCAAATCACTGCTCGTGTCTTCTGTGTGTCAAGGGCCAGCTAAAGATCACCCCCACAGTGAGTGGCTCAGGGGTTACATGCCCTGCCACCCAGGCAGCCGTGGGCAAGCTGCATAGTCCCAAGGAGCCCAGTTGCCCCCCAGCTGACAGTTTCGGACAAGGAAGAGGCTGGCTTGTGCAGCTGTGGCAAGCTGAGCAGGCCCTAGCCAGCTGGAGAGGACTAGCCTCAGAGGGAGGCAATGGTAAAAAACCCTCTGAATACCGCTTACCATAAACACCCTATTCATAGGGTCGCCATAAGTTGGGATCGACTTGAAGACAGTCCATTTCCATTTCTGTGCCTAATAGCACTAGGGCTCATCAAAATTTTCCTTGGAAAAGAGAGCATGAGAATAACCTAACTAGTCCAGGATTGTCCTCTCACACGACAGGAGGGCAGTAACACTCCCCCACTCAACTTCTCCACCTTCAATCTCTGACTCCTGAGACCTAACATAGCCATAGCGGCTCACAGCCATTGATAGTTTTATCCTGCATGTTCATGATGGCTATGCTCTGTTTCCAGAATCAGAGGCAGTTTTTTCTGAATACCAGTTGCCAGAAACTGGAGGAGAGGAGATTGCTCTTGCACGCAGGTCCTGCTGGCGGGCTTCCAGTGAGCAACTGGTTGGCCACTGGGAGAACAGGATGCTGGACTAGATGGGCCCCCTTTGCTCTGATCCAGCAGGATCTTCTTACGTTCTTATGTTTAATTTGACTAATTCTTTTAAAAAGTCATCCAGGTTGGTACCCAGAGTTTACCTATGCTCTGTCTAAAGCAATACTTCCTTCTGTCTCTCCTAAATCTTCCAACATTCAGTTCAATTGATGTTCCCAAGTTCTAATTTTATTTATGAGAGAGGGAAAAAACCTTTTCTCTATCCACTTTCTCCATGCCATGCATAATTTTATACGCTTCTATCATGTTGTCTCTGACTTGCCTTTTCTCTAAATGAAGAAGCCCCACATGCTGTAACCTTTCCTAATAGGGAAGTCACTCCATCCCCTCCAACCAGAATGATTGCCCTTTTCGGAACCTTTTCGGAACCTTTTCCAATTCTACAATATCCTTTTTGAAGTGAGGCAGACAGAACTGCATACGGGTTCCAAGTGTGGCCTCATTATAGATTTGTATATTGGCATTATGATATTGGCATTCTTAGGGCACCACAGTCACCTTTTTCACAGCTGCTGTTAGGGATGAAAGAGAAATTAGATTTTCTTTGCATTTTCATGAGAAACTATGTAATTCTCAAAACAACATGCAAACCAAAATTCTGCTATCCTTCCAAATTAAAACTTTTCTAAATTTTGTGATCCATCCAGTTCTCCAGCCAAATAATGTGAACAGAAATGCTTTTTTTTGGGGGGGGGGGAGGATATGCATAAAAATGGATATGCCCCTGTGGAAGAATCTGTCAGTTTTGGTTCTCTCAGTTCCTCATTTTCCCAGTCTTAAATTCAGTTCTCCACAATTCTGCAGCAACAAATTCTCAAGAAAACCCCTCAGCATTTTCGTTTGAATTTCTCCTTTTATATGTAATTCTGACCATGTGCACATTTTTGCAAGCACTTTTCTCCTCAGAGAATGCATTTTTGTATATTATTTTCACTCATCTATTCACTTCTATGCACGCTAACATTGGAGAAGTGCATCACAAGATTTGGGCAAGTGTGAATGTCAAAGGATGACTGTGTTTCGGTTCTGACATTGTTTCAGAAAGAGCACATTTGATACACTGGATTTTAAACGTGAACTGAATCAAATTTCCCCACCATCCCTATCCCTAGATGAGATGGGCACATCTCCGGGAAGGCACATCCAGGAGTTTTGGAACCATAGAGATCTCTGAGCGAACAATATGCTCGGACAAAGGTCAAAAGGAAGTTGACCCTTTTTAAATTCAGGCGCTGCCCCTTTGTGGATGGCTTGGCTTCTTAATGGCCAGCCCTCCCCCTGTGTTCCATGGCCTCTCGCTTGGTACACTCCCTGTGGCACTGGACCGGCAAGATACCATGGAAGGCATTTCATGACTCCGATATAGGGGATTGCACCAGTGAGGGTCTTGCTTCTGGCTATAGGTCCCAGTGCTATGGGAGATTGCTCTGTGGGCTCCTGTCTGTCAGGATCAGTGGGCTCCCAGTCTCCAAAACCAGAGCCCTGACCATTGTTCTTTAGCAGCCTCCGGAACTCAATGCGGCATATATGATTCTCCCCCTCTCCATTGTGTCCTCACAACAATCCTGTGAGGTAGGTTAGACAATGACCGGCCCAAGGTCAGCCAATGTGCTTCATCATGGCTAAGTGGTGGTTTGAACCCTGGTCTCCCAGGTCCTGGTCTGACATTCTGAAAACTAAACCATGCTGGCTCCATTAGGCAGTCCTCGATGCCACTCCTTTATGAGCAATTTGAGGGGGGGGGAATTCAAAGTTTGGGCATCAGGCCTCCCTCACAGCCCTTTGATCCTCAGCAGCCATTTCCAGCTAGGCTGTGGTAGTTTCATGAAGCACAGCTTTTTGGGGAGGAATGTATTTGGAGGGATTGCATAGATTTCTATGAAGTTCCATGATAAGACAGTAAAATATCCCCATTCACTCTCAGCCTGCACTGCCTACTCTCTCTTCTCCCTCCTTTGCTTTCTAAGGCTGGAGAAAGGCCAGATGCATCCCTCAAAAGTGGGGGAAGAGAGCATTTTAATCAAAGGAGTGGCTCAAATGAGTTTGGAGCCATGAGAAAGGAAACTTCTTAGCTTAGAAAAATGACAAGTGAGGACATCATAGAAATGCATAAGATTATGCAGAGTGTGGAGAAAATGGACAGGGAGAAGGTTTTTTGGGTTTTTTTCCATAATACTTGAACCCAAAGGGGTCATCCAATGAAGCAGAAGGTCGGAAGATTCTGGACAAACAAAAGGAAGCACTTCTTCATCTTCACAGAGTGTACAGTGAACAATCGACCTCTCTGCCACAAGATGCGGTGAAAGCTGTTGGGATAAGCAAGCTTGGATGCCCTTTGATAGGGAGATGTCCCTTCTAGCCAGAACTTGGGGACAACTCTATGCTTGTTTGTTATGTTATTATATGCCTTCAAGTCGATTATGACTTTTGGTGACCCTATGAATCAGCGACCTCCAAGAGCATCTGTCATGATCTTGTAAGTTCAGGTCTGTGGCTTCCATTATGGAATCAATCCATCTCTTGTTTGGTCTTCCTCTTTTTCTACTCTCTTCTGTTTTTCCCAGCATTATTGTCTTTTCTAGTTACTTCTATGCTTGTTTACCATGATGTAACTTCCGAAAGGGTGGGGTTATTTACTTCTTTTCCTCTTTCTTTGTTAAGGGATATTGATCTCTTTAGCATAATTCTCCATTAAGCTCTAGAAGCACCAACAGACTTCTCTCAAGATGATCCTTACCATGGACTAAGACTACTACCTATTTCTATCCAAGCTAGAGCCTATGTTTTTCCTGAACATATGAAAGGTCATGAATTAACATTCTTTATACCTTTTTGTCTAAGAAGACTGTCTCTGTTGTTTATTTCATTTAACTAGTGTGCATGAGAGGAAGGTGGGACTGGTTATTCTCATTCTGTTGTTGCGTATATACTTTGCTAAGGAAGAGAACTACGAAACCGTTTCTATTCCATTTAAACCAAATAAAAGCCACCAACTTAGATGGTTTTAAAAGAGAATTCCAAGTTCAGAATGCCAGTTGTTGGGGAAGAACTCCTGGAGAGTGCTATTGCACTTAGGCCCTGCGGCTTGTGAGCTCCCCAGAGGTGTCTGATTAGTCTCTGGGAGGAACAGGATGTGGGACTAGATGGGCCTTCGGCCTCACTCAGCTGCAGGACTCTTCTAATGCTCCTGTCAGTAAAGGTTAGACCAAAATCCCCCCCTTGACCTATGCCAAACTTTGGAACCACATCTGTAATTTCTTGCAAACATGTTTTTCTCCAGTTCTGCACCTGCGCCTCAAGCCACACAGAGACTCCAAGATGTTGCAATGGTGTGCCTTCTTCTCCTTATAATGATCAAACTCATAGTGATTTATTTTTTGCCAAAGCTCAAGAGATATTCTACAGATCGCCTTTGAGACATGTAATCTTAACATCAGAATGAAGGGCATCAAAAGGTTATTTATTGCACTGTGCCAAAGTTGGTGCACAGAGTGTCTCATGTGCCAGAGATTGCTTAGGCCAACATTTTTACCAGATGAAAGTTGGACAGGATATGCTTGCTTGACATTTAGTGGGATCCCCTTTTAATGCTGAAGCCGTCGCTGGACACCACCTTTAAAAGTAAAGCCACGGCAGTTTCAGTCCTGCAAGACTTCCTCAGATTAGCCGGCTACGGAGGTGAGACGAATACGCACAAGATAGGATTAAACTAACAGGAAGAACCAGAATGATCTCCCTGCTGCTTTTGCTGCTGCTGCTGATAATGTCTCATGGAGCCTGTGGGATCCTGAAGGCAAGATGCCGCTAGAATCTGGTCAGGGACCAAAATGAGGCACAGAATTATTACCGGCCTGGAGACTTCCTCATTAGTGGGATCATCTCTCCAAAAGCTTTTCGACAACAACATCTATATGTCTTTTCCCAACCTCCCTTAAGCAGAGTTGAGGGGTAAGTAATTATGTGCAGAATGGATGTTAGGCTTTTTCACCTCCACTCCCACTTTTATTGATGGATTTATTTCATCACATCTCATGAAACATCCCGAAGCAATTAACAATGAAAACGTCATAAAAATGTCCACAATAAAAACATATCAATACAATTTCACGTCCAGTACAGATGCAAACTGGGATAAGAATCCCCTCTTAAGGTGTTTATGTCCAGTTACTGGGGACAGACCCTATTTCAGAAAGTTTTGGCAGAATTAGAGACCCAGGTCTAGCATTATCCTTGAACTGAGACTGGAGAGAGGGTGATTCTCTCTGGGAGAAACAATTAAAGACAAGGCAGCTGCCCTTCTGCATGACTCTCCTTCGTGGCTGGATGCAATGACAGTTTGAGAAGCCTTTTTGTTTTTTGTTTTTAAAAACTATAAAATGGAAATGGCGACCCTACGAAGAGGGTTTTCATGGTAAGCTGTATTCAGAGGGGGTTTACCATTGCCTTCCTCTGAGGCTGAGAGGCAGTGACTGGCCCAAGGTCACCCAGTGAGCTTCATGGCTGTGTGGGGATTCGAACCCAGGTCGTAGTCCAACACTTAAACCACTACACCACACTGGCTCTAAAATTTTATCCAAGTCCAAAATCATGTAGGCAAGCCAAAGCTTAAGCAGGTTCAATGCATTGTTGGCTCCAGGAATTTTTTCTCTCTGGGACCCAGCTTAACTTCACCCTAAGATGTCCTCCTCAGCTGATTTCATTCATGGAAGGGAACACTGAAGGAAAGGGCACAGGAAGTCCTTCTGACTTCCTAATTGTTTGTTTCATGCAAGGACTGGACTGCCCACAACTTGTCAGGCCAAAAGGGATGCTTATCCGCTGATTCTTCTTCCATTGTAAAGGCTGAGTTCTCAGTTTCAGCACAGGGGTATCCGTGCATCCATGTATTTTTGAAGCAGCGAAGACCAATGAAGCTATTGTAGTCTTTGCAGCAATTTCCCAGCATTTTACCAGTCTTTGAAGATATATATGATTACATCAATATATATGATTTTGTTCTCTCAAGGCTTCTCCTCTCCAGCAATAGAGTATACATCTCCACATTTTGTTCTTAACTGACAAAGTGATTTTGACCTTGAAACAAGCGTATGTCCTCCCTGCCCCCCACCCCGTACCACTTTACAGACCATTATTTGGGGATCAACTCTTGTGAGGTTTATATTGCCTGGAAAGCACCTTAGATTTCAAAAGAGAAAGAACGTGGTATTCTGTTTCCACTGAATGGTGAACAGCAGCGTGACACAACTATCTCCCTGATTCAGTCTTATAGGTAGGAGACAATGGCACATGCTGTCCTTCATGTTCACCATTCAGGAGATCAACCGGGATCCTCAGATCTTACCCAATGTCACCCTGGGCTACAACCTCTATGAGAATGATTTCAATGCAAGAATGACTTCTGATGCCATGGTAGACCTGCTTGCAGGCGGGGGAAGCACCATTCCGAACTATAGCTGTGGGAAACAGAACCTGCTGGCTGTCCTTGAAGGGGCCAATTCTGTAAACTCAAATCAGATTTCAACCATATCAAGCATCTACAAAATCCCACAGGTATGCATGAGAGATGGAGAGCAAACAAGAAATTCTCCAGGGGGAGTCAATAAGGGGCATAAGAATGTGAAAAAATCCTGAAGAATTATGGAATTCAAGCTCAATCCAGCCATTGCCAACCTGGCATCTTCCAAATGTTTCAGACTACAACTCCTATCAGCCCCAGGCAGCATGTCATGGGGCTCATGGGAGGTGTAATCTAACTTTAATAGTTTATACCAAACAAAAAGAATAAAATCAACACAAAAATACCATTTTCCATATTACAGCCCTCAAAGGCCATTATGGAAGCATATTCACCCAGCGGTAGTATGCATTTATTTTGCTTTCAGGAAATGGACTTGAATCCAAGAAACAAAGACAAGTGAAGGGACTGTATTCTGTTTTGTGATGATTGAATCCTATCCAAAAATAGAGGTGTGGAAGTATCCTTGGTTAAATATTAATAATTTCATTTCATAAATATTTTATCTGTGTCCTGAGGGCAAAGCAAAACACTTGTCTCTTCCTTTCCCCACTAGATCAGTTTTGGCTGTAATGCTCAGGTTCTTGATGATAAGACCCAGTTCCCTTTTGTCTACCGGATGGTCCCCAAAGAAGAAAGTCAGTACCCGGGGATTGTCAAGTTGCTCCTGCATTTTGGATGGAGGTGGATTGGTCAGTTTGCTCCAGACAGCGACAACGGAGAAAGATTTGTGAATGCATTGACACCTCTCATGATCAGCAGTGGAATTTGCATTGCCTTCTCAAACAGAATACGAGAAAAGAATCTGTACCAAAACTTCATCCCGAGTAAACCAAATATAATGTGGAGACAAGTCAATGTTTTTGTTTACTATGAGGATGCTCAGATGGGATGGGGTCCAATCATCACACTGCAACATAGACTCGAGAAACAAATTGGGGCCAAAGTCTGGATCACAACAGCCTTTCAGGACATCAATTTGAACTTGTCTTTTAATCCTGAATTCTTCCAGTACATCCATGGTTCTCTGTCATTTGTAATGTGGTCCCAAATAAGAACCAAACATGACTACTATGACCCATCCTCACCTGCTCTCAAAACGTTTTGGAGGAAAGCTTTCCATTGTTTATATTCAAAGCATGTGTTGTCTGTAAGGGGGTGGACAAGATGCACAGAGAAGGAGAACCTAGAGATGTTGCCCAAAGAGGAGCTTGAGAGATCCTGGTCTCAAGACAGTTACAGCACATACAACAGCATCCAAATTGTGGCTCAGGCCTTAAGTGCCGCTGTGCATTTGTCCAGATCAAAGCAGTCGTTGATGGTGGCTCGAAGAGGCAGCTTGGATCTTCAGAGGTTGAACCCATGGCAGGTATTTACGTTCCCTTGCTGCAAACTACAATCCATAGTCCCAACCCTGGACTCATCATTATTCTGGATCCAGCCTCAAATACTGTAGTGAGGCCATTTTTTTGCCCATTTCTGAGACAAATCCAATTTCTGAGGCTTTTGGTGACTATGGTTATTTCATAAGCTGTTCCCTATCCAGTTGTTCCTCCATGGTGCTCTCAGAGAGATCCAGCATTCTTAGCTGGACTCTCCTCATCTCTCCTGGGTCTTGAAGTTGCCCATCAACAGTGAGCATCAACAGTAATCAGGCACACAAGTCTCATGGCCACAGACTTTCCCAATGTGGTGGGATGTACTTTATTTCTATTTAAATTATGGTGATTATGTCTAAACTGGCATTCATGCCCTAAACTAGCACTTGCAACTTTTATGCAAAACTGTGTCTTCTTTTTTTGGGGAGATGTGCAAGTGGCCGCCCCAGTCTGGACGGAAAGGGCAGCCTTCACATGTGCAAGTTTCCACGTGATCTGGAACCCTGAGCAATGACTTGGAAGCCTGTGTGTGAGAAAGCTCCCCTCCCTTCAGACATTTCCACCAGGCACAGGGGCTACTTGGAACAACCCCACTTCCCACGCATGTACTGAAGTCACCTGTGAGTAGAACTGTGAGGTTCTTCTCTGCAGTCGAATTATTATTCTAGTTCTATACTATTCTCCTGTGGAGGAGAGAAGAGGGAGCCAGCTGTAAGTCATCTGGCCTGGTGAGATGACTCCCCTCTGAAATAGATTTAAGCCAGCTGCTGAGGCTCCTTGGAGTGTAACAAGATGCACATCTGGAGCTCTGTTGTTTATTTTTGACTTACTTGAATTTATTGATATGTTTTGTAAACTGACTTCTCTCCTCTACCCCAGTGCTTTTATTTTGAGCATTTGTTGTAAGCCCTGTGGAAAGGTGGCATGTAAATAAACCCAATCAACCAATCAATCAACCAATCAATAAATACAATAGAATGCCTGACTGGGCTTATGAGGTCTTGTGAAAGTAGGTGAAATGTGCACTGGTCCCGCTTCAAAGGCGATTAGAGCAGGGCTGAGATAGCCAATCTAGTTCCATATTTTCTTAATACTGGTGTTTTCCCAGTTATTCCAGTTTCACCCTTTCTTAAGAAAAGTCAAACTTTCTAATACATCCATGGGTGGGCTGTATTTGAATGAGAACGGGGAGCTGCCAGCCAACTGTTGTAACCCATACTGGCGCCTGCTGGTGAAGGGCAGGTAATAAATATAATACAAATAGAATCACAGAATAGTAGAGCTGGAAGGGGGAGTTATATGGCTATTGAGTCCAACCCCCTGCTCAATGCAAGAATCCAAGTTAAAGCATACCTGACAAGAAGGGTGCAATCCATGCCCCTATACCACATATAGCCTTTGCACACTCATTTGCACCACCCTCTGCACAGCCTTGCTTTTCAAAATAGTATTTTTAATTTGCCAAAGTGTTTTAATGCTCATTTTAGTCTCATAACTATCCTGTAAAGTAGTGCGATTATAAGAAGACAACAATAATCCCACCTACTTTATCGTTCTTAATAATCCATGAAAGCTTATGTAATAATAGATTTGCTAGCCTTTCAAGTGTTACTAAACTATTGGGTTTTTTTCTGCCGTAAGCCATGACAGCTCCCCTTTGTTTCAAAATGAACCAGAGTAATATATACCCACTACCATGCAATGAGCCTGTGGCAAAGAGAAAAAAATTAAATTAAAATAACGAGATCTTCTGGTGGGTTATTTTTTTAAAAATGTAATGACAAAGCTTTGCCAATTGGCTCACTGAAAATGAAAACGTGCAGGCATTATCAGGAATTATGAGCCTCAGAAATAAATATACAAAATGCACCTGCCTCACCAGTGTAGAATCTCTCTCTCCGTGTGTGTTATGTGCCTTCAGGTCGATTACGACTTATGGCGACCCTATGAATCAGTGACCTCCAATAGCATCTGTAGTGAACCACCCTGTTCAGATCTTGTCAGTTCAGGTCTGTGGCTTCCTTGATGGAATCAATCCATCTCTTGTTTGGCCTTCCTCTTTTTCTACTACCTGCTGTTTTTCCCAGCATTGTTGTCTTTTCTAGTGAATCATGTCTTCTCATGATGTGTCCAAAGTATGATACCCTCAGTTTCATCACTTTATTTTCTAGTGACAGTTCTGGTTTAATTTGTTCTTTTGTTGTTGTTATGTGCCTTCAAGTCGATAATGACTTATGGCGACCCTGTGAATCAGCGACCTCCAAGAGCATCTGTCATAAACTATCCTGTTCAGATCTTGTAAGTTCAGGTCTGTGGCTCCCTTGATGGAGTCGATCCATCTCTCTTCGGTTCTCCCATTTTGGCTTGGAGGCTTCTAGCATTCGCGTATAAACACTTGTGTACAGTGTCTCTCTTCAAGAGGCTTCGGAACTTGTGTCTTGGCTTGTGGTGCTTTGTCCATGCTGAATAATCCTGTGCCCCTCCCTGCGCTCACAATGCCTACTTCTACACGTCACCCATTTAAATTTTCATCAATTGTTTCCCAACATGGTTTCATGGGGTTGATATATGAAAATGGAAATGGACGGCCTTCAAGTTGATCCCGACTTATGGCGACCCTATGAATAGGGATTTCATGGTAAGTGGTATTCAGAGGAGGCTTACCATTGCCTCCCTCTGAGGCTAGTCCTCCCCAGCTGACCAGGGCCTGCTCAGCTTGCCACAGCTGCACAAGCCAGCCCCTTCCTTGTCCACAACTGCCAGCTGGGGGGCAACTGGGCTTCTTAGGACTATGCAGCTTGCCACGGCTGCCCAGGTGGCAGGGCACGTAACCCCTGAGCCACTCCCTGTGGTGTGATCTTTAGCTGGCCCTTGACACCCAGGAGGCACGAGCGGGGATTTGAACTCGCAGACTCTGGACTCCCAGCCAACATACAAATGCTGTTACCCAGGTGGCAGTTATAGAGCTTTCAGGATGGAACGCTCAGAGGGGCTTCGTTTGCAGAAGCTAAGTCGTGGTGGTACTGTCCTCCAGGTTCAGGCCATGTGATGCCAATGTGTCCAGAGAGTAAATCCAAAAGTTCTCCCTTTTAGTCAATGCTGCTGGATCTGCTGGCATCTCTATCGCTGTAATGGAAAAGTCAAACAGGCTGTGACCCTCGATGTTAAAATGCTTTGCAACTGGTTGCTCCACTTTTTTGGTCAAGATTGCCGACTTGTGGTTCCTGAAGCGCGTGCGTAGGTCAGTTGTGGACTTTCCTACGTATTGGATATGACATCCTGGTCTTTTGCACTCGATGATGTAAACTATATTGCAGGACCTGCAGGTGATGCTCTGTTTGATGTAATATTTCCTGCCTGTCCTAGTGCTTGTAAAAGTGGCTGTCTCCCTGAGGTACACACAGGTGATACAGCGTTTGGAGTGACAAGGATGAGAACCTGGATTGGTGATAGGTGGCTTAAGCACAGCTCTCACCAACAGTCTGTGCAAATTAGGAGGTTGGCGAAATGCTACCACAGGAGGCCTGCTGATGGCTCTGGTAAGATGTTCAGAGTTTGCCAGCAATGGGTAGCTCTCCCTGATTGCTCGGTGATAGTTAGGAGATGCTGAATGGAAATCTACCACAAATTGAATCCATTGCTCTCTGCTGTTTGACACTTCAGTACGATGGAGGAGGTTTTCTCTGGACAGAATGGACGCTCGCTGGATGTTGCAATTCATAATATGTGGAGAATATCCTCTTCGAAGAAGGTGTTCTTTAAGTTCACTGATCCTTCTCTGGTATTTATCTTCAGTGTTGCAAATAAGTTTGATTCACAGAGCTAAGCTATACACAATGTTCTTCTTTATATGCCTAGGATGGCAGGATTTCCAGTTTAAATAGGTGTGGGCATCAGTGGGTTTCCTGTAGAGATCAGTGGCTATTTTGTTGTTTTCAATTGTGAGAAGGACATCCAGAAAAGGAATGTGCGGAATGTCATTTGTACTATTAAATGTAAACTTAATAGAGGGATGGATAGAGTTGATGTAATTTTTAAATTGTTCCAAACTCTCTTTACCATTTGTCCAGACCATAAAGATGTCGTCAGTGTATCACCACCATATAAGTGGTTTGTTGATGGCCTTTTTGAGGATCTCCTGTTCCAGTTTACCCATAAAGAGATTTGCATATGATGGAGCCATGTGAGTCCCCATAGCTGTGCCTTGTAGTTGCAGGTAGTGTTCTCCATTGAATGTAGAGTTGTTACAAGTCAGGACTAGTGTAGCTAAAGTTGTGAGAACCTCTGCTGGAGGATTGTTCATATCTCTGGTGTTAAGGAACTCATTTAAAGCCTGAATCCCATCATTATGTGGTATATTGGTGTAAAGAGATGTGACATCTAAAGTAGCTAGCATAGTATTGTTGTGGAATTGATACTGCTTGTTTAAAGACTCAATTTTAAGCAAGAAGTCCTTGATGTCTTTGATATACGATGGGAGATTTTGCACCATGTTTTGTAAATTTAAGTCAATGTACAGAGAAATCCTTTCAGTAGCTGTGTTGTTACCTGAGACAATTGGGCGACCAGGATTGTTGGCTTTGTGGATTTTAGGCAGCATGTCAAACCTTCCAGGGGTGGGATTTGGATTAACAAGGAGATCAGCAGTTTCCTCTTTAAGAAGTTTCCTGCTTGTAAGGTTTTTATAGATGTAATGATACAAGTATTGAGATCTGTGGTGATGTCTTTGTCAAGAAATCTGTATGTTGTTTCATCCTTTAGTTGTTGTTGTTGTTGTTATTATTGTTATTATTGTTATTGTTGTTGTTATTATTATTATTATTTATACCCCACTCTTTTTCCAAACTGGAACTCAAGGCGGTTTCCAGATAAAAATAAGTACATATCAATTAAGAACAGCCTTCGGGCTGTGGGCGGTATATAAATCGAATGAAATAAATAAATAAAATAAATATAAAACATATAAACATATAAAATCAGCATTAAAACAGGATTAAACTATTAAGATGTTACAACCAGTTAGATATACTCTTAAAATACTGCAACCCAGTTTAGGACCATACAAGCAAAACAATAACATACAGCATCCTCTTCAGTCACTACCCTTAAAACCTTCAGTTCCAAAGGCCTGCCGGAAGAAAAAAGTCTTTAGCTGTCGGCGGAAGGACTGCACAGAGGAGGCCATTCTTGCCTCCCTAGGGAGGGAGTTCCAGAGCCTAGGGGCAGCCACCGAAAAGGTTGTCTTTGACCTTCTGCTATATAGTCTGTAGTGTTAAGTACCACAATATGCTGGTGTTTTCTCTGTCAATCCAGCTTCACCCTTTCTTAAGACAAATCCAGTTTTCGAATGCTTCCGTGGGTGGCCTGCATTTTGATGAGAATGGGGACCTGCCAGGCAACTACGATATTGAGAACTGGGTGATGTTTCCCAACAAATCTCGTGTCAGAGTGAAAGTTGGGAGCATAGAGAGAGGCGAGTCTGCTGATATCAAGCTCACCATTAACCCCGAAGCCATTGTGTGGCCGAAGCAGTTTAATAAGGTAGGGGACACTTGGTTGCATGTGACATCTGTTAAGCTCTGATACTGTAATTTGTTGACTAATTCATATGGGATTTTGCTGACAATCTTTTGCGCACTACCTAGTGAATCAATCTTATTGAATATGGTGCAGTGGTGGGAACTGACAGCTCAAGGGGCCTCACCCTCTACACACCTCACACAGCAACTGTGTAACGTACGGAGCCACATGGATATGTGGGATTTTGGAACTCTGGAAAATCAGGGTTTACAGCAGGCCTGACACCAATGGCCAGTCATGGGCTGAAGGTCCTGGCAGCTCAAAAAGGCCCTTTACCAGCCTGACTCAGGTGTGCTGCCTTTACCACCCTCCATACCGTCACCCCACTACATCTGTTGTAGAGTTGGGTTTCTTTTGAACAGAAGTCCAGTTTAGTTTCAATCTGCAGTGCTGTGTGGCATTTTAATTTACCCCCAAATACAATCCCCTGGCACACGGAGCTATGGCTTTTTAACCAACTGCTGGAATGGGTCATTTTAGATACATAAATACATAGATACATAATTACATGTTAACCATCAGTCCATCAATCTTTCGGAGCCCACCAGATGGCCTCTTTATTGCGCATTCACGATGCTTTGTGCTCATGATGCTATTGGGGTGGTCACACATGTCCCCACTTTCAATGCTGTTTGGGGCTCTAAAGGGTTTGGGGTGGTTGCACTGCTTCATTTCCAATCAGTGCACACCTCATAGCTTTTTAATGCCACAAATGTTCTGGTTTATTTCTCTCTTTCCCCATTCCTGCTTTTGTTATGCCAGACCCTCCAGATAACAATAATGTGGTACCATTGGGGAAGCATCACAGAACAAACGAAAAGAAAAAAAAATCACCATTACGGCACCATTATTAAGGACATGTTGCAGAGAACACCTGCAATAAAGCACCACTCCAGAGGGGGCCCTTATTTCACAAAGCTGCATCCCAGTGGGGATTGTGGAACCTCTGAAATAATGTATGTTGTATACTGCAAGTACATCCTATGCCAATACATCTTCCACATACCCCCTGTCTTATTTTTAATTGAATTTAATAAAGAAAGAAAAAGGAATGGAAAAGGATGGTGAATAAATAAATAGAAAAAAATGAAAGGGAAAAATAAAAAACATATAATAACAAAAAGCAACATCAGCTTGAGGATACAAGAATGATCAATACAACCATATTAAGATAAACATCTAGTTAATATAAGCCCTCCAGATGTCCAAATAGATATCCACATGAAATCATCATCATCATCATCATCATCATCATCATCATCATTTGCTTTCCTTGCAAATCAACCCAAAGTGACTTATAACGATCAGATTAAAACCAACTATAACAAGCAAACCCATTGACACAGCACACGCAACACAACCTAAAAACAGATCAGCACAAAACAAGCAGGTCTTGCAAGACCTGCCCCATTAAAAGAGGTCACTGATACCTAAAGCCCTTCAAATTAAAGGCCAAAGCCCAGGTAAAAAGGAAGGTTTTGCCTGATGCCTAAAAATAGATAATGATGGTACTCAGGGTACCTCCCTGGGGAGACCATTCCACAAGCACAGAGCCACCACTGAAAAGACCTCGCTTTTGTGTTGCCACACTCCACACCTCCCTTGGATGGGACACACAAAGAAGGCCTCAGGTGAAGAATGCAGGGTCTGGGTTGGTTCAGGCAGTCCTATATGACGTCTATATGAAATATGTTCAAATTTAGCCAGGGAAGTCAGGTCCTCAGACCATTGTTCTTAGCAACCATAAGGGCTTGCAAAGTCCACTTTCATTGCCCTGTCATTCATACTACAGGAATACAGGTTAAAAATGCATAAGCATCTGCAAATATCAAGGATTTCTCACATAAAAAAACTGATACATATTCCCATTATTCTAGAAAGCTTTTCTTTCCTTCCTGTGCTGCCGGCTCTCATGTTGACAACCCCTTGATGCACACCAAAGAGATTTCCCTGCCATGCCATTCTGTCTTAAAAGTAATTCGTTGAAAAAAGGGTCTGGGGTAACTTGGGGTCCCTGGAAATAAAGATCCTGTTTTTGTCTTTTTGAAACTCTATGAACTATTTCCATAGACACAAACGCTCCTAACACTTTCCCCATGATGCACCTTCTTCTCTTTATGGCTAGACCGTGCCTCGCTCCAGGTGTACCAAAAGCTGTCGCCCTGGATACAAGAAGGTTGTTCAAGAAGGAGAGCCGGTTTGCTGCTATGCTTGTGCTCCGTGTGCAGAAGGGACCATCTCCACTCAGGAAGGTGGGTGAGTCCTAGGGAGAGGGTATTCCTTGGGAGAATATAAATAAGGCAAAGATTCACACAAAGACATTTTCAACTGAAGATTCTATTTTCTGAATGTGGACCCCTTCTTGTCTTGTATTTTTAATCTCTGTAATAGAGCAACACTTTGCAATTATGACAGCGACTCTAAAAAAAAATCATTCAATCCTCTATGGAATTGCTTTTTAAGGACATTTTAAAATATGTTTTGTTTTAATATGTTTTAAAGTCTTTAGTTTTAAGATGTTTCAGAGTGCTTTGAGTGTTTTTGTTTGCCACCCTGGGCTCCTTCTGGGTGAAGGGTGGGATATAAATTTAATAAATAATAAATATAACTTCAGTCTATGGCCTCTGCTTATTTGAAAGGGAGGTTTCCAACATTCCAACTCAACAAAGAGGTTGTATCTGTGAGTCTGGTGAATGAGGTCATTGCACATTATTTATTAAGCTGCCCCCTATACGAGTAGGGTTACCAGGTCTCCGGTTTTGTGGCAGTCTCCAGTTTTTGGGGGTCCCCTCCAGTTCTCCAGCTAGCACCCCTTAATCTCCAGACTCTCAGTTTCAATTTTTTTAAAAAAGTTTCTAGTTGGTCTGGTTCCTGAGATATACCCCAAAACATCAACCGCCACCCCACGCACGACTGTTACATCTGTTTTACAGATCTTTATAACAGCTCCTAGCTCTAACTACAACTCCCATCAGCCCAATCCAGTGGCCATGCTGGCTGGGGGTGATGGGAGTTGTAGTTTTAAAAAGTAACTTTTCCAAGCTCTGGCTCTAACCCCACCCTTTCAGGATTGTAGCCAATAAATGAAGCCAGGGTTGTGTCTTGTTGATCCAGGGATGCCTAGGCTTAATTTCAACATCAGAAAATGGTGGCTTTAAGATTTTGTAGTTTGCATAAGTAATATGGCTTAAAGTTTTTTTCCCTCTTGTGTGCAAGAGTCAGACCCTGGGCTATGAAATATGAAAGTATTCAATGCAATACTTGCTTTCCATGTACCTGGAGTAAACCCCATCAAACTCCATTAGGACTTACTTTTGAGTAGACATGGTTAGGATTGTGCTGTAAATTAATGGGACTTTTGAGTAAACATAGCACAGACTTGTGTTTCTGTTGTAAATCTTTCTCTCCCCTTCCAATCCTATTTTTAAAGCAATTAGGCAGGGTTTACCTAGGTATCACAGTTTTTATTATGTAGGAAACTAATACTGATTTTTTTTAAAAAAATGTTCCTCAATGACCAACTGGTTTGACAATAAACTATTAAATGGGGTGTATTTTTACACCTGCAAGTAAGTGTGTGTGTGTGTGTGTGTGTGTGTGTGTAGCCTTTCCAACAACCCTGTGAGGTAGGGTTGGTGATTGGAAACCAAGGCAGCTTACAATAAGAAATAAATCCCTTTAAAAACCAATAACCATAAAACAAATATGAACAGTTGCAAAACAGCTTAAAGTGGCATGATTCCAAATTTTGGGTTGGGTGAATGAAGTTTATTTATTTATTTTTATTTATTTATTATGTGATTTATATCCCGCCCTTCCTCCCACTAAAAACACGTTAAAAATAATAAAAACAGACTTTAAAATATATTAAAACAAAACATCTTTAAAAACATTTTTAAAAGCTTTAAAAACATTTTTTTAAAGAAAAGGTTTAAAAACATATTAATTCCAACACAGACACAGACTGGGATAAGGTCTCACCTTAAAAGGTTTGTTAAAAGAACAAATTCCTTATCACTTGAGAGTACAGTTTTCCCTGGTTGAGTAAGCCCCATAGAATACATTGGGACTTGCTACTGAGCAAACAAACATCGGATTGCACTATAAATATCTTTACAGGTTGTGTAAATAATGAACATATTTGATAGCCATGCTTATATAAATGTTTCGTCATACTGTGTCCCTATAAGTATCCGATTTCACACTATGGTTGTACAATACTTCCTCTACATTTTAAGTATGTCTTGGGGTGGTCATGGTTCTCCATTGTTTTCATCCTGAGGGGCAGATAGGCTGAGAGATGATGAGAAGCCCATGGTTGCCCACTACAGTTTATAGCTCATTTCCATTTTGAAAAATTAATTAAAACAATTTACATGCAGGCAAAATTTATTAACTGGATTCACACAATACGATTAAAGCACATCCAACTTGCATTTAAAGCGCACGACTTCCCCTAAAGAATCCTGGGAAGTGTCCTTTCCCCCTCACAGTTATAGTTCTCACCACTCTTAACAAACTGCATCCCTATGATTCTGTGGTGGGATTCACGTGCTTCAAAAGGGTGTTGAATATGTTTTAAATGAATGGTGTGGATCTGCCCTAGGTATGGTGTGCATTCAAGAGTGAATTGAAAAGAACAATTTTAAAAGATACTTCTTACTCTTACTCATTTCTCAGACCTATTTCTGGAGTGAAAGGTCAAATCTGTAAAGATGTTTGGAGCAGCCATGTTAAAAGATAAGGGCAGGGCATTCCAGGCAGGGGGTTGCCAACCCTGCTTGGATATGGATGTCTTTGCAGAGGATCCCTAGTCAAGGTTTACCAACAGCACAATACAAACTATATCTACTCAGAAGTCAGTCCTGTTGAGTTCTATGGGGCTTAATCCCTTAGTAAGTGTGTTTAGAATTGTAGCCTTCAGGAGCATCCATCTTTACTCCCCTATGTTCCCATCTAACATCTCCACAACACTAGGCTCCTTTGTCCCTACAGTGGCCTTCTGGTGACTGGCCTGGCCTGAAGGCACTTAAACCCTTCTTGCCGAAAGCAAGTAGGCTAGATTAAATGTTCCCTACCCAGGTTCCATCTTTTGGCTAAGATTTCTATTTTAATTTCCAATCAGATTTTTTTTTAATTGTATGCTCCAAGGAACTGTGATTGATGCTTAATGTATCATGCTTAATGACATCACTCAGGCCCACCCCTTGACATCACTCGGGCCCGCCCCATGACATCACTTGGGCCCGCCCCGTGACATCATTCCAGCCTGCCCCATGACATCACTAGGGCCCGCCCCTCAAATCTCAGGTTTTGGGATGCTTCTGACCTGGCAACCCTATATACAAGTCTCCAAGGTTGTTGTTGTTATGTGCCTTCAAGTCGATTACAACTTACGGCGACCTTGTGAATCAGTGACCTCCAAGAGCATTTTAGCTTCTAGGAACAGTTCTGGTTTAATCTGTTCCAACACCCAATTATTTGTCTTTTTCGCAGTCCATGGTATGTGCAAAGCTGTCCTCCAACATTTCCACATTTCAAAGGAGTTGATTTTTATAATTTTCTCTTCTACATCCTTTGCTCCTTATAAAACAAACCTCCCCTGCTGCAGATACTGTATGTACATTGCTAGCAGGCAATGATTAATATACAGGTGGCAAAATTTGCTCTATCTGCTAGAAAGTTAAGAGCCGGGCCTTAAAAAAAAAAAACTAGTGAGGTGAGTGGGACGTGCTCTTGCTCCACCATGGCTGTAGTACCTATGCATAGATTTGCAGAGAAGGTTAGTGTGCTTTTTGCCCCGGACAGGAAGTTTTATTTTAACTTTGCAGCAGCTGTTACTTTTTGTATGTTTTATGTTGTGTGATGAAATATGCTTGATGAAATACGTTAAATTGACATATGTTGACATATATTTTTTATATAATTTTGTATTTCTGTATGTACTGAATCATGGTAGCCTATGGCTCTAAGCAATAAAGATTCTCTCTCTCAATCTCCATTATTAATTGTATAAAGTCAGCTGACAGACATTACTTTGGGAGACTCAATGCAATGAGAGGGTTTGATGGATACTGCCCATTCTACAAGCCCTTTTGTGGTTTTAATCACTGCCTCCGTACATAGTGGTTGGGACAGATTGAAGTTTAAAAATATACATCTGCTTCCACTCTGTTCTGATTTGTAACTTTCACTCCTAAACATGTTTTATGGAAAGAAATAATTATTCATATGAGCTCGATGTTTGGTTTACTGAAGGCTCCTCGTCTTTTCAGATGCAGACCATTGTGCCAAATGTCCAGAAGATCAGCATCCAAACAAGGACCGAGATCAATGTGTCCCCAAAATTATCACCTTCCTGGCCTATGAAGACTCTTTGGGGACCCTCCTGGCTTCCGTTGCGATCTTCTTGTGTTTAGTCACAGGCATTGTGTTAGGAATCTTCATTAAATACATAGAAACTCCAATAGTCAAAGCTAATAACCGGGACCTCTCCTACATCCTCCTTGTCTCCCTCCTGCTTTCCTTTTTAACTTCTTTCCTGTTCATTGGCCGGCCAAGGAAAGTGACCTGCCTTCTCCGACAAATGGCCTTCAGTGTCATCTTCTCGGTTGCCGTCTCTTCTGTGTTAGCAAAAACTATCACTGTGGTGCTGGCCTTCCTAGCCACAAAGCCAGGGAACAAGGTGAGGAGATGGCTGGGGAAGAGTTTGGCCAACTCCATTGTCATTTCCTGTTCCAGTGTCCAAGTTGTCATCTGCACCATCTGGCTGGGGATCTCTCCTCCATTCCCAGACTCTGATATGCACTCCCAGACTGAAGAGATCATCCTGCAATGCAATGAAGGGTCTGTTGCCATGTTTTATGGTGCTCTTGGCTACATGGGCTTCCTGGCTGCCATCTGCTTCACAGTAGCTTTCCTAGCCAGGAAGCTGCCTGGGGCCTTCAATGAAGCCAAGCTGATCACCTTCAGCATGCTGGTCTTCTGCAGTGTTTGGGTGTCCTTTGTGCCCACCTACCTGAGCACGAAGGGGAAATACATGATAGCTGTGCAGGTCTTCTCCATCTTGGCCTCCAGTGCTGGCCTTCTGGGCTGCATCTTCATGCCCAAGTGTTACATTATTGTCCTGAGGCCTGATCTGAATACAAAGGAGCACCTGACAACAAAACATAAAGATGGCATCTGATTCTTCAAATGTTCATTTATGTCGATAGATGTCCATCACAGGGGTAATGAAACACACACGTTTGTCTTTGGAGTACAGCTATGTAGATATAAATCTCTCTTCATTTTGCATAAGTCATGAACAGTGAAAATGAATGTATGAGTGTGCAATAACCACATGCTCTTTCAACTTAATGGTTTACATTAATTGCTTTATCACAACCCGATTTCCATAGAATGCTCATCTGGAATCACTCTGACTAGGTTTGTGCAGGGTTTTTTTTTGCTAACGAATGATGTTCAATTGCAGCATGGTGTTAATGCCATCACCATCTGTCTGTATGGCCCTGTGAGCCCAAAGTGGGCCAGAACATATCAAACCTTTAGAAAGGCACATGAATTAAAAAATATATTAGAAGCAATTAGAAATAATATCAATAAAAGCAAAGAAAACCCATTCAACATTGCATAAAACAATTTTAATAGCTAAAACTAAATAACAGCATAGTAGTAGCATGCAAAACATTGTCATGTTCCAGACAATGCGCTTTTGTTCAATAGTTTGGATCCAAGATTCCCACCCTGCCACTCACCTGGAGGGGCCTTATTCCCCCAGTTATTTCAGGCTGTCACCACCAGGGTATAGTCATACAGAGTCTCAGGGGGGTCATAGACATATTACATTTTGGGGAGCAGGGTCCCAGGCAGGTCCCTATGTACAAGCCAATTGGCATGAAAAGGGAGTGTGATAGCCCCTGAAAAGAGTCCTTGTCCTTTTGTGCTGACTGGAGTCAATCAGAGTGAAAGGAGGTAAGTCAGCTACTGCGAAGACTCTTCTGAGTAGCTAACATACCTTTCCCTTTCATGCTGATTGGCTACTAGGGACATCTGTTGTAGTGAAGTGTGGACGTCGGAGATGACAGGGACAGCAGGAGAGATGAGAGAAAGTGGAAAAGGGAGTGTGGCTGTCACAGGGGCATGGCGTGACTATCATGAAGGGGTCTGCACCTCTGAATTTGCCACTACACTACTGCAAGTCACCGCACACAGTGGCTAATAACTATCCTTCCACTCTCCCACCAAGCAGCATAGATTAATCCATGTATATGTGTCTGTGGGGGGCATAAACAAGCTCTGAGTAAGTAGCACCTGGAGACCCCAGAAATGTAGCCCCCTCAAGGGGAAATCTCCTCTTCAGGTCAGCCCACCATTCTGGCACAGTCTGCCTTTAAGCAGAACAACTTTTTTCAACTTTTTTTCATTCAGGGCTACTCCCACCAAGCCAACCACCACCTCTGTTGTCCATCTGGGACTCATTACAAGCAGTCTCAACAAGAAGCAACAAAGTCTCTCTTCTGCACATGCATTTCAAGAACCATATTTTGCCACTCACACGTCTGCCTTTACTTCTTAAAGGCTGTGCCTTTTGGACTGCAGAAATGATTTTGAGATGCAAGACGCCTGTTAAAACCAATATCTGGGGAAAAGTACTATTTTTAGTCTTAGAAGGGTTCCACTTTCTTTGAGAACATGATCACCTCTTGCAAATACCCCCCCCCCAACCTCAGGATGGAAATGAGGTTCATGGTGCCCTAATTTTGGGGAGCTGATAAAATAATGGGGAAACTCTCCACCAAAATGGAAAACTTTCTATAGTAAAGTGTCCTTTTAGCATGGCCTGTGACATCTTCTTCCGCAGGGGCAACGGCCCTCACAATGTCTGGCATCTGTGTTGCCGATTTCCTTCTATAGAGGGTCCAGCTCCCAAAACCTGTTGAAATTTTTGCTGGCTGCTGATGTTATCCCTTGTAGGAATACTCTCATTTTCCTTAACTTCATAACTTGATGGCTCCAATGGCTTTTGTCTAGTAGTGAATGCTCTTGAACTTCAGAAGCTTTACTGAAACAAAATGCAAAGACACAGTTGCTGACAGCATTGTGTCACCAGGACCATATTGCTCCAAGGGGCACATCCATTTTCTTCACAGTGGGTACAATGTGTTCATTGAAGTTCTGATCTTAATAAGAAGAGCCTTCAATGGCTTGGGCACAACATAATGTCATGACTATCTCCTCCTATCAACTTACGGTTTCTATGCCCTGCTGCCACTGATGTTTCTTTCATCAATAATGCAAGCTGAACATGGTATGCGAAGAGCATCCGTATGCAGAAATGGCTGTGCTTTCCTTGATAAGTTACCCAGATGAGGACTGTGTGAACCTCCTCTGCAGATCATTCCAAAGCCTTCTCATTATCTGTCATGAGGCTCCACCTTGAGATCATTAAGCTCGGCTTGACTTTTTACTGTCTCTCACTTTTCTCTCATTCTGCTTGTGACATCATCCATGATGTCATAATTGTGCACTTGCATTCAACCCAGGCCATCTCCACAGTAACCCCAGTAGTCAGTAAACCACCAAAACTAGGTGACCATCAGCTTGGTTCTCCATGAATGTTTGATGTTCTAGTTCATAGCCTAAGCCTGAAGAAGCATTTAGTGTAACTTGAAAGTCTACCTCTAGTCTTTTGTTTTTTAAAAAACTAAAAACTCACTTGTGTGCAATGGACTCTAGCATGAGTCCATTTTTACAAAGTGGATCAGCCCCTGTGATGAACCACACGATCATCCTCTGCAAAGGGCATTCAGTGGATGATGAACACGAATGCCCTTTCAAATGAATGGCCACAGGCCCTTGTGCTTTAAACAGTGGCAGCACCAGAACAAATATGGGGGGAGGGAGGGCACAGAAGGGGTAATGTATGTTTCTAGGTGGGTGAGCTGTGTCCCCCATGTTAAGATCTCTGAAAGCAGAATAATGGTATATTTCACACTAAAAATGCCACTCTAAATATTGTTTCTGAAATAAGTAGAGATGGAAAGTTCTGTCAACGTTAGTTCTCTCAGTTTCTCATTTTTTCCAAACTTAAATTCAGTTCTCCACATATCTGAAGCAATTTATATATATATTTTTAAAATCCTCATGAAAATTCTCCAGCATTTTAGTGCTACTTTATCCTAATGAACACATTTTGTAGGCAGTTTTGACTATTGTACACATTTTCTGCAAACAATTTCTCATAATATAATACATTTTTATATGTTATTTTCACATTCATTTTTATGTACACTTTCCTGCAACATATGCATTTTTGTAAACCCTGTTTGGTTGGCAAACTGCATTCAGAACACCCTAGCGAGGGAGCCTGATCCACAAGCTAGAGGAAGCCCCCAGCTGATGAAGCACCCAAGCCCCAGCTGATGAAGGGTCAAAGCGGGTTAAGCAGCAGAGCAACTTTGACAGCAGGGCAAGGAGGCAAAAGCACCATTCTGCCCATCTGTCCCTTGACCTGAACTAAACCATTATCTTTCAACCAATTAATAAAGTACCAAAAAAAACCCATGCAGGTAGGAAGCCAGCAAAGGTGTGGGGGCCTTTCAGTGATTTGCACTACCTGTAACATGTAGAACTATCTACCTGTTTGACAGAAATCATGGGCACGCCTTCAGTGAAATGAGCTCCTGGCTCTTTGGGAATGAGTTTGTTTCCTTGACGTGAAGGTGGCTGTCCTGGAGAAGTTGCGAGAGGCAGAGAGCTTTGTGGATGAGGCCTTCAGGGACATTATAGCTGTGTGCCATGCCAAAGATGATACACTCATGCAATCATGGAGCATGAGGGCCTTGGGAAAAGAGAACATCCTTCCAAGCTAGAGGGAAACAATCCCTCAGAAGGAACCCCTTCCTTGAAGAACAAGCAGATATCCTCTCATGCCGAGGATACTTCTTTGGGAAGTGGACGGATCCTTTTAGTGGGTGATTCTACCATCAGGAACATAGATAGTGGAGTGTGTGATGGTCGTGCAGACCACAAGCTGTTTTGCCTGTCTGGTGCAAAGGTTGAGGATGTTGCCTGCCATTTCAATAGCTTGGTAGATAATGCTGAGGGGGGGGGAGTCAGTGGTCATGGTGCACTGTAATGGGGCAGTCCACATATTGGCTTAAAATGTGCATAAAATGTGCTGAAATCATTTACATTTGCTTATATTGCTTAGCTTATAGCTTATTAATGTATAAGTTGCATAGAAGAAAAATGTTCTCCTTTTCAAAATGGGCTTCTTCCAGCTCTCCCTTCTAAACCAAAGCAATTTTTTTTTACTATGAAACAAAGTGATAAGAGACTCTAGGCAGTCAGCCAACACTCTGGCTGTTTAAACAAGGAAGTTCCTTACATGGTGAAGTTAAGCAAACTAGTTGAGGAGAGAAGTTCCACTAGGAATATCTGGTTAACCACTTAAGGAGCCTGAAGAAGTTGCATAACGAGATACAGCCAAGAGACGCAGCACAAAGTAGTAGCAGATAAGGCCATGGGAACAATCCTTTTCCTTTGATGAGAAAGTGTATTAAAGGCAACATTTTATATACTCATTACCCTTCACTCTGACTGGAGTGACTTTCAAAGAAAGTGGGCGATCCATCCATCTATTCCATCCCTAACACCTGATGGGTGATGTATCATCGCATGTATTTCCATGTATTTTGTAACTTTGGCTCTGTAATATGACTCAGAGTTCAACTCAGTCCTTCATCTATTGTAACTTGTTTTAATTAAGATGATGCACCTTCAGAGTCTTTTACGTTGATGTTAAATGGTTATCCAGCAATTTCTTTCTTACTGATATGCATGCATATTTTTCGGTTTCTGCAATGATGGCTAAGGCCAACTAGAATGCATTTTATTAGTTGTAGTGTGCCAGATATTGCTTATATATAGCATATATTAGCATATATTATAAAGATTATTCTGCTATCTGAAGCCTGACTCCCAAATAGAGAATTTCTGGTACCTTCCAAGACTCAAGAAATCTTGAATGGGGCCTCCTCTATTCTCCGCCTGCATTAGACAACTGCTGTTGATAACCTGTGAGCTTAGGTGAACTAACAGTTGACATACAAGGATTCTATGTAGACACAGAGGAAGTGAGAAAGCAAGAACCCTCGACCCTGTGCATTCACAAGAAGGGGGCTGGCCTTGCTGGCACCAATTACATAGGGAAATGCAGCCATGAGGTCCTGGAAGCAAAATGTAGGTTGCTAGGTAGGATGCTGAAAGCCAGGACCTCGAAGGTGGCTTTCTCTGAAATGCTACCAGTTCCATGCACAGGGCCAGCCAGCCAACCAGGCACAGCTTTGTAATCTCAATGCATGGATGAGATGCTGGTGTCGGGAGGAGGGGTCTGGATTTGTTAGGCACTGGGGAACATTTTGGGACAAGCTGGGCCTGTATGAATGGGATGGGCTGCACTTGAACTAGAATAGAACCAGACAGCTGGTACTCGGGTCCTGCTTGCGGGCTTCCCCCAGGCACCTGGTTGGCCACTGTGAGAACAGGATCCTGGACTAGATGGGCCACTGGCCTGATCCAGCAGGCTCTTCTTATGTTCTTAAAATCAAAATGGTGGCAGAGCTGATTGAGGGGGGGGGAACCAACCAGAGGTGAGTAGGTTCCAGTTCAGAATAAACCTCCCCCTGGGATAAAGACAAAAAAATGTAAATGGGGTAGGTCTAGAATGAGGCATTGTGAGAGCAGGGGCACAGGACAGCAATTCAGAAAGCCAAAATTACCACAGGCCAAACCAAAAGTGCCAAAGACATACTAATGCTAGAAGCCTCTGAACCAAGATGGGAGAACTGGAGTGCTTGGTCTTAGAGGACAGCACTGATATAGTAAGCATAACTGAAACCTGGTGGAGTGCAAAAAACCAGTGGGACACAATCATCCCTGGATATAAACTATATTGGAAGGACAGGAAAAGATGTACTGGAGGTGGTGTCTCTCTATATGTGAAAGATGGCATTGAATCCAGCAAGCTAGAAACCCCAAAAGGGGCAGACTCCTCCACAGAACTGTTGTGGGTGGTGATACCAGGCCAAAGGCATAATTTATTACTGGGGACACTCTATTGTCCCCCTGATTGAAATGCTCAGGGAGATCTTGAGTTGAGAAATGACCCTGAGGAAACATCCAAGCTAGGAAATGTTGTAGTAATGGGTGACTTCAGCTACCCTGACATAAACTGGCTACATACAGTATGTATTCCAGTCATGACAAAGAAGCAAAATGTCTAGATATCTAAATGACTGTGCCCTAGGACAATTGGTCATGGAACCGACCAGAGGGGCAGCAACCCTGGACTTAACCTTAAGTGGCACTCAGGACCTGTTGCGAGATGTAAGTGCTGTTGAATCGATTGAGAATATAGTAACCATAGTCCTACTAAATTAAATGGCCAATTGCCAAGAAAATCCAACACAGTCATATTTTATTTCAAAAGAGGAAACTTCCCCAAAATGAGGAGATTGATAAAAATATACTGTCCCACAAACCAGAATAACTGGAAAATCCAACTCGGAGACCACCACAACTGATCATACCCCTTGAGAAGATGGTGGCTGAGGTGTGCCAGGACTCCTAGGTGGAGGATCTGTGGTTAGCACAAGAACAAGATCCATTTCTCCAGGAGAAGGGCTCAACTTCACACTGAAGGGGGGTGCTGTATCATCATGATGTTATGTACGTGCCCCCCAGGGACGTGAGAGCCAAGGTCCTGCATCAGTGTCACGACTCCCCCACTGCTGGGCATTTTGAAGGTTTCAAAACCTTGCAATCAGTTGCCAGGGTTTTGGTGGCCCTGGATGAAGGGGGAAGTGGAGCGCTACGTCCAGTCCTGCCCCACCTGTGCCAGAGCTAAAGACGTCATGGGATGGCCAGCAGGACTCTTAGAACCACTCCTCACCCCCCAGGGTCCTTGGCAAATGGCAACCATGGACTTCATCACTGACCTTCCTTCCTGGCAGGGGAAGACAACAGTGTTGTTGGTGGTGGATGCTTTTACTAAAATGGCTCATTTCATTCCATGCACAGGACTCCCAAACGCATGAGACATGGCTCAACTGTATGTGGAACATGTGTACAGGTTGCACGGCCTCCCAGACAGTTTAGTTTTGGACCGAGGGGGACAGTTCATGGCTCGGTTTTGGAGTGCCTTATCGCAACTACTGCAGAGTGAATTGAGACTGTCATCGTCTCATCACCTGCAGACAGACGGTCAGATTGAGAAACTGAATGCCACATTAGAGCATTATCTCTGCTGTTATGTCAACTGCCAGCAGGACAACTAGGTATCCTTTTTGCCCTTAGTGGAGTTCGCTTACAACAACACAGTGCACACTACCATGCAACAGACTCCATTCTTTGCCAACCTGGGATACCACCCCCGAGCATTCGCCACCCCACACGTCAGCCCCTCTGTTCTGACAGCGGAGGACTTTGTGCAAGAGCTCCAGGCAATGCAGCAGGAATTGAAGGAACAGTTAGAGAGGGTGAAGGCTGACTATAAGTGAGCTACAGATCAACCTCGACAGGAGGGGCCCGTAATCTGTGTGGCAGACAGGGTGTGGCTGTCCACACATTACCTGCCTACAAGGGGGTGCTGTCATAAGTTAGAAGATCAAAAAGTGGCCCCCTCTGAGGTGGAGGCTCAGATCAATCCAGTGGCCTTTTGTCTGAGGCTGCCTCCTTCCTTCAAGATACAGCCAAAGTTTCATTGCTCCCTGCTTACTCTGGAACACCCTCCGGATCCCCACACAATGCCAGAGGTGCCTCCGCCCCCCCCATCATGGTGAATGGGCAAGAGGAATATGAAGTGGAGCAGATTTTGGACTCAAGGAAGCACTGAGGGTGGCTTCAATATTTGATTCTCTGGAAGGGATACGACCAGACGGAGCTCTTGTGGGAATCAGCCGACAACTTTCATGCGCTGGACTTGGTGGGGGAGTTTCATGATGCTTACCCGGACAAGCCCAAGCCCAGGAGGTGGGGGGACATGGTGCATGGAGGGGGGGATGATGTTGCACCCCAGGCGCATGAGGAGTTAGCTCAGGGAGAGGAGTCAGATGAGGACGAGATCCCTGGGAGCATTGAAGAAAGGGGGAGTGCAGACAGCCTGCAAACTCCATTGGCCAGCCCCCCCCATCGAGGCAGTTTCCACTCTGCCTGCAAGCCCCCTACCTGAGCTGTTGGGAAATGATCCCTCGCACACCAACCAAGCCCCCTCAGAAATCCCTGCCTTGCACTTCAAATGCTTCCCTGTCAACCAGCTTCCCACTCCCTGAAGCAGAGCCATCACCTAGCGAAGCCCCGCTGTCAGATGGGCTGTCGGAGGCTCACCCTCCCTCACCCTTTGCAAGACTGCACTAGAAAAGGGACCTTGAGAGGGTGGAACTTCAGAGGAGCCATCGTTTATGGGCGAAGACCTTCCCTACTTAAGCAGGTGGCTAGATAGACTAAAGAAAAAAGGAGCCCAAGAAGTGTGGGAGTTCATGAAGAACATATTACAAAAAGCGCAATCTCAAACAATTCCAAAGAGGAAGAAAAACAGAAGACATTGGAAAAAGCCAATGTGGCTACACGGAAGACTGGTGGAGGAGGTAAAAATAAAAAAGAGCATGTATAAAGAATGGAAGGAAGGACGCATCACCAAGGAAGAGTACCGACGAGTGGCTCAGGCTTGCAGGAATAGCATAAGGAAAGCTAAAACCCAGAATGAGCTGAGGCTGGCGAGGGAAGCGAGGAACAACAAAAAGCGGTTTTTCAGATATGTTCGAAGCAAGAGAAAGACCAAGGAAATGGTGGGACTGCTGCTCAATGAGGATGGCAAAATGTTGACAGATAACAAGGAAAAGGCAGAACTGCTCAACGCCTATTTTGCCTCCGTTTTCTCCCAAAAAGGGAACAGTGTGCAACCTTGCATCAGTAGCAATCTCAGTAAGGGGTCAGGATTGCAGTTCAAGATTGATAAGGAGATAGTCAGGAAATACCTAGTTAACCTAAATGAGTTCAAATCTCCAGGGCCTGATGAACTGCATCCCAGAGTATTGAAGGAACTTGCGGATGTACTCTCGGAACCTCTTGCCATCATCTTTGAGAAACCCTGGAGAACGGGAGAGGTGCCGGAGGATTGGAGATGGGCAAACATCGTCCCGCTCTTTAAAAAGGGTAAAAAAGAAGATCCGGGGAATTACAGGCCGGTCAGTCTGACTTCAATACCGGGAAAGATATTAGAACAGATAATAAAAGAGTCCATTGGCAACTATCTAGATGACAATGCTGTGATTAATAGGAGCCAGCATGGGTTTGTCAAGAAAAAATCCTGTCAAACTAATCTCATCTCTTTTTTTGATTGGGTCACTAGCTTAGTGGATGGTGGAAATGCTGTAGATGTCATCTATCTAGATTTCAGCAAAGCGTTTGACAAAGTCCCCCATGACCTTTTGATTGGCAAACAGGTCAAATGCGGACTAGATGGAAATACTGTCAGGAGGATTCACAACTGGTTGGAAAACCGTACTCAAAGAGTGGTCGTCGGTGGCTCTGCTTCGGACTGGAAGGAGGTTTCGAGTGGAGTGCCACAGGGTTCTGTCCTGGGGCCGATACTCTTCAACATTTTTATCAATGACTTAGATGACGGGGTGGAGGGAAGCCTTATGAAGTTTGCGGATGATATGAAACTGGGAGGGATAGCTAACACAATGGAAGACAGGAATAAAATCCAAAGGGACCTGGATAGACTAGGAAATTGGGCTGAAATTAATAAAATGACATTCAATAAAGACAAATGCAGGATTCTGCATTTAGGCCACAAAAACAAAATGCACGGGTACAGGATGGGAAATACCTGGCTTAGCAGTAGTGCGTGTGAGAAGGACCTTGGAATTGTGGTGGATTACAAGTTGAACATGACCCAGCAGTGCGATGCTGCGGCAAAAAAGGCAAACGTGGTTTTGGGCTGCATAAACAGAGCTATAGTTTCCAGGTCGAGGGAAGTAATAGTCCCACTATATTCTGCATTAGTCAGGCCTCATCTGGAATACTGCATTCAGTTCTGGGCGCCTCATTTTAAGAAAGATAAAGACAAGTTAGAGCGGGTTCAGAAGAGGGCGACGAGGATGATAGCCGGTATGGAGAACAAGTCTTATGAGGAAAGGTTGAAGGAACTTGGCATGCTCAGTCTGGTGAAGAAAAGGCTGAGGGGTGACATGATTGCACTCTTTAAGTACCTGAAGGGCTGTCACATAGAGGAGGGTGCAGATTTGTTCTCTGCTGCCCCAGAGGGTAGGACTAGGTCTAATGGTTTTAAGTTGCAGGAGCGTAGATTCAGATTGGACATTAGAAGGACCTTCTTGACAGTAAGAGCAGTTCGGCAATGGAACC
Source organism: Rhineura floridana (assembly GCF_030035675.1). NCBI lineage: Eukaryota > Metazoa > Chordata > Lepidosauria > Squamata > Rhineuridae > Rhineura > Rhineura floridana. Next base: position 218,528,538 of record NC_084482.1, on the reverse strand, counting down.
GACTGCCTAGGGAGGTGGTGGGATCCCCTTCGCTGGATGTCTTCAAGCAGAGGCTGGACAGCTATCTGCGGGAGATGCTCTAGCTGTGGATTTCCTGCTTTGAGCAGGGGGTTGGACTCGATGGCCTACAAGACCCCTTCCAACTCTATGATTCTATGATTCTAGGTGCCTGCCCAGGCTCTAGTGCTGATTCAAATCTCCCCACACTCTGCAGAGACTATTTAGGTAGCTTAGCTAGGGAAAGTAGTGAGCTAGGGTAGACAGGTTTATGAAGAGCACTGCTTTGGATGTAACCATCACTCTATTAAAATGAGAATTAAACCAATCTTCGTTTCCGTCTTGTGTCTTGGGCTCTGGGCAGGACAAGGAGGGGAGAGTGCTGTTGAACTCACGTCCTGCTTGCAGGCTTCCCATGGGCACCTGGTTGGCCACTGTGAGAACAGGATGCTGGACTAGATGGGCCACTGGCCTGATCCAGCAGGCTCTACTTATGTTCTTATTACTGATTATGACTATTTAGTCTAATTACTGATTGGGCAGAGCTATCCAACTCAGGGGAAGCCAGTGCAAGGGGAGCCGGCAGGAAGTCCTGTGGCTTCCAATTGCCATTCAGGAGTCTCTGGGCCGGCTGAGTGCTGGCGCAGCGGGGAGCTGTATGCAGGGACTGGAAAGTAAATGCCAGCTTTCATGAAAACTTTTACCAGGGAGTAAGCCCTGTCATTGACTTCCATTACAATTCTTTTCTTAGACCGATCTTTTCCCGGGTGTAAGTTTGGCTTGGATCGGCACCTGGAGGAGTGCTCCAAACACAAGTTGGATGCTGCCTAAGTCTCCCCTCTTCCTCAGCCTCTGATCTGCGCAGACTCAGAAAGAACAACACCCACAGGAAGAATGCATGGTTCTGATTGGCTGATGGGTGATGCCTATACTTTTTGTTATACGATTGGCTAAGGAGAGAGGAGATGGTTAGCATCATTTCTCCTCCCGTGTGCCTCTCCAGTCTGCACACAAGAGTTGGAAAGCCTTAAATCTCCTTGAAGTACAGTTCTAATCAAGCCACATGAGTGACATATATGCACAGGTTTTGCTTAGCAGAGGATGGCAAATCCTAAATCACAGACTCTAGAGGAAAGCATGGACAGAATCAGTAATAACAGGAACTGAGCAATGGGGGGGCAAGTGGGGGAAGCTCCTTTTGGGGGAACTTGCCCCCCGGTGCCTCCTATGCTTTAAGATGACATTTATTAAGGAAGATAAACACCTGTGCACAGCCAGTTGAGAGCACATGTCAAGGCCAGCATAGATCTCAAGCTCCTCATTCCAATGAGGGATGTTTTTCCCATCTTGGAATAACTTCCCTCCAATGAACCCTTTGAAAACCCAATTCTTCTCACACTCACTTTCAGCTTTTTCACAAACATCATTTCCCAAGACCTCCCGAAACTTTTCATGTGCCGAAGATGTCACCAATGAGTTCCACATCTTGGTTGTATCTACTGTAGCACCTGTAGCACATTTTAATGTAAAAGTGAAAAATGAGGAATTAAAAAAGAAGAGAAACAGCAATATAGACCAAAATGTAGCCTAACAATGCCTGGCATTAAAGGAGGAGTGATCTCTGGTCGTGAAGCATCCAAGACTACCTCTATCTTGTGAATGCACAGGACTGAGGGTACTCACATTCTCCCCTTTGCTCTGGGGTTATTCAGATGCCTTATATGTCAGATGTACTGTGTCCAGTTCTGGTCTCCGCACTTCAAAAAGGATGCAGACAACCTGGAACAGGTTCAGAGGAGGGCAACAAGGATGATCAGGGGACTGGAAACAAAGCCCTATGAGGAGAGTCTGAAAGAACTGGGCATGTTTAGCCTGGAGAAGAGAAGACTGAGGGGAGATATGATAGCACTCCTCCAGTACACAAAAGGCTGCCACACAGAGGAGGGCCAGGATCTCTTCTCAATCTTCCCAGAGTGCAGGATACGGAATAATAGGCTCAAGTTACAGGAAGGCAGATTTCGACTGGACATCAGGAAAAACTTCCTAACTGTTAGAGCCATACGACAATGGAACCAATGACCTAGAGAGGTAGTGGGCTCTCCGACACTGTAGGCATTCAAGAGGCAGCTGGACAGCCATCTGTCAGGAATGCTTTGATTCGGATTCCTGCATGGAGCAGGGGGCTGGACTTGATGGCCTTATAGGCCCCTTCCAACTCTACTATTCTACGATTCTATGTTGTGCACACCTAAGTGTGCAACAGTTGTCATCTGAAGGCTAATGGTTAGTGATCCTTCTCAAAAATTCTTGTGACTTGGAAAATATCAGGAAAAATATCAGGAAAAATAAAGGGAAGTCGACAGCAGAGTAACTTCACAACTTTACAATGTTAAATGTTTATTTTAAAACATGTCTATTATTAAACATTTTAATTTCTACACACTTCCCCGAGGCACCTGGTTGGCCACTGTGAGAACAGGATGCTGGACTAGATGGGCCACTGGCCTGATTCAGCAGGCTCTTCTTATGTTCTTATGTTCTTAATGTGTTACATTTCTACACACTTACATGAATGTGTATAGCTGACCTTAGCCGATAAGTCAGAATCAAACAGGTGACATTGCAATATACATGAAGGCTCTCCTCTAATGCCATAGTACCTCTAATTCTTATCTGGAAAGAAAGTGCATACCCAGTGTGGGAGTCAAACCTCAGACTTTCAGCAGCAGATGCAGCATCTTCAATGGAGCTTAGAAGCACTGGTGCTTATGGCCCAAGCCTGGATGAATCTATGTGGCTTTGTGGGAGTATGGAGGGGAAATGATTGACCACCATCTGGGGCAAGAGCCCACAATAATGGTGAGCACATGACCCCACTGGGTGAAAGCCATGGTAGGAATATCTGTATTACCCATAAAAAAAGATGAGGTGAGGACCCTGGATGTTTGAGGGCTGAGTCTCGGACCCAAACTCTTACACAGAAGCGCATCCCCTGAAACATGGTAATGTGCTTTATGTTACCATTGTATTTCTTTAGTTTAGTTTAAAATTAGATTAGCAGGTTTTATGCCATGTTGAATGGATCAATATTTTTGTACATATTGATACTATGGTTATTTCTAATCATTCTTTTTTTTAAAAAAAATACCATACTAATTTTTTATTTGATATGTTGCAGTCCTTTTTGGGCACAGTTTTGTGGGAAAGTGCCATAAAATAAACAGAAGGAGATGATGATGTGAACATCATATTGCAGGTGCATAATATATGCATAAAGACCAGTAAGGTTCATCAGCTATCTTATGGGAATCAGGGTATGATATAGCAATACATGCAAACTATCATGCCCAAAGGGCCAGTGACCACTTAAGAGTCATTAGGCATTCATTTTCATCATTTGTGATTTATGTGAAAGGAAGAGAGCTTTGCATCTAAGATTCACATGAGGAGTACATGGTTTTCGTCACTGCTGTGCTTTGCTCTTTGTCATCAAGTGCTTCTTTGTATTGAGATCAGACCTCAGTAGATTATGCAGACTCAAAATGCATTCATTTTCATCATTCATAATGAATGCAAAATGAAGAGAGATTTATATCTAAGGAGCTATACTCCGAAGACAAACATGTCGGTTTCATTACTCCTGTGATGGACATCTTTTGCGAAAGTTAAATATTTGAAGGATCAGATGCCATCTTTACTTTTTGTTGTCAGATGCTCCTTTGTATTCAGATCTGGCCTCAATATAATAATGTAGCACTTGGGCATGAAGATGCAGCACAGAAGGCCAGTACTGGAGGCCAAGATGGAGAAGACCTGCACGGCTACCATGTATTTCCCTTTTGTGCTCAGGTAGGTGGGCACAAAGGAGACCCAAACACTGCAGAAGACCATCATGCTGAAGGTGATCAGCTTGGCTTCATTGAAGGCCCCAGGCAGTTTCCTGGCAAGGAAAGCCACTGTGAAGCAGATGGCAGCCAGGAAGCCCATGTAACTGAGGGCAACGTAAAACATAGCAACAGATCCCTCATTGCAATGCAAGATGATCTCTGTAGGCTGGGATTGCATGTCAGAGTCTGGGAATGGAGGAGAGATCCCCTGCCAGATGGTGCAGATGACAACTTGGACACTGGAACAGGAAATGACAATGGAGTTGGCCAAACTCTTCCCCAGCCATCTCCTCACCTTGTTCCCTGGCTTTGTGGCTAGGAAGGCCAGCACCACAGTGATAGTTTTTGCTAACACAGAAGAGACGGCAACCGAGAAGATGACACTGAAGGCCATTTGTCGGAGAAGGCAGGTCACTTTCCTTGGCCGGCCAATGAACAGGAAAGAAGTTAAAAAGGAAAGCAGGAGGGAGACAAGGAGGATGTAGGAGAGGTCCCGGTTGTTGGCTTTGACTATTGGAGTTTCTATGTATTTAATGAAGATTCCTAAAACAATGCCTGTAGTTAAGGACAAGAAGAGGGCACAGAAAGTCAGGATGATCCCTAAATTCTCTTCATAGGCCAGGAAGGTGATAATTTTGGGGACACACTGATCTCGGTCCTTGTTTGGATGCTGAACGTTTGGACATTTGGCACACTGTTCTGCATCTGAAAAGAAGGGGAGAGACTTCAGTAACGCAAACATCAAGCTTATATACATAATATTATGTGTTGTACTGCAGCCATAAAATATATGCTTGGCAGCAGATGCGTACACTTCAGGCTGAAAAGAGATATATATTTTCAAACAGCAAGCTGTCCCAATCACATAAACAGCAGAGTGTGATTAAAAACACGAAAGGGTGCACGGTATGTGTAATATCACGTTTTTCAGCTGACTGCATGTGATTTACCATAGAGATTAAAAATACGGTAGCTAAGGAGTGATCCACATTAAAAAAAAGTCCTTACAATAACCACAGGGAGTGTCTCTCAGTGAATCTCTGCCCTATTTATTTTTTGCCAAGGAATGCCATCCCACTTGGAGTCACCCACCTTCCTCAGTAGAGATGGTCCCTTCCGCACACGGAGCACAAGCATAGCAGCAAACTGGCTCCCCTTCCTTAGCCACCTTGATGTCTCCGGGGAGGCAGCTTTCAGTACACCTGGAGCGAGGCACGGTCTAACCATAAAAAGAAACAGCATTAAGGGGAAAGGCTTAGGAATATTCGTCTCCATGGAAATGTTCCATTGACTTTAGGAAGAACCCAACAGGATCTCTATTCTCAAGTGACCCCAAGCCCTTTTGTTCAGGGAATCACTCGATGCAGAACGGCATGGCAGGGAAACCTCTTTGGTGTATCTGCTTATTTGTTCCAAGATTTCAATCCCACCTTTCTATACATAAGTATAGTCAAGGCAGAGGACAAAAGGTACAGAGCAAAATAATAACACTAGACTCACAGTAATAACAAGCAGGAACAACAAAACACATAGATATAGAGCAACAATTAAACACAGTTACCTGGGTTTTAAAAAATTCTTTATTTTTATGGAGAGTTTTGAGTGCAAACTTAAAAGCTAACAAAAATGGGGGAAACGAGTCTCTCACAGGAGGCTTCTTCATAATCCAGGAATCCCCCACCCAATTAATAATAATAATAATAATAATATTGTTATTATTGTTGTTGTTGTTATTGTTGTTATTATTATTGTTGTTGTTGTTATTGTTATTGTTATTGTTGTTGTTGTTGTTGTTGTTGTTGTTGTTATTATTATTATTATTATTATTATTACAAAGTCCAATGAGGAGAGACTGACAGAACTGGGGATGTTTAGCCTGGAGAAGAGAAGACTGAAGGAAGATATGATAGCAGCCTTCAAGTACCTGAAAGGTTGTCAAATAGAGGAGGGACGGGATCTCAATCGTCCCAGAGTGTAGGACATGGAATAATGGGCTCAACTTGCAGGAAGCCAGATTTCAACTGGACATCAGGAAAAACGTCCTACCTGTTAGAGCCATATGACAATGGAACCAATGACCTAGGGAGGGAGTGGGCGACACTGGAGGCATTCAAGAGGCAGCTGGACAGCAACCAGTTGGGGATGTGTTAAGTTGGATTCCTGCTCTAAGCACAATGGCCTTATAGGCCCTTCCAACTATGAGGCAGAATAGATGGAAAGGCAGCGATTGGCCAAGGTCAGCTAGTCATCTTCATGGCTGAATGGGGATTTGAACCGTGGCCTCCCAGGTCCCAGTCCGACCCTCTAGCCACTACATCACACCCACTGACTCCCTGGTAAGTGTGCAGCTGAAGTGCCATGTGGGATAAAGTCTCCTCTGTGGCACAGTTCTTCTGCCCCAAACCAGCCCCTTTAAGACTGCTCAGTTTTCCCTGTGCTCCTCCATCGTCTGTAGATGGAGTAGTCACACCCAGGAGCTCAGGCAAGGCTGCTCTTATGCACTTTGATCACCCAACTGCAGCCTCTTCACACCTGGATGGCCTATCTATGGCACATTATTTATTTATTTATTTATTTTATTTCATTTATAGACCGCCCATAGCTAGTAGCTCTCTGGGCGGTGTACAAAACAGATTAAAATACAATCTTACAATAAAATCAGTAACAAATATCAACACAATTTAAGACTAAAAACATTAGACATAAAACATTAACATTAAAATGCCTGGGAGCATAGCCAGGTCTTAACCTGGCGCCTAAAAGAAAGTACCGTAGGCGCCAGGCGTATCTCTTCAGGTAAGCTGTTCCACAATTCGGGGGCCACCACAGAAAAGGCCCTAGATCTAGTAACAGTCCTCCGGGCATCCTGATGAGATGGTACCCGGAGGAGGGCCTTAGATACTGAACGAAGTGAACGGGTAGGTTCATAGCGGGAGAGGCGTTCCACAAGGTATTGTGGTCCCACACCGTGTAAGGCTTTATAGGTCAAAACCAGCACCTTGAATCTGGCTCGGAAACAAATAGGTAGCCAGTGCAAACGGGCCAGGACAGGTGTTATATGCGCGGACCGATTGGTCCTCGTCAACAACCTGGCTGCCGCGTTTTGCACTAGCTGAAGTTTCCGAACTGTCTTCAAGGGCAGCCCTACGTAGAGTGCATTACAGTAATCCAATCTAGAAGTTACCAGAGCGTGAACAACTGAAGCGAGATTGTCACTGTCCAGATAGGGGCGTAGTTGGGCTACTAAACGAAGATGGTAAAACGCATTCCATGCCACCGAGGCCACTTGAGCCTCAAGCGACAAGGAAGGGTCAAAAAGGACCCCCAAACTACGAACCTGTTCCTTCAAGGGGAGTGTAACCCCATCTAGAACAGGATGAACATCCACCATCTGGGCAGGGAAAGAGCTCACCAACAGAGTCTCAGTCTTGTCTGGATTGAGTTTCAGTTTATTAGCTCTCATCCAGTCCATTATCGCGGTCAGGCAAAAGTTTAGCACATCAACAGCCTCACCTGAAGAAGGTGAAAAGGAGAAATAGAGCTGCGTGTCATCAGCGTACTGATGGCAATGCACTCCAAAACTCCTGATGACCGCACCCAGAGGCTGCATGTAGATGTTAAAGAGCATGGGGGACAAAACCGACCCCTGAGGGACTCCACAATGGAGAGTCCATGGTGTCGAGCAATGTTCCCCAAGCACTACCTTCTGGCGATGATCCGCTAAGTAGGAGCAGAACCACTGCCAAGCAGTGCCCCCAACTCCCAACTCCACGAGCCTCCCCAGAAGGATACCATGGTCGATGGTATCAAACGCCACTGACAGATCAAGGAGAGTCAACAGAGTCACACTCCCCCTGTCCCTCTCCCGACAGAGGTCATCATACAGGGCGACCAAGGCTGTTTCAGTGCCAAAACCGGACCTAAAACCGGATTGAAACGGATCCAGATAATCTGTTTCATCCAAAAGTGTCTGGAGCTGGCCGGCAACCACCCGCTCCAAAACGTTGCCCAAAAAAGGGACATTCGCCACCGGTCTATAGTTGTTCAGAACATCTGGGTCCAAAGAAGGTTTCTTTAACAGAGGTCTCACTACTGCCTCCTTGAGACTACCAGGGACTACTCCCTCTCTCAAGGAGGCATTTATCACCTCTTTGGCCCAGCCGGTAGTTTCAGCCCTGCCAGCCTTCACCAGCCAAGATGGGCAGGGGTCCAGAGCAAACGTGGTCGCCTGCACCATTCCAAGCACCTTGTCCACTTCCTCAAGCTGCACCAACTGAAATTCATCTGTCATAACATCAGAGTCTAAGTCCCGACGGATTGCCACCTTCATAGTTACAGCCCCTGGCTTCTTGGCATTCTCCTGAGTACATGACTGCCTTGTGATTGGCTGGAAAATGCCAGTTGTCAGTTAAGATTGACCTGGGCCAGAAAATGCCAGTTGTCAGTTAAGATTGACCTGGGCCAAACATCTTAAAAGTGAACAACTGCCACATAGTCCTTTGTCCTGCAAAGTCCCTCAAAGGACCATCAATGCTGCTTTATGTGAGGAGACTAGAAGCCTGTTTGTAAGAAGCTAGAGTAGAATACGTACAGTGGAATGAAAATGTTGTTTTTATTATTTTCTTCAAGAAATATTCAGTCTCTTGCATTTGCCCTCTTCCCTTCTTTTCTTTTCTTTTTATTTAAAAAAATCTTAATAAACTTCATAAGATCTGGCTGTTGGGGTCTTGGGTGTATTTGTGCCAAAACTCCCAGGCCTACTCCAGCCTTTCACTTGCCTGCTCACTCTGTGCATCCTATGTGTGTGGCGATGACAGGGTTTTGACAAACAAGGGTCTTTGGGGAGGGTCAAGTAAGCTGGATGCATCCTCAGCTGCCCCTTGCAAGTCTTTCTTTGGATCCCTGGAAAGAACTCCCATCTTGGGTTAGAGGGACCTTAAGGGGCATTGTGACATCTCTGGCACAACTGGCCTATCCAGACTGCCAGTTGTAGAAGAAAAGAATGAAAGGTCTTCCCACTACTTTTGTGACACCCCTACCTTGTTAAACCACTCGGGCCACACAATGACTTCTGGGTTAATGGTGAACTTTATTTCAGTGGACACCTCTTTCTCTATACTCCCAATTTTCACTCTAGCACGAGACTTATTGGGAAACATCACCCAGTTCTCAATATTATAGCAGCCTGGCAGCTCCCCAATCTCATCAAAATACAGTCTGCCCATGGAAGTGTTCAAAAACTGGATTTCTCTTAAGAAAGAGTGAAGCTGCAATGAAAGGGAAAACACCAGCATTAAGAAATCACAAAAGGATGTTGGTTATCTCAGCCCTGCTCACGTTGACCTCTAATCTTCAAATTGGGCCCAGGCCACATCTCATCCAGACTCGTAAGGCCTATTTTGGTGTTCTATTTATTACATATATATATAGACTGCCTTTCATATAAAACAAGTGTGGGGAACTCCAGATGTTGCTGAGCTACAATGGCCATCAGCCTCAGCCAGCATGGCCAATGGTTGAGGATGATGGAGGCTGATATAAAATAATGAGGGGTTCCAGAATAAAATCAATACAAAAGACAATAAAAAACTAAAAAAACACAAATTATCTAAATTTTGTAATAGAGATGGTACTTTCTATTATGCTTGGGAAAGGTCTTGTGAATAGGTATGTTCTAACCAGCTTCTAACTGAAGATTTGCCGCTCTATTCAGCACTAGTTAGGCCTCATCTTGAGTACTGCATCCAATTCTGGTCTCCGCACTTCAAGAAGGATGCAGACAAACTGGAACAGGTTCAGAGGAGGGCAACAAGGATGAACAGGGGACTGGAAACAAAGCCCTATGAGGAGAGACTGAAAGAACTGGGCATGTTTAGCCTGGAGAAGAGAAGACTGAGGGGAGATATGATAGCACTCTTCAAGTATGTGAAAGGTTGTCACACAGAGGAGGGCCGAGATCTTGATCGTCCCAGAGTGCAGAACACAGAATAATGGGCTCAAGTTGCAGGAAGCCAGATTTCAACTGGACATCGGGAAGAACCTCCTAACTGTTAGAGCCATACAACAATGGAACCAATGACCTAGAGAGGTGGTGGGCTGTCCGACACTGGAGGCATTCAAGAGGCAGCTGGACAGCCATCTGTCAGGAATGCTTTGATTTGGATTCCTGCATGGAGCCGGGGGTTGGACTTGATGGCCTTATAGGCCCCTTCCAACTCTACTATTCTATGATTCTATGATCTTTACCATATGTGCAAGCTGAAGCTCTAGTGGAAGGCTATTCCACAGCCTCAGGGACTATGCAAAGAAGGTCCTTCACATACACATCCTACTCACTGTTAACATCAGGAAAGGAGTGGGGCATGGGACTGTGCTAAATAGACCCTCTCCAAGGTTCAACCGACTGAAGGGAGGGGGAACGTTTGCCCATATAAGCTTCCATGTGATCTAGAACCATGATTGTTCAGGTGTCCAGATCACGAGGAACCTGGAAAATGTGAAGGCTTCCCCTTCCCGTCAGACTGGTAGACTGGGGTGTATGCTTATACTTGACCACAAATGGGGACATCTTTTTGCATAAAACTTTCATGTGCTAATTTACAGATATAAATTTAAATTTAGAAATACTATGATTTAAATAGGAATAGCGTACATCTCAGCAGAGTGAGGAAGTCTGTTGGTGGGCAATTTGAAGACCCAGCAGAGACAGATGGGGGAGGGGCAGTGAGGAGAGGCTGGATTTCTCTCAGGGTACCAGGGAAGAGCCACTGGAAAGTGGAAGTCTCCTGACCTTACCATATTGCGGAAAAAGGCTGACCTCCATCAGGAAGCTCAGAAATTGGATTTGCCTCAGAAATAGCCTTCTTCTTTTTTTGCCTCACTACCACCTTTGAGTCTGGATCCAGGATAAATAAGATTCCAAAGCTAGGACAATGGATTTCAATTTGCAAAAAGGGAAAGGAAATACCTGCCATGGCTGTAGCCTTTGAAGTTCCAGCCCATCACCTCCACCCACCATCCGCTTTGACCTGGACGAACGTGCAGCAGCACTTAAGGCCTGAGCCACGGCATGGACACTGAAGTAGGTTCTGTAGCTGTCTTGAGACAGGACTCTCTCCAGCTCCTCTTGGGGCAGAGTTTCCAGTTTCTCCTTCTTTGTGCATCTCACCAAACCTCTGGCAGACAACGCATGCTTTGAATATAAACAATTAAATGCTTTCCTCCAATATATTTTGAGAGCAAGTGAGAATGGAACATAGTAGATATATTTTGTTTTTATTTGGGGGTTCATTACCAAGGACAGAGAACCATGGATGTACTGGAAGTCAAGAGGATGATCACCCAAGTTCACGTTGATGTCCTGAAAAGCTGTTGAGATCCAGACTTTGGCTCCAATCTCTTTCTCAAGTCTTTGTTGTATTGTCTTGACTGGATCCCATCCCAACTGATTAGCCTCACAGTAAACAAATACATTGACTTGTCTCCATATGACGCTTGGTTTAATCGAGCTGATCATTTCAAACAGATTCTTTTCAGATAGTCTTTGTGATAAGGCAACACAAATTCCTTGGCTGATCATCAGAGATGTCAAGGCATTCACAAACCTTTCTCCACTGTCATTGTCTGGAGCAACGAGACCGATCCACATCCATCCAAAATGCAGGAGCAGTTTGACAATCCCCTGGTACTGAGCTTCTTCTTTGGGGACCATCCGGTAGACAAAAGGGAACTGGGTTTTATCATTAAGAACCTGAGCAAATAAGCCGTAACTGATCTAGTGACGAAAGGAAGATAGTAGTGTTTTGTTTTGCTTTCAGGATTAAGATGAGATATTTATTAACCTGAATTGATTCGTATTTAACAAAGGCTCCTTCCAAACTGTTGCTATTTTTGGGTGGGATTCTATCATATACCAACAAGTCAAGATAAATTCATTTATTTATTATGTTTGTACTGCCTTCAAGTCGATTCCGACTTATGACGACCCTATTAACAGGGTTTTCATGAGGCTGAGAGGCAGTGACTGGCCCAAAGTCACCCAGTGAGTTTCATGGCTATGTGGGGATTCGAATCCTGGTCTCCCAGGTCCTAGTCCAACACCTTAACCACTACATCACACTGATGTTTACATGCTGCTTAATTATTCACATCTCTAAGCAGTGTACAATTTATTTATTTTTTAAAAATAGATTGCGCTATTAAAGGTAAACCCGCTTGCCCAAAATATCAGACTTCTTGTGATAAAGGAAGTGATGGTAAAATGAACTGTCAAGTGTGGGATATTTATGTAATTTATTTTGTTTTAAGGCCTTTAAATACCAGTTAATCATTTGCATTTCTAAGCAGCATATATAAGAATGAGCCATACAGAAAATCAAACCAATAAAACAATCATAAAACCAAACTTTACCTTAAAATGTCTTCTTGGAACTGTGTACAGTTCTGGTTGCCTCATCTCCAAAAGGATATTATAGAGTTGGGTTCAGAAGAGGGCAACCAGAATGATCAAGGGGATGGAGCGACTCCCTTACGAGGAAAGGTTGCAGCATTTGGGGCTTTTTAGTTTAGAGAAAAGGCGGGTCAGAGGAGACATGATAGAAGTGTATAAAATTATGCATGGCATTGAGAAAGTGGATAGAGAAAAGTTCTCCTCCCTCTCTCATAATACTAGAACTCGTGGACATTCCAAGAAGCTGAATGTTGGAAGATTCAGGACAGACAAAAGGAAGTACTTCTTTACTCAGCGCATAGTTAAACTATGGAATTTGCTCCCACAAGATGCGGTAATGGCCACCAGCTTGGACGGCTTTAAAAGAAGATTAGACAAATTCATGGAGGACAGGGCTATCAATGGCTACTAGCCGTGATGGCTGTGCTCTGCCACCCTAGTCAGAGGCAGCATGCTTCTGAAAACCAGTTGCCGGAAGCCTCAGGAGGGGAGAGTGTTCTTGCACTCGGGTCCTGCTTGCGGGCTTCCCCCAGGCACCTGGTTGGCCACTGTGAGAACAGGATGCTGGACTAGATGGGCCACTGGCCTGATCCAGCAGGCTCTTCTTATGTTCTTATGTTCTTAAAGTCTCAGCAAGGATGGTGCCTGTCTAACCCCAGTTGGGAGGGATTTCCACAGGCTTGGGCAAACTACACTGAATGCACAGCTTCTAGTCTTTATGAGTAGCACATCTGAGCCATGCGGAGCACTGACTGAGACTCCTCCAAAGATCTCAATGATTGGGCTGGCACATAAGGGATCAGACAGTCCTTATGGCATTCTGGACTCATGTTGTTAAGGGCCTTGCAAGTTAATACAATTACCTTCAACCTGGCCCAGTAACATATGGGCAGGCAGCACAAGCTTTTAAGCACCAGAGTTATGTTCTGGCAGGAGTCTGTTCCCATCAACAGTCTAGCTCAGGGGTGGTCAAACTGCGGCTCGCAAGCCACATGTATGTGCGGCTCTTTGACATATATGTGTTTTGACCAGATATTTACTGACAAATAAATATTAAAATATCTGTTTTTACCCCTTTTATTTGCATATTTTTCTTAGATGTTTCCGTAGTTCATTACCGTATTAAATATGCTCAATATAGTTAAAACAATAATCATTCAGGATTTTGAAAACATTTGGTATAGACATGTGCACTTTGTGATTATTGAAACTAATACAAATTAACAGTTTAAAAACTACATACATGAATAAATATTATTACGTACATATATTTCTTAATATTTATATAAAATTTTTGTAACAAAATGTGCATGTAACAATAAAAATGTGTGTGTAATATTTGTTCATGTCTTGCATCTCTCAAACATCTGAAGCTTATCATATATGGTTCTTACATTAAGCAAGTTTGGCCACCCGGGTCTAGCTAGAGCATTTTGCATCAGCTGAAGTTTCTGGACCAGGCGCAAACTACATATCTCTTCGTACAGAGAAGGAGTAACTCCACCAGAACAAGCAAATGGCTAATCTCCTGGACACTGGAACCACCCACCCACAGTGCCTCCATCTGTCAAGGGTTCAAGTTCAGTTAATTAGCCCTCCTCCATTCCACAACTGCTTCTAGACAACACTACAGAATCTGCTGAGCCACTCCTGAATGAAGACGGAGAAAAAGAGCTATGTATCATCAATGTACTCAAGGCACTTTCCCCGAAAACTCCTTATGACTTCTCCCAACAGCTTCATATAGGTGTTAAACTCCATTAGTGACATGATTATGCCCTGTGACACCACAGCACAAAGCCCGTGGGGCCAAGACACAATCCCCCAAAGCTATTGCCCCCACACCCAAAATAAGACTCCGGAGACTCACATTGGATGAAGGTCATATTTATTAAAAATATAACATGGAAGAACGACTTAAACCAATTAACCTAATTCAGACAGTACGGGCAGGTGAGTGTCTTGGATGAATTAACCTAAATACAAATGCCTGTAGCCTTGACCTCACTAAAGACTGAACCACCCCCCCCAATTGTCAAATTTTGCTAGCTCATCACAGTCAAATGGCTCAAATATTCATGCAACATTAGAGTAGAGTCCAAATTTGGACCATATAAATTCACTATAGCCCATGTCATATTTGAGGTTTTAGCCAGCAAATAGGGATGCATCCATCTGGATCAACTGCAGTTTGTAAAATTGAGAGAGGAGCATTTTTTTATAAGTATAGTCACACCCTTAGAATTCTTAGAATGGCCACTAGCATATACTTCCCCTACCCAATCGCTACAGATTCTACACGTGTTTATCTTCCACCAAAAGGTGTTTCTTTTGCAATAATGCTAGCTTTAGGTTTTTTTGAGTTTAGAGAGCATGTGTATGTGACAAAATTTAAAATTGTAATACATCTATTGACACAGCCATAATGATCTGTCACTTATATTTATAGAACACTTTATACCACAACATTCTTAAAAGCTCCTAATGCCCAGGCATAAAACACAGCTATTAAAAATCCATATATATTATAAGATGACATATTTGTGGATATTCTATGGGGAAACTTTCCAGGAGTCTATAATGCAATACTAGGAACCACAACATTATTATTATACAGCCACGAGAGTGGTTGTATACTATAGCCAGCATGGATTTTCGCATTCTAGAATGTTAAATTGAAAATACCCCTCATGCCATTATGATGCTTCCCATAAGCACATTTCAAAACAAAACTTTACAAAACATAGTCCTGAACTCAGAACACTTGCTTAATAACCCTCTAAGTTTTCCTGACAATACATAAAACAGTCAACTAGAAAGTTCAAAGTTTAAAACAAGAAAAAAGCAATCAGACCCCTGTTGGACTTTTTTCTGTCAGAGTTTTCATAATTTGTTGAAATTAATTAAAAATCAGCCATGTTCCCAGACTATCTGTAATCCTATTTCTGACTTTGCCCCGTACTCTGACCTTCATCTTCGGCAGTTTAAAAGTTTAAAAAATGTACGGTTGATTTTTAATTAATTTAAGAAATTTAACACTGAAGTCTCTTCTAGTGTTGGGCATGCTCAGTAAGATGAAGCAAAAGTGGTTGACATCCAAAATAGCAGGGAGGAGGGGGAGAAAAACCAGGATGTCAGGAGGCAGATGTTGGTGAATCAAGTTCTGGAAATTTATTACAAAAATATTTTAAAAGTATGCCCAATGTGTTTCGACTGGAAAACCTCCTGCCTACATCAGGGGCAAATCAAGTGGAAAGTCTGTCCACGTACAACGATCTGCACAAGTGCTGATTGGAACAATGCATAAACAATAAAGTTCTCCTCAGAACCAGCAGTGTTCTAAAGCCAGATTCACAGCTGTTTGGCTTGGCTAATCAGAAGGCCACACCAATGCTAGACATTTATTTCACTTAAGACAGTCATTGATTGATTGATTGATTGATTGATTGATTGATTGATTGATTGATTGATTGATTGATTGATTGCATTTATATACTGCCCCATAGCTGAAGCTTTCTGGGGGGATTCTCCCCCCCCAAAAATCCTGGGAAGTATACCTTTCTGAGATATTGTACTGCCCTACAAATTTGTAAAAATGCAAACACAATTTGGATTGGTCTTTCATAGTCCAATCCACTTCCTATGTAGCGTGGTAGAATTTGGTAACATGTGCCCTGATAAGCCAAGGCAAACAGCTGTGACTCTGGCTTTTAGCATACATGTCAGTAATAGAAATCCATACTGAGGAAGCAGATAAAGAAAATAATTAGTGTACACTGATGAGGGATGGAATCCATTGGCCAGTGCAGGTTTGAAAGCATTCTGTCTACCCAACAGGCCAGTATTGATTCAAGTTCATTCTTTGTCCACTAGCATCTGCTTTTGCAGATTTCTTTTCCTCTTGCAAAAATATTGATGTTAATATCAATATTTTTAAAGGAGATATTGATAAATTTAAAGGAAATTAATGTTTTGAATATATATATTGATAAATGGAAGGAAATATCAATAAAATTATTAGTCCCTGAAGAGGGAAGGCTTGCAGATTTCAGTAAAAGTAAGGATTGTCTGGAAAAAAGTGGATAGGAGAAAAATCAACTCATTTGAAATGTGATGTTGGAGGAGAGATTTGGTGATACCATGGACCACGAAAAAGACAAATAATAGGGTGTTAGAACAAATTAAACCAGAACTATCACTAGAAGCTAAAATGATAAAACTGAGGTTATCATACTTTGGACACATAATGAGAAGACTTGATTCACTAGAAAAGACAATAATGCTGGGAAAAACAGAAGGGAGTAGAAAAAGAGGAATGCCAAACAAAAGATGGATTGATTGCATAAAGGAAGCCACAGACCTGAACTTACAAGATCTGAACAGGGTGATTCACGACAGATACTGTTGGAGGTTGCTGATTCATAGGGTCGCTATAAGTCGTAATCGACTTGATAACAACAAAAAAGGATTGTCTGAGCTGTATGACTACTATCCCAAAATCCAAATCTGACTATACAAAGACACTGGGAGATGTCAAAAGTCTGCCTGATCTATAAAAGTAATGAAGCTATTCCATACTGCATACTGCATACAACAGATCTGTTGAAAAAGTGGGTTTGGAACATCCACCGCAAGAACTTCACTCCTACGCAATTCCATGTGATCTGCTCAGAACATTTCCATGATGCAGACTACCTTGAAAATGTGGCTTCTGGGAGGTGGTATGTAAAGTCTGAAGCAATTCTGACAGCATTTAATATACCTGAGTGGCAGAAGAAGGTAAATCTCGTGGGCAGGCCTCTTCACCATCCAGTTTTTAGCACCTGCTGAAAGCTTTTTTGTTTAAGCAAGCCTACCCATACACATATACACTTGACATATTTTCTCTAGGTTTAAAACTGCTCATTTTATTTTGAAAAAAATTGGGGCCAGCTTCTTTTAAACATATAGTTTTTATCAGTAATTTTAATGTATGTTTTATATTTTATGTAAACCTCTTAGAGGTTTTGACGATTAAGTGTTATATAAATCCTATAAAATAAATAGATAAATAAAATTATCATTCTTAATATCAACATTTTAGTTGGATTTTGTTTTTACATTTTCGGAAATATCCATGGAAAATGGTTTTTTAAAAAAATCCAATGTACAAGATAGAGGAAGTGGAAAATTAATGGAAAATTCAGTACCAAATCTAAATTGGGTGGAATTCTAGCACATCCCTAACACTGCTATAACACATCTGTAAAAAGCTAAAAAGCTATCAAAAAAAAGAAAACCCACCAAAAATGTCCAAAGAAAAAGAAAGCAGTGTATATCCACAAACAGAGACAACTTTACTGGATACCAGCATACCTCATCTGTCTCCAGCTCTGCCCTCCCAGTGGCTACACAGTCATACCACACACATACACACAAAAAGAATCCTTTGCAGATACAAAATTATAGCAGGAATTTTACAAAATATGTCATGTTCCATTCTCTTGCAAGTTACCATGCTTTATTAAAAGATCTGCAGTGTGCAATCTGGAAATACTGTCATTTGCATTGGCTACAGAAATGACAGTAAATGGATGAGGTCTATCAGTAGCTCGTTAAGAGGGATCCTGCTGTATATCAAGTTGGTAATCTTCAGCTTTATGCAGCTGAATTTCTCCTATGCCCCTCTCCCACACATCTCCCTTAATACCTGTGGGGTTTTGTAGATGCTCGATATGGTTGAAATCTGTTTAGAGTTTTCAGAATTGGTCCCTTCAAGAACAGCTAGCAGGTTATTCTGTTTTCCACAATTATAGTTTGGGATATTTCTTCCCCCGCCTGCAAGAAGGTCTAACATGGCATCAGAAGTCATCTTTGCATCAGAATGGTTCTCATAGAAGTTGTAGCCCAAGGTGATGTTGGGTAAGAGCCTGCGATCCCGGTTGATCTCATGGATGGTGATCATGAAGGACATGATGTTCCACGTTTTCCCAATACTGAAGTAACTGGAGGGGGGGGGAGTTGTGTCAAACTGCTATTCACCATTCAATGGAAACAAAATGTCACATTCTTTCATGAACACATGTAACATGGATGCACAGATGCCCCATGGCCAGTTTCACCTATGAGAGCTGAGCCTTTACATTGGAAGGAGAAGAGGTCAATAAATGTCACTTTCAGGCTGTACTGTAGTTGTGGGGGCAGTCTAGCCCCTGTGCTCTTTCCTTGAGTCTCACTTCCAGGAGTGAAATCAGCTAAAGGACACAGCACGGGGTAGGACATCTTAGGCTGAGGTCACCAGAGCCAAATTGATTCTCCACGTGCTTTGAAGTTATCTCAATTGGGCCTGCATACATGATTTTGGACATGGGGAAAATTTAGTTGCACAGTTCCTGTTAAAAATGTTCTCTCAAACTGTCATTGCATCCAGCTGTGAAGGAGAGCCATGCAGAAGGAGAGATGCCTTGTCTTTAATTTTAGAAATGGAATGTATCGATATTACAATACTTTGCATGAGTAAATTAAAATGGACTGGAATAGAACACTTTCAATCAGGCAGCCACAAAATGTTTTATGCAGGAAATGAGAAATTAAGAAGAAACGGGGTTGATCTAATAATAAGTGATATAGCAAAAGCAGTTTGAAGCTATAACTTAAGGTCTGAATGAGTGATATCAATGAGACTTAATGGGAAACCTATCAACATAATTATCATACAAGTGTATGCTCCAATGGCAAACTCAAAAGAAGAGGAAATGGAGAGATTTTATGCAGTAGTACGGGAAGAAATTGATCACAAACCCAAACAAGATGTGCTGATAATCATGGGGGACTGGAATGCAAAAGCAGGGAACAGAGAAGAATTAGGAATTGTAGGGAAATGGGGCTTAGGAGATAGAAATGATGCAGGACAAAGACTTACTGAATTCTGTGAAGCCAATAATTTGTTTTCTGCAAACACATTTTTGAAAAGACTGTACACATGGACATCATAAATGGTCAATATAGGAATCAAATTGATTATATAATTGGAAGCATAAGATGGAGAAGTTCCATACTTTCTGTGAAAACAAGACCAGGAGCAGACTGCGGTACAGATCATGAACTGGTTGTATCAAAAATCAGAGTAAAGCTAAAGAAGAAGAACAAAACAATCATAATGCCAAAATACAATGTAAATAACATCCCAGAAGAATATAGAGATCAAATAAGGAACAGATTTGAGGCTTTAAACCTAGCTGATAGAAGAACTATGAAGTCAGAGCCATCATCAGGGAAGAATGCAAGAAGACAATACCTCTAGTATAAAAGAGAGAAAGACCTCAATGGATGACTGACAAAATTCTAAGAGTTTTGGTTAGAAGGAAAGCAAAAGCAAACGGAGATAGAAACACAGTTAGACCCTAATGCAATAATATAGCAACTAGTACGTAGGGACAAAAAGAGCTACTACAATAATTATTGTACAGAAATAGGATAATTAAAAAGGCAGAACAAGAGCCCTATTCCAAAAGATTAAAGAAATTAAAGGGAAATTCAAGCCAAGAGCAGGGATGTTGAATAATCAACAGGGAAACACATGGACTGACAGATAAAACAAAAGGAAGATGGAAGCAATACACTGAGGAACTCTATAAAAGAGATTACAGGATGACAGATTCATTCACGGAGGAACCATATGAAGAAGAACCAGAAATTTTAGAATGTGAGGTGAAAGCTTCTCTTAAAATATTGGAAGAAACAAATCACCAGGAATAGATGGCATACCGACAGAGTTGCTACAAGCTACTGAGACGGAATCTGTCCAAATTTTGAAAAAAAAAGTCAACAAATAAGGGGGAAAATAGCCAACAGACTGGAAGAGTTCCATATACATCCCAGTTCCAAAGAAAGGGGATCCCAGGAAATGCAGTAATTATTGAACTATTGCCTTAATATCCCGTGCAGGTAAAGTAATGCGCAAGAATCTACAACAAAGGCTCTTACCATATATGGAGCGAGAAATGCCAGATGTCCAAGCTGGATTTAGATAGGGAAGAGGTACCAATGATTATATGGCAAACATACATTCACTCTGTTTTTCAGCAAAGCCTTTGATTGTATAGATTGTATAGATCATGAAAAACTATGGAATGCTTTAAAAGAAATGGTGGTGCCACAGCAGCTGGTTGTTCTGATGTGCAACCTATTCTCTGGAAAAGTGGCTACTGTAAGGACAGAATATGGAAAAAACGGTTGCTTCCCATTAGAAAAGGGTGTGAGATGGGTGTATTTTATCACCCTATTTGTTTAATCTATATGCAGAACATATCATATGAAAAGTGGGATTGGACTAAGATGAAGGAGGTGTGAAAACTGGAGGGAGAAATATCTGTTTGGTATTATAAAAATACACACACAGAAATAGGAACTAATTTGATTGGTCCTATTTCTTAGCAGAGTTGTAAAAATACAAGCAGCGGAATGAGAATGTAAACCAGCCCACCTTTCTCTATATAAATAACAACAGACACAATCCTTTAGGTAAAAGAAAATAATATTTACTTACGACCTTTTATATGTTTAGAAGAACATGGGCTCTAGCTTAGAAGAAAGCAAATATAGGTCTCAGTCCTTCTTGTTGTTGGTAATGGATGCTCTTAGAGACAGCATCATGCCATGAGGCCTCTCTCAAAGGTAGGAAGATCAGCAGTGAATGGAGGATATTCAAAAAAATCCCCCAGGACAAAGGAGAAGTCAGGTAACTAAACCCCACCCATTAGGAAGTTACATCATGGTAAACAGGTACATGGCATATTCCCAAATATCCCTTAAAGTGACCATGCAATATTAGCCTATTCCAACAATATCAATAATTTAAGATATGCGGAGGATACGACTAGCAGAAACTAATAAAGATCTGAAATGAATGCTGATGAACGTTAAAGAGGAAAGTACAAAAACAGGAGTGAAGAACACTAAGAGGACTAAAGTAATGACAACAGAAGATTTATGTAACTTTAAAGTTGACAATGAGGACATTGAACTTGTCAAGGATTATCAATACCTCGGCACAATCCTTAACCAAAATGGAGACAATAGTCAAGAAATCTGAAGAAGGCTAGGACTGGGAAGGGCAGCTATGAGAGAACTAGGAAAGGTCCTCAAATGCAAAGATGTATCACTGAACCCTAAAGTCAGGATCATTCAGACCATGTTATTCCCAATCTCTATGTATGGATGTGAAAGCTGAACAAAAAAGCAGATAAGAGAAAAATAAACTCATTTGAAATGTAGTATTGGAGGAGAGCTTTGCAGATATCATGGACTGCAAAAAAGAAAAGTAATTGGGTGTTAGAACAAATTAAACCAGAACTATCACTAGGAGCTAAAATGATGAAACTGAGGTTATCATACTTTGGACACATCATGAAAAGACATGATTCATTAGAAAAGATAATAATGCTGGGAAAAACAGAAGGGAGTAAAAAAAGAGGAAGGCCAAACAAGAGATGGATTGATTCCATCAAGGAAGCCACAGACCTGAACTTACAAGATCTGTTTACAACAGATGCTATTGGAGGTCGCTGTTTCATAGAGTCACCATAAGTCGTAATTGACTTGAAGGCATATAACACACACAGAGGTAACCACTCTCTTCTCAGTCTCAATGTAAAGACAATGCCGGAATACAGGGGCTATATCTGAAACTGGGGAGAAGCTTTTTATGTGGAACATCTTCTCCCAGTTTGCGTCTGTATTGGATATGAAATTAAATGTATGATGTTTTCATTGATAATTGCTTTGCATCGTTTCATGGCAAAGGATTAACAAAACACATTAATAAGTAAAATTACATGATATTACTTACGCAGCCCTGATTAAAGGAGGCTGGGAAAAGGTGTATGGATATTGTTTTGAAGGATGTGTTGAAGAGATGATCCCGCTAATGACAAAGTCTCCTGGCTCGTAAAAATTTAGCGCTTTATTTTCATCCCTGACCAGATTCAAGGGGCATTTTGCCTTCAGCCTCCCATAGACTCCATGGGGCATTAGGTGCAGAAGCAGCAACATAAGCAACACGAGGGAAATCATTCTGGTTATTCTTGCTATATTTTAAAATACTCTCCTTTGAGTACTCATCTCACCTCCATAGCCAGCTCATCTGAGGAAGTCTTGCTGGATTGAAACTGCAGTGGCTTTACTGATAAAGGTGGTGTTCAGTGATGTCCTCAGAGCAAAAGAGGAACCCCATTAACTTCAAGGAAGCATCTCCACGAACACCACCACAGTCAACTTTCACATGCCCTACATGTTGGTCCAAGCAGTCTCTGGCACAGGAGATATTCTGTGCACCAACCTTCCTAGGCATAGCGCAATAAATAATGCCTTTCGTTCTGATGTTCAGGTTATGTGCCTCAAAGGCAATCTCTGGAAATATCTTTTGAGCTTAAGGAATAATAAATTGCTATGATCTTAATAATTACAAGGAGAAGAAGGTTCACCTCTTTAATGTACTAGAGTCTCTGTGTGGCTCAAGGGGCAGGTGCAGTGATGGAGAAAAACATGTTTGTGAGAAATCACAGATGTGGCTCTAAAGTTTATCATGGACTGGGAGGGGCAGTGAGTTTGGCCTGAACTTTGCTGACAAGCACATAAGAGGTGTCCTGCATCTGTATCAGGCCAATGACCCATCTAGACTAGTATCCTGTTCAGAGCTTGGAAAAGTTACTTTTTTCAACTACAACTCCCATCAGCCCAATCCCTGGCTGGGGCTATGGGAACTGTAATTTTAAAAAGTAGCTTTTCCAAGCTCTGATCCTGTTCCCCAGAGTGGCCAATCTGACACCTCTCTGCAAGTTCAGAAGGCAGGGCACGAGGGCGATAGCCCTCTTCTGGTGTTGCTCCCCAGTCATTGGCATTCAGGGATGTGTTGCCTCTGACCTTGTGATTCTCTTTTAAAACCATCTAAGTGGGTTGCCATCACCACATCATGTGGCAGTGAGTTCCACAATTTGACTGTATGCTCAGTGAAGAAGTCCTTCCTTCTGTCAGTCCAGAATCTCCCAACATTGAGATTCACTGAATGACTATTTTGGTTTCCAGTATTATGAGGAAGCAAATGAGTGAGAAGAGGGGGCAGGCCATGAATTGGACACGTGCTGCCAACCTCAGCCCTCCCTCTCAGCCAATCCACACCCACCTGCCTTCTTACATGCAGCCAGTCAGGAGGTGGCGCTGCCTGTCTGGCTCCATTTACTCTTGCTTTCCCTGCCTTCTCCACGACTGGTCTCATTGGGCAACAGCCCCCACTGGGGGCAAGAAGTCTCTCCTTCCCCCCTCTCCTCACTTGGTAGCTAATGATGCTTCCAGGGTGTGCACTAGGCTACAGGTAAAAATGCAAATGGACTGCCTTCAAGTCGATTACGACTTATGGCGACCCTACGAATAGGGTTTTCATGGTAACCAGCATTCAGAGGGGGTTTACCATTGCCTCCCTCTGAGGCTGAGAGGCAGTGACTGGCCCAAGGTCACCCACTGAGCTTCATGGCTGTGTGGGGATTCAAACCCTGGTCTCCCAGATTGTAGTCCAACACCTTAACTACTACAAACACTGGCTCTCAGGTAAAGGTGCCCCTTTTATTCCCATTAAAAGGACAACTGGACGCCTCACAGGAGAAATAGCAGAGAAGGAAATGAATTTATTTTACTGTCATATCATGAGAGCAATGGAGTCCAAATCTAGGTGACCCCTCAAAATACATTCCCCAAGGGAAACAGCGGTAAATTATGGGTAGTATTCAATCAAGTTTCACTCAGGCCCACTGAAATCAATGAACATGACTACAGTAGTTCCATGAATTTCAATGAGTCTCTCTGAATATCACCTTCCCATGTTAGACCTTCCCAGTCATCAGAGTGGTCCTATCCAGGGCTGGCATCAGCACCTAGCACCCCCATGCAGTTTTCCTGGCAAGGGCAACTGCTGATGGCAGCTCTGGGTCTCCTTTCATTTTTATTTTTATTTTTGTTTGGCCCAGCAGTCTGAGCTTGCAGGATCTAGCTACTCTTTTAATTGCTCATGAAGCCCCTGACATAGCATCACCCAAGAGCGGCCTTTACCAACGTGGTGTGCTCCAGATGTTTTGACTGAGTTGCAGTCTAAGCTAGGGTTGCCAGGTTCCTGGCCTGAGACTGATCCTGTATCTTTAGGAGAAGAGAAAGTCAGCCAAGTGCAGGTGTTGTAATGGGAAAAACCACAAGGTGGAATTCTCCCTTTCTCCTCCAAAATTAAAGATAGAGAAGACCTCTTGGTTGCCAGGCCCAGCCTCCAAGAGGTCTTCTGTATCTTTAAAAGTTGTGCAGAGGGAAGGGAGAATTCCACCTTGTGGTTTTTCTCATTACAGTGTTGCAAGAACACCTGCACTTGGCTGACCTTCTCTTCTCCTAAAGATACAGGATCAGTCTCAGGCCATGGAACTGGCAACCCTAGTCTAAACCATCTGGTGGGCTCCAGGTTGGCTAAGGCTCCTTTAGATCCTTGTGAGAAACTAAAAGGGTACCTATAAGACTCAGCCATCCAGAGCTCCTTGGAGCACTGTGCTGCCACCACATCCAAGTAATCCTAGCAGGGCCTGCTGGCAGAAGAAGGGGTCCACCAGATTATGCTCTCCCTGCCCTGACTGCCATGATTCCTCAAGCTGTTCTTATATTTTTATGTTCACCCAAGAGCTCCATGAAAACCTGGAGTCAGCCATGGCCCTATTGCCACATTACATTGAACATGTAGAGGGAGACAAATTTCACTAGTGTGTTGGATTCTACACTTTCCAGACTCTGCTTCTGGACATCAAGGGACCACAAAGCCTGAGGCTGAGAGATAAGAATGCAGAGAAGAATCTCCCATAGCATTATGGCCTATTGAGCCAGAACCATGGCCTTCATGAGTTCCTTCCCTTGATCCCCCCCCCAAAGGGCCTCCCATAGTGCCTCTCCAGCCCAGCAGCTCATATACAGGCAATGAGTAAGCTCATGGGATCAAAACTGTTTCGTTGTTGTTTATCGTTATGTTTTCATAGTGTGCCTCATTCTTGGGCTTTGTGCCTCCTCCAGCTGTTCCCCCATTTTGGGAGCCACTACCCCAAGAAATATGGTGAGTTAAGGGAAAGACACTCTGCACATGTTCAACAGCACTAACTGTCTATCCCATTGTTTTCTAAACATAAAAAACTAGATAATTTCCTAAACAAAAGTAATGAGGAGAGGACTCTTTGCCAATGAATGTGTGCAACGATTAACCAGGACCAGCCTCACAGCGATGGTGTGAGGGTTTCTGTCAAAACATATGCATGTGCACAACGCAGCAGCAGAAGGGGACAACAACAAAAACAGCAACAGGACTCCTTTCAGAAACATTGCCTTTGCTCTGTGCCTAAGACTTACACCACAAGTACGTTCTGTGCTTTCAAAAGAGAGAAAGATCCTCCCTGTGAACTAAGAGAGGGACGTTGTGTTGACCAAACCACACCCAAGTTGAGGCTTACCTTTGAGTACATAGACGAAGGTTGCAATCCATTACATGTCTACTCAGAAGAAAGCTCCATTGGGTTCAATGGGACTTACTCCCAGGTAAGTGTGTGTTGGATTGTAGCCTAAGGCTGCAATTCTAATATCATTTACCTGGGCGTAAGCCCCATTCATTCAACAGGACTTAGCTGTGAGTAGACATGGTTATGGTTCTAGCTGTTGCTCTTAAAACTCATTTCATAGTGTTAATGGGATTGCCACCCTGGGCCCCTTTGGGAGGAAGGTAGATGTGAGTGTGTGTAGACAGAGAGACAGACAGATATAATACTGTTGTGCGCCTCCCCCAATCTCCAAGCGGTGAGATTTCGGAGGTTCCTGCGCTTCTCCAGGGTTTAGTTTCCTTTTGGAAGAATGTCAGTGGAGACTGCGGTATCTTTATGAAATATGGTTTGTTTATTTACACACATTCCAATCTGAGCTTAAGATGGAGGGGGTTCAAGGCATCAGCAGTTCCATCTGGGTTGCAGGAGCATCCTAAAGCCATGGTGCAGAGGGATCGCCTCTCTGCCTGCCTGCAGCCCCAACCATTCTTAAGGCACAACTAAAACTACAAAACTCTCCTGGGCTCCAGGAAGTGGGGGGTGGCTCTCCTGAAGAGTTTCAATGACAAAAGGGTCTTCCTGGCCCATTCACCATTGCTGGGCAACTGATAGACCCATTATCCTACCTGGCCAATCTATTTAGTTAACAAAAGACTCATTTGACCAGCAGAGTTCCTCATTCCAAGGCACAGGATTCCAAATCAGAGTCTGGAAAGGGGACCCACAAGAATCATCCTACCCAACCCCCATGCTCATAACACTACACCCTTCTCTGAAAAAGGCCTGTCCCAGACCTGCAAACAAACAATAGAATAACAGCTTCTCCTACAAAGAAATAACAGGTTCAGGTTAGTAAGACATTGAGTATACATCATTTAAACATAGTCATATTACAGTCTCATTTCCACACAAGTACAAAAACAGTCCATGGCTTTACAGCAAATCTCAGTCACTATGCCAGCTCAGAGATCTAATCCTTGTGGCATGTTCTCAGGGATCCGACTGGCAGTGGCATACCTAACGTATTTGACACCCGGGGCAGATCATTTTTTAACATTCCCCTCCTCTTAATAGTCCCCTCCCACCAAGACCCTCTGCAATTTTGAAGTGGTCCTTGGGGGAAAAGGTTTTGGGAACCCCTCCACTATTTTTCCCCCTGATGAACTACAGACAGACATGTTTAAAAGTGGAAACATTTGATTCCTCTCTACTGGCATTCCCACAGTAACAACCTCAGTGTGATTCCTGCCGCCGACCTCAAAACTGTCTTGGAATTTATTTAACAAGCTCCCATCCCGCTTAAACCATGCATGCGGGGGGGGGCTATTTTATTTGCTCATGATTGCATCACTGTGCCTAGTGCTTTACAAGGTACAAGAAGAGAGGTCCCTGCCCTTGGGAGCTTCCAATCTAAAACTTCCACGGGGGTGGGGGAAGCAGAAGGCAGAAATTAACTGCCAAAACTATGGAAGCCATTTCTGCATCACCAAAACATGGCTGAGATCATCGTCGACCACTCCAAGCTGCCGGGAGTCAAAGAAGCTTCAAGCTGGTCTTCCTCGGGGAGCAAGGCGGTGTTCAGCCGGCCGCCCCTGCGTATGGAGAACACCGGTACGGTGAGTGAGCCATGGAGCGAGCAGGCTGGAGGAACCTGCCGCTCCTGTGCCCACCACTGCTGCTGCTGCCACCGCCCCCTCAGCCAGCGAGTAAGGCAGGCAGGCAGGCAGGGAGGCGGCTGGGAGGGCAGCCTCATGCACTCCCCTCACGGGCCTCGGTGGTGTGGAGGAGGAGGAGAGGAGACGGCTTTTGACAGCCAAGGCGCGGAATGAAGAGCTTCTTTGGGAACACCCCTTTGTTGGAATTTATCCATGTCCTGCTAACTGCTGCTTTTGGCTATGGAGTCGAGTATCCACTCCTTGTCAGCTGATGCGATGGCGGACAGGAAGAAACTGGAGGCCATGCTGCAAGGGCCATCCCTCTCAGACTGACACAGCCGACACAGATCATTTCTGGAGGAGAGCAGAACCATCTATGCTACCCTGCTTCTACACCCTGATGTGTGTGTGTGATAACCACTGTTTTTTTTAAAAAATAATGTTATTGTTCATTTTGTAAATTGTATTGTTTTATTTTTGTATTGATGTGTTTTTCCTGTAAGCCTCCTTGAGGGCCTTTTGGCCATAAGGCGGGGTATAAATAAATAAATAAATCCTATCAGCACATCATACCTGAAATCTGCACTGCTTGCTGTTTTGCTACCAGGCCAAGTTCAAGGTGTGCTGTCCATGTCATGGGTGCCACATAGTACTTGTTCTGCTCTTGTAAGAAATCAGTCCTGTAAAGTGGCAGCATTTTGGATACTCTGTTCATAGGGTTTTCGTGGTAAGAGGTATTCAGAGGTGGTTTACCATTGCCTTCCTCTGACTTTGGACACATATCATACTTTGGACACATCATGAGAAGACATGATTCACTAAAAAAAGGCAATACAGAAAAAGAGAAGGGAGTAGAAAAAGAGGAAGACCAAACAAGAGATGGATTGATTCCATAAAGGAAGCCACAGACCTGAACTTACAAGATCTGAACAGGGTGGTTCATGACAGATGCTCTTGGAGGTCGCTGATTCATAGGGTCGCCATAAGTCAAAATTGACTTGAAGGCACATAACAACAACAACGAAGTGGCAGCGCCTACGCTTTGGAACTCCTTGCCTATTGACATTAGGCAGACACCTCTTTTCAGCACCTGCTAAAATCATTTTTGTTTAGGCAAGCCTATCCACGCATATAAAAGCTATTGTGTTTTTAAATCTGTTTTTGTTGGTTTTATTAATTTGAATGTTTTTCAATACGTCTTTGTTTTTGCCAATTATTTTTATTGTCTTAATTCTTTCTGTAAACTGCTTTGAGATTTTTTACAATAAAGCAGTATATAACTGTTGTAAATAAAATACATAAATAAATTTTGGAGTCACAGCTTTTAAAAAAGTTTTTAAAGAAGTTTTGTTTTAATATATTTTAAAGTCTGTTCTTATTATTTTTAAAGTGTTTTTAGTGCTTTTGTTTGCAGCCCTGGGCTCCTACTGAGAGGAAGGGCGGGATATAAATCAAATAATAAAATAAAATAAATAAATAAACTTCATTCACCCAACCCAAAATTCAGAATCATGCCACTTTAAGCTGTTTTGCAACAGTTTATACTTGTTTTATGGTTATTGGTTTTTAAAGGGATTTATTTCTTATTGTGAGCTGCCGTGTTTTCCAATCACCAACCCTACCTCACAGGGTTGCTGGAAAGACTCCATACACACACACACACTTGTAAAAATACACCCCATATAATAGTTTATTGTCAAACCAGTTGGTCATTGCAGAACATTTTTTTTTAAAAAAATCAGTATTAGTTTCCTAAATAATAAAAAATGTGATACCTAGGTAAACCCTGCCTAATTGCTTTAAAAATAGTATTTGAGGGGGGAGGGAAAGATTTACAACACAAACACAATTCTTTGCTATGTTTACTCAGAAGTCCCATTAATTTACAGCACAATCCTAACCATGTCTACTCAAAAGTAAGTCCTAATGAATTCAATGGGGTTTACTCCAGGTACATGCAGTGGCGTCACTAGGGTTGGTGTCACCTGGTGCGGTAACTCCTTGGCAAGCCCCCAAATGTCCTGCTGAGCACAAGCACACAAGGCCAGCCACCCATGCCCTTGGGAGGGCATGCACCGGAGGGGCACCCAGCTGGAGAAGCAGGCCTGGGAATGCAAGCGCGCCTCCCTCGCCCCGCTGATGCTGCTCCCCGTCTCACCCGCCCAACTGCCTGCCTCAGAGGAGGAGTTGGCTGCTCCAACGCTGACCCACAGCGCTTCTCGGCTCCTTTGCCGGACAATGGCGTGGGAGCCCTGCCCTGCGACAGGGCGGCTCTGGGTGTCACCCCCCTCATGGTGTCACCCGGGTGCAGTCCACACTCCCCGCACCCCACTAGTGACACCACTGGATACATGGGATTAGCATTCCTTTACTCCCAGGAAAACAAGTATTGGATTAAATACTTTCATATTGCCAAGGTTTTCAAAGCACTGCCCTCTCCAACAGCCCAGGGTCTGACTCTTGCACACAAGAGAAAAAAAACTTTAACCATATTCTTACATACCCAAACTGAATATCTCAAAACCACCATTTCCTGATGTTGCAATGAAGCTTAAGCACTGCCTGGGTCAACAAATCACAATCCTTGCTTCCCTTATTGGCTACAATCCTGAAAGGGTGGGGCCTTGGGAAAGTTACTTTTTTTGAACTACAACTCCCATCAGCCCAATCCAGTGGCCATGCTCTGGAGCTAAGAGCTTCTTTACAGATCAGTTAAAAAACAGATTAAACAGTCGAGGGGGAGCCTGACGTTTTGGTGTATATCTCAGGAACCAGACCACCTAGAAACTTTTTTTTTTCAGTTGAAGAGGAGAGTCCAGAGATTAAGATAAATTAGCCGGAGGGGAACCCCCAAAACCAGAAACGCCAGCTGAAAATCAGACACCTGGTAACCCTGCTCCATCTTGCACCCCCTTATTAACTGCACCCGGGTGGGCCGCCCCCCCACCCCCCCTTGGTACGCCACTGATGACTGGAGACTCAGGGACTGCTGTTGCTGTTCTGACCTCCAGTCAGAATCACCTGCATGTCCCTGAATCTCCAGCTTTTGCAGATGCCCACCCAGCCGCGCATGCGTGTCCTAGCTTCCAGGAGCGCATACATTAATTCCCCACTTGCAGAGCTTGGAAAAGTTACTTTTTTGAACTACGACTCCCATCAGCCCAATCCAGTGGCTGTGCTGGCTGAGGCTGATGGGAGTTGTAGTTCAAAAAAGTAACTTTCCCAAGCTCTGCCCACTTGGTTCTACCTGCTTCAACACCTCCTTCCTTTGTCTCTCTCTCTCTCTCTCCTTTGCATGAAACGGGAATGCGCCACCCACCCTGACAGCACAACAACTCACCAAGCTGGGGATGGGGAAGGACTCCTTTCATTTTCCCAAGAAGCACCACCCTGCATTCTCATTGGCTGACCCTGACGCCCAATGAGAGCCCAGGATTCCTCAGCAGTGGCGCAATCGGAGAGAGAATGTGAGGGAGGAACTTGGAGCAAGTACAGCGTGAGTTGGCTGGCTGGCACGCTGGCTGGCTGGGTCGCTGGGAAGGGCCCCAGCTTTGGGAGTTTTACCTGGATTAGACCTGCTACCCTTTGCCTGCTTAGTTCATTAGGTGTCAATCTGGGGAGGTGCCAAGCCGCAGAAGGAATTACTTTCCCACTGCCCCTTTTATCCGGCAGCTGATTTAATTTGGGTGGGATGGAAAACAATAAAAGCAAACACCAGCCCCTCGGCAAGCTAAATTCATTCGTGCCTATCCCTGCCCTGAAAGCCTGCGTAGTGAGTTTAGCCTCGGATGGGAGTTTTTTTTCCCCCTTTTGCAAGAAACCCAACCACCACTAGCAGCCTCCATCCTCCTTCCCCCCTCCCACCTCTTCCCCCTCATGCGGCAGCCTTGCTTCCGCCCCACCCCTGCCTTCACCTGGATGGCCTGTGCTGTGGTGGCGCCTCCTCCCCCTCCCCCTCTCTGGTTTATTCTGACTGGCAGTGGCAACATCATTCTATGTGGAAAGCGACGACCTCGCCTCAGTTGTGCATGCTCTGGTAACCTCTAGATTGGATTACTGCAATGCGCTCTATGTGGGGCTGCCTTTGAAGACAGTTCGGAAACTACAGCTAGTGCAAAACGCAGCAGCCAGACTGTTGACGTGGACCAGGCGGTCTGCACATATAACACCTGTTCTGGCTTGTTTGCACTGGCTACCTATTTGTTTCCGGGCCAAATTCAAAGTGCTAGTTTTGACTTATAAAGCCTTACACGGCGTGGGACCACAATACCTGGCGGAACGCCTCTCCCGGTATGAACCTACCCGATCACTACGTTCAACATCAAAGGCCCTCCTCCGAGTTCCGACCCACAGAGAGGCTTAGAGGGTCATAACAAGATCTAGGGCCTTTTCAGTGGTGGCCCCCGAACTATGGAACAGTCCTGCCGATGAGGTGCGCCTGGCGCCTACACTTCTATCTTTTCGGCGCCAGGTTAAAACCTTTTAATTCTCCCAGGCATTTTAATCTATTTTATCAGCTTTAACGTATTATGTATGTTCTTACTGTTTTTATGTGATTTTATTGTATTTTACTCTATGTTGTACACCGCCCAGAGAGCCTTTTGGCTGTGGGCGGTATAAAAATTGAATAAATAAATAAAATAAATAAATTCTATGGTCTCAGGCTGAGAAAGGTGTTTCCCATATTACCTTCTATTGATGCTTTTTAAAACCAAAGATGCCAGGGATTGATCTGAGGGCATCTGCATGCAAAGCATAGGCAGTGCCACTGTCTGTAAGGAAACAAGCCAGTCTTCTCTCTCTCTCTCGCACACACACACACCCTGCTGCATTCGCTAGGATTTCCCCAGTTTCTTTTCTAACTGTCCTTTGTATTTATTTTTGTCTCCTTAACTGTTTTTTCTTTATCTTTTTCTTCACCACCACATATTTCATTATTAATTGCCTCTCCATCCCACAAGCACTCCTTCGTGTGTGTGTGCGTGTGCGTGCAAAGCACTACTTCTCCCTCCTCTTGGCTTTAATCTGCATTCCTTTGGTTGCACATTCCAGTGCTGGAATTAATCACTTAGGAGGAATAGTTATCACCCAGTACTAGTCATCCTCAGAGGGCTTGGTGATTTTTCTTTTGAAGTACATTATTTTTGACCTTTTTCAGAGTAGGTCTCTTGGAAAACAATATGGGATTGGAACTAGAGCATCCCACTATATATGCTGGAAAAGATCCCTGGTTATTGTAATTCAGGTTACATTTCCTACCAGCATAGCATTTTTGTAGCCATAAGAACCCGTGGTCCATATTTCTTATTACTTCCTAGAATTTTATATTCTAAAAGTTTCTAAAAGATGGAATCTTTAACAATAGATTTGTTCTGAAGATTTAACTTTTATTTTCTGTATGAAGGCTCAGGAAATCACTCCCCTTTCCAATCCAGCCTGGTATTTTCCCCCCCCATGCAAACAAGACGACTGCCAGCTCCTTCAGCCAAGAACGGGGAGTAGGGCAGCTTCTGGGGGGAGACGGGGACGCTCAGACAGCTTTTCTCAGGAACAACACCTCTGTTTTTGAAAGAGGTGACTTGTTTACAAGGAAAGAAAATCTGTATCTGGTCCAAAATGGAGATCCTTAAAATTTGGACCATTTACTTGATGTTTTAACAAAAGCGCGTGCATTGTGCTGCTTTTCCTTTCAACACTGGATTTAATCGATGTGATTAAAAACGGGATTTACCTTGAAAAAGCGCATCCACTTCAATGCATGTAATCATTTCTCTTTGATTTTTTTTTTTTTGATCCTCCCTTGCACTGTCCTGTTCATCATTTCGTTTCCGGCTGCTGTCGAGAAAACTTCCTCAACCACTCTTGCCGCTTCCCACACAATATATTCCATCTCAGAGCACCAGGGGGCAACCTCAATCCAGGTTTTCCCAGGAAAGGAAAGGCGGGTGGAACTGGAGACCCCAGGGAGGCTGATTTGGAACTGTATGGAGCAGGCAGAGGGGTGCTTGAAGGAAAGGGGCACCAGCGCGACTGCAAATACTTCAATCTGATGAGGCCCATGTTTCATTTTGAAGCAGCTGGCTGCTTATGCCTCGTGTAACTCTTCACTCCCTTAGCACCAATTACAGCATCTCTCTTCATGGTCGCAAAACCCACCCCTCTGCTTACTGAAAAGTAAGATTTCCAGGGATTGCGGGCAGATAGCATGATCCATGCATGTTTACTTGGAAGCCGGTCCCACACTGATCAGTGTGCTGTGCAGACTAATCTTACACCGATTTAGTGGGAATTAAGCCCAACAGTTCCAATGGACTTCGAAGTAAACATGCATAGGATTGCAGCCATGTAGAAGACACTCACAGAGGGAATTCACTCATCTACAAGCCCCGAAAGATGGAAGCATCTTTCTGAGAAAGAAAGCTCTGATAAAAGATATGGGTCTGGAAAGAACTGGGGCTTTCATGAGAGAATGTGATGTAACATTTCTCTAATAAATGTAGAGCTTCGACTGAACAAATGTGAGTTGGTGCCTTTATTTTGACCTTCTTACACTTTCCTGGTGTTTGTGAAACAGGAAAGCTCTTCTCTGTACTTTGTATGGATGTCCACTTAAAATGTGTGTAGCTCGGTATCAAAAAATTGGAACCATGGAACAACAACCCTGCAAGGCAGGCCAGTGCCCATACAAATGATTTAGCTGGTGTTGGTGTGGAATTAGTTCACTGAAGTGCTCCAATTCTGGCACTGGACTGGACTGGATTGGGTGGCACGGCTATCACAACAGCTGGCATCCCTGGGAGGCACCCCCATGAAAGGGGAGTGTGTTTACCACTGAGAAGAGTCTTCTTGGTGGCTGACTGACTTCATGACAGTCTAATGGGGGGAAACTTATCTATCGATTGTGCTTCTCAGGATGAGGCTCCCACTGTAACATACTCTCACCCAAAAAACCTTTCCTGGTGGTTGTGAAACAGGAAAGCTCTTCTTTCACAGAGTCCTCGCTCTGGATTTTATTTTTTGGTGTTCACATGGCTCTCGCATTAACTGCATTTGGGTTTTTTCTTGCCGTGCCCCCACATTGAAATGTTAACTGAAGGGGCACTGTTTCCTTGTCTACTGCAGGTAAAGTCTGCAGACACTGGGGGGTGCTATTCTATTTTCTGCTGTTAGTTTCATCCAGACAAAACCCACCTTCCTGTGTTACAGGCAAAGATTCCCCGTCCCATGCTCACTGAAAGCCCCCACCCGTCCATGAAACAGTACCCTTTTGCTGCACCCCTGGGCATGCTTTGTGGCTCCCCCTGCAACTTTTAGGGGTGGGGGTTTGCAGTGCAGCAGAAGACAAAAAAGGCTGTCAGAGAAAGACTTTTCCCTTCTCTGTTGTGATTGCCATGGATGGCATGCTTCCTTGACTGTTCTTGCTCATTGGATGTCATTGTGGCGAATCGAGGTCTCCCAGGGATGTCTGTTGTTGCAATAGCCATAGAAAGAATGGACCCATGAAAGCAATGTGTCTTAGCCGCTGTGAAGAGTCTTCTGACAGACTTTCTTGGCCCGTTCCTCCTGTCATGACAAAGATCTCCCAGGGACGGCCGTTCTGGTGATACCTAAGAGACCCACCCCACTATAGCCATAGACAGAACGGACCCATGACAGCAATGTGTCTTAGCCACTGTGAAGAGTCTTCTGACAGACTTCATGGACCATGTTAGTAACTGTGATATGTAACAGTTTCCAAAAAGACATGTATAGGGTTAACAGCCCAAGGCCATGGAAAAGCCGAAGGCTGCAGCTGGCAGAGAGCTGCCAAGGCTATAAAGTCATTACGTGATCGGCTCCAAGGTGTGGGGGGTGCATTGTGAAAGTGGAGGCGCTGAGAGAAAGAGATTTTGTGAAGACTTCTCTTTGAGTCTGTTGTAACAGTAAAAGACTCATCTTACAAGACCCCAAGCGTTTCGTCTTTATTCATTCGTTCTGCGTTTAGCACTGTGGTGCAAAGCTCTAACAGGCACCTGCGCATTAAAACATCAACAGAGGGTTATGGGCCCAGTCTACCCAGTCTACAAACCAGTAACCAGAATCCAGAGGAAGTGAGCCGGATTTCGAGACTGGTGTGTGGAGTCACAGAGAGCAGCTGAGGGAAAGCTGACAGAAGGAGTCTTCGGAGAGACACAGTGAAAACAGTGTCTATCGAAATAATGGCAGTTTCGCTTTCAACAGGAATGCCACTGGAACGCCTTAATGAGACTAATTACTTGAGCTGGTGGTTAAGGATACAAGCCTTTCTCACGAAAGAAGAATTCCTCATTTTTTGGCCTAAAAACAATCAGTTCTATGGTGCCAAAAAAAGGGAACAAAACATGTCTTCTAATACACAACCATTTCTTTTTTTAAAAAAAGGAGAAAGGGGAAATGGTTGCTTGGCTATCCATGGTGAGTAGCCATGCACAGTGCCCAGGGACTGTATGGCACTTTTTTTCATATATTCAGACACTGCCTAGACATGACCTGTGTGGAAGTCAGTGGCTGCCTTTCTGGGACCACAATATGTTGAGAGGACTGGCTCAGTGTTGTGTTGTGATCACAACGGCCAGGCAGCACAAGAGGGCTTTGCCTTCCAAGGAAATCTGCATTCATCCCAGACAGGCTGAAGCCAGTTCCCTTTGGAATGGCAGAAAGAATGCTCTGGCATGATGGCTTCCTCCTCATCATCAGAGCTTTCGAAATCCTGGTAGGACACAGGGAAAGGACTGTAGGCAGCATTTGGGTTTGGTGTGTTTGTGTGGCTTGCTGACTTGAAGGTGGTACTTTTACACTGAGATGACTGCACATTACAAGTACAGATACAGCAACTGGTATTCACAGGCATGCTGCCAATGGTCCTGGAAGTAGAACAGAGCCACTGCTGATCTTCTGTTATCAACCTGACCTAAGTATTTCCTCTCCACCCCCTTCCAATAAAATTACAAAAAAATCACAATAGATCTGGTTGTACTTGCTTAATAGCACCAATTGAGACATCATCGTATTTACTATCTGGGTAGCGCTACCCCATTCAAGGGGAAGGACTTGAACATCAAACAATGGTAACTGCAGCACACCTGAATGTGTACACTATTTTTTTCTCAGCTATCCCCAAGTCATAGGAACATAGGAGACTGTCTTGTCCGGGCAGACCATTGGCCTGTCTAGCTCAGTATTGTCTACACTGACTGGCAGCAGCTCTCCAGGCTTTCAGGCAAGATCCTCTCCGAGCCTTGCCTGGAGATGTTAGAGATTGAACATGGCATGCACAGCAGATGATCTATCATTGAGCTACAGCTTTTCCCTTAGTCAAAGTCCAGGCCAATACCACCACCAAATGCAACTTTTGAGGGGGGTGGTTTGCAGCGCTGCGGAAGAAAAAACATGCTGTCCAGGAAAGGTGCATCTACAGCTGTGTGTGAAAATTCAGTCTCAATTTTGACACCAAACAGGCGTTCAATGTTTCATCAGAGAAATGCAAACTTAGTAATCTTGGCTTTTGAGAGTAACACAGGAATTTCAAGTGAACAGTTCCTCAGCAAGTTTGCAGAGAAATCACAGCCCATTAGACTTTATTAACAGTTAACTTTATTAACAGTTAAGATTATTATTAGCCAGTGTGGTGTAGTGGTTAAGGTGTTGGACTACGACTTGGGAGAGCAGGGTTCAAATCCCCACATAGCCATGAAGCACACTTGGTGACCTTGGGCCAGTCACTGCCTCTCAGCCTCATGAAAACCCTATTCATAAAGTCACCGTAAGTCGGAATCGACTTGAAGGAAGTACATTTACATTTTTAAGATAATTATGGTAGGATGACTTGCACAATATACGTTTACTGCCTAGTCACTGTTATTTAGTTTACACAACTATTTTGCAGGTGGAAAACATTGTATTTAAATTGATTTGTTTTTTGTAAACTTCACAAGTCAAAGTTCCTGATTAAAATGCATAAATTGGGGTTTATTTTGTCATTACCTATGGAAATCCCCCCCCAGAAACCTCTTTGGTAGTGGCCAATGCCCCAACCCTTCTACCCCCTCCCAATATCTGTCTCTCCCCCCCCAATGAAAATTGTCTCACTACACTCCTGGGGGAGAGAAAGAAATAGCATCCCAAAGAGAAACTACCACACTGTGAGAACCAAAAGGATGTTGTTAAAATTATCCTTATTTGGACGTGGAATCCCCTCCCCACCAGCATTCTCCAGCAGGAGATTAATCCAGCCCCCCTCCAGAAGCTGCATGGGGCAGCAATGCCTGGGACCATAAGACAGGGCCTCTCTTTCAGCAGGAGGAGGGGAGCCCCCCATGCCTAGAGAATTCAGGGATCCTCTAATTGATGCCTCATAAGGTGGAGGTTTTCTGGCTTTCTTGGAAACCATTTCAAGGCAGTCAAGTGCAGCTGAAACAATATTCTAAAACCCTCCCTTAAACAGCATTTCTACCAGTTATTCTAGAAACAAGAAAACAAAAAAATTAATAATAGCCCCACCACCACCATTGCCTTGAAATCTCATTTTTCCTACAATAATACTAATGTTGCGCGCCAACCCAATCTCCGAGCGGTAAGATTTCCAGGGTTCCCTGCACTCCTCCAGGGTTTGGTTTCCTTTGTGAAGAAGGTCAGCGGAGACTGTGGTGTTTTTATGAAATATGGTTTGTTTATTTACACACATTCCAACCTGAGCTTAGGATGGAGGGGTTCAAGGCATCAGCAGTCCAATATCCAGCTTTTCCATCTGGGTTGCAGGAGGCATCCTAAAGCCATAGCGCAGAGGGATAGCCTCTCTGCGTGCCTGCAGCCCCAGCCATTCTCTAGAATCATCCCTGACTATGAGCTGTGTTGGCTGAGACTAATGGGAGCTGTAGTTCAGCAGCATCTGGAGAACCACAGAGTGGCCACCCCTGGTCTAGACCATTCTAAAAACACTCAAAGCACAAACTTCTGCTAGTAGCCAGGAAGTGGAGGGGGGATCTCCTGAAGAGTTTCAATGACAAAAGGATCTTCCTGGCTCATTCATCAGTTGCTGGGCACCTAATAGTCCCATTAACTACCTGGCCACTCTATTAGCTTAACAAAGGAGACTCATCTGACCAGCAGAGGGAGTTCCTCCATCCAAGGCACAGGATTCCAAATCAGAGGCTGGAAGGGGACACACAGGGATCATCCATTCCAACCCCCTATGCTCATAACACTAATAATAGCAACCAGACTGATGTGTCTTTGTGCTGCAAAGTTCAATATTTTTCTGGGTATTCCACCTCAGCAAATTTTTACAGCTGTGAGGCTTCACCCAGTCTTCATCTAACCCAGCCTTTCCCAAACTTTGTGCCCCCAGATGTTGATGAACCACAATTCCCATCAGCCCCATACAGCACGGCCAATGGTCAGGAATGATGGGAATTGTAGTCCAGCAACATCTGGGGGCACAAAGGTTGGGAAAGGCTAATCTAACCCATTTAGTGCATGCTTTACTGATTCAGAAGCCCTACTTGTGTTTAGTTGCACAGGGGACTGGTTCCTAGGAGGAGCGAACCGAGGCCTGTAGCCACTGAGGTTGGAGCGCGAACTCTGGAAAGCAGAGCAGTGCACTTTCACGGTTACTTTCTACTGTTTTAATTGTATAGGTAAAATAGTAAGGAGTCAGTATGTTTCTCAACTGCCCCGTAAGAAAAATAAAAGCGGCTCCAAATTCCAATGCTCTGCCCCAAAAGCAAAACCATAGAGATATCTAACAGGATCTTTAAATGCTATAGAATAATTTATTATATTATTATTAATTTAATTCTGTTACAATTGTTGATTGTATACCCCTCTTTTATAAAGTAATGCTAAACAAAATGGGCTGCCCATATTTCAGACTTGCTTGTTTCACCTGGATAGTGACCCCCCAATCTTCTCCTTCTTTCTCACGAGAAAGCTCCTGAACCCACGTACCTGGAGAAAACCTCATGAAAGGCAAAGACACTTTCTCCTGAGTAAACACATAGACTATCTGTATTGTGAATTAACTATACAGTGACTTCTAAATGACTGACTGGACGTCAACTATTTACTGTGCAGTAGCATTTGCAGAAAATAACTTGCTGAGGGTACCTGATCTCAGGAGAAAAGCCCCAAGATGCGTCCTGGCTGTTAGGAGGAGAGGAAGGGTGATCAGGAAGGTTGCAGCATTTGGGGCTTTTTAGTTTAGAGAAAAGGCGGGTCAGAGACGACGTGATAGAAGTGTATAAAATTATGCATGGCATTGAAACAGTGAATAGAGAAAAGTTTCTCTCCCTCTCTCATAATACTAGAACTTGTGGACATTCAAAGAAGCTGACTGTTGGAAGATTCAGGACAGACAGAAGGAAGTACTTCTTTACTCAGCGCATAGTTAAACTATGGAATTTGCTCCCACAAGACGCAGTAATAGCCACCAGCTTGGATGGCTTTAAAAGAAGATTAGACAAATTCATGGAGGACAGGGCTATCAATGGCTACTAGCCGTGATGGCTGTGCTCTGCCACCCTAGTCAGAGGCAGCATGCTTCTGAAAACCAGTTGCCAGAAGCCTCAGGAGGGGAGAGTGTTCTTGCACTCGGGTCCTGCTTGCGGGCTTCCCCCAGGCACCTGGTTGGCCACAGTGAGAACAGGATGCTGGACTAGATGGGCCACTGGCCTGATCCAGCAGGCTCTTCTTATGTTCTTAAGGTCTTTAGATCTATGGAGATTTACAAAAATTGAAATGGAGGCAGGAAGGAAAATTACACCAGAGGGGAGGGGAAGACGACAGCTCTTTAGGACCCCAGAAATTCCTCTAGCCTGGTGTCCAGATAGCTCACTCATCAGTTTATTTTTATTTATTTATTAAATATGTTAGTTGCTTTGCTATACAAATATGTGCACTCAAAGAGAGTTAATAAAAAAATTAAGTTAAAAAGCAAAATATTAAAACAAAACAGTATATAATGCAGTGGAGCAAGGCTTCTTAGGAAGGCTACACAACAGAAGCCCTGCAAAAGCCTTCCCAAACTAAGATAAACGTTCTCACCCGGCACCTAAAGGTGGATAATGATGGCGCCAGGCATGCCTCCCTGGGGAGAGCATTCCACGGTTCAGGCTTCGCTCAGTGGCTAAAAGCACTGACAGGCAGCAGCAGCCAGGCTTATCTCACACAAACTGCTTAGAAGGAATTTTGCTTCATAACATTCCTTCTAGCAGGGCTAGAGGCTGACTTTTCTCTTTTTTCTTTTTTAATGAGAGGTCGGAGTCTGGGCCACTTTCCAGGCATATGGGCCCTGATGCAACTGCATCATTATAAATCTGGCCATGCTGTTGGCGTGTGCGTGTAGAGATCATACAAGGGTAGAAATCCAAGAGTCGGATAGAACAGGAATAAGCCAGGCCAGGCAATTTTCTTGTAAGAGTCTTTACTTAGCATAAGACATCAGACACAGTTCTCTCTTAGACGACTTTTCCCCCACACTTAGCTTCTGCACGAATCCCTCCTTATCAGGCTTGCCCGCCAGCTGCTGACCTTGGCAAAGCTGGCGCTCTGTTCTGCCAGCTTAACCCTTCTGCTTCAGGTTTCACTTTCTCTCACTAAAGAACCTGTCTGTGAGTCTCACATAATGCTACACTGACCAACAGCCCCCACCTGAGACTCACAGAGTACAAAACTTCATTGTTCATCATTACATTTCTACATTTTCAACTTTTTCCATTGCAATACACATCAGTTTGTTTCATTACAGTTTCTATTTACATTTTGTCAGCTCAGTTCTTGTTTCTTTATTTCTTTATTCACACAAGTTTCACAGAGTCATTTATTTCACTCACATTAAGCATCTGTACCAAAGATTGATATTTATCTTCACTGAGTAGCTTCGTCAGTATGTCTGCCAACATATGCCTTGTGTCACAGTATTGTAGCCTAATGACTCCCTGTTGTATGCAATCACGAACGTGGAAGTATCGCACACTGATATGTTTTGGTCTTTTGGTGTTAGCTTCTGACGTTGCCAATGCGATACACGACTGATTATCCTCAAATACTGTTATGGGATACTTCGTATTAACATGCACTTCTTGAGCAAGTTGCGTAAACCATTGGATTTCATTACAAGCTGCAGACAGACCCACATATTCAGCCTCAGCACTGGATGTTGCTACAATATTCTGCTTTCTGCTGCACCAATCCAGTACTGAGCCATGCAATCTAAGAATAATGCCAGTTGTAGATTTTCGACTGGCTATGTCTCCAGCATGATCTGCATCTACATAACAGTCTATGCCACCGTGTTTCTGTGCTGACAGCATTAATCCCTTTGTTCTCGTGCCTTTCAGGTATCTTAGCACTCTTTTGACCCCATGCCAATCATGTTCTGATGGTTTTTCGACTTTTCTACATAAAATGCCCACTGCATTGCATATATCAGGTCTAGATACCTTCACAAGGAATTGCAGTTTCCCTATAACATGTCTGTAAAAGTCTGGTTTTTCATATGCTTTGTTGCATTCTTCTTGCTGGAATGAAACTGTCATTGGTGTCCTCACAGGGTTGCATTCACTCATGCCACAAGTCTCTAGCAGACTATCTATCTTCCCTGTCTGTAATAGGGCAAAACCACCATCTGTAGTGCGTATTATTTCTGTTCCTAGATATTGTGCAACCGGCCCTAGGCGCTTTGTGTCCACTTGCTGTTGTAAGCTATCAAAAAACTGTCTTTCTTCTGCTTCTCCCGGGCAAAAAAACAGAATATCATCAACATAAATAGCACAATACGTTTTCTTGCCATGCATGCTTTTTACATACACACACGTATCAGCAACACACCTGGAAAAACCCATGCCTTTTAACACTTCATCTAACCGTGTGTTCCAGCACCTCGCACTTTGTCGCAAGCCATATAATGATTTATGTAATTTACATACTAAGCCTGGTGTTTCGGTGAACCCTGCTGGCTGTTCCATGTAAATGTCTTCTGTTAACACTCCATGAAGAAAGGCAGCGCTAATGTCATAGTGGAATACTTGCATTTGATTTATGGCAGCAATCTTTAGTAATAGTCTGATCGATTCGAATTTTACTACAGGTGCAAACACATTATCATAGTCAGTGCCATAAATCTGCGTGTAGCCCTTCGCTACTAAGCGGGCTCTATATCTTGTGACTATACCTGCACTATTCCTTTTCCTCTTAAATATCCATCTGCATCCCACAGCCTTTTTCCCTTCTGGCAATGTACATAGTGACCACGTTTGGTTTTTCTTTATGGCATTTAGTTCTTCTTGCATTGCAGCCTTCCATTTTTCTTGCTCAGCACGAGGCAATTTAGCAATATCAGCCAAATTAGTGGGATCTTCTAATGTATTGATTGAGGCTGAACTGTCCTCCTGGAATGGCTGTTCTACAACACATTTCTTCACAGCAGTTTGTTTAATATCATGTACTTGTTTCATGAATGCCCCAATTTTAACATGTTTTGATTCAACAAGCTTGCACTCAACCATAAACATTTGATTCTGTAATTTCCCTTGCATACATATGTTACCATCCTTTCTCACAAAACATCTATCCCCTTCAAATGTGATTTTACAACCTATTTGAGCCAATTTTCTTACTGATAGAATGTTATATTTTAAACCAGAAACTAATAACACATCTGTTAATATAGTTCCTAAATTACATAACCTGAGCGTGCCTCTTGCAATCGCGTCCTGAGACGATCCGTCAGCCAGATAAATCTTCTCCTGCACTGGCTTTGAAGTGTAAAATAAACTAGAGTCTGTGATGAGGCAATTAGACGCTCCGCTGTCGAGAAGCCACTTAGAGTTAATTAGTTTATTGTCCTCCTTAGTAACAAAGTTCACGTTTGTTCTCTGACTTCCAAAGCCCCTGTTATTTCTCTTCTTCAAACAATG
Organism: Rhineura floridana; assembly: GCF_030035675.1. Taxonomy (NCBI): domain Eukaryota; kingdom Metazoa; phylum Chordata; class Lepidosauria; order Squamata; family Rhineuridae; genus Rhineura; species Rhineura floridana. The sequence goes on along the minus strand of NC_084482.1, from coordinate 218,485,032 downwards.
TCTCTGTATATGTCCACGAGACCCGCAAAAGTAACATGTTTTATTCTCTTGCCTGTTTCTTTGATTTTGTTGTTGTTGTACAGCCACAGTCTCTTTTAACTCTGTTTTCTTATTCTCTTGTCTTCTATTCCACTCTTGTTGAAGTTTTTGTTCTACAAAGTCCAAATTTAGATTCCCATCTGGTAAAGTTTCCAGGCTAGAAACCAGAACATCCCATTTTTGATCAAATGAAGATAACAGGATATAGACCATCTGAATGTCATTATGATGCACTCCTCTATCTTGCAGCTCAGCATTTAATCTACGAAATTCGGCCAGATGCTCTGTCATAGTCACTTCATCTGTAAAACGCATCTGATAAAGTTTCTGCGCTAAACACAGCCTGCTCCCCGCAGTTTGCTGCACATGAGCGGCTCTTAGCTTCTCCCACATCTGATTAGCTGTCGGCTCATTACTCACCAGCAACAGTTGTGAATCAGACAGCCCCAGAGTAATAAAAGCCTTCGCTTTCTCATCTTTCTTCAACCATGCTGCTGAAGGAGCTGCCGGAGGGGGTTTTTCTACAACATCATTCAAATCTTCTTTAATCAGAACTGCTCTCATTCTCCACTTCCAGCTGGAGTAGTTTACAGCATTCAGTCTCTCCATCGGCATCCCGGATAACTGGTTCACAGCCATGTTGCCCACTCTTACTTGCCTCTTAGTTGCACTTTCTTTTTTCTCTGCAACAACGCCACCGTCTCTCGAACCCTTCACCTTGTATGATAGACTGGGCCCATAACCCCTGTTGGCGTGTGCATGTAGAGATCATACAAGGGTAGAAATCCAAGAGTCGGATAGAACAGGAATAAGCCAGGCCAGGCAATTTTCTTGTAAGAGTCTTTACTTAGCATAAGACATCAGACACAGTTCTCTCTTAGACGACTTTTCCCCCACACTTAGCTTCTGCACGAATCCCTCCTTATCAGGCTTGCCAGCCAGCTGCTGACCTTGGCAAAGCTGGCGCTCTGTTCTGCCAGCTTAACCCTTCTGCTTCAGGTTTCACTTTCTCTCACTAAAGAACCTGTCTGTGAGTCTCACATAATGCTACACTGACCAACATGAAGTCAAAGGATACTAGCCATTAATCATTCAAGCAACTTATTGCAATAAAAGGGAATTGGCATATTAATTAAAAAGATATTAAACCAAATCAATTAACACAGGCTTTCAAAACAGCACACTAAGAATAGGCTAGTTTTAATTTTCATTCCTAAAACTAAACGAAAAACTAGGCTAGTTTAAAAGGAATTATCACTAATTCAAACTATCATTTCTTTTGTTTTTAATTTTTTAAAAAATATTAAGTAACAAATATTACATAAAAATGTATATCAAACACAAAACAGAGGTACAACCAATTGCCTGGACAGTGGTAATGGCATTAGTGTCATTAACTAGCCTAAAAAACCAGTTGGCTATTATGGTCAGATACAAACCTTTGATTCTCTCTTCCAGCAGAAGCAGCAAATGAGGCAATGTTTTTTTCAACGACCAATTTCATTACCGTTTAGAATAAAAAAATCCCACCGTCTTCTCTTGACGGTCCCCTTCCCTCGTCCTTTGCTTACAAGCACCCCTCCTCCACAAATGCAAATACAGCCTCTCTGAAGGGAAGGGCCTGGTCTGGATCAGCACTGCAAGGGCAGTGGAGGACATTTGCTGGAAACCAAGCTTGCATGTCCCCTGTAAAGGGAGATGTTCCTTCTAACTAGCAAATCAAAGCCCTCCCCCTAAATGTTGGCCTCACTTGCATTTGTCTCTGAGCCCGAGCTGCAACGGATTTATCTCATCTGCGGCCCCTGCAAATGCTGCCTTTCATCCACATGGCCTTGAAGAAGAGGATGGTGTTGGGATAAGCAAGCTTGCATGTCCCCTGTAAAGGGAGATGTTCCTTCTAACTAGAATTGGGGGATATCTCTATATGCTTGTTGACCATGATGGAACTTCCTAAAGGGTGGGGTTACCTGCTTCTCTTCCTCTTCCTTTTGTTAAGGGATTATTGATCTCTTTGCATATTCTCCATTAAGCTTGAGGGAGTGAGGAGCATACACATGCTTCTCTTCCAAGATGACCATTACCATGGACTAAACCTTCTATTTTTTCTGTCTAAGCTAGAGCCTATGTTTCCTGAACATATAAAGGTTGTGAGTAAGCCTTCTTTATACTTTTTACCTAAGAAGACAGTCTGTTGTTTATTTAACTAGTGCGCATAAAAGGTGGGACTGGCAATTCTCAATTCCGCTGCTGCGTATATACTTTGCTAAGAAATAGGACTACAAACTGTTCCTATTTCATTTAAACCAAACAGATGGTGCCAACGATGATGCCCAGAATGCCAACAGCCAAGCCCAGGGCACAGAGCACGTTCTCCATCATCTCAGGGATGGGAGATGGGCTTGGAATCTGGGGGTGGGTGGGGGTGCAAAGAGACAGGAGAGGGGAAAGAGCAGGCTCTGTGATTGCATGTCCCTGGTCAGCTGAGAACCCAGGAGTCCTGCATCTCCCCACCACCTGATCCCCAGATGGGGAGGTTTGTCCCACAAATCCCAAAGCTCCATTCGTCACTCAAGTTCCTGCCAAAGAAAGGCATCCCAAAAGCTGCCCATAAGCAAATCCCATGTTTAATTTTTAAAAAACAAAAAAATTACAAGTTTCTAAGCCATAAGATACACTTGGAAAATTCAAATGAGAGGCATAATCTACCTCCTGAAACCTGAAGTCTCAGTGATCTAAATGCAGGGTAAAATCCTGCTTCTAAGGTAGATGCACAACCTACCGAGTTACTCTGCATATGCAAAACACATCCCCCCCTTTGCACCATTCTGGGCATAGGTGTGCTTGCTTTCTATGTCTGCCATTGTACTACCGACCTTACTGGACACCTGTGAAACACGGACCATCTATAAACGCCACTCACAACTTCTTGAAAGATTCCACCAATGTTGCCTCCAGAAAATAAGGAAAAAGGTTCTCCAAAATAAGTTGGTGCTGGACTATTTGCTCACTATAGATGGAGGGACTTGCGCCGTCATTGGCAGCGAATGTTGTTCCTACATAAACAGTTCAGCTGGAGAGATTGACTCTCACGCCAACTTCATAATATATCATGATGAGCAAATAGCAGAAGTAGCTTATGTTGACCGGAATAGGGAGTTTGATTGGTGGGGATGGCTACCGAATCCAGATGGATGGCTAGCAGGCCTAGTAAAAAATCTGCTAAAATATGTTATAATGGGATTATGCTTGCTGGTGCTCATATATGTAATAATTCAGTTGGTCTTATGTTGAGCATTTCTGGTCTCCACAGTTCAAGAAGGATGCAGAAAAACCGGAACAGGTTCAGAGGAGGGTGTGATGTCCCTGTATACAGATATGACTGTAAATATGGTAAGTGCAGGTTTAGTAAAGTATATATGGTAAGTGGACTGAGTGACAGGGGGAGCACATGGGCTGGAATGCTGGAGAATGTGGTATTATGATTGGCTGATTGGCTGAGTGTCTGAAGGTATAAATGAGAGGATGAGAGATTGTTGGAGAGAGAGTTTTGTGAGAGTTGTGAGGGAGGTTGAGGTTGGTTGTGGGTTGGATTGTATTTGGCTAATATTGAGGCAGATGACTAGAAACACGAAGAGTAACGCAATATATGAAACCATACGCTTGTTAAAAATATCTTAAGTAATCTTGTTATTTCCTGGTGTTTATAAATAAATATTTTCTTGGTTTACCAGAAGCCTGATCCTTGGCTGGGGTTTTCACAGACCAGAAGGGTGGGCATGGTATTTTCCAAGGTGCAGAAAAAGTATCAAATGGTGGCAGCGGTGAAGAGTTAATGTAACATCCAAAAGTATGCAGAGAAACCCAGGGATGTATGCTTTATAGGCATAAAGATACAGGGGGGTTGTGTACTGCAAGTGCACCCAGTCACAAAGTAACAATAAGCCAGTAGGAGACTAAGGCAAAGTCTCAAAGCAATATTGTGAAATAGGGAGTGGCTGGTGGTGCTGCCTAGCAGTGGGATCTTGCAAGATCTGTGCTAGAGCCAGTGAGAGAACAAATAAAAACCAGGACCCTGACTGGAAGGATTCTGACAGGTGGTGACAGCAGGGGTGGGGTCCTAACAGAGGGCAACAAAGATGATCAGGGGACTGGAAACAAAGCCCTATGAGAAGACACTGAAAGAACTGGGCATGTTTAGCCTGGAGAAGAGAAGACTGAGGGGAGATATGATAGCACTCTTGAAGTACATGAAAGGTTGCCACACAGAGGAGGGCCGGGATTTCTTCTTAATCGTCCCAGAGTGCAGGACATGGAATAATCGGCTCAAGTTGCAGGAAGCCAGATTTTGACTGGACAGGAAAAACTTCCTAAGTGTTAGAGCCATACGACAATGGAGCCAATGACCTAGAGAGGTAGTGGGCTCTCCGACACTGGAGGCATTCAAGAGGCCGCTGGACAGCCATCTGTTGGGAATGCTTTGGTTTGGATTCCTGCATTGAGCAGGGGGTTGGACTCGATGGCCTTATAGGCCCCTTCCAACTCTACTATTCTATGATTCTATACAAAAACTGATGTTCGAATGATGCACATGGAGGTAACAATGACAGAGAGGTAGGATCCAGAGGAAGTAGATATGTAATACATTAAATGTCATCAACTGAATATTGAATTTGGCAGCTAGAAACTGCCGGAGGGGGCAATATGATGGGGAAAAACTGGACAACAGAGAGGCCATTTTGGGTTCTGCAGCCATCTTGGCCTCAGCATCCATCTTGGGTGCTCACCCAACTCTGGAAAAGTAAAAACCTCTCTGTCTCTGCAAAGGAAAAACTGACAGGCCACCAAAATAGCAGGTGAAGGGAAGTGGACCAGTCTGTGGTTAAGCTAAGAGAAGAGGCTCTGTCGAGGCTCTGAAACTCCCCACAAAAATCCTGTTGGTAGCCTGGCTTCCCCATAAGGAGACCTTTTATGCTTAAAGCTTTTTTCACATTCAAAGCATCTTGAACGGATCCTTTGATGTGCCTGAAGGTAGCCATTCTGATGAAAGGTCTTTCAACACTACAAGTAGGTATAAGGTTTGTTTCCTGTATGAGTTCTGTGATGCAAATTAAGTTGGCTACTCCGACTGAAGGTCTTTCCACACTCAAAGCATTGATAAGGTTTGTCTCCTGTGTGAGTTCTTTGATGAGAAGTAAGGGTGCCACTCTGACTGAAGCTCTTTCCACACTCCAAACATTTATAAGGTTTGTCCCCTGTGTGAGTTCTTAGATGCAAAGTAAGTTGGCTACTCTGACTGAAGCTCTTTCCACACTCCAAGCATTTATAAGGTTTGTCCCCTGTGTGAGTTCTTTGATGCAAAGTAAGTTGGCTACTCTGACCGAAGGTCTTTCCACACTCAAAGCATTGATAAGGTTTGTCTCCTCTGTGAATTCTTTGATGCGAAGCAAGGGAACTACTCCACCTGAAGCTCTTTCCACATTCCAAGCATTTATAAGGTTTGTCCCCTGTGTGAGTTCTTAGATGCAAAGTAAATTGGCTACTCTGACGGAAGCTCTTTCCACACTCCAAGCATTTATAAGGTTTGTCTCCTGTGTGAGTTCTTTGATGCGAAGTAAGGGTGCTACTCTGACCGAAGGTCTTTCCACACTCAAAGCATTGATAAGGTTTGTCTCCTCTGTGAATTCTTTGATGCGAAGCAAGGGAACTACTACATCTGAAGCTCTTTCCACACTCCAAACATTTATAAGGTTTGTCCCCTGTGTGATATCTTCGATGCAAAGTAAGTTGGCTACTCTGACTGAAGCTCTTTCCACACTCCAAGCATTTATAAGGTTTGTCTCCTGTGTGAGTTCTTTGATGCACCGTAAGGGCGCTACTCCACCTGAAGCTCTTTCCACACTCCAAGCATGTATAAGGTTTGTCTCCTGTGTGAGTTCTGTGATGCGAAGTAAGGGTGCTACTCCACCTGAAGCTCTTTCCACACTCAAAGCATTGATAAGGTTTGTCTCCTCTGTGAATTCTTTGATGCAAAGCAAGGGAACTACTCCACCTGAAGCTCTTTCCACACTCCAAACATTTATAAGGTTTGTCTCCTGTGTGACATCTTCGATGCAAAGTAAGGATGCTACTGTTACTGAAGCTCTTTCCACACTCGAAGCATTTATAAGGTTTGTCTCCTGTGTGAGTTCTTTGATGCGAAGTAAGGTTGCTACTCTGACTGAAGGTCTTTTCACACTTCAAGCATTTGTAAGGTTTATCTCCTGTGTGAGTTCTGTGATGCGAAGTAAGGGCGCTACTGTCACTGAAGCTCTTTCCACACTCCAAGCATTTATAAGGTTTGTCCCCTGTGTGAGTTCTTTGATGCGAAGCAAGGGCGCTACTGTCACTGAAGCTCTTTCCACACTCCAAGCATTTATAAGGTTTGTCTCCTGTGTGAGTTCTTTGATGCAAAGTAAGGGCGCTACTGTGACTGAAGCTCTTTCCACACTCCAAACATTTATAAGGTTTGTCCCCTGTGTGACATCTTCGATGCGAACTAAGGGTGCTACTGTGACTGAAGCTCTTTCCACATTCGAAGCATTTATAAGGTTTGTCACCTGTGTGAGTTCTTTGATGCGAACTAAGGGTGCCTCTCTGACTGAAGGTCTTTTCACACTTCAAGCATTTGTAAGGTTTGTCTCCTGTGTGAGTTCTTTGATGCGAAGTAAGGGTGCAACTGTGACTGAAGCTCTTTCCACACTCCAAGCATGTATAAGGTTTCTGCCCTGTATGAGTTCTCTGATGAGAAGTAAGGGTGCTACTGCGACTGAAGCTCTTTCCACACTCCAGACATTTATAAGGTTTGTCTCCTGTGTGAGTTCTTTGATGCGAAGTAAGGTTGCTACTGTTACTGAAGCTCTTTCCACACTCCAAGCATTTATAAGATTTGTCTCCTGTGTGAGTCTGTCTCTCCTCTTGTCTCTTTGCTCCATCTTCACTCCTCAGTTTCTGCTCCTGAACCTGCTCCTCAGCTTTTTCCAGTGATACTTCAGATGGTTCTCCCTCAGCCTTGGCCCCCCAGATGTATCCTGATGGAATGAAAAGAAAAGGTGATAAAATGCTGTGGAGAAATCCTGCGAATATATTATAATTTGTACTTTGAAACACATTTCTGGGAGCTCTGTTGATATCAGAGTTTAACTGTCAAAGCTCGAGGCCTCGTATGTAGTTAGTTTAGCAGTAGGTGCTTGGTAACAGGTTGTGAAAAGAGACACAGAAAGAGACAATTTTAACAAAAATCTGCTCTCTTGTTCGTCCATTTAAGGTGGACAGCCCAGTACTTATGCACAGCTGCAATTTTCAAGCCTGAAATGGATCCTGTCCGACAGGAACATGGCCCTTTCCACTCCCCAGAGGCATCCCCTCTCTCCCTCCCTCCCAAAATGCTAGCCCCCTGTTACCTGCAACATGAGATTTCAAGGAAGAAATGGAACACATCAACATTACAACAGTTGCCGTGAGTGAATTAAATGGATGGGAATGGGACATTTTCAGGTAATTACAAAATGTTTTATGCAGGAAATGATAAATTAAGAAGAAATGGGATTGCTCTAATATTTTCTCAGCCAGGCTTCCCAGAAGGATACCATAGTCGATGGTATCGAAAGCAGCTGAGAGATAAAGGAAAATCAACAGAGTCACACTCCCTGTCTCCTGACAGAGGTCATCTTACAGGGCGACCAAGGCTGTTTCCATGCCACAACCAGGCCTGAAACCTGACTGAAAATGGATCCAGATAATCAGTCCAATCCAAGAGTGTCTGGAGCTGGTCCGCAACCACTCGTTCAAGGACCTTGCCCAGGAATGGAACATTTGCCACTGGCCTATAGTTATTAAGATTTTCTGGGTCCAGGGAGGGTCTCTTCAGGAGTGGTCTCACTACCACTACTCCATTGTGGACAGATCACCGATTAATTCGATCCACTACGGACATTAATATTGTTCCTCAATGTAGGCTCCAAGGAAGAAAACCAAGGCATAAAATCAACATCCACGCCCTTCAAGATCCTATTAAGTGAGCTTTGTGATGTTCCTGTATTAATGTATATATGGTAAGTGCTGTTTGTATAGAAGATATGTGGTAAGTGGAATGAAAGAGGAGGGGGGAGTAAATGAGCAGTAGAATGCTGGATGATTGGCTGAGTGTCAGAATGGCTGAGCGTATAAAAGGAAGAATGACAGTTGAATCTGGGTGGACGTGAGTGGGTTGTTTTGGTGGACGTTGGTGGAAGGGTGGGTGGTTTGAGAGATGTTTGGTGGGTTTTAGAGGTGGAAGTGGATGATAGAAGTGGGTGTGAGGAGAGTGTGGAGTTCGGATTAATACTAAGACAAATATCAAAGCAATAGGTGAAACCATATGCTTAAGTACCAATAGAAAAGTAATCATGTTGTTTCTGTTATATAAATAAAACTAGTTTGGTTTACCGGAGGCCTGATCCTTGGCTGGGGAATATACAGACCAGAAGGGAGGGCAAGGTACTTACCAAGGCTGAAGGGAAACTGTAACAATTGGTGGCAGCGGTGAAGGGAAGAATATAACACCACAAGTATTCAGAGCAACCGAGAATCATATGCATTCTATATAGATCAAAGGGTTTGGGACAGCTTAAGCACGCAGTCACAGAGGTAACCTGATAGACTCAGGCAGAGTCTCTGGGAATACTGGTTATAGGACGTGACTGGTGGTGCTTCCTAGCAGGGGGATCTGGTGAGGTGAGCCAGGGAAGGGCGTCACAAGCTTGCTTTCAAACAACTCTCAAGAAACATCTACCTACAGAACTCCCTGAAAACATGGAACACTGGATTAAACTGAAGACTTCCATTATTGCAGCATGTGAACAAACTATTGGATACCAAACTAAGAAACATCAGGACCGGTTTGATGAGAACAATCATGAGATTGAACATATCATTGACAAGAAAAGGAAAGCCTTGCTAAGAAAAAAATCTATGCCAGTGCAAAGGCTGAGGTCCAAAGAAGAACTAGAGAACTTAAGAACGCCTGGTGGATAAAGAAAGCTCAAGAAATCCAGCATTTTGCAGATGCTCATGATGCACAAGGCTTTCTTAATGCCACAAAGGCCATCTATGCACCAACAAACTATGGTACAAATACCTTACTTTCAATAGATGGTACCAATCTTTGAAAGGACAAAGAGTCTATTGCACTGCATTGGAAAGAGCATTACCACAACCTCCTTAATCATAACTCTATTGTGGCTGACGAGGTCTTCTTGCAAATACCACAAAAACAAATTAGAGATGAGTTTGCAATATCTCTTAATTTGGATGAAGTCAGTAAAGCCATTAATCAAATGAGAATAACAAAGCTAGTGGACCTACTGAAGTCATAAGAACATAAGAACATAAGAAGAGCCTGCTGGATCAGGCCAGTGGCCCATCTAGTCCAGCATCCTGTTCTCACAGTGGCCAACCAGGTGCCTGGGGGAAGCCCGCAAGCAGGACCCGAGTGCAAGAACACTCTCCCCTCCTGAGGCTTCCGGCAACTGGTTTTCAGAAGCATGCTGCCTCTGACTAGGGTGGCACAGCACAGCCATCATGGCTAGTAGCCATTGATAGCCCTGTCCTCCATGAATTTGTCTAATCTTCTTTTAAAGCCGTCCAAGCTGGTGGCCATTACCGCATCTTGTGGGAGCAAATTCCATAGTTTAACTATGCGCTGAGTAAAGAAGTACTTCCTTTTGTCTGTCCTGAATCTTCCAACATTCAGCTTCTTGGAATGTCCACGAGTTCTAGTATTTTTTTTTTTTTTCAATAATTTTTATTCAGATTTTCATAAAACATACAAGACAAAATCATAAAACATTCAAAGACAAAAAACAAAATCAAAAATAGTTAAACAAAAAGAAAAAAAGAAAAAAAAAATAAAAAATAAAGAGTAAAATATTGACTTCCCATTTGTCAAAGATCAAATCAGTTATAAGTCTATAATATATAACAATCCTGTCTCTTAAGTCATATTATAAAATCACTTTCCTCCAGTAGTTATCTTACTTAATCATCAAATCTCATAAACATTACTTTATTCTTTCCACAAAAAGTCAAAGAGAGGTTTCAATTCTTTAAGAAATATATCTATCAATTTTTTTTTCCAGATAAGCATATCGATTAATCCATCTCATTACTAATTATGATAATCTTGTTGTCATAACCATAGTCAAAATAAACATTTCAATTAATCCATCACATCAGAATCTGTTAGGTTCAATAATTTCAGTAGCCATTGTTCTATTATCCCTATTAGTTCCATTTTCCATCTTCCATCTTCAGTAGTCTTGTTAAGTCCAGTAATTTCAGTATCCAATCTTCCATTATCAGTATTCCATAATAATCTTGCTGTCAAAGCCATAGTCATATAGTAAGAGTCTGATGGGAATTACCTCTATCCCAAATATTTTCTTGCCATCCATTCTGAATAGGTTGCTGAAATACTGCTGTAAAATCATATCTCTGTTCTTTTTTTCAAAATACACTGGGTCATCTCTTGAAAGTTTTTCCATTGTCACATGGCTGCAGTTAATTCCATAGATTTTCTCTATATTGGGCTCCATCACATCATTCCAGTCCAGAAGATTATCCATGCCATTGATAACTTTATCTCTAGAATCTTCATTAATTTCTTCAGAGATAACATTGAGTTCCAAACAATAGATTTTATTTCTAAAGTCCATAGACTCCAAATCTTGTTCCTGTTCCATGTTTGTTCCAATCTCCGGGATCTCCTCTCTCACAGGGACCCCTGTTCCAGTCTCCAGGGTCTCCTCTCTCACAGGGACCCCTGTTCCAGTCTCCAGGGTCTCCTCTCTCACAAGGACCCCTATGTCTTTAATCTCCTGTGTCTCCAAACAATAAATTTTGTTTCTAAAGTCCATAGACTCCAAATCTTTTTCCTGTTCCACGTTTGTTCCAATCTCCGGGGTCTCCTCTCTCACAGGGACCCCTTCCAGGGTCACCTCTCTCACAGGGACCCCTATATCTTTAATCTCCTGCTTCATTTTACTCAATTCAATTTTCAACTCCTTACAACCCTGTCGCAGGTTTTGTTTCGTTATCTCAATCTCATCCATTATTTTCTGAAACATAGTTATTTCCAGCTTCTCAGCCACTTTCTTAATTGCCATTTTAAAAGAAAAATGTAGGAAAACCACTTCTTATTTCAGCAACAATTGGGTTAATACTCCAAACTTGGTGACATCACAGTATAAACAGAGCAGACAGCCTTATCTCTCCATGCTAAAGTAAACAAAATGCAGTTCCCAGGATCGAAACAATTAATGGCGGTCGTCAGAAAACAGATTCGTCAAAATAAAATAAACCAAAAAGAGAGTAGTCTCAGACAATATAATATTCTTCAAAATAAAAATCTGGAATAGAAATCCCTCTTCTGTGTATATCTTTAGAATGCAAATCCAGGACAGCTTTTTGCAACAAAAACAGAGATAAGCTATTAATTAGTGAGTAGCAGAGAGAAGTTATGGCTCCCCAGTGAGATGTCAAAAACCGATCAATCTGGCAAATCTCTTTTAAACAGCAACAATTTAAGTCAAGTAAAAGAAAAATATAGAAAGAAGGGTGCTTGCCTGTTAGTGCGTTCTCTCTTAGAAGATAAGATGAACGTTCGCTTTTCCAGATAGAGCTTGTTGTTAAAAATCCGTCCCACCTTCGTCGGCTGGACCTCGTCCCATAAATTAATGAGATCTGGTCGTCCCAACAAAAATAGGCTTTGAGGTTAATCTCTTCGTTTCTCCCTACCCGGGAGAAGTTTAATCAGTCAAAAAAAGAAAAAATCTGACTGATATATCTGAATAAGCTTCTTTTGAGGCAGGAGCCCGTCTCAAAAGCAGGCACAGGCTAAGTCACCCTTCCCGGAAGTCCACGAGTTCTAGTATTTTGAGAGAGGGAGAAGAACTTTTCTCTATCCACTTTCTCAATGCCATGCATAATTTTATACACTTCTATCATGTCTCCTCTGACCCGCCTTTTCTCTAAACTAAAAAGCCCCAAATGCTGCAACCTTTCCTCGTAAGGGAGTCGCTCCATCCCCTTGATCATTCTGGTTGCCCTCTTCTGAACCTTTTCCAACTCTAGAATATCCTTTTTGAGATGAGGCGACCAGAACTGTACACAGTATTCCAAATGCGGCCGCACCACAGATTTATACAACGGCATTATGATATCGGCTGTTTTATTTTCAATACCTTTCCTAATTATCGCTAGCATGGAATTTGCCTTTTTCACAGCTGCCGCACACTGGGTCGACATTTTCATCGTGCTGTCCACTACAACCCCGAGGTCTCTCTCCTGGTCGGTCACCGCCAGTTCAGACCCCATGAGCGTATATGTGAAATTCAGATTTTTTGCTCCAATATGCATAATTTTACACTTGTTTATATTGAATTGCATTTGCCATTTTTCTGCCCATTCACTCAGTTTGGAGAGGTCTTTTTGGAGCTCTTCGCAATCCCTTTTTGTTTTAACAACCCTGAACAATTTAGTGTCATCAGCAAACTTGGCCACTTCACTGCTCACTCCTAATTCTAGGTCATTAATGAACAAGTTGAAAAGTACAGGTCCCAATACCGATCCTTGAGGGACTCCACTTTCTACAGCCCTCCATTGGGAGAACTGTCCGTTTATTCCTACTCTCTGCTTTCTGCTTCTTAACCAATTTCTTATCCACAAGAGGACCTCTCCTCTTATTCCATGACTGCTAAGCTTCCTCAGAAGCCTTTGATGAGGTACCTTGTCAAACGCTTTTTGAAAGTCTAAGTACACTATGTCCACTGGATCACCTCTATCTGTATGCTTGCTGACACTCTCAAAGAATTCTAATAGGTTACTGAGACAGGACTTTCCCTTGCAGAAGCCATGCTGGCTCTGCTTCAGCAAGGCTTGTTCTTCTATGTGCTTAGTTAATCTAGCTTTAATAATACTTTCTACCAGTTTTCCAGGGACAGACGTTAAGCTAACTGGCCTGTAATTTCCGGGATCCCCTCTGGATCCCTTTTTGAAGATTGGCGTTACATTGGCCACTTTCCAGTCCTCAGGCACGGAGGAGGACCCAAGGGACAAGTTACATATTTTAGTTAGCAGATCAGCAATTTCACCTTTGAGTTCTTTGAGAACTCTCGGGTGGATGCCATCCGGGCCCGGTGATTTGTCAGTTTTTATATTGTCCATTAAGCCTAGAACTTCCTCTCTCGTTACCACTATTTGTCTCAGTTCCTCAGAATCCCTTCCTGCAAATGTTAGTTCAGGTTCAGGGATCTGCCCTATATCTTCCACTGTGAAGACAGATGCAAAGAATTCATTTAGCTTCTCTGCAATCTCCTTATCGTTCTCTAGTACACCTTTGACTCCCTTATCATCCAAGGGTCCAATTGTTTCCCTAGATGGTCTCCTGCTTTGAATGTATTTATAGAATTTTTTGTTGTTGGTTTTTATGTTCTTAGCAATGTGCTCCTCAAATTCTTTTTTAGCATCCCTTATTGTCTTCTTGCATTTCTTTTGCCAGAGTTTGTGTTCTTTTTTATTTTCTTCATTTGGACAAGACTTCCATTTTTTGAAGGAAGACTTTTTGCCTCTAAGAGCTTCCTTGACTTTGCTCGTTAACCATGCTGGCATCTTCTTGGCTCTGGCGGTACCTTTTCTGGTCTGCGGTATGCACTCCAGTTGAGCTTCAATATAGTGTTTTTAAACAACTTCCAAGCATTTTCGAGTGATGTGACCCTCTGGACTTTGTTTTTCAGCTTTCTTTTAACCAATCCCCTCATTTTTGTGAAGTTTCCTCTTTTGAAGTCAAATGTGACCATGTTGGATTTTCTTGGCAATTGGCCAGTTACATGTATGTTTAATTTAATAGCACTGTGGTCACTGCTCCCAATCGGTTCAACAACACTTACATCTCGCACCAGGTCCCGGTCCCCACTGAGGATTAAGTCCAGGGTTGCCGTCCCTCTGGTCGGTTCCATGACCAACTGGTCTAGGGAATAGTCATTTAGAATATCTAGAAACTTTGCTTCTTTGTCATGACTGGAACACATATGCAGCCAGTCTATGTCCGGGTAGTTGAAGTCACCCATTACTACCACATTTCCTAGTTTGGATGCTTCCTCAATTTCATATCTCATCTCAAGGTCTCCCTGAGCATTTTGATCAGGGGGACGATAGATTGTTCCCAGTATTAAGTCCCTCCTGGGGCATGGGATCACCACCCACAATGATTCTGTGGAGGAGTCTGCCTCTTTTGGGGTTTCGAGCTTGCTGGATTCAATGCCTTCTTTCACGTATAGAGCGACTCCGCCACCAATACGTCCTTCCCTGTCCTTCCGATATAGTTTATATCCAGGGATAACCGTATCCCACTGGTTTTCTCCATTCCACCAGGTCTCCGTTATGCTCACTATATCAATGCTCTCCTCTAAGACCAAGCACTCCAGTTCTCCCATCTTAAAGAAGGTGGGCCTGAACTTACACAACAACTGCATAAACTCATTGGAAAAATCTGGATGAGGGAGGAAATCCCGGAAGACTTTAGGGATGCCGTAACTATCACTCTCTTCAAGAAGGGTGATAGAACAGATTGTAAGAACTACCGAGGCATCTCCCGCAGGTAAAATCCTTGCAAGGATCCTTGCAAATTGCCTCCTACCTATCTCAGAAGACATCCTCCCTGAATCCCAAAATGGTTTCCGCCCTTCCAGGGGGACAGTGGACATGATTTTCACTGCACGACAGCTTCAAGAAAAATGCAGGGAGCAAAACTGACCTCTGTACATGGCGTTTATTGATCTGACTAAGGCCTTTGATACTGTAAATCGAACTGCTTTCTGAACCATCCTTCTGAAAATTGGATGCCCTGATAAATTTGTGAATATTTTGCGACTCCTCCATGACTACATGATGGCAACAATTTTGGACAACAATGGCTTGATCCTCCAATATCAATCTCACTGGACTGGCCATGTTGTTCGAATGCCTGATCACCGTCTTCCAAAGCAGCTATTGTACTCCCAACTTAAGGATTGAAAACAGAATATCGGTGGACAGCAAAAGAGGTTTAAAGATGTTCTCAAAGCTAATCTAAAAAATGCAACATAAGCATCGAGAACTGGGAAGCCTTGGCCCATGAGCTTCCCATCTGGAGGACAGTCATTATCAAAGGTGCTATGGACTTTGAGGAAGCCCGAGTACAGGGTGAAAGGGACAAATGAGCTAAGTGGAAGGCACATCAATAAATCCTCATCACAACCATCTTCCATCTGGAAACCTATGTCCCCACTGTGGGAGGCTGTGTGGATCCCGAATTGGCCTCCACAGTCACTTACGGATGCACTGTTAAAGACCTTACCCTGGAAGACAATCTTACCCAGCCACGAGTGATAGCCAATGAATGAATGAATATGCAACTTTAAGGTTGACAATGAGGAAATTGAACTTGTCAAGGTTTATCAATACCTTGGCACAGTCATTAACCAAACTGGAGACAATAGTCAAGAAATCAGAAGAAGGCTAGGACTGGGGAGGGAAGCTATGAGAGAACTTGAAAAGGTTCTTAAATGCAAAGATGTATCACTGAACACTAAAGTCAGGATCATTCAGACCATGGTATTCCCGATCTATATGTATGGATGTGAAAGTTGGACAGTGAAAAAAGCAGATAAGAGAAAAATAAACTCATTTGAAATGTGGTGTTGGAAGAGAGATTTGTACATACCATGGACCGTGAAAAAGACAAATAATTGTGTGTTAGAATAAATTAAACCAGAACTGTCACTAGAAGCTAAAATGATGAAACTGAGGCTATCATACTTTGGACATGAGAAGACATGATTCACTAGAAGAGACAAGAGAGAAGAAACAGAAGGGAGTAGAAAAAGAGGAAGGCCAAACAAGAGATGGATTGATTCCATAAAGGAAGCTATATCGACCCTGAAGGCACTTAACAACATCATTTAATTTCTGGACTGCTATAAAAGAACAGGTGTAGTGGTTAAGGACATCATTTGCCCTCCACTCGCACTCTGAAGAGAGATGGGGCAAGTGGGATCTTTTCCTTTAGCGTTCACAAATCATCTCAGGTCCAGATGGCATCTGATCTTCTAACAAAAATATGTACCTTCTCCCAAAGACTTGCTGCCATATAGACTGGCAAATGTATTACAGTTTGAAAGCCAAAAGGACCCAGAAGGTATCCGGGAAATCAGAGGCCTATTAGGTGTTCCAGGAAAAGCAGTGGAAAATACTATCAAAGACAGAGTTAGCAAACATGGAGTGGAACACAGCAATCATAGGATACGAGGAAATGTGCTCTCATGCAGTGGCGTCACAAGGGGGCGGGGGGTGGCCCGCCTCGGGAGCACTTAATAAGGGAGTGCATTGTCTGTTTTGGTACAGACCGTTGTCCCCCTGCCCCCTCGTCATCGCACAGGGTGCCGGACTGCTCTGCTGCCTCTCACCTGGGTTTGTCTCCTGGCCAGAGGCTCCATGTAGTAGCCCTGCCTGGACTTGCTGCACAGGTTGTCCAGCATGCCCGTGAAGGTGCTGCGGCCACCACCGCCAGGCTCGTCTTGCTCCTCGGCTGAGCGCTACGCCCGCAGCTCCTGCTAGCTCAGTGGCCCGCTCCATAAGGCAGCCAGAGCCTGATGGGCGCCTGGACAGGGCCATGTGCAACCCCAGAACCCCTGCATAACAGGAGCCCCAGCAGCGCCCGAGCCATGCCAAACTTCCTCAGCTCCTGTGGGGGGGAAGAGGAGGAAAGGGCCGCTGCGAAGCCCCCCTGCCCGGCTGTTGAAGGGTATGGAATGGTGGGCCTCGAAGGAAGGAGCCGGCCCCAGGCGAACAAGGCTCCATGACTCCCCACAGAGCATAGTACAGGTGAGGCAAAATGGAGTGAGCGGCTAATGGTGAGCAGGGTGTGTGTGTCAGTTTTCTGCAATGCTACTCTATGCCAAGCACTGCGACTTCAAACCTGGAAGAGATCTGGGGGTGGGGGAGAAGTGTATAGCAAGCCCTTCTTGGATTTCCCCCTGTGAAAAACTCCAGGAAGGTGGCATATGTATTGCAGGGGGGTAAAGGCCTTCTTTGCTTTATTGCAAAGCAGAACAGGGCACAAAAATGTGGATTTGGGACTAAAAAGGGCAAAAGCAGTTCACCAATTCCAGTGTTCTCTGGGATTGGGCTGCCGCTTGCACCTTCTTTGTGACTTTGCCTCAAGCCTGTCTGTCTCTAGAGACTGGAGCAGGTCAGAGAAATCCTGTTGCCCCTGCCCAAGCCTGCACTCTCTTCTCCCTTCTCTGCTGCAGGAGTTGTGCATGCCTTGTATATGACAGGCACAAGTTTTAGGTCCAAGTAGTGTTGCTTTAAATTGTGCCCCTCCCAACATGCTTGATGTTCGGCCTCATCTGCAGGCAAAAGGAGTGAGAGAGCTCAGCCTGTATACTTCTTAAGAATCCCCTTCCAGCCTGACCAGCAACAGGCTGCCAGGAGGCACCAGGACAAGTACAGGCCCTCTTTGCTCAGTCAGAAGCTGCACTTGCAACTCCCATCCTGCTTTCTTTCCCTGAGGAACAGAGCGACCCTCATTTCTTCCTCAGTTGGAAAATGGCACTACAGTATTGCTCCACTATAGCTGCATCAGACTGGCAAGTACTCTGCATAATTTTTTTTGGGGGGGGCAGGCTTTTTGGGTAGGAAATTCTGACCAAAAGCAAAATCTTGCAGCCAGTCTTCTGTCTTCCCAGCAGAGGAAAGGAGAGTGTTATTTAGTGCAAAGGTGACAAGTGTGCAGGAATCTAGAATCTTTGAGAGAGCATGCACATCTGACCTGGTGCCATGAGCTGAATTAGCCACTATGCCCCGTGCCATGCTCATCTGGTCACTCTTGAAGCACAGCATTTTTAAATGGAAAGTATTACTTCAAATGTGGCCTCCTAGCAGAGGAGCAGTATTTGCCTAGATTTTTAAGCACCATGCTTGGGTGGCTTTTGTTGGTTCAGGGAGCCACCTGGTGCTGGTTAGTAGCCCTCTCTCTCCAGGGCATATTAGAGGGCCATGTAAATGGAAAGATGCTCTGAACACTGACTAGGTGGACCCTGGTCTTGTTCTCCTTCTGTTCCTCCCTCATCTGAAAACAAAGCAACCCTGAAGATTGGGGGTTCTTGTTCCTTGAAACTAAATTGCCAACATATCTCCATTTATTGCTGCAGCCTACAGCAATGTCTTTTTTGTTGCTCTGGGGGTCCAAAGAGAATAAAACACTGAGGTACTTGTGGCTGGCTTATCTCCTGATGTGAGTGTCAAGTTTAGCCAATCTCTTACAGCCAGAGGCAAAGCCAGATGTGAGATGCCTTTAGTGTGCTCTTCCCAGAATGTGCTGCATTTGCCAGAGACTGCCAGTGGGGGGTGAGGGGTGGGGGGTAGGTCTTATTCGGCTTTTTAAAACTTTCTCCAGAATGAGATGGGAGCATCTTTCCTTCACCCTCTTGCTTTTGTGTCTGTTGTGGAGCTGGACATCATGGACACAGGATACAAAAGCGGAAGTGCCTACAGCAGGCATCTAATTCTGATTTTTTACATTATATTATTTTGATGAAGTCATTGACAGATATGCGGAAGTTAAGGCTCGAAAACAGAAACTGTAATGTTATTATTCATTACTGCGACAGACCAATGTGTAGCTATAAGTTTTTCCCTTTTTTCAAAAAACACATTAATGTAATTAAAAAGTATTAATCCATTACTTTTTTCCTTATTTGTACTTTTATTTTTTTACTGGCATGATTATATATGCGAAGTTCAATAAAAGAAATTTTTCACTGTCTGCGTTTCTTTTCTAGCCATTATTATTGTTATGAGCATGGGGGTTGGAATAGATGATTCCTGTGGGTCCCCTTTCCAGCCTCTGATTTGGAATCCTATGCCTGGGGGCTGGCTCTGCTAGCCAGATGAATCTCCTTTGTTAATCAAATAGAGTGGCCAGGTAAGAGTTGCCCAGCAACGGTGAATGGGCCAGGAAGACCCTTTTGTCATTGAAACTCTTCTGGAGAGGATCCCCCCACTCCTGGCAGCTAGCAGAAGTTGTGCTTGTAGTTTTTAGTTGGGTCTAGAGAATTGCTGGTAGCTGCAGGCAGGCAGAGAGATGTTCTCTGCACCATGGCATTTGGGGTGCCTCCTGTAACATTGATGGAAAAGCTGGATATTGGACTGCTGATGCATTGAACCCCTACATCAGTGATTCTCAAACGGTGCGCCCAGGCACACTGGTGTGCCCTAAGAGGTGGCTAGGTGTGCCTCAAATATTATGAAAGTATATCTTAAAAATGATAAGAAACCCATTTGTATAGGGTAATAGTTTTCTATAGTTAAGTTATTTTTATTCAGTTTAAAATATATTAATATATTTTTAATTTTGTACACAAAGTGCGCCAGAAATTTTTTATATGTTTTACAGTGTGCCGCGAACCAAAATAGTTTGAGAACCACTGCCCTACATCCTAACTCAGGTTGGAATGTGTATAAATAAATAGACCATATTTCATAAAGACACCACAATCTCCTCTGACCTTCTTCCCAAAGGAAACCAAATCCTGGAGAAGCGCAGGGATCCCCGAAATCTCACCACTCATAGATTGGGGGAGGCGCACAACAATATCAAGTTCAGGGTGATTAAAATAAAGAGGGATTGTGAGGAACTCCAAAAGGAACTCTCCAAGCAGGCTTGGGTATTAACTGAACTGGTGGTGACTCACAGGAGAGAGACCTCGAGGTCATAGCGGATGCCTCAATTAAGATACTGATGTTATAGCTCTGAAATTGGTGATTTCCATGTGAGGGATCATTAAGACACACACTGAAAATAAAACTACCAATATCATAACGCCATTATACACATCCAAGATGTGATCCTACTTGGAATGCTGTCTACAGTTCTGGTTGCCTGACCGCAAAAATAGCGTTCTAGAGGTGGAAGAGGTAGAGAAATGGGCAACCAAAATGATCACGGGTCGCAACATTTGGGGATTTTTGCTGTAGAAGAAAAGCTTAGAGGAGACACGATAGAAGTGTATGATCACACAGACCTTTAAAGCACATTGGACATAAATGTAAAGAACATGGCTTACCCCACCGAATCCGGGATAATAGTTTTTCCTCACTGCGCTACATTCCCAGCACCCTTCATAAACTACAACTCCCAGGACTCGTGGGAGGAAGTAAAAAATCCAAACTGAACCGGTGGTGTCTGACAGGAGAGAGATAGCATTCTAGAGGTGGAAGCGGTAGAGAAATGGGCAACAAAAATTATCAAGGGTTGCAACATTTGGGGATTTTTGCTGGAGGAGAAATGCTTAGAGGATACACGATAGGAGTGTATGAACACACCAGACATTTAAAGCACATTGGACATAAATGTAAAGAACATGGCTTACCCCACTGAATCCGGGATAATAGTTTTCCCTCACTGCGCTACATTCCCAGCACCCTTCAGAAACTACAACTCCCAGGTCTCGTGGGAGGAAGCCACATGCTTTCAATGTACACTGTGGATGTGTCATAAAGGTGCGTGGTGTGGAGAAACTGGATAATACCCTCCAATTTAGTAGGGAACTTCCACCTGGCGTGGAGAAAGAGCGAGGGGGAAGTAGCTCCCACCAATCTGCAGCAGTTTCAGGAAAAACATCACTCGCTAAACAGCTCGCCTGCCAGGCTACCCTAAACAAAGGAGGGCACAGCGACTTTAATTGACTATCACAGCTGAACCAAAGGACAAATGAGGACACATGGAGAAGCGGCCCATTTAGCGCACTGTTGCCTACTTTGCTCTGTTCCAACTATGAGGCGCCTCCAGCTCCAAGCTGAAGGCCACGAAATCCATAATCAGAACCACAGATGTTCCGAGGGATGCTTCGATCCGGCCCCAACATGGCCAGTTCGGCTCAGGGGAGGAGGCAGACGGGACGGGACAGAGCTGCAGCCTCCGATCTGTAGGGTCTGCGGGGAGGGGGCGCTTCAGGGGGGTCCTCGCCCTCTCCCACCCTCCCCTCTGCCCCCCGTTGCATACCTCTGTTTCGAGGCTCCAGCATCGCCGCGCACAAAGAGGGGCTCTGCGCTTCCATCCTGCATGTCTCACCCGAGAGGCGGGGCGGGAAGGGGACGTCCCTCGTTGGAGCTCTTTCCTGCCGCTCTGTCGTCATTTGTTAACCCTTAAAGAGCTCCCAGCAGAGACAGGCTTCTGAAAGGGCGGGGCTGGGGGAGTTATCAGGCTCGGCTCCCTTTGGGCCGCTTTTCCGGTGGGCTGAATGGATCGTCCTTGGCCCACCAGTGAGCTGCCTGCCTGGGCCGGGCTCCTAAAGGTTTTCTCCAAGAGGTTGCTCTGCGTCCCGCAGCAGAGGGAGAGCACCAAGAAATGGGCAGAGGGATGAGTGGAGCTATTCGGAGCCTCCGATCCCAGCCACACTACTCCCCCTTCCCGCCCGCAGTCTCAAAGACCGGGATCTCCTCTCGCCTCCACCCGCCACCCATTCTCTCCTCGAGCAGAGATGGCAGCTGCAGGGATCGCAGCAGGCATCAACTGAGACGCCGCTTACAAAGCTGGGAGCTGCGGAGGTTTCAGCTCCTTGGACAGCTCAAAGGAAAACACGGAATGGATTCCACTGCCCCACTGACATGAAGCCCCCTGCTTCCACTGACTGGGAGGTTTCTTTGCCCATCCTGGTGGGGACCCTGCCTCACCACTCTTCTGGAGAGAGACCCACTTCTTTCCTCCTGCAAAGCTTGTTATTCTGCCCCCTTTCCCACCAAGTATCATTAGAACCATAGAGTTGGAAGGGACCTAGAAGGCCACCCAGTCCACCCCCTGCTGAATGTAAGAATCCAAATTAAAGCATCCCCAGTCCTCTCCAGTTATGGCGGTTGTTTTTAAGATTCTTTCCAAAATACAAAGAAGGAAACCCAAAACAATCAGAATTACATCTTGCTAATTACTAATAGAAGGTAGAGCATTTAAGAGATGTTTTCTCCTCACATGCAGGTCAGCATATATGCAAGATCCACTGCAAATGAGGAGATTTTCTGTATATTCCATCCTAATATTACAGCGTGTGCTGAGGAAAGGCTTTGATAAATGTTACTGAAGATGTCCCAAACTATGTATGTTACACCAGCATTAGCTCTTTTAAAATTTTTGGGAAGAACAAAATGAGAATAGTGACATATCTATATCAATGGCTGCTCACAGGGTCATAATAATAACCAAACCCCAGAAAATGGAGATTTCAGGATGAGGCCCTCCTGGTTGTGCCACAGTCTGTGGCAGTTCATCTGGTGACAAACAGGGCAGGGTCTTTTCTGTGGTGGTGCCTACCATGACAATACACATACACAGAAATAAGGCAAGGGCCTACTCTGCTGAGTTTTCTGCACCTGTCATGGCACTAGAACTCATGGACATGGAAAGATACTGGATGTTGGGATTCAAGAGAGAGAAACGAAAATTCTTCACACAGTGTATAGTTAAATTAACTTTTAGGGAAGAAAACTGTTTAAAGACAACAGAGAGTGGTTGTAAAAATCTTTGTTGGTACAACTCAGAAGAAATCATGTCAAGGCTGTTAATTTTCCGCTAGATTGAGGTGGGTCAGGGGTAGCCCACAGTCAGAGAACTGTTAGCGTTGGAAATGGGGCAAGAGCAACTCCTGTTTTGTTCTTTTGTTTATGTTCCAGAAGAGAGATGAGCTGGGATCCAGAAGATGGATAGGCTTGGCTACCTTTTCCTGAGATGCTCTGACTGACTTTCTTCCATCACTAGACTGATATGTCTTAAGGGAAGCTTACCTGCTCCTCCTCCTTCTGCCCTTTCTTCTTTTCTCTTCTCTGACTGTCCGAGAGAGAGGAGACACCCTTTGTCTCTGCTCTCTCTCTCCTAGCTATGAGGGTAATTCCCACACCTGGGTATTGCGCCTCCAACTTAGTTAGTTAGTTAAAACTAGGTATGCCTTTCTATCTACTATGTATTTCTATAAATAAAGTAGCTTTTCTTATTTTACTAAGTGTCAAGACTCAATGATCCTGATGCAGGGTAAAAGCCTGCTTTCTTAGGTAAATGCACACACACGCTAGCACACTCACATTTCAGACCGCTGTTACTCTCTGCTGTGCTGCTTAACTAATTTAGCACCAGCAACAAGGTTATGGGCCCAGCAAACTTAAGTTGAATTGCAAGTTGTGGCTAGAAGTAAAAGGCTGAGTGCTGTGTGTGATTTACAAAGGAGACTTTAAAAGGAAATGCAGAACAAAAGATAGAAAAGGATGGCTGAAATATCAACGATTGAGAGATGCATCCCGAGACTTGAAAAGGATAATTATGCCTTGTGGAATTTGACTTCACATCGCTGCTGGAAGGGGGAAATTTGAACAGAATTATGACTGATCCTGAACCCTCGGCAGAGGATGAGACTCCTGCAGCTTCCTGGAGACATAAGCATGCAAAAGTGAAGACTCCGCTTATTTCTGCACTATCAGATGAGGCACTAAATGTTTGCGTAACATGTAACAATGTAAGACAAATGTGGGAGAAGCTAGAAGGAATATATAATAGGAAAACAAAGAACCGCATAATGTACCTTTACAAGGAGTTATTTTCTCTGAAGGAGAGTGATGAGAGAGGAAGCCTGAATAAACACTGGCAAAACTTGAGAGATGTGGGAAAGATCTAGATGATGATATGAAAAAAGCACTCCTTTTGAGCTCTCTTCATCAGTTTCATAAATTAATTTCCTGTGTGTTAGAAAATTCTGAGTCAGATTATATCATATTTAAAAGACTAAGATTTTAAAGAAAGACAGGAACTGGAGACTGTGTCGGACCAAGCAAACTTTACCATGGGGAGAAACAAACAAACCAAGGGTAGCGACATGAGTCATCTGCCAAATCCACAAAAGGCCACAGACAAACACAGACGGAAGTTCTGTTTTAAATGCAGCTCTCCAAATCATCTTCAAAGAAAATGCGATAGGTGGCAGACAACAGCGAGGCCTGACTTTAAACAAAGGCAAGCTGAAGTGAGAGAAGCCCCTAGGCAGACTTAAAAGCCGAAAACAGAGGCTTCAAGTTACCATGTGTCTGATGAGAGGAAAGATGATTGCAAAAACAGATTTTTAATTGATTCAGGATCCACCTCACATCTTGTAATTGATAAAAACCTGTCTAAAAGTTTTAAAAGTCACAAGCAAAAAAATATTGACAGCATCTGGACAAATATTCTTTTGTGAAGGAATAGGTGCAGTAGAATAGCTTTGCAAAACGCCAGATGGCCAAAGACAACTCGAACTTAAAAACTGCCTATATGTTCTAGATTTTAAAGACAACTTATTAAGTGCTACTAAGATAATGAAATTAGGAGGTGAACTTTATATGAGTGGAGAATTTTGCTACGTTCTAGATGAAGGATAAATATGTTGCACTGCAAAATTGAAAGATGGACTTTTACATTTAGAATATCTTGAAACTATGCATGCAAATGTGGTCAAGGAAACCTGTAATTCTGAATGTTTGCATATTTGGCATAGAAGAATGGGACATGCCAATTTAGGTAGGGTCGCAGCTCTAGAAAAGGAGAATTTGGCAAGAGGCATTAAAATGGGACAGTGCAAATTGACACAGACATGTGAATGCTGTATTAAGACAAAGAGTGTGAAACCAAAATTTCCTAAGGAAAATGAGAGGAAAACCAAAAAGCCTTTAGAGTTAATTCACACAGATCTATGTGGGCCATTGAGAATGCCCTCCCAAGGTGGAAATTTATACATGCTGACTTTTATAGATGACTACTCCAGGTATACTACAATGTACCTGATAAAGAAGAAAAGTCAAGTACTTCAAAAATTGAAGGACTATGTCAGGATTGTGTCCAACAAATTTGGCAGAAAGCCACAGATCCTAAGATCTGACAATGCAGGGAAATATGTGTCGAGGACTATGCAAGACTTTCTCCGTGAGGAAGGCATAGAAAACCAGACTACAATTGTGTACAACCCAGAGCAGAATGGGGTCGTGGAGAGAATGAACAGGACCCTTGGACAAATGATTCGTTCCTTGTTGGAAGATGCACAGTTACCAAAGGAGTACTGGGGAGAAGCTGCAGTTACTGCCACCTACCTGCAGAACCAACTTCCTGTATCTGCAACCAACAAAACACCATTTGAACTATGGCATGATAGGACACCAAGCATGTCTCACCTTCGTGTATTAGGTGTAAGGTCTTTGTGCACATCCCAAAACAAAAGAGGTCAAAACTTGACAACACTGCCAGGGAAGTAATATTCACTGGATATTCTTCAACGCAAAAGGGATACAGAGTAATAGATCCCAAAACTGACGAGGTTGGAGTATACAGAGCTGTCCACTTTGATGAAGGAAAGTGCGCACACCGACCAGAAGGGGCGCCACACCAAACAGATGACAGTGAAATGGAAGAAGCTGAGTTATTCTTCCACCACAGAAGGTATAACAATAATATACCTGCAGAGGGAGGTGAGGAGTCTGAGCCAGAAGAGGCAACTGAGCCAGAATAGGCATCAGAGCCAGAAGGGGCAGCCATCCAACATCAACCCCAGGAAATCGAGTCTTAGACCCTTCAGAGGCCCATTGTGAATTGTTTGCAAGGCAATTTGAGGGTAAAGTTGCTCACCTCCGTAGCAGTCTTGATGCCCCATATACTTTCCTGCTATTGGAGCCAAGGTGAAAGGAGTTAATTCTGCCAATGAGAAGACTCTTCTAAGCAGCTAACATTATCCTCTTTCATGCTTACTGACTCCTAGGAATGTCTGTTGTTGGAGAAGTTGTTAAAAAGCATCTCATTCTCACCCAGCAGCAAAAAAAGGCAGAAGGGCAGCTGTCACTATCATTAATATACCCTGCGCTTCTACATTTTTTTAGACTTTAATGCATATTTTTTAATTTTTTATAATATGATTTTTAATTATTTTTAAAAATGTGTTTCTAAATTTTCATATTTTTAAAATGTTTTTAATTGCTGTAAACCGCCCAGAGAGCTTTGGCTATGTGGCGGTATATAAATGTAATAAATAAATGAATAAATAAACAAATATTTTAGATTTAATGTAAACTGTGTAGTTCGTGATTAAACAGTATAAAATTTCTGTTAAATAGATGTTAAATAGAAATACATTAATTTTGTGGCATCCACCTTGCTAAACAGAATCCTCACAGTTTTGCAGGGGAATGTTAACCACTAATAAGGAAAAATGTATTTTCCCTTTGTTCTTCCTTTGCCACAATATTTAGTTGCTGCGCATTTAATAGTTTTTCTTTTTGTGCCAAATCTGTCTGCTCCATTTTTAAATACATGGACATCCGCATAAAGCCCGCTAATAGGTTCATAAAAACTTGATGCTTTTCCTGTTTAAAATCCATAAATTAAGATAATACATAACAGACGAAAAACCAAAATTTTTGACCTTGGGGAAGTAATGCTTTCTTCTGGTGTGGAGTTATACCTTTTGTGAGATGCATCTCTCAAGCATTGATATTTCAGCCATCCTTTTCTATCTTTTGTTCTGCTTTTCCTTTTAACTTAAAGTCTTCTTTGTAAATCACACACAGCACTCAGCCTTTTATAGCTTCTAGCCACAACTTGCAATTCAACTTAGTTTGCTGGGCCCATAACCTTGTTGCTGGTGCTAAATTAGTTAAGCAGCACAGCAGAGAGTAACAGCGGTCTGAAATGTGAGTGTGCTAGCGTGTGTGTGCATTTACCTAAGAAAGCAGGCTTTTACCCTGCATCAGGATCATTGAGTCTTGACACTTAGTAAAATAAGAAAAGCTACTTTATTTATAGAAATACATAGTAGATAGAAAGGCATACCTAGTTTTAACTAACTAACTAAGTTGGAGGCGCAATACCCAGGTGTGGGAATTCCCCTCATGGCTAGGAGAGAGAGAGAGAGCAGAGACAAAGGGTGTCTCCTCTCTCTCGGACAGTTGGAGAAGAGAAAAGAAGAAAGGGCGGAAGGAGGAGGAGCAGGTAAGCTTCCCTTAAGACGTATTAGTCTAGTGATTTAAGAAAGTCAGTCAGAGCATCTCAGGAAAAGGTAGCCAAGCCTATCCATCTTCTGGATCCCAGCTCATCTCTCTTCTGGAACATAAACAAAAGAACAAAACAGGAGTTGCTCTTGCCCCACTTCCAACGCTAACAGTTCTCTGACTGTGGGCTACCCCTGACCCACCTCAATCTAGCGGAAAATTAACAGCCTTGACATGATTTCTTCTGAGTTGTACCAACAAAGATTTTTACAACCACTCTCTGTTGTCTTTAAACAGTTTTCTTCCCTAAAAGTTAATTTAACTATACACTGTGTGAAGAATTTTCGTTTCTCTCTCTTGAATCCCAACATCCAGTATCTTTCCATGTCCATGAGTTCTAGTGCCATGACAGGTGCAGAAAACTCAGCAGAGTAGGCCCTTGCCTTATTTCTGTGTATGTGTATTGTCATGGTAGGCACCACCACAGAAAAGACCCTGCCCTGTTTGTCACCAGATGAACTGCCACAGACTGTGGCACAACCAGGAGGGCCTCATCCTGAAATCTCCATTTTCTGGGGTTTGGTTATTATTATGACCCTGTGAGCAGCCATTGATATAGATATGTCACTATTCTCATTTTGTTCTTCCCAAAAATTTTAAAAGAGCTAATGCTGGTGTAACATACATAGTTTGGGACATCTTCAGTAACATTTATCAAAGCCTTTCCTCAGCACACGCTGTAATATTAGGATGGAATATACAGAAAATCTCCTCATTTGCAGTGGATCTTGCATATATGCTGACCTGCATGTGAGGAGAAAACATCTCTTAAATGCTCTACCTTCTATTAGTAATTAGCAAGATGTAATTCTGATTGTTTTGGTTTTCCTTCTTTGTATTTTGGAAAGAATCTTAAAAACAACCGCCATAACTGGAGAGGACTGGGGATGCTTTAATTTGGATTCTTACATTCAGCAGGGGGTGGACTGGATGGCCTTTTAGGTCCCTTCCAACTCTATGGTTCTAAGGATACTTGGTGGGAAAGGGGGCAGAATAACAAGCTTTGCAGGAGGAAAGAAGTGGGTCTCTCTCCAGAAGAGTGGTGAGGCAGGGTCCCCACCAGGATGGGCAAAGAAACCTCCCAGTCAGTGGAGGCAGGGGGCTTCATGTCAGTGGGGCAGTGGAATCCATTCCGTGTTTTCCTTTGAGCTGTCCAAGGAGCTGAAACCTCCGCAGCTCCCAGCTTTGTAAGCGGTGTCTCAGTTGATGCCTGCTGCGATCCCTGCAGCTGCCATCGGACCTCTGCTCTAGGAGAAAATGACTGGGTGGCGGGTGGAGGCGAGAGGAGATCCCGGTCTTTGAGGCTGCGGGCGGGAAGGGGGAGTAGTGTGGCTGGGATCGGAGGTTCCGAATAGCTTCACTCATCCCTCTGCCCATTTCTTGGTGCTCTCCCTCTGCTGCGGGACGCAGAGCAACCTCTTGGAGAAAACCTTTAGGAGCCCGGCCCAGGCAGGCAGCTCACTGGTGGGCCAAGGACGATCCATTCAGCCCACCGGAAAAGCGGCCCAAAGGGAGCCGAGCCTGATAACTCCCCCAGCCCCGCCCTTTCAGAAGCCTGTCTCTGCTGGGAGCTCTTTAAGGGTTAACAAATGACGACAGAGCGGCAGGAAAGAGCTCCAACGAGGGACGTCCCCTTCCCGCCCCGCCTCTCGGGTGAGACATGCAGGATGGAAGCGCAGAGCCCCTCTTTGTGCGCGGCGATGCTGGAGCCTCGAAACAGAGGTATGCAACGGGGGGCAGAGGGGAGGGTGGGAGAGGGCGAGGACCCCCCTGAAGCGCCCCCTCCCCGCAGACCCTACAGATCGGAGGCTGCAGCTCTGTCCCGTCCCGTCTGCCTCCTCCCCTGAGCCGAACTGGCCATGTTGGGGCCGGATCGAAGCATCCCTCGGAACATCTGTGGTTCTGATTATGGATTTCGTGGCCTTCAGCTTGGAGCTGGAGGCGCCTCATAGTTGGAACAGAGCAAAGTAGGCAACAGTGCGCTAAATGGGCCGCTTCTCCATGTGTCCTCATTTGTCCTTTGGTTCAGCTGTGATAGTCAATTAAAGTCGCTGTGCCCTCCTTTGTTTAGGGTAGCCTGGCAGGCGAGCTGTTTAGCGAGTGATGTTTTTCCTGAAACTGCTGCAGATTGGTGGGAGCTACTTCCCCCTCGCTCTTTCTCCACGCCAGGTGGAAGTTCCCTACTAAATTGGAGGGTATTATCCAGTTTCTCCACACCACGCACCTTTATGACACATCCACAGTGTACATTGAAAGCATGTGGCTTCCTCCCACGAGACCTGGGAGTTGTAGTTTCTGAAGGGTGCTGGGAATGTAGCGCAGTGAGGGAAAACTATTATCCCGGATTCAGTGGGGTAAGCCATGTTCTTTACATTTATGTCCAATGTGCTTTAAATGTCTGGTGTGTTCATACACTCCTATCGTGTATCCTCTAAGCATTTCTCCTCCAGCAAAAATCCCCAAATGTTGCAACCCTTGATAATTCTTGTTGCCCATTTCTCTACCGCTTCCACCTCTAGAATGCTATCTCTCTTCTGTCAGACACCACCGGTTCAGTTTGGATTTTTTACTTCTGTGCATCACTTTACACTTGCTTACATTTAATTACATTTGCTCTTTAATACCCAAGCCTGCTTGGAGAGTTCCGTTTGGAGTTCCTCACAATCCCTCTATTTTAATCACCCTGAACTTGATATAACAGTAAAGTTGGTTACCTAGCTTCTCACCCCAAATCCACGTTATTTAGAAACAAGTTTAAAAGCACAGGTCCTAATCCTGATGATTGGCGGAGGGGCACTTCTTACATCCCTCCATTGGGAGAACTGTTTATTTATTCCTCCTTTCTCCTTCCTTATCTTTAAACACTTACTGATGCATGAGAGCTTATTTCCTCATATCCCATGATTGCTGAGTTCCCCTCCATGTTTGGTAATTCTGTCTTTAATAATATTTTCCACTACTTTCCCCAGAATAGCTAATAGGCATCTGATTCCCCGGATACCTTCTGTGTCCTTTTGGCTTTCAAATTGTAATATATTTGCCAGTCCATTGGTAGCAAGTCTTTGAGAGAAGGTGTTAAGGTAAGAATTGGAGTCACAGGCCCAAGTTCGGTTCATCAGATGACTTTATTGCTAGCAGAGACACAGGGGAATTTGTCCTCCAAACTGTGTCTCCTGACAGTTGAGGCACAGCTCTTTTATTGGGTAACAGACAACAGAAAAGAGACATTGGTGAGTGTGTTGCACAAAACATAACTGTATAGCTGGTAATTTTCCATTCTTAGAACAGCCCTCTGCGCTTGCGCCTCCTTCTGGTCTACGTGCTGAACCCTTCTTTGCTAATGGCGTCCATTAACCCTTACGATCCCCCCTTTGATACTTCACTTACCTCGCTAAGAGGTTTGGGGAGTATCATTCTTACAGGTAGGTATGGACCTATATTCATACAACGCCATTAGCTGCACCGCTGTTCTTCTGTCTGCTATGCTTTCCATCATATTCCTTAACCCTCGCATTATCAGAGGTAGAATACAGGGTAACAAGACACACATCAGAATTCCTACAATTAATGTTCCAATAACACCTCGTATCCCTCCTATCCATTGGAACCACGGACCCAGCCCTTCTGCCCACTCAAATCCTTTCCATGTTTGCACCGGCACATGTGCAAGCTTAATTATTTTATCTGTTATATCTTCTATTACTTTTCCATTGTCATCAATATGTAAGCAACAATTAGTCAAATTGAACTTCCCACAAACCCCTCCTTCCGTTGCCAACAGGTAGTCAAGGGCGAGTCTATTTTGATACACAGCATTTCTAAGTTGGGTTTGTGTTTTAGACAGAGCAGTCAAAGCCCTCGCAGTTTCATTTGTTATAAGTTCAAGCACTGCCTGTAACCGAATTATTCTATTTAACATGTAGATTGGGGTTCTATATCCATATAACCCATCCTGGGCCCAGGTCACAGGTCCATAGTACTGGACTATTCTCTCGGGGGGCCACTCATCATCCTTCCAGTCACCAATCTTAACTGTCGTCCTCTTTTTCCTACCATACAAAGGATGTCCTAACCGAATTCCTGCACTGAGGGGAATGAGAAAGAAGGATGGTCTGACCTCTCCTAGAGTGCAAGTCCCCTCCCAAGGTTCGGGTAACTCTGAATAGGCATATCTCCCACAAACCCAGTAAAATCCTGGTAACGCTTTCCAAGAACTATTGCTAACCGATAAATTTAATCTTAACTTTAACTCTGCTGTCCACAACAGATTAACTGGAATCACAGAGGCATTGGGCCAATAACTAATTGCAGACTGATTCAAAATGGTCATGGTCTCGCAAGGCATCTGACCTATCTGTGGGGCACCTGGGGAGATCCTTTGTACACACCAACGACCAACAAGGGCAGCCTTCAACATCCATTGACTATGGGGGTTTGTGATGTTGGTGGTATTATAGGGTTGACTAACATCCAATTCGGCAGCTTCCCAGGGCCAGTGATCTCCAACCTGAGTTCCCCCACAAACATAACAATTACTGACGTTTAAAGTGATGGCCACAGTTTCTGCAAAAGTAATAAACAAATTTCTGGCCACTTCAGGTACCTGGAAAGAAGTATTCATCTCCTCCCAGAAATCAGAGAAGAAGGTTTGCTGCAAGGTATGGCCTGTCTCTGTTAGTCGAACAAGTTTCAGATACAACAATCCCAACGGATCTCTACCTGTTCCATGAATGCGTAACCCAAAGTGTTGCCCAAATTCACTCAAAAAGGCCTGTGGATTATTAATAGTAAAATTTACATAATTACACTTCCTAGGCCCGCAATTACTTTGTACTGTGACTTTGGACAGGTGAGCACTTATCCCAGTAGTTTGCCAAGTGGCCCAGCCTACACAGTTCCAATAGGGACACTGATTTGTACATTCAGTACTGATACCTTTTTCAGGACAAATGTATTTATCGTCCCACGTATAAGACCTTTCCCAATCATGATTTCCACATTGGTCAGGCCATTTTGAAATCTCACAAGGCTCGATTTTGACCCATGCTGTAGTATTAGGGGTTGCTAATCTGGTTTGGAAAAGTACTCGTCCATTCTGCGTGCCTTCCCTCACCTGAAGCCTCCATTGGTCAGGACTTTCTTTGGGGTCATAACAAGTTGTCTGGTTTCCCTGAATACAGGCTGAGTAACTAACATTACGAAACTGGCAAGCGACAGTTGTCCCTTTACAACTGAATTTACTCTGATAAACTAGAGTGTCCTGGATATTGTTATGGTTCCTAACAGTCTTAATACACATCCTGCAGGATGGAAGGGTAGCCGTTTCACAGTGGGGAGGAAACAACAGCAGCATGAGAATAACCCCAAACTGGAACAGTATAATCAAGTAAGACAATTTACAACAGGGCATTCTAGTCGAAGCTGGGCAAATCTGAATGTTCGGGCGGTGTCCCACTACTCTATCCAGGACGGTAGGGGATGCAGCGCCCTCAGCTATTTCGCTCTCTCGGTTGCCGGTCCCGAGGAGGCTTCTCCCGTCGCGTCCCGCGTGGTGGCATCCCTTCTCAGGGTCATCTTCAGGCCTCTCTGGCTGGCAATCGCCCATCTTTCCGGAGAGGCTATTTTAGCGCGACTCCAATGGATCCAGGTAGGGTTCCCCTCGACCTTTAAGGCAGTGGGGGTAGTTAATAAGACAACAAAAGGCCCTTCCCACATTTTTCCCAAAGCATCTTCTTTGTAACTTTTGACCCATACTGTATCTCCAGGACGAAACCCATGAACGGGTGGTGAGTCCCAAAGGACTCTGCTCTGTGTATTGACCTATCTCTAGAACAGTTCGGTTTAATTCTTTTAAAATGCGCTTCAGGTTTATTTCCCCCCTTAGTGCCAGGGTATCCACTGCCACAGGCAAAGGTGGTGGCCTCCCATAGACCAGTTCATATGGGGTGAGACCATTAGCTCCAGGTGTACATCTCATGTGTAACAAGGCCACCGGCAGCATCTGAATCCATTTAGTCTTTGTTTCAGCGCACATTTTCCTGAGGTGTAATTTAAGGGTCTGTTTGTGTCATGACAGGTCCAGCAAAGCTTATTCTTAAGCTCTGTTACCTTACAGGGATAACTGACAAAAGCGAGGTGATTTCACTGTGATGAAGAACTTATTCATTTGTACAAGATCTGTCCCGAAACAGAGAATGCGTGAAATTGGGGGGGGCTCCTAATTACAGTAACAAAGACGATAATGTCCAGAAAGAACTTTCATTGGGGAAGTAAAATGCTTTACTACCACCCACAATTTACAGATTAATTTAGAGAAACCAAAGGCGCATCTCTGATTGACTGTGATGCTGTTTATACACTAGTTCAACGGGGGGGTTGAAGAATTCGTCCTCTCGCCCCTATGACAGGTATACAGGTTTTCTTTTTAATGGACAACTCAGCAGGCAGCACATTGAGGACCGAACGCTGAGCTCCGGAGTCCAAAAGGCCTTTGATTTTCCTGCCTCCCACAGTGATTTCCAGTACGGGGTCGGGAGGCAGAATGCCCCGTAGGCATCCTCAGTCTTCTGTATAATAGTCCTCTGTAGTCATGGTCCGAGCAGGCTGCTGCGTCTGGGAAGATGATAATGCCTGAGGGTTGAGCCCTCCTCATCCCCTTTCCTGACCTCGGCCCCTGCCGGGTCTAATGCCTCGGCCATAACTTCTCCACTGTTCCCGGGGTCTTTCTGAACATTCGTTTTTCCAATGGCCTTCCTTTTTACAATATGCACATTGATTACGTCCTAAAGACAGACGAGGGTGTGGGAATTGTTCCCGTGACTCCTGGGGCCTCAGGACAGCTGCAAGAAGATTAGCTTTTTCCTTCATCCGTTTTACTTGTTCCCGCTTCTCTTCCACATCTCGATTAAGAAATACTTTATCTGCTAGAACCTTCAACTGGCTGAGGGGCATTCCTTCGAAGCCCTCGGCTTTCTGTAATTTCTTTCTGATGTCCGGTGCTGATTGGGACACGAAGGCCAGCACCACTGTCTGTCGGTTCCTTTCATTCTCAGGGTCGATGGGGGTGTATCTTCGGTATGCCTTAAAGAGTCGTTCAAGAAAAGCCCCAGGGCTGTCATCCTTTTCCTGGACTACATCGTGGATCTTTTGCATGTTCATCATTCGCTTTCGTCCTTTCTTCACTGCTTCCACAAAGGCTTGTTGATACTGATGCATAGCGGTGCGGTCCGCTCCACTAGAAAGGTCCCATCGAGGGTTCACAGTCGGAGGATATCTGGCTATATACATTGTTCGATCTTCATCTCTCACTCCTTCCTGCCTGGCAATCTTGCCTGCAGCCTCTTCTAAGTTGACCTGAATTTGCATTCTCTGCTCAGTAGTCATCAAATATCCCTGTAACTGTTGTATATCAGACCAGGTGGGGTTCTGAGCTGACACTATACCTTCAACCATGTCCACAAATTTCTCCGGTTCCTCCTCATATGATGGTCCATGATTTTTCCAGTTAAGCAAATCGGAGGAACTAAATGGCACATACGTGAAAGTATTGACTGATTTATAGGCTACTTTGCCGGGATCAATTGGGTCTGGGGCGGGGATCATAGCTGGGACCGTACGGACAGGCAGGATTCTGGAGCTTTCGGAATTCCTGTCATGGATATTCTCGGGATTGGGTTTCCCTAGTTCCTTTTCCATTAGCCGAACGGACCTTCGGAGATTCTCAATGCCCTCCTCTAAGGGGCTTCCTTGGCTTTCTTCTCTAGGTAAGGGCTGGTACAAGGATTTTTCTGGCGTCTCAGTTATAAGGGGTAACGGAGTTAATGGTGCCGAAGGTGGGCAAGGACACACATATGGTGGGGGTGATTCTTCAGGTTGATTTTCTAGAACAGGTTTTTCTGGTTTCTCGGCCTGGCCTTCTGAGGCAGCCTTCTGTTTCCAGGTGACAGTATAATCAAGATCAGGCTGCATCTTGGCCTTCTGGCTTATTTCGCGGCCTGTCTTAGAAGTCTTCTTGACCTGAGTTAACATAATTGTGACGGCATTCTCCACCCACTTCTTTGCCCAAGGTGGCGGATTACTTGCCACTTTCCTCCACCCTTTCACATAAGGAATATCTTCAGGGCATCCGGGATTGCCTTCCACTGTAACTACATTCCAGAGGTGGGAAATGATGGGGCCATAGAAAGTCCCTCTGCTGGCCAGTCCACTAAGGGCCCAAGTCTAGGCCAGTCCCAGGAACATTTAGTCTTCATGGTCTGCACATTACAGATACTGGTATCAAAGACTTCAGGAAAGTGTTTGACCATGAGAGCCAAAGGGGTTGAAGAGCCTCCCCCCATCCTGACCTAACTCTTTCCTAACCTAATCAATTCAGGATAGTGGGTAGCACACAGAGAAGGGAGGGGGCACAGGACACAAGTCGCCTATAGGAATTGGGGGAAGTGACTTGCTGAGGTAAAGGTTACAGGCACGCTCCGCTGCCCACGTCCCCCGGACTTTCAAGACACCCAGAGGCGTCCCAGGACTAGTGCGTCCAACGGCCAGACGTGGAAATCGAGCGGTCAGTCACACACTTACCAAGCACACGACAAGAAACCCCCCTTCCCAAACCTCCCGACAGAGAAACAGAAATGGAGGTTGATCAGACCCCCCTTCGGTCCACTGGGATCGGCTGGCAGGCAGAAACAGGACAGAACAGAAAGGGATCCCTTAATACTCGCCTGACGGTGAACACCTCCGGTACTGGTTTAAAGTGATCTGGACTGAACTTCTGGAAGGCCTCCGTTGGTTCCGCGTCGCTCCCCGGCCTCCTCCCTAGCCCAGCCGGGCATCAGCAAATGCTGAAGGCGCGCTCCCTGCAGAGTAGTGAAGCGATCCGGGGAACTGCACGGCCCAAGGAAGGTGCAGGGGAAATATCCCTGACTGAGAACTCCGCTGTAGGACAAGGGGGAATACTCTTGACCTCAAGTCCCTGTTCGGGCGCCAAATGTTAAGGTAAGAATTGGAGTCTCAGGCCCAAGTTCGGTTCATCAGATGACTTTATTGCTAGCAGAGACACAGGGGAATTTGTTCTCCAAACTGTGTCTCCTGACAGTTGAGGCACAGCTCTTTTATTGGGTTACAGACAACAGAAAAGATACATTGGTGAGTGTGTTGCACAAAACATAACTGTATAGCTGGTAATTTTCCATTCTTAGAACAGCCCTCTGCGCTTGCGCCTCCTTCTGGTCTACGTGCTGAACCCTTCTTTGCTAATGGCGTCCATTAACCCTTACAAAGGTACATAATTTTGTTAGGAAATCAGCAATGTCACATTTGGGTTGTTTTCAGACCTCTCTGGTAGATGCCATCTGGACCTGAGATGATTTGTGAACACCAAAGGAAAAGATCCCGCTTGCCCCATCTCTCTTCAGCGTGTGAGTGGAGGGCAGATGATGTCCACGCCTTGCCTGGGAGTATTAATGAGAAAACCAATTGTTTTCTTCTTCCAGGGACTGGTGAGCTTTGAGGAAGTGTCCTTGCAGTTCACCCAGGAGGAACGGGCTCAGATGGATCCAGACTGGAGAGCTCTGTACAAAGAGATCATGCGGGAGATTCATGAGATGGCGACCTCTTCTGTTGGAATTAGGAGAGGTTAAGGATAGCCTTCTTACTCCCTTCCTGGCACCCCTGCTTCGCAAATCTGACCCACTATGCATTTCAGATTATCCAGTAGAGCTGCCATCATTTCCTACACCGCCTTTTCCCAGTCAGAAAGGCTCTGGGAGGCCAATTTAGTACTGATAATTCTGGGATCCTATGGACAGTACACCCTTCGCTTCCCAGCCAGAGCCCTCTTTAACTTACTGTAAGGCCTAAAACCAACACTCTCCCTTTATTGCTGCCACCAATCTTAAGAGTCAGCTTTTCTTTAGCACTTCAAATACCTTTTACTATAGCGGGGAACCCACATTTTAGCTCAAGTATCTATGTGATCCTAAGTGACTACTTACCTCCAGGATATTGGTCCTCTCAGGTGGCTGGCCAACTGCAGGATTTTTCGTGATGGTGGCTGAGTGACAAAGGCTGCATATCACAGTCCACCTTTTAAGGATATTTCCTCCCACATAGGTTTGCGGGGCACTGGGCTCTCTTGGATCAATTAATGCTGAACTCACGTAGTGCAGGTGTGTGTGTTATGTGTCTTCAAGTCAATTACGACTTATGGTGACCCCATGAATCAGCGACCTCCAATAGCATCTATCCTGAACCACCCTGTTCAGATCTTGTCAGTTCAGGTCTGTGGCTTCCTTTATTGAATCAATCCATCTCTTGTTTGGCCTTCCTCTTTTTCTACTCCCTTCTGTTTTTCCCAGCATTATTGTCTTTTCTAGTGAATCATGTCTTCTCCTGACATGTCCGAAGTATGATAACCTCAGTTTCATCATTTTAGCTTCTATTTATAATTCTGGTTTAATTTATTCTTGTTGTTATATAGAATCGTAGAATAGTAGAGTTGGAAGGGGCCTACAAGGCCATCGAGTCCAACCCCCTGCTCAATGCAGGAATCCAAATCAAAGCATTCCCAACAGATGGCTGTCCAGCTGCCTCTTGAATGCCTCCAGTGCCTTCAAGTCAATTATGACTTATTTATTTATTTAAAATATTTCTATCCCGCCCTTCTACCCTATAATAGAGCACTCAGGGCTGCTTACAAAAATAAAATCAAACATGTACATAATAAAATTGTAAACAGTAAAATCACAAAAACATTAAAATAAAGTACATAAAATAGAATTAAAATACATAAAATACACACGCATACAAACACACACACACATATACATAGGGAGTGGTTCTAAAGGGACTATGGAGGTAAAATTTAATGTAGGAGGCATAAAATCAGTGTCAGGCTCTACCTTCAGTCCCTCTCAAAGGCTCTCCAGAACAAGATTGTTTTCAGGTCTCCGGAAAACCAACTGGGAGGGAGCAGAGTGGACTTCTTGGGGTAGGTATTCGAAAGCTTGGGGGCCACAGCTGAAAAAGCTCTCTCCCGCGTGCCTGTCAGTCTAACATCTTTCACTCCAGGCAGAGACCAGAGGCAGATGATCTTAAATCCCAGTCAGGTACATATGGGCGGAAGTGATCCCTCAGGTAAGAACATAAGAACATAAGAAGAGCCTGCTGGATCAGGCCAGTGGCCCATCTAGTCCAGCATCCTGTTCTCACAGTGGCCAACCAGGTGCCTGGGGGAAGCCCGCAAGCAGGACCCGAGTGCAAGAACACTCTCCCCTCCTGAGGCTTCCGGCAACTGGTTTTCAGAAGCATGCTGCCTCTGACTAGGGTGGCAGAGCACAGCCATCACGGCTAGTAGCCATTGATAGCCCTGTCCTCCATGAATTTGTCTAATCTTCTTTTAAAGCTGTCCAAGCTGGTGGCCATTACCGCATCTTGTGGGAGCAAATTCCATAGTTTAACTATGCGCTGAGTAAAGAAGTACTTCCTTTTGTCTGTCCTGAATCTTCCAACATTCAGCTTCTTTGAATGTCCACGAGTTCTAGTATTATGAGAGAGGGAGAAGAACT
Source organism: Rhineura floridana (assembly GCF_030035675.1). NCBI lineage: Eukaryota > Metazoa > Chordata > Lepidosauria > Squamata > Rhineuridae > Rhineura > Rhineura floridana. Next base: position 218,446,270 of record NC_084482.1, on the reverse strand, counting down.
TTTCTCTATCCACTTTCTCAATGCCATGCATAATTTTATACACTTCTATCATGTCTCCTCTGACCCGCCTTTTCTCTAAACTAAAAAGCCCCAAATGCTGCAACCTTTCCTCGTAAGGGAGTCGCTCCATCCCCTTGATCATTCTGGTTGCCCTCTTCTGAACCTTTTCCAACTCTAGAATATCCTTTTTGAGATGAGGCGACCAGAACTGTACACAGTATTCCAAATGCGGCCGCACCACAGATTTATACAACGGCATTATGATATCGGCTGTTTTATTTTCAATACCTTTCCTAATGATCGCTAGCATGGAATTTGCCTTTTTCACAGCTGCCGCACACTGGGTCGACATTTTCATCGTGCTGTCCACTACAACCCCGAGGTCTCTCTCCTGGTCGGTCACCGCCAGTTCAGACCCCATGAGCGTATATGTGAAATTAAGATTTTTTGCTCCAATATGCATAATTTTACACTTGTTTATATTGAATTGCATTTGCCATTTTTCTGCCCATTCACTCAGTTTGGAGAGGTCTTTTTGGAGCTCTTCGCAATCCCTTTTTGTTTTAACAACCCTGAACAACTTAGTGTCATCAGCAAACTTGGCCACTTCACTGCTCACTCCTAATTCTAGGTCATTAATGAACAAGTTGAAAAGTACAGGTCCCAATACCGATCCTTGAGGGACTCCACTTTCTACAGCCCTCCATTGGGAGAACTGTCCGTTGATTCCTACTCTCTGCGTTCTGCTTCTTAACCAATTTCTTATCCACAAGAGGACCTCTCCTCTTATTCCATGACTGCTAAGCTTCCTCAGAAGCCTTTGGTGAGGTACCTTGTCAAACGCTTTTTGAAAGTCTAAGTACACTATGTCCACTGGATCACCTCTATCTATATGCTTGTTGACACTCTCAAAGAATTCTAATAGGTTACTGAGACAGGACTTTCCCTTGCAGAAGCCATGCTGGCTCTGCTTCAGCAAGGCTTGTTCTTCTATGTGCTTGGTTAATCTAGCTTTAATAATACTTTCTACCAGTTTTCCAGGGACAGAAGTTAAGCTAACTGGCCTGTAATTTCCAGGATCCCCTCTGGATCCCTTTTTGAAGATTGGCGTTACATTTGCCACTTTCCAGGCCATCCGGGCCCGGTGATTTGTCAGTTTTTATATTGTCCATTAAGCTTAGAACTTCCTCTCTCGTTACCACTATTTGTCTCAGTTCCTCAGAATCCCTTCCTGCAAATGTTAGTTCAGGTTCAGGGATCTGCCCTATATCTTCCACTGTGAAGACAGATGCAAAGAATTCATTTAGCTTCTCTGCAATCTCCTTATCGTTCTTTAGTACACCTTTGACTCCCTTATCATCCAAGGGTCCAATTGTCTCCCTAGATGGTCTCCTGCTTTGAATGTATTTATAGAATTTTTTGTTTTTGGTTTTTATGTTCTTAGCAATGTGCTCCTCAAATTCTTTTTTAGCATCCCTTATTGTCTTCTTGCATTTCTTTTGCCAGAGTTTGTGTTCTTTTTTATTTTCTTCATTTGGACAAGACTTCCATTTTCTGAAGGAAGACTTTTTGCCTCTAAGAGCTTCCTTGACTTTGCTCGTTAACCATGCTGGCATCTTCGTGGCCCTGGCGGTACCTTTTCTGATCTGCGGTATGCACTCCAGTTGAGCTTCTAATAGAGTGTTTTTAAACAACTTCCAAGCATTTTTGAGTGATGTGACCCTCTGGACTTTGTTTTTCAGCTTTCTTTTTACCAATCCCCTCATTTTTGTGAAGTTTCCTCTTTTGAAGTCAAATGTGACCGTGTTGGATTTTCTTGGCAATTGGCCATTTACACGTATGTTTAATTTAATAGCACTGTGGTCACTGCTCCCAATCAGTTCAACAACACTTACATCTCGCACCAGGTCCCGGCCCCCACTGAGGATTAAGTCCAGGGTTGCCATCCCTCTGGTCGGTTCCATGACCAACTGGTCTAGGGAATAGTCATTTAGAATATCTAGAAACTTTGCTTCTTTGTCATGACTGGAACACATATGCAGCCAGTCTATGTCCGGGTAGTTGAAGTCACCCATTACTACCACATTTCCTAGTTTGGATGCTTCCTCAATTTCATATCTAATCTCCAGGTCTCCCTGAGCATTTTGATCAGGGGGACGATTGGTACATTGGTCCAAGGCCATCTAGGGCTTTAAAGGTCAGAACCAGCACTTTGAATTGGGGCCGGAAATAAATTGGGAGCCAGTGGAGTTGATAAAGCACAGGGGTGATATGCTCCCTGCACCGTGCTCCAGTTAACATTCTGGCTGCTGCGTTTTGACTCCCAAACTGCAGACCTGCTCCTTCAAGGGGAGTGCAACCCTGTCCAGAAAGGGTTGTAACCCTGTCCCTGGTGCAGTTTTTCCTTTTCTGTCTTGTCTGGATTAAATTTCAGTTTGTTACCCCACATCCAGCCCTTCACAGCCTCCAGGCACAGGTTTAGGATGAACCTCCCTCCAATCAGGTGTTAGGGAGAGATAGAGCTGAGTGTTATCTGCATATTGATGACATTGCACTCCAAATCTCCGGATGACTTCTCCCAGTGGTTTCATATAAATGTTAAAGAGCATGGGAGACAGAATGGAACCTTGCAGTACCCCACAGGCCAATGGCCAGGGGGTCGAGCAGTAGTCTCCCAGCACCACCTTCTGGGTCCTGTCAGTCAGGTAGGACTGGAGCCACCTCAAAACAGTGCCTCCCAATCCCATCCCAGCTAAACGGTCCAGAAGGCTACCATGGTCAATCATATTGAAGGCTGCTGAGAGGTCCAGTAGCACCAACAGGGATGCACTCCCCCTGTCTGATGCCCAGCATAAGTCATCAAGCAGGGCAACCATTGCAGTCTCTGTCCCATGACCAGGCTTGAAGCCTGATTGAAAAGGGTCTACATCAGCCTTTCCCAACTAGTGGGCCACCAGATGTTGTTGGGCCACAATTACTATCTTTCCTGACCATTGGCAATGCTGGCTGAGGCTGATGGGAGTTGTGGTCCAACAACACCTGGTGGCCCACTAGTTGGGAAAGGCTGGTCTAGATAGTCCGATTCATCCAGGAAAACTTGGAGCTGAGCAGCCGCTACCCTCTCAATCATCTTGCCCAGAAAGGGAAGAGTAGAGACTGGGTGGAAGTTGTGAAGATCCGCAGGTTTTAGCAAAGGTCTTATCACAGCCTCCTTCAGCATAGAACCTTCCCTTAGGGAGGTGTTCATTAAATATGCCAACCAATCAGCCACTCTCCGGCAGATTTGATTAACCAGGATGGGCAAGAGTCAAGGGAACAAGTATTGGCCCTCAATTCTCCCATAACATTGTCCACATCCTCAGGTTTCACAAGCTGAAAAGTATCCATAGAAAAATGACCAGAGGAAACTTCAGGGACATCTGGCACAACTGTAGTTAATGAGGAGTCCAAGTCAGTCCGAATGCGAGCAATTTTATCTGCAAAGTGCCTTGCAAACATGTCACAACCAGCAGTTGAGGGCTCAGATTCTAATGTATGGCCATAGCCCAAAAGACCCCAGATCACCTGGTAAAGCATCACCGGATGACACTGAGCAGATGCAATGGTGGTAGAGAAATGCACTTTCCTCACTGCCATCATCGTCACATGATAGGCTAAAAACGAGCTCTAGCCTGTGTTCGATCAGAAGCGGACTGAGTTTTTCCCCATCGTTGCTCTAGCCGTCATCCCTGCCGTTTCATCAGGCCCAAGGTTTGAGTAAACCAAGGTGTATTATGGGCCTTCCCTGGTGGGAGAGGGAGATTTGGAGCAATAGTGTCTACCACCCGGGTCACCTCTGTATTCCAGAGATTGACCAGGACTTTGGCAGTATTGCCAGCCATGCTGGGAATATCCCTCAGAGCATTCAGGAAACCATCTGGATCCATGAGTCTTCAGGGGTGGACCATCTTAATCGGCCTTCACCCCTGTGAAGGACTGGGGGACAAATTCTAAACCTTGTCAGGTGGTGATCTGTCCATGACAACAGAGTCACTAAGAATCCCTCCACCCTCAGATCACCTTCTTCCTGTCCCGAACAAGATCAAGTGTGTGTCCTGCCACATGCATTGGTCCAGATGATATTAGAGACAGCCCCATGGTTGTCATGGCAGCCATGAAGTCCTGAGCTGGACCTATGAGTCTAACCTCGGCATGTATGTTATTATTATTATCTATTATTATTATTAAATTTATTATTTGCCCATCTGGGTGGTTGTCCAGCCACTCTGGGCGACGTACAAAATAAAAACATACAAATACATTAAAACATTAACAATCTCAACAACAATAATAAAACCTAGCCCACCCCAAAAGCCTGCCTGAAGAGTCAGATTTTCAAGGCCTGGAGGAAGCTCATCATAGAGGGGGCATGGCGGAGATCATTTGGGAGGGAATTCCACAAAGTGGGGGCCACAATTGAAAAAGCCCTCTCCCTAGTTCTCACCAGTCTAGCTGTTTTAACTGGTGGGATAGAGAGAAGGCCTTTTGAGGTTAATCTTGTTGGGCGGCATCGCTGCTGATGCTGGAGGCGCTCCTTCAGATAGACTGGGCTGAAACCGTGTAGGGTTTTAAAGGTCAGAACCAACACCTTGAATTGGGCCCGGAAAACAACCTGTAACCAGTACAACTCCTTTAGCACTGGAGTGACGTGATCTCGCTGGCGGCTGCCTTTAATCATGCGAGCTGCCACATTCTGTACCAGTTGCAGCTTCTGGACCGTTTTCAAGGGTAACCCCACGTAGAGCGCATTACAGTAGTCGCGAGAGGAGACCAGGGCATGTACCAACGATGGGAGCAGATGATTGGGAAGGTAGGGGCGTAGCCTCCATATCAGATGGAGTTGATACAGCGCTGCCCAGCTCACAGCTGAGACCTGAGCCTCCATGGACAGCTGGGAGTCAAGAATGACCCCCAGGCTGCATACCTGGTCTTTCGGGGCAATTGTACCCCATTGAGCACCAGGTCAACATCCCCCAGCCTTCCCTTGTCTCCCATGAGCAGTACCTCGGTTTTGTCAGGGTTTAGCTTCAGCTTATTCCTTCCCATCCAGCCACTCACCGACTCCAGGCACTTGGACAGGGTTTCTACAGCCAACCTCGGTGAAGTTGAAGTCACTCAGGGCCATCAAACTGGGGAACCGCACACCAATACCAAGACCAGCTCCACCAGCTCAGGGAGGGAGACTGTTGGGCAGCAGGGTGGACAGTACACCAACAGAATCCCCACTCTGTCTCCCTGACCCAATACCAGGCACACACACTCACAGCTGGAGGTGTTAGGGACAGGGTACCTGACAGGGGAGATAGATTCCCTGCAGACAATTGCGACCCCGCCTCCCCGTCCCCTGGATCTAGGCTGCTGGAGTGCCACAAAACCTGGTGGGCAGAGCTGGAAGAGACCTACTCCGCCTTGGTCATTTAGCCAGGCTTAGGTAATACAAGCAAGGTCAGTGCATTCATCCAGGATTAAGTCCTGAATTAAAGTGGTTTTATTTATTTATTTATTATTTAATTTGTATCCCACCCCTCCTCCAAGCAGGAGCCCAGGTTGGCAAACAAAGCGCAAAAAACTCTTTAAAACATCATAAAAACAATCTTAAAATACATTAAAATAAAACAGTGTTAAAAACATTTTTAAAAAAACACATTAAAAATGGGTTAAGAACATTATTAAAAAACATATTAAGCAATTCTAACACAGACGCAGACTGGGATAAGTCTCAACCTAAAAGGCTGACCATGCATTCATCAGCAGGACAGTAAGATCCAGGGAGTTCCCAGCATAGCTACCAGTGTCTCAGGGGTTGGAAGGGGGACCGGAAGGGATGCAAGCACGAAGGTGTCTTATATCCCTTCCCCTGGAACGTCCAGTCTACCTCCCACCACTATTACGTCCCCTGCCCAATAATGACAGGCCCCTGACTACTCCCATTCGCCCTGTATTTGTGCTTCTTCAAAGTCCACAGCACCTTTGATACCCTGCCCAATATTACCTCAATGGCAGGCCTCCGACTACTCCTACCCCAGCACAGGTTAAAAGAAGCCTGACTAGAGGTGGCTCTTACGAAGGGGAGCTCTCTTCCCCACCCCCAGGCAGTTGTCTTCTCCCTTGTGAGCCCCAACTGGCTTCAGCTGGCACCCAGGCCTTGCAGGAAATAGCAACTGACACTCGAGGAAGCCTGCAGGTGGGGTTGTGCAGGAGGCCACAGCAGCAAGGTGTAGGTTCTGCTGGGTTCTCTCACCTTCTCTCAATTTATGGCGACCCCATGAATCAGCGACCTCCAAGAGCATCTGTCATGAACCACCCTGTTCAGCTCTTGTAACTTCAGGTCTGTGGCTTCCTTTATGGCATCAATCCATCTCTTGTTTGGCCTTCCTCTTGTCTTTCAGAGTGAGTCATGTCTTCCCATTATGTGTCCAAAGTGTCATGGAAACCTGAATTCAAGATGGTTGTGCAGCAAAGAATTGTGGGGTTTCATTTGTTAATGTGGGATCTTAACAGGTTTACATTTGATTTCTGTATTAGAGCTATGAGTTGGCAGTTTTATTTCCCAGCTGTGGGTAATCAGAGGCCCACCCTAACACCACCTTGTCAGTAGAAGCCGGGCTCCATCAAGGTCGTAAAGTCTGGGAAGTTTTAGGGAGGATGTTTCATTTGGCCAGTGATTGATGGGCCCTTAATCCATGAACTAATTTCCTGATTGGTTAATTGGATCTGGCCTGTTGCTGGGGAGTCTGCCCCAAGTATGGGGCCAACTGTGCATCCATACAATTCTGGAGCCAACTGTGTTTTACCTTGCCCCTTTTGAGTGTTGATATTAAGCAACTATTTTGCTGCTGTAACTGTGCACCTCTTTTATTCTTTAAGAAAGTTATTTCTATTTACCTGTGTGCATTCATTCAGGAGAGGGTTGGCTCTGAACCGGTACCTTGGCCACTGACCACGACTACTGTGTGAACTGGGTATTTTGTTTAAAGGCTTCAGAGCAAGGAGTTCCTGTTTGTCTCTTGCTATCTGTAATCCTTGGCAGGTTTTCTGGCCTCTGAGTTTCCCCTTGGCTCAGGGTGGTTAACCAGTATAAAGGCTGGTGGCAGTCTACTACCCTGCAGGACAGTTGTGAGCGGGCATAGCCTTGGAAGAGAAGGATATTTTGCCAGAGTCAGTTTGCTTGAGTGGGGAATTGGCTTCTGGGACGGTGGAGGGTGTCCTGGGAGAACTTCCCTCCCTCACACAAAAAGTATGATAACCTCAGTTTCAGCATTTTAGCTTCCAGTGATAATTCTGGTTTAATTTGTTCTAACACCCAATCATTTGTCTTTTTCGCAGTCCATGGTACCTGCAAAGCTCTCCTCCAGCACTACATTTCAAATGAGTTGATTTTTCTTTTCACTGTCCAAGTTTCACATCCATACATAGCAATCGGGAATACGATGGTCTGAAAGATCTTGACTTTGGTGTTCAGTGATGCATCTTTGCATTTGGGATCTATTCTCATAGCTACCCTCCCCAGTCCAAGGCTTCTTCTGATTTCTTGACTCTTGTCTCCATTTTGGTTAATGACTGTGCCAAGGTATTGATAATCCTTGACGAGTTCAATGTTGTCATTGTCAACTTTAAAGTTACATAAATCTTCTGTTGTCATTACTCTAGTCTTCTTAACGTTCATGTGTAGTCCTGCTTTTGTGCTTTGCATTCGTTTCAAATCATTACTGGTTTCTGCTAGTAGTATGGTATCATCTGCATATTTCCTCCTCCAATTTTAACACCTCCTTCATCTTGGTCCAATCCTGATTTCCGTATGATAGGTTCTGTGTGTAGATTAAATAAATAGGGTGATAAAATACACCCCTGTCTCACACCCTTTTCTACTGGGAACCAATTGGTTTCTCCATATTCTGTCCTTACAGTAGCCTCTTGTCCAGAGTATAGGTTGTGCATCAGGACAATCAAATATGCCACCCCCATTTATTTTAAAGCATTCCATAGTTTTTCATAATCTACACAGTCAAAGGCTTTGCTGTAATCTATAAAGCACAGGGTGATTTTCTTCTGATGTTCTGTGGTCTGTTCCATTATCCAACTAATGTTTGCGATACGACCTGTGGTACCTCTTCCCTTTCTAAATCCAGCTTGGACATCTGGCACTTCTCGCTCCATATATGGTAAGAGCCTTTACTTTACTTGCATGGCATATTAAGGCAATAGTTTCAAACTTACTGCATTCCCTGGGATCCCCTTTCTTTGCTCCCACAAGATGCAGTAATGGCCACCAGCTTGGACGGCTCTAAAAGAAGATTAGACCAATTCATGGAGGACTGGGCTATCAATGGCTACTAGCCGTGATGGCTGTGCTCTGCCACCCTAGTCAGAGGCAGCATGCTTCTGAAAACCAGTTGCCGGAAGCCTCAGGAGGGGAGAGTGTTCTTGCACTCGGGTCCTGCTTGCGGGCTTCCCCCAGGCACCTGGTTGGCCACTGTGAGAACAGTATGCTGGACTAGATGGGCCACTGGCCTGATCCAGCAGGCTCTTCTTATGTTCTTATGGAGTTGGGATGTATATTAAGCACTTCCAGTCTGTGGGCTGTTGTTTCCTTTTCCATATTTGTTGACAAAGGTTTATCACAATTTGGACACATTCAGTCTCAGTAGCTTGTAGCAACTCTATTGGTGTGCCATCTGTTCCTTGTCAAAGAGTTGTCCCCCTGGGCTCCCTTGCCCTCAGTACCCCAAGGGAGGTTCTTTGCTTCCGAGAACAGTCCTAACTCCTTTGGGTCTCTGCTTCCCAGACAGAACTCTCCGTCCTCCAGGAGTAATTTTATAGTAGTACTGCCACCCCCCCTTCCTGGCCCTTTTCTCTGAGGAAGGGGATCTGTGAGTTCTAAAGGGATTAACCCTTATTAATCAACAGTAATCAGTAGCATCCAGAGGTCAAAGACTAGATTTAGAATCGTTAGTTTCAAGTCAATACACACCATCTATAAAAGCGTAGTTTATTTAAAAGAAAATAGAAGTATATACAAAAGAGAGCAGCAATTGTGTCCTTAAAGCCAATCACCCTCAGCTGAGTTACAGGAGATACATTGGCGTAACAAAAGTGAGAGGTTTAATAGACAAAAGAATATAAACAAGAGCTTGCTAAGCTAAGATCCTATTACTTACAGTAGAATAGCCTGGTTCCCAAATGGCTTTTTTTTTTTTTTAGTAAAACTTTAGGGAAATAGGGAACAAAGACTGAACGAGCATCCTTCATTTTTATGGAGTTTATTGGTCAACAAAGGGGGGAGGCTGTGATGTTCCTGTATTAATGTATATATGGTAAGTGCTGTTTGTATAGAAGATACATGGTAAGTGGAATGAAAGAGGAGGGGGGAGTAAATTAGCAGTAGAATGCTGGATGATTGGCTGAGTGTTTGGATGGCTGAGAGTATAAATGGAAGGATGACAGTTGAATCTGGGTGGACGTTAGTGGGTTGTTTTGGTGGAGTTGGGAGGCGGGTGTGAGTTGGTGTATGTCAGGAGAGTGTGGAGAAGGAGGGAGATGGAGTTCGGATTAGTAATAAGTCAAATATCACAGTAATAGAGGAAACCATAAGCTTGTAGATCATTATCAAAGTTATCTTGTTATTAATGTCATTTAATAAAAACTATATTTGGTTTACTGAAGGCCTGATCCTTGGCTGGGGTTTCACAGACCAGAAGGGAGGGTAAGGTAATGACCAAGGCTGAAGGGAAACAATAACAAATGGTGGCAGCAGTGAAGAGGAGATTATAGCATTCATAAGTATCTAGAGCAACCCTGAGTTATGAGTTATCTGCAATGATACAAGGGGGTTGGGAACAGCATAGGCATGCAGTCACAAATATAACCGGATAGGGAGACTCAGGCAAGGTCTCTGGGAACATTGGTTGTAGAACGTTACTGGTGGTGCTGCCTAGCAGGGGGATCTATTGAGATCTGTGCTAGAGCGGGGAGAGAAACCATAAAAAAGGACAGTCCGGACTGGTGGAGTCCCTGGTGGTGCCTAGTGAAAGGCAGTAGCCACGAGCAGGTAGGAACCTGACAGGGAGAGCCAGGGAAGGGCGTCACAGAGGCAAATAGCCATATTCTGCCCCTGCCGTGATCTACTCCTTTGAAGCCTTTGATGATAAGGGGACTAGACAGCATCACCCCGGGGTCCTGATCTACAACAACCCCTCTTCCTCACTTTTGATCTCAGGAAGCCGAAAAGGGATAACAGCTAAGATTCAGTTGCATCTTCTTGCAAGGTTGCAAATTGTCTGTCTGACACTGAGCTGCGGATCTCTCCCAATAGGGTGTCCTAGGGAACCAAAGACTCCCAGAATTCCCTCTGGTTAACCCATTTCAGCTTGACCAAAGTTTTGTATTCGTGACATTCCTGGTCTTTGTTTCTTCCAAGTATTTTAAGAGCAGCTTTCACCTCACATTCTAAAATTGCTGGTTCTTCATTATACGGTTCCTCTCTGAATAAATCTGCTATCCTGGCATCTCTTTTATAGAGTTTTTCAGTGTATTGCTTCCATCTTTCTGTTATTTTATCTCAGTCAGTCAGTGTGTTCCCCTGTTGATTATTCAACATCCCTACTCTTGATCTAAATTTCCCTTAAATTTCTTTATGTACTTCTGCATAAAATCTCTCAATTTCCTTTTCTTCTGTATTTGCCTTTGGAGCATAGACTTAGATGATGGTTATGCTGATAGGTTTCCCATTAAATCTCATTGATATCACTCAGACTTGGCATTATAGCTCCTAATTGCTTTTGCTACATCACCTCTCACTATTAGAGCAACCCTGTTTCTTCTTAATTTCTCATTTCCTACATAAAATATTTTGTAGTTGCCTGAAAATGGCCCATTCCCATCCATTTTATTTCACTCACGCCAACTATTGTAATGTTGATGCATTCTATTTCTTGCTTGACAATTTCTAACTTTCCCTGGTTCATGCTTCTCACATTCTATGTTCCTATTGTGTGTGTCGCACAACTCCGGACTCTCCTTTCACATCTGTGCGCATCAGCCTCTGGGCTTCCTTTTGGCTTTGACCCAGCTGCGTCTTAGTCACAGCACTACTCGTACTTGTCCGTTGTTCTTCCCCAGTAGCTTGCAGAGTACCATCTGTCCTGGGGGGGGTCTCATCTTCCAGCACTATCTCATGTTGCATGCAACAGAGGACTAACATTTTGTCAGGGAGGGAGGGGACGTGAGCTGCCCTCTGGGCAGTGCAAAGGGCCACTTTCCTGTCAGACAGGATCCATCCTAGGTTTGTAAATTCCAGCTGTGCATAAGTACTGGGCTGTCCACCTTAAATGGAGGAACAAGAGAGCAGATTTTTGTTACAATTGTCTCTCTGCATTTCTTTTCACAACCTCTTACCAAGCACCTACTGCTAAACTAAGTAAAGTCCTCGAGCTTTGACAGTTAAACTCTGATACCAACAGAACACACAGAAATATGTTTTCAAAGTACAAATCATAATATATTCAGAGGATTTCTCCACGGTATTTTATCAGGTTTCCTTTTCATTCCATCAGGAAACATCTCAGGGGTCAAGGCTGAGGGAGAACCATCTGAAGAATCACTGGAAAAAGCTGAGGAGCAGGTGCAGGAGCAGAAACTGAGGAGTCAAGATGGAGCAAAGAGACAAGAGGAGAGAGAAACTCACACAGGAGACAAACCTTATGAATGCTTCAAATGTGGAAAGAGCTTCAGGTGGCATAGCACCCTTACGGTGCATCAAAGAACTCACACAGGGGACAAACCTTATCAATGCTTGGAGTGTGGAAAGAGCTTCAGTAGGACTAGCACTCTTACTTCACATCAAAGAACTCACACAGGGGACAAACCTTATCAATGCTTGAAGTGTGGAAAGAGCTTCTGTCAGAGTGGCCAGCTTACTTCGCATCAAAGAACTCACACAGGGGACAAACCTTATAAATGCTTTGTGTGTGGAAAAAGCTTCAGATGGAATAGCGCCCTTACGATGCATCAAAGAACTCACACAGGGGACAAACGTCATCAATGCTTGGAGTGTGGAAAGAGCTTCAGTCAGAGTAGCCACCTTACTTTGCATCAAAGAACTCACACAGGGGACAAACCTTATAAATGTTTCGAATGTGGAAAGAACTTCAGTCAGAGTAGCCACCTTGCTTTGCATCAAAGAACTCACACAGGGGACAAACCTTATAAATGCTTGGAGTGTGGAAAGAGCTTCAGTCGGAGTAGCCACTTTACTAAGCATCAAAGAACTCACACAGGAGACAAACCTTATCAATGCTTCGAGTGTAGAAAGAGCTTCAGTGACAGTAGCACCCTTGCTTCGCATCAAAGAACTCACACAGGGGACAAACCTTATCAATGCTTGGAGTGTGGAAAGAGCTTCAGCTTTAGCAGCACCCTTACTTTGCATCAAAGAAGTCACACAGGGGACAAACCTTATCAATGCTTGCAGTGTGGAAAGAGCTTCAGTCAGAGTAGCCACCTTACTTCGCATCAAAGAACTCACACAGGAGACAAACCTTATAAATGCTTTGAGTGTGGAAAGAGCTTCAGTGACAGTAGCACCCTTGCTTCTCATCAAAGAAGTCACACAGGGGACAAACCTTATAAATGCTTGGAGTGTGGAAAGAGCTTCAGCTTTAGTAGCACCCTCAGTTCGCATCAAAGAACTCACACAGGGGACAAACCTTATACATGCTTGGAGTGTGGAAAGAGCTTCAGCTTTAGTAGCACCCTTACTTTGCATCAAAGAACTCACACAGGGGACAAACCTTATACATGTTTGGAGTGTGGAAAGAGCTTTAGTCAGAGTGGCCACCTTACTTCGCATCAAAGAACTCACAGAGGGGACAAACCTTATAAATGCTTGGAGTGTGGAAAGAGCTTCAGTCGAAGTAGCACCCTTACTTTGCATCAAAGAACTCACACAGGGGACAAACCTTATCAATGTTTGGAGTGTGGAAAGAGCTTCTGTCACAGTGGCCAGCTTACTTTGCATCAAAGAACTCACACAGGGGAGAAACCTTATAAATGCTTGGTGTGTGGAAAAAACTTCAGATGGAGTAGCGCCCTTATGGTGCATCAAAGAACTCACACAGGGGACAAACGTTATCAATGCTTGGAGTGTGGAAAGAGCTTCTGTCAGGGTAGTGAGCTTTCTTCGCATCACAAAACTCACACAGGAGACAAACCATATACATGTTTCGAGTGTGGAAAGAACTTCAGATGGAGTAGCACCCTTACAGTGCATCAAAGAAGTCACACAGGCGACAAACCTTATCAATGCTTGGAGTGTGGAAAGAGCTTCAGTCAGAGTGGCCACCTTACTTTGCATCAAAGAAGTCACACCGGGGACAAACCTTATCAATGCTTGGAATGTGGAAAGAGCTTCAGTCAGAGTAGCCACCTTACTTTGCATCAAAGAACTCACACAGGGGACAAACCTTATCAATGCTTGGAGTGTGGAAAGAGCTTCAGTCGAAGTAGCCACCTTACTTCACATCACAAAACTCATACAGGGGACAAACCTTATAAATGCTTCACCTGTGGAAAAAGCTTCAGATGGAGTAGCGCCCTTACGATGCATCAAAGAACTCACACAGGGGACAAACCTTATCAATGCTTGGAGTGTGGAAAGAGCTTCTGTCAGAGTGGCCAGCTTACTTCGCATCACAAAACTCACACAGGAGACAAACGTTATAAATATTTTGAGTGTGGAAAGAGCTTCAGTCAGAGTAGCCACCTTACTTTGCATCAAAGAACTCACACAGGGGACAAATCTTGGGAGTTGCACTCTTGGCTCAAGAGAGAGAGAACAGAGACAAAGGTGTCTCCTCTCTCTCGTACAGTGGAGAAGGGAAGGGAGGAAAGGGCGGAAGCAGGAGGAGCAGATCAGCTTCCCTGAGCATATTAGTTTACAAGGAAGGAAGTCAGTCAGAGTATCCCAGATAAAGATCACTCTATCTCCCTTCTGGAACATAAACAAAAGAACAAAACAGGAGTTGTGGGGGCGTGACTTGTGCAGCTGCATAATGACAGGCTAATCTCCCTGCTCTGCTTCCCCCTGGAGTAAAACAACCCCAAAACATCACTAAAAACTCACTGAAAACTCTGAAATGCCTCTGGGAATGATTCCGACCCCTCCTAGAAATAAAGAAGGAGATTTATTGGGCTATTTTAAGCCACTAGACGAAGACGGCCCAAGTGCAGCTAAGAAGCCTTCGTTAGACAATATGGCTCCAGGCCAGTTGAGGACGACTAAGACAACGCCTCAAGAGGTAGGAGCTAATGGCCCACTTTCAAGAGAAGACTTGATAGCTCAATTAAAATTCTTTAAAACAGATATGGAAGATAGCTGGAATGTTGCCCTGAAGCCTTTACAAGATAAAATTGAGGCATTTGGTGAGCGACTTGATAACATAGCAGCCTCAGCATCGGAGGCTTTAGATTTGGGCCTAACAAATGTAGAGGACTTTTCAATTCTAAAGCGGGAAAATCAAATTATCAGAAATAAGCTTGAGGAATTACAAAATCTCACATGTCGCTCTAATGTTCATTTTAGAGGAATTAAAGAAGGAGCAGAGGAACATTCTCCCTCAATGACATCATTTATTACCACATGGTTGACTACCATCATCCCAGAATTCGAACTAGAAATATCTGTGGGCTATAGGTACATTCTTAAATTGAAACGTTTTTTGCCTATTAGTGAATTTTCCTGCTTTTTAATCCAGGAGGTATGAAATGGGATCCTGTGCAAGCTTGCTGAGAATGGATTGATCATTTGCATGCTTATTGAGTTCAGTGGGATTTACTCCCCTGCAATCATGCTTAGGATAGGTGAAACTGACCACAGGAGATGGGGAGGGGAGGAGGAGGAAGAGGAGGAGGTAGGGGAGAAAAGGCAGAGGGGAGGACTGGGATGGGAGCAGGCAGGAGGGGGAGGGGAGGAGGACAGGTTTGAATCATTTGCATGTTTATTGAATTCAGTGCAATTTACCCCCGTGCAATCATGCTTAGGATAGGTAAAACTGATTGGGGGGAGGGAGGACTGGAGTGAGCAGGGGAGGAGGAAGAAAGAAGAGGGGGAGGAGGAATGGACAGGAGAGGGGAAGGAGGGGAAAAGCAGGTCTGATCATTTGCATGCTTAGCAGACATGAAAGGACAAAAGGATGAGTCATCACCCAAATCCACAAAAGGGCATAGAGCATAGGACACAGCAACAGGGGTTTCATATGCAAAACTCCAAAGCAGACAGGAGTGAGGCCTGACTTCAAATGGCCAGCTGAAGTAAGGGAAGCCCCCAGGCAAACCGACTTTAAACAAAGACAAATAAAGCGGAAAACAGAGACTTATAGCTGTTACGTGTCTGATCAGGGCAAGGATGATTGCAAAAGCAGATTTTTAATTGACTCAGGATCCACCTCGCATATTGTAATTGATAAAAACCTGTTTAAAAGTTTTAAAAGTCACAAGCAAAAGATACTTACAGCGTCTGGACAGGAATTCTTCTGTAAAGGAATTGGTATAGTGGAATTGCTATGCAAAGTCCCCGATGGGGGAAGACAGATGGAACTTAAGGAATGTCTTTATGTTCCAGATTTTAAAGACAATTTCATAAGTGCGACAAGAATTATGAAATTTGGAGGTGAACTCCATATGAGTGGAGAATTTTGTCATGTTCTAGATGAAGGAGGAATAAGTTGCACTGCAAAATTGAAAAATGGACTTTTAATTTTAGAATATATTGAAACTATGCATGCAAATATGGTCAAGGAAACGAGCAATTCTGAATGCTTGCATATCTGGCATAGAAGGATGGGACATGCCAGCTTAGCTAGAGTAACTGCTCTTGAAAAAGAGAATTTGGCAAGAGGCATTACAATGAGACTTGTGACTGCTGTATTAAAATTAAAACTGTGAAACCAAAATTTCCTAATAAAAGTGAGAGGAAAACCAAAAAGCCTCTAGAGTGAATTCACACTGATCTTTGTGGGCCAATGAAAGCGCCATCCGAAGGTGGAAATTTTTACATGGTGACTTGTATAGATGACTACTCCAGGTATACTACAATGTACCTGATAAACAAGAAAAGTCAAGTACTTCAAAAACTGGACTATGTTAGGATTGTGTCCAACAAATTTGGTAGAAAGCCACAGATCCTAAGATCTGACAATGCAGGGGAATATGTGTCCAGGGCTATGCAAGACTTTCTCTGTGAGGAAGGCATAGAGCACCAGACTACAGTTGTACAACTCAGAGCAGAACGGGGTCTCGGAGAGAATGAACAGGACCCTTGGACAAATGGTTCGTTCCTTGTTGGAAGATGCACAGTTACCAAAGAAGTAGTGGGGAGAAGCTGGAGTTACTGCCACTTACCTGGAGAACTGACTTCCTGCATCTGCAACCAAGAAAACACCATTTGAACTATGGCATGATAGGACACCAAGCGTGTCTCACCTTCGTGTATTTGGGTGCAAGGCCTTTGTGCACATCCCAAAACAAAAGAGGTCAAAACTTGACAACAACACCAGAGAAGTGATATTGATTGGACATTCTCCAATGCAGAAGGGATACAGAGTCATAGATCCCAAAACTGGCAATGTTGAAGTATGCAGAGCTGTCCATTTTGATGAAGAAAAGTGTGCACACCGACCAGAAGGGGCATCACACCAAACAGATGACAGCGAAATGGAAGAAGCAGCTGAGTTATTCTTCCACCACAGAAGATATAACAATATACCTGCAGAGGAAGGTGAGGAGTCTGAACCAGAAGAAACAACTGAGCCGGAACAGGCATCAGAGCAGGAACGGGCGGCCGAAGCGCCAGCACCCAGATGCTCTGAACGCACCAACAGAGGTGTACCGTCAGAGAGATTTGCTTACCTTGTGAGAGATGAACTTCCAGGACAAGAGACCTGGAAAGAGATTGATGCCTTACCCAAAGCCGAAGCTGAGAGGTGGAGGCAGCCAGCCAAGCAAGAACTGGAATCTCTATACCAAAACAAAACTTGGAGACTGACCAAGCTTCCTCAAGGAAGGAAAGCTGTCAGTCAGAAGGGTCTTTTCTGACTGGGGATAATTTCCTCTGGATAAGGAAGAAACGTGAGATTTCCCACATAGCTTTGTTGTGATTGTTGGAGTCTGGAATTCGTCAGAATTGTCTGTGAAAGACAGTCTTCCAGCAGCTCAGACGGAGCGAGGATTTCTATGCTAGCTCAGCTGAATAAGTGACCCTTTTTTTTCTTTAAAGAATAACGGATTAACAGGCAAGCATCCTCCTGTCTACGCTTATAACTATACAGCTAAAGAGATTTGTCAAAGTAACAGCAATTAAGATAACCTAGGTGAGTTAAGACTTTCCTTTTTTACTCACGGAACTAAGAGGGAAGAAAATAAAAATAGCCTATCTTTCTTTTATTGCAAAAAGCTGACATGGAAAATAGCATTTTAAAGATTACACGGATGAGGGATTTCTGATTGGAAGAGAAAAGAAAAATCTTTTTGATTTATAAGACTTTTGTGTAATATATGTCTGGGACTATTTTTCCTGATCTACTTTTTTTTTTTGACGAATCTGCTCATTCTCTCTGCTACTAGTTATTTGGATGCTGTGAACTAAAGCTGTTTTTGCACTTCTGGGCATATAAGAGATAAGGGCTGTCTAGCATGTGATGCCAGTTGGTTGGAAAGATTAACTCCTTTGTAACTGGATAAAGAAATAAACTGCTCTTTGCTTGGGACATTGAAAATTGAAGGAGTTTTGTTCCTTTGGCTTTAAGAATGACTATTAAGAAGATCATGGATGTACAAGAAGGGACTTTATCTTTAGACATGTTTCAGAAAATAATGAATGGGATTAACTCAATAAAACAAGAACTGAGAAATAATAGACAAGCGTGGAGAATTGAATTTCACGAAATGAGACAGGAGCTGAAAGAAATTCAGGATTCTATGAGAAAGGAGAATAAAGATAGATCTGGAAAACCAAAAAAAGATGAAAGAGAAACTAAAGGCAAGGTTCAAACTATGGAGATTGGATTAAATATGGACATGAAAAAAGATTTGGATTTCCTGGCTGTGACGGATCCTGGAGACAAATATTACAATTTGGAACTCAGCGCTGTCCCTGAAGGAATTGAAGAGATTGGAGATAAAGATATTATCGGTTCAAAAAAATTCCTGGACTGGAAGGATTTGATGGAACTTGAAATGGAGAAAGTTAACAGAATTAATCCCTGTTTTGTGTCAATGGAAAAATCTTCAAGAGATGTACTAGTGTATCATGTGGAAAAGAGGAACAGAGATGCGGCTTTGCAACAATACTTCAGTGATACGTTCGGAATTGATGGCAAGAAAATATCTGTGATGGAGGAAATTCCTATCAGACTTTTATTATATGACTATGACAGCAAGATTTTTGGGTGCGTAAAGATGGAAGATGGACCCAATAAGGATAATGACAGAAGAGCGATTTGAAATTACTGGACTTAGTAGACTTGATGAGTTGGATTATTTGACATGTTTATTTAGAAAAAAAAATTGATTGACATATAGCTCAAGGATTGGAAACTTCTCTTTGACTTTTTGTGGAAGATTAAAATGATATGATGTTAATGAGATTTGAAACCAACTAAGATAACTGCTGGAGGAAGGTGATTTTATAATCTATTAAGAGATAGGTTTGTTATATATTATAGATTTATAGCTGAATTATGACAAATCGGAAGTCAATATTTATATATATATATATATATTATTGTATTAGTTATTGATTTGTGTTTTTTTCTTTTTGTATTGTTTTGGTTTCGAAAATTTGAATAAAAATTAATTGGAAAAAAAGGAAGGAAAGCTGTAGGCTGCAAGTGGGTATTCAAAAGGAAGTCAGATGCTGAAGGAAATGTTGAAAGATACAAGGTAAGACTAGTAGCCAAAGGATACTCTCAAAAAAATGGACAAGACTACCATGGAACATTTGCTCCTGTAGTCAAATATACAACTCTCAGAACTCTTCTGAGTGTTGCTGCCACCAGGAAAATGCAGGTGGAGCACATGGATATAAAAACAGCATTCCTGCATGGAGAAACAGAAGAAATTGACATGCAGTAAATCATCTCAACAAGGAGGTTGAAGTGAAGTGCCTGGGTTATGTCACCCACTACTTTGGAATACAAATTGAAAGAGAAGATGATGGATCCTTCTTGCTGAATCAAAAACAAAAGATCCAAGACCTTCTCGAGAGTCTAGGACTGAAGGATGCACATCCAGCACCTACTCCAATGGAAGTAGGATACCTGAAACCAGACCAGAACAAACAACCATGGGAAGACCATGAGAGCTACAGACAAGCCGTTGGAAAACTTCTGTATATCAGCACTGTTTGCAGGCCAGATGTGGCAGTAGCAGTGGGATACTTGTGCAGAAAAACCAGCTCGCCAACCAAAAAGGACTGGGTGGCAATAAAGAGATATCTAAAGGGCACTGCAACAATAAAACTGAAGATAGCAGCTACCCGAGATCCCAAACTAGTGAGATATGCAGATGCTGATTGGGCTGAAGACACTACAGATCAAAAATCCACCAGTGGAAACATCTGCTACGGAAATTCAGTGATCGGCTGGGCAAGCAAGAAACAAGAGACTGTAGCACTCTCTTCTGCAGAAGCAGAGTATGTGTCAGCTTATGAAGCAAGCAGACAGTTGATGTGGCTGCTTGTACTGTTCAAAGATTTAGGCATCTCTATACCTGGGCCTGTTGTGATGCATGAGGACAACCAAGGATGCATCAGACTCATGGAGTCGGAAGGGGTGAGTTCGCGGGCCAAGCACATAGATTTGAAGCACCTACCAACCGCAGAGGACTACTCAAGATGGAGTATTGTCCAACAGAAGACATGACTGCAGATGCTCTCACAAAGGCGTTGGGCAAAGTCAGACATTGCAAGCTGCGAGACAAGATGAACCTTGTGGGCTGAACCAAACACTCATTGAGAAGGGGTGTTGGAAGTGGGGCAACAGTAACTCCTGTTTTGTTCTTTTCTTTGTGCTCCAGAAGGGAGATAGAGCTAGAGTCCTCCAGATGGACAGGCTTGTTTACCTTTACCTGTGATGCTCTGACTGACTTGCTTCTGTCGCTAGACTGTGACGTCTTTAGGGAAGCTTACCTGCTCCTCCTACTTCTGCCCTTTCCACTCCTTCCTTTCTTCTCAGACTTTGTTGGAGAGAGGAGACATCCTTTTATCTCTGCTCTCTCTCCTAGCCATGGGGCTAACTCCCACACCTGGGCATTACACCTCCAACTTAGTTAGTTAGTTAGAACTAGGTAGGCCTTTCTATCTACTATGTATTTCTATAAATAAACTAGCTTTTCTTATTTTACTAAATCTCAAGTCTCAGTGATGCTGATGCAGGGTAAAAGCCTGCTTTCTTAGGTAAACGCACACACATGCTGGCACACTCGCATTTCAACATCCGCTGTTACTCTGCTTGCTGTTATGGTGCTTTAAACTAAATTAAGCACACAATTACACACAGCCAACAGGGGTGAGTATGAAAAAAATGAAATAATTTTTTAAAAACATTGATTTTTCTCAGCCTCCTGTCCATGCTGGGGTTTACCATTTTCCCTTTTTGAGTGATAATATTTTTGCCTCTCTAAGCAAAGTTGCTAGAAATGGGGCATCCACTTTTGTAACTCCCCCACAGAATATCCACAGAATTGCTCAGAGATTTCTTGATATTGTTGGGCTGTCATTTCCTGTATTAAATCTAAAGTTCTTCTTCAAAAGTATTTTATTTTGGCACAACTCCAGGAAACATGTACTAAGTCTGCCTTACTTGTTCTACATCTCTAAAAGGACACATTTTGATTGAACATTTTCATAGAATCATAGAATGGTAGAGTTGGAAGGGGCCTATAAGGCCATCAAGTCCAATCCCCTGCTCAATGAAGAAATCCAAATCAAAGCATTCCCAACAGATGGCTGTCCAGCTGCCTCTTGAATGCCTCCAGTTTTGGAGAGCCCACTACCTCTCTAGGTAATTGGTTCCATTGCCGTCTGGCTCTAACAGTTAGGAAATTTTTTCTGATGTCCAGTCGACATCTGCCTTCCTGCAACTTGAGCCCATTATTCCGTGTCCTGCACTCTGGGACTATTGAGAAGAGATCCCGGCCCTCCACTTGAAGAGTGCTATCATATCTCCCCTCCGTCTTCTCCAGGCTAAACATGCCCAGTTCTTTCAGACTCTTCGTAGGGCTTTGTTTCCAGTCCCCTGATCATCCTTGTTGCCCCCCTCTGAACCTGTTCCAGTTTGTCTGCATCCTAAAGAAGTTTTCTTTCAGATTGGTACTTGATAACATGATTGGGATGTACTTAAATAGCCGAGTCCATTCTTCTTCTGGTATGGATAAATTAAATTTCTCTAGATCTGGACTCGATTTCGTTTTGTATGTTGGGTGTAATTGTTGTATTTTCAGTAAGGAGAAAAACTGATATATTTTAGCAACAGCTGTGGTTTCCTCTGGCTGAAGTAAGAAAATTTCAAAGACGGTAAATGAAAGTGGAACTCCGTATTTTATCTTGATCTGCTCTGCTGTGTGTCTTAATTGGAAAAACTGAAAAAAAAATGGAGGACTCATTCAAAATTGCAACCACATTTTCATAACAAATGATGGATCCTTGTTTAAACCAATTGCTACAATAAAGCAATTTTCCCCATACATAATAATAAATGGTTTGCCATACTTGATTATTTACAAATTCATTTCTCAAAATTGAGGTCAAAGGGGAGAAACCACGAGGCAACTTTTGTACACAGTTGAGCCATACTTTAAATATTGTGTTTGTAGATTTGAGGAAATGTTGTTTGCTGACATTGTTCTTGGCTTAAACCATAATTATACAGCCACAAGAGTGGCTGTATACTATAGCCAGCAGGGATTTTACACATTCTGCAATGTGAAATTGAAAATACCCACCATGCCATTCTGATGCTTCCCATAAGCTCATTTCAAAACAAAACCTTACATAACTTATAGTCCTGAACTCAGAAACGCTTGCTTAACAACCCTGTCAATTTTCATGGCGATACACAAAACAGTCAGAGAGAATAGACAGTTCAAAGTGTAAAAAGAGAGAGAAAAACCTCAGAGCCCTTTTGGACTTTTGTCTCTGAGAGTTATAATCTGTTGAAATTCATTAAAAATCAGCCATGTTCACAGAGTACCTGTAATCCTAATACTGACCTTGCCCCCTACTCTGACCTTCATCTGCTGCAGTTTAAAAGTTAAAAAAATGCCTGGCTGATTTTTAATTAATTTAATAAATTTTGGCTGGGACGCAATGGTAGCCCGGAGCATGCTCAGTAAGAACCAACTGTCAGAGTTCTAAAAGCCTCACAGCTGCTGGGCTTACCTAATCAGGGGGCCACACCCACACCAGACTTTGATTTCATGTGAGACAGTCATGGCTTCCCTCAAAGAATCCTGGGAAGTGTAGTTTGTGAAGGGTGCTAAGAGACTCCTATTCCCCTGTGAGAACGGTTTAACAGTCAGCCACTCTGATTGAAGGTCTATGAGGGGAACAGGGCGTCTCCTAGCACCCTTCACTAACTACACTTCCCAGGATTCTTTGAGGGAAGCCATGACTGTCCAAAGTGAAATAAAGGCCTGGTGTGGATGTGGCCAGGGAAAGCTTTGGTTTAAATTTGGGTGGGAGGCTACATGTGTCTGCTATAGAATAAAAAGGTGGGGGAAAGGCTGAAAAAGAATGATTCTGTTTACAATGTTTTCCTTTTGGAAAGGAAAGGGGCTTCCCTTCTGCCCAGTGCCCACCCACCCAATCTCCTCCCCTCCCACTCCCTGCCCCTTCCCTGGGTCAGTGTTGGACTACGACCTGGGAGACCAGCATTCGAATCCCCACACAGCCATGAAGCTCACTGGGTGACCTTGGGCCAGTCACTACCTCTTAGCCTCAGAGGAAGACAATGGTGAAATCACCTCTGAATACCGTTTACCATGAAAACCCTATTCAAAGGGTCTCAATAGGTGGGGATTGACTTGAAGGAAGTCCATTTTCAAACATGATTGCATAGAAATAGGTCCCACTGAACTAAAACAATATACAAATGATCAAACCCACCCTCCCTTCTCTTTCCTCGTATCCCCTCCTCTTGCCCCTTTCCTCCTCCTGCCTTTGCCCCTCACTCCCCATCCCCTTCCAATCCCCTCTTTCTCCTTCCCCTTCCCCCTCCTCCCCTTCCTCCCCATGGTCAGTTTTACATATCTTAAACATGATTGCACGGAAATAAATATCACTGAACTCTATAAGCGTGCGAATGATCAAACCTGCCCTCCCCTCCGCCTTCCTTTGCCCCCCTCCAATACGTTCCTTCCCACTCCCCCTCCTCCTCCCCCATGGTCAGTGTTTCCTATCCTAACCAAGATTGCATAGGAGTAAATCCCTTTGAAAATAAGCATGCAATAATAATAATAATAATAAACTTTAATTTATAAGCCGCCTATCTGGCCAATGGCCACTCTAGGCGGCGAACAATAAAACACAATAAAATACAATAATAAATATAGTCAGTACAGTACAATACAAAGTTTACAGTATGATAGATTTATCAACATTTTAGTTCACGGCCGATTCACCTTAGAGGTCTCAAAGGTTGCAAAGGCCTGATTAAACAGCCAAGTCTTCAGGCCCCGGCGAAATATATCCAGGGAAGGGGCATGACGAAGATCTATTGGGAGGGAGTTCCAGAGCGAGGGGGCTGCCACAGAGAAAGCTCTCTCTCGAGTCCTCACCAACCTAGCCACTTTAGTTGGTGGAACTGAGAGAAGGCCCTGCGTGGCAGATCTTGTAGGGCGGCTCAATTTGTGACGGTGGAGGCGCTCCATCAGATATGCTGGGCTGACACCGTACAGGGCTTTAAAGGTTAATACCAACACCTTGAATTGAGCCCGGAAAGGAACTGGAAGCCAGTGTAGATTGTAGAGCACTGGAGTAATATGATCATAACGGCGGCTATTCGTAAGTAAACGAGCAGCCGTATTTTGTACCAGCTGTAATTTCCGGACTGTTTTCAAGGGTAACCCCACATAGAGCGCATTGCAGTAATCTAAACGAGAGGTGACCAGAGCGTTTACTACGAGTGGGAGCTGATGTACAGGAAGGTAGGGTTGCAGCCTTAGTATGAGACGCAATTGACCCCAAGCTGCTCGGCACACCGATGAAACCTGGGCCTCCATAGTCAGCCCGGAGTCAAGGATTACCCCAAGACTGCGGACCTGGTCTTTCAGGGGCAATCTTACCCCATTAAGTATCAGGTCGATGTTTCCCAACCTTCCCTTGTCTCCCACGAGCAGTACTTCAGTTTTATCAGGATTCAGCTTTAGCCTGTTTCTTCCCATCCATCCACTCACAGATTCCAGGCACTTGGACATGGTTTCCACAGCCAACTCTAGTGAAGACTTAAATGAGAGGTAGAGCTGAGTGTCATCCGTATATTGGTGGCACTGCAGCCCAAACCTCCTGATGATGGCTCCCAGCGGCTTTACATAAATGTTAAATAGCATGGGAGAGAGGATAGAGCCCTGTGGCACACCACAATTAAGAGGCCAAGGGTCTGAAACCACCTCTCCCAATGCCACCTGCTGTTGTCTATTGGAGACAAAGGAACGGAACCAGTTTAATACTGTGCCTCCTATTCCTAATCCCTCCAGACGGTCCAGCAAGATACCGTGGTCGACGGTATCAAAAGCCGCTGAGAGATCCAGGAGGACAAGAAAGGTGAATTCTCCCCTATCTAATGCCCTCCTCATATCATCCACTAGAGCGACCAAGGCTGTTTCAGTTCCGTGTCCAGTCCTGAAACCCGATTGGTATGGATCTAAATAATCCGTTTCATCCAAATGCGCTGACAGTTGATTGGCCACCACTCGTTCAATGACCTTGCCCAGGAATGGTAGATTTGAAATTGGGCGAAAGTTGTTTAAGTCTTGGGGATCCAAGGAGGGCTTTTTCAAAATAGGTTTTATAATTGCCTCCTTGAGGGCTAATGGCAATACACCCTCGTTCAAGGATGCATTTACCACCGCCTTGATCCCCTCGCCCAATTTCTCTTTACAGCTCATTAAGAGCCATGACGGGCAAGGATCAAGGAGACAGGTGGTAGGTTTCACAGTTGACAGTACCTTGTCCACATCCTCAGAAGAAAGAGGCCGAAACCGATCCCATTTGATCACATTATGACTGGTCAACTCTGGTCCATTATCTGCATTCACGGTATGCGAAATCGAGCTTCTTAGATGCTCAATTTTATCAGCAAAGTGCTTTGCTAAACTGTCACAGGAGGCCTTTGAGAATTCCAAGGGTTCCTGAGCAACTGGACCGACCAGGCTTCGGACCACTTGGAATAAACTTCTGGGACAACACTCTGCCGATGCAATAGAGGCAGCAAAGTAATCTTTCTTTGTTGCCTTTATTGCCACATGATAGGCAGCTACTGCTGCTCTAACTTGTGTCCGGGCAAATGATCAGACCTGCTTTTCCCCTCTCCTCTCCACTCCCTTCCTCCTCCCCTGCCCACTCAAGCCCTCCCCCCCTCCCTCCCCCCCCCCCGGTCAGTTTTACCTATCCTAAGCATGATTGCATGGGAGTAAACCACTCTGAATTTAATAAACATGCAAATGATCAAACCTGTCCTTCTCCTTCCTTCCCTATCCTTCCTGCTCCCCTCCCATTCCTCCCCTCTACATTTCCTCCCCTCCGTCCTCCTCCTCCTCCCCTCCCCGTCCTCTGTGGTCAGTTTCACCTATCTTAAGCATGATTGCGGGGGAGTAAATCCCATTGAACTCAGTAAGCATGCAAATGATCAATCCATTCTCAGCAAACTTGGACAGGATCCCATTTCTTACTTCCCGGATTAAAAAACAGGGAAATTCACTAATAGGCAAAAAACCTTGTGGTTTAAGAACGTACCTCTAGCCCACAGCTATTCTATCAAACTTTAAAAAGCAGGGAAATTGGGCAGCTATAGTGAATGCACCAGGGGAGCAGGAGACCTGAATTCCTCTCTGAGATATTGGACTGCCCTACAAATTGGTCAAAATGCAAACACCATTTGGGTTGGTCTTTCACAGTCCAATCCACTTCCTGTATAGCTTGGAAGAATTAGTTAAAATGTGCCTCTGAGCATATGGTGAGTGGTGGCAACACCTGCAATCAGCCCAAATAATAGAAAGAAGACATGTGCTGTGCTGATCTTGTTTTAGCAGGGAGGAAGCAACATTATGAAGACAGTTGATATAGTTCAGATGGTCACTTTGAATATGTCTTTGCATGGAGACATCCTTCACGTTTCCTCTGTAGACCCCCTCCTCCCTGTCAGTCCATGGGGCCTGATTATCCTACTACCTCTGTGCAAGTGTTGTTTTTTTTAATGTCGTTTTAGGCTACTTAGGTGTGCAGCAGCCAAGGCCAGCACCTTATAGGCACTCTAGGTTTTTTTAAAGCAATTTAACTGTAATTGTAGCGATAACCTTTTAGG
Source organism: Rhineura floridana (assembly GCF_030035675.1). Taxonomy (NCBI): domain Eukaryota; kingdom Metazoa; phylum Chordata; class Lepidosauria; order Squamata; family Rhineuridae; genus Rhineura; species Rhineura floridana. The sequence continues at coordinate 218,419,661 of NC_084482.1, read as the reverse complement.
CTGGCTCCATGCCTGGAGGGAACAGAGACTGCATCAGACACAGGAGGGTTCCCTTTGTTTACAGATTTTAGGCAGAGGCTGGATCCCCCCCACCGCAGCAGATTCTCAGCACTTTGTGTGGGTTGGACTGGGTGACCTTTGAGGTTCCTTCCAGCTCCTAAGTAAACGGGAGGGGGGCTCTAAACCTCCGGTTGATGGCTGTGGATAAGGCTGGCTGGCTGGGTGGGGGTCAGGAGTGTTGCCATTGATAAATGACACTCCACACTTTCAGTGCACTGTGGAGGTCTGGAGGAAGGCATGGGGCAGCCCAGAGGGAGAGGGCCAGGGGGGTTGGGCAGGAATGAGAGTAGGCAGGGCCCTCGCTCAGTGACGGTAGCACCTGCTCTGCATGCAAAGGGCCCCTGGTTCAGAGGGGCCCCCGCATCTCTGGGAAGGAGGGCCCTTCTCTGTCGCAGACCCTGGGCAGCCATCGCTGCCAGTCTGTGCAGGCAGCCCTGAGCTAGGCAGGGAGACGCCTGACCCTAAGCGAATGGTGGGTGCGTAGGTGATTGGGGAAGATCTGACGGGGTGGGAGCAGGCCTGGAGTCTGCCTAAAAGGTCGGGGGTGTGTGACAAAGAAGCAAGGGGGAGATTTATTTTTTCTGTAATAAAGTTAATTATTTTTGTAAAACACTTCGGGTGCGGGCTCCCCAGCCACCCTCCCCCACCCCACTATGGGACTTGGGGGAGGTTGATGAGTGGAGGCAAGCTCAGGTTCCTTGGAGTGGGGGGCTCTGCCCCACTTTCACTGACTATTGAGAAGGGGCAGCTAGAATAGGAAGACGATGCTGGAAGATTAGAGTGATTCATTTTATGGAGTTACTAATTTGTTATGGGGCATCTCTTTGTGGGATCCTTTGGCCATGAAGATGCCAACTGCAGCTCAGGGGCAGAGCCTCTGCTTGGCTTGAAGGAGGATCAGTCCAGCTCAATCAGTCTCCAGCTGTTCCACGAAGGGCTAGAAAGGCTCCCTCTCTGAAACCCCAGAGAGACACTGCCGGTCAGTGCAGACATTATAGTAAAGGCAACATTGAACCAGGCTGACCTGAACTCTGCTTTATTATTTCAATACAAGTTTAGACAACAAGAAGCCTCCGCTCTGTCTGTTGAACTTCCCACCACTTGTGTCTCTGAGTGCAGGGCGAAGGCGGGGCTGTGCGTTCAGGCACAGGAGGTGGAGGAGCGCCTGACTGAGAGGCTTCTGGTGGAACAGGCTGAACTCCCACTGGGGCGTCTGGAGATGGGGAGCTGTACTGTCAAAGGCAGAGCCGGGGCTCTTTCGAAGCTGGACCTGCTACTTGCACCCTCCCTGGGTGACTCATCCCAGTCCATGTCCTCATCCTCTGACTCACCCCCACCCGTCCACTGCCGCCTGGCGGGGCTCACAACAGTGATGTGGCTGCAAAAAAGGCAAATGCTATTTTAAGCTGCATTAACAGAAGCATCGTTTCCAAATTGCATGAAGTACAGTTCCCCTCTATTCAGCACTGGTTAGACCTCATCTTCAGTACTGCATCCAGTTCCGGTCTCCGCGCTTCAAGAAGGATGCAGACAAACTGGAAGAGGTTCAGAGGAGGGCGACGAGGAAGATCAGGGCACTGGAAACAAAGCCCTATGAGGAGAAAGAACTGGGCATGATTAGCCTGGACAAGAGAAGACTGAGGGGAGATAGGATAGCACTCTTCAAGTACTCGAAAGGCTGCCACACAGAAGAGGGCCGGGATCACTTCTCGATTGTCCCATGGTGCAGGACGCGGAATAATGGGCTCAAGTTGTGGGAAGCCAGATTTCGGCTGAACATCAGGAAAAACGTGTTACAGCAGTATGACAATGGAACCAATGTCCTAGGGAGGTGTGTGCTCTCCAACCCTGGTGGCATTCAAGAGGCAGCTAGACAGCCACCTGTGAGCTATGCTTTAATTTGGATTCTAGCAGTGAGCAGCGGGGTGGACTGGATGGCCTTTTAGGCCCCTTCCAACTCTATGGTTCTAAGGATACTTAGAATAACAAGCTTTGCAAGAGGAAAGAAGTGGGTCTCTCTCCAGAAGACTGGTGAGGCAGGGTCCCCACCAGGATGGGCAAAGAAACCTCCCAGTCAGTGGGGCAGTGGAATCCACTCCGAGTTTTCCCAGGAGATGTCCAAGGAGCTGAAACCTCCGCTGCTCCCAGTTTTCTAAGCGGCGTCTTAGTTGCTGGGAAGGTGGATCCCTCGGGGGAGGGGGGAGACTATGACTGGGTGGGGGTGGAGGCGAAAGGAGATCCCAGTGTTGGAGACTACTGGCGGGAAGGGGGAGCAGCGTAGCTGGGATCGGAGGGAGGATAACTCCCCCAGCTGCACCCATTAACAAGCCTGCCTCTGCTGGGACTGACCCCCTCCCGTCACTCTCCGTGCAACGCAGCCGCGGAGCTTCAGTCACTTTAAGGGTTAACCAAGGACAACGGAGGCGAAGGGAAGAGCTCAAACGAGGGACGTCCTCTTCCTGCCCCGCCTCTCCGTGAGCAATGCAGGCTGGAAGCGCAGGAGAAGCCCCTCTTTGTGCGCGGCGATGTTGGCGAGCGGGGTTGCGCAGGGGGAGCCTGGAGACAAAGGTATGCAATTGGGGAGAGGGGAGGTTGGGAGAGGGCGAGGACCCCCCTTAAGCACCCCTCCCAGCAGACCCTCCGATCGGAGGCTGCAGCTCTGCCCCGTCCCCTCTGCCTCTCCCCTGAGCTGGGCTGGCTGTGTGAGGCCGGATCGAAGCATCCCTTGGAACATCTGTGGTTCTGATGATGGATTTTGTGGCCTTGAGCTTGGAGATGGAGGCGCCCCATAGTTGGAACAGAGCTAAGTAGACACCAGTGAGCTAAATGGGCCACTTCTTCATGTGTCCTCCTTTGTCCTTTGGTTCAGCTGTGATAGTTGAATAGTGAGGCTCTTCTTTCACTACCTTCATTCTGCCAGCCCTCCCCAGTTTCCTACTCTGTTGGAATTAAGGTCACCGTTTAATTCAGGGAAGCAGACACGTGGCCTTGCCCTCCTTGTTTTAGGGTAGCCCGGCATACAAACTGTTTAGCGAGTGTCATTTTTCCTGAAATGGGTGCAAATTGGTGGGCGCTACTTCCCGCTCCCTCTTCCTACACCAGGTGTAAGTTCCCTACTAAATCAGAGGGTGTTATCCATGTTTCTCCACACCACACCCCTTTATGGCACATCCACAGTGTACATTGAAAGCATGTGGCTTCCTCCAAAGAGTCCTGGGAGTTGTAGTTTATTAAGGGCGCTGGGAATGAAGCACAGTGAGGAAAAACTATTCTCCAGGATTTGTTGGGGGAAGCCGTGTGCTTTACATTTGTGTTGCATGTGCTTTAAATGTCTGGTGTGATCATACACTTCTAGCGTGTCTCCTCTAAGCTTTTTTTCTACAGCAAAAATCCCCAAATGTTGCAACCCTTGATTATTTTGGTTCCCATTTCTCTACCTCTTCCACCTCTAGAATGCTATTTTCGCGGTCAGGCAACCAGAACTGTAGACAGCATTCCAAGTAGGATCACATCTTGGATGTGTATAATGGGGTTATGATATGGGCAGTTTTATTTTCAGTGTGTGTCTTAATGATCCCTCACATGGAAATCACCAATTTCAGAGCTATAACATCAGTTTCAAAGTTCAAAGTTTATTACTGTACAATCATAGATCCACATACATACAAAAGAATAATTTAAAATCACAAGGAATCTAAAGTAATCTCCTCAATAGGGCCAGGGGATACTACTTGGGTTTTTCGAATAGATTGGGCTACATATAGGAATTTTGCTACTTGTACAGACTTGGCTTTATCATTTTCGGACAAAAGATATTATAATAGCCACTCTGTGGTACTACCAGGATATCTTGATGTTAATGGGAGAATGAATTTTTCCCTTATTTCTTTGTATAGCTCACAGACAAAAAACACATGTTCGACAGATTCTACCATTTTTGACTTGCAAATACATATCTGATTAGCCTTTGGTATACCTTGGAAGCGACCTGTTAAAAGTATCAGTATCTTAATTAAGGTGTCCGCTATGACCTCGATGTCTCTCCTGTGAGTCACCACCGATTCAGTTAGGATTTTTCACTTGTGTGCATCACTTTACGTTGGCTTACATTTAATTGCATTTCCTCTTTAATACACAAGCCTGCTTGAAGAGTTCCTTTTGGAGTTCCTCACAATCCTTCTTTATTTTAATCACCCTGAACTTGATATCAACAGGAAAGTTGGTTGTCTCGCTTCTCACTCCAAATCCATGTCGTTTAGAAACAAGTTTAAAGCACATTTCCTCGTATCCCATGATTGCTGTGTTCCACTCCATGTTTGGTAATTCTGCCTTTAATAATATTTTCCACTACTTTACCGGAACAGCTAATAGGCTTCTGATTTCCCAGATACCTTCTGTGTCCTTTTGGCTTTCAGATTGTCATACATTTGCCAATCCATATGGCAGCAAGTCCTTGAGAGAAGATAGATATTTTTCTTAGAAGATCAGCAATGTCACATTTGGGTTGTTTTCAGACCTCTCTGGTAGATGCCATCTGGACTTAAGATGATTTGTGAACACTAAAAGAAAAGATCCCGCTTGCCCCATCTCTCTTCAGAGTGCGAATGGAGAACAGATGATGTCCAGCCTTGCCTGGGAGTATTAATGAGGAAGGCAATTGTTTTCTTCTTCCAGGGACTGGTGACCTTTGAGGAAGTGTCCTTGCACTTCACCCAGGAGGAATGGGTTCAGCTGGATCCAGACTAGCAGGCTCTGTACAAGGAGATCATGCAGGAGATTCATGAGATGGTGACCTGTTCTGTTAGAATTAGGTTAAGGATAGCCTTCTTACTCCCTTCCTGGCACCCCTGCTTAGCAAATCTGACACACTGTGCATTCCAGATTATCCGATAGAGCTGCCATTATTTCCCCTTTTCCCAGAGAGGAAGACTCGGGGGGCCAATCTAATACTGATAATTCTGGCATCCTATGGACAACATCCCCTGTGCTTCCCAGCCAGAGCCCTCTTTAACTAACTGTAAGGCCTACAACACTCTTCCTCTATTGCTGCCACCAATCTTAAGAGTCAGTTTTTCTTTAGCACTTCAAATACCTTTTACTTGGTAACGGGGAACCACATTTTAGCTCAAGTATCTACCTGATCCTAAGTGACTACTTACCTCCAGGATATTGGTCCTCTCAGGTGTAAAGCTGTTTGGCTGGTCCACTGCAGGCTTTTTCCTGATGGTGGATGAGGCACAAAGCCTGCATAGCACAGCCCACCTTTTAAGGATATTTCCTCCCACAGAGGTTTGCGGGGCACTGGGCACTCTTGGATCAATTAATGCTGAACTCACATAGTGCAGGTGTGTTTGCGTTATATGCCTTCAAGGTGATTATGACTTATGGCGACCCTAAGAATCAGCGACCTCCAAGAGCATCTCTCATGAACCACCCTGTTCAGCTCTTGTAACTTCAGGTCTGTGGCTTCCTTTATGGCATCAATCCATCTCTTGTTTGGCCTTCCTCTTGTCTTTTCGGGTGAGTCATATCTTCCCATTATGTGTCCAAAGTGTCATGAAAACCTGAATTCAAGATGGTTGTGTAGCAAAAAATTGTGGGGTTTCATTTGTTAATGTGGGATCTTAACAGGTTTACAGTTGATTTCTATATTAGAGCTAAGAGTTGGCAGTTTTATTTCCCAGCTGTGGGTAATCAGAGGCCCACCCTAACACCACCTTGTCAGTAGAAGCTGGGAAGGTCATAAAGTCTGGAATGCTTTAGGGAGGATGTTCCATTTGGCCGGTGATTGATGGGCCCTTAATCCATGAATTAATTTCCTGATTGGTTAATTGGATCCGGCCTGTTGCTGGGGAGTCTGCCCTAAGTATGGGGCTCAAACCTTAGCTTTCGTTCCTCTCCTGGGTCGCATCATGCCTACTTGATGTTGCCTGCTGAGGTTCCATGTTGCATCAACTCTCCTGACTGTTCCTCTTTCTGAAGAGAGGGGAGCTGTGCAACTGTCTACCAGTAAGTATAGGCTAGGCTAGATAGAATCCTTGTTTTTCTGTTGTGACTGAACTCATAGAATCATAGAATAGTAGAGTTGGAAGGGGCCTATAAGGCCATCAAGTCCAACCCCCTGTGCAACGCATGAATCCAAATCCAAGCATTTCCGACATATGGCTGTCCAGCTGCCTCTTGAATGCCTCCAGTGTCGGAGAGCCCACTACCTCTCTAGGTAATTGATTCCATTGTCGTCTGGGTCTAACAAGTTAGGAAGTTTTCCTGATGTCCAGTCGAAATCTGGCTTTCTGCAACTTGAGCCCATTATTCCGTATCCTGCACTCTGGGATGATTGAGAAGAGATCCCAGCCCTCCTCTATGTGACAACCTTTCATGTACTTGAAGAGTGCTATCATATCTCCCCTCAGTCTTCTCCTCTCAAGGCTGAACATGCCCAGTTCTTTCAGTCTCTCCTCATTGGACTTTGTTTCCAGTCCCCTGATCATCCTTGTTGCCCCCCTCTGAACCTGTTCCAGTTTGTCTGCATCCTTCTTGAAGTGTGGAGACCAGAACTGGATGCAATACTCAAGATGAGGTCTAACCATTGCTGAATAGAGGGGAACTAGTACTTCACGTGATTAGAAAACTATACTTCTGTTAATGCAGCCTAAAATAGCATTTGCCTTTTTTGCAGCCACATTGCACTGTTGGCTCATATTCAGCTTGTGATCAACGACAATTCCAAGATCCTTCTCATGTCGTATTGCTGAGCCAAGTATCCCCCATCTTATAACTGCATTTGGTTTCTTTTTCCTAAGTGTAGAACATTGCATTTATCCCTGTTGAATTTCATTCTGTTGTTTTCAGCCCAATGCTCCAGCCTATCAAGGTCCCTTGGAATTGTTTCTGTCTTCCACAGTGTTAGCTATACCCCCCAAGTTTGTATAATCTGCAAATTTGATAAGCATGTTCTGTGCCTCCTCATGCAAGTGAAAAATATTGAAGAGCACTGGGCCCAGGACCGAGCCCTGTGGTACCCCACTTGTTACCTCTGCCCAGTTTGAGAAGGAACCATTGAAAAGCACTCTTTGAGTATGATTCTCGAGCCAACTATGGATCCATCTGATAGTTGTTTCATCCAGCCCACATTTAGCTAGCTTGTGTTTTACCTTGCCCCTTTTGAGTGTTGATATTAAGCAACTATTTTGCTGCTGTAACTGTGCACCTCTTTTATTCTTTAAGAAAGTTATTTTTATTTACCTGTGTGTATTCATTCAGGAGAGGGTTGACTCTGAACTGGTACATTGACCACTGACCACAACTACAGTGTGAATTGGGTATTTTGTTTAAAGGCTTCAGAGCAAGGAGTTGCTGTTTGGCTCGTGCTGTCTGTAGTCCTTGGCAGGTTTTCTGGGCTCAGAGTTTCCCCTGGGCTCAGGGTGGTTAACCAGTATAAAGGCTGGTGGCAGTCTACTACCCTGCAGGACTGTTGTGAGCGAGCATAGCCTTTAAAGAGAAGGATATTTTGCCAGAATCAGTTTGCTTGAGTGGGGAATTAGCTTCTGGGACGGTGGAGGGTGTCCTGGGAGAACTTCCCTCCCTCACAGAAAAAGTATGATAACCTCAGTTTCAGCATTTTAGCTTCCAGTGATAATTCTGGTTTAATTTGTTCTAACACCCAATCATTTATCTTTTTCGCAGTCCATGGTACCCGCAAAGCTCTCCTCCAGCACTACATTTCAAATGAGTTGATTTTTCTTTTCACTGTCCAAGTTTCACATCCATACATAGCGATCGGGAATACCATGGTCTGAAAGGTCTTGACTTTGGTGTTCAGTGATGCATCTTTGCATTTGGGATCTATTCTCATAGCTACCCTCCCCAGTCCAAGGCTTCTTCTGATTTCTTGACTCTTGTCTCCATTTTGGTTAATGACTGTGCTGAGGTATTGATAATCCTTGACAAGTTCAATGTCGTCATTGTCAACTTTAAAGTTACATAAATCTTCTGTTGTCATTACTTTAGTCTTCTTAATGTTCAGGTGTAGTCCTGCTATTGTGCTTTGCATTTGTTTCAAATCATTACTGGTTTCTGCTAGTAGTATGGTATCATCTGCATATTTCTCCCTCCAATTTTAACATCTCCTTCATAAGAACATAAGAAGAGCCTTCTGGATCAGGCCAGTGGCCCATCTAGTCCAGCATCCTGTTCTCACAGTGGCCAACCAGGTGCCTGGGGGAAGCCCGCAAGCAGGACCAGAGTGCAAGAACACTCTCCCCTCCTGAGGCTTCCGGCAACTGGTTTTCAGAAGCATGCTGCCTCTGACTAGGGTGGCACAGCACAGCCATCACGGCTAGTAGCCATTGATAGCCCTGTCCTCCATGAATTTGTCTAATCTACTTTTAAAGCCGTCCAAGCTGGTGGCCATTACTGCATCTTGTGGGAGCAAATTCCATAGTTTAACTATGCAATGAGTAAAGAAGTACTTCCTTTTGTCTGTCCTGAATCTTCCAACATTCAGCTTCTTTGAATGTCCACGAGTTCTAGTATTATGAGAGAGGGAGAAGAACTTTTCTCTATCCACTTTCTCAATGCCATGCATAATTTTATACACTTCTATCATGTCTCCTCTGACCCGCCTTTTCTCTAAACTAAAAAGCCCCAAATGCTGCAACCTTTCCTCGTAAGGGAGTCGCTCCATCCCCTTGATCATTCTGGTTGCCCTCTTCTGAACCTTTTCCAACTCTATAATATCCTTTTTGAGATGAGGCGACCAGAACTGTACACAGTATTCCAAATGCGGCCGCACCATAGATTTATACAACGGCATTATGATATCGGCTGTTTTATTTTCAATACCTTTCCTAATTATCCCTAGCATGGAATTTGCCTTTTTCACAGCTGCCGCACACTGGGTCGACATTTTCATCGTGCTGTCCACTACAACCCCGAGGTCTCTCTCCTGCTCGGTCACCGCCAGTTCAGACCCCATGAGCATATATGTGAAATTCAGATTTTTTGCTCCAATATGCATAATTTTACACTTGTTTATATTGAATTGCATTTGCCATTTTTCCGCCCATTCACTCAGTTTGGAGAGATCTTTTTGGAGCTCTTCACAATCCCTTTTTGTTTTAACAACCCTGAACAATTTAGTGTTGTCAGCAGACTTGGCCACTTCACTGCTCACTCCTAATTCTAGGTCATTAATGAACAAGTTGAAAAGTACAGGTCCCAATACCAATCCTTGAGGGACTCCACTTTCTACAGCCCTCCATTGGGAGAACTGTCCGTTTATTCCTACTCTCTGCTTTCTGCTTCTTAACCAATTCTTTATCCACAAGAGGACCTCTCCTCTTATTCCATGACTGCTAAGCTTCCTCAGAAGTCTTTGGTGAGGTACCTTGTCAAACGCTTTTTGAAAGTCTAAGTACACTATGTCCACTGGATCACCTCTATCTATATGCTTGGTCCATTCATCTTGGTCCAATCCTGCTTTCCGTATGATAGTTTCTGCGTGTAGATTAAATAAATAGGGTGACAAAATACACCCCTGTCCCACACCCTTTTCTACTGGGAACCAATTGTTTTCTCCATATTCTGTCCTTCCAGTAGCCTCTTGTCCAGAGTATAGGTTGCACATCAGGACAATCAGATGCTGTGCCACCCCCATTTATTTTAAAGCATTCCATAGTTTTTCATGATCTACACAATCAAAGGCGTTGCTGTAATCTATAAAGCCCAGGGTGATTTTCTTCTGGTGTTCTGTGGTCTGTTCCATTATCCAACGTATGTTTGCGATACGACCTGTGGTACCTCTTCCCTTTCTAAATCCAGCTTGGACATCTGGCACTTCTCGCTCCATATATGGTAAGAGCCTTTACTTTACTTGCATAGCATATTAAGGCAATAGTTTCAAAATTACTGCATTCCCTGGGATCCCCTTTCTTTGGAATTGGGATGTATATTCAGTGCTTCCAGTCTGTGGGCCATAGTTTTCTTTTCCATATTTGTTGACAAAGGTTTATCACAATTTGGACACATTCAGTCTCAGTAGCTTGTAGCAACTCTATTGGTGTGCCATCTGTTCCTTGTCAAAGAGTTGTCCCCCTGGGCTCCCTTGCCCTCAGTACCCCAAGGGAGGTTCTTTGCTTCCGAGAACAGTCCTAACTCCTTTGGGTCTCTGCTTCCCAGACAGAACTCTCCGTCCTCCAGGAGTAATTTTATAGTAGTACTGCCACCCCCCCTTCCTGGCCCTTTTCTCTGAGGAAGGGGATCTGTGAGTTCTAAAGGGATTAACCCTTATTAATCAACAGTAATCAGTAGCATCCAGAGGTCAAAGACTAGATTTAGAATCGTTAGTTTCAAGTCAATACACACCATCTATAAAAGCGTAGTTTATTTAAAAGAAAATAGAAGTATATACAAAAGAGAGCAGCAATTGTGTCCTTAAAGCCAATCACCCTCAGCTGAGTTACAGGAGATACATTGGCGTAACAAAAGTGAGAGGTTTAATAGACAAAAGAATATAAACAAGAGCTTGCTAAGCTAAGATCCTATTACTTACAGTAGAATAGCCTGGTTCCCAAATGGCTTTTTTTTCCTGTAAAACTTTAGGGAAATAGGGAACAAAGACTGAACGAGCATCCTTCATTTTTATGGAGTTTATCGTTCAACAAGGCCGGGGAAAGCAAATAGCCATATTGTGCCCCTGCCGTGATCTACTCCTTTGAAGCCTTTGATGATAAGGGGGCTAGACAGCATCACCCCGGGGTCCTGATCTACAACAACCCCTCTTCCTCACTTTTGATCTCAGGAAGCCGAAAAGGGATAACAGCTAAGGTTCAGTTGCATCTTCTTGCAAGGTTGCAAATTGTCTGTCTGACACTGAGCTGCGGATCTCTCCCAATAGGGTGTCCTAGGGAACCAAAGGCTCCCAGAATTCCCTCTGGTTAACCCATTTCAGCTTGACCAAAGTTTTGTATTCGTGACATTCCTGGTCTTTGTTTCTTCCAAGTATTTTAAGAGCAGCTTTCACCTCACATTCTAAAATTGCTGGTTCTTCATTATACGGTTCCTCTCTGAATAAATCTGCTATCCTGGCATCTCTTTTATAGAGTTTTTCAGTGTATTACTTCCATCTTTTATCTTATCTCGGTCAGTCAGTGTGTTCCCCTGTTGATTATTCAACATCCCTACTCTTGATCTAAATTTCCCTTAAATTTCTTTATGTACTTCTGCATAAATTCTCTCAATTTCCTTTACTTCTGTTTGCCTTTGGAGCATAGACTTAGATGATGGTTATGCTGATAGGTTTCCCATTAAATCTCATTGATATCACTCAGACTTGGCATTATAGCTCCTAATTGCTTTTGCTACATCACTTCTCACTATTAGAGCAACCCTGTTTCTTCTTAATTTCTCATTTCCTGCATAAAATATTTTGTAGTTGCCTGAAAATGGCCCATTCCCATCCATTTTATTTCACTCACACCAACTATTGTAATGTTGATGCATTCTATTTCTTGCTTGACAATGTCTAACTTTCCCTGGATCATGCTTCTCACATTCTATGTTCCTATTGTGTGCGTCGCACAACTCTGGACTCTCCTTTCGCATCTGTGCGCATCAGCCTCTGGGCTTCCTTTCGGCTTTGACCCAGCTGCGTCATTAGTCACAGCGCTACTCGTACTTGTCCTTTGTTTTTCCCCAGTAGCTCGGTGAGTGCCTTCTGACCTGGGGGTCTCATCTTCAAGCACTATCTCATGTTGCAGGTAATAGGGGGCTAACATTTTGGGAGGGAGGGAGGGAGGGGATGCAAGCTGCTGTCTGGGCAGTGGAAAGGGCCACTTTCCTGTCAGACAGGATCCATCCTAGGTTTGTAAATTCCAGCTGTGCATAAGTACTGGGCTGTCCACCTTAAATGGAGGAACATGAGAGCAGATTTTTGTTACAATTGTCTCTCTGCATTTCTTTTCACAATCTCTTACCAAGCACCTACTGCTAAACTAACGCCGTACAAGGCCTTGAGCTTTGACAGTTAAACTCTGATACCAACAGAACTCACAGAAATATGTTTTCAAAGTACAAATCATAATATATTCAGAGGATTTCTCCACAGCATTTTATCACCTTTCCTTTTCATTCCATCAGGATACATCTGGGGTGTCAAGGCTGAGGGAGAACCATCTGAAGTATCACTGAAAAAAGCTGAGGAGCAAGTGCAGGAGCAGAAACTGAGGAGTCAAGATGGAGCAAAGAGACAAGAGGAGAGACAGACTGACACAGGAGACAAACCTTATGAATGCTTCAAATGTGGAAAGAGCTTCAGGTGGCATAGCACCCTTATGGTGCATCAAAGAACTCACATGGGGGACAAACCTTATAAATGCTTGGAGTGTGGAAAGAGCTTCAGTCAGAGTAGCCACCTTACTTCGCATCAAAGAACTCACACAGGGGACAAACCTTATCAATGCTTGGAGTGTGGAAAGAGCTTCAGTAGGACTAGCACCCTTACTTCTCATCAAAGAACTCACACAGGGGACAAACCTTATAAATGTTTCGACTGTGGAAAGAGCTTCAGTCAGAGTAGCCACCTTACTTTGCATCAAAGAATTCACACAGGGGACAAACCTTATAAATGTTTCGAGTGTGGAAAGAGCTTCAGTCGGAGTAGCAACTTTACGTCGCATCAAAGAACTCACACAGGAGAGAAACCTTATAAATGCTTGGAGTGTGGAAAGAGCTTCAGTGACAGCAGCACCCTTGCTTCGCATCAAAGAACTCACACAGGGGACAAACCTTATCAATGCTTTCAGTGTGGAAAGAGCTTCAGCTTTAGCAGCACCCTTACTTCGCATCAAAGAACTCACACAGGGGACAAACCTTATACATGTTTGGAGTGTGGAAAGAGCTTCAGTCACAGTAGCACCCTTACTTCGCATCGAAGAACTCACACAGGAGAGAAACCTTATAAATGCTTGGAATGTGGAAAGAGCTTCAGTGACAGTAGCACCCTTACTTCACATCAAAGAACTCACACAGGGGACAAACCTTATCAATGTTTGAAGTGTGGAAAGAGCTTCAGTGACAGTAGCACCCATACTTCGCATCAAAGAACTCACACAGGGGACAAACCTTATCAATGCTTGGAGTGTGGAAAGAGCTTCAGGTGGAGTAGCGCCTGTAGACAACATCAAACAACTCACACAGGGGACAAACCTTATAAATGCTTGGAGTGTGGAAAGAGCTTCAGGTGGAGTAGCGCCTGTAGACAACATCAAACAACTCACACAGGGGACAAACCTTATAAATGCTTGGAGTGTGGAAAGAGCTTCAGGTGGAGTAGCACCTTTAGACAACATCAAAAAAGTCACAGAGGGGACAAACCTTATAAATGCTTGGAGTGTGGAAAGAGCTTCAGTCAGAGTAGCACCCTTACTTTGCATCAAAGAACTCACACAGGAGACAAACCTTATCAATGCTTGGAGTGTGGAAAGAGCTTTAGTCAGAGTGGCCATCTTACTTCGCATCAAAGAACTCACACAGGGGACAAACCTTATCAATGCTTGGAGTGTGGAAAGAGCTTCAGTCAGAGTGGCCACCTTACTTTGCATCAAAGAACTCACACAGGAGACAAATCTTATAAATGCTTGGACTGTGGAAAGAGCTTCAGTCGGAGTAGCACCCTTTCTTTGCATCAAAGAACTCACACAGGAGACAAACCTTATAAATGCTTGGAGTGTGGAAAGAGCTTCAGTCGGAGTAGCCACCTTACTTCACATCGCAAAACTCATACAGGGGACAAACCTTATAAATGATTCACCTATGGAAAAAGCTTCAGATGGAGTAGCACTCTTACGATGCATCAAAGAACTCACACAGAGGACAAACCTAACAAATGTTTGGCATGTGGAAAGATTTTTAGTCAGTGTGGCCACCTTACTTCACATCAAAGAACTCACACAGGGGACAAATCTTGGGAGTTGCACTCTTGGCTCAGGAGAGAGAGAACAGAGACAAAGGTGTCTCCTCTCTCACGGACAGTGGAGAAGGGAAGAGAGGAAAGGGCGGAAGCAGGAAGAGCAGCTCAGCTTCCCTGAGCATATTCGTTTACAAGGAAATAAGTCAGTCAGATTATCCCAGGTAAAGATAAAGTAGCCTATCCATCTGGAAGACCTTCACTCTATCTCCCTTCTGGAACATAAACAAAAGAACAAAACAGGAGTTGCGGGGGCGTGACTTGCGGAGCTGCGCAATGGCTGCGTAATCTCCCTGGTCTGTGGCCCCCTGGTGTAAAACAACCCCAAAACAGCACTAAAGACTCACTGAAAACTGAAACCCCTCTGGGAATGATTCCGACCCCTCCTAGAAATAAAGAAGGAGATTTATTGGGCTATTTTAAGCCACTAGACAACAGACGGCCCAAGTGCAGCTAAGAAGCCTGTGTTAGACAATATGGCTCCAGGCCAATCGAGGACAACTAAGACGATGCCTCAAGAGGTAGGAGCTAATGGCCCACTTTCAAGAGAAGACTTTATAGCTCAATTAAAATTTTTTAAAACAGATATGGAAGATAGCTGGAAAGTTGCCCTGAAGCCTTTACAAGATAAAATTGAGGCATTTGGTGAGTGACTTGATAACATAGCAGCCTCAGCATCGGAGGCTTTAGATTTGGGCCTAACAATTGCAGAGGACTTTTCAATTCTAAAGTGGGAAAATCAAATTATCAAAAATAAGCTTGAGGAATTACAAAATCGCTCACGTTCCTCAAATGTTCATTTTAGAGGACTTAAAGAAGGAGCAGAGGAACATTCTCCCTCAATGGCATCATTTATTACCGCATGGTTGACTACCATCATCCCAGAATTCGAACTAGAAATATCTGTGGGCTATAGGTACATTCTTAAATTGAAACTTTTTTGCCTATTAGTGAATTTTCCTGCTTTTTAATCCAGAAGGTAAGAAATGGGATCCTGTGCAAGCTTGTTGAGAATGGATTGATCATTTGCATGCTTATTGAGTTCAGTGGGATTTACTCCCCTGCAATCATGCTTAGGATAGGTGAAACTGACCACAGGAGATGGGGAGGGGAGGAGGAGGAAGAAGAGGAGGTAGGGGAGAAAAGGCAGAGGGGAGGACTGGGATGGGAGCAGCAGGAGGGGGAGGGGAGGGGCACAGGTTTGAATCATTTGCATGTTTATTGAGTTCAGTGCGATTTACTCCCATGCAAAACTGATCGGGGGAGGGAGGACTGGAGTGAGCAGGGGAGGAGGAAGAAGAAAGAGGGGGAGGAGGAAGGGAGAGCAGAGGGGAAGGAGGGGAAAAGCAGGTCTGATCATTTGCATGCTTAGCAGACATGAAAGGGACAAAAGGATGAGTCATCACCCAAATCCACAAAAGGGCATAGACAAACACAGCAACAGGGGTTTCATATGCAAAACTCCAAAGCAGACAGGAGTGAGGCCTGGCTTCAAATGGCCAGCTGAAGTAAGGGAAGCCCCCAGGCAAACCGACTTTAAACAAAGACAAATAAAGCGGAAAACAGAGACTTATAGCTGTTACGTGTCTGATCAGGGCAAGGATGATTGCAAAAGCAGATTTTTAATTGACTCAGGATCCGCCTTGCATATTGTAATTGATAAAAACCTGTTTAAAAGTTTTAAAAGTCACAAGCAAAAGATACTTACAGCGTCTGGACAGGAATTCTTCTGTGAAGGAATTGGTATAGTGGAATTGCTATGCAAAGTCCCCGATGGGGGAAGACAGATGGAACTTAAGGAATGTCTTTATGTTCCAGATTTTAAAGACAATTTCATAAGTGCGACAAGAATTATGAAATTTGGAGGTGAACTCCATATGATTGGAGAATTTTGCCATGTTCTAGATGAAGGAGGAATAAGTTGCACTGCAAAACTGAAAAATGGACTTTTAATTTTAGAATATATTGAAACTATGCATGCAAATATGGTCAAGGAAACGAGCAATTCTGAATGCTTGCATATCTGGCATAGAAGGATGGGACATGCCAGCTTAGCTAGAGTAACTGCTCTTGAAAAAGAGAATTCAGCAAGAGGCATTAAAATGAGACAGTGCAATTGCACACAGACTTGTGACTGCTGTATTAAAATTAAAAGTGTGAAACCAAAATTTCAGAAGTGTATGGTTTCATCTGTATTCTGTTAGGTACTTGACTTCTTACTAATTGCCTCAGAACTCCGACTCACTCTCAACAACAATATAATGTACAATATAAGCAGAAACATCACATTCCCCCCCCCCTTAAAATAACAGCAAAGTATTATTCCTACTCTAGGATTCATTCGACGTGTTAATAATAAAAAACAAGTCTCTTAGGGGAAAATAATAATAATAATAATAATAAAATTTTATTTCTAAGTCACCTATCTGGCCGCGACAACGGCCACTCTAGGCGACGTACATAAAAGGGTAAAAATGCAACATTTAACCAGAACAACAGTCGACAAAAATCTAAAACCGCCCATCTATAACAGCTAACCCTAGTCTACCCCAGCAATCCTGTATGCCTTCCTGAATAGCCAGGTCTTTAAGGCTTGGCAGAAGCCTACCAGGGAGGGGGCATGGCGAAGATCATAAGGCAGGGAGTTCCAGAGGGTGGGGGCCACAATTGAAAATGCCCTCTCTCTGGTCCACACCAGCCTAGCTGTTTTAACTGGTGGGACCGAGAGAAGGTGTTGCATGGCTGATCTCGTCAGGCGGCATACTTGGTGATGTTGGAGGTGCTCCTTCAGATAAACTGGTCCGAAACCGTAAAGGGCTTTAAAGGTTAACACCAACACCTTGAATTGGGCCCGGTAAACAACTGGTAGCCAGTGTAGTTCTTCTAACACCGGAGTGATGTGATCACGGCGATGGCTGTTTTTAATCAAACGTGCCGCCGCATTCTGTACCAGCTGGAGTTTCCGGACCGTTTCCAAGGGTAACCCAACATAGAGCGCATTACAGTAGTCTAAGCGAGAGGAGACCAGGGCATGTACTATCCGTGGGAGCAGATGGACAGGAAGGTAGGGTCGCAGCCTCTGTATTAGATGTAATTGATACCAAGCTGCCTGGCTCACTGCCAAAACCTGAGCTTCCATGGACAGCTGGGAGTCTAGAATGACCCCGAGGCTGCGGACCTGGTCCTTCAGGGGCAATCTTACCCCATTAAACACCAGGTCTATATTTCCTAGCCTTCTCCTATCTCCCACGAGCAGCACCTCAGTCTTGTCGGGGTTCAGCTTCAGCCTATTACTTCCCATCCATTTACTTATGGACTTCAAGCACTTGGAAATGGTATCCACAGCCAACTCTGGTGAGGACTTAAACGAGAGAGAGCTGAGTGTCATCCGCATATTGATGACACTGCAACCCAAATCTCCTGATGATGGCCCCCAGCGGCTTTACATAGATGTTAAATAGCATGGGGGAGAGGATAGAACCCTGTGGCACTCCACAAGTGAGATCCCAAGGGTCTGAAACCTCATCCCCCAATGCTACCCGTTGATGCCTGTCTGAGAGATAGGAATGGAACCACCGTAGAACAGTGCCCCCTATTCCCATTCCCCCCAGGTGATCCAAAAGGATACCGTGGTCGACGGTATCGAAAGCCGCTGAGAGATCCAGGAGGACGAGGAATGTACATTCTCCCCTATCCAACGCCCTCCTCATATCATCCACCAGGGCGACCAAGGCTGTTTCAGTTCCATGTCCAGTCCTGAAGCCCGATTGGAATGGATCTAGATAGTCTGTTTCCTCCAAGTGTGTCTGTAACTGTTTGGCCACCACTCACTCAATCACCTTGCCCAAGAATGGTAAATTAGAGACTGGGCAGAAGTTATTCAACTCTTGGGGATCCAAGGAGGACTTTTTAAAGATGGGCTTTATTACTGCCTCCTTGAGGGCTAATGGCATAGCACCCTCTTCCAAGGAATAATTCACCACTGCCTTGATCCCTTCGCTCGGTCTCTCTTTGCAGCCCATAATGAGCCACGTGGGGCAAGGATGAAATAGACAGGTGTTTGGCCTCACATTAGAGATCACCTTGTCCACTTCCTCAAAGGGAAGAGGCTGAAACTGATCCCATCGGCCCGGGATGCAACTGGCCGACTCTGGCCCACTTCCTGTATCCATGGCGTATGGAATTGTGCTCTTCAGACGCTCAATTTTATCGGCAAAGTGTTTTGCAAATGTGTCACAGGAGGCTTTTGACTGCTCCATAGGTTCCTGCACAACTGGACCGACCAGGCTTCGGACCACTTGGAACAACCTCCTGGGACAGCACTCTGCGGACGCAATAGAGGCAGCAAAGAAGTCCCTCTTTGTTGCCTTTGTTGCCACCTGGTAGGCAGCTATTGCTGCTCTAACCAGTGTCCGATCGTCTTCGGAACGAGATTTCCGCCACCGGCTATCTAGTCGTCTCACCTCCTGTCTCAGACCTCGCAACCGTGGTGTATACCAGGGTGCGATCTGAGTTCTGTTCAGGGGGAGAGGACGTTTCGGGGCCACCCAGTCTATTGCCCTGGTGATCTCCCTATTCCACTCCATCACCAGGGTTTCGACCGGGCAACCTTCAGACAGCTCCAGATCTCCCAGCGCCTTCAGGAATCCCTTAGGCTCCATCAGGCATCTGGGAGGGACCAACCTAATAGGTCCTTGTCCCCTGCAGAGGGTGTATGGCACTGAGAGTTCTACATCACCAGATAGTGATCTGACCATGACACGGGTTTAGAAGAAACAACCCCCATTTTCAGAGCACTTCCTCCCCCTCCCGAGACAAACACAAGGTCAAGAGCATGACCGGCTACATGGGTGGGCCCGATATTACTACGGTGCAGATCCCAGGAAATCATGGTTTCCATGAAATCCCGAGGAGCTCCAGTGAGAGCAGCCTCGGCATGCAGGTTGAAATCCCCAAAACCAAAAGGTTGGGAGAGAGCACCCGCACGCCCGAGGCCTGTCTTTTTACACCCACGTCTGGGTCATGTCACTGCAGTCCCGGCCATCTGTCTTGAAAGTCCATCAGCTAATACATTGTGCTTGCCTTTTATGAACTTAAAGTCCACCTGGTATTCTTGTAAAGCCCAGGACCACCTCTGCAGCATGGTGTTATTATTTCTCATGGTCTCTTACCATAGCAATGCTCGATGATCCGTTGTCACTGTAAATCTTCGTCCCCACATGTATGGGCGCAACTTGCTCAGTCCCCACATGACCGCTAGGCACTCCTTTTGGACCGATGAATAATTCTTCTCCCGCAATGTCAGTTTGCATCTAAGATACGCCACTGGATGTCTGGTGCCTCCCCTCTCTTGCAGCAAGATGACTCCCAGCGCTAGGTCCGACACATCCGTGGCCACAATAAATGGTTGCTCAAAATCTGGTGCTATCAATACAGGCCCTTGGCACAAGGCTTGCTTTAGAAGGTCAAAAGCCTTTTGACATTCATCCGTACACACCACACACTCAGCACACTTTTTTCTTGTTAGCTCATGCAAAGGGGTTGCTATTTTTCCAAAATCTTTTATAAATTTACAGTAGAAACCAGCCACACCTAAAAATGCTCTCCCTTGTTTACTGATTTTCTCAAGCACTCTTTCATTCTGACTCACTCGTTTGTGTAATGAGAAAGAAATAATTGGGCTTGACTCCTTAAAACTACTGGGATGCTTGGGTAAGGTACATGTTATGTCTGCACCATAAGGCTGTTTAACCCCATGATCTAGAGTCATTAGGATTTTTACTTCTGTAGACAGACTAGTGAAGAAATCCTTCAAGAACCCCAGGGTATCCTGATCAATACTGAGATGAAGTGGCACTAATGACACTCGTAAACAACACTCTTGTGATCTGCGCGACTCAGAACACACCTGCAATGCTTTGACTGTCAACCTATTAGAATGTGCCTTTCTAAACATTTCTTTACTACAGTAAAGGTATAGAAATTTATTCATCTGAGATGTATCCAAACGATCTCTGTTCTCAAGATCTTGAACCACAACCACTTGACAAGAAACTGGTTGCTTTAACAAGTTGACCTCACATTCTGATTCGCCAGTTGGATATACTTCAGGCTTGAATCTCACCCTGCTTAATTGTATTTCCATCAAGAAATCTGGGTTCCTTCCTCTTTCCCCACAGGATGTATTACACCCATGCCTCATGGATGTATGAGAAGGAAAACTCTGAAGACTAATGTAGTTTTTAACCAAAGATGTAGGTGGTGCATTTCCAAATTTCTTCCCCCCATAAAGGTACCAAATGGGTGAGGTTTCTTTCACAACATAGCACACTAATGGAATAGGAAATCTCAGTGGAGCTTTTGTTTTTACCCCACTTTCCCCCACTTTATGACATACCATACTTGATGAACAATATTGTTTGACATCTTCAGAAATGTTTGGCCAATAATAGTGTTCAGCCAATCTTTTCTTGGTCTTCTTTATTCCAAGATGCCCTGAACATGGGACATCATGGGCTACCTCTAGCAATCTGGCTCTGTATTTGCTAGGTACCACCAATTGTTTCACTGGTTCACATTCATTCTTTCTCTCAGCAGGCATCCACAGTCTGTACAGCACACCATTCTCCCACACAGTTTGATCCCTCAAAGTCTCTGTAAAGGGGATTCTGTTTTGGAGGGCTTTCCCTTTGTTATATCCAAACTGCTATCATTTTTCAGCTCCTCCCTGAATTGCTGTGTCTCTGTGTCAGAGACCATTCAAAACAGTGTATCTCTCTCCACAGGCCTGCTAGGGGTTGCTATGGTGACCTCAGGCTCGGTAACAGGTTCCACCCTGTTTTCTTCAGCCTCTGTTAAAATGGCTTCTGTTACTTTGCCAAGTTGTTGTCTGGTCACCACATATATTTTTCCTTGTGGCCCCATAACATCTCTTCCCAGTATCACTGGTTGTTGTTGTTGGGCATTAATACTTACTTTACATATCTCCTCCTTTCCTCTCCACTTTAATTTTATCAGGGCCATGGGTATGCTTTCTGGTTCACCCCTCACTCCTTGGATTGTCACAATTTCCTGAGGTAATATTTCCTCAGATTTTATTAAATCTGGCCTCAGTAATGTCTGAGCGGCACCAGTATCCAGCAATGCCCAATAATTTGCCCCTTGCACACTCACTTCTTCCCTCAGACTCGAATCAAAGTCTTGTACATTTGTGCAGTTTATCTGGCAGAACTGAACTTTCTTTGTTTCTAACTCCCTTGGTTCTGCTTTCACTGCCCTTCCCTGAGCAGGATTACCAATGGGGTTGGCAACCTCACATTGAAAACGTAGGTGCCCTGGTCTACCACATTTATAACATAATGTCTCCTCCATTTTGGGGTACACAGATCCACTCTGGGGTGTCCTGTACCCTTCAGACTTTATTGGAGGGCTCACTCGCTGTGGTACCACATCCTTTCTGCCACCATTATATGGTCTGGGTTTAAACTCTCTTGATGTTTTCCCCACCCACCCAGTTCTATCTGAGGCAAAGTGATCTGCCAACTCTGCTGCCTCTTGAACAGATTTAGGGGAATGGTCTTTGACAAGGAGCCTTATTTTTGGTGGCAACTGATGGTATAATTGATCCAGTATCATGAGGTTTTTCACCTCTTCTACTGATTGAGCTTTAGCACTTCCCATCCACTTTCCAAATATGTCCACCAATTTTGCTCCCAGTTCAACAAAAGACCTCCCTGTCTGGATCTGGCAGTTTTGAAATAACTTCCTGAAATTGTCAGGTCCCAGCCTGAATCTTTTGTACACTGCCTCTTTAAACTCGGCATATGTGACGGGCCTGTCTGAGGGGAAATATTGGTATACCTCTGCCAATTCCCCTTTGATTAGATTTGATAAATATTGCATATATTTATCCTCTGGTAGCCCCCACAGCTGAGCTGCCTTTTCGAAGGTGTTGAGGTAAATTTGTGGATCTTGTCCAGGTTCAAACTCCACAAAATCTTTTGGTGTAACCTTTATCTTTGTTTCATTTCTGTCTTTTCTTGTTTCATCCGACTGAAACTTCTCTCTTTCAAAGTTTAACTTTTCCACTTGTATTTCAGCATCCACTCTCATTCTTTCAGTATCAATTCTCATTCTTTCAGTATCCATTCTCATTCTCTCAATTTCCAACTCCTGCTGTTTTTCTTTCTCATCAGCTTCAAAGACCCCCTGCTTGTCTTTTTCCTCACCCTCCCATCTTAACCTCTCTTTAATATTCTATATAAGCGGGATTGCTTGAGTACCCTTCTGGGGTCTCTTCCCTGACAGGTTGTTTGTGTTGGATTGATGTATGCATTATTAATGCCACTCATAATTCATCTACCCCTTTACCCTCGTGAGGTAAATTGCATGTTATGCACTTCTCCACCAGCTCCTCTCTTTTCATCTTTATAAATTCAGCCATGTTTTTAGGAGTTCACTCACACTTTGCTACACACTCTTTGCCAGTCACTCTCACAAGTAATCTTTATTTGTTATTTCTTTTAGCCACACCACTTTTAGGGACTCTCTATTGTTCGTATCCAACCGCTACAGCCACCACATGTGACATCCTTCCCCAGCACCACCTGTGAAGCTCTCACTTGTGGCTACCAGCAGACAGGAACGTCAGGTTTTCTTCTTACCCTTTACAACTCTAGCACAGATTTCAACAAATCCCCCTGCTAGGCCTCACTACCCCACACTCTGTATCTCTTATAGCCTTTAGACAGTGCCTCAGTCTCTGCCAGGCTATCTCGATACCTTGTGTGTATGGTTATAGGTAATTCACCCCCCCTGCAGCCTCTTGTCTCTGAAGCATACAGCCCTGGGTTTCTCTGTGGGACAGGATACACTTTCCTCCGATCCACTGCTGCCACCATTAGATACAGTTGTTCAGCTTTGGTTACTTTGCTATTCCCCCTGGTATGTGTTCCCAGCTGAAGGAATCAGGCTTATGTTTAACCAAGAAAGTATTTATTTAATATTAGAAATAACAAGATTATTGAAGGAATGTTTCACAAGCGTATGGTTTCATCTATATTCTGTTAGGTACTTGACTTCTTACTAATTGCCTCAGAACTCCGACTCACTCTCAACAACAACACCGACCACCATCCACCTCCTCAATTCACCACTTCCAAACACCTTCTAAACACCACCACCTCTCAGATTCAACTGTCATTCTTCCATTTATACTCCCAGCCATTCAAATGCTCAGACAATCATCCAGCATTCTACTGCTCATGTACTCCCCCCTCCTCTTTCACTCCACTTACCATATGTCTTCTATATAAACAGCACTATATAAATACATGTAATTGTAACAAGATCCCTAAGAAACGAGAGGCTGTAATCACTCAACAATTACAAACTCCAGCTGAGAGAACTTGAGACGGACTATATTTTACTCTGCAGCTTTCAACAAACACGCTCACCAGATTCGGCCTGACGAACGTGCTGCTGATAATCAACAATCTTTTGAATAAAACCTAAATCATATTACTTTGAATGAAGAACTTAAATAAGCATGTGAGTAAAGAAATTTATGTACTCCCATCCCATCCCCCTTTTCAAAAAACACAAACTGTAAGTTACAAGTTTATACAGAATGTTTAGTGATTTCAATGTATATCTATTTCTTTCAGCCCCTGATGGCTATATAAGATTAGCCGAAATGCGTTGGGCTTTTATTATACAATTTACATAAATGGAATAAAACTGTGACTATTTACTCAAGCTTTTTTGTCATTCTGGGCACCTCCCTCCATTCAACTGTTTCATTGAATGACATCCACTCTCTACCTACCATAGGCAGGGGGGTCAGGGCCTCCCTAAATATTTTCCCAAAAAATAAAGAATTAAATTTATTACGGAAAAAAAATCTGGCTCCTCTTCTTTTCTTTGTGCCCCCTTGAACTTTGAGCCTGGCTCCATGCCTGGAGGGAACAGAGGCTGGATCAGACACAGGAGGGATTTTAGGTGGAGGCTGGATCCCCCCCACCGCAGCAGATTCTCACCACTTTGTGTGGGTTGGACTGGGTGACCTTTGAGGTTCCTTCCAGCTCCTAAGTAAACGGGGCAGGGGGCTCTAAGCCTCCGGTTGATGGCTGTGGATAAGGCTGGCTGGCTGGGTGGGGGTCAGGAGTGTTGCCATTGATAAATGACACTCCACACTTTCAGCGCACTGTGGAGGTCTGGAGGAAGGCATGGGGCAGCCCAGAGGAAGAGGGCCAGGGGGGTTGGGCAGGAATGAGAGTAGGCAGGGCCCTTGCTCAGTGACGGTAGCACCTGCTCTGCATGCAAAGGGCCCCTGGTTCAGAGGGGCCCCCGCATCTCTGGGAAGGAGGGCCCTTCTCTGTCGCAGACCCTGGGCAGCCATCGCTGCCAGTCTGTGCAGGCAGCCCTGAGCTAGGCAGGGAGACGCCTGACCCTAAGCGAATGGTGGGTGCGTAGGTGATTGGGGAAGATCTGATGGGGTGGGAGCAGGCCTGGAGTCTGCCTAAAAGGTCGGGGGGTGTGACAAAGAAGCAAGGGGGAGATTTATTTTTTCTGTAATAAAGTTAATTATTTTTGTAAAACACTTCGGGTGCGGGCTCCCCAGCCACCCTCCCCCACCCCACTATGGGACTTGGGGGAGGTTGATGAGTGGAGGCAAGCTCAGGTTCCTTGGAGTGGGGGGCTCTGCCCCACTTTCACTGACTATTGAGAAGGGGCAGCTAGAATAGGAAGACGATGCTGGAAGATTAGAGTGATTCATTTTATGGAGTTACTAATTTGTTATGGGGCATCTCTTTGTGGGATCCTTTGGCCATGAAGATGCCAACTGCAGCTCAGGGGCAGAGCCTCTGCTTGGCTTGAAGGAGGATCAGTCCAGCTCAATCAGTCTCCAGCTGTTCCACGAAGGGCTAGAAAGGCTCCCTCTCTGAAACCCCAGAGAGACACTGCCGGTCAGTGCAGACATTATAGTAAAGGCAACATTGAACCAGGCTGACCATAAGGCAACTTTCTTGTAACCCCAGGGAGCTGGTGGCAGCCGTATCAGACCACAAGAGCAGCCAAGATTTTGGCAGCCCTTGAAAGTGAACTTTTTGCAGCCTAAGAGCCCCTTTCCTCTTGGGAGAGGGACAAGAGCAACTCCTGTTTTGGTCTTTTCCTTGTGTTTCAGAAGGGAGATAGAGTGAGGGTCCTCCAGATGGCTAGGCGTGGCTACCTTTACCTGTGCTGTGCTCTGACTGACTTCCTTCCTTGTAAACTGATATGCTCAGGGAAGCTGACCTGCCCCTCCTCCTTCCACCCTCTCCCTCTTCTTCGACTGTCCGAGAGAGAGGAGACACCTTTGTCTCTGCTCTCTCTCCTGAGTCATGAGGGCGACTCCCAAGCCTTGGCGTGGCACCTCCAACTCAGTTAGTTAGTTAGAACTAGGTATGCCTTTCTCTCTACTATGCGTTTCTATAAGGTAGGTTTTCTTATTTTACTAAGTCTTAAGTCTCAGTGATCTCAGTGCAGCGTAAAAGCCTGCTTCTAAGGTAAATACACACACACCGGCATTCATGCAGCATTTCCGACTGCTGTTGAACTCTGCTTTATTATTTCAATACAAGTTTACACAACAAGAAGCCTCCGCTCTGTCTGTTGAACTTCCCACCGCATGTGTCTCTGAGTGCAGGGCGAAGGTGGGGCTGTCCGTTCAGGCACAGGAGGTGGAGGAGCGCCCGACTGAGAGGCTTCTGGTGGAACAGGCTGAACTCCCACTGGGGCATCTGGAGATGGGGAGCTGTAGTGTCAAAGGCAGAGCTGGGGCTCTTTCGAAGCTGGACCTGCTACTTGCACCCTCCCTGGGTGACTCATCCCAGTCCATGTCCTCATCCTCTGACTCACCCCCACCCGTCCACTGCCGCCTGGCGGGGCTCACAACAGTGATGTGGCTGCAAAAAAGGCAAATGCTATTTTAAGCTGCATTAACAGAAGCATCGTTTCCAAATTGCATGAAGTACGGTTCCCCTCTATTCAGCACTGGTTAGACCTCATCTTCAGTACTGCATCCAGTTCCGGTCTCCGCACTTCAAGAAGGATGCAGACAAACTGGAAGAGGTTCAGAGGAGGGCGACGAGGAAGATCAGGACCCTGGAAACAAAGCCCTATGAGGAGAAAGAACTGGGCATGATTAGCCTGGAGAAGAGAAGACTGAGGGGAGACGGGATAGCACTCTTCAAGTACTCGAAAGGCTGCCACACAGAAGAGGGCCAGGATCACCTCGATTGTCCCATGGTGCAGGACGCGGAATAATGGGCTCAAGTTGTGGGAAGCCAGATTTCGGCTGAACATCAGGAAAAACTTCCTAACGCCCTGGCCTTGGTCGCCCTGTATGATGACCTTTGTCGGGAGAAAGACAGGGGGAGTGTAACTCTGTTGATTCTCCTTGATCTCTCAGCGGCTTTTGATACCATCAACCATGGTATCCTTCTGGGGAGACTCGCTGATCTGGGAGATGGAGGTACTGCGTGGCAGTGGTTCTGCTCCTACTTGGCGGGTCGTCTCCAGAAGGTAGTGCTTGGGGAGTTTTGCTCGGCACCCTGGGCCCTCCAATATGGAGTTCCACAGCGGTCAGTACTATCCCCCATGCTATATGAAGCCACTGGGTGCTGTCATCAGGAGTTTTGGAGTGCGTTGCCACCAGTATGCTGATGACACGCAGCTCTACTTCTCCTGTTCATCTTTTTCAGGTGAGGCTGTCAAGGTGCTGAACCGATGCCTGGCTGCGATAATGGACTGGATGAGAGCGAACAAATTGAGGCTCAATCCAGACAAGACTGAGATGCTGTTAGTACGTGGTTCTCCTGACCAGATGGTGGATGTTCAACCTGTCCTGGATGGGGTTGCACTCCCTCTGAATGGGCAGGTCTGTAGTTTGGGAGTTCTTTTAGAACCATCCCTTTCATTAGAGGCACAGGTAGCCTCGGTGGCACGGAGTGCTTTCTATCAACTTTGGTTGGTGACCCAACTACGCCCCTATCTGGACAGGGACAACCTTGCTTCAGTTGTCCATGCACTGGTAACCTCTAGATTAGACTACTGCAATGCACTCTACGTGGGGCTGCCTTTGAAGACGATTCGGAAGCTGCAGCTCGTGCAAAATGCAGTGGCCAGAATGTTGACAGGGACTCAGAGGTCCAATCATATAACACCGATTCTGGCACGCTTGCACTGGCTGCCTATATGCTTCCGGGCTCGATTCAAGGTGCTGGTTTTAACCTATAAAGCCTTACATGGCTTGGGGCCACAATATCTGTTGGAACGCCTCTCCCGATATGAACCTACCCGTACGCTGCGATCAACATCAAAGGCCCTCCTCCGGGTGCTGACTCAGAGAGAAGCCCGGAAGGTAACAACGAGAAAAAGGGCGTTCTCAGTGGTGGCCCCCGAACTATGGAATTCTCTCCCTGATGAGGTACGCCTGGCGCCAACGTTACTATCTTTTCGGCGTCAGGTAAAAACCTCCCTCTTCTCCCAGGCATTTTAACATTTTAACATTTTAATATATAACATTTTAACATCTTAATATTTTAACCAGTTTAATACTTTTTAACAGTTTATATTTTAGTATTGAGTTTTGTACTTGTCTATGTGTTTAATTATGTTTTGGTTTTTTGGTATTTTTTATTTTTAGTTGTTTAATAATGTTTTAATTGTATTGGATGTTTATATGTTGTGAACCGCCCAGAGAGCTTCGGCTATGGGGCGGTATAAAAATCTAATAAATAAATAAATAATAATAATAACTGTTACAGCAGTATGACAATGGAACCAATGACCTAGGGAGGTGTGGACTATCCAACCCTGGTGGCATTCAAGAGGCAGCTGGACAGCCACCTGTGAGCTATGCTTTAATTTGGATTCTAGCACTGAGCAGCGGGGTGGACTTGATGGCCTTTTAGGCCCCTTCCAACTCTGTGGTTCTAAGGATACTTGCTGGGAAAGGGGGCAGAATAACAAGCTTTGCAAGAGGAAAGAAGTGGGTCTCTCTCCAGAAGACTGGTGAGGCAGGGTCCCCACCAGGATGGCAAAGAAACATCCCAGTCAGTGGGGCAGTGGAATCCACTCCGAGTTTTCCCAGGAGATGTCCAAGGAGCTGAAACCTCCGCTGCTCCCAGTTTTCTAAGCAGCGTCTTAGTTGCTGGGAAGGTGGATCCCTCGGGGGAGGGGGGAGACTGCGACTGGGTGGGGGTGGAGGCGAAAGGAGATCCCAGTCTTGGAGGCTACTGGCGGGAAGGGGGAGCAGCGTAGCTGGGATCGGAGGGAGGATAACTCCCCCAGCTGCACCCATTAACAAGCCTGCCTCTGCTGGGACTGACCCCCTCCCGTCGCTCTCCGTGCAACGCAGCCGCGGAGCTTCAGTCACTTTAAGGGTTAACCAAGGACAACGGAGGCGAAGGGAAGAGCTCAAACGAGGGACGTCCTCTTCCTGTCCCGCCTCTCCGTGAGCAATGCAGGCTGGAAGCGCAGGAGAAGCTCCTCTTTGTGCGCGGCGATGTTGGCGAGCGGGGTTGCGCAGGGGGAGCCTGGAGACAAAGGTATGCAATTGGGAAGAGGGGAGGTTGGGAGAGGGCGAGGACCCCCCTTAAGCACCCCTCCCAGCAGACCCTCCGATCGGAGGCTGCAGCTCTGCCCCGTCCCCTCTGCCTCTCCCCTGAGCTGGGCTGGCTGAGTTGGGCCGGATCGAAGCATCTCTGGGAACATCTGTGGTCCTGATGATGGATTTCGTGGCCTTGAGCTTGGAGATGGAGGCGCCCCATAGTTGGAACAGAGCTAAGTAGACACCAGTGAGCTAAATGGGCCGCTTCTTCATGTGTCCTCCTTTGTCCTTTGGTTCAGCTGTGATAGTTGAATAGTGAGGCTCTTCTTTCACTACCTTCATTCTGCCAGCCCTCCCCAGTTTCCTACTCTGTTGGAATTAAGGTCACCGTTTAATTCAGGGAAGCAGACACGTGGCCTTGCCCTCCTTGTTTTAGGGTAGCCCGGCATACAAACTGTTTAGCGAGTGTCATTTTTCCTGAAATGGGTGCAAATTGGTGGGCGCTACTTCCCGCTCCCTCTTCCTACACCAGGTGTAAGTTCCCTACTAAATCAGAGGGTGTTATCCATGTTTCTCCACACCACACCCCTTTATGGCACATCCACAGTGTACATTGAAAGCATGTGGCTTCCTCCAAAGAGTCCTGGGAGTTGTAGTTTATTAAGGGCGCTGGGAATGAAGCACAGTGAGGAAAAACTATTCTCCAGGATTCGTTGGGGCAAGCCATGTGCTTTACATTTGTGTTGCATGTGCTTTAAAGGTCTGTGTGATCATACACTTCTAGCGTGTCTCCTCTAAGCTTTTTTTCTACAGCAAAAATCCCCAAATATTGCAACCCTTGATTATTTTGGTTCCCATTTCTCTACCTCTTCCACCTCTAGAATGCTATTTTCGCGGTCAGGCAACCAGAACTGTAGACAGCATTCCAAGTAGGATCACATCTTGGATGTGTATAATGGCAGTTTTATTTTCAATGCGTTTCTTAATGATCCCTCACATGGAAATCACCAATTTCAGAGTT
Organism: Rhineura floridana; assembly: GCF_030035675.1. NCBI lineage: Eukaryota > Metazoa > Chordata > Lepidosauria > Squamata > Rhineuridae > Rhineura > Rhineura floridana. The sequence goes on along the minus strand of NC_084482.1, from coordinate 218,390,021 downwards.
ATAACATCAGTATCTTAATTGAGGCATCCGCTATGACCTCGAGGTCTCTCTCCTATGAGTCACCACTGGTTCAGTTAGGATTTTTCACTTCTGTGCATCACTTTACGTTGGCTTACATTTACTTGCATTTCCTCTTTAATACCCAAGCCTGCTTGAAGAGTTCCTTTTGGAGTTCCTCACAATCCTTCTTTATTTTAATCACCCTGAACTTGATATCAACAGGAAACTGGGTTATCGCGTTTCTCATCCCAAATCTATGTCATTTAGAAACAAGTTTGAAAGCACAGGTCATAACCCTGATGATTGGTGGGGGGGGCACTTCTTACATCCCTCCATTGGGAGAACTGTTCATTTATTCCTGCTTTCCCCTTCCTGATCTTTAAACACTTACTGATGCATGAGAGCACATTTCCTCGTATCCCATGATTGGTAATTCCACTCCATGTTTGGTAATTCTGCGTTTAATAATATTTTCCACTACTTTTCCCGGAACAGCTAATAGGCTTCTGATTTCCCAGATACCTTCTGTGTCCTTTTGGCTTTCAAATTGTCATACATTTGCCAATCCATATGGCAGCAAGTCTTTGAGAGAAGATACATATTTTTCTTAGAAGATCAGCAATGTCACATTTGGGTTGTTTTCAGACGTCTCTGGTAGATGCCATCTGGACTTAAGATGATTTGTGAACACTAAAAGAAAAGATCCCGCTTGCCCCATCTCTCTTCAGCGTTTGAGTGGAGGGCAGATGATGTCCAGTCTTGCCTGGGAGTATTAATGAGGAAGGCAATTGTTTTCTTCTTCCAGGGACTGGTGACCTTTGAGGAAGTGTCCTTGCACTTCACCCAGGAGGAATGGGTTCAGCTGGATCCAGACTAGCAAGCTCTGTACAAGGAGATCATGCAGGAGATTCATGAGATGGCGACCTGTTCTGTTAGAATTAGGTTAAGGATAGCCTTCTTACTCCCTTCCTGGCACCCCTGCTTAGCAAATCTGACCCACTGTGTATTCCAGATTATCCGATAGAGCTGTCATCATTTCCCCTTTTCCCAGAGAGGAAGACTCGGGGGGCCAATCTAATACTGATAATTCTGGCATCCTATGGACAACATCCCCTGTGCTTCCCAGCCAGAGCCCTCTTTAACTTACTGTAAGGCCTACAACCAACACTCTTCCTCTATTGCTGCCACCAATCTTAAGAGTCAGTTTTTCTTTAGCACTTCAAATACCTTTTACTTGGTAACGGGGAACCACGTTTTAGCTCAAGTATCTACCTGATCCTAAGTGACTACTTACCTCCAGGATATTGGTCTTCTCAGGTGTAAAGCTGTTTGGCTGGTCCATTGCAGGCTTTTTCCTGATGGTGGATGAGGCACAAAGCCTGCATATCACAGCCCACCTTTTAAGGATATTTCCTCCCACAGAGGTTTGCAGTGCACTGGGCTCTCTTGCATCAATTAAAGCTTAACTCACATAGTGCAGGTGTGTTTGCGTTATATGCCTTCAAGGCGATTATGACTTATGGCGACCCTAAGAATCAGCGACCTCCAAGAGCATCTCTCATGAACCACCCTGTTCAGCTCTTGTAAGTTCAGTCTGTGGCTTCCTTTATGGCATCAATCCATCTCTTGTTTGGCCTTCCTCTTTTTCTACTCCCTTCTGTTTTTCTGTATTGTCCTTTCTAGTGAATCATGTCCTCATTACGTGTCCAAAGTATGATAACATCTGTTTCATCATTTAACTTCTAGTTATAATTCTGGTTTAATTTGTTCTTGTTGTTCTTGTTATATGCCTTCAAGTTGATTATGACTTGTTTATTTAAAACATTTCTATCCCTCCCTTCTACCCTAGATAAGGCACTCAGGGCAGCTTACAAAAATAAAATCAAACAGGTACATAATAAAATTGTAAACAGTAAAATCACAAAAGCAGTAAAATAAATTAAAATGCATAAAATAGAATTAAAATACATAAAATAAATTATATGTTTATACACACACACACAAACACACACACACACACACATATATAGGGAATGGTATTGAAGGGAATACAGAGGTAAAATTTAATGTAGAAGGCATAAAGTCAGTGTCAGGCTCTACCTTCAGTCCCTCCCAAAGGCTCTCCAGAACAAGATCATTTTCAGAATTCTCCGGAAAACCAACTGGGAGGGAGCAGAGCAGACTTCTTGGGGTAGGGTATTCCAAACCTTGAGGGCCACAGCTGAAAAAGCTCTCTCCCGCGTGCCTGTCAGTTTAACATCTTTCACTCCAGGCACGCAGAGGAGACCCAAGGCAGATGATGTTAAATCCTGGGCAGGTACATATGGGCATAAGTGGTCCCTCAGGTACTTTGGTCCATGGATGTTTAGGGCTTTAAAGGTCAGAACCAGCACTTTGAATTGGGCCCGGAAACAAATCGAGAGCCAGTGGAGTTGATAAAGCACAGGGGTGATATGCTCCCTGTGCCCTGCTCCAGTTAACATTCTGGCTGCTGCATTTTGAACCAACTGCAATTTCCGAACTGTTTTCAAAGGCAGCCCCACATAGAGCGCATCACAGTAATCAAGCCTTGATGTCACCAATGCATGTGTGGCCAAGTCAACTGATTCCAGGAACGGACGCAACTGGTAGACCAGTTTGAGTTGGCCAAAGCAAGAAGTGGCTCTTGATTCTCCCGGAACCCTGTCCACATCCTCACAAGCTCAAAGGTATCCATAGAAAAATGACCAGAGGAAGCTTCAGGGACATCTGGCACAACTGTAGTTAATGAGGAGTCCAAGTCAGTCCGAATGTGAGCAATTTTATCTGCAAAGTGCCTCGCAAACATGTCACAGTGAGCGACTGAGGGCTCAGAGTCTAATGTATAGCCAGAGCCCAACAGACCCTGGACCACCCAGAAAAGCATCGCCGGACGACACTGAGCAGACGCAATGGTGGCAGAGAAGTGCCCTTTCTTCGCTGCCATCACCGCCACATGATAGGCTCAAAAATGAGCTCTAGTCTGTGTTCGATCGGAAGCAGACTGAATTCTTCTCCGTCGTTGCTCTAGCCGTCGTCCCTGCCATTTCATCAGGCCCAAGGTTTGAGTAAACCAAGGTGTATTATGGGCCTTCCCTGGTGGGAGAGGGCACTTTGGACCAATAGTGCCCGGTCACCTCCATATTCCAGAGATTGACCAGGGCTTCAGCAGTATCACCAGCCATGCTGGGAATATCCCCCAGAGCATTCAAGAAACCATCTAGATCCCTGAGCCTCTGGGGGGGGATCTTAATCGGGCCTTCACCCCTGCCAAGGTTACCGGGGGACAAATTCTAAACCTTGTCAGGTGGTGATCTCTCCATGGCAATGGAGTCACTAAGAACCCCTCCACCCTCGGATCACCTTCTTCCTGTCCTGAACAAGACCAAGTGTGTGTCCTGCCATATGCGTTGGTCCAGATGATATTAGAGACAGCCCCATGCTTGTCATAGCATCCATGAAGTCCTGAGCTGGACCTGTGAGTCAAACCTTGGCATGTATGTTGAATCACCCAGGACCATCAACCTGGGGAACTGCAACACCAATGCCGAGACCAGCTCCACCAGCTCAGGAAGGGAGTCTGTTGGGTAATGGGGTGGATGTTGGTCAGTGAAGCATGCTGTGAGACTCACAGACAGGGTTTTTAGCAGAGAGAGTGAAACCTGAAGCAGAAGGGTTAAGCTGTGAGAACAGAGCACCAGGTTTGCCAAGGTCAGCAGCTGGCTGGGAAGCCTGATAAGGAGGGATTCGTGCAAAAGCTCAGTGTGGGGGAAAAGCTGTCTGTGAAGAGAACTGTGTCTAATGTCTTTGCCTAGTAAAGACTCTTACAAGAAACTTGCCTGGCCTGGCTTATTCCTGTTCTATGCGACTCTTGGATTCCATCCTTGTATGATCTATACACGCACACGCAACAGGGGTTATGGGCCCAGCTTATCATACAAGGTAGCGGGTTCGAGAGGTGTTGACGTGACGTTGTTGCAGAGAGAAACAAAGTGCAAGAAAGAGGCAAGTAAGAGTGGGCAACATGGCTGTAAACCTGTTATCCGGGATGCCGATGGAGAGACTGAATGCTGTAAACTACTCCAGCTGTAAACTACTCCAGAGAAAGTGAAGGCTTTTATTACTCTGGGGCTGTCTGATTCTCAACTGTTGCTGGTGAGTAATGAGCCGACAGCTAATCAGATGTGGAAGAAGCTAAGAGCCGCTCATGTGCAGCAAACTGCGGGGAGCAGGCTGTGTTTAGCACGGAAACTTTATCAGATGCGTTTTACAGATGAAGTGACTATGACAGAGCATCTGGCTGAATTTTGTAGATTAAATGCTGAGCTGCAAGATAGAGGAGTGCATCATAGTGACATTCAGATGGTCTATATACTGTTATCTTCATTTGATCAAAAATGGGATGTCATGGTCTCTAGTCTGGAGACTTTACCCGACGGACATCTGAATTTGGACTTTGTAGAACAGAAACTTCAACAAGAGTGGAATAGAAGACAAGAAAATAAGAAAACAGAGTTAAAAGAGACTGTGGCTGTACAACAACAACAAAATCAAAGAAGCAGGCAAGAGAATAAAATATGTTACTTTTGTGGGTCCCGTGGACATATACAGAGACATTGTTTAAAGAAGAGAAATAACAGGGACTTTGGAAGTCAGAGAACAAGCGTGAACTTTGTTACTAAGGAGGACAATAAACTCATTAACTCTAAGTGGCTTCTCGACAGCGGAGCGTCTAATTGCCTAATCACAGACTCTAGTTTATTTTACACTTCAAAGCCGGCGCAGGAGAAGCTTTATCTGGCTGACGGATCGACTCAGGACGCGATTGCAAAAGGCACGCTCAGGTTGAGTAATTTGGGAACTATATTAACAGATGTATTATTGGTTTCTGGTTTAAAATATAACATTCTATCAGTAAGAAAATTGGCTCAAATAGGTTGCAAAATTACATTTGAAGGGGATAGATGTTTTGTGAGAAAAGATGGTGAAATATGCATGCAAGGGAAATTACAGAACCAAATGTTTATGGTTGAGTGCAATCTTGATAAACTCACGTGTGCCTGGATAGGAGTTAATAAAAATAAACATGATAATTGTTTACATGAATGGCACAGAAAATTAGCACACACACATTTTGAAAAGGTACAAAACACCCCAAAGCATAGTCAAGATTTGAAATTAACACACTGTGAGCATGTGGATGAGTGTGAGGTATGCTATAAAACAAAAATGACTGTGACTTCTGTCAATAAGAGCTGTGAAAGCACGACCACTGAACCCTATCAGCTCATACATGTGGATTTGGCTGGACCTGTCCAGGGCTCAAAAGGTGGAGCAAGGTTTTATTTAGTGATTGTGGATGATTTCTCCAGATTTACACATGTGTTCTTATTGAAAAAGAAAAGTGAAGCAGAAGAGAAATTGAATGCATTTATACAGAGGACAGAGACACAATATGGGGTTGTTATCAAAAATATCAAATCAGATCAAGGTGGGGAATTTACCAGTAATTCATTTAAAACATATTTGGAAAAGAAGGGAATCATACAAAGTCTCACTGCTCCCTTCAGCCCATCCTCCAACGGAACTGCAGAGAGGAGGAACCGGTCATTGCAGGATTCAATGAGAGCCATGCTAGCAGATGCTGATATGAATAACACTTATTGGGGTGAATGTATTCTGTACACTGTTTACATTCAGAACCGCCTTATGCACAGAACAATAGGCATGTCTCCCTATGAGAAGCTGACTGGAAGAAAGCCCAGGGTGAAACACATAGAACGTTTTGGGGCAAAATGCTGGGTACATGTTGCAAAACAGAAAAGGCATGGTAAATTAGGCTCAAGAGCTCAGGCAGGATGCATTTTGGGATTTCAGAATTCATACTATATAGTTTGATTGCCTGAGAAACAACAATTAGTGTTAAGCAGAAGCATAAAGGTAATAGATAAACCTTGGAGAGACAGTCAAACAGTTATCCTAGATAGTGCAAGCAAGCAAGAAGCAGCAGATGTTCCTTTTGGGCAGCAAATTCCATTAAAAACTGCATTGACTGATCTAATACACGGTGGCAAACGTACTGTAAAAAGACTGAGAGGTGAAGACATGCCAATGCAAGATACAGAAATGCCAAGTACAAGTGCAGGCACAGGTGCAGGTCCAAGTAAAATTGAAAGTGAGGAAGAAATGGAAATAGATAATGTTAGGAGATCAGAAAGAAAAACGAAAAGTCAACCACCTCAGAGATTCACATTTAATGTAACACAACAGAATAATGAGACAGATGAATATCCAGTAGAATGGGAAAAAGAAGGACCAATAGATAAAGAAACAATGGATCTCATGTGGAAGTTTTGTGTTGAGGAGTGAAATATAAATGTATTATCAAATAAAAGTGAACAAACATGACTCTGTAAAACCTGTGTGAATAAAGAAATAAAGAAACAAGAACTGAACTGAAAATGTAAATAGAAACTGTAAGGAAACAAACTGATATGTATTGTAATGAAAAGTTAATATTGTAGAAATGTAATAATGAACAATGAAGTTTTGTAATCTGTGAGTCTCAGGTGGGGGCTGTTGGTCAGTGAAGCATGCTGTGAGACTCACAGACAGGGTTTTTAGCAGAGAGAGTGAAACCTGAAGCAGAAGGGTTAAGCTGTGAGAACAGAGCGCCAGGTTTGCCAAGGTCAGCAGCTGGCTGGGAAGCCTGATAAGGAGGGATTCGTGCAAAAGCTCAGTGTGGGGGAAAAGCTGTCTGTGAAGAGAACTGTGTCTAATGTCTTTGCCTAGTAAAGACTCTTACAAGAAACTTGCCTGGCCTATTCCTGTTCTATGCGACTCTTGGATTCCATCCTTGTATGATCTATACACGCACATGCAACAGTGGATGGTACTCCAACTCTGTCTCAACTCCTGTTTTGGTCTTTTGCTTGTGTTGCAGAAGGGAGATAGAGTGAGGGTCCTCCAGATGGCTAGGCGTGGCTACCTTTACCTGTGCTGTGCTCTGACTGACTTCCTTCCTTGTAAACTGATATGCTCAGGGAAGCTGACCTGCCCCTCCTCCTTCCACCCTCTCCCTCTTCTTCGACTGTCTGAGAGAGAGGAGACACCTTTGTCTCTGCTGTCTCTCCTGAGTCATGAGGGCAACTCCCAAGCCTGGGCGTGGCACCTCCAACTCAGTTAGTTAGTTAGAACTAGGTATGCCTTTCTCTCTACTATGCGTTTCTATAAGGTAGGTTTTCTTATTTTACTAAGTCTTAAGTCTCAGTGATCTCAGTGCAGCGTAAAAGCCTGCTTCTAAGGTAAATACACACACACCGGCATTCATGCAGCATTTCCGACTGCTGTTGAACTCTGCTTTATTATTTCAATACAAGTTTACACAACAAGAAGCCTCCGCTCTGTCTGTTGAACTTCCCACCGCATGTGTCACTGAGTGCAGGGTGAAGGGGGACTGTCCGTTCAGGCACAGGAGATGGAGGAGCGCCCGACTGAGAGGCTTCTGGTGGAACAGGCTGAACTCCCACTGGGGCGTCTGGAGATGGGGAGCTGTAGTGTCAAAGGCAGAGCCGGGGCTCTTTCGAAGCTGGACCTGCTACTTGCACCCTCCCTGGGTGACTCATCCCAGTCCATGTCCTCATCCTCTGACTCACCCCCACCCGTCCACTGCCGCCTGGCGGGGCTCACAACAGTGATGTGGCTGCAAAAAAGGCAAATACTATTTTAAGCTGCATTAACAGAAGCATCGTTTCCAAATTGCATGAAGTACAGTTCCCTCGTTTCCAAATTGCATGAAGTACAGTTCCCCTCTATTCAGCACTGGTTAGACCTCATCTTCAGTACTGTATCCAGTTCTGGTCTCCGCACTTCAAGAAGGATGCGGACAAACTGGAAGAGGTTCAGAGGAGGGCGACGAGGAAGATCAGGACCCTGGAAACAAAGCCCTATGAGGAGAAAGAACTGGGCATGATTAGCCTGGAGAAGAGAAGACTGAGGGGAGACGGGATAGCACTCTTCAAGTACTCGAAAGGCTGCCACACAGAAGAGGGCCGGGATCACTTCTCGATTGTCCCATGGTGCAGGACGCGGAATAATGGGCTCAAGTTGTGGGAAGCCAGATTTCGGCTGAACATCAGGAAAAACTTCCTGTTACAGCAGTATGACAATGGAACCAATGACCTAGGGAGGTGTGGGCTCTCCAACCCTGGTGGCATTCAAGAGGCAGCTAGACAGCCACCTGTGAGCTATGCTTTAATTTGGATTTTAGCAGTGAGCAGCGGGGTGGACTGGATGGCCTTTTAGGCCCCTTCCAACTCTATGGTTCATAACAACATAAGAACATAAGAAGAGCCTGCTGGATCAGGCCAGTGGCCCATCTAGTCCATCATCCTGTTCTCACAGTGGCCAACCAGGTGCCTGGGGGAAGCCCGCAAGCAGGACCCGAGTGCAAGAACACTCTCCCCTCCTGAGGCTTCCGGCAACTGGTTTTCAGAAGCATGCTGCCTCTGACTAGGGTGGCAGAGCACAGCCATCATGGCTAGTAGCCATTGATAGCCCTGTCCTCCATGAATTTGTCTAATCTTCTTTTAAAGCCGTCCAAGCTGGTGGCCATTACTGCATCTTGTGGGAGCAAATTCCATAGTTTAACTGTGCGCTGAGTAAAGAAGTACTTCCTTTTGTCTGTCCTGAATCTTCCAACATTCAGCTTCTTTGAATGTCCACGAGTTCTAGCATTATGAGAGAGGGAGAAGAACTTTTCTCTCTGCACTTTCTCAATGCCATGCATAATTTTATACACTTCTATCATGTCTCCTCTGACCCGCCTTTTCTCTAAACTAAAAAGCCCCAAATGCTGCAACCTTTCCTCGTAAGGGAGTCGTTCCATCCCCTTGATCATTCTGGTTGCCCTCTTCTGAACCTTTTCCAACTCTATAATATCCTTTTTGAGATGAGGCGACCATAACTGTACACAGTATTCCAAATGCGGCCGCACCATAGATTTATACAATGGCATTATGATATCGGCTGTTTTATTTTCAATACCTTTCCTAATTTTAAAGATACTTGTTGGGAAAGGGGGCAAAATAACAAGCTTTGCAAGAGGAAAGAAGTGGGTCTCTCTCCAGAAGACTGGTGAGGCAGGGTCCCCACCAGGATGGGCAAAGAAACCTCCCAGTCAGTGGGGCAGTGGAATCCACTCCGAGTTTTCCCAGGAGATGTCCAAGGAGCTGAAACCTCCGCTGCTCCCAGTTTTCTAAGCAGCGTCTTAGTTGCTGGGAAGGTGGATCCCTCGGGGGAGGGGGGAGACTGCGACTGGGTGGGGGTGGAGGCGAAAGGAGATCCCAGTCTTGGAGGCTACTGGCGGGAAGGGGGAGCAGCGTAGCTGGGATCGGAGGGAGGATAACTCCCCCAGCTGCGCCCATTAACAAGCCTGCCTCTGCTGGGACTGACCCCCTCCCGTCGCTCTCCGTGCAACGCAGCCGCGGAGCTTCAGTCACTTTAAGGGTTAACCAAGAACAACGGAGGCGAAGGGAAGAGCTCAAACGAGGGACGTCCTCTTCCTGCCCCGCCTCTCCGTGAGCAATGCAGGCTGGAAGCGCAGGAGAAGCCCCTCTTTGTGCGCGGCGATGTTGGCGAGCGGGGTTGCGCAGGGGGAGCCTGGAGACAAAGGTATGCAATTGGGGAGAGGGGAGGTTGGGAGAGGGCGAGGACCCCCCTTAAGCACCCCTCCCAGCAGACCCTCCGATCGGAGGCTGCAGCTCTGCCCCGTCCCCTCTGCCTCTCCCCTGAGCTGGGCTGGCTGAGTTGGGCCGGATCGAAGCATCTCTGGGAACATCTGTGGTCCTGATGATGGATTTCGTGGCCTTGAGCTTGGAGATGGAGGCGCCCCATAGTTGGAACAGAGCTAAGTAGACACCAGTGAGCTAAATGGGCCGCTTCTTCATGTGTCCTCCTTTGTCCTTTGGTTCAGCTGTGATAGTTGAATAGTGAGGCTCTTCTTTCACTACCTTCATTCTGCCAGCCCTCCCCAGTTTCCTACTCTGTTGGAATTAAGGTCACCGTTTAATTCAGGGAAGCAGGAACGTGGCCTTGCCCTCCTTGTTTTAGGGTAGCCCTGCAGACAAACTGTTTTGCGAGTGACGTTTTTCCTGAAAAGGGTCAAATTGGTGGGAGCTGCTTCCCTTCCTCTTCCTACACCAGGTGTAAGTTCCCTACTAAATGAGAGGGTGTTATCCATGATTCTCCACACCACGCCCCTTTATGGCACATCCACAGTGTAAATTGAAAGTATGTGGCTTCCTCCAAAGAGTCCTGGGAGTTGTAGTTTCTGAAGGGTGCTGGGAATGTAGCGCAGTGAGGAAAAACTATTCTCCAGGATTCGTTGGGGGAAGGCATGTGCTTTACATTTGTGTTGCATGTGCTTTAAATGTCTGGTGTGATCATACACTTCTATCGTGTCTCCTCTAAGCTTTTTTTCTACAGCAAAAATCCCCAAATGTTGCAACCCTTGATTATTTTGGTTCCCATTTCTCTACCTCTTCCACCTCTAGAATGCTATTTTTGCAGTCAGGCAACCAGAACTGTAGACAGCATTCCAAGTAGGATCACATCTTGGATGTGTATAATGGGGTTATGATACTGGCAGTTTTATTTTCAATGCATGTCTTAATGATCCCTCACATGGAAATCACCAATTTCAGAGCTATAACATCAGTATCTTAATTAAGGTGTCCGCTATGACCTCGATGTCTCTCCTGTGAGTCACCACCGATTCAGTTAGGATTTTTCACTTGTGTGCATCACTTTACGTTGGCTTACATTTAATTGCATTTCCTCTTTAATACACAAGCCTGCTTGAAGAGTTCCTTTCGGAGTTCCTCACAATCCTTCTTTATTTTAATCACCCTGAGCTTGATATCAACAGGAAACTTGGTTGTCTCCCTTCTCACTCCAAATCCATGTCGTTTAGAAACAAGTTTAAAAGCACAGGTCCTCGTATCCCATAATTGCTGTGTTCCACTCCATGTTTGGTAATTCTGCCTTTAATAATATTTTCCACTTCTTTTCCCGGAACAGCTCATAGGCTTCTGATTTCCCTGATACCTTCTGTGTCCTTTTGGCTTTCAGATTGTCATACATTTGCCAATCCATATGGCAGCAAGTCCTTGAGAGAAGATAGATATTTTTCTTAGAAGATCAGCAATGTCACATTTGGGTTGTTTTCAGACCTCTCCGGTAGATGCCATCTGGACTTAAGATGATTTATGAACACTAAAAGAAAAGATCCCGCTTGCTCCATCTCTCTTCAGAGTGCGAATGGAGAACAGATGATGTCCAGCCTTACCTGGGAGTATTAATGAGGAAGGCAATTGTTTTCTTCTTCAAGGGACTGGTGACCTTTGAGGAAGTGTCCTTGCACTTCACCCAGGAGGAATGGGTTCAGCTGGATCCAGACTAGCAAGCTCTGTACAAGGAGATCATGCAGGAGATTCATGAGATGGTGACCTGTTCTGTTAGAATTAGGTTAAGGATAGCCTTCTTACTCCCTTCCTGGCACCCCTGCTTAGCAAATCTGACGCACTGTGCATTCCAGATTATCCGGTAGAGCTGCCATTATTTCCCCTTTTCCCAGAGAGGAAGACTCAGGGGGCCAATTTAGTACTGATAATTCTGGCATCCTATGGACAACATCCCCTATGCTTCCCAGCCAGAGCCCTCTTTAACTAACTGTAAGGCCTACAACACTCTTCCTCTATTGCTGCCACCAATCTTAAGAGTCAGTTTTTCTTTAGCACTTCAAATACCTTTTACTTGGTAACAGGGAACCACATTTTAGCTCAAGTATCTACCTGATCCTAAGTGACTACTTACCTCCAGGATATTGGTCCTCTCAGGTGTAAAGCTGTTTGGCTGGTCCACTGCAGGCTTTTTCCTGATGGTGGATGAGGCACAAAGGCTGCATATCACAGCCCACCTTTTAAGGATATTTCCTCCCACAGAGGTTTGCGGGGCACTGGGCACACTTGGATCAATTAATGCTGAACTCACATAGTGCAGGTGTGTTTGTGTTATATGCCTTCAAGGTGATTACGAGTGATGGTGACCCCATGAATCAGCGACCTCCAATAGCATCTATCCTGAACCACCCTGTTCAGCTCTTGTAACTTCAGGTCTGTGGCTTCCTTTATGGCATCAATCCATCTCTTGTTTGGCCTTCCTCTTGTCTTTTCGGGTGAGTCATGTCTTCCCATTATGTGTCCAAAGTGTCATGAAAACCTGAATTCAAGATGGTTGTGTAGCAAAAAATTGTGGGGTTTCATTTGTTAATGTGGGATCTTAACAGGTTTACAGTTGATCTCTGTATTAGAGCTAAGAGTTGGCAGTTTTATTTCCCAGCTGTGGTAATTAGAGGCCCACCCTAACACCACCTTGTCAGTAGAAGACGGGCAAGGTCATAAAGTCTGGGAAGCTTTATGGAAGATGTTCCATTTGGCCGGTGATTGATGGACCCTTAATCCATGAATTAATTTTCTGATTGGTTAATTGGATCCGACCTGTTGCTGGGGAGTCTGCCCTAAGTATGGGGCTCAAACCTTAGCTTTCGTTCCTCTCCTGGGTCGCATCATGCCTACTTGATGTTGCCTGCTGAGGTTCCATGTTGCATCAACTCTCCTGACTGTTCCTCTCTCTGAAGAGAGGGGAGCTGTGCAACTGTCTACCAGTGTGTAAGTATAGGCTAGGCTAGATAGCATCCTTGTTTTTCTGTTGTGACTGAACTCATAGAATCATAGAATAGTAGAGTTGGAAGGGGCCTATAAGGCCATCAAGTCCAACCCCCTGTGCAACGCATGAATCCAAATCCAAGCATTTCCGACATATGGCTGTCCAGCTGCCTCTTGAATGCCTCCAGTGTCGGAGAGCCCACTACCTCTCTAGGTAATTGATTCCATTGTCGTCTGGGTCTAACAAGTTAGGAAGTTTTCCTGATGTCCAGTCGAAATCTGGCTTCCTGCAACTTGAGCCCATTATTCCGTATCCTACACTCTGGGATGATTGAGAAGAGATCCCAGCCCTCCTCTATATGACAACCTTTCATGTACTTGAAGAGTGCTATCATATCTCCCCTCAGTCTTCTCTTTACAAGGCTGAACATGCCCTGTTCTTTCAGTGTCTCCTCATAGGACTTTGTTTCCAGTCCCCTGATCATCCTTGTTGCCCCCCTCTGAACCTGTTCCAGTTTGTCTGCATCCTTCTTGAAGTGTGGAGACCAGAACTGGATGCAATACTCAAGATGAGGCCGAATCATTGCTGAATAGAGGGGAACTAATACTTCACGCGATTTGGAAACTATACTTCTGTTAATGCAGCCTAATACAGCATTTGCCTTTTTTGCAGCCACATCACACTGTTGGCTCATATTCAGCTTGTGATCAACGACAATTTCAAGATCATTCTCACACGTTGTATTGCTGAGCCAAGTATCCCCCATCTCATAACTGCATTTGGTTTCTTTTTCCTAAGTGTAGAACATTGCATTTATCCCTGTTGAATTTCATTCTGTGGTTTTCAGCCCAATGCTCCAGCCTATCAAGGTCCCTTGGAATTTTGTTTCTGTCTTCCACAGTGTTAGCTATACCCCCCAAGTTTGTATCATCTGCAAATTTGATAAGCATGTTCTGTACCTCCTCATGCAAGTGAAAAATATTGAAGAGCACTGGGCCCAGGACCGAGCCCTGTGGTACCCCACTTGTTACCTCTGCCCAGTTTGAGAAGGAACCATTGAAAAGCACTCTTTGAGTATGATTCTCGAGCCACCTGTGGATCCATCTGATAGTTGTTTCATCCAGCCCACATTTAGCTAGCTTGTGTTTTACCTTGCCCCTTTTGAGTGTTGATATTAAGCAACTATTTTGCTGCTGTAACTGTGCACCTCTTTTATTCTTTAAGAAAGTTATTTCTATTTACCTGTGTGCATTCATTCAGGAGAGGGTAGACTCTGAATCGGTACTTTGGCCACTGACCACGACTACTGTGTGAATTGGGTATTTTGTTTAAAGGCTTCAGAGCAAGGAGTCCCTGTTTGGCTCTTGCTGTCTGTAGTCCTTGGCAGGTTTTCTGGGCTCAGTTTCCCCTTGGCTCAGGGTGGTTAACCAGTATAAAGGCTGGTGGCAGTCTACTACCCTGCAGGACTGTTGTGAGCGGGCATAGCCTTGGAAGAGAAGGATATTTTCCAGAGTCAGTTTGCTTGAGTGGGGAATTGGCTTCTGGGATGGTGGAGGGTGTCCTGGGAGAACTTCCCTCCCTCACAGAAAAAGTATGATAACCTCAGTTTCAGCATTTTAGCTTCCAGTGATAATTCTGGTTTAATTTGTTCTGACACCCAATTATTTGTCTTTTTCGCAGTCCATGGTACCCGCAAAGCTCTCCTCCAGCACTACATTTCAAATGAGTTGATTTTTCTTTTCACTATCCAACTTTCACATCCATACATAGCGATCAGGAATACCATGGTCTGAAAGATCTTGACTTTGGTGTTCAGTGATGCATCTTTGCATTTGGGATCTATTCTCATAGCTACCCTCCCCAGTCCAAGGCTTCTTCTGATTTCTTGACTCTTGTCTCCATTTTGGTTAATGACTGTGCTGAGGTATTGATAATCCTTGACAAGTTCAATGTCGTCATTGTCAACTTTAAAGTTACATAAATCTTCTGTTGTCATTACTTTAGTCTTCTTAATGTTCAGGTGTAGTCCTGCTATTGTGCTTTGCATTTGTTTCAAATCATTACTGGTTTCTGCTAGTAGTATGGTATCATCTGCATATTTCTCCCTCCAGTTTTAACACCTCCTTCATCTTGGTCCAATCCTGCTTTCCGTATGATAGGTTCTGTGTGTAGATTAAATAAATAAATAAATAAATAGGGTGATAAAATACACCCGTCTCACACCCTTTTTGACTGGGAACCAATTGGTTTCTCCATATTCTGTCCTTACAGTAGCCTCTTGTCCAGAGTATAGGTTGTGCATCAGGACAGTCAGATAATATGCCACCCCCATTTATTTTAAAGCATTCGATAGCTTTTCATAATCTACACAATCAAAGGCTTTGCTGTAATCTATAAAGCACAGGGTGATTTTCTTCTGATGTTCTGTGGTCTGTTCCATTATCCAACTAATCTTTGCGATACGACCTGTGGTACCTCTTCCCTTTCTAAATCCAGCATGCACATCTGGCACTTCTCGCTCCATATATGGTAAGAGCCTTTACTTTACTTGCATGGCATATTAAGGCAATAGTTTCAAAATTACTGCATTCCCTGGGATCCCCTTTCTTTCGAGTTGGGATGTATATTCAGTGCTTCCCGTCTGTGGGCCGTTGTTTTTTTTCCCATAATTGTTGACAAAGGTTTATCACAATTTGGACACATTCAGTCTCAGTAGCTTGTAGCAACTCTATTGGTATGCCATCTGTTCCTTGTCGAAGAGTTGTCCCCCTGGGGTCCCTTCCCCTCAGTATCCCAAGGGGGGTTCTTTGCTTCTGAGAACAGTCCTAACTCCTTTTGCTTCCCAGGCAAATCCTCCCTCCTTCAGGAGCAATTTTACAGTAGTATTGCCACCCCCCCTCTTCCTGGCCCTTTTCTCTGAGGAAGGGGATCTCAGAGAGCCCTGTGAGTTCTAAAGGGATCAACCCTTGTTGTTGTTGTTGTTATGGGCCTCCAAGTCGACTGCAACTTATGGCGACCCTATGAATCAGTGACCTCCAAGAGCATCTGTCATGAACCACCCTGTTCAGATCTTGTAAGTTCAGGTCTGTGGCTTCCTTAATGGAATCAATCCATCTCTTGTTTGGCCTTCCTCTTTTTCTATTTCCTTAAACTCTGATACCAACAGAACTCGCAGAAATATATTGTCAAAGTAGAAATCATAATATATTTGCAGGATTTCTCCACAGCATTTTATCTCCTCTCCTTTTCATTCCATCAGGATACATCTCAGGGGTCAAGGCTGAGGAAGAACCATCTGAAGTATCACTGGAAAAAGCTGAGGAGCAGGTGCAGGAACGGAAACTGAGGAGTCAAGATGGAGCAAAGAGACAAAAGGAGAGACAGACTGACACAGGGGACAAACCTTATGAATGCTTCAAATGTGGAAAGAGCTTCAGGTGGCATAGCACCCTTACAGTGCATCAAAGAAGTCACACAGGGGACAAACCTTATAAATGCTTGGAGTGTGGAATGAGCTTCAGTCAGAGTAGCCACCTTACTTCGCATCAAAGAACGCACACAGGGGACAAACCTTACCAATGCTTCAAGTGTAGAAAGAGCTTCAGTGACAGTAGCACCCTTACTTCACATCAAAGAAGTCACACAGGGAACAAACCTTATCAATGCTTGGAGTGTGGAAAGAGCTTCAGTCAGGGTAGCCACCTTACTTCGCATCAAAGAACGCACACAGGGGACAAACCTTATACATGCTTGAAGTGTGGAAAGAGCTTCAGTCAGAGTAGCACCCTTATTTCGCATCAAAGAACTCACACAGGAGACAAACCTTATAAATGCTTGGAGTGTGGAAAGAGCTTTAGTCAGAGTGGCCACCTTACTTCGCATCAAAGAAGTCACACAGGGGACAAACCTTATAAATGCTTGGAGTGTGGAAAGAGCTTTAGTCAGAGTGGCCACCTTACTTCGCATCAAAGAACTCACACAAGGGACAAACCTTATCAATGTTTGGAGTGTGGAAAGAGCTTCAGTGACAGTAGCACCCTTGCTTCGCATCACAAAACTCACACAGGGGAGAAACCTTTTAAATGCTTTAAGTGTGGAAAGAGCTTTAGTCGGAGTGACCACCTTACTTCGCATCAAAGAACTCACACCGGGGACAAACCTTATAAATGCTTGGAGTGTGGAAAGAGCTTCAGCTTTAGTAGCACCCTTAGTTCGCATCAAAGAACTCACACAGGAGACAAATCTTATAAATGTTTCGAGTGTGGAAAGAGCTTCAGTGACAGTAGCACCCTTGCTTCGCATCACAAAACTCACACAGGGGAGAAACCTTATACATGCTTTGAGTGTGGAAAGAGCTTCAGTTGGAGTAGTAGCCTTATTTCGCATCAAAGAATTCACACAGGAGACAAACCTTATAAATGCTTGGAGTGTGGAAAGAGCTTTAGTCAGAGTGGCCACCTTACTTCGCATCAAAGAACTCACACAGGAGACAAACCTTATAAATGCTTCGAATGTGGAAAGAGCTTCAGTGACAGTAGCACCCTTGCTTCACATCAAAGAAGTCACACAGGGGACAAACCTTATCAATGCTTGGAGTGTGGAAAGAGCTTCAGCTTTAGCAGCACCCTTACTTCGCATCAAAGAACTCACACAGGAGACAAACCTTATCAATGCTTTGAGTGTGGAAAGAGCTTCACTCAGAGTAGCCACCTTACTTCGCATCAAAGAACTCACACAGGAGACAAACCTTATAAATGCTTGGAGTGTGGAAAGAGCTTCAGTCACAGTGGCCACCTTACTTCGCATCAAAGAACTCACACAGGGGACAAACCTTATAAATGCTTGGAGTGTGGAAAGAGCTTCAGTCGAAGTAGCCACCTTACTTCACATCAGAAAACTCACACAGGAGACAAACCTTATAAATGCATCACCTGTGGAAAAAGCTTCAGGTGCAATAGCGCCTTTAGACGACATCAAAGAACTCACACAGGGGACAAACCTTATAAATGCTTGGAGTGTGGAAAGAGCTTCAGTCAGAGTGGCCACCTTTCTTTGCATCAAAGAACTCACACCGGGGACAAACCTTATAAATGCTTGGAGTGTGGAAAGAGCTTCAGTCAGAGTGGCCACCTTTCTTTGCATCAAAGAACTCACACCGGGGACAAACCTTATAAATGCTTGGAGTGTGGAAAGAGCTTCAGTCAGAGTTGCCACCTCACTTCACAACACAAAACTCACACCGGAGACAAACCTTATAAATGTTTCAAGTATGGAAGGAGCTTCAGTCAGAGTGGCCACCTTACTTCACATCAGAGAACTCACACAGGGGACAAATCTTGGGAGTTGCACTCTTGGCTCAGGAGAGAGAGAACAGAGAGAAAGGTGTCTCCTCTCTCTCGAACAGTGGAGAAGGGAAGAGAGGAAAGGGCGGAAGCAGGAGGAGCAGATCAGCTTCCCTGAGCATATTAGTTTACAAGGAAGGAAGGAAGTCAGAGTGACGTCTTTAGGGAAGCTTACCTGCCCCTCCTCCTTCTGCCCTTTCCACTCCTCCCTTTCTTCTCAGTCTGTGTTGGAGAGAGGAGACATCCTTTTGCCTCTGCTCTCTCTCCTAGCCATGGGGCTAACTCCCACACCTGGGCGTTACACCTCCAACTTAGTTAGTTAGTTAGTTAGAACTAGGTAGGCCTTTCTATCTACTATGTATTTCTATAAACAAAGTAGCTTTTCTTATTTTACTAAGTCTCAAGTCTCAGTGATGCTGATGCAGGGTAAAAGCCTGCTTTCTTAGGTAAACGCACTCACACGCTGGCAAACTCACATTTCAACATCCGCTGTTACCAGTTCTTGGAAGTAACTCGTTATTTTTAACGAGTTACTTGTAATTCGTTACAATGTAAAATAACGAGTGGGTAATTCCATTACATTTGGCAAGTAATGGAATGACTAGTAATTTCCCTACTTTTCAGCTGCAACTTTAACGTTTCCACGTTAGGTTGGATATTACTTGGGGGCGGGAACAAGGGGAAGTCAGCTCCTGGCTGTGATTGGTTAACACAAGACGTGCCTCACACTGATTGGACCTCTGCGCAGACTCTCTCTTCCCTTGTGATCTGTGTTAGGAGGCACGAGGGAAGAGGTGAATAGGCAGGGCCTGCTAGCGTCTGAGAGGAAAAAATGGACGCCGGAGGAAAAAGCCAGGGCAAGGACAACAGAGGAGAAGGCATCAGCAGAATGGCGACGAGCTGTGGAGGTGAGTGACGATGATTTGTGTGTGTGTGTGCCCCCCCGCGGCACCTTCAGCCCCCCGTGGCACCTTCTGCCCCCCCGCAGCACCTTCTGCCCCCCTGCCCCCCTGCGGCACCTTCTGCCACCCCCACTGCCTCTCCTTGCCTCGCTGCTGCCCCCTCCATCAATCACAAGGCACTTCTGAAACTTCGGCCTACAGAGCTTGGAAAAGTTACTTTTTTGAACTACAACTCCCATCAGCCCTAGGCAACATGGCCACTGGATTAGGCTGATGGGAGCTGTAGTTCAAAAAAGTAACTTTTCCAAGCTCTGGCCTACTTCTCTTCCTTCCCCCCCTTTTTGAACTCTCCCCCTTGTTCCCATGCATACCTGTGTGCTGTATTTATCCAGACAGAGCACTCCTGTCTTTTAAAATGCCAGCTAGCTTTTTATTGTATATTTATTTGAACTCCATCTTTCTTTTTATTTGTATTTTTGTCCTGTTTAATCACAAGACTGAATTGTATGTGGGACAAAAACTGTCAGTAATAATAATAATAATAATAATAATAAAAATAAAAAATCATTAGGCGTATAATAAATGACTTAAGGCTGATTTTTTTGTTCTTGGCAGAGATGAGGTGAGAAGTAGGGTCCTTGCAGCTCCTCCTCTCAGTCCCCCAGCTCTCAAACTCATGTTCTGTGAGAAAGAGAGAGATTCCCAGTCCCAGGGAGAGACAACTCCTGTAAACCCCATTCTCTCCAACAGCATCCCCAGGCGGGGTACCTGTGAAGATCACCTCTTGTTGAAAAAAATCCATTTATTGCAGCTGAATATCTGGGCAATGTAAAATTAAAATGTTTAACTGATTAATCCTCTCCCTTTCAATAAACTGATCAATTACATTTCAATTGATTTGCTTATCACCAAGACTTCAAATCTATGAGAATTTCCAGAATATAATAACTAAAAGGAGTGCAAGACAATGAAGAATTCAATACAGAAGCTCTAGGGCACACAGTTAAAAAAAATCAAGGCTGATCTTTGTTATTGTTTCATGCATTCCCCAGTACAGTAACACACAAAATTACTCTAAAAACAATGAACAAGTGTCTCATATTAAAACTCATTCTTACCAATAAAAATAGGCCCCACTGATTAATCAACTCTCCTTTTAGTTAATTAATCTGCTGAAAATTAAAGCTTGTAGCCCTAGAGTTGGTGTTTTTTTTTAAAAAAAAATCATTTGACCAGGAAGACAAGTACTGTTCAGTTCGCATACAGTGAATTTCAGAGTTGAGATTAATCTGTTCTCATCACAGCCCAGGCTTGTGTATTTATGTGGAAGCCCTTTCTTGATGATATTACTATGTGGTGACCAAAGCAAGGAGGAGAGAAGTCTCAGGCTGTGTGGTGCAGTCGCTGCAACACAATTGCTGCCTAGAAAAGAATGTGCAGGTGCAAAAAGCAGAAGCGCAAGTAAGCTTCAATAAGATGAACAGTGCCAAAGCTGCACAGGCTGCAATAGGCAATGTTGAGGGGTTTCATCATTACTGCTTTTGAGGAAGTGAAGGTCAACCACTGTCAGTGCCACCCTGGGCTCCTACTGCGAGGAAGGGCGGGATATATATAAATATAAATAAATATATATATATACAGAAAGAAAGGAGAGATGTAAAGGGGAGTATTTCTTAGATGTTACCCTACTTTCCATTTTTGCTTTCTATTTGCTTCTAGCCCTATTCTGTCACTCTCCAGTACACATGAAGAAGGGGCAGTGAGGGCAACTCCCAAACCTGGGTGTTGCGCCTCCAAGTTAGTTACTTAGAACTAGGTATGCCTTTCCTATCTACGATGTATTTCTATAAATGAAATAGCTTTTCTTATTTTACTAAGTCTTAAGTCTCAGTGATCTCAGTGCAGGGTAAAAGCCTGCCACAAACACACACATTGGCACACACAAGCATCATAGACTGTTGACAATCTCTGCTAATATCTATACAAATGTACATAACATGCATCACCTGAACTCACATGATCTAGAGTTACCTTAGATCTTGCAAGATTTGCAAATGAGAAGCAATAGGGTTTTATATTAGTTCTGATTGTCTATTGGGCTATCATAGGTTATATGTTTTTTTCATTTTCTATGGCAAAAACTCCAACTTCAGTGGAATTTATGTGATGTGTTCTAATCATTTGAATTTGGCTAATGAATGCCTTATCCTTTCATCAGAACTTTAGCAGTAGTACTAAAATATTAATAAAAAAGAAAAGGGAAAGAAAAAATACTTTACATACATCATTCAGCTGTATTGCTAATTATAGATATAGATATAAAAGATAAACGGCATTTTGTCAAAAGTATTTTTGTCTACATTTTATACCTCATCCTTGGTTTTCCAAGCTTGGCATGGAATGCTTCTCATACAGAATTAATTTGAAATGCTGCATATTTATTATCATAATCATCATATTTAAAATAAAAAATATATGTACCGCCTTCAAGTTGATTCCAACTTATGGTGACCCTATGAATAGGGTTTTCATGAGGCTGAGAGGCAGTGACTGGCCCAAGGTCACCCAGTGAGCTTCATGGCTATGTGGGGATTTGAACCCTAGTCTCATTTTGTTCTCACAACAACCCTGTGAGATAGTAGGTTAGACTGGCCCAGGCAGGGTTATTCAGTGAGCAAAAATGATGCAAATAGGATCTCTTTTAATTGTGCTATCGACCTGCTTACTTCCACTCTGACTGGGGGATCTTGCAGCATGGGGAAGAGATGGGGGCACATCACAGCTGAAGTTCACCCATATAGGAGCATTATCTCTTGTTTATTACAGAGACGCCTGTTGCAGGTTTTGCTGCTGAGAGCAGCAGTCAGTTAGTGCGGCCACTTGAGTCACAGCTTGTTGATCCTGAGGAGGCAAAACTAGAAAGTGAGGTTCAGAAAGGAGGCCCTGTGCACAAGGAGGAGGAGGGCATGAAGCAGTGCCAGTTGCCCACAGCCACATCTGCAGAACAGCAAGTACCATGATTTGGCTTTGAGAAAGCTTGTACATTTGTGAGCCAGAGTGGGAAAAATGTTGTTGTACGATGCAATTACTGCCTTCCAAGGATCAAAAATCTGAGATCAGCTGTTTCCTCCTCATCCAATGTGAAGAAACATTTTGAGGTAAGCCTTTGTCATGCTGGTCCTCAAAGAGTGTCCATTGTCTATTTATGTTTAAATTGTGAAGTTCCTCTTCCATTTTTTCTTGGATTCATGCTTTGTTCTTCTTCCTCAGAGGGCACACCCTGAGAAGCTGAGAGCAATTGAAGAAGCAATAAAGGCAAGGAGACGTGGCCTTCCTGAACCAATGCATGACACCCCTCCTCCCAAAATGCTGAAGCAGCAGCAGACAACCCTTGAGAGGTGGGGATCTGGCAGGGAGCCTGTCACCCAGAGCAATCTTGACAGGAGAATCATTGATTTCATTGTAGAAGAGACATTACCACTTCAGACTGTGGACAAACCATCATTCATTAATCTGGTTCGCATTGGACTCCCCAAAGATCTCACCATCATATGTGCCAAGACTCTGAGAGACAGAATTGAGAAGAGAGCATGCCACATGAGAGAAACTCTTGCAAACCGAATGGGTGCTGTGGCATATATAGCAACCACTGTAGATTGTTGGACCAATGGCAAGAAGAGTTACTTTGGGGTAACAGCCCACTGGATCAACCCAACTACCCTGAAACGTGAGGTCGGGGCCTTGGCTTGTAAGCATCTGAAGGGGCGCCATACATACGATGTCCTTTCAAAAGCACTGCATGATGTACATGTGCAGTACAGGATCCACAACAAAGTTATGTGCACTACTACAGACAATGGCTCCAACTTTGTGAAAGCGTTCAGAGTTTTCATGGCCAAAGAACCAGTGGAAGCTGCAGGCACCAGTGACGATGATGGTGATAACCAGGAGTTAGGAGGAGGCTGAGGTGGAGTTTGTGCCTATCTGTGAGATCCTGGACACAGGACCTGAGGCAGAGGAAGAAGCTGCAGACTCAGGAGAGGATTTTGTTTTACCACCACACCAGAGATGTGCTAGCCACACCCTCAACCTTGTGGCAACACAAGACATAGAGGCCATGCTTTCTGACTCCTCCAAAAGTAGTCTTCTTGGTCCTTTCAAGAAACAGTTTCGTTCCTTGATGGGAAAGTGCAGCAAGTTGTGGTCCAAGCAGAACCAGTCAGCCCAGATTGCTGAGTATATCCATGCGCAATGTGGTGTGTATCTGAAGGTACCGAATAAGACCAGGTGGAATTCCACCTTTGATGCGTTTATTTATTTATTTATTTTATTTTATTTATAGACCGCCCATAGCGAATAGCTCTCTGGGCGGTGAACAGCAGAGTTAAAATACAAAGTTACAATAAAACATACAAGGTCACAACAAGGTAGAGTAAAAAACATTGAATATAAAACATGAACGTTAAAATGCCTGGGAGTATAACCAGGTCTTAACCTGGCGCCTAAAAGAAAGTACCGTAGGCGCCAGGCGTATCTCCTCAGGTACGCTGTTCCATAGTTCGAGGGCCACCACAGAAAAGGCCCTGGATCTAATAACAATCCTCCGGGCATCCTGATGGGTTGGTACCCGGAGGAGGGCCTTAGATACTGAACGAAGTGAACGGGTAGGTTCATAGTGGGAGAGGCGTTCCATCAGATATTGCGGTCCCACACCGTGTAAGGCTTTATAGGTCAAAACCAGCACCTTGAATCTGGCTCGGAAACAAATAGGTAGCCAGTGCAAGCGGGCCAGGACAGGTGTTATATGCGCGGACCAATGGGTCCCCGTCAACAACCTGGCTGCTGCGTTTTGCACTTGCTGAAGTTTCCGAACGGTCTTCAAGGGCAGCCCTACGTAGAGCGCATTACAGTAGTCCAATCTAGAAGTTACCAGAGTGTGAACAACAGAGGCGAGATCGTCGCTGTCCAGATAGGGGCGTAGTTGGGCTACTAAGCGAAGATGGTAAAACGCATTCCGCGCCACCGAGGCCACTTGAGCCTCAAGCGACAAGGAAGGGTCAAAAAGGACCCCCAAACTACGAACCTGTTCCTTCAAGGGGAGTGTAACCCCATCTAGAACAGGCTGAACATCCACCATCTGGGCAGGTAAAGAGCTCACCAACAGTGTCTCAGTCTTGTCTGGATTGAGTTTCAGTTTATTAGCTCTCATCCAGTCCATTATCACGGTCAGGCAACGGTTCAGCACATCAACAGCCTCACCTGAAGAAGGTGAAAAGGAGAAGTAGAGTTGCGTGTCATCAGCGTACTGATGGCAACGCACTCCAAAACTCCTGATGACCGCACCCAGAGGCTGCATGTAGATGTTAAAAAGCATGGGGGACAAGACCGACCCCTGAGGGAGTCCACAATGGAGAGTCCAGGGTGTCAAGCAATGTTCCCCAAGCACTACCTTCTGGCAACGATCCGCTAAGTAGGAGAGGAGCCACTGCCAAGCAGTGCCCCCAACTCCCAACTCCGCGAGCCTCCCCAGAAGGATACCATGGTCGATGGTATCAAACGCCGCTGAGAGATCAAGGAGAATCAACAGAGTCACACTCCCCCTGTCCCTCTCCCGACAAAGGTCATCATACAGGGCGACCAAGGCTGTTTCGGTGCCAAAACCGGGCCTAAAACCGGATTGAAACGGATCCAGATAATCGGTTTCATCCAAAAGCGCCTGGAGCTGTCCGGTGACCACCCGTTCCAAGACCTTGCCCAAAAAAGGGACATTCGCCACCGGCCTGTAGTTGTTCAAAACATCTGGGTCCAAAGAAGGTTTCTTTAACAGAGGTCTCACTACTGCCTCCTTGAGACTACCAGGGACTACTCCCTCTCTCAAGGAGGCATTTATCACCTCTTTGGCCCAGCCGGTGGTTACAGCCCTGCCGGACTTCACCAGCCAAGATGGGCAAGGATCCAGGGCAGACGTGGTCGCCCGCACCATTCCAAGCACCTTGTCCACTTCCTCAAGCTGCACCAACTGAAATTCATCCAACAATGGAGGACAAGACCGCGCTCTGGACACTCCAATGGAATCATCTGTAATAACATCAGAGTCTAAGTCCCGACGGATGCAAGCAATCCTGTCTTGGAAGTGTTCCGCAAATTCGTTGCAGCAACTACATGAGCTCCTGTCAACTGTGCCACTAAAAATGCATGCCATAATGGACCGCTGCTCCTTGTCCAGGATCACAGCTGCTGAGATTGAAGTGGTACAGGAATACACAGAGATTATGGAGCCACTAGCCCAGTCCCTAGATATCCTGCAACGGGAGAACGGCATGTTCATGGGGTATTTGCTACCAACGCTCTGCAATCTGGACCGCAAGTTAGAATTTTATTTTTATTTATTCGATTTCTTAGTCGCTCATCTGGCTGGCTACCCAGCCACTCTGAGCGACGTACAAAGCAAAAAAAATATAAAACATCAAAAACACCAAACACTAAGCAAGAAAGCTAAACAATAACATAGAGACTAACTCAATTACAATAAGGCTTCTCATCTGTATAGTCCAAGAAGTGCGCCTTCAGATGGAAACTCGTGATATGAGTCTTCCCACCCTTGCACAAAGACAGGTGTGAGTGATAGTCCATATGCAAGACCGAAAAACAACACCGCCTCTTGATCTCAGCATCCAACATCCAGTACATTCAGTGGGGGTAAAGGGTGGGGCGCGGCAAACAAACCCCTTCAAGTCGGACTAACGGGAGTTCTCTTCAGAAGCCAACAACAAAGGCATTAAGATGTAAATACTGCCGATATTAAGGGCAAGCAGACAGAGGTCAGATGGTAAGATAGTGGTGGCTGTAGGGGCGCTCCCCCGCCCTCAGCATTCATCGAAAGATCATCGCAACAGCATGGTGCTCCCAGGGACAGACCGCGGCACCAGACCCGCCGAAAGGCCCCAGCCCAGCTCCAGCTCCAGCCCGGCTCCATGCGACGGTGGCCCGGTGCAGATGAAAGCACCAAGCTGCATCCCGGTCAGGTACGAGGGAGATGGCATAAAGAGGGGGGAGGCTGCCCCGTATTTCCAATATGTTGTAGCCTCCGACAAGGGGCATTTATATAGAAAATTACCCCATAAAAGCCGTCAGTGGTGGAGCTCCCTCATCCGTAGCTGTTGCACCTCCGCCATTTTAGACTGTGTTGGTGTGCAGAAGGACTGGAAAACAAACCTGAGAGGTACACATACTGTTTTCAGCTGCTGAGACGTGTGCGCGAAGCCCTAAGAAAGCGGTTTGCAGCTATCTGGGAGGACAAGAGGCTTCTTCTGGCAGCCTGCCTACACCCTCACTTCAAACTAGATTGGCTGGAATCGTGTCAGGCCACCACCCATACCAACAAGTAAGAACATTAGGGAAGCCCTTTGGGTGGATTACTCCAAGGGAAATGTTGTCTCAAGGGAGGCATCAGAGGGCTTAAGGTGGTAGGCAGGGGCTGGGCCTTTTCTTCCTGGGGCTCCTCATCACAACCTTGGGTTGCTGCAGGTAATCCTTAAGGGTCTGCTGTGCTGCCCCATGAGTGTGGTGACTTGGTCACCTTCCTACCTTCCATGTCATCATCCACAGGCTCAGGCTGGACCCTGAACCAGGGGATATGACAAGCATCAGGAAATGAAGAGCAGATGATGGTTTCCTAACATATATGTGTTAACATATCCTCTCTCTTTCTTAGATACACAATGGTAGCCTTGCTGAAAGCTGAAATAAAGATGGGTGTACTTAATGAGGACAGTGATCAGTCTTCAGATAAAGACCAGGAAGGAGATGACTTAGAAGATGACTTCTTTAACTTTCTGCCCCAGGGCAAGAAGTCAGCAGTGGACACTGCTGAGGAGGAACTGGTGAGGTACCTGAGGTCTCCCAGCAGGGAAGTGTCATCACTCCATGGCTTTCCACGTGTGCTGCGGTGTTTTTTGCAGCACAACACAGGCATGCCTTCAAGCGCCGCAGTAGAATGCCTGTTCAGTACTGGTGGCAACGTAATGACTGTAAAAAGACATTCCTTGTCTGACATGCTCTTTGAGCATCTTGTTCTTTTGAGACAGAACAGAAACATATTATAAAAGCATTTCAAGTGTAAAATTTGATTTCAAGAGTTGGGGTATCTTCATTGCTTGGGGGGATGTGAGATTCTGTTATGCCATTATGTTAATCTTATGGATAATTTTTTTTATTCTACTACCCCCTCTGTGTGTGTGTTTGTTTTTAATATTGTTTTAGGCTTCTTAGATGTGCAGCAGCCAAGGCCAGCACCTTGTAGGAGTTTTTAAAAAAAAGTAACTGAAATGTAATTGTAGTGATTACTTTTGAGAAAAAGTAAAGTAATCAGTTACTTTCAGAGCGATTGTAATTGTAACGGTAATTACTACTTTTTTGGACCAAGTAATTGTAACTGTAATTTATTACTTTCTAAAAGTAATCTTCCAAGCTCTGGCTGTTACTCTGCTTGCTGTTGTGCTGCTTTAAACTAAATTAAGCACACAATTACACACAGCCAACAGGGGCGAGTATGAAAAAAATGAAATAATTTTTTAAAAACTTTGATTATTTTCAGCCTCCTGTCCATGCTGGGGGTTTACCATTTTCCCTTTTTTAGTGATAATATTTTTGCCTCTCTAAGCAAAGTTGCTAGAATTGGGCATCCACTTTTGTAACTCCCCCACAGAATATCCACAGAATTGCTCAGAGATTTCTTGATATTGTTGGCTTGTCATTTCCTGTATTAAATCTAAAGTTCTTTTCCAAAAGTATTTTATTTTGGCACAACTCCAGAAAACATGTACTAAGTTTGCCTTACTTCTTCTACATCTCTAAAAGGACAAATTGTGATTGAACATTTTTATAGAATCATAGAATGGTAGAGTTGGAAGGGGCCTATAAGGCCAACAAGTCCAATCCCCTGCTCAATGCAGGAATCCAAATCAAAGCATTCCCGACAGATGGCTGTCCAGCTGCCTCTTGAATGCCTCCAGTGTTGGAGAGCCCACTACCTCTCTAGGTAATTGGTTCCATTGCCGTCTGGCTCTAACAGTTAGGAAGTTTTTTTCTGATGTCCAATTGAAATCTGCCTTCCTGCAACTTGAGCCCATTATACCGTGTTCTGCACTCTGGGATGACTGAGAAGAGATCCCTGCCCTCCACTGTGTGGCAGCCTTTCATGTACTTGAAGAGAGCTATCATATCTCCCCTCCGTCTTCTCCAGGCTAAACATGCCCAGTTCTTTCAGACTCTCTTCATAGGGCTTTGTTTCCAGTCCCCTGATCATCCTTGTTGCCCCCCTCTGAACCTGTTCCAGTTTGTCTGCATCCTAAAGAAGTTTTCTTTCAGATTGGTACTTGATAACATGATTGGGATGTACTTAAATAGCCAAGTCCATTCTTCTTCTGATATGGATAAATTAAATTTCTCTAGATCTGGACTCGATTTCCTTTTGTATGTTGGGTGTAATTGTTGTATTTTCAGTAAGGGGAAAAACTGATATATTTTAGCAACAGCTGTATTTTCCTCTGGCTGAAGTAAGAAAATTTCAAAGACGGTAAATGAATGTGGAACTCCGTATTTTATCTTGATCTGCTCTGCTATGTGTCTTAATTGGGAAAACTGAAAAAATGGAGGACTCATTCAAAATTGCAACCACATTTTCATAACAAATGATGGATCCTTGTTTAAACCAATTGCTACAATTAAGCAATTTTCCCCATACATAATAATAAATGGTTTGCCATACTTGATTATTTACGAATTCATTTCTCAAAATTGAGGGCAAAGGGGAGAAACCACGAGGCAACGTTTGTACACGGTTGAGCCATACTTTAAATATTGTGTTTGTAGATTTGAGGAAATGTTGTTTGCTGACATTGTTTTTGGCTTAAACCGTAATATTGCCTATCGTTTTTACCATACAGTTCTGGCTCAGCTTTTAATACCATATTATCTCTATCTTCAAACCATTCTGAAATCAAAGACAATTTGACTGCTTGATAATACCTAGTTATATTAGGTATTCCCAGTCCTCCATTACTAGTTTCTTTAATTCAAATTCTCAATCGCCATCCTACTTGGCTCCTGTGGCCAAATAAATTTCAGTATTCTTTTCTGAAATTGCGTGAGCTTGTGTGTCACTAAACAAGAAAAATCTCAGGCAAGATCATCGTGGACATGGCTGCTGTTTTCTCCAGAGTTTGGAAGCAATTAGTTACAAAAAATGAATTACTTGTAATTTATTCCTTTTTTGAGCTACGAGTGGGTAATTTCTTTATATTTTGATTGTAATTTTATTACTTTTCAGGAGTAATTGTAATGTTTGCAGCATTACCTTGGGGCATTCCTTGGGGGGGGAAGCAGGGGAAGTCTTCTGCTCCTATGATTCATGGATGAAAATAATGTTCTTCAAACTGGGCTTTTGCACAGCGTCGCTCTTCCCTTGCGCTCTGTGGGTGTTTAGGAGGCAACAAGGGAGGAGGTGGAGAGCAAGACAGGTGGAGTGGAGAAAACAATTGTTTAAAAAATGGACAGTGGTGGAGGGAGAAAGGAGCTGGAGGGCAAGGATGTGGATGAAGAAGGAGAAGGAGGCAGCAGCGGAATGGAGATGAAGAACGGTGGAGGTGAGAGATGAGGATGAGTGAGTGTGCATGTGTGAACACTGTGTTTGCACTTAGCACATGAAGTGGCCTCTGCCGCCCTCCCTGGCTACTTTGCTGCATTGCTGCAGTGTTTTAAGTTTTTTGCACCTCAGGGGAAAATGTTTGCTTGGGTGGGTGTCCCTTAGATGGTGGCAGGGCAGGGTCCGGGAGGTGGTTGAGTGAGAGAGATGATGCTGGCTGGCTGAGAGTGTGTGTATGTGGGGGGTGCACTTGGTGTGAAGCACAGAGATCTGAGTAGCCTCTGCCTTCCTCCCCACCTCCCTTAGCAGCAGAGAGACCACCGTTGCTATTTTATGGATTATCCTTCTACCTCTGTGCATGTGTGTTTAGTTTTAATGTCGTTTTAGGCTACTTAGGGTGTGCAGCAGCCAAGGCCAGCACCTTATAGGCACTCGAGGTTTTTTTTAAGTAATTTCACTGTAATTGTAGCGATTACCTTTGAGTAACAATAAAGTAATCAATTCCTTTCAGAATAATTGTTAATTGTAATGGTAATTTATTCCCTTTTGGGGCCATGTAACAGTAATTGTAATTTATTCCTTTTTAAAAGTAATCTTCCAAGCTCTGGGTTTACTAAACACAACAGTTGCAATGTTTCCCATTTTTAAAAAATCCTCTTGTCTGCCTAGTCAGTCTTTGAGAGTTGCGCTCCTTAATTGTTTGAATGTTAGGATGTAGCCAAATACCTAAATATCTGATTGGTTCCTTTTCCCATTGTAAACCAGTACCTCTTAGCTGTTTTTCTATTTTCCTCTTAAATATATTAATTCCAAAGCACTTGGATTTAGTTGTCTTTATTTTATATCCAGAAGCTTCACTGTATGTGGAAACTGTCTGTGGTCCCTTTAAGGGGAATGGTTTGGGTGTAACACAGAGAGAAGCCTGCAGGGGTTTCTTTTTATGTAACTCCCATTGAATAGTATGAGAAGTGAAAGCAACTAGGGTTTCCCGCCTTTCCCCCTCTCTTTTCCTCAGTTTGTAGAAGCAGAGCTTAGTTTTGTTGTAAGCCAAGTCTGTCAATAAATATAATCAGAGTTACAGAAGTCAAGCCTCCAAGAACCTTTATTCCTGTTAAGGAGACCTTACCTATTGGAATACTGTATAATTGTAACCTATTAATTAAACAATTCTGACACAGATGCAGACTGGGATAGGTCTCAAAAGGCTTGTTGAAAGAGGAAAGTCTTAAGTCACATCTCACTGCTATGATCACGTCAAAGAATGCATGCAGGGGAGAAACCATTGAAATGCTGTTTGCAAAAAGCGCTTTGGTGACACGGCGTAGTAGTAACCTCCCCGCCCGCGCCCTGGGTTTGTGCAAGGGGCAAAGCCTGCAAGACGTTTGCCTAGAGCGCATCTGGCATTCAGTCCTCCAGCGGTGAAAGGAACTGAGCTCTGTTTCCTAGAGAGGCAGGAAGTTGTAATGAAAATGGGAGGGAGGGAGACAATAGTGAAGCAAGGAAGCAAAGAGGCTGATTAATTTCCGAGGAGGAGGAGGAGGAAGGCTGAATCGTGGCGAGGACGCAAGACAAAGAAAGAGGTGCAGCAGTAGGGGTGGGGAGAGGGTCAGGAGTTTTCCTTTGGGGTGGGAAAAGGGGGAGATCCTTCCCCCACATCTCCCCCAGGGAATTCATGGGAGGGGGAGTCGCCGTGGGGGTGGGAAGAGACGCCCTGGTGCAAAGGAGACACCCGAGTGTCGGGGCTAAGAAAGCCGGCCTACCTCACTGGGCTGCTGTGTAGGACAAAAGGGAGCAGGAGCAGGTGTCCCCCTCCCCAAACGCCTTGGACAAGAAAGCAGACCAAAAAAAAAAGAGTAAGCAAGCGAATAAGTAAGCAATATTTTCCCCACGTACAAACGGGGGCTGTTTTATTGTTCATACTGTCCACAGTGTGTTTCTGTGAGCCCATTTCTGCACTGCTGTGGTTCCTGGGAGGAAACACGCTATTTGCAGAATCAGAGTTGGAAAGGCCGTGTAAGACCATCCAGGCAAACCCCCAGCTTAGTGCTTACCCTCTCCCGCAAATGCACTTTGCCTCTTCTTGGGATCTCCTCAAACCTCCCCCCATTGTAGATTTTCTCTCTCTCTCTCTCTCGGACAATCATCTCCTTGCCTTCCTGACCTTACAACATCGTTGCTGATGCTGAAGGTTGGGGAGGGGGAGATCAACCTACATTTCCCACTCTGGGGCCCTTGGTGGAAGGTCTGAATAAACATGTGTGGTCAGCAAATAACTTCATCTGAGTCGTCCAAACTGCAGCCCTGCAAGGTAGGCAAGAGCGGTGTCAGCCTCCTGCTTTGCACCCCAGCTGCTCACTTTAGAGAAGAGGCCAGTTTTATTTCATTATAAATTAATGATCAGGAAGTCATTTACTTGAGGAATTGGGAAGAGTGGCCAGGGATGATATTATTGAAAATTGGCTGTATTTTTGTGAGCTTCGTGGAAACATAGGAAGGTGCCTTATACTGACTTGGTCCTCCGAAGTCAGTATTGTGTACACTGACTGGCTGTGGCTGTTTTGGGTTTCAGGCAGCGAGCCTTTCCTAGCTCTGCCTGGAGATGGTGCTGAGAATTGAACCCAGGACTTTTTGCATGCAAGGCAGATGTCCTTCACCTAAATGGCCATGTTGAAAAGTTCTGGATTTGATCCTAAAGTTTTGCTCATTTGGGGAATGGCTCAAGGTAAACGCCCTTTCTGTTTTCGGCGTTCACAGCCCTCCATTTTCAAAACTGGCCGTGGGAACCCTTTCTGGCTCTGCGGGCCGGATCCTTACTGGACCCTCGCCTCAGGATCCAACTTTTGACAGGTGGGAGGAGTGTTTTGAATGCTGTGAATGATTGAAGCACACACTGTTGCCCCCCTTTCAAGCTGGACACAATGGTCTGTGTGGAAGAGGCTGTCTCTTGAGCAGAGGGCATTTTCTTCTTCCAGGGTCCGGTGACCTTTGAGGAGGAGGAGGCAGCAGCTGTGCATTTCACGGAGGAGGCGTGGGCTCCGCTGGATCCGGGCCAAAGCGCTCTGCACAGGGAAGCCATGGAGGAGAATTATGAGATTGGAGCCTCTTTCAGTAAGGAGACACATTTTCTTAACTGATAGATGTTGAAGGCCATTTGCGCCAATGATGCGTGGAGTGGAAAGTCTCACTAGGGATTCTGGGAGCTGTAGTCCAAACTGTACAGTGGGAAGAGCTGCTCCCTTGGAGTTTGGGAGAGCCCCCCCCTCTCTCCCCCCTTCCTTCTTTCATCCAGTGTTTGCCTTTGGGGCCTAGGAAGAGGCGGAGGTGGCAGCTTGCACCAGTCTGTGAGCAGGACTGGTACCTGCCTGGATCCTGCCCCCACGCATTGGAGTTGAAGTCCTTGCTAGTTCTCAAGATAGCCCTAGTGCAGTTTCTGCAAGAATGCCCATATTGTTGTGCGTTTCGGTTGAGGAAGATTCTCCGGAGAAGCTTTCCAAATAGATGCCACTGAAGAAGACTTGCTTCAAGTCGAAACACGTTTGGCAAATTATTTGAGATATGTTGTGCATTTTATCTTTGCATTTTATATTTCTGTATTAGCACACCTCTGCCTTTTATTGCTGTGTTGTCATTGGGAGTGTATGTACATCTTGTCTACAGAGCTATCAGTTCACATCACACTCTGTGTGGTAAATTGCATGTGCTTTAGAAATTGGACATTATTGTGTACTCAGCCATAGAACATATTTTCCATCGTTCATTTCTACATACATTTTTCAGAATGATACCATGACTTAGACCTTCAGTTTATGTGCTTTTGCCTATTTTGTCTAATTCAGCATTTGCATGGTTGGTACCATAGATGGATTATGGGGAGTAGGGGGTGGGGGGAGAAACACTATCTCTGACAAATTTCTCACTCCCCCACCCACCACCCCCATTGCTGGAGCCCTTTCGATATGCAAATTATAACTGAATCATAAACTGGAAGTTAAAATTAAACTGCAGTCCTAAACATGCTTGCGTCAAAGTTGGCTCCATCAAAATCAATAGGACATTTTTCAGAGCAAATGTATTCAGGAAGGGAACATTTATTTATATGCAACACACTATCATTTCCCTTTCAGAGATCCAAACCATATACTCTGGCCCTTTTCTGTCTCTTCCCGATGCCAGCATTGATATTTGCAAGTACATTCTCAAGCTACGACACTGAAAAGCTTATGGGAGCATTTCTGGCTACATGAATATCTTGCGGTGGCTTCACTCTTAATCTCCATGGAGAAAGGTTTCCTCCAGAATTGTAAATGTGAAGTGCAGCCCTGCTCCCTTTTGGAGGAGGAGGAGAAGGAGGGTGAAGCTCTCAGGGCTGGTTTTCACTCTCTTTGTGATGAGATGATGTTGTCCAAATGAAAACAGATGGGTTGGCTGAGTTCCACGGTGTCCTCCCCAACTGGCAGTTCAGGTTGGGCGTCATATCCAGTGAGCGCATGTTCCCAAGTGCCAGGCTGACCCTGCTGGGACCACATGGCTCTGTCTTCTTCAGCGGGTGCAGGAGTTAACATGTTCCAAACAATCCCTCCTCTTAGCTACAAATGGCTTGACTTGGAATGGCTGAATATCTTGTGGTCAAAAGTAACTAGTCCTGTATGTTTCCTTGGAAGAATCGGAGCTCAATTCCTGTTTGGAAGACGGAGAGGATGTTCTTATTCAGGTTCCCAAAGAGGAGGAAGAGGATGAGACCTCAGCAGGTTGGTGCTTAGCTGTGCTGTGGGGCCCCTTTTGGTCTGGGAACTGAAGCATTTTTCCATTCCTGAGTAATATCATCCAGGGGAGAGTCACCCATCAGGCTGTGAATTCTCCTGGTGGACATCTCGGATGGTGTTAAAAGGGGCTAAGAAAAATGGCTTCATGCCCCGTCTGTGTCTGTTGGAATTACTTTTTAAGATGGTTTTGTTTTAATATATTTTAAAGCCTGTTTTTAATGATGTGTTTGAGAGTGTTTTTAGTATTTTTGTTTGCCACCCTGGGCTGCTACTGGGAGAAAGGGTGGGGTATAAATCTAAATGAATAAATAAATGCATGGAAGAGAAGGCTCTCAAGGGCCACCAGTCCTGATGTTTATGGGCCACCTCTGGAATTGGGAACAGCAGCAGGAGATGTGCTCTTCCCTTTCTCTCTGGCTTGTGGGCCTCCCATGTGTGTCTAGTTGGTGCCTGTGGGCCAGGCTGGCTCCAGGCTTTTTTTTGGGGTGGTGGTCTTGGGGACAGGGTATCAATGAGGCCCTTATTTCCTCCCTTTCCTCCTCAGACAGAACCCCTCCTTCCCCTTGGCCCCAGCCCTTTAATATAAAATAATATGGTGACCTGCTAAAAAGAGGGGAACCTTTGGCCCTCCAGATGTTGGTGAACTGCAAATTCCATCAGCTCCTGCAAGGATGGCCAATCAGCAACATCTGGAGGGCCACAGGATCCCCACACCTGGTATTGTTTGATCTGCAAACCTAAACGCACTTATCTGGGAGGATGTCCCATTAGACTCGGTGGGGCTTACTTCTGATTGGGTGCGACATTTATTGGGGTAATTTACATCCACAGTGGCAAGGGATCTGATCCTTTTACCCCAATTCTAAACGGGGTTCTTCCTGTCCCGCTCCCAGAATTAAAATATGATGTGGTTGCCTGATTGAAAATGTTCCATTCCCATGCATTTTAATTCACTCGCGCCAAGTATTGTAATGTTGACACGCTCCATTTCTTGCTTGACAAGTTCTAACTTTCCCTGGTTCATGCTTCTCAGATTCCATGTTCCTATTGTGTGTGTCGTACAACTCTGGACTTTCCTTTTGCATCTTTGCACATCAGCCTCTGGGCTTCCTTTTGGCTTTGACCCAGCTGCGTCATTAGTCACAGCGCTACTCGTACTTGTCCTTTGTTCTTCCCCAGTAGCTCGGTGAGTGCCTTCTGACCTGGGGGTCTCATCTTCCAGCACTATCTCATGTTGCATTTTGGATATTCTGTTCATAGATTTTTCATGATAAGAGGTATTCAGAGGTGGTTTACCATTGCCTTCCTCTGAGTCTGGATGCATCTTAGTCTGGTGTCTCAGCTTTGACCATTCCACCATGGGTGCCCCTGCGAGGAGTCTAGCCTCTTGGTCTAGACTCCTGTGGCATTGCTATGTTTCTTCAACGCTCTCAAACCCCCTCACCACATTAAGGTGTGCATCCTAAAGGGGGAAGACACATTCTACATCATATTTATTGGTTTATTAAAAAAATTATACCTCACTTTTCGAGGAAGGCAATGGTGAACCACCTCTGAATGCCGCTTAACGTGAAAACTCTATTCATAGGGTCACCATAAGCCAGGATCGACTTGAAGGCAGTCCATTTCCATTTTCTTTTTGATGAACTTCTTCCACACAGCAGCTTACCATTTCCAATAAAATCCAAACTTCACCAGAAAAATAATATATATATAAAACAGAATATAAGACCTAATAAGGATCATAAAAACAGTAATTAAGAATTCTTTGGGGGGGACAAAAAGCTTTCAACAAACTTGGAAAGTGTAACAATGTCTGGGCTTGTTTCACTTCAAATGGAAGAGAACTCCACAGAACTGGCTCCACAGTGCTCAAAGCACGTGGCCCGAGTTGCGTGCTGTTGGCAGGACTTCACCCCTTTGCTCTTGTTCAAAATGTTTTGAGCGTTCAGATTTGATTTGGAATGCCCGAATACTTTGTGGTCAAAAATAACTAATCTTGCCTGATTTCCTTTTTTTTTTTTAAAGAACCAGACCTCATTTCGTGTTGGGAAGAAGAAGATCCGGTGATGCAGGAACCCAAAGAAGAGGAGGAGACCTCAGCAGGTAGATTTATTTATTTATTATTTAATTTATATCCTGCCCTTCCTCCCAGCAGGAGCCCACATGCTTAGCTGTGTTGTGGGGCTGTTTGAGGAGCTGAAGATTCTCCCCCCTTGCCCGCCCCGTTCCTGTGTAATATCATCTGGAACAGACTGACCCATCAGGGTACCATTTCTCCTGGCCGCTTTCCCTCCCTTCTCCTCTTCATCCAACATTTGCCTTCAGTTCCCAGCTCACCAAGTCTGCCCAGAAGGATGCCATCGTCAATGGTATCAAAAACCGCTAACTGGTAAAGGAAACAGAGTTTAGGCTACCCTAAGCTGTTCCTTCAAAGCCTTTTTTAAAAATGTGCATGGCATTTTTATTTTTAATATGGAGAAGGGTCACAGGCCAGAAAGGGGCTTCCCGCCTCCCCTCGCTCTCCCTGTGAAGCAGCCAAGGAGCTTCAGCCACTTTGCTCTTTAAGGGTTAACAAACAGAGCCGAAGGAAAGTGCGCAAAAGAAGGACTTCCCTTTCCTGCGCCGCCTCTCTGCAAGAAATACAGGATGGAAGCACGGAGCCCCTCTTCATGCGCAGCGATGTTAGAGAGCAGGGTTGCACAGGGGGAGCCTCAAAACAAAGGTATGCAATTGGGGGGAGGTGAGGTTGGAGAGAGCGAGGACCCCCCTTAAGCACCCCCTCCCCGCAGACCCTCCAGATCAGAGGATGCAGCTCTGCCCCATCCCATCTGCCTGTACCCTGAGCTGGACTGGCTGTGTTGGGGCTGGATCGAAGCATCCCTCGGGCACATCACATCGCTGGATTTGATTCCCAGTGTCTTATTTGCTTGAAAGTTCAAAACACTAAAAAAGAAGAAAATTGACAGCTACAGCAACTTCAAGCCAAAGTTAACATGTCTCTGAACCCCAAAATATATGTTGGGGTACCCTGTCTGATATATCACTGTGATCGGGGGACTCCCCCGTCAGGAATAACAATACGTTTATGCAATCAAAATCATCAGGCTTCTGATATTATCATAAATGCATAATGATGCCATAAAATCATAAAAAATAAATAACTGGGGGTGCCCTCCCCAAAATCTGCTCTGGGCCAGGACAAATCATACACCCCAGGAAAGGGGAGGGTGTCCTCTACAAGATGCCAGTGTGTCCCACCTGGCCCAGAGCTTCTGCTGGGCGCAGGGCATGAATAATGACATCTATGCAAAACCAAAATGGACAGAAAGAGGCAGAGAGAAATAAGTAGCTGGTGGTGCCCACTCGAAAATCTGCTCTGGGCCAGGATGAATCATATACCACAGGAAAGGGGAGAGTGTCCTCTAGGAGATACCAATGCATCCCAACTGCCCCAGAGGCTCTGCCGGCTGCGGAGCACGGATGAGTGCATCTACGCAAAACCAAGATAGACAAAAACATGAAGGAAAACAATAAGTAAGTGGGAGTGCCCACCCAAAATCTCCTCTGGGCCAGCACAAATCATACCTCCCAGGAAAGGGGAGGGTGTCTTCTCTAACATACCAGTGTGTATAAAAAATAAGTAACTGGGGGTCCACAAGAAAAACCATTTGAGGCAGGATGCAGTGGCATCTCCCAGAGGACAATATCCACTTCGCTGAAGTGAATGACTTTTCATAGCCCACAGCAGATTTTGGGTGTTCACCGCAAATTACATATTTCCCCTTATTTACTCTTCATAATTTTAGCTGGGAAAGACTGGCATCTCATAGAATACATCCTCCCTTTTCCTGGGGTGTATGATTTGTCCTGGCCCAGAGCAGAGTTTGGGGTGGGTACCGCAGTTACTAATTTTTTTCTGCCTCTTTTTGTTGATTTTTTTTTTTTTTTGCATGGATGCCCTGATCCGTATTCTGTGCCTAGCAGACACTTTCGGCCAGGTAGCATGCACTAGTATCTCATAGAGGACACCCAGTTACTAATTTTTTATGATTTTATGACATCATCATGCATTTATGATAACCAGCTTCAGCATTGTGGGAAAATCTGTTTTTGATGATGATGATAGTTTCGTCGTGAGGGTATTCTTTCAATGCCATTCTGCCAGCCCTCCCAATTTCCTGTTCTGTTAGAATTAAGGTCACTGTTTAATTCAGGAAAGCAGAAACATGGCCCTGCCCTCCTTTTGTTAGGGAATCTTGGCAGACAAACTGTTTAGCAAGTGATGTTTCTCCTGAAATTGGTTCAAATTGGTGGGAGCTACTTCCTCTTCCTACACGCCTGGTGTAAGTTCCCTACTAAATCAGAGGGGATTATCCAGTTTTTCCACACCATGCACCTTTATGGCACATCCACTTACTCACTCTGAGGGTAGAGTTCCTCGCCTCCATAGCAGTCTTGATGCCCCATCCACATCTACTGTAGTCCCCAATGAGGTGTCCAGTGCAATGTCTGTTGCAACTTCTTGGGAACGGTTTCAGTTGATGCGGCCTGATGACTTAGACAAGGTGCTTGTGATGATGCGGCCAGCAATGTGTCCTCTCGACCCTTGACCTCCTTGGCTTATTAAAGCTTGCCAAGGGGGTCTGACCAAGTGGATCCAGGGTGTTGTCAATGCATCATTGTGGGAGGGAGTGGTCCCAGCCACCTTGAAAGAAGCGGTGATCTGACCACTCCTGAGAAAGCCCACCCTGTACCCACTGGTTTGTGGCAGCTACCGACTGGTTGCAAATACCCCCGTTTTAGGGTAGGTGGTTGAGAGGGTTGTGGTGCAGCAATTGCAAGTACTCTTGGATGAAACGGATTATCCTGACACATCCCAGTCTGGGTTCAGGCTTGGTTATGGGACTGAATCGCCCTTAGTCGTCCCGATGGATGGCCTTTATCAGGAGAAGGACAGGGGGAGTGTGACCCTGTTACTCTTACTTGATCTCTCAACGGTTTTTGATACCATTGACCATGATATCCTTCTGGGCCAACTTGATGAGATGGGTATTGGAGGCACTAATCCTATCTCCAGGTTCACTTTCAGAACAGCATTGGGTGATTGTCTTTTGGCCCCTTGGCAGTTGTGCTGTGGGGTGCCGCAGGGTACCATCTTGTCCCCCATGCTGTTTAACATCTGTATGAAGCCCTTGGGAGTGGTCATCAGGAGCTTTGGGGCAACGTGTCAGCAGTATGCTGATGATACCCAGCTCTATTTCTCTGTAACATCTGAATCAGGAGAGACTGTGCAAGCCCTGGACCACTGCCTGGACTTCGGGGTGGGCTGGATGAGGGCCAAAAAACTGTCTGAATCCTAGCAAGATGGAGGCACTGTGGTTGGTGGTTCCAGAGTTTGGATAATTGATCAGTTGCCTGGTTTGGATGGGATTGTACTCCCTATGAAAGAGTGGGTCCATAGTCTGGGGATGCTCCTGGATCCATCTTTGTCGCTAGCAGCCCAGGTGACCTCAGTGACTAGGAGTGCCTTTTACCAGCTTCGGCTGGTAAGACAGCTGCGGCCGTTTCTGGACCGGGATAGCCTGACCACTGTTGTCCTAGAACTGTTAACTTCCAGGCTGGATTACTGTAACGTGCTCTATGTGGGGCTGCCCTTGAGGTTGGTCCGGAAGCTGCAGCTGGTGCAAAATGCGGCAGTGAGACTGCTCACTGGAGCAGGGTATTGCCAACTTGTCACTCTGCTACTGAAAGAATTGCACTGGCTGCCCATTTGCTGCCGGGCCAAGTTCAAAGTTCTAGTTTTGGTGTACAAAGCCCTACACAGCTCAGGACCAGGATACCTGAAAGACCGTCTTATCCCTTAGATACCCAGCCGATCACTGCGCTCTGCAGGTGAGGGCCTCCTGCGGATACCATCTTATCAGGAGGTTCGTTCTGTACAATATAGGAAATGGACCTTTAGTATGGCAGCACCTACCCTGTGGAATTCCCTCCCCTTACATATTAGGCAGGTGCCATTTCTGTTATCTTTTCAGAGCCTTTTCAAGACTTTCCTCTTTCAACAAGCCTTTTATGTTGAGACCTATCCCAGCCTGTGTCTGTGTTAGAAATGTTTTTTAATATATTTTTAACAATCTTTTTAACCCTTTCTAAGAGATGTTTTAAAGCTTTTTAAAAAAATGTTTTTAACTTTGTTTCGTTTTAATGTATTTTAAGGTCTGTTTTTATGATGTATTAAAGTGTTTTTAGCATTTTTCCTTGCAGCCATGGCTCCTGGTGGGAGGAAGGGCGGGATATAGATCCAATATTAAGTAGATAGACAGACAGATAGACAGACAGATAGACAGACAGATAGACAGACAGATAGACAGACAGATAGATAGAGCTATAAAATACACCCCTGTCTCACACCCTTTCCGATTGCGAACCATTAAGTTTTTCCATATTCTATCCTTACAACAGTCTCGTGTGCAGAGTATAGTTTGTGCATCAGGACAATCAGATGCTGCGGCACCCCCATTTCTTTTAAAGCATTCCATAGTTTTTCATAATCTACACAGTCAAAGGCTTTGCTATAATCTATAAAACACAGGGTGATTTCCTTCTGAAATTCCTTGCTCCATTCCATTATCCAACTTATGTTTCCGATATGATCTGTGGTACCTCTTGCCTTTCTAAAACCAGCTTGGACATCTGGTACTTCTGGCTCCATATATAGTAAGAGCCTTTACTTTACTTGCATGACATATTAAGGCAATAGTTTGAAAATTAGTGCATTCACTGGGATCCACTTTCTTTGGAATTGGGATGTATATTGAACGCTTCCAGTCTGTGGGCCATTGTTTAGTTTCCCATATTTCTTGACAGATTTTTGTCAAAATTTTGACAGATTCAGTCTCAGTACCTTGTAGCAACTGTATTGGTATGTCATCTATTTCTGGTGATTTCTTTCTGCCAAGTATTTTAAGAGCAGCTTTCACCTCACATTCTAAAATGCCTGGTTCTTCATCAAATGGTCCCTACATGAATGATTCTGTCATCCTGGCATCTGTTATATAGAGTTCTTCAGTGTATTGCTTCCATATTCCTTTTATTTCATCTCGGTCAGTCAGTATGTTCCCCTGTTGATTATTCAACATCCCTACTCTTGGTTTAAATTTCCCTTTCATTTCCCTAATCTTTTGGAATAGGGCTCTTGTCACAGCGAGCGACTGAGGGCTCATAGTCTAATGTATAGCCAGAGCCCAACAGACCCTGGACCACCCAGAAAAGCATCGCCGGACGACACTGAGCAGACGCAATGGTGGCAGAGAAGTGCCCTTTCTTCGCTGCCATCACCGCCACATGATAGGCTCAAAAATGAGCTCTAGTCTGTGTTCGATCGGAAGCGGACTGAATTCTTCTCCGTCATTGCTGTAGCCGTCGTCCCTGCCATTTCATCAGGCCCAAGGTTTGAGTAAACCAAGGTGTATTATGGGCCTTCCCTGGTGGGAGAGGGCACTTTGGACCAATAGTGCCCGGTCACCTCCATATTCCAGAGATTGACCAGGGCTTCAGCAGTATCACCAGCCATGCTGGGAATATCCCCCAGAGCATTCAAGAAACCATCTAGATCCCTGAGCCTCCGGGGGGGGGGCATCTTAATCGGCCCTTCACCCCTGCCAAGGTTACCGGGGGACAAATTCTAAACCTTGTCAGGTGGTGATCTC
This sequence comes from Rhineura floridana, assembly GCF_030035675.1. NCBI lineage: Eukaryota > Metazoa > Chordata > Lepidosauria > Squamata > Rhineuridae > Rhineura > Rhineura floridana. The sequence continues at coordinate 218,347,913 of NC_084482.1, read as the reverse complement.
TCCATGACAATGGAGTCACTAAGAACCCCTCCACCCTCGGATCACCTTCTTCCTGTCCTGAACAAGACCAAGTGTGTGTCCTGCCGTATGCGTTGGTCCAGATGATATTAGAGACAGCCCCATGCTTGTCATGGCAGCCATGAAGTCCTGAGCTGGACCTGTGAGTCAAACCTTGGCATGTATGTTGAATCACCCAGGACCATCAACCTGGGGAACTGCAACACCAATGCCGAGACCAGCTCCACCAGCTCAGGAAGGGAGACTGTTGGGTAATGGGGTGGATGGTACTCCAACTCTGTCTCCCTGACCCAATACCAGGCACACACACACTCACAGCTGGAGGTGTTAGGGACAGGGTACCTGACAGGGGAGATAGATTTCCTGCAGACATTTGCGATGCCACCTCCTCGTTCCCTGGATTTAGGCTGCTGGAGTGCCACAAAACCTGGTGGACAGAGCTGGAAGAGACCTATTCCGCCTTGGTCATTTAGCCAGGTTTGGGTAATACAAGCAAGGTCAGTGCATTCATCCAGGATTAAGTCCTGAATTAAAGTGGTTTATTTATTTATTTATTTATTATTTAATTTGTATCCCACCCCTCCTCCAAGCAGGAGCCCTGGTCAGCAAACAAAGTGCCAAAAACTCTTTAAAACATCATAAAAACAATATTAAAATATATTAAAATAAAACAGTGTTAAAAACATTTTTAAAAAAACACATTAAAAATGGGTTATTATTAAAAAACATATTAAGCAATTCTAACACAGACGCAGACTGGGATAAGTCTCAACCTAAAAGGCTGACCATGCATTCATCAGCAGGATAGTAAGATCCAGGGAGTTCCCAGCATAGCTACCAGTGTCTCAGGGGTTGGAAGGGGGACCGGAAGGGATGCAAGCACAAAGGTGTCTTATATCCCTTCCCCTGGAACGTCCAGTCTACCTCCCACCACTATTACGTCCCCTGCCCAATAATGACAGGCCCCTGACTACTCCCATTCACCCTGTATTTGTGCTTCTTCAAAGTCCACAGCACCTTTGATACCCTGCCCAATATTACCTCAATGGCAGGCCTCCGACTACTCCTACCCCAGCACAGGTTAAAAGAAGCCTGACTAGAGGTGGCTCTTACGAAGGGGAGCTCTCTTCCCCACCCCCAAGCAGTTGTCTTCTCCCTTGTGAGCCCCAACGGGCTTCAGCTGGCACCCAGGCCTTGCAGGGAATAGCAACTGACACCCGAGGAAGCCTGCAGGTGGGGTTGTGCAGGAGGCCACAGCAGCAAGGTGTAGGTTCTGCTGGGTTCTCTCACCTTCTCTCAATTTATGGCGACCCCATGAATCAGCGACCTCCAAGAGCATCTGTCATGAACCACCCTGTTCAGCTCTTGTAACTTCAGGTCTGTGGCTTCCTTTATGGCATCAATCCATCTCTTGTTTGGCCTTCCTCTTGTCTTTCAGAGTGAGTCATGTCTTCCCATTATGTGTCCAAAGTGTCATGAAAACCTGAATTCAAGATGGCTGTGCAGCAAAAAATTGTGGGTTTCATTTGTTAATGTGGGATCTTAACAGGTTTACATTTAATTTCTGTATTAGAGCTGTGAGTTGGCAGTTTTATTTCCCAGCTGTGGGTAATCAGAGGCCCACCCTAACACCACCTTGTCAGTAGAAGCCGGGCAAGGTCATAAAGTCTGGGAAGCTTTATGGAAGATGTTCCATTTGGCCGGTGATTGATGGACCCTTAATCCATGAATTAATTTTCTGATTGGTTAATTGGATCCGACCTGTTGCTGGGGAGTCTGCCCTAAGTATGGGGCTCAAACCTTAGCTTTCGTTTCTCTCCTGGGTCGCATCATGCCTACTTGATGTTGCCTGCTGAGGTTCCATGTTGCATCAACTCTCCTGACTGTTCCTCTCTCTGAAGAGAGGGGAGCTGTGCAACTGTCTACCAGTGTGTAAGTATAGGCTAGGCTAGATAGCATCCTTGTTTTTCTGTTGTGACTGAACTCATAGAATCATAGAATAGTAGAGTTGGAAGGGGCGAAAGGCCATCAAGTCCAACCCCCTGTGCAACGCATGAATCCAAATCCAAGCATTTCCGACATATGGCTGTCCAGCTGCCTCTTGAATGCCTCCAGTGTTGGAGAGGCTACTACCTCTCTAGGTAATTGATTCCATTGTCATCTGGCTCTAAGAGTTAGGAAATTTTTCCTGATGTCCAGTCGAAATCTGGCGTCCTGAAACTTGAGCCTATTATTCCGTATCCTGCACTCTGGGACGATTGAGAAGAGATCCTGGCCCTCCTCTATGTGACAACCTTTCATGTACTTGAAGAGTGCTATCATATCTCCCCTCAGTCTTCTCTTCTCAAGGCTAAACATGCCTAGTTCTTTCAGTGTCTCCTCATAGGACTTTGTTTCCAGTCCCCTGATCATCCTTTTTGCCCCCCTCTAACCTGTTCCAGTTTGTCTGCATCCTTCTTGAAGTGTGGAGACCAGAACTGGATGCAATACTCAAGATGAGGCCTAACCATTGCTGAATAGAGGGGAACTAATACTTCATGCGATTTGGAAACTATACTTCTGTTAATGCAGCCTAATACAGCATTTGGCTTTTTTACAGCCACATCACACTGTTGGCTCATATTCAGCTTGTGATCAATGATAATTCCAAGATCATGCTCACACATCGTATTGCTGAGCCAAGTATCCCCCATCTTAGAACTGTGCATTTGGTTTCTTTTTCCTAAGTGTAGAACATTGCATTTATCCCTGTTGAATTTCATTCTGTTGTTTTCAGCCCAATGCTCCAGCCTATCAAGGTCCCTTGGAATTTTGTTTCTGTCTTCCACAGTGTTAGCTATACCCCCCAAGTTTGTATCATCTGCAAATTTGATAAGCATGTTCTGTACCTCCTCATGCAAGTGAAAAATGTTCATCATCATCATCATTTATTCGACCATGATGTCAGGATAAAACATAATAAAACAAATCATTTAATACATTGTAGATTAATAAAAAATAATATTTTTAACGTGGTTACTAAGTTAAACTTTAAAATAGATATAAAAATTCAAAGTTAAAATTTTTGAACGGATCATTGCAACTTGGGCACATATTTTAGTACATAGTACCATTCATTTCGTAGACTAAGATGGCATCAATTATACAATTTTAATTTTTAAGTTACATTTCAGATAAGATAACTTTTTAAAATGTTACTCCTTATATGTTGAGCAGCCACACTGAATTTTGCTACTTGTGTGATTGTTTTCGCAGATGTATCACCTAGAAGATATTCCATCCAAAAATGTTCGGGTTTATGCGGAAAGGGAGTCAATAGAGGAATAATTAGTTGTTGCCTTGGCAACTTGTAGAGAGGACAATACAGCAGTACATGTGCATTATTCTTGATTTCCTCTCCACCACATAGACACACACAATCTTTATAGGGTGTTTTTGTAAATTTGCCTTCCATAACAGCAGAAGGAAGAACGTCCAATCAAATTTGTGCAAAGGCTTTATGCTGTTTCGGAATTCCTAAATTCAATAGATATATCATCGGAATAAAGGATTTAGAGTTGTGCCTTTGATTTTTGATTGTCGATAGCTGCTGTTGGTGGTCTATGTCTTTCAGGCGTTGGCGTATGTTCGCTAAAGCTGCTTCAGGTCCTATTGTAGTGATAAATTGAGGAGAAAGGCCTATCTCAGAGTTTATCTGTCACTAATTCAGCCCAATCTGAATGAAAATTGTTGTTTAAGATGTCCGGGGCCAGGCCAATAGGATTGTAAGTAAGTTTTAGCCAGGTATTGATTCTTAAGAGCCAAATCTTAGTTTCAATTGATTGGACTCCCGCTTCCAATCTAAGAATATTATTTGATATGGATGTTGGAATTGCCATAATGGCTCTTAGAAAAATGGTTTGAACTGCTTCAAACTCGGCAAATTTTAAATTCTTATTTGCTTGAGAGCCAAAAGTTAGCTGCGGGATTATTTTGGCATTAAAGATTTTAATAACTGGAAGAAAAGCTTGCCCTCCTTTGGAATGATAGAATGATAATAGCATTTTCGTTGTTCTCCGTGCGTTGAGAATCATCAATTTATTGTGTAGGTAGTGACTACCTGAGGCTTGAAATACATATCCCAGATATTTTAGTGACTTAACTTGCTCAATTTTATGTCCATGTAATTGCCAATGATGTTTGGTTTTATTACGGGAGAAAACTATTACTTTGTTTTTCTGATCGTTTATTGTCAGTAATTCCATGGAACAAAAAGTTGCAAGTTTAGCTAAAAGGCGTTTCAAGTCAATAGGAGTTCTAGATAACAAGGCTATATCATCAGCATATAGTAAAATATTTCTCGGTTTCTTATCTAAAATAGGAGGGTGAGCGGAAACTGGAGCTAAATTTTGCACTAAGTCGTTGATATAAATGTTGAATAGTATAGGGGCGAGTATGCATCCTTGTTTGACTCCTCTTGTTGTTAAGACTGGGTTGGACAAATGGCCTTTTGTGTTGCATCTTATTTGTAACGAGGCGTTATTGTATAGACCTTGTATTAAGGCTATAAGACGCCTATCCATACCTAGGTTATTAAGCTTCGACCAGAGACAGGGGCGAGATATAGAATCAAACGCAGCTTTTAAATCTATAAAAGCCGTGTAAAAAGTTCCTCCTTTTCTGCCCGCATATTTGTCAATTAGATGGTGAAGGACTAATATATGATCGAATATCAATCTATTTGGTCGGAAGCCTGCTTGCTCGATCGCTAGTATGTTATTTTGATCAAGCCAATCAGTTAATTTTATATGAAGATGGGCTGCGTAAAGTTTATTGATTATATTTATTAGGCTGATTGGTCTATAATTCATAGGATCGTTAGCGGGACCTTTTTTATAAATAGGGACAATTGTAGCCATTCCCCAATTTTTTGGAATTTCTAGAGATGAGTCAATGTATGTGAAGAGTGAGGCAAGAACAGGAGCCCACCAGTTGGCATTGGCTTTAAAGACTTCTGGGGGGATATTATCCGGTCCCGGAGCTTTGTTGGGTTTCAATTTGGAAATTAAATATATAATTTCCTGTTTATTAACTGGAGGCCAGTCTTGGAAACTCTCTTTTAAAGGATATAGATCTACAGTTAGGTCATTTTGATCAAAAAAAAGATTCGCAAAATATTTTTCCCATACATGGGCTGGGACGTTTGCAGCATTTTGAAATTGTGTTTTTGGCCAGTGGTATGTTACCAAGCGCCAAAAGGTATTTGAGTTTTTTAATTTTGCAGCATTGAGTAGTTTTTGCCAGGTGAGATTCCTTTCATGCTGTTTTTTGTTTTTTATTAGCAACTTATATTTTTTCTTTGCTTCACAGTATTTTTGTAGATCATCTGATGAACCCATGGTAATGGCTCTATGATAAGTATCCTTCATATGTCTTTTGGTCTCAACACATTCATTATCAAACCATGTCTTAGATTTAATGCGATGAGGAATGGTGCCTGAGTGTGTGTTTTTTGCAATGATCACTTGTAAGCCTAACATAAGTTGTTGAAATGTAGAAATCAAATCAGTGTCAGAGGAAGGTTCTAATAGATAGTAAGTGGCAGGTGGTCACTTTCTGGCCGATTTTTAATATAAAATTTATTTGTTAAAAAAAAGAGTTCACTTGGAATAAAAACTAAATCAATGAGAGATGACCCGTTGGTTGAGTGGTATGTAAGCTCACCATTGTTATCACCTGGAGTTCTACCATTTAATAAAATGAGGTTCGCCTTAGAGCACATCTTCATTAGCAATAGACCCGTGTAATTTATGCCGCTATCTTTAGAATATCGAGGAGGTATGTTTGCAATCTCCACTGGTAGAAGAGGTAGTTGATGATATTTTTGATATAGTGCTGTATCTGATACACCGATCCTAGCATTGAAATCGCCAAGTAAAATCAATTTTTTATCAGGGTTTTCATACATCAGCTTTGTAATAAAAGCCTCAAGTAAGGAGATATTTTTGATGGTTATTTTGTTGCTTCGCGCCAGGGGTAGGTATACGTTGACAATTATTATTGTAAATTGGGTGAAGTTCAGAGTAAGGGCAATAGCCAAGTCTTGTGATTTCTCAAAGGATGTGATTTTGGCCTTTAGTGAGGTTGAGATGAATGTGCAAACTCCACCTTTTGGGCGACCTCTCCTTACACTAGGTGTTGCTTGAAGGTGAAAAGCTAAGTAGCCATCAAGAGTTGGTTCATTTAAGGACCAAGTTTCTTGAAGGGATATTACGTCATAGGCATTCAAGAATTGTTTTGTCTCCTGACTGTTAGATTTAGTGTTCCATCCGGCAATGTTCCATGATAATATATTTAGACTGTCCCTATTTGAGTTTGTTTGCAGTCAATGTGCTGGGTAGAACATATTTGTGCAGCATTGATAAGGCGCTTCTCTGCTTTCACTTTCCCTAGATATATGGCGTTTGAGATTCACATTGTCATCTGCGAGAGCAATAGGAGAAGTAGAAGCAATGCTTGTTAAAAGTGTATTTAAAGGCCTGGTGGAGAGCGACTGAATTGTAGAGGACTCATGTGGGAGTTCTATGTTGTCCCAAGAATTAGGCATATTTGATGTTTTGTGCAAATCCGGTAAATTGGGTGTTTTCCTTGCACTTTCCAAGGTCTGAAGTAGATTTTTTAATCTGCCAATATTCTCCAATTGTTGTTCTGAATTAAAGTTAGGGTATAGGTCGAGGAGCATTATTGTGGATATTTGTCAATTCTTCATTGGTACTTTTTGTCTTTAGTTGTTGCTCATTTGGGACTATAGCAGAGTTGTTGTTTTCCTTCAATCGACTTTTGGTCGCCTTTATTGGTTTTTGATGTATGTGTTGCTTTCGGTGTAATGGATGATAATTCAAGAGGCTTTGTGGCGGGGCACAGTTTTCAAAGAATCTTGTTACCCCTAGTTGCTGAGCTGCCAGTTTAGCTTTATTTTTAATATATCAAATTCGTGGTTCTACTATCCTGGAATGTAACCATTGCTCTAGCCATGATGTAATCATAAAAGATATATTGCACCTCTATTATTGGAACTTTTGCTAATAAGTCCAGGGACTATTCTCTCCAGTATTTCCCATAAATGATGTCTTCGATCCTTTTGAGTAAGCCAGCCCCTAGGTTTGGGAAAGTTTAGAAATACCAGTTTTCTTTGATTCAAAGTCAGTTCCCAGTGGTGTCTTTTTGAATGCGAAACTCTTGCCTCATTGTCACTTCTGTCTTTCGGTTGGGGCTGGTTAGTCACAATATACGTTGGCTTTTCTGTCCTTTGAGGTGTTGACGTCTCTTGGGATATATGTTGCACTGATATGATAGTGTCATCCTTCTGTGGGGGCTCAAATGGTTGTAAGTTCTTATGCTCCTTTTTTTTTTTGGCTCTCCTTTTCTTTTTCTTTGTTTTTGTTTTTGTGACACAGCACGGGGGATCTAGGATCTTATATAAATTCCCAAAGTTCATATATGACTTCCTGGTAAATTTAGGATTCTTTATATTTTTGGTTTTTTTGCGTTGTTGCGATATTTGTGCTTTCATGTTTGTCTTGTTTTTTGTGACGAAATCTGGGCAGTTTCCTGTAGTTTGAGATGCTTGTGTTTTTTGTGTTAAGTTTCCTTTATTCAATTTAGTTTGTGAGTCTATTTTTGCAGTGAGCTCAATTAATGTTGTTATTAAGGAGTTAGATTCAGCAACATATGAGGCTATTTGAGCAAAATACTGTATTACTGTTGAAATCCATTCTGCGTTTACTCCATTGTCACCCGGTTTGCCATGAATCACCTGGGTAGTATTACTTTCACGTAAATTATATGAGTCATTTTCATCTACTTTTCCCTCCTCTAAATGGATAGCATCCTTAACATCCATAAACTCTTCAATGTCATAGGAACTAGGATCGTCATAGTCCAAATAGTTCCTTCTTAATGGGGAAGGCATTGATGATGTTATAATTTCAATGCTTCTGGGAGATATCGGCTCCGGTGTTATGCTTCCATGAGAAGATTCTAAGGAGGGCATGGAGCTAGGGATAGATAGCTCAGCTGCAAATTCTTTTGTGTGGGTAATTCGGAAACATGGGACTCAGAATGCTGCTCTGCTAGCTTTATTTCCTCAGCTAGATTTAGACAGGGTGATTCCTCCCATTTTTGAGTCAGCACTTCTGTGTTACTTAAAGAGACATCAAGGGAGTTTCTGTCTGGCCCCAACCAGGGAGTGGAGTTTTTAACCCCTGTTAATGTTTCTTCACTTCTCCCCCTCTCTTTCCCCCCTTTTCCCCCCTTTCCTCCGTAATATTGGGTAATCTCTGTTTGTTTATGTTTGGAGTGAGGATTCCCCACGGAGAACGATGCCAGTTTGGGAACTTGGGAAAACCCTAGTTTGTTATATGCGTTTCTGGTAAGAACCATTCCTCTTCCTAATTAACTTGAGATTCTTCTGGGGGAGGATATTATTTTTCTTAGAGTTCTTTTAGGCAGTCTGATAAGATTCTAATATACTAACACTGCCTTCCCGTCCTTGAAGTTACTTACAGTTACAGATGATTTCTCAGCAATGGCTCGGCGTCTCCAGCCGTACTCAGGGTTTTTTAGGTTTGGAGTTGTATCATAAGAAACTGATAAATAAAGGAGCCATTCTTTAAGTCTTTGAGTTCGGCATTCGCCTTGGTCGAGATATGTTTGTTATAAAGTTCTTGGTAGTTATGATAGCAAGGTTTCAACTTAAAAATTAAGGTTTCTTGTTAAGTTGTCCACAGAGCTCTAGGCTTAGCGTCCTCCCTCTTCCACAGCCTCCAGCCTTTTCCAAGTGAAAAATGTTGAAGAGCACTGGGCCCAGGACCGAGCCCTGTGGTATCCCACTTGTTACTTCTACCCAGTTTGAGAAGGAACCGTTGATAAGCACTCTTTGAGTACGATTCTGGAGACAACTGTGGATCCATATGATTCTGGAGACAACTTTGTTTTACCTTGCCCCTTTTGAGTGTTGATATTAAGCAACTATTTTGCTGCTGTAACTGTGTACCTCTTTTATTCTTTAAGAAAGTTATTTCTATTTACCTGTGTGCATTCATTCAGGAGAGGGTTGGCTCTGAACCAGTACTTTGGCTACTGACCACAACTACTGTGTGAATTGGGTATCTTGTTTAAAGTCTTCAGAGCAAGGAGTTCCTGTTTGTCTCTTGCTGTCTGTAATCCTTGGCAGGTTTTCTGGGCTCAGACTTTCCCCTTGGCTCAGGGTGGTTAACCAGTATAAAGGCTGGTGGCAGTTTACTACCCTGCAGGATTGTTGTCAGCGGGCACAGCCTTGGAAGAGAAGGATATTTTGCCAGAGTCAGTTTGCTTGAGTGGGGAATTGGCTTCTGGGGTGGTGGAGGGTGTCCTGGGAGAACTTCCCTCCCTCACACAAAAAGTGTGATAACCTCAGTTTCAGCATTTTAGCTTCCAGTGATAATTCTGGTTTAATTTGTTCTAACACCCAATTATTTATCTTTTTCGCAGTCCATGGTACCCGCAAAGCTCTCCTCCAGCACTACATTTCAAATGAGTTGATTTTTCTTTTCACTGTCCAACTTTCACATCCATACATAGCGATCAGGAATACCATGGTCTGAAAGGTCTTGACTTTGGTGTTCAGTGATGCATCTTTGCATTTGGAATCTATTCTCATAGCTACCCTCCCCAGTCCAAGGCTTCTTCTGATTATTTGACTTGTCTCCAGTTTGGTTAATGAGTGTACAAAGGTATTGATAATAATTGACAAGTTCAATGTCGTCATTGTCAACTTTAAAGTTACATAAATCTTCTGTTGTCATTACTTTAGTCTTCTTAACATTCAGGTGTAGTCCTACTTGCTAAGCTAAGATCCTATTACTTACAGTAGAATACCCTGGTTCCCAAATGGCTTTTCTTTTCTGTAAAGCTTCAGGAACATAGGGAACAAAGACTGAATGAGCATCCTTCATTTTTATGGAGTTTATCAGTCCACGGGGGGGGGGGGAGGCAAATAGCCATATTCTGCCCCTGCTGTGATCTACTCCTTTGAAGCCTTTGATGATAAGGGGGCTAGACAGCATCACCCCGGGGTCCTGATCTACAACACCCCCTCTTCCTGACTTTTGATCTCAGGAAGCCGAAAAGGGATAACAGCTAAGGTTCAGTTGCCTCTTCTTGCAAGGTTGCAAATTGTCTGTCTGACTCTGAGCCGTAGATCTCTCCCAATAGGGTGTCCTAGGGAACCAAAGGCTCCCAGAATTCCCTCTGGTTAACCCATTTCAGCTTGACCAAAGGTTCGTATTCTTGACATTCCTGGTCTTTGTTTCTTCCAAGTATTTTAAGAGCAGCTTTCACCTCACATTCTGAAATTGCTGGTTCTTCATTATACGGATCCTCTGTGAATAAATCTGCTATCCTGGCATCTCTTTTATAGAGTTTTTCAGTGTATTGCTTCCATCTTTCTTTTATCTTATCTTGGTCAGTCAGTGTGTTCCCCTGTTGATTATTCAACATCCCTACTCTTGATCTAAATTTCCCATAAATTTCTTTATGTACTTCTGCATAAAATCTCTCAGTTTCCTTTTCTTCTGTGTTTGCCGTTGGAGCATAGACTTAGATGATGGTTATGCTGATAGGTTTCCCATTAAATCTCATTGATATCACTCACTCAGACTTGGCATTATAGCTCCTAATTGCTTTTGCTACATCACTTCTCACTATTAGAGCAACCCTGTTTCTTCTTAATTTCTCATTTCCTGCATAAAATATTTTGTAGTTGCCTGAAAATGGCCCATTCCCATCCATTTTAATTCACTCACGCCAACTATTGTAATATTGATGCATTCTATTTCTTGCTTAACGATTTCTAAGTTTCCCTGGATCATGCTTCTCACATTCTATGTTCCTATTGTGTGTGTCGCACAACTCCAGACTCTCCTTTCGCATCTGTGCGCATCAGCCTCTGGGCTTCCTTTCGGTTTTGACCCAGCTGCATCATTAGTCACAGCGCTACTCGTACTTGTCCTTTGTTTTTCCCCAGTAGCTCGGTGAGTGCCTTCTGACCTGGGGGGTCTCATCTTCCAGCACTATCTCATGTTGCAGGTAATAGGGGGCTAACATTTTGGGAGGGAGGGAGGGGATGCAAGCTGCACACTGGGCAGTGGAAAGGGCCACTTTCATGTCAGACAGGATCCATCCTAGGTTTGTAAATTCCAGCTGTGCATAAATACTGGGCTGTCCACCTTAAATGGAGGAACAAGAGAGCAGATTTTTGTTACAATTATCTCTCTCTGCATTTCTTTTCACAACCTCTTACCAAGCACCTACTGCTAAACTAAGTAAAGGCCTCGAGCTTTGACAGTTAAACTCTGATACCAACAGAACTCACAGAAATATGTTTTCAAAGTACAAATCATAATATATTCAGAGGATTTCTCCACAGCATTTTATCAGCTTTCCTTTTCATTCCATCAGGAAACATCTCAGGGGTCAAGGCTGAGGGAGAACCATCTGAAGTATCACTGGAAAAAGCTGAGGAGCAGGTGCAGGAGCAGAAACTGAGGAGTCAAGATGGAGCAAAGAGACAAGAGGAGAGAGAAACTCACACAGGAGACAAACCTTATGAATGCTTCAAATGTGGAAAGAGCTTCAGGTGGCATAGCACCCTTACGGTGCATCAAAGAACTCACATAGGGGACAAACCTTATCAATGCTTGGAGTGTGGAAAGAGCTTCTGTCAGAGTGGCCAGCTTACTTCACATCAAAGAACTCACACAGGAGACAAACCTTATAAATGTTCTGTGTGTGGAAAAAGCTTCAGATGGAATAGCGCCCTTACGATGCATCAAAGAACTCACACAGGAGACAAACCTTATAAATGCTTCGAGTGTGGAAAGAGCTTCATTAACAGTAGCACCCTTACTTTGCATCAAAGAATTCACACAGGGGACAAACCTTATAAATGTTTCGAGTGTGGAAAGAGCTTTAGTCAGAGTAGCCACCTTACTTCGCATCAAAGAACTCACACAGGGGACAAACCTTATCAATGCTTGGAGTGTGGAAAGAGCTTCAGCTTGAGCAGCACCCTTACTTCACATCAGAGAAGTCACACAGGGGACAAACCTTATCAGTGCTTGAAGTGTGGAAAGAGCTTCAGCTTTAGTAGCACCCTTACTTCGCATCAAAGAACTCACACAGGGGACAAACCTTATACATGCTTGGAGTGTGGGAAAAGCTTCAGTCAGAGTAGCCACCTTACTTCGCATCAAAGAACTCACACAGGAGACAAACCTTATCAATGCTTGGAATGTGGAAAGAGCTTCAGTGACAGTAGCACCCTTACTTCACATCAAAGAACTCACACAGGAGACAAACCTTATAAATGTTTGGAGTGTGGAAAGAGCTTCAGTCGCAGTAGCACCCTTACTTCACATCAAAGAACTCACACAGGAGACAAACCTTATAAATGCTTTGAGTGTGGAAATAGCTTCAGTGAAAGTAGCACCCTTACTTCGCATCACAAAACTCACACAGGGGAGAAACCTTATAAATGCTTGGTGTGTGGAAAAAACTTCAGACGGAATAGCGCCCTTATGGTGCATGAAAGCAGTCACACAGGGGACAAACCTTATCAATGCTTGGAGTGTGGAAAGAGATTCAGTCAGAGTAGCAACCTTTCTTCGCATCAAAGAACTCACACAGGGGACAAACCTTATCAATGTTTGGAGTGTGGAAAGAGCTTCAGTCAGAGTAGCCACCTTACTTCACATCAGAGAACTCACAGAGGGGAGAAACCTTATCAATGTTTGGAGTGTGGAAAGAGCTTCAGTCACGGTAGCACCCTTACTTTGCATCAAAGAACTCACACAGGGGACAAACCTTATCAATGCTTGGAGTGTGGAAAGAGCTTCAGTCAGAGTGGCCACCTTACTTCACATCAAAAAACTCATACAGGGGACAAAGCTTTTAAATGCTTCACCTGTGGAAAAAGTTTCAGGTGGAATAGCGCCTTTAGACGACATCAAGGAACTCACACAGGGGACAAACCTTATAAATGCTTCGAGTGTGGAAAGAGCTTCAGTCAGAGTGGCCACTTTTCTTTGCATCAAAGAACTCACACCGGGGACAAACATTATCAATGCTTGGAGTGTGGAAAGAGCTTCTTTCAGAGTGTCCAGCTTACTTCGCATCACAAAACTCACACAGGAGACAAACCTTATAAATATTTCGAGTGTGGAAAGAGCTTCAGTCAGAGTGGCCACCTTACTTCACATCAAAGAACTCACACAGGGGACAAATCTTAGGAGTTGCACTCTTGGCTCAGGAGAGAGAGAACAGAGACAAAGATGTCTCCTGTGATGTTCCTATATTAATGTATATATGGTGTGTTGTTGTTTTAGAAGATACATGGTAAGTGGAGTGAAAGAGGAGGGGGAGTGAATGGGCAGTAGAATGCGAGATGATTGGCTGAGTGTTTAAAATGGCTGAATGTATAAAAGGAAGAGTGAGAGTGGAATCGGGGGGGAGAAGAGAACTGAGTGGATTGCTTGGTGGGGTTTGAGAGAGTTGTTTGCCAGGAGAGAGTGGAGAAGGAGGGAGGTGGAGTTCGGATTAGTATTGAGTAAAACCATATGCTTATGTGCCTTAAGAAGAAATCTTGTTAATCTTGTTAGCTTTGTTATCTGTAATAAATACTTAATTTGGTTTACCAAAGGCCTGATCCTTGGCTGGGGTTTCACAGACCAGAAGGGAGGGTAAGGTAATGACCAGGGCTGAAGGGGAACTGTAACAAATGGTGGCAGCGGTAAAGAGAATAACAATACCAGTATTCAGAGTCTCTGGGAATACTAATATTGGGACGTTACTGGTGGTTGCCTAGCAGGGGGATCTGTTGAGATCTGTGCTAGAGCGGATAGGTAAACCATAAGAGAGTGCGGTCTGGACTGGTGGAGTCCCTGGTGGTGCCTAGAGACAGGCAGTAACCACGAGCAGGTAGGAACCTGACAGGGAGAGCCAGGGAAGGACGCCTCACATCTCTCTCTCATACAGTGGAGAAGGGAAGGGAGGAAAGGGCTGAAGCAGGAGGAGCAGATCAGCTTCCCTGAGCATATTAGTTTACAAGGAAGGAAGTCAGTCAGAGTATCCCAGATAAAGATCACTCTATCTCCCTTCTGGAAAATAAAAGAACAAAACAGGAGTTGCGGGGGCGTGACTTGTGGAGCTGTGCAATGGCTGCCTAATCTCCCTGCTCTGCTTCCCCCTGGATTAAAACAACCCCAAAATAGCACTAAAGACTCACTGAAAACTCTGAAACCCCTCTGGGAATGATTCCGACCCCTCCTAGAAATAAAGAAGGAGATTTAACGGGCTATTTTAAGCCACTAGACACAGACGGCCCAAGTGCAGCTAAGAAGCCTGCGTTAGACAATATGGCTCCAGGCCAATCAAGGACAGCTAAGATGACACCTCAAGAGATAGGAGCTAATGCCCCACTATCAAGAGAAGACTTGATGGCTCAATTAAAATTCTTTAAAACAGATATGGAAGATAGCTGGAATGTTGCCCTGAAGCCTTTACAAGATAAAATTGAGGCATTTGGTGAGCGACTTGATAACATAGCAGCCTCAGCATCGGAGGCTTTAGGTTTGGGCCTAACAAATGCAGAGGACTTTTCAATTCTAAAGCGGGAAAATCAAATTATCAAAAATAAGCTTGAGGAATTACAAAACCTCGCATGTCGCTCAAATGTTCGTTTTAGAGGAATTAAAGAAGGAGCGGAGGAACATTCTCCCTCAATGGCATCATTTATTACCGCATGGTTGACTACCATTATCCTAAAATTCGAACTAGAAATATCTGTGGGCTATAGGTACATTCTTAAATCGCAACAGCTAATTATTCCCTTACTGGCCCCTCTCTCACATGAACATGAATATTTCTGGCTGGAATACCTCCTAGGTGATACATCTCCAAAAATCACTTCACAAGTAGCAAAGTTTACCGTGGCTGCTCAAAATTTAAGGTGCAATACTCTAAAAAGTCTTTTTAATTTAAATAGTGCAATACAATAAATCTTAAATTGGATAAACTGATGTCATCCTAATTTTTTGAGATGAATATCACTATACAGCTGAAACTCATGCTCGAGCTATAGGAAAGTCAATTAGAAATGCATAGTTTTGAGATCTCTCTATTTATCTTAAACTTATTTTTATTTAATTGTCTTAAAGTGTTATATAATATTTATTTGCCATGTATCATACGGTTTGATTTTATTATGTTTCTATGGTGACCATTTGGTCGAATAAACTGTGATTGATTGACTATTAGTGAATTTTCCTGCTTTTTAATCCAGGAGGTAAGAAATGGAATCCTGTGCAAGCTTGCTGAGAATGGATTGATCATTTGCATGCTTATTGAGTTCAGTGGGATTTACTCCCCTGCAATCATGCTTAGGATAGGTGAAACTGACCACAGGAGATGGAGAGGGGAGGAGAAGGAACAGGAGGAGAGAGGGGAAAAAAGCAGAGGGGAGGACTGGGATGGGAGCAGGCAGGAGGGGGAGGGGAGGAGGACAGGTTTGAATCATTTGCATGTTTATTGAGTTCAGTGCGATTTACCCCCGTGCAATCATGCTTAGGATAGGTAAAACTGATCGGGGGAGGGAGAACTGGAGTGGGCAAGGGGGGAGGAAGAAGAAAGAGGGAGAGGAGGAAGGGAGAGGAGAGGGGAAGGAGGATAAAAGCAGGTCTGATCATTTGCATGCTTAGCAGACATGAAAGGGACAACGGATGTGTCATCACCCAAATCCACAGTAGGGCATAGACAAACACAGCAACAGGGGTTTCATATGCAAAACTCCAAAGCAGACAGGAGTGAGGCCTGACTTCAAATGGCCAGCTGAAGTAAGGGAAGCCCCCAGGCAAACCAACTTTAAACAGAGACAAAGAAAGCAGAAAACAGAGACTTATAGCTGTTACATGTCTGATCAGGGCAAGGATGATTGCAAAAGCAGATTTTTAATTGACTCAGGATCCACCTCGCATATTGTAATTGATAAAAACCTGTTTAAAAGTTTTAAAAGTCACAAGCAAAAGATACTTACAGCGTCTGGACAGGAATTCTTCTGTAAAGGAATTGGTATAGTGGAATTGCTATGCAAAGTCCCCGATGGGGAAAGAGAGATGGAACTTAAGGAATGTCTTTATGTTCCAGATTTTAAAAACAATTTAATAAGTGCGACAAGAATTATGAAATTTGGAGGTGAACTCCATATGAGTGGAGAATTTTGCCATGTTCTAGATGAAGGAGGAATAAGTTGCACTGCAAAATTGAAAAATGGACTTTTAATTTTAGAATATATTGAAACTATGCCTTCAAATGTGGTCAAGGAAACCAGCAATTCTGAATGCTTGCATATCTGGCATAGAAGGATGGGACATGCCAGCTTAGCTAGAGTAACTGCTCTTGAAAAAGAGAATTTGGCAAGAAGCATTAAAATGAGACAGTGCAATTGCACTCAGACTTGCGACTGCTGTGTTAAAATTAACAGTGTGGAACCAAAATTTCCTAATAAAAGTGAGAGGAAAACCAAAAAGCCTCTAGATTTAATCCACACTGATCTTTGTGGGCCAAGGAAAGTGCCCTTCCAAGGTGGAAATTTATACATGCTGACTTCTATAGATGACTTCTCCAGATATACTACCATGTATCTCCTAAAGGAGAAAAGTCAAGTACTTCAAAAACTGAAGGACTATGTTAGGATTGTGTCCAACAAATTTGGCAGAAAACCACAGATCATAAGATCTGACAATGCAGGGGAATATGTGTCATTGGAGACAGTGACTGTCCCATGGTCACCCAGTGGGCTTCATGGCTGGGTGAGAATTTGAATCCTGGTCTCCCAGGTAGGAGATTCTTCTCAGCCTGGATTCTGGAATGGGGAGGAAGGCAGACAAAGCGTCACTAGGAGGACTATTAGCCCTTGGCTCCAAAGTGGTGAGATGAGGGAGGACCATAACACAGCATTAAGTGCGGACTGGGATGGGGTGGGGAGAGAGAGAGACCAGACCTCAGAGTGGGAGGGGCAACTGGAAATAGGAAATGCTCTACCTGCTTTTACCTGCAGTAAAATAGATAATGTCACACACACACACACACAGAGTGCTCCTTCCTCCACAGCTGGGACAAGACACAGAGGGATTATAGATGCAGACCTCTCTTCAGTCATTTCCCCCACAATATCTCCATATTCTGCATCCACTCCCATTTTTTGATGGAAGTGGGGCAAGAGCATCTCCTGTTTTGTTCTTTTGTTTCTGTTCCAGAGGGGAGATAGAGTTGGGGTCCTACAGATGGACAGGCTTGTTTACCTTTACCTGTGATGCCCTGGCTAGCTTCCTTTGAATGCACTGATATGTCTTTGGGAAGCTTACCTGCCCCTCTTCCTTCTGCCCTTTCCTATCTTCTTCCACTGTCTGAGAGAGAGGAGACACCTTTGCCTCTGCTCTCTCTCTCCTAGCCTTGAGGGCACCTCCCAAGCCTAGGCATTGTGCCTCCAACTTAGTTAGTTAGTTAGAACTAGGTTGGCCTTTCTATCTACTATGTATTTCTATAAATAAAGTAGCTTTTCTTATTTTACTGAGTCTTAAGTCTCAGTGATCCTAATGCAGGGTAAAAGCCTGCTTTCTTAGGTAAACGCACACACACACTGGCACACTCCATTGGAGGACATGGAGGTGCAGCTAACCTTCTTCCAGGAGAGCTTCGCTTCAAAGATGTCCAAGGAGTTCCTGCAGGACTTTGATGAGGAAGAGCTCCTGTATGTGGACTGGGCCTGTCATGAACCTGCATATGTTCATGAGTTATTAAAAATATCGTAAGTAATATCTTGGTTCATGCAAGGAACTCTGGGAGTCTTAACCGTTAGAAAAAGACAGGCCTCTGATAGAATAACATCTTAAGTTTTGGTTTCCAGCTGAAGGCAGTTAAGGAGAAGCCTAAACACAAAACACCTGGCTATCTATGCTGATTAGCAAGTGCCTAGCACCCAAGGTCGTTTTGGCCTGTGAAGTTGAAACACCGTTGGGAGGGGGGCCTGGAAGGCGCGCAAAAGTGAGAAACATCTAGAAAGGGGTTACATCAGTCAATTCCTGATTGGTCAGTTAATCCTGGACCGTTAGGATTCCTTTCCTTAAGTATAGGGCTAGAGACCCATAGCTTTTGTTCCCTCAGGAAGGTTCTCTAAGGTTCCTTCGGAGTGTTGCCTATGGGAGGTAACCTATGCAGGGTTCCACTGCTTTAAGCCTGACGCCAATCTCTCTTAGGAGAGAAGCCACTTCAACCATCTACCTCATGTGTAAGTATTAGGTTAGAAAAGGTTGCTATTTTCATGTTGTGTATTTGAACTCTCGTGTCTGTACCTAAACCCTTGTTTGGGTGTATGGTCTGAAAGGATTACTTGCTGCTATATTTTATGTGCACTTATATATTTTAAATAAAGCTACTTCTATTTAACCTGGTGTGTTCATTGATGGTAAAGGGTAGTTCTAAGTCCATTGCTTTGGCCATGCAGCTACGCAACTACCAAAGAGGGAAAAAGAAGTTAAAAGCTTAATTCTGATTTGTGGGGTTTTACCAGAGGTTTCCTGACAAGGAGTGTAAGTTTGGCTCTTGTCTTTTAGGACCTTGGTTTGCCCAGTGTCTGGGCTCAGAGATCCCCTAGCTCTGAGTTGAACCAGTAACAGGGGTGGTGGCAGCCTACCTTCTACCTTGCAGGGTTGGTGTTGGATTACACAGCCTTGGCAAGGGTGAATTGGTATATTTTTGGTTCCAGTCCCATTGCCCTAAGGTTGGGAATTGGGTCTGATGCATGGTCCTGGCGCCTTGACGGTGGGGATTCATGACAGGGCCCCGAAGCAGAACATATGAGGGCTGCCCGACTATGCCAGCTGGGTCAGCTTTGATGTGCATGGTGCCCTGGCCAACATGGCAGTCATGAAGAGGAACATGGAGATCCTGATCAAGTGCAGCAACCAGATGCGGGCCCAGAACGGTACCGGAGGGGTGGGAATCCCCCTCTTTCTCACCCCACCAGACACATGCCAGATTTAGCTGGTCTTCCCCTGACAGACACATGCCCTGTCACCTGATGGTCCAAATGAGAGGATCTACCTGCCTTCTTGATCTCCCTCCACCAATTAAATTAGCATTCATTATTAGTGGCCAAGCTAAAAGCAGGAGCAGCAGGGAGATTCCTGGTCTCCACTCTCTTGCAAAAGAGGCTCAGCCTTGTCCCTTCCTCAGCCTCCACATGATCTGGTTGTTGATGCTGGAGGCCAGGCCAGGTGGGGGCTCAATGTCGGGGGGGGAATTCAACCAGGAGATGACTTTTGAGTGAAAGGACTGAGAAGCCAGTTCAGTTCTGGTCCTGAAAGCAAATTCCCAGGCTCAAAATGTGCACCCAGTGTAGTAGTAGAAGAAGTAGTAGTAGAAGAAGTAGTAGAAGAAGAAGTAGTAGTAGAAGTAGTAGTAGAAGAAGTAGTAGTAATAATAATAATGAATATAATAATAATAATAAAGTCTTCAGCACCTGTCACTGGTTGGCAGCTCTTAGGGTTCTAGTGCACAAACCAAAGTCCCTTTGAGGAGCCTGATGTGTGGCCAACCCTGCTCTAGCCTTCATGTGTGAGGAAAACTGGCTCTAGCTAATGTACAATGTTTGTGTTTGTGTGTGTAGTGGAGGAAGTGGAGCTCTGGTCTCAGCCCATCGGGGCTTAATTGCAGCTTCCTGACTGCCTGACCTGTGTTCAGGTGATGTTTCAGGCCATTTCTTCCAAGATATTCCTGTCTAGATAGAATCATAGAATAGTAGAATTGGAAGGGGCCTATAAGGCCATCAAGTCCAACCTCCTGCTCAATGCAGATGATAACACAGAATGCGGAACAGGAGCAGCAGGCTCTAGGGAAAGTGTTGGCACAGGCTGGGCTACTTGGGGAAATGAATCCACATCCCATTTCATGCACTGGGAGGGGGAGGTGAAACTTCTCATACTAGGATGGAATGGCATAAACTGGGAGTTGATGAGCATGGCTCCCTGGGAGAGGCATGGAGGACCAGAAATGCCAGGCCTTGGAGGAGATTGTGCTTCTGACCGGGACTGCGAGGGTCACACCGTGGCTGCTCAGTGAGGAATGAGGTTCCGGACACACATCACACAAAATGATGGGCTCAAGTTATGTTGCAGAGAAGCAAAGAAGTGCCTGAGTGAGATTTCTCTGTGTTTGAATCCTTGCTGAAGATTATACCTTCCCTGGAATTAGTCACACTGAGACTTTAAGCTTCAAAATAAGAAATAACTACTTTATTCTGGAAGTACCTACTTGAGAGGAAAGAGTTCTACATCTAGCTTACCAGCTAAGTTGGAGATGCAAACACTAAGCCTACTCTTTGCCCTCCTGCTATGTGAGGAGAGAGGCAGACAAAGAGAATGAAGAAGAAACAAGAAACTGCAGTCAGCATCCTAAGAATATCAGTTTACACAGGAAGGGTCAGCAGGAGATCAAAGGATAGGTACAGCCTAGGAATCAGGAGGTCTCCTCTCTACCTACCCTTTTAATAACCCTTTGCAGACCCAACCCACCAGTTCAAACTGAACCATGTGTTCCAACAAGTTACAGGAAGTCAGATTTTGGCTGAACATCAGAAAAAACTTCTTCACTGTTAGAGCAGTACGGCAGTGGAACCAATGACTGGGGGGGGGCTCTCCAACACGAGAGGCCTTCATAGGGCAGCTGGGCAGCCACCCGTCAGGTGTACATTAATTTGGATTCCTGCACTGAGCAGGGGTTTGGACTTGGTGGCCTTATAGGCCCCTTCCAAGTCTATGATTCTATGATTCCAATAATCTATGATGTCCACTATCCATCTTCTTCTACAGTCACTCCTTCATCAACAGTGGTGTACCCTAGAAATCCCATGTAACTGGGGGACCCCATCATCCTCATCTGCTTCGTGGACCACTTCTGTCCCCCGGTGCTGAACATCACCTGGCTGAAGAACAACAAGGTGCTGGGAATGCTTTCTGGCTCACCTCTCACACCTTGGATTACCAATTTTTCCTGAGGTAAAATTTCTTCAGATCTTATCAAATCTGGCCTCAGTAAGGACTGAACAGCACCAGTGTCCAGCAAAGCCCAATATTTTGACCCTTCCACACATACTTCTTAGCTTGAGTCAAAATCTTGAACATTTGATCAGCTTATTTGACAGAATTGTATTTTCTTCGTTTCTCCCTCTCTCAGTTCACTTTTCACTGTTCTTCCTTGAACAGGATTACTGATGGGGTTTATATTCTCACATTGAAAACAGAGATGGCCTGCCTTACCACATTTGTAGCAGAGTTTCTCCTCCATTTTAGGAAACACAGACCCAAACTGAGGTGTCCTGTGCCCCTCTGATTTCATTGGAGCGTTTACTCTCTGTGGTGCTACATCTTTTTGGTCTTGGTTTAAAATCTCTTTGTGGTTTTCCCATCCAACCAGTTCGGTTTGAGGTAAAATGATCTGCCAGCTCTGCTGCTTCCTGCACAGACTTAGTGGAATGATCTTTGACCAGCAATCTAATTTCTGATGGTAATTGTTGGTACAACTGATCTAATATCATGAGGTTTTTCACCTCCTCCACAGACTGAGCTTTAGCACTTGTCAGCCATTTTCCAAATATGTCCATCAGTTTTGTCCCTAGCTCCACAAAAGACCTCCCTGTCTGTATCTGGCAGTTTCTGAAAAGTTTTTCCACCAGCTCCTCTCTCTTCATCTTCATGAACTCAGCCATGTTTCTCGGAGCTCACACACTTTTTGTCACACACTCACAAGTAATCTTTGTTTGTTATTCCTTTACAATCACACCACTTTTTAGGGACTCTCTTTTGTTTGTATCCCACTGCTACAGCCACCATATGTGATGATCCCACCTTTGGCTCCACCTGTCAGGTTCCCACCTGCTTGTGGCTACCGCCTTTCACTAGGCACCACCTCAGGACACCACCAGTCAGGATCGTCATTTTTATTTTTTCTCCCTCCGCTCTAGCACAGATCTCACAAGATCCCACTGCTAGGCAGCACCACCAGCCACTCCTTGTAAACAATACTGCTAGAGACTTCGCCTTAGTCTCCCTATGGCTTGTTACTTTGTGTCTGGGTGCCCTTGCTGTCCACAACCCCCTTGTATCTTTATCTATAAAGCATACAATCCTGGATTGCTCTGGATACTTGACATTGTTACAATATCTCCCTTCACCGCTGCCACCATTAGATACAGTTTCCCTTCAGCCTTGGTAATTACCCTGCCCTCCCTTCTGGTCTGTATATCCCCAGCCAAGGATCAGGCTTTTGGTAAACCAATAAAAGTATTTATTTGATAACACTAGGAAATAACAAGTTTACTTTAGGAGTGTTTAACAAGCGTATGGTTTCATATAGTGTCACTCTTACGTTTTCAGTTATACTGTCCAAATATCAGCCTAATAGAATCCAAACCTCCCTCAGAACTCTGTCAACTCAATCCCAACTGCCTCCCACTTCAACTACTTTCCAATCACTCTCCTCTCAACTCCCCCCCACTCAACTGTCATCCTCTCATTTATATCTTCAGCCATTCAAACGCTCAGCCAATAATAATTATAATAATAATAAATATTTATTTTTACCCCGCCCTTTTTCCAAAACTGGAACTCAGGGCAGTTTACAAATAAAAACTACATATAGGTAAATAAAACATACAAAAACATACAATTTAAATAGAATTAAACTATTCGTGACATTAAAACCATGAAACATATACTTAAGATACTAATTTAAAACATTAAGAATAGGACCATAGAACAATACAACAGACCTTATGAGGTGTCAGCTCTGCACCGAAACAGCAGTGCAGGCAGGGGCTGGAAATTCATGGGTATTTACCAGGGTGGGAAAGTCCTTAGCCGGCAGCTTGGTCGTAAATCTGCCAGGTTAACAAGGATGAAGCATGATAAGGGCAAGGGCCTGTCCAAGCTTACGTGCCAGCGAGGTCAGTAGAGGTCCGG
This sequence comes from Rhineura floridana, assembly GCF_030035675.1. Lineage (NCBI taxonomy): Eukaryota > Metazoa > Chordata > Lepidosauria > Squamata > Rhineuridae > Rhineura > Rhineura floridana. The sequence goes on along the minus strand of NC_084482.1, from coordinate 218,324,805 downwards.
GTTTAATTGCCAAGGGATCAGTCCAAGATAAGGTTCAGGGAATCAGGAAATACACAAAGCCACACCTGACATTGTAGTCAGCAACAAGCTGAAGCCAAGGTTTGTCTTTTAAGGAGCAGGTTCATCAGCAGCTGTGAGCCATCCGCGTTTTGGCCTTAAGTGGACAGGCCTGCCCCTCTTCTGCCTGACCTTCTGTTGTCTACATTCTGCAGGTGAGGGGGGAGTATCTTGTTCACTTTCTGTGTCTGGCTGAAGGGCTTCAGCTGTGTCTGGGGTGCTCTGCAGCTGAGGGGGAGAAGGCGCTGGGTTCTCAGGAGTTTTCTCCATTTCTCCTTCTGGGTCTGCTGCTTCTGGGTCTGCTGCTGTTACTCCCGAGTCATCCTCGTCTGATGAGTCCTCCTACAGGACCATGACACTAGGCCCTATCTTAAACGTCTTCTAGTCCAAAAGACTGTCGGAATAAAAAAGTCTTTGACTGCCGACGGAAGGATAGCAAGGAAGGGGCCATTCATGCTTCCCTAGGAAGAGAGTTCCAGAACCTGGGGGCAGCCACCGAGAAGGCCCTATCTAGCATCCCCACCAATCGCACTTGCGAAGGTGTTGGGACTGAGAGAACGGCCTCTCCTGAGGATCTCAACACCTGGGCAGGCTCATATGGGGAGATACGGTCTGACAAATAGCCTGGACCTGGGCTGTATAGAGCTTTATAGGTCAAAACCAGCACTTTGAATTGTGACCGGAAACAAACCGGCAGCCAGTGGAGTTGTCGTAACAAGGGGCTTGTATGGTCCCTGTAACCAGCCCCAGTTAGCACTCTGGCTGCAGCTCTTTGTACCAGTTTAATTTTCCGAACAGTCTTCAAAGGCAGCCCCATGTAGAGCGCATTACAGTAATCTAAACAGGATGCTAAACTAAGGCATGCATCACTGTAGTCAAATCAGGTGTCTCCAGGAACGGGCGCAGCTGGCGCACCAGTCTTAGCTGGACAAAAGCACTCCTGGCCACAGCAGAGACCTGGGCCTCCAAGTTCAAAGCTGAGTCCAGGAGCACACCCAAACTGCAAACCTGTGTCTTCAGGGGGAGTGCAAACCCATCCAGCACAGGCTGAATCCCTATTCCCTGATTTGCCTTTCGACTAACCAGGAGCACCTCTGTCTTGTCTGAATTTAATTTCAATTTGTTCACCCTCATCCAGTCCATCACTGAAGACCGGTTCAGGACCAGGACAGCTTCCTTGGCTTTAGGTGGAAAGGAGAAATAGAGTTGGGTGTCACTTGCATACTGATGACAACGAACCCCAAACCCCCAGACAACCTCACCCAGCGGTTTCATGTAGATGTTAAATAACATGGGGGACAAAACTGAAAATCATCATCCAACATTCTCCAGCATTCTAGCCCATGCACTTCCCCCTCTTTCTCAATTCACTTACCATATATCCCTATATAAACCTGCACTTACCATATTTACAGTTTTTAACATATAAGGACATCACAGTGTGCAAGGGGCAAGATATTGGACTTTGCTAGACACTGGTGCTGCTCAGACCTTACTGAGGCCAGATTTGATAAGATCGGAATAAATTTTACCTCAGGAAAAGTTGGCAATCCAAGGTGTGAGAGGTGAGCCAGAAAGCATTCCCATGGCCCTAATGAAATTGAACTGGAGAGGAAAGGAGGAGACTTATAAAGTGGGTATCAATGCCCAGCAACATGAACCTGTAATTTTTGGGCAGAGATGTTATGGGATCCCAAGGAAAAATCTATGTGGTGACCAGACAACAACTCGGTAAAGCAACAGAAGCCATTTTATCTGACGCTGAACAGAACAGGGTGGAACCTGTAACCGAGCCTGAGGTCACCATAGCGACCCCTAGTGTGCCTGGAGTGAATGAAACTTTGTTATGAATGTTTTCTACTGCAGAAACACAACAGTTCAGGGATGAGTTGGGGAAGGATAGCAGTTCGAATCCAATAAAGGAACAAGCCCTTACACAAAGAATCCCATTTACAGAGACCCAGAGGGATCAAACTGTGTGGGAGAATGGTGTACTGTATAGACTGTGGTTACCTAAAGAGAGAGAGAACTGCTGTGAACCAGTTAAACAATTGATTGTGCCTAGCAAATTCAGACCCAGATTGCTAGACATGGCACATGGTATTCCTTGTTCAGGGCATCCTGGAATAAAATAGAGAAAGAAAAGGCTGACTGCTCATTATTATTGGGCAAACATTTCCAAGGATGTCAAACAGTACTGTTCCTCTTGTATGATATGTCAAAAAGTGGGGTAAAAACAAATGCTCCATTGAAGCCCCTTCCTATTATAGGACAACCATTTTATAGAGTAGAAATAGACTTGGTCAGTCCTTTTTCTAAACCCACAAGGCATGGCAGGAAATATATATTAGCGGTGGTGGATTTTGCAATGAGGTACCCAGATGCTGAGGCCCTGAGGTCAGTGGAAGCCCCTGTAGTGGCAGAGGCATTGCTGAAAATTTTTATGAGGCTGGGTTTTCCACATGAGGTTTTGATTGATCAAGGCAGTGTATTTCTGGGAGAAGTGATGCAATGTATGTGGAAGTGTTGTGGATTGAAGCATTTGAAAACCACCACATACCATCCAGCAACTAATGGGTTAACTGGCTTAAAGGAATGATAAAAAGTTATGTTCAAGATCACCCACAGGATTGGAATGAACGTTTGGGGTGTTTCTTATTTGCCTACTGTGAAATACCTCAAGAATCAACAGGGTTCTCGCCCTTTAAGTTAATGTTCACGAGGAAAGTGAGGGGACCTTTGGAGTTATTAAGAAATTCGTGGGAAGGGTCCCTGGAGGAGTATAAAACATCAGTAGTTGATTATGTACTAGACTTTTGTAACAAGCTAGAATCTATGATGAAAGCAGTACAAAATAATTTGACCCAAGCTCAGCAGAAACAAAGTTACTGGTATGACAGAACAGCAAGAGAGTGTGTGTGTATGAAGTGGGAGATATGGTTATGGCATTCATCCCCAGAAAACACGATAAATTACAAGTCAGTTGGGAGGGACCATACATTATTAGAGAAAAACTTGACACATTGACATATGTAATAACAGCAGACAAATTTTTTTTAAAAAGGTAGTACATGTGAATATGTTAAAACCTTACACCAGGGATGCAAAGGTTTTGCAAGTTACCTTGTTCCCTGAAGGAAGTGGTCCTGATTTACCAGACTTAGTACAAGAAAGCAAGGCAGAAGGTGGGTTAGATCAGTTGGAATGGACGGAGGAGGTAGATGGAAAAGTCCAGGAAGAAATTATGTGTGTTTTGCACAAATATCGGAAACTTTTCAGCAATAGACCTGGCAGAACCAGTGTAGCAAAAGATATTATTGACAATGGAAATCATTCCCCAATTAGATCTACCCCTTATAGAGTGAATGGAAGAGTGTTGGATGAAATCAGAAAGGAAGTAAGAGATATGCTAGAGCTGGGTGTGATTCGGGAATCAATTAGTCCCTGGTCTTCTAGTATAGTGCTGGTACCAAAGAAAGATGGGACAATCAGATTTTGTATTGATTATAGAGCTATAAATAAAATCACAGTTCTGGATGCATACCCCATGCCTAGGGTAGACACCATGTTAGAACTGTTGGGGGCAGCAACAATCATCTCCACAATAGATCTATGCAAAGGGTTTTGGCAGATGGAGTTGGAAGAGCAATCCAAGGCTAAAGCTGCTTTTAACACACCTGATGGGTTGTATGAATTTACAACACTGCCTATGGGGCTTAAGAACTCACCAAGTTCCTTTCAAAGATTAATTAATACTATTTTAAGAGGCATGTCAGATTTTACTGTGGCATACATAGACGACATGCTATATTCAGCAAGTCAGTGCCTGAACATGTTCTGCATTTAACAGCAGTGTTGGAGGCACTTAAAAAGGCTGGTTTAACCATCAAAGTAAAAAAAAAATGCCAGTTTGGGTTACACGAAGTAACTTAGCTAGGGCATAAGGTGGGGAGTGGAAAGATAACCCCCTTATGGGATAGAGTAGAGGCTATCCAATCTTGGCCTGTTCCCATAAACAAGAAACAAGTGACAGCGTTTCTAGGTATGGCTGGATTTTATAGAAAGTTTATAAAGGGGTTTGGAGAAATAGCAACCCCACTGCATAGGTTAACACAGAAAAAGTGTGCTGAGTGTGTGAGATAGAATGAAAGGTGTCAAAAAGCTTTTGATCAACTGAAGCAAGCATTGTGCCAGAGTCCTGTGTTGATAGCTCCAGACTTTGAGCAGCCTTTTATTGTGGCGACGGATGCGTCTGATTTGGCTCTTGGAGTTGTGCTGATGCAAGAGAGGAAGGCATCAAGCATCCCATTGCATATCTGCAATTGAAAACTGTCAGCGAGAGAATGGAACCACTCATCGGTTCAGAAAGAGTGTTTGGCAGTCATGTGGGGCCTGGGAAAGCTACATCCCTATGTGTGGGGAAGGAAGTGCATGGTCATCATGGATCATCGCGCGCTGCTGTGGCTGGACACTATGACAAACAGTAACACCATGCTGCAAAGGTGGTCATGGGCACTGCAGGAATATCAAGTAGTCTTTGTTTTCATCAAGGGAAAGGACAACGTGCTGGCGGACGGACTTTCAAGGCAGATTGCTGATACTACAATCAAGTGATCCAGATGTGAGTCTAAAAGGACACTCTACCCCTGAGTGACGGACACTTGTATATAACGAGTTGTATTATTCCTGGGTACAGGAGTAATACTTTGCTTTTATTTAAAGGGGGGGGAATGTGATGTCCCTGTATTTTAATATCTGTAAATATGGTAAGTGCAGGTTTATTAAGTGATATATGGTAAGTGACTGAGTAAGAGGGGGAAGTACATGGGGTAGAATGCTGGAGAATGTTGGATGATGATTGGCTGAGTGTTTGAATGGCTGAAGGTATAAATGAGAGGATGACAGTTGGGTCAGGGGTGTGTGGAGTGTGGATTGGAGTTGGTTGTGGGTTGGATTATATTTGGCTGGTATTTAAGCAGAATATATAAGACTGGAAACATAAAGAGTGACACTAAATGAAACCATACGCATGTTGAACATTCCTAAAGTAATCTTGTTATTTCCTGGTGTTATCAAATAAATACTTTTATTGGTTTACCAAAAGCCTGATCCTTGACTGAAAATACACAGACCAGAAGGGAGGGCAGGGTAATTACCAAGGCTGGAGGGAAACAGTATCAAATAAATGGTGGCAGTGGTGAAGGGAGATGTAACATCGTCAAGTATCCAGAGCAACCTAGGATTCTACGCTTTAGAGACAAAGATACAAGGGGGTTGTGGACGGCAAGGGCACCCAGACACAAAGTAACAATAAGCCATAGGGGGAGACTAAGGTGAAGTCTCTAGCAGTATTGTTTACAGGGAGTGGCTGGTGGTGCTGCCTAGCAGTGGGATCTTGTGAGATCTGTGCTAGAGCATGTGAGAGAAGAAATAATAATAATAATTTAATTTTTGTGTCGCCTATCTGGCCAAAGCCACTCTAGGCGACGTACACAATTAAATTCCAGTAAAATACCATTTAAAATACCATTTAAAATACATAGCAATACAATACAGTCGACAATAAAGGATTAAGTTACAGCATAGAACAGTATGTAAACAATGGGCATTCAGTAATAGTGATAAGAAGCTTAGCCCACCCCGGAGGTCCCGAAGGCCTGTCCAAAGAGCCAGGTTTTTAATGCTCAGCAAAATGTATCCAGGGAAGGGGCATGTCGAAGATCGAACGGGAGGGAGTTCCAGAGAGTGGGGGCCACCACTGAAAATGCCCTCTCCCTAGTTCCCACCAACCTAGCTGTTTTCGTTGGTGGTACTGAGAGAAGGCCCTGCGTGGCTGATCTAGTCAGGCGGCTAAATTGGTGGTACTGGAGGTGCTCCTTCAGGTAAACTGGGCCAAGACCATATAGGGCTTTAAAGGTTAATACCAACACCTTGAATTGGGCCCGGAAAGCAACTGGAAGCCAGTGTAGATGAACTAACACCGGCGTAATGTGATCACGGCGGCGGCTATTTGTAAGCAGACGGGCCGCTGCATTTTGTACCAGCTGTAATTTCCTGGTCATTTTCAAGGGTAGCCCCACGTAGAGCGCATTGCAGTAGTCCAGTCGAGAGGTGACCAGGGCATGCACTACCAGTGGGAGCTGATGAGCAGGGAGGTAGGGTTGCAGCCTCCGTATCAGATGTAGCTGATACCAAGCTGCCCGGCTCACTGCCGAAATCTGAGCCTCCATGGACAGCTTGGAATCAAGAATAACCCCGAGGCTGTGGACCTGATCCTTCAGGGGCAATCTTACCCCATTGAGTTCCAGGTCAACAATACCCAACTTTCCCCTGTCACCCACAAGCAGTATCTCGGTTTTATCAGGATTGAGCTTCAGCCTGTTTCTTCCCATCCATCCACTCACGGATTCCAGGCACTTGGACAAGGTCTCCACAGCCAACTCCAGTGAAGATTTAAACGAGAGATAGAGCTGCGTGTCATCAGCATATTGGTGACACCGCAGCCCAAATCTCCTGATGATGGCTCCCAGCGGTTTTAAATAGATGTTAAATAGCATGGGAGAGAGAATAGAACCCTGTGGCACTCCACAAGTGAGAGGCCAAGGGTCTGAAATCTCGTCCCCCGATGCTACCTGTTGATGACTGTCAGAGAGAAAGGAACGGAACCACTGTAAAACAGTGCCTCCTATTCCCAATCCTCCCAGGCGATCTAACAGGATACCGTGGTCAACGGTATCAAAAGCCGCTGAGAGATCCAGGAGGACAAGGAAGGTGAATTCTCCCCTATCCATAGCCCTCCTCATATCATCAACCAAAGCGACCAAGGCTGTTTCAGTACCATGTCCAGTCCTGAAACCCGATTGGTATGGATCCAAATAATCCGTTTCCTCCAAGTGTGCTGACAGCTGATTTGCTACCACTCGCTCAATGATCTTGCCCAAGAATGGTAAATTCGAAATAGGGCGAAAGTTGTTCAAACCTTGGGGATCCAAGGAGGACTTTTTTAAGATAGGTCTTACAATTGCCTCCTTGAGGGCCGGTGGCATTACACCCTCCTTCAAGGATGCATTTACCACCGCCCTGATCCCTTCGCCCAATCTTTCTTTACAGTTCACAAGGAACCATGATGGGCCAGGATCAATCAGACAGGTGGTAGGCTTTACAGTTGAAAGTACCTTGTCCACATCCTCAGAAGGAAGAGGCCGAAACCGATCCCATGAAACCAGATTGCAGCTGGCCAACTCAGGATCATCTACTGCATCCACGGCGTATGGAATCGAGTACTTTAGATGTTCGACTTTATCCACAAAGTGCCTTGCCAATTTGTCACAGGAAGCCTTAGAATGTTCCAGGGGTTCCTGAGCGACTGGACCGACCAGGCTTCGGACCACCTGGAACAGCTTCCTGGGACAGCACTCTGCGGATGCAATAGAGGCAGCAAAGAAATCCTTTGTTGCCTTTATTGCCACCTGGTAGGCAGCTATTGCTGCTCTAACCTGTGTTCGGACATCTTCAGAACGGGATTTCCGCCACCGGCGTTCTAGTCGTCTCACCTCCTGTCTCAGACTACGCAACCGGGGTGTGTACCATTATGCTGTCTGAGTTCTATTCAGGGGGAGAGGATGTTTCGGAGCCACCCGGTCTAATGCACTGGTGATTCCCTCGTTCCATTCCATCACCAGGGTTTCGACCGGGCGACCTTCAGCAGGTTCCAATTCCCCAAGGGCAGTCAGGAATCCATCCGGATCCATCAGGCGCCTGGGGCGGACCATTTTAATGGGTCCTTTACCTCTGCAGAGGGTGTGTGGCATCGAGAGATCAAAGTTTACCAGATAGTGGTCTGACCATGACACGGGGGTAGAAGAAATAGCCCCCAACTTCAGACCACTCCCCTCCACTCCCAGGACAAATACTAGGTCGAGAGTATGACCGGCTACATGTGTGGGCTCAGTATTACTAAGGCACAGTTCCCAAGAAGCCATGGTTTCTAAGAAATCCCGAGGGGCTCCAATGAGAGTGGTCTCGGCATGCACGTTGAAGTCTCCCAATACTAACAATTCTGGGGACAGCGTTCGTACATTCGAGACCACCTCAAGCACCTCGGTCAGGGAGTCTGCCGTGCAGCGGGGCGGGCGGTACACAAGCAGGATCCCTAAACTGCCCTTCGGGCCCAACCTCCAGTACATGCAGTCAACAAACTTGGTCCTTGGGAGTGGAGGCCTGGTGAAGACCAGAGACTCCCGGTAGATGACTGCCACACCCCTCCCCACCTTCCGACGCTCGGTTGCTGCGCATAATGGAAACCTGGTGGACACATGGCCTCAAGAATGGGTGCTGAGGCTTCGTCCAACCAGGTTTCCGTGATACACACCAGGTCTGCACACTCATCCAGAATCATATCATGGATGATAGATGTTTTTTGTGTTACAGACCTGGCATTACACACCAGCAGTCGAAGGTCGGTGGGAATCTTGCGTCCCCCAGTTGACTTCTGGGTTTGGGCAGACCCGGAACAGGGGATGGATATTATGCATCTATCCCTTGTTCCTCTAACTTGACGTGGTCTGCCCCTAGCATCAATCCAGCGCCTGCTGCCCAACCTTGCCATGACTTGGTCCCCATCCTTCTCTGACACCTCCCCCCTTGCTTTACACATGCCCCTATCCCTGTTGCCTGGAGGACAGGCCTACCCTACTAATAACAAAAACAAAAAACAAAATCCACCCCAAGCCCCCGGAGACTGCTCGCTGCTCTATTAAGAATGCAGCACTAAATAAAATAAATAAAAAATAAATAAAATAAAAACCGAGATCCTGATAGGTGGTGGCCCTGGTGGGATTATCACAGGTAGAGCCAGCTGGTGGGATTGTCAAAGTCTCCTCTCTCCCAGACAGTTGCAGAAGGAAGAAGTGAGAAAGGGCAGAAGGAGGGCTGGTAAGCTTCCCCAAAGATGTCACAGTCTAGCAACAGAAGGAAGTCAGTCAGAGCATCACAGGTAAAAGGTAAGCAAAGCCTATCCATCTGGAGGACCTGTCTCCCTTCTGGAACAAAAAAAAAAAAGAACAAAAGGGGAGTTGCTCTTGCCCCGCTCCCAACACACCTTTCCCTGTTGATCAGGGTCTGGGGGAGGAATGCAGAGTCCTCCCCCCACAATCATCTAGAAAGTGGTAGCTACAGACTTGCAGCATTTTTCCAGGAGTGGGTGGTCAGACATTGACTTTGGAGCTGAAGGGGAGAGAGGCGGCCAGGCAGAAAGAGGGCTGACCCATAAGCCTCTCCTGGCCCTCCTCAGACTAAAGAGCCCCCCCCAACTCACCCCTTGGCAGCAACCTGGAGTGAAACACTTTCAGAGGGGTGGGGTGTCTAAAGGAGGAGGTCCATGAGAGGGAAAAGTGCTTTCAATGATTTTGGCCAACTGCTTTTTGGATGAGTAGGAGGTAAAAAGAAAGCTGAAAAACAAAGTCCAGAGGGTCACATCACTCGAAAATGCTTGGAAGTTGTTTAAAAACACTATATTAGAAGCTCAACTGGAGTGCATACCGCAGATCAGAAAAGATACCACCAGGGCCAAGAAGATGCCAGCATGGTTAACGAGCAAAGTCAAGGAAGCTCTTAGAGGCAAAAAGTCTTCCTTCAGAAAATGGAAGTCTTGTCCGAATGAAGAAAATAAAAAAGAACACAAACTCTGGCAAAAGAAATGCAAGAAGACAATAAGGGATGCTAAAAAGGAATTTGAGGAGCACATTGCTAAGAACATAAAAACCAACAACAAAAAATTCTATAAATACATTCAAAGCAGGAGACCATCTAGGGAGACAATTGGACCCTTGGATGATAAGGGAGTCAAAGGTGTACTAAAGAACGATAAGGAGATTGCAGAGAAGCTAAATGAATTCTTTGCATCTGTCTTCACAGTGGAAGATATAGGGCAGATCCCTGAACCTGAACTAACATTTGCAGGAAGGGATTCTGAGGAACTGAGACAAATAGTGGTAACGAGAGAGGAAGTTCTAGGCTTAATGGACAATATAAAAACTGACAAATCACCGGGCCCGGATGGCATCCACCCGAGAGTTCTCAAAGAACTCAAAGGTGAAATTGCTGATCTGCTAACTAAAATATGTAACTTGTCCCTTGGGTCCTCCTCCGTGCCTGAGGACTGGAAAGTGGCAAATGTAACGCCAATATTCAAAACGGGATCCAGAGGGGATCCCGGAAATTACAGGCCAGTTAGCTTAACTTCTGTCCCTGGAAAACTGGTAGAAAGTATAATTAAAGCTAGATTAACTAAGCACATAGAAGAAGAAGCCTTGCTGAAGCAGAGCCAGCATGGCTTCTGCAAGGGAAAGTCCTGTCTCAGTAACCTATTAGAATTCTTTGAGAGTGTCAACAAGCATATAGATAGAGGTGATCCAGTGGACATAGTGTACTTAGACTTTCAAAAAGCGTTTGACAAGGTACCTCACCAAAGGCTTCTGAGGAAGCTTAGCAGTCATGGAATAAGAGGAGAGGTCCTCTTGTGGATAAGAAATTGGTTAAGAAGCAGAAAGCAGAGAATAGGAATCAACGGACAGTTCTCCCAATGGAGGGCTGTAGAAAGTGGAGTCCCTCAAGGATCGGTATTGGGACCTGTACTTTTCAACTTGTTCATTAATGACCTAGAATGAGGAGTGAGCAGTGAAGTGGCCAAGTTTGCTGATGACACTAAATTGTTCAGGGTTGTTAAAACAAAAAGGGATTGCGAAGAGCTCCAAAAAGACCTCTCCAAACTGAGTGAATGGGCAGAAAAATGGCAAATGCAATTCAATATAAACAAGTGTAAAATTATGCATATTGGAGCAAAAAATCTTAATTTCACATATACGCTCATGGGGTCTGAACTGGCGGTGACCGACCAGGAGAGAGACCTCGGGGTTGTAGTGGACAGCACGATGAAAATGTCGACCCAGTGTGCGGCAGCTGTGAAAAAGGCAAATTCCATGCTAGCAATAATTAGGAAAGGTATTGAAAATAAAACAGCCGATATCATAATGTCATTGTATAAATCTATGGTGCGGCCGCATTTGGAATACTGTGTACAGTTCTGGTCGCCTCATCTCAAAAAGGATATTCTAGAGTTGGAAAAGGTTCAGAAGAGGGCAACCAGAATGATCAAGGGGATGGAGCGACTCCCTTACGAGGAAAGGTTGCAGCATTTGGGGCTTTTTAGTTTAGAGAAAAGGCGGGTCAGAGGAGACATGATAGAAGTGTATAAAATTATGCATGGCATTGAGAAAGTGGATAGAGAAAAGTTCTTCTCCCTCTCTCATAATACTAGAACTCGTGGACATTCAAAGAAGCTGAATGTTGGAAGATTCAGGACAGACAAAAGGAAGTATTTCTTTACTCAGCGCATAGTTAAACTATGGAATTTGCTCCCACAAGATGCAGTAATGGCCACTGTCATGAACCTGTAATGGTCATGAGTTATTAAAAATCTAATAGTAATACTTTGGCTCCAGTAAGGGACTCTGGGAGACGGTTACAGTTGGAAAAGACAAGCCTTTGCCAATTTGCAAATCTGAGTTTCACTTCCCAGCTGAAGATGGTTAGAGAAGCCTTAACAAGCTGCACCTGTTTATCTTTGCTGATTAGCAAGTGCCTGGTACCCAAGGACATCCTTGGCCTGTACAGTTGGAAAACACAGTTGGGAGAGGGGCCTGAAGGCGCGAAAATGTGAGAAACATCGAGAAGAAAGTTACATCAGCCAATTCCTGATTGGTCAATTAATTTTGGACCGTTAGGATCCTTTTCCCTTAAGTATAGGGCTAGAGACCCATAGCCTTTGTTCTCTGTTCTCTGCCTATGCTGACTGGCACCAGAGTTCCAAATCTTTCTGCCTTATGGTTCCAGGGGTTGCTTATGGGAAGGCAACCTATGTCTGGTTCCATTGCTTTATGTTGAACATCCATCTCTCTTAGGAGAGGTGCCACGCAACCAACTACCTCGTGTGTAAGTGGTTAGGTGAGTTAGTTTGTTATTTTCTTGTTGTGTGTATGAATTCTCTTGTAAGAACCTAAACCCCTGTTGGGTGAATGGTCTTAAAGGATTACTTACTGCTATATGTTATGTGCACTTATATATCTTAATAAAGCTACTTCTATTTAACCTGGTGTGTTCAATTGAGAGAAGGGGTGGTTCTGGATTCAGTACCTTGACCAATCTCAGTCACTAACTACCAAAGAAGGTTAAGAAGTTAAAGGCTTGGATTTTAAGTGTTAAACCAGAGGTGCCTGGCAAGGAGTGTAACTGTGACTCTTGCCTTTTAGGACCTTGGTTTTATATATCTTCTGGGCTCAGAGATCCCCTGGCTCTGAGTGGACCAGTATACAGGGGTGGTGGCAGCCTACCTTCTACCTTGCAGGGTTGTTGTGAGCGTACACAGCCTTGGCAGGGGTGAAGTAATAGCTTTTTGGTTCCAGTCTCATTTCCCTAAGGGTGGGGGTCTGAGTCTGATGCATGAACCCAGTACCTTGAGGGTCTGGGGGTCATGACATGGCTGGCAGCGGTGAGGATCGAAGCCATTCCTGCTCTTAAGTGAACACGCTGTGTGAGATAAGTGCATTGCAGCAAATTGTAAATTTGAAGGAGACTTCTGACACAACCGTTTGTTACTTTGGGTAGTAAGGTCAGTGCAGAATGTCACAAAAGATAAAAACCAGATCTCAAAATAACGGAGCCGAGGATGTGCACCTGGCAGACAATGCGTTGCCTAGTCAGCTTGTTCAGCTGGAGGAAGGCGCTGCTGCTCTGTCGTTTATACCTCAGCCTTCTGCGGATGACAAGGATATCGTGTTTAAGCAAACTGAGGAAAGTGAGGAGGACAGTGAAGATGAGGAGGAAGAAGATTCTGATGGGGAAGAGCTGCCTAGAAGTATGCAGCATTACCTAGCCAAGCAAATGAAGCTGTTGTCCCTACAGTTCAAGGCTATGAAGGAGGATCGCCGGAGTAGGGAAAGTTTTGCTCGTGAGCTGCAACAACCACGAGGAGGAAGACCAGACCTCCATAAAAAATCTTTTCCGACCTTTTGTGAGACAGATGACATCTTTACCTTTTTTCAAGTTTTTGCTCACTCTTGTAGAGACCAAGGTGTGCTTAAAAAGTACTGGATGAGTGCTTTACGCATTAACGCTGAAGGCGAATTGAGAAAATTGTTGAACTCTCTGCCAGTGGAGTATGCAGATAATTTTGATTACTTCTATGCTCTGGCCAGATCCCACTTTGCTTTAACAGCAGAGGACTGTTTTCGACGTTTAGAGGCAGATCAAAAAAAGCCTTGGGAAAGCTTCTCAGCTTTTTCTGTGTGGATGGGCAGGAATGTGGAGCGCTGGGCAGACACGGCTGAAGCTGCAACTCGAGGGGAGGTTCTAGATCTGTTTGCTAAAGAACTGTTTTACAGATGTCTCCCTCGAGACCTGATGGCTCTGGTTAGAGACCAGCAGCCCCGTTCGTTGGCTGAAGCAGGCGTGCTAGCAGATCGTATGTTTAAAAACAGAGCTGGAGAAAAGTTTACTCTGTTTCGGAAACCTGAGAACGTTCCTGTGAAACCGCCGGGGTGAGAGATTTCAGGTATGCAGAAACCATGGCAACCGCCGAGGGAAGTGAAGGGAGGGCACGGCTACTCCAAAGTACCTTCCGCCCTGACAGAGGCTGCATTACAAAAGAAGCCCCTTGTAGAAATAACTTGCTTTAAATGTGGGAAAATCGGCCATAAGGCTAATTCCTGTTCTGAAATCTTGCCCAAGCCCAGTCCTGTTGGGAGGAAGAATCCAAGGGTTGCCCCAGTTGTGCGTGTAAGAGACTTAGAGTCACCTGGAGCGGAACCCTCTGAACTTTCTCCTTGGTCGTCAGTAGAGGGGAATGACGAAGCAGAATCGGATTTTGTACTCTCTGCCCCAGACTCCCAAGACTGCCCTGCAACTCCTTGTGGATCTGCAGTCAGAGCCCTGCCGGTGAGTGTTGTACAAACTGTGTCAGGGGACAGAGAGGGAGGAGTAAGGAACAGCTTGTTTCCAGAGAAAGACTCCCCAGGACCCCTTTCATCGGAATGTAAAGAATGGGTCCAAACGCAGTTTTCTGAACCCATATATGTTAACTGTATTAAGGTCATGGGGAGAGTAGATTCGGGCTCTGAAATTACCAGTATTGCGGAGCGGCTGGTCAAGCCAGAGCAATATGTTCCAGAGTTACAAGTGGCTGTCACAGCGTATGGACAGCAGACAGTGCAAGTGCCTGTAGCCGATGTGGTGCTTTCATACCGAGGCTGGACTGGACGCCATAGAGTTATAGTTCATTCGGATGACCATTTATGGGATGTTTTAATAGGAGTTGACCTGTTGTTCCTAAGTCATCAAGAGACTGTACGTGGAGCTGAGATAAACGTTCTTACCAGGTCTCAAACTTTGTTACAACCTATAGAAGACTGTGTGGAGAAATGGCCTCTGGATGGTGAGGAAGAGAGGGCTGCAGAGGGGAGAGCTGTGTGCCTGCCCGAACAACAGGGAAAAAACTCCTTGCAACCCAGTATGGGGGAGAGAGAGGAATGTAAATTACCGGCAGCCAGCTCTCAAGCCTTTAAGGCAGCTTTATTGAAGGATGAGAGTTTGCAAAACTGCAGGGAAGAGGCTGGGAGAAGCCCTCCTGCCTTATCAGAGACTGTGAAAGTGAGATTTTATTGGGACAAAGGCTTGCTTTATCGAGAACATGTTCCTGGGGGGAATTTCACGGACTGGCAGCCAGTCAGGCAACTAGTCGTGCCAAAACCTTTTCGCCTGGATGTATTGCGGCTGGCCCATGATGTTGTGACTGCAGGGCACCTAGGTGTGAAACGGACTTTGTTTTCTGTTACCCAACATTTTTATTGGCCCTCAGTGGCTAAGACTGTTAAAGAATATGTAAAATCCTGTGATATTTGTCAACAACTTGGGTATGCGCGTGATCACCCCAAGGCACCCTTACAAGTGTCCCAGATTGTGGCAGAACCCTTTGCTCAAGTGGCTGTGGACGTGATTGGCCCTTTCAATCCGACTAAGACTGGGAGAAGATTTATTTTGACCGTAATTGACTTTGCCACGAGATTTGCTGAAGCTATTCCTTTGAGTTCCACCACTGCCCCAGTCATTGCTAAAACTTTGTTAGAGTTATTTTCGCGTTGGGGGTTCCCCAAGACTATTTTGTCAGACCGAGGGCCGAGTTTTGTGGCCAAGTTAACTAAAAAACATTGGGAACTTGCTAGTATGGAACACCACATTACGACTGCTGGGCACCATTCCTCGAATGGGTTATGTGAGAGAATGAACGTCACCATTAATTGAATGTTAAGGGCGTATGTGTTAGAACATCCTAAAGATTGGGATGTAGCTTTACCTTTCCTGATGTTCGCCTATAGGGCTACTCTCTCTGCCAGCTTGGGCTATAGCCCCAACCAGCTAGTTTTTGGAAGGGATCTGGTGGGGCCTTTGTCATTGCTCAAGAATGAGTGGGAAGGAAGGTTGGAAGCTATGCCTGTGTCGGTAGTAACTTACCTCCACAATTTACAGAATATTCTAAGAGATGTTTTGGCTGTCGCTCATGAGAATTTGGGGGAGGCTCAACAACAGCAGAAGGCCCATTATGATGCTCAAGCTAAAGAAAGACAATTTGTTGAGGGGTCAGAAGTTTTGGTACTAAAGGCCCAAGTGGACAATAAGTTATCGGTGGCCTGGGAAGGCCCTTTGATTGTCAAGGCCCAGTTGAGTGACACCAATTATTTGCTAACTGACCCTAAATCCCATAAGAAACCTAAAGTATACCATGTGAATATGATGAAGCAATATTTTTCTAGGAAATACCTGGTTTTGACTTGCACTCCTGCTTTTGAGGTTGCTGAAGACGCTTTATCTCGTTTACCTGTTCCAGTTGACTGATATTTGACTTCTGCCTATTCCACTGACTGATTTCCCGGCTCTGATGACCTCTGGACTGTTTTTAGACCTTGTTTTATTCTTTTACGCTTTTAACATGTTTTATGGACTTTTATAAGATTTTATGGCTTATGACCTTTTTTGAACTTGGACCAGCTTTCGGATTACCCCATTTTTTATTCTATTTCTTTATTTTTTAATAAAGTCTTCTTTTCTTGGGTGTTTTAGGGGTCCCTTAATTTTCTTGCTGTTATTTTGTAACTTTGTTGGATTTTCTGAATATATTTAGAAGGCATAAGTCAAGAAGTAGCTCACCTGCTTAAAATGTATTAATCCTTTCTTTTTTTTTATTGCTGTATATAGTGCAATGTCGATATATTGATGGAATTTTTGATTGTTCCCTTATCCCTGGTTGCTGTGGCGATGACGCAGAACTATCCAGAGTTCTGACATCATCTTCCCGAAAAGGGGCGTGTCATGAACCTGTAATGGTCATGAGTTATTAAAAATCTAATAGTAATACTTTGGCTCCAGTAAGGGACTCTGGGAGACGGTTACAGTTGGAAAAGACAAGCCTTTGCCAATTTGCAAATCTGAGTTTCACTTCCCAGCTGAAGATGGTTAGAGAAGCCTTAACAAGCTGCACCTGTTTATCTTTGCTGATTAGCAAGTGCCTGGTACCCAAGGACATCCTTGGCCTGTACAGTTGGAAAACACAGTTGGGAGGGGGGCCTGAAGGCGCGAAAATGTGAGAAACATCGAGAAGAAAGTTACATCAGCCAATTCCTGATTGGTCAATTAATTTTGGACCGTTAGGATCCTTTTCCCTTAAGTATAGGGCTAGAGACCCATAGCCTTTGTTCTCTGTTCTCTGCCTATGCTGACTGGCACCAGAGTTCCAAACCTTTCTGCCTTATGGTTCCAGGGGTTGTTTATGGGAAGGCAACCTATGTCTGGTTCCATTGCTTTATGTTGAACATCCATCTCTCTTAGGAGAGGTGCCACGCAACCAACTACCTCATGTGTAAGTGGTTAGGTGAGTTAGTTTGTTATTTTCTTGTTGTGTGTATGAATTCTCTTGTAAGAACCTAAACCCCTGTTGGGTGAATGGTCTTAAAGGATTACTTGCTGCTATATGTTATGTGCACTTATATATCTTAATAAAGCTACTTCTATTTAACCTGGTGTGTTCAATTGAGAGAAGGGGTGGTTCTGGATTCAGTACCTTGACCAATCTCAGTCACTAACTACAAAAGAAGGTTAAGAAGTTAAAGGCTTGGATTTTAAGTGTTAAACCAGAGGTGCCTGGCAAGGAGTGTAACTGTGACTCTTGCCTTTTAGGACCTTGGTTTTATATATCTTCTGGGCTCAGAGATCCCCTGGCTCTGAGTGGACCAGTATACAGGGGTGGTGGCAGCCTACCTTCTACCTTGCAGGGTTGTTGTGAGCGTACACAGCCTTGGCAGGGGTGAAGTAATAGCTTTTTGGTTCCAGTCTCATTTCCCTAAGGGTGGGGGTCTGAGTCTGATGCATGAACCCAGTACCTTGAGGGTCTGGGGGTCATGACAGCCACCAGCTTGGATGGCTTTAAAAGAAGATTAGACAAATTCATGGAGGACAGGGCTATCAATGGCTACTAGCCATGATGGCTGTGCTGTGCCACCCTAGTCAGAGGCAGCATGCTTCTGAAAACCAGTTGCCAGAAGCCTCAGGAGGGGAGAGTGTTCTTGCACTCGGGTCCTGCTTGCGGGCTTCCCCCAGGCACCTGGTTGGCCACTGTGAGAACAGGATGCTGGACTAGATGGGCCACTGGCCTGATCCAGCAGGCTCTTCTTATGTTCTTATGTTCTTAAGTGCTCAGGTCTAATTTACAACAGAGAAAACTGCATGTTTATTTTGTCCAGGAAGGGGCTTTCATGATGGTGCTTGTTGGAATTAAGCAAGTAATGGTTTCTGACCAGCCTTCTGGATTAGCAGGATGCCCTCTGGAGGTGGGAGTGATGTTTGTTTTGTGCGAATGTGTCGCTCTTTTTTGGCCAGGTCTGCTGCAGTTATGGCCGACAGGTAAAAGTGAGTCTCTCAGCAGAGAGAGAGAAAGATGCCAACTGCAGCTCAGGGGCAGAGCCTCTGCTTGGCTTGAAGGAGGATCAGTCCAGCTCAATCAGTCTCCACCTGTTCCACAAAGGGCTAGAAAGGCTCCTTCTCTGAAACCCCAGAGAGACGCTTATGGTCAGTGCAGACATTATAGTAAAAGCAACATTGAACCAGGCTGACCATAAGGGAACTTCCTTGTAACCCCAGGGAGCTGGTGGCAGCCGTATCAGACCACAAGAGCAGCCAAGACTTTGGCAGCCCTTGAAAGTGAACTTTTTGCAGCCCAAGGGCCCCTTTCCTCTTGGGAGTGGGGCAAGAGCAACTCCTGCTTTGGTCTTTTCCTTGTGTTGCAGAAGGGAGATAGAGTGAGGGTCCTCCAGATAGCTAGGCGTGGCTAGCTTTACCTGTGCTGTGCTCTGACTGACTTCCTTCCTTGTAAACTGATATGCTCAGGGAAGCTGACATGCCCCTCCTCCTTCCACCCTCTCCCTCTTCTTCGACTGACCGAGAGAGAGGAGACACCTTTGTCTCTGCTCTCTCTCCTGAGTCATGAGGGCGACTCCCAAGCCTGGGCGTGGCACCTCCAACTCAGTTAGTTAGAACTAGGTATGCCTTTCTCTCTACTATGCGTTTCTATAAGGTAGGTTTTCTTATTTTACTAAGTCTTAAGTCTCAGTGATCTCAGTGCAGCGTAAAAGCCTGCTTCTAAGGTAAATACACACACACCGGCATTCATGCAGCATTTCCGACTGCTGTTGAACTCTGCTTTATTATTTCAATACAAGTTTACACAACAAGAAGCCTCCGCTCTGTCTGTTGAACTTCCCACCGCATGTGTCTCTGAGTGCAGGGTGAAGGGGGACTGTCCGTTCAGGCACAGGAGGTGGAGGAGCGCCCGACTGAGAGGCTTCTGGTGGAACAGGCTGAACTCCCACTGGGGCGTCTGGAGATGGGGAGCTGTAGTGTCAAAGGCAGAGCCGGGGCTCTTTCGAAGCTGGACCTGCTACTTGCACCCTCCCTGGGTGACTCATCCCAGTCCATGTCCTCATCCTCTGACTCACCCCCACCCGTCCACTGCCACCTGGTGGGGCTCACAACAGTGATGTGGCTGCAAAAAAGGCAAATGCTATTTTAAGCTGCATTAACAGAAGCATCGTTTCCAAATTGCATGAAGTACAGTTCCCCTCTATTCAGCACTGGTTAGAACTCATCTTCAGTACTGTATACAGTTCCGGTCTCCGCACTTCAAGAAGGATGCAGACAAACTGGAAGAGGTTCAGAGGAGGGCAACAAGGAAGATCAGGGCACTGGAAACAAAGCCCTATGAGGAGAAAGAACTGGGCATGATTAGCCTGGAGAAGAGAAGACTGAGGGGAGACGGGATAGCACTCTTCAAGTACTCGAAAGGCTGCCACACAGAAGAGGGCCGGGATCACTTCTCGATTGTCCCATGGTGCAGGACGTGGAATAATGGGCTCAAGTTGTGGGAAGCCAGATTTTGGCTGAACATCAGGAAAAACTTCCTAACTGTTACAGCTGTATGACAATGGAACCAATGACCTAGGGAGGTGTGGGCTCTCCAACCCTGGTGGCATTCAAAAGGCAGCTAGACAGCCACCTGTGAGCTATGCTTTAATTTGGATTCTAGCACTGAGCAGCGGGGTGGACTGGATGGCCTTTTAGGCCCCTTCCAACTCTGTGGTTCTAAGGATACTTGCTGGGAAAGGGGGCAAAATAACAAGCTTTGCAAGAGGAAAGAAGTGGGTCTCTCTCCAGAAGACTGGTGAGGCAGGGTCCCCACCAGGATGGGCAAAGAAACCTCCCAGTCAGTGGGGCAGTGGAATCCACTCCGAGTTTTCCCAGGAGATGTCCAAGGAGCTGAAACCTCCGCTGCTCCCAGTTTTCTAAGCAGCGTCTTAGTTGTTGGGAAGGTGGATCCCTCGGGGGAGGGGGGAGACTATGACTGGGTGGGGGTGGAGGCGAAAGGAGATCCCAGTGTTGGAGACTACTGGCGGGAAGGGGGAGCAGCGTAGCTGGGATCGGAGGGAGGATAACTCCCCCAGCTGCACCCATTAACAAGCCTGCCTCTGCTGGGACTGACCCCCTCCCGTCGCTCTCCGTGCAACGCAGCCGCGGAGCTTCAGTCACTTTAAGGGTTAACCAAGGACAACGGAGGCGAAGGGAAGAGCTCAAACGAGGGACGTCCTCTTCCTGCCCCGCCTCTCCGTGAGCAATGCAGGCTGGAAGCGCAGGAGAAGCCCCTCTTTGTGCGCGGCGATGTTGGCGAGCGGGGTTGCGCAGGGGGAGCCTGGAGACAAAGGTATGCAATTGGGGAGAGGGGAGGTTGGGAGAGGGCGAGGACCCCCCTTAAGCACCCCTCCCAGCAGACCCTCCGATCGGAGGCTGCAGCTCTGCCCCGTCCCCTCTGCCTCTCCCCTGAGGTGGGCTGGCTGTGTGAGGCCGGATCGAAGCATCCCTTGGAACATCTGTGGTTCTGATGATGGATTTTGTGGCCTTGAGCTTGGAGATGGAGGCGCCCCATAGTTGGAACAGAGCTAAGTAGACACCAGTGAGCTAAATGGGCCACTTCTTCATGTGTCCTCCTTTGTCCTTTGGTTCAGCTGTGATAGTTGAATAGTGAGGCTCTTCTTTCACTACCTTCATTCTGCCAGCCCTCCCCAGTTTCCTACTCTGTTGGAATTAAGGTCACCGTTTAGTTCAGGGAAGCAGAAACGTGCCCTTGCCCTCCTTGTTTTAGGGTAGCCCTGCAGACAAACTGTTTTGCGAGTGACGTTTTTCCTGAGAAGGGTCAAATTGGTGGGAGCTGCTTCCCTTCCTCTTCCTACACCAGGTGTAAGTTCCCTACTAAATGAGAGGGTGTTATCCAGTTTCTCCTCACCACACACCTTTATGGCACATCCACAGTGTACATTGAAAGCATGTGGCTTCCTCCCACGAGTCCTGGGAGTTGTAGTTTCTGAAGGGTGCTGGGAATGTAGCGCAGTGAGGGAAAACTATTCTCCAGGATTTGTTGGGGCAAGCCATGTGCTTTACATTTGTGTTGCATGTGCTTTAAATGTCTGGTGTGATCATACACTTCTAGCGTGTCTCCTCTAAGCTTTTTTTCTACAGCAAAAATCCCCAAATGTTACAACCCTTGATTATTTTGGTTCCCATTTCTCTACCTCTTCCACCTCCAGAATGCTATTTTTGCGGTCAGGCAACCAGAACTGTAGACAGCATTCCAAGTAGGATCACATCTTGGATGTGTATAATGGGGTTATGATATGGGCAGTTTTATTTTCAATGCATGTCTTAATGATCCCTCACATGGAAATCACCAATTTCAGAGCTATAACATCAGTATCTTAATTAAGGTGTCCGCTATGACCTCGATGTCTCTCCTGTGAGTCACCACCGATTCAGTTAGGATTTTTCACTTCTGTGCATCGCTTTACGTTGGCTTACATTTAATTGCATTTCCTCTTTAATACACAAGCCTGCTTGAAGAGTTCCTTTCGGAGTTCCTCACAATCCTTCTTTATTTTAATCACCCTGAACTTGATATCAACAGGAAACTTGGTTGTCTCGCTTCTCACCCCAAATCCATGTCGTTTAGAAACAGGTTTAAAAGCACAGGTCCTCATATCCCATGATTGCTGTGTTCCACTCCATGTTTGGTAATTCTGCCTTTAATAATATTTTCCACTTCTTTTCCCAGAACAGCTATTAGGCTTCTGATTTCCCAGATACCTTCTGTGTCCTTTTGGCTTTCAGATTGTCATACATTTGCCAATCCATATGGCAGCAAGTCCTTGAGAGAAGATAGATATTTTTCTTAGAAGATCAGCAATGTCACATTTGGGTTGTTTTCAGACCTCTCCGGTAGATGCCATCTGGACTTAAGATGATTTATGAACACTACAAGAAAAGATCCCGCTTGCCCCATCTCTCTTCAGAGTGCGAATGGAGAACAGATGATGTCCAGCCTTGCCTGGGAGTATTAATGAGGAAGGCAATTGTTTTCTTCTTCCAGGGACTGGTGACCTTTGAGGAAGTGTCCTTGCACTTCACCCAGGAGGAATGGGTTCAGCTGGATCCAGACTAGCAAGCTCTGTACAAGGAGATCATGCAGGAGATTCATGAGATGGTGACCTGTTCTGTTAGAATTAGGTTAAGGATAGCCTTCTTACTCCCTTCCTGGTACCCCTGCTTAGCAAATCTGACCCACTGTGCACTCCAGATTACCCGGTAGAGCTGCCATTATTTCCCCTTTTCCCAGAGAGGAAGACTCGGGGGGCCAATTTAGTACTGATAATTCTGGCATCCTATGGACAACATCCCCTGTGCTTCCCAGCCAGAGCCCTCTTTAACTAACTGTAAGGCCTACAACCAACGCTCTTCCTCTATTGCTGCCACCAATCTTAAGAGTCAGCTTTTCTTTAGCACTTCAAATACCTTTTACTTGGTAACGGGGAACCACATTTTAGCTCAAGTATCTACCTGATCCTAAGTGACTACTTACCTCCAGGATATTGGTCCTCTCAGGTGTAAAGCTGTTTGGCTGGTCCACTGCAGGCTTTTTCCTGATGGTGGATGAGGCACAAAGCCTGCATAGCACAGCCCACCTTTTAAGGATATTTCCTCCCACAGAGGTTTGCGGGGCACTGGGCACTCTTGGATCAATTAATGCTGAACTCACATAGTGCAGGTGTGTTTGCGTTATATGCCTTCAAGGTGATTATGACATGGTGACCCCATGAATCAGCGACCTCCAATAGCATCTATCCTGAACCACCCTGTTCAGCTCTTGTAACTTCAGGTCTGTGGCTTCCTTTATGGCATCAATCCATCTCTTGTTTGGCCTTCCTCTTGTCTTTTGGAGTGAGTCATATCTTCCCATTATGTGTCCAAAGTGTCATGAAAACCTGAATTCAAGATGGTTGTGTAGCAAAAAATTGTGTGGTTTCATTTGTTAATGTGGGATCTTAACAGGTTTACAGTTGATTTCTATATTAGAGCTAAGAGTTGGCAGTTTTATTTCCCAGCTGTGGGTAATCAGAGGCCCACCCTAACACCACCTTGTCAGTAGAAGCCGGGCAAGGTCATAAAGTCTGGGAAGCTTTAGGGAAGATGTTCCATTTGGCCGGTGATTGATGGACCCTTAATCCATGAATTAATTTCCTGATTGGTTAATTGGATCCGGCCTGTTGCTGGGGAGTCTGCCCTAAGTATGGGGCTCAAACCTTAGCTTTCGTTTCTCTCCTGGGTCGCATCATGCCTACTTGATGTTGCCTGCTGAGGTTCCATGTTGCATCAACTCTCCTGACTGTTCCTCTCTCTGAAGAGAGGGGAGCTGTGCAACTGTCTACCAGTGTGTAAGTATAGGCTAGGCTAGATAGCATCCTTGTTTTTCTGTTGTGACTGAACTCATAGAATCATAGAATAGTAGAGTTGGAAGGGGCCTATAAGGCCATCAAGTCCAACCCCCTGTGCAACGCATGAATCCAAATCCAAGCATTTCCGACATATGGCTGTCCAGCTGCCTCTTGAATGCCTCCAGTGTCGGAGAGCCCACTACCTCTCTAGGTAATTGATTCCATTGTCGTCTGGGTCTAACAAGTTAGGAAATTTTTCCTGATGTCCAGTCGAAATCTGGCTTCCTGCAACTTGAGCCCATTATTCCGTATCCTACACTCTGGGATGATTGAGAAGAGATCCCAGCCCTCCTCTATGTGACAACCTTTCATGTACTTGAAGAGTGCTATCATATCTCCCCTCAGTCTTCTCTTCTCAAGGCTGAACATGCCCAGTTCTTTCAGTGTCTCCTCATAGGACTTTGTTTCCAGTCCCCTGATCATCCTTGTTGCCCCCCTCTGAACCTGTTCCAGTTTGTCTGCATCCTTCTTGAAGTGTGGAGACCAGAACTGGATGCAATACTCAAGATGAGGCCGAATCATTGCTGAATAGCGGGGAACTAATACTTCACGCGATTTGGAAACTATACTTCTGTTAATGCAGCCTAATACAGCATTTGCCTTTTTTGCAGCCACATCACACTGTTGGCTCATATTCAGCTTGTGATCAACGACAATTTCAAGATCATTCTCACACGTTGTATTGCTGAGCCAAGTATCCCCCATCTCATAACTGCATTTGGTTTCTTTTTCCTAAGTGTAGAACATTGCATTTATCCCTGTTGAATTTCATTCTGTGGTTTTCAGCCCAATGCTCCAGCCTATCAAGGTCCCTTGGAATTTTGTTTCTGTCTTCCACAGTGTTAGCTATACCCCCCAAGTTTGTATCATCTGCAAATTTGATAAGCATGTTCTGTACCTCCTCATGCAAGTGAAAAATATTGAAGAGCACTGGGCCCAGGACCGAGCCCTGTGGTACCCCACTTGTTACGTCTGCCCAGTTTGAGAAGGAACCATTGAAAAGCACTCTTTGAGTATGATTCTCGAGCCACCTGTGGATCCATCTGATAGTTGTTTCATCCAGCCCACATTTAGCTAGCTTGTGTTTTACCTTGCCCCTTTTGAGTGTTGATATTAAGCAACTATTTTGCTGCTGTAACTGTGCACCTCTTTTATTCTTTAAGAAAGTTATTCTATTTACCTGTGTGCATTCATTCAGGAGAGGGTAGACTCTGAATCGGTACTTTGGCCACTGACCACGACTACTGTGTGAATTGGGTATTTTGTTTAAAGGCTTCAGAGCAAGGAGTTCCTGTTTGGCTCTTGCTGTCTGTAGTCCTTGGCAGGTTTTCTGGGCTCAGAGTTTCCCCTTGGCTCAGGGTGGTTAACCAGTATAAAGGCTGGTGGCAGTCTACTACCCTGCAGGACTGTTGTGAGCGGGCATAGCCTTTGAAGAGAAGGATATTTTGCCAGAGTCAGTTTGCTTGAGTGGGGAATTGGCTTCTGGGATGGTGGAGGGTGTCCTGGGAGAACTTCCCTCCCTCACAGAAAAAGTATGATAACCTCAGTTTCAGCATTTTAGCTTCCAGTGATAATTCTGGTTTAATTTGTTCTGACACCCAATTATTTGTCTTTTTCGCAGTCCATGGTACCCGCAAAGCTCTCCTCCAGCACTACATTTCAAATGAGTTGATTTTTCTTTTCACTATCCAACTTTCACATCCATACATAGAGATCAGGAATACCATGGTCTGAAAGATCTTGACTTTGGTGTTCAGTGATGCATCTTTGCATTTGGAATCTATTCTCATAGCTACCCTCCCCAGTCCAAGGCTTCTTCTGATTTCTTGACTCTTGTCTCCATTTTGGTTAATGACTGTGCTGAGGTATTGATAATCCTTGACAAGTTCAATGTCGTCATTGTCAACTTTAAAGTTACATAAATCTTCTGTTGTCATTACTTTAGTCTTCTTAATGTTCAGGTGTAGTCCTGCTATTGTGCTTTGTATTTGTTTCAAATCATTACTGGTTTCTGCTAGTAGTATGGTATCATCTGCATATTTCTTCCTCCAATTTTAACACCTCCTTCATCTTGGTCCAATCCTGATTTCCGTATGATAGGTTCTGCATATAGATTAAATAAATAGGGTGATAAAATACACCCGTCTCACACCCTTTTTGACTGGGAACCAATTGGTTTCTCCATATTCTGTCCTTACAGTAGCCTCTTGTCCAGAGTATAGGTTGTGCATCAGGACAATCAGATAATATGCCACCCCCATTTATTTTAAAGCATTCCATAGCTTTTCATAATCTACACAATCAAAGGCTTTGCTGTAATCTATAAAGCACAGGGTGATTTTCTTCTGATGTTCTGTGGTCTGTTCCATTATCCAACTAATCTTTGCGATACGACCTGTGGTACCTCTTCCCTTTCTAAATCCAGCATGCACATCTGGCACTTCTCGCTCCATATATGGTAAGAGCCTTTACTTTACTTGCATGGCATATTAAGGCAATAGTTTCAAAATTACTGCATTCCCTGGGATCCTCTTTCTTTGGAATTGGGATGTATATTAAGCGCTTCCAGTCTGTGGGCCATAGTTTTCTTTTCCATATTTGTTGACAAAGGTTTAACATAATTTGGACACATTCAGTCTCAGTAGCTTGTAGCAACTCTATTGGTATGCCATCTGTTCCTTGTCAAAGAGTTGTCCCCCTGGGGTCCCTTCCCCTCAGTATCCCAAGGGGGGTTCTTTGCTTCTGAGAACAGTCCTAACTCCTTTTGCTTCCCAGGCAAATCCTCCCTCCTTCAGGAGCAATTTTACAGTAGTATTGCCACCCCCCCTCTTCCTGGCCCTTTTCTCTGAGGAAGGGGATCTCAGAGAGCCCTGTGAGTTCTAAAGGGATCAACCCTTATTGTTGTTGTTGTTATGGGCCTCCAAGTCGACTGCAACTAATGGCGATCCTATGAATCAGTGACCTCCAAGAGCATCTGTCATGAACCACCCTGTTCAGATCTTGTAAGTTCAGGTCTGTGGCTTCCTTTATGGAATCAATCCATCTCTTGTTTGGCCTTCCTCTTTTTCTATTTCCTTAAACTCTGATACCAACAGAACTCGCAGAAATATGTTTTCAAAGTAGAAATCATAATATATTTGCAGGATTTCTCCACAGCATTTTATCTCCTTTCCTTTTCATTCCATCAGGATACATCTCAGGGGTCAAGGCTGAGGAAGAACCATCTGAAGTATCACTGGAAAAAGCTGAGGAGCAGGTGCAGGAACGGAAACTGAGGAGTCAAGATGGAGCAAAGAGACAAAAGGAGAGACAGACTGACACAGGGGACAAACCTTATGAATGCTTCAAATGTGGAAAGAGCTTCAGGTGGCATAGCACCCTTACAGTGCATCAAAGAAGTCACACAGGGGACAAACCTTATAAATGCTTGGAGTGTGGAAAAAGCTTCAGTCAGAGTAGCCACCTTACTTCGCATCAAAGAACGCACACAGGGGACAAACCTTACCAATGCTTCAAGTATAGAAAGAGCTTCAGTGACAGTAGCACCCTTACTTCACATCAAAGAAGTCACACAGGGAACAAACCTTATCAATGCTTGGAGTGTGGAAAGAGCTTCAGTCAGAGTAGCCACCTTACTTAGCATCAAAGAACGCACACAGGGGACAAACCTTATACATGCTTGAAGTGTGGAAAGAGCTTCAGTCAGAGTAGCACCCTTATTTCGCATCGAAGAACTCACACAGGAGACAAACCTTATAAATGCTTGGAGTGTGGAAAGAGCTTTAGTCAGAGTGGCCACCTTACTTCGCATCAAAGAAGTCACACAGGGGACAAACCTTATAAATGCTTGGAGAGTGGAAAGAGCTTTAGTCAGAGTGGCCACCTTACTTCGCATCAAAGAACTCACACAGGGAACAAACCTTATCAATGTTTGGAGTGTGGAAAGAGCTTCAGTGACAGTAGCACCCTTACTTGGCATCACAAAACTCACACAGGGGAGAAACCTTATAAATGCTTCAAGTGTGGAAAGAGCTTTAGTTGGAGTGACCACCTTACTTCGCATCAAAGAACTCACACAGGAGACAAAGCTTTTAAATGCTTTGAGTGTGGAAAGAGCTTTAGTCGGAGTGACCACCTTACTTCGCATCAAAGAAGTCACAAAGGGGACAAACCTTATCAATGCTTGGAGTGTGGAAAGAGCTTCAGCTTTAGTAGAACCCTTAGTTCGCATCAAAGAACTCACACAGGAGACAAATCTTATAAATGTTTCAAGTGTGGAAAGAGCTTCAGTGACAGTAGCACCCTTGCTTCGCATCACAAAACTCACACAGGGGAGAAACCTTATACATGCTTTGAGTGTGGAAAGAGCTTCAGTTGGAGTAGCAGCCTTATTTCGCATCAAAGAATTCACACAGGAGACAAACCTTATAAATGCTTGGAGTGTGGAAAGAGCTTTAGTCAGAGTGACCACCTTACTTCGCATCAAAGAACTCACACAGGAGACAAACCTTATAAATGCTTCGAATGTGGAAAGAGCTTCAGTGACAGTAGCACCCTTACTTCGCATCAAAGAACTCACACAGGGGACAAACCTTATAAATGCTTGGAGTGTGGAAAGAGCTTCAGTCGAAGTAGCCACCTTACTTCACATCAGAAAACTCACACAGGAGACAAACCTTATAAATGCATCACCTGTGGAAAAAGCTTCAGGTGCAATAGCGCCTTTAGACGACATCAAAGAACTCACACAGGGGACAAACCTTATAAATGCTTGGAGTGTGGAAAGAGCTTCAGCTTTAGTAGCACCCTTAGTTCGCATCAAAGAACTCACACAGGAGACAAATCTTATAAATGTTTCGAGTGTGGAAAGAGCTTCAGTGACAGTAGCACCCTTGCTTCGCATCACAAAACTCACACGGGAGAAACCTTATACATGCTTTGAGTGTGGAAAGAGCTTCAGTTGGAGTAGCAGCCTTATTTCGCATCAAAGAATTCACACAGGAGACAAACCTTATAAATGCTTGGAGTGTGGAAAGAGCTTTAGTCAGAGTGGCCACCTTACTTCGCATCAAAGAACTCACACCGGAGACAAACCTTATAAATGTTTCGAGTATGGAAGGAGCTTCAGTCAGAGTGGCCACCTTACTTCACATCAAAGAACTCACACAGGGGACAAATCTTGGGAGTTGCACTCTTGGCTCAGGAGAGAGAACAGAGAGAAAGGTGTCTCCTCTCTCTCGAACAGTGGAGAAGGGAAGAGAGGAAAGGGCGGAAGCAGGAGGAGCAGATCAGCTTCCCTGAGCATATTAGTTTACAAGGAAGGAAGGAAGTCAGAGTGACGTCTTTAGGGAAGCTTACCTGCCCCTCCTCCTTCTGCCCTTTCCACTCCTCCCTTTCTTCTCAGTCTGTGTTGGAGAGAGGAGACATCCTTTTGTCTCTGCTCTCTCTCCTAGCCATGGGGCTAACTCCCACACCTGGGCGTTACACCTCCAACTTAGTTAGTTAGTTAGTTAGAACTAGGTAGGCCTTTCTATCTACTATGTATTTCTATACATAAAGTAGCTTTTCTTATTTTACTAAGTCTCAAGTCTCAGTGATGCTGATGCAGGGTAAAAGCCTGCTTTCTTAGGTAAACGCACTCACACGCTGGCAAACTCACATTTCAACATCCGCTGTTACCAGTTCTTGGAAGTAACTCGTTATTTTTAACAAGTTACTTGTAATTCGTTACAATGTAAAATAACGAGTGGGTAATTACATTTGGCAAGTAACGGAATGACTAGTAATTTCCCTACTTTTCAGCTGCAACTTTAACGTTTCCACGTTAGGTTGGACATTACTTGGGGGCGGGAACAAGGGGAAGTCAGCTCCTGGCTGTGATTGGTTAACACAAGACATGTGCCTCACACTGATTGGACCTCTGCGCAGACTCTTCCCTTGTGATCTGTGTTAGGAGGCACGAGGGAAGAGGTGAATAGGCAGGGCCTGCTAGTGTCTAAGAGGAAAAAATGGACGCCGGAGGAAAAAGCCAGGGCAAGGACAACGGAGGAGAAGGCATCAGCAGAATGGCGAAGAGCTGTGGAGGTGAGTGATGATGATTTGTGTGTGTGTGTGCCCCCCCGCGGCACCTACAGCCCCCCGTGGCACCTTCTGCCCCCCCCGCCCCCCGCAGCACCTTCTGCCCCCCCGCGGCACCTTCTGCCCCCCGCGGCACCTTCTGCCCCCCGCGGCACCTTCTGCCCCCCCGCAGCACCTTCTGCCACCCCCACTGCCTCTCCTTGCCTCGCTGCTGCCCCCTCCATCAATCACAAGGCACTTCTGAAACTTCGGCCTACAAATCAGAGCTTGGAAAAGTTACTTTTTTGAACTACAACTCCCATCAGCCCTAGGCAACATGGCCACTGGATTAGGCTGATGGGAGCTGTAGTTCAAAAAAGTAACTTTTCCAAGCTCTGGCCTACTTCTCTTCCTTCCCCCCCTTTTTGAACTCTCCCCCTTGTTCCCATGCATACCTGTGTGCTGTATTTATCCAGACAGAGTACTCCTGCCTTTTAAAATGCCCGCTAGCTTTTTATTGTATATTTATTTGAACTCCATCTTTCTTTTTATTTGTATTTTTGTCCTGTTTAATCACAAGACTGAATTGTATGTGGGACAAAAACTGTCTCAGTAATAATAATAATAATAATAATAATAAAATAAAAAATCATTAGGCGTATAATAAATGACTTAAGGCTGATTTTTTTGTTCTTGGCAGAGATGAGGTGAGAAGTAGGGTCCTTGCAGCTCCTCCTCTCAGTCCCCCAGCTCTCAAACTCATGTTCTGTGAGAAAGAGAGAGATTCCCAGTCCCAGGGAGAGACAACTCCTGTAAACCCCATTCTCTCCAACAGCATCCCCAGGCGGGGTACCTGTGAAGATCACCTCTTGTTGAAAAAAATCCATTTATTGCAGCTGAATATCTGGGCAATGTAAAATTAAAATGTTTAACTGATTAATCCTCTCCCTTTCAATAAACTGATCAATTACATTTCAATTGATTTGCTTATCACCAAGACTTCAAATCTATGAGAATTTCCAGAATATAATAACTAAAAGGAGTGCAAGACAATGAAGAATTCAATACAGAAGCTCTAGGGCACACAGTTAAAAAAAATCAAGGCTGATCTTTGTTATTGTTTCATGCATTCCCCAGTACAGTAACACACAAAATTACTCTAAAAACAATGAACAAGTGTCTCATATTAAAACTCATTCTTACCAATAAAAATAGGCCCCACTGATTAATCAACTCTCCTTTTAGTTAATTAATCTGCTGAAAATTAAAGCTTGTAGCCCTAGAGTTGGTGTTTTTTTTTAAAAAAAAATCATTTGACCAGGAAGACAAGTACTGTTCAGTTCGCATACAGTGAATTTCAGAGTTGAGATTAATCTGTTCTCATCACAGCCCAGGCTTGTGTATTTATGTGGAAGCCCTTTCTTGATGACATTACCATGTGGTGACCAAAGCAAGGAGGAGAGAAGTCTCAGGCTGTGTGGTGCAGTCGCTGCAACACAATTGCTGCCTAGAAAAGAATGTGCAGGTGCAAAAAGCAGAAGCGCAAGTAAGCTTCAATAAGATGAACAGTGCCAAAGCTGCACAGGCTGCAATAGGCAATGTTGAGGGGTTTCATCATTACTGCTTTTGAGGAAGTGAAGGTCAACCACTGTCAGTGCCACCCTGGGCTCCTACTGCGAGGAAGGGCGGGATATATATAAATATAAATAAATATATATATATACAGAAAGAAAGGAGAGATGTAAAGGGGAGTATTTCTTAGATGTTACCCTACTTTCCATTTTTGCTTTCTATTTGCTTCTAGCCCTATTCTGTCACTCTCCAGTACACATGAAGAAGGGGCAGTGAGGGCAACTCCCAAACCTGGGTGTTGCGCCTCCAAGTTAGTTACTTAGAACTAGGTATGCCTTTCCTATCTACGATGTATTTCTATAAATGAAATAGCTTTTCTTATTTTACTAAGTCTTAAGTCTCAGTGATCTCAGTGCAGGGTAAAAGCCTGCCACAAACACACACATTGGCACACACAAGCATCATAGACTGTTGACAATCTCTGCTAATATCTATACAAATGTACATAACATGCATCACCTGAACTCACATGATCTAGAGTTACCTTAGATCTTGCAAGATTTGCAAATGAGAAGCAATAGGGTTTTATATTAGTTCTGATTGTCTATTGGGCTATCATAGGTTATATGTTTTTTTCATTTTCTATGGCAAAAACTCCAACTTCAGTGGAATTTATGTGATGTGTTCTAATCATTTGAATTTGGCTAATGAATGCTTTATTCTTTCATCAGAACTTTAGCAGTAGTACTAAAATATTAATAAAAAAGAAAAGGGAAAGAAAAAATACTTTACATACATCATTCAGCTGTATTGCTAATTATAGATATAGATATAAAAGATAAACGGCATTTTGTCAAAAGTATTTTTGTCTACATTTTATACCTCATCCTTGGTTTTCCAAGCTTGGCATGGAATGCTTCTCATACAGAATTAATTTGAAATGCTGCATATTTATTATCATAATCATCATATTCAAAATAAAAATATGTACCGCCTTCAAGTTGATTCCAACTTATGGTGATCCTATGAATAGGGTTTTCATGAGGCTGAGAGGCAGTGACTGGCCCAAGGTCACCCAGTGAGCTTCATGGCTATGTGGGGATTTGAACCCTAGTCTCATTTTGTTCTCACAACAACCCTGTGAGATAGTAGGTTAGACTGGCCCAGGCAGGGTTATTCAGTGAGCAAAAATGATGCAAATAGGATCTCTTTTAATTGTGCTATCGACCTGCTTACTTCCACTCTGACTGGGGGATCTCGCAGCATGGGGAAGAGATGGGGGCACATCACAGCTGAAGTTCACCCATATAGGAGCATTATCTCTTGTTTATTACAGAGACGCCTGTTGCAGGTTTTGCTGCTGAGAGCAGCAGTCAGTTAGTGAGGCCACTTGAGTCACAGCTTGTTGATCCTGAGGAGGCAAAACTAGAAAGTGAGGTTCAGAAAGGAGGCCCTGTGCATGAGGAGGAGGAGGCCATGAAGCAGTGCCAGTTGCCCACAGCCACATCTGCAGAACAGCAAGTACCATGGTTTGGCTTTGAGAAAGCTTGTACATTTGTGAGCCAGAGTGGGAAAAATGTTGTTGTACGATGCAATTACTGCCTTCCAAGGATCAAAAATCTGAGACCAGCTGTTTCCTCCTCATCCAATGTGAAGAAACATTTTGAGGTAAGCCTTTGTCATGCTGGTCCTCAAAGAGTGTCCATTGTCTATTTATGTTTAAATTGTGAAGTTCCTCTTCCATTTTTTCTTGGATTCATGCTTTGTTCTTCTTCCTCAGAGGGCACACCCTGAGAAGCTGAGAGCAATTGAAGAAGCAATAAAGGCAAGGAGACGTGGCCTTCCTGAGCCAATGCATGACACCCCTCCTCCCAAAATGCTGAAGCAGCAGCAGACAACCCTTGAGAGGTGGGGATCTGGCAGGGAGCCTGTCACCCAGAGCAATCATTGATTTCATTGTAGAGGAGACATTACCACTTCAGACTGTGGACAAACCATCATTCATTAATCTGGTTCGCATTGGACTCCCCAAAGATCTCACCATCATATGTGCCAAGACTCTGAGAGACAGAATTGAGAAGAGAGCATGCCACATGAGAGAAACTCTTGCAAACCGAATGGGTGCTGTGGCATATATAGCAACCACTGCAGATTCTTGGACCAATGGCAAGAAGAGTTCCTTTGGGGTAACAGCCCACTGGATCAACCCAACTACCCTGAAACGTGAGGTCGGGGCCTTGGCTTGTAAGCGTCTGAAGGGGCGCCATACATACGATGTCCTTTCAAGGCCAGCACCTTATAGGCACTCGAGGTTTTTTTTAAGTAATTTCACTGTAATTGTAGCGATTACCTTTGAGTAACAATAAAGTAATCAATTCCTTTCAGAATAATTGTTAATTGTAATGGTAATTTATTCCCTTTTGGGGCCATGTAACAGTAATTGTAATTTATTCCTTTTTAAAAGTAATCTTCCAAGCTCTGGGTTTACTAAACACAACAGTTGCAATGTTTCCCATTTTTTAAAAATCCTCTTGTCTGCCTAGTCAGTCTTTGAGAGTTGCGCTCCTTAATTGTTTGAATGTTAGGATGTAGCCAAATACCTAAATATCTGATTGGTTCCTTTTCCCATTGTAAACCAGTACCTCTTAGCTGTTTTTCTATTTTCCTCTTAAATATATTAATTCCAAAGCACTTGGATTTAGTTGTCTTTATTTTATATCCGGAAGCTTCACTGTATGTGGAAACTGTCTGTGGTCCCTTTAAGGGGAATGGTTTGGGTGTAACACAGAGAGAAGCCTGCAGGGGTTTCTTTTTATGTAACTCCCATTGAATAGTATGAGAAGTGAAAGCAACTAGGGTTTCCCGCCTTTCTCCCTCTCTTTTCCTGTTTGTAGAAGCAGAGCTTAGTTTTGTTGTAAGCCAAGTTTGTCAATAAATATAATCAGAGTTACAGAAGTCAAGCCTCCAAGAACCTTTATTTATGTTAAGGAGACCTTACCTATTGGAATACTGTATAATTGTAACCTATTAATTAAACAATTCTGACAGATGCAGACTGGGATAGGTCTCAAAAGGCTTGTTGAAAGAGGAAAGTCTTAAGTCACATCTCACTGCTATGATCACATCAAAGAATGCATGCAGGGGAGAAACCATTGAAATGCTGTTTGCAAAAAGCGCTTTGGTGACACGGCGTAGTAGTAACCTCCCCGCCCGCGCCCTGGGTTTGTGCAAGGGGCAAAGCCTGCAAGACGTTTGCCTAGAGCGCATCTGGCATTCAGTCTTCCAGCGGTGAAAGGCACTGAGCTCTGTTTCCTAGAGAGGCAGGAAGTTGTAATGAAAATGGGAGGGAGGGAGACAATAGTGAAGCAAGGAAGCAAAGAGGCTGATTAATTTCCGAGGAGGAGGAGGAGGAGGAAGGCTGAATCGTGGCGAGGACGCAAGACAAAGAGGTGCAGCAGTAGGGGTGGGGAGAGGGTCAGGAGTTTTCCTTTGGGGTGGGAAAAGGGGGAGATCCTTCCCCCACATCTCCCCCAGGGAATTCATGGGAGGGGGAGTCGCCGTGGGGGTGGGAAGAGACGCCCTGGTGCAAAGGAGACACCCGAGTGTCGGGGCTAAGAAAGCCGGCCTACCTCACTGGGCTGCTGTGTAGGACAAAAGGGAGCAGGAGCAGGTGTCCCCCTCCCCAAACGCCTTGGACAAGAAAGCAGACCAAAAAAAAAAGAGTAAGCAAGCGAATAAGTAAGCAATATTTTCCCCACGTACAAACGGGGGCTGTTTTATTGTTCATACTGTCCACAGTGTGTTTCTGTGAGCCCATTTCTGCACTGCTGTGGTTCCTGGGAGGAAACACGCTATTTGCAGAATCATAGAGTTGGAAAGGCCGTGTAAGACCATCCAGGCAAACCCCCAGCTTAGTGCTTACCCTCTCCCGCAAATGCACTTTGCCTCTTCTTGGGATCTCCTCAAACCTCCCCCCATTGTAGATTTTCTCTCTCTCTCTCTCGGACAATCATCTCCTTGCCTTCCTGACCTTACAACATCGTTGCTGATGCTGAAGGTTGGGGAGGGGGAGATCAACCTACATTTCCCACTCTGGGGCCCTTGGTGGAAGGTCTGAATAAACATGTGTGGTCAGCAAATAACTTCATCTGAGTCGTCCAAACTGCAGCCCTGCAAGGTAGGCAAGAGCGGTGTCAGCCTCCTGCTTTGCACCCCAGCTGCTCACTTTAGAGAAGAGGCCAGTTTTATTTCATTATAAATTAATGATCAGGAAGTCATTTACTTGAGGAATTGGGAAGAGTGGCCAGGGATGATATTATTGAAAATTGGCTGTATTTTTGTGAGCTTCGTGGAAACATAGGAAGGTGCCTTATACTGACTTGGTCCTCCGAAGTCAGTATTGTGTACACTGACTGGCTGTGGCTGTTTGGGGTTTCAGGCAGGGAGCCTTTCCTAGCTCTGCCTGGCGATGGTGCTGAGAATTGAACCCAGGACTTTTTGCATGCAAGGCAGATGTCCTTCACCTAAATGGCCATGTTGAAAAGTTCTGGATTTGATCCTAAAGTTTTGCTCATTTGGGGAATGGCTCAAGGTAAATGCCCTTTCTGCTTTCGGCGTTCACAGCCCTCCATTTTCAAAACTGGCCGTGGGAACCCTTTCTGGCTCTGCGGGCCGGATCCTTACTGGACCCTCGCCTCAGGATCCAACTTTTGACAGGTGGGAGGAGTGCTTTGAATGCTGTGAATGATTGAAGCACACCCTGTTGCCCCTTCCCCTTTCAAGCTGGACACAATGGTCTGTGCGGAAGAGGCTGTCTCTTGAGCAGAGGGCATTTTCTTCTTCCAGGGTCCGGTGACCTTTGAGGAGGAGGAGGCAGCAGTTGTGCATTTCACGGAGGAGGCGTGGGCTCCGCTGGATCCGGGCCAAAGCGCTCTGCACAGGGAAGCCATGGAGGAGAATTATGAGATTGGAGCCTCTTTCAGTAAGGAGACACATTTTCTTAACTGATAGATGTTGAAGGCCATTTGCGCCAATGATGCGTGGAGTGGAAAGTCTCACTAGGGATTCTGGGAGCTGTAGTCCAAACTCTACAGTGGGAAGAGCTGCTCCCTTGGAGTTTGGGAGAGCCCCCCCCTCTCTCTCCCCCCTTCCTTCTTTCATCCAGTGTTTGCCTTTGGGGCCTAGGAAGAGACGGAGGTGGCAGCTTGCACCAGTCTGTGAGCAGGACTGGTACCTGCCTGGATCCTGCCCCCACGCATTGGAGTTGAAGTCCTTGCTAGTTCTCAAGATAGCCCTAGTGCAGTTTCTGCAAGAATGCCCATATTGTTGTGCGTTTCGGTTGAGGAAGATTCTCCGGAGAAGCTTTCCAAATAGATGCCACTGAAGAAGACTTGCTTCAAGTCGAAACACGTTTGGCAAATTATTTGAGATATGTTGTGCATTTTATCTTTGCATTTTATATTTCTGTATTAGCACACCTCTGCCTTTTATTGCTGTGTTGTCATTGGGAGTGTATGTACATCTTGTCTACAGAGCTAGCAGTTCACATCACACTCTGTGTGGTAAATTGCATGTGCTTTAGAAATTGGACATTATTGTGTACTCAGCCATAGAACATATTTTCCATTTCTACATATATTTTTCAGAATCGTACCATGACTTAGACCCTCAGTTTATGTGCTTTTGCCTATTTTGTCTAATTCAGCATCTGCATGGTTGGTACCAGAGATGGATTATGGGGAGTAGGGGGTGGGGGGAGAAACACTATCTCTGACAAATTTCTCACTCCCCCACCCACCACCCCCATTGCTGGAGCCCTTTCGATATGCAAATTATAACTGAATCATAAACTGGAAGTTAAAATTAAGCTGCAGTCCCAAACATGCTTGCGTCAAAGTTGGCTCCATCAAAATCAATAGGACATTTTTCAGAGCAAATGTATTCAGGAAGGGAACATTTATTTATATGCAACACACTATCATTTCCCTTTCAGAGATCCAAACCATATACTCTGGCCCTTTTCTGTCTCTTCCCGACGCCAGCATTGATATTTGCAAGTACATTCTCAAGCTACGACACTGAAAAGCTTATGGGAGCATTTCTGGCTACATGAATATCTTGCGGTGGCTTCACTCTTAATCTCCATGGAGAAAGGTTTCCTCCAGAAGTGTAAATGTGAAGTGCAGCCCTGCTCCCTTTTGGAGGAGGAGGAGAAGGAGGGTGAAGCGCTCAGGGCTGGTTTTCACTCTCTTTGTGATGAGATGATGTTGTCCAAATGAAAACAGATGGGTTGGCTGAGTTCCACGGTGTCCTCCCCAACTGGCAGTTCAGGTTGGGCGTCATATCCAGTGAGCGCATGTTCCCAAGTGCCAGGCTGACCCTGCTGGGACCACATGGCCCTGTCTTCTTCAGCGGGTGCAGGAGTTAACATGTTCCAAACAATCCCTCCTCTTAGCTACAAATGGCTTGACTTGGAATGGCTGAATATCTTGTGGTCAAAAGTAACTAGTCCTGTATGTTTCCTTGGAAGAATCGGAGCTCAATTCCTGTTTGGAAGACGGAGAGGATGTTCTTATTCAGGTTCCCAAAGGGGAGGAAGAGGATGAGACCTCAGCAGGTTGGTGCTTAGCTGTGCTGTGGGGCCCCTTTTGGTCTGGGAACTGAAGCATTTTTCCATTCCTGAGTAATATCATCCAGGGGAGAGTCACCCATCAGACTGTGAATTCTCCTGGTGGACATCTCGGATGGTGTTAAAAGGGGCTAAGAAAAATGGCTTCATGCGCCGTCTGTGTCTGTTGGAATTACTTTTTAAGATGGTTTTGTTTTAATATATTTTAAAGCCTGTTTTTAATGATGTGTTTGAGAGTGTTTTTAGTATTTTTGTTTGCCACCCTGGGCTCCTACTGGGAGGAAGGGTGGGGTATAAATCTAAATGAATAAATAAATGCATGGAAGAGAAGGCTCTCAAGGGCCACCAGTCCTGATGTTTATGGGCCACCTCCGGAATTGGGAACAGCAGCAGGAGATGTGCTCTTCCCTTTCTCTCTGGCTTGTGGGCTTCCCATGTGTGTCTAGTTGGTGCCTGTGGGCCAGGCTGGCTCCAGGCTTTTTTTTGGGGTGGTGGTCTTGGGGACAGGGTATCAATGAGGCCCTTATTTCCTCCCTTTCCTCCTCAGACAGCACCCCTCCTTCCCCTTGGCCCCAGCCCTTTAATATAAAATAATATGGTGACCTGCTAAAAAGAGGGGAACCTTTGGCCCTCCAGATGTTGGTGAACTGCAAATTCCATCAGCTCCTGCAAGGATGGCCAATCAGCAACATCTGGAGGGCCACAGGATCCCCACACCTGGTATTTTTTGTTCTGCAAACCTAAACTCACTTATCTGGGAGGATGTCCCATTAGACTCGGTGGGGCTTACTTCTGATTGGGTGCGACATTTATTGGGGTAATTTACATCCACAGTGGCAAGGGATCTGATCCTTTTACCTCAATTCTAAATGGGGTTCTTCCTGTCCCGCTCCCAGAATTAAAATATGATGTGGTTGCCTGATTGAAAATGTCCCATTCCCATGCATTTTAATTCACTCACACCAAGTATTGTAATGTTGACACGCTCCATTTCTTGCTTGACAAGTTCTAACTTTCCCTGGTTCATGCTTCTCACATTCCATGTTCCTATTGTGTGTGTCGTACAACTCTGGACTCTCCTTTTGCATCTGTGCGCATCAGCCCATGGGCTTCCTTTTGGCTTTGACCCAGCTGCGTCATTAGTCACAGCGCTACTCGTATTTGTCCTTTGTTCTTCCCCAGTAGCTTGGTGAGTGCCTTCTGACCTGGGGGGTCTCATCTTCCAGCACTATCTCGTGTTGTGTTTTGGATACTCTGTTCATAGATTTTTCATGATAAGAGGTATTCAGAGGTGGTTTACCATTGCCTTCCTCTGAGTCTGGATGCATCTTAGTCTGGTGTCTCAGCTTTGACCATTCCACCATGGGTGCCCCTGCGAGGAGTCTAGCCTCTTGGTCTAGACTCCTGTGGCATTGCTATGTTTCTTCAACACTCTCAAACCCCCTCACCACATTAAGGTGTGCGTCCTAAAGGGGGAAGACACATTCTACATCATATTTATTGGTTTATTAAAAAAATTATACCTCACTTTTCAAGGAAGGCAATGGTGAACCACCTCTGAATGCCGCTTATCGTGAAAACCCTATTCATAGGGTCACCATAAGTCAGGATCGACTTGAAGGCAGTCCATTTCCATTTTCTTTTTGATGAACTTCTTCCACACAGCAGCTTACCATTTCCAATAAAATCCAAACTTCACCAGAAAAATAATATATATATAAAACAGAATATAAGACCTAATAAGGATCATAAAAACAGTAATTAAGAATTCTTTGGGGGGGACAAAAAGCTTTCAACAAACTTGGAAAGTGTAACAATGTCTGGGCTTGTTTCACTTCAAATGGAAGAGAACTCCACAGAACTGGCTCCACAGTGCTCAAAGCACGTGGCCCGAGTTGCGTGCTGTTGGCAGGACTTCACCCCTTTGCTCTTGTTCAAAATGTTTTGAGCGTTCAGATTTGATTTGGAATGCCCGAATACTTTGTGGTCAAAAATAACTAATCTTGCCTGATTTCCTTTTTTTTTTTTAAAAGAACCAGACCTCATTTCGTGTTGGGAAGAAGAAAATCCGGTGATGCAGGAACCCAAAGAAGAGGAGGAGACCTCAGCAGGTAGATTTATTTATTTATTATTTAATTTATATCCTGCCCTTCCTCCCAGCAGGAGCCCACATGCTTAGCTGTGTTGTGGGGCTGTTTGAGGAGCTAAAGATTCTCCCCCCTTGCCCGCCCCGTTCCTGTGTAATATCATCTGGAACAGACTGACCCATCAGGGTACCATTTCTCCTGGCCGCTTTCCCTCCCTTCTCCTCTTCATCCAACATTTCACAATATTTCCCTCCTCGGAGTTTCTCTACAGCAGCAGACCTTTGGTTGTGAAGGCTGAAATGGTCCCCACCCCTACCCCCACAGGATGTGGGGCAGGCCTGTGGACTTTAGGCACTGTTATGAGTCAGATCTTATGGGTCTGTCCTTGGGGTTCAGAAAAGCAAAAGGGGACTTCTGCTTTATTTTTAATTGGATTTCACGATGGAAACCAAACTCTTGGCAGAGGCGGCAGGTCCTTCATTCAGAGGATGGGGATTTGTTTACTCTTTCAAAAGCCTCCATGAGAAATGGAATCCCTTTTGCTCTGTAACGGCTGGTGAGAAAATTGGCCGGCTGCCAAAGCTGTTTACATTGGTTGCCAGAATTTAACACACCCACAAGCCCAAAAAGTTTATTTAACAAAGAAAATACAGAATAAAAGATCTCTGTTTCAGAGGGGGTGGATAGGAGAAATCCACTACAGTAGGGCCCCACTTCTTGGTGCCCCGCTTTTCAGTGTCCCGTTAATATGGCACCAGTGGGGTGATCAGCTGGACGGGGTGCTGGAGCTCCCCACACTCCAGCTGATCTTCTCCTTCTTGGGGGTGGTTAGACTCCTGCACTCCAGCTGATCGCGCTCGAGGAGGGGAAGATCTGATCTTCTCCTCCTCTGGTGCGATCAGCGGGTTAGGTTCCAGACCTCTGCACTACAGCTGATCCGCTTTTCGGTGGTTTTCGCTTTCCGGCCGTATGAGTGGGGCATTACTGTATATTCCACTGATTTTAAAAAGCTGCCTGACTGCCAGCGATTCCCAACAATACATTTTGATTCTACAATAGCAATCCTATGTATAATTAACTTAGGAGTAAGTTCCACAAGGTTCTTCCTTCTGAGTAGTCATGCAGAAATCTAACTTGGAAAATGGAGCACTTGTTGAACAAGGACTGTTTTAAGTCAGTTGACATGCAACCTGTATTTTATTTAACAAAATCTATAATACCGCTTACTTGACAGAAAGGCTGGAAGTGGTTCACTAAGAACAATTTAAAATATGCATTAAAAAAGAAATTAAAAGAGAAATGTAACAGATAAAGGAAACAGAGTTTAGGCTATCCTAAGCTGTTCCTTTGAAGCCTTTTTTAAAAATGTGCATGGCATTTTTATATTTAATGTGGAGAAGGGTCACTGGCCAGAAAAGGGCATCCCCCCTCCCCTCCCTCTCCATGTGAAGCAGCCGAGGAGCTTCAGCCACTTTGCTCTTTAAGGGTTAACCAGTGAGGACACAGCCAAAGGAAAGAGCCCAAATGAGGGACTTCCCCTTCCTGCCCCACCTCTCTGCAAGAAATGGAAGTGGAAGCGTGGAGCCTCACTGTGCGCAGCAATGTTGGCGAGCGGGATTATGCAGGGGGAGCCTTGAAACAAAGGTATGAAATTGGGGGTGGAGGGGAGGGTGCAAGAGGGTGATGACCCCCCTTAAGCACCCCCTCCCAGCAGACTCTCCAGATTGGAGGATGCTGCTCTGTCCTGTTCCGTTTGCCTCTCCCCTGAGCAGAGCTGGCCATGTTGGGGCCGGATCGAAGCATCCCTCGGGAACATCTGTGGTTCTGATTATGGATTTCGTGGCCTTGAGCTTGGAGATGGAGGCGCCCCATAGTTGGAACAGAGCTAAGTAGACTACAGGGCGCTAAATGGGCCGCTTCTTCATGTGTCCTCCTTTGTTCTTTTGTTCAGCTGTGATAGTTGAATAGTGAGGCTCTTCTTTCACTACCTTCATTCTGCCAGCCCTCCCCAGTTTCCTACTCTGTTGGAATTAAGGTCACTGTTTAATTCAGGAAAGCAGACACGTGGCCTTGCCCTCCTTGTTTTAGGGTAGCCCTGCAGACAAACTGTTTTGCGAGTGACGTTTTTCCTGAAAAGGGTCAAATTGGTGGGAGCTGCTTCCCTTCCTCTTCCTACACCAGGTGTAAGTTCCCTACTAAATGAGAGGGTGTTATCCAGTTTCTCCTCACCACACACCTTTATGGCACATCCACAGTGTACATTGGAAGCATGTGGCTTCCTCCCACGAGTCCTGGGAGTTGTAGTTTCTGAAGGGTGCTGGGAATGTAGTGCAGTGAGGAAAAACTATTCTCCAGGATTCGTTGGGGGAAGCCGTGTGCTTTACATTTGTGTTGCATGTGCTTTAAATGTCTGGTGTGATCATACACTTCTAGCGTGTCTCCTCTAAGCTTTTTTTCTACAGCAAAAATTCTGCCAGCCTGGAGGTTACCAGTGCATGGACAACAGTGGTCAGGCTATCCTGGTCCAGAAACGGCCACGGCTGTCTTATCAGCCAAAGCTGGTAAAAGGATGAGGAGGTGCAAAGCATGCTTATCAAATTTGCAGATGATACAAAGTTGGGGGGCATAGCTAATACCCTGGAATACAGAAACAAAATTCAAAGGGACCTTGATAGGCTGGAGCATTGGACTGAAAACCACAGAATGAAATTCAACAGGGATAAATCCGAAGTTCTGCACTTAGGAAAAAGAAATCAAATGCACAGTTATGAGATGGGGGATACTTGGCTCAGCAGTACGGCATGTGAGAAGGATCTTGGAATTGTTGTTGATCACAAGCTGAATATGAGCCAACAGTGTGATGTGGCTGCAGGAAAGGCAAATGCTGTATTAGGCTGCATTAACAGAAGTATAGTTTCCAAATCGCGTGAAGTATTAGTTCCCCTGTATTCAGCACTGGTTAGGCTTCTTGAATACTGCATCCAGTTCTGGTCTCTGCACTTCAAGAAGGATGCAGACAAACTGGAATGGGTTCAGAGGAGGGCAACAAAGATGATCAGGAGACTGGAAACAAAGTCCTATGAGGAGAGACTGAAAGAACTGGGCATGTTTAGCCTGGAGAAGAGAAGACTGAGGGGAGATGTGATAGCACTCTTCAAGTACATGAAAGGTTGTTACATAGAGGAGGACTGGGATCTCTTCTCAATCGTCTCAGAGTTCAGGACACGGAATAATGGGCTCAAGTTGCAGGACGCCAGATTTCGACTGGACATCAGGAAAAACTTCCTAACTGTTTGAGCCATACTACAATGGACCCAATTACCTAGAGAGGTAGTGTGCTCTCCGACACTAGAGGGATTCAAGAGGCAGCTCGACAGCCATCTGTCGGGAATACTTCAATTTGGATTCCTGCATTGAGCAGGGGGTTGGACTCGATGTCCTTGTAGGCCCCTTCCAACTCTACTATGATTTTATGAAAGGCACTCCTAGCCACAGAGGTCACCTGGGCCTCTAGCAACAAAGATGGATCCAGGAGCACCCCGAGATTACAGACTTGCTCTTTCAGAGGGAGCACGACCCCATCCAAAGCAGGCAACTGACCAATTATTCAAACTTGGGAACCACCAACCCACAGTGCCTCCGTCTTACTAGGACCCCCCCCAAAAAAGCTCCTGATGACTGCTCCCAAAGGCTTCATATAGATGTTAAACCGCATGAAGGACAAGATGGTACCCTGCAGCACTCCACAGAACAACTGCCAGGGGGCCAAAAGACAGTCACCCAATGCTATTCTCTGAGAGCGACCCTGGAGATAGGATCGGACCACTGTAAAACAGTGCCTTCAGTACCCAGCTCACCAAGTCTGCCCAGAAGGATACCATGGTCAATGGTATCAAAAACCGCTAACTGGTAAAGGAAACAGAGTTTAGGCTACCCTAAGCTGTTCCTTCAAAGCCTTTTTTAAAAATGTGCATGGCATTTTTATTTTTAATATGGAGAAGGGTCACAGGCCAGAAAGG
Source organism: Rhineura floridana (assembly GCF_030035675.1). Classification (NCBI taxonomy): domain Eukaryota; kingdom Metazoa; phylum Chordata; class Lepidosauria; order Squamata; family Rhineuridae; genus Rhineura; species Rhineura floridana. Next base: position 218,280,911 of record NC_084482.1, on the reverse strand, counting down.
GGCTTCCCGCCTCCCCTCGCTCTCCCTGTGAAGCAGCCAAGGAGCTTCAGCCACTTTGCTCTTTAAGGGTTAACAAACAGAGCCGAAGGAAAGTGCGCAACAGAAGGACTTCCCTTTCCTGCGCTGCCTCTCTGCAAGAAATACAGGATGGAAGCACGGAGCCCCTCTTCATGCTCAGCGATGTTAGAGAGCAGGGTTGCACAGGGGGAGCCTCAAAACAAAGGGATGCAATTGGGGGGAGGTGAGGTTGGAGAGAGCGAGGACCCCCCTTAAGCACCCCCTCCCCGCAGACCCTCCAGATCAGAAGATGCAGCTCTGCCCCATCCCATCTGCCTCCTCCCCTGAGCTGGACTGGATGTGTTGGGGCTGGATCGAAGCATCCCTCGGGCACATCACACCGCTGGATTTGATTCCCTGTTTCTTATTTGCTTGAAAGTTCAAAACACTAAAAAAGAAGAAAATTGACAGCTACAGCAACTTCAAGCCAAAGTTAACATGTCTCTGAACCCCAAAATATATGTTGGGGTACCCTGTCTGATATATCACTGTGATCGGGGGACTCCCCCGTCAGGAATAACAATACATTTATGCAATCAAAATCATCAGGCTTCTGATATTATCATAAATGCATAATGATGCCATAAAATCATAAAAAATAAATAACTGGGGGTGCCCTCCCCAAAATCTGCTCTGGGCCAGGACAAATCATACACCCCAGGAAAGGGGAGGGTGTCCTCTACAAGATGCCAGTGTGTCCCACCTGGCCCAGAGCTTCTGCTGGGCGCAGGGCATGAATAATGACATCTATGCAAAACCAAAATGGACAGAAAGAGGCAGAGAGAAATAAGTAGCTGGTGGTGCCCACTCGAAAATCTGCTCTGGGCCAGGATGAATCATATACCCCAGGAAAGGGGAGAGTGTCCTCTAGGAGATACCAATGCATCCCAACTGCCCCAGAGGCTCTGCCGGCTGCGGAGCACGGATGAGTGCATCTACGCAAAACCAAGATAGACAAAAACATGAAGGAAAACAATAAGTAAGTGGGAGTGCCCACCCAAAATCTCCTCTGGGCCAGCACAAATCATACCTCCCAGGAAAGGGGAGGGTGTCTTCTCTAACATACCAGTGTGTATAAAAAATAAGTAACTGGGGGTCCACAAGAAAAACCATTTGAGGCAGGATGCAGTGGCATCTCCCAGAGGACAATATCCACTTCGCTGAAGTGAATGACTTTTCATAGCCCACAGCAGATTTTGGGTGTTCACCGCAAATTACATATTTCCCCTTATTTACTCTTCATAATTTTAGCTGGGAAAGACTGGCATCTCATAGAATACATCCTCCCTTTTCCTGGGGTGTATGATTTGTCCTGGCCCAGAGCAGAGTTTGGGGTGGGTACCGCAGTTACTAATTTTTTTCTGCCTCTTTTTGTTGATTTTTTTTTTTTTTTTTTTTTGCATGGATGCCCTGATCCGTATTCTGTGCCTAGCAGACACTTTCGGCCAGGTAGCATGCACTAGTATCTCATAGAGGACACCCAGTTACTAATTTTTTATGATTTTATGACATCATCATGCATTTATGATAACCAGCTTCAGCATTGTGGGAAAATCTGTGTTTTTGATGATGATGATGATAGTTTTGTCGTGAGGGTATTCTTTCAATGCCATTCTGCCAGCCCTCCCAATTTCCTGTTCTGTTAGAATTAAGGTCACTGTTTAATTCAGGAAAGCAGAAACATGGCCCTGCCCTCCTTTTGTTAGGGAAGCTTGGCAGACAAACTGTTTAGCAAGTGATGTTTCTCCTGAAATTTGTTCAAATTGGTGGGAGCTACTTCCTCTTCCTACACGCCAGGTGTAAGTTCCCTACTAAATCAGAGGGGATTATCTAGTCTAGCCCCTTGGTCTTCAGCATTGCTCTCAGCTTCTTCAACACTCTCAAACCCCCTCACCACGTTAAACTGTGCATCCTAGAGGGGGTTGCCTATTAAATCTCATGGATATAACTTACTCAGGCTTTGCATTATAGCTCTTAATTACTATTTGCTGTGTCATTTCTCACTATTAGAGCAACCCTGTTTCTTCTTAATCTATCATTCCCTGCATAAAATATTTTGTAGTTGCCTGAAAATGTCCTATTCCCATCCATTTCAATTCACTCACACCAAGTATTGTAATGTTCATGTGACTCTCCTTTCACATCTGTGCGCATCAGCCTCTGGGCTTCCTTTCTGCTTTGACCCAGCTACGTCATTAGTCACAGCGCTACTTGTACTTGTCCGTTGTTCTTCCCAGTAGCTCACAGAGTGCGATCTTATCTGGGGGTCTCATCTTCCAGCACTGTCTCGTGTTGCAGGTAATGGGGCTAACATTTTGGGAGGGAGGGGATGCGAGCTGCCCTCTGGGCAGTGGAAAAGGCCATGTTCCTGTCAGACAGGTTCCATTCTAGGTTTGTAAATTCGAACTGTGCATAAGTACTGGGCTGTCCAGGTTAAATGGAGGGACAAGAGAGCAGATTTTTGTTACAATTGTCTCTCTCTGCATCTCTTTTCACAACCTGTTACCATGCACCTACTCCTAAACTAACTCCGTAAAAGGCCACGAGCTTTGACAATTAAACTCTGAAAATGTATTTCTGGGAGCTCTGTTGATATCAAAGTACAAATCATAATATATTCACAGGATTTCTCCAGAGCATTTTATCACCTTTTCTTTTCATTCCAACAGGCTACAACTTGGGGGTCAAGGCTGAGGGAGAACCGACTGAAGTATCAATGGAAAAAGCTGAGGAGCAGGTTCAGGAGCAGAAACTGAGGAGTGAAGATGGAGCAAAAAGACAAGAAGAGAGACAGACTCACACAGGGGACAAGCCTTATAAATGCTTGCAGTGTGGAAAGAGCTTCAGAATGAGTGGCCACCTTACTTCACATCAAAGAACTCACACGGAAGACAAACCTTATAAATGCTTGGATTGTGGAAAGAGTTTCAAGTGGAGTAGCAACCTTACTTCGCATCTAAGAACTCATACAGGGGACAAACCTTATACATGCTTGGAGTGTGGAAAGAGCTTCAGGTGGAGTTGTCAGCTTATTATACATGAAACAACTCACACAGGAGACAAACCTTATAAATGCTTGGAGTGTGGAAAGACCTTCAGTCAGAGTAGCCACCTTACTTCACATCAAAAAACTCACACAGAAGACAAACCTTATAAATGCTTGGATTGTGGAAAGAGTTTCAAGTGGAGTAGCAACCTTACTTCGCATCTAAGAACTCATACAGGGGACAAACGTTATACATGCTTGGAGTGTGGAAAGACCTTCAGTCAGAGTAGACACCTTACTTTGCATCAAAGAACTCACACAGGGGACAAACCTTATAATTGCTTTGACTGTGGGAAAAGCTTCATGGGGAGTGGTGCCCTTATGGTGCATCAAAGAACTCACACAGGGCACAAACCTTGTAAATGCTTGGAGTGTGGAAAGAGCTTCAGGTGGAGTTGCCAGCTTATTATACATGAAACAACTCACACAGGAGACAAACCTTATAAATGCTTGGAGTGTAGAAAGAGCTTCAGTCGGAGTAGCAACCTTACTTCGCATCGAAGAACTCACACAGGGGACAAACCTTATCAATGCTTCAACTGTGGGAAAAGCTTCAGGGAGCGTAGCGCCCTTACAGTGCATCAAAGAACTCACACAGGGGACAAACCTTATCAATGCTTGGAGTGTGGAAAGAGCTTCAGTGTCAGTAGCACCCTTACTTCGCATCAAAGATACCACACAGGAGACAAACCTTATCAATGCTTGGAGTGTGGAAAGAGCTTCAGTCAGAGTAGCACCCTTACTTCACATCAAAGACGCCACACAGGGGACAGACCTTTTCAATGCTTGGAGTGTGGAAAGTGCTTCAGTGAAAGATACGACTTTACGGTGCATCAAAGAACTCACACAGGGGACAAACCTTATAAATGCTTGGAGTGTGGAAAGAGCTTCAGTCAGAGTAGCCACCTTACTTCGCATCACAGAATTCACACAGGAGAGAAACCTTATCAATGCTTCGACTGTGGGAAAAGCTTCAGGGAGCGTAGCGCCCTTACGGTGCATCAAAGAACTCACACAGGGAACAAACCTTATAAATGTTTGGAGTGTGGAAAGACCTTCAATCAGAATAGCACCCTTATTGCGCATCAAAGAATTCACACAGGGGACAGACCTTATCAATGCTTGGAATGTGGAAAGAGCTTCAGACGGATTAGCGACCTTTGTTCCCATCAAAGAACTCACACGGGAGGAACCTTATAAGTGTTTGGAGTATGAAAAGAGGTTCAGTCAGAGTAGAGACCTTTGCATCACAGAACTCACATGGGACAAACATTATAAATGCTTCAAGTGTGGAAAATGCTTCAGGTGGGGTAGCACCTATACTCAACATCAAAGCACTCACATGGGACAAATGTTATAAATGCTTGGTGTGTGGAAAGAGCAGCCCCTTATTTGCATCAAAGGAGTCACAGGGGACAGACAGATCTTATCAATGCTTGTAGTGTGGTAAGAGCTTCAGTCAGAGTGGTCACCCTTCTTTGCATCACAGAACACATATAGGGAACAAACCTTATACCTGCTTGTAGTGTTGAAAGACCTTTCATCATAATGGCTACCTTTGGGCACATGGAAGGATCCATACAAGTGAAGAGATGTATTAATGCTTTGAATGTGGAAAAAGCTTTAAGCAGAGTTCAACTCTTTCTGTGCATCAAAGGATCCATATGGGGAAGCCGGGTTACAAACAGGCTTTTTATGGGGAGTTTCAGACCCCCAACAATCTTTTCCTTTTAGCTTTAACCACAGACTGTTCCACTTCCCTTCACTTGCTATTTTGGTGGTCTGTCAGTTTTTTCTTTGCAGAGACAGAGGTTTTGGCTTTTCCAGAGTTGGGTGAGTACCCAAGATGGATGCTGAGGCCAAGGTGTATGCAGAAGCCAAAATGGCCTCTCAGTTGCCAAGTTTTCCCCCTTCAATTTCCCCCCTCCAGCTGCCAAATTCAATATTCAGTTAATGACATTTCATGTATTTATCTCCTTCCTCTAGATCCTCCCCTCTGTCATTGTTACCTCCATGTGCATCATTTGAACATCAGACTTAGTCTTTGTTACACAGCATTTAATACAACATAACACCAACTAGACTATTACATATATGTGCACGACCAAGCATAATCCCATTATAACATATTTTAGCAGAGATGGGAATGGCTGGGTTGGTTTCAGCTCACTGTTGTTGTGCTCCTGTACTTATCTCTTAAAACTCCTTTAGCAGCTGAGATTTGTTTTTGCCTCGGCTTTTGAATGTTTGTTCTTGCTTCCTGCTGGACGTGAAGATTAGTTCTTATAGTCTACCCCAGCTGGGGAGAGGTTTGACTTTGTCTCTACATCCCCCCTCCTCAAGTTTCTTTAGCAGAGGAGGCTCTTGCCAAAGCCTTTATCGGAACAGGACTGTTGCAGTTTATGGCAAGAGAGGTTGTGTAAATTATCCACTCTGCTGCCAGTTTAGAACGTCCCCGTCTTTAATCTGAAGATCTGGACCCATAATTTACCTCAGCTCCTGTCAAGATTTCAGATGTCTATCTTAATTATGTCCCCATTAAGGGGTGGCAGAATATCATGCTCACCAGGAAAAAGTGCAGAGACCTGGGGATTACTCCCAACCTGCAGCGCAGTCCTCCTGATACACAGAGAAGGCAATTTAAAACCACTCAGTTCTTCAAGCTAGAGGGGGAGAAGGAGAACCGCACTGAGCTGTGTGAGTTAAAGCAGGATACAGTATCATCTATGCGACCTATGCAAGCCATGCTGGACTGGTCAGTAGATCTGAAAGGGACAAAACAAGAGCCTAGCTCTACTAGGCCATCGATAGACCTAGCCTCAGAGTTGGCCCTAGCAGAACACATGCCAACCACAAAGGACTTCCAACAGATGGTTGTTGCTGAGCCAACAAGACAAACCTGAGGCTGAGCTGATGGACCACTATATGCAGAGGGAGATCCTCGAGTTCGACGGCAACGTCCCAAGCCTGAGACACAAACCCACCTCCACTCAAACAGAAGCAACAACACAAGGTGATTCCCTAACTAAGCGATGGCTCTCCATGATTTGTCAGGAATTGGGTCACATTAAAAACTTCCTCTCAGAAAGTAACGATTTGTTAACAACAATGGCCAAGAACTATAGAGTTTCAGGGAGGGGACCCTGGACAAAAGAAACCAAAAGCTGCAGCACTCTGGTTGGGATAACGACCAAGAAAACAGCAGAAACCCATACTAAAGATGCCAATAAAGAGGGCCTAAAAGGGGAGTGCTTAAAACTAAAGACAAGTAAGAATATTAAAAACATTAAAAAGCGAGAGAGAAAAGCCAATTGTTGCTGGAATAAACATTTAGAGAGACTGGTTAAACTGCTAGACAGCAAGATAAACCCAGATCCTACCAAGACCACCCAGACGGCTCCTAAGGGAAAAAAGAAAATAGGATCAAATTCAGCAGCCGATAGATGAGGAAGAAGTCAGGGGTGAACATCAATCAGAAAATAAAGTCAACAAGGCACCTAAGCTGGAAGAGAAGCAGGACCCATGGGCAAATGCACTCAGCGCTAATGCGGGAAAGTATGATGTTGATCCCTGCATCCCTAAGTTGGGCCCCACACACTATTGCACGGAGCCACAGCCAGTTAAACAAATGAGAAATAGCTGGAATTTAGTGATAGTACCACAAAAACTGGCACTTGTTAATTACCCTAAACCAAATGGCTTACTGACACAGCCGGAGCTCACGCCACATCTTCTACACATTTTAAACAGAGTGATGTCAGGAACGCTGAGTCCAAAGGATATAACTCTTGTTGAATACCTATACTTTAATGGAATTAGAGCTTGGGCTATAGCCACTTTTAAAGGCCGGGATACAGCCGATTGCATCTATAGAGCCAAGGAGGCTTTCTCCAAATGTAATCTAGAGATCACAAGGTTTTTTTGAAAATCAGGCCCCCCCAGCTCCCTTATGTAGTGTCCCAGCTGGTTATCCTAGAAGTACTGTTGACATGCACTGTTCCAAACACCTTATTGATTTAAACCAGACTCCAGACTTTGCTTCATCTTACACGCAACCAAGCTCCCAGGGATTATTTTTGAGAGACTCAGCCCCCACCCATTTTGAATGTTGCCTACTGTTGACCAGGCAGAGATCTTGAATAGACTTGATTTATTAAGAAGCAGACTAAAGGAAAAACAAGCACAGCCACTCGACTGTCGACAATATAAGTGCTGGCAAACATGACATACCCCAACTAAGACAAGAACTTGCAGTTGGGGTATCTGCTAGCAAAGAGTAAGAAGAGATAGGAGATGATGTTTGAGTAGAAATAAACCCCATGCTAACAGACACGGGCTCATACCCAGTCAAAGGAGATCACAGTGCACTAGTTAAGTAATTAACGGGGGCAACTTAGCGGTATAAATTGGCTGGCAATGAGATATTTGGAAGAGACAAATTGGGAAGTAACACAGAGCCAGAAAAGGTAAGGCTCCCTCAAATAGACATCATTCATCCGGTGCGATCTAATGTTAGCAAATTGAGCCCACTTAAAGATGAACTTTTCACGATGGAAGTCAAAGACCAGAGATAACTCCTTCATCAACTACCTATTTAATTTTGATATTCTGATGCTACAAGAGACCTGGGCCTTAGATGACATAGAATTAAATGGATACACCATTCACCAGCTATATGTCTCCCACAGCGACAAGAAGGTCAGGCCTAGAGGTGTCTTAGCAATACTGATCTCTACTAGACTTTCTGTTTCAATCGCTAATCTTCCCTCCCTGGATCAACTTGCAGTAGCAGTGATGGTTAAACTAAAATGTGCCAATATGATAGTCATAAATGTATATCTCCCCCCTCAAGGTCCCCGGTCTCAAATAAGACTGAGATGGCAAAGCTTAGAAACCTACATTGGAGATTTATTACAAACCACCTCCAGCATGCAAGTGCTTATTGGGGGAGATTTCAATGCCTATTCACTTTTATGCCCAGTTAGATCAATTTTTAGAAACCTTTTATTCCTATGATATTTTAATAGGTTTTTCCTGTTTTTGGTAAGGATTTTTGAATTTTATCTTTTCAGAACGCATAGGTTAGAAGTAACATATCACGCTTGGGGATTTACATTTAATAATTTGTTGGAGAAAGTTTTGTTAGTCTACTTACTGACCATTTTCACTTGGAGCAGTGATGAAATAAGAGGTGTTGAACCTCTAATGTCATCTTTCAAAGGGGAACGTCATGAAAACCTGAATTCAAGATGGTTGAGTAGGAAAGAATTGTGTTTCATTTGTTAATGTGGGATCTTAACAGGTTAACATTTGGCTTCTATATTAGAGCTATGAGTTGGCAGTTTTATTTCCCAGCTGTGAGTAATCAGAGGTCCACCCTAACACCCCCTTATCCCTAGAAGCCTGGCTCCAACAAGGTAGTAAAGTCTGGGAAATTTTAGGGAGGATGTTCCATTTCGCTGGTGACTGATGGGCCCTTATTCCATGAAGAAATTTCCTGATTGGTTAATTGGATCCGGCCTCTTGCTGGGGAGTTTGCCCTAAGTATGGGGCTCAAACCTTAGCTTTTGTTCCTCTCCTGGGTCCCATCATGCCTATCTGATGTTGCTTGCTGAGGTTCCATTTTGCATCAAGTATCCTGACTGTTCCTCTCTCTGAGGAGAGGGGGACTGTGCAACTGTCTACCCATGTGTAAGTATACACTAAGCTAGATAGCTTTCTTGTTTTTCTGTTGGGACTGAACTCTCTGTTTTACCTTGCTCCTTTTGGGTGTTGATATTAAGGAACTATTTTGCTGCTGTAACTGCGCACCTCTTTTATTCTTTAATAAAGTTATTTCTATTTACCAGTGTGTGTTCATTCAGGAGAGGGCTGGCTCTGAACCGGTACCTTGGCCACTGACCACGACTACTGTGTGAATTGGGTATTTTGCCTAAAGGCTTCAGAGCAAGGACTATCTGCTTGGCTCTTGCTTTCTGTAATCCTTGGCAAGTTTTCTGGGCTCAGAGTTACCCCATCTAGCATGGCATCAGAAGTCACCCTTGCATCAAAATCATTCTCATAGAGGGTGTAGCCCAGGGTAATGTTGGGTAAGAGCCTGGGATTCCGGTTGATCTCCTGGATGTTGAACATGAAGGACAAGATGTGCCAGTGTTTCCTACTTGAAAATCTGAAGGAGGCGGGGGAAAAAACGTTATGTTACACTCAACAGCTAATCACTACTCAGTGCAAACAAAAAATTGCATTTATTTATGTTGTGAATTTCAAGCAAATCTCACAAGGGCTGATCCCCAAATAATGGTATGTAATCCTTCTTGTAAGGCCAGCATCCATTTGCCTCTTAACAAAATTGGGAGATGCACACTCTGTTGTGTGAGAGAGGATGAGCACATTAAATCTTTCCCCAAAAGGTTTGTGAGGTATTGGGAAATTGCAGCAAAGGCTGTGTAGCCTTACTCGTCTTTGCTGCTTCAAAAATATGTGGATGCACAGATTCCCCTGAGCTAAAACAGGAAGAATAGATCAACATGCATCCTTTTCAGCCTGACTAGTCATGGGCAGTGTGCCTCCTGAGTGAAACAAACCATCAGGAGGCCACGAAGATGTCTTGTGCCCTTTCCTGGAGTCTCCCTTCCTTGAGTGAAATCAAGTGATGTGCTTTCACTCGAGGAGGTCGTCCTACAGATGTGGTGAAGTTTTGGTAGGTACCAGAGGAAAAAAGTCACTGGAGCTATATTGTGTCCCCAGACACATTGCACTTGCCTAAGGCTGCAATTGCCTACATTATTTTCAACCTGGAAAACTTGACTTGCATAGTTCTTGTTTAAAAGGTGTTCCCTCAAACTGATTGCATCCATCTACGAAGCAGAGATGTGCAAAAGGAGAGGGGCCTTGTCTTTATTCCCCCCCCCCGAGGGAACCCTTCTCTCTTCAGTCTCAAGGCAAGGGCAGTGCCAGACCTGGCAGTCTAATTCTGCTGGTCCCTTCCATAGGCTTCCCTGAAATAGTATCTGTCACTGGTAAACAGGAGGAAACTTTTTAAATGGAGATCCTAATCCCGGTTTGTGTCTGTACTGGCTTCCAAATTGTTTTTATATCTGCTTTTATTGTGAATGTTTTTTTTCCTGATGTTTTCGTTATTAATTGTTTGGGATGTTTCATGGGGAGTGAGAGAGAAAGAAGTGAGGAAGCATAACATTGATCTGCACATAATTACTTACCGAAAAACTATGTTTCTATGGGGGAGTGGGGAGGATATATGCTTGTTGCAAGGTAAATATCCTTTTGCTTCTGAACAAAATCAGTTTTTGAGACATGGGGAAATGGCAGCTTTACTGGTCTTTGCTGCTTCAAAAATACATGGATGCACAGACTCCCCTGTGGAGAAACAAAGAAGAACAGATCAATATGCATCCCTTTCAGCCTGACTGGTTGAAGGCAGTCCAGCCCTTGAGCGAAACAAATCATCAGGAGTCCACAAGGATGTCTCGTGCCCTTTCCTTGAGTCTCCCTTCCTTGAGTGAAATCATCTGACGAGCACAGCAGGAAGGAGGTCGTTCTAGGGATGTGATGAAGTTATGCCAGGTACCAGGAAAAAAAAGTCCCTGGAGTTAAATTGATTCCCCAGATGCATTGCACTTGCCTAAGTCTGTGATTGCCTACATGATTTTGAACGTGGAAAAAACAGTTGCATAGTTGCTGTTGAAAAAATATCTCAAACTGTGATTGCATCCATCTATGAAGGAGAGAAGGAGAGTCTTTAGTTTTTCTCCCCCAGGGCACCACTCTCTCCTTAATGCAAGGGACAATGCCAGACCTGGGACACTAGTTCAGCTGATCCCTTCCACAAGCTCCTCAGAAATAGGATCTGTAGCTGGTTTATAGGAGGAAGCTTTTAAAGTGGAGATTCTCATCCTAGTTTATAGATCTATTGGGTTTGAAATTGTTTTTCAATCAAATCAAATCTTATTATGCAGTCAATGACCCACAATACAAGCGATTTAAACAATTTCCCCAACAAGTTAAAACTCAATACAGTATCAACAATAATGCTTTGCTTATAAATTTGAACTAGCACCGACTTTCCTTTTTCATAAAATCTGAGCTATACTAAGAAACTTTGTGACTGATTGAGTAATGGCCTTATCCTTGTCGGATAGAAGGTAATGCAATAGCCACTCAATAGGTCTACCTGGGAAAGTTTTAGTAATTGGGAGAATCAGTTTGATACGAGCATCCTTGTATAACTCACAAATAAAACGTGATCGATGGTTTCAGTCTCCCCTGGCTTACAGAAATGCCTTTCCTGGGAAATTCCCTGGAAACGGCCAACAAGAATCGCAGATTGGAGGCAGTTAAATCTGGCTCTAGTGAACAAGAATATTGCGATAGAGTCAATTTTTCGAGGTAGGCCGCAGGATTTGGGAAGAGGAAACTCAGACCAAAATAAAGCGGTGAACATGATGTTTGTGCACCGGACATTGAGTACTGCAGGTCTATGTCCCTAATCCGCTGGCCAATGATGTGATTTGCTTCCTTCCGGTCCCAAGTAGTCAGAAGATCCAATGAGAGGCCAAGACACTTTATCTTCTCATTGAAAATTTTGGACCAGGAACTTATGAAGGAATCTCTCCATATTAGATGTAAATACCCTAGAGGGGGTCCTGCATAGGCCACTTTAGTCCAAAATCTAAAGGCCAGGAGCCAGGCTGAACACTCAATTGATGTAAAACCCGCTTCGAGTCGGAGTCCCGCAGCAGATGCACAGCGTGGCAGCCCAAATATGGAGCGCAAAAAGCGTGAAAGTACTGCCTCAACTTTAGCGCTGAAACTCGATACCCATATAGGGATGTCATATAAAAGCTGCGGGAGGATTTTTACTTTAAATATTTGAAGGGCAGTCGGAATGTATTGGCCACCCCTGGTGTAATAGAAGCAGGTGGTAGCTTTAGAAATATTATTGGCAGATGAGGGTGCAGCCTGTATATGAGCAGACCAGGAAAGTGAAGAAGAGAATATAATTCCAAGATATCTATCTTGCCTGACCTGCTCAATCTTCTGACCTATACTCCATGGCTCTTTTGAAAACCTATGTGAGAATATCATGATTTTGATTTAGCATAATTGATGGTAAGTAGGCTTTTTTTTACAATATAATGTAAAAACACGTAAGAGACGTTTAAGGCCACCTTTTGAATAAGATAATAGGACCACGTCATCTGCATAAAGCAGTATAGGGCATCTCACCTCTGCCAATTTCGGGGAATTGAGATTATCTGCAAGGCAGTAACTGCTCAGGTCGTTGAGAAAAAGATTAAAAAGGGTGGGAGCCAGGACGCAACCTTGGCACACCCCTACATTGACAGGAATAGATTTAGAAGACCATCATGTGCCCCACATCGGACACGGATCGAGCTGCACTGATAGAGACAATTTATCAGATATAAAAGTCGCATATCTATTGAGGTTTGTGACAGTTTGGCCCATAATAGATCTCTAGGGACCGAGTCGAAAGCAGTCTTGAGGTCCATAAAAGTGGCAGAAAGGCCCTTGTTAGAGCCACTCATGTATTTCTCAGCCAGATGTCATAAAACTAGGCAATAGTCAATGGTAGATCTACTCTTTCGAAAACCTGCCTGCTCCCACCCCAGGATGTCCTCCTCCTCAATCCAGGCTTGTAATTTGATATTTAAGACACTAGCATAGATCTTACTCACAACTGAGAGGAGGCTAATAGGCCTGTAGTTGGTGGGATCACCTCTATCTCCTTTCTTAAATACCGGAATAACCACCGCCTGGAGCCAAGCTGAAGGGAGCTTGCCAGTAAGATTAATTTTGGTAAATAGATTAGCAAGCAATGGGGCCCACCATTGAGTGTTTGACTTTAGCAATTCAGGTAGTATAGTATCTATCCCTGGCGCCTTACCAGGTTTTAAATTGGAGATCAGGGTAGCTACTTCCTTCTATAGGGGGCCAGGCTGGTAATGAATTGGGCTGTACCCAAGTAGAAGCTCTGAAGGGATTATCCCCAAGATTCGCAAACAATACTGTAAAATGGTGCTCCCACATGGCAGGAGAGATGGCACACTGCGAGGAGGAGGAAGAACCCAAGGCGTCAGTGACTAGGGACCAGAATAGCTTTGAGTTGTTATTTAAGGAGGCATTAATTAAAGTCTTCCATCCTTCTTGAATAGCTTGTCTCTTTTTATAGACAATTAGCTGTTTGTATTTCTTTTTGACTGAATAATATTCAGGTGGAAGGCTTGCTTTAGCATTCCTATAATTAATATAGAGACTTCTCAACTTTTGCCTGACCTCCCAGCATTCCTTGTCAAACCAACTGGAAGGGGACTGTTTAGTTGGGCGGCAGGAGTGACGTGACATAGTAGTTTTAACAGCATTTTCCAAAGCTGAAGTCAAAGTAGAGTAATCAAGTAAAGCAACAGATATTTCATTAGCATTTGCTATACGGGATCTTAGGTTTAAACCCTGGGAAGAGTCTAAGAAACTGGTCATCTTTAAAGAGATCTTTTCATTCCAATGGAGTCTTTTATAGTGAAGATCGCAGAAAGGAATAGTAGCCAGATGTCCCCCTCCTATTGCTGTCAAAGTACAGATCAAAGGGAGACAGTCACTTTCCAGCCTGTCACTTACTAGAAAGTTGGCGATCTGATTGAGCAAAGGGGGGAAAGTCAGCACATAATCCACTACACTGCTTCCACATCCCGAAATGTAAGTATACTCTGCTAAGGCATCTGCCTTCATGTGTCCGTTTATAATTGTCAAATTCAAGTGGGCCGCCAGTTGGATCAAGTGTATTCCCGCATAGTTTACCTTCTGGTCTTTTGAGCATTGACCATACTCTGGGATAACATTTTCAACCTCCATCGCCCCCCATAATGGAGATTCAGCCAGGGCATCGTTATTTGGACCAATCCTAGCGTTCAGGTCTCCCATTACTATTAATTGCGCCTTGGGATATTGCATTTCTAAGTCAGCTATGTAATTTTCCAGCTGATCCCAGGATAGTGCTATTTCCCGTTTGTGGCGGTAAGGCGGGATGTATACATTTATTAATAAAAGAATGGTTGCTCTAAGTTCTATTAGACCCGTGATAGCTAGGTTGCCACAAGGGGAAAGTTTCTTAACGCTCATACTTAAAGAGGTAGAAGGCATAATTGCTAGACCGGCCTTGGGTCTACCTCTTCTATTTGCGGGCTTCGCGGGTAGCTCCAAGGCTGAAAAGCCATCCAAGAAAATACTTTTTGTAGACCAGGTTTCCTGCATACAAATTACATCATGTGATCTTAAAAATTCCTTAAACCCAGGGCATTGTAATTTGGAAAACCAGCCTGCAACATTCCATGATAAGATTCTAATCTGGTCTAATTTCAGTCCCAATCCTCCCCATTGACGAGGTTGTCGAGTTCGATACTGTAAAGATCTGGTGGGATTATCTTGAACAAAGGGAGACTGTCAGTCTTGCTCTATAATCTGATCAAGCACGTCATCCTTATCCAGAAATGCGGCTCCAGATTTAACAGGGGGCTGAGGCAATGACTTCGTATTAGAGGGAATTTTTAAAGGCCGAACCAGAGCATGGCCTAGCTCCTAAAGCGTAGCCACTCATCTTCCTTTGGTATGACATGCTTGGGGTTTGATGGGGGTATTTTAGGATGAGTCACCAGCTCTTCAGAATTGTTGGGCAAGTAATGAACATAGTCCCTTAATGATGAGGGGGTAGAATCCTTAGATGGTTGGGACATCTGGACCAGGTGGTCGAGTGAATTTTGTTGATAAGTTTCCGTTATAGATCCCGGTTTGGTTTGAGCAGATTCTGTAATTCCGAAGGGGTCAAGAGTCTTATCTAGATCTAAAACGTGGACAAGGGTATTTCTTAAAAGTGTTAGTCTGTCAATAATCTCTTTCTGAGATCTTGTAGGCAAGGCATGGAACGATTTTATAAGATCTTTTTCTTCCAAGGTTGGATCAAAAGTAGGAAGAAAGGGGTTTTGCTGTTGAGTATAATGTTCCTCAGGCAACGGATGTACTTTAAACAAAGGCCCTTCCAGAAGCTGAGGAAATTTTCTTATGTTGTTCTCTGGCTCGCAGTTCTGGAGTTTGCTGAATAAATGCAACGGTTTCTGGTTCACAAATAGCCTACTAATACATATGCCTATATGCCAAAACTGATCTTTAACCTTGTAAAGACGCATCAAAGATGGCCAACTCCCAAAGGTCACTACTGCTCTAGCATTTTTATAATCATAAAAAAGATATTCGATCTCTGTGATATCATCAATCAAGCCACAATCTGGAGCAATCTTGCTTATCAATTGTTGTATATGCGCTTTGCGTTGCCAAGGAGTCAGCATGCCCCTCGGTTTGGGATAGAGAAAATTAACTTGCAGCGACTTAGTTCCAGTTCCCATTTTTGCTGAGTTAATGGAAGAGGTTTATGAAGCATCCTACCATACGGTGGCTTATTGGTGTTCAGTTCATTCAATGCATGCTGCCACGGGTCTTGTATTTCCTTGCTTAAAACCCCACTGTCCATTTCCGTAGTCAAGCATGCTACTTGAAGTGGAGCTACAACTTCTGGAACGGAAGGAGGCAAGAGCGGATCACAGCTGGGGCTTAAGTCAATTACTGTAGGTTGTATCTTGCCAGTCTGCGAACTTGATTTTTGTGTCTTTGCCAGCTTAACGGGGGGCTGTTGAGTTTCTTCCATAATCTTAAAAAGTTTCTTAAAGTTTAATCCTTTCTGCTGCTTTAAGGATAGATTTGCTTTCCCCTTGGGGTTAGGTGTTAAGTTTTTTTTTCTTGCCCCGCTTGGTGCATTTAGTGCTAAATGTTTTGCTAGTCTTGCACTTATTTCCTTTCTTTTTATAGCTAGAGGTAACAACCCTGGTATTAGAGTCAAGGCCAACTTTTACAGCTTTGTCATTTCCTTAGGAATCAGAACAATGGGCACAGGTGTGGAACTTGTGAAATTCAGCTATCACCACTAGCAGAGCATAGCTTTCAGTCAGGAAATTTTTAATTCGTTCAAGTTCATCATTCAGCAGTAGCAGATGGAATTTCCATTCAGATGGATGGGTACTCTCTACCTCCTTGCTTTCTGTTTGCCTCGATAAAGAAGAGATTTTCAAAGGGCTAAAAACTTTGCCAGTCATTGTTGAGGCAGCAGGTATTAAGCGTTCATCAATGCTCAGATTCCAATCATAGGCTGTAACTTCCTTATCCTCCACACGAAGGGGTTCCTTTAACTCACCATCCATTTCTGGAACTTGTAATATAGAATGTGAGGTGCAACCTAATCCTGGATTTTTTTCAAGTGATTTTCCTGGGAAAGTATCCATTAGGGCAATTTCTGCTGCAAGGTCTGTTCCCAGGGGAGGCTTATCATATAAATATAAATCACGTTTATTGTGGACTACAGTCCAATCATGGATAGATTGCGGTTGGGCTGGGTCCGTATGCTCAAATTCAATGCCATGTTGAGGAGAGGAACTTCTAGCTCCATTAATCCTACTATCTTCTTTCTTTGGAAAGTAAGAGCTTATGTCAGCTTGTCTCGTTCTTTTCTTCTTTGGGGAGGTTGAGCCAGTCAAGATAGTTGCTCCCAGCAACCTGGTTGCCTGCCTGGTAAGAACCATAGCCCCTGAATTCCAGGCTGAAGCTGCTGAGTGATGCCTCCGCTTAGATTAGAGATAAGTTGTAATTTTCTGCAGTATAATAATAATGTAGTTGTAGAATAGTCAGTTTTCCTCCCCCGTTGTACTAATTAACCATCATTCATCCCAGATCCCTAGTTCAGAGTAAGATGAGAGATGATGGGGGGGGTCTTCGTCCTTATCTTTCCAGTGTTTTTCCCGTTCCCGCATCCAAACAATCATTAATCACTCTCTCATTTAACTCCCAAGAAGCTGCACACTCCAGGAGTTAATTTGCTGTTGTTTCAGCCAGCTTTATCGAGATCAAAGCTTACCAGACAAGAAAAGGCACAAGACTGTATCCAGAGGTTATTACAAACCCAGCTAGCACCGCCGCCATTAAATCCTATGTCATCGAAATTGTTTTTCTATGTGCTTTTATTGTGAATGCTTTTGTGATGTTTTCATTGTGATTTTTTTGTATGTTTCATCAGAAGTGATTAAATAAATAATAAATAAATAATGAAGCACAGGTGAGGAAGCATAACATCCATCTGCACATAACTACTTACTCCTGAACCTTGTTGAAGGGAGGCTTGGAAAAGGTGTACAGAAGTTGCTGAACAATAACTCTTGGAGATATGATGGGACTAATGAGGAAGTCTCCAGAACGATAGTAACTCTGTACATCATTTTCATCCCTGATCAGATTCAAGGGGCATTTTGCCTTCAGGATCACGCAGACTCCATGGGGCATTAGCTGCAGAAATAGAAGCATCAGGTATATCATTCCATCTCTTCCTTCTAGTTCCAAAACTCTCTCGTGCCAGCCAAACAGAAGACATCAAAAATGTTTGCAAGACCAAAACTGCAGTGGCTTTGCAAATACAGGTGATATCCAGCTATGGCTTCAGAGCCAAACAGGAAATTCATTAAATTTAAGCAAGCATATTCACCCCACCCTAAAGCTTGGTCCAAGCAATCTCTGGCACAAGAGATATTCTCTGCACCAACCTTTGCAGGTGCAGTGCAAGAAATACCCTCGTCATGCCTTTCATTCTGAAGTTTAGCTTATATGTCCCAAAGGCAATGCCCAGAAATATCTTTTTGAGCTTTTGGAAGAATAAATCACTATGATTTTGATAATTATAGGAAGAAGATTCACCTCTTCAGCATGCTGGCTCTATGGGGCAGGTGCAGAGCTGGAGAATAACATGTTTGCGAGAAATCACAGACACGGCTCCAAAGTTTGTCATGTATCGAGGGGGCAGTGAGTGTGGCCTGAACTTTGCTGACAAGAACATAAGAGGTTCCCTGCAAGTGAATCAGGCTACATGGAAATGGACTGCCTCCAAGTCGATCTCAACTTATGGCAACCCTATGAATAGGGCTGTCATGGTAAGCGGTATTCAGGGCCTGCTCAGCTTGCCACAGCTGCACAAGCCAGCTCCTTCCTTGTCCACAACTGCCAGCTGGGGGGCAACTGGGCTCCTTGGGACTATGCAGCTTGCCCACGGCTGCACAGGTGGCAGGGCAGGTAACCCCTGAGCCATTCACTGTGGGGGGTGATCTTTAGCTGGCCCTTGACACCCAGGAGACATGATCTAAATCCAGCATCCTGCTCCTCAGAGTGGCCAATGAGGCACCCCTGGGAAGCCCACAAGCACCAGGGCATGAGAGCATAGCCCTCTCCTCAAATTCTTCTCCAGCAACTGGCATTCAGGGACATGTTGCCTCCAACCTTGGAATTCTTTTTTAAGACCATGTGCAATGGTGACCATCACCACATCTTGTGGCAGAGAGATCCAGTTTGACTATATGCTCTGCAAAGAAGTACTTCCTTCTGTCCAAGCCCGGTGCCACCAGGCAGCCAAGTCTGGCTCTGGCCAAGGGCTGTGTGGTTCAGATGGGTCCTAAGAAGATCATCTTTAGGGTGGAAGGATGGAGCTCCTGCTTCACAATCTGTGACATTATCAGGACATGCAATCTGATGCTGGCACAGATCATGGAAAGGGAGCTCCAGGGAGCCCTGAGATACAGGCACAGAATTAGGGAAGCCGTCTTGATGCACGCATCTGTTGCTTTTGTGCATCAGTGTGCATGGCCCACATGCTGCACGGCATGGCTGCCACCACCCAAGATCTCTCTAAGGGATTGACACCTCCACTGCCATCTTGGGTGATGGCAGGCATACATACACAGAGTGTGGGGCATGCCCACTGATGCAGGAGGTAGGTGGATGTTCTCTAGAGGGTCACATATTTCCTTTGAAGTCCTGATCTTCATAAAAAGAGTCCTAAATGGATTGAGCTCTATGTAAAGGGCACGCAAATGTAGAAATGGCTGAAGTTTCCTTGACAAGATACCCAGATAAGGACCATGTGAACCTTCTCTGCACATCATTCCAAAAACTTTCCTAAAAATTAAATATAGACTCAATATAGGTAAAAATGAATATAGACTCAAATTTTACCATTTCATTATCTGTCACAAAGATGCATCTTGAGAGTTTTATGCCTGGGGCTGACTGTTAACTGTCTCATTCTGCTACCATCCTGCTTGTGACATCATGCATTGTGTCATAATTATGTATCTGCATTCAGCCCTAGGCCATCTCCATAGTAACACCAGGCCCAGCCTCCAAGAGGTCTTCTGTATCTTTAAAAGTTGTTCAGGGGGAAGGAAGAATTCCTCCTTGTGTTTTTTCTCATTACAGGGTTGCAAGAACACCTACACTTGGCTGACTTTCTCTTCTCCTAAAGATACAGGATCAGACTCAGGCCCTGAACCTGGCAACCCTACTCGTCAGCTAGTAGTCCCTTCAGAGGCTCTATCTCAAGTCCTCAATATTATCACTTTCACTCAGGACACTGGAGAACAGTGGCATCACTAGGGTTGGTGTCACCTGGTGCGGTAACTCATGGTGTCACCCCCATGGACCTCCTCCCATACCAGACCATACAGAATCCTTAGTAATGCTTTTTGTACTAATGTTACTCATAAATCGTAATTCCCGTATATCACTGAATGTAATGGCAATAGTAGTGACATAAACAACTAGCAAAATTAAAATTACACCTTTAAATTACAATATCATACGCACAGCCCAAATTCTTGCTCTTATCACTAACGGGAGTTAATTATCTTGCATATGCCCATAGTAAATTTTCAGATACTTTCAGACCCTCAGCAAGTGGTCTATGTAGAAGAAAAGTTTGGGAACCCCTGGTATAAGACATCTGCTTATGTCCCTATGCTGCTCTCACCCCTCATTTAGGTGCCTGGGATGCATGCGTGTGGACATACGTCCTTACAGTTATGGAAAGTGGTTCTTAATAATAAGTCTCCAGACACAAAGTTACATAGGTATTTATCAGTTGTTTAGTAGAAAATTCAGAAGTGCAGAGTCCCTTCATGATAGTTGCAGCCACATACACCTTTTTTTACTCCTGGATTGAGAATGAGATCTTTGTTAATGCATTATCTCACAACAACGATCTCTAGGAGCCAGTCAGCATGTAAGTGGAGAGTGTTAGCAATTGAGAAGAGTCTTCTCAGTGGCTAACTCACCTCCTTTCACTCTGATTGGCTCCAATCAGCAGGAAAGGCAAGGAAGCCTATTAGAAGACTCTTCTCAGTGACTCATTCCCTTTTCATGCTGACTGTAGGATGTTTGGAGACATAGGGACCCTGCTCCCAAAACAGCAGAGAGACTAAGATCCCCTGGGTGACTACCCTCCTGGTGCTTATGGACATGACCGTAATATATTTTGTGATGTGCACATTCGATATTATTTATTAAGTGTGTTTAGGATTACACTGATGGCATTCCCAAATATGTACTTTCACACAGACTTCGGTTTTCCATAACACAATGTTTGTCCAAGCCTCCACACTTGGGGGGGGCACTACTTGCACACCCCTTCCATAAGCACATCAAAGTTGGATACACACCTGAACCAAGACCCAGACAAAAGGGCACTCAAAACAAAAAGGTAATTACAGTGGCTGAGTAGATCTTGTACAGTGGTTACTGACTGGGCAGCCACTGTCCTTCACATTTTACAAAATACTTTTTCCTATACAAAGATTAAATTTCTGTGTATGAAAAAGTAATATATGAAGTGGTCTCAATAGTGAGAAAAGTAAACAAGTGAATGGTGATCCAAATGTTTTTCATTCTCACGTTATGAAGCTAGCTGCCAGATGATGTATCACCTTCCCTACGCATGCAGCGTAGACGGAAAAAACAGCACCCAAGCCACCATTCAATACGTGCACGTGTTCTTTCCAACATGAATCTACAGGTCTCAAAAAGTAATGTGTGACAAAGTCCTCAAACACTTTGTAACATGCCTCAAACATGGTCTCTTGTTCTACCAGCATGCCTTCACACCATCACTTTGCCAAAACCTAAGGATAGGTAAATTGCTTTTAGGGAGGTTCACAATTGTGATTTCCTATTGATTTAATCTAAAAATATTTAAAATACATAAAAACAGCCAGGGGAAGATATTGGAGAAATATAAAATAAATACAAATAAAAAAGGGGGGAGGTGAAGAGACCTTAAATGTGCTACTCACCATCTCTCAGCCTATCCTCCCCTCAGGATGAAAACAAGGGAGAACCATGACCACCCCCAGGAAGAAGGGCACACTTAAAATGTAGAGGAAACAATCAGCTACAACCATAGTGTGAAATCAAATACTTATTGGGACACAGTATGAAGAAATATTTATATAAACATGACTCTAAAATATGTTTATGAATTACACAATCTGTAAATATATTTATAGTGCAATCCGATATTTGTTTACTCAGAAGCAAGTCCCAATGTATTCAATGGGGCTTACTCAAACTGGGAAGTGTGCAGGGAACTACAGCCTCAAGTGATAAGGAACTTGTTCTTTCAACTTGTTCTTATATTGTATCAACATCCAGTACCACAGAGCAACCGGGAGCTGTGAGCTTCATAGGCAAGAGGCTTCAGGGGGGTTGGGAATTACCTATACACACAGACACAAGGTATCAAAATAACCAGGAAGAGACTAAGGCACAGTCTAGAGGTTATATTGGATACACAGAGTGTTGGGTAGTGTGGCCTAGCAGAGGGATCTTTTGAGATCTGTGCTAGAGCAGAGAGAGGTAAAAATAAACACGATGATCCTGACTGCTGGTAGCCACGAGTGAGAGCAACACAGGTGGTGCCAGAGAAGGATGTCACATGGTCCTCTTGAGATTAGGCAGCTTTAACAACAAATAGTATAGCCCCAATCAGCCTCAGCTGTGAGGGAGGTGAACCAGCCCTTGAGTGTGTTCAGAAACCAGACCAGACACCTATTTAAGCCATTTATTCAAAAAGAGTGCAGGTAAAAAGGGAGAGGGGGTACGAGAGAAAGGGAGCTCAAAATAGAAATCAAACACCATACCAGAATATTGGTCAAACTAATCCTGCACTTAACCCAACTCATCCAAACGAACATGGCAGAATTGACTTTCAATGGGCACCCAGTCTGGCATTAGCAGTTTCAGGCATCTGTTGCAGCTAGTTTGGGGTTTGGGGGGGGAGGTACAGTTTAGCAACAGTCCCCTGTGAAGGGTTTTGGAGGACCCAAGTGGGAACAGATTGGCAGCTGGCTTTTCCCTGCCAATCGCAAGTCATTAGAGGTTTGGCAGGTAGAGGTCTGAGACCCCCAGAGAAGAAGGGAAGGTGGCAGCCATGGGGTAAATTGCTACTGGGTTTCCCAGTCCCCCTGCTAGACAGGATTTACTCAGTGTATTCTAAAAAGGGGCATGCCTTGTTCACTAGGCATAATGGTGGAGAAGGCAATCTCAAAATGGCAGGCTGGGAGATGACTGCAGCACAGTGATGACACAGCTAACCTGAAACAGCAAAAGGACTGCAGGAGGAGGGCAGGAGACAGGAGGGTTAGGGGGTTAGATGGGGTAGGAAGTGGGGACAGCAAATGTGGGCAACCTGTGGCAAATGTCAATCTCCAGTTCTGGCATTTCCCACAATAAGGTGTAGAAAATCTTCTGCTGGATGTTTTGACAAGTCAGTCATGGGTCAAAGCTGCCCAGCCACAGTCTTCCTCAGGATCTTACCTTGAAAACATTTAGAGGGTGGGCCTTAAAGCCCCTGCTTCTTGACTGGCTGTTTCTCCTCTCAGCTGCCCACCCATTGGTTGTCCCCAGTGCCACTCTGAACAATGTATTATAAATGTCTTTATTAAAAAATAATTCTCATCCTCGTTTGGCAGTGCCCAAGGCTCTTTGAAAACAAAGTTGTGCTAAGGAAACCAAAAGGAGAAAAGAAGGGCTTGATCCCTACAGCAGCTGCTTCAATGAGATGAATGGAGGGGATGTAGAATTGGAGCCCTCAAGGTACAAATGCACTTCCTGGGGGAGAATGTTCCCCCCACAGCAGGAAACAGGAGAGGAAGAGCCTTTATAATCCAATTGTAGATGGCGTTTCCTTCTGGCTGTTTGCTGACTTACAAAAGCAAGCTTCTACGGAAAGGCCAGAGGGGGGGGGGGGAAAGTAGTGCCTGGTTTCCTACATTGCATCATGGCATGTTGCAACAAATTGGAAAATATGTCATCTGGTGTCTCTGAGGGTCTGGAGGGAAGGCAATGAGAAATTTGCACAGAAACTAAGACAAGGATCATTTTGTTGAGAAAGGGACATTGATCAGACTCATCGCCTTGAACCTATAAGGTCACATGCACACACCATAGATATAAAGCAGATGGCGTCCGCTCCTCCCTCTCCAAGAATCTTCGGTACTGCAGTTTACCCCTCACAGAGGTACCGTTCCAAGTAACAAACTACAGTTCCCAGGTTTTGGGAGAGGAAACCCATGACTGTTAAAAGTGGTATAATATAAGAATGCTTTAAAGGAATGGTGTAGGTATGGCCAAAACGGCACAAGAAGCTTCTGAGGTAAACATGAATGGCACATTCATTCCCATTTCAGGAATTCTGATTCCACGCAAATAAATGTGAGACAGTGCCTTTTCTGGAGAAATAATTAACAAATCATTTGCCCAGAACACGCTGTGTGTAGGAGTGAATATGCAAGCTTTCACGTGGACCACAGGAACCTGCGTTACATAGAAATGGAAAGCTCTGCCAATTTCGGTCCTCTCAATTTCTGATGAAAAATCTGATGAAACATTCCTGATGGGGAAAAAAAAATCAGTTCTCCACATTTATACAGCAATCTGTGATTTCTTAAAAAATAAAATTCTCATGAAAATTCTCCAGTGTTTTAGTACAGATTTCTCCTAATAAACACATTTTGCAGGTATTTTTTGACTAATGTACATATTTTGAAAGCCTTTTCTCATCATATAATGCATTTCTGTATGTTATTTTTAACTCATATATTCATTTTTATGCACACCCTCCTAAATACGCATTTTTGTAAACATTGCTTGGTTGGCGGACTGCACCGCAAAATTCAAATAAGTGAGCCTCTCAAAGGATGGCTGTGTTTCAGTTCCCATGTTGTTTTGGAAAGTGTGAATTTAATAGATTTGGCTTGAAATGCAAAATGAATCTAATTTCTCACCCTTCCCTAGTAGACTATAGGGTTGTTTAGCCCAGTATTGTCTTCTCTGACTGGCAGTGGCTGTCCAGAATCTCAGGAAGAGAAATTTCTTAGTCCTACATCCTGATCCACTTAACTGCCCCGATTGAACCTGAGAGGACCTTCTGCATTCAAAGCACATGCACTGCAAACGAGCTACAGGCTCCTCTTGCCTGCTTTTGGGTGCAAAGCTGACATCTTTCAAACGTGCTCCAAAGCAAGCCACATAGAAGTTCATCCAACCTCCTAGAAATACCCACCCCAGGAAACGACACCCAAGAAGAAAAAGTGAGACTTATACCAATCATAAATGATCACAGTTAAGAGTAAGGTTGCCAGGTTCCTGGCCTGAGACTGATCCTGTATCTTTAGGACAAGAGAAAGTCAACCAAGTGCAGGTGTTCTTGCAACGCTGTAAGGGGAAAAACCACAAGGTGGAATTCTGCTCAAGAGGTCTTCTGTATCTTTAAAAGTTGTGGAGGGGGAAGGGAGAATTCCACCTTGTGGTTCTTCCCCTTGTGAAATCCTAAATGTACTCATGTGAGGGATTACTGTGTTAGTGTTTGCTGATCGATGTTATAGGCAATGTTTGCTTGCCAAACCAAGGATGTTTGCTGGGTTAAAGTCTTTACACAGGCCCCATGGACTGACAGGGAGGAGGAGGTCTACAGAGAAAACATGAAGGATGTCTCCATGCTTATCTGGCATAGGAATGTGCTGACGGGAGGAGGGGATGTACTGAAGCCGCCAAACTTAACTTGCTTATGTCTTACCAATGACAAATGGCCAAACGGTGAAGGTCTAGTGATAAGCTCTGTTTCCTTTGTGCATGTTTCCCTGACTCTGTAACTTTCCATGAGTTTGTGACCCTCCAGAAGAACAAAGAAAGATAAGGTATAAAAAGAGACCCGACTTAGAGAAAGGCAGGCAGCTCACTTTTGGTGCTGGGCGTGTGAGTGTGTCTCAGCTTTGCAAAGCTTAATAAATCTGTGTTGAACCCTCATGCGTTTCTCCATCTCGTCTTGTTGGGAAAATTGGCAGTCCCACCAGGTACATGAACTAGCAAGAGTTTTTGCAACAAAAACTGGTGAGCCAGCCAGGAGTCTCCTGGTGACCCGACGGCTGGCTGGGCTTGGTGGGAGGCGACCGGTATGCCGGCATCCAATGGGGACTCCACTGAAATCGAGACAGCCCACTGAGGGTTCTGAAGGACTGGACACTGTCAGGGAAGGTGACCTGCACGACCCAGGGGTAAGCGCACCCTTTTTGTATCTTTGAGGAATGGGACAGTAAAGGGAGGGGAGGTAACCTCATGGCTTTACCGATCTCTCAGGAGACATGGGAGTGGGTAAATCCCAGGAGGCAAAGGAACTGATCCCTTAGCATGCATGCTGCAGCATTTTAGAGTGTTTAGAAATGACAAAGGACAAGCTCATTGTATTTTGTAACAGGGAATGGGTACAATTTGGCTTGGGCTGGCCAGCCGGGGGAACTTGGGACAAACCACTCATTTCTTGTGTACACAAACTAGCAAGAGTTTTTGCAACATTCCCATTACCATGTTGCAAGAACACCTGCACTTGTATGACTTTCTCTTCTCCTAAAGATACAGGATCAATCTCAGGCCCTGAACCTGGCAACCCTAGGATGGGGTGATTCTGCCAATTACTAACTATATTATGACCTATTGTTGGAAGAAGCACAAATGGAATTATGAGAATTTTTTGCTAGATGTAATATCAATTAAACAAAAGAAAGCCCTTTCTTTAATCAACACACTTCACGATGGAAATTGACAACATGTTATATCCCTATCATTTATTCTTGTGATGGACATCTATTGCCAAAATTGAATTTTTGAAGATTCAGGTGTTATCTTTAGTTTTTGTTGTCAGGTACTCCTTTGTAAAAAAAAAATAAAAATTAAAATTTGAATTTAAAATTGAAAATTTTTAATTATGTTTTATTGTGTATTGCAGTTACATCCACTTGTATTTTAACCTGTTTTATTATGCTGTACACCGCCCTGGGAGCTTATTGCTATAGGGCGGTCTAAAAATGTAATAAAATAAATAAAAAAATAAAATGTGTATTCAGATCAGGCCTCAGTACAATGATGTAGCACTTGGGAATGAAGATGCAGCCCAGAATGCCAGCACTGGAGGCCAAGATAGAGAAGACCTGCACGGCTGCCATGTATTTCCCCTTCATGCTCAGGTAGGTGGGCACAAAGGAGACCCAAACACTGCAGAAGACCAGCATACTGAAGGTGATCAGCTTGGCTTCATTGAAGGCCCCAGGCAACTTCCTAGCTAGGAAAGCTACTGTGAAGCAGATGGCAGCCAGGAAGCCCATGTAGCCAAGACAACGATAAAACATGGCAACAGACCCTTCATTGCATTGCAGGATGATCTCTCCAGGCTGGGAGTGCATATCAGCATCTGGGAATGGGGGAGAGATACCCAGCCAGATGGTGCAGATGACAACTTGGACACTGGTGCAGGAAATGACAATGGAGGTAGCCAGACTCTTCCCCAGCCATTTCCTCACCCTGTTCCCTGGCTTTGTGGCTAGGAAGGCCAGTACCACAGTGATGGTTTTTGCCAACACAGAAGAGACAGCAATGGAGAAGATGATGCTGAAGGCTGTTTGTTGGAGAAGGCAGGCTGCTTTCCTTGGATGGCCGATGAAGAGGAAGGAGGACAGAAAGGAAAGCAGGAGGAAGACAAGGAGGATGTAGGAGAGGTCCCGGTTGTTGGCTTTGACTATTGGACTGTTAACATATTTAATGAAGATACCTAGAACAAAGATTGTAATTAATGACAAGAATAAAGCAAAAGAAGCAAGGATGGGCCCTAAAGAGTCTTCATAGGCCAGGAATGTGACAATCTTGGGGACACATTGATCTCGGTCCTTGTTTGGATACTGATCTTTTGGACATTTGTTGCAATGTTCTGCATCTGAAAAGAAGAGGAGCACCTTCAGTGACATAAACAACCAGCTTATATGCATAATGGTCTGTGTTCCATTCCATAAAAGAGATGTTTGGGATGGTAGGCTTATAGGCCAGAATAACCTGAGTGGAAACAGGCCTACATATTAAAAGGTTAGTCTGTCCCAATCACATATAAAACACAGTATGCAGGCTGTTATTAAAACCCCAAAAGAGTATATGGTATAGGCAACATCTATCAAACCCTCTCCCTACTTGGTCTCTTGCACTTTGCTTCTCAAGTTTATGTCTGTCAACCGATCTTATCAAATAATTATGGCAATTAAAATACACTAGCCAATAAAGGATCCACAATCAAAAGTGTCATTGGGATATTCACAGAAACTGTTTCTGGGTGAATCATTGCCCTATTTATATTTTTCCTCAAGGAATGCCTTTTTCCCCTTGGAGTCACCCACCTTCCTGAGTAGAGATAGTTCCTTCCGCACATGGAGCACAAGCATAGCAGCAAACCGGCACTCCTTCCTTAGCCACCTTGGCGTATCCAGGGTGGCAGCTTTCAGTACACCTGGAGTGAGGAACGGTCTAACCATAAAGAGAAGATGGTGCATCAGTGTGAAAGTGTCAGCAGTGTTTGTATTTATGGAAATGGTTTATAGAATTTTAAAAAGCCAAAACAGGAATTTACTTCCAGGGATTTCAAGTTACCCCAGGCCTCCCCCCCCCCCAGGGAACCACTTTTAATGCAGAACAGTATGGCAGGGAAACCTCTTTGGGTTCCATCGAGGGGTTGTCAACATGAGGGCAGGGAACACAGGAAAGACCAGATTTATGATGCCAGAGCCAGGAAAGGAAAGGTATGGAGATAGGGTTGCCATATTCCAGTTCCACAAATCCGGGTAGGTTAATTTGCATAATATTTGCATATTAATATTTGGATTGTCCAGTTGTTTTGTTTTTGTGCCTAGGAATTGCCACCAAAAACTGGGGAAAGATGTGAGAAATCTTTTTTTTAAAAGCAACATTTTCAGCCTTAAATACCTAGACTCTAGTTTCCAACACTATGGAGTATTTATTGATTGATTAAGAGAATTTATATCCTGACCTTTTGCTGTTAAAAGCAGAGCTCAGCACAGCTTACAAATATAATAAAAACAATAAAAATACACAATCAATATAAAAACATAATAAAAACACAAAATAGCAACAAACAAAGTAAGTCAGGGCAGCAGCACGGTTAACCATTACATATACGATATATTTCAGAGATGTGGTGGGTGGAGAAAAACAAGCCAAAATGTTAGGAAAAGGAGTCTTTCACACCACATGCTCCATTCTAAATACTGTTGCAGCAAGTTTTACAAGTTCCTCCAGTATTCCACTGGTGCAGGCACTCAGACATTCAAAGTATCTGTATGTTTCTTAGGTTTTATAAAAGCAGAGCTTTGCTTAACTCAAAATTTCTTCTCCCTTTGATAACCACATCTACACAGGTTCCACCTCCATACTCAAAATGAAACTGAGCCTGGAAGTGTACAACAACCCCACACATACCTTGCTAATTCGATTATCAATGCCAGGATGTCTGTCTTATTGACTACTCTCCTGCCCCCCCCACACACATACCGGGCATCATGAAAGACCCAGTCCTGGGCTCAGAAAGAAAATAAATATCTGGTCCTCTTCAAAGTATTGATAAGCCTCTTGTTTTAATTGAAATAATAATTATAAATTCTTGTTCTTATCACTAATGGGAGTTAATTATCTTGCATATGCTGCTGTTGCTTCTATGGCTGTAACGGAGTGAGGTTAAAGATAAGTGAAATGCAAATAGGAAAAAAAAATACAGAAGGCAGTAACACTTTCCTAAATGTAATACCATACCAACCACAACAAGATTCCTATGAGTAAGGCAAACAACTAAGCATCTCACAACCAGTCAGGATTCCTAACCAAAAACATGATAAATGAAGAAATATTTATATAAGCATGACTATCAAATATATTTATTATTTACACCAACTGTAAAGATATTTATAGTGCAATCCTAGGTTTATTTATTCAGAAGCAAGTCCCAGTGTATTCAGTGGAGCTTACTCAAACAGGGACAGAAATGCAACCTCAAGTGATAACCAACTTCATTCACACAACCCAAAATTCCGAATCATGCCACTTTACACTGTTTTGCAACTGTTTATACTTGTTTTTATGGTTATTGGATTTTAAATGGCTTTATTTCTTGTTGTGAGCTGCCTTGGTTTCCAACCCTACCTCACAGGGGTGTTGGAAAGACTCCATACGCACACACGCACACAATGCAGATGTATAAATATATACAGCCCATATAATAGTTTATTGTCAAACCAGTTGGTCATTGCAGAAAAATCAGTATTAGTTTTTAAAAAATCAGTATTAGTTTCTTACAGAATAAAAACTGTAATACCTAAGTAAGCCCTGCCTACTTGCTTTAAAATAGGACTGGGGGGTGGACAGAAAGAGAACACAAACACAATTCTTTTTTACATTCACTCGAAAGTGAATTTTCTGATTTTTTCTGATTTTCAGCACATTCATAATCATGTCTACTCAAAAGTAATTCCTACTGAATTCAATGGGATTTACTCTGGACATATGGGATTAGCAATGCTTTTACCCCCACAAAAGCAAGTATTGGGAAGGTTTTCAAAACACTGCCCAGGATCTGACTCCTACACACAAGGGGGAAAAAAAACTGAAATGTATATACTTACCCAATTTATGAGATTTTCAGATAAACTGGAGGGGGGGGGGAACCACCATTTTGTTTTCTAGACGCTGTCTCAGGTCAATGAAACTGAAACACAATCCCTGATTGGCTGCAATCCTGAACGGGCGGGGTTAAAGCTACGAAGTGCTATACAGTAGTTTAAAAAAAGATTTAACGGGGGGGTGCCTGACGTTTTTATATATATCTCGAGAACCACACCACCTAGAAACTTAATTTTTTTTAAAATGAAAGCTGAGAATCCGGGCCACCTGACGAGCTAGCCGGGCGCCGGGTGGCATGCATAGAATCCGGGTAAAACCCAGCTATCTGGGCAATATGGCAACCCTATATGCAGAGGATATATTGGCACTGGATGAGCCACTAATGTGGCATCAGATTCCAGAATGCCCAGAGCGCTATGTAGCCTGTGTTATTTCATAGGTTTCAAGCCGAAAAAATAATCAAACTGGGATGTACATTTATGAAAACTGGATTAACTATTATTATGCATTCCTCTCCCATTTTGGAAGTGGCTTAAAACGTCATAGCTCTGTGGGGCAGGGGATTGCATCCGGGATATTTATTTATTTATTACATTTCTACCCGCCTTTCTTGTCATGATTGTAACCCAAGGCGGCTTACATATGGTTCCCAGGCAGTCTCCCATCCAGGCGCTGACCAGACCTGACCCTGCTTAGCTTCAGCAGGGCGCTGGCCTTATGTGCCTTCAGACCATATCCTGGGATATATTAAAACAGCAGGCAGCTGTTGCCGTATGAATCCCAAATGGGCTCCTGTTCAAAACCAGCAGCACTGCAAAAGCAACACTAAAACAACTGTGGGGAAGGCCGGCATGGAGGCAAGTAAAGGCAGCGCATCTGGGGTGGATTGGTGAGGAGCCCTTCTGAGCTGCTGGGGCCTTCAGTCTGTGGACAGCCACTGGTGCCAGGCCTGCTAAGTAGATTCTGAATTATGGCGACCCTATGAATAGGGTTTTCATGATAAGCAATACTCAGAGGGGGTTTTACCATTGCCTTCCTCTGAGGCTGAGAGGCAGTGACTGGCCCCAGGTCACCCAGGGAGCTTCATGGCTGTGTGGGGATTCGAACCCTGGTCTCCCAGGTCATAGTCCAACACCTTAACCACTACACCACACTGGCTCTCATATGTTCTCATATGGCTGTTCATATGTCTTCCCAAATAGCATAATTCAAGTTTTATGGTGTATTTTTGTTTCACTGTTTATTTTAATGATTGGCACTTCTGGAAATGGACTGCCTTCAAGTCAATCCGACTTATGGCAACCCTATGAATAGGGTTTTCATGGTAAGCGGTATTCAGAGGGGGTTTACCATTGCCTTCCTCTGAGGCTGAAAGGCAGCGACTGGCCCAAGGTCACCCAGGGAGCTTCATGGCTGTGTGGGGATTCGAACCCTGGTCTCCCAGGTCATAGTCCAACACCTAAGAACATAAGAACATAAGAAGAGCCTGCTGGATCAGGCCAGTGGCCCATCTAGTCCAGCATCCTGTTCTCACAGTGGCCAACCAGGTGCCTGGGGGAAGCCCGCAAGCAGGACCCGAGTGCAAGAACACTCTCCCCTCCTGAGGCTTCCGGCAACTGGTTTTCAGAAGCATGCTGCCTCTGACTAGGCTGGCAGAGCACAGCCATCATGGCTAGTAGCCATTGATAGCCCTGTCCTCCATGAATTTGTCTAATCTTCTTTTAAAGCCGTCCAAGCTGGTGGCCATTACTGCATCTTGTGGGAGCAAATTCCATAGTTTAACTATGCGCTGAGTAAAGAAGTACTTCCTTTTGTCTGTCCTGAATCTTCCAACATTCAGCTTCTTTGAATGTCCACGAGTTCTAGTATTATGAGAGAGGGAGAAGAACTTTTGTCTATCCACTTTCTCAATGCCATGCATCATTTTATACACTTCTATCATGTCTCCTCTGACCCGCCTTTTCTCTAAACTAAAAAGCCCCAAATGCTGCAACCTTTCCTCATAAGGGAGTCGCTCCATCCCCTTGATCATTCTGGTTGCCCTCTTCTGAACCTTTTCCAACTCTAGAATATCCTTTTGGAGATGAGGCGACCAGAACTGTACACAGTATTCCAAATGCGGCCGCACCATAGATTTATACAATGGCATGATGATATCGGCTGTTTTATTTTCAATACCTTTCCTAATTATCGCTAGCATGGAATTTGCCTTTTTCACAGCTGCCGCACACTGGGTCGACATTTTCATCGTGCTGTCCACTACAACCCCGAGGTCTCTCTCCTGGTCGGTCACCGCCAGTTCAGACCCCATGAGCGTATATGTGAAATTAAGATTTTTTGCTCCAATATGCATAATTTTACACTTGTTTATATTGAATTGCATTTGCCATTTTTCTGCCCATTCACTCAGTTTGGAGAGGTCTTTTTGGAGCTCTTCGCAATCCCTTTTTAACAACCCTGAACAATTTAGTGTCATCAGCAAACTTGGCCACTTCACTGCTCACTCCTAATTCTAGGTCATTAATGAACAAGTTGAAAAGTACAGGTCCCAATACCGATCCTTGAGGGACTCCACTTTCTACAGCCCTCCATTGGGAGAACTGTCCGTTGATTCCTACTCTCTGCTTTCTGCTTCTTAACCAATTTCTTATCCACAAGAGGACCTCTCCTCTTATTCCATGACTGCTAAGCTTCCTCAGAAGCCTTTGGTGAGGTACCTTGTCAAACGCTTTTTGAAAGTCTAAGTACACTATGTCCACTGGATCACCTCTATCTATATGCTTGTTGACACTCTCAAAGAATTCTAATAGGTTACTGAGACAGGACTTTCCCTTGCAGAAGCCATGCTGGCTCTGCTTCAGCAAGGCTTCTTCTTCTATGTGCTTAGTTAATCTAGCTTTAATAATACTTTCTACCAGTTTTCCAGGGACAGAAGTTAAGCTAACTGGCCTGTAATTTCCGGGATCCCCTCTGGATCCCTTTTTGAAGATTGGCGTTACATTTGCCACTTTCCAGTCCTCAGGCACGGAGGAGGACCCGAGGGACAAGTTACATATTTTAGTTAGCAGATCAGCAATTTCACATTTGAGTTCTTTGAGAACTCTCGGGTGGATGCCATCCGGGCCCGGTGATTTGTCAGTTTTTATATTGTCCATTAAGCTTAGAACTTCCTCTCTCGTTACCACTATTTGTCTCAGTTCCTCAGAATCCGTTCCTGCAAATGTTAGTTCAGGTTCAGGGATCTGCCCTATATCTTCCACTGTGAAGATAGATGCAAAGAATTCATTTAGCTTCTCTGCAATCTCCTTATCGTTCTTTAGGACACCTTTGACTCCCTTATCATCCAAGGGTCCAATTGTCTCCCTAGATGGTCTCCTGCTTTGAATGTATTGATAGAATTTTTTGTTGTTGGTTTTTATGTTCTTAGCAATGTGCTCCTCAAATTCTTTTTTAGCATCCCTTATTGTCTTCTTGCATTTCTTTTGCCAGAGTTTGTGTTCTTTTTTATTTTCTTCATTTGGACAAGACTTCCATTTTTTGAAGGAAGACTTTTTGCCTCTAAGAGCTTCCTTGACTTTGCTCGTTAACCATGCTGGCATCTTCTTAACCGCTACACCACACTGGCTCTCACTGGAAACTAAGACTCCAAAATTCAACAGAGGTGTGTAGAGGGGGAGGCCCCTTGGGCTGGAAGTTCCTGCCTCCTGCACAATTTTCAGTAGGACTTGCTCCATACGGAAGACCCTCCGTGGTGCAGAGTGGTAAGCGGCGCTAATGCAGCCCAAAGCTCTGCTCACGGCCAGAGTTCAATTCCAACGGAAGGAGGAAGTCGACTCTCCGGTAAAAGGGGCCGAAGTCCACTCAGCCTTCCATCCATCTGTGGTCAGTAAAATGAGTACCTGGCATATGCTGGGGGGTAAAGAAAAGCCGGGGAAGGAACTGGCAATTCCACCCCATACAAATGGTCTGCCTAGTAAACATCACAAGATGTCACCCTAAGAGTTGGAAACGACTTGCACTATAAGTGAGGGGACACTTTTACCTTTACCTTTACCTTTTATTCCATGCAAAGAACTGTGGATGAAGTCCCATGTGAATTATTCAACAAATTATTAGAGCTTTAAAGAGTTGTCTGATGGAAGAAAGTGCCTCCTACCCTGTGAAACCACTCAGGCCACACAATAGCTTCTGGGTTAATGGTTAATTTTATGTCAGTGGATGCCTCTTTCTCTATACTCCCAATTTTCACTCTAACACGAGACTCATTGGGAAATATCACCCAATTCTCAATATCGTAGTTTCCTGGCAGCTCTCCATTCTCGTCAAAATGAAGGCCACCTATGGAAGCATTCGAAAAATGGATTTCTCTTAAGAAATGATGAAGCTGGAATGACAGGGAGAACATCAGCATTAAGAAAACACAAAACAATTTTGGGTATCTCTGCCCTGTTCAACTAATGTGAAATGTGGTGTTGGAGGAGAGCTTTGTACATTCCATGGATGGCAAAAAAGACAAATAATTGGGTGTTAGAACAAATTAAACTAGAACTATCACTAGAAGCTAAAATGATGAAACAGAAGTTATCATTCTTTGGACACATCATGAGAAGACAGGATTCACTAGAAAAAGACGATAATGCTGGGAAAAACAGCAGGGAGTAGAAAAAGAGGAAAGCCAAACAAGAGATGGATTGATTCCATAAAGGAAGCCACAGACCTGAACTTACAAAATCTGAACAGGGCTGTTTATAATAGATGCTAGTGGAGGTTGCTGATTCATAGGGTTACCATAAGTCATAATCAACTTGAAGGCACATAACAGCAGCCCTGTTCACATTGAGCATTAATCTCCTCTGAATTGGGACCAGTCTAGATCTCATTTGGACTCAGAAGCTATATTAAGGCATTCTATTGTATTTATTAAAACTTTTATACAGCACATTACATATAAAATAACAAGGACTTCCCAGGAGGATCCCTACGCCTGTGCAGCCTCTGAGACGAGCTCTCGTCTTGGATGAAACTTTTCCAGTTTAAATTCAGTCAGAAGGCTCTTTTCTGACTGGGAATAATTTCTTCCGGTTAAAGAAGAAATGTGAGATTTCCTACATAGCTTTGTTTTGATTGTTGGAGTCTGGAATTCGTCAGAATTGTCTGTCTTCCAGCAGCTCAGACAGAGCGAGGATTTTTATGCTAGCTCAGCTGGATAAGTGACCTGTTCTTTTATACGGATTAACAGGCAAACATCCTCCTGTCTACATTCATCATTTTCTTATCTATACAGCTAAAGAGATTTGTCAAAGTAACAGCAATTGAGATAACCTAGGTGAGGTAACACTTTCCTTTTTTTATTCACGGAACTAAGGGGGAAGAAAATATAAATAGTGTATCTTTTTTTTATTGCAAAAAGCTGACATGGAAAATAGCATTCTAAAGATTAAACGGATGAGAGATTTCTGATTGAAAGAGATAAGACTGGGACTATTTTTCTTGATCTACTTTTTTTTTTCTTTTTGACGAATCTGCTCATTCTCTCTGCTACTAGCTATTTCGACGCTGTGAACTAAAGCCGTTCTTACACTTCTGGGCAGATAAGAGATAAGGGCTGTCTAGCGTGTGACGTTAGTTTGCTGGAAAGATTAACTCCTTTGTAACTGGTTAAAGAAATAAGCTGCTCTCTGTTTGGGACATTGAAAATTGAAGGAGTTTTGTTCCTTTGGTTTTAAGAATGACAATTAAGAAGATCATGGATGTACAAGAAGGGACTTTATCTCTAGACATGTTTCAGAAAATAATGAATGGGATTAACTCAATAAAACAAGAACTGAGAAATAATAGACAAGCGTGGAGAATTGAATTTCACGAAATGGGACAGGAGCTGAAAGAAACTCAGGACTCTATGAGAAAGGAGAATAAAGATAGATCTGGAAAACAAAAAAAGGATGGAAGAGAAATTAAAGGCAAGGTTCAAACTATGGAGATTGGCTTAATTATGGACATGAAAAAAGATTTGGATTTTCTGGCTGTGATGGATCCTGGAGACAAATATTATAGTTTGGAATTCAGCGCTGTCCTTGAAGGAATTGAAGAGATTGGAGATAAAGATATTATCGGTTCAAGAAAATTCTTGGACTGGAAGGATTTGATGGAACTTGAAATGGAGAAAGTTAACAGAATTAATCCCTGTTTTGTGTCAATGGAAAAACCTTCAAGAGATGTACTAGTGTATCATGTGGAAAAGAGGAACAGAGATGCGGCTTTGCAACAACACTTCAGTGATACGTTTGGATTTGATGGTAAGAAAACATCTGTGATGGAGGAAATTCCTATCAGACTTTTATTATATGACTATGACAGCAAGATTTTTGGGTGCGTAAAGATGGAAGATGGACCCAATATGGATAATGACAGAAGAGCGATTTAAAATTACTGGACTTAGTAGATTTGATGAGTTGGATTAATTGGCATGTTTATTTAGAAAAAAAATTGATTGACATATATCTCAAGGATTGGAAACTTCTCTTTGACTTTTTGTGGAAGATTAAAATGATATGATGTTAATGAGATTTGAAACCAACTAAGATAACCGTTGGAGGAAGGTGATTTTATAATCTATTAAGAGATAGGTTTGTTATATATTATAGATTTATAGCTGAACTATGACAAATCGGAAGTCAATATTCTTTCTTTTTTATATATATATATATTTTTCTTTCTTTTTGTATTGTACTAGTTATTGATTTGTGTTGTTTTCTTTTGTATTGTTTTGGTTTTGAAAATTGGAATAAAAATTAATTGAAAAAAAAATACATATAAAATAACAAGGTCCTTTATGGAAGAAAATAAACAAAAAGGCAGTAAAATCCTAAACCACGCTGCCAATCCTAAAAAAAAACTGCTGTGAAATGCCCTGGTTAATATGTATGTTACAACAAGCTGGTAAAAAAAATTGCTATCATTGTCTGCCGTATCTCTAGTGGAAGTTGTGCTTAGACCCTCTGCTTGGTTCACATATCTGAAAAGACTTAGAGCTTTCTCATATACAGGCTTCCACATGATCTGGAACCCCAATTCCTTTTTTTTTTTTACAATAATTTTTATTCAAATTTTCATAAAACAAACAAAACAAAATCATAAAACATTCAAAGACAAAAAACAAAACAAAAATGATTAAACAAAAAAATAAAATGTTGACTTCCCATTTGTCGCAGATCAGTTATAGGTCTACAATATATAACAATCCTGTCTCTTAAATTATATTATAAAATCACTTTCCTCCAGTAGTTATCTTAATTAATCATCAAATCTCATAAACATTACTTTATTCTTTCCACAAAAAGTCAAAGAGAGGTTTCAATTCTTTAAGAAATATATCTATCAATTTTTCTCCAAATAAACATGTCGATTAATCCATCTCGTTAATAATAATAATAATCTTATTGTCATAACCATAGTCCAAATAAACATATCGATTAATCCATCTCATCAAAATCTGTTAGGTCCAATAATTTCAATAGCCATTATTCCATTATCCATATTAATTCCATCTTCCATCTTCAATAGTCCTGTTAAGTCCAGTAATTTCAGTGTCCAATCTTCCATTATCAGTATTCCATAATAATCTTGCTGTCATAGCCATAGTCATATAATAAGAGTCTGATGGGAATTTCCTCTATCCCAAATATTTTCTTGCCATCGATTCTGAATAAGTTGCTGAAATATTGTTGTAAAGTCATATCTCTGTTCTTCTTTTTTACAAAATGCACTGGCTCATCTCTTCAGAGTTTTTCCATTGTCACATGGCTGCAGTTAATTCCATAGATTTTCTCTATATCAAGCTCCATCACGTCATTCCAGTCCAGAAAATTATCCAAGCCATTGATAACTTTATCTCTAATATCTTCATCAATTTCTTCAGAGATAACGTTAAATTCCAAACAGTAGATTTTATTTCTAATATCCATAAACTCCAGATCTTTTTCCAATTCCACATTTGTTCCAATCTCCAGGGCTTGTATCTTCCCTTTATTTTTTCTTTTCTCATCTCTGATCTCATTCTCCTCTCTCACAGGATCCCCTATTTCTTTAAGCTCCTGCGTCATTTTGCTCAGTTCAATTTTCAGCTCCTTACTGCCCTGTCGCAGGGTTTGTTTCATTATCTCAATCTCATCCATTATTTTCTGAAACATAATTACTTCCAGATTCTCAGCCACTTTCTTGATTGCCATTTTTAAAACCACAAAAACAAAACAAAACAAAAATAAAGAAGAACCACTTCTTATTTCAGCAACAATTGGGTTAATATTCCAGGCTTGATGACATCACAGTATAAACAGAGCAGCCTGCCTTATCTCTCTATGTTCAAGAATACAAAACAAATGTAGTTCCCAGCATCAAAACAGTTAGTGGCGTCGTGAAGAAGCAGATTCGTCAAAATAAAATAGACCAAAAAGAGAATAGTCCCAGACAATATAATGTTCCAAAGTTCATATTTTTTATTTTTTTCTCCTCGGAATAGAAATCCCTCTTCTGTTTATATCTTTAGAATGCACTTCCAGGACAGCTTTTTGCAATAGAAGCAGAGATAAGCTGTTAATTTCGTGAATAACAGAGAAGAGTTATAGCTCACCCAGAAGTTCTTTAAAGCTGATTCATTTGACAAATCTCTTTTTGCTGCAACAATTTAAACCAAGTAAAAAAAATAATAGAAAGAAGGGTGCTTGCCTGTTAGTCCATTTTCTCTTTGAAGAAAAGATAAACGTGTCACATTAATCAGATAGAGCTTGTTCGGAAGTCCGTCCGGCATTGCTGGCTGGACCTTTTCTCATAAATTAATGAAATCCAGTCCTCCCAACAAAAACAGGCTTTTGAGGTTGATCTCTACGTTTCTCCCTGCCCGGGAGAAATTTCATCAGTCAAAAAAAAAAAATGTTCTGACTGATTTATATCTGAATAAGCTTCTTCTGAGGTGGGAGCCCATCTCAAAAGCAGGCACAAGCGAAGTCACCCTTCCCGGAAGTCCGGAACCCCAATTCCTTATGCAGAAACTTGGAAATATGAAGGTTTCCCCTCTCCTTCAGACTGCAAAAGAGCATACAGTTTTGCATAAAATTGCATGTGCTGATTTATGGATATAAATACTAATTGATAATTTAAATAGCTATACAGTATATCTAGCAGTAGTAGGGAAGATTGTGACTAGCAGATCTTTTTACTTGCACAGTATGTGATCCAGGTGCTCACTGCTGATGGGCAACTTCAAGGCCGAGCAGAGGCATAGGGAGAGATGAGGAGTTCCCAATGTCAGCTAAGAAGCTGAAGTCTCTGGGCACTAGGGAGGAACCAATGGAAAGCGGAAGACTCTTTTGACAAAGGAATAGTGGGGGGAAAGCCATCTCACAAACCAGATTTGCCTCAGAAAAAAGCAAGTGCTTACCCCCCCTACAGTATTTGAGTCTGGATCCAGGATAATGATGGTTCCAGAGTTGGGACAATAGACTCCAGCTTGCAAAAAGTGAAAGGAAATACCTGCCATGGCTGCAGCCTTTGACGTTCCAACCCGCCTCTCCTACCCACCGTCCACATCCGCTTTGATCTGGAAGAATATGCAGCATTTAAGGCCTGAGCCATGACTTGGATGCTATTGTACGTTCTGAAGCTGTCTTGAGACATGGCCTTCTCAAGCTCCTTTTGGGGCAGCATTTCTGTGCATCTTGTCCAACCTCTCACAGACAACACATGCTTTGAATATAAGCAGTGAAAGTGTTCCTCCCAAAAATGTTGAACAGCAGGGGAGAATGGACTATAGTAGTCATGTTTTGTTCTTATCTGGGACTTCATGACAAAAGACAGAGAACCATGGATGTACTGGAAGATATCAGGGTCAACAGACAAGTTCAAATCGATCTCTTGAAATACTGTTGAGATCCAAACTTTCCCCCCAATTTTTTCCTCAAGTGTACTTTGTAGTGTCATGATTGGAACCCATCCCCCCTGAAGGTGCTCACAGTAAACAAATACATTGACTTGTTTCCATATGACATTTGGTTTAATCATGATGAGCATTTGGAACAGATTCTTTTCAGGTAGTCTTTTTGATAAGGCAACACAAATTCCACTCCTGATCATCAGAAATGTCAAGGCATTCATGAACCTTTCTCCATTGTCATTGTCTGGAGCAATGAGACCAATCCACGTCCATCCAAAATGAAGGAGCAACTTGACAATCCCCCGGCACTGTGTTTCTTCTTTGGGGACCATCCGGTAGACAAAAGGAAACTGGGTTTTATCATCAAGAACCTGAACATTAAAGCCATAACTGATCTAGTGAGGAAAGCAAAAGAATAATGTTTGTTTTCTTGGATTTCAGGTTACAGAAATATGTAGCAATATGTTCCTCTTTCAACAAGTCTTTTAAGTAGAGACCTTATTCCAGCCTGCATCTGTGTTGGAATTACTTTTTAAGATGGTTTTTAAAGCTTTTTTTTTTTTTTTTAAAGATGTTTTGTTTTAATATGTTTTCAATGATGTTTTGTTTTAATATGTTTTTAAATATGTTTTTAAGGTGTTTTAGAGTGTTTTTGTTTGCCGCAGCCGTAAAAAACAGCAGAGAGAAAGGTAGGTGAAGCAGGGGGATGGCGGGCATCTCGGAAGCTCCTGTCCTGCAATCCGCGGCTTGTTCCACAGATTGCAGAAGGGGAGCAGAGGGGCCCAGGGCAGGCTGGTGCCCAAGGACCCCCATATACCTGGGGCTGGCCCTGGCTGTACCTGTTGGTGCAATAAATAAATTAGAAGGTAAGAAGAGCCTACTGGATCAGACCAATGGCCTATCCAGTCCAGCATCCTGTTCTCACAGTGGCCAACCGTTTGCCCATTATGGGAAGCCTGCAAGCAGGACTCTCTTCCTTTCCTTTCCTCACAAGATCTGTTATGGCTTTATTGCTCAGGGTCTTGATGATAAAACCCTGTGCTGCCTCCACAGGGTCTAGAATTGTATATAGGGAGAAACTCCTTCTGTTGTGCTAAACAAGGCATTTATTAGTTTAGAGTTATGGAACTCTAGCAGTCTGTCTCTATGCTCCCTTAGCCTTCAGTAACTTCCTGTCAGGTGCCATCACCCCTCTCTTTAATTGGTTTTCTCTCCAAAACCTGCCTCAGTTTGTTTCAGTCATCAGTGAAGCTAGGAGCAGGCCTAGTAGCCCCAAAAGACAGCACTCCTTTTTTACCTATTGCTCTCTCTCAGAAGTTATTTCTCTGCCAGAATTGCCTCTTCCAGAAGCTTCTCTCTCAGAAGTTACCTTTCCTCCATTGAAATCTACATCTTCAACAATCCTACAATACTTGGAAAAGTTACTTTTTTGAACTACAGCTCCCATCAGCCTAATCTAGTGGCCATGTTGCCTAGGGCTGATGGGAGTTGTAGTTCAAAAAAGTAACTTTTCCAAGCTCTGATTATCACCCTTCTCCATCGTCATCACCCTCCTCAGTTCACCATCCCCAGAGACTGTATGTTTTCTTTGAAGTTTCTGTATGCCTTTGTGTTTTCTGGTTTAATAAAATAGTTCTGATTAAAAGAGAGAGATTGAGTTGACTGTCTGGCAAAGTGGGTTTCAGAACCACGGGCTCAGAACACACCCAGTTCCCTTTCATCTGCCTGATG
Source organism: Rhineura floridana (assembly GCF_030035675.1). Lineage (NCBI taxonomy): Eukaryota > Metazoa > Chordata > Lepidosauria > Squamata > Rhineuridae > Rhineura > Rhineura floridana. Next base: position 218,239,200 of record NC_084482.1, on the reverse strand, counting down.
GTCCCCAAAGAAGAAACTCAGTACCGGGTGATTGTCAAGTTGCTCCTACATTTTGGATGGACGTGGATTGGCTTCATTGCCCCAGACTATGCCAATGAATAGTGATCTGTCTTAATCCTTTTAATGGATAGATAGTGTCTTAATCCTTTTAGTTAGCAGGTGCTTTAGTTTAAATATGTCTTTACCTCTTTCTAACTGTTCTAGTGATAATTTTAATGTTTTTTGTAAACCACTTAGAGGTCTTGATATTTGAGTGCTTTGTCCCAGTTTTACTGCACTTTTCAGTCATCGCACCCCATTCTATTCAATGAGTTCCGCTTTTCAGTGGTTTTCGCTTTCCGGCAGGGGTCCGGAATGTAACCCGCCATATGAGTGGGGCACTACTGTACACTGACTTGCAACAGCTCTCCAGGGTTTCAGGGAGAAAGTCTCTCCCAGCCCTACCTGGAGATACCAGGGATTGAACCAGGGACCTGCTGCATGCACAACAGATAGTCCACCACTGAGCTGCAGCCCTTCCCCGTGTTATATCCCTCACCTCCTATGCTTTTGAGAAGACCACCCTGATAGCTAGCCACCCTGCAATAACTGATTCCGGATGTGTTCTCTAGTCTGGTAGCATAATCCTTTCTAGATCTACTCAGAAGGAAATCCTATTAGGATCAATAAGACTTACTTGCACTACAGATGTGCACAGACTCATTTCCAAAAGAGCCAGTACCAGCTCCTGCTCATCTCCTGCACATAGGAAGGAGGCTGCAATCCTAGCACCGTACCAGGAAGTGAGACCCATTGGATTCAGTGGGTCTTACCTCTGAGTAGACAGACACATTTAGGATTGCAGCCTGTGCATCTAAGATTCTTTCTCTCTTCCCCTCCCAACTCTGCTGGGCATCTTGATTGGTCATTAGCTACTTCAATTAATTTGAAAAGAGAATTCCAAAACACACTCACACAGTGAAAAGGCAGGAGACACTTCAAAGTGAAATCACCTAGTAAACATGTCAAAATATGTAAATCTCTGCCCATAGGAGACAGCAAGATGAATAAGTTTGTATTTGGCAGGATCCAACCTTTGGCAGAAGGGAATCAGCTCTCCTTAAGGTGAATACACAACTGATCGGACATATATCCCTTCCTGTGACTATATAGGCTACCCCATAGAGAAAGTGGGATTTTATGCAGCTGAACCTCTTCTTCACCCCTCCACACCACCCCCACTCCCATTCATACCTGTGGGACTTTGTGTCTGCCTGACATGGTTGAAATCTTCTTTGAGATCACAGAATTGCACTCTTACGTTATACCTCAAAATGTTTTCACTTTTTGATGTGCCTAATTGTTTCCTGAGGGCCAGTGTGGTATAGTGGTTAGAGTGTTGGACTATGACATGGGAGATGGGGGTTCAAATCCCCACACAGCCATGAAACTCCCTGGGTGACCTTGGGCCAGTCACTGTCTCTCAGAGGAAGGCAATGGTAAACCCCCTCTGAATACCGCTTACCATGAGAACCCTATTCATAGGGTCGCCCATAAGTCAGGAACTACTTAAAAGCAGTCCATTTCCATTTCCATTGTTACCCTCTGGAGAGTAAATGGAATTTTATGCAGCTGAACTTTTCATTTACCCCCCACATCCCTCCTTCATACCTGTGGGATTTTGTAGATGCCTGACATGGTTGAAATCTGTTTTGAGATGTGATAATCAGCCCCTTCAAGAACAGCCAGCAGCTTATTCTGCTTTCCACAATCATAGTTTGGAATATTGCCTCCTCCACCTGCGAGCAGGTCTAGCATGGCATCAGAAGTCACCCTTGCATCAAAATCATTCTCATAGAGGTTGTAGCCCAGGGTCATGTTGGATAAGAGCCTGTGATCCTGGTTGATCACCTGAATGGTGAACATGAATGACAAGATGTGCCAGTAATCCCTAGATAAATAACTACAGTATATGGGGAAAAGAGGGGTGGAGTGTCAAACACCAATGGCCAGTAAACGTCTGAAGCTAAATGACCATCAGCCTGACTCATACTGACAATAGGCAACCTCACATGCTACCACTAGGGGGCAGGGGTGTAATACATTACCAGGGTAAAGGAGAAGGGTCACCTCTGACCAGATTCAGGACAACTCTATAGTTTGCTGTGATGTAGTTTCCTGTTTGTTTGTTTTTCTCCCCTCCCCTTCCTCCTCCTTCGCTGTGCTCTTATTTTTAATATTCTCCATTCTCCATACATAAGCAAGCCAGCATGAAGCTCTCACCAGAAGCTGAAAACTATGGGTTGAAGTAGCCTACATTTTTTCTTTCTGATTTCCTAACCTGTGCCCATATCTCCATATACATGAAAAGGTCATCACTAATTTTATATGCTTTACTGGACCAAGCTTTCTTTCTTTATTCTGTTACACTGTGTGAAGGTGGACATCGGATTGGTTATTACTCTCTTTTTTTTGCCAATTTTACTCTGCTAGAGATAGACATACATCGTTGTTTTATTCCGGCCACCAAAACCCCCAAACACTCCCAGAAAGTTTGATGTCCTCTGCAAATTTCATTCAATGAATGATAAAAATGAATGCCTTTTCAAATGAATGGCCACAGGCCCTTTGGGCTTCATGTTTTACATGCATTGCTTTATCAGAGCTCTGTTAATTTCAGTTCTCTCAGTTCCTCATTTTTCTAATCTTAAATTTAGTTCTCCCCATTTCTGCAGTAATCTGCTTTTTTAAAAAAAGATCCTCATGAAAATTCGCCAGAGTTTTGGTGTGAATTTCTCCTAATGAGCACATTTTTGTAGGCAGTTCTAATGTACACATTTTTGCAAGCCATTTCTCATCACGTAATGCATTTTCGTATGTTATTTTCACTCATGTATTCATTTTTATGCAGAGTTTCTCCTAACATGGATTATTGTAAATATTGTTTGGTAGGTAAACTGCATTGCAAAATTTGAATTGGTGCAAACGTCAAACGATGGCTGTTTCGGTTCTCGTATTATTTCGGAAACTGCAAATTTGATAAATTCGGCTTGAAGTGCTAACTGAATCTAATTCCTCACCCATCACTAATGAACAGTAGGGTTCTCATAAACATCTTTCAGCTCTGCATCTGCCCCTCAAACCACACAGAGACTTCAGGATGTTGCAACAGTTGATAATTTCCTCCTTTTTCTTATTTTTGGCAAAGCTCTAGGGACTTACTAAAAGATTGCCTGTGATATCAACCAGCTAAACACCAGTATCAAGCGAGGTACTGTCTTGCTGAGTGCTTGAAAATCCCCTTTTTGCTCTGAACCCACAGTTCAGGGATAGGAAAGTAGATTTGGCCAGAGGGCTGGATCCAGCCCTTGCCCCCCCCTCCACGGGCCACTTAGATAATGTCAGGTGATGCAACTTTAAACCAGATAATGATTGTTTAACCCTGCAGGCTTGTGATGAGGTGTTTGTGTCATGTTTCTCTCTTTTCCACTCTCCAGTGCCCTGACTGAAGATCATAGAATCATAGAAGTGTTGGAAGGGGCCTACAAGGCCATCAAGTCCAACCCCCTGCTCAATGCAGGGATCCAAATCAAAGCATTTCCAACAGATGGCTGTCCAGCTGCCTCTTGAATGCCTCCAGTGTTGGAGAGCCTACTACCTCTCTAGGACATTGGTTCCATTGTCTATGGCTCTAACAGTTAAGAAGTTTTTCTGGATGTTCAGTTGAAATCTGGCTTCCTGCAACTTGAGCCCATTGCTGTGTGTCCTGCATTCTGGGATGATCGAGAAGAGATCCTGGCCCTCCTCTATGTGGCAACCTTTCATGTACTTGAAGAGTGCTATCATATCTCCCCTCAGTCTTCTCTTCTCCAGGCTAAACATGCCCAGTTCTTTGATATTGTTCGAAAATGCCAAAATAGACTGTGTTCTGTCATGCCAGTTCTCATGTTCCTGTGTTTCTCCAGATCCTTGCAGCATGATTTTGAAAGAAGAATTAGATGGTTTTTTGTTTTTTTAAAAAAATTAGGTTTGCAATACTAGACATGGGTAAGTACATCAGGCAGGCTAGAGCTGGCAGCATCATGGAGATAATAATTCTCAAGGGACATGAAATTTGGGGACATGTTCACTCTTGCAGAGGGGATCATTCCTGTCAAATTTTCAGGTAGGGAAGCTTTAGGGGTTTTCAGGATAGCCACCTCTAAAATTCAATTTTTCCAAGCAAGATTATTTTTGGAAAGACCCAAATATACTTTGGGGAGACTGTCCGCAGCAGTAGTGAGTGAGTTGAAAATAAAAATATATTTCATATGAATAATATTCACTGAGAGTAGCAATTGGGGGAAGGGCCACAGCTCAGTGGCAGAGCATCTGCCTTGCTTGCAGAAGGCCCCAAGTTCAATCTCCAGGTAGGGGTGGGAGAGACTCCTACCTGAAACCCTGGAGAGCAGCTGCCAGTCAGTGTAGATAATACTGAGCTGGATGGACCAGAGGTCTGACTCTGTGCAGGCAGCTTCCTATGTTCCAGTGATGATGATGATGATGATTCTGAACTCAGAATGATGGCTAATGTGCCCACAAGGATTGACTGGCTGACTAAAAATCATTAAAATGTTTTGTAACCACACAAGCTGGCTGTTTTGTATTGTTTGTGTGGTTAGCAAATGGAAAATAATAATAATGAATTCAGAAAGCTGTGGCTAAGGATGCCCACTAAGAGTAATAAGAATTCTTAGCAATGGGAATAAAATTTAAGAAAACCAGATAGGAAACATATATAAATGAATGGGACTGGGATTGATTAGGAAAGAATATAAAACAAATATAAGCTGAAGAAATGCTGCCAAACCACCACGAAACATTTCTAAGTGGCAGAACATACGAAACGTTTCCGCATTTTAAGCCTTCACACACCCATCCAAGCACTGCGATTGTAGAGTGTTGGGTGGGTGATAGCATTCTAACCTTCTCAGCCTCTCCGTATCCTGGCATTCTCCTTATATGGTGTTGTAATTGATACAATTCAGAGACTCTCTTTTTGGCTTAATTAGAGACTGTTTTGAGCTATAGATCTGTACAAATCCCTACAAATGAATTCATGATTGGCTGATCGATTCGGTAGACATCTGTAGCTGCTTCAACCCAATCTGGACAATTCACAAATTGACCCGATAGGGATTCGGCGGGCTCCAGTGCACAGCCCCACAAATTATTCAGCTGTCCAAAGGAGCTCTTGCCTAACAATACAACATTGAAATGCATAGCATCATTGGATAACATTAAAAAAAGGAGTAAACATATAATAAAAGTTTGGTATTTATATTGTATACTAGTTAAATAAAATCCTCTGTTGCTATAATAGATTAGTCCTTTGCCAACAAATGCCTCCAAGGAAATTAGAGAAGGCATTGCCTAGTTTTTATATGTAAAAGATAACATCTGCAATATCCTAGGGTTGTATTCAATGGGTCAATTGTATTCATATTCAGCCAACCCATTGAACTTAATAAACCGAAGTTAGCCATGCCCTTTAACATCAATTGGTCTAGTCTGAGTAGAACCAGCATTGAATACCACTCTTACAGGCACAGAAGTGCACATGAACAGGAACAGAAAGAGGAAATACTATCTACATTGTAATAAATACTACATTAAAAGTACAAAATTAAATTACATTGCAACACAGAATGGTCTGAAGGAGCAATTTTCTACTATTCCCGCCATTGTCAGACCCAAGAGCTCTGGCAATGGCAGGCCTTTGCAGTCATGCTGGGCAACGCCCCTCCCCTTTTGGGCATGGCATGGTGTCAGGCCCAGGATGTGACTCAGGAACCAGACCAACGGCTGTAGTTAATTCGTGTTTTATTAGGGTAATGTCCAAACAAAGACTGCGTTTTCTCATGAAGCAATACAGGGATACAGGTCCTGCGGCATTGGGAGAAAGTTGACAGAGCAAGGGACTTCTTCCCGCCTGTTCTTTAAGAAGGGGCCAAACGGGCACGCAATCTTTCGCTCCTCCTTAACTGCCCCTCAGGTACTGCCCGCCTTCCCCCCCTTCTCTCCTGTCTTTTCAGCTGTCTGCGTGTGCGCGGTGAGTGGGGAAGCATCAACCCCTCCTCTTCTGAAGTTTCCGATTCCAGGATGGGGGATAGGGGAGGGGCTGATGGTAAATGCCTCCCCGCTTTTCGGCTGTGAGCAGCCCTCTCTCTTCCCCCTCTTGCTCTGAGCCTGAAAGAGGGGGAGGCGTGAGAATGTCCAGGGAGGGCTCAGGCTCCCCGTTGCTAAGCGACCTTATCACTGGCAGTTCCTCTGTTTCGTCTTCGCTCCAAAGGGGGGAAGTTCCTCCCCCTTCCCTCTGCCATCCATCCGAATACTCTTCTCCCAACTCTCCGGGATCCAGCTCCCCGGGATTGGGACCCCAGCTCTGCCTTCCGACACATGGTCACACATGCCTGTCACATAGGGAGTGGAGCAGGGTGGCTATTTAAGGGTGGCTCCTCTTGCGGAGCAGGTTGCTAGGCCACGTTAGGTGTTTTAGGCCTTAGACGGAACAGGTTGCTAGGCCACGTTAGGCGCTTTGGGCCTTGGGTTGTTATCTGTTTTGGTGGCACACAAGGCGGGAGAGAGAGGGCCTGGTGGGTCAGCTTCTCAGCATTGGAGCGTGAGAGAGAGGCTTGGAGCGGTTGAGACAGGGGGCCTGCAAGGTTTGGAGTCTGGGCAGAGAGAGTTTCTGCCAGCCCTGGCAGGCCTGCTTCACTTAGCAGCCTCCTGTGCAGTCTGGCTGGCCTGTTAGGGGCCTGGAGGGCTGGCATTGTAAGGTTGGGAGTCAGAGCAGGGAGAGTCTCTCCTAGGCCTGGCAGGCCTGCTTCATTTGGAGGCCTCCTGGGTGGCCTGTCTGGCTTGTAAGGGCCTGGAGGGCTGGAATCATTTGGGGCCTACAATTAGTGTTGGAGCATGGGTGGTAGTTTGGGGCCGTGTGACTGTGAGGCAGTCATTTTGGGAAGGTCATCTGGAGGGTGACCATTTTGGTGAGGTCTTCTGGAAGGCAGACATTTTGGTAAGGTCACCTGGAAGGTGGCCATTTTAGTAAGGTCTTCTGGAGGGTGGCCATTTTGGTAAGGTCTTATGCTGGCAACCATTTTGGTAAGGTAATTTTTAGGTAGTAGCCATCTGGGTTGTGGGCCCCAAAGCAGCCTGCTCAGCGGTGGCCTCCTTCACTCAGGACATGTCATCCTCTGTGGATTAGGGCCTTGATATCGTATCTGCATATTCAGGGGCAGTATTTGCTGGATATGGATGGGGTATTTCTCCTTCTGACCAGAAGCAGCCTGTCATGGCCCCGTCAGAGGACTCATCAGACGAGGATGACTCGGGAGTAACAGCAGCAGACCCAGAAGGAGAAATGGAGGAAACTCCTGAGAACCCAGTTCCTTCTCCCCCTCAGCTGCAGAGCACCCCAGACACAGCTGAAGCCCTTCAGCCAGACGCACACAGTGAACAGGATACTCCCCCCCTCACCTGCAGAACGTAGACAACAGAAGGTCAGGCAGAAGAGGGGCAGACCTGTCCACTTAAGGCCAAAACGCTGATGGCTCACACCTGCTGACAAACCTGCTCCTTAAAAGCCAAACCTTGGTTTCAGCTTGTTGCTGACTACAACGTCAGGCGTGACCACTGTGTGTCTTCCTATCCCCTGAATCTTGACTTGGACTGATCTCTTGGCAAACTAGACCTGGACCTTCACTGACGTCTCTTCTGGCTTTCTGGCTTGGCACGTAAGCTTTGAACGGCCTCTGCCCTTATCTTGCTTCCTCCTTGCTAGCCTGGCAGATTTATAGCCAAGCTGCCGGCTGAGGACTTACGGCTTGGCAATTACCAAGGAATCTCCAGCCCTGCCTGCACCCCCACCGACACTGCTGTCTTAGTGAAGAGCTGACACCAGCCTATGAATGATGATTGTAGATAGGTTGGGGCCCCCATGGGCAGGGGCTGCCTAACTCACTGCCAACCCGTTGTCTTCTGTCCAGGTTGGTGCAGTTCCATTTGGGGAGATGTCAGTTCCTCTGGGGGCCCATTTGCTGTTGGCAACAAGGGAGCATATTTGGAAGGAAGAATGCATGGATGTGTTTTCCCTGTCATACCGAGTGCCCAAGCAGTAGGAAAGGGATTAGCAGGAGGAAAGAGACAATGAGAAATTTTAAAAGGAAAAGGTGAATAGGACATGGGGTAATAGGATGGCAGGAATTTTAATTTATATGGGGGTGGTGATTCAGCGCCAGCCTATGAGGGCAGCAGAAATACCTGCACATAATATTTAGGGTGCATACAGAATTCATGGGGTCAGCATGGCTGGCCTATGACAAATGTTTTAGGATGAGAGAGGCAGTGGATATAAACCTGCAGTGGGACAGAAAGGACCCTGGTTGTGGTTGCAGTTCATGATTGCAGCTCGACCCATGCAAGAGGATAGGACAGATAGTAGGCATTTACTGGGTCAGTCTGACACTGTGGTGCTTTCCTGTGGGTCCATGGGGCAGGGGATTCAACCCTGCCTGCTCTGTTGGGAGTTCAGTGTTAAGGGCTTTTGCAACAGGAACCCGTGTAAAGTTAGACATGAGTATTCCATCTGAACTGGCTCCCATCCTTTTACCAGCTGCTCTAGAGCTGAGGGGTTTAAAGGTTTTCAGAAGGGGAAAAAGCTCAGATCTGGAGGGCAGCCTTCTGGTAAGGGGTCTCACCCTGATTAATATTTGTGGGTTTTGCCTTTGCTCCATCAGCATCCTAGGCAGGCGGACGCACTCTACGTGGGGAAAAGTTTTTGGTTTGGTTTTAGGATTTCTTTTGTTAGGGAGCATAGCCCTTACATGTCAGGGAATTTTAAGTCAGTAGTTGAAATGGAGTTAGTGGTGGAGGAGAAAATAGATAAGGATATTTTTTAAAAATTGTTTTAAATTATTAAATTGAGTTTTAAATTGTTTTTAAAAGATGTATTTTAAATTTGTATATTTGTTTTTAATGTTTTTAGTTACTGTAAACCGGCCAGAGAGCTTTGGCTACGGGGCGGTAAATAAATAAATAAATAAGTAGCTGAGAGAAGGGTACTGGGTCTATTTGACTACCCTACTATGCTTGCTCACAGCAGTGTTTTGACCTACGGCTGTATTTTGACTGGTGTCTGCTGAGCTAGGGGTGTCTTGGCCATGGGAAAAACAGAGGGTCCTTCACCTGTACTTACTTTTTTGGGGAATTGAGCTTGACTCAGTGGTGCAAGCTTGCCGTTTACCAGCAGTGAAGTTGGAGGAGTTGAAGCATAGCATGGCCAGCATTAGATGCACCAGGAATTTTGGAGCAATTTAATTGGGTTTCTTTTGGCAATGGAACTTATTATTGGAGGCAGAGTGTAAATTCACTCTGTTGCCTCTGGGGCTTTGGGTTATTTTCAGGATAACTGGTGTGCAAAGGCATAGCCAATGGAATGGGCTGAACCTGTTGGGCTTCCATGGGCTTTGGGTATCTTTATGTAGTTCTAGCTCTGAGGCAGTCTGATTTCATGCAGTGCTGCTATAGTGTGTTTTTGTGTTTTGTTTTGGGGCGAGGGGCTTTTGGATGGGAGAGTTGCTTTGCCCCCTTTTTTAGAAATGACAGATCTGGTCAGGCTTTGGAGGAGGTGATGTTTTGGTAAGTGGCAGCTGTGTTTGGATTTAGTTGCGCAAGTCAGAGGCTGACCAGAGGGGCTGAGGTCTGGTTATCACTTTGGCCTCTTCCATGTACACAAGTTGTGTGCAGTCCAGGCTTTAGGTTCATTTTGCGGCTTAGAGGTAAGTCTAGAGGGTTGTTATTTTGTCACCAGGATGGTCAGCCTTTGACTAAGTTTCAGTTTTGGTCCATTGTCAGAAGGGCCTTGTCACTGTAACCTGACCAGTTTCTGAGATGGGAGGAACAGAAATAGCTATCTTCGAGACTTGTATCAGGAGTAGCAAACACACCTGAGAAGTCGAAGGGATGGACTTTGCACATGGTGCATTGCATCCAAGACTGTTGTGGTCATGATATATTAGGGATCGTTTCATCAATTATTTCCCCATACCATATCCAATTCCATCTGATCCACTGTTATGCTGAGCCAGCAAGGGCTGCTCTGATAATACGGATGCAATTACCCAGTATGGACATTATGGAAACTACTACTCACATTATAATAGAGTGCAGTGACCGCTCTCTGCCTTTGAGGGACTGACTGGAGCTTCTAATTACGGTCATATTTGGGGTTGGATCCCAACCAGTTTGGTACACACTCTTTCCAGATGGGTGTAGCTTCTATAGTAGCTATGTTGGGCTGTGAGAGCACAGCCATGAAGGCAGTGGGGCACTGGCAGTAGGCCATTTAAGGGCCCTCCTTAACCGTTGTGCTGCTGAGCATATTGATAATTGTTGTTTCAGTTTTAACAGGTTGAAGGGTGCTGGAGACCGTCAAGGTACACATGTGTGGCCCCAAGAGGAGGGCATCACAGATCAGGCACGAAACCCAATTGGGGCTCAGCCATTGTGCTGTGGTCCAGTGGCTGGGTAGACGTGGCATGCTGTGGGAACACCTCCTGCCAATGCTGTTTGATGCTTTGTTGGTGCAGCACCCTCCACAGGATTTGATTATACATTTGGGTGGCAATAGCTTGAGAATGTTGAAGGGGAAAGCCCTTTTCATTCAGGCTTGCCTGGACTTTGCGGTCATATGCAGTAGGTGGCCTAGGACCATGATTGTTTGGTCCGATATTGGATTTGGAGGAGTGGGAATGATCCCAGAGACCTGAATAAGGCTAGTGAAAAGGTAAATAGGGAAGTCCGGCTCGCCCTTGCTGATAAGCAGGGCAAAGTAATACATCATCCACAGGTGAAGTGTGGCAGGGCTGATCTTTACTTGCCAGATGGTGCTCATATGTCTGACCTGGGTAATGATCTGGTTTTGATTGATCTGCAGAGTGCCCTGCGCATAATTATTTCTCGCAGTTGGGGGAAGAGGGACTAAGCTGAGGCTTGTCCTCTTTTGTGGCAGATAGGTGTGGGAATTTCAGAGGATAGGGTTTGGTGACCACCTTTAGGCACCCTTTAAGGTGATCGGTGGGTTCTGAGGCCTGCCTTCCAGGTTGTGCGGCCGGTTGGCAGGATAAGGCTCACTTTGGGGCTAACCTGCAACACCCACTCAGAGGTTGTGCAGCCCTGAGGGGGGGTGGATCAGGAAGGCCTCCCTAACCACCCTGCAGGGATGGGGTCTGGAAGAGGGGATTGGGCTTAGACCACCCCCTTTCCCATGGCAGGGTGCCCTCGCCTGATTGGGTAAGAGTTAGGTCCCACACTTGTCTCTGCAGATGATTTATTTTGCAATCAAGCATTTAATTGGCTTTATTTAAATAAACATGGCCTTTGATTTACCCACACTTCATCTTGTCTTGCCTCTTCATTTCCTGTCTATGCACTGCAATTGCCATCATTGTCAGACCCAAGAGCGCCGACAGTGGCAGGCCTTTGCAGTCATGCTAGGGAAGACCTGGCATGGCTTCAGCGCCCCTTCCCCTTTGGGCATGGCATGGCCACGCATGCCTGTCACATAGGGGGTGGAGCAGGGTGGCTATTTAAGCCCTGCTCCACCTCCCCTCGGCCTCTTTCTGGCCTGATGTGACTCCCACCCACCCTGCCTTAGAGCAGTACAGGTTTGACTGGTCGCCTTGGGGCCAGGTAGGAATTTTTAGCTCATCAGCCTTTGCTTGTTGACAACTATTTTGCCTATCCTGTACTGTTCTTCTAATTCAGCTGATTGGCTCTTGCTTATTTGGCTATTCCAGCTTAATGCAATTCGGCTAATTTATTGCCTGGCCTAGTAGTTTAATACTGTAAATAGGTTCATCTGGTCATGTTTGGTGGATAGGTGTGGGAATTTCACAAGATAGGGTTTGGTGACCACCCTTAGGCACCCTTTAAGGTGATCGGTGGGTTCTGAGGCCTGCCTTCCAGGTTGTGCGGCCAGTTGGCAGGATAAGGCTCACTTTGGGGCTAACCTGCAACACCCACTCAGAGGTTGTGCGGCCCTGAGGGGGGGTGGATCTGGAAGGCCTCCCTAACCACCCTGTGGGGATGAGGTCCAGAAGAGGGGATTGGGCTTGGATCACCCCCTTTCCCATGGCAGGGTGCCCTCACCCGCTTGGGTAAGAGTTAGGTCCCGCACTTGTCTCTGCAGATCATTTATTATGCAATCAAGCATTTAATTGGCTTTATTTAAATAAACGTGGCCCTTGATTTACCCACACTTCATCTTGTCTTGCCTCTTCATTTCCCGGCTATGCACTGCAGTAATGCTAAACTTAACTTCAGATTCTAGGGGGAAAATAAAGGCATGCTGCTGATGGTGAATTTTGGGAACTAGGACTGGGGTTCCTTGAAGAAATTTGAAGACATAGGCTTGAAGCAAAAAGATAGGCCTTTATTCTTTACAAGTGTATGCAGGGTCAGCCTCCCAGAGTGAGGATTGCAATGAGGCACTGTGTGCATGGCTCTTTTACACAGTACTAAGTGCAGCATGTGACATCCTTATACCAATCAAACAAAATCCTCTAAACATTACATAAAGCTTACACCTTTCTGCAGTATTTCTAAACCAATCAGATACCATTATTTAACAAGCACATGTATATTCATATTTGGCAATCATCTCCTATTCCATTGTTCTACTGTCTTCTTGACTAATGTCAATCTGTTCCCTTGACTAATATTTCCATTATACCAGTCTCCTTGACTGATCTTACTACTATTCTGCTGTCCCACTTTACTGATGGTTTGGGGGCCAGTTGAGACCAGTTACTCCCAAACCTGACCTTATAATATTGAAGCTGCTTTGCCATGCATTACATTATGCTGCTCCTGATCAGTCCAGCTTACCCAGTCCAATTGGTGTTACGGAGATATAGCTACTCCCTGAAGCAACATGACCATCCATCAAATGTTAATCATACATGGACCTGTAACTGCTCAAGTCAGGGTTGCTAAAAGTTCAAGGCAGACCATACCTGTTGCCTTTTTAGATTTTCCTTGATTCCTAAAGCTCATTTTTGAAAGCAACAAACAGAACTTCACTCAAGCTTGCTCTGGATCCCTATAAGGATTCCGTTAATCACCTAAAAACATATATGAACATAATTGTGGATAACCAAACAGAGGTTTTTATTGTATTAATAAAACAAATATATGAGAATAGGAATGCATGAATTCTCCATAATTTTAACTAAAACTTTCCATCTTTACCATTGAAAGATCTACCCAGCACATCCAGCACTTGTTACATTCTCACTACATGCGTGCTTGCTCATAAACAATATACTCATTTATCAAAAGTTAATCATACACACAGGACTGTTTGCTTCATTTCATGAGTTGAGAAGTTCAGGCTGAACTTCACTTGCCTCTCCTTGAGACTGGATTTAGGGGTCTCAAAGGCCAGTGAGCCTTTTGCTTAGTTCCTTGTGATTTTCTTATATTTCATGTATACATTCTAATATCTATCCTTATGTGTGGATATATAAAAATTCTCCATTACTGCAAACCTGGTGGCCTCCTGTCCTCTCGGCTCAGCTTCCCCCGGCAACCCAGAGGATGTGAACCTTCTTGAGTTGGCCATAGGCACCCCCTATGGCGCTGCATAACTTTTTGAAAAAAGTTTATATATAATTTAAATTGTGAGTGGGCCTGGTCTGGAGACCAGACATATCCTGCCTCAAGACATTTGTATGAAATGTGCCAGAATAGTATTGTGCTTATTAGGGTGTGCTGGACAGAATTCCGTTTGCCCTTCCCTCGGCTGAAATAACTTTAAAAAGCAGCTTGATCTTCTCCGACTGCCAGCATTTCCCCTTCCTGGACTGCGAATAAGCAGCCATTTCTTTTTAATGTCCTTAAGACACCATATGTTGAGGGAACAAAGCACGGAGTTTTATACTTTCTTCTTCCAGCACCTCTTCTTCCTGTATTTTCCTTTGCTTTTCCGAACAAGCAAACTGTTTTTTTAACTTTAAAGCAATTAAAGAGCAATTCTACACACAAATGTACACATGAATCCTGGGAGTGAACCTTTCCCCATAATCAGTATATAATCAGCCCCCCAATGTGCCTAAACCTCTGTGACCTCATTGGCTGTGTCTCCATGGCCTCCTAACAGTCCTGCCAGGCTCAGTGACCACCAGCTGCCACAGCATTTATGATTTCCCTCCTGCATGATTTTTTTCATGGGAAGAGAGACTTTCCTTCCGGCTGAAGTTCTTTCCACATTCCAAGCATTGATACGGTTTCTCCCCTGTATGAATTCTTTGATGACGATAAAGGCTTCTGCTTGCACAAAAGCTCTTTCCACATTCCAAGCAGTGATATGGTTTCTCCCCTGTATGAACGTTTTGATGGGAAGTGAGACTGCTGCTCTGACTGAAGCTCTTTCCACATTCCAAGCAGTGATATGGCTTCTCCCCTGTATGAACTTTTTGATGAGAAGTGAGATGGGTGCTCTGATTGAAGCTTTTTCCACATTCTAAGCAGTGATATGGTTTCTCCCCTCTATGAATTCTTTGATGATGACAAAGGCTTGTGCTTGCACGAAAGCTCTTTCCACATTCCAAGCACTGATATGGTGTCTCCCCTGTATGCATTCTTAGATGATGACAAAGGCCTCCACTTGTATAAAAGGTCTTTCCACATTCCAAGCACTGATACGGTTTCTCCCCGCTGTGAACTTTTTCATGTGAAGTGAGACACTCTCTCTGACTGAAGCTCTTTCCACATTCCAAGCATTGATATGGTTTCTCCCCTCTATGAACCTTTTGATGGGAAGTGAGACCACTGCTCTGACTGAAGCTCTTTCCACATTCCAAGCAGTGATATGGTTTCTCCCCTGTATGAACCTTTTGATGGGAAGTGAGACCGCTGCTCTGACTGAAGCTCTTTCCACATTCGAAGCAATGATATGGTTTCTCCCCTCTATGAACTTTTTGATGGGAGGTGAGATTGGCATTCCGACTGAAACTTTTTCCACATTCTAAGCACTGATATGGTTTCTCCCCTTTATGAATTCTTTGATGATGACAAAGGTCTCCACTTGTATGAAAGGTCTTTCCACATTCCAAGCACTGATACAGTTTCTCTCCGCTGTGAATTCTTTGATGAGAAGCAAGATTGGAGCTCTGAGTGAAGCTCTTTCCACATTCCAAGCATTGATATGGTTTCTCCCTGCTGTGAATTTTTTCATGGGAAGTGAGACTGTCTCTCTGACTGAAGCTCTTTCCACATTCCAAGCATTGATACGGTTTCTCCCCACTGTGAATTTTTTCATGGGAAGTGAGACTGTCTCTCCGACTGAAGCTCTTTCCACATTCCAAGCATTGATACGGTCTCTCTCCTGTATGAACCTTTTGATGGGAAGTGAGACCGCTGCTCCAACTGAAGCTCTTTCCACATTCCAAGCAGTGATAAGGTTTCTCCCCTGTATGAACTTTTTGATGGGAAGTGAGATGGGTGCTCCGACTGAAGCTTTTTCCACATTCTAAGCAGTTGTATGGTTTCTCCCCTCTATGAATTCTTTGATGATGACAAAGGCTTGTGCTTGCACGAAAGCTCTTTCCACATTCCAAGCACTGATACAGTTTCTCCCCTGTATGCATTCTTTGATGGTTAGTGAGATGGCTGCTCAGACTGAAACTCTTTCCACATTCCAAGTAATTATATGGTTTCACCCCGATGTGAATTATGTGTTGGGAATTCTGGGTTAAGTTCTCTCCACACTCCCCAACTGTGTGAATTCTGTGACAGTCTGTCTTATTCTTAGTATTCAATTTGTCACCTGCTGCAACAAACAAAGAAAACAATTGGAACCTTAGGAAGAAATTGTACCCTAAATTAATGAACACTGCCAAAGAACTCTTCTGATAAATGAAGAATGGAAAAGACTCAGATGGGAGGCAGATCTAAGTAGAGAGTTAACTACCTTTTTAAATGGCCAGCTGGTAAACTGCAGACTGCTGGATTTGAGCCATGGAGACATGGGTTCAGCTTCTGCCTCAGGGATCAATTGCACTGGGTGATTTTGGGCCAATCACTGTCTCTCAGCCCAGCCTACATCACAAGACTGTTCTGCAGACTAAGATACACCAGACTAAGATGCATCCAAACTCAGAGGAAGGCAATGGTAAACCACCTCTGAATAACTCTTACCATGAAAACCCTATGAACAGAGTATCCAAACTGCAACATGAACTAGTGCTGGAAGATGACACCCTGAGATCAGAAGGCACTCACCGAGCTACTGGGGAAGAACAAAGGACAAGTACAAGTAGCGCTGTGACTAATGACGCAGCTGGGTCAAAGCTGAAAGGAAGTCCAGAGGCTGATGCGCACAGATGCAAAAGGAGAGTTCGGAGTTGTACAAAGCACACAATGGGAACATGGAATGTGAGAAGCATGAACCAGGGAAATTTAGAAATTGTCAAGCAAGAAATGGAGCGTATCAACATTACAATACTTGGTGTGAGCGAACTAGAATGGACAGGAATGGGACATTTTCATCAGGCAACTACAAAAGATTTTATGCAGGAAATGAGAAATTAAGAAGAAATGGGGTTGCTTTAATAGTGAGAAGTGATGTAGCAAAAGCAATTAGGAGGTACAACGCAAGGTCTGTGCAAGTTATATCAATGAGATTAAACGGGAAACCTATTAACATAACCAGCATCCAAATCTATGCTCCGACAGCAAACGCAGAAGAAGAGGAATTGGAGAGATTTAATGCAGAAGTACAGGAGGAAATTGATCACATACCAAAACAAGATGTGCTGATAATCATTGGGGATTGGAATGCAAAAGTAGGAAACAGAGAAGAACTAGGAATTATGGGGAAATGGGGCTTAGGAGACAGAAATGAAGCAGGAGAAAGACTGATTGAATTCTGTGAAGCCAATAATTGGTTTCTTGCAAACACATTTTTTGAGCAACTGAGAAGATGACTGTACACATGGGCATCACCAAATGGTCAATATAGGAATCAAACTGATTATATAATTGGAAACAGAAGATGGAGAAGTTCCATACTTTCTGTGAAAACAAGACCAGGAGCAGACTGTGATACAGATCATGAACTGGTCGTATCAAAAATCAGAGTAAAGCTAAAGAAGACCAACAAAGCAATCATCATGCCAAAATACAATTTAAATAACATCCCAGAAGAATATAAAGTTCTAATAAGGAACAGATTTGATGCTTTAAACTTACTAGACAGAAAACCAGAAGAACTATGGAGTGAAGTCAGAGACATGATCAGGGAAGTATGCAAAAAGACAATACCTCCAATTAAAAAGAGAGGAAGACCTCAATGGATGACTGAAGAAACTCTTAAAATGGTTAAAGAGAGAAGGAAAGCAAAAGCAAAAGGAGATAGAAACATGGTCAGAACCCTAAATGCAACAATACAGCGACTAGTACTTAGGCACAATGAGAACTATTACAATAGTTATTATATAGAAATAGAAGAGGACAACAAAAAGGGAAGAACAAGAGCCCTATTCCAAAAGATTAGGGAAATGAAAGGGAAATTTAAACCAAGAGTAGAGATGTTGAATAATCAACAGGGGAACACATTAACTGACAGAGGTGAAATAAAAGGAAGATGAAAGGAATACACTGAAGAACTCTATAAAAGAGATGCCAGGATGACAGCTTCATTCATGGAGGAACCATATGATGAAGAACCAGAAATTTTAGAATGTGAGGTGAAAGTTGCTCTTAAAATACTTGGAAGGAACAAATTACCAGAAACAGATAGAGTTGCTAAAAGCTACTGAGACTGAATCCGTCCAAATTTTGATTAAAATTTGTCAACAAATATGGAAAACTAAACCATGGCCCACAGACTGGAAGCGTTCCATATACATCCTGGTTCCAAAGAAAGGGGATCCCAGGGAATGCAGTAATTATCAAACTATTGCCTTAATATCCCATGCAAGTAAAGTAATGTTCAAGACTGTACAACAAAGGTTCTTGCCATATATAGAGCAAGAAATGCCAGACGTCCAAGCTGGATTTAGAAAGGGAAGAGGTACCAGAGATCATATTGCAAACATATGTTGGATAATGGAACAGACCAAGGAATTTCAGAAGAAAATCACCCTGTGCTTTATAGATTACAGCAAAGCCTTTCACTGTGTACATCATGAAAAACTATGGAATGCTTTAAAAGAAATGGGGGTGCCACAGCATCTGATTGTCCTGATGCACAACCTATACTCTGCACAAGAGCCTCCTGTAAGGACAGAATATGGAGAAACCAATTTGTTCCCAATTGGAAAGAGTATGATGAGGTGTATTTTATCACACTATTTGTTTAATCTATAAGCAGAACATATCACATGGAAGGCAGCATTGGACCAAGATGAAGGAGGTGTGAAAATTAGAGGGAGAAATACCAATACTTTAGGATACACAGACAATACCATACTACTAGCAGAAACCAGTAATGATTTGAAACGAATGCTGATGAAAGTTAAAGAGAAAAGCACAAAAGCAGGACTACACCTGAATGTCAAGAAGATTAAAGTAATGACAATAGAAGATTTATGTAACTTTAAAGTTGACATCAAGGACATTGAACTTTTCAAGGATTATCAATACCTCGGCACAGTCATTAACCAAAATGGAGGCAATAGTCAAGAAATCAGAAGAAGGCTAGGACTGGGGAGGGCAGCTATGAAAGAACTAGAAAAGGTCCTCAAATGCAAAGATGTATCACTGAACACTACAGTCGGGATCATTCAGACCATGGTATTCCCCATCTCTATGTATGGATGTGAAAGTTGGACAGTGGAAAAAGCAGATTAAGAGAAGAATCAACTCATTTGAAATGTGGTGTGGGAGGAGAGCTTTGCGCATACCATGGACTGTGAAAAAGACAGATAATTGGGTGTTAGAACAAATTAAACCAGAGCTATCACTAGAAGCTAAATTGATGAAACTGAGGTTATCATACTTTGGATACATCATGAGAAGACATGATTCACTAGAAAAAGACAATAATGCTGGGAAAAACAGAAGAGAGTAGAAAAAGAGGAAGGCCAAACAAGATATGGATTGATTCCATCAAGGAAGCCACAGACCTGGACTTACAAAATTAACAGGATGGTTCATGACAGATGCTCTTGGAGGTCACTGATTCATAGGGTCACCATAAGTCGTAATCGACTTGAAGGCACATAACAAGAACAGCAACAACATCACTTGGCTCAGCAGTGTACATGTAAAAAAGATCTTGGAATTGTTGTTGATAGCAAGCTGAATATGAGTCAACAGTGCATTGTAGCTGCAAAAAAAAAAAGGCAAATGCTATTTTAGGCTGCATTAACAGAAGTACAGTTTCCAAATCATATTAAGTGTGAGTGCCAGTGTGGCGTAGTGGTTAAGGTGTTGGACTGCAACCTGGGAGACCAGGGTTCAAATCCCCACACAGCCATGAAGCTCACTGGGTGACCTTGGGCCAGTCACTGCCTCTCAGCCTCAGAGGAAGGCAATGGTAGATCCCCACTGAATACTGCTTACCATGAAAACCCTATTCATAGGGTTGCCATAAGTCGGAATCGACTTGAAGGCAGTCCATTTCCATTTCCCCCCTCTGTTTGGCACTGGTTAGGCCTCTTCCTGAGTACTGCATCCAGTTCTGGATGCCACATTTTAAGAAGGATGAAGACAAACAGGAATAAATTCAGAGGAGGGTGTAGTGGAATTTCTCAATGGAGTTCTTGTCCGGGAAACGACAGAGGCAGGTTGAAGCTTACAGCTGTTTATTATACTTACAATTGCAAGGAGACCCTGCTAGAGTGTGCTGTGGTGGGAGACTACCTTCCTTCTCTACATCAGAAGTTTTTATAGGACTGCACAGGGCATAGTCACATGTCCCAAGGTAGCCAGTTAGGGGCTTTACCTGTTTCCTGCTCCCACGTGCCCGCGTGATTCGCCATGCAAAAATGCAAGTATTCATCTCTTGTCTATCTTGTCTTGTCACAGCATCTGTCTCCACCCATCTCATCTACATCCTACATCCTAATACCATGACCCCTGAAAAGTTGCTAGAATTGGGCATCCACTTTTGTAACTCCCCCACAGAATATCCACAGAATTGCTCAGAGATTTCTTGATATTGTTGGCCTGTCATTTCCTGTATTAAATCTAAAGTTCTTTTCCAAAAGTGTTTTATTTTGGCACAACTCCAGAAAACATGTACTAAGTTTGCCTTACTTCTTCTACATCTCTAAAAGGACAAATTGTGATTGACCATTTTTATAGAATCATAGAATGGTAGAGTTAGAACTGGCCTATAAGGCCATCAAGTCCAATCCCCTGCTCAATGCAAGAATCCAAATCAAAGCATTCCCGACAGATGGCTGCCCAGCTGCCTCTCGAATGCCTCCAGTGTCGGAGAGCCCACTACCTCTCTAGGTAATTGGTTCCATTGCCATCTGGCTCTAACAGTTAGGAAGTTTTTTTCTGATGTCCAGTCGAAATCTGCCTTCCTACAACTTGAGCCCATTATTCCGTGTCCTGCACTCTGGGATGACTGAGAAGAGATCCCGGCCCTCCACTGTGTGGCAGCCTTTCATGTACTTGAAGAGAGCTATCATATCTCCCCTCCGTCTTCTCCAGGCTAAACATGCCCAGTTCTTTCAGACTCTCTTCGTAGGGCTTTGTTTCCAGTCCCCTGATCATCCTTGTTGCCCCCCTCTGAACCTGTTCCAGTTTGTCTGGATCCTTAGAGTGCAGTGTCCAGAACTGGATGCGGTACTCAAGATGAGGCCTAACCAGTGCTGAATAGAGGGGAACCAATGTGTTGCTTAGCATGTGTGGTGTTAAGGACCATTGATCAGTTGCTTTAAAGAAGTTTTCTTTCAGATTGGTACTTGATAACATGATTGGGATGTACTTAAATAGCCAAGTCCATTCTTCTTCTGATATGGATAAAATAAATTTCTCTAGATCTGGACTCGATTTCCTTTTGTATGTTGGGTGTAATTGTTGTATTTTCAGTAAGGAGAAAAACTGATATATTTTAGCAACAGCTGTGGTTTCCTCTGGCTGAAGTAAGAAAATTTCAAAGACGGTAAATGAATGTGGAACTCCGTATTTTATCTTGATCTGCTCTGCTGTGTGTCTTAATTGGAAAAACTGAAAAAAAATGGAGGACTCATTCAAAATTGCAACCACATTTTCATAACAAATGATGGATCCTTGTTTAAACCAATTGCTACAATAAAGCAATTTTTCCCATACATAATAATAAATGGTTTGCCATACTTGATTATTTATGAATTTATTTCTCAAAATTGAGGGCAAAGAGGAGAAACCACGAGGCAACTTTTGTACACAGTTGAGCCATACTTTAAATATTGTGTTTGTAGATTTGAGGAAATGTTGTTTGGTGACATTGTTTTTGGCTTAAACCGTAATATTGCCTATAGTTTTTACCATACAGTTCTGGCTCAGCTTTTAATACCATATTATCTCTATCTTCAGAAATCAAAGACAATTTGACTGCTTGATAATACCTAGTTATATTAGGTATTCCCAGTCCTCCATTACTGGTTTTTTTAATTCAAATTCTCAATCGGCATCCTACTTGGCTCCTGTGGCTAAATAAATTTCAGTATTCTTTTCTGAAATTGCGTGAGCTTGTGGTTTTCTATTTCTAAAGGCAGTGTCACTAAACCAGAAAAATCTCAGGCAAGATCATCGTGGACATGGCTGCTGTTTTCTCCAGAGTTTGGAAGCAATTAGTTACAAAAAATGAATTACTTGTAATTTATTCCTTTTTTGAGCTACGAGTGGGTAATTTCTTTATATTTTGATTGTAATTTTATTACTTTTCAGGAGTAATTGTAATGTTTGCAGTATTACCTTGGGGCATTCCTTGGGGGGGGAGGAAGCAGGGCAAGTCTTCTGCTTCTGTGATCCATGGATGAAAATAATGTTCTTCAAACTGGGCTTTTGCACAGCGTCGCTCTTCCCTTGCGCTCTGTGGGTGTTTAGGAGGCAACAAGGGAGGAGGTGGAGAGCAAGACAGGTGGAGTGGAGAAAACAATTGTTTAAAAAATGGACAGTGGTGGAGAAGAATGGCGTGGAGGGAGAAAGGAGCTGGAGGGCAAGGATGTGGATGGAGAAGGAGAAGGAGGCAGCAGTGGAATGGAGATGAAGAACGGTGGAGGTGAGAGATGAGGATGAGTGAGTGTGCATGTGTGAACACTGTGTTTGCACTTAGCACATGAAGTGGCCTCTGCCACCCTCCCTGGCTACTTTGCTGCATTTGCAGTGTTTTAAGTTTTTTGCACCTCAGGGGAAAATGTTTGCTTGGGTGGGTGTCCCTTAGATGGTGGCAGGGCAGGGTCCGGGAGGTGGTTGAGTGAGAGAGATGATGCTAGCTGGCTGAGAGTGTGTGTATGTGGGGGGTGCACTTGGTGTGAAGCACAGAGATCTGAGTAGCCTCTGCCTCCCTCCCCACCTCCCTTACCAGCAGAGAGACCACCGTTGCTATTTTATGGATTATCCTACTACCTCTGTGCATGTGTGTTTAGTTTTAATGTCGTTTTAGGCTACTTAGGTGTAGCCTAAGGTGTAGCCTTAGCCAAGGCCAGCACCTTATAGGCACTCTAGTTTTTTTTAAAGTAATTTAACTGTAATTGTAGCAATTACCTTTGAGTAACAATAAAGTAATCAATTCCTTTCAGAATAATTGTTAATTGTAATGGTAATTTATTCCCTTTGGGGGCCATGTAACAGTAATTGTAATTTATTCCTTTTAAAAAATAATCTTCCAAGCTCTGGGTTTACTAAACACAACAGTTGCAATGTTTCCTATTTTTAAAAAATCCTCTTGTCTGCCTAGTCAGTCTTTGAGAGTTGTGATCCTTAATTGTTTGAATGTTAGGATGTAGCCAAATTCCGATTGGTTCCTTTTCCCATTGTAAACCAGTACCTCTTAGCTGTTTTTCTATTTTCCTCTTAAATATATTAATTCCAAAGCACTTGGATTTAGTTGTCTTTATTTTATATCCAGAAGCTTCACCGTATGCGGAAACTGTTTGTGGTCCCTATGCGCCCTTTTCTGTGTAGAGCTCATTCAGCTCCTTGGTATACTCCAGAGCTGAGAGCGATGAAGCAAGATAGGAGGCGGCTTGAGCGGAGATGGAGGCGAACTCCCGACGGATGCAATTATGCGCTGGTTAGTGCTTCTACCAGGCTATATGTAAGAGCGGTGAGGGCGGCTAAAAAACAACATTTTGCTGCCACCATCAATTCATCTGTCTGCCGCCCAGCAGAGCTTTTCAGAGTTGTCCGCGGGCTACTTCAGTTACGCCCGCAGGACACGGTAGAACCATCGGTGGCTCGCTGTAATGAGTTTGCTGAGCACTTCCAGCATAAGATCTCATGCATCTGCCAGGACTTAGACTCTCAATTTATAGCAGCTGATCCTAGCGAGGTGTCCGGAACACAGTCTTGTCATGTTTTATTGGATGAATTTCAGTTGGTTCAGCTCAAGGACGTGGACAAGGTGCTTGGACTGGTGCGTGCAACCACTTCGATACTCGATCCGTGCCCCTCTTGGCTAATAAAAACTAGCAGGGAAGGAACAATTGGCTGGGCCAAGGAAGTGATAAATGCCTCTTTACGAGAGGGAGTGGTCCCTGACTGTCTGAAAGAGGCGGTGGTGAGACCACTCCTGAAAAAACCTTCCTTGGACCCAGAAAGTTTCAACAGCTACAGACCAGTAGCAAATGTTCCGTTCCTGGGCAAGATCTTGGAACGTGTGGTTGCCGGCCAGCTCCAGGCGCTATTGGATGAAACCGATTATCTAGATCCATTTCAATCGGGTTTTAGGTCTGGTTTTAAGAACATAAGAACATAAGAAGAGCCTGCTGGATCAGGCCAGTGGCCCATCTAGTCCAGCATCCTGTTCTCACAGTGGCCAACCAGGTGCCTGGGGAAGCCCGCAAGCAGGACCCGAGTGCAAGAACACTCTCCCCTCCTGAGGCTTCCGGCAACTGGTTTTCAGAAGCGTGCTGCCTCTGACTAGGGTGGCACAGCACAGCCATCACGGCTAGTAGCCATTGATAGCCCTGTCCTCCATGAATTTGTCTAATCTTCTTTTAAAGCCATCCAAGCTGGTGGCCATTACTGCATCTTGTCGGAGCAAATTCCATAGTCTAACTATGTGCTGAGTAAAGAAGTACTTCCTTTTGTCTGTCCTGAATCTTCCAACATTCAGCTTCTTGGAATGTCCACGAGTTCTAGTATAATGAGAGAGGGAGAAGAACTTTTCTCTATCCACTTTCTCAATGCCATGCATAATTTTATACACTTCTATCGTGTCTCCTCTGACCCGCCTTTTCTCTAAACTAAAAAGCCCCAAATGCTGCAACCTTTCCTCGTAAGGGAGTCGCTCCATCCCCTTGATCATTCTGGTTGCCCTCTTCTGAACCTTTTCCAACTCTAGAATATCCTTTTTGAGATGAGGCGACCAGAACTGTACACAGTATTCCAAATGCGGCCGCACCATAGATTTATACAACGGCATGATGATATCGGCTGTTTTATTTTCAATACCTTTCCTAATTATCCCTAGCATGGAATTTGCCTTTTTCACAGCTGCCGCACACTGGGTCGACATTTTCATCGTGCTGTCCACTACAACCCCAAGGTCTCTCTCCTGGTCGGTCACCGCCAGTTCAGACCCCATGAGCATATATGTGAAATTAAGATTTTTTGCTCCAATATGCATAATTTTACACTTGTTTATATTGAATTGCATTTGCCATTTTTCCGCCCATTCACTCAGTTTGGAGAGGTCTTTTTGGAGCTCTTCACAATCCCTTTTTGTTTTAACAACCCTGAACAATTTAGTGTCATCAGCAAACTTGGCCACTTCACTGCTCACTCCTTATTCTAGGTCATTAATGAACAAGTTGAAAAGTACAGGTCCTAATACCGATCCTTGAGGGACTCCATTTTCTACAGCCCTCCATTGGGAGAACTGTCCGTTTATTCCTACTCTCTGCTTTCTGCTTCTTAACCAATTCCTTATCCACAAGAGGACCTCTCCTCTTATTCCATGACTGCTAAGCTTCCTCAGAAGCCTTTGGTGAGGTACCTTGTCAAACGCTTTTTGAAAGTCTAAGTACACTATGTCCACTGGATCACCTCTATCTATATGCTTGTTGACACTCTCAAAGAATTCTAATAGGTTACTGAGACAGGACTTTCCCTTGCAGAAGCCATTCTGGCTCTGCTTCAGCAAGGCTTGTTCTTCTATGTGCTTAGTTAATCTAGCTTTAATCCTATCTCTCTGGTAGATATCAACGGGTAGTGTTGGGGGATGAGGTTTCAGACCCTTGACCCCTCAACTGTGGTGTGCCACAGGGTTCTATCCTCTCCCCCATGCTATTTAACATTTATATGAAACCGCTGGGAGCCATCATCAGCAATTTTGGGCTGCAGTGCCATCAATATGCGGATGACACGCAGCTCTATCTCTCATTTAAATCTTCACCAGAGTTGGCTGTGGATACCTTGTCCAAGTGCCTGGAGTCCGTAAGTGGATGGATGGGAGAGAACAGGTTGAAGCTGAACCCCGACAAGACCGAAGTGTTACTGGTGGGGGACAAGAGAAGGTTGGGTGATTTTGACCTGATACTTAATGGGGTGAGTTTGCCCCTGAAGGACCAGGTCCGCAGTCTTGGGGTCATCTTGGACTCCCAGCTGTCTATGGAGGCTCAGGTTTCTGCAGTGAGCCGGGCAGCCTGGTACCAACTTCATCTAGTACAGAGGCTGCGACCCTATATTCCCGTACATCTGCTCCCACAAGTGATACATGCCCTGATCTCCTCTCGATTAGACTATTGTAATGCGCTCTACGTGGGGTTACCCTTGAAGACGGTCCGGAAACTCCAGCTGGTACAAAATGCGGCGGCGCGCTTAATAAAGCAGACCCGCTGCCACGATCATATCACCCCAGTGTTGATTGAACTACACTGGTTGCCAGTTGTATACCGGGCCCAATTCAAGGTGTTGGTTTTAACCTTTAAAACCCTATACGGTTCCGGCCCAGTCTATCTGAAGGAACGCCTCCAGCATCACAAAATATGCTGCCAAACAAGATCAGCCTCGCAGGACCTTCTCTCGGTCCCACCGACGAAGACAGCTAGGTTGGTGCGGACCAGGGAGAGGGCTTTCTCGATCATGGCCCCCACCCTCTGGAACTTACTTCCCTTTGACCTTCGGCATGCCCCCTCCCTGTTGACATTTCGCCGAGCCTTGAAGACCTGGCTCTTTAGGCAGGCCTATGGGATCTCTGGGGTGGGCTAGATTTTATACTGTATTAGCGTTGGATGGTCTGTTAGATGAGATGTTATGATATGAATATGTTATGATTATGTATATGTATGTTGAGATTGTATTTTATATTGTACGTCGCCCCGAGTGTCCGTTCGGTCGGACAGATGGGCGTCTGATAAATAAAATTTTATTATTATTATTATACTTTCTACCAGTTTTCCAGGGACAGAAGTTAAGCTAACTGGCCTGTAATTTCCGGGATCCCCTCTGGATCCCGTTTTGAAGATTGGCGTTACATTTGCCACTTTCCAGTCCTCAGGCACGGAGGAGGACCCGAGGGACAAGTTACATATTTTAGTTAGCAGATCAGCAATTTCACATTTGAGTTCTTTGAGAACTCTCGGGTGGATGCCATCCGGGCCCGGTGATTTGTCAGTTTTTATATTGTCCATTAAGCTTAGAACTTCCTCTCTCGTTACCACTATTTGTCTCAGTTCCTCAGAATCCCTTCCTGCAAATGTTAGTTCAGGTTCAGGGATCTGCCCTATATCTTCCACTGTGAAGAAAGATGCAAAGAATTCATTTAGCTTCTCTGCAATCTCCTTATCATTCTTTAGTACACCTTTGACTCCCTTATCATCCAAGGGTCCAATTGTCTCCCTAGATGGTCTCCTGCTTTGAATGTATTGATAGAATTTTTTGTTGTTGGTTTTTATGTTCTTAGCAATGTGCTCCTCAAATTCTTTTTTAGCATCCCTTCTTGTCTTCTTGCATTTCTTTTGCCAGAGTTTGTGTCTTTTTTTATTTTCTTCATTCGGACAAGACTTCCATTTTCTGAAGGAAGACTTTTTGCCTCTAAGAGCTTCCTTGACTTTGCTCGTTAACCATGCTGGCATCTTCTTGGCCCTGGCGGTACCTTTTCTGATCTGCGGTATGCACTCCAGTTGAGCTTCTAATAGAGTGTTTTTAAACAACTTCCAAGCATTTTCGAGTGATGTGACCCTCTGGACTTTGTTTTTCAGCTTTCTTTTTACCAATCCCCTCATTTTTGTGAAGTTTCCTCTTTTGAAGTCAAATGTGACCGTGTTGGATTTTCTTGGCAATTGGCCAGTTACATGTATGTTTAATTTAATAGCACTGTGGTCACTGCTCCCAATCAGTTCAACAACACTTACATCTCGCACCAGGTCCCGGTCCCCACTGAGGATGAAGTCCAGGGTTGCCGTCCCTCTGGTCGGTTCCATGACCAACTGGTCTAGGGAATAGTCATTTAGAATATCTAGAAACTTTGCTTCTTTGTCATGACTGGAACACATATGCAGCCAGTCTATGTCCGGGTAGTTGAAGTCACCCATTACTACCACATTTCCTAGTTTGGATGCTTCCTCAATTTCATATCTCATCTCAAGGTCTCCCTGAGCATTTTGATCAGGGGGACGATAGATCGTTCCCAGTATTAAGTCCCTCCTGGGGCATGGTATCACCACCCACAATGATTATGTGGAGGACTCTGTCTCTTTTGGGGTTTCGAGCTTGCTGGATTCAATGCCTTCTTTCATGTATAGAGCGACTCCGCCACCAATACGTCCTTCCCTGTCCTTCCAATATAGTTTATATCCAGGGATAACCGTATCCCACTGGTTTTCTCCATTCCACCAGGTCTCCGTTATGCTCACTATATCAATGCTCTCCTCTAAGACCAAGCACTCCAGTTCTCCCATCTTGGTTCGGAGGGTCCTAGCATTAGCGTACAGGCACTTGTAAGCAGTGTCTCTCTTCAAGTGTCTTTGGCACTTGTGGTTAGGCCTGTGGTAATTTTGCTCTTCTGAATTTATATCCTGTGCCCCTGCTCTCACAATGCCTACTTCTAGGCCTACCCCTTTTAAAATTCCATCATTTCTTTGGTTTTTATCCCAGGGGGGAGGTTTATTCCGAACCGGACCTTTCTCAGCTCCTGTCGGGTTTTCCCCCTCAGTCAGTTTAAAAGCTGCTCTGCTACCTTTTTAATTTTAAGTGCCAGCAGTCTGGTTCCATTCTGGTTCAAGTGGAGCCCATCCCTTTTGTACGGGCCCGGCTTGTCCCAAAATGTTCCCCAGTGCCTAACAAA
Source organism: Rhineura floridana (assembly GCF_030035675.1). Lineage (NCBI taxonomy): Eukaryota > Metazoa > Chordata > Lepidosauria > Squamata > Rhineuridae > Rhineura > Rhineura floridana. Next base: position 218,210,726 of record NC_084482.1, on the reverse strand, counting down.
TCCAAACCCTGTCAGCTCTACACTGCGTCAGCAGGGCCGGTGGGGGGCTGGAAATTCCTGGGTGGTTGGCAGGGAAGTAAAGTCCTTAGCCGGCAGTCTGGTCATAAATCTGCCAGGTCTAGGAGGAGGGGAGCTGATAAGGGCCAGGCTTGTCCGAAGTGTACTTGCCGAGTCAGGAGTCCAGAAGTGAGGTCAGTAGAGGTCCGGGATCAAGTGCCAAGGGGTCAGTCTGAAAGAGGGTGCCAGGAAACTAGGAACACACAAGCCACGCCTGATGTTGCAGTCAGCAACAAGCTGCAGCCAAGGTGTGCCTTATAAAGAGCAAGGTTGACAGCAGGTGTGAGTCCTCAGCGTTTGGGCCTTAAGGAGACAGGCCTGCCTCTCTTCTGCCTGACCTTCTGCTGTCTACGTTCTGCAGGTGAGGGGAGAGTATCCTGTTCACTGTCTGTGTCTGGCTGCAGGGACTGTGCTGTATCTGGGGTGCTCTGCAGCTGAGGGGGAGAAGGAGCTGGATTCTCAGGAGGCTCCTCCATGTCTCCTTCTGAGTCTGCTGCTCCTGGGTCTGCTGCTGTTACTCCCGAGTCGTCCTCATCTGAGGAGTCCTTTGACGGGGCCATGACAAACCCTTCCACCCGACACCATCGTCTCATCCACGCATTGAGACTGTGAAGCTGGGCCTGTCTGGCTGGTCCTGTGCATGGAACCGGTAGCATTTCAGAGAAAGCCTCCTTGGAGGTCCTGGCTTTCAGCATCCTACCTAGCAACCTAAATTTTGCTTCCAGGACCTCACGGCTGCATTTCCCTATGTCGTTGGTGCCAACGTGCACCACGACCACTGACTCCTTCCCAGCACTGTCTACCAAACTATCTAAACGACGGGCGATATCCGCAACCTTCGCACCAGGCAGGCAAAACACCTTGCGGTCTATATGCCCATCACACACCCCACTGTCTATGTTCCTAATGATCGAATCACCCACTACAAGGATCCCTTCAACCCCTGGAGATATATCCTCAGCACGAGAGGATAGCTGCTCATCCCCCAAGGAATGGGTCCCTTCTAAGGGATCGTTTCCCTCTTCCTCAGCTGGATGCTCTCTTTCCCCGAGACCATCATTCTCCATGATAGCAAGAGAGCTATCATCGTTGGAGTGGGACACAGCTATAACGTCCCTGAAGGCCTCCTCCACACACCTCTCTGCCTCTCTCAGCTTTTCCAGGTCCGCCGCCTTGGCCTCAAGGAAATGAAGTCGTTCCCGGAGAGCCAGGAGCTCATTGCACCGAGAGCACACCCACGACTTCTGTCCAACACGCAGATAGTCGTACATGCTGCAGGCGGTGCAAAACACTGGAAAGCCCCCACACCCCTGCTGGCTTCTTACCTGCATAGTTTTGTTTAAGGTCTATTACGTCAATGGGTTCGAGACTGCGGTTTAGTTGAGGTCAGGGAACAGACGGGCAGAGTGGGGGGCCCTGGCCTCCTCGCCCTGCTGCTGAACTCGCTCTGCTGCTTAGCTCGCCTTGACGGTTTGTCAGCTGGGGCCTTGACAGTTCGTCAGCTGGGGCTCCCTCTAGCTCATGGAGCAGGCTCCCTCGCTAGGGTGCTCTGACTTTATATGTGTGGCTGGTTCCTCCCAGCTACTGCTGCCAGCCAATGATGTGTTACTTGAGGCTGATGGCTATCAGCTGGGGCTTAACTCTTTAGTATTCTCTCAGGCTTCCTTCCTTTGAAGGCAGGAAGGCAGGCTTCCTTCCTGAGCGAGGGGCGGGGCTTTTTAAGTTTTTGGCTGCTTTTAATCTAAGCAAGGGGCTGCGACTTCCAGGCAAGTCTTTTTTGTTTGTTGTTTTCCCACCTAGAACAGCCTGACCTTTCTTTAACCTAGGGAAACAGAGCTTGTGGTTGTGTTTCAGGAAGGCTGAAGCTGCCCTTTTTAGCAAGGACTGAGCTGACTCTCTCCCTGTATGTATTGGTGGAGTTTCCTTTTGGCACTGGTTTTGGCAGTGAGACGGCCTTGGTTGCCCTGTATGATGACCTATGTCGGAAGAGGGACAGAGGGAGTGTAACTCTGTTGATTCTCCTTGATCTCTCATTGGCTTTTGATACCATCGACCATGGTATCCTTCTGGGGAGGCTTGCGGAGTTGGGAGTTGGAGGTACTGCTTGGCTGTGGTTCCGCTCCTACTTGGCGGGTCGTCTCCAGAAGGTAGTGCTTGGGGAACACTGCTCGGCTCCGTGGGCTCTCGAATGTGGGGTTCCACAGGGGTCGGTTCTGTCTCCCATGCTTTTTAACATCTACATGAAGCCGTTGGGTGCGGTCATCAGGAGTTTTGGAGTGCGTTGTCATCAGTATGCTGATGACACGCAGCTCTACTTCTCCTTTTCATCCTCCTCAGGTGAGGCTGTCGATGTGCTGAACCGTTGCCTGGCCGCGACAATGGACTGGATGAGAGCTAACAAACTGAGGCTCAATCCTGACAAGACTGAGATGCTGATGGTGGACGGTTTCTCTGATCGGATGGTGGATACATACCATATCCTGGATGGGGTTACACTCCCCCTAAAGGACCGGGTTCGGAGCTTGGGAGTCGTTCTAGACTCTTCCCTTTCACTTGAGGCTCAAGTAGCCTCGGTGGCACGGAATGCGTTTACCACCTTCGGTTGGTAGCCCAGCTACGTCCCTATCTGAGTAAAGAGGACCTTACATCGGTGGTACATGCTCTGATAACCTCGCGTTTGGACTACTGCAATGCGCTGTATGTTGGGCTGCCTTTGAAGACAGTTCAGAAGCTGCAGCTAGTGCAAAATGCGGCTGCCAGATTGTTGACAGGGACCAAGCGGTCCGATCATATAACACCTGGCACGCTTCCACTGGCTGCCAATATGCTTCCGGGCCAGATTCAAAGTGTTGGTACTAACCTATAAAGCCTTATACGGCATGGGACCACGATATCTGTTGGAACGCCTCTCCCGATATGAACCCGCCCGTTCACTGCGTTCTGCTTCGAAGGCCCTCCTCTGGGTTCCGACTCATAGGGAGGCCCGGAGGGTGGTGACAAGATCTAGGGCCTTCTCAGTGGTGGCCCCCGAACTGTGGAACAGTCTCCCCGAGGAGGTACGCTTGGCGCTGACACTGCTATATTTTCGGCACCAAGTTAAAACCTTCCTCTTCCCAATGCATTTTAACTTAAGCTATTGATTGTTCATTTGTTGTATTGTTTTTAAATTGTTTTATTGTTATACGTTTTTATTGTATTATATTGTGTATTTTAGTATTTTTGTTGTTCACTGCCCAGAGAGCTTCGGCTAGTCGGGCGGTATAAAAGTTTAATAAATAAAAATAAATAAATAAGGGGAATGGTTTGGGTGTAACACAGAGAGAAGCCTAAAGGGGTTTCTTTTTATGTAACTCCCATTGAATAGTATGAGAAGTGAAAGCAACTAGGGTTTCCCGCCTTTCTCCCTCTCTTTTCCTCAGTTTGTAGAAGCAGAGCTTAGTTTTGTTGTAAGCCAAGTTTGTCAATAAATATAATCAGAGTTACAGAAGTCAAGCCTCCAAGAACCTTTATTTATGTTAAGGAGACCTTACCTATTGGAATACTGTATAATTGTAACCTATTAATTAAACAATTCTGACAGATGCAGACTGGGATAGGTCTCAAAAGGCTTGTTGAAAGAGGAAAGTCTTAAGTCACATCTCACTGCTATGATCACATCAAAGAATGCATGCAGGGGAGAAACCATTGAAATGCTGTTTGCAAAAAGCGCTTTGGTGACACGGCGTAGTAGTAACCTCCCCGCCCGCGCCCTGGGTTTGTGAAAGGGGCAAAGACTGCAAGACGTTTGCCTAGAGCGCATCTGGCATTCAGTCTTCCAGCGGTGAAAGGCACTGAGCTCTGTTTCCTAGAGAGGCAGGAAGTTGTAATGAAAATGGGAGGGAGGGAGACAATAGTGAAGCAAGGAAGCAAAGAGGCTGATTAATTTCCGAGGAGGAGGAGGAAGGCTGAATCGTGGCGAGGACGCAAGACGAAGAAAGAGGTGCAGCATTAGGAGTGGGGAAAGGGTCAGGAGTTTTCCTTTGGGATGGGAAAATGGGGAGATCCTCCCCCCACATCTCCCCCAGGGAATTCATGGGAGGGGGAGTCGCCGTGGGGGTGGGAAGAGACGCCCTGGTGCAAAGGAGACACCCGAGTGTCGGGGCTAAGAAAGCCGGCCTACCTCACTGGGCTGCTGTGTGAGGACAAAAGGGGAGCAGGAGCAGGTGTCCCCCTCCCCAAACGCCTTGGACAAGAAAGCAGACCAAAAAAAAAAGAGTAACATACGAATAAGTAAGCAATATTTTCCCCACGTACAAACGGGGGCTGTTTTATTGTTCATACTGTCCACAGTGTGTTTCTGTGAGCCCATTTCTGCACTGCTGTGGTTCCTGGGAGGAAACACGCTATTTGCAGAATCATAGAGTTGGAAAGGCCGTGTAAGACCATCCAGGCAAACCCCCAGCTCAGTGCTTACCCTCTCCCGCAAATGCACTTTGCCTCTTCTTGGGATCTCCTCAAACCGCCCCCCATTGTAGATTCTCTCTCTCTCTCTCTCGGACAATCATCTCCTTGCCTTCCTGACCTTACAACATCGTTGCTGATGCTGAAGGTTGGGGAGGGGGAGATCAACCTACATTTCCCACTCTGGGGCCCTTGGTGGAAGGTCTGAATAAACATGTGTGGTCAGCAAATAACGTCATCTAAGTCGTCCAAACTGCAGCCCTGCAAGGTAGGCAAGAGCGGTGTCAGCCTCCTGCTTTGCACCCCAGCTGCTCATTTTAGAGAAGAGGCCAGTTTTATTTCATTATAAATTAATGATCAGGAAGTCATTTACTTGAGGAATTGGGAAGAGTGGCCAGGGATGATATTATTGAAAATTGGCTGTATTTTTGTGAGCTTCGTGGAAACGTAGGAAGGTGCCTTATATTGACTTGGTCCTCCGAAGTCAGTATTGTGTACACTGACTGGCTGTGGCTGTTTTGGTTTCAGGCAGGTAGCCTTTCCTAGCTCTGCCTGGAGATGGTGCTGAGAATTGAACCCAGGACTTTTTGCATGCAAGGCAGATGTCCTTCACCTAAATGGCCATGTTGAGAAGTTCTGGATTTGATCCTAAAGTTTTGCTCATTTGGGGAATGGCTCAAGGTAAATGCCCTTTCTGCTTTCGGCGTTCACAGCCCTCCATTTTCAAAACTGGCCGTGGGAACCCTTTCTGGCTCTGCGGGCCGGATCCTTACTGGACCCTCGCCTCAGGATCCAACTTTTGACAGGTGGGAGGAGTGTTTTGAATGCTGTGAATGATTGAAGCACACACTGTTGCCCCCCTTTCAAGCTGGACACAAAGGTCTGTGTGGAATAGGCTGTCTCTTGAGCAGAGGGCATTTTCTTCTTCCAGGGTCCGGTGACCTTTGAGGAGGAGGAGGCAGCAGTTGTGCATTTCACGGAGGAGGCGTGGGCTCCGCTGGATCCGGGCCAAAGCGCTCTGCACAGGGAAGCCATGGAGGAGAATTATGAGATTGGAGCCTCTTTTAGTAAGGAGACACATTTTCTTAACTGATAGATGTTGAAGGCCATTTGCGCCAATGATGTGTGGAGTGGAAAGTCTCACTAGGGATTCTGGGAGCTGTAGTCCAAACTCTACAGTGGGAAGAGCTGCTCCCTTGGAGTTTGGGAGAGTCCCACCCCCTCTCCCCCCTTCCTTCTTTCATCCAGTTTTTGCCTTTGGGGCCTAGGAAGAGGCGGAGGTGGCAGCTTGCACCAGTCTGTGAGCAGGACTGGTACCTGCCTGGATCCTGCCCCCACGCATTGGAGTTGAAGTCCTTGCTAGTTCTCAAGATAGCCCTAGTGCAGTTTCTGCAAGAATGCCCATATTGTTGTGCGTTTCGGTTGAGGAAGATTCTCCGGAGAAGCTCTCCAAATAGATGCCACTGAAGAAGACTTGCTTCAAGTCGAAACGTGTTTGGCAAATTATTTGAGATAGGTTGTGCATTTTATCTTTGCATTTTATATTTCTGTATTAGCACACCTCTGCCTTTTATTGCTGTGTTGTCATTGGGAGTGTATGTACATCTTGTCTACAGAGCTAGCAGTTCACATCACACTCTGTGTGGTAAATTGCATGTGCTTTAGAAATTGGACATTATTGTGTACTCAGCCATAGAACATATTTTCCATCATTCATTTCTACATATATTTTTCAGAATCATACCATGACTTAGACCTTCAGTTTATGTGCTTTTGCATATTTTGTCTAATTCAGCATTTGCATGGTTGGTACCATAGATGGATTATGGGGAGTAGGGGGTGGGGGGAGAAACACTATCTCTGACAAATTTCTCACTCCCCCACCCACCACCCCCATTGCTGGAGCCCTTTCGATATGCAAATTATAACTGAATCATAAACTGGAAGTTAAAATTAAGCTGCAGTCCCAAACATGCTTGCGTCAAAGTTGGCTCCATCAAAATCAATAGGACATTTTTCAGAGCAAATGTATTCAGGAAGGGAACATTTATTTATATGCAACACACTATCATTTCCCTTTCAGAGATCCAAACCATATACTCTGGCCCTTTTCTGTCTCTTCCCGACGCCAGCATTGATATTTGCAAATACATTCTCAAGCTACGACACTGAAAAGCTTATGGGAGCATTTCTGGCTACATGAATATCTTGCGGTGGCTTCACTCTTAATCTCCATGGAGAAAGGTTTCCTCCAGAAGTGTAAATGTGAAGTGCAGCCCTGCTCCCTTTTGGAGGAGGAGGAGAAGGAGGGTGAAGCTCTTAGGGCTGGTTTTCACTCTCTTTGTGATGAGATGATGTTGTCCAAATGAAAACAGATGGGTTGGCTGAGTTCCACGGTGTCCTCCCCAACTGGCAGTTCAGGTTGGGCGTCATATCCAGTGAGCGCATGTTCCCAAGTGCCAGGCTGACCCTGCTGGACCACATGGCCCTGTCCTCTTCAGCGGGTGCAGGAGTTAACATGTTCCAAACAATCCCTCCTCTTAGCTACAAATGGCTTGACTTGGAATGGCTGAATATCTTGTGGTCAAAAGTAACTAGTCCTGTATGTTTCCTTGGAAGAATCGGAGCTCAATTCCTGTTTGGAAGACGGAGAGGATGTTCTTATTCAGGTTCCCAAAGGGGAGGAAGAGGATGAGACCTCAGCAAGTTGGTGCTTAGCTATCATCCAGGGGAGAGTCACACATCAGGCTGTGAATTCTCCTGGTGGACATCTCGGATGGTGTTAAAAGGGGCTAAGAAAAATAGCTTCATGCCCCGTCTGTGTCTGTTGGAATTACTTTTTAAGATGTTTTTGTTTTAATATATTTTAAAGCCTGTTTTTAATGATGTGTTTGAGAGTGTTTTTAGTATTTTTGTTTGCCACCCTGGGCTGCTACTGGGAGGAAGGGTGGGGTATAAATCTAAATGAATAAATAAATGCATGGAAGAGAAGGCTCTCAAGGGCCACCAGTCCTGATGTTTATGGGCCACCTCCGGAATTGGGAACAGCAGCAGGAGATGTGCTCTTCCCTTTCTCTCTGGCTTGTGGGCCTCCCATGTGTGTCCAGTTGGTGCCTGTGGGCCAGGCTGGCTCCAGGCTTTTTTTTGGGGGGGGGTCTTGGGGACAGGGTATCAATGAGGCCCTTATTCCCTCCCTTTCCTCCTCAGACAGCACCCCTCCTCCCCCTTGGCCCCTGCCCTTTAATATAAAATAATATGGTGACCTGCTAAAAAGAGGAGGGGAACCTTTGGCCCTCCAGATGTTGGTGAACTGCAAATTCCATCAGCTCCTGCAAGGATGGCCAATCAGCAACATCTGGAGGGCCACAGGATCCCCACACCTGGTATTGATCGATCTGCAAACCTAAACGCAGTTCCACATTTGATATATCTGTTCCAATCTCCAGAATTTGCTCCTTCCCTTTAATTTCTTTTTCATCTTGTATTGCTTGTCCAATTATCTCTTGGGTCTCATCTGCTTCTTTTCTCATATAATCCTTTATTTCTTTCAGCTCCTGTTTCACTTTGCCAAACTCAGTTGCCATCTCTTTTCTACTCTGTCTCAGTTCTTGTTTGGTTGTCTTAATCTCATCCATTATCTTCTGAAACATATCCAGAGGCGCATCCAGGGTCTCTACCACTTCTTTGATTGTCATTCTTAAAGCCGAAGAAAAAACCCTTCAAGTTTCCAATATAGCCACAATTCCCAAGCAACGAATAATTTGCTTCTTTTTCCAGCAATGAGGGAGTTAATATTCCAGACCTGTTGACATCATCGTCTTAGACAGCACAAGCTGCCTTATCTCTTATGTGTCCAAGAATGCAAAACAAATTTAGTTCACAGCATCAAAATAATTAGTGGCATAGAGAACAAGCAGATTCGTCACAAAAAAAGTAGACCAGACAAAATAGTCCCAGACATATAATTCTCAAATATTCATATAAATCAAATTTTTCTCTTTAGATTAGATGCCCCTCATCCATTTGTATCTTTATAATGCTCAATTCCAGGTCAGCTTTTTGCTATAAAGCCAAAGATAGGCTATTAAATTTTCTTTCCTCTTCCTTAATTCCTTGTATAAAAGAGAGAAGTGTAACTCACCCAGGTATCTTGATTGCTGATTCTTAAACAAATCTCTTTTGCTGTAGTATTTTAAGCCAAATGATAAGATTAGACAGAAGACTTCCCCGAAGGATTGCTCCGCCTGTGGCTGCCTCTGAGATGAGCTCTGTCTCAGAGGAAGCTTTTTTCAGTTTAAAATCAGTCAAAAGGGAACTTTGACTGGTATAAATGTTCTCCCAGGCAAGGGTGAACCGAAGAGATTATCCACAGAAAGTTCGTTGGGCTGTCGGTGGCTGGAATTGGTCAGGAATTCCCTGGGAAAAGAAGGCATACCTAGCAGCCGAGGACGGAGTTAGGACTTCCACCAAGCTGAGCTGAAAAAAGCGAGACGTTTTTCTTTTAAACGATCTACAACGGGCGTGTTTTAATATATTTTAAAGCCTGTTTTTAATGATGTGTTTGAGAGTGTTTTTAGTATTTTTGTTTGCCACCCTGGGCTGCTACTGGGAGGAAGGGTGGGGTATAAATCTAAATGAATAAATAAATGCATGGAAGAGAAGGCTCTCAAGGGCCACCAGTCCTGATGTTTATGGGCCACCTCTGGAATTGGGAACAGCAGCAGGAGATGTGCTCTTCCCTTTCTCTCTGGCTTGTGGGCCTCCCATGTGTGTCTAGTTGGTGCCTGTGGGCCAGGCTGGCTCCAGGCTTTTTTTGGGGGGTGGTGGTCTTGGGGACAGGGTATCAATGAGGCCCTTATTCCCTCCCTTTCCTCCTCAGACAGCACCCCTCCTCCCCCTTGGCCCCAGCCCTTTAATATAAAATAATATGGTGACCTGCTAAAAAGAGGAGGGGAACCTTTGGCCCTCCAGATGTTGGTGTACTGCAGATTCCATCAGCTCCTGCAAGGATGGCCAGTCAGCAACATATGGAGGGCCACAGGATCCCCACACCTGGTATAGTTTGATCTGCAAACCTAAACGCACTTATCTGGGAGGATGTCCCATTAGACTCGATCGGGCTTACTTCTGATTGGGTGTGACATTTATTGGGGTAATTTACATCCACAGTGGCAAGGGATCTGATCCTTTTACCCCGATTCTAAATGGGGTTCTTCCTGTCCCTCTCCCAGAATTAAAATATGATGTGGTTGCCTGATTGAAAATGTCCTATTCCCATCCATTTTAATTCACTCACGCCAAGTATTGTAATGTTGATACGCTCCATTTCTTGCTTGACAAGTTCTAACTTTCCCTGGTTCATGCTTCTCACATTCCATGTTCCTATTGTGTGTGTCGTACAACTCTGGACTCTCCTTTTGCATCTGTGTGCATCAGCCCCTGGGCTTCCTTTTGGCTTTGACCCAGCTGCGTCATTAGTCACAGTACTACTTGTACTTGTCCTTTGTTCTTCCCCAGTAGCTCGGTGAGTGCTTTCTGACCTGGGGGTCTCATCTTCCAGCACTATCTCATGTTGCATTTTGGATATTCTGTTCATAGATTTTTCATGATAAGAGGTATTCAGAGGTGGTTTACCATTGCCTTCCTCTGAGTCTGGATGCATCTTAGTCTGGTGTCTCAGCTTTGACCATTCCACCATGGGTGCCCCTGCGAGGAGTCTAGCCTCTTGGTCTAGACTCCTGTGGCATTGCTATGTTTCTTCAACGCTCTCAAACCCCCTCACCACATTAAGGTGTGCGTCCTAAAGGGGGAAGACACATTCTACATCATATTTATTGGTTTATTAAAAAAATTATACCTCACTTTTCAAGGAAGGCAATGGTGAACCACCTCTGAATGCCGCTTAACGTGAAAACACTATTCATAGGGTCACCATAAGTCAGGATCGACTTGAAGGCAGTCCATTTCCATTTTCTTTTTGATGAACTTCTTCCACACAGCAGCTTACCATTTCCAATAAAATCCAAACTTCACCAGAAAAATAATACATATATTCAATTCAATTTTATTGTAGGGCCATAGGCCAATACAAATACAATATGCAATACAAGAATATAACACAATATTATCATAATAGGTCGGTTAAAATTGTTGGTTAGTTTACCAACACAAATACAGTGTACAATACTAGGATAAAACTCGGGATTGTCATGATAGAACAGTTGAAGTTATTAATTAATTTGGTAAAATTTAGTTCAAATAAATAAATTAGTTGCCTAAGACAAAGATGGCTCTTAATTTCTGAGCCGCCAGAGCAAAAAGGGATACCTTATGTGTTATCTCATGATTTAAATCAGATAATAAAAATAATATAAAAAGAATTCTTTGGGGGGGACAAAAAGCTCATGATTTAAATCAGATAATAAAAATAATATAAAAAGAATTCTTTGGGGGGGGACAAAAAGCTCATGATTTAAATCAGATAATAAAAATAATATAAAAAGAATTCTTTGGGGGGGACAAAAAGCTCATGATTTAAATCAGATAATAAAAATAATATAAAAAGAATTCTTTGGGGGGGACAAAAAGCTTTCAACAAACTTGGAAAGTGTAACAATGTCTGGGCTTGTTTCACTTCAAATGGAAGAGAACTCCACAGAACTGGCTCCACAGTGCTCAAAGCACGTGGCCCGAGTTGCGTGCTGTTGGCAGGACTTCACCCCTTTGCTCTTGTTCAAAATGTTTTGAGCGTTCAGATTTGATTTGGAATGCCCGAATACTTTGTGGTCAAAAATAACTAATCTTGCCTGATTTCCTTTTTTTTTTTAAAGAACCAGACCTCATTTCGTGTTGGGAAGAAGAAAATCCGGTGATGCAGGAACCCAAAGAAGAGGAGGAGACCTCAGCAGGTAGATTTATTTATTTATTATTTAATTTATATCCTGCCCTTCCTCCCAGCAGGAGCCCACATGCTTAGCTGTGTTGTGGGGCTGTTTGAGGAGCTGAAGATTCTCCCCCCTTGCCCGCCCCGTTCCTGTGTAATATCATCTGGAACAGACTGACCCATCAGGGTACCATTTCTCCTGGCCGCTTTCCCTCCCTTCTCCTCTTCATCCAACATTTCACAATATTTCCCTCCTCGGAGTTTCTGTACAGCAGCAGACCTTTGGTTGTAAAGGCTGAAATGGTCCCCACCCCTACCCCCACAGGATGTGGGGCAGGCCTGTGGACTTTAGGCACTGTTATGAGTCAGATCTTATGGGTCTGTCCTTGGGGTTCAGAAAAGCAAAAGGGGATTTCTGCTTTATTTTTAATTGGATTTCACGATGGAAACCAAACTCTTGGCAGAGGCAGCAGGTCCTTCATTCAGAGGATGGGGATTTGTTTACTCTTTCAAAAGCCTCCATGAGAAATGGAATCCCTTTTGCTCTGTAATGCCTGGTGAGAAAATTGACTGGCAGCCAAAGCTGTTTACATTGATTACCAGAATTTAACACACCCACAAGCCCAAAAAGTTTATTTAACAAAGAAAATACAGAATAAAGGATCTCTGTTTCAGAGGGAGTGGATAGGAGAAATCCACTACAGTAGGGCCTCACTTCTTGGTGCCCCGCTTTTCAGTGTCCCGTTAATATGGCACCAGTGGGGTGATCAGCTGGAGGGGGTGCTGGAGCTCCCCACACTCCAGCTGATCTTCTCCTCCTTGGGGGTGGTCAGACTCCTGCACTCCAGCTGATCGCGCTCGAGGAGGGGAAGATCTGATCTTCTCCTCCTCTGGTGCGATCAGCGGGTTAGGTTCCAGACCTCTGCACTACAGCTGATCCGCTTTTCGGTGGTTTTCGCTTTCCGGCCGTATGAGTGGGGCATTACTGTATATTCCACTGATTTTAAAAAGCTGCCTGACTGCCAGCGATTCCCAACAATACATTTTGATTCTACAATAGCAATCCTATGTATAATTAACTTAGGAGTAAGTTCCACAAGGTTCTTCCTTCTGAGTAGTCATGCAGAAATCTAACTTGGAAAATGGAGCACTTGTTGAACAAGGACTGTTTTAAGTCAGTTGAAATGCAACCTGTATTTTATTTAACAAAATCTATAATACCGCTTACTTGACAGAAAGGCTCGAAGTGGTTCACTAAGAACAATTTAAAATATGCATTAAAAAAGAGAAATTGAGAAATCTAGCAGGTAAAGGAAACAGAGTTTAGGCTACCCTAAGCTGTACCTTTGAAGCCTTTTTTAAAAATGTGCATGGCATTTTTATATTTAATGTGGAGAAGGGTCACCGGCCAGAAAAGGGCATCCCCCCTCCCCTCCCTCTCCATGTGAAGCAGCCGAGGAGCTTCAGCCACTTTGCTCTTTAAGGGTTAACCAGTGAGGACACAGCCAAAGGAAAGAGCCCAAATGAGGGACTTCCCCTTCCTGCCCCACCTCTCTGCAAGAAATGGAAGTGGAAGCGTGGAGCCTCACTGTGCGCAGCGATGTTGGCGAGCGGGATTGCGCAGGGGGAGCCTTGAAATAAAGGTATGAAATTGGGGGTGGTGGGGAGGGTGCAAGAGGGTGATGACCCCCCTTAAGCACCCCCTCCCAGCAGACTCTCCAGATTGGAGGATACTGCTCTGTCCTGTTCCGTTTGCCTCTCCCCTGAGCAGAGCTGGCCATGTTGGGGCCGGATCGAAGCATCCCTCGGGAACATCTGTGGTTCTGATTATGGATTTCGTGGCCTTGAGCTTGGAGATGGAGGCGCCCCATAGTTGGAACAGAGCTAAGTAGACAACAGGGCGCTAAATGGGCGGCTTCTTCATGTGTCCTCCTTTGTTCTTTTGTTCAGCTGTGATAGTTGAATAGTGAGGCTCTTCTTTCACTACCTTCATTCTGCCAGCCCTCCCCAGTTTCCTACTCTGTTGGAATTAAGGTCACCGTTTAATTCAGGGAAGCAGAAACGTGGCCTTGCCCTCCTTGTTTTAGGGTAGCCCTGCAGACAAACTGTTTTGCGAGTGACGTTTTTCCTGAAAAGGGTCAAATTGGTGGGAGCTGCTTCCCTTTCTCTTCCTACACCAGGTGTAAGTTCCCTACTAAATCGGAGGGTATTACCCAGTTTTTCCTCACCACACACCTTTATGGCACATCCACAGTGTACATTGGAAGCATGTGGCTTCCTCCCACGAGTCCTGGGAGTTGTAGTTTCTGAAGGGTGCTGGGAATGTAGCGCAGTGAGGAAAAACTATTCTCCAGGATTCGTTGGGGGAAGCCATGTGCTTTACATTTGTGTTGCATGTGCTTTAAATGTCTGGTGTGATCATACACTTCTAGCGTGTCTCCTCTAAGCTTTTTTTCTACAGCAAAAATTCTGCCAGCCTGGAGGTTACCAGTGCATGGACAACAGTGGTCAGGCTATCCTGGTCCAGAAACGGCCACGGCTGTCTTTGTTGGCCAGTAGTGCAATCTATGTGACGCACAGACAGAGGTTTTTTCGGAGGAGAATGAAACCTGCAGTAAACGGGTTAAACAGAGCAAGAGGGGTTGCCAGGTTCCTCAAGGCCAGCCGGTGGTTGGCAAGGGCAACGGCTCTGATAAGAGCTGCTCTCGCAGAAGCTCTAGCGTGGGGGAATGTTGTATGGAAGGAGGACTGCGTTTGAGAAACTTGTCAGTAAAGACTCTTACAAGGAACTTTGCTTGGCCTGGATTATTTCTGGTTCTGCACAGCTCCAGAGTCGTTTCTCTGGACTGTACCAACACGCACGCTCCAACAGTCTTATCAGCCAAAGCTGGTAAAAGGATGAGGAGGTGCAAAGCATGCTTATCAAATTTGCAGATGATACAAAGTTGGGGGGCATAGCTAATACCCTGGAATACAGAAACAAAATTCAAAGGGACCTTGATAGGCTGGAGCATTGGACTGAAAACCACAGAATGAAATTCAACAGGGATAAATCCGAAGTTCTGCACTTAGGAAAAAGAAATCAAATGCACAGTTATGAGATGGGGGATACTTGGCTCAGCAGTACGGCATGTGAGAAGGATCTTGGAATTGTTGTTGATCACAAGCTGAATATGAGCCAACAGTGTGATGTGGCTGCAAAAAAGGCAAATGCTATATTAGGCTGCATTAACAGAAGTATAGTTTCCAAATCGCGTGAAGTATTAGTTCCTCTCTATTCAGCACTGGTTAGGCTTCTTGAATACTGTGTCCAGTTCTGGTCTCTGCACTTCAAGAAGGATGCAGACAAACTGGAATGGGTTCAGAGGAGGGCAACAAAGATGATCAGGGGACTGGAAACAAAGCCCTGTGAGGAGAGACTGAAAGAACTGGGCATGTTTAGCCTTGAGAAGAGAAGACTGAGGGGAGATATGATAGCACTCTTCAAGTACATGAAAGGTTGTTACATAGAGGAGGACTGGGATCTCTTCTCAATCGTCTCAGAGTTCAGGACACGGAATAATGGGCTCAAGTTGCAGGAAGCCAGATTTCGACTGGACATCAGGAAAAACTTCCTGTTTGAGCCATACTACAGTGGACCCAATTACCTAGAGAGGTAGTGTGCTCTCCGACACTAGAGGCATTCAAGAGGCAGCTCGACAGCCATCTGTCGGGAATACTTCAATTTGGATTCCTGCATTGAGCAGGGGGTTGGACTCGATGTCCTTGTAGGCCCCTTCCAACTCTACTATGATTCTTTGAAAGGCACTCCTAGCCACAGAGGTCACCTGGGCCTCTAGCAACAAAGATGGATCCAGGAGCACCCCGAGATTACAGACCTGCTCTTTCAGAGGGAGCACAACCCCATCCAAAGCAGGCAACTGACCAATTATTCAAACTTGGGAACCACCAACCCACAGTACCTCCATCTTGCTAGGACCCCCCCCCCAAATCTCCTGATGACTGCTCCCAAAGGCTTCATATAGATGTTAAACCCCATGAAGGACAAGATGGTACCCTGCAGCACTCCACAGCACAACTGCCAGGGGGCCAAAAGACAGTCACCCAATGCTATTCTCTGAGAGCAACCCTGGGGATAGGATCGGACCACTGTAAAACAGTGCCTTCAGTACCCAGCTCACCAAGTCTGCCCAGAAGGATACCATGATCAATGGTATCAAAAACCGCTAACTGGTAAAGGAAACAGAGTTTAGGCTACCCTAAGCTGTTCCTTCAAAGCCTTTTTTAAAAATGTGCATGGCATTTTTATTTTTAATATGGAGAAGGGTCACAGGCCAGAAAGGGGCTTCCCGCCTCCCCTCGCTCTCCCTGTGAAGCAGCCAAGGAGCTTCAGCCACTTTGCTCTTTAAGGGTTAACAAACAGTGCCGAAGGAAAGTGCGCAAAAGAAGGACTTCCCTTTCCTGCGCCGCCTCTCTGCAAGAAATACAGGATGGAAGCACGGAGCCCCTCTTCATGCTCAGAGATGTTAGAGAGCAGGGTTGCACAGGGGGAGCCTCAAAACAAAGGTATGCAATTGGGGGGAGGTGAGGTTGGAGAGAGCGAGGACCCCCCTTAAGCACCCCCTCCCCGCAGAGCCTCCAGATCAGAGGATGCAGCTCTGCCCCATCCCATCTGCCTCCTCCCCTGAGCTGGGCTGGCTGTGTTGGGGCTGGATCGAAGCATCCCTCGGGCACATCACACCGCTGTATTTGATTCCCAGTTCCTTATTTGCTTGAAAGTTCAAAACACTAAAAAAGAAGAAAATGACAGCTACAGCAACTTCAAGCCAAAGTTAACATGTCTCTGAACCCCAAAATATATGTTGGGGTGCCCAGTATGATATATCGCTGTGATCGGGGGACTCCCCCGTCAGGAATAACAATACATTTATGCAAACAAAATCATCAGGCTTCTGATATTATCATAAATGCATAATGATGCCATAAAATCATAAAAAATAAATAGCTGGGGGTGCCCTCCCCAAAATCTGCTCTGGGCCAGGACAAATCATACACCCCAGGAAAGGGGAGGGTGTCCTCTACAAGATGCCAGTGTGTCCCACCTGGCCCAGAGCTTCTGCTGGGCGCAGGGCACGAATAATGGCATCTATGCAAAACCAAAATGGACAAAAAGAGGCAGAGAGAAATAAGTAGCTGGTGGTGCCCACTCGAAAATCTGCTCTGGGCCAGGATGAATCATATACCCCAGGAAAGGGGAGAGTGTCCTCTAGGAGATACCAATGCATCTCATCTGCCCCAGAGGCTCTGCCGGCTGCGGAGCACGGATGAGTGCATCTACGCAAAACCAAGATAGACAAAAACATGAAGGAAAACAATAAGTAACTGGGGTGCCCGCCCAAAATCTCCTCTGGGCCAGCACAAATCATACCTCCCAGGAAAGGGGAGGGTGTCTTCTCTAACATACCAGTGTATATAAAAAAATAAGGAACTGGGTGTCCACAAGAAAAACCATTCGAGGCAGGATGCAGTGGCATCTCCCAGAGGACAATATCCACTTCTCTGAAGTGAATGACTTTTCATAGCCCACAGCAGATTTTGGGTGTTCACCGCAAATTACATATTTCCCCTTATTTACTCTTCATAATGTTAGCTGGGAAAGACTGGCATCTCATAGAATACATCCTCCCTTTTCCTGGGGTGTATGATTTGTCCTGGCCCAGAGCAGAGTTTGGGGTGGGTACCGCAGTTACTAATTTTTTTCTGCCTCTTTTTGTTGATTTTTTTTTTTTTTTTTTGCATGGATGCCCTGATCCGTATTCTGTGCCTAGCAGACATTTTCGGCCAGGTAGCATGCACTAGTATCTCATAGAGGACACCCAATTACTAATTTTTTATGATTTTATGACATCATCATGCATTTATGATAACCAGCTTCAGCATTGTGGGAAAATCTGTGTTTTTGATGATGATGATAGTTTCGTCGTGAGGGTATTCTTTCAATGCCATTCTGCCAGCCCTCCCAATTTCCTGTTCTGTTAGAATTAAGGTCACTGTTTAATTCAGGAAAGCAGAAACATGGCCCTGCCCTCCTTTTGTTAGGGAAGCTTGGCAGACAAACTGTTTAGCAAGTGATGTTTCTCCTGAAATTGGTTCAAATTGGTGGGAGCTACTTCCTCTTCCTACACGCCAGGTGTAAGTTCCCTACTAAATCAAAGGGGATTATCCAGTTTTTCCACACCACACACCTTTATGGCACATCCACTTACTCACTCTGAGGGTAAAGTTCCTCGCCTCCATAGGAGTCTTGATGCCCCATCCACATCTACTGTAGTCCCCAATGAGGTGTCCAGTGCAATGTCTGCTGCAACTTCTTGGGAACGGTTTCAGTTGATGCGGCCTGATGACTTAGACAAGGTGCTTGTGATGATGCGGCCAGCAATGTGTCCTCTCGACCCTTGACCTCCTTGGCTTATTAAAGCTTGCCAAGGGGGTCTGACCAAGTGGATCCAGGGTGTTGTCAATGCATCATTGTGGGAGGGAGTGGTCCCAGCCACCTTGAAAGAAGCGGTGATCTGACCACTCCTGAGAAAGCCCACCCTGGACCCACTGGTTTGTGGCAGCTACCGACTGGTTGCAAATACCCCCTTTTTAGGGTAGGTGATTGAGAGGGTTGTGGTGCAGCAATTGCAAGTACTCTTGGATGAAACGGATTATCTTGACACATCCCAGTCTGGGTTCAGGCTTGGTTATGGGACTGAATCGGCCTTGGTTGCCCCGATGGATGACCTTTATCAGGAGAAGGACAGGGGGAGTGCGACCCTGTTTCTCTTACTTGATCTCTCAAGTCTTGACCATGGTATCCTTCTGGGCCAACTTGATGAGATGGGTATTGGAGGCACTAATCCTATCTCCAGGTTCACTTTCAGAACAGCATTGGGTGATTGTCTTTTGGCCCCTTGGCAGTTGTGCTGTGGGGTGCCACAGGGTACCATCTTGTCCCCCATGCTGTTTAACATCTGTATGAAGCCCTTGGGAGCGGTCATCAGGAGCTTTGGGGCAACGTGTCAGCAGTATGCTGATGATACCCAGCTCTATTTCTCTGTAACATCTGAATCAGGAGAGACTGTGCAAGCCCTGCACCACTGCCTGGACTTCGTGGTGGGCTGGATGAGGGCCAAGAAACTGTCTGAATCCTGGCAAGACGGAGGCACTGTGGTTGGTGGTTCCAGAGTTTGGATAATTGGTCAGTTGCCTGCTTTGGATGGGATTGTATTCCTTATGAAAGAGTGGGTCCATAGTCTGGGGATGCTCCTGGATCCATCTTTGTCGCTAGCGGCCCAGGTGACCTCAGTGACTAGGAGTGCCTTTTACCAGCTTCGGCTGGTAAGACAGCTGCAGCCGTTTCTGGACCGGGATAGCCTGACCACTGTTGTCCTAGAACTGTTAACTTCCAGGCTGGATTACTGTAATGTGCTCTATGTGGGGCTGCCCTTGAGGTTGGTCCGGAAGCTGCAGCTGGTGCAAAATGCGGCTGCCCATTTGCTGCCGGGCCAAGTTCAAAGTTCTAGTTTTGGTGTACAAAGCCCTACACAGCTCAGGACCAGGATACCTGAAAGACCGTCTTACCCCTTCTATACCCAGTTGATCACTGCGTTCTGCAGGTGAGGGCCTCCTGCGGATACCATCTTATCAGGAGGTTCGTTCTGTACAATATAGGAAATGGACCTTTAGTGTGGTGTCACCTACCCTGTGGAATTCCCTCCCCTTGAATGTTAGGCAGGCACCATCTCTGTTATCTTTTCAGAGCCTTTTCAAGACTTTCCTCTTTCAACAAGCCTTTTAAGTTGAGACCTATCCCAGTCTGTGTTAGAAATGCTTTTTAATAAATTTTTAACAATCTTTTTAACCCTTTCTAAGAGATGTTTTAAAGCTTTTTAAAAAAATGTTTTTAACTTTGTTTCATTTTAATGTATTTTAAGGTCTGTTTTTATGATGTTTTAAAGTGTTTTTAGCATTTTTCCTTGCAGCCATGGCTCCTGGTGGGAGGAAGGGCGGGATATAGATCCAATATTAAGTAGATAGACAGACAGATAGACAGACAGATAGACAGACAGATAGACAGACAGATAGATAGAGCTATAAAATACACCCCTGTCTCACACCCTTTCCGATTGCGAACCATTGCGTTTCTCCATATTCTATCCTTACAACAGTCTCTTGTGCAGAGTATACGTTGTGCATCAGGACAATCAAATATTGTGGCACCTCTATTTCTTTTAAAGCGTTCCATAGTTTTTCATAATCTACAGAGTCAAAGGCTTTGCTATAATCTATAAAACACAGGGTGATTTCCTTCTGAAATTCCTTGCTCCATTCCATTATCCAACTTATGTTTCCGATATGATCTGTGGTACCTCTTGCCTTTCTAAAACCAGCTTGGACATCTGGTACTTCTGGCTCCATATATAGTAAGAGCCTTTACTTTACTTGCATGACATATTAAGGCAATAGTTTGAAAATTACTGCATTCCCTGGGATCCACTTTCTTTGGAATTGGGATGTATATTGAACGCTTCCAGTCTGTGGGCCATTGTTTAGTTTCCCATATTTCTTGACAGATTTTTGTCAAAATTTTGGCAGATTCAGTCTCAGTACCTTGTAGCAATTGTATTGGTATGTCATCTATTTCTGGTGATTTCTTTCTGCCAAGTATTTTAAGAGCAGCTTTCACCTCACATTCTAAAATGCCTGGTTCTTCATCAAATGGTCCCTACATGAATGATTCTGTCATCCTGGCATCTGTTATATAGAGTTCTTCAGTGTATTCCTTCCATCTTCCTTTTATTTCACCTCTGTCAGTTAATGTGTTCCCCTGTTGATTATTCAACATCCCTACTCTTGGTTTAAATTTCCCTTTCATTTCCCTAATCTTTTGGAATAGGGCTCTTGTTCTTCCCTTTTTGTTGTCCTCTTCCCTTTCTTTACAATAACTATTGGAATAGTTCTCTTTGTCCCTACGTACTAGTCGCTGTATTGTTGCAGTTAGGGGTCTGACTGTGTTTCTATCTCCTTTTGCTTTCCTTCTCTCTAACCATTTTAAGGGTTTCTTCAGTCATCCATCGAGGTCTTTCTCTCTTTTTAACGAGAGGTATTGTCTTTTTGCATTCTTCCCTGATAATGTCCCTGACTTCAGTACATAGTTCTTCTGGTTCTCTGTCAACTAAACTTAAAGCGCCAAATCTGATCCTTATTTGATCTTTATATTCTTTGGGGATGTTATTTAAATTGTATTTTGGCATTATAATTGCTTTGTTGTTCTTCTTTAGCTTTACTCTGATTTTCGATAGGACCAGTTCATGATCTGTCCCACAGTCTGCTCCTGGTCTTGTTTTCGCAGAAAGTATGTAACTTCTCCATCTTCTGCTACCAGTTATATAATCAGTTTGATTCCTATATTGACCATTTGGTGATGTCCGCATGTACAGTCGTCTTTTTGGTTGCTCAAAAAATGTGTTCGCAAGAAACAAATCATTGGCTTCACAGAACTCAATAAGTGTTTCTCCTGCTTCATTTCTGTCTCCTAAGCCCCGTTTCCCCACAATTCCTAGCTCCTCTCTGTTCCCAACTTTTGCATTCCAGTCCCCCATAATTATCAGCACATCATGTTTTGGTGTGTGATCAATTTCCTCCTGTACTTCTGCATAAAATGTCCAATTCTTCTGCATTTGTTGTTGGAGCATAGACTTGGATGATGGTTATGTTAATAGGTTTCCCATTTAATCTCATTGATATCACTCACTCAGACCTTACGTTGTAGCTCCTAATTGCTTTTCCTACACCACTTCTCACTATTAAATCAACCCCATTACTTCTTAATTTCTCATTTTCTGCATAAAATATTTTGTAGTTCCCTAATTGAAAATGTCCCATTCCTGTCCATTTTAATTCACTCATGCCAAATGTTGTAATGTTGATACATTCCATTTTCATTCACGTGCGCCAAGTATTGTAATGTTGATAGGTTCCATTTCTTGCTTGACAAGTTCTAACTTTCCCTGGTTCATGCTTCTCACATTCCATGTTCCTATTGTGTGCGTCGTACAACTCGGGACTCTCCTTTCGCATCTGTGCACATCAGCCTCTGGGCTTCCTTTTGGCTTTGACCCAGCTGCGTCATTAGTCACAGCGCTACTCGTACTTGTCCTTTGTTCTTCCCCAGTAGCTCGGTGAGTGCCTTCTGACCTGGGGGTCTCATCTTCCAGCACTATCTCGTGTTGCATTTTGGATACTCTGTTCATAGGGTTTTCATGGTAAGAGGTATTTGTTGGTGGTTTACCATTGCCTTCCTCTGAGTCTGGATGCATCCTAGTCTGGTGTCCCAGCTTTGACCATTCCGCCATGGGTGCCCCTGCTAGGAGTCTAGCCTCTTGGTCTTCAGCATTGCTCTCAGCTTCTTCAACACTCTCAAACCCCCTCACCACGTTAAACTGTGCATCCTAGAGGGGGTTGCCTATTAAATCTCATGGATATAACTTACTCAGGCTTTGCATTATAGCTCCTATTTGCTGTGTCATTTCTCACTATTAGAGCAACCCTGTTTCTTCTTAATCTATCATTCCCTGCATAAAATATTTTGTAGTTGCCTGAAAATGTCCTATTCCCATCCATTTCAATTCACTCACACCAAGTATTGTAATGTTCATGTGACTCTCCTTTCACATCTGTGCGCATCAGCCTCTGGGCTTCCTTTCTGCTTTGACCCAGCTACGTCATTAGTCACAGCACTACTTGTACTTGTCCGTTGTTCTTCCCAGTAACTCACAGAGTGCGATCTTATCTGGGGGTCTCATCTTCCAGCACTGTCTTGTGTTGCAGGTAATGGGGCTAACATTTTGGGAGGGAGGGGATGCGAGCTGCCCTCTGGGCAGTGGAAAAGGCCATGTTCCTGTCAGACAGGTTCCATTCTAGGTTTGTAAATTCGAACTGTGCATAAGTACTGGGCTGTCCAGGTTAAATGGAGGGACGAGAGAGCAGATTTTTGTTACAATTGTCTCTCTCTGCATCTCTTTTCACAACCTGTTACCAAGCACCTACTCCTAAACTAACTCCGTAAAAGGCCTCGAGCTTTGACAGTTAAACTCTGAAAATGTATTTCTGGGAGCTCTGTTGATATCAAAGTACAAATCATAATATATTCACAGGATTTCTCCAGAGCATTTTATCACCTTTTCTTTTCATTCCAACAGGATACAACTTGGGGGTCAAGGCTGAGGGAGAACCGACTGAAGTATCACTGGAAAAAGCTGAGTTGCAGGTGCAGGAACAGACACTGAGGAGTCAAGATGGAACAAAGAGAAAAGAGGAGAGACAAACGCACACAGGGGACAAACCTTATAAATGCTTGGAGTGTGGAAAGAGCTTCAGTCGGAGTGGGAACCTTACTTTGCATCACAGAATTCACACAGGGGAAATACCTTTTAAATGCTTGGAGTGTGGAAGGAGCTTCAATGACAGTAGCTCCCTTACTTCGCATCAAAGTGCTCACACAGGAGACAAACCTTATCAATGCTTGGAGTGTGGAAAGAGTTTCAAGTGGAGTAGCAACCTTACTTCGCATCTAAGAACTCACACAGGAGACAAACCTTATAAATGCTTGGAGTGTGGAAAGAGCTTCAGTCGGAGTAGCAACCTTACTTCGCATCACAGAATTCACACAGGGGACAAACCTTATAAATGCTTGGAGTGTGGGAAAAGCTTCATGGGGAGTGGTGCCCTTACGGTGCATCAAAGAACTCACACAGGGGACAAACCTTATAAATGCTTGGAGTGTGGAAAGACCTTCAGTCAGAGTAGCAACCTTACTTCGCATCACAGAATTCACACAGGGGACAAACCTTATAATTGCTTTGACTGTGGGAAAAGCTTCATGGGGAGTGGTGCCCTTACGGTGCATCAAAGAACTCACACAGGGGACAAACCTTGTAAATGCTTGGAGTGTGGGAAGAGCTTCAGGTGGAGTTGCCAGCTTATTATACATGAAACAACTCACACAGGAGACAAACCTTATAGATGCTTGGAGTGTGGAAAGAGCTTCAGTCGGAGTAGCAACCTTACTTCGCATCACAGAATTCACACAGGGGACAAACCTTATAAATGCTTGGAGTGTGGGAAAAGCTTCAGGGACCGTGGCGCCCTTACGGTGCATCAAAGAATTCACACAGGGGACAAACCTTATAAATGCTTGGAGTGTGGAAAGACCTTCAGTCAGAGTAGCCCCCTTACTTTGCATCAAAGATGCCACACAGGAGACAAACCTTATCAATGCTTGGAGTGTGGAAAGAGCTTCAGTCAGAGTAGCAACCTTATTTTGCATCACAGAATTCACACAGGGGACAAACCTTATAAATGCTTGGAGTGTGGGAAAAGCTTCAGGGACCGTGGCGCCCTTACAGTGCATCAAAGAAGTCACACAGGGAACAAACCTTATCAATGCTTGGAGTGTGGAAAGACCTTCAGTCAGAGTGGCCACCTTACTTTGCATCACAGAATTCACACAGGAGACAAACCTTATCAATGCTTCGACTGTGGGAGAAGCTTCAGGGAGCGTAGCGCCCTTACGGTGCATCAAAGGACTCACACAGGGAACAAACCTTATAAATGTTTGGAGTGTGGAAAGACCTTCAATCACAATAGCACCCTTATTGCACATCAAAGAATTCACACAGGGGACAGACCTTATCAATGCTTGGAATGTGGAAAGAGCTTCAGACGGAGTAGTGACCTTAGTTCCCATCAAAGAACTCACACAGGGGACAAACCTTATCAATGCTTGGAGTGTGGAAAGACCTTCAGTCAGAGTGGCCACCTTACTTTGCATCACAGAATTCACACAGGAGACAAGCCTTATCAATGTTTCGACTGTGGGAGAAGCTTCAGGGAGCGTAGCGCCCTTACGGTGCATCAAAGAACTCACACAGGGAACAAACCTTATCAATGCTTGGAGTGTGGAAAGAGCTTCAGTGACAGTAGCTCCCTTACTTCGCATCAAAGAACTCACACAGGAGACAAACCTTATCAATGCTTGGAGTGTGGAAAGAGTTTCAAGTGGAGTAGCAACCTTACTTCGCATCTAAGAACTCACACAGGAGACAAACCTTATAAATGCTTGGAGTGTGGAAAGAGCTTCAGTCGGAGTAGCCACCTTACTTTGCATCACAGAATTCACACAGGGGACAAACCTTATAAATGCTTGGAGTGTGGGAAAAGCTTCATGGGGAGTAGCACCTATACTCAACATCAAAGCACTCACATGGGACAAATGTTGTAAATGCTTGATGTGTGGAAAGAGCTTCAGTCAGAGTGGTCACCCTTGTTTGCATTACAGAACACATACAGGGAACAAACCTTATACCTGCTTGTAGTGTTGAAAGACCTTTCATCATAATGGCTACCTTCGGGCACATGGAAGGATCCATACAAGTGAAGAGATGTATTAATGCTTTGAATGTGGAAAAAGCTTTAAGCAGAGTTCAACTCTTTCTGTGCATCAAAGGATCCATATGGGGAAGCCGGGTTACGAACAGGCTTTTTATGGGGAGTTTCAGACCCCCAACAATCTTTTTCTTTTAGCTTAACCACAGACTGTTCCACTTCCCTTCGCCTATTTTGGTGGCCTGTCAATTTTTTCTTTGCAGAGACAGAGGTTTTGGCTTTTCCAGAGTTGGGTGAGTACCCAAGATGGATGCTGAGGCCAAGGTGTATGCAGAAGCCAAAATGGCCTCTCAGTCGTCAAGTTTTCCCCCTTCAATTTCCCCCCTCTAGCTGCCAAATTCAATATTCAGTTAATGACATTTCATGTATTTATCTCCTTCCTCTAGATCCTCCCCCTCTGTCATTGTTACCTCCATGTGCATCATTTGAACATCAGACTTAGTCTTTGTTACACGGCATTTAATACAACATAACACCAACTAGACTATTACATATATGTGCACGACCAAGCATAATCCCGTTATAACATATTTTAGCAGAGATGGGAATGGCTGGGTCGGTTTCAGCTCACTGTTGTTGTGCTCCTGTACTTATCTCTTAATACTCTCCTTTAGCAGCTGAGATTTGTTTTTGCCTTGGCTTTTGAATGTTTGTTCTTGCTTCCTGCTGGACGTGAAGATTAGTTCTTATAGTCTACCCCAGCTGGTGAGAGGTTTGACTTTGTCTCTACATCCCCCCTCCTCAAGTTTCTTTAGCAGAGGAAGCTCTTGCCGAAGCCTTTATCGGAACAGGACTGTTGCAGTTTATGGCAAGAGAGGTTGTGTAAATTATCCACTCTGCTGCCAGTTTAGAACATCCCCGTCTTTAATCTGAAGATCTGGACCCATAATTTACCTCAGCTCCTGTCAAGATTTCAGATGTCTATCTTAATTATGTCCCCATTAAGGGGTGGCAGAATATCATGCTCACCAGGAAAAAGTGCAGAGACCTGGGGATTACTCCCAACCTGCAGTGCAGTCCTCCTGATACACAGAGAAGGCAATTTAAAACCACTCAGTTCTTCAAGCTAGAGGGGGAGAAGGAGGTGCAGAGCTGGAGAATAACAAGTTTGCGAGAAATCACAGAGACGGCTCCAAAGTTTGTCATGTATCGAGGGGGCAGTGAGTGTGGCCTGAACTTTGCTGACAAGAACATAAGAGGTGCCCTGCAAGTGAATCAGGCTACATGGAAATGGACTGCCTCCAAGTCTATCTCAACTTATGGCAACCCTATGAATGGGGCTGTCATGGTAAGCGGTATTCAGAGGGGGTTTGCCATTGCCTCCCTCTGAGGCTAGTCCTCCTCAGCTGGTTAGGGCCTGCTCAGCTTGCCACAGGTGCACAAGCCAGCTCCTTCCTTGTCCACAACTGCCAGCTGGGGGGCAACTGGGCTCCTTGGGACTATGCAGCTTGCCCATGGCTGCACAGGTGGCAGGGCAGGTAACCCCTGAGCCATTCACTGTGGGGGGTGATCTTTAGCTGGCCCTTGACACCCAGGAGACATGATCTAAATCCAGCATGCTGTTCCTCAGAGTGGCCAATGAGGCACCCCTGGGAAGCCCACAAGCACCAGGGCATGAGAGCATAGCCCTCTCCTCATATTCTTCTCCAGCAACTGGCATTCAGGGACATGTTGCCTCCAACCTTGGAATTCTTTTTTAAGACCATGTGCAATGGTGACCATCACCACATCTTGTGGCAGAGAGATCCAGTTTGACTATATGCTCTGCGAAGAAGTACTTCCTTCTGTCAAGGGTCGACTTCCGGTTGACTTCCAGGTAAGTCGCATTATTCTCTCCTCTGACTTTATCCACTTTTTAAAAGTCATTTATACAGTTACAGCGTCTTTACAGTCCTTGTAGAAATTTAGTGAGTAATTCATCAAGTCTCAGTTGCATCCCCAAAGTTAATTAAGTCTTTTTAAAAGCTTTTATAATGGGACACTTTTAACTTGCCTGCTGCTTTCAAGCCGTCACCATTATATTGAATGACTATGACTGCCTCATCACGTTTTACTACATAATTGGTCAGCTTTAGGTCGTAAACGCTCAAATACTATGGATGCATTGCTTCTGAGCTCACCTATTCATTCAGCATTGATCGACGAAATAAAACTGATTAAAGACTATATTATAAGAACAAATCAGCTGCTCAACACAGTTGCCCAGAGCGTTCGATCACTCTTACCATCTTCTTCGCACCAGAGCTCCTCAAAAGTGACCTCAGAAGACACGTGCAAGAACCTGGAAAACACCAAACAACCAAGCCGAGCTACTAAACTCTCCAAGAAGTCAAAAAACATTAAAAACCAAAAAGTTAACTTCTCCAATAAAATGAACTACAAACCACTTTTCAAACTCCTCGAGCACCAAAAAGTCAAATCAACTTCTAACCATCCTAAAAAGAAAAAATCTGAAAAGGAAACTCTCCCTGATCTTCGGGCTCAGTCCAATCCAGCCTCTGCGCTCCCTCAGCTGTCTAAAGTTCCCGAAGAGGGCGAAACAAATAACTCCCAAGTTCAGAATGACCGTGACTTTACGCTAAGGGTTGATACTCAAAATTCTCCTTCACAGTGGAAATTACAATTACAACTAAATAAGCTGGCAATATCCTACAAATGCAGATCCAATAACACTAGATTGCTGCTTCCCAGCATCTCTTTCCTGGACACTTGTTTCAATAAATCCATGGCGACACTTAGACGACAAAATTTTATAAGGTCTATGACAATTCTAGCGCAATCATCTCATGAATGCCGCATGGTTATCACTTGCCACTCGAGGGATATGGTCAATCAAATCTTTGAAACAAGGAACCTTCTACCCAAATTTGGCCTCTCAGTCCAAAGATATTATATTAACACAACCCATCCCATCCCTCTAATGGTTCCACGCCCTCAGCTTAGCTTCACTAACTCCTCAGTGCTGCTACTAGAAGATTCCAACATTATGGGATCCACGACGACATCAAACAATCTCTCAATGCGAACTACTAGTCCTCAGGAGCAGACCGAACCATTATATCTCAATGAGACCCTCTTTCAGGACCTGAACCCCAAAGAAAGCCAACTAGCGGAATTATACCTTACTCTGCCAGAACCTGAAAGACTGGTGCTCATTAATAGACTTCGCAGTTTGATCTCTCGACTCCAGTTATCTTCACAGCCCAACTCCCTCCCAGAAACTTATGCTTTACAGCTGGCTGACCACTCTGCCCACTGTAATAATGATAAGGAGTCTATAAATTACAAACCTGCTACTCATTCCCAGTTTGAGCTTCGTCTTAACACCAGTTCCTTGCGGCCCCCTGCCTCCAACAACTCTAGGATTTCCATTCCGGCTCAAAAATCCAAGCAAAATTGCTTTACAAAGAATGGAGCAATTTTCAACGATGATACCGGCTCACTCAATATAATTGATGAACTAAATTGACAACCATACCAACCCCCAACTGATGTCTTTTCTGCTAATTCTGCCCGAGCTGACAATGTAACCAACTCTCTAAAATTCATTTCTTGGAACATTGCAGGTTGGAACTCGATGGTAACAGATCCTGAATGGCTTCCATATCTATCTAGATTTGAAATTATTGCCCTACAGGAAACCTGGGCCACTGACTTCCCAGGAGGATCCCTACGCCTGTGCAGCCTCTGAGACTGGGCTCCCGTCTTGGATGAAACTTTTTCAGTTCTAAATCCAGTCAGAAGGGTCTTTTTTGACTGGGGATAATTTCTTCCGGATAAGGAAGAAACGTGAGATTTCCCACACAGCTTTGTTGTGATTGTTGGAGACTGGAATTCGTCAGAATCTTCTGTGAAAAGAAGGTCTTCCAGCAGTTCGGACGGAGCGAGGATTTCTAGCCAAGCTCAGCTGAAAAAAGTGATTCTTTTTTTTCTTTAAAGAAAAACGACCTAACAGGCAAGCATTCTTCTGTCTTACGCTTATTATTTTCTTATCTATACAGCTACAGAGATTTGTCAAAGATCCAGCAATTAAGAAAACCTGGGTGAGCCAAAACTTTCCTTTTTTCTTTATTTACAGAACTAAGGGGGAAGAAAATAAAAATAGCCTATCTTTTTTTTTATTGCAGAAAGCTGACATGGAAAATAGCATTATAAAGATTACAACGGATGAGGGTTTTCTTTTTGATTTATAAGACTTTTGGGTAACATATGTCCGGGACTATTTTTTCTGATCTATTTTTTTTTTTGACGAATCTGCTCATTTTTTTTGTTATTAGCTATTTGGACGCTGAGAACTAAGGTTGTTTTTGTACTTCTGGGCATATAAGAGATAAGGGCTGTCTAGAGTGTGACGCTAGCTGGTTTGAAAGATTAACTCCTTTGTAACTGGATAAAGAAATAAAATGCTCTTTGCTTGGGACATTGAAGGAGTTTTGTTCCTTTGGCTTTGGGAATGACAATTAAGAAGATCATGGATGTACAAGAAGGGACTTTATCTATAGATATGTTTCAGAAAATAATGAATGGGATTAATTCAATAAAACAAGAACTGAGAAATAATAGTCAAGCGTTGAGAATTGAACTTGATGAAATGAGACAGGAGCTGAAAGAAATTCAGGATTCTATGAGAAAGGAGAATAAAGATAGATCTGGAAAACCAAAAAAGGATGAAAGAGAAATTAAAGGCAAGGTTCAAACTATGGAGATTGGATTAAATATGGACATGGAAAAAGATTTGGATTTTCTGGCGGTGATGGATCCTGGAGACAAATATTACGGTTTGGAACTCAGCGCTGTCCCTGAAGGAATTGAAGAGATTGGAGATAAAGATATTATCGGTTCAAAAAAATTCCTGGACTGGAAGGTCTTGATGGAACTTGAAATGGAGAAAGCTAACAGAATTAATCCCTGTTTTGTGTCAATGGAAAAATCTTTAAGAGATGTGCTAGTGTATCATGTAAAAAAGTGGAACAGAGATGCGGCTTTGCAACAATATTTCAGTGATACGTTTGGAACTGATGTCAAGAAAATATGTATGAAAAAGGAAATTCCTATCAGACTCTTATTATATGACTATGACAGCAAGACTATTGGGCGCGTAAAGATGGAAGATGGAACCAATACGGATAATGGAAGAAGGGCAATTTGAAATTACTGGATCTAGTAGACTTGATGAGTTGGACTAATTGACATGTTTATCTAGAAAAAAAATTGATGGACATATATCTCAAGGATTGGAAACTTCTCTTTGACTTTTTGTGGAAGAATAAAATGATAGGATGTTCATGAGATTTGTAACCAATTAAGATAATTGCTGGAGGAAGGTGATTTTATAAGCTATTAAGATACAGGCTTGTTACATATTATAGACTTATAGTTGAACTATGACAAATTGGTAGTCAATTTTTTTATGTATATATATATTTCTTTTTATTGTATTAGTTATGGATTTGTGTTTTTTCTTTTTGTATTGTTTTGGTTTTGAAAATTTGAATATGGATAAATTGACATGTTTACTTAGAGAAAAATGGATAGACACATTTCTTAAGGAATGGAAGCTTCTTTTAGATTTTTTGTTGAAAGATCAAAATAAAATGATGATATTGGGATTTGACGATTAATTAAGATAGCCTATGGAGAAAAGTGATCCTGTATGTATATATTAAGAGACAGGTTTGATATATATTATATACTTATAGCTGATCTGCGACAAATCGGAAGTCAACTATTTTACTTTATTTTTTTCTTTATTTGTTTGTTGTATTTTGTTTTGTTTGTTTTTTTGAAAAATTTGAATAAAAATTATTTTTTTAAAAAAAGAAAACCTGGGCCACTGATAGGCCCCACATAAACAGTTTTTCTGCCTTTGATCTTCCTGCCCTGCCCTCTTCGAGTGGTAGAGCAAAAGGAGGCCTGCTGACCCTAATATCATCCTCCATTAACATCAAAATACACCCTATACAGCACCTTGCCCCATTGGCTCTTTCCTTGCTTCTGGAAATAGGTGCCCTTTCAATCATTTTTGTTAATGTGTATATTCCTCCCACTAAGGATTATGCTTCCATTGACCATAACTGGAAATTATTTGATCTCTATATCACAGATCTTGAGAACTCCCACCCCAGTGCAAAAATGATAATTTTGGGAGATCTCAATGCAAGAATTGGCCCCAATAATAATGAATTACTTTCCTCGCCTCTCTGGAGAGGCGAAGAATGTGATCACACAGCCTTCTATTACGTAAGGAATTCGAAAGATATGGTCATCAACCATAGCGGAATAAATTTAGCCTGCCTTGTAGCTTCCCATCACATGATCGTCTTAAATGGCCTTAAGCATATCAATGACTGTGCAGAGTTCACATACATCTCTAACCATGGCTGTACTATAATCGATTATGCCTTAATCTCCCAAAAATTGCTTAGCACGATTGATTGATTCCATATCGGAACAAAACTAGGTAGTGACCATCTCCCCCTGACTGTCATATGCATTATCCCCAAAGGGATTTCCTTGGCCCATAAATACAACCCTATTGAAAACTTTTCTTCCTACCGTAAAAGACCTTACTGGACCCTCCCACTAGCTACAAGCATAAGACAATACTTGTCTGCACTGAATATGTTAGCTATTCGCTCCTTGCTGATGAACTTAGATTCCCCGGTCGAGACTCTCTCTGCTTACGAATCTCTATCTTCAGCACTAAGCTCCTTCTTAGCCCCCCGGCCCTCAGCAGTCAAATCTAACAACTTCAATTGCCCAAAATGGTTTGATAAGGAATGTCTAGCTTTAAAACGGTGCCTAAGGTCCATCTATCTTAACTACCGCAATCAACATCTTACTTCCCTTCCCTCCAAATATTATTCAACCAAGAAATTGTATAAGGCAACTCTCGTGCGAAAAAAACATCAAGCCCTCAAGGAGGAATGGAACAATCTCATTGCCGCATCCATGCAAAGCAACCCGGAGAATTTCTGGTCTATTATTAAGAAGGCATTTAGAACTCACCCCATAGCTGTAAACGCTATCCTCCCCCAAACATGGGAAAGTTACTTTGCGTCTCTGTATCGGTCAAAACACCCAACCAACTCAATTAAAAATTTGTCCCCTGAATTCCCCCTTCTTCTGGAGTGGCCGCCTGTCAGCCAAGCTGAAATTAGGGATCTGATTGTTGAACTTAAGAACGGTAAAGCACCAGGCCTAGATAACATTCCTGCTGAACTTTTGCAAGAAAACCAAGATTGGTGGGTCCCCCTATTAGCAAAACTTTTCACCAACTTTAACAAATCGGGACATTTTCCAATTTCATGGCAAGAGGCTATCATTATTCCCATTCATAAAAAAGGGGACGTTCAAGACCCTTCCAATTACCGCCCGATTAGTCTCCTTTCCATAATTGGAAAGCTATACGCCTCTTATTTGAAAACAAAACTTCAGTTATGGCTGGATGACCAAAATATTCTGGGACTAGAGCAAGCAGGATTTCGGAAAGGTTTCTCCACTCTAAATCACTGCATAATCCTGCAACATCTAGCTGAAAAATACAACAAACATAACAGTCCCGGGCTCCATGCTGCCTTTATAGACTTAAAGGCCGCTTTTGATTCCATACCAAGGGACAAACTTTGGCATAAATTAATAAATACCACTATAGATAGAAGACTTATTTTTCTGATTTATAAATTGCACCAGAATACTTCCATCCGCATATGCTGTGGTAAAGATGGGAGCCTCTCAAACCCCATACACACATTCTTGGGGGTGAGACAAGGTTGCATTTTAGCCCCACTCCTTTTTAATTTATATCTTAATGACCTGGCAGATCACTGCCTTGCCAGCAACTTCCATATTCCTAAAATCGCTTCCACACCCTGCCCGTTACTACTCTATACAGACGACGACGTCCTACTATCCTTCACGAAGATTGGCCTTACCCGTTTGATAAAGGCATTTATGTCCTATTGCAATGACAATCAACTAGTCATTAATTTTGAAAAAAACAAAATTTTAGTTTTCACCAACAGCAAAACTCTCCCTATCTGGACGATTAATGGTCACCAAATAGCACAAGTTGCCTATTACAAATATTTGGGCTTAACTTTTCACGCCTCACTGAGTTGGTCTACTCATATATGGGCAACATTAATGAAAGCAAAGCACTCCATTAAGACCTTACTTCGTTTTTTCCATCATAAAGGTGGACGCTTCGTCCCAGCTCTGATTAAACTATTTTCATACAAGATTACCCCCCAACTCTTATATGGTGCCCCTGTTGGATAAATTCCTTAGGTTCCTCTGTTGAAACCATACTTTCCAGTTTCCTCCGTTGCCTTCTAGCTGTGCCCCGTTGTGTCCCTTCAGCGGCCTTAAGACTTGAATGCAGGTTGACATGACTTTTAATTTCTGGGCGAAAACTTCGTTTAATCCCCCCCAAGGCCTTTTAGCTTCATTCTGGAATGACCCTTACCCCTCTTCCTGGCTAACAACCATAGAAGCCAAACTGCAGAAAATTGGCCTCTCTAAAGTCTATCTGGCCTCCCTGTCCCATAATGATGCAACTACACAGATTTGTACTCGGCTTATGGACATTGACTATCAAAACTCAGTTGCCAATGCTTCCAAAACGTGTTCCCCACTGTTCCTAAACTTACCCTTTGTATTTGGTAAACTCGCCCCCTATTTGTATTTTCTCACTACACCCAAACTACGTTTAGTCTTCACAAAAGCCAGGTTCAATGCCCTAAATTCAGCAGTAATGGAAGGGAGATTTCAACGAATTCCATACGAACACCGTTTTTGTCCTTGCGGATGCGCCCAGATAGAAACTCTTACCCATTCCATTCTGGTCTGCCCGTTATACTCACAAATTCGAGCTAAATTCCTCAACTCCATACTGATGACTCAGAAACTTAAAAATTCTTCCCCCGAAGACACGATTGCTTGCCTTCTTGCAGGCTCCGACAAAGACATCACCATATAAGTAGCCAAATTTGTCTTTGCCGCTCAGTCAATACGTGCTTCTTTTTAATGTCTGCTTTATGAATTATGTTTCCGTTTTGTATTATATGTTGTTGTTTTTTCTATTTTGTACCATGCTTTTGGGTCATTGACCGCAATTTTAATAAATCAATCAATACTTCCTTCTGTCGAAGCCCAGTGCCACCATGCAGCCAAGTCTGGCTCTGGCCAAGGGCTGTGTGGTTCAGATGGGTCCTAAGGAGATCATCTTTAGGGTGGAAGGATGGAGCTCCTGCTTCACAATCTGTGACATTATCAGGACATGCAATCTGATGCTGGCACAGATCATGGAAAGGGAGCTCCAGGGAGCCCTGAGATACAGGCACAGAATTAGGGAAGCCGTCTTGATGCACGCATCTGTTGCTTTTGTGCATCAGTGTGCATGGCCCACATGCTGCACGGCATGGCTGCCACCACCCAAGATCTCTCTAAGGGATTGACACCTCCACTGCCATCTTGGGTGATGGCAGGCATACATACACAGAGTGTGGGGCATGCCCACTGATGCAGGAGGTAGGTGGATGTTCTCTAGAGGGTCACATGTTTCCTTTGAAGTCCTGATCTTCATAAAAAGAGTCCTAAATGGATTGAGCTCTATGTAAAGGGCACGCAAATGTAGAAATGGCTGAAGTTTCCTTGACAAGATACCCAGATAAGGACCATGTGAACCTTCTCTGCGCATCATTCCAAAAACTTTCCTAAAAATTAAATATAGACTCAATATAGGTAAAAATGAATATAGACTCAAATTTTACCATTTCATTATCTGTCACAAAGATGCATCTTGAGAGTTTTATGCCTGGGGCTGAGTGTTAACTGTCTCATTCTGCTACCATCCTGCTTGTGACATCATGCATTGTGTCATAATTATGTATCTGCATTCAGCCCTAGGCCATCTCCATAGTAACACCAGGCCCAGCCTCCAAGAGGTCTTCTGTATCTTTAAAAGTTGTTCAGGGGGAAGGGAGAATTCCTCCTTGTGTTTTTTCTCATTACAGGGTTGCAAGAACACCTACACTTGGCTGACTTTCTCTTCTAAAGATACAGGATCAGACTCAGGCCCTGAACCTGGCAACCCTACTCGGCAGATGCACAAAAGCTGAATGAAGATGTTGCCAGGCTAAAAACATGGTTGGGCTCAAGGGGAATCAGAAGGGGAATTGGCATGAGCCCATCAAGAAAAAGGAAAAGAGATTTGTTGAAGCAGCAACTGAAGTTGCTGTTGAGAAAAGTTGCTCAGTGTCTGGTACTCTGATAAAAAAACAGCTGAAAGGGTGTGTCAGCTAGTAGTCCCTTCAGAGGCTCTATCTCAAGTCCTCAATATTATCACCTTCAGTCAGGATACTGGAGAACAGTGGCATCACTAGGGTTGGTGTCACCTGGTGCGGTAACTCATGGTGTCACCCCCATGGACCTCCTCCCATACCAGACCATACAGAATCCTTAGTAATGCTTTTTGTACTAATGTTACTCATAAATCATAATTCCCGTATATCACTGAATGTAATGGCAATAGTAGTGACATAAACAACTAGCAAAATTAAAATTACACCTTTAAATTACAATATCATACGCACAGCCCAAATTCTTGCTCTTATCATTAATGGGAGTTAATTATCTTGCATATGCCCATAGTAAATTTTCAGATACTTTCAGACCCTCAGCAATTTTCAAGTGGTCTATGTAGAAGAAAAGTTTGGGAACCCCTGGTATAAGACATCTGCTTATGTCCCTATGCTGCTCTCTCCCCTCATTTAGGTGCCTGGGATGCATGCGTGTGGACATACGTCCTTACAGTTATGGAAAGTGATTCTTAATAATAAGTCTCCAGACACAAAGTTACATAGGTATTTATCAGTTGTTTAGTAGAAAATTCAGAAGTGCAAAGTCCCTTCATGATAGTTGCAGCCACATACACCTTTTTTTACTCCTGGATTAAGAATGAGATCTTTGTTAATGCATTATCTCACAACAACAATCTCTAGGAGCCAGTCAGCATGTAAGTGGAGAGTGTTAGCAATTGAGAAGAGTCTTCTCAGTGGCTAACTCACCTCCTTTCACTCTGATTGGCTCCAATCAGCAGGAAAGGCAAGGAAGCCTATTAGAAGACTCTTCTCAGTGACTAACACATTCCCTTTTCATGCTGACTGTAGGATGTTTGGAGACATAGGGACCCTGCTCCCAAAACAGAAGAGGGACTAAGATCTCCTGGGTGACTACCCTCCTGGTGCTTATGGACATGACTAATATATTTTGTGATGTGCAAGTTTGATATTATTTATTGTGTTTAGGATTACACTGATGGCATTCCCAAATATGTACTTTCACACAGACTTTGGTTTTCCATAACACAATGTTTGTCCAAGCCTCCACACTTGGGGGGGCACTACTTGCACACCCCTTCCATAAGCACATCAAAGTTGGATACACACCTGAACCAAGACCCAGACAAAAGGGCACTCAAAACAAAAAGGTAATTACAGTGGCTGAGTAGATCTTGTACAGTGGTTATACTGACTGGGCAGCCTTCATATTTTACAAAATACTTTTTCCTATACAAAGATTAAATTTGTGTGTATGAAAAAGTAATATATGAAGTGGTCTCAATAGTGAGAAAAGTAAACGAATGGTGATTCAAATGTTTTTCATTCTCACGTTATGAAGCTAGCTGCCAGATGATGTATCACCTTCCCTACGCATGCAGCGTAGACTGAAAAAACAGCACCCAAGCCACCATTCAAACGTGCACGTGTTCTTTCCAACAAGAATCTACAGGTCTCAAAAAGTAATGTGTGACAAAGTCCTCAAACACTTTGTAACATGCCTCAAACATGGTCTCTTGTTCTACCAGCATGCCTTCACACCATCACTTTGCCAAAACCTAAGGATAGGTAAATTGCTTTTAGGGAGGTTCACAATTGTGATTTCCTATGTATTTAATCTAAAAATATTTAAAATACATAAAAATAGCCAGGGGAAGATATTGGAGAAATATAAAATAAATACAAATTAAAAAGGGGGGGGGGGAGGTGAAGAGACCTGAAATGTGCTACTCACCATCTCTCAGCCTATCCTCCCCTCAGGATGAAAACAATGGAGAACCATGACCACCCCCAGGAAGAAGGGCACACTTAAAATGTAGAGGAAAAAAACATCTACAACCATAGTGTGAAATCAAATACTTATTGGGACACAGGATGAAGAAATATTTATATAAACATGACTCTAAAATATGTTTATGAATTACACAATCTGTATATATATTTATAGTGCAATCCAATGTTTGTTTACTCAGAAGCAAGTCCCAATGTATTCAATGGGGCTTACTCAAACTGGGAAGTGTGCAGAGAACTACAGCCTCAAGTGATAAGGAACTTGTTCTTTCAACTTGTTCTTATATTGTATCAACATCCAGTACCACAGAGCAACCGGGAGCTGTGAGCTTCATAGGCAAGAGGCTTCAGGGGGGTTGGGAATTACCTATACACACAGACACAAGGTATCAAAATAACCAGGAAGAGACTAAGGCATAGTCTAGAGGTTATATTGGATACACAGAGTGTTGGGTAGTGTGGCCTAGCAGAGGGATCTTTTGAGATCTGTGCTAGAGCAGAGAGAGGTAAAAATAAACACGATGATCCTGACTGCTGGTAGCCACGAGTGAGAGCAACACAGGTGGTGCCAGAGAAGGATGTCACATGGTCCTCTTGAGATTAGGCAGCTTTAACAACAAATAGTATAGCCCCAATCAGCCTCAGCTGTGAGGGAGGTGAACCAGCCCTTGAGTGTGTTCAGAAACCAGACCAGACACCTATTTAAGCCATTTATTCAAAAAGAGTGCAGGTAAAAAGGGAGAGGGGGTACGAGAGAAAGGGAGCTGTTGTAATGGGTTAAAATTAAAAATGTTATAGTAGAATAAAATCAAATAACATTAAATGAAACATATGTTTGCCTCCCTTATGAGAAAGTACGGGAGTCTTTCCGCTTATCAGCTTCATTTGCAATTAAAAATGTTGTTCCCAGCTTACCAGACCAAAGGTCAAGGATAAAGGAAGTTTGGAGGGAGAACAAAGAAGTGGACCAGAATAGATAGATGCTGAGAAATCAAATAATGATGTATTTCTGATTAGCTATGCATTTCTGATGATATGTGTGTGACGTACCTGTAGCCTATAAATATGATGGATGTCAGCAAATCTGGAGAGTCACTTAAGGGTGGCCCTCCCTTTGCAAAGGCTCAATAAAGGCAAACATTCACGGTACTCTGGTCTCGTCTCTATTCCTTATTGGCAACTCAAGGAATATAGAGTCCCTATCAGTCTGGCCTCCATTCAGGCTTGACTCCTTTTGTAACAAAACTGGCGTAGCCCAGCCAGGAGTATCCGCCTCAGACGACCTCTGCTGTCTCGTACGGGGCTGCAGACAGTTGGATGAGAGCGCTCCAGGCCCAAGTTGTTTGGCCTGCATCCGGGCCTGCGCCAGGCCGGCCGAGGCAGCAGAGTATCGTCAGCGGACCTCCAGTAAATCGAGACCAGAACCTTCTGATTGCCAGCGCAAGCGGGTCAAGCAGAGCACCAGAAGACAGGTGAGGATAAATCAAACCTTGGAGGGGAGTGCTGAGTGTGTGGGTGTGACTGAGACGAGGCGTATCCACAGTGGTAATTACCTCGAAGCGAGAGCGGAGTTCTAGTACCGCGTTTCCTTTCTCCCGCGAGGGAAAAGGCCGGGAAACGAACGAAGCGAAAGTCGTGACTGTTGTTGTGCCCTATATAGACCTCTTTAGAGCCCCCGGGATGGGAGGAGCAGGTTCCAAGGCCAGGAACAAGAGGCTAGGGAAGAGTCGACAACAGGACACCCCACTGCAGCTTGTCCTCAACAGGTTTGACATTATACAGGCAGAGACTCAATATCCACTAGAAAGAGACAAGTTAATATTCTACTGCCAAAAATTGTGGCCCACTTTGGGGACTGGATGGCCCCCAGAAGGCACCTTTAACTACCAAGCAATAGTCAAAGTCCTAAAAGAGCTCACAGAGCAGAAGCAGCATGACTCCATCCAGTATGCCTTGATGTGGCAAGAGTTAGACCGAGATCCACCCTCCCCAATTGTAATGAGAATCATGATGCAAAGAGGCCCCATCTCCAGGCCAGCCCAACCAGTGTTACCACAAGCAGAAGATGAGTCTTCACCCAGCGCCCCATTATACAGACAACCACCACCGTATAGACAACCGCTGGGTGAGGACAGATCAGGGCCCACTAGCCCGCCTCCACAGCTTATAAACCTGGACAGGCCTTTTAGCTCGTCGTCAGGCTTATCAGGACCTATACAGCAAAGCCATGTGGAAACAACTCCACAGCGATCCAGCAATCCCTTTTTGCCTCAGGCTCCCATAAAAATCCTACCAGATCCTCCACAGCCACCAGAGACTTGTAGAACCTTGCTGCTCTCACAGGAAGCAAGCAGTTCAAGCCCAGCCGCCCAGGATATGCTCCCCTTCAATACAAATCCAGAATGCTCCCTGTGCCTAACGGGACAAAGCCCAACCGTCCTCCATAAATATGCCCATGAAATCCGCAACAGTCCGGCTAACACCCCTGAGGAAAAGGCCCATAGACAGAAGAGAATCCAGATTTTAGAAAAGGTGGCACAAGACGTCACTAACCAGAGGGAGGACCACAGAGAACATAGAAGCGGCAATAGCTATCTTCAGGCCCCTATGCGCGAAGTCATTGATGGGCAAGGAGGTATAGCTTATGTCTATGTCCCTTTCACAACTTCTGACTTGTTCAATTGGAAAAACCAAACACCCCCCTTGAGAGAAGACCCTGGGAAAGCATACGATCTGTGGCAATCCATATTTGTTAGCCACCATCCCAGCTGGGCTGATATCCAAACCCTAATGAATATTTTGCTAACTTCTGAGGAAAAAAGTTTGGTTATGGGACAGGCTCGTAGGCTTGCTGAGACGGAAAGGGCAGCAGCAGGAGCAGGCGCGCCACCCATGGCTGCCATAATGCCAGAAAGAGACCTGGGATGGGATGCTTCACCTGGTGGCAGTACCGAACTTGAAAATTATCGCTGCCTCATACTTCATGGGCTGCGGAACGCCATCCCTAAACCCACCAACATGGCCAAATTGTATGAGGTTAGACAAGGCAAAGAGGAAGACCCTTCTTCCTTTCTTGTGCGGCTGCAGGACACCATGCGGAAATACACCCCCCTTGATCCAGCTGCGGCTGACAACCAGAGACTTTTAGTTACGCTCTTCATAGGGCAAAGCGCCCAAGATATTAGGAAGAAACTGCAAAAGGTTGAGGGGGCCATGGGAATGAACATGAGTCAATTGATGGACATTGCTTACAAAGTGTTTGTGAATAGAGATGAGAGAGAGAAGAGGGAGGAGCAGCGCATGTTCAAGAGACAGTGTGCAGTAATGGCCGCTGCCTTGCAAGGAGATGGGACTAAGAGAGGAGGAAGAGGAGAGGAAGGTAGAGGACAGCGCCCCAGGAGAAGGTTGGACAAGGATCAGTGTGCCAAGTGCCTCAAGAAAGGGCACTGGGCCAAGGATTGCAAAAGTGAAGAGAGACAGAAACCCATAGCCCCCCTTCTTCCGGCCTTTGCTGAGGATGACTCTGAATGAAGGTGGTCGGGCGAACAAGGTAGCGATCCGGGGGAGCCACTTATTCCCATTATGGTGGCTAACCAAAAAGTAAGAGCCCTTGTTGATACCGGAGCTACCTATTCTATGCTTCCAGGGGCGGCACCCCACCACTTGAGCCCCAATTATAGAACTATTTTAGGAGTAACGGGGAACAAGCAAAGATTACCCCTAACAAAAGCAATAGGAATACAAGCAGGAAGACAAACCTTTAAGCATCGCTTTCTTGTTTCAGAGCAATGCCCTCTGCCCATTTTAGGTAGGGATGTCTTGGCAAAGCTGCAAGCCACCATCTCGTTTAAGAAACATTGCCTTATTGTCACCATTCCTAAGGAAATGGAGGCTGCATATCAGATGGTAGTGTTGTACCAGAAAGATGAACGCCCCATTCATAATAACGGTGAAGATCTAAGAAGAAATAAGAACATAAACCCTATAGTGTGGGCTGCGGAAGGGAACCCAGCCAGAGCTAAATTTGCTGAGCCTGTGAAGGTCCGCCTAAAACCAGGAGCAAAGCCCACCCCTGTTAAACAGTTTCCGTTAAGAAAAGATGTATGGGAAGGCCTCACTGTGCTCATCCAGCAATTCCTTAAAGACGAATGGATACGCCCGGCCACATCCCCCCATAATACTCCAATATTTGGAATCAAGAAGCCAGGCCAGCCAGGCAAATACAGGTTTTTACAAGACTTGCGCGTCATTAACAAGCAAGTGCAAGAGGATGTCCCTGTAGTTCCTAACCCACATACACTTCTCTCTGGAGTTCCAGCTGAGGCAACAGTGTTTACTGTGATAGACTTAAAAGATGCCTTTTTTAGCATTCCTATACACCCTGAGAGCCAAGACTTGTTTGCCTTTACCTGGGAAAACCCCCACACTGGGCAGGCTTCCCAAATGACCTGGCAAGTCTTGCCCCAAGGATATGTGGGCAGTCCTTCGGAATTTACTAAGGCCTTAAGAAAGGACCTAGAGGAATGGCACCAGCGACCTAAGGATACTGTTCTTTTGGTTTACGTTGATGACCTCTTGATATGTAGCCAAAATAGGCCTTCCTGTGAGCGGGATTCTGTTTCGTTGCTTAATCACCTGGCCCTAAAAGGATATCGCGCCAGTCGCCAGAAAGTACAGTGGTGCCAAAGTGAGGTTAAATACCTAGGGTATAAGATATCCCACCATGGCAGAATGCTGTCCCCTGAACGAAAGGAAGCAATCTGTAGCTTGGACCCCCCCAGAAACGTAAAAGAGTTGCGCACAATATTAGGACTATTTGGGTTCTGTAGACCATGGATTCCCGAGTACGCCAGAATAGTGCAGCCTCTTTATAAAGCATTGGAAGCTGAACAGATAAAAGAAACTTGGCGTTGGACCAAAGAACAACAGCATGCCTTCCAGGTGCTTAAAACTTTGTTAACGCAAGCGCCTGTGCTCGCATTGCCAGATGGCAACAAGCCATACTGCCTTTATATCTCAGAAAACAAAGGAGTAGCGGCTGGAGTGTTAACACAGAAGTGGGGGCCCAAACAGAGACCTGTAGGATATTATTCCTCGAAATTAGATCCTGTGGCTCAAGGATGGCCTGCTTGCTTAAGAATCTTGGCAGCTGCTTCCATCTTACTCAAAAAAGCTGACAAAATCATGGTCGGAAGCCCGGTTGAGGTTCTGGGACCGCACGATTTAAGGAAAATAATGGGAGCTGATGCAGCCAAGGTCCTAAGCCCTAGCCGCTTAACCATGTTTGAACAGCAGCTTCTTGGAAGGCAGGGAATTACTCTTAGCACCTGCAATACGCTAAACCCTGCGACCCTGATGCCCCAACCAGGACAATTGTTACACAACTGTGAGCATGCTCTTGAAGTTGCCACAAAGCCCCGAAATGACCTCTCTGACTTGCCACTTCCCGATGCCCATGAAGTTTTTATTGACGGCAGTAGCAGAGTAGTGGAAGGCCGCAGGAGAACCGGATTTGCCATAATAGAGGGAAGTCAAACATTATCCAGTGGAAGGCTGCCAGACAGCTATTCCGCCCAGCAAGCTGAATTAACTGCACTCGAGAAAGCCCTTTCGCTGTTTGAGGGACAGAGGGTCAATATCTACACTGACAGCAAATATGGTTTCAATGTGATTCACGCCTTTGCGATGATATGGAAAGAGAGGGGCTTCATAAATAGTGTAGGAAAGACCATTGAACACTTGGACATTATAAAGAGGCTTTTAAAGGCTGTTGCCCTCCCTCAAAAGGTAGCTGTAATACACATTCTGGCACACGGCAGAGAAAAGGAGAAGAAACTAAGGGAGGGAAATAATTTGGCTGATCGAGCGGCGAAGGAAGCAGCTCTTTCCGAAAGAAGCCCCACAGTTGCTCTCCAGCTCATCCCTTTAGATGTTCTAAAACCTTATTATTCACCTGCTGAAGCAGAGGATGCTGCAGCCAAAGGAGCATCTCTGACACCGGAAGGGTGGTGGAAATTGCTAACAGGACAAATCATAGTGCCACGACCCCTCCTAAGACAAGTTGTGTTGGCAGCACATCAAAACACACACCTAGGGGGAAGTGCCCTAGGAGATTTGTTAGTCAGACAAATAATGGCACCAGGGCTTTATGTTGAAACAGCACGAGCGGCAGCGCAGTGTACCATATGTGCTGTCACCAATCAAAAGGGGCCAACTCCACCTGTGCCAATGGGAGGCCGCCCTTGGGCATATTACCCATTTCAGAGACTTCAGATTGATTTTTCAGAGCTTCCTAGGAAGAATGGATACAAGTACCTCCTTGTAATAGTAGATCAGCTGTCCGGATGGATAGAGGCCTACCCCACAAGACAAGCTACTGCAGCAGTAGTGGCTAAGATACTGATGAAAGAAATTTTCCCCCGATATTCCCTGCCTGAAACAATAGACTCTGACAGAGGGACGCACTTTGTCTCGGAAGTAGTTCAACAACTCCAAAGGCCCCTTGGATTCCGATGGCGCCTTCATACGGCATGGAGGCCGCAATCAGCTGGGCAAGTAGAGAGGGCTAACAGATCTTTGAAAGCCACGCTAACCAAGCTCTGCCAAGAGACTGGACAAAATTGGGTGAATGCCCTGCCTATGGCATTGACGATTTTTCGTTGCACCCCCAGAGGACAGACCAAGCTAACCCCATTTGAAGTTTTATTTGGGAGACCGCCAGTATTGGCAGCTCTCAAGACCCAGCCTCTTGAAATAAACCAAATAGTGGGAGATGCTGTGATCAAAGAATATGTTATTGCCCTGCAGTCTGTTCTTTCTAAAATCCATAGATACTCCCAAGAGTTCCAGAGATTGCCACTGGACGCCGCCATTCATCCTTTCAGACCAGGAGATTGGGTCCGGATCAGGACGTGGAAAAAGGAAACGCTCCAGCCCGAGTGGAGCCAACCGGTCCAGGTGCTGTTGACCACGGATGCAGCACTAAAGATTGACGGCAAGGCCAAGTGGATCCACCATACCAGAGTCAAGAAAGCAGCCGCACCTATCGAGGTGCAGGAGCCAGAGACGGGAATAGCCAAGGATTCCCCAACAGGTGAGGGGCGAAAGAAGACCCCTGAAGAAAAGTGGCTTTCGCAGACAGTACCGGGTCTGGGCCTGAAGTTACATCTCCGCAGAACACCCCAAACTTAGTTATTGATCCCGCCGCTCAAAATATAGTTAATCCATACTATATATGCATTGCCATTATTATAGCATGTATGCTTTTTATTATGTTGCTTTATCTTGCATTTTACTTCCGGCATGGGCGCGTCCCTTGACCGGGAATGGGTCTTTTACACAATCTAACACCTTCCTAAAGCTGGTGCAGGAGGTGGTTAGCCAGTTCAAACTCACTAGCTGTTGGGTGTGCTCTCCCTTGCAGGTGCAGCACGGTCAAATTCCACTATATCCTCTCCCGCTTAACATATTGGAGTTGGCTGTGGACCGCCCAGCACACAACCAGACC
Source organism: Rhineura floridana (assembly GCF_030035675.1). Lineage (NCBI taxonomy): Eukaryota > Metazoa > Chordata > Lepidosauria > Squamata > Rhineuridae > Rhineura > Rhineura floridana. The sequence continues at coordinate 218,166,217 of NC_084482.1, read as the reverse complement.
TGGCCACGAAGGGACCAAGTGCAGGTCAAAAGGAGGAGGGGCTTATGGTGTTGGGAAAATTACGATGGCACAGGGCCCCAGTTAGGATATTCTTCTTGTTTTTACACACATAAGAGAGGCCCATGGCAAAAGTGGCCAGGGGGAATCCCTTGCCTCAATTTGCACTATAATAGTACCCACATCAATAAGACCAGATGCAATTGCACACCACAGAACATGAGGTATACATTTCAGAGAAACCCCCCTTGTCATTGTGGCCACACAGGGCTTAACGACTACTGGCAGTGGTATGGGCTAACCTTATGCCGTGAAAATGGCTGGACTACCAACATACCAGACCAAACCACTATGCTTAGGTGGTATAAAGGGGATCAGCCCCAAGCTTGGTCTGAAGTGTATATTGCCTCTGACTCTTGGTACGCCAGAGCTCGGACGGGAAAGGGGATAGAAACCTGTGCCCCAACAGCCCCAGGAGTAACTAGATGCAATGCTAGTGGCCCTATATATACTGAGCCGTTGTTCATGAGCTGGTATTTTGTCCCACAACATGGTTTCCAATCTCATTTGAATGGGACTATACAAGCCCATCACTCACAGATATGGCCTTTGGGTAAATGCGCACTTAAACACCATTGGTTTGTTTGCGGAACCACTGCGTATACATGCTTGCCCCCTGACTGGAGAGGAAGCTGTTACGTGGCATACTTGATACCCAATATTAACGTTAAACCCAAGGGGCAGCACATTTTCAGGCCTTTATACACCAATACCAGAAACAAAAGGCATGCTTTACATGCTGGAAATCATAATTGGGGAAGTGAAGTTTGGACTCCCCAAGACCTGATTGATGGGTACAAACCATTAACATGGAGCTCTATTGGAATTGTTGGAGCTAGGTCTATGACAAATGGCCTGTTAAGGTTACAAGCTGTAGTTGAAGTAGTTACTAATGCCACCGGTGAAGCAATACGTACCTTAACACAAGAAACTGAGCAAATACGCAAAAGGCTGATTGTCCACCAGCAAGGCCTCGACCTGCTCCTTGCCAGTTCAGGTGGGCTCTGCGCCACCTTAAACACGAGCGGTGAGTGCTGTGTCGAAATTGGAGATGAATCTCAGGTAATTAATCAATTGGTAGATCATGCAGAAATAACAGCGTATGTGGGTGACCAGCAATGGAAGGGCCTAAGCTGGGATTGGCTTACCAGCTGGCTGCCAAACTGGGCCTGGCTGAAGCATCTCTTTGTTATTGGCTGCATTATATTCCTTATTCTTATGTGCTTACCATGTATCATATCCTGTGTATCTGGCATGCTTATTCGGGTCTTGAAAAGAAAGGCCCAGCTAATGATGTATCAGCAACTAGCCCTGCATGAAATGCAAGGAGATTATACTGAAATGGCACCATCGCATGAGGAGGTATGGAACCACACTGTTTATGCTCCCCAGTCAGTTATTACTGAAGAAAGAAACATTTATGCTACCATTGAGAATTAAGAAGATACTTTCTCATTTTAAGAATTAAGAAAGTATCTGAGGGGCAAATGTTGTAATGGGTTAAAATTAAAAATGTTATAGTAGAATAAAATCAAATAACATTAAATGAAACATATGTTTGCCTCCCTTATGAGAAAGTACGGGAGTCTTTCCGCTTATCAGCTTCATTTGCAATTAAAAATGTTGTTCCCAGCTTACCAGACCAAAGGTCAAGGATAAAGGAAGTTTGGAGGGAGAACAAAGAAGTGGACCAGAATAGATAGATGCTGAGAAATCAAATAATGATGTATTTCTGATTAGCTATGCATTTCTGATGATATGTGTGTGACGTACCTGTAGCCTATATATATGATGGATGTCAGCAAATCTGGAGAGTCACTTAAGGGTGGCCCTCCCTTTGCAAAGGCTCAATAAAGGCAAACATTCACGGTACTCTGGTCTCGTCTCTATTCCTTATTGGCAACTCAAGGAATATAGAGTCCCTATCAGTCTGGCCTCCATTCAGGCTTGACTCCTTTTGTAACAGAGCTCAATATAGAAATCAAACACCATACCAGAATATTGGTCAAACTAATCCTGCACTTAACCCAACTCATCCAAACGAACATGGCAGAATTGACTTTCAATGGGCACCCAGTCTGGCATTAGCAGTTTCAGGCATCTGTTGCAGCTAGTTTGGGGTTTGGGGGGGGAGGTACAGTTTAGCAACAGTCCCCTGTGAAGGGTTTTGGAGGACCCAAGTGGGAACAGATTGGCAGCTGGCTTTTCCCTGCCAATCACAAGTCATTAGAGGTTTGGCAGGTAGAGGTCTGAGACCCCCAGAGAAGAAGGGAAGGTGGCAGCCATGGGGTAAATTGCTACTGGGTTTCCCAGTCCCCCTGCTAGACAGGATTTACTCAGTGTATTCTAAAAAGGGGCATGCCTTGTTCACTAGGCATAATGGTGGAGAAGGCAATCTCAAAATGGCAGGCTGGGAGATGACTGCAGCACAGTGATGACACAGCTAACCTGAAACAGCAAAAGGACTGCAGGAGGAGGGCAGGAGACAGGAGGGTTAGGGAGTTAGATGGGGTAGGAAGTGGGGACAGCAAATGTGGGCAACCTGTGGCAAATGTCAATCTCCAGTTCTGGCATTTCCCACAATAAGGTGTAGAAAATCTTCTGCTGGATGTTTTGACAAGTCAGTCATGGGTCAAAGCTGCCCAGCCACAGTCTTCCTCAGGATCTTACCTTGAAAACATTTAGAGGGTGGGCCTTAAAGCCCCTGCTTCTTGACTGGCTGTTTCTCCTCTCAGCTGCCCACCCACTGGTTGTCCCCAGTGCCACTCTGAACAATGTATTATAAATGTCTTTATTTTAAAAAAATTCTCATCCTCGTTTGGCAGTGCCCAAGGCTCTTTGAAAACAAAGTTGTGCTAAGGAAACCAAAAGGAGAAAAGAAGGGCTTGATCCCTACAACAGCTGCTTCAATGGGATGAATGGAGGGGATGTAGAATTGGAGCCCTCAAGGTACAAATGCACTTCCTGGGGGAGAATGTTCCCCCCACAGCAGGAAACAGGAGAGGAAGAGCCTTTATAATCCAATTATATAGGAAGAGCCTACATAATCCAATTCCTTCTGGCTGTTTGCTGACTTACAAAAGCAAGCCTCTACGGAAAGGCCAGAGGCGGGAAAAGTAGTGCCTGGTTTCCTACATTGCATCATGGCATGTTGCAACAAATTGAAAAATATGTCATCTGGTGTCTCTGAGGGTCTGGAGGGAAGGCAATGAGAAATTTGCACAGAAACTAAGACAAGGATCATTTTGTTGGGAAAGGGACACTGATCAGACTCATCGCCTTGAACCTATAAGGTCACATGCACACACCATAGATATAAAGCAGATGGCGTCCGCTCCTCCCTCCCCAAGAATCTTAGGTACTGCAGTTTACCCCTCACAGAGCTACAGTTCCAAGTAACAAACTACAGTTCCCAGGTTTTGGGAGAGGAAACCCATGACTGTTAAAAGTGGTATAATATAAGAATGCTTTAAAGGAATGGTGTAGGTATGGCCAAAAAGGCACAAGAAGCTTCTGAGGTAAACATGAATGGCATATTCATTCCCATTTCAGGAATTCTGATTCCATGCAAATAAATGTGAGACAGTGCCTTTTCTGGAGAAATAATTAACAAATCATTTGCCCAGAATAGGCTGTGTGTAGGAGTGAATATGCAAGCTTTCACGTGGACCACAGGAACCTGCGTTACATAGAAATGGAAAGCTCTGCCAATTTTGGTTCTCTCAATTTCTGATGAAAAATCTGATGAAACATTCCTGATGGGAAAAAAAAACCAGTTCTCCACATTTATACAGCAATCTGTGATTGTGAACCTTCTTGAGTTGGCCATAGGCACCCCCTATGGCGCTGCATAACTTTTTGAAAAAAGTTTATATATAATTTAAATAGTGAGTGGGCCTGGTCTGGAGACCAGACATATCCTGCCTCAAGACGTTTGTATGAAATGTGCCAGAATAGTATTGTGCTTATTAGGGTGTGCTGGACAGAATTCCGTTTGCCCTTCCCTCGGCTGAAATAACTTTAAAAAGCAGCTTGATCTTCTCCGACTGCCAGCATTTCCCCTTCTTGGACTGCGAATGAGCAGCCATTTCTTTTTAATGTCCTTAAGACACCATATGTTGAGGGAACAAAGCACGGAGTTTTATACTTTCTTCTTCCAGCACCTCTTCTTCCTATACTTTCCTTTGCTTTTCCGAACAAGCAAACTGTTTTTTTAACATTAAAGCAATTAAAGAGCAATTCCACACACAAATGTACACATGAATCCTGAGAGTGAACCTTTCCCCATAATCAGTATATAATCAGCCCCCCAATTTGCCTAAACCTCTGTGACCTCATCCGCTGTGTCTCCATGGCCTCCTAACAGTCCTGCCAGGCTCAGTGACCACCAGCTGCCACAGCATTTATGATTTCCCTCCTGCGTGATTTTTTTCATGGGAAGAGAGACTTTCCTTCCGGCTGAAGTTCTTTCCACATTCCAAGCATTGATACGGTTTCTCCCCTGTATGAATTCTTTGATGACGATAAAGGTTTCTGCTTGCACAAAAGTTCTTTCCACATTCCAAGCAGTGATATGGTTTCTCCCCTGTATGAACTTTTTGATGGGAAGTGAGACTGCTGCTCTGACTGGAGCTCTTTCCACATTCCAAGCAGTGATATGGTTTCTCCCCGGTATGAACTTTTTGATGAGAAGTGAGATGGGTGCTCCGACTGAAGCTTTTTCCACATTCTAAGCAGTGATATGGTTTCTCCCCTCTATGAATTCTTTGATGATGACAAAGGCTTGTGCTTGCACAAAAGCTCTTTCCACATTCCAAGCACTGATATGGTGTCTCCCCTGTATGAATTCTTAGATGATGACAAAGGCCTCCACTTGTATAAAAGGTCTTTCCACATTCCAAGCACTGATACGGTTTCTCCCCGCTGTGAACTTTTTCATGTGAAGTGAGACTCTCTCTCTGACTGAAGCTCTTTCCACATTCCAAGCAGTGATATGGTTTCTCCCCTGTATGAACTTTTTGATGAGAAGTGAGATGGGTGCTCCGACTGAAGCTTTTTCCACATTCCAAGCACTGATATGGTGTCTCCCCTGTATGAATTCTTAGATGATGACAAAGGCCTCCACTTGTATAAAAGGTCTTTCCACATTCCAAGCATTGATATGGTTTCTCCCCTCTATGAACTTTTTGATGGGAAGCGAGATTGGCATTCCGACTGAAGCTTTTTCCACATTCTAAGCATTGATATGGTTTCTCCCCTTTATGAATTCTTCGATGATGACAAAGGTCTCCACTTGTATGAAAGGTCTTTCCACATTCCAAGCACTGATACGGTTTCTCTCCGCTGTGAATTCTTTGATGAGAAGCAAGATTGGAGCTCTGAGTGAAGCTCTTTCCACATTCCAAGCATTGATATGGTCGTCCCTGCTGTGAACTTTTTCATGGGAAGTGAGACTGTCTCTCCGACTGAAGCTCTTTCCACATTCCAAGCACTGATACGGTCTCTCCCCTGTATGAACCTTTTGATGGGAAGTGAGACGACTGCTCCAACTGAAGCTCTTTCCACATTCCAAGCAGTGGTATGGTTTCTCCCCTGTATGAACTTTTTGATGGGAAGTGAGACTGGTGCTCTGACTGAAGCTCTTTCCACATTCCAAGCATTGATACGGTCTCTCCCCTGTATGAACCTTTTGATGGGAAGTGAGACCGCTGCTCCAACTGAAGCTCTTTCCACATTCCAAGCAGTGGTATGGTTTCTCCCCTCTATGAATTCTTTGATGATGACAAAGGCTTGTGCTTGCACGAAAGCTCTTTCCACATTCCAAGCACTGATACAGTTTCTCCCCTGTATGCATTCTTTGATGGTTAGTGAGATGGCTGCTCAGACTGAAACTCTTTCCACATTCCAAGTAATTATATGGTTTCACCCCGATGTGAATTATGTGTTGGGAATTCTGGGTTAAGTTCTCTCCACACTCCCCAACTGTGTGAATTCTGTGACGGTCTCTCTTATTCTTAGTATTCAATTTGTCACCTGCTGCAACAAACAAAGAAAACAATTGGAACCTTAGGAAGTAATTGTACCCTAAATTAATGAACACTGCCAATGAACTCTTCTGATAAATGAAGAATGGAAATGACTCAGATGGGAGGCAGATCTAAGTAGAGAGTTAACTACCTTTTAAATGGCCAGCTGGTAAACTGCAGACTGCTGGATTTGAGCCACGGAGACATGGGTTCAGCTTCTGCCTCAGGGATCAATTGCACTGGGTGGTTTTGGGCCAATCACTGTCTCTCAGCCCAGCCTACATCACAAGACTGTTCTGCAGACTAAGATACACCAGACTAAGATGCATCCAAACTCAGAGGAAGGCAATGGTAAACCACCTCTGAATAACTCTTACCACGAAAACCCTATGAACAGAGTATCCAAACTGCAACATGAAATAGTGCTGGAAGATGACACCCTCAGGACAGAAGGCACTCACCGAGCTACTGTGGAAGAACAAAGGACAAGTACGAGTAGCGCTGTGACTAATGACGCAGCTGGGTCAAAGCTGAAAGGAAACCCAGAGGCTGATGTGCAAAGATGCAAAAGGAGAGTTCGGAGTTGTACAAAGCACACAATGGGAACATGGAATGTGAGAAGCATGAACCAGGGAAAGTTGGACATTGTCAAGCAAGAAATGAAATGCATCAACATTACAATACTTGGTGTGAGCGAACTAAAATGGACAGGAATGGGACATTTTCAATCAGGCAACTACAAAAGATTTTATGCAGGAAATGAGAAATTAAGAAGAAATGGGGTTGCTTTAATAGTGAGAAGTGATGTAGCAAAAGCAATTAGGAGGTACAACGCAAGGTCTGAGCAAGTTATATCAATGAGATTAAACGGGAAACCTGTTAACATAACCAGCACCCAAATCTATGCTCCGACAGCAAACGCAGAAGAAGAGGAATTGGAGAGATTTAATGCAGAAGTACAGGAGGAAATTGATCACATACCAAAACAAGATGTGCTGATAATCATTGGGGATTGGAATGCAAAAGTAGGAAACAGAGAAGAACTAGGAATTATGGGGAAATGAGGCTTAGGAGACAGAAATGAAGCAGGAGAAAGACTGATTGAATTCTGTGAAGCCAATAATTGGTTTCTTGCAAACACATTTTTTTGAGCAACTGAGAAGATGACTGGAAGGAAGATGGCGGCGATTCCCCAAGCCGCTGCAAAACGTCTCCTGTAAGAATTTGATTTAATGATCTATTGACTTCTTTCCTTGATAAGCAGCTCCCACCTGAAAGGCTCTACTATCTTAAGCAACATTCAACTCTTCGCTCATTAAAACCTCAGCTAAGTTTACTTTGAAGCTTTCGGCGAGAAACTTTGATTCATTGCTTTCTCTTCCCCGGACGTTCCTGCTCGCAGTTTGTTTTACAAGACAGATCCCTTGCTATTTTGGTGTTTTCTTGGTGCTTTCCTGAGAATTCTTGGGAGAGGCTCAGTTTTTATCTTGGATTGGAACTTTCTTAATCTTCTAAACTGAGTGGAAAACAGGACTTTACAAAAATATATTTTAAATCTTGCTTACCTTTCGCTGTAGCTTTACATCAAAATGGTCCTAACCAGGCAAAGATGTAGAGAGCTCATGGACAACCAGCAATCACAGTCTCAAACATCATCACAAGGAGCCTACCAGGTGAAAATTACCTCCTTTTTCTTGCCTGACTCCGCTCCCGGAACACAAGATTTAAGAAGTCCATCAACAGACTCTGACCCAAAGATAACACCTTTAACATTGGATTGGTCTCTAAATTACATCAACGAACCCCCCCAACAGAGACAAGACTCTTACTCTACTCCACTTAGCGTGGAGTTGGCAGATGCCGATCTACTAATTAGAGGGATTCCAGCCAGCTGTCCTCAATCGTGCATACAGTTTGTGCCGCCTTCGCCCACCATTCCTACCTTGTGTTCTTTTCTAAATAAAAGCACGATGACTGAAGAACTTATGTCATCTACGCAGCCTGGCAACAATTTGGGTCTTTCATTATTGATCCTTGATGAACTCAATTTAATGAAGCCTTTCTTTGAGGAGACCAATGCTCTCCTTAAGACTCTAATAACAACAGCTAAAGCTCTTCTGTCAAATAACACTTCATCTCTAGCCTCTGCTACAACCACAATTAAAGTAAACAAGGAGGATCATTTAAAGCTTACCAACATGACTACCCAGTTATCCCAGCCAAAGAAAATCAAGAGACGCAAGAAAGAAGAGAGGAAACTAAAGAAACCTAAGAAGATGAAGAACTACAAGCACTCCACTCGGGCGAAGTTAAACTTTAAGCCTTTGTTTGAAATATTGAAATTGTTAGACTTCACTTCCTCCTTGTCCTCCAGCAAGTCAGTCCACTCTGACCCGAGAACAGTGAATGTTCCAAATTGTGCAAATGGTTCAAAAAAAAGTGCCCTTTCTTCCTGTATTCTTAACGCTCAAGAACATTTTTCCTGCGCAAAGGCTGAGCAGGGATTGCTTGCAAGAAATAAGCCTTCATCAATGCCAGTCATGAAACCCTCCTTCAAAAAGGTGATAGAAACTGATCTATCTAAGAGTTGCATGAACTTAGTTATGGAACAAAATTAAGTTGTCCTCCTAAATTTTCCAAATTTTCCAAGGAGACGTGGATGCTATCCTGACAAATATCAGCTTTGTGAGTTTTTAACGTCTACTGCATCAATTCATTTTACTGCCTCTGATGTAAGCAACCTCTTTTTTCTCCATAGCAACTACTCCACTACTGGTGTAATAATAACTTTTATAAACAAGGAGACCTCACGGCGGTTTTATTCTTTGAAACCACTTCTGGCGGACATTGGACTATTTATTGTTCACTATTTTAAAAATGTAGCTCCTCCTTTCCCATTGGTGGTTAATCCTTCTCGTATAAGTAATTCCTTAAGTAAACCCATTAACCCCCTTTCCGATTCGATTGGCTCACTTCAATTGTCCGATTGCGATCAGCAAGGTTCCCCTAAGGACATATGCAACGAATCACGCGACTCGGAAGACCTCCAACTTATCGAAGTTTTTCCCGACCTTCCTCGAGAGGAGCAAATAAAAATTATCAATAGAATAGATCATCTGAAGGCCGACTTACAACAACAGCATCAGCTGCCTCCTCCCATCCCCTCCAGACCCTCAGTAACATCCACCAAGGGCTCCTCCTTACCGCATACCAAGGTTTCCACCTCACCCCTTGTTTCTTGGACAGAGATGCGATACCTGGCTCCCAATGAGATTGAAGTATCCCAACCTACACAGGTTCCCCGGTGCTCCGAACGGGGGGACAAATTGCCTATTACAAACGTAAGTGTCATAAGACCGGATTTAGATTTAATTTTCTCTTTAGACGAACCAAATCCTTGAAATCCTGCGTTATGTTGCGCTGACAAGGTGTCCCAGTCTCCCGTGGTTGATCCTCCCGTCCAATCTTCATCCTCTTTTTTTAACTTATTATTCTGGAATATAGCCAGTTGGAACAACAAAGCAAATGACCCAGAGTTATTATCTTTTCTTCTTTCATTCGACATCGTATGTCTTCAAGAAACGTGGTTAACAGAAGACCATTTTCTCTATCTCAAGGGATTTAAATCTTGGTTAAACCCAGCTAAACGCTTAGCTCAGAAAGGCCGAGCTAGTGGGGGTCTAGCATTTCTAATTTCCTCCGAATTAAATGCCTCAGTAATAGAAATACCATATTCAGCTCCAGAAAATTGCCAAGCCTTAATCATCTCCCTCAAAACAACTTCTACACATTTTTCCTCTTCACATTTTTCATTTATATGTATTAATGTATATTTTCCCCCTATTGGTTCAAGGCTAAGTTCTCAAAGATGGCAAGAGCTTCTGGATTTCATAGATCTAATCCAACAAAAGTATCCTAAAACTAATTTAATTATTGGTGGAGATTTCAATGCTAGGATGGGCACCACCTTTCCGAAATCTCTGGATTTTCCAGATACTTCCCTAGGTGATTACTCATTCCTCCCTCGCATTTCACGTGATAAAATAATAAATAGAAATGGGCATGCTTTATACGAAATGTTGTTAGGTGCCCACCTCTTGTGCCTTAACGGCACAAAATATGATTCATCTAAAGGGTTCTTTACTTTTATAACAAAAAAAGGAGCAAGCGTAGTCGATTATATTCTGATCTCCCCACAATTACTTGATTCTGTAAAGAATTTGTCTATTGCAGACAGATCAGATAGTGACCATCTCCCGTTATGGTTGTCATTGTCCTCTCCACTTAGTTGTCTAAAATCTATACCCGACATGGGCGTTCATCCAGGCTTGAATCGTCGAAGGTGGTCTCCTTTGTTACTGGAAGAGGTAAAAACAACTTTGTCGTCCCCTTTGTTGATGGAATTAAGACAAAAAGCTATTTCACCAACAAATGATACTAGGGAGATTTTTGACCAGATAATCAAACTTCTCCATCCAACTGTCACTTTAACTACAGCGCATCTAGTCAAGGCTCAGTACAACGATAAGCCATGGTTTGATAAGCTCTGCATGGCCAAAAAGAAGCAAGTTTGTTACCAAACACGCTTCACTAGGCAACACTACTCAGAAACGGCCATAGCTAAGCTCTTAATTCTTAAAAAAGAATATAACAACTTATTAAAATTCAAAAGATCTACTTACATAACCACAATCTGGCAACGCCTTGGTTCTGCGGCCCTCCATGGCAACCAAGGGGACTTTTGGAGATTGGTCCATGGTTCCTTATCTGGAAATTCTTTCACATCAAGCCCTCAAATTCCTCCAGATATATGGATCTCGCATTTTCAAACTATTTTTGGAGATCCAACCCTCACACCTCAACGTTCACTTATCATTCCCCCTGATTGCCCTCAATGGCCCCCAGTAACTGTGGCTGACATCAAAAATTTAATTTCATCATTACGCTCGGGAAAAGCCCCGGGCCAAGACATGATACCTTCAGATCTGTATCAATCCTTTCCCGCCTGGTGGTCTCCCATTTTTGCAACCTTATTTACAAAAATTAACGAATCCGGAAGTATCCCCATGGGCTGGAAAATGAGTATAGTAGTTCCCATATTTAAAAAAGGTGATCCTGCCATGCCGGCTAATTATAGACCCATCAGTCTTTTGGACGTAGCGGCAAAGCTATATGGGCGCTATCTCCTAAATAAACTCCGGGACTGGGACAAGGAACAATCCATCATATCAGATGTCCAGGCAGGATTTAGGGAAGGGGCCTCCACATTAGACCAACTGTTCATATTACAGCCTCTTATCACGCAAATAAAGACGAGACCCCCTCACTCATTATACTTAGCTTTCATTGACTTTACGGCCGCCTTCGATTCAATTAATCGCCATCTTCTTTGGAGTAAATTAGATAAGGCAAGCATCGATAAGAGATTGCTTTGGCTTCTTCAAATTCTCCATCAGGATACTGTTTTAAGAATTCGCCTAGGCCAAAATGGTCTCTTATCACAAAAAATCCCAATGGAAAATGGTGTAAGACAGGGATGTATACTGGCTCCTTTTTTATTTAATTTTTTCATTAACTATATCGTTTCAGTACTGGCCTCCCCTGCATTTTTTCCACCTCCAATTAAAGAAAGGAAAATCCCGGTCTTATTGTACGCCGACGATCTACTCCTGCTTTTGCAAAACAGAATTGGCCTTAAACGAATGCTTGCGCGTTTTCAAGATTACTGCGATTCCCAATGTCTCCAGATCAATTACAAAAAATCTAAAATAATGACATGTGGGAAATATAGCAAAGTCAAATCCATCTGGCGTTTAAATGGACATTCTATTGAGCAGGTCCACACTTTCAAATATTTGGGCATATACATCAATAATAAACTGTCATGGTCCCACCAACTGGCCCACATTAAATGTCAAGCACTCAGGACCCTTGGCTCACTGAAAATTTTTTTTTACTCCAAGGGAGGTCAACTGTTGAGACCCATGACCAAACTTTATTTAACAAAAACTCTCCCGGCCATCTTGTATGGGAGTGAGATCTGGGGCCCTTCTTTGCGACTAGCCCTTGAGCCAATCCAAAACACTTTTTACAAACAAATTCTGGGTCTGCCCAAGGGCACCCCGGCGGCTCATTTAAGACCCAAACTAAATTCTCCCTCCCTAATGGCCAGGGTCGATTTAGCATTCTTGCGACTCTGGAAGAAATTCTCGGTTGCTGATCCTTCTTCACTGGTCAAACTTTGTTGGGAGGAGCAGATGGAAAATGGGGGTTGGGCCAAAAATTTCTTTGCTCTGGGGGTACAATATCTTTTGACCCCTCCTATGCTTGCTAATTTAAATGCAAAGGCCCTGCGACAACAGATCTACGACCAGGATGCAAAGTTAGACAGTTTACCAAGTGTGGCCCCACTACCTGGACATTCTGACAAGTGCCCCCCTCCGAAGAGCATATACTGAACTCCGTTTTCAGGTGATGCCCTCGGCTTATCTCTATGGCAGATACCTAGGCATCCCTCACGCCAACAGGCTATGCATAGCAGGCTGTAAAGTCCCGGAAGATCTAATACATTATATGCTAGAATGCCCATTGTTTTCCCTCCCAAGAGCGAGATTTATTCTACCTCTAATCCAACCAAACAATAGTAGCACACAGACAGTGATTTCCCTATTATCTTCCATTCAACCATGTATAATAATTTCTATTGCCAATTTTGCTTTGGCAGCTAAGAAACTCAGTCTCCTACATCACGAACAGTTGTTGTAACCAAATTATTTGAATCTTATTGTATTTTAACTCAGAATGTTTTATTTCATTTTGTACAAATGTTTTTAGTTCCTTTTGTAACAGCCAATGGCTATACGCAAATTATTAAATAAAGTAAAAGAGAAGATGACTGTACACATGGGCATCACCAAATGGTCAATATAGGAATCAAACTGATTATATAATTGGCAACAGAAGATGGAGAAGTTCCATACTTTCTGCGAAAACAAGACCAGGAGCAGACTGTGATACAGATCATGAACTGGTCGTATCAAAAATCAGAGTAAAGCTAAAGTAGACCAACAAAGCAATCATCATGCCAAAATACAATTTAAATAACATCCCAGAAGAATATAAAGTTCTAATAAGGAACAGATTTGATGCTTTAAACTTACTAGACAGAAAACCAGAAGAACTATGGAGTGAAGTCAGAGACATGATCAGGGAAGTATGCAAAAAGACAATACCTCCAATTAAAAAGAGAGGAAGACCTCAATGGATGACTGAAGAAACTCTTAAAATGGTTAAAGAGAGAAGGAAAGCAAACGCAAAAGGAGATAGAAACACGGTCAGAACCCTAAATGCAGCGACTAGTACTTAGGCACAATGAGAACTATTACAATAGTTATTATATAGAAATAGAAGAGGACAACAAAAAGGGAAGAACAGGAGCCCTATCCCAAAAGATTAGAGAAATGAAAGGGAAATTTAAACCAGGAGTAGGGATGTTGAATAATCAACAGGAGAACACACTCACTGACTGAGATAAAGTAAAAGGAATATGGAAGCAATACACTGAAGAACTCTATAAAAGAGATGCCAGGATGACAGCTTCATTCATGGAGGAACCATATGATGAAGAACCAGAAATTTTAGAATGCGAGGTGAAAGCTGCTCTTAAAATACTTGGAAGAAACAAATCACCAGGAACAGATAGAGTTGCTAAAAGCTACTGAGACTGAATCTGTCCAAATTTTGACAAAAATTTGTCAAGAAATATGAAAACTAAACAATGGCCCACAGACTAGAAGCGTTCAATCTATATCCCACTTCCAAAGAAAGGGGATCCCAGAGAATGCAGTAATTACCGAACTATTGCCTTAATATCTCATGCAAGTAAAGTAATGCTCAAGATGCTACAACAAAGGCTGTTACCATACGTGGAGCGAGAAATGCCAGACTACCAAGCTGGATTTAGAAAGGGAAGAGGCACCAGAGATCATATCGCAAACATACATTGGATAATGGAACGGAGCAAGGAATTTCAGAAGAAAATCACCCTGTGCTTTAGACTACAGCAAAGCCTTTGACTGTAGATTATGAAAAACTATGGAATGCTTTAAAAGAAATGGGGGTGCCGCAGCATCTGATTGTCCTGATGTGCAACCTATACTCTGCACAAGAGGCTACTGTAAGGATAAAATATGGAGAAACCAATTTGTTCCCAATTGGAAAGAGTGTGATGAGGTGTATTTTATCACACTATTTGTTTAATCTATAAGCAGAACATATCACACGGAAGGCAGCATTGGACCAAGATGAAGGAGGTGTGAAAATTAGAGGGAGAAATACCAATACTTTAGGATACACAGACAATACCATACTACTAGCAGAAACCAGTAATGATTTGAAACGAATGCTGATGAAAGTTAAAGAGAAAAGCACAAAAGCAGGACTACACCTGAATGTCAAGAAGATTAAAGTAATGACAATAGAAGATTTATGTAATTTTAAAGTTGACATCGAGGACATTGAACTTTTCAAGGATTATCAATACCTTGGCACAGTCATTATCCAAAATGGAGGCAATAGTCAAGAAATCAGAAGAAGGCTAGGACTGGGGAGGGCAGCTATGAGAGAACTAGAAAAGGTCCTCAAATGCAAAGATGTATCACTGAACACTACAGTCAGAATCACTCAGTCCATGGTATTCCCGATCTTCATTTATGGATGTGAAAGTTGGACAGTGAAAACAGCGGATAAGAGAAAGATCAACTCATTTGAAATGTGGTGTTGGAGGAGAGTTTTGCGCATACCATGGACTGTGAAAAAGACAGATAATTGGGTGTTAGAACAAATTAAACCAGAGCTATCACTAGAAGCTAAAATGATGAAACTGAGGTTATCATACTTTGGACACATCATGAGAAGACATGATTCACTAGAGAAGACAATCATGCTGGGAAAAACAGAAGGGAGTAGAAAAAGAGGAAGGCCAAACAAGAGATGGATTGATTCTATAAAGGAAGCCACAGACCTGAACTTACAAGATCTGAGCAGGGTAGTTCATGACAGATGCTTGTGGAGGTCACTGATTCATAGGGTCACCATAAGTTGTAATCGACTTGAAGGCACATAACAAGAACAGCAACAACATCACTTGGCTCAGCAGTGTACATGTAAAAAAGATCTTGGAATTGTTGTTGATAGCAAGCTGAATATGAGTCAACAGTGCATTGTAGCTGCAAAAAAAAAAAGGCAAATGCTATTTTAGGCTGCATTAACAGAAGTACAGTTTCCAAATCATATTAAGTGTGAGTGCCAGTGTGGCGTAGTGGTTAAGGTGTTGGACTGCAACCTGGGAGACCAGGGTTCAAATCCCCACACAGCCATGAAGCTCACTGGGTGACCTTGGGCCAGTCACTGCCTCTCAGCCTCAGAGGAAGGCAATGGTAGATCCCCACTGAATACCACTTACCATGAGGGTTGCCATAAGTCGGAATCGACTTGAAGGCAGTCCATTTCCATTTCCCCCCTCTGTTTGGCACTGGTTAGGCCTCGTCCTGAGTACTGCATCCAGTTCTGGATGCCACATTTTAAGAAGGATGAAGACAAACAGGAATGAATTCAGAGGAGGGTGTAGTGGAATTTCTCAATGGAGTTCTTGTCCAGGAAACGACAGAGGCAGGTTGAAGCTTACAGCTGTTTATTATACTTACAATTGCAAGGAGACCCTGCTAGAGTGTGCTGTGGTGGGAGACTACCTTCCTTCTCTACATCAGAAGTTTTTATAGGACTGCACAGGGCATAGTCACATGTCCCAAGGTAGCCAGTTAGGGGCTTTACCTGTTTCCCGCTCCCACCTGCCCGTGTGATTCGCCATGCAAAAATGCAAGTACTCATCTCTTGTCTACCTTGTCTTGTCACAGCATCTGTCTCCACCCATCTCATCTACATCCTAATACCACGACCCCTGAAAATGGGGTTTTCCTCTTCAAGGGCAACGAGGATGATGAGGGGACTGGAAACAAAGCTCTATGAGGAGAGACTGAAAGAACTGGGCACATTTAGCCTGGAGAAGACTGAGGGGAGATATGATAGCACTCTTCAAGTACTTAAGTAATTGTTTTTGCTACATCACTTTTCACTATTGAAGCAACCCCATTTCTGCTTAATTACTCATTTCCTGCCTAAAATATTTTGTAGCTACCTGACTGAAAGTTATTTTATCCAAGTTATTAATAAAAATATTAAAGATCCCTGCACCCAGGACCGAGCCCTGCAGCACCCCGCTCCTTACCTCCCCCCAGTTTGAGGAGGAACCATTGTTGGAGTGGATCCCAGATGGATCAGCTGAGCAAGCCCTCTATCTATCAATCAATCGATTGATTTATATCCCACCGTTCCTCCTAGCAGGAGCCCAAGGTGGCACTCTCCCCCTTAACCCCAATGCACAAAATGGGGGCTGGGGGGGAGACTCACCAGATCCCCAAAGGGCCACCGATACAGCGCTTGGGAGGGTCAAAGGCCACTTTTGCCCCCACGTGAGAAGCCGGGAAGGAAAGCACTTTGCAGGGAGGCGTTTTTTTCCTTCTTCTGGAGGACACCCCCTTCCTCTCTAGGAATCTAGCTTTAACTCCTAGACAGTCAGGCTGCAGTACCCCTCCTCTCTCCCTGCCTCGATCTCAGAGCCGGAGCCAGAAAGGAACATTAAGCAGAGTTGAGAGGTTTGGCCTCTTGCTAACACTTCCGACACTTCAGGTTCCCAAACGAACCCGGCCATGCTAGGGTGGGAGAGGGGTTCCGTTTGACTTCTCCCCTCCTCCCCAACCCCCTCTCTAGGAGGTTCGTGGAGGTTCCTGCAACGGGGACTGCGGAGTCTGGCTGCCCCCTTTGCATTGGGCTGCATGGAGAAGCCCTCAGAGGCTGAAAGGGGCCTTCGGGAAATTTTCCTTCCCTCCCCACAAAACCGCAGTTAACTCTTTGCTCTCTCCATCTCCTGCTCAGCAGCACTCTACTTCAGGTTTCCATTTGCATGCTGTCATCTACTGTGCCCAATTTGGGGGGTGGGGCTGCTCTGGCTCAAGGCCTCTTTGGTGTCTGGTGGCGTACACAGCATGCATTTAAAGCATAACCACCCATCCCCAGAAAAAAACAATCCTGGGGACTGCAATTCGCTAAGGGTGCTGTGAATTGTAGATCTGAGAGGGGTAAACTACAGTTTCCAGGATTCGGGGTGGGGTGGGGATGTGTACACAGCCTTTGCTCTCAGGCTGTGTCAGTTGCTGTCATCTGTAACTGCCTGATCGGAACCCCTCTCCCACCGTTGCATGGCCAGGTTCGTTTGGGAACCTGAAGTGTCAGAAGTCTCACCAGGCCTGGAGAGGCCAAAACTCCCCTCTGTGTGTGCGCTCCATGGTTCTTCTTTGGATGATCCTACTACTCCTTATTTATTTATTGAAGGCTTTATATATCATTTACTACCCTGGGCTCCTACTTAGTGGAAGGGCGGGATATAAATCAAATAAATATTGATGTACATAAAAACATCATAAAACCAAACTCTACCAAATGCCTGCTGGAACAAGAAAGTCTTAGCTGTGCATCTGAGGTTTAGCACAGATGGTATCTGTCTGATTTCACGTGGGAGGGAGTTCCGTAGGCTTGGACCCACTACACTGAAAGCAGAGCTTCTAGTTGTTATGAGCCATGCATGTGAGACATGGGGGGACCCACCAAGAGAGACTCCCAAAGATCTCAGTGGTCGGGCTGGGATGTAAGGGATCAGTGGGTCCTGAAGAAATCCTGGATCCGACTTCCGGGAAGGGTGACTTCGCTTGTGCCTGCTTTTGAGATGGGCTCCCGCCTCAAAAGAAGCTTATTCAGATATAAATCACTCAGAACATTTTTTTTTTGACTGATGAAATTTCTCCCGGGCAGGGAGAAACGTAGAGATCAACCTCAAAAGCCTGTTTTTGTTGGGAGGACTGGATTTCATTGATTTATGAGAAAAGGTCCAGCCAGCAATGCCGGACGGACTTCCGAACAAGCTCTATCTGATTAATGCGATACGTTTATCTTTTCTTCAAAGAGAAAACGGACTAACAGGCAAGCACCCTTCTTTCTATTCTTTTTTTTACTTGGTTTAAATTGTTGCAGCAAAAAGAGATTTGTCAAATGAATCAGCTTTAAAGAACTTCTGGGTGAGCTATAACTCTTCTCTGTTATTCACGAAATTAACAGCTTATCTCTGTTTCTATTGCAAAAAGCTGTCCTGGAAGTGCATTCTAAAGATATAAACAGAAGAGGGATTTCTATTCCGAGGAACATTATATTGTCTGGGACTATTCTCTTTTTGGTCTATTTTATTTTGACGAATCTGCTTCTTCACGACGCCACTAACTGTTTTGATGCTGGGAACTAAATTTGTTTTGTGTTCTTGAACATAGAGAGATAAGGCAGGCTGCTCTGTTTATACTGTGATGTCATCAAGCCTGGAATATTAACCCAATTGTTGCTGAAATAAGAAGTGGTTCTTCTTTATTTTTGTTTTGTTTTGTTTTTGTGGTTTTAAAAATGGCAATCAAGAAAGTGGCTGAGAATCTGGAAGTAATTATGTTTCAGAAAATAATGGATGAGATTGAGATAACGAAACAAACCCTGCGACAGGGCAGTAAGGAGCTGAAAATGGAACTGAGCAAAATGACGCAGGAGCTTAAAGAAATAGGGGATCCTGTGAGAGAGGAGAATGAGATCAGAGATGACAAAAGAAAAAATAAAGGGAAGATACAAGCCCTGGAGATTGGAACAAATGTGGAATTGGAAAAAGATCTGGAGTTTATGGATATTAGAAATAAAATCTACTGTTTGGAATTTAACGTTATCTCTGAAGAAATTAATGAAGATATTAGAGATAAAGTTATCAATGGCTTGGATAATCTTCTGGACTGGAATGACGTGATGGAGCTTGATATAGAGAAAATCTATGGAATTAACTGCAGCCATGTGACAATGGAAAAACTCTCAAGAGATGAGCCAGTGCATTTTGTAAAAAAGAAGAACAGAGATATGACTTTACAACAATATTTCAGCAACTTATTCAGAATCGATGGCAAGAAAATATTTGGGATAGAGGAAATTCCCATCAGACTCTTATTATATGACTATGGCTATGACAGCAAGATTATTATGGAATACTGATAATGGAAGATTGGACACTGAAATTACTGGACTTAACAGGACTATTGAAGATGGAAGATGGAATTAATATGGATAATGGAATAATGGCTATTGAAATTATTGGACCTAACAGATTTTGATGAGATGGATTAATCGATATGTTTATTTGGACTATGGTTATGACAATAAGATTATTATTATTATTAACGAGATGGATTAATCGACATGTTTATTTGGAGAAAAATTGATAGATATATTTCTTAAAGAATTGAAACCTCTCTTTGACTTTTTGTGGAAAGAATAAAGTAAAGTTTATGAGATTTGATGATTAATTAAGATAACTACTGGAGGAAAGTGATTTTATAATATAATTTAAGAGACAGGATTGTTATATATTGTAGACCTACAACTGATTTGATCTGCGACAAATGGGAAGTCAACATTTTTTTTTAATCATTTTTGTTTTGTTTTGTTTTTTGTCTTTGAATGTTTTATGATTTTGTTTTGTATGTTTTATGAAAATTTGAATAAAAATTATTGTAAAAAAAAAAAAAAAAGAAATCCTGGATCCAAGTTGTTAAGGGCCTTGTAAATTAATTCTAGAATCTTGAACCTGGCACCGTAACATTTTGGCAGCCAGCACAAACTTTTAAGCACTGGATTTATGTGCTGGTGGTAGTCTGTCTCCATCAACAGTCTAGCTGCAGCATTTTGCACCAGCTGGAGCTTCTGGAGCAGGTGCAAGGGTAGCCCCACATGGAGCACATTGCAATAATTGAGGTTAGAAATGCATGAATCACCATAGCCAGTTAAGAGCAGCCATAGCTGAAGAATAACTTCATCCAGAACAGGCAACTGGTCAACCTCCCAGGCACTGACATAACCCACCCACAGTGCTTCTGTCTTCCCAGGGTGCACGTTCAGTTTATTAGCCCTCATCCATTCCACACCTTCATCCACAGTTCGAGAGCATGCTCAGCCCCTTTTCTAACTCAGAGTTTATGGAGAAATAGAACTGTGCATACTCCAGACAGTGATGACACTTTGCCCCCAAACTCCTCCTGAGAATTCCCAATTGTGTCACCCAGATGTTAAACAGCACTGGCAACAGGATTGTGCCCTGTTGTACAGCATAGCACAAAGATCATAGGGCCAAGACATTACCCTGAATCCCCCAGTGCTATTTTCTGGTCACGACCCTGCAGGTAGGAACAGAACCAACATAAAACAGTGCCCCCAATATCCACTCCACAGATCTGGTCCAGCAGCATATCATAGTCAAAAGTATCAAAAGCCACAGAAACATCAGGTAACAGAAGAGATGCGTTTACCCTGTCCCACTCTTGATACGAGTCATCCGTCAGGTCACACAGAAGAAACCAGGCACAGAAGAATCAGTATGTGTGTCTGCAAATGAGAATTCATTTGCCATTACTGTCCTTTATGTTTCAAAATATGATGGAGGCTATCCCAAAATACTCTACTAATTGCCCAAGCTCATTTGAAAGCATCCAAGGAAGTGTAGGCTCTGTCATTCCCTGTTTTGAATCCTCATGACTGTATCAGGGGAAGGATCTCTTTGCAGAAATGGGCACTGTGATTCCTGTATTTTGGGATTACCAACTCCTAATTCCCGAGGGCCTGGATCAGGAAATCCCCAGTAAGTACACCTCCACCTAGGTCAGATATGCCCTCTGATCCATTAGTTTCAGCCCCACCATCTTGTCCCCAAAAGGTGGCCACTGGTGTAATCTGTCTGTAAAGCTGGTATAGGAAAAGGTATAGAATAGGACCTTAGTTTGGTAGCAATTTTGACCAAGCTGAAAGTTGGGATTTTGAATCAAACAAATGAACTTGATTATATGTTAAGAACATAAGAACATAAGAAGAGCCTGCTGGATCAGGCCAGTGGCCCATCTAGTCCAGCATCCTGTTCTCACAGTGGCCAACCAGGTGCCTGGGGGAAGCCCGCAAGCAGGACCCGAGTGCAAGAACACTCTCCCCTCCTGAGGCTTCCGGCAACTGGTTTTCAGAAGCATGCTGCCTCTGACTAGGGTGGCACAGCACAGCCATCACGGCTAGTAGCCATTGATAGCCCTGTCCTCCATGAATTTGTCTAATCTTCTTTTAAAGCCGTCCAAGCTGGTGGCCATTACTGCATCTTGTGGGAGCAAATTCCATAGTTTAACTATGCGCTGAGTGAAGAAGTACTTTTGTCTGTCCTGAATCTTCCAACATTCAGCTTCTTTGAATGTCCACGAGTTCTAGTATTATGAGAGAGGGAGAAGAACTTTTCTCTATCCACTTTCTCAATGCCATGCATAATTTTATACACTTCTATCATGTCTCCTCTGACCCGCCTTTTCTCTAAACTAAAAAGCCCCAAATGCTGCAACCTTTCCTCGTAAGGGAATTGCTCCATCCCCTTGATCATTCTGGTTGCCCTCTTCTGAACCTTTTCCAACTCTATAATATCCTTTTGGAGATGAGGCGACCGGAACTGTACACAGTATTCCAAATGCGGCCGCACCATAGATTTATACAATGGCATTATGATATCGGCTGTTTTATTTTCAATATCTTTCCTAATTATCGCTAGCATGGAATTTGCCTTTTTCACAGCTGCCGCACACTGGGTCGACATTTTCATTGTGCTGTCCACTACAACATGTTGAATGTTACAATAAATGAATAACTTATTAGTGTCCCTATTTTACCTACTATCTTGCACCACTAATCCCAGTGAAATCCCCCAAGCCCAATCCCTTCTAAATAATGTTCTCTTCTTGATCCCTAATCCTAAATGTGTATGTGTACTGCCTTCATATCGATTCCGACTTATGGCGACCCTATTAATAGGGTTTTCCTGCTAACTCCTCCGAAAAACAACTGCCAAGCCCCAATTTTTTTCTTTTTAAAACTCCCCTCAGAATTCTCACTTCCACCTGCTCTCCCACCTGTCAGTCATACCTCATCTGCCCCTACTAATGTATTGACACTTTCTTACCTGAACACAATTTCAGGCTTGAAATGCAAACAATCAAATTTCTAGAAGACCGTAGGCTTATCCAGCCCAGTATTGTCTCCTCTGACTAGCAGCTCCTCTCCAGAGTATCAGGGAGAGTCTTTTCCTAGTCCTGCCTCGTGATTCATTTCACTGGAGATGCCCCTGACTGAACCTGAGAGGACCTTCTGCATGCGAAGCCACCAAGCTATGTCCCCTCTCCTGCTTTTGGGTGCAAAGCTGGCATTTTTCAAAGCTGCCCAAATGCAAGTCACACAGAAGTTCATCCAACCCCTACAAATACCCACTCCAGGAAATGACACCCAAGAAGCAAAGGTGGCTCATACCAAATCACAAATGATCACAGCTAAAAGAGGAGGTTGCACTCAGTGTGACTGTGCAACTTGCATGTTCAGGAGCATTACCCCTAGAAGTCATAAGTATTCCATCCAAACAGCTCAACAGGTTTCAAGAAAGAGATATTTTAAACACTCCCATCTACTCAGAGGGGATGAGTGGAATGGGTCATGAACGGTGTCCCGCTCCTTTGCATCCTGAGTGTTATCTTAACCAGTGCATTCATTTTTATGCATGCTTTCTCCTAATAAATGCATTTTAAAAACATTATCTGGTTGGCAATCTGCATAACAAAATTTGGATACATGAGGATTTCAAAGGATAGTGGTGTTTCAGTTTGTGCAATCTTTTGGAATGTACGAATTCAATAAATTTGGCTTTAAATGAGGCCTGATTTGAATATCTCTTCCATCTCTACTTCCAGGTAAACACAGAGCTTGGAAAAGTTACTTTTTAAAACTCCCATCAGCCCCAGTCAGCATGGCCACTAGACTGGGCTGATGGGAGTTGTAGTTCAAAAAAGTAACTTTTCCAAGCTCTGGGTAAACATGCATAGGATTACCCTTTATATCTCATAATACAAAATTGGGTTTTGACTGTGTTCCCTTGAGGCAGCTGCTGTTTTGCTCTCTCTAGAGCTCCTGCAGTTTTTTTTTTAAAAAAGCAACAGCTCCTATAATCCGCAGTTTCTCCAAGCTTCTTCTTAGCCCAGTGACAGAGTATCTCCCTTGCGTGCAGAAGGTCCCAGGGTCAACCCCCAGCATCTCCAGGAAAGGCTAGGAGAGAATCCTGCCTGAAACCTTGGAAAGCCACTGCCAGTCAGTGTAGACAGTACTGAGCTGGATAGACCAATGGGTCTCACTCAGTATATAACAGCTTCCAATGTCCCTATGTTTTGAATTCTCCTTTCTAAATTTATGGTGCCTGCTGGGGCTCCTCTGCTCAGTTCTACTCTGCAACAGTGTGCAAAGATTCTTGAACCCAATTGTATGTTCATACAGTCTGCTGCTATCTGCTAGCATTTGTGGGGTTAGGGAGCATATTCCACATTGGCATTAGAAGTCTACAGAGCAGCCCCAACTATGTCTACTACTCAGGATTAAGAAGAGCCTGCTGGATCAGGCCAGTGGCCCATCTAGTCCAGCATCCTGTTCTCACAGTGGCCAACCAGGTGCCTGGGGGAAGCCCACAAGCAGGACTCGAGTGCAAGAACACTCTCCCCTCCTGAGGCTTCCGGCAACTGGTTTTCAGAAGCATGCTGCCTCTAGGGTGGCAGAGCACAGCCATCACGGCTAGTAGCCATCGATAGCCCTGTCCTCCATGAATTTGTCTAATCTTCTTTTAAAGCCATCCAAGCTGGTGGCCATTACTGCATCTTGTGGGAGCAAATTCCATCGTTTAACTATGCGCTGAGTAAAGAAGTACTTCCTTTTGTCTGTTCTGAATCTTCCAACATTCAGCTTCTTTGAATGTCCACGAGTTCTAGTATTATGAGAGAGGGAGAATAACTTTTCTCTATCCACTTTCTCAATGCCATGCATAATTTTATACACTTCTATCATGTCTCCTCTGACCCGCCTTTTCTCTAAACTAAAAAGCCCCAAATGCTGCAACCTTTCCTCGTAAGGGAGTCGCTCCATTCCCTTGATCATTCTGGTTGCCCTCTTCTGAACCTTTTCCAACTCTATAATATCCTTTTTGAGATGAGGCGACCAGAACTGTACACAGTATTCCAAATGCGGCCGCACCATAGATTTATACAACGACATTATGATATCGGTTGTTTTATTTTCAATACCTTTCCTAATTATCGCTAGCATGGAATTTGCCTTTTTCACAGCTGCCGCACACTGGGTTGACATTTTCATCGTGCTGTCCACTACAACCTCGAGGACTCTCTCCTGGTTGGTCACTGCCAGTTCAGACCCCATGAGCGTATATGTGAAATTCAGATTTTTTGCTCCAATATGCATAATTTTACACTTGTTTATATTGAATTGCATTTGCCATTTTTCCGCCCATTCACTCAGTTTGGAGAGGTCTTTTTGGAGCTCTTCGCAATCCCTTTTTGTTTTAACAACCCTGAACAATTTAGTGTCGTCAGCAAACTTGGCCACTTCACTGCTCACTCCTAATTCCAGGTCATTAATGAACAAGTTGAAAAGTACAGGTCCCAATACCGATCTTTGAGGGACTCCACTTTCTACAGCCCTCCATTGGGAGAACTGTCCATTTATTCCTACTCTCTGCTTTCTGTTTCTTAACCAATTCCTTATCCACAAGAGGACTGTGATGATCCTCTATTTGTGTATATATGGTAAGTGCTGTTTGTATAGGAGATGCATGGTGAGTAGAATGCTTGATGATTGGCTGAATGTTAAAATGGCTGTGAGTATAAAATGGAAGGATGTCAGTTAAATCTGGGTGGGTGTTAGTTGGTGGATGGTGATTGTGAGGTGAATGAGAGGAGAGTGTGGAGTTAGAATTAATACTAAGACCAGTACCTCAGGAATAGATGTAACCATATGCTTAAGTGCCTTTTAGAGTAATCTTGTTAACCTTGTTATCTTTGTTATTAATAAATACTTTTGGTTTACCAAAGGCCTGATCCTTGGCTGGGGTTTCACAGACCAGAAGGGAGGGTAAGGTAAATACCAAGGCTGAAGAGTGACATATGGTGGCAGCAGGTGAAGGGAAGAATATAACACCACAAGTATTCAGAGCAAACCAGAATTATATGCAGTCTGAGTAAATCAAAGGGATTGGGACAGCTTAAGCACGCAGTCACAGAGGTAACGTAGTTGAGGGAGACTCAGGCAGAGTCTCTGGGACTACTGGTTATAGGACGTGACTGGTGGTGCTGCCTAGCAGGGGGATCTGTTGAGATCTGTGCTAGAGCAGGGAGAGAAACCATAAAAAAGGACAGTCCGGACTGGTGGAGTCCCTGGTGGTGCCTAGAGACAGGCAGTAACCACGAGCAGGTAGGAACCTGACAGGGAGAGCCAGGGAAGGGCGTCACACGGACCTCTCCTCTTATTCCATGACTGCTAAGCTTCCTCAGAAGTCTTTGGTGAGGTACCTTGTCAAACGCTTTTTGAAAGTCTAAGTACACTATGTCCACTGGATCACCTCTATCTATATGCTTGTTGACACTCTCAAAGAATTCTAATAGGTTACTGAGACAGGACTTTCCCTTGCAGAAGCCATGCTGGCTCTGCTTCAGCAAGGCTTGTTCTTCTATGTGCTTAGTTAATCTAGCTTTAATAATACTTTCTACCAGTTTTCCAGGGACAGGTTTAAAGATGTTCTTAAAGCTAACCTAAAAACATGTAACATGAACATTGAGAACTGGGAAGCTCTGGCCCATGAGCGTCCCAATTGGAGGTTGGCCGTTATCTTTTTTTTTTATCATTAATTTTTATTCAAATTTTCAAAGACAAGAAACAAAACAAAACAAAAACAATTAAACTATAAAACAAGATGTTGACTTCCGATTTGTCGCAGATCAGTTATAGGTCTACAATATATAACAATCCTATCTATAAAATTATATTATAAAATCACTTTCCTCCAGTAATTATCTTAATTAATCATCAAATCTCATAAACATTTTATTCTTTCCACAAAAAGTCAAAGAGAGGTTTCAATTCCTTGAGAGATATATCTTTCAATTTTTCTCCAAATAAACATGTCGCTTAATCCATCTGATTCAAATCTGTTAGGCCCAATAATTTCAATAGCCATTCTTCCATTATCTATATTAATTCCATCTTCCATCTTCAATAATCCTGTTAAGTCCAGTAATTTCAGTAGCCATTCTTCCGTTATCAGTATCCCATAATAATCTTGTTATCATAGCCATATTCCAAGTAAACATATCAATTAATCCATCTCGTCAAATCTGTTAAGTCCAATAATTTCCATAACCATTCTTCCATTATCAATATTTCCATCTTCCATCTTCAGTAGTCCTGTTAAATCCAGTGGTTTCAGTATCCATTCATCCATTATCAGTATCCCATGATGATCTTGCTGTCATAGCCATAGTCATATAACAAGAGTCTGATGGGAATTTCCCCCATCACAAATATGTCCTTGCCATCAATTCTGAATATGTTGTTGAAATATTGTTGTAAAGTCACATCTCTGCTCTGGGTGCATCTCTGCTCTGTCACATATTTGTAGTTAATTCCAAAAAAATTTTCTATGTCAAGCCCCATCACATCATTCCAGTCAAGAATTCTGAATATGTTGCTGAAATATTGCTGCAAAGTCATATCTCTGTTCTTCTTTTTTACAAAATGCACTGGCTCATCTCTTAAGAGTTTCTCCACTGTCACATATCTGTAGCCAACTCCATAGATTTTTTCTATGTCAAGCTCCATCACATCATTCCAGTCCAGAAAATTATCCAAGACATTGATAACTTTACCACCAAAATCTTCATTAATTTCTTCAGAGACAACGTTGAATTCCAAACAGTAAACTTTATTTCTAACATCCATAAACTCCAAATCTTTTTCCAATTTCACATTTGTTCCAATCTCCAGGGCTTGTAGCTTCCCTATCCCATCAAACTCCTCTCTCACAGAATCCACTATTTCTTTAAGCTCCTGCGTCATTTTGTTAAATTCAATTTTCATCTCCTGTCTACCCTGTCTCAGGGTTTGTTTCGTTATCTCAATCTCACCCATTATTTTCTGAAACATAGTTTCTTCCATGGTCTCAATCACTTTCCTGGTTGTCATTCTTAAAACCACAGAAACAAAAATTATTTCAGCCACAATTGGGTTAATATTCCAGGCTTGCTTATATCAGTGTAGACAGTACAGCCTGCCTTATCTCTATGTGTTCAGGAATACAAAACAAACTTAGTTCCCAACATCAAAACAATTAGTGGCGTCGTGAACAAGCAGATTCGTCCAAATGAAATAGACCAAAAAAATTCCCCCCCCCTCCTCGAAATAGAAATCCCTCTTCCGTTGGTATCTTTAGAATGCACCTCCAGGACAGCTTTTTGCGATAAAAACAAAGATAAGCTTTTTCGATTTCTTTCCTCCTTAATTTCGTTAGTGAAAGAGAAAAGCCATAACTCACCTAGAAGTTCTTCACAGGTGATTCATTGACAAATCTCTTTTTTGCTGCACCAATTTAAACCAAGTAAAAAAAGAAAATAGAAAGAAGGATGCTTATCTGCCTGTTAGAGTTCGTTTTTCTTTAAAGAAAAGATAAACGTGTTGCTGTAATCAGCTAGAGCTTGATGAAAGTCCGTCCGGCATTGCAGTTTGAACCTTCTCTCATAAATAAATGAAATCCAGTCCTCCCCACAAAAACAGGCTTTGTGGTTAATCTCTCTACGTTTCTCCCTGCCTGGGAGAAAATCTTTACCAGTCAAAAAGAGCATTGTGACTGATTTTAAAGCTGAAAAAGCTTCTTCTGAGACGAGAGCTTGACTCAGAGGCAGCACAGGCAAAGCAACCCTTCCCAGAAGTGGAGGTTGGCCGTTATCAATGGTGCTATGGACTTTGAAGAGGCACGAGTACAGGGCAAAAGTGACAACTGAGCTAAGGGAAAGGCACGTCAAGCAAATCCTCGTTGCGACCATCTTCCATCTGGAAACCTATGTCCTCCCTATGGGAGGCTGTGTGGATCCAGAATTGGCCTCCACAGTCACTTACGGACCCACCGTTAAAGACCTTACCCTGGAAGACAATCTTACTCAGCCACGAGTGATGGCCAATGAATAAATGAATGACTACTCAGAAGTCCTATTGAATTCAATAGTTTATTCCCATGTAAGCAGGATGTCGATTGTTGCACCTAGACCAGCCTTTCCCAACCAGTGTGCCTCCAGATGCTGTTGGACCACAAATCCCATCAGCTTCAGCTAGCATTGCCAATGGCTGAGGCTGATGGGAGTTGTGGTCCAACAACATCTGGAGGCACACCGGTTGGGAAAGGCTGGTCTAGACTTTCTGAACCTCACTATTCTCAGATCGCGTTGGACTGATGAGGCAAAAAGGAGGGTCCAGTGCTGGAAACAGTCTAACAAGATTTGGGCTGATTGGGAAGGGAGACATCACTTTAATCATGATTTTGACTCATTCTTGGGCTTTGTGGCTCTCTTGTTGTTCTCCTCCCATTTTGTGAGTCACTACCCCAGTCCCAAGAAAAATGGTGAGGGAAGGGAAAGGCACTCTGCATATGTTCAACAACTTTTTCTCTCCTCTTTGTTTTCTAATGTAGTGTTAATGGGGTCGCTACACTGGGCTCCTTTGGGGGGAAGGGTGATGTATAAACTTTCAAGTTGTCACTTTTTTAATACTCTTTTAAAAGATCTAGAGGGAAAGCCTAGATCTATGGTAATCCTATACTTCTTTACCTGGGAGTAAATGCCATTACACTGCAATTCCAGTTTCCCCCCAAAGTACAAGAGGTTTGCTCCTTGTCCATGCCTGAGCATCAGCTAGATAGAGTCATCCTCCCACCCCCTTAAACTCTGAAGGGGGTGGGGAGCATCTGCCTCTAGACCCAATAAGAAGGCATTAATAATTATGTTATGACCTATTGTTGGAAGAAATTCAAATCAAATTGTGAATTGTTATGCTGAATTCAAGAGCACTTAAACAAAAGAAACCCCTTCCTTTAACAAACACATTTTAGGATGGAAGCTGACAACTTGCTATATCTCCATTCTTTATTTCTCTGATGGACATCTGTGATCAAAACTGAATATTTTAAACAATCAGATGCCATCTTTAGTTTTTGTTATCAGACACTCCTTTGTATTCAGATCAGGCCTCAGTACAATGATGTAGCATTTGGGAAGGAAGATGCAGCCCAGGAGCCCAGCACTGGAGGCCAAGATAGAGAAGACCTGCACGGCTGCCATGTATTTCCCCTTTGTGCTCAGGTAGGTGGGCACAAAGGACACCCAAACACTGCAGAAGACCAGCATGCTGAAGGTGATCAGCTTGGCTTCATTGAAGGCCCCAGGCAGCCTCCTGGCCAGGAAAGCCACTGCAAAGCTGGTGGCAGCCAGAAAGCCCATGTAGCCAAGGGAACCATAAAACATGGTCACAGACCCTTCGTTGCATTGCAGGATGATTTCTCCAGGCTGGGAATGCATGTCAGAGTCTGGGAATGGGGGAGAGATCACTAGCCAGATGGTGCAGATGACAACTTGGATACTAGAACTGGAAATGACAATGGAGTTGGCCAGACTCTTCCCCAGCCACCTCCTCACCCTGTCCCCTGGCTTTGTGGCCAGGAAGGCTAGCACTACAGTGATGGTTTTTGCCAAGACAGAAGAGATGGAAACTGAGAAAATGATGCTGAAGGCTGTTTGTCGGAGAAGGCAGGTTGTTTTCCTTGGCCGGTTGGTGAACAGGAAGGAGGACAAAAAGGAAAGCAGGAGGGAGATAAGGAGGATGTATGAAAGATTCTGGTTGTTGGCTTTGACTACTGGAGTGTCAATATATTTAATGAAGATTCCTAAAACAAAACTCGTAGTTAATGACAAGAATAAAGCAAAAGAAACAAGGATGGTCCCTAAAGACTCTTTAAAGGACAGGAATGTGACAATCTTGGGAACACATTGATCTAGGTCCTTGTTTGGATACTGATGTTCTGGGCATTTGTTGCAATGTTCTGCATCTGAAAAGAAGAAGAGAGGCTTCAGTAATTTCAAGCTTATAACCATCACATTCTTTGTTCTGTTGCATTCCATAAAAGAGGAGCAACTTCATTAACCTGTACATTCAGCATAAATGCATCATAATCTGTGTTCCATTTGGAGGATTACGCTCCAGAATAACCAGAGTGGATACAGGCCAAGATATTAAAACATATGTCTGTCCCAATCAGATATAAGTATGTAGGCTGTGATAAAAACCATAAAAGGTTGTATGGTATAGGCAGTATCTATCAAACCCTCTCACTACTTGGTCTCTTGCAATTTATTTCTCAAGTTTATGTCTGTCAACCGATCTTATCAAATAATTATGGCAATTAAAATACGCTAGCCAATAAAGGATCCACAATCAAAAGTGTCATTGGAATATTCACAGAAACTTTTTCTGGGTGAATCTTTGCCCTATTTATTTTCCCCAAGGAATGCCTTTTTCCCTCGGAGTCAACCCACCTTCTTGAGTGGAGATGGTCCCTTCTGCACATGGAGCACAAGCATAGCAGCAAACCGGCTCTCCTTCTTTAGCCACTTTCTTGTATCCAGGGCGACAGCTTTCTGTACACCTGGACTGAGGCACGGTCTAATCATAAAGAGAAGAAGGTGCATTGAAGTGAAAGTGTCAACGGTGTTTGTGATGGATAATTTTGTATTTCTCCTGTGGGTTCTTTGCTGGGGGTCCATGAATAAAAATTGAAGACACAGGCTTGCAGCAAAAAGGTAGGCCTTTATTGGATGACAAGTGTACACTTGGTCAGTCTCCCTCTGAGTGAGTGGAGAACTGCACTTTGGCTTTTCTACATTTTAGGACAAATACTTTAGCATCTGCCAATCAGAATTTAACACATCAGAATGACATAGACACGACAGTATTACACAAGTATTACACAGGCATTTGCATAGGCATTGCGTAGGTACTGTACTTCTCTGCATCGTGTTCTAGTGAATTTGGCAATGTTCAATACTTCACTTGAAAGTACATTTTCACAGTGAACTAAGCACTCCAGCTAGTGAGCAAAGCAATTTAGTTATGCATTTTACTACTGCAAATCTTTCTTTCTACATCTTAGGGACAATGAGATGTTCAGCACAGTGTTATCTATTATTTTGAGTACAAATAGTTCCAAACAAACCAGCATGGTCAGAGGTGATAGCTCCAAAAAGAAAAAGATCTGGTTTTCTACTAAACTATTAAAATGTTATGAACCTTTATAGATTTATAGAAGAATACATTTTGCTTATTGTTTATGTATATTGAATTCCCCATTAGCTATACATGTATGTATATATAAAATTCCCCATCATTTGTATCTATGGAAATGGTTTATAGAATTTTTAAAAGCTGAAACAGGTGTTTAGTTCCAGGGACCCCAAATTAACACAGGCCCCATTTTCAGGGAATCCCTTTTAATGCAGAATGGTATGGCAGGGAATCTTCTTTGGGGTGCATCGCACAGTTGTCAACATGAGGACAGAGAGCACAGGAAAGAACCAAATTTATGATGTCACATCTAGGAAAGGAAAGGCTTGTTAAGAAGAGTGGAGGTGTGCCAAGGATGTGTAGGCACTGGATGACTTTTTGTATGAGATGCCAGAATGTCCAGAGTGCTATGTAGCCTACATTATTTCATAGGTTTTATGCTGAAAATAAGACTCAACTGGGATGCACATTTGTGAAAGATGGATTAATTATTAAGTATTTATACAGCACCAGAGGGTGGCCCGGTTGAGCCTTGGCTGAGGGGCCCTGTGGCCCAAAGGGGCCCCTGAAGGGCCCCTCCTTAGGATGGGGAGGTGGCTCCCCTGTTCCATGATTTGCGGCAGTGTCAGCTCCTGCAACCCAACCTTACCCTGGATCATAGAGAGGGAGCTTCTACACACACACACACACACACACATAGACAGTGTGGACTTCAATAAGCCTGCCAGCATGCCCCCTACCTCTTCCACCAGTGTGACTGCCATGTGTGCTGTGTGCCTGCCTGCCATCACCCAAGATGGCAGCAGGGGCTTCCCTAAGAGCTGATGATACAGCTGCCATCTTGGTTAATGGCAGGCATGCACACACAGCATGCACATCATTCACATGGCATGAGAAATAGGTGGGCATGTGGGTGGGATTATTATTAGGTGTGTGTGCGCGTTGGGATACAGCACTGTGGACTCAGGGCAGGCTGGTGCCCAAGTGCCCAGTCATGCCTGGTGCCAGCCTTGTACATTTCCACTCCATTTTGGAAGTTGCCTAAAATGTCATTGCTCTGTGGGGCAGTGGATTTCTTGCTGGGCAAATTAAAATGGCAGGCAGCTGCTGCAGTATGAACCCCAGATTGGGTTCTGTTCAAAATCAAGAGCACTGCCAATGCAACATCAAAACAGCTATCAGGGAGACTGGCATGGAGAGTGGTAAAGGAAGCACTGCTGGGCTGGACTGTAGAGGAGTGTGATGTTCCTGACTGTAATGTAAATATGGTAAGTGCTGGTTTAGTATAAGACATATGGTAAGTGGAGTGAGTGAGGAGGGGGAGTACCTGGGCTGTAGAATGCTGGATGATTGGCTGAGCGTTTGAATGGCTGGAAGTATAAATGAGAGGATGACAGTTGAATCGGGGTGGTGTTTTGTGGTGGTGTTGTTTTGGTGGTGTGTTGTTGGTGTGTTGGAGAGGTTGGTGTGGAGAGTATAAGGTGGCTGTTGAGAGAGTGAAACAGGAGTTCTGAGGCAATTATTAGGAAGTAAAGTACATAAGAGAACATATATGAAACCATACGCTTGTAAACAAAGTCTTAAGTAATCTTGTTATTTCTAATGCTTAATAAATATTTCTTGGTTTACTAAAAACCTGATTCTTCAGCTGGGATACACAGACCAGGGGGGATGGCAGAGTAACCAAGGCTGAAAAGTAATTGTATCAAATAGTGGCTGCTGCGGAGGAAAAGATATTGTATCCAGTACCACAGAGAAACCCAGAGCTGTAAGCTTCAGAGGCAAGAGGCTGCAGGGGGGTTTGGGAATTACCTATACCCATAGACTCAAGGTATCGAGATAGCCAGGCAGAGACTAAGGGACAGTCTATAGGCTATAAGGGATACAGAGTGTTGGGTAGTGTGGCCTAGCAGGGGGATCTTTTGAGATCTGTGCTAGTGTGGTGAAAGGTAAAAATAAACCTGACGTTCCTGACTGGGGGTGACCAGAGGTGGGCTGCACATCATAAGGTGGGCCTGACAGTAGTAAGACATCA
The DNA here is from genome assembly GCF_030035675.1 of Rhineura floridana. NCBI lineage: Eukaryota > Metazoa > Chordata > Lepidosauria > Squamata > Rhineuridae > Rhineura > Rhineura floridana. Next base: position 218,132,686 of record NC_084482.1, on the reverse strand, counting down.
CTAGTGGTCACAGGCGGGGAAGGACATCACAAGGAGCTCTTCTGAGCTTCTGGGGCCTTTGGCCCATGACCAACTATGGTGCCAGGCCAGCTATAAACACTGATTTCCTAGGGCTCCAAAATTCAACAGAGATGTGTAGAATGTGAGGTCTTGGCCTGCAAGTTCCCAGCTCCTGCACTATATTCAGTAGGACTTAGTCCACGGTAAGGTTTGAAAGGATTGTAGTTGAAGCTCTGTGTGAATTATTCAACAAAGTATTAGAGCTTAACAGATGCCACTTGGAATCAAGTGTCTCCTACCTTGCTAAACTGCTTGGGCCACACAATGGCTTCCGGGTTAATGGTGAGTTTAATGTCAGCAGACTTTCCTCTCTCTATGCTCCCAACTTTCACTCGAACACGGGACTCATTGGAAAACATGACCCAGTTCTCAATATCATAGTTGCCTGGCAGGTCCCCATTCTCATCCAAATGCAGGCCACCCAATGAAGCATTCAAAAACTGGATTTCTCTTAAGAAAGGGTGAAGCTGGAATGATGGAAAACCCCAGCATTAAGAAAACATGAACCCAAGCCTGATTTCTCAGCCCTGTTCACATTGAGCTTTAATCTCCTCTGAACTGGGACCAGTGCACATCTTTTATTGATTAAACATTTTATATAGCACCATTCATATAAAACGTCCTTTAGAGAATAAACCTCTGTCATGAAATTCCCTGTCTTCCAGCACTATCTTGTGTTGCATTTTGGATACTCTGTTCATAGGGTTTTTGTGGTAAGAGGTATTCAGAGGTGGTTTATCATTGCCTTCCTCTGAGTCTGGATGCATCTTAGTCTGGTGTCTCAGCTCTGACCATTCCACTTTGGGTGCCCCTGCTAGGAGTCTAGCCTCTTGGTCTAGACTCCTGACAGCATTGCTCTCAGCTTCTTAAGATGTTAAGGTGTGCATCCTAGAGTGGAAGATTATTCCAAAGTCTCAGGGCCCCTGCGGAGAAGGTCCCCACACTTCTATACACAGTTAACATTAGCAAATGAGAAGGACAAGGGGCTGAGCTGAATAGACTCTCTGCTTGGAAAGAAGGCCCAGCAAAGGCAGAGTGGGAGATGAAAAGATCCCAACTTTAGCTAAAAAGATGAAGTCCCAGGGCATCAGTGGAAAGCAGAAGATTCTTCTGACATAAGCATAGTGTGTAGGGGGGGGGAGAGTTGGCCTCCACCTTGAACCTCACAAATTGGATTTGCCTCAGTTTAACACTTTTCCACACTACAGTATTTGAGTTTGGCTACAAGATAATGATGATTCCAAAGTTGGGACAATGGAGTACAGTTTGCAAACAGGGAAAGGAAATACCTGCCATGGCTGCAGCCTTTGACGTTCCAGCCCACCTTGTCTACCCACCATCCACATCTGCTTTGTTCTGGTTGAATATGCAGTGCTTAAGGCCTGAGCCACAGCCTGGACACTGAAGTAAGTGCTGTAGCTATCTTGAGACAGGGCTCTCTCCAGCTCCTCTTGGGGCAGCTTCTCCAGATTCTCCTTCTCTGTGCATCTTGTCCAACCTCTCATGGATAACAAGTGCTTTGAATATAAACAATGAAATGCTTTCTTCCAGAACTGGTCAAGATCAGGTGAGAATGGACTATAGTAGTCATGTTTTGTTCTTATTTGGGACTTCATTACAAAGGCCAGAGAACCATGAATGTACTGGAAGAGATTAGGATCAAACCACAGGTTCAAGTTGATGTCCTGAAAAACTGTTGAGATCCAGACTTTTGCCCCAATGTTTTCCTCAAGTGCTGTTTGTAGCATGATGATTGGACCCCATCCCCCCTGAATATGCTCATAGTAAATAAATACATTGACTTGTCTCCATATGACATTTGGTTTAATAGAGTTGAGCCTTTGGTACAGATTCTTTTCTGGTAGTCTTTTTGATAAGGCAATGCAAATTCCATTGTTGATCAGTAGAGGTGTCAAGGCATTCACAAACCTTTCTCCATTGTCATTGTCTGGAGCAGTAAGACCAATCCATGTCCATCTAAAATGTAGGAGCAGTTTGACAATCCCTGGGTACTGAGTTTCTTCTTTGGGGACTGTCCGGTAGACAAAAGGGAACTGGGTGTTATCATCAAGACCCTGAGCAGTAAAGCCATAACTGATCTAGTGAGGAAAGGAAGAGAATACTTTTGTTTTGTTTTCAGGATTTCAGGGTACAGATATATCTTACAACAGGCATTTCCAAGCTGCCACCATTTTCAGGTGGGATTCAATCGCATATCAGCAAATTCAGGTTTACTATTAAAGGTGATTTGGAGCTGTTGCACAACAAACCCACTAGTCCAAAAGATGGGACTTTTGCAGAAAGGAAAGTGATGGAAAATGCATTGGAAAGGTTGGGCTAGGGATGTCACATGCTACCACTTGCACAATTTACTTGGGGCTTTTTCCAATGACCGTTCTTTATGTAATAAAGTTGTGGTTGTAGAGGCAGATTCACCTCATCCCCTCAGGAGCTTTATGGGGTGGAGGAAGCCTCCATGTGCCTGATGCTCAGGCAAGGGCAAGGAGCAAACTTTTTGCACTATTGAAAGTGCAAGTCTATGAATGTCTACTCAGAAGTGCCTTTGAATTCATGTCCGCTTAAAGCCATAATATTTTTTGTAGCTGTCAGAAACCAATAAAACTTGTTCTCTAGATCTTTTATAATAGTTTTTTTTTAATGACACTTTAAATTTGTTTTTAACTTTATTCATTACTAGCTGAAAGTCTAGCAGTGTCTGGGAGTTCTTATAAATATATCTACAAACAAAGAATTATTAAATGATTTTTTTTTAGTTTCTTGATGGGGAAAAGTATTTTCTAGGGCTGTATACACCCCCTAATATGATCTGAGGCTCACCCCACCTGAATCTGGCCCAGACTATTTAATTAAGTTTTAAACCCTTTGCTATGCTCCTTTTCACACCTTCTTGAAACATTTCTTTTTAGGCCAGGCTTTCCAGAGACCAGGGTTCGAATCCCCACACAGCCACAAAGCTCACTTGGTGACTTTGGGCCAGTCACTGCCTCTCAGCCACAGAGGAAGGCAATGGTAAACCCCCTCTGAATACTGCTTACCATAAAAACCCTATTCATAGGGTCACCATAAGTCAGAAACGACTTGAAGGCAGTCCATTAGCATTACTAATAGATGCTGATCTGTTTTAATCTTTTTAACAAGTGGCTAGTGTTTTAATTGTTTTAAATATGTTTGTAATTACTTGTTTTTCACCATTTTGTTGATAATTTTATTTTTTTGTAAACCGCTTAGAGGCCTTTACAATCATGCGGTATATTTTTGTTGTTATGTGCTTTCAAGTCAATTTTGACTTATGGCGACCCTATGAATCAACGACCTCCAAGAGCATCTGTCATGAACCACCCCGTTCAGATCTTGTAAGTACAGGTCTGTGGCTTCCTTTATGGAATGAATCCATCTCTTGTTTGGCCTTCCTCTTTTTCTACTCCCTGCTGTTTTTCCCAGCATTATTGTCTTTTCTAGTGAATCATGTCTTCTCATTATGTGTCCAAAGTATGATAACCTTTCATCATTTTAGCTTCTAGTGATAGTTCTGGTTTAATTTGTTCTAACACCCAATTATTGGTCTTTTTTGCAGTCCGTGATATCTACAAAGCTCTCCTCCAACACCACATTTCAAATGAGTTGATTTTTCTCTTATCTGCTTTATTCACTGTCCAACTTTCACGTCCGTACATAGAGATCGGGAATACCATGGTCTGAATGATCCTGACTTTAGTGTTCAGAGATACATGTGGTATATAGATTTTATTAAATAAATAGATACACTGACTTCTCTCTTCCAGCCCTACCTGAAGATGCCAGGGATTGAACCAGGGACCTTCTGCATGCAAAACCGATGTTCTACCACTGAGCTATGACCCTTCCCCTTATATTCTATTCCCCCCACCCACCCTATGCTTTTGAGACCACCCTGCTAGCCAGCCACCCTGCAACAACTGATTCCTGACGTGTTCCCTAGTCTGATAGCATAAACCTTTGCAGATCTACTCAGAAGTAAATCCTATTGTTTGACAGATTGACCAGACTCCTCTCCATTAGAGCCAATACTCATCTCCTGAACGTAGCCAGGAGGCTGCAATCCTAGTGCCATACTGGGAAGTGAGACCCATTGGGTTCAGTGGGTCTTACCTCTGAGTAGACAGACCCATTTAGGGTTGCAGCCTATCTATGTAAGATTCATTCACTCCCTCCCCTTCCCCCAACCCTGCTGGGCATCTTGATGAGTCGTTAGCAACTTTAATTACTGTGAAAAGAGAATTTCAAAGCACACAGAGTGTAAAGGCGGGAAACCCTTCAAATCACCCGGTAAACATGTCAAAATATGTAAAATTCTGCCTACAGGGGACAGCAAGATGAATAAGATTATATTTGGCAGGATCCAGCCTGCAGCAGAATGGAATCAGCTCTGCATTAAGTGAATGCAGGACTCAACAGACATAAATCGCTACCCATGTCCCTTTATTGACTCCCCAATAATGAAAGTGGGATTTTTTTGCAGCTGAACTTCCCTGCAGCCACCCTCATTCGTACCTGTGGGATTTTGTAGATGTCGGACATGGTCGAAATCTCTTTTGCAATCACAGAATCAGCTCCTTCAAGAACAGCCAGCAGCTTATTCTGTTTTCCACAGTTAAAGTTTGGAATATTGCTTCTCCCACCTGCAAGCAGGTCTAGCATGGCATCAGAAGTCATCCTTGCATCAAAATCATTTTCATAGAGGCTGTACCCCAGGGTGATGTTGGGTAAGAGCCTGGGATCCTGGTTGATCTCCTGGATGGTGAACATGAAGGACAGGATTTGCCACTCCTTCCTGCCTGAAAAACTCAAAAGAAAAAAAAAAGTAGTGTCACACTGCTATTCACCATTCAGGGAAAACAAAACGTTACGTACATCCATTCTTCTATAAATCTTGGAGCCTTTCCACACGATATAAATCTCACAAGAGCTCATCCCCAAATAATGGTTCATATGTTTGTACGGATGATGGGGAGGACATATCCTTGTTGCAAGGTCAAAATCCATTTTATTTATTTATTATTTGATTTATATCCCGCCCTTCTTCCCAGCAGGAGCCCAGGGCGGCTGCCTCGAGATGTACACTCCATTGCTAGAGACCAGAAGTGCACATTATATCTTTCCCTGAAAGGTTTGTGAGACATTGGGAAATTTCTGCAAAAGCTGAAGTACCTTTGCTGGTCTTTGCTGCTTCAAAAATACACTGACACAGAGATTCCCCTGTGCAGAAACACAGGAAGAAGAATAAATCCACATGCATCCCTTCGAGCCTGACTAGTTGTGGGCAGTCCAGCCCTTCAGTTTAACAAACCATCAGGAGGCTACAAGGATGTCTTTTGAGTCTCTTTTCTTGAGTGAAATCACCTGACGGACACAGCACCAATGAGGTCATCTTAGGGATGTAGTGAAGTTTTGTTAGGTACCAGAGGGGGGGGGGGAAGTCCCTGGAGTTAAATTGAGTCCCCAGATGCATTGCACTTGCCTAAGCTTGTGATTGCCTACATAATTTTGAACCTGGAAGAAAATACTTGCATAGTTCCTGTTGAAAAAAAAAAGTTCTCTCAAACTGTCATTGCATCCATCTATGAAGGAGAGATGTGCAAAAGGAGAATTGCCTTGTCTTTAATTTTTCTCCCTGAGGGAATCAGTATCTCCTCAGTTTCAATGCAAGTGCAATGCCAGACCCGGGACATTATTTGTGTTGATCCCTTCCACAGGCTCCTCTGAAATAGGATCTGTAGCACATGTTACCAAATTCTTCCAAGCTACACAGGAAGTGGATTGGACTGTGAAAACATAGGAAGTGGATTGGACTGTGAAAGACCAACCCAAATGGTGTTTGCATTTTGACAAATTTATAGGGCAGTACAATATCTCAGAGAGGAGGTCAGGTCTCCTGCTCCCCTGGTGCATTCACTATAGCTGCTCAATTTCCCTGCTTTTTAAAGTTTGATAGAAATATCTGTTGGTTATAGGTAGGTTCGTAAACCACAAGGTTTTTTGCCTATTAGTGAATGGAAGTACAGGTGAGGAAGCATAACATCCATACTTACCCCTGAAGCCTTGTTAAGGGAGGCTTGGAAAAGATGTATGGAAGTTGCTGAATAATAACTTTTGGAGACATGATGGCACTAATGAGGAAGTCTCCGGACCGATAATAATTCTGTGCATCATTTTCATCCTTGATCAGATTCAGGGGGCATTTTGCCTTCAGGATCCCACAGACTCCACGGGGCAATAGCTGCAGAAGCAGAAGTAGAAGCAGCAGGTATATCATTCTGTCTCTTCCTTCTAGTTCCAAAACTCTCTTGTGCCAGCCAAACAGAAGGAGTCAAAAACAGTTGCAAGACCAAAACTGGAGTGGCTTTGCAAATACAGGTGGTATCCAGCTATACCTTACAGCCAAACAGGAAACTCATTAAACTTAAGCAAGTATATTCACCCCCACCCTAAATCTTGGTCCAAGCAATCTCTGTGCACCAACCTTTTCAGGTGCAGTGCAAGAAATACCTTGTTGATACCTGTCACATGAGGTTTAGGTCATATGCCTAAAGGTGATCTGCAGAAATACCCTTGAGCTTTGGAAAAAATAAATCACAGTGATTTTGTTAATTATAAGGAGAAGAAGGTTCACCTTTTTAACATCTTGGAGTCTCTGCATGGCTGAAGGGACAGGTGCAGGGCTGGAGAAAAACATGTTTGTAAGAAATCACAGATGCGGCTCCAAAGTGTGTCATGGATCAAGGAGGGAGGGAGTTTGCCGACAAGCACCTAAGATGCATCTGCATCGGTCCAATGGCCCATCTAGACCAGCATCCTGTTCTCCAGAGTGGCCAGTCTGACACCTCTGTGCAAGTTCAGAAGCAGGGCACGAGGGCAATAGCCTTCTCTTGGTGTTGCTCCCCAGTCACTGGCATTCAGGGATCTCCTGCCTCTGACCTTGGGATTCTCTTCTCAAACCATCTAGGCTGGTGGCCATCACCACATCATGTGGCAGTGAGTTCCACAATTTGACCATGAAGAAATCCTTCCTTTCGTCTGTCCAGAATCTCCCAACATTGAGTTTCACTGAATGGCCATTTTGGTTTCCAGTATTACAAGGAAGCAAATGAGTGAGAAGAGGGGGCAGGCAGTGAACTGGACACTGCCCTGCCAACCTCAGCCTCCCCTCTCAGCCAATCCACACCCATCTGCCTTCTTACATTCAGCCAGTCAGGAGGTGACTCTGCCTGTCAATCACTGTGGCTCCATTTACTCTTGCTTCCCCTGCCTTCTCCACTACTGGTCTCATTGGGCAACAGCCCCCATTGGGGACAAGAATTCTCTCTTTCCTCCTCCCCTCACTTGGTAGCTAATGATTCTGCCAGGGTGAGCACTGGGCTACCGGTAAAGGTGCCCCTTTTATTCCCATTAAAAGGACAACTGGACACTTCACAGGAGAAATAGCAGAGAAGGAAATGAATTTATTTTACTGTCTTATCATGAGAGCGATCGGGTCCAAATCTAGGTGACCCCTCAAAATGCATTCCCCAAGAGAAAGAGCAGTAAATCATGGGTGGTATTCAAAGAAGTTTTGCTCAGACTCATTGAAATTAATAAACATGACATTGTTAGGTCCATTAATTTCGAAGGGTCTACTGTTAAACTCAGTTGAATAACACCTTTCCATGTTAGACCTTCCCAGTCATCAGAGTGGTCCTGTCCAGGGCTGGCATAAACACCTAGCATCCCCAAGCAGCTTCCCTGGCAAGGATCACTGCTGATGCTGGCTCTGGGTTTCCTTTCACTTTTCCCCTGGCCCAGCAGTCTGAGCCAGCAGGATCTAGCTACTCTTTAATTGTTCATGAAGCCCCTGACATAGCGTCACCCGAGACCATCCTTTACCAACCTGATGTGCTCCAGATATTTTGACTGGGTTGCAGTTCTAAGCATCTGGTGGGCCCCAGGTTGGCAAAGGTTCCTTTAGTTCCCTTGTGGGAAATGAAAAGTAGCTAGATTCAGCCACCCGGGGCTCTTTGGAGCTCCCGCCACATCCAAGTAGTCCTAGCAGGGCCTGCTGACAGAGGAGGGGTCCACCAGATTATGCTGTCCTTGTCCTGACTGGCATGATTCTGCAAGCTCTTTTTATACTTTTATGTTCACTCAAGAGCTCCACAAAAACCTGGAGTCAGCTATCAGGGCCGGTTCCAAAGGGTGGCCAGGTTGGGCACTGGCCTGAGGGCCCCGCAGCTCTAGGAGCCCCTGGGGGGCCCCTGAGGGGCCCTCTGCTCCCCTTCCACAATCCTGCGAATCACAAGATGAGCTTCTGAGCCACACTCCATCCCCTGCACTGCATGCGCGCACTGCATGCCATCAACCAAGATGGTGGCAAAGGCTTCAGTCCCTTACGGAAACCTTGGCCGCCATCTTTATTGATGGCAACCCTGCGCGAACAGCAGAGAAAGGTAGGTGAAGCACTGGGGGTGACGGGGGATAGCGGGCGGTTCAGAAGCTTGTCTTGCGATCCACGGGATCGCGGAAGGGAAGCAGAGGGGCCCGGGGCAGGCTAACGCCTAAGGGCCCCCGCATTCCTGGAGCAGGCCCTGTCAGCTGTGGCCCTATTTCCACATTACATTGAACATGCAGAGAGGAAGTAAAATTGTGTACAAGGTCACTAGTGTGTTGGATTCTACACTTTCCGGACTCTGAGTCTGCTACTGGAGATCAAGAGATCCCCAAGCCTGAGGTTGACAGATAAGAGTCCACAGAATAACCTCCCATAGCATTAGGGCCTGTTGAGCCAGAAACATGGCCTTCATGATTTCATTCCCTTGATCCCCCCCAAAAAAGTGCCTCCCGCAGTGCCTTTCTGGTCCAGTGGCTCATATACAGGCATCATATAAGCTCATGGGATCTGAATTGGTGGTAACTGACCAAGAACTAGCCTTTGGGGTCAAAGCAGAGAGCTCAATGAAGATGTTGACCTTGTGTGTGGAAGCTAAGGATGGATAGATGTGTCATTTTCAGTTCTCTGAGTTTCTCAGGACAGACAAAAGAAAGTACGTTGTCACACAATGCATAGTAAACCAGAGCTTGGAAGTAACTAGTTACAAGTAACGAATTACTTGTAATTCATTACATTTTTGAGTAACGAGTGGTAATTCCTTTACATTTTGATTGTAATAGAACTAGGAGTAATTTTAGTACCTTTGTGGAGTAATTGTAACATTTCCAGAATTACTTTTGGGCATTACTTGGGGGTGTGTCTTCTGCTCCTCTGATTTGTGGATGAAAAACATGTGCATCAAACTGGGCTTCTGTGCAGTGTCGCTCTTTCCTCATGCTCTGTGCATGGGGAGGAGGCGATGAGGGAGGAGGCGGAGAGTGAGATGGGATGGAGTGGAGAAAACAATTATTTTTAAAAAGGACAGTGGTGGTGAAGAATGGAGTGGAGGGGGAAAGGATCCAGAAGTCAAGAACATGGATGAAGGAAAAGAAGGAGGCAGCAGCAGAATGGAGATGAAGAACTGTGGAGGTGAAAGATGACAAAGTGTTCGTGTGTGTGAATACTGTGTTCGCATTTGGCACACAAAGTGCCCCCCACCCTCTCTGGCTACTGTGTTGCATTTGCAGTATTTTAACTTTTTTGCATCTCAGGGAAAATGTTTGCTTGAGTGAGTGTCCCTTAGTTGGTGGCAGGGCAGGGTCCAGGGAAGTGGTTTAGTGAGAGAGATTATGCTGGCTGGCTGAGTGGGGGAGGGTTGCACTTGGTTTGACGTGCAAAGATTTGAGCAGTGGCCTCTGCCTCCCTCCCCACCACCCTTACCAGCGGAGAGACCGCCATTGCTATCTTATGAATAAAAATAATTATTCTACTACCTATGTATGTGTTTGTTTATTTTTAATGTTGTTTTAGGCTACTTAGATGTGCAGCAACCAAGGCCAGTACCTTGTAGGTGTTTTTTTTAAGTAACTGAAATGTAATTGTGGTGATTACTTTGGAGGAAAAGTAAAGTAATCAGTTATTTTCAGAGCAATTGTAATTGTAACGGTAATTACTACTTTTTTGGGCCATGTAACTGTAACTGTAATTTATTACTTTTAAAAAGTAATCTTCCAAGCTCTGAGTTAAACTATAGGTAGTGATGGCCACCAACTTAGATGACTCTATAGGAGGGTTAGACAAAGGGACTAAGACTGGGGAAAATCCTTCTCAGTTTCAGATCTCTGGCAACTTTTGTTTATCAGGGTAGACAATATTGATCTTGGTGGTTCCATGTTCTGACTCAGTAGATGGAAGTTCCATGAACTCAGAATGTTCAGACACAGTTCCTCCAGGGATGGGGGAACCCTTTCTGGCCAGCTGTGGGCCAGACCCTTATCTCCTCACCCCTGGTGGACCAAATTTGAGACGTGGGCACAGCCACCCACCTGTCAGTCTCTCACATCACTATGGAATTGATTGCCAGGACTTCAGAGCTGAACTCTTTTGCCAACAGGCCCATGCTGCTCTATGAACCTCTGGTTTTCAGAGGTTCAAAGAATGAAAACGGAAGTGGTTTCCATTCAAACAGTCTCATTGGAAACTGATTCCCCATCCTGGAGAAAGTTGCGTTCCCACTGCACATCAGCTGGTGGGTAGTGGGTTCATGCTTTGTTCTAGCAAAAGAACAATCAGGAGTTCACTTTAAGCTCCCGATTCTTCATCTGAAGCCCTGGTATTACCTGATAACCTGTATGACACAGTGTAGGGCAGGTGGATGTTGCTTGCCCCAAACAGACTTGCAGGCCAAGTGGGGAGGCCGGGTGTAATGCCAAATATCTCCAGAAGAAATCTAGTTGTGAGGGGATAGTATGGCATGCCCCATTCCCCCTGTCTCATAATTCATGTCTCATACCCCTGCTTTATTGGGGTGCTTATTGCTTTGCACACTGTCATTGCACAGCATTGGAGTCTGAAGAGCTCACAGCACAGGCTTTCTTACATGGGGTGCTGGGAAGATAAAGATCTCATAGGTATAAGGTGCCCCCTCCCAGGGGGTCTTTTGGGTATAAATAAAGGACACCTAGATTGGGGAGATTAAGCCTCAAAGTAACAACAAGATTAGCCTCAAGAGGTCTCAAGAACCTCAAGAGCTACAGGATAACATCAGGAAAGACCAAGCTTCAAGCAGAGTCTCGAGCATGGCTGTTCATGAGGCTTCCAGCCAGCTAGGATCACGTAAGATAAGAACAAAGGAAGGGGGAGGAAGGGACTCATTAGTTTCATTTTAGTATTTTCTTGCCAGCAAACACCAGCAGCTGTATCACAGCTCATTGAAAGAGGCTTGCTTCAATAAATCGTTGAACTTCTGTCACAGATGGACCTTGAACTTCCTCATCAGCATAGCTCACTAGAAATGCAAGTTCCCCTAGAAAGTGCAGCAGGATCTTTTGCTGGAGTTACCCACACGTCACCCCCAGAGCATTTACAAATTTACCCTTAAGCCAATCTCTCACACACAGAAAGTAAAATAAAGAGTTGTTTTATTAAGAGAAGAAAGAAGGTAAAATATTGCAGTGTACAATTACAACTGAGCAGCTTTCTAACTATTATTCGTTCATTCAAGAACACTAGATAGACTAAAGCAAAGAGACTAAACTTATGCACACTTTCACATCAAACTCACCCACGCAGAAAGAAAAGGAAAGAAAGAAATCCAGAAGTTGTGTATACCTCTCCTGGAGACTGAGAGAGAGACTTTCATATCTAGCCCAATGAGCCAAAGCTCCACCCTTTGTAACCAGTGCTAGATTTGAAAGATCTAACCAAAATCCTTAGCTCTGAAACTCTAAAATTGTCCTGAAGATGCTAGAGAGCATTGATAAGAAAGGCAGCTGTTGAGCCCTCCAGAAGGAGGAACTGCTGACCCCTTCCAACCCCTCATGTGTTATATCTTTTTCTAATGAAACTGACCCCAATGTAAATGTGACAAGGAAGATGTGGACCAACCCGTTTCCTGATAAATTCCCAGATAATAGGTGTGATCTCCCTGCTGTAAATCCCTGATGATTCCTAAAGGTTAAGATTATCATAATCTTTATGCAAACTATTTCTTTGTTTGAAGGGAGCACCTGATTCTTACTGGGCAACATTCTCCAAATTTCCATAGGAGTCAGGAAGTCTATACCCTCAGGCTTTCAAGATATGTTCTCGGGGTAGAGTTTGGAAAAGTTACTTTATTGAACTACAGCTCCCATCAGTCCAATCCAGTGGCCATGCTGGCTGGGGCTGATGGGAGTTGTAGTTCAAAAAAGTAACTTTTCCAAGCTCTGCTCAGGGGTCACAGAGAGGCTGTTTCCCAGGAATCTTTGCTGTTGCAGGTTTTCCAAACTCTGGTTCACTGAGGTGAATCAAAGATTAAAATTTCCCGATATTTGATTCCTTACACTTCTTCAACACCAGTACGTTCATTGCCTTTTGAAATGTCAAACTAATTGGCTTGGTACCTGCCCAGGCTAGGCATTTGGCAATACACGGGGTGGGCCAAGTTTGGCCTATGGGCCAGAGGTTCCCCAATGCTAAACTTACATCCTAAAAGAATATCTTGATCCTCCTGTGAGTAAAGGCCCAGGCCAAACTCACATACCCACCCATGCTGACCCATATCAAGACATTTTTATATATTTATTGCATTATTGGTATTCATATTTTCCATATCTGTATAACCTAACCCAAACCAATTCTGTATTTCTATCCACAGACCACAGTTTGGGAACCCTTTACTTAGATCATCGGGGGAATTCTTCTCTTGGCACCCCACCCCACAGAATATCAAAGGGTGGTGACCCAAAAAGACATTTTCTGCTGTTTCCCTTATACTGTGTTTAGCAATAAGGCAGTCTGCTTTTTCAGCATCAACCCTGTAGGAAGCATCATAGCTCCGGGAAACCTGTCCTGATCTTTCCCTCTGCTGTCACCACCCATTACAGGTCATCTACAGCAAGAGCACTGGCCTCCCAGTGCTTTACGGTGGTCTCCTTGAGGGGAGGGCAACAGCCAGGTAAACTCCAGTTCTTCTGCTTGGCAACGTCAGCCCAGGCACTTTAACAAACAGGAGTGTAGCTCCAATCAGCTTCAGCCACATAGGAGGTGAACCAGCCCTGGATTGTGTTCAAAAACCAGCCCAGCCCAGAAACAAAGTTAAGCTGTTTTTTTCAAAAGGAGCATAGGTAAAAAAAAAAAGGGGGGGGCAAAGGGAGCTCAAAATGGAAATCAACCAGAATATTGGACTAACTAATCCTACACTTAACCCAATTCACTAATAGGCAAAAACCTTGCGGTTTAAGAATGTACCTATAGCCCTCAGATATTTCTATCAAACTTTAAAAAGTAGGGAAATTGGGCAGCTGTAGTGAATGCACCAGGGGAGCAGGAGACCTGACCCCCTCTCTGAGATATTGGACTGCCCTACAAATGCAAGCACCATTTGGGTTGGTCTTTCACAGTCCAATCCACTTCCTGTGTAGCTTGGAAGAATTTGGTAACATGTGCCATGCTCAGTAAGCTTTGCTGTGCTTGTTAATAATAATAATAATAAAATTTTATTTATGAGTCGCCTATCTGGCCGAATGAACGGCCACTCTAGGCGACGTACATAACACAGTAAAATACAATATAAAAACAAATGAGGACCACAATCAATAATTAATCTAAACACCACCCTTCCAGTTAATAACAGCATTAAAAACTAATCCACCCCAGAGATCCCGTAGGCCTGCCTGAACAGCCAGGTCTTCAAGGCCCGGCGGAAACCTATCAGGGAGGGGGCATGGCGAAGATCGAAAGGAAGGGAATTCCAGAGGGTGGGGGCCACATTCGAAAATGCCCTCTCTCTGGTCCGCACCAGCCTAGCTATTTTAACTGGTGGGACCGAGAGAAGGTCTTGTATGGCTGATCTCGTCGGGCGGCATAATTGGTGACGCTGGAGACGCTCCTTCAGATAAACTGGGCTGAAACCGTATAGGGCTTTAAAGGTCAACACCAACACCTTGAATTGAGCCCGGTAAACAACTGGCAGCCAGTGTAGATCTATTAACACTGGAGTAATATGATCACAGTGACGGCTGTTTGTAATCAAACGTGCAGCTGCATTCCGTATCAGCTGTAATTTCCGGACCGTTTTCAAGGGTAACCCCACATAGAGCGCATTACAGTAGTCTAAGCGGGAGGAGACCAGGGCATGTATCACCCGTGGGATCAGGTGGATAGGAAGGTAGGGTTGCAGCCTCCGTATTAGATGTAATTGATACCAAGCTGCCCGGCTCACTGCCGAAATCTGAGCCTCCATGGACAGCTGGGAGTCAAGAATGACCCCAAGGCTGCGTACCTGGTCTTTCAGGGGTAATCTTACCCCATTGAACACCAGGTCAATATCTCCTAACCTTCTCTTGTCTCCCACGAGTAACACCTCGGTCTTATCGGGGTTTAGTTTCAGCCTATTCCTTCCCATCCATCCACTTATGGCTTCCAGGCACTTGGACACGGTGTTCACAGCCAACTCTGGTGATGATTTAAACGAGAGATAGAACTGAGTGTCATCCGCATATTGGTGACACTGCAGCCCAAATCTCCTGATGATGGCCCCCAGTGGCTTTACATAGATGTTGAATAGCATGGGGGAGAGGATAGAACCCTGTGGGACTCCACAATTAAGAGGCCAAGGGTCTGAAACTTCATCCCCCAATGCCACCCGTTGGTGCCTGTCTGAAAGATAGGAACGGAGCCACCGTAAAACAATGTCCCCTATTCCTAATCCCTCCAGGCGATCTAAAAGGATACTGTGGTCAACGGTATTGAACGCCGCTGAGAGGTCCAGGAGGACGAGGAAGGTATATTCTCCCCTATCCAACGCCTTCCTCATATCATCCACCAGAGCGACCAAGGCTGTTTCAGTTCCATGTCCAGTCCTGAAGCCCGACTGGAATGGATCAAGATAATCTGCTTCATCCAAGTGTGTCTGTAACTGTTTGGCCACCACTCGCTCAATCACATTGCCCAAGAATGGTAGGTTAGAGACTGGGCGGAAGTTATTCAACTCTTGGGGATCCAAGGAGGGCTTTTTCAAGATAGGCTTTGTTACTGCCACCTTGAGGGCTGATGGCATTGCACCCTCTTCCAAGGATGCATTTACCACTGCCTTGATCCCTTCGCTCAGCTTCTCTTTACAGCTCATAATGAGCCATGAAGGGCAAGGATCAAACAGACAGGTGGTTGGCTTCACAGTAGAGAGCACCTTGTCCACTTCCTCAGAGGGAAGAGGCTGAAACCGATCCCACCATTTAACCGGAATGCAACTGGCCGACTCTGGCTCACTTCCTGTATCCACGGCATATGGAGTCATGCTCTTCAGGCGCTCGATTTTATCGGCAAAGTGTTTAGCAAATGTGTCACAGAAGGCTTTAGAGTGTTCCATGGGTTCCTGAGCAACTGGACCGACCAGGCTTCGGACCACTTGGAACAACCTCCTGGGGCAGCACTCTGCGGACGCAATAGAGGCAGTAAATAATTCCCTCTTTGTTGCCTTTGTGGCCACCTGGTAGGCAGCTAGTGCTGCTCTAACCAGTGTCCGATCATCTTCAGAGCGAGATTTCCACCACCGGCGCTCTAGTTGTCTCACCTCCTGTCTCAGACCCCGCAACCGTGGTGTATACCAGGGTGCTATCTGAGTTCTATTCAGGGGGAGAGGACGTTTCGGAGCCACCCGGTCTACTGCCCTAGTGATCTCCCTATTCCACTCCATCACCTTCAGCTGGCTCCAAATCTCCCAGCGCATTCAGGCGTCTGGGACGGACCATCCTAATAGATCCTTGTCCCCTGCGGAGGGTGTGTGGCATTAAGAGGTCCATACTCACCAGGTAGTGATCTGACCATGACACGGGGTTGGAAACAACAGTCCCCATTTCCAGATCATTTCCCTCCCCTCCCAAGACAAACACAAGGTCAAGAGCATGACCAGCTACATGGGTGGGCCCCGTATTACTGAGGTGCAGTTCCCAGGAAGTCATGGTTTCCATGAAATCTCGAGGGGCTCCAGTGAGGACGGCCTCGGCGTGCACATTAAAGTCCCCCAAAACCAGTAGGCTGGGGGAGAGCATCCACACGCCCGAGATCACCTCAAGCACCTCGGTCAGGGAGTCTGCTGTGCAGCGGGGTGGGCGGTACACAAGTAGAATCCCTAAACTGCCCTTTGGGCCCAACCTCCAGTAATAATAATAATAATAATAATAATAATAATAATAATAATAATAATAATTTAATTTGTGGGTCGCCTATCTGGCCAATGGCCACTCTAGGCGACGTACAATTTAACAACAATACATTACATCATAATAAAATACATCATAAAATACAATATAACAATAAAACAATAAAACAGTTCCAGTACAGAGTAGTAGGCTATTCATCGTAAAAATTTAACCCTCCCCATAAGTCCCAAAGACCTGTCTGAAGAGCCAGGTCTTCAAAGCTTGGCGGAATACATTCAGGGAAGTACATGCAGTCAACAAACTTGGTCTCATGGAGAGGGGGTCTGACGAAAACCAAGGACCCCCGATAGATGACTGCCACTCCCCCTCCCCGCCTACCAACCCTCGGCTGCTATGCGTATCGGAAACCAGCTGGACACATGGCCTCAAGCGTAGGAGCTGAGGCCTCATCCAGCCAGGTCTCCGTAATACACATCAGGTCTGCGTTCTCATCCAGAATCATATCATGGATGAGCGTTGTTTTTTGGGCCACAGACCTGGCGTTACATAACAGCAGTCGAAGGTCAGATGGAGTCCTGCGTCCCCCAGTTATCTTCTGGTTATGGACAGGCCCAGAATGGATATTATGCATCTATCCCTTGTTCCCCTAAACTGGCACGGCCTGCCACCCGCACCTTTCCAGGATCTGCTGCCTAGCCTTTTAATATTGTGGCTCCCCACCCTCCCCACGGTACCCCCCTCTGGTCTGCACATGCCCCTTCCTTATCCGCCAATCAGGCAAGCCCCCCACCCCAAAACAGCACCAGAATATCTTAAGTCCAACAGGCATCCAATTCTCCGCTACAAGTCACTCGTCTCCAGCTGGTAGGTCGGAGCAGTAGATGGAAATTCCTGTATAGCGGTTTTTTTGACTAGCAGCCGATGAAAGGGTTTCGCCTGCTGGGGATGTCACCTTCTTCCTGGCCACCACCAGATTCAATTCATGGTGTGGCAGCTGTCTTTAGGGGCCTGCGCTGCTCTAAATATGATAATACAATCCTCATAGTAGCCTGGCCAGTCGTGGAGATGCCAAAAACAGGGCAATTTCGTGGTTCCAGTTAGATGATTAATATCCGCTAGCTGTATCTCTCATATATAGATGTTATTTGATGGGTATCTCTCCTTACAGATGTTCTCGAATATCTGTAGATGGTTATATCTCTTAAAGCCTGAATTTGTAATGGTGAGCCAGTATCAGCTGAAGCAGAGGAAGAGCAGGTTTTCCACAGAATCTCACTAATATAACCCAGCCAAACAATGGCCGCCGTAAAGCAACACAGCTGTCCTATGTCAGTTCTCTTGTTGGGTGATATTAAATTGGCTTCGTCTTCAACTCAGAGTTGCTGAGTCATAGATGATAAAATACAGGCTTACTGAAAAGTTTCTCACATATATTTTCTCACAGATATTCACCGGCAGTGTTTACTTCAGAGGACAGAAATGTTTACTTCAGAGGACAGGAATAGTTCAAGAGTCAAAAGGTGAATAGCAACCTTATATTGCCTTATTTCTCAAATGCTATAACTGTAGTTGTCATTATGACTAATAATCTTGTCCTATCACTTGAGATATTCCTTGTAATGCTCCTTGTAAGTTGCTTCCAGTTACAATTGCTTTTCAGTTGCAAACACAGCTCTAAGCTTGCGAGCAAGTTGAAACTCAAATCCCCAGCTGCAGTATGATCTTCAAGGCCGCTCGGTAGCGTTCTCACAATTACGTCCAAAACCGAGTGCAATGGTTGAATATTCCTTCATTTTTATTTGATAAAAAGTGTTGACACAGGCCGCATACATAGAATATATTTAAAGTATATCCCCTCCCCTCAAAAAAGAATCCTGGGAACTGTAGTTTGTTAAAGGTGTTGAGGGTTGTAGCTCTGTGAGGGGAAAACTACAGTTCCCAGGATTCTTTTAATTTAAGATATGCAGACGAGACGATACTACTAGCAGAAACCAGTAATGATTTGAAATGAATGCTGATGAAAGTTAGAGGAAAGCACAAAACCGGGATTACAGATGAATGTCAAGAAGACTAAAGTAATGACAACAGAAGATTTATGTAACTTTAAAGTTGACAATGAGGACATTGAACTTGTCAAGGATTATCAATACCTCGGCACAGTCATTAACCAAAATGGAGACAATAGTCAAGAAATCAGAAGAAGGCAAGGACTTGGGAGGGCAGCTGTGAGAGAACTAGAAAAGGTCCTCAAATGTAAAGATGTATCACTGAACACTAAAGTCAGGATCATTAATTCAGTCCATGGTATTCCCGATCTCCATTTATGGATGTGAAAGTTGGACAGTGAAAAAAGCGGATAAGAGAAAGATCAACTCATTTGAAATGTGGTGTTGGAGGAGAGTTTTGCGCATACCATGGACTGTGAAAAAGACAGATAATTGGTTGTTAGAACAAATTAAACCAGAGCTATCACTAGAAGCTAAAATGATGAAACTGAGGTTATCATACTTTGGACACATCATGAGAAGACATGATTCACTAGAGAAGACAATCATGCTGGGAAAAACAGAAGGGAGTAGAAAAAGAGGAAGGCCAAACAAGAGATGGATTGATTCTATAAAGGAAGCCACAGACCTGAACTTACAAGATCTGAGCAGGGTAGTTCATGACAGATGCTTGTGGAGGTCACTGATTCATAGGGTCGCCATAAGTTGTAATCGACTTGAAGGCACATAACAAGAACAGCAACAACATCACTTGGCTCAGCAGTGTACATGTAAAAAAGATCTTGGAATTGTTGATAGCAAGCTGAATATGAGTCAACAGTGCATTGTAGCTGCAAAAAAAAAAAGGCAAATGCTATTTTAGGCTGCATTAACAGAAGTACAGTTTCCAAATCATATTAAGTGTGAGTGCCAGTGTGGCGTAGTGGTTAAGGTGTTGGACTGCAACCTGGGAGACCAGGGTTCAAATCCCCACACAGCCATGAAGCTCACTGGGTGACCTTGGGCCAGTCACTGCCTCTCAGCCTCAGAGGAAGGCAATGGTAGATCCCCACTGAATACCACTTACCATGAGGGTTGCCATAAGTCGGAATCGACTTGAAGGCAGTCCATTTCCATTTCCCCCCTCTGTTTGGCACTGGTTAGGCCTCGTCCTGAGTACTGCATCCAGTTCTGGATGCCACATTTTAAGAAGGATGAAGACAAACAGGAATGAATTCAGAGGAGGGTGTAGTGGAATTTCTCAATGGAGTTCTTGTCCAGGAAACGACAGAGGCAGGTTGAAGCTTACAGCTGTTTATTATACTTACAATTGCAAGGAGACCCTGCTAGAGTGTGCTGTGGTGGGAGACTACCTTCCTTCTCTACATCAGAAGTTTTTATAGGACTGCACAGGGCATAGTCACATGTCCCAAGGTAGCCAGTTAGGGGCTTTACCTGTTTCCCGCTCCCACCTGCCCGTGTGATTCGCCATGCAAAAATGCAAGTACTCATCTCTTGTCTATCTTGTCTTGTCACAGCATCTGTCTCCACCCATCTCATCTACATCCTAATACCACGACCCCTGAAAATGGGGTTTTCCACTTCAAGGGCAACGAGGATGATGAGGGGACTGGAAACAAAGCTCTATGAGGAGAGACTGAAAGAACTGGGCACATTTAGCCTGGAGAAGACTGAGGGGAGATATGATAGCACTCTTCAAGTACTTAAGTAATTGTTTTTGCTACATCACTTTTCACTATTGAAGCAACCCCATTTCTGCTTAATTACTCATTTCCTGCCTAAAATATTTTGTAGTTACCTGACTGAAAGTTATTTTATCCAAGTTATTAATAAAAATATTAAAGATCCCTGCACCCAGGACCGAGCCCTGCAGCACCCCGCTCCTTACCTCCCCCCAGTTTGAGGAGGAACCATTGTTGGAGCTGATCCCAGATGGATCAGCTGAGCAAGCCCTCTATCTATCAATCAATCGATTGATTTATATCCCACCGTTCCTCCTAGCAGGAGCCCAAGGTGGCACTCTCCCCCTTAACCCCAATGCACAAAATGGGGGCTGGGGGGGAGACTCACCAGATCCCCAAAGGGCCACCGATACAGCGCTTGGGAGGGTCAAAGGCCACTTTTGCCCCCATGTGAGAAGCCGGGAAGGAAAGCACTTTGCAGGGAGGCGTTTTTTTCCTTCTTCTGGAGGACACGCCCTTCCTCTCTAGGAATCTAGCTTTAACTCCTAGACAGTCAGGCTGCAGTACCCCTCCTCTCTCCCTGCCTCGATCTCAGAGCCGGAGCCAAAAAGGAACATTAAGCAGAGTTGAGAGGTTTGGCCTCTTGCTAACACTTCCGACACTTCAGGTTCCCAAACGAACCCGGCCATGCTAGGGTGGGAGAGGAGTTCCGTTCGACTTCTCCCCTCCTCCCCAACCCCCTCTCTAGGAGGTTCGTGGAGGTTCCTGCAACGGGGACTGCGGAGTCTGGCTGCCCCCTTTGCATTGGGCTGCATGGAGAAGCTCTCAGAGGCTGAAAGGGGCCTTCGGGAAATTTTCCTTCCCTCCCCACAAAACCGCAGTTAACTCTTTGCTCTCTCCATCTCCTGCTCAGCAGCACTCTACTTCAGGTTTCCATTTGCATGCTGTCATCTACTATGCCCAATTTGGGGGGTGGGGCTGCTCTGGCTCAAGGCCTCTTTGGTGTCTGGTGGCGTACACAGCATGCATTTAAAGCATAACCACCCATCCCCAGAAAAAAACAATCCTGGGGACTGCAATTCGCTAAGGGTGCTGTGAATTGTAGATCTGAGAGGGGTAAACTACAGTTTCCAGGATTCGGGGTGGGGTGGGGATGTGTACACATCCTTTGCTCTCAGGCTGTGTCAGTTGCTGTCATCTGTAACTGCCTGATCGGAACCCCTCTCCCACCGTTGCATGGCCAGAACTTCTGGGTGAGCTATAACTCTTCTCTGTTATTCACGAAATTAACAGCTTATCTCTGTTTCTATTGCAAAAAGCTGTCCTGGAAGTGCATTCTAAAGATATAAACAGAAGAGGGATTTCTATTCCGAGGAACATTATATTGTCTGGGACTATTCTCTTTTTGGTCTATTTTATTTTGACGAATCTGCTGCTTCACGACGCCACTAACTGTTTTGATGCTGGGAACTAAATTTGTTTTGTGTTCTTGAACATAGAGAGATAAGGCAGGCTGCTCTGTTTATACTGTGATGTCATCAAGCCTGGAATATTAACCCAATTGTTGCTGAAATAAGAAGTGGTTCTTCTTTATTTTTGTTTTGTTTTGTTTTCGTGGTTTTAAAAATGGCAATCAAGAAAGTGGCTGAGAATCTGGAAGTAATTATGTTTCAGAAAATAATGGATGAGATTGAGATAACGAAACAAACCCTGCGACAGGGCAGTAAGGAGCTGAAAATTGAACTGAGCAAAATGACGCAGGAGCTTAAAGAAATAGGGGATCCTGTGAGAGAGGAGAATGAGATCAGAGATGAGAAAAGAAAAAATAAAGGGAAGATACAAGCCCTGGAGATTGGAACAAATGTGGAATTGGAAAAAGATCTGGAGTTTATGGATATTAGAAATAAAATCTACTGTTTGGAATTTAACGTTATCTCTGAAGAAATTAATGAAGATATTAGAGATAAAGTTATCAATGGCTTGGATAATCTTCTGGACTGGAATGACGTGATGGAGCTTGATATAGAGAAAATCTATGGAATTAACTGCAGCCATGTGACAATGGAAAAACTCTCAAGAGATGAGCCAGTGCATTTTGTAAAAAAGAAGAACACAGATATGACTTTACAACAATATTTCAGCAACTTATTCAGAATTGATGGCAAGAAAATATTTGGGATAGAGGAAATTCCCATCAGACTCTTATTATATGACTATGGCTATGACAGCAAGATTATTATGGAATACTGATAATGGAAGATTGGACACTGAAATTACTGGACTTAACAGGACTATTGAAGATGGAAGATGGAATTAATATGGATAATGGAATAATGGCTATTGAAATTATTGGACCTAACAGATTTTGATGAGATGGATTAATCGATATGTTTATTTGGACTATGGTTATGACAATAAGATTATTATTATTATTAACGAGATGGATTAATCGACATGTTTATTTGGAGAAAAATTGATAGATATATTTCTTAAAGAATTGAAACCTCTCTTTGACTTTTGTGGAAAGAATAAAGTAATGTTTATGAGATTTGATGATTAATTAAGATAACTACTGGAGGAAAGTGATTTTATAATATAATTTAAGAGACAGGATTGTTATATATTGTAGACCTACAACTGATTTGATCTGCGACAAATGGGAAGTCAACATTTTATTTTTTTGTTTAATCATTTTTGTTTTGTTTTGTTTTTTGTCTTTGAATGTTTTATGATTTTGTTTTGTATGTTTTATGAAAATTTGAATAAAAATTATTGTAAAAAAAAAAAAAAATCCTGGATCCAAGTTGTTAAGGGCCTTGTAAATTAATTCTAGAATCTTGAACCTGGCACCGTAACATTTTGGCAGCCAGCGCAAACTTTTAAGCACTGGATTTATGTGCTGGTGGTAGTCTGTCTCCATCAACAGTCTAGCTGCAGCATTTTGCACCAGCTGGAGCTTCTGGAGCAGGTGCAAGGGTAGCCCCACATGGAGCACATTGCAATAATTGAGGTTAGAAATGCATGAATCACCATAGCCAGTTAAGAGCAGCCATAGCTGAAGAATAACTTCATCCAGAACAGGCAACTGGTCAACCTCCCAGGCACTGACATAACCCACCCACAGTGCTTCCATCTTCCCAGGGTGCACATTCAGTTTATTAGCCCTCATCCATTCCACAACTTCATCCACAGTTCGATAGTATGCTCAGCCCCTTTTCTAACTCAGAGTTTATGGAGAAATAGAACTGTGCATACTCCAGACAGTGATGACACTTTGCCCCCAAACTCCTCCTGAGAATTCCCAATTGTGTCACCCAGATGTTAAACAGCACTGGCAACAGGATTGTGCCCTGTTGTACAGCATAGCACAAAGATCATAGGGCCAAGACATTACCCTGAATCCCCCAGTGCTATTTTATGGTCACGACCCTGCAGGTAGGAACAGAACCAACATAAAACAGTGCCCCCAATATCCACTCCACAGATCTGGTCCAGCAGCATATCATAGTCAAAAGTATCAAAAGCCACAGAAACATCAGGTAACAGAAGAGATGCGTTTACCCTGTCCCACTCTTGATACGAGTCATCCGTCAGGTCACACAGAAGAAACCAGGCACAGAAGAATCAGTATGTGTGTCTGCAAATGAGAATTCATTTGCCATGACTGTCCTTTATGTTTCAAAATATGATGGAGGCTATCCCAAAATACTCTACTAATTGCCCAAGCTCATTTGAAAGCATCCGAGGAAGTATAGGCTCTGTCATTCCCTGTTTTGAATCCTCATGACTGTATCAGGGGAAGGATCTCTTTGCAGAAATGGGCACTGTGATTCCTGTATTTTGGGATTACCAACTCCTAATTCCCAAGGGCCTGGATCAGGAAATCCCCAGTAAGTACACCTCCACCTAGGTCAGATATGCCCTCTGATCCATTAGTTTCAGCCCCACCACCTTGTCCCCAAAAGGTGGCCACTGGTGTAATCTGTCTGTAAAACTGGTATAGGAAAAGGTATAGAATAGGACCTTAGTTTGGTAGCAATTTTGACCAAGCTGAAAGTTGGGATTTTGAATCAAACAAATGAACTTGATTATATATACGATGTTGAATGTTACAATAAATGAATAACTTATTAGTGTCCCTATTTTACCTACTATCTTGCACCACTAATCCCAGTGAAATCCCCCAAGCCCAAGCCCTTCTAAATAATGTTCTCTTCTTGATCCCTAATCCTAAATGTGTATGTGTACTGCCTTCATATCGATTCCGACTTATGGCGACCCTATTAATAGGGTTTTCCTGCTAACTCCTCCGAAAAACAACTGCCAAGCCCCAATTTTTTTCTTTTTAAAACTCCCCTCAGAATTCTCACTTCCACCTGCTCTCCCATCTGTCAGTCATACCTCATCTGCCCCTACTAATGTATTGACACTTTCTTACCGGAACACAATTTCAGGCTTGAAATGCAAACAATCAAATTTCTAGAAGACCGTAGGCTTATCCAGCCCAGTATTGTCTCCTCTGACTAGCAGCTCCTCTCCAGAGTATCAGGGAGAGTCTTTTCCTAGTCCTGCCTCGTGATCCATTTCACTGGAGATGCCCCTGACTGAACCTGAGAGGACCTTCTGCATGCGAAGCCACCAAGCTATGTCCCCTCTCCTGCTTTTGGGTGCAAAGCTGGCATTTTTCAAAGCTGCCCAAATGCAAGTCACACAGAAGTTCATCCAACCCCTACAAATACCCACTCCAGGAAATGACACCCAAGAAGCAAAGGTGGCTCATACCAAATCACAAATGATCACAGCTAAAAGAGGAGGTTGCACTCAGTGTGACTGTGCAACTTGCATGTTCAGGAGCATTACCCCTAGAAGTCATAAGTATTCCATCCAAACAGCTCAACAGGTTTCAAGAAAGAGATATTTTAAACACTCCCATCTACTCAGAGGGGATGAGTGGAATGGGTCATGAACGGTGTCCTGCTCCTTTGCATCCTGAGTGTTATCTTAACCAGTGCATTCATTTTTATGCATGCTTTCTCCTAATAAATGCATTTTAAAAACATTACCTGGTTGGCAATCTGCATAACAAAATTTGGATACATGAGGATTTCAAAGGATAGTGGTGTTTCAGTTTGTGCAATCTTTTGGAATGTACGAATTCAATAAATTTGGCTTTAAATGAGGCCTGATTTGAATATCTCTTCCATCTCTACTTCCAGGTAAACACAGAGCTTGGAAAAGTTACTTTTTAAAACTCCCATCAGCCCCAGTCAGCATGGCCACTAGACTGGGCTGATGGGAGTTGTAGTTCAAAAAAGTAACTTTTCCAAGCTCTGGGTAAACATGCATAGGATTACCCTTTATATCTCATAATACAAAATTGGGTTTTGACTGTGTTCCCTTGAGGCAGCTGCTGTTTTGCTCTCTCTAGAGCTCCTGCAGTTTTTTTTTTAAAAAAGCAACAGCTCCTATAATCCGCAGTTTCTCCAAGCTTCTTCTTAGCCCAGTGACAGAGTATCTCCCTTGCGTGCAGAAGGTCCCAGGGTCAACCCCCAGCATCTCCAGGAAAGGCTAGGAGAGAATCCTGCCTGAAACCTTGGAAAGCCACTGCCAGTCAGTGTAGACAGTACTGACCTGGATAGACCAATGGGTCTCACTCAGTATATAACAACTTCCAATGTCCCTATGTTTTGAATTCTCCTTTCTAAATTTATGGTGCCTGCTGGGGCTCCTCTGCTCAGTTCTACTCTGCAACAGTGTGCAAAGATTCTTGAACCCAATTGTATGTTCATACAGTCTGCTGCTATCTGCTAGCATTTGTGGGGTTAGGGAGCATATTCCACATTGGCATTAGAAGTCTACAGAGCAGCCCCAACTATGTCTACTACTCAGGATTAAGAAGAGCCTGCTGGATCAGGCCAGTGGCCCATCTAGTCCAGCATCCTGTTCTCACAGTGGCCAACCAGGTGCCTGGGGGAAGCCCGCAAGCAGGACTCGAGTGCAAGAACACTCTCCCCTCCTGAGGCTTCCGGCAACTGGTTTTCAGAAGCATGCTGCCTCTGACTAGGGTGGCAGAGCACAGCCATCACGGCTAGTAGCCATTGATAGCCCTGTCCTCCATTTATTTGTCTAATCTTCTTTTAAAGCCGTCCAAGCTGGTGGCCATTACTGCATCTTGTGGGAGCAAATTCCATCGTTTAACTATGCGCTGAGTAAAGAAGTACTTCCTTTTGTCTGTTCTGAATCTTCCAACATTCAGCTTCTTTGAATGTCCACGAGTTCTAGTATTATGAGAGAGGGAGAAGAACTTTTCTCTATCCACTTTCTCAATGCTATGCATAATTTTATACACTTCTATCATGTCTCCTCTGACCCGCCTTTTCTCTAAACTAAAAAGCCCCAAATGCTGCAACCTTTCCTCGTAAGGGAGTCGCTCCATCCCCTTGATCATTCTGGTTGCCCTCTTCTGAACCTTTTCCAATTCTATAATATCCTTTTTGAGATGAGGCGACCAGAACTGTACACAGTATTCCAAATGCGGCCGCACCATAGATTTATACAACGACATTATGATATCAGTTGTTTTATTTTCAATACCTTTCCTAATTATCGCTAGCATGGAATTTGCCTTTTTCACAGCTGCCGCACACTGGGTTGACATTTTCATTGTGCTGTCCACTACAACCTCGAGGACTCTCTCCTGGTTGGTCACTGCCAGTTCAGACCCCATGAGCGTATATGTGAAATTCAGATTTTTTGCTCCAATATGCATAATTTTACACTTGTTTATATTGAATTGCATTTGCCATTTTTCCGCCCATTCACTCAGTTTGGAGAGGTCTTTTTGGAGCTCTTCGCAATCCCTTTTTGTTTTAACAACCCTGAACAATTTAGTGTCGTCAGCAAACTTGGTCACTTCACTGCTCACTCCTTATTCTAGGTCATTAATGAACAAGTTGAAAAGTACAGGTCCCGATACCGATCTTTGAGGGACTCCACTTTCTACAGCCCTCCATTGGGAGAAATGTCCATTTATTCCTACTCTCTGCTTTCTGTTTCTTAACCAATTCCTTATCCACAAGAGGACTGTGATGATCCTCTATTTGTGTATATATGGTAAGTGCTGTTTGTATAGGAGATGCATGGTGAGTAGAATGCTTGATGATTGGCTGAATGTTTAAAATGGCTGTGAGTATAAAATGGAAGGATCTCAGTTAAATCTGGGTGGGTGTTAGTTGGTGGATGGTGATTGTGAGGTGAATGAGAGGAGAGTGTGGAGTTAGGATTAATACTAAGACCAGTACCTCAGGAATAGATGTAACCATATGCTTAAGTGCCTTTTAGAGTAATCTTGTTAACCTTGTTATCTTTGTTATTAATAAATACTTTTGGTTTACCAAAGGCCTGATCCTTGGCTGGGGTTTCACAGACCAGAAGGGAGGGTAAAGTAAATACCAAGGCTGAAGAGTGACATATGGTGGCAGCAGGTGAAGGGAAGAATATAACACCACAAGTATTCAGAGCAAACCAGAATTATAAGCAGTCTGAGTAAATCAAAGGGATTGGGACAGCTTAAGCACGCAGTCACAGAGGTAACGTAGTTGAGGGAGACTCAGGCAGAGTCTCTGGGACTACTGGTTATAGGACGTGACTGGTGGTGCTGCCTAGCAGGGGGATCTGTTGAGATCTGTGCTAGAGCGGGGAGAGAAACCATAAAAAAGGACAGTCCGGACTGGTGGAGTCCCTGGTGGTGCCTAGAGACAGGCAGTAACCACGAGCAGGTAGGAACCTGACAGGGAGAGCCAGGGAAGGGCGTCACACGGACCTCTCCTCTTATTCCATGACTGCTAAGCTTCCTCAGAAGTCTTTGGTGAGGTACCTTGTCAAACGCTTTTTGAAAGTCTAAGTACACTATGTCCACTGGATCACCTCTATCTATATGCTTATTGACACTCTCAAAGAATTCTAATAGGTTACTGAGACAGGACTTTCCCTTGCAGAAGCCATGCTGGCTCTGCTTCAGCAAGGCTTGTTCTTCTATGTGCTTAGTTAATCTAGCTTTAATAATACTTTCTACCAGTTTTCCAGGGACAGGTTTAAAGATGTTCTTAAAGCTAACCTAAAAACATGTAACATGAACATTGAGAACTGGGAAGCTCTGGCCCATGAGCGTCCCAATTGGAGGTTGGCCGTTATCTTTTTTTTTTTATCATTAATTTTTATTCAAATTTTCAAAGACAAGAAACAAAACAAAACAAAAACAATTAAACAATAAAATAAGATGTTGACTTCCGATTTGTCGCAGATCAGTTATAGGTCTACAATATATAACAATCCTATCTCTAAAATTATATTATAAAATCACTTTCCTCCAGTAATTATCTTAATTAATCATCAAATCTCATAAACATTATTTTATTCTTTCCACAAAAAGTCAAAGAGAGGTTTCAATTCCTTGAGAGATATATCTTTCAATTTTTCTCCAAATAAACATGTCGCTTAATCCATCTGATTCAAATCTGTTAGGCCCAACAATTTCAATAGCCATTCTTCCATTATCTATATTAATTCCATCTTCCATCTTCAATAATCCTGTGAAGTCCAGTAATTTCAGTAGCCATTCTTCCGTTATCAGTATCCCATAATAATCTTGTTATCATAGCCATAGTCCAAGTAAACATATCAATTAATCCATCTCGTCAAATCTGTTAAGTCCAATAATTTCCATAACCATTCTTCCATTATCAATATTAATTCCATCTTCCATCTTCAATAGTCCTGTTAAATCCAGTGGTTTCAGTATCCATTCATCCATTATCAGTATCCCATGATGATCTTGCTGTCATAGCCATAGTCATATAACAAGAGTCTGATGGGAATTTCCCCCATCACAAATATGTCCTTGCCATCAATTCTGAATATGTTGTTGAAATATTGTTGTAAAGTCACATCTCTGCTCTGGGTGCATCTCTGCTCTGTCACATATTTGTAGTTAATTCCAAAAAAATTTTCTATGTCAAGCCCCATCACATCATTCCAGTCAAGAATTCTGAATATGTTGCTGAAATATTGCTGCAAAGTCATATCTCTGTTCTTCTTTTTTACAAAATGCACTGGCTCATCTCTTAAGAGTTTCTCCACTGTCACATATCTGTAGCCAACTCCATAGATTTTTTCTATGTCAAGCTCCATCACATCATTCCAGTCCAGAAAATTATCCAAGACATTGATAACTTTACCACCAAAATCTTCATTAATTTCTTCAGAGACAACGTTGAATTCCAAACAGTAAACTTTATTTCTAACATCCATAAACTCCAAATCTTTTTCCAATTTCACATTTGTTCCAATCTCCAGGGCTTGTAGCTTCCCTATCCCATCAAACTCCTCTCTCACAGAATCCACTATTTCTTTAAGCTCCTGCGTCATTTTGTTAAATTCAATTTTCATCTCCTGTCTACCCTGTCTCAGGGTTTGTTTCGTTATCTCAATCTCACCCATTATTTTCTGAAACATAATTTCTTCCATGGTCTCAATCACTTTCCTGGTTGTCATTCTTAAAACCACAGAAACAAAAATTATTTCAGCCACAATTGGGTTAATATTCCAGGCTTGCTTATATCAGTGTAGACAGTACAGCCTGCCTTATCTCTATGTGTTCAGGAATACAAAACAAACTTAGTTCCCAACATCAAAACAATTAGTGGCGTCGTGAACAAGCAGATTCGTCAAAATGAAATAGACCAAAAAAATCCCCCCCCTCCTCAAAATAGAAATCCCTCTTCCGTTGGTATCTTTAGAATGCACCTCCAGGACAGCTTTTTGCGATAAAAACAAAGATAAGCTTTTTTGATTTCTTTCCTCCTTAATTTCGTTAGTGAAAGAGAAAAGCCATAACTCACCTAGAAGTTCTTCACAGCTGATTCATTGACAAATCTCTTTTTTGCTGCACCAATTTAAACCAAGTAAAAAAAGAAAATAGAAAGAAGGATGCTTATCTGCCTGTTAGAGTTCGTTTTTCTTTAAAGAAAAGATAAACGTGTTGCTGTAATCAGCTAGAGCTTGATGAAAGTCCGTCCGGCATTGCAGTTTGAACCTTCTCTCATAAATAAATGAAATCCAGTCCTCCCCACAAAAACAGGCTTTGTGGTTAATCTCTCTACGTTTCTCCCTGCCCGGGAGAAAATCTTTACCAGTCAAAAAGAGCGTTGTGACTGATTTTAAAGCTGAAAAAGCTTCTTCTGAGACGAGAGCTTGACTCAGAGGCAGCACAGGCAAAGCAACCCTTCCCGGAAGTGGAGGTTGGCCGTTATCAATGGTGCTATGGACTTTGAAGAGGCACGAGTACAGGGCAAAAGTGACAACTGAGCTAAGGGAAAGGCACGTCAAGCAAATCCTCGTTGTGACCATCTTCCATCTGGAAACCTATGTCCTCCCTATGGGAGGCTGTGTGGATCCAGAATTGGCCTCCACAGTCACTTACGGACCCACCGTTAAAGACCTTACCCTGGAAGACAATCTTACTCAGCCACGAGTGATGGCCAATGAATAAATGAATGACTACTCAGAAGTCCTATTGAATTCAATAGTTTATTCCCATGTAAGCAGGATGTCGATTGTTGCACCTAGACCAGCCTTTCCCAACCAGTGTGCCTCCAGATGCTGTTGGACCACAAATCCCATCAGCTTCAGCTAGCATTGCCAATGGCTGAGGCTGATGGGAGTTGTGGTCCAACAACATCTGGAGGCACACCGGTTGGGAAAGGCTGGTCTAGACTTTCTGAACCTCACTATTCTCAGATCGCGTTGGACTGATGAGGCAAAAAGGAGGGTCCAGTGCTGGAAACAGTCTAACAAGATTTGGGCTGATTGGGAAGGGAGACATCACTTTAATCATGATTTTGACTCATTCTTGGGCTTTGTGGCTCTCTTGTTGTTCTCCTCCCATTTTGTGAGTCACTACCCCAGTCCCAAGAAAAATGGTGAGGGAAGGGAAAGGCACTCTGCATATGTTCAACAACTTTTTCTCTCCTCTTTGTTTTCTAATGTAGTGTTAATGGGGTCGCCACACTGGGCTCCTTTGGGGGGAAGGGTGATGTATAAACTTTCAAGTTGTCACTTTTTTAATACTCTTTTAAAAGATCTAGAGGGAAAGCCTAGATCTATGGTAATCCTATACTTCTTTACCTGGGAGTAAATGCCATTACACTGCAATTCCAGTTTCCCCCCAAAGTACAAGAGGTTTGCTCCTTGTCCATGCCTGAGCATCAGCTAGATAGAGTCATCCTCCCACCCCCTTAAACTCTGAAGGGGGTGGGGAGCATCTGCCTCTAGACCCAATAAGAAAAGAAGGCATTAATAATTATGTTATGACCTATTGTTGGAAGAAATTCAAATCAAATTGTGAATTGTTATGCTGAATTCAAGAGCACTTAAACAAAAGAAACCCCTTCCTTTAACAAACACATTTTAGGATGGAAGCTGACAACTTGCTATATCTCCATTCTTTATTTCTCTGATGGACATCTGTGATCAAAACTGAATATTTTAAACAATCAGATGCCATCTTTAGTTTTTGTTATCAGACACTCCTTTGTATTCAGATCAGGCCTCAGTACAATGATGTAGCATTTGGGAAGGAAGATGCAGCCCAGGAGCCCAGCACTGGAGGCCAAGATAGAGAAGACCTGCACGGCTGCCATGTATTTCCCCTTCGTGCTCAGGTAGGTGGGCACAAAGGACACCCAAACACTGCAGAAGACCAGCATGCTGAAGGTGATCAGCTTGGCTTCATTGAAGGCCCCAGGCTGCCTCCTGGCCAGGAAAGCCACTGCAAAGCTGGTGGCAGCCAGAAAGCCCATGTAGCCAAGGGAACCATAAAACATGGTCACAGACCCTTCGTTGCATTGCAGGATGATTTCTCCAGGCTGGGAATGCATGTCAGAGTCTGGGAATGGGGGAGAGATCACTAGCCAGATGGTGCAGATGACAACTTGGATACTAGAACTGGAAATGACAATGGAGTTGGCCAGACTCTTCCCCAGCCACCTCCTCACCCTGTCCCCTGGCTTTGTGGCCAGGAAGGCTAGCACTACAGTGATGGTTTTTGCCAAGACAGAAGAGATGGAAACTGAGAAAATGATGCTGAAGGCTGTTTGTCGGAGAAGGCAGGTTGTTTTCCTTGGCCGGTTGGTGAACAGGAAGGAGGACAAAAAGGAAAGCAGGAGGGAGATAAGGAGGATGTATGAAAGATTCTGGTTGTTGGCTTTGACTACTGGAGTGTCAATATATTTAATGAAGATTCCTAAAACAAAACTCGTAGTTAATGACAAGAATAAAGCAAAAGAAACAAGGATGGTCCCTAAAGACTCTTTAAAGGACAGGAATGTGACAATCTTGGGAACACATTGATCTAGGTCCTTGTTTGGATACTGATGTTCTGGGCATTTGTTGCAATGTTCTGCATCTGAAAAGAAGAAGAGAGGCTTCAGTAATTTCAAGCTTATAACCATCACATTCTTTGTTCTGTTGCATTCCATAAAAGAGGAGCAACTTCATTAACCTGTACATTCAGCATAAATGCATCATAATCTGTGTTCCATTTGGAGGATTACGCTCCAGAATAACCAGAGTGGATACAGGCCAAGATATTAAAACATATGTCTGTCCCAATCAGATATAAGTATGTAGGCTGTGATAAAAACCATAAAAGGTTGTATGGTATAGGCAGTATCTATCAAACCCTCTCACTACTTGGTCTCTTGCAATTTATTTCTCAAGTTTATGTCTGTCAACCGATCTTATCAAATAATTATGGCAATTAAAATATGCTAGCCAATAAAGGATCCACAATCAAAAGTGTCATTGGAATATTCACAGAAACTTTTTCTGGGTGAATCTTTGCCCTATTTATTTTCCCCAAGGAATGCCTTTTTCCCTCGGAGTCAACCCACCTTCTTGAGTGGAGATGGTCCCTTCTGCACATGGAGCACAAGCATAGCAGCAAACCGGCTCTCCTTCTTTAGCCACTTTCTTGTATCCAGGGCGACAGCTTTCTGTACACCTGGACTGAGGCACGGTCTAATCATAAAGAGAAGAAGGTGCATTGAAGTGAAAGTGTCAACGGTGTTTGTGATGGATAATTTTGTATTTCTCCTGTGGGTTCTTTGCTGGGGGTCCATGAATAAAAATTGAAGACACAGGCTTGCAGCAAAAAGGTAGGCCTTTATTGGATGACAAGTGTACACTTGGTCAGTCTCCCTCTGAGTGAGTGGAGAACTGCACTTTGGCTTTTCTACATTTTAGGACAAATACTTTAGCATCTGCCAATCAGAATTTAACACATCAGAATGACATAGACACGACAGTATTACACAAGTATTACACAGGCATTTGCATAGGCATTGCGTAGGTACTGTACTTCTCTGCATCGTGTTCTAGTGAATTTGGCAATGTTCAATACTTCACTTGAAAGTACATTTTCACAGTGAACTAAGCACTCCAGCTAGTGAGCAAAGCAATTTAGTTATGCATTTTACTACTGCAAATCTTTCTTTCTACATCTTAGGGACAATGAGATGTTCAGCACAGTGTTATCTATTATTTTGAGTACAAATAGTTCCAAACAAACCAGCATGGTCAGAGGTGATAGCTCCAAAAAGAAAAAGATCTGGTTTTCTACTAAACTATTAAAATGTTATGAACCTTTATAGATTTATAGAAGAATACATTTTGCTTATTGTTTATGTATATTGAATTCCCCATTAGCTATACATGTATGTATATATAAAATTCCCCATCATTTGTATCTATGGAAATGGTTTATAGAATTTTTAAAAGCTGAAACAGGTGTTTAGTTCCAGGGACCCCAAATTAACACAGGCCCCATTTTCAGGGAATCCCTTTTAATGCAGAATGGTATGGCAGGGAATCTTCTTTGGGGTGCATCGCACAGTTGTCAACATGAGGACAGAGAGCACAGGAAAGAACCAAATTTATGATGTCACATCTAGGAAAGGAAAGGCTTGTTAAGAAGAGTGGAGGTGTGCCAAGGATGTGTAGGCACTGGATGACTTTTTGTATGAGATGCCAGAATGTCCAGAGTGCTATGTAGCCTACATTATTTCATAGGTTTTATGCTGAAAATAAGACTCAACTGGGATGCACATTTGTGAAAGGTGGATTAATTATTAAGTATTTATACAGCACCAGAGGGTGGCCCGGTTGAGCCTTGGCTGAGGGGCCCTGTGGCCCAAAGGGGCCCCTGAAGGGCCCCTCCTTAGGATGGGGAGGTGGCTCCCCTGTTCCATGATTTGCGGCAGTGTCAGCTCCTGCAACCCAACCTTACCCTGGATCATAGAGAGGGAGCTTCTACACACACACACACACACACACACACACATAGACAGTGTGGACTTCAATAAGCCTGCCAGCATGCCCCCTACCTCTTCCACCAGTGTGACTGCCATGTGTGCTGTGTGCCTGCCTGCCATCACCCAAGATGGCAGCAGGGGCTTCCCTAAGAGCTGATGATACAGCTGCCATCTTGGTTAATGGCAGGCATGCACACACAGCATGCACATCATTCACATGGCATGAGAAATAGGTGGGCATGTGGGTGGGATTATTATTAGGTGTGTGTGCGCGTTGGGATACAGCACTGTGGACTCAGGGCAGGCTGGTGCCCAAGTGCCCAGTCATGCCTGGTGCCAGCCTTGTACATTTCCACTCCATTTTGGAAGTTGCCTAAAATGTCATTGCTCTGTGGGGCAGTGGATTTCTTGCTGGGCAAATTAAAATGGCAGGCAGCTGCTGCAGTATGAACCCCAGATTGGGTTCTGTTCAAAATCAAGAGCACTGCCAATGCAACATCAAAACAGCTATCAGGGAGACTGGCATGGAGAGTGGTAAAGGAAGCACTGCTGGGCTGGACTGTAGAGGAGTGTGATGTTCCTGACTGTAATGTAAATATGGTAAGTGCTGGTTTAGTATAAGACATATGGTAAGTGGAGTGAGTGAGGAGGGGGAGTACCTGGGCTGTAGAATGCTGGGTGATTGGCTGAGCGTTTGAATGGCTGGAAGTATAAATGAGAGGATGACAGTTGAATCGGGGTGGTGTTTTGTGGTGGTGTTGTTTTGGTGGTGTGTTGTTGGTGTGTTGGAGAGGTTGGTGTGGAGAGTATAAGGTGGCTGTTGAGAGAGTGAAACAGGAGTTCTGAGGCAATTATTAGGAAGTAAAGTACATAAGAGAACATATATGAAACCATACGCTTGTAAACAAAGTCTTAAGTAATCTTGTTATTTCTAATGCTTAATAAATATTTCTTGGTTTACTAAAAACCTGATTCTTCAGCTGGGATACACAGACCAGGGGGGATGGCAGAGTAACCAAGGCTGAAAAGTAATTGTATCAAATAGTGGCTGCTGCGGAGGAAAAGATATTGTATCCAGTACCACAGAGAAACCCAGAGCTGTAAGCTTCAGAGGCAAGAGGCTGCAGGGGGGTTTGGGAATTACCTATACCCATAGACTCAAGGTATCGAGATAGCCAGGCAGAGACTAAGGGACAGTCTATAGGCTATAAGGGATACAGAGTGTTGGGTAGTGTGGCCTAGCAGGGGGATCTTTTGAGATCTGTGCTAGTGTGGTGAAAGGTAAAAATAAACCTGACGTTCCTGACTGGGGGTGACCAGAGGTGGGCTGCACATCATAAGGTGGGCCTGACAGTAGTAAGACATCACTAGTGGTCACAGGCGGGGAAGGACATCACAAGGAGCTCTTCTGAGCTTCTGGGGCCTTTGGCCCATGACCAACTATGGTGCCAGGCCAGCTATAAACACTGATTTCCTAGGGCTCCAAAATTCAACAGAGATGTGTAGAATGTGAGGTCTTGGCCTGCAAGTTCCCAGCTCCTGCACTATATTCAGTAGGACTTAGTCCACGGTAAGGTTTGAAAGGATTGTAGTTGAAGCTCTGTGTGAATTATTCAACAAAGTATTAGAGCTTAACAGATGCCACTTGGAATCAAGTGTCTCCTACCTTGCTAAACTGCTTGGGCCACACAATGGCTTCCGGGTTAATGGTGAGTTTAATGTCAGCAGACTTTCCTCTCTCTATGCTCCCAACTTTCACTCGAACACGGGACTCATTGGAAAACATGACCCAGTTCTCAATATCATAGTTGCCTGGCAGGTCCCCATTCTCATCCAAATGCAGGCCACCCAATGAAGCATTCAAAAACTGGATTTCTCTTAAGAAAGGGTGAAGCTGGAATGATGGAAAACCCCAGCATTAAGAAAACATGAACCCAAGCCTGATTTCTCAGCCCTGTTCACATTGAGCTTTAATCTCCTCTGAACTGGGACCAGTGCACATCTTTTATTGATTAAACATTTTATATAGCACCATTCATATAAAACGTCCTTTAGAGAATAAACCTCTGTCATGAAATTCCCTGTCTTCCAGCACTATCTTGTGTTGCATTTTGGATACTCTGTTCATAGGGTTTTTGTGGTAAGAGGTATTCAGAGGTGGTTTATCATTGCCTTCCTCTGAGTCTGGATGCATCTTAGTCTGGTGTCTCAGCTCTGACCATTCCACTTTGGGTGCCCCTGCTAGGAGTCTAGCCTCTTGGTCTAGACTCCTGACAGCATTGCTCTCAGCTTCTTAAGATGTTAAGGTGTGCATCCTAGAGTGGAAGATTATTCCAAAGTCTCAGGGCCCCTGCGGAGAAGGTCCCCACACTTCTATACACAGTTAACATTAGCAAATGAGAAGGACAAGGGGCTGAGCTGAATAGACTCTCTGCTTGGAAAGAAGGCCCAGCAAAGGCAGAGTGGGAGATGAAAAGATCCCAACTTTAGCTAAAAAGATGAAGTCCCAGGGCATCAGTGGAAAGCAGAAGATTCTTCTGACATAAGCATAGTGTGTAGGGGGGGGGAGAGTTGGCCTCCACCTTGAACCTCACAAATTGGATTTGCCTCAGTTTAACACTTTTCCACACTACAGTATTTGAGTTTGGCTACAAGATAATGATGATTCCAAAGTTGGGACAATGGAGTACAGTTTGCAAACAGGGAAAGGAAATACCTGCCATGGCTGCAGCCTTTGACGTTCCAGCCCACCTTGTCTACCCACCATCCACATCTGCTTTGTTCTGGTTGAATATGCAGTGCTTAAGGCCTGAGCCACAGCCTGGACACTGAAGTAAGTGCTGTAGCTATCTTGAGACAGGGCTGTCTCCAGTTCCTCTTGGGGCAGCTTCTCCAGATTCTCCTTCTCTGTGCATCTTGTCCAACCTCTCATGGATAACAAGTGCTTTGAATATAAACAATGAAATGCTTTCTTCCAGAACTGGTCAAGATCAGGTGAGAATGGACTATAGTAGTCATGTTTTGTTCTTATTTGGGACCTTATTACAAAGGCCAGAGAACCATGAATGTACTGGAAGAGATTAGGATCAAACCACAGGTTCAAGTTGATGTCCTGAAAAGCTGTTGAGATCCAGACTTTTGCCCCAATGTTTTCCTCAAGTGCTGTTTGTAGCATGATGATTGGACCCCATCCCCCCTGAATATGCTCATAGTAAATAAATACATTGACTTGTCTCCATATGACATTTGGTTTAATAGAGTTGAGCCTTTGGTACAGATTCTTTTCTGGTAGTCTTTTTGATAAGGCAATGCAAATTCCATTGTTGATCAGTAGAGGTGTCAAGGCATTCACAAACCTTTCTCCATTGTCATTGTCTGGAGCAGTAAGACCAATCCACGTCCATCCAAAATGTAGGAGCAGTTTGACAATCCCTGGGTACTGAGTTTCTTCTTTGGGGACTGTCCGGTAGACAAAAGGGAACTGGGTGTTATCATCAAGACCCTGAGCAGTAAAGCCATAACTGATCTAGTGAGGAAAGGAAGAGAATACTTTTGTTTTGTTTTCAGGATTTCAGGGTACAGATATATCTTACAACAGGCATTTCCAAGCTGCCACCATTTTCAGGTGGGATTCAATCGCATATCAGCAAATTCAGGTTTACTATTAAAGGTGATTTGGAGCTGTTGCACAACAAACCCACTAGTCCAAAAGATGGGACTTTTGCAGAAAGGAAAGTGATGGAAAATGCATTGGAAAGGTTGGGCTAGGGATGTCACATGCTACCACTTGCACAATTTACTTGGGGCTTTTTCCAATGACCGTTCTTTATGTAATAAAGTTGTGGTTGTAGAGGCAGATTCACCTCATCCCCTCAGGAGCTTTATGGGGTGGAGGAAGCCTCCATGTGCCTGATGCTCAGGCAAGGGCAAGGAGCAAACTTTTTGCACTATTGAAAGTGCAAGTCTATGAATGTCTACTCAGAAGTGCCTTTGAATTCATGTCCGCTTAAAGCCATAATATTTTTTGTAGCTGTCAGAAACCAATAAAACTTGTTCTCTAGATCTTTTATAATAGTTTTTTTTTAATGACACTTTAAATTTGTTTTTAACTTTATTCATTACTAGCTGAAAGTCTAGCAGTGTCTGGGAGTTCTTATAAATATATCTACAAACAAAGAATTATTAAATGATTTTTTTTTAGTTTCTTGATGGGGAAAAGTATTTTCTAGGGCTGTATACACCCCCTAATATGATCTGAGGCTCACCCCACCTGAATCTGGCCCAGACTATTTAATTAAGTTTTAAACCCTTTGCTATGCTCCTTTTCACACCTTCTTGAAACATTTCTTTTTAGGCCAGGCTTTCCAGAGACCAGGGTTCGAATCCCCACACAGCCACAAAGCTCACTTGGTGACTTTGGGCCAGTCACTGCCTCTCAGCCACAGAGGAAGGCAATGGTAAACCCCCTCTGAATACTGCTTACCATAAAAACCCTATTCATAGGGTCACCATAAGTCAGAAACGACTTGAAGGCAGTCCATTAGCATTACTAATAGATGCTGATCTGTTTTAATCTTTTTAACAAGTGGCTAGTGTTTTAATTGTTTTAAATATGTTTGTAATTACTTGTTTTTCACCATTTTGTTGATAATTTTATTTTTTTGTAAACCGCTTAGAGGCCTTTACAATCATGCGGTATATTTTTGTTGTTATGTGCTTTCAAGTCAATTTTGACTTATGGCGACCCTATGAATCAACGACCTCCAAGAGCATCTGTCATGAACCACCCCGTTCAGATCTTGTAAGTACAGGTCTGTGGCTTCCTTTATGGAATGAATCCATCTCTTGTTTGGCCTTCCTCTTTTTCTACTCCCTGCTGTTTTTCCCAGCATTATTGTCTTTTCTAGTGAATCATGTCTTCTCATTATGTGTCCAAAGTATGATAACCTTTCATCATTTTAGCTTCTAGTGATAGTTCTGGTTTAATTTGTTCTAACACCCAATTATTGGTCTTTTTTGCAGTCCGTGATATCTACAAAGCTCTCCTCCAACACCACATTTCAAATGAGTTGATTTTTCTCTTATCTGCTTTATTCACTGTCCAACTTTCACGTCCGTACATAGAGATCGGGAATACCATGGTCTGAATGATCCTGACTTTAGTGTTCAGAGATACATGTGGTATATAGATTTTATTAAATAAATAGATACACTGACTTCTCTCTTCCAGCCCTACCTGAAGATGCCAGGGATTGAACCAGGGACCTTCTGCATGCAAAACCGATGTTCTACCACTGAGCTATGACCCTTCCCCTTATATTCTATTCCCCCCACCCACCCTATGCTTTTGAGACCACCCTGCTAGCCAGCCACCCTGCAACAACTGATTCCTGACGTGTTCCCTAGTCTGATAGCATAAACCTTTGCAGATCTACTCAGAAGTAAATCCTATTGTTTGACAGATTGACCAGACTCCTCTCCATTAGAGCCAATACTCATCTCCTGAACGTAGCCAGGAGGCTGCAATCCTAGTGCCATACTGGGAAGTGAGACCCATTGGGTTCAGTGGGTCTTACCTCTGAGTAGACAGACCCATTTAGGGTTGCAGCCTATCTATGTAAGATTCATTCACTCCCTCCCCTTCCCCCAACCCTGCTGGGCATCTTGATGAGTCGTTAGCAACTTTAATTACTGTGAAAAGAGAATTTCAAAGCACACAGAGTGTAAAGGCGGGAAACCCTTCAAATCACCCGGTAAACATGTCAAAATATGTAAAATTCTGCCTACAGGGGACAGCAAGATGAATAAGATTATATTTGGCAGGATCCAGCCTGCAGCAGAATGGAATCAGCTCTGCATTAAGTGAATGCAGGACTCAACAGACATAAATCGCTACCCATGTCCCTTTATTGACTCCCCAATAATGAAAGTGGGATTTTTTTGCAGCTGAACTTCCCTGCAGCCACCCTCATTCGTACCTGTGGGATTTTGTAGATGTCGGACATGGTCGAAATCTCTTTTGCAATCACAGAATCAGCTCCTTCAAGAACAGCCAGCAGCTTATTCTGTTTTCCACAGTTAAAGTTTGGAATATTGCTTCTCCCACCTGCAAGCAGGTCTAGCATGGCATCAGAAGTCATCCTTGCATCAAAATCATTTTCATAGAGGCTGTACCCCAGGGTGATGTTGGGTAAGAGCCTGGGATCCTGGTTGATCTCCTGGATGGTGAACATGAAGGACAGGATTTGCCACTCCTTCCTGCCTGAAAAACTCAAAAGAAAAAAAAAAGTAGTGTCACACTGCTATTCACCATTCAGGGAAAACAAAACGTTACGTACATCCATTCTTCTATAAATCTTGGAGCCTTTCCACACGATATAAATCTCACAAGAGCTCATCC
Organism: Rhineura floridana; assembly: GCF_030035675.1. Taxonomy (NCBI): domain Eukaryota; kingdom Metazoa; phylum Chordata; class Lepidosauria; order Squamata; family Rhineuridae; genus Rhineura; species Rhineura floridana. The sequence goes on along the minus strand of NC_084482.1, from coordinate 218,091,906 downwards.
CCAAATAATGGTTCATATGTTTGTACGGATGATGGGGAGGACATATCCTTGTTGCAAGGTCAAAATCCATTTTATTTATTTATTATTTGATTTATATCCCGCCCTTCTTCCCAGCAGGAGCCCAGGGCGGCTGCCTCGAGATGTACACTCCATTGCTAGAGACCAGAAGTGCACATTATATCTTTCCCTGAAAGGTTTGTGAGACATTGGGAAATTTCTGCAAAAGCTGAAGTACCTTCGCTGGTCTTTGCTGCTTCAAAAATACACTGACACAGAGATTCCCCTGTGCAGAAACACAGGAAGAAGAATAAATCCACATGCATCCCTTCGAGCCTGACTAGTTGTGGGCAGTCCAGCCCTTCAGTTTAACAAACCATCAGGAGGCTACAAGGATGTCTTTTGAGTCTCTTTTCTTGAGTGAAATCACCTGACGGACACAGCACCAATGAGGTCATCTTAGGGATGTAGTGAAGTTTTGTTAGGTACCAGAGGGGGAGGGGGAAGTCCCTGGAGTTAAATTGAGTCCCCAGATGCATTGCACTTGCCTAAGCTTGTGATTGCCTACATAATTTTGAACCTGGAAGAAAATACTTGCATAGTTCCTGTTGAAAAAAAAAAGTTCTCTCAAACTGTCATTGCATCCATCTATGAAGGAGAGATGTGCAAAAGGAGAATTGCCTTGTCTTTAATTTTTCTCCCTGAGGGAATCAGTATCTCCTCAGTTTCAATGCAAGTGCAATGCCAGACCCGGGACATTATTTGTGTTGATCCCTTCCACAGGCTCCTCTGAAATAGGATCTGTAGCACATGTTACCAAATTCTTCCAAGCTACACAGGAAGTGGATTGGACTGTGAAAACATAGGAAGTGGATTGGACTGTGAAAGACCAACCCAAATGGTGTTTGCATTTTGACAAATTTATAGGGCAGTACAATATCTCAGAGAGGAGGTCAGGTCTCCTGCTCCCCTGGTGCATTCACTATAGCTGCTCAATTTCCCTGCTTTTTAAAGTTTGATAGAAATATCTGTTGGTTATAGGTAGGTTCGTAAACCACAAGGTTTTTTGCCTATTAGTGAATGGAAGTACAGGTGAGGAAGCATAACATCCATACTTACCCCTGAAGCCTTGTTAAGGGAGGCTTGGAAAAGATGTATGGAAGTTGCTGAATAATAACTTTTGGAGACATGATGGCACTAATGAGGAAGTCTCCGGACCGATAATAATTCTGTGCATCATTTTCATCCTTGATCAGATTCAGGGGGCATTTTGCCTTCAGGATCCCACAGACTCCACGGGGCAATAGCTGCAGAAGCAGAAGTAGAAGCAGCAGGTATATCATTCTGTCTCTTCCTTCTAGTTCCAAAACTCTCTTGTGCCAGCCAAACAGAAGGAGTCAAAAACAGTTGCAAGACCAAAACTGGAGTGGCTTTGCAAATACAGGTGGTATCCAGCTATACCTTACAGCCAAACAGGAAACTCATTAAACTTAAGCAAGTATATTCACCCCCACCCTAAATCTTGGTCCAAGCAATCTCTGTGCACCAACCTTTTCAGGTGCAGTGCAAGAAATACCTTGTTGATACCTGTCACATGAGGTTTAGGTCATATGCCTAAAGGTGATCTGCAGAAATACCCTTGAGCTTTGGAAAAAATAAATCACAGTGATTTTGTTAATTATAAGGAGAAGAAGGTTCACCTTTTTAACATCTTGGAGTCTCTGCATGGCTGAAGGGACAGGTGCAGGGCTGGAGAAAAACATGTTTGTAAGAAATCACAGATGCGGCTCCAAAGTGTGTCATGGATCAAGGAGGGAGGGAGTTTGCCGACAAGCACCTAAGATGCATCTGCATCGGTCCAATGGCCCATCTAGACCAGCATCCTGTTCTCCAGAGTGGCCAGTCTGACACCTCTGTGCAAGTTCAGAAGCAGGGCACGAGGGCAATAGCCTTCTCTTGGTGTTGCTCCCCAGTCACTGGCATTCAGGGATCTCCTGCCTCTGACCTTGGGATTCTCTTCTCAAACCATCTAGGCTGGTGGCCATCACCACATCATGTGGCAGTGAGTTCCACAATTTGACCATGAAGAAATCCTTCCTTTCGTCTGTCCAGAATCTCCCAACATTGAGTTTCACTGAATGGCCATTTTGGTTTCCAGTATTACAAGGAAGCAAATGAGTGAGAAGAGGGGGCAGGCAGTGAACTGGACACTGCCCTGCCAACCTCAGCCTCCCCTCTCAGCCAATCCACACCCATCTGCCTTCTTACATTCAGCCAGTCAGGAGGTGACTCTGCCTGTTAATCACTGTGGCTCCATTTACTCTTGCTTCCCCTGCCTTCTCCACTACTGGTCTCATTGGGCAACAGCCCCCATTGGGGACAAGAAGTCTCTCTTTCCTCCTTCCCTCACTTGGTAGCTAATGATTCTGCCAGGGTGAGCACTGGGCTACAGGTAAAGGTGCCCCTTTTATTCCCATTAAAAGGACAACTGGACACTTCACAGGAGAAATAGCAGAGAAGGAAATGAATTTATTTTACTGTCTTATCATGAGAGCGATCGGGTCCAAATCTAGGTGACCCCTCAAAATGCATTCCCCAAGAGAAAGAGCAGTAAATCATGGGTGGTATTCAAAGAAGTTTTGCTCAGACTCATTGAAATTAATAAACATGACATTGTTAGGTCCATTAATTTCGAAGGGTCTACTGTTAAACTCAGTTGAATAACACCTTTCCATGTTAGACCTTCCCAGTCATCAGAGTGGTCCTGTCCAGGGCTGGCATAAACACCTAGCATCCCCAAGCAGCTTCCCTGGCAAGGATCACTGCTGATGCTGGCTCTGGGTTTCCTTTCACTTTTCCCCTGGCCCAGCAGTCTGAGCCAGCAGGATCTAGCTACTCTTTAATTGTTCATGAAGCCCCTGACATAGCGTCACCCGAGACCATCCTTTACCAACCTGATGTGCTCCAGATATTTTGACTGGGTTGCAGTTCTAAGCATCTGGTGGGCCCCAGGTTGGCAAAGGTTCCTTTAGTTCCCTTGTGGGAAATGAAAAGTAGCTAGATTCAGCCACCCGGGGCTCTTTGGAGCTCCCGCCACATCCAAGTAGTCCTAGCAGGGCCTGCTGACAGAGGAGGGGTCCACCAGATTATGCTGTCCTTGTCCTGACTGGCATGATTCTGCAAGCTCTTTTTATACTTTTATGTTCACTCAAGAGCTCCACAAAAACCTGGAGTCAGCTATCAGGGCCGGTTCCAAAGGGTGGCCAGGTTGGGCACTGGCCTGAGGGCCCCGCAGCTCTAGGAGCCCCTGGGGGGCCCCTGAGGGGCCCTCTGCTCCCCTTCCACAATCCTGCGAATCACAAGATGAGCTTCTGAGCCACACTCCATCCCCTGCACTGCATGCGCGCACTGCATGCCATCAACCAAGATGGTGGCAAAGGCTTCAGTCCCTTACGGAAACCTTGGCCGCCATCTTTATTGATGGCAACCCTGCGCGAACAGCAGAGAAAGGTAGGTGAAGCACTGGGGGTGACGGGGGATAGCGGGCGGTTCAGAAGCTTGTCTTGCGATCCACGGGATCGCGGAAGGGAAGCAGAGGGGCCCGGGGCAGGCTAACGCCTAAGGGCCCCCGCATTCCTGGAGCAGGCCCTGTCAGCTGTGGCCCTATTTCCACATTACATTGAACATGCAGAGAGGAAGTAAAATTGTGTACAAGGTCACTAGTGTGTTGGATTCTACACTTTCCGGACTCTGAGTCTGCTACTGGAGATCAAGAGATCCCCAAGCCTGAGGTTGACAGATAAGAGTCCACAGAATAACCTCCCATAGCATTAGGGCCTGTTGAGCCAGAAACATGGCCTTCATGATTTCATTCCCTTGATCCCCCCCAAAAAAGTGCCTCCCGCAGTGCCTTTCTGGTCCAGTGGCTCATATACAGGCATCATATAAGCTCATGGGATCTGAATTGGTGGTAACTGACCAAGAACTAGCCTTTGGGGTCAAAGCAGAGAGCTCAATGAAGATGTTGACCTTGTGTGTGGAAGCTAAGGATGGATAGATGTGTCATTTTCAGTTCTCTGAGTTTCTCAGGACAGACAAAAGAAAGTACGTTGTCACACAATGCATAGTAAACCAGAGCTTGGAAGTAACTAGTTACAAGTAACGAATTACTTGTAATTCATTACATTTTTGAGTAACGAGTGGTAATTCCTTTACATTTTGATTGTAATAGAACTAGGAGTAATTTTAGTACCTTTGTGGAGTAATTGTAACATTTCCAGAATTACTTTTGGGCATTACTTGGGGGTGTGTCTTCTGCTCCTCTGATTTGTGGATGAAAAACATGTGCATCAAACTGGGCTTCTGTGCAGTGTCGCTCTTTCCTCATGCTCTGTGCATGGGGAGGAGGCGATGAGGGAGGAGGCGGAGAGTGAGATGGGATGGAGTGGAGAAAACAATTATTTTTAAAAAGGACAGTGGTGGTGAAGAATGGAGTGGAGGGGGAAAGGATCCAGAAGTCAAGAACATGGATGAAGGAAAAGAAGGAGGCAGCAGCAGAATGGAGATGAAGAACTGTGGAGGTGAAAGATGACAAAGTGTTCGTGTGTGTGAATACTGTGTTCGCATTTGGCACACAAAGTGCCCCCCACCCTCTCTGGCTACTGTGTTGCATTTGCAGTATTTTAACTTTTTTGCATCTCAGGGAAAATGTTTGCTTGAGTGAGTGTCCCTTAGTTGGTGGCAGGGCAGGGTCCAGGGAAGTGGTTTAGTGAGAGAGATTATGCTGGCTGGCTGAGTGGGGGAGGGTTGCACTTGGTTTGACGTGCAAAGATTTGAGCAGTGGCCTCTGCCTCCCTCCCCACCACCCTTACCAGCGGAGAGACCGCCATTGCTATCTTATGAATAAAAATAATTATTCTACTACCTATGTATGTGTTTGTTTATTTTTAATGTTGTTTTAGGCTACTTAGATGTGCAGCAACCAAGGCCAGTACCTTGTAGGTGTTTTTTTTAAGTAACTGAAATGTAATTGTGGTGATTACTTTGGAGGAAAAGTAAAGTAATCAGTTATTTTCAGAGCAATTGTAATTGTAACGGTAATTACTACTTTTTTGGGCCATGTAACTGTAACTGTAATTTATTACTTTTAAAAAGTAATCTTCCAAGCTCTGAGTTAAACTATAGGTAGTGATGGCCACCAACTTAGATGACTCTATAGGAGGGTTAGACAAAGGGACTAAGACTGGGGAAAATCCTTCTCAGTTTCAGATCTCTGGCAACTTTTGTTTATCAGGGTAGACAATATTGATCTTGGTGGTTCCATGTTCTGACTCAGTAGATGGAAGTTCCATGAACTCAGAATGTTCAGACACAGTTCCTCCAGGGATGGGGGAACCCTTTCTGGCCAGCTGTGGGCCAGACCCTTATCTCCTCACCCCTGGTGGACCAAATTTGAGACGTGGGCACAGCCACCCACCTGTCAGTCTCTCACATCACTATGGAATTGATTGCCAGGACTTCAGAGCTGAACTCTTTTGCCAACAGGCCCATGCTGCTCTATGAACCTCTGGTTTTCAGAGGTTCAAAGAATGAAAACGGAAGTGGTTTCCATTCAAACAGTCTCATTGGAAACTGATTCCCCATCCTGGAGAAAGTTGCGTTCCCACTGCACATCAGCTGGTGGGTAGTGGGTTCATGCTTTGTTCTAGCAAAAGAACAATCAGGAGTTCACTTTAAGCTCCCGATTCTTCATCTGAAGCCCTGGTATTACCTGATAACCTGTATGACACAGTGTAGGGCAGGTGGATGTTGCTTGCCCCAAACAGACTTGCAGGCCAAGTGGGGAGGCCGGGTGTAATGCCAAATATCTCCAGAAGAAATCTAGTTGTGAGGGGATAGTATGGCATGCCCCATTCCCCCTGTCTCATAATTCATGTCTCATACCCCTGCTTTATTGGGGTGCTTATTGCTTTGCACACTGTCATTGCACAGCATTGGAGTCTGAAGAGCTCACAGCACAGGCTTTCTTACATGGGGTGCTGGGAAGATAAAGATCTCATAGGTATAAGGTGCCCCCTCCCAGGGGGTCTTTTGGGTATAAATAAAGGACACCTAGATTGGGGAGATTAAGCCTCAAAGTAACAACAAGATTAGCCTCAAGAGGTCTCAAGAACCTCAAGAGCTACAGGATAACATCAGGAAAGACCAAGCTTCAAGCAGAGTCTCGAGCATGGCTGTTCATGAGGCTTCCAGCCAGCTAGGATCACGTAAGATAAGAACAAAGGAAGGGGGAGGAAGGGACTCATTAGTTTCATTTTAGTATTTTCTTGCCAGCAAACACCAGCAGCTGTATCACAGCTCATTGAAAGAGGCTTGCTTCAATAAATCGTTGAACTTCTGTCACAGATGGACCTTGAACTTCCTCATCAGCATAGCTCACTAGAAATGCAAGTTCCCCTAGAAAGTGCAGCAGGATCTTTTGCTGGAGTTACCCACACGTCACCCCCAGAGCATTTACAAATTTACCCTTAAGCCAATCTCTCACACACAGAAAGTAAAATAAAGAGTTGTTTTATTAAGAGAAGAAAGAAGGTAAAATATTGCAGTGTACAATTACAACTGAGCAGCTTTCTAACTATTATTCGTTCATTCAAGAACACTAGATAGACTAAAGCAAAGAGACTAAACTTATGCACACTTTCACATCAAACTCACCCACGCAGAAAGAAAAGGAAAGAAAGAAATCCAGAAGTTGTGTATACCTCTCCTGGAGACTGAGAGAGAGACTTTCATATCTAGCCCAATGAGCCAAAGCTCCACCCTTTGTAACCAGTGCTAGATTTGAAAGATCTAACCAAAATCCTTAGCTCTGAAACTCTAAAATTGTCCTGAAGATGCTAGAGAGCATTGATAAGAAAGGCAGCTGTTGAGCCCTCCAGAAGGAGGAACTGCTGACCCCTTCCAACCCCTCATGTGTTATATCTTTTTCTAATGAAACTGACCCCAATGTAAATGTGACAAGGAAGATGTGGACCAACCCGTTTCCTGATAAATTCCCAGATAATAGGTGTGATCTCCCTGCTGTAAATCCCTGATGATTCCTAAAGGTTAAGATTATCATAATCTTTATGCAAACTATTTCTTTGTTTGAAGGGAGCACCTGATTCTTACTGGGCAACATTCTCCAAATTTCCATAGGAGTCAGGAAGTCTATACCCTCAGGCTTTCAAGATATGTTCTCGGGGTAGAGTTTGGAAAAGTTACTTTATTGAACTACAGCTCCCATCAGTCCAATCCAGTGGCCATGCTGGCTGGGGCTGATGGGAGTTGTAGTTCAAAAAAGTAACTTTTCCAAGCTCTGCTCAGGGGTCACAGAGAGGCTGTTTCCCAGGAATCTTTGCTGTTGCAGGTTTTCCAAACTCTGGTTCACTGAGGTGAATCAAAGATTAAAATTTCCCGATATTTGATTCCTTACACTTCTTCAACACCAGTACGTTCATTGCCTTTTGAAATGTCAAACTAATTGGCTTGGTACCTGCCCAGGCTAGGCATTTGGCAATACACGGGGTGGGCCAAGTTTGGCCTATGGGCCAGAGGTTCCCCAATGCTAAACTTACATCCTAAAAGAATATCTTGATCCTCCTGTGAGTAAAGGCCCAGGCCAAACTCACATACCCACCCATGCTGACCCATATCAAGACATTTTTATATATTTATTGCATTATTGGTATTCATATTTTCCATATCTGTATAACCTAACCCAAACCAATTCTGTATTTCTATCCACAGACCACAGTTTGGGAACCCTTTACTTAGATCATCGGGGGAATTCTTCTCTTGGCACCCCACCCCACAGAATATCAAAGGGTGGTGACCCAAAAAGACATTTTCTGCTGTTTCCCTTATACTGTGTTTAGCAATAAGGCAGTCTGCTTTTTCAGCATCAACCCTGTAGGAAGCATCATAGCTCCGGGAAACCTGTCCTGATCTTTCCCTCTGCTGTCACCACCCATTACAGGTCATCTACAGCAAGAGCACTGGCCTCCCAGTGCTTTACGGTGGTCTCCTTGAGGGGAGGGCAACAGCCAGGTAAACTCCAGTTCTTCTGCTTGGCAACGTCAGCCCAGGCACTTTAACAAACAGGAGTGTAGCTCCAATCAGCTTCAGCCACATAGGAGGTGAACCAGCCCTGGATTGTGTTCAAAAACCAGCCCAGCCCAGAAACAAAGTTAAGCTGTTTTTTTCAAAAGGAGCATAGGTAAAAAAAAAAAGGGGGGGGGCAAAGGGAGCTCAAAATGGAAATCAACCAGAATATTGGACTAACTAATCCTACACTTAACCCAATTCACTAATAGGCAAAAACCTTGCGGTTTAAGAATGTACCTATAGCCCTCAGATATTTCTATCAAACTTTAAAAAGTAGGGAAATTGGGCAGCTGTAGTGAATGCACCAGGGGAGCAGGAGACCTGACCCCCTCTCTGAGATATTGGACTGCCCTACAAATGCAAGCACCATTTGGGTTGGTCTTTCACAGTCCAATCCACTTCCTGTGTAGCTTGGAAGAATTTGGTAACATGTGCCATGCTCAGTAAGCTTTGCTGTGCTTGTTAATAATAATAATAATAAAATTTTATTTATGAGTCGCCTATCTGGCCGAATGAACGGCCACTCTAGGCGACGTACATAACACAGTAAAATACAATATAAAAACAAATGAGGACCACAATCAATAATTAATCTAAACACCACCCTTCCAGTTAATAACAGCATTAAAAACTAATCCACCCCAGAGATCCCGTAGGCCTGCCTGAACAGCCAGGTCTTCAAGGCCCGGCGGAAACCTATCAGGGAGGGGGCATGGCGAAGATCGAAAGGAAGGGAATTCCAGAGGGTGGGGGCCACATTCGAAAATGCCCTCTCTCTGGTCCGCACCAGCCTAGCTATTTTAACTGGTGGGACCGAGAGAAGGTCTTGTATGGCTGATCTCGTCGGGCGGCATAATTGGTGACGCTGGAGGCGCTCCTTCAGATAAACTGGGCTGAAACCGTATAGGGCTTTAAAGGTCAACACCAACACCTTGAATTGAGCCCGGTAAACAACTGGCAGCCAGTGTAGATCTATTAACACTGGAGTAATATGATCACAGTGACGGCTGTTTGTAATCAAACGTGCAGCTGCATTCCGTATCAGCTGTAATTTCCGGACCGTTTTCAAGGGTAACCCCACATAGAGCGCATTACAGTAGTCTAAGCGGGAGGAGACCAGGGCATGTATCACCCGTGGGATCAGGTGGATAGGAAGGTAGGGTTGCAGCCTCCGTATTAGATGTAATTGATACCAAGCTGCCCAGCTCACTGCCGAAATCTGAGCCTCCATGGACAGCTGGGAGTCAAGAATGACCCCAAGGCTGCGTACCTGGTCTTTCAGGGGTAATCTTACCCCATTGAACACCAGGTCAATATCTCCTAACCTTCTCTTGTCTCCCACGAGTAACACCTCGGTCTTATCGGGGTTTAGTTTCAGCCTATTCCTTCCCATCCATCCACTTATGGCTTCCAGGCACTTGGACACGGTGTTCACAGCCAACTCTGGTGATGATTTAAACGAGAGATAGAACTGAGTGTCATCCGCATATTGGTGACACTGCAGCCCAAATCTACTGATGATGGCCCCCAGTGGCTTTACATAGATGTTGAATAGCATGGGGGAGAGGATAGAACCCTGTGGGACTCCACAATTAAGAGGCCAAGGGTCTGAAACTTCATCCCCCAATGCCACCCGTTGGTGCCTGTCTGAAAGATAGGAACGGAGCCACCGTAAAACAATGTCCCCTATTCCTAATCCCTCCAGGCGATCTAAAAGGATACTGTGGTCAACGGTATTGAACGCCGCTGAGAGGTCCAGGAGGACGAGGAAGGTATATTCTCCCCTATCCAACGCCTTCCTCATATCATCCACCAGAGCGACCAAGGCTGTTTCAGTTCCATGTCCAGTCCTGAAGCCCGACTGGAATGGATCAAGATAATCTGCTTCATCCAAGTGTGTCTGTAACTGTTTGGCCACCACTCGCTCAATCACATTGCCCAAGAATGGTAGGTTAGAGACTGGGCGGAAGTTATTCAACTCTTGGGGATCCAAGGAGGGCTTTTTCAAGATAGGCTTTGTTACTGCCACCTTGAGGGCTGATGGCATTGCACCCTCTTCCAAGGATGCATTTACCACTGCCTTGATCCCTTCGCTCAGCTTCTCTTTACAGCTCATAATGAGCCATGAAGGGCAAGGATCAAACAGACAGGTGGTTGGCTTCACAGTAGAGAGCACCTTGTCCACTTCCTCAGAGGGAAGAGGCTGAAAGCGATCCCACCATTTAACCGGAATGCAACTGGCCGACTCTGGCTCACTTCCTGTATCCACGGCATATGGAGTCATGCTCTTCAGGCGCTCGATTTTATCGGCAAAGTGTTTAGCAAATGTGTCACAGAAGGCTTTAGAGTGTTCCATGGGTTCCTGAGCAACTGGACCGACCAGGCTTCGGACCACTTGGAACAACCTCCTGGGGCAGCACTCTGCGGACGCAATAGAGGCAGTAAATAATTCCCTCTTTGTTGCCTTTGTGGCCACCTGGTAGGCAGCTATTGCTGCTCTAACCAGTGTCCGATCATCTTCAGAGCGAGATTTCCACCACCGGCACTCTAGTTGTCTCACCTCCTGTCTCAGACCCCGCAACCGTGGTGTATACCAGGGTGCTATCTGAGTTCTATTCAGGGGGAGAGGACGTTTCGGAGCCACCCGGTCTACTGCCCTAGTGATCTCCCTATTCCACTCCATCACCTTCAGCTGGCTCCAAATCTCCCAGCGCATTCGGGCGTCTGGGACGGACCATCCTAATAGATCCTTGTCCCCTGCGGAGGGTGTGTGGCATTAAGAGGTCCATATTCACCAGGTAGTGATCTGACCATGACACGGGGTTGGAAACAACAGTCCCCATTTCCAGATCATTTCCCTCCCCTCCCAAGACAAACACAAGGTCAAGAGCATGACCAGCTACATGGGTGGGCCCCGTATTACTGAGGTGCAGTTCCCAGGAAGTCATGGTGTCCATGAAATCTCGAGGGGCTCCAGTGAGGACGGCCTCGGCGTGCACATTAAAGTCCCCCAAAACCAGTAGGCTGGGGGAGAGCATCCACACGCCCGAGATCACCTCAAGCACCTCGGTCAGGGAGTCTGCTGTGCAGCGGGGTGGGCGGTACACAAGTAGAATCCCTAAACTGCCCTTTGGGCCCAACCTCCAGTAATAATAATAATAATAATAATAATTTAATTTGTGGGTCGCCTATCTGGCCAATGGCCACTCTAGGCGACGTACAATTTAACAACAATACATTACATCATAATAAAATACATCATAAAATACAATATAACAATAAAGCAATAAAACAGTTCCAGTACAGAGTAGTAGGCTATTCGTCGTAAAAATTTAACCCTCCCCATAAGTCCCAAAGGCCTGTCTGAAGAGCCAGGTCTTCAAAGCTTGGCGGAATACATTCAGGGAAGTACATGCAGTCAACAAACTTGGTCTCATGGAGAGGGGGTCTGACGAAAACCAAGGACCCCCGATAGATGACTGCCACTCCCCCTCCCCGCCTACCAACCCTCGGCTGCTATGCGTATCGGAAACCAGCTGGACACATGGCCTCAAGCGTAGGAGCTGAGGCCTCATCCAGCCAGGTCTCCGTAATACACATCAGGTCTGCGTTCTCATCCAGAATCATATCATGGATGAGCGTTGTTTTTTGGGCCACAGACCTGGCGTTACATAACAGCAGTCGAAGGTCAGATGGAGTCCTGCGTCCCCCAGTTATCTTCTGGTTATGGACAGGCCCAGAATGGATATTATGCATCTATCCCTTGTTCCCCTAAACTGGCACGGCCTGCCACCCGCACCTTTCCAGGATCTGCTGCCTAGCCTTTTAATATTGTGGCTCCCCACCCTCCCCACGGTACCCCCCTCTGGTCTGCACATGCCCCTTCCTTATCCGCCAATCAGGCAAGCCCCCCACCCCAAAACAGCACCAGAATATCTTAAGTCCAACAGGCATCCAATTCTCCGCTACAAGTCACTCGTCTCCAGCTGGTAGGTCGGAGCAGTAGATGGAAATTCCTGTATAGCGGTTTTTTTGACTAGCAGCCGATGAAAGGGTTTCGCCTGCTGGGGATGTCACCTTCTTCCTGGCCACCACCAGATTCAATTCATGGTGTGGCAGCTGTCTTTAGGGGCCTGCGCTGCTCTAAATATGATAATACAATCCTCATAGTAGCCTGGCCAGTCGTGGAGATGCCAAAAACAGGGCAATTTCGTGGTTCCAGTTAGATGATTAATATCCGCTAGCTGTATCTCTCATATATAGATGTTATTTGATGGGTATCTCTCCTTACAGATGTTCTCGAATATCTGTAGATGGTTATATCTCTTAAAGCCTGAATTTGTAATGGTGAGCCAGTATCAGCTGAAGCAGAGGAAGAGCAGGTTTTCCACAGAATCTCACTAATATAACCCAGCCAAACAATGGCCGCCGTAAAGCAACACAGCTGTCCTATGTCAGTTCTCTTGTTGGGTGATATTAAATTGGCTTCGTCTTCAACTCAGAGTTGCTGAGTCATAGATGATAAAATACAGGCTTACTGAAAAGTTTCTCACATATATTTTCTCACAGATATTCACCGGCAGTGTTTACTTCAGAGGACAGAAATGTTTACTTCAGAGGACAGGAATAGTTCAAGAGTCAAAAGGTGAATAGCAACCTTATATTGCCTTATTTCTCAAATGCTATAACTGTAGTTGTCATTATGACTAATAATCTTGTCCTATCACTTGAGATACTCCTTGTAATGCTCCTTGTAAGTTGCTTCCAGTTACAATTGCTTTTCAGTTGCAAACACAGCTCTAAGCTTGCGAGCAAGTTGAAACTCAAATCCCCAGCTGCAGTATGATCTTCAAGGCCGCTCGGTAGCGTTCTCACAATTACGTCCAAAACCGAGTGCAATGGTTGAATATTCCTTCATTTTTATTTGATAAAAAGTGTTGACACAGGCCGCATACATAGAATATATTTAAAGTATATCCCCTCCCCTCAAAAAAGAATCCTGGGAACTGTAGTTTGTTAAAGGTGTTGAGGGTTGTAGCTCTGTGAGGGGAAAACTACAGTTCCCAGGATTCTTTTAATTTAAGATATGCAGACGAGACGATACTACTAGCAGAAACCAGTAATGATTTGAAATGAATGCTGATGAAAGTTAGAGGAAAGCACAAAACCGGGATTACAGATGAATGTCAAGAAGACTAAAGTAATGACAACAGAAGATTTATGTAACTTTAAAGTTGACAATGAGGACATTGAACTTGTCAAGGATTATCAATACCTCGGCACAGTCATTAACCAAAATGGAGACAATAGTCAAGAAATCAGAAGAAGGCTAGGACTTGGGAGGGCAGCTGTGAGAGAACTAGAAAAGGTCCTCAAATGTAAAGATGTATCACTGAACGCTAAAGTCAGGATCATTAATTCAGTCCATGGTATTCCCGATCTCCATTTATGGATGTGAAAGTTGGACAGTGAAAAAAGCGGATAAGAGAAAGATCAACTCATTTGAAATGTGGTGTTGGAGGAGAGTTTTGCGCATACCATGGACTGTGAAAAAGACAGATAATTGGTTGTTAGAACAAATTAAACCAGAGCTATCACTAGAAGCTAAAATGATGAAACTGAGGTTATCATACTTTGGACACATCATGAGAAGACATGATTCACTAGAGAAGACAATCATGCTGGGAAAAACAGAAGGGAGTAGAAAAAGAGGAAAGCCAAACAAGAGATGGATTGATTCTATAAAGGAAGCCACAGACCTGAACTTACAAGATCTGAGCAGGGTAGTTCATGACAGATGCTCGTGGAGGTCACTGATTCATAGGGTCACCATAAGTTGTAATCGACTTGAAGGCACATAACAAGAACAGCAACAACATCACTTGGCTCAGCAGTGTACATGTAAAAAAGATCTTGGAATTGTTGTTGATAGCAAGCTGAATATGAGTCAACAGTGCATTGTAGCTGCAAAAAAAAAAAGGCAAATGCTATTTTAGGCTGCATTAACAGAAGTACAGTTTCCAAATCATATTAAGTGTGAGTGCCAGTGTGGCGTAGTGGTTAAGGTGTTGGACTGCAACCTGGGAGACCAGGGTTCAAATCCCCACACAGCCATGAAGCTCACTGGGTGACCTTGGGCCAGTCACTGCCTCTCAGCCTCAGAGGAAGGCAATGGTAGATCCCCACTGAATACCACTTACCATGAGGGTTGCCATAAGTCGGAATCGACTTGAAGGCAGTCCATTTCCATTTCCCCCCTCTGTTTGGCACTGGTTAGGCCTCGTCCTGAGTACTGCATCCAGTTCTGGATGCCACATTTTAAGAAGGATGAAGACAAACAGGAATGAATTCAGAGGAGGGTGTAGTGGAATTTCTCAATGGAGTTCTTGTCCAGGAAACGACAGAGGCAGGTTGAAGCTTACAGCAGTTTATTATACTTACAATTGCAAGGAGACCCTGCTAGAGTGTGCTGTGGTGGGAGACTACCTTCCTTCTCTACATCAGAAGTTTTTATAGGACTGCACAGGGCATAGTCACATGTCCCAAGGTAGCCAGTTAGGGGCTTTACCTGTTTCCCGCTCCCACCTGCCCGTGTGATTCGCCATGCAAAAATGCAAGTACTCATCTCTTGTCTATCTTGTCTTGTCACAGCATCTGTCTCCACCCATCTCATCTACATCCTAATACCACGACCCCTGAAAATGGGGTTTTCCACTTCAAGGGCAACAAGGATGATGAGGGGACTGGAAACAAAGCTCTATGAGGAGAGACTGAAAAACTGGGCACATTTAGCCTGGAGAAGACTGAGGGGAGATATGATAGCACTCTTCAAGTACTTAAGTAATTGTTTTTGCTACATCACTTTTCACTATTGAAGCAACCCCATTTCTGCTTAATTACTCATTTCCTGCCTAAAATATTTTGTAGTTACCTGACTGAAAGTTATTTTATCCAAGTTATTAATAAAAATATTAAAGATCCCTGCACCCAGGACCGAGCCCTGCAGCACCCCGCTCCTTACCTCCCCCCAGTTTGAGGAGGAACCATTGTTGGAGCTGATCCCAGATGGATCAGCTGAGCAAGCCCTCTATCTATCAATCAATCGATTGATTTATATCCCACCGTTCCTCCTAGCAGGAGCCCAAGGTGGCACTCTCCCCCTTAACCCCAATGCACAAAATGGGGGCTGGGGGGGAGACTCACCAGATCCCCAAAGGGCCACCGATACAGCGCTTGGGAGGGTCAAAGGCCACTTTTGCCCCCATGTGAGAAGCCGGGAAGGAAAGCACTTTGCAGGGAGGCGTTTTTTTCCTTCTTCTGGAGGACACCCCCTTCCTCTCTAGGAATCTAGCTTTAACTCCTAGACAGTCAGGCTGCAGTACCCCTCCTCTCTCCCTGCCTCGATCTCAGAGCCGGAGCCAAAAAGGAACATTAAGCAGAGTTGAGAGGTTTGGCCTCTTGCTAACACTTCCGACACTTCAGGTTCCCAAACGAACCCGGCCATGCTAGGGTGGGAGAGGAGTTCCGTTCGACTTCTCCCCTCCTCCCCAACCCCCTCTCTAGGAGGTTCGTGGAGGTTCCTGCAACGGGGACTGCGGAGTCTGGCTGCCCCCTTTGCATTGGGCTGCATGGAGAAGCTCTCAGAGGCTGAAAGGGGCCTTCGGGAAATTTTCCTTCCCTCCCCACAAAACCGCAGTTAACTCTTTGCTCTCTCCATCTCCTGCTCAGCAGCACTCTACTTCAGGTTTCCATTTGCATGCTGTCATCTACTATGCCCAATTTGGGGGGTGGGGCTGCTCTGGCTCAAGGCCTCTTTGGTGTCTGGTGGCGTACACAGCATGCATTTAAAGCATAACCACCCATCCCCAGAAAAAAACAATCCTGGGGACTGCAATTCGCTAAGGGTGCTGTGAATTGTAGATCTGAGAGGGGTAAACTACAGTTTCCAGGATTCGGGGTGGGGTGGGGATGTGTACACAGCCTTTGCTCTCAGGCTGTGTCAGTTGCTGTCATCTGTAACTGCCTGATCGGAACCCCTCTCCCACCGTTGCATGGCCAGAACTTCTGGTTGAGCTATAACTCTTCTCTGTTATTCACGAAATTAACAGCTTATCTCTGTTTCTATTGCAAAAAGCTGTCCTGGAAGTGCATTCTAAAGATATAAACAGAAGAGGGATTTCTATTCCGAGGAACATTATATTGTCTGGGACTATTCTCTTTTTGGTCTATTTTATTTTGACGAATCTGCTGCTTCACGACGCCACTAACTGTTTTGATGCTGGGAACTAAATTTCGATAAGGGTGCTGTGAATTGTAGATCTGAGAGGGGTAAACTACAGTTTCCAGGATTCGGGGTGGGGTGGGGATGTGTACACAGCCTTTGCTCTCAGGCTGTGTCAGTTGCTGTCATCTGTAACTGCCTGATCGGAACCCCTCTCCCACCGTTGCATGGCCAGAACTTCTGGGTGAGCTATAACTCTTCTCTGTTATTCACGAAATTAACAGCTTATCTCTGTTTCTATTGCAAAAAGCTGTCCTGGAAGTGCATTCTAAAGATATAAACAGAAGAGGGATTTCTATTCCGAGGAACATTATATTGTCTGGGACTATTCTCTTTTTGGTCTATTTTATTTTGACGAATCTGCTGCTTCACGACGCCACTAACTGTTTTGATGCTGGGAACTAAATTTGTTTTGTGTTCTTGAACATAGAGAGATAAGGCAGGCTGCTCTGTTTATACTGTGATGTCATCAAGCCTGGAATATTAACCCAATTGTTGTTGAAATAAGAAGTGGTTCTTCTTTATTTTTGTTTTGTTTTGTTTTCGTGGTTTTAAAAATGGCAATCAAGAAAGTGGCTGAGAATCTGGAAGTAATTATGTTTCAGAAAATAATGGATGAGATTGAGATAACGAAACAAACCCTGCGACAGGGCAGTAAGGAGCTGAAAATTGAACTGAGCAAAATGACGCAGGAGCTTAAAGAAATAGGGGATCCTGTGAGAGAGGAGAATGAGATCAGAGATGAGAAAAGAAAAAATAAAGGGAAGATACAAGCCCTGGAGATTGGAACAAATGTGGAATTGGAAAAAGATCTGGAGTTTATGGATATTAGAAATAAAATCTACTGTTTGGAATTTAACGTTATCTCTGAAGAAATTAATGAAGATATTAGAGATAAAGTTATCAATGGCTTGGATAATCTTCTGGACTGGAATGACGTGATGGAGCTTGATATAGAGAAAATCTATGGAATTAACTGCAGCCATGTGACAATGGAAAAACTCTCAAGAGATGAGCCAGTGCATTTTGTAAAAAAGAAGAACACAGATATGACTTTACAACAATATTTCAGCAACTTATTCAGAATTGATGGCAAGAAAATATTTGGGATAGAGGAAATTCCCATCAGACTCTTATTATATGACTATGGCTATGACAGCAAGATTATTATGGAATACTGATAATGGAAGATTGGACACTGAAATTACTGGACTTAACAGGACTATTGAAGATGGAAGATGGAATTAATATGGATAATGGAATAATGGCTATTGAAATTATTGGACCTAACAGATTTTGATGAGATGGATTAATCGATATGTTTATTTGGACTATGGTTATGACAATAAGATTGTTATTATTATTAACGAGATGGATTAATCGACATGTTTATTTGGAGAAAAATTGATAGATATATTTCTTAAAGAATTGAAACCTCTCTTTGACTTTTCGTGGAAAGAATAAAGTAATGTTTATGAGATTTGATGATTAATTAAGATAACTACTGGAGGAAAGTGATTTTATAATATAATTTAAGAGACAGGATTGTTATATATTGTAGACCTACAACTGATTTGATCTGCGACAAATGGGAAGTCAACATTTTATTTTTTTGTTTAATCATTTTTGTTTTGTTTTGTTTTTTGTCTTTGAATGTTTTATGATTTTGTTTTGTATGTTTTATGAAAATTTGAATAAAAATTATTGTAAAAAAAAATAAAAAAATCCTGGATCCAAGTTGTTAAGGGCCTTGTAAATTAATTCTAGAATCTTGAACCTGGCACCGTAACATTTTGGCAGCCAGCGCAAACTTTTAAGCACTGGATTTATGTGCTGGTGGTAGTCTGTCTCCATCAACAGTCTAGCTGCAGCATTTTGCACCAGCTGGAGCTTCTGGAGCAGGTGCAAGGGTAGCCCCACATGGAGCACATTGCAATAATTGAGGTTAGAAATGCATGAATCACCATAGCCAGTTAAGAGCAGCCATAGCTGGAGAATAACTTCATCCAGAACAGGCAACTGGTCAACCTCCCAGGCACTGACATAACCCACCCACAGTGCTTCCGTCTTCCCAGGGTGCACATTCAGTTTATTAGCCCTCATCCATTCCACACCTTCATCCACAGTTCGAGAGCATGCTCAGCCCCTTTTCTAACTCAGAGTTTATGGAGAAATAGAACTGTGCATACTCCAGACAGTGATGACACTTTGCCCCCAAACTCCTCCTGAGAATTCCCAATTGTGTCACCCAGATGTTAAACAGCACTGGCAACAGGATTGTGCCCTGTTGTACAGCATAGCACAAAGATCATAGGGCCAAGACATTACCCTGAATCCCCCAGTGCTATTTTCTGGTCACGACCCTGCAGGTAGGAACAGAACCAACATAAAACAGTGCCCCCAATATCCACTCCACAGATCTGGTCCAGCAGCATATCATGTCAAAAGTATCAAAAGCCACAGAAACATCAGGTAACAGAAGAGATGCGTTTACCCTGTCCCACTCTTGATACGAGTCATCCGTCAGGTCACACAGAAGAAACCAGGCACAGAAGAATCAGTATGTGTGTCTGCAAATGAGAATTCATTTGCCATGACTGTCCTTTATGTTTCAAAATATGATGGAGGCTATCCCAAAATACTCTACTAATTGCCCAAGCTCATTTGAAAGCATCCGAGGAAGTATAGGCTCTGTCATTCCCTGTTTTGAATCCTCATGACTGTATCAGGGGAAGGATCTCTTTGCAGAAATGGGCACTGTGATTCCTGTATTTTGGGATTACCAACTCCTAATTCCCAAGGGCCTGGATCAGGAAATCCCCAGTAAGTACACCTCCACCTAGGTCAGATATGCCCTCTGATCCATTAGTTTCAGCCCCACCACCTTGTCCCCAAAAGGTGGCCACTGGTGTAATCTGTCTGTAAAACTGGTATAGGAAAAGGTATAGAATAGGACCTTAGTTTGGTAGCAATTTTGACCAAGCTGAAAGTTGGGATTTTGAATCAAACAAATGAACTTGCTTATATATACGATGTTGAATGTTACAATAAATGAATAACTTATTAGTGTCCCTATTTTACCTACTATCTTGCACCACTAATCCCAGTGAAATCCCCCAAGCCCAATTCCTTCTAAATAATGTTCTCTTCTTGATCCCTAATCCTAAATGTGTATGTGTACTGCCTTCATATCGATTCCGACTTATGGCGACCCTATTAATAGGGTTTTTCTGCTAACTCCTCCGAAAAACAACTGCCAAGCCCCAATTTTTTTCTTTTTAAAACTCCCCTCAGAATTCTCACTTCCACCTGCTCTCCCATCTGTCAGTCATACCTCATCTGCCCCTACTAATGTATTGACACTTTCTTACCGGAACACAATTTCAGGCTTGAAATGCAAACAATCAAATTTCTAGAAGACCGTAGGCTTATCCAGCCCAGTATTGTCTCCTCTGACTAGCAGCTCCTCTCCAGAGTATCAGGGAGAGTCTTTTCCTAGTCCTGCCTCGTGATCCATTTCACTGGAGATGCCCCTGACTGAACCTGAGAGGACCTTCTGCATGCGAAGCCACCAAGCTATGTCCCCTCTCCTGCTTTTGGGTGCAAAGCTGGCATTTTTCAAAGCTGCCCAAATGCAAGTCACACAGAAGTTCATCCAACCCCTACAAATACCCACTCCAGGAAATGACACCCAAGAAGCAAAGGTGGCTCATACCAAATCACAAATGATCACAGCTAAAAGAGGAGGTTGCACTCAGTGTGACTGTGCAACTTGCATGTTCAGGAGCATTACCCCTAGAAGTCATAAGTATTCCATCCAAACAGCTCAACAGGTTTCAAGAAAGAGATATTTTAAACACTCCCATCTACTCAGAGGGGATGAGTGGAATGGGTCATGAACGGTGTCCCGCTCCTTTGCATCCTGAGTGTTATCTTAACCAGTGCATTCATTTTTATGCATGCTTTCTCCTAATAAATGCATTTTAAAAACATTACCTGGTTGGCAATCTGCATAACAAAATTTGGATACATGAGGATTTCAAAGGATAGTGGTGTTTCAGTTTGTGCAATCTTTTGGAATGTACGAATTCAATAAATTTGGCTTTAAATGAGGCCTGATTTGAATATCTCTTCCATCTCTACTTCCAGGTAAACACAGAGCTTGGAAAAGTTACTTTTTAAAACTCCCATCAGCCCCAGTCAGCATGGCCACTAGACTGGGCTGATGGGAGTTGTAGTTCAAAAAAGTAACTTTTCCAAGCTCTGGGTAAACATGCATAGGATTACCCTTTATATCTCATAATACAAAATTGGGTTTTGACTGTGTTCCCTTGAGGCAGCTGCTGTTTTGCTCTCTCTAGAGCTCCTGCAGTTTTTTTTTTAAAAAAGCAACAGCTCCTATAATCCGCAGTTTCTCCAAGCTTCTTCTTAGCCCAGTGACAGAGTATCTCCCTTGCGTGCAGAAGGTCCCAGGGTCAACCCCCAGCATCTCCAGGAAAGGCTAGGAGAGAATCCTGCCTGAAACCTTGGAAAGCCACTGCCAGTCAGTGTAGACAGTACTGAGCTGGATAGACCAATGGGTCTCACTCAGTATATAACAGCTTCCAATGTCCCTATGTTTTGAATTCTCCTTTCTAAATTTATGGTGCCTGCTGGGGCTCCTCTGCTCAGTTCTACTCTGCAACAGTGTGCAAAGATTCTTGAACCCAATTGTATGTTCATACAGTCTGCTGCTATCTGCTAGCATTTGTGGGGTTAGGGAGCATATTCCACATTGGCATTAGAAGTCTACAGAGCAGCCCCAACTATGTCTACTACTCAGGATTAAGAAGAGCCTGCTGGATCAGGCCAGTGGCCCATCTAGTCCAGCATCCTGTTCTCACAGTGGCCAACCAGGTGCCTGGGGGAAGCCCGCAAGCAGGACTCGAGTGCAAGAACACTCTCCCCTCCTGAGGCTTCCGGCAACTGGTTTTCAGAAGCATGCTGCCTATGACTAGGGTGGCAGAGCACAGCCATCACGGCTAGTAGCCATTGATAGCCCTGTCCTCCATGAATTTGTCTAATCTTCTTTTAAAGCCATCCAAGCTGGTGGCCATTACTGCATCTTGTGGGAGCAAATTCCATCGTTTAACTATGCGCTGAGTAAAGAAGTACTTCCTTTTGTCTGTTCTGAATCTTCCAACATTCAGCTTCTTTGAATGTCCACGAGTTCTAGTATTATGAGAGAGGGAGAAGAACTTTTCTCTATCCACTTTCTCAATGCTATGCATAATTTTATACACTTCTATCATGTCTCCTCTGACCCGCCTTTTCTCTAAACTAAAAAGCCCCAAATGCTGCAACCTTTCCTCGTAAGGGAGTCGCTCCATCCCCTTGATCATTCTGGTTGCCCTCTTCTGAACCTTTTCCAATTCTATAATATCCTTTTTGAGATGAGGCAACCAGAACTGTACACAGTATTCCAAATGCGGCCGCACCATAGATTTATACAACGACATTATGATATCAGTTGTTTTATTTTCAATACCTTTCCTAATTATCGCTAGAATGGAATTTGCCTTTTTCACAGCTGCCGCACACTGGGTTGACATTTTCATCGTGCTGTCCACTACAACCTCGAGGACTCTCTCCTGGTTGGTCACTGCCAGTTCAGACCCCATGAGCGTATATGTGAAATTCAGATTTTTTGCTCCAATATGCATAATTTTACACTTGTTTATATTGAATTGCATTTGCCATTTTTCCGCCCATTCACTCAGTTTGGAGAGGTCTTTTTGGAGCTCTTCGCAATCCCTTTTTGTTTTAACAACCCTGAACAATTTAGTGTCGTCAGCAAACTTGGTCACTTCACTGCTCACTCCTTATTCTAGGTCATTAATGAACAAGTTGAAAAGTACAGGTCCCGATACCGATCTTTGAGGGACTCCACTTTCTACAGCCCTCCATTGGGAGAACTGTCCATTTATTCCTACTCTCTGCTTTCTGTTTCTTAACCAATTCCTTATCCACAAGAGGACTGTGATGATCCTCTATTTGTGTATATATGGTAAGTGCTGTTTGTATAGGAGATGCATGGTGAGTAGAATGCTTGATGATTGGCTGAATGTTTAAAATGGCTGTGAGTATAAAATGGAAGGATGTCAGTTAAATCTGGGTGGGTGTTAGTTGGTGGATGGTGATTGTGAGGTGAATGAGAGGAGAGTGTGGAGTTAGGATTAATACTAAGACCAGTACCTCAGGAATAGATGTAACCATATGCTTAAGTGCCTTTTAGAGTAATCTTGTTAACCTTGTTATCTTTGTTATTAATAAATACTTTTGGTTTACCAAAGGCCTGATCCTTGGCTGGGGTTTCACAGACCAGAAGGGAGGGTAAGGTAAATACCAAGGCTGAAGAGTGACATATGGTGGCAGAAGGTGAAGGGAAGAATATAACACCACAAGTATTCAAAGCAAACCAGAATTATAAGCAGTCTGAGTAAATCAAAGGGATTGGGACAGCTTAAGCACGCAGTCACAGAGGTAACGTAGTTGAGGGAGACTCAGGCAGAGTCTCTGGGACTACTGGTTATAGGACATGACTGGTGGTGCTGCCTAGCAGGGGGATCTGTTGAGATCTGTGCTAGAGCGGGGAGAGAAACCATAAAAAAGGACAGTCCGGACTGGTGGAGTCCCTGGTGGTGCCTAGAGACAGGCAGTAACCACGAGCAGGTAGGAACCTGACAGGGAGAGCCAGGGAAGGGCGTCACACGGACCTCTCCTCTTATTCCATGACTGCTAAGCTTCCTCAGAAGTCTTTGGTGAGGTACGTTGTCAAACGCTTTTTGAAAGTCTAAGTACACTATGTCCACTGGATCACCTCTATCTATATGCTTATTGACACTCTCAAAGAATTCTAATAGGTTACTGAGACAGGACTTTCCCTTGCAGAAGCCATGCTGCCTCTGCTTCAGCAAGGCTTGTTCTTCTATGTGCTTAGTTAATCTAGCTTTAATAATACTTTCTACCAGTTTTCCAGGGACAGGTTTAAAGATGTTCTTAAAGCTAACCTAAAAACATGTAACATGAACATTGAGAACTGGGAAGCTCTGGCCCATGAGCGTCCCAATTGGAGGTTGGCCGTTATCTTTTTTTTTTTATCATTAATTTTTATTCAAATTTTCAAAGACAAGAAACAAAACAAAACAAAAACAATTAAACAATAAAATAAGATGTTGACTTCCGATTTGTCGCAGATCAGTTATAGGTCTACAATATATAACAATCCTATCTCTAAAATTATATTATAAAATCACTTTCCTCCAGTAATTATCTTAATTAATCATCAAATCTCATAAACATTATTTTATTCTTTCCACAAAAAGTCAAAGAGAGGTTTCAATTCCTTGAGAGATATATCTTTCAATTTTTCTCCAAATAAACATGTCGCTTAATCCATCTGATTCAAATCTGTTAGGCCCAACAATTTCAATAGCCATTCTTCCATTATCTATATTAATTCCATCTTCCATCTTCAATAATCCTGTTAAGTCCAGTAATTTCAGTAGCCATTCTTCCGTTATCAGTATCCCATAATAATCTTGTTATCATAGCCATAGTCCAAGTAAACATATCAATTAATCCATCTCGTCAAATCTGTTAAGTCCAATAATTTCCATAACCATTCTTCCATTATCAATATTAATTCCATCTTCCATCTTCAATAGTCCTGTTAAATCCAGTGGTTTCAGTATCCATTCATCCATTATCAGTATCCCATGATGATCTTGCTGTCATAGCCATAGTCATATAACAAGAGTCTGATGGGAATTTCCCCCATCACAGATATGTCCTTGCCATCAATTCTGAATATGTTGTTGAAATATTGTTGTAAAGTCACATCTCTGCTCTGGGTGCATCTCTGCTCTGTCACATATTTGTAGTTAATTCCAAAAAAATTTTCTATGTCAAGCCCCATCACAT
Source organism: Rhineura floridana (assembly GCF_030035675.1). Taxonomy (NCBI): domain Eukaryota; kingdom Metazoa; phylum Chordata; class Lepidosauria; order Squamata; family Rhineuridae; genus Rhineura; species Rhineura floridana. Next base: position 218,067,521 of record NC_084482.1, on the reverse strand, counting down.
CATTCCAGTCAAGAATTCTGAATATGTTGCTGAAATATTGCTGCAAAGTCATATCTCTGTTCTTCTTTTTTACAAAATGCACTGGCTCATCTCTTAAGAGTTTCTCCACTGTCACATATCTGTAGCCAACTCCATAGATTTTTTCTATGTCAAGCTCCATCACATCATTCCAGTCCAGAAAATTATCCAAGACATTGATAACTTTACCACCAAAATCTTCATTAATTTCTTCAGAGACAACGTTGAATTCCAAACAGTCAACTTTATTTCTAACATCCATAAACTCCAAATCTTTTTCCAATTTCACATTTGTTCCAATCTCCAGGGCTTGTAGCTTCCCTATCCCATCAAACTCCTCTCTCACAGAATCCACTATTTCTTTAAGCTCCTGCGTCATTTTGTTAAATTCAATTTTCATCTCCTGTCTACCCTGTCTCAGGGTTTGTTTCGTTATCTCAATCTCACCCATTATTTTCTGAAACATAATTTCTTCCATGGTCTCAATCACTTTCCTGGTTGTCATTCTTAAAACCACAGAAACAAAAATTATTTCAGCCACAATTGGGTTAATATTCCAGGCTTGCTTATATCAGTGTAGACAGTACAGCCTGCCTTATCTCTATGTGTTCAGGAATACAAAACAAACTTAGTTCCCAACATCAAAACAATTAGTGGCGTCGTGAACAAGCAGATTCGTCAAAATGAAATAGACCAAAAAAATCCCCCCCCCTCCTCAAAATAGAAATCCCTCTTCCGTTGGTATCTTTAGAATGCACCTCCAGGACAGCTTTTTGCGATAAAAACAAAGATAAGCTTTTTTGATTTCTTTCCTCCTTAATTTCGTTAGTGAAAGAGAAAAGCCATAACTCACCTAGAAGTTCTGCACAGCTGATTCATTGACAAATCTCTTTTTTGCTGCACCAATTTAAACCAAGTAAAAAAAGAAAATAGAAAGAAGGATGCTTATCTGCCTGTTAGAGTTCGTTTTTCTTTAAAGAAAAGATAAACGTGTTGCTGTAATCAGCTAGAGCTTGATGAAAGTCCGTCCGGCATTGCAGTTTGAACCTTCTCTCATAAATAAATGAAATCCAGTCCTCCCCACAAAAACAGGCTTTGTGGTTAATCTCTCTACGTTTCTCCCTGCCCGGGAGAAAATCTTTACCAGTCAAAAAGAGCGTTGTGACTGATTTTAAAGCTGAAAAAGCTTCTTCTGAGACGAGAGCTTGACTCAGAGGCAGCACAGGCAAAGCAACCCTTCCCGGAAGTGGAGGTTGGCCGTTATCAATGGTGCTATGGACTTTGAAGAGGCACGAGTACAGGGCAAAAGTGACAACTGAGCTAAGGGAAAGGCACGTCAAGCAAATCCTCGTTGCGACCATCTTCCATCTGGAAACCTATGTCCTCCCTATGGGAGGCTGTGTGGATCCAGAATTGGCCTCCACAGTCACTTACGGACCCACCGTTAAAGACCTTACCCTGGAAGACAATCTTACTCAGCCACGAGTGATGGCCAATGAATAAATGAATGACTACTCAGAAGTCCTATTGAATTCAATAGTTTATTCCCATGTAAGCAGGATGTCGATTGTTGCACCTAGACCAGCCTTTCCCAACCAGTGTGCCTCCAGATGCTGTTGGACCACAAATCCCATCAGCTTCAGCTAGCATTGCCAATGGCTGAGGCTGATGGGAGTTGTGGTCCAACAACATCTGGAGGCACACCGGTTGGGAAAGGCTGGTCTAGACTTTCTGAACCTCACTATTCTCAGATCGCGTTGGACTGATGAGGCAAAAAGGAGGGTCCAGTGCTGGAAACAGTCTAACAAGATTTGGGCTGATTGGGAAGGGAGACATCACTTTAATCATGATTTTGACTCATTCTTGGGCTTTGTGGCTCTCTTGTTGTTCTCCTCCCATTTTGTGAGTCACTACCCCAGTCCCAAGAAAAATGGTGAGGGAAGGGAAAGGCACTCTGCATATGTTCAACAACTTTTTCTCTCCTCTTTGTTTTCTAATGTAGTGTTAATGGGGTCGCCACACTGGGCTCCTTTGGGGGGAAGGGTGATGTATAAACTTTCAAGTTGTCACTTTTTTAATACTCTTTTAAAAGATCTAGAGGGAAAGCCTAGATCTATGGTAATCCTATACTTCTTTACCTGGGAGTAAATGCCATTACACTGCAATTCCAGTTTCCCCCCAAAGTACAAGAGGTTTGCTCCTTGTCCATGCCTGAGCATCAGCTAGATAGAGTCATCCTCCCACCCCCTTAAACTCTGAAGGGGGTGGGGAGCATCTGCCTCTAGACCCAATAAGAAAAGAAGGCATTAATAATTATGTTATGACCTATTGTTGGAAGAAATTCAAATCAAATTGTGAATTGTTATGCTGAATTCAAGAGCACTTAAACAAAAGAAACCCCTTCCTTTAACACATTTTAGGATGGAAGCTGACAACTTGCTATATCTCCATTCTTTATTTCTCTGATGGACATCTGTGATCAAAACTGAATATTTTAAACAATCAGATGCCATCTTTAGTTTTTGTTATCAGACACTCCTTTGTATTCAGATCAGGCCTCAGTACAATGATGTAGCATTTGGGAAGGAAGATGCAGCCCAGGAGCCCAGCACTGGAGGCCAAGATAGAGAAGACCTGCACGGCTGCCATGTATTTCCCCTTTGTGCTCAGGTAGGTGGGCACAAAGGACACCCAAACACTGCAGAAGACCAGCATGCTGAAGGTGATCAGCTTGGCTTCATTGAAGGCCCCAGGCAGCCTCCTGGCCAGGAAAGCCACTGCAAAGCTGGTGGCAGCCAGAAAGCCCATGTAGCCAAGGGAACCATAAAACATGGTCACAGACCCTTCGTTGCATTGCAGGATGATTTCTCCAGGCTGGGAATGCATGTCAGAGTCTGGGAATGGGGGAGAGATCACTAGCCAGATGGTGCAGATGACAACTTGGATACTAGAACTGGAAATGACAATGGAGTTGGCCAGACTCTTCCCCAGCCACCTCCTCACCCTGTCCCCTGGCTTTGTGGCCAGGAAGGCTAGCACTACAGTGATGGTTTTTGCCAAGACAGAAGAGATGGAAACTGAGAAAATGATGCTGAAGGCTGTTTGTCGGAGAAGGCAGGTTGTTTTCCTTGGCCGGTTGGTGAACAGGAAGGAGGACAAAAAGGAAAGCAGGAGGGAGATAAGGAGGATGTATGAAAGATTCTGGTTGTTGGCTTTGACTACTGGAGTGTCAATATATTTAATGAAGATTCCTAAAACAAAACTCGTAGTTAATGACAAGAATAAAGCAAAAGAAACAAGGATGGTCCCTAAAGACTCTTTAAAGGACAGGAATGTGACAATCTTGGGAACACATTGATCTAGGTCCTTGTTTGGATACTGATGTTCTGGGCATTTGTTGCAATGTTCTGCATCTGAAAAGAAGAAGAGAGGCTTCAGTAATTTCAAGCTTATAACCATCACATTCTTTGTTCTGTTGCATTCCATAAAAGAGGAGCAACTTCATTAACCTGTACATTCAGCATAAATGCATCATAATCTGTGTTCCATTTGGAGGATTACGCTCCAGAATAACCAGAGTGGATACAGGCCAAGATATTAAAACATATGTCTGTCCCAATCAGATATAAGTATGTAGGCTGTGATAAAAACCATAAAAGGTTGTATGGTATAGGCAGTATCTATCAAACCCTCTCACTACTTGGTCTCTTGCAATTTATTTCTCAAGTTTATGTCTGTCAACCGATCTTATCAAATAATTATGGCAATTAAAATACGCTAGCCAATAAAGGATCCACAATCAAAAGTGTCATTGGAATATTCACAGAAACTTTTTCTGGGTGAATCTTTGCCCTATTTATTTTCCCCAAGGAATGCCTTTTTCCCTCGGAGTCAACCCACCTTCTTGAGTGGAGATGGTCCCTTCTGCACATGGAGCACAAGCATAGCAGCAAACCGGCTCTCCTTCTTTAGCCACTTTCTTGTATCCAGGGCGACAGCTTTCTGTACACCTGGACTGAGGCACGGTCTAATCATAAAGAGAAGAAGGTGCATTGAAGTGAAAGTGTCAACGGTGTTTGTGATGGATAATTTTGTATTTCTCCTGTGGGTTCTTTGCTGGGGGTCCATGAATAAAAATTGAAGACACAGGCTTGCAGCAAAAAGGTAGGCCTTTATTGGATGACAAGTGTACACTTGGTCAGTCTCCCTCTGAGTGAGTGGAGAACTGCACTTTGGCTTTTCTACATTTTAGGACAAATACTTTAGCATCTGCCAATCAGAATTTAACACATCAGAATGACATAGACACGACAGTATTACACAAGTATTACACAGGCATTTGCATAGGCATTGCGTAGGTACTGTACTTCTCTGCATCGTGTTCTAGTGAATTTGGCAATGTTCAATACTTCACTTGAAAGTACATTTTCACAGTGAACTAAGCACTCCAGCTAGTGAGCAAAGCAATTTAGTTATGCATTTTACTACTGCAAATCTTTCTTTCTACATCTTAGGGACAATGAGATGTTCAGCACAGTGTTATCTATTATTTTGAGTACAAATAGTTCCAAACAAACCAGCATGGTCAGAGGTGATAGCTCCAAAAAGAAAAAGATCTGGTTTTCTACTAAACTATTAAAATGTTATGAACCTTTATAGATTTATAGAAGAATACATTTTGCTTATTGTTTATGTATATTGAATTCCCCATTAGCTATACATGTATGTATATATAAAATTCCCCATCATTTGTATCTATGGAAATGGTTTATAGAATTTTTAAAAGCTGAAACAGGTGTTTAGTTCCAGGGACCCCAAATTAACACAGGCCCCATTTTCAGGGAATCCCTTTTAATGCAGAATGGTATGGCAGGGAATCTTCTTTGGGGTGCATCGCACAGTTGTCAACATGAGGACAGAGAGCACAGGAAAGAACCAAATTTATGATGTCACATCTAGGAAAGGAAAGGCTTGTTAAGAAGAGTGGAGGTGTGCCAAGGATGTGTAGGCACTGGATGACTTTTTGTATGAGATGCCAGAATGTCCAGAGTGCTATGTAGCCTACATTATTTCATAGGTTTTATGCTGAAAATAAGACTCAACTGGGATGCACATTTGTGAAAGGTGGATTAATTATTAAGTATTTATACAGCACCAGAGGGTGGCCCGGTTGAGCCTTGGCTGAGGGGCCCTGTGGCCCAAAGGGGCCCCTGAAGGGCCCCTCCTTAGGATGGGGAGGTGGCTCCCCTGTTCCATGATTTGCGGCAGTGTCAGCTCCTGCAACCCAACCTTACCCTGGATCATAGAGAGGGAGCTTCTACACACACACACACACACACACACACACATAGACAGTGTGGACTTCAATAAGCCTGCCAGCATGCCCCCTACCTCTTCCACCAGTGTGACTGCCATGTGTGCTGTGTGCCTGCCTGCCATCACCCAAGATGGCAGCAGGGGCTTCCCTAAGAGCTGATGATACAGCTGCCATCTTGGTTAATGGCAGGCATGCACACACAGCATGCACATCATTCACATGGCATGAGAAATAGGTGGGCATGTGGGTGGGATTATTATTAGGTGTGTGTGCGCGTTGGGATACAGCACTGTGGACTCAGGGCAGGCTGGTGCCCAAGTGCCCAGTCATGCCTGGTGCCAGCCTTGTACATTTCCACTCCATTTTGGAAGTTGCCTAAAATGTCATTGCTCTGTGGGGCAGTGGATTTCTTGCTGGGCAAATTAAAATGGCAGGCAGCTGCTGCAGTATGAACCCCAGATTGGGTTCTGTTCAAAATCAAGAGCACTGCCAATGCAACATCAAAACAGCTATCAGGGAGACTGGCATGGAGAGTGGTAAAGGAAGCACTGCTGGGCTGGACTGTAGAGGAGTGTGATGTTCCTGACTGTAATGTAAATATGGTAAGTGCTGGTTTAGTATAAGACATATGGTAAGTGGAGTGAGTGAGGAGGGGCAGTACCTGGGCTGTAGAATGCTGGGTGATTGGCTGAGCGTTTGAATGGCTGGAAGTATAAATGAGAGGATGACAGTTGAATCGGGGTGGTGTTTTGTGGTGGTGTTGTTTTGGTGGTGTGTTGTTGGTGTGTTGGAGAGGTTGGTGTGGAGAGTATAAGGTGGCTGTTGAGAGAGTGAAACAGGAGTTCTGAGGCAATTATTAGGAAGTAAAGTACATAAGAGAACATATATGAAACCATACGCTTGTAAACAAAGTCTTAAGTAATCTTGTTATTTCTAATGCTTAATAAATATTTCTTGGTTTACTAAAAACCTGATTCTTCAGCTGGGATACACAGACCAGGGGGGATGGCAGAGTAACCAAGGCTGAAAAGTAATTGTATCAAATAGTGGCTGCTGCGGAGGAAAAGATATTGTATCCAGTACCACAGAGAAACCCAGAGCTGTAAGCTTCAGAGGCAAGAGGCTGCAGGGGGGTTTGGGAATTACCTATACCCATAGACTCAAGGTATCGAGATAGCCAGGCAGAGACTAAGGGACAGTCTATAGGCTATAAGGGATACAGAGTGTTGGGTAGTGTGGCCTAGCAGGGGGATCTTTTGAGATCTGTGCTAGTGTGGTGAAAGGTAAAAATAAACCTGACGTTCCTGACTGGGGGTGACCAGAGGTGGGCTGCACATCATAAGGTGGGCCTGACAGTAGTAAGACATCACTAGTGGTCACAGGCGGGGAAGGACATCACAAGGAGCTCTTCTGAGCTTCTGGGGCCTTTGGCCCATGACCAACTATGGTGCCAGGCCAGCTATAAACACTGATTTCCTAGGGCTCCAAAATTCAACAGAGATGTGTAGAATGTGAGGTCTTGGCCTGCAAGTTCCCAGCTCCTGCACTATATTCAGTAGGACTTAGTCCACGGTAAGGTTTGAAAGGATTGTAGTTGAAGCTCTGTGTGAATTATTCAACAAAGTATTAGAGCTTAACAGATGCCACTTGGAATCAAGTGTCTCCTACCTTGCTAAACTGCTTGGGCCACACAATGGCTTCCGGGTTAATGGTGAGTTTAATGTCAGCAGACTTTCCTCTCTCTATGCTCCCAACTTTCACTCGAACACGGGACTCATTGGAAAACATGACCCAGTTCTCAATATCATAGTTGCCTGGCAGGTCCCCATTCTCATCCAAATGCAGGCCACCCAATGAAGCATTCAAAAACTGGATTTCTCTTAAGAAAGGGTGAAGCTGGAATGATGGAAAACCCCAGCATTAAGAAAACATGAACCCAAGCCTGATTTCTCAGCCCTGTTCACATTGAGCTTTAATCTCCTCTGAACTGGGACCAGTGCACATCTTTTATTGATTAAACATTTTATATAGCACCATTCATATAAAATGTCCTTTAGAGAATAAACCTCTGTCATGAAATTCCCTGTCTTCCAGCACTATCTTGTGTTGCATTTTGGATACTCTGTTCATAGGGTTTTTGTGGTAAGAGGTATTCAGAGGTGGTTTATCATTGCCTTCCTCTGAGTCTGGATGCATCTTAGTCTGGTGTCTCAGCTCTGACCATTCCACTTTGGGTGCCCCTGCTAGGAGTCTAGCCTCTTGGTCTAGACTCCTGACAGCATTGCTCTCAGCTTCTTAAGATGTTAAGGTGTGCATCCTAGAGTGGAAGATTATTCCAAAGTCTCAGGGCCCCTGCGGAGAAGGTCCCCACACTTCTATACACAGTTAACATTAGCAAATGAGAAGGACAAGGGGCTGAGCTGAATAGACTCTCTGCTTGGAAAGAAGGCCCAGCAAAGGCAGAGTGGGAGATGAAAAGATCCCAACTTTAGCTAAAAAGATGAAGTCCCAGGGCATCAGTGGAAAGCAGAAGATTCTTCTGACATAAGCATAGTGTGTAGGGGGGGGGAGAGTTGGCCTCCACCTTGAACCTCACAAATTGGATTTGCCTCAGTTTAACACTTTTCCACACTACAGTATTTGAGTTTGGCTACAAGATAATGATGATTCCAAAGTTGGGACAATGGAGTACAGTTTGCAAACAGGGAAAGGAAATACCTGCCATGGCTGCAGCCTTTGACGTTCCAGCCCACCTTGTCTACCCACCATCCACATCTGCTTTGTTCTGGTTGAATATGCAGTGCTTAAGGCCTGAGCCACAGCCTGGACACTGAAGTAAGTGCTGTAGCTATCTTGAGACAGGGCTCTCTCCAGCTCCTCTTGGGGCAGCTTCTCCAGATTCTCCTTCTCTGTGCATCTTGTCCAACCTCTCATGGATAACAAGTGCTTTGAATATAAACAATGAAATGCTTTCTTCCAGAACTGGTCAAGATCAGGTGAGAATGGACTATAGTAGTCATGTTTTGTTCTTATTTGGGACTTCATTACAAAGGCCAGAGAACCATGAATGTACTGGAAGAGATTAGGATCAAACCACAGGTTCAAGTTGATGTCCTGAAAAACTGTTGAGATCCAGACTTTTGCCCCAATGTTTTCCTCAAGTGCTGTTTGTAGCATGATGATTGGACCCCATCCCCCCTGAATATGCTCATAGTAAATAAATACATTGACTTGTCTCCATATGACATTTGGTTTAATAGAGTTGAGCCTTTGGTACAGATTCTTTTCTGGTAGTCTTTTTGATAAGGCAATGCAAATTCCATTGTTGATCAGTAGAGGTGTCAAGGCATTCACAAACCTTTCTCCATTGTCATTGTCTGGAGCAGTAAGACCAATCCATGTCCATCTAAAATGTAGGAGCAGTTTGACAATCCCTGGGTACTGAGTTTCTTCTTTGGGGACTGTCCGGTAGACAAAAGGGAACTGGATGTTATCATCAAGACCCTGAGCAGTAAAGCCATAACTGATCTAGTGAGGAAAGGAAGAGAATACTTTTGTTTTGTTTTCAGGATTTCAGGGTACAGATATATCTTACAACAGGCATTTCCAAGCTGCCACCATTTTCAGGTGGGATTCAATCGCATATCAGCAAATTCAGGTTTACTATTAAAGGTGATTTGGAGCTGTTGCACAACAAACCCACTAGTCCAAAAGATGGGACTTTTGCAGAAAGGAAAGTGATGGAAAATGCATTGGAAAGGTTGGGCTAGGGATGTCACATGCTACCACTTGCACAATTTACTTGGGGCTTTTTCCAATGACCGTTCTTTATGTAATAAAGTTGTGGTTGTAGAGGCAGATTCACCTCATCCCCTCAGGAGCTTTATGGGGTGGAGGAAGCCTCCATGTGCCTGATGCTCAGGCAAGGGCAAGGAGCAAACTTTTTGCACTATTGAAAGTGCAAGTCTATGAATGTCTACTCAGAAGTGCCTTTGAATTCATGTCCGCTTAAAGCCATAATATTTTTTGTAGCTGTCAGAAACCAATAAAACTTGTTCTCTAGATCTTTTATAATAGTTTTTTTTTAATGACACTTTAAATTTGTTTTTAACTTTATTCATTACTAGCTGAAAGTCTAGCAGTGTCTGGGAGTTCTTATAAATATATCTACAAACAAAGAATTATTAAATGATTTTTTTTTTAGTTTCTTGATGGGGAAAAGTATTTTCTAGGGCTGTATACACCCCCTAATATGATCTGAGGCTCACCCCACCTGAATCTGGCCCAGACTATTTAATTAAGTTTTAAACCCTTTGCTATGCTCCTTTTCACACCTTCTTGAAACATTTCTTTTTAGGCCAGGCTTTCCAGAGACCAGGGTTCGAATCCCCACACAGCCACAAAGCTCACTGGGTGACTTTGGGCCAGTCACTGCCTCTCAGCCTCAGAGGAAGGCAATGGTAAACCCCCTCTGAATACTGCTTACCATAAAATCCCTATTCATAGGGTCACCATAAGTCAGAAACGACTTGAAGGCAGTCCATTAGCATTACTAATAGATGCTGATCTGTTTTAATCTTTTTAACAAGTGGCTAGTGTTTTAATTGTTTTAAATATGTTTGTAATTACTTGTTTTTCACCATTTTGTTGATAATTTTATTTTTTTGTAAATCGCTTAGAGGCCTTTACAATCATGCGGTATATTTTTGTTGTTATGTGCTTTCAAGTCAATTTTGACTTATGGCGACCCTATGAATCAGTGACCTCCAAGAGCATCTGTCATGAACCACCCCGTTCAGATCTTGTAAGTACAGGTCTGTGGCTTCCTTTATGGAATGAATCCATCTCTTGTTTGGCCTTCCTCTTTTTCTACTCCCTGCTGTTTTTCCCAGCATTATTGTCTTTTCTAGTGAATCATGTCTTCTCATTATGTGTCCAAAGTATGATAACCTTTCATCATTTTAGCTTCTAGTGATAGTTCTGGTTTAATTTGTTCTAACACCCAATTATTGGTCTTTTTTGCAGTCCATGGTATCTACAAAGCTCTCCTCCAACACCACATTTCAAATGAGTTGATTTTTCTCTTATCTGCTTTATTCACTGTCCAACTTTCACGTCCGTACATAGAGATCAGGAATACCATGATCTGAATGATCCTGACTTTAGTGTTCAGAGATACATGTGGTATATTGATTTTATTAAATAAATAGATACACTGACTTCTCTCTTCCAGCCCTACCTGAAGATGCCAGGGATTGAATCAGGGACCTTCTGCATGCAAAACCGATGTTCTACCACTGAGCTATGACCCTTCCCCTTATATTCTATTCCCCCCACCCACCCTATGCTTTTGAGACCACCCTGCTAGCCAGCCACCCTGCAACAACTGATTCCTGACGTGTTCCCTAGTCTGATAGCATAAACCTTTGCAGATCTACTCAGAAGTAAATCCTATTGTTTGACAGATTGACCAGACTCCTCTCCATTAGAGCCAATACTCATCTCCTGAACGTAGCCAGGAGGCTGCAATCCTAGTGCCATACTGGGAAGTGAGACCCATTGGGTTCAGTGGGTCTTACCTCTGAGTAGACAGACCCATTTAGGGTTGCAGCCTATCTATGTAAGATTCATTCACTCCCTCCCCTCCCCCCAACCCTGCTGGGCATCTTGATGGGTCGTTAGCAACTTTAATTACTGTGAAAAGAGAATTTCAAAGCACACAGAGTGTAAAGGCGGGAAACCCTTCAAATCACCCGGTAAACATGTCAAAATATGTAAAATTCTGCCTACAGGGGACAGCAAGATGAATAAGATTATATTTGGCAGGATCCAGCCTGCAGCAAAATGGAATCAGCTCTGCATTAGGTGAATGCAGGACTCAACAGACATAAATCGCTACCCATGTCCCTTTATTGACTCCCCAATAATGAAAGTGGGATTTTTTTGCAGCTGAACTTCCCTGCAGCCACCCTCATTCGTACTTGTGGGATTTTGTAGATGTCGGACATGGTCGAAATCTCTTTTGCAATCACAGAATCAGCTCCTTCAAGAACAGCCAGCAGCTTATTCTGTTTTCCACAGTTAAAGTTTGGAATATTGCTTCTCCCACCTGCAAGCAGGTCTAGCATGGCATCAGAAGTCGTCCTTGCATCAGAATCATTTTCATAGAGGCTGTACCCCAGGGTGATGTTGGGTAAGAGCCTGGGATCCCGGTTGATCTCCTGGATGGTGAACATGAAGGACAGGATTTGCCACTCCTTCCTGCCTGAAAAACTCAAAAGAAAAAAAAAGTAGTGTCACACTGCTATTCACCATTCAGGGAAAACAAAACGTTACGTACATCCATTCTTCTATAAATCTTGGAGCCTTTCCACACGATATAAATCTCACAAGAGCTCATCCCCAAATAATGGTTCATATGTTTGTACGGATGATGGGGAGGACATATCCTTGTTGCAAGGTCAAAATCCATTTTATTTATTTATTATTTGATTTATATCCCGCCCTTCTTCCCAGCAGGAGCCCAGGGCGGCTGCCTCGAGATGTACACTCCATTGCTAGAGACCAGAAGTGCACATTATATCTTTCCCTGAAAGGTTTGTGAGACATTGGGAAATTTCTGCAAAAGCTGAAGTACCTTTGCTGGTCTTTGCTGCTTCAAAAATACACTGACACAGAGATTCCCCTGTGCAGAAACACAGGAAGAAGAATAAATCCACATGCATCCCTTCGAGCCTGACTAGTTGTGGGCAGTCCAGCCCTTCAGTTTAACAAACCATCAGGAGGCTACAAGGATGTCTTTTGAGTCTCTTTTCTTGAGTGAAATCACCTGACGGACACAGCACCAATGAGGTCATCTTAGGGATGTAGTGAAGTTTTGTTAGGTACCAGAGGGGGGGGGGAAGTCCCTGGAGTTAAATTGAGTCCCCAGATGCATTGCACTTGCCTAAGCTTGTGATTGCCTACATAATTTTGAACCTGGAAGAAAATACTTGCATAGTTCCTGTTGAAAAAAAAAAGTTCTCTCAAACTGTCATTGCATCCATCTATGAAGGAGAGATGTGCAAAAGGAGAATTGCCTTGTCTTTAATTTTTCTCCCTGAGGGAATCAGTATCTCCTCAGTTTCAATGCAAGTGCAATGCCAGACCCGGGACATTATTTGTGTTGATCCCTTCCACAGGCTCCTCTGAAATAGGATCTGTAGCACATGTTACCAAATTCTTCCAAGCTACACAGGAAGTGGATTGGACTGTGAAAACATAGGAAGTGGATTGGACTGTGAAAGACCAACCCAAATGGTGTTTGCATTTTGACAAATTTATAGGGCAGTACAATATCTCAGAGAGGAGGTCAGGTCTCCTGCTCCCCTGGTGCATTCACTATAGCTGCTCAATTTCCCTGCTTTTTAAAGTTTGATAGAAATATCTGTTGGTTATAGGTAGGTTCGTAAACCACAAGGTTTTTTGCCTATTAGTGAATGGAAGTACAGGTGAGGAAGCATAACATCCATACTTACCCCTGAAGCCTTGTTAAGGGAGGCTTGGAAAAGATGTATGGAAGTTGCTGAATAATAACTTTTGGAGACATGATGGCACTAATGAGGAAGTCTCCGGACCGATAATAATTCTGTGCATCATTTTCATCCTTGATCAGATTCAGGGGGCATTTTGCCTTCAGGATCCCACAGACTCCACGGGGCAATAGCTGCAGAAGCAGAAGTAGAAGCAGCAGGTATATCATTCTGTCTCTTCCTTCTAGTTCCAAAACTCTCTTGTGCCAGCCAAACAGAAGGAGTCAAAAACAGTTGCAAGACCAAAACTGGAGTGGCTTTGCAAATACAGGTGGTATCCAGCTATACCTTACAGCCAAACAGGAAACTCATTAAACTTAAGCAAGTATATTCACCCCCACCCTAAATCTTGGTCCAAGCAATCTCTGTGCACCAACCTTTTCAGGTGCAGTGCAAGAAATACCTTGTTGATACCTGTCACATGAGGTTTAGGTCATATGCCTAAAGGTGATCTCCAGAAATACCCTTGAGCTTTGGAAAAAATAAATCACAGTGATTTTGTTAATTATAAGGAGAAGAAGGTTCACCTTTTTAACATCTTGGAGTCTCTGCATGGCTGAAGGGACAGGTGCAGGGCTGGAGAAAAACATGTTTGTGAGAAATCACAGATGCGGCTCCAAAGTGTGTCATGGATCAAGGAGGGAGGGAGTTTGCCGACAAGCACCTAAGATGCATCTGCATCGGTCCAATGGCCCATCTAGACCAGCATCCTGTTCTCCAGAGTGGCCAGTCTGACACCTCTGTGCAAGTTCAGAAGCAGGGCACGAGGGCAATAGCCTTCTCTTGGTGTTGTTCCCCAGTCACTGGCATTCAGGGATCTCCTGCCTCTGACCTTGGGATTCTCTTCTCAAACCATCTAGGCTGGTGGCCATCACCACATCATGTGGCAGTGAGTTCCACAATTTGACCATGAAGAAATCCTTCCTTTTGTCTGTCCAGAATCTCCCAACATTGAGTTTCACTGAATGGCCCTTTTGGTTTCCAGTATTACAAGGAAGCAAATGAGTGAGAAGAGGGGGCAGGCAGTGAACTGGACACTGCCCTGCCAACCTCAGCCTCCCCTCTCAGCCAATCCACACCCATCTGCCTTCTTACATTCAGCCAGTCAGGAGGTGACTCTGCCTGTCAATCACTGTGGCTCCATTTACTCTTGCTTCCCCTGCCTTCTCCACTACTGGTCTCATTGGGCAACAGCCCCCATTGGGGACAAGAAGTCTCTCTTTCCTCCTCCCCTCACTTGGTAGCTAATGATTCTGCCAGGGTGAGCACTGGGCTACCGGTAAAGGTGCCCCTTTTATTCCCATTAAAAGGACAACTGGACACTTCACAGGAGAAATAGCAGAGAAGGAAATGAATTTATTTTACTGTCTTATCATGAGAGCGATCGGGTCCAAATCTAGGTGACCCCTCAAAATGCATTCCCCAAGAGAAAGAGCAGTAAATCATGGGTGGTATTCAAAGAAGTTTTGCTCAGACTCATTGAAATTAATAAACATGACATTGTTAGGTCCATTAATTTCGAAGGGTCTACTGTTAAACTCAGTTGAATAACACCTTTCCATGTTAGACCTTCCCAGTCATCAGAGTGGTCCTGTCCAGGGCTGGCATAAACACCTAGCATCCCCAAGCAGCTTCCCTGGCAAGGATCACTGCTGATGCTGGCTCTGGGTTTCCTTTCACTTTTCCCCTGGCCCAGCAGTCTGAGCCAGCAGGATCTAGCTACTCTTTAATTGTTCATGAAGCCCCTGACATAGCGTCACCCGAGACCATCCTTTACCAACCTGATGTGCTCCAGATATTTTGACTGGGTTGCAGTTCTAAGCATCTGGTGGGCCCCAGGTTGGCAAAGGTTCCTTTAGTTCCCTTGTGGGAAATGAAAAGTAGCTAGATTCAGCCACCCGGGGCTCTTTGGAGCTCCCGCCACATCCAAGTAGTCCTAGCAGGGCCTGCTGACAGAGGAGGGGTCCACCAGATTATGCTGTCCTTGTCCTGACTGGCATGATTCTGCAAGCTCTTTTTATACTTTTATGTTCACTCAAGAGCTCCACAAAAACCTGGAGTCAGCTATCAGGGCCGGTTCCAAAGGGCGGCCAGGTTGGGCACTGGCCTGAGGGCCCCGCAGCTCTAGGAGCCCCTGGGGGGCCCCTGAGGGGCCCTCTGCTCCCCTTCCACAATCCTGCGAATCGCAAGATGAGCTTCTGAGCCACACTCCATCCCCTGCACTGCATGCGCGCACTGCATGCCATCAACCAAGATGGTGGCAAAGGCTTCAGTCCCGTACGGAAACCTTGGCCGCCATCTTTATTGATGGCAACCCTGCGCGAACAGCAGAGAAAGGTAGGTGAAGCACTGGGGGTGACGGGGGATAGCGGGCGGTTCAGAAGCTTGTCTCGCGATCCGCGGGATCGCGGAAGGGAAGCAGAGGGGCCCGGGGCAGGCTAACGCCTAAGGGCCCCCGCATTCCTGGAGCAGGCCCTGTCAGCTGTGGCCCTATTTCCACATTACATTGAACATGCAGAGAGGAAGTAAAATTGTGTACAAGGTCACTAGTGTGTTGGATTCTACACTTTCCGGACTCTGAGTCTGCTACTGGAGATCAAGAGATCCCCAAGCCTGAGGCTGACAGATAAGAGTCCACAGAATAACCTCCCATAGCATTAGGTCCTTTTGAGCCAGAAACATGGCCTTCATGATTTCATTCCCTTGATCCCCCCAAAAAAAGTGCCTCCCGCAGTGCCTTTCTGGTCCAGTGGCTCATATACAGGCATCATATAAGCTCATGGGATCTGAATTGGTGGTAACTGACCAAGAACTAGCCTTTGGGGTCAAAGCAGAGAGCTCAATGAAGATGTTGACCTTGTGTGTGGAAGCTAAGGATGGATAGATGTGTCATTTTCAGTTCTCTGAGTTTCTCATTTTAATACTAGAACTTGGGGACATCCAAGGAAGCTGAATGTTGAAAGATTTCAGGACAGACAAAAGAAAGTACGTTGTCACACAATGCATAGTTAAACCAGAGCTTGGAAGTAACTAGTTACAAGTAACGAATTACTTGTAATTCATTACATTTTTGAGTAACGAGTGGTAATTCCTTTACATTTTGATTGTAATAGAACTAGGAGTAATTTTAGTACCTTTGTGGAGTAATTGTAACATTTCCAGAATTACTTTTGGGCATTACTTGGGGGTGTGTCTTCTGCTCCTCTGATTTGTGGATGAAAAACATGTGCATCAAACTGGGCTTCTGTGCAGTGTCGCTCTTTCCTCATGCTCTGTGCATGGGGAGGAGGCGATGAGGGAGGAGGCGGAGAGTGAGATGGGATGGAGTGGAGAAAACAATTATTTTTAAAAAGGACAGTGGTGGTGAAGAATGGAGTGGAGGGGGAAAGGATCCAGAAGTCAAGAACATGGATGAAGGAGGAGAAGGAGGCAGCAGCAGAATGGAGATGAAGAACTGTGGAGGTGAAAGATGACAAAGTGTTTGTGTGTGTGAATACTGTGTTCGCATTTGGCACACAAAGTGCCCCCCACCCTCTCTGGCTACTGTGTTGCATTTGCAGTATTTTAACTTTTTTGCATCTCAGGGAAAATGTTTGCTTGAGTGAGTGTCCCTTAGTTGGTGGCAGGGCAGGGTCCAGGGAAGTGGTTTAGTGAGAGAGATTATGCTGGCTGGCTGAGTGGGGGAGGGTTGCACTTGGTTTGACGTGCAAAGATTTGAGCAGTGGCCTCTGCCTCCCTCCCCACCACCCTTACCAGCGGAGAGACCGCCATTGCTATCTTATGAATAAAAATAATTATTCTACTACCTATGTATGTGTTTGTTTATTTTTAATGTTGTTTTAGGCTACTTAGATGTGCAGCAACCAAGGCCAGTACCTTGTAGGAGTTTTTTTTAAAAAGTAACTGAAATGTAATTGTGGTGATTACTTTGGAGGAAAAGTAAAGTAATCAGTTATTTTCAGAGCAATTGTAATTGTAACGGTAATTACTACTTTTTTGGGCCATGTAACTGTAACTGTAATTTATTACTTTTAAAAAGTAATCTTCCAAGCTCTGAGTTAAACTATAGGTAGTGATGGCCACCAACTTAGATGACTCTATAGGAGGGTTAGACAAAGGGACTAAGACTGGGGAAAATCCTTCTCAGTTTCAGATCTCTGGCAACTTTTGTTTATCAGGGTAGACAATATTGATCTTGGTGGTTCCATGTTCTGACTCAGTAGATGGAAGTTCCATGAACTCAGAATGTTCAGACACAGTTCCTCCAGGGATGGGGGAACCCTTTCTGGCCAGCTGTGGGCCAGACCCTTATCTCCTCACCCCTGGTGGACCAAATTTGAGACGTGGGCACAGCCACCCACCTGTCAGTCTCTCACATCACTATGGAATTGATTGCCAGGACTTCAGAGCTGAACTCTTTTGCCAACAGGCCCATGCTGCTCTATGAACCTCTGGTTTTCAGAGGTTCAAAGAATGAAAACGGAAGTGGTTTCCATTCAAACAGTCTCATTGGAAACTGATTCCCCATCCTGGAGAAAGTTGCGTTCCCACTGCACATCAGCTGGTGGGTAGTGGGTTCATGCTTTGTTCTAGCAAAAGAACAATCAGGAGTTCACTTTAAGCTCCCGATTCTTCATCTGAAGCCCTGGTATTACCTGATAACCTGTATGACACAGTGTAGGGCAGGTGGATGTTGCTTGCCCCAAACAGACTTGCAGGCCAAGTGGGGAGGCCAGGTGTAATGCCAAATATCTCCAGAAGAAATCTAGTTGTGAGGGGATAGTATGGCATGCCCCATTCCCCCTGTCTCATAATTCATGTCTCATACCCCTGCTTTATTGGGGTGCTTATTGCTTTGCACACTGTCATTGCACAGCATTGGAGTCTGAAGAGCTCACAGCACAGGCTTTCTTACATGGGGTGCTGGGAAGATAAAGATCTCATAGGTATAAGGTGCCCCCTCCCAGGGGGTCTTTTGGGTATAAATAAAGGACACCTAGATTGGGGAGATTAAGCCTCAAAGTAACAACAAGATTAGCCTCAAGAGGTCTCAAGAACCTCAAGAGCTACAGGATAACATCAGGAAAGACCAAGCTTCAAGCAGAGTCTCGAGCATGGCTGTTCATGAGGCTTCCAGCCAGCTAGGATCACGTAAGATAAGAACAAAGGAAGGGGGAGGAAGGGACTCATTAGTTTCATTTTAGTATTTTCTTGCCAGCAAACACCAGCAGCTGTATCACAGCTCATTGAAAGAGGCTTGCTTCAATAAATCGTTGAAGTTCTGTCACGGATGGACCTTGAACTTCCTCATCAGCATAGCTCACTAGAAATGCAAGTTCCCCTAGAAAGTGCAGCAGGATCTTTTGCTGGAGTTACCCACACGTCACCCCCAGAGCATTTACAAATTTACCCTTAAGCCAATCTCTCACACACAGAAAGTAAAATAAAGAGTGGTTTTATTAAGAGAAGAAAGAAGGTAAAATATTGCAGTGTACAATTACAACTGAGCAGCTTTCTAACTATTATTCGTTCATTCAAGAACACTAGATAGACTAAAGCAAAGAGACTAAACTTATGCACACTTTCACATCAAACTCACCCACGCAGAAAGAAAAGGAAAGAAAGAAATCCAGAAGTTGTGTATACCTCTCCTGGAGACTGAGAGAGAGACTTTCGTATCTAGCCCAATGAGCCAAAGCTCCACCCTTTGTAACCAGTGCTAGATTTGAAAGATCTAACCAAAATCCTTAGCTCTGAAACTCTAAAATTGTCCTGAAGATGCTAGAGAGCATTGATAAGAAAGGCAGCTGTTGAGCCCTCCAGAAGGAGGAACTGCTGACCCCTTCCAACCCCTCATGTGTTATATCTTTTTCTAATGAAACTGACCCCAATGTAAATGTGACAAGGAAGATGTGGACCAACCCGTTTCCTGATAAATTCCCAGATAATAGGTGTGATCTCCCTGCTGTAAATCCCTGATGATTCCTAAAGGTTAAGATTATCATAATCTTTATGCAAACTATTTCTTTGTTTGAAGGGAGCACCTGATTCTTACTGGGCAACATTCTCCAAATTTCCATAGGAGTCAGGAAGTCTATACCCTCAGGCTTTCAAGATATGTTCTCGGGGTAGAGTTTGGAAAAGTAACTTTATTGAACTACAGCTCCCATCAGTCCAATCCAGTGGCCATGCTGGCTGGGGCTGATGGGAGTTGTAGTTCAAAAAAGTAACTTTTCCAAGCTCTGCTCAGGGGTCACAGAGAGGCTGTTTCCCAGGAATCTTTGCTGTTGCAGGTTTTCCAAACTCTGGTTCACTGAGGTGAATCAAAGATTAAAATTTCCCGATATTTGATTCCTTACACTTCTTCAACACCAGTACGTTCATTGCCTTTTGAAATGTCAAACTAATTGGCTTGGTACCTGCCCAGGCTAGGCATTTGGCAATACACGGGGTGGGCCAAGTTTGGCCTATGGGCCAGAGGTTCCCTAATGCTAAACTTACATCCTAAAAGAATATCTTGATCCTCCTGTGAGTAAAGGCCCAGGCCAAACTCACATACCCACCCATGCTGACCCATATCAAGACATTTTTATATATTTATTGCATTATTGGTATTCATATTTTCCATATCTGTATAACCTAACCCAAACCAATTCTGCATTTCTATCCACAGACCACAGTTTGGGAACCCTTTACTTAGATCATCGGGGGAATTCTTCTCTTGGCACCCCACCCCACAGAATATCAAAGGGTGGTGACCAAAAAGACATTTTCTGCTGTTTCCCCTATACCGTGTTTAGCAATAAGGCAGTCTGCTTTTTCAGCATCAACCCTGTAGGAAGCATCATAGCTCCTGGAAACCTGTCCTGATCTTTCCCTCTGCTGTCACCACCCATTACAGGTCATCTACAGCAAGAGCACTGGCCTCCCAGTGCTTTACGGTGGTCTCCTTGAGGGGAGGGGAACAGCCAGGTAAACTCCAGTTCTTCTGCTTGGCAACGTCAGCCCAGGCACTTTAACAACCAGGAGTGTAGCTCCAATCAGCTTCAGCCACATAGGAGGTGAACCAGCCCTGGATTGTGTTCAAAAACCAGCCCAGCCCAGAAACAAAGTTAAGCTGTTTTTTTCAAAAGGAGCATAGGTAAAAAAAAAAGGGGGGGGGCAAAGGGAGCTCAAAATGGAAATCAACCAGAATATTGGACTAATTAATCCTACACTTAACCCAATTCACTAATAGGCAAAAACCTTGCGGTTTAAGAATGTACCTATAGCCCTCAGATATTTCTATCAAACTTTAAAAAGTAGGGAAATTGGGCAGCTGTAGTGAATGCACCAGGGGAGCAGGAGACCTGACCCCCTCTCTGAGATATTGGACTGCCCTACAAATGCAAGCACCATTTGGGTTGGTCTTTCACAGTCCAATCCACTTCCTGTGTAGCTTGGAAGAATTTGGTAACATGTGCCATGCTCAGTAAGCTTTGCTGTGCTTGTTAATAATAATAATAATAAAATTTTATTTATGAGTCGCCTATCTGGCCGAATGAACGGCCACTCTAGGCGACGTACATAACACAGTAAAATACAATATAAAAACAAATGAGGACCACAATCAATAATTAATCTAAACACCACCCTTCCAGTTAATAACAGCATTAAAAACTAATCCACCC
Organism: Rhineura floridana; assembly: GCF_030035675.1. Taxonomy (NCBI): domain Eukaryota; kingdom Metazoa; phylum Chordata; class Lepidosauria; order Squamata; family Rhineuridae; genus Rhineura; species Rhineura floridana. Next base: position 218,046,945 of record NC_084482.1, on the reverse strand, counting down.
CAGAGATCCCGTAGGCCTGCCTGAACAGCCAGGTCTTCAAGGCCCGGCGGAAACCTATCAGGGAGGGGGCATGGCGAAGATCGAAAGGAAGGGAATTCCAGAGGGTGGGGGCCACATTCGAAAATGCCCTCTCTCTGGTCCGCACCAGCCTAGCTATTTTAACTGGTGGGACCGAGAGAAGGTCTTGTATGGCTGATCTCGTCGGGCGGCATAATTGGTGACGCTGGAGGCGCTCCTTCAGATAAACTGGGCTGAAACCGTATAGGGCTTTAAAGGTCAACACCAACACCTTGAATTGAGCCCGGTAAACAACTGGCAGCCAGTGTAGATCTATTAACACTGGAGTAATATGATCACAGTGACGGCTGTTTGTAATCAAACGTGCAGCTGCATTCCGTATCAGCTGTAATTTCCGGACCGTTTTCAAGGGTAACCCCACATAGAGCGCATTACAGTAGTCTAAGCGGGAGGAGACCAGGGCATGTATCACCCGTGGGATCAGGTGGATAGGAAGGTAGGGTTGCAGCCTCCGTATTAGATGTAATTGATACCAAGCTGCCCGGCTCACTGCCGAAATCTGAGCCTCCATGGACAGCTGGGAGTCAAGAATGACCCCAAGGCTGCGTACCTGGTCTTTCAGGGGTAATCTTACCCCATTGAACACCAGGTCAATATCTCCTAACCTTCTCTTGTCTCCCACGAGTAACACCTCGGTCTTATCGGGGTTTAGTTTCAGCCTATTCCTTCCCATCCATCCACTTATGGCTTCCAGGCACTTGGACACGGTGTTCACAGCCAACTCTGGTGATGATTTAAACGAGAGATAGAACTGAGTGTCATCCGCATATTGGTGACACTGCAGCCCAAATCTCCTGATGATGGCCCCCAGTGGCTTTACATAGATGTTGAATAGCATGGGGGAGAGGATAGAACCCTGTGGGACTCCACAATTAAGAGGCCAAGGGTCTGAAACTTCATCCCCCAATGCCACCCGTTGGTGCCTGTCTGAAAGATAGGAACGGAGCCACCGTAAAACAATGTCCCCTATTCCTAATCCCTCCAGGCGATCTAAAAGGATACTGTGGTCAACGGTATTGAACGCCGCTGAGAGGTCCAGGAGGACGAGGAAGGTATATTCTCCCCTATCCAACGCCTTCCTCATATCATCCACCAGAGCGACCAAGGCTGTTTCAGTTCCATGTCCAGTCCTGAAGCCCGACTGGAATGGATCAAGATAATCTGCTTCATCCAAGTGTGTCTGTAACTGTTTGGCCACCACTCGCTCAATCACATTGCCCAAGAATGGTAGGTTAGAGACTGGGCGGAAGTTATTCAACTCTTGGGGATCCAAGGAGGGCTTTTTCAAGATAGGCTTTGTTACTGCCACCTTGAGGGCTGATGGCATTGCACCCTCTTCCAAGGATGCATTTACCACTGCCTTGATCCCTTCGCTCAGCTTCTCTTTACAGCTCATAATGAGCCATGAAGGGCAAGGATCAAACAGACAGGTGGTTGGCTTCACAGTAGAGAGCACCTTGTCCACTTCCTCAGAGGGAAGAGGCTGAAAGCGATCCCACCATTTAACCGGAATGCAACTGGCCGACTCTGGCTCACTTCCTGTATCCACGGCATATGGAGTCATGCTCTTCAGGCGCTCGATTTTATCGGCAAAGTGTTTAGCAAATGTGTCACAGAAGGCTTTAGAGTGTTCCATGGGTTCCTGAGCAACTGGACCGACCAGGCTTCGGACCACTTGGAACAACCTCCTGGGGCAGCACTCTGCGGACGCAATAGAGGCAGTAAATAATTCCCTCTTTGTTGCCTTTGTGGCCACCTGGTAGGCAGCTATTGCTGCTCTAACCAGTGTCCGATCATCTTCAGAGCGAGATTTCCACCACCGGCGCTCTAGTTGTCTCACCTCCTGTCTCAGACCCCGCAACCGTGGTGTATACCAGGGTGCTATCTGAGTTCTATTCAGGGGGAGAGGACGTTTCGGAGCCACCCGGTCTACTGCCCTAGTGATCTCCCTATTCCACTCCATCACCTTCAGCTGGCTCCAAATCTCCCAGCGCATTCAGGAATCCTTTAGGATCCATCAGGCGTCTGGGACGGACCATCCTAATAGATCCTTGTCCCCTGCGGAGGGTGTGTGGCATTAAGAGGTCCATATTCACCAGGTAGTGATCTGACCATGACACGGGGTTGGAAACAACAGTCCCCATTTCCAGATCATTTCCCTCCCCTCCCAAGACAAACACAAGGTCAAGAGCATGACCAGCTACATGGGTGGGCCCCGTATTACTGAGGTGCAGTTCCCAGGAAGTCATGGTTTCCATGAAATCTCGAGGGGCTCCAGTGAGGACGGCCTCGGCGTGCACATTAAAGTCCCCCAAAACCAGTAGGCTGGGGGAGAGCATCCACACGCCCGAGATCACCTCAAGCACCTCGGTCAGGGAGTCTGCTGTGCAGCGGGGTGGGCGGTACACAAGTAGAATCCCTAAACTGCCCTTTGGGCCCAACCTCCAGTAATAATAATAATAATAATAATTTAATTTGTGGGTCGCCTATCTGGCCAATGGCCACTCTAGGCGACGTACAATTTAACAACAATACATTACATCATAATAAAATACATCATAAAATACAATATAACAATAAAACAATAAAACAGTTCCAGTACAGAGTAGTAGGCTATTCGTCGTAAAAATTTAACCCTCCCCGTAAGTCCCAAAGGCCTGTCTGAAGAGCCAGGTCTTCAAAGCTTGGCGGAATACATTCAGGGAAGTACATGCAGTCAACAAACTTGGTCTCATGGAGAGGGGGTCTGACGAAAACCAAGGACCCCCGATAGATGACTGCCACTCCCCCTCCCCGCCTACCAACCCTCGGCTGCTATGCGTATCGGAAACCAGCTGGACACATGGCCTCAAGCGTAGGAGCTGAGGCCTCATCCAGCCAGGTCTCCGTAATACACATCAGGTCTGCGTTCTCATCCAGAATCATATCATGGATGAGCGTTGTTTTTTGGGCCACAGACCTGGCGTTACATAACAGCAGTCGAAGGTCAGATGGAGTCCTGCGTCCCCCAGTTATCTTCTGGTTATGGACAGGCCCGGAATGGATATTATGCATCTATCCCTTGTTCCCCTAAACTGGCACGGCCTGCCACCCGCACCTTTCCAGGATCTGCCACCTAGCCTTTTAATATTGTGGCTCCCCACCCTCCCCACGGTACCCCCCTCTGGTCTGCACATGCCCCTTCCTTATCCGCCAATCAGGCAAGCCCCCCACCCCAAAACAGCACCAGAATATCTTAAGTCCAACAGGCATCCAATTCTCCGCTACAAGTCACTTCTCTCCAGCTGGTAGGTCGGAGCAGTAGATGGAAATTCCTGTGTAGCGGTTTTTTTGACTAGCAGCCAATGAAAGGGTTTCACCTGCTGGGGATGTCACCTTCTTCCTGGCCACCACCAGATTCAATTCATGGTGTGGCAGCTGTCTTTAGGGGCCTGCGCTGCTCTAAATATGATAATACAATCCTCATAGTAGCCTGGCCAGTCGTGGAGATGCCAAAAACAGGGCAATTTCGTGGTTCCAGTTAGATGATTAATATCCACTAGCTGTATCTCTCATATATAGATGTTATTTGATGGGTATCTCTCCTTACAGATGTTCTCGAATATCTGTAGATGGTTATATCTCTTAAAGCCTGAATTTGTAATGGTGAGCCAGTATCAGCTGAAGCAGAGGAAGAGCAGGTTTTCCACAGAATCTCACTAATATAACCCAGCCAAACAATGGCCGCCGTAAAGCAACACAGCTGTCCTGTGTCAGTTCTCTTGTTGGGTAATATTAAATTGGCTTCCTCTTCAACTCAGAGTTGCTGAGTCATAGATGATAAAATACAGGCTTACTGAAAAGTTTCTCACATATATTTTCTCACAGATATTCACCGGCAGTGTTTACTTCAGAGGACAGAAATGTTTACTTCAGAGGACAGGAATAGTTCAAGAGTCAAAAGGTGAATAGCAACCTTATATTGTCTTATTTCTCAAATGCTATAACTGTAGTTGTCATTATGACTAATAATCTTGTCCTATCACTTGAGATACTCCTTGTAATGCTCCTTTTAAGTTGCTTCCAGTTACAATTGCTTTTCAGTTGCAAACACAGCTCTAAGCTTGCGAGCAAGTTGAAACTCAAATCCCCAGCTGCAGTATGATCTTCAAGGCCGCTCGGTAGCGTTCTCACAATTACGTCCAAAACCGAGTGCAATGGTTGAATATTCCTTCATTTTTATTTGATAAAAAGTGTTGACACAGGCCGCATACATAGAATATATTTAAAGTATATCCCCTCCCCTCAAAAAAGAATCCTGGGAACTGTAGTTTGTTAAAGGTGTTGAGGGTTGTAGCTCTGTGAGGGGAAAACTACAGTTCCCAGGATTCTTTTAATTTAAGATATGCAGACGATACGATACTACTAGCAGAAACCAGTAATGATTTGAAATGAATGCTGATGAAAGTTAGAGGAAAGCACAAAACCGGGATTACAGATGAATGTCAAGAAGACTAAAGTAATGACAACAGAAGATTTATGTAACTTTAAAGTTGACAATGAGGACATTGAACTTGTCAAGGATTATCAATACCTCGGCACAGTCATTAACCAAAATGGAGACAATAGTCAAGAAATCAGAAGAAGGCTAGGACTTGGGAGGGCAGCTGTGAGAGAACTAGAAAAGGTCCTCAAATGTAAAGATGTATCACTGAACACTAAAGTCAGGATCATTAATTCAGTCCATGGTATTCCCGATCTCCATTTATGGATGTGAAAGTTGGACAGTGAAAAAAGCGGATAAGGGAAAGATCAACTCATTTGAAATGTGGTGTTGGAGGAGAGTTTTGCGCATACCATGGACTGTGAAAAAGACAGATAATTGGGTGTTAGAACAAATTAAACCAGAGCTATCACTAGAAGCTAAAATGATGAAACTGAGGTTATCATACTTTGGACACATCATGAGAAGACATGATTAACTAGAAAAAGACAATCATGCTGGGAAAAACAGAAGGGAGTAGAAAAAGAGGAAGGCCAAACAAGAGATGGATTGGTTCCATCAAGGAAGCCACAGACCTGAACTTACAAGATCTGAGCAGGGTGGTTCATGACAGATGCTCTTGGAGGTCGCTGATTCATAGGGTCGCCATAAGTCACAGTCAACTTGGAGGCACATAACAACAACAAAACACAGCCACAGTCTATGATGACCTACACTTTGTGTTATTATTTTATTTGGATTCATGTTATGTAAACATCTTTGCACGAGTGAATATTATCCGGTCATTATATTTATGTTGTCTATGATCTCTTTTTATAGCTTCTGAAGAAGGAGTATTTCACTCTGAGTTCAAATAAAAGCCTTTCACCAGGAAGCACTGGGGCCTGTTCTCTTTAGTTTGATACTTTGTGCCGCTTTTTCCACTCTCTGCATCCATGATCCGCATTGGGCACAATTTTGTGTAAAAGTGTCATGCAACTGAACACAAGATGATGATGTTAACACAATGCTGATAGTGCACAATATTTGCTAGAAGTTAAGACTGCCCAAATACAGTCAGGGTGACCCCGGATGAACATTATCATCATGACACCAGTGTGGCTGATGAAATATCTAGTGGGATAAGACTGTGATAAAGCAACACGTCTAAAACATTGCATCTCAAAAGGCTGTGATCGTGGCAAGCTTATTATGCATTTTCATCATTCATAATGTATGCAAAATGCAGAGAGATTTATATGTAAAGAGCTGTATTCCCAAGACAAGTATGTGGGTTTCATAACGGAATATTGTAAGAATCAGATGCCACCTTTACTTTCTGTTGTTAAATGCTCCTTTGTATTCAGATCAGGCCTGAGTATAATGATATAGCACTTGGGAATGAAGATGCAGCCCAGAAGCCCAGCACTGGAGGCCAAGATGGAGAAGACCTGCACAACTACCATGTATTTCCCCTTCGTGCTCAGGTAGGTGGGCACAAAGGAGACCCAAACACTGCAGAAGACCAGCATGCTGAAGGTGATTAACTTGGCTTCATTGAAGGCCCCAGGCAGCTTCCTGGCTCGGAAAGCCACGGTGAAGCAGATGGCAGCCAGGAAGCCCATGTAGCCAAGGGAAACATAAAACATGGCAGTGGACCCTTCGTTGCATTGGAGGATGATCTCTTCAGGCTGGGAATGCATGTCAGAGTCTGGGAATGGGGGAGAGACATCCAGCCAAATGGTGCAGATGACAACTTGGACACTGGAACAGGAAATGACAATGGAGTTAGCCAGACCCTTTCCCAGCCATCTTTTCACTCTGCTCCCTGGCTTTGGGGCCAGGAAGGCAAGCACCACAGTGATGATTTTTGCCAACACAGAAGAGATGGCAACTGAGAAGATGATGCTGAAGGCTGTTTGTCGAAGAAGGCAGGTCACTTTCCTTGGCCGGCCAATGAACAGGAATGAAGACAAAATTGAAAGGAGGAGGCAGACAAGGAAGATGTAGGAGAGGTACTGGTTGTTGGCTTTGACTATGGGAGTTTCTAGGAACTTAATGAAGATTCCTAACACAAAGCCTGTGGCTAAGGACAAGAAGAAGGCAAAGGAAGCCAGGAGGGTCCCCAAAGAGTCTTCACAGGCCAGGAAGGTGATAGTCTTGGGGATACATTGACCTTGGTCCTTGTTTGGATGCTGATCTTCTGGGCATTTGGTGCAGTGGTCTGCATCTGAAAAGAAGAGGAGAGGCCTTCAGTAATTTCAAGCTGATAACCATAACATTCTGTGTTGTGCTGCATTCCATAAAAGAGATGCTTAGGAATTTATTTATTTATTACATTTGCATACCGCCCCATAGCCAAAGCTCTCTGGGAGGTTTACAACAATTAAAAACAAATATACAAATTTAAAAACACATTTTTAAAAACAATTTTAAAAACACATGCTAAAATACTAAAATGTCTGGAAGAAGAGGAAAGTCTTAACCTGGCACCAAAAAGATAAGAGGCTTGGTGCCAGGTGCACCTCATCAAGCTGTGTAAGGCTTTATAGGTTAAAACCAGCACCTTGAATAGAGCTTGGAAACATACAGGGAGCCAATGCAAGTGGTCCAGAATTGGTTTTATATGTTGGAACCATCTGGTCCATTACCAATCTGCCTGCTGCATTTTGCACAAGCTGCAGTTTCCAAACCATCTTCAAAGGCACGCCCACGTAGAGCGCATTACAGTAATCTAACTTGGAGGTTACCAGAGCATCAACAACTGAAGCCAGGTTATCCCTGTCCAGATAGGGGCATAGCTGGGCCACCAAACAAAGTTGGTAGAAGACACTCCATGCCACCGAGGCTACCTGAGCCTCAAGTGACAGAGATGGTTCTAGGAGAACCCCCAAGCTACGAACCTGCTCCTTCACGGGGAGTGCAACCCCATCCAGGACAGGTTGAACATCCACCATCTGGTCAGAAGAACCACCCACTAGCAGCATCTCAGTCTTGTCTGGATTGTGCCTCAGTTTATTAGCCCTCATCCAGTCCATTGTTGCAGCCAGGCACCAGTTCAGCACATTGACAGCCTCTCCTGAAGAAGATGAAAAGGAGAAATAGAGCTGTGTGTCATCAGCATACTGATGGCACTGCACTCCAAAGCTCTGGATGACTGCACCCAACAGTTTCATGTAGATGTTGAACACCATGGGGGCCAGAACTGACCCCTGCGGAACCCCTTACTGGAGAGTCCAGGGTGCCGAGTAATGTTCTCAAATCCCACCTTCTGGAGCCAACCTGCCAAGTAGGAGCGGAACCACCTCCATGCAGTCCCTCCTACTCCCAACTCAGCCAGTCTTCCCAGAAGGATACCATGGTCAATTGTATCGAAAGCTGCTGAGAGATCAAGGAGAATCAACAGAGTCACACTCCCCCTGTCTCTCTTCTGACAAAGGTCATCATACAGGGCAACCAAGGCTGTTTCTGTGCCAAAACCAGGCCTGAAATCTGACTGAAATGGATCCAGATAATCAGTCTCATCCAAGAGTGTCTGGAGCTGGCCTGCCACCACTTGTTCCAGGACCTTGCCCAGGAATGGAACATTTGCTACCGGCCTATAGTTATTAAGATTTTCTGGGTTCAGGGAGGGCCTCTTCAGGAGTGGTCTCACTACTGCCTCTTTCAGGCAGCCAGGGACCACCCCCTCTCACAGAGAGGCATTAATCACTTCCCTGGCCCAGCCGGCTCTTCCTTCCCTGCTAGCTTTTATTAGCCAAGAAGGGCAAGGATCCAGCACAGAAGTGGTTGCATGAACCTGTCCAAGAACCTTGTCAACATCCTCAAGCTGTACCAACCAAAACTCATCCAAGAAATCGGGACAAGGCTGTGCTCTGGATACCTCGCTTGATTCACCTGCTATAACACTGGAGTCTAAGTCCTGGTGGATGCTAGAAATTTTATCCTGGAAGTGCCTAGCAAATTCATTACTGAGGAATGTAAGCTTATGGTCCAGAATAACCAGAGTAGAATCAGACGTAGGTATTTAAATATTAGTATGTCCCAGTCACATGTAAAGCAGAGTATGGAGGCTGTGATTAAAACCACACAAGCAGTGTAAGGTATGGGTAGCATCCAACAAACCCTCTCCCTTTTTGGTCTTGTGAATTAAATACGCAGTAGCCAAGAAAGTAAACCTTTGTCCTATTTCTGTTCTCCCATGGAATCCCCCTTGACTTGGGGTCACCCACCTTCCTGAGTGGAGACGGTCCCTTTGGCACATGGAGAGCAAGCATAGCAGCATACTGGCTCTCCTTCTTTAGCCACCTTGACATATCCAGGGCGACAGCTTTCGGTACACCTGGACTGAGGCACAGTCTAATCATAAAGAGAAGAAGGTGCATGAAGGGGAAATTGTTAAGAGCATTTGTGCCTATGGAAATGGTTCATAGAGTTTCAAAAAGACTGAATAGGATCTTTAGTTCCAGGGACCCCAAGTTGCTCCAGACTCTATTTTTTTCAGTCAATCACTTCTGATGGAGAACATCATGGCAGGGAAACCTCTTTTTGGAGCATCAAGGGGATGTCAACATCAGAATGTTATTAATAAGAGTGGGGGTAGGCAGAGGACTGGAAGAGTGACTTTTTATATCAGATACCACAACACCCAGAACATTCCACAGCTTTCAAGCTGAAAATAAAATCCAACTGGGATGCACATGTGTGAAACATGAATTGATTGTTACCATGCATCCTCCCTCCCAATTTTACCAGTGGCCTAAAATATCATACCTCTGTGGGGCAGGGTGTTGCATGTTGGGTAAATTAAAATGGCAGACAGCTGCTGTGGATTGGAGCCACACTGGGCTCCCGTTCAGTAGCACTGCCCAAGCAACACTAAAAAGCTATCAGCGAGGTTGATATTGAGGGTGATAAAGCTGCGTAGGGCTAGTGGGGAGCCCTTTTGAGCTTCTGAGCCTTCTGCCCATGGCCTACCATGCAGCCTGGCCAGCTGCAAACCAGGGTTCCAAAATTCATCTTCAGCATGTAGAGGAGGAGGCACCCTAGACTGCCAGTTCCCACCCCTGCACTATATGGACTCCTGCTGGGAGGAAGGGAGGGATAATAATAATAATAATAATAATAATAATAATAATAAAGTCAACAGGACTTACTCTCTCCTAAATATGCAAAAGACTGTAGTTGAATTGTTCAACAAAATAATTAGAACTTAACAGATGTCATGTGGAATATAGAGTGGTAAGCGGCAGTAACGCAGTCGAAGCTCTGCACACGGCTGGAGTTAGATTTCAATGGAAGGAGGAAGTCGAATCTCCAGTAAAAGGTGTCGAGGTCCACTCAGCCTTCCATCCATCTGTGGTTGGTAAAATGAGTACCCGGCATATGCTGGGGGGTAAAGAAAGGCCGAGGGAGGAACTGGCAATCCCACCCCATATATACGGTCTGCCTTGTAAACGTTGCAAGATGTTACCCTAAGAGTCGGGAATGACTCACTCTATAAGTGCGGGGACACCTTTACCTTTTACCTTACCTTGTTAAACCACTTGGGCCAGACAGTGGCCTCCAGGTTAATGGTGAGCTTTATGCCAGTGGATGCCTCTCTCTCTATATGCCGAATTATCACTCTAATACGAGACTCATTGGGAAACATGACCCAGTTCTCAATATCATAGTTGGATGGCAGCTCCCCATTCTCATCACAATGCAGTCCGCTGATTGAAGTATTAGAAAAGTGGTTTTCTCTTAAGAAAGGGTGAAGCTGAAATGACAGGGAAAACCCCAGCATTAAGGAAACATGAAACCAGGTTGGATATCTCAGCCCTTTTCATGTTGAGCATTAATCTCCTCCAAATTGGGACCAGTGCGTATCTCATTTGGCCTCATAAGCCCTGTTCAGGCATTCTGTTGTAGTCATTAAACATTTTATACACCACCTTTCAGTGTGGAAACATGGAAATGTGAAGTCTCTCCCTGCCCCCAGACAAAGGTTGCCACTTACAGTTCACCAAAAAGGGGGACAAAACATAATGTATTGGCATTAAATTTCCATATACTAATTGATGAGTAAGAATGCCAATTTAGAAACATCTACTGTGATTTAAATAGAAATGTAGTACATCTCACTGAAGTGGGGAAGACTGAACAGGAGCCCTGTTGCTTGCTCAGGTGCTTAACTGTTGATGGGCAACTTTGAAGTCTGGCAGAGACAGAAGGGGAGAGAAGGAGAGTCCAACTTCAGCTAAGAAGCTGAAGTCTCAGGGCATGAGGGAGGAAGCACTGGAAAGCTGAAGACTCATCTGACATAGCCCTGCAGGGCAAAACTGTTGACCTCCACCAGGAACCTCACAAATTGGATTTGCCTCATTACAATATTTCAGTTTGGATCCAGGATAATGATGATTCCAAAGTTGGAACAATGGACTGCAGTTTGCAAAGAGGAAAAGGAAATACTGGCCATGGCTGCAGCCTTTGAGATTCCAGCCTGTCTCCTTCACCCACCATCAACATCCACTTTGATCTGGATGAATATGCAGCACTTATGGCAAGTGCCACGGCTTGGACACTGAAGTAAGCACTGTAGCTGTCTTGAGACAGGACTCTCTGAAGCTCCTCTTGGGGCAAAGTCTCCAGTTTCTCCTTCTCTGTGCATCTTGTCCACCCTCTCACAGACAGCACATGCTTTGAATATAAACAACTAAATGTTTTCTCTCCAAACTGTTTGAGAGCAGCTGTCTCTGGATCATAGTACTCATGCTTTGCTCTTATTTGGGACTTCATGACAAAGGACAGAGAACCATGAATGTACTGGAAGAGATTAGGATCAAACCACAGGTTCAAGTTGATGTCCTGAAAAGCTGTTGCGATCCAGACTTTGGGCCCAATTTGTTTCTCAAGTGTTTGTTGTAATGCCATGACTGGAGCCCATCCACGCTGAATCTGCTCATAGTAAACAAATACATTGAGTTGTCTCCATATGACATGTGGTTTGATTGACATGAGCATTTCATACAGATTCATTTCTGGTAGTCTTTTTGATAAGGCAATGCAAATTCCACTCCTGTTCACCTGAAATGTCAAGGCATTCATGAACCTTTCTCCATTGTCATTGTCTGGAGCAAGGAGACCGATCCACGTCCATCTGAAATGTAGGAGCAGTTTGACAATCCCCAGATACTGAGTTTCTTCTTTGGGGACCATCCGGTAGACAAAAGGGAACTGGGTCTTATCATCAAGACCCTGAGAAGTAAAGCCATAACTGATCTTGCAAGGAAAGGAAGAGACTAGTGTTTTGTTTTGCTTTCAGGATTAAGATTGGGTTGTTATTAACCTGAAATTATCAATGTATAACAAAGTGCAATACCAGACTATTGCTATTTTGGGGTGGGGTTCAAGCACACATAGCAAACCTGTGTCCCCGCCCCCCCACACACACATATCAGACTTTTTGTGGTAAGAGAAGTGCTGAGAATATGGACTTCAAAGTGCTGGATAATGCTTGATGCAACATCATCTAACCTCCCTACAAAGAGAGAATTAAGTAGCCAATGCTGTCAGATCATGAAAAACTATGGAACGCTTTAAAAGAAATGAGGGTGCCACAGTATCTGATTGCCCTGATGTGCAACCTGGACAAGAGGCTACTGTAAGGACAGAGTATGGAGAAACTGATTGGTTCCCAATCGGAAAGGGTATGAGACAAGGGTGTATTTTATCACCCTATTTTTTAATATGTATGCAAAACGTATCATACAGAAAGAGGGATTGGACCAAGATGAAGGAGGTGTGAAAATTGGAGGGAGAAATATCAATAATTTAAGATATGCAGACAATACCATACTATTAGCAGAAACCAGTAATGGTTTGAAAAGAATGCTGATGAAAGTTAAAGAGGAAAGCACAAAAGCAGGACTACAGCTGAACGTTAAAAAGAAGTTTTATGCAACTTTACAGTTGACAATGAGGACATTGAACTTGTCAAGGATTATCAATACCTCGGCACAGTCATCAATGAAAATGGAGACAATAGTCAAGAAATCAGAAGAAGGCTAGGACTGGGGAGGGCAGCTGTGAGAGAACTAGAAAAGGTCCTCAAGTGCAAAGGTGTATCACTGAACACCAAAGTCAGGATCATTCAGACCGTGGTGTTCCCGATCTCTGTGTATGGATGTGAAAGTTGGACAGTGAAAAAAGTAGATAAGTGAAAAATAAACTCATTTGAAATGTGGTGCTGGAGGAGAGCTTTGCGCATACCATGGACTGCAAAAAAGACAAATAATTGGGTGTTAGAACAAATTAAACCAGAACTGTCACTAGAAGCTAAAATGATGGAACTGAGGTTATCATGCTTTGGACACATAATGAGAAGACATGACTCACTAGAAAAGACAATAATGCTGGGAAAACAGAAGGGAGTAGAAAAAGAGGAAGGCCAAACAAGAGATGGATTGATTCCATCAAGGAAGCCACAGACCTGAACTTACAAGATCTGAGCAGGGTGGTTCATGACAGATGCTCTTGGAGTTCACTGAAAACAATGGCTGCTAGCCAAGATGGATATGTTCTGCCTCCTCAATCAGAGATAGCAGGCTTCTGAATAATAGTTGCTTGGGAAGTTGCTTGTTATTGTCCTCATGCCTTGCTGTGAGAGCAGAATCCTGGATCTAGAGTGGCCTTTCATCTGATCCAGCAGGGCTTTTCTTTCCCTTTCCCAAGAAAGATTTTGATAAGCCCACCAGTCATGCTACTAGGCGGAGATTTGTTCAGCAGTATTTCTGCTTCTCTGGCATCATTTTTCCCAATTGCACCTCCAACAGAGGTACAATTGAGAAGGTCAGGACATGGGAGTGAAGCTGGGGAAAATCCTCCTCAGCTTTAGATCTCAGGCAGTTCCTGTCTGTCGGAGTCAGAACACACAATATTGATCTTGGCGGTTCCATGTTCTGATGCAGTGAGAGGAAGTTCCATGTGCTCAGAATGTTCAGAAGCAACTACTCCAGGGGTGGAGGACCTTTTCTTGCTGGCCATGGGCAAGACGCTTATCTCCCCACTCCTGGCTCTGAATGTTTCATCAGTGACTGACTATTTTCAGGAGCATCTTTCATTACAGGTATACTCTCATGTTTTAAGAACCTCATGACTTGATGGATGCAATGGCTTTTTGGCAGGAAGGAATGCTCCTGAGGAGTCTTCAGAGGTTATGACTAGTACAAAATAGAGAGACTCCCCTGCTGACAGCGCTGTGTCATCAGACCCATATTGCCCCAATGTGCATGTCCTCCCCCCCCAGAGGGCAACATGTTTCCTTTGAAGTTCTGATCTTAGTAAGAAGAGTCCTAAATGGCTTGTGCCATACATTGTGTCATGACTACATCTTCCTTTCATTACCTTGCAGTTTCTATGGCTTGCCTCTGATGTTTCATTTACAAAATTACACAAAGTTAACACGGTATGTGAAAGGCACCCAAATGTAGAGGTGGCTGCACTTTCCTTAAAAAGATATCCAGACAAGGATCATATGAGCCCTCCCTGAAGATGATTCCAAAATCTTTCCTCTATGGTAAAAGTTAATATAGCCTCAAATTTTTACCATTTCCTTTTCTGTCATGAAGGACCATCTTGGGAGCATTAAGCCTGGGCCTGACTGTTATCTGTCTCTCACTTTGCTCTTATACTGCTTGTGACATCATGCATGATGTCATAATTATGCATTTGCATTCAGACCTAGTGCATCTCCATGGAAACCTCCATGGACAGTATACCTCTGAAGCAAGGTGACCATCAGCCTGACTGTCCCAGAGTTTGATGTTCTAGCTCATAGCTTGCTTTGGCAGCACATATACTAGCCTAAACCTATGGGAATAACCAGAGGGGTGTCAACCCTGGACTTAATCTTAAGAGGAGCCCAGGACCTGGTGTGAGATGTAAGCGGTGTCAAACTGATTGGATGCAGTCTCTCTCATAATTCTAGAACTCATGGACATCCAGTGAACTGAATGTTGGAAGATTCAGGGGAAACAAAAGAAAGTACCTCCGTACATAGTGCATAGTTAAACTATGGAATTTACTCCCAGAAAAGGCAGTGATGGCCAATAACTAGGATGGCTTTAAAACAGGATTAGACAAATGCAAGTAGGATATCAATGGCTACTAGGAATGGAAAGATCTGTCTGTTTCGCTTCTCCCAGTCTCTCGTTTTTCCAATGTTAAATTCAGTTCTCTACATTTCTATAGCAATCTGTGATTTTTTTTTTAAATCCTGATGAAAATTCTCCACCATTGTAGTGGGAATCTCTCCAAATAAACACATTTTTGTAGGCAGTTTTGACAAAGGTGCACATTTTTGCAAACAATTTCTCATCATTTCATGCCTTTTTGCATGTTATTTTCACTCGTGTACTCCTTTTTATGCACATTTTCCCCTAATATATGCATTTTTGTAAATGTTGTTTAGTTGGCAATCTGCATCCCAAAATTCTAATGAATGCGAATTTCGAAGGATGGCTGTGTTTCAATTCTCATATTGTTTCAGAAATTGCAATTTGATAAATTCAGCTTGAAATGTGAACTGAATAAAAATTCTCACCCATCCCTAATGACTAGTAGTCGTGATGGCTATGCTCTGATTCCATAGTCAGAGGCAGTATGCTTCTGAATACTAGTTACCAGAAAGCACAGGAAGGGGGAGTGCTCTCGCACTCAGGTCCTGCTTGCAGGCTTCCGTTTGGCATCTAGTTGGCCATATGTGAACAGGATGCTGGACTAGGCGGGCCCCTGGCCTGACCCAGCAGGCTCTTCTTATGTTCTTAAGCCTGAAGAATTAAGTGCAACCAGAAAGACTACCGCTAGCATTTATAAAAAGTGTAATTTCAGTTTAGTGTATTAATACTTGAGTGTGAGCTCAAAAAAAATCAATCACATGAATATCCTCTGCAAATGTCATTCGACGGATGATGAAAATGAATTTTTCAAATGAATGGCCACAGGCCTTTTGGGCTTAATGTATTTACATGCATTTTTTTTTAATATCACAGCCTAATTCACCATGTTGTGCTTTCAACAACTTTCTTTCTAGCCTCAGATTTTTCTCTTTGTGTTCTATTCTGTGTCTTTGTGCATATTTTTCTGCCCTGAAACACCACTACAGCTGTGGAATGGGTCTATGGACTGGGGCTATGAATGCATGTATTTATTGGGGTTATAGGGAACTAAAAAAATCCTATCCGCCCCCCAGCAACCACTTCAACATCACAGTGTGCAGGGTGGGAGAGATCTCCATGAAATCCCATGTTTCTGCCCATAGATCACCTAGTGTTAATTATAATCTAATGCACATGCATATATTAGATTGCCTAATGCTAGTGGCATTTTTGTCTGCACTCCTTGTTTTGAGTTTATTTTATCGTTTTTTAAATTTTTCCCATAAAATCTTGTATTGAGGAACTCCTCTGTTCCAAATGAAAAGGAGGGAGGTTGGGGGGTGTTGAATCCCGGCATCCAATGCAATGTGGGCATGTTCAGTGTAGGAGAGGCTGAGCCAATGCAAACAGGAATTGAGCAGAAAGAGCAAAAATCTCTTGTGCATGGATTTTGTGCATATATACATGTTTTGTGCATGGATGTGTGCAGCTTTTTCAGGGGATACTTATTGAGACAGTCACCACAGTGGCAACCCCTGTATTACGGCAGGAACTTTCAGTTCACAGATGAAGTTACAGGTATCTGGGGTGGCGGCGGCTCTGGAGAATGGAAAAGAGAGAAACATGACACAAATACCTCATCACAAGCCTGCAGGGTTAAGCAAACATCATCTGGTTTAAAGTTGTATCCCCTGACACCACATAAGTGGTCTGTGGAGGGCCCTCCCCTCCAGGCAGATCCACTTCCCCAGCCCCGAGCTGTGGCTTCAGAGCCAAAGGGGGATTTTTAGGCACTGGACAATAAATTACATAATTGTTGTTGTTATGTGCCTTCAAGTCGATTACTATGGCGACCCTATGAATCAGCGACCTCCAAGAGCATCTGTCATGAACCACCCTGCTCAGATCTTGTAAGTTCAGGTCTGTGGCTTCCTTGATGGAATCAATCCATCTCTTGTTTGGCCTTCCTCTTTTTCTACTCCCTTCTGTTTTTCCCAGCATTATTGTCTTTTCTAGTGAATCATGTCTTCTCATTATGTGTCCAAAGTATGATAACCTTAGTTTCAACATTTTAGTTTCAAGTGATAGTTCTGGTTTAATTTGATCTAACACCCAATTATTTGTCTTTTTTGCAGTCCATGGTATGCGCAAAGCTCTCCTCCAGCACCACATTTCAAATGGGTTGATTTTTCTCTTATCTGCCTTTTTCACTGTCCAACTTTCACATCCATACATAGAGATCGGGAACACCACGGTCTGAATGATCCTGACTTTGGTGTTCAGTGATACATCTTTGCATTTGAGGATCTTTTCTAGTTCTCTCACAGCTGCCCTCCCCAGTCCTAGCCTTCTGATTTCTTGACTATTGCCTCCATTTTGGTTAAGGTCTGTGCTGAGGTATTGATAATCCTTGACAAGTTCAATGTCCTCATTGTCAACTGTAAAGTTACATAAATCTTCTGTTGTCATTACTTTAGTCTTCTTGACATTCATCTGTAGTCCTGTTTTTGTGCTTTCCTCTTTAACTTTCATCAGCATTCGTTTCAAATCATTACTGGCTTCTGCTAAGAGTATAGTGTCTGCATATCTTAAATTATTGATGTTTCTCCCTCCAATTTTCACACCTCCTTCATCTTGGTCCAATCCTGCTTTCCGTATGATATGTTCTGCGTACAGATTAAGCAAACAGGGTGATAAAATACACCCCTGTCTCACACCCTTTCCGATGGGGAACCAATCGGTTTCTCCATATTCTGTCCTTACAGTAGCCTCTTGTCCAGAGTATAGGTTGTGCATCAGGACAATCAGATGCTGTGGCACCCCCATTTCTTTTAAAGCATTCCATAGTTTTTCATGATCTACACAGTGAACGGCTTTGCTGTAGTCTATAAAGCACAGGGTGATTTTCTTCTGAAATTCCTTGCTCCATTCCATTATCCAACGTATGTTTGCAATATGATCTCTGGTGCCACTTCCCTTTGTAAATCCAGCTTGGACGTCTGGCATTTCTCGCTCCATATATGGTAAGAGCCTTTGTTGTAGAATCACCACACACATAATTCTGATGTTTTGGCAATTGCTCTCACAGACAATCTTTGGGTGAATCCCTGGACCTTTCACAAGAACAAGAATTATTCTAAGGGGAGAAGCATCACCTGTTGCAACATCCTGGAGTCTCTGTGTCATGCAGGTGCAGCTTGTGATGTCCTTCCCCAGCACCACCTGTGAAGCTCTCACTTGTGGCTACCAGAAGACAGGAACGTCAGGTTTTCTTCTTACCCTATACAGCTCTAGCACAGATTTCAACAAATCCCACTGCTAGGCCTTATTACCCAACACTCTGTATCTCTTATAACCTTTAGACTGTGCCTAGTCTCTGCCTGGCTATCTCGATACCTTGTGTCTATGGGTATAGGTAATTCCCAACCCCCCCCTGCAGCCTCTTGGCTCTGAAGCATACAGCCCTGGGTTTCTCTGTGGGACTGGATACACTTTCCTCTGATCCGCTGCTGTCACCATTCGATACAAACTGTTCAGCCTTGGTTACTTTGCTATTCCCCCTGGTATGTGTATCCCAGCTGAAGGAATCAGGCTTTTATTAAACCAAGAAAAATTTATTAAGAATTAGAAATAACAAGATTACTTAATTACTTTGTTGACAAGCTTATGGTTTCATCTATATTCTGTTATGTACTTGACTTCTTACTAATTGCCTCAGAACTCCGACTCACTCTCAACAACACCTCTCTCCAACATCCACCTCACAATTCACCACCTTAATTCACCACCCAGATTCAACTGTCATTCTTCCATTTATACTCCCAGCCATTCAAACGCTCAGCCAATCATCCAGCATTCTACTGCTCATGTACTCCCCCTCCTCTTTCACTCCACTTACCATATGTCTTCTATATAACCAGCACTTACCATATTTACAATATAAGCAGGAACATCACACAGCTCTATAGGAAAACATGTTTACAAGAACTCATGGAAGTGGCTCCCTGGTCTTGACATAAGTCAGCATGGGGGGAAAGGTCAGCTTGGCCTGTTTTTTACTGATAAAGCACCTTCATGGCCCCAGGAATACCAAGCTATTCTTTTAGGATATATGTGATGATACGCACACAACATGGAGTATTTTAGGGGTGAGAAACCCCCTGACGGAAGTTGTAGCCCAACACATCTGCCGGGCACCAGGCTGGGGAAAGACTGCTTCTACCAGAAGAACAAACAGCCACATGGATTTTAGGTCAGTGGAGGACAAGGCAATGTTATTGCTGGATGAATGAATGTAGCAGGCAACAGAAAAGAGTCTCCTGCAATGCACAATGGAAAAAGGAAGGGGAGGCCTTGGGAAGCAATTTGGTCTGTGAGGTTATTTCAGGCAGACCACACCCACTTGCCATACATGATGGGGCAGATAAGGGTAGGGCTTCAAAGGGACAATGGGGAGCTTAAAGTGAGCTTCCCTTGCTGGAGCAAAGCATGCACCCACCTCCCACAGGCTGATGGTGGCTGTGGCAGTGCAACTTGCTCCAGGAGGCAAAAGAACAACATCAACAAAAACCAGTGTCAATTTTGGAATGGAAACCTCATCTACCTCCCAGTGCTGCTCTATGAACTGACACAGGAAGAGTTCTGCTGGATCAGACCAGTGGCCCATCTAGTCCAACATCCTGTTCTCACAGTGCCCCAATGGGAAGCCCCCAAGAAGAAGCTAAGCACAATAACATTCTCCCTTCCTGTGGTGTCCAACAACTGGTATTCGGAAGCTTCAATGATGGAGGCGGAGCATAGCCATCAGGTCTAGTAGCCACTGAAAGCTTTATCCTCCATGGAAACTCAAGGTCCAAAGAGCAGCATAGGCCTGTTGGTAAAAGGGCTGTGCTTTGAAGTCCTGACAGTCAATCCAATAGTGATGTCAGAGACTGACAGGTCAAATTTGGACCAGTAGGGGTGGGGAGATGAGGATCTAACCCACACTGGGCCAGAAAAGTTCTCCCATCCCTGGAAAAGTTACTTGTGAACATTCAGAGGCTAAGCACCTGAAACATCCTTTTACTGAGTCAGAACATGGAACTGCCAAGATTGATATTGCCTATTCTGACAGACAGGAACTGCCAGAGTTTCCAAGACGAGAAGGATTTTACCCAACCCCGCTGGTGGCCCTATGAATCAGTGACCTCCAGTAGCATCTGTTGTGAACCACCCTGTTCAGATCTGTGGCTCAGTTCAGGTCTGTGGCTTCCTTTATGGAATCAATCCATCTCTTGTTTGGCCTTCCTCTTTTTCTACTTGCTTCTGTTTTTCCCAGCATTATTGTCTTTTTGAGTGAATCATGTCTTCTCAGGATGTGTCCAAAATATGATAACCTCCGTTTCATCGTTATGGGCAGTGTGGGGAAAGTAGATAGGGAAAGGCTTTTTTTTCATATTACTGGAACCCAAAGAGGCCGTCCACTGAAGCTGAATGATGGGAAATTCCAATGGATAAAAGGAAGCATCACTTCACAGAACGCATTAATTTGCTGCCACAAGATGTGGGGATCACCACCAATTTAGATTGCCATAAAAGAGAATTCCAATGTCAGAGGCAGTACATCCCTGAATGCCAGCTGATGAGGAAGAACTCTCAGGGAGGGCTATTGCCCACATGCCCTGCTGCTTGTGAGCTTCCCAGAGGTGTCTGATTGACCATGATGCTGGACTAGATGGGACTTTGGCGTGATCCAGCTGTGCAGCTTCTCTAACGCACTTGTCAGCAAAGTTCAGGCCAAACCTCTCCCCCCTCCTTGTGTCTCATGTCAAACTCTGGAGTCGCATCTGTGATTTGTCACAAACATGTTTTTCTCCAGTTCTGCCCCTGCCCCTCAAACCACACAGAGACTCCAACCGGTGACACAGATGAACTTTCTCCTCCATATCATTATCAAAATCATAGTGATTTATTCTTGTCAAAGCACAAGAGATATTTCTGGAGATCAACTTTGAGACTTATAACCTAAACATCAGGATCAAGGGCAGTATGAGAGAATTATTGCACTCGGTGCCTTGGAAGGATTAGTTCACAGAATATCTTCTGTGCCAAAGATAGTTTGCACCAAGATTCAGAGCAGGTGAAAGTTGGCTAGGGGCGGGTGGGATATGTTTGTCTGATGTTTAATGGGATCCCCTCTGGCTCTGAAGCCACAGTGGGACACCACCACCTAAAGCTGCTGCAGATTTGATTTTGCAAGAGTTTTTGGCTTCTCTTTATTAGCTGGCACAAGAGAGGTTTCATGCTAGCAGAAAGAACCAGAATGATCTCCCTGCTGCTTTTGCTGCTGCTGCTGATAGTGTCTCATGGAGCCTGTGGGATGCTGAAGGCAAAATGCCCCTTGAATCTGATCAGGGACCAAAATGATGCACAGAAATACTACCAACCCGGAGACTTCCTTATTAGTGGGATTGTATCTCCAAAATACTTTGATCAACAAGATCCATATGTCTTTTCCAAGACTCCTTTAACCAGGGTTGAGAAGTGAGTAATTATATGCAGATCAGTGCTATATTTCTTCACCTGTACTGATGATACTTAATTGTTCGGGGTCATTAAAGCAAAAAAGGGATTGTAAAGATCTCCGAAAGGACCTTCCCAGTTTGAGTGAATGGGTGGTAAAATGACAAATGCAATTCAGTGAACAAGTGTAAAGTTATGCATATTGGAGCAAAATATCTTAATTTCATTCATATGCTCATGGGGACTCAACTGGCGGTGAATGAACAGGAATGATATCTTGGGTTCATAGTGGATAGGTCAACAAAGATGTCTGTGTGGCAGCTCTGAAAAAGGCAAACTCCATGCCAGAGACAGTAACACAGTTCTGGTCACCTCACCTCAAAAATGATTGTAGAGTTGGATAAGGTTCAGTAAAGGGCAGCCAAAAAGATAAAGGGGATGAAGCGATCCCCTGTGAGAAAAGGTTGCAGAATTCAGGGCTCTTTAGTCTAGAGCAGTGTTCTTCAACCTTGGGTCTCCAGATGTTGATGGATTACAACTCCCATCATCTCTGACCATTGACCATGCTATCTGGGGTTGATGGGAGTTGTAGTCCACATCTGGGGACCCAAGGTTGAAGAACAGTGGTCTAGAGAAAAGGTAAGATGTGACATGATGGAACTGTATAAAATTATGCATGGCATAGAGAAAGTAGATACAGAACTTTTTTCCCCCTTCCTCTCTCATAACATTAGAACTCGGGGACATCCAATGAAGCTGAATGTTGGAAGATTCAGGACAAAAGAAAGTACTTCATTCAATGTATAAACTATGAAATTTGCTCCTCTAGGAGGCAGTGATGGCCACCAACTTGAATGGCTTTAGAAGAGGACTAGACAAATACATGGAGGATAAGGCTATTAATGGCTATTTATTTTATTTTATTTATTTATTATTTGATTTATATCCCACCCTCCCAGCAGGAGCCCAGGGCTGCAAACAGATGCACTAAAAACACTTTTTAAATGAAATGGACTGCCTTCAAGTCAATTTTGACTTATGGCAACCCTATGAATAGGGTTTTCATGGTAAACGGTATTCAGAGGTGGTTCACCATTGCCTTCCTCTGAGGCTAAGATCCTCCATGGTGCAGAATGGTAAGCGGCAGTAACTCAGTCAAAGCTCTGCTCATGGCCGGAGTTTGATTCCAACGGAAGGAGGAAGTCGAATCTCCGGTAAAAGGGGTTGAGGTCCACTCAGCCTTCCATCCATCCGTGGTCGGTAAAATGAGTACCCGGCATATGCTGGGGGGTAAAGAAAGGCCAGGGAAGGAACTGGCAATCCTACCCCATATATACGGGCTGCCTAGTAAACGTCGCAAGACATCACCCTAAGAGTCGGAAATGACTCGCACTACAAGTGCGGGGACACCTTTACATTTTTCCTCTGAGGCTGAGAGGCAGTGATTGGCCCAAGGTCACCCAGTGAGCTTCATGGCTGTGTGGGGATTCAAACCCTGGTCTCCCAGGTCCTACTCCAACACCTTAACCACTACACCACTCTGGCTACATAAAAACAAAACAACGTTAAAAACATTTTTAAAAAGCTTTAAAAACATCTTTTAAAAAAGGGTTAAAACGTTATTAAAAAACATCTTAACAAGCAATTCTGACACAGATGCAGACTGGGATAGGTCTCTACTTAAAAGGCTTGTTGAAAGAGGAAAGTCTTCAAAAGGTGCCGAAAAGATAGCAGAGATGGCGCCTGCCTAATATTCAAGGGGAGGGAATTCCACAGGCTACTAGCCATGATGACTTTGCTCCACAGTTGGAGGCTTCTGAATACCAGTTGCTAGAAACCACAGGAGAGGTGAGTACTCCTTTTCTTAGCTGCTGCTTGTGGGCTTTCCATAGACATCTGGTTGGCCACTGTGAGAACAAGATGCTGGACTAGATGGGCCATTGGCCTTATGTTCTTACCCCAATTTTTGTTATCATTCGCTTCCTTTGAAACATCCCAAACCAATTAATAATGAAAACATAATAAATGCATCAATATAAATACATCACATACATGAAAAGACACATAAAAACAAATTCAAATCAGATAGAAACTGGGAATAGAATCTTGGTTAGTTCCTAGTTACCAGGGGAGCCCCTATTTTAGAGGTGGGGAGCCTAAGAAGGGATTGGCAGAATTAATGTCCCAGGTCTGGCACTGTCCTTGCCTTGAGTCTGAGGAGAGTGATTCCCTCAGGGAGAAAAAATAAAGACAAGGCAACTCTTCTTCTGCATGTATCTCCTTCATAGCTGGATGCAATGACAGTTGTAGAGAACATTTTTTCAACAGGCACTTTGCAGCTCAATATTTCCCAGGTCCAAAATCATGCATGCAGTTGTCTAAGTGCAATGCATCTGGTGGATTGGGGGAGGCAATTTGGCTCCAGATACTTTTTCTCAGATCCCCCCCCCCATAAGCTCACCACATCCCTAACATCTCCTCCTCACTGCTGGGCCCCTCAGCTGATTTCATTCATGGAATGGAATCTCAAGGAAAGAACACAGCATTTCATGAAACTGTGAAAAAATATTTTTCTTTGATTTTGGTATTAGAAGGCCATGTGCTTCTCCTCTCTGGCAATGGAGCATACATCTCCCCGTTTCTGTTCTTTACATGGCAAATGGATCTTGACTTTGCAGCAAGGTTATGTCCTCCCTGTCCCCCCCCCCCCCCGGTGGGGACCAGCTTTTGTGAGATTTATATTGCTTGGAAAGTCCCTTAGATTGATAAAAGAGTCTGGCATTCTGTTTCCACTGAATGATGAATGGCAGTATGACATTCCCCCCTTTTCCTTTTTAGATTTTCATCTAGGACCTACTGGCACATCTTGTCCTTCTTGATCACAATCCAGGAAATCAACCGGGATCCCAGGCTCTTACCCAACATCACTCTGGGCTACAACCTCTATGAGAACGATTTTGATGCAAGGATGACTTCTGATGCCATGATAGACCTGCTTGCAGGCGGGGGAAGCAATATTCCAAACTATAACTGTGGAAATCAGAACAAATTGCTGTCTGTTCTTGAAGGAGCTGATTCTGTGATCTCAAAAGAGATTTCAACCATTTCGAGCATCTACAAAATGCCACAGGTATGAAGGGGGGTGTAGGGGGCGAAGGAGAACTTCAGCTGCATAACCTTCCAGTTTCTCTCCTGAGGGAGTCAGTAAGAGAAATCAAGAAAAAGTGAGAAAATCCTGAACTATGTCATAAGACTGGAATTCAGGTTCTCTTTCTCATAAACCCACTCTCTGCCAACCTGGCATCCTCCTGATGTGTCAGAGCACAACTCCCATCAACTGGGGCTGATGAGAGCTGTTGTCCAAAACATCTGGAGGGTGTCAGGCTGGAAAAGCTGTTCTAACTAATGCAAATGACTTAAGAAAAGAATGTAGAGAATTGGCAGAGAGCCAGTGTGGTGTAGTGGTTAAGGTGTTGGACTAGGACCTGGGAGACCAGGGTTCGAATCCCCACACAGCCATGAAGCTGACTGGGTGACCTTGGGCCAGTCACTGCCTCTCAGCCTCAGAGGGAGGCAATGGGAAACCCCCTCTGAATACCATTTACCATGAAAAACCTATTCAAAGGGTCGCCAAAAGTCAGGATCGACTTGAAGGCCGTCCAACAGCAACAACTGATTTACATGAAATAGTTACAGCTGCTAATAATGAAAGACCTTTGTGAAAGATGTGGGGCCTTGTAGCAATGTCCATATTCATAGGAACTAGGGGCATCATCAAAAATTGGATAAATTTATGAACATCAGAAAAATCAGTGGGTGATATCCAAAGTTAATCACTCTCTCAGTAGATCCACTTATTGCAATGGGTCTACTCTAAATATGATTTAGTGAGATGTTACCACAGACTGTTCTAAACTCATTGAAAGACCATACCTATGTTTTCAGATTAATTAAGCAAATTACTATGCAGATATTATTTTTTAAACTAGACTATTGGTAAGGCTTTATAAATATTCTGTACACCTGATATGTACCTGAAAGTTTTACAAGGAGATAATTATTTCTTTATAAATATGTAGCTATTAATGATTTAATAGCTATTCTTAATATTATTATTGTTGTTCCTTTGGTGTTTGGGATTTTGAAAAAAAATAACAGAAGAGAGACCCTTTTTTGCAATTGGTGAGGGCAGAGAAAAACAAACATGTTTAACATCACCTCCAGGCAACCTGTTTATTCAGCATTGGCGGGAACTAGAGAGAGGGCATTCTCAGTGGCGGCCCCCACCCTCTGGAACTCCCTCCCACAAGATCTACGGCACGCCTCTTCCCTAAATGTATTCCGTAAAGCCTTAAAGACCTGGCTCTTTCAACAGGCCTTTGGGATTTCCGGGGAGGGTTAACTTCTATGACTGAAATGCCTCTTATCCTGCACTAGCATTGTTGTTGCTGCTGTATTGTTTATATATTGTATTAATGTATTTTATCCCATTGTGTTGTAACTGTTTACATGTACGTCGCCTAGAGTGGCCATCGGCCAGATAGGCGACACATAAATTAAATTTTATTATTTTTTATTATTTATTATTATAGCATGCTTGACGCTTGCAAAAGTGAGAGTTTTGACTATTACTGCTCTTGATTAAGCATCCATTCTGATTTGTTTACAAGGCGGTTATATGACAATGAGCATTTGTCCACATTTGTTCCTGGTTCGCTTGCAGAACAGTCTTCCTATTAGTCATTCATTCCCAAACTTTTTGATGTATTTCCCTTCCACTTTGCAAATTGCAAAACTAACATTTTTTCAACTTAGATGTTAAAAAGCCATTTAATCCACTGTAAATGTGCAACCAAAAAGTTCTTTATCCTGGTATGTGAGCTTTACCTTGAAAGCACAACAAAACACAGATCTCTTACTTTCCTCACTAGATGAGTTATGGCTTTATTACTCAGGGTCTTGATGATAAAACTCACTTCCCTTTTGTCTACCGGATGGTCCCCAAAGAAGAATCTCAGTACCCGGGGATTGTCAAACTGCTCCTACATTTTAGTTGGACGTGGATTGGTCTCATTGCTCCAGACAATGACAATGGAGAGAGGTTCATTAATGCCTTGACATCTCTGATGATCAACAATGGCATTTGCATTGCCTTATCAATAAGATTACCTGAAAAGAATCTGTACCAAATGCTCATCTCCATTAAACCAAATGTCACATGGAGACAAGTTAATGTATTTGTTTACTACGAAATTGCTCAGATGGGATGGGGCCCAGTCATCACACTACAACATAGGCTTGAGAAAGAAATTGAGGCCAAAGTCTGGATCTCAACAGCTTTTCAGGAGATCAACTTGAATCTGTCTATTCTTCCTAAGGGCTTCCAGTACATCCATGGTTCTTTGTCATTTGTACTGAAGGCCCAAATAAGAACAAAACATGATTATTATAGTCCAATTTCACCTGCTCTTAGACGGTTTTGGGAGGAAGCATTTAATTGTTCATATTCAAAGCATGTGTTGTCTGTGAGAGGTTGGACAAGATGCACAGAGAAGGAGAAACTGGAGCCGCTGTCCCAAGAAGAGCTTGAGAGAGTGCTGTCTCAGGACAGCTACAGCACCTACAACAGTGTCCAACTCGTGGCTCAGGCCTTAAACGTTGCATATTCATCCAGATCAAAACGGATGTGGATGCACGGAAGAGAAGGACTGGAACTTCAAAGGCTGCAGCCATGGCAGGTATTTCCTTTCCCTTTTGCAAACTGCAATTCATTTTTTTAACTCAGGAGTCATTATCCTGGGTCCAGACTCAAATATTGCAGTGAGGCAAAAATGTTGCTAATTTGTGAGGCAAAACCAATTTTGCAAGGACGTTGGTAGAGGTCAACCATTTTGCCCACTATGGTTATGTCAGAAGGCTTCCACTTCCAGGGATTCCTCCCTGGTACCCTGAGCGTATGGTGGGCTGCAAATTTCTCTTAAGTTGAATTTTGTGCCAGATTCCCAGGAGGTTTGCACATTTGCCATCTATTGTGGCTGATCTTTATGCTGTGAGTTTCCATGACTGTTCCTCAACCCTGAGATCTGATTTTTTTTAAATAAAAAAAAATCCCACCGTGAATGTAAAATTGAACTAATGTCTTGCTTAGCTGACTAGCGTGTTTTTTGGGGGGGAAGTCAAATATTAGCTGGCAGGATGGGGGGCCGAGTCAGAGAGGAAAAGAGAGAAAGAAAAAAGCCAGAGTCCATTCAGCATCAGAAGACAAGAGGTGCCAGGTTTTTGCTTTGCTAGTGTGGGGAGAGGGATCCAAATTAGGGATGCCAGGTTCTTGGCCTGAGACTGATTCTGTATCTTTAGGAGAAGAGAAGGTCAGCCAAGTGCAGGTGTTCTTGTAACCCTGTAATGGGAAAAACCACAAGGTGGAATTCTCCCTTCCCCCTGCACAACTTTTAAAGATACAGAAGACCTCTTGGTTGCCAGGCCCAGCCTCAAAGAGGTCTTCTGTATCTTTAAAAGTTGTGGAGGGGGGAGGGAGAATTCCACCTTGTGGTTTTTTCCATTAAAGGGTTGCAAGAACACCTGCACTTGGCTGATCTTCTCTTCTCCTAAAGATACAGGATTGTGATAAATGAGATATATAGTTTGGGAACTATAGTATGTAGTGTTGATTTGGCACAGCAGAAAATGAGTTAACTTGATCCACATAGAAGCAGAAAATAAATTTCTAACAGTCTCTGTGAAGGCTAAATGCTCAGTTGCTGTTTGATACTTAAAATGTTAGCTTGCTTTTCTCATGTAACGGGACACCTTCCAAGAAGATAGGGACTAAGCTAGAATATGCTGTGCCTGGGGGAGGTAGGAACAGCACAGGGAGCGCTCAAGATTAGAACGCTCTAAATGCAAAGACAATAGAGTCGCTGACAAGTGTTGCTAACAAGCAATAAGGGAGGGGCTATGTGTGAGGAGGATTTGGAGCCATATATCAATGTAATCTGTGTAGCTATGCTTTCAGACCAGGATTCTGGCGTTAGCCGAATACTTCGTCTCTCTTTTGCAAAAGATGTTTGGTAATCAATAAAGGTGTTGTTTTATATCTCTGGTTTCTCATCTGGTGATTATTGAAGCTTCCTCCAGATGTAAAGAGCCTTTTGGCGTAACAGGATCAGTCTCAGGCCAAGAACCTGGCAACCCTAATCCAAATAGGATTCAGAGAGGAGGCAAGGGGTGTGTGGAGGGGTTGATCTTTGCTCTGTTGAGTCTGAGAAAAAGAAAGGCTGGAAAAACATTGGTTTATTGATTTGAAACTCATATTGTATTAGTTAACAAGGGAGGCAGAGAGGGAGAAAGAGAGATTGCCTGCAAAGGAAGGGTAATGGTTTTGGTTTCTGCCATGCTGAGAACTACAGATGAATCACAGCTTGGAAAAGTTGCTTTTTTTGAACTACAACTCCCATCAGCCCCAGCTAGCATGGCCACTGGATTGGGCTGATGGGAATTGTAGTTCAAAATAGTAACTTTTCCAAGCTTTGAGATGAATCTCCAGATTATTGTGTGCAATCCTATACACGCCTGCTCAGAACTTCAAAGGGTTAACAGCAGAGATTAACAGTCAAGGCTAAAATATCATCTTAACCTGGGAATTGAGTCAATGGCAAAGTTGGGGAGGCTCTCTAGGCTTGCCCATTAATCTAGTCTACAGTATTAGCCCTTTAAATGTCCTTCCATCATCCCAGCAAGCCCAGGAAGAGATGCCCAAAGTTAAGATTGTCCTTTAAAGAATCTCATTCCTTTCCCCTCCTCACTCACCTTATCTGCAATGACACGCATGCACACACCTCTTTTCCTTTCAGCCACTCTTCCTGCCATTGTGGGGACATTAAAACAATGTTAACAATAAAAGTATTGTTTTGAATATTGCTGTTGATCAAATCAGAAATATTAGGAAACACATAAATATGGACAATTCAATGGAATGCGATACAAAGTGGAACCAATACGTTGATCCTGTCTGAGAGAGAGCCAGCATTAGCTGAAGCTGGAAGCTGGACTCTCTTCACCTCCCCTTCTGTTTCTGCTGGCTCTTGAAGTTGCCCATCAATAGTAAGCACCTGGATCATAGATTGGGCAGGCACACAGGGCTCCTGGTCACAGTCTTCCCTTCTGTGATGAGATGTCCTGTATTTCTATTTGAATCACAGTGACTGGTTCTAAATTTGCATTTATACCCATAAATTAGCACATTCAAATTTTATGCAAAACCGTGTACTGTTTTTGATGAAATGTAAGTGTCCCACTCGACTCTGAAGGGAAGGGTGAGCTTTCACATTTGCAGGTTTCCACATCATCTGGAGAGGAAAGCACAAAAGCAGGACTACAGCTGAACATCAAAAAGACTAAAGTAATGACAACAGAAGATTTATGTAACTTTACAGTTGACAGTGAGGACATTGATCTTGTCAAGGATTATCAATACCTCAGCACAGTCATTAAGCAAAATGGAGACAATAGTCAAGAAATCAGAAGAAGGCTAGGACTGGGGAGGGCAGCTGTGAGAGAACTAGAAAAGGTCCTCAAATGCAAAGATGTATCACTGAACACTAAAGTCAGGATCATTCAGACCATGGTATTCCCAATCTCTACGTATGGATGTGAAAGTTGGACAGTGAAACAAGCAGATAAGAGAAAAATCAACTCATTTGAAATATGGTGTTGGAGGAGAGCTTTGCGCATACCATGGACTGCGAAAAAGACAAATAATTGGGTGTTAGAACAAATCAAAGCAGAACTGTCACTAGAAGCTAAAATGATGAAACTGAGGTTATCATACTTTGGACACATAATGAGAAGACCTGATTCATTAGAAAAGACCATAATGCTGGGAAAAACGGAAGGGAGTAGAAAAAGAGGAAGACCAAACAAGAGATGGATTGACTCCATAAAGGAAGCCACAGACCTGAACTTACAAGATCTGAACAGGGTGGTTCATGACAGCTGCTCTTGGAGGTCACTGATTCATAGGGTCGCCATTAGTCGTAATTGACTTGGGGGCACATAACAACAACAAACAATCTGGAACCACCTCCTTTCAGGTGTTTAAACCAAGCAAAGGGTCTACTCAGCACAGTCCCTTGTGCTGCTCCTTTGCTGATGTTAGCTGTGAGTAGAACTGTGTGTGCCCTGATGGCACCTACAGTAATGGTTTTCCACCAGCTGGTTGTACCATATCTATTCACAAAGGCATCTCCGAGCCCTGATTTTTAGTACTGGCACCATAAAGATGTTTAGATTTCTGTGGGTTGTGTTTGTTTAGGATTCTATTGTTTTTTGTATTGATTATATTCTGTAAACAACCTTGCTATTTTACATGAAAGTTGGTCCATAAAATGTTTAATAACTACAATGTGCATTGAACCCAATTCAGAGGAGATTAATGCTCATTGTGAGTGGTGGATGAGATGTCCAATCTGGCTTCACCCTTTCTTAATGCTGGTGTTCTCCTGGTCATTCTAGCTTCACCCTTTCTTAAGAGAAATCCACTTTTCGAATACTTCGATGGACGGAATGCATTTGGATGAGAATGGGGAGCTGCCAGCCAACTATGATATTGAGAACTGGATGATCTTTCCCAATGAGTCTCGTGTCAGAGTGAAAATTGGGAGTATAGAGAGAGAGGCATCCATTGACATCAAGTTCATGATTAACCCTGAAGCCATTGTGTGGCCCAAGCAGTTTAGGAAGGTAGGGGAAACTCTCTTCCATGTGACATCTGTTATGATCAAATAATTTGTTCAGTAATAAATGGGGGACTTCAACTGCAGTCCTTTGCATAATTACCAGGGAGTAAGTACCACTGAATATAGTGCAGGTCTGAGAACGGGCAGCCAAGAGGGCCTCACCCTGTACCTGGGGAGGATGTCCCTGCATTTGGGCACCCTGGACAATCAGGGTTTACAGAAGGCCAGGCATGGATTGAAGACACTGGCAGCTCAGAAAAGCCCCTCACCAGCCTGACCTAGCTGTGCTGCCTTTACACCCATCCATGCTTGACCACTGGACTGTTATTTTAATATTGATGGGGTGCTGCTGCTGCTTTTGAACAGGAGCCCAGGCTAGCTTTGATCTGGAGTGGCTGCCTGTCATTCTAACTGACCTAAAATTTATTGTTAGCTTGAAACCTGAGTTAAGGTGCTGGACTACGACCTGGGAGACCAAGGTTCGAATCCCCACATAGCCATGAAGCTCACTGGGTGACCTTGGGCCAGTCACTGCCTCTCAGTCTCATGAAAACCCTATTCAGAGGGTCGCCATAAGTCGGAATCGACTTGAAGGCAGTACACACACACATACTGCACTGGAGATCCTGGCATCTGATCCTAAAAGTCATCAATCACTCATCCAGCGCCACGACATCCTCCGCATACCCCCACTCATCAAAACAAGCTTTTCTTTTCTAGCTGTGGCATCAGGTTTCTGGTCCTTCTTATATTCCCCGCCCTGATGTTGACAACCCCTTGAGGCACCCCAAAGAGGTTTCTCTGCTATGCCAATCTGCACCACACATTAATATATTTAAATGTGTTTTAATTGTTTTTAATTCTGTGTTTTAAATTTCTGTAACCCACTCTGGGACTGGTGAAAGGTGGGTAACAACAACAGCATCAACAACAGATTGCATAAAGAAGGGCCTGGGGTCACTTCGCGCTCCTGGACCTAGCGATCCTGTAGGGTCCTTTCCTAAATCTAGGAAATTTCATTTGACACATATACTCAGTTGACACTTTCCCCTTCATGCACCTTGTCTTTATGGTTAGACCGTGCCTCACTCGAGGTGTACTGAAAGCTGTCGTCCTGGATACGCCAAGGTGGCTCAAGAAGGACAGCCAGTTTGCTGCTATGCTTGCGTTCCATGTGCGGAAGGGACAATCTCCACTCAGGAAGGTGGGTGACTCCAAGGAAGAAGGAAATTCCTTGGGAGATTACAAAGAGGACAAAGATTCACCCAGAGACATTTTCATTGAAAATTCTAAAGAATTCTTGGATGTCCATGTGCTGGTCATCTCCAGATTGGATTACTGAAATGCACTCTATGTGGGACTGACCCAAAAGCTGCAGCTGGTGCAAACTGTGGTGGCTCGACTGCTTACTGGGGCACAATATCGCATCACATTGCATCACTGCTTAAAGAGTTCTGCTTGCTTTTAGTTAGCTATCTGGTCAAGTTCAAGATGTTGATGATGTACAAAGTCTTATATAACTTTGGAGGAACAAAAAGGAGAAAAAGCACCAAACAAATGTCCAAAAGAGGAGAAATACGCTCTGGTGCCACTTATAGATTTTCAGGAGCTAAAAAAAGGTTATGCCTATGTTTATGATCAATGTGTTGTCTCCACGACACTAATTTCAGTTTGTTTGAATGTTGTTAACTCCTGAGGAAGGAATACATTCCAAAAGGCATTGAGCAACATACTAAATCTATAACGAGCATGAGAGCTTGTCTCTCCTCTTTTTGACCTTATACAACTTGGGACCAGGATACATAGCAGATCATCTCATCCCCTACATGCCAAACTGAAAAGTGGCTTCTACAGGAGAAGACATCCTGCAGATCCTATCCTATCCTATCATTCTGCACAATGCTGGAATTGATCCTTTAATGTGGTGGCACCTACCTTTTGGCATTCCCTCCCACTGCATATAAGACAAGTGCCTTCTCTATCGTCTTTTTGGTGCCTGCTAAAAATGCTTCTCTTTCAACCAATAGATCCAGTTTTGGCTTTATTTTACTTCCATAATTAATTGCCAAAAATCACTTAACAGACATGACTTTGGGAGCCCAACTGCAAGACTCAAAGCAGGAAGAGAGTTTGCTTGCCCAGTCCTTGTACCCCCTTTGTGCTTTTAGTCACAGCCTCAATAAATGATCTTTGACTGAGACAGACTAATATTTAACAATCTCTCTTTTTACTCTGGTTTTTCTGGATTATTCTGGATTATAAACTTTCACTACTAAACGTTCCTTTTATGGAATGTGATAGCATATTAATTATGTAAGTTTGATGTTCAGGTTACTGATGACTCTCCTCTTCTTCTCAGATGCAGACCATTGCACCAAATGTCTAGAAGACCAGCATCCAAACAAGGACAGAGATCATTGTGTCCCCAAGATTATCATCTTCCTGTCTTATGGCGAACATTTGGGGATCATCCTAGCTTCCTTTGCGCTCTTCTTCTCCTTAACCACAGGCTCTATTTTAGGAATCTTTATTAAATACTTTGATACTCCCATTGTCAAAGCCAACAACCGGGACATCTCTTATATCCTCCTAATCTCCTTTATTATGCCTTTAGCATTATCTTCTCTGTTGCCATTTCTTCTGTGCTGGCAAAAACCATCACTGTGGTGCTGGTCTTCCTGGCCACAAAACCAGGGAACAGGGTGAGGAGATGGCTAAGGAAGAGTCTAGCCAACTCCATTGTCATTTCCTGTTCCAGTGTGCAAATTGTCATCTGCACAATCTGGCTGGGAAGTTCTCCCCCATTCCCAGACTCTGACATGCACTCCCAGCCTGGAGAGATCATCCTACGATTCAATGAAGGGTCTGTCACCATGTTTTACAGTGCCCTTGGCTACATGGGCTTCCTGGCTGCCATCTGCTTTTCTGTGGCTTTCCTTGCCAGGAAGCTCCCTGGGGCCTTCAATGAAGCCAAGCTGATCACTTTCAGCATGCTGGTCTTCTGCAGTGTTTGGGTCTCCTTTGTGCCCACCTACCTGAGCACGAAGGGGAAATACATGGTAGCTGTGCAGGTCTTCTCTATCTTGGCCTCCAGTGCTGGGCTTCTGGGCTGCATCTTCATTCCCAAGTGCTACATTATTGTACTGAGGCCTGATCTGAATACAAAGGAGCACCTGACTGCAAAAACTAATGATGGCATCTGATTCTTAAAATATTGCATTTCAACAATAGATGTCGATCAAAGGAGTAATTGTCATCTTTGAAATCTTAGTTATTCTGAATAAACAACTTTGGTAGAATTTCTGCATCTGGACATCCCCTCAGAAGTGGGTATTGAAATGACCATTGCAACTAGAATGGGTTGTCACATCTACAGACTGGCCAAAATTCAATACAATTCAAGGTGTATTTATTAGATTCATCTAATTAATTCCTCTAGTCGGGAGTCAGAGTGGCAATATCACAAAATATATGGGCAAAAATAGAAACTAATAGCTGAAGGCACTGGCATTCAAGTACTGGGCAAAAGAAGACCATTTCAATGTTTAACTTAAAATATATGCTCAGTAGGAATCTGCTGTAGCTGGAGCATCTCATTTAAAATTAAAATCTTCATAAAAATGAATAGGTCTGCATTGCATCATTGAATGAAGGAAAAGAACTAGTCATGACAACTTGAAGACCTTAATTTTATACAACGTTGTCCAACAAGATAGAACTGGCTTTCCACCTTCAAGGTTGGAATTTAATTACTGAAGTGGTTTTTTTTTTTAAAAAAAATGTTCTAGTATCTTTTCTACAGCTTCTTGATTTTTACAAAAGACAACTATCCTGTACTCTCTTCTTTGACATATTTGACTTGTAAAATTGTAAAGAACAACAACAAAGCAACCATAATGCCAAAATACAATTGAAATAACATCCCAGAAGAATATAAAGATCAAATAAGGAACAGATTTGAGGCTTTAAACTTAGTGGACAGAGAACCAGAAGATCTATGGAGTGAAGTCAGAGATATTATCAGGGAAGAATGCAAAAAGACAGTACCTCCAGTTAAAAAGAGAGAAAGACCTCAATGGATGATGGAAGAAACTCTTAAAATGGTTAGAGAGAGAAGGAAACCAAAAGCAAAAGGAGATAGAAACACGGTCAGAACTCTAAATGCAACAATACAGCGACTAGTATGTAAGGACAAAGAGAACTATTACAATAGTTATTGTATAGAAATAGAAGAGGACAACAAATAGGGCAGAACAAGAGCCCTATTCCAAAGGATTAGAGAAATGAAAGGGAAATTCAAACCAAGAGTAGGGATGTTGAATAATCAACAGGGGAACACACTGACTGACTGAAATGAAATAAAAGGAAGAAAGGGACAGGGATAACCTGGCTTCAGTTGTCCATGCTCTGGTAACTTCCAAGTTAGTTTACTGCAATGCACTCTACTTGGGGCTGCCTTTGAAGACGGTTTGGAAACTGTAGCTTGTGCAAAATGCAGTGGCCAGATTGGTAACAGGGACCAGACGGTCCAAACATATAAAACAGATACTGGTCCACTTGCATTGGCTGCCTGTATGTTTCCGAGTTCGATTCAAGGTGCTGGTTTTAACCTATAAAGCCTTACATGGCTTGGGACCACAATACCTGATGGAATGCCTCTCCTGACATGAACCCACCCGTGCACTACGCTCAACATCCAAGGCTCTCCTCTGGATGCCTACTCATAAGGAAGCTGGGAGGCTGGCAACAAGGAAGAGGGCCTTCTCAGTGGTGGCCCCCAAATTATGGAATGATCTCCCTGATGAGGTGCACCTGGCACCAACACTGTTATCTTTTCGGCACCAGGTCAAGACTTTCCTCTTCTCCCAGGCATTTCAGCATGTGTTTTTAAATTGTTTTCAATTTTTCAAAA
The DNA here is from genome assembly GCF_030035675.1 of Rhineura floridana. Taxonomy (NCBI): domain Eukaryota; kingdom Metazoa; phylum Chordata; class Lepidosauria; order Squamata; family Rhineuridae; genus Rhineura; species Rhineura floridana. The sequence goes on along the minus strand of NC_084482.1, from coordinate 218,011,119 downwards.
ATGTGTTTTTAAATTTGTATATTTGTTTTTAATGTTTTTAATTGCTGTAAACCACCCAGAGAACTTTGGCTATGGGGTGGTATATAAATGTAATAAATAAATAAATACAATGGGAGTGAGACCTTGCCAGCATAGATCTGCTCAGAGATCTGCACTGTGATGTTCATGTGTTTTAATCTTTTTAGTCTGTTGCTGTTTTTAATTACTTGTTTTAACTGTTTTATCAATAATTTTAATGTCTTTTGTAAACTGCTTAGAGGTTTTTACAATCAAGCAATATATGTAAGTTTTGTTAATAAGCAAAGAAAAACAAAGTTGCCTCACTGCTGAAAGAATTGCTCTGGCTGGCCATTTGCTACCGGGCCAAGTTCAAGGTTCTAGTTTTGGTGTACAAAGCCCTATACAGCTTGAGACCAGGATACCTGAAAGACCGTCTTACCTCTTATACACCCAGTCAATCACTGTGCTCTGCAGGAGAGGGCCTCCTGCAGATACCATCTTATCAGGAGGTCCATTCCGCACAACATAGGAAATGGACCTTTAGTGTCTTGGCACCTAACCTGTGGAATTCCCGCCCCTTGAATATTAGATAAGCATCATTTCTGTTGTCTTTTTGGCGCCTACTGAAGACTTTCCTCTTTCAAAAAGCCTTTTAAGTTGAGACCTTATCCCAGTCTGCACCATTGTTTTAAAGATATTTTTAAAGATTTTTTAAACAATGTTTTTAAGCTGCCTTTAGTGTTTTATTGATGGTTTGCTCCCGTGGGCTCCTTCTGGGAGGAAGAGTGGGACAGAAATTTAATAAATAAATAAATAAATACTTGAGGGTGAGCATATATAAAAAGATCAACCCCTGTGATCAACCACATGAACTTCCTCTGCAAATTTCATTCAGTAAATGATGAAAATGAATTCATGGACAGCAGACATGCATGTTGGGGCAATATGGTCCTGGTGACACAACGCTGTCAGCAGCTGCATCACTGTACTAGTGTAATCCCTTGTAGGTTCTTACGGGCCAAAAAAGAAATGAATTTGCAAAGATTCCATGAATAACTTGTGAACTTTTTTTCATAAAGAAAACATAACATTAAATATAACACAGTTTTATATGGTTCTTAGTTTCCAAATACTTAAAAGACCCTTGTCCATGTGTCCTTTCTCCTTTTTTTGGCAAAATATCTTTGCAATCAACTGAAAAGTTCTTTATCTTAATCTTCAGGAGATGAATAGCTTTATCCTGCTGCTCTGAACCACTGCAGCTTCAGCTAGGCCCGGAAAGTCCACAGATTCAGCAAGGCCCTTAATCAAGGGGTTAAAGACCAACTAAATAATAGCTTCCCTAGCAGCCACACCCAGGACCAACTTTTCTGCTCCAGGCTTGCTTTCTTCTTCAAACAGAGTTTTTCTGCTATGAACCCCCACCCACCAGACTGAACCAACCAAAACAAGATTGTGGGGGAGATTTCTGCCGGAGTCTTTGGTTTTTTGGGGGGCCCTCCGGCTCTCCGGCTAACACCCTTTAATCTCTGGACTCTCAGCTTCAATTTTTTAAAAAAAGTTTCTAGGTGGTCTGGTTCCTGAGATATACACCAAAATGTCAGCCGCCCCCGTGACTGTTTAATCTATTTAACTGATATGATGGTGAAGTTGGTTCCTAGTTCCCAGTTCCTTATCTGCTTGAAAGTTCAAAACACTAAAAAAGAAGAGTTGACAACTACAGCAACTTCAAACCAAACTTAACATGTCTCTGAACCCCAAAATATATGTTGGGGTACCCTGTGTGATATATCACTGTGATCGGGGGACTCTCCCCGTCAAGAATAACAATACCTTTATGCAATCAAAATCATCAGGCTTCTTATATCATCATAAATACATAATGATGTCATAAAATCATAAAAAATAAGTAACTGGGGATGCCCACCCCAAACTATGCTCTGGGACAGAACAAATCATATACCCCAGGAAAGGGGAGGGTGTCCTCTATGAGATGCCACTGCGTCCCATCTGGCCTAGAGCTTCTGTTGGGCACAGGGGACAGAGAAGGGCATCTATGCAAAATCAAAGCAGACCAAAACATACAGGGAAAAAAAAGTAACTGGGGGTGCCCACCCCAAACTCTGCTCTGGGACAGGACAAATCATATACCCCAGGAAAGGGGAGGGTGTTCTCTACGAGATGCCACTGCGTCCCGCCTGGCCCAGAGCTTCTGCTGGGTGCAGGGCACAGAAGAGGGCATCTATGCAAAATCAAAGCAGACCAAAACATACAGGGAAAAAAAAGTAACTGGGGGTGCCCACCCCAAACTCTGCTCTGGGACAGGACAAATCATATACCCCAGGAAAGGGGAGGGTGTTCTCTACGAGATGCCACTGCGTCCCGCCTGGCCCAGAGCTTCTGCTGGGTGCAGGGCACAGAAGAGGGCATCTATACAAAATCAAAGCGGAAAAAGACATACAGGAAAAATAAGTAACAGGGGGTGCCCACCCCAAAATCTGCTCTGGGCCAGGAGAAATCATATACCCCATGAAAGGGGAGGGTGTCCTCTATGAGATGCCAGTGCATCCCATCCAGCCCAGAGCTTCTGCTGGGTGCAGGGGAAGAATGAGGGCATCTATGCAGACAAACAGGGTAGAGAATCTTCTTACTCTTACTCATTTCTCAGACCTCTTTCTGAAGTGAAGGGTCTGTAAATCTGTAAAGAAGTTTGGAGCAGCCACGTTAAAAGATAAGGGCAGGGCATTCCAGGCGGGGGGCTGCCAACCCTGCTTGGATATGGATGTCTTTGCAGAGGATCCCTAGTCAAGCTTTACCAACAGCACAATCCAAACTACATCTACTCAGAAGTAAGTCCTGTTGAGTTCTATGGGGACTTAGTCCCTTAGTATGTGTGTTTAGAATTGCAGCCTTCAGCGGCATCCATCTTTACTCCCGAATGCTCCCATCTAACATCTCCACAACACTAGGCTCCTTTCTTCCTACAGTGGTCTTCTGGTGACTGGCCTGGCCTGAAGGCACTTAAACCCTTCTTCCCGAAAGCAAGTAGGCTAGATTAAATGTTCCCTACCCAGGCTCCATCTTTTAGCTAAGATGTCTAGCTTAATTTCCAGTCAGATTTTTTTTAATTGTATGCTCCAAGCAACTGTGATTGATGCTTAATGTATCATGCTTAATGTCATCACTTGGGCTGCCCCGTGACATCATTCGGGCCTTCCCCGTGACATCACTCGGGCCTGCCCCTAAAATCTCAGGTTTTGGGATGCTTCTGACCTGGCAACCCTAGTATACTAGCCAAATCTTAGCATTCCTTCCTACATGAAAGCCATAGCAAGCATCAAGTTATGAGGTTGTGAAAACAACAGGATACACCTGTAAGGAAGGAGACAGCTGAAAAATGTCAGTTGCAGGTGAAACTTTCAGCAGGTGTTGGGAGATGATCCTTCCACAGAAGGAAATCACTTGTGCAAAATCTAGGCCTACCCTTTTTAAAATTTCATCATTTCTTTGGTCTTTATCTCAAGGGGGAGGTTTATTCCGAACCAGACCTTCCTCAGCTCCTGTCGGGTTTCCCCCCTCAGTCAGTTTAAAAGCTGCTCTGTCACCTTTTTAATTTTAAGTGCCAGCAGTCTGGTTCCATTCTGGTTCAGGTGGAACCTGTCCCTTTTGTACAGGCCCGGATTGTCCCAAAATGTTCCCCAGTGCCTAACAAATCCAAACCCCTCCTCCCAACACCATTATCTCATCCACACATTGAGAATACAAAGCTGTGCCTGTCTGGCTGGTCCTGCATGTGGAACTGGTAGCATTTCAGAGAAAGCCACCTTGGAGATCCTGGCTTTCAGCATCCTACCTAGCAACCCAAATTTTGCTTCCAGGACCTCACGGCTGCATTTCCCCATGTCATTGGTGCCAACATGCACCATGACCACTGACTCCTCTCCAGCACTGTCTACCAAACTATCTTAGCGATGGGTGATATCAGCAACCTTCTCACCATGCAGGCAAATCACCTTGCGGTCTGCACGCCCATCACACACCCCACTGTCTATGTTCCTAATGATCGAATTGCCCACTACAAGGATCCCTTCACCCCCTGGAGATCTATCCTCGGCACGAGAGTATAGCTGCTCATCCCCCAAGGAATGGGTCCCTTCTAAGGGATCACTTCCCTCTTCCTCAGCTGGATGCTTCCCCGAGACCATCATTCTCCATGATAGCAGGAGAGCTATCATCCTCAGAGTGGGACACAGCTATAATGACCATTCCCGGAGAGCCAGGAGCTCATTGCACCGAGAGAACACCCATGACTTCTGTCCAACAGGCAGATAGTTGTACATGCTGCAGGCAGTGCAAAACACTGGAAAGCCTCCACACCCCTGTTGGCTTCTAACCTGCATAGTTTTGTTTAAGGTTTGTAAAGTTAATGGGTTGGGAACTGCGGTTTAGTTGAGGTCAGGGAACAGACAGACAGAGTGGGGGACCCTGGCCTCCTCGCCCTGCTGCTTAACTCGCCTTGACGCTTTGTCAGCTGGGGGTTCTCTCTAGCTCGTGGAGCATAGCTGTGTCCCAAGTCTTCTTTGGTGTGGTGGCAATCACCCTGTGATTTTTAGATTACAGCAAAGCCTTTGACTGTGTAGATCATGAAAAACTATGGAATGCTTTAAAGGAAATGGGGGTGCCACAGCATCTGATTGTCCTGATGCACAACCTATACTCTGGACAAGAGGCTAGTGTAAGGACAGAATATGCAGAAACCGATTGGTTCCCAATGAGAAAGGATGTGAGACAGGGGTGTATTTTATCACCCTATTTGTTTAATCTATACACAGAACATATCATACGGAAAGCAGGATTGGACCAAGAGGTGTGAAAATTGGAGGGAGAAATATCAATAATTTAAGATATGCAGACAATACCATGCTGCTAGCAGAAACCAGTAATGATTTGAAACGAATGGTGATGAAAGTTAAAGAGGAAAGCACAAAAGCAGGACTGCAGCTGAACGTCAAAAAGACTAAAGTAATGACAACAGAGGTTTTTTAAAAGAAGATTAGACAAATTCATGGAGGACAGGGCTATCAGTGGCTACTAGCCGTGATGGCTGTGCTCTGCCACCCTAGTCAGAGGCAGCATGCTTCTGAAAACCAGTTGCTGGAAGCCTCAGGAGGGGAGAGTGTTCTTGCACTCGGGTCCTGCTTGCAGGCTTCCCCCAGGCACCTGGTTGGCCACTGTGAGAACAGGATGCTGGACTAGATGGGCCACTGGCCTGATCCAGCAGGCTCTTCTTATGTTCTTATGTTCTTATGTAACTTTAAAGTTGACAATGAGGACATTGAACTTGTCAAAAATTATCAATACCTTGGCACAGTCATTAACCAAAAGGGTTAATGAAAAAGGAGCCAAGACTTCTGTCACTAAAGTTGTAATTTTACATGCATTTATCTGGGAGTAAGCCCTGTTGAATTCAATAGGACTTACTTATGACTAGGTCTGGTTTGGTTAGGATTTCAGCCTAACACTGCTGAAGAAGACAGTTAGAAAACTTAACCTCTCAACATGAAGAAAAGGTTAAAGAAAAGAGAGAGGTTGCAGAGGAACAAATAAGAATTAAGGGGAAATTACAGCTGCAAGTCAATGCACACTTTCTTGGAAGCAAGTCTCACGTAAAGTTATTTCTGAGTAAACATGCCAAGGACAAGGACTGCAAGATATTTCTTTGCTATAGTTGTATGATTTTACTTTATTTTATTACTTTGCATTGATCTAATAGCCTCTACTGCCTTTTTAGGCAATTAACCGGTTTGTTTCATAAGGGAAAGACTGTTGCTTAAATGAATGGGGTGAGGAAGACAAAAAGAGTGATGAGTTTGCTTACTTCCCCCAGGAGCTGGAGGGAGTAGGAAGAGTATTGTGAGAACAAGACTGAGAGAGGTCAATCAGCCAGTCACTCTCTGGCTAGCTTAAGCCACATGGATGTTGTGAGGATAAAATGGTGGGGGGCTGGAGCTAGTCAGTCTCTGCCTATCCTACCCTAACAGGATGTTGTCATTTGGAGCCAGAGAGATGTTGTAAGTATATTGGGAGAAAATAGCTCTTAAAAAAAGAAGGAACAAAATCCAGTCCCCAAATGAAGTACCATTAAGGTTGTAAACCTCCACACATTTATCTGGGAGTAAATCCCATTGAGCACAGAGGGATTTACCTTTGAGAAATCATGGTATAGTGCTACAACTGCACTTCTAAGGACATTGGTCCCAGGCTATGGTCTGAAGGCATATGAGGCCAGCACTCTGCTGAAGCTAGGCAGGGTCAGGTCTGGTCAGTGCCTGAATGGGAGGCTGCCTCGGAACCATATGTAAGCCACCTTGGGTTTCTGTGGGGTATACATGTAATAAATGAGTTTACTGCAAAGTAAAGCTCACTACATCCATACATGCTTCTGAGTAAACACATGCAAGTATGCTTCTGCTATGGATTGTGCATTCCCTCTATATGCTTACTCAGAAGCAAGAAAGCCCCATGAACTTAGAAAAGTGGGAAATGTAATAAGCATCACCACTAGGGTTGCCAGGTTCAGGGCCGGAGACTGATCCTGTATCTTTAGGAGAAGAGAAAGTCAGCCAAGTGCAGGTGTTCTCACAATGCTGTAATGGGAAAAACCACAAGGTGGAATTCTCCCTCCCCCCTGCACAACTTTTAAAGATACAAAAGACCTCTTGGTTGTCAGGCCCAGCCTCCAAGAGGTCTTCTGTATCTTTAAAAGTTGTGCAGGGAGAATTCCATCTTGTGGTTTTTCCCATTACCATGTTGCAAGAACAGCTGCACTTGGCTGACTTTCTCTTCTCCTAAAGATACAGGATCAGTCTCAGGCCCTGAACCTGGCAACCCTAAACACCACCACCACCACCACAGTAGATTTGGAACTGAAAGACCTCTATGCCTTGGAGGGCTCACAATGAAATCCTAGCCTTGCCTACTCAGAAGTAATTCCTACTGAGTTCAATAATTCTCACCTGCCTGCTCCCTTCTTTGCTCCCTCCCTGCTTGGATCATGTAAATGACTGCTATGTTGCCTTTGACTCAAGAAAAAGAAAAGAAACATGGACGACAGGTTAAGGGGAAAAAAGAATGTTAAAGGCTATCATTACCACCTCTCTGAAAGAAAGGGAACACACATTTCAACACATCTCAGCATCTTAGATTAAAGTTGACATCAATAATATTATTGTTCTCACTATTGTTAAAATTAACATGGTTTGTATAAAAAGCAATCCGGTGCCAGGAAAAAGCCGCAGAATCTCACAGCATAGAAGGTTGGTCCAGAAATACAAATATTAAGGAAATACAGGGCCAAATTTGCATTTAGTGAAATTGTCCCCATTCCTACTGATAAGCATTATCACACACATGACAATAAACTGATGAGTCACCATACCAAGTAACTGGACTTGTAGTTCATGTTACCAAAATAGATGGGAGTCACTGCTCTAGAGAAGGGGTCCCTCTCGGGGAGGAATGTCTCTGTCATTGAGCCCTGGAGGGATTACTCAGCTATGGCTGGATGACTGGGTTTAGCTACCCTTTTCATTTCCCGCAATGCTCTAAGGCAACCTTTGCCAAGCTGGGACCCTCCAGATCTTCTGGACTGTAATTCAGTCAAAAGCATGTGGAGAATGCCACTCTGGCACACTCTGGTGTAGAGTGCTGTGAGGCCAGGGGCAGCTTGAACAATTTAAAGTGTGGCTATATCAGAGTGCTGGGCCAGGGGTAAAAAAAATGAAAGGAGATCCAAGACCTGCATTAGCGGTGCTCTTTGCCAGGGGAGATGCTTGGGCATTCCATGTCCTGATGCTAGTCCTATACATGGCCACTCTGATGACAGGGAAAGTCAACAATCCCAGTCTGCTTCTGTGTTGGAATTGCTTTTTAATATGTTTTAAAAACTTTTTTTAAACCAATGTTTTTAAACTTTTGTTTTTAAAAAAGTCTTGAAATCTTTTTTAAAAATGTTTTTAAAGACGTTTTATTTTAATGTATTTTAATGTCTGTTTTTATGATGTTTAAAGTGTTTTTAGTGCTTTTGTTTGGTGCCCTGGGCTCCTGCTGGGAGGAAGGGCGGGATATAAATAAAACAATAAATAAATAAATAAAATAAACAAAGGGAACATATTTTAGTGCTCTTCCCTTTTCACAAAAGCTGCCATCAGAGAGCCAGCTGCAACTCAGAAAGGGCAGAATTATGGCCTAGGGGCACAGTCAAAAACACTACAGCCTTATTCTTCACAGGAAGTTCGGGTGTTCAGGTTGAACCCACAATATTTTGAGCTGGAGCAGCATTATATTTTTATCCCACCTTTCTTTCAAGGAACTCAAGGTGGCATACATGGTTCTCCCCCCTCACCACACTACCCTCACAGCAATCCTGTGAGGTAGGCTTGGCCGAGAGACAGAGATTGGCTCAATGTCATCCAGTGAGCATCGCTGTGGCTAGGTGAAGATTTGAATCTGGATCCTAGTCTGTCATCCTAACGCACTTATGCCCTCAGTCTGTACTCCATGCCTGTCTTCCTCCTGGGTCTGTTTGGCAGAAGAATACAAGCAGAGGCCAGGCATCAAAACTACTAAAATATGTTCAGCTAGGCCAGGGCAGCTAATGTAAGAATGGTGCTGGTTTTGGTGAAAATATGTTGAGGGGTTGCTTACATTCAGACCCCATAGCTTCCATATACCCATTTCCTTCTATGCTATTTTCCCTGTGAGGAATATAGATGTCTTTAGTGGGAGTGAAAGGCAATCCCTTCCACACAGCCTGGTGCTCACCCTGGCAGAAGCATTAGCTGCAATGGCAGTGGAGCGGGGGGGGGCAGGAGAGGCTGGTTGCCCCGAGGGCATGTTTAAAAAAGGAAAGACATGTTGTGGGGAACATGCGATAGACACAACTTTAGGATCATTTCTAAATTTTGGTGGTAGCAGGATGGGAAAAATTGCATCCCACACAAGCGCAGAAAATGACAACCCAAAATGATCCGGAAGCTGGAGCAACTCCTCTAGAAAGACAGGTTAAAAGTCATTTGGGGCATTTTTAGCTTAGAAGAAAGGCCAGAAGGTGAGGACATTCTAGAGATGCACAGGAGTATGCATAGTGCAGCAAAGCTGGATACGGAGTTTCCCCCATAATGTTAAAACCCAAATGGGCCATCCAATGAAGATGAATATTGGAAGATTCTGGAGAGACAAAAGGAAGTACTTCACACAGCACATAGTGAAACTGCAGAACTCTCTGACACAGGATGTGGTGATGGCCAGCAAATTAGATGGTTTAGAAAGAGGATTCCATAACTGCCAGGATCAAAGGCTGCATGACTCTAAATGGTAGTTGCTGGAGAAGAACTCTAGGAGTGGCCAATTGCCTTCAGACCTTCTGAGAAGCTTCTGAGCTTCTCAGAGGTGTCTGATTGGCCACTGTGGGGAACATGATGCTTTGGCCTCGTCCAGCTGTGGAGTTGTTCTAATGCAACCAGCAAAGTTCAGGCCAACTCCCCCACTCCTCAGGACTCATGTCAAGCTCTGTAGCCACAAATATGGTTTGCCGCAAACATGTTTTTCTTCAGCTCTGCACCTGACCCTCAGGCCACGCAGAGACTTCAGGTTGCTGTGGAGATGAAATCTCCGGTTATATTTAATTATCAAAATCATAGTGATTTATCCTTGACAAATGAAGGGCCTCACAAGGTTACTTTAATGTGCTGTTCCTGAAAAGACTGTTGCACAGACAGAATATCTCCTCTTCCAGAGATTGCTTGCACCAAGATTCAGGGCAGATGAAACCTGGAGGGTGGGAGGGATATGTTTGTTTCAAGTGTTATGAGATTCCCTTTGGCTCTGAAGCCATAGTGGGACACCACCTGAATTTGGAAAGGCCCTGCAGCTCTGGTCTTGCAAGAGTTTGTTGCTTCTCAGTAGCTGACACAAGAGAGGTTTCGTACTAGGAGGAAGGACCAGAATGATCTCCTTGCTGGTACTGCTGCTAATGCTCCCTGGAGTCTGTGGTACGCCGAAAGCAAAATGCCCCTTGAATCTTATCAGGGACCAAAATGAAGTACAGAATTTTTACCGACCTGGAGACTTCCTCATTACTGGGATCATATCTCCAATGTATTCTCTTCAACAACACCCATATGTCTTTTCCCAGCCTCCTTTAAGGAGGGCTGAGGAGTAAGTAATTATGTGCAGAATAGATGCTTTGTTTCCTCACCAATGTTGTATATTTTATCAGCTGCTTCCTTGGAAACATCCGATAGCAAATAACATCACAATAAAAATATGTCTAAAAGCAACTTCAAATCCAATACAGTTAGAAACTGGGGGGAGAAATCTCCATTTCTTTCTAGTTAACAGGCATAGCCCCTATTACAGTGGTTTGCAGGCTGTAGAAGGTATTGGCAGAATGAGCGTCCCAGTTCTGGCATTGTCCTTACACTGGAAATGAGGAGAGGATGCCTCCCTCTGGGAGAAAAATTAAGGTCAGGAAATAATCTCTCCTTCTGCTTGTCTCTGTTTTGCACCTGAATGCAATGACAGTTTGAGAGACACTTTTTCACAGGAACTAGGCAAGCACATTTCCCCCTTGTATGTAGTCACGAGCTTAAGCAAGTGCAATGTATCTGGGAAGACAGTTTGGCTGAATTGACTCTTTTTGCTTACGGCCAGCATAATCTCACCACATCCCTAAAATGTCTTCCTGACTGCTGCGCCCCTCAGCTGATTTCGCTCGTGGGAGACTCAAGGAAAGGGCATCAAATGTCTTTTGGGCTCCTGACTTTATATTTCACTCAAGAGCTGGACTGCTCACCAATAGTCAAGCTGAAAGTGGTTTTTATTGGCATATTCTTCCATTCTAAAGGCTGAGCTCTCTGTTTCAGCACAGAGTCATCCCTGTATCCACCTATTTTTGAAGCAGCAAAGAGCAATAAAGCTACTGAAGAGTTTGCCACACTTTCTCAGTATCTCACAAATCCTTGAAAAACAATACTTTTGTTTGATTTTGATTTTTGAAGACTGGGCACTCCTCTCCAACAATGGATCGTACATCTTCAAGTTTTTGTTCTCTACCGGCAAATGGATTCACTAATAGGCAAAAAACCTTGTGGTTTAAGAACATATCAACATATATTTCTATCAAACTTTAAAAAGCAGGGAAATTGAACAGCTACAGTGAATGCACCAGGGGAGCAGGAGACCTGACCTCCTCTCTGAAATATTGGACTGCCCTACAAATTGGTAAAAATGCAAACACAATTTAGGTTGGTTTTTCACAGTCCAATCCACCTGCTGTGTAGCTTGGAAGAATTTGGTAACATGTGCCTCTGAGCATATGGTGAGTGGTGGCAATACCTGCCATCTCCAAAGATGGAGAATTATATTTTTGTATGCTTGTTCGTGTGCTTACTTTGCTTCTTTCCTGTGTTAGTAATGTTTCTACAGAGAATCTGAACTAGAAAATTTTATTTCCTTCATTATTCATCCTACAAATCTGTGTCAAATTTATTTTTATTGGTCAATGTCATATGATGGTGAAGACAGCCTTTTGAATTTCAAAGTTGGTTAAGTTCTATTTCTATTTTGGGTGCATTAACAGTGGAATTTGGACCTGCAGTTTGATGAAAAATCAGACTGATTACAAAATGTTGCTACTTCAGCAATGACTCTGGCTGTTGGAAAAAAGAGGATGCATGTTTTCAGCCTGCTATGTTTAAACCACTTTATGTAAGGCAAGGTGGGCATGGTCAATGGTCAAGGTGGGCACCTAGAATTTTGCTAGAATATATTTCACCTCCCACTGTTTTATCTTGTGCAAATTGAGACACTCCTGAGGTCCACTGGAGACTATTTTGCAGAAGTCAGTGCCATTATTCCACAATTATGTTTGGCGTTTTTTTAGTGTAAATTTTGCAAGGTGTTGCTGTACTTCACATATTCGCAGAAATAGAAACAAAATAAAATGATTTCCTATAGGAAACTTCATTAAAACTGCAAAGTAAATCAGACAGATTTAAAGTGACCATCTGAACTATATCAACTGTCTTAATAATGTTGCTTCCTCCCTGCTAAAACAAGATCAGCACATCACACGTCTTCTTTCTATTATTTGGGCTGGTTGCAGGTGTTGCCACCACTCACCATATGCTCAGAGGCACATTTTACCAAATTCTTCCAAGCTACACAGCAAGTGGATTGGACTGTGAAAGACCAACCCAAATTGTGTTTGCATTTTTACCAATTTGTAGGGCAGTCCAACATCTCAGAGAGGAGGTCAGGTCTATGCTCCCCTGGTGCATTCACTATAGCTGCCCAATTTCCCTGCTTTTTAAAGTTTGATAGAAATAGCTGTTGGCTATAGGTACATCCTTAAACCGCAAAGTTTTTGGCCTATTAGTGAATTTCCCTGCTTTTTAATCTGGGAGGTAAGAAATGGGATCCTGTGCAAGTTTGCTGAGAATGGATCAATCATTTGCATACTTATTGAGTTCAGTGGGATTTACTCCCCTGCAATCATGCTTAGGATAGGAGAAACTGACCACAGGGGTGGGGAGGGCAGGAGGAGGAAGAGGAGGAGGGAGGGGAGGAAACACAGAGGGGAAGACTGGGATGGGAGCAGGCAGGAGGGGGAGGTGAGGAGAAGGAAAGGTTTGATCATTTGCATGTTTATTGAGTTCAGTTGGATTTACTCCCGTGCAATCATGCTTAGGATAAGTAAAACTGACCGGGGGGACGGAGGGAGGGCTGGAGTGGGCAGGGAAGGAGGAAGAAGGAAGAGGGGAAGGAAGAAGGAAGAGGGGAAGGAGGAAGGGGGAGGAGAGGGGAAGGAGGGGGAAAGCAGGTCCAATCATTTGCATGCTTATTGAGTTCAATGGGATTTACTCCTATGCAATCAAGGTTAGAATAGGAAAAACTGACAATGGGGGAGGAGGGGGGAAGGGGAAGGAGCTTATTGGAGGGGGTCAAAGGAAGGGGGAGGAGAAGGCAGGTTTGATCATTTGCATGCTTATAGAGTTCAATGGTATTTACTTCTGTGTAATCATGCTTAAGATAGGTAAAACTGACCATGGGGAGGAGGAAGGGGAGGGGAGGGAGTTGGAAGGGGAGGGGGAGGGAGGGGCAAAGGAAGGGGGAAGGAAGGGGCAAGAGGGAGGGAATAGGAGGGAGAAGGGAGGGTGGGTTTGATCTAGGGTTGCCAGGCTCAGGGCCTGAGAATGATTCTGTATCTCTAAGAGAAGAGAAAATCCAGCCAAGTGCAGGTTTTCTTGCAACACTGTAATGGGAAAAACCACAAGGTGAAATTCTCCCTTCCCCCTGCACAACTTTTAAAGATATAGAAGACCTCTTGGAGGCTGGGCCTGGCAACCCTAGTTTGATCATTTGCATACTTTTTGAGTTCAATGGGATTTATTTCTGTGCAATCATGTTTGAAAATGGAAATGGATTGCCTTCAAGTTGACCGAACTTATGGCAACCGTTTGAATAAGGTTTTCATGGTAAATGGCATTCGGAGGTGGTTTTACTATTGCCTTTCTCTAAGGCTGAGAGGCAGTGACTGGCCCAAGGTCACCCAGTCAGCTTCATGGCTGTGTGAGGATTCGAACCCTGGTCTCCCAGGTCATAGTCCAACACTGACCCAGGGAAGGGGCAGGGAGGGGGAGGGGAGAGATTGGGTGGGTGTACACTGGGCAGAAGGGAAGCCCCTTTCCTTTCCAAAAGGAAAACATTGTGAACAATATCATTGCTTTTCAGCGTTTCCCTCACCTTTTTATTCTACAGCAGGCACTTGTAGCCTGCCACCCAAATTTAAACCAAAGCTGTCCCTGGCCACACCCACACCCGGGCTTTATTACACTTTGAACAGTCATGGCTTCTCTCAAAGAATCCTGGGAAGTGTAGTTAGTGAAGGGTGCTGAGAGTTGCTAGGAGATGCCCTGTTCCCCTCACAGACTTTCAATCAGAGTGGCTGACTCTTAAACCAGTCTGGCCACTGGAGCTCTGTCAGTGGAACAGGAGTCTCCTCTCAGCACCCTTCACAAACTACACTTCCCAGGATTCTCTGAGGGAAGGCATGACTGTCTCAAGTGAAATCAAAGTCTGGTGTGGGTGTGGCCCCCTGATTAGCCAAGCCCAGAAGCTGTGAGGCTTTTAGATCACTGACAGTTGGTTCTTACTGAGCATGCCCCTCATTATCATTGGGTTCAAGCCAAAATTTCTTAAATTAATTAAAAATCAGCCAGGCATTTTTTTAACTTTTCAACTGCAGAAGATGAAGGTCACAGTATGGGGCAATGTCAGTATTAGGATTTCAGGTACTCTGTGAACATGGCAGATTTTTAATGAATTTCAACAAATTATGAGAACTCTCAGAGAAAAAAGTCCGAAAGGGCTCTGAGGTTTTTCTCTCTCTTTTTAGACTTTGAACTCTCGATTCTCTCTGACTGTTTTGTGTATCGCCATGAAGACTGAGAGCATTGTTTGTTTTGAAATGAGCTTATGGGAAGCCTCAGAATGGCATGCAGGGGGTATTTTCAATTTAACATTGCGGAATGTGAAAAATCCCCGCTGGCTATAGTATACAGCCACTCTTGTGGCTGTATAATATTGACCTTGCATGAAGGATAGGTCCTCCCTGCCTTCCAGTACAATCATACAGACCATGACTTGGGAATCAACTCTTATGAGACTGTTTTATTTCAACGGGCATTTGGGATAGAGAACGACCAGGATTAAGTGTCATAGGTTTGGTGATTACATTATATGATTTTATTATTTTAAATTGTCCGCTGTTTTTAACCTGTATTTTATGGTTTTAATTTTTCTCATAGTTTAATTCTTTTTTAATAATATACTCTGTATGTTTTAATGGTGTTGTTTTTAGTTGAAAGCCACTGTGAGTCCTATTGGAAAAAGGGCGGGGTAGAAATAAAGTTTATTATTATTATTATTATTATTATTATTATTATTATTATTATTATTATTATATTGCCTGAAAGGACCCTAGATTTATAAAGGAAATAATGTGACATTTTGATTTCACTGTAAGGTGAATAACAGTTTGACGCTCCACCCCTCTTTTCCCCATATACTGTAGTTATTTATCTAGGGATTACTGGCACATCTTGTCATTCATGTTCACCATTCAGGTGATCAACCAGGATCACAGGCTCTTATCCAACATGACCCTGGGCTACAACCTCTATGAGAATGATTTTGATGCAAGGGTGACTTCTGATGCCATGCTAGACCTGCTCGCAGGTGGAGGAGGCAATATTCCAAACTATGATTGTGGAAAGCAGAATAAGCTGCTGGCTGTTCTTGAAGGGGCTGATTATCACATCTCAAAACAGATTTCAACCATGTCAGGCATCTACAAAATCCCACAGGTATGAAGGAGGGATGTGGGGGGTAAATGAAAAGTTCAGCTGCATAAAATTCCATTTACTCTCCAGAGGGTAACAATGGAAATGGAAATGGACTGCTTTTAAGTAGTTCCCGACTTATGGGCGACCCTATGAATAGGGTTCTCATGGTAAGCGGTATTCAGAGGGGGTTTACCATTGCCTTCCTCTGAGAGACAGTGACTGGCCCAAGGTCACCCAGGGAGTTTCATGGCTGTGTGGGGATTTGAACCCCCATCTCCCATGTCATAGTCCAACACTCTAACCACTATACCACACTGGCCCTCAGGAAACAATTAGGCACATCAAAAAGTGAAAACATTTTGAGGTATAACATAAGAGTGCAATTCAAGATCTTTTTTCTTAAACCCTGCCTTTTCCAACTTGGTATCCTCCCAATGTTTCAGACTACAACTCCCATCAGCCCCAGGCAGCGTGGCATGAGACTGAGGGGGGCTGTAGTCCAGAATATCTGGAGGATACCAGGCTCCAAAGGCTGTTCTAACCTATACAGAAGACACAAGGGAAGAATGTATAGGATTGGTTATATTCAGCCAGTTTACATGAAATTTTGGAAATTGCTAATTATGAGAGACCTTTATCAAAGGTGTGAGGCTGTCTAACAATGGCCACATTCAAAGAATTCAGGAAATTATCAAAAATTGGATAATTTATGGACACCACAAAGGCATTGGGCGATAGCCCACGTTAATAAATCTTTCAGTGTGTCTATTCTGAGTATGACTTAGATATCACAGATTTTTGTAAACTTTGTTGTTGATGCCAAGCCCATAACTATGTTTTAAGATGAATTAAGGAACATTATTATGCAGATAAATACGTAAGAATAGCCTGCTGGTTCAGGCCAATGGCACATCTAGTCCATCATCCTGATCTCCAAGTTGCCAAACAGTTGATCATGGGTAACCCACAAACAGGACCTGAGTGCAAAGAGCACTCTCCCCTCCTGTCATTTGGAAGCATACTGCTTCCTCCTATGGAGGCAGAGCATAGCCATCATGGCTAGTAGCCATCCATAGCCTTTTCCTCCATGAATTTGTCTAATTGTCTTTGAAATCCATCCAAGTTGGTGGCCATCACTGCCTCTTGTAGGAGGGAATTCCAGAGTTTAACTGTGAGTTGTGTGAAGTTCTTTCTTTTGTCTGTCCTGAATCTTCCAACATTCATTGGATGCCCTGAGTTCTAAGGGTGATAACCTTAGATAACCAAAAATGAGAGATTTACCCATACGTAGCTGGCACATATTGTGTTGATACAGGTTCTAGCATTATGAGAGCAGGGGGAAAAACCTTTCTCTAGCCACTTTCTCCATGGCATGCATAGCTTTATACAGGTCTAGCCTTTTTAAAAATCCTTTCAAGCTCTACCATATCTTTTTTGAGGTAAGGCAACTGATGGAGAATTTTTTCTCCTATGGGATCTTTTGCTGCTGGTCCTTGAAGTAATTTGAAGACACAGGCTTAAAGCAGAAAAGTAGGCCTTTATTCTTTACAAGCATATGCAGGGACAGCCTCCCAGAAAATCTAGAGAGGACTGCATCGAGGCACAGTCTGCACAGATCTTTTATACAGTATTGAATACACATGTGACATTAGTTTACCAATCCCATAAGTTCCTTCCCACATAACATCACAGTTCCTTCTCTCTGCAATCTTTCCAAACCAATCAGAAAGCATTAGGTAATATACTTCTTATTCCAATTTTCTCTCTGTCTTATTAATATCACCATTGTTCTGCTGTCCTCCTTGATTAATGGTCTTTCAGGCCAGTTGAAACCAGTTACTACCATACACTTACATTCTGCTATTGTGAGCGTGCTTTCAGGCATACCAGCATTCTCATCGTTCTTGCTTGTCCAGGCTGACCCAGGTACATTTTGAAATATTAATGATGCCAAGTTGGATTTGGCTTAGCTTTAGGATGACTGAAAGTTCATGAACACCACTGCTCTATTACATTGCTATAGGGGCTTCTCATTCCTTGCATTTTCAATATGAAATCCCACTCCCAACTTATAAAATACACTACTTATGAAAGAGGATTATGTTTAAAACACTGAGCTACATTTTAGAACCACACAGACTAGGGAGAAAGACTGGGTGACTCTGGCTAACTCTTTCAGCCTCAGAGAAATAAAGAAGGCATACTACCTAACAATATATTTTTGTCATAAAACACATGCATAATGTAGTATTACAAGTTAACATACTAGATTATATTACAAATCAATTTTTAAATCTCACCGCTTCTCTTATTAAACCCTTTGATTATGCTGCAAAGCTCTTCCCCCTAGATGGGGCTATTGCTATACACAAGAAATCACGTCCCAAGATCAAAACAATATAATTATCAATCATACCTTCAAAGGCTAAATGCTTGCTTGAATTAAAACAATAGACCAATTAATATATGTCAGTAATGCACCAGCGGAGTTTTTTTTTTGGCAAGGAAACTGAAGAGCACTGCTTTTGCTCACAGGTCTTATTGAGGCCTATAGATTTCTAGGGTTCTCTGTGAGCCTGGATCTCAGGGTCTTAACAGGCCTAAAGACCTATGCCTATCTCCTTATGATTATAAAACATATACTTTCTTAATATATATGATATATAACATTCCTCATTACAACCAGAACACAGTATTCCAAATGTGGCCACACCATAGATTTATTTAATGGTCATTAATTTCATAATTGGCGATCACTCGTGGCTGAGTAAGATTGTCTTCCAAGATAAGGTCTTTAACAGTGGGTCCATAACTGACTGTGGAAGACAATTCTGGATCCACACAGCCTCCCACAGTGAGGAAATAGGTTTCCAGATGGAAAATGATCGCAATGAGGATTTGCTTCATGTGTCTTCCGCTTAGCTCATTTGTCCCATTCGCCCTGTATTCATGCTTCTTCAAAGTGCACTGCGCCTTTAATAATAGTCAACATCCATTTGTGACGTACATGGGCCAAGACCAGAGCTTGGAAAAGTTACTTTTTTGAACTACAACTCCCATCAACCCAATCCAGTGGCCATGCTGGCTGGGGCTGGTGGGAGTTGTAGTTTAAAAAAGTAACTTTTCCAAGCTCTGGCCAAACCTTCCCAGTTCTCAATGTTCATGGAAGAGGATGATTAGGCATTCAAACAACATGGCTGGTCCAGCGAAGTTGATGTTGAAGGATCATTGTTTCAACACTGGTAGTCTTTGCTTCTTCCAAAATGCTAACATTAGTCTGTCTTCCCAAGTAATTTACAGCATTTTCTGGAGGCAGCATTGGTGGAATCTTTCAAGAAGTTGGGAGTATCGTTTATAGATGGTCCATGTTTCACAGGCATACAGTAAGGTTGGTAGTACAATGGCTTTGTAAATAAGCATTTTTTGTCTCCCTGCGAATATCCCGATCCTCGAACACTCTACACTTCATTCGGGAGAATGCGGCACTCGCAGAGCTCAGATGATGTTGAATTTCAGCATCGATGTCAGCTTTTACAGAGAGATGGCTGCCAAGATAGGGGAAGTGATCAACATTCTCCAGTGTCACACCATTAAGCTGGATTGATGGTGCTACAGAGGGACTAGTTCACACCTTTTGATGAAGCACTTTGGGTTTTTTAATAGTAAGGGAGAGCCCAAGCTTTGCGTATGCTTCTGCAAAGACATTTAGGATAGTTTGAAGATCTTCCTCTGAATGTGCGGAGACTACCATATCATTGGCATATTGAAGTTCTGAGACAGAGGTTGACATTACCTTACTTTTAGCTTTCAGCCTACTGAGATTAAAAAGCTTTCCATCTGTTCAATATATGATTTCCACACCAGTAGGAAGTTTCCCCTCAATAAGGTGTAGAATCATAGCAATGAAGATAGCAAATAAAGTAGGTGCAATCATGCATCCCTGTTTTACGCCTGATCCAACTCTGAATGGATTGCTCTGAAAGTCATTGTTGTCCAAAATTGTTGCTATCATGTTGTCATGAAGGAGTCACAAAATATTCACAAATTTATCAGGGCATCCACTTTTCAGAAGGATGGTACAGAGAGCGGTTCGATTCGCAATATCAAAGGCCTTAGTCAGATCAATAAACACCATATATAAAGGTTGATTCTGCTCCTGGCATTTTTCTTGAAGCTGTCATGCAGTGAAAATCATGTCTACTGTCCCCCTGGAAGCATGGAAACCATTTTGAGATTTGAGGAGGACTTTCTCTGAGATCGGCAGGAGGTGATTTGTGAGGATCCTTACAAGGATTTTACCTGCTGTAGCAAGAAGAAAGATACCTCAGTAGTTCCCACAATCTGGGAACACCTGGTGAAGATCATGTCCACTGTCCCCCTGGAAGGGTGGAAACCATTTTGAGATTTGGGGAGGACTGTGATGATCCCACCTTTGGCTCCACCTGTCAGGTTCCCACCTGCTTGTGGCTACTGCTTTTCACTAGGCACCACCTCAGGACACCACCAGTCAGGATCGTCATTTTTATTTTTTCTCACTCCGCTCTAGCACAGAACTCTCAAGATCCCACTGCTAGGCAGCACCACCAGCCACTCCCTGTAAACAATACTTCTAGAGACTTCACCTTAGTCTCCTTATGGCTTGTTACTTTGTGTCTGGGTGCCCTTGCTGTCCACAACCCCCCTGTATCTTTGTCTATAAAGCATACAATCCTGGGTTGCTCTGGATACTTGATGTTGTTACAATATCTCCCTTCACCATACGATACAGTTTCCCTTCAGCCTTGGTAACTACCCTGCCCTCCCTTCTGGTCTGTATATCCCCAGCCAAGGATCAGGCTTTTAGTAAACCAATAAAAGTATTTATTTGATAACACTAGGAAATAACAAGATTACTTTAGGAATGTTTAACAAGCATATGGTTTCATATAGTGTCACTCTTTATGTTTCTGGTCATATATATACCGTCTAAATATCAACGTAATAGAATCCATACCTCCCTCAGAACTCTGTCAACTCAATCCCAACTGCCTCCCACTTCAACTCCTTTCCAATCACTCTCCTCTCAACTTCCCAACCAACCTTCTCAACTCAACTCTCATCCTCTCATTTATACCTTCAGCCATTCCAACCCTCAGCCAATAATCTTCCAACATTCTCCCGCATTCTAGCCCATGTACTCTCCCCTCTTACTCAATTCACTTACCATAGATCCCTATATAAACCCGCACTTACCATATTTACAGTTTTTAACATATAAGGACATCACAAGGACATCCTCTGAGATCAGCAGGAGGTGATTTGCGAGGATCCTTGCAAGGATTTTACCTGTGGTAGCAAGAACACAGATACCTCAATAGTTCCTGCAATCTGTTCTATCACCCTTCTTAAAAAGGGTGATAATTATGGTGTCCCTAAAGTCTTCCGGGATCTCCTCCGTCATCCAGATTGTTTTGATGAGCTTATGAAGTTGTTGTGTAAGCTCAGGCCCACCTTTTTTAAAGACTTCAGCAGGAATCCCATCAGGTCCACTAGCTTTGTTGTTCTTCATTTGATTGATGGCTTTACTGACTTCATCCAAATTAGGGGATACTGCAAGCTTGTCTCTAGTTTGTTGTTGTGGAATTTGCGAGAAGACCTCATCAGCCACAATAGAGTTATGGTTGAGAAGGTCATGGTAATGCTTTTTCCAGCGCAGTGCAATAGACTCTTTATCCTTAAGAAGTTTGGTACCATCCATTGAACGTAAGGGATTTGTACCATAATTTGTTGGTCCATAGATGGCCTCTGTGGCATTAAAAACGCCCCGTGCATCGTGAGCATCTGCAAAATGCTGGATTTCTTGATCTTTCTTTATCCACCAGGCGTTCTTAAGTTCTTCTTTGGACTTCAGCCTTTGCACTGGTATAGATTTTTTTTTCTTAGCAGCATAGTTAATATCTTTCTGCCATAGCTGGAAGGCTGTCATTTTCTTGTCGATGATATGTTCAGTCTCACTATCATTCTCATCAAACCAATCCTGATGTTTCTTAGTTTGGGATCCAATAGTTTGTTCACATGCTGCAATAATGGATGTCTTCAGTTTAATCCAGTGTTCCTCGACATTTTCAGGGAGTTCCGTCAGTAGATGTTGTTGGCGTGTGTGCGTTGTTGCGTGAAACAGCATACATTACGTTGGAGTTAAGTTGAGCAAGAAACTTCATCAGAGCATTAGAGCATGTTAAGAGTCTTTATTCAAAGACATTAAGGCTTTTCAGCAGTTTCCCCCCCCCTCTAGCTCTACAGCACATTTCTCTTCAAAAGCAAAAGTAAGACAGCCTTTCAGGTCAGAGGCTTGATGCAGAAAAAACAACAACTCACAGACCCTGTTAGAACTTTCCTAGTCTATATCTTGATGGTTACCATAACAACGGCCTTCACTGTCCGTTCCCAGACTGGCAAAGACATAACTCCTGTTAACTTTCAAAACTTTCAGACTTGATGGAAAACTACTAGGCCTCATGCCAACAAGCCCCCCCTTTTCTCATCATGTCTGTCAATTTCAAAGAAATCTCAGCAATACATCTTCATACAGTAATACATTTCTACAATACCTCTTGCAATACATTTCAGTACATTGCATCATACATTTGCAGTTCAGTACAGTTCAAAATTACATCTCAGTACATAGCAGTACATTTCAGAACATCTCTGTACATTTAGCTAAAACGTTATTCAATCAAACTTTGGTTCAACACATGTCAAATAAAGTGTCTCAGGACCCATGTCTACAACTTTATTCATTCCAGGACTGTTATTAATCCCACAGTAAATCTGTCAGGCGGTTTGCCTAAATTCGCTCTCATGGAGCGTCTTAAAGGAACCAGAGCTTCGGCTCTCTCTGCCCCCCCATTTGTGCTTGTGCTTGGCACAACCTGCGCAGGAGCTTCCATTTCCTCAGCTTTTCATTTCTTCGATCTGCGTGACACACAAACACGAACACAATCACAGATATTTAAGCCAGATTTTGGCATTAAAGTGGAAGGTACACAAATTCCTCTCAGAGATGCTTTGAATGAGCTCATTTGTGGGAAATGCACATTTCTCTTCAAAAGCAAAAGTAAGACAGCCTCTCAGGTCAGAGGCTTGATGCAGAAAAAAAACAACTCACAGACTCTGTTAGAACTTTCCCAGTCTATATCTTGATGGTTACCATAACAACGGCCTTCACTGTCCGTTCCCTGACTGGCAAAGACATAACTCCTCTTAACTTTCAAAACTTTCAGACTTGATGGAAAACTACTAGGCCTCATGCCAACAGATGTTTCTTGAGAGTTGTTTGAAAGCAGGCTCGCTTAATAGAATCTTGAAGGGCATGGATATTCCTTTTACGCCTTGGTTTTCTCCTTGTAGCCTATGCTGAGGAACAATATTAATGGCCATAGTGGATCAAATTAATCAGTGATCTGTCCAGCAGTCACCAGCACCCATCATGACCCTAGTGAGGAGTACATCACAACAATCTCTGGGAGATATTTTTCAATACCTAGGATGGAATTTGACTTTTTCACAGCTGCTGCACACTGGGTCAACATCTTCATCCACAACAATCCCAAGGTCTCATTCCTGGTCAGTCACCACCAGTTCAGACCCCATATTGGTGAAATAAAGATTTTTTGCTCCAATATGCACAACTTTCCACTTGTTTACCTTGAATTGCATCTGCCATTTTACCACCCCCATCATTCAGTTTGGCAAGGACCTTTTGGAGCTCTTCACAATCCCTTTTTCATTTAACTGCCCTGAACAATTTGGTATCAACAGCAAACTTGGTCACCTAACTGCTCACACCTAAGTCCTGATAGTTTATGAACATGTTTAAAAGCACAGGTTCCAATACCAGCCCTTGGGGGACTGCTCTTTGTACAGCCCTCTTTTGGGATAACTGTCTATTTATTCCTTCTCCCTGCTTCCTGCTACTTAACCAACTCCTGATCCATAAGAGGATCCATGACTGCTAAGCTTACTCAGGAATCTTTGGTGAGGTACCTTGTTGAAAGTGCAGATACATTATGTCCATTGGATCTCCCCTATCAATATGCTTTTTGACAATCTCAAAGAACTGTAGTAGGTTAGTGAGAGATGACTTAACCTTGCAGAAGCCATGCTGGTTCTGCTTCAGCAAGGCTTGTTCTTCTGTATGCTCATTTATTTTGTCTTTTAACAAGATAAAGATACCAGTTTTCTACCACTATTCCCAGGACAGACATTAAGCTAACTAGCATGTAATTTCTGGATCCCTCCTGGATCCCCTTTTAAAGATTGGTGTTACATTGGCCACTTCTCAGTCCTCAGGTATGGTGGCAGATCTGAGGGACAAGTTATACATTTTTGTTATATCAGCAATTTCAGGTGGATATTATTTTTTAACATAGAAGATTGTTGGCTTTATAAATATTCTACAAGGCTGACATATACCTGATGTAGCTATTGTTAACATTTATGTTGTTTCCTTTGTACTTGTGATTTTGAAAATAAATAGCAGAAATGGTATAGTCATTTTTAAAAAAAATTGGTGAGGACAGAGAGAAACAATCGTCTGTAATATCATGTCCAGACAACCTGTTAAGTCAGCATTCCTGACTTGATTGCACAAAGTTTAAGTGGGAGTTAGAGTATGAGTTCTGTTTATTAAGTATTCATTCTGATTTGTTTGCAAGAAGCTTGTATGACCATGAACATTTGTCCTCATTTTTTCCTGGTTTGCATTTTTCTGTTAGTCATTCATTCCCACACTTTTGGTGCATTTACCCATCACATTCCATACTGCAAGATATCTGTAGTGTTTTTTTTACGGGTGGATTTGTTGCACTAGAGAAACAGAGTCCTTTAAAACAGTTTAAATGCTCATACTAAAAGTTCTAGCATGCACCTTTTTCCTGACATGCAATCCTGACAGCACAATTAAACACTGGTCTCTTCCTTTCCTCACTAGATCAGTTACGGATTTATTCCTCAGGGTCTTGATGATAAAACCCAGTTCCCTTTTGTCTACCGGATGGTCCCCAAAGAAGAAGCTCAGTACCAAGGAATTGTCAAACTGCTCCTGCATTTTGGATGGACGTGGGTTGGTCTCATTGTTCCAGATAATGAAAATGGAGAAAGGTTTGTGAGTGGTCTGACTCATCTGATGGTCAACAGTGGAATTTGCATTGCCTTATCAAAACGACTACCAGAAAAGAATGCGTACCAAATGCTTTTGATGAGTAAACCATCTCTCCTATGGAGACAAGTCAATGTATTTGTGTACTATGAGATTTCCCTGTTGGGATTTATAGCAATCATTGCACTACAAGACAAATTTAAGAAAGAAATTGGGGGCAAAGTCTGGATTACAACAGCTTTTCAGAACATGAACATGAACCTGTGTTATCCTGATGAAATCTTCCAGAACATCCATGGTTCTCTGTCCTTTGTAATGAAGCCCAAAAGAAGACCAAAAAATGACTATGATTGCCCTTTATCTTCTGCTCTCAACGAGACTTTGGAAAACGCATTTGATTGTTCATATTCAAAGCAAAGGTTGTCTGTGAAAGGTTGGACAAGATGCACAGAGAAGGAGAAACTGGAGATGCTGTCCCAAGAAGAGCTTGAGAGAACCTGGTCTCAAGATGGCTACAACACTTACTTCAGTGTCCAATATGTGGCTCAGGCTTTAAATGCAGCATATTCACCTAGATCAAAGTGGTTGTGGATGGTGCATGGAGGAGATGGATTGGAACATCAAAGTCTGGAGCCATGGCAGGTATTTCCTTTCCCTTTTTGCAAAGTGCAATCCATTGTCCCAACTGTGGAATCATCATTATCCTGCATCTATACCTAAATATTGCAGTGAGGCTCCTTCCCCCTTCAGAAGCAAATCCAGTTTGTGAGGCTCCTGGTGAAGGCCTACCTTTCCCCCCACTTTGATTATGTCAGAAGAATCAGTTTCCAAGGATTCTTTCCAGTTCCCTGAGAGAGATCCAGTCTTCATAGCTGAAGTTAGACTCTCTTCACCTCCTTCTCTGTCTCTGTTGGTCCTTTAAGATGCCTGCCACCAGTGAGTACCTGGAAGACAGACTGAGAAGCACACAGGTCTCCTTGCCACAGACTTTCCCACTGTGGAGACATGTACTGTATTTCTATTTAAATTATACTAACTGCTTCTAAATTGGCATTTCTACCCATACATTAGCAGATGAAGATTTTATGCAAAACTGTGTCCTCTTATTTGGTGAAATGTGAAGTCCATAGAATTCTGAAGGGAAGGGGGGCCTTCACATTTTCAGGTTTCCACACGATCTGGAACATGGAGCAATCAAGGTTGCAGATCACATGGGAAACTCCCTCTCCTTTCAGATGTTTGAAGCAGGCAGAGGGGCTACTCAAGATGAGGTCATGTCCTACTTGTTTGCAATGTTAACTATGAGGAGAACTGTGAGGGTCTTCTCCACAGGGGAGCCAAGACTGGGGAATAGCCTTCCACTAGAGATATGGTAGATACCTGCAGCAGTGATTTTCCACCAACTGCTCATTCAGAAGATTGTTCCCAACCACTGCTTTTTAGTATTGACTTCATTTAAAAAATTGCATCTCTGTGGTATTTGTTTTCGTGCATTTAAGATTTTATTATTTTGTACTGATTTTATTCTTGAAACCACATTGTTATTTATATGACAGGCGGTCTATAAGATTTTTAATAAATACAATAGGAAGTCTGAATATAGCTTACAAGTCCATATGAGATGTGCACTGGTCCCAATTAATGCTCAACTTAATCAGGGGTGAGATATCCAACCTGGTGTCATGTTTTCTTAATGCTGGTGTTTTCCCTGTCATTCCAGCTTCACCCTTTCTTGAGAGAAATCCAGTTTTTGAATGCTTCAGTGCGTGGCCTTCATTTTGATGAGAATGGGGAGCTGCCAGGCAACTATGATATTGAGAACTGGGTGATGCTTCCCAATGAGTCTCATGTTAGAGTGAAAATTGGGAGTATAGAGGGAGACGTGTCCGGTGTCATCAAGCTCACCATACACCCGGAAGCCATTGTGTGGCCCAAGTGGTTTAACAAGGCAAGGGACACTTTATTCAACAGGCCATCTATTAAGCTCTAATAGCTTGTTGATTAATTTGTGCGGGATTTCAAATGCAGTCCTTCACATCCTTACCAGGAAGTAAATCCCATTGAATGTAGTGCAGGTCTGCAAAGTGGCAGCCAGGGGGCCTCAAAAGGACATAAGAAGACCCTGCTGGATCGAGGCAATGGCTCATCTAGTGCAGCATCCTGTTCTCACTGTGGCCAACCAGTTGCCTATGGAAAACCTCCTAGCAGACCTGAGTGCAAAAACCACCGTCCCCTCCTGCAGTTTCCTCACCCACTACCTGTAGCAATCCTGGCACAATGACAAGCCATGGAGTGAAGGCCCCGGAAGCTCAGCTCTAGGTGCTTTGCCTTTACCACTGTCCATGCCAGAGCTCCAGACTGCCATTTTGGTGTGGATTGGATGCTGCCAGGGGCCCCAGACAGCCCCAGAATCCACAATCACACCACAAATACCTACCTGGCCTGCCATCAACCAAGGTGGGAGAGTAGCGCTCTCCTTCCTTGATCCATATCAGCGTCGCTGCCGTGGATTGCAGGGAGGGAAAAGACAGGAGAGAGAGGTAAGTGGAGAGAACAAACAGGCAGGTGGCTTGGAAGCTTCCTCCCAGCGATCCGCAGCCGTGACCCTGCTGAGGATTGTGGAAGGGGAGCGCTACTCTCTCACCCTATCGAGGGGTCCCCCAGGGGTCATTGGCCAGAACACGACTTGGCTGTCCTTTGGTGTGACCCTTGATGCTGCCGATGCTTTTGAACAGGAGTCTGGGTGAGTTTCAATCTGAAGAGGCTGCCTGCCGTTTACCTGAGATTCAATGTTAGCTTGACACCTGAGAAATAAGGTATGCTACATGTTGCTCTGGGTGTCCTGGCACCTGATCTGAATTGTCATCTATCACTCATACGGTGCCATTGCGTCCTCTGCATAGCCACACTTGTCTTCACAATTGTCTCCCTTTCTACCTGTGGCATCAGAGTTCTGCTATGCCATTCTGCATCACACACTCATGAGTTTTAAATGTGTTTTAATGGCTATAATACTATATTTTAAACTTCTGTAGTGCTGGGACCTACTGGCGAAGGACAGGCAGCAATAACAATACAAACAACAACAATAATAATGATTCCATGAAGAAGGGTCTGGGTCACTTGAGGCTCAGCTGACACATATACTCTCAGACTTTCCTCCTGATGCATCTTGCCTTTATGATTAGACCGTGCCTCACTCCAAGTGTACCGAAAGCTGTCGCCCTGGATACAAGAAGGTGGTTCAAGAAGGAGAGCCGGTTTGCTGCTATGCTTGCGTTCCATGTGCAGAAGGAGGAATCTCCACTCAGGAAGGTGAGTGACCCCAAGTCAGGGGGCATTCCATGGGAGAACAGAAATAGGGCAAAATGTCACTGAAATGTTCATTGAAAATTATAAACATATAATTATTCCGGAAACTTATTCTGTTCCAGAGAGCCTTTGGTTGGGACTGACGGGTCAGCCTGACACTGTTTTAAGTTTTTTATCTTTTATTTTTTATCTTTTATTCCCACTTTCTTATACGTATATGCACATATATACATGTATGTATGTGTATGCATAATGCATTTTTTGTATTTTAATTGTATTTTATGCATTTTAATTTACTGTAATGTTGGTGTTTCTATTGTGTATTTTATTATAAATGTGTGTGATTTTATTGTAGATGCCCTGAGTGCCCTATTGTAGGGTAGAAGGGTGGGATAGAAATATTTTAAATAAATGAATAAATAAATATTTGAATTCCCATGTGCTGGTAATCTCCAGATTGGCTTTCTGATATTCACTCGACATGGGGCTGCCCTTCAGGCTGATCCAGAAGCTGCAGCTAATGCAAACCGTGGTGGCTTGACTGCTCACTGGGGTTCAATATCATCACCACATTGCTCCACTTCTGAAAAAAATTACACTTGCTTCCAATTAGCTACTAGTCTTTCAAGATGCTGATATTGGTGTACAAAGGCTGATATAGCTTGGGACCATGATAAGTAGCAGATCATTTCATTCCCTACATCGTCATCATCATTGTTATTATTAGATTTATTTGCTGGTCCATAGATGGCCATTCTGGCATTAAAAAAGCCCTGTGCATCGTGAGCATCTGCAAAGTGCTGGATTCCTTGACCTTTCTTTATCCACCAGGCATTTTAAGTTCTCTAGTTCTTCATTGGACCTCAGCCTTTGCACTGGCATAGATGTTTTTCTTAGCAGCAAAGAATGTCTTTCTGCCACATCTGGAAGGCTTTCCTTTTCTTGTCGATGATATGTTCAATGGATGGTACCAATCTTCTTAAGGATTATTGCACTGCATTGGAATGAGTATTAACACGACCTCCTTAATTGTAACTGTTGTGGCTGGTGAGGTCTTCCTGCAAATTCCACAACAACAAACTAGAGATGAGCTCGCAGTATCCCCTAATTTAGATGAAGTCAGTAAAGCCATCAATCAAATGAAGAACAACAAAGTTAGTGGACCTGATGGGATGCCTGCTGAAGTTTTTAAAGACCTGAACTTACTCAACAACTTCATAAGCTCATCAAAAAAATCTGGATGAGGGAGGAGATCCCGGAAGACTTTAGGGATGCCATAATTATCACTTTTTAAAAGAAGGGTGATAGAACAGACTGTCGGAACTATTGAGGTGTTTCTCTTCTTGCTACAGCAGGTAAAATCCTTGTAAGATCCTCGCAAATCGCCTCCTGCCAATCTCAGAGGATGTCCTACCTGAATCTCAAAATGGTTTCCACCCTTCCAGGAGGACAGTAGACATGATCTTCACTGCACGACAGCTTCAAGAAAAATGCCAGGAGGAGAATTAACCTTTACATATGGTGTTTATTGATCTGACTAAGGCCTTTGATATTGTGAATCGAACCGCTTTCTGTACCATCCTTCTGAAAAGTGGATGCCCTGATAAATTTGTGAATATTTTGCAACTCCTTCATGACAACATGATAGCAACAATTTTGGACAACAATGGCTTTCAGATCAATCCATTCAGAGTTGGATCAGGCGTAAAACAGGGATGTATCATTGCTCCGACCTTATTTGCTATTTTCATTGCTATGATTCTACACCTTATTGAGGGGAAACTTCCTACTGGTGTGGAAATCATATATTGAACAGATGGAAAGCTTTTTAATCTCAGTAGGCTGAAAGCTAAAAGTAAGGTAATGTCAACCTCTGTTCGCAGAACTTCAATATGCCAATGATATGGTAGTCTCCGCACATTCAGAGAAAGATCTTCAAACTATCCTAAATGTCTTTGCAGAAGCATATGGAAAGCTTGGGCTCTCCCTTACTATTAAAAAACCCAAAGTGCTTCATCAAAAGATGTGAACTAGTCCCTCTGTAGCACCATCAATCCAGCTTAATGGTGTGACACTGGAGAGTGTTGATCACTTCCCCTATCTTGGCAGCCATCTCTCTGTAAAAGTTGACATCGATGCTGAAATTCAACATCGTCTGAGCTCTTCGAGTGCCTCACTTTCCCGAATGAAGCGTAGAATGTTTGAGGATCGGGATGTTCACAGGGACACCAAAATGCTTATTTACAAAGCCATTGTACTACCAACCTTATTGTATGCCTGTGAAACATGGACCGATGCTGCCTCTGGAAAATTCTGCAAATTACTTGGGAAGACAGACTAATGTTAGCATTTTGGAAGAAGCAAAGACTACCAGTGTTGAAACAATGATCCTTCAACATAAACTTCGCTGGACCGGCCATGTTGTTCGAATGCCTGATCACCGTCTTCCAAAGCATCTACTTTACCCCCAACTTAAGGATGGAAAATGGAATATAGGTGGACATTAAAAGAGATTTAAAGATGTTCTTAAAGCAAATCTAAAAAAAATGTAACATGAACATAGAGAACTGGGAAGTCTTGGCCCCTGCACATCCCAAATGGAGTCAGCTACTATCAAAGGTGCCGTGGACTTCGAAGAAGCATGAATACAGGGCGAATGGGACAAATGAGCTAAGCGGAAGACACATGAAGCAAATCCTCATTGCGATCATTTTCCATCTGGAAACCTATGTCCTCACTGTGGGAGGCTGTGTGGATCCAGAATTGTCCTCCACAGTCACTTACAGACCCACCGTTAAAGACCTTATCTTGGAAGACAATCTTACTCGGCCCCAAGTGATCACCAATGAATATTAGATTTATATCCCATCCTTCCTGCCAGTAGGAGAAACATCCCCAACTGGTAAGTGCATTCTGCAGGAGAAGACATCCTGCAGATACTATCCTGTATGGAGACTCATTCTGCACAATGCCGGAACTGGTCCCTTAATGTGGTGGCATCTAGTGTTCAGCATTCCCTCCCATTGCATATCAGACAAGCGCCTTTTGATACCTGCAAAAGATGTTCCTTCTTCGATCAACCTTCTAAATTTTTTATTCCAGATGGTTTTGACTGATTTTATGGCTGTGCTATTGTTATAACTGTTTTGATATCTATACTTTTAAAACAATATATATATAGTTCTTATATATGTTATTATATTTTAAATTGCTTTTGAATGCTTCATGAGAAGCAATCCACAAATGACATAAATGAATGAATAATATGGATCCATTCTTGGTTTGTACTGTTTATGTCCTTAATTGCATAAAGTCAGTTGTCAGGAATGGACTGGGAAGACTGACTGCAAGACTGAAAGCAGGGAGAGGGTTTACTCAGTACTGCCCACATTATGTACCCTGTTTGTGCTTTTAGTCAGAGCCTCCATTCATATCTTTGATGGGAATAGGCTAATATCTCTGTCTTTCAGCTCTGGTTATTCTGGATACTCTTCTTCTCAGATGCAGACCATTGCACCAAATGTCCAGATGATCAGTATCCAAACAAGTACAGAGATCAATGTCTCCCCAAGATTATCGTCTTCCTGGGTTATGAAGAACATTTGGGTATCATCCTTGCTTCCATTGTCATCTTCTTCTCCTTAACCACAGGCTTCATTTTAGGAATCTTCATTAAATACCTAAACACTCCCATTGTCAAAGCCAACAACCGGAACCTCTCCTTCATCCTCCTCATCTCCCTCCTGCTTTCCTTTTTGTCCTCCTTCCTGTTCATTGGCCGGCCAAGGAAAGTGACTTGCCTTCTCCGACAAATGGCCTTTAGCATCATCTTCTCAGTTGCTGTCTCTTCTGTCTTGGCAAAAACCATCACTGTGGTGCTGGCTTTCCTGGCCACAGAACCAGGAAACAGGGTGAGGCAATGGCTGAGGAAAAGTCTAGCCAACTCCATCATCATTTCATGTTCCAGTGTCCAAATTGTCATCTGCAGCATCAGGTTGGGGATCTCTCCCCCATTCCCTGATGTTGACACGCACGCTCAGCCTAGAGAGATCATCCTGCAATGTAACGAAGGGTCTGTTGCCATGTTTTATGGTTCCCTTGGCTACATGGGCTTCCTGGCTGCCATCTGCTTCACAGTGGCTGTCCTAGCCAGAAAGCTGCCTGGGGCCTTCAATGAAGCCAAGTTGATCACCTTCAGCATGCTGGTCTTCTGCAGTGTTTGGGTGTCCTTTGTGCCCACCTACCTGAGCACGAAGGGGAAATACATGGTAGCCGTGCAGGTCTTCTCCATCTTGGCCTCCAGTGCTGGGCTTGTGGGCTGCATCTTCATTCCCAAGTGCTATATTATTTTACTCAGGCCTGATCTGAATACAAAGGAGCACCTGACAATCAAAATTAAACATGGTGTCGGATTATTCAAATATTAATATTTAACAATAGATTTCTATCAAAGGTATAATGAAAATCTTTAAGACCTTAGTTATTCTGAATAAACAACTTTGATACAATTTCTGAACCTAGACAACTCTGCAGAAATGGATATTGAAATAGCAAATAGGATAGGTTGGCCAAGTCCACTGCAATAAGGGTAGGTTGCTCAACTCCACAGATTGGCCAAAAGTGAATAAACCTCAAGATGTATTAATCAGATTTATCCCCTTGAGTGTCAAAATGGCAATATTACAAAATATAAGGGCAACATAAAAATGAATAGTTGAAGGCACAGAAATTCATGTGTTTATTTAACCAGAGATTGTGGGCAAAAGAAGAGAATTACAATTTTTAACTCGAAACTTATTCTTATTAGGGATTGGCTAGAATTAACATTTTCATTAAAAATGGTCTGGATTGAGGACTGCCTTCAAGTCGATTCCTACTTATGGTGACCCTATGAACAGGGTTTTCATGGTGAGCAGTAATCAGAGGGGTTTTACCATTGCCTTTCCCTGAGACTGAGAGGCAGTGACTGTCCCAAGGTCACTGAGTGAGCTTCATGACTATGTGGGGATTCGAACCCTGGTCTCCCAGGTCGTAGTCCAACACCTTAACAACTACACTGCACTGGCTCTCAATTCTTAATAAACTACAGCAAAAAACAAACAACTAAGGGCTCATCCAGACGACTGTATAATCTGTGATATGATCGCTTTGTGTGTTCATTAATTTTCCATGGTCCATACGACATCACCCATTTTTGCGCACTTTCTTGCTGTTAAATCAGCTTTGGCATTACCACAAAAAATGCAATTTGCTTTTTTAAACTGGGGATCATCCGCTGTACCTTCAGGTGCTTGGATGCAATACTGTGGACTTTAGAGCAGGAGGTGTTCCGTAGGTGGTGCTTGGGCATTTCCCCATACCCCTTCTCTCATTCACAGCCAATCATGTATTTCCACTTTTGCGCATGTCCAAAAATGACCAAGGAAAGCCCGGGAAAACTGAACCAATCAGAGCAATGGGGTGGTGTTGGGGGGGTCTCTGCAACTTCTACTTCACAGATGCAAAAAAGTGCATTTGTGCAGAAGCAGAAGCAGCCGTTAACTTTTAGCCAGTGTGTGAACTGGGCAGCCGTTCAGGGTGAGATCTGCAATTGTGGTTGTTTGCAAAGCCCCCCTTTCCTGTCTGGTCTCACTCAAGTGCAGCTGGTTAGTGCAGGGAGCTTGCTTTGCTCTTTCCTCCTCACTCAGAGGTGGACAGACACACACAGGCACACACAGCAGAGAAAAGCAAGACCCTGGCTCTTTGCAAAGGGCTACGGGAAGGAAAGGGAGAAGGAGGGGGGTGAAGGCAACGGAGCATAAAGTTTTGCCTGAAGTGGTTGGGAAGCTGCTGGGAAGCCTCTCTCTGGGGATTTTCCCTGCTGCTGCCACCGCCGCCTACGCAGAGAACGAGAGGCAGGCAGAGCGAGAGAGAGAGAATGGGGAGGAGCTGGGAGCTGCCACCGAGCGCTACACTCTAGAAAAGCTTTGGGGGTGCTCCCCACTAAAAGCTCAGCTTTCCTGCCATTCTTTACAAAAGAAGCAAGTAGTAGCAGCTCCTCAGTGCACCAATACCTTCCCTTTCAGTTCTGGAGAAATAAGTACAATTGCCAGCCCTGTGTATCTCCAGAAACTGTAATATGCATAAAGGCAGAAAAGCATACAGTCGGTTTTGCGAAATATCGCAAACAGAAGCAAATAAAAACACAGGAATTATTGGCATATAAGTGGTTTGCTAGAGCGTCTCGGACGCCCGCAACCATAGAGACTGGTGGTCTACCTTCCTAGACATGACACGTCATTACTTGCTGTTCTGGAGAAATAAGTGGCATTGCCAGCCCTGTGTATCTCCAGAATGTTTACTATGCATAAAGGCAAAAACACATACATTTGTTTTTGCGTAATATTGCAAATGCAAGCAAACCAAAAAACAGGAATTATTGACATATAGGCACTTGGAGACCCCTTCCCCCGCCGGCCCTGCTCCAGAGCGGCGAGCAGCAAGGAACTCCATTACAGCCACAGGAAATTCAAACTTTGGCGCTCTTACATTCAAGCACATGCGCCTTATTGTGCTTCATTGCAAAGGGGGAGAGGAGCATATGTCATATTTTGCGGACCAATTGGCTGATAGGGGGAGTGTTATGGGTGGAGCTGGGAAAAAGCAAGAAGAAGTATAGATCCTACCGCTGCGTGTGTGGGCGCAAAAAAAAGCATTTTTTTTAATCAGGAAAGAGCGAACAAACAGGCAAAGTGAGGACTGTCAGATGACAAACTGAATATGGAAAACATGGATTATCCCGCTGGGTTTTCTTACTCAACCATACCATTCTGATCCAAAATGATACCTCTTTTGTCCCTGTAGCCAATTTTGTTTTGTCAGCTTTTCAATGAAAGCTGCATGCCAACTATTTTAATACCAATGTTGTTTTGTAGCTCCTTCCAAACTCTTAAAAAGGGGCAATCATTTGTTTTGCTGCCATTACAAGATGACTTATAAGAACTTTACTTCTCATATTCTTATTGCTGTTTGAAAAAAAAGTTTAATAAAGCTAAACAACAGTCTGGCTCTATGTGTTGATTAGTTATATACTCAAGTTCACAAAGGGCTAAATAATACTTCAGAAATACTGCACCTTCAAACATTACCCTGTCATGTGATGGTACACTGCATCCCTCTCTCCATACAATAACCTTCTGTCAATGTTAGAGGCAGATAACTTTTGCCACGATCGGCCTCTGTCAATAAGATCAAAGGCAGAAGTAAAATCCACAAAGGTAACAAAAAGCTCTTTTCTGCCATTTTGGGAATATTTCTGAATCAGGTGGTGAAGAATAAAGCATTGGTCTATTGTAGACTTTCCCTTTATAAACCCTGACTGCTCTTTGGCGATGACTGAGTTCTCGGTAGCCCAAGATTCCAATTTGCATAGCAAGTATTTAGAATACAATTTAGCAACAACATTGAGCAAGCTGATGGGTCTAAAAAATTTTGGATCCACCTTAGAACCTCTTTTATAAATGGGCACCACTGTGCTTACTCCCCAGCCCTGAGGCGTTTTTCCATGATGGTTTCTATAGGTAAACATTTTAGCAAAAACTGGGGACCACCAGGCAGGATTTGATCTAAACAATTCTGCCAGAAGCAGACCTTCTAGTGGGACCTTTACTCAGTTACACAAATGTCATATTCTATTTGGTTCCCACTATATAAAACAACATTTGGCATGGAGCAATATTTTACATTCCTAACAGTGGCACCCCTGAGAAAATCATTCACAGCTTTACGCCTTCAGACTATGCCCTCTGCTTTACTGGATAGGAGGTTTGCTAACATTCCAATCCAACAAAGACTTTGTATCTGTCAATCTGGTGAAGTTGAGGATATTATACATTACTTACTAAGCTACCCCTTATATAAGTCTCCAAGGTTGAAATTTCTTTCCTGCATCCTTCGCCCCTTGTCAAATAGACCTCCCCTGGAGCAGCTATGCGTTCTGCTAGCAGGCCATGACATATTTATAACCACTCAGGTGGCAAAATTTGCTCTAGCTGCAGGAAAAGTAAGACCTAGATACCAAAATTACCAGGAGGGTGCCCCAGTATTATCCTGACTGTAGCATCTATACATTAAGACCTGAGGTGGGTCAGGGTATCTCCCGCTCAGGAGTGGAAATTTTATTTTAAATGTATTTATATGTTTCTACTCTATGCTGTTGAACTGAATTTTACTATAATATGATTTGTATTTTAACATTTTTTTTGTATTTTCCTTTTAAATGAATTTAATTGTGGCGGCCTATGGCTCTGAACAATAAAGATTCATTCATTCATCCATCCATCCATTCAGTGGATATTGTCCTTGCATTAAGGATAAGCCTGCCTCCCAATACAAACATACAGTCCATGATTTGGGAATCAGCTGTTGTAAGATTTATATTGCCTGGAGAGGACCTTTGATTTGTAAAAGAAAGAATGTGACATTGTGATTCCAGTGTAAGCAGTCTGACACTCCCTCCACCTCTTTTTTCCATATAGTTACTTTTCTAGGGATTACTGGCACATTTTAACATTTGTGTTCACCATTCAAGAGATCAACCAGGATCACAGGCTCTTACCCAACATCACTCTGGGCTACAACCTCTATGAGAGTGATTTTGATGCAAGGGTGACTTCTGATGCCATGCTACACCTGCCTGCAGGCGGGGGAAGCAATATTCCAAACTATACCTGTAGAAAAGAGAATAACCTGCTTGTTGTCCTTGAAGGGGCTGATTCTGTACACAGTATTCCAAATGTAGCCTATGGTTTATATAATGGCATTATCATATCAGCAGTTTTGTTTTATTTTCTATACTGTTTATATCAATGAGATGTCTTTCAATACCTAATGATCCCTGCATGGAATTTGCCTGTTTCACAGCTGCTGCACACTGGGTCAATATCATCATCGAGCTATCCACTATGACCCCAAAGTCTAGTTCCTGATCAGTCACCGCCAGTTCAGACACCATGGAACGTATATGTAAAATTAAGATATCTTGCTCCAATATGTACAGCTTTCCACTTGTTTCCATTGAACTGTATTTGCCATTTTACTAGCCTTTCAGTAAATGTAGAGACGTCCTTTTGGAGCCTTTGCAATTCCTTTTTGTTTTAATAACCGTGAACAATTTAGTATCATCAACAAACTTGGCCACCTCACTGCTCACCCCTAACTCCTGATAGTTATGAACAAGTTAAAAAGCACAGGTCCCAATACTGATCCTTGGGAGACTCCCCTTTCTGCAGCCCTCCATTGGGCAAATTGTCCATTTATTCCTACTCTCTGCTTCCTGCTACTTAACCAACACCTGATCAACAAGAGGACCTCTCCTCTTATTCCATGACTGCTAAGCTTACTCAGGAGTCTTTGGTCTTAAAACATTAAATTTTGACAATCAATGTCAATCAAAAAAACTAATGAAAATCTTTCAAACCTTAGCTAATCTGAGTAAATAAGTTTCGTAAAATATCTGAACCTAGAGCACCCCACAGAAATGGCATTTAGAACAGGTTGTCCAAGTCTGTCATTTGGCCAAAACTGAATAAACTTTAAGATGTATTAATCAGATTCAAGACCTTGAGAGTCAAAAATGCAATATTACAAAATTCACGGGTGACAAAGAAACAAATTGTTAAAGGCACGGAAATTCAAGTTTTGATTTACCCAGAGATCCTGGGCAAAAGAAGATAATTTCAATTTTTAACTTTAAACTTACGCTCATTAGGGATCTGCTGCAATTAATTCTTCACAAAAATGAATAGGTTGGCATTAGATCATTGAATGATAGCGAAAAGCTAGAACTGAACTATCACCTTCAAGATTCCAAGATTGGCATGTAATATTTGAAGAATTAAAAATATTCTATTCTATTCTATTTTCAATACCTTTTCTATTTTTTAAAAGAGGAAGGCATTTATCACTACTATTCTTTTTGGTTCCTCTCTTTGAAATATATGTCTTGTGCAATTTTAACAACTATTAAATGAATCCACTAAAAATCATATCCCTTAACATTAAAGACCGAAACTCTCCTAACAAATGGAGGATAATTGCTGCTGATGATTGGACTTCAATTTGGGTATGGCTAGAGAAACTACAGTGTGTTAGAAATTGCTTGTGGGTGGTATGCTGAATCTTTTGAAAATTAAACAGGAACCTTCTCCAAACTGGTAGCGGTTGTATGGAGAGAGGGACATATCATCAGGGTAATGTTTGAAGGTGCAGTATTTCTGAAGTATTTTTAGAATTTAGTCTTTTGTGAAATTGAGAATACAACTAATCAACATATAAAGCCAGATTGTTGTCTAGATGTATTAAATATTTAAACAGCAATAAGACTCTGAGAAGTAAAGTGTTGATAAGTCATCTTTTAATGACACCAAACTAAGAATTTCTCATTTTTGAAAGCATTTGGTAGGAGCTATGAAAGAATATTGGTATAAAAAGGTTTGGGATACAGCTTGATTGAAAAGTTGACAAAAATAAATTTGGCTAGGAGGATTAAAAGAGGGATGGTTTTGGATCTGAAGGGATTGATTTTGTAATGTACATGAATAAAAAAACGAATAAATGATATATTGCCATCAACTCAGTGTGCTAGTTTGTGAGACTCATAGTTTATTTTCACTGTAGCATTATTAAGAATTCATTAACCAAAATGGAGACAATAGTCAAGAAATCAGAAGAAGGCTAGGACTGAGTAGGGCAGCTATGAGAGAACTAGAAAAGGTCCTGAAATGCAAAGATGTATCACTGAACACCAAAGTCAGGATCACTCAGACCATGGTATTCCCAATATATATGTATGGATGTGAAAATTGGACAGTGAAAAATGTGGATAAGAGAAAAATAAACTCAATTGAAATGTGGTGCTGGAGGAGAGCTTTGCGCATACCATGGACTGTGGAAAAAAAACAAATAATTGGGTGTTAGAACAAATTAAACCAAAACCGTCACTAGAAGCTAAAATGATGAAACTGAGGTTATCATACTTTGGACACATGAGGAGAAGACATGATTCACTAGAAAAGACAATAATGCTGGGAAAAACAGAAGGAAGTAGAAAAAGAGGAAGGCCAAACAAGAGATGGATTGATTCCGTAAAGGAAGCCACAGACCTGAACTTACAAGATCTGAACAGGGCGGTTCATGACAGATGCTCTTGGAGGTCACTGATTCATAAGGTGGCCGTAAGTCATAATCGACTTGAAGGCACATAACAACAGCAAATTATTAAGAATGATAGAGACATTTGTTGAATTTCTGCTGAACTTTGTACAGAGTAATTCTTGTGTGATTTTTGGTGTGCATATTACTCTCCAGAATATAGCTTTATTTCTTTTTAAATTACATTTTTTGCAGGTTTCTATGGATAAAACCAATAAAAATATGTATTTTAAAATATCATAAAGGCCTAAATTCTCCTAACAAAAGGAGGAATACTCCAAATAATTGAAACAAGAAAAATGGAGCATCTGTTTCTTATAAGAAGCTCATATTGAACAGGGAGATGAGAAATACATTATATGGAAAATATATGGAACAATTACAGGTTGGGTAAAACTTATATTTAATGGGAAAAGGCCAAGAGAAGCAATCATAGTTAGAAATCCTGTCATTATGAGCTATGAAAAATATGACAACAGTTTTTTACATAATACATTAGTAAGACAAGCGGCAACTGGAGTTTCATGAAGCTCCTCTCTCTGCCATTCCTCCAACATTTTCCTGATCCTGGAGCCAGATGCTGAATCCTCTTCACTTTTGGACCTGCCCGAAAAGACAAAACAGCCATCTTACCTTCTAAAGCCCTGGCTGTTGAGCCTCTCTATCTCATATGTGCACAATACTCCATGGGTTGTTGCACCAGGATAGGCCACAACTACTGCCAAGTCCACCTAGTTCTGAACATGTAGAATTCCCTAATTCACCTGTCACAAGTAGATTGGGGTCAAGGGGTGGTAGATAACCGTATGGTCCTCTCCTCTTGAGTTCTCCAAGCTCCCAAAGCACCTCTAGCATTGGTTCTGGATGCTCCTTGGAAAAAAAGCAGATAAGAGAAAGATCAACTCATTTGAAATGTAGAAAAGCATCTGGAAATATAATCCAAGAACTAATCGAACGTTCTTATATCAGAAATCATAAAAGAAGAATACAATTAAACTCACAAACCAGAACTCTTAGACAAACTGAACACTCTTAAGATCAATGTGTGGGGAGACTGGAAATAAACATTAGGTTTGGGGTTAAATTGGAGCCACTTTATTAATTACAATTGATCTTATGATCTGCATAAGGGAAAGTCAGGAAATGTGCAGGAAATATAAGTTATCAGGCTCCTGTGCCTGTCATTATTAGGCGATCTTACCCTGCAGGCAGGAAAGATGGCTTTAATTCCACCTCTCCCCTCCTCCCCATGCCACACCTCTTCAGGAGAGGAGGGAGGTATTCCTGGCACCCTCTCCATTATGGAGATCATGAAGCGGCTGCTTGCCCCTCTTCCAGTCCCATCTCAAGGACATCCCCACCTCTGGACCTTTTCTAAGGATGGACAGAGGAACGTTTTAATAAGAGGAAAGAGTCAACTGAGTTAAGGACAATTAGAAATGAACCTGTAAAACTACTTAAGAATCATTTTTCATTGTGGTGGTAGCATCTCAGATAAGGTCAGAAAAGGGCAACCAAAATGTTTGAGTCTGTTTAGCTAAGAAAAATGTCAACATGATAGAGGTGTATAAGGAGTGTGAAGGAAGCGGCAAAGTTTTTCTCATAGAAGTGGAACCCAGAGGCTCATCTAATGAAGCAGAATGTTGGGAGGTTCTGGATGGGGAAAAGGGAGCACCTCTTCACTGAGCATATTGTTGAACTGTAGAACTCGCTGCCACAAGGTGTGGGGAAGATCACCAATTTAGATGGTTTTAAAAGAGAATCCCAAGACCAGATGCAGCACATCCCTGAATAACAGTTGTTGGGAAACACCACAACGAGAGAGCTATTGCCCTCATGCCTGAGCTTCCTAGAGGTGTTTGATTGGTAACTGGGGGGTTGTGGGGTACCGAATGCTGAACTAGGTGGGCCCTTGGCCTGATCCAGTTGTAGGGCTCTTCTTGTGCTTTTGTTACTAAAGTTCAGACCGAAGTCATCTCCCACTACCCCATCCCCAATTGCCCATGTCAAACTTTGGAGCCGCATGGGTGATTTCTCACAAACATGTTTTTCTCCAGTATGCACCTGCCCTTCGAGCCACACAGAGACTCCAAGATGTGGCAGAGATGAACTTCCTTCTCCTTATAATTATCCTAAATCATAGTGATTTATCCTTGTCACAGCACAAGAGTTATTTCTGGAGGCTGTCTTTGAGACTTTTCACCTAAGCATCAGAATCAAGAGCATACAAAGAGAGATAGCTTCTGCCAAAATTTAGAGCAGATGAATGTAGGGAGTTCAGTGGGATTTGCTGGCTTGAAGTTTAATGGTATCCCTCTTTGGGTTTGAAGACATCACTAGATGCTATCTGTTAAGCCACTGCAGCTTTTATCTTCCAAGAGTTTTTGGCTTCTTCTAGTTAGGTGGCACAAGAGAAGTTTAGTACTAGCAGGAAGAACCAGAATGATCTCCCTGCTGCTTCTGATGGTAGTTCTGCTCCTGATGCCCCATGGTGTCTGTGGGAGGCTGAAGGCAAAATGCCCCTTGAATCTAATAAGGGATCAACATGAAGCACAGAATTATTACCAGCAAGGAGACTTCCTCATTAGCGGGATCATCTCTCCAAAATACTTTGTTGAACAACTTCCATACATTTTTTCCCAGGCCCCCTTAACCAGGATTGTGGAGTAAGTAATTAAATGCAAGTATCTGTTATGCTTCTTCACCTTCCCTCCCATTGTTCCTAGTTCCTGCAGTGTAGGGATGGGGGATATGTTCAATTCAGTTTGCATTTAAAGCTCAATCTATCACATTTGCACATTTCAAAGCAGTAAGAGAAATGAAACAAGGCCATCCTCTGAAATTTGCACTTACCTGAATTTCACAATGCATCTCCCCAACGAAAGCATTCTTGTAAAAATGCACATATACATGAAAAGTGTGCATAAAAATTAATATATTAAGAACATAAGAAGAGCCTGGCTGCTGGATCAGGCCAGTGGCCCATCTAATCCAGCATCTTGTTCTCAGTGGCCAACCAGATGCCAATGGGAAGCCCACAAGTGGAGATGAGTGCATTAGCACTTTGTGCACTTGTGCTCCCCATTATCTGGTATACAGAGGCAAACCTTCACCAGCAGTGCCAGTAATATGGCCACCATGACCAGTAAGTTGTGACAGCCACAGCCTCTGCATTCTTTTTCTAAATTACAACACCCTGCAAATTTCACTGGGGAGTTACTCTGACTCCTTGATCATTTTGGTTGCCTCCTTATTTCTCCAATTTATCCTTTTTCACCTGAGTGCAAGAACACACTCCTTTCCTGCAGGTTCCAGCAACTGGTATTTAAAAGCATACTGCCTACGACTATGGAGGCAGAGCATAGTCATCACGGCTAGTAGCCATTGATAGCCTTATCCTCCATGAATTTGTCTAATCTTTTAAAGCCATCCAAGTTGGTGACCATCACTGCCTCTTGTGGGAGCAAATTACACTGCATGAAGAAGTACATCCTTTTGTCTGTCCTGAATCTTCCAACATTCAGCTTCATTGGATGTCCACGACTCCTGGAGTTATGAGAGAGGAAAACATTTCCCTCTCCACTCTCTCCATGCCATGCATAATATTATGCACCTCTGTCACATCACCTCTTCCTCTCCTTTTCCCTAAACTAAAAAGGCCCAAAATAGATTAGTGGAAAGAGCATACAGACATGCATTATATTAGGAGAAATTGCTTTCAAAATTGGGTGTAGCAGTCAAAAATTCATAGAAAAATGTGTGTTGGGAGAAATTCACTCTAAAATGCTGAAGAATTTCCATGAAGATAAAAACAAAAGCGAACAAGAAACTTCTCAAGCTGCTGCAGAAAGGTTGGGAAAACGAGGAACTGAGAGAACTGAAACTGACAGATCCTTCTGTCCTGCCAAAGACAGGCCCTCTCTCAGGGATAAGGAGACTGCAGACCTCCAGATGGTACTGGACTAGAGACCCCTTAGTCCCTGACCTTTGGCCATGCTGGTTGGGGCCAATGAGAGTTACCCACTCCTGTCCTGTTTTCTGGCTTCCTTCCTAACCCAGAAACTCTTTCATATATCCCTCTTATCTTTGGTTCTTTAACTTTAGAAAGCTAAGTTAAAGCTTTGCTCCTCCCTCCCAATCTATTTTTCTTTTGAGTTTTTTTAAATTAAAGCCTGAAGACCAGGACTGTCTTAACAATCGCATTTGCAAGCTGCTCTGGGACAGTAATGAGTGCAAAATTCTACACCTAGGAAAAAGGAACCAAGTGCACAGTTCTAAGTAAAGGGATACTTGGCTCAGCAATACTACATGCAAGAAGGATCTTGGGATTGTTGCTGATCACAAGCTGAATATGAACCAACAGTGTGATGTGGCTGCAAAAAATGCAAATGCTATTTTAGGCTGCGTTATGAGAAGTATCATTTCCAAATCATGTGAAGCGCCACTGGTTAGGCTTTGAGTACTACCTCCAGTTCTGGACACCACACTTTTAGAAAGATGCAGACAAACTGGAACGGGTTCAGAGGAGGGCAACAAGGATGATCAGGGGACTGGAAACAAAGTCCTATGAGGAGAGTCTGAAAGAACTGGGCATGTTTAGCCTGAAGAAGACTGAGGGGAGATATGATCGCACTCTTCAAGTACTTCAAATGTCATCACACAGGAAATCAGGATCTCTTCTCAATCATACCAGAATGCAGGACACGGAATAATGGGCTCCTGCTGGGAGGAAGGGTGGGATATAAATCAAATAATAAATACATAAAGTTGCAGGAAGCCAGATTTCAACCAAACATTAGGAAAACCTTCCTAACAGAGCAGTATGACATGAAGGTGAGGTGGTGGGCTGTCCAGCACTGGAGACATTCAAGAGGCAGCCAGACAGCCAGCTGTTGGGTATGCCTTAACTTCCACCCTAAGCTCCTTCTAGTAGGAAGGGAGGGATATAAATTTAATAAATAAATAATAAATTTTAATAAATAACTAGGATTCCTGCATTGAGCAGAGGGTTGGACTTGATGGCCTTATAGGCCCCATCTAACTGCTATTCTAAGATTCTATGGATCCAGAGACTTGTTCTCTGACCCCCAGCACAAGCCTAAGAGTAAACATCAATCTTGCAGCCCTTCCCCAAATGATTTCACCTGCAGAAAGGGCACAACAAAAAGTTCCTGTGGCCTCCTGATGCTTTGGCTCGCTCCAGAGCTGGACAGTCCATAACTAGCTGGGCTGAAAGTGCCATTTACTGATTTACCGCTCAATCCAAACCATGTCTTCTGAAAAGTAAGTCCTATTGAATTAAGTGGGGCTTTCTGCCAGGTAAGTGGGGGATAGGATTGCAGCCTTTTTCTCTCTCTTTACAGTATAAAGGGCTGATTTTCAGCACAGGGATATTTTTAAGTATTCATAAGCAGCAACGACCACTGAAGCAACTGCATCCTTTGCAGGAATTTCCCAGAATTCCACAAGCCTCTGAAAAGAAAGATTTTTATTTGTTTATTTTATATGTTCTTTGAAGGATTTGTGCTTCTCCAGCAATGGAGCTTACATCTCCCCAGTTTTGTTCTTAAGGGACAAAGGGGTATTCACCTTACAACAAGAACATGTTTCACTTCTCCACATGCACACATATGAACAGTCCATTATTTGGGAATCAGCTTTTGTGGAATTTATGTTGTGTGGAAAGACCCCAAGATTTATAAAGAATGAATGTGATATTTTGTTTTCCTGAAAGGTGAATGGCAGTGTGACAAAAAGATTTTTTC
This sequence comes from Rhineura floridana, assembly GCF_030035675.1. Classification (NCBI taxonomy): domain Eukaryota; kingdom Metazoa; phylum Chordata; class Lepidosauria; order Squamata; family Rhineuridae; genus Rhineura; species Rhineura floridana. The sequence goes on along the minus strand of NC_084482.1, from coordinate 217,966,306 downwards.
TTTTAAGTTTTACAGGCAGGAAGAAATGGTATGTCTTGTCCTTTCTGTTCACCATCCAGGAGATCAACCGGGATCCCAGGCTCTTACCCAACATCACTCTGGGCTACAATCTCTATGAGAACTATTTTGATGCCAGGATTACTTTTGATGCGATGATAGACCTGCTTGCAGGCGGGGAGAGCAATATTCCAAACTATAACTGTGGAAAATGGAATAAACTGCTGGCTGTTCTTGAAGGGACTGATTCTGCAATCTCCAAAGAGATTTCATCCATGTCAGGCATCTACAAAATCCCTCAGGTATGAATGGGGGGGGGAGAAAGAGAGTGAATGAGTTCAGCTGCATAAAAGCTCACTTCCTCTATGGGGAGTTGAGAAGGGGCAACAAAAAGTGAGAAAATCCTGAGCTATAGAATAAGACTAGATCCAGGACTCTTTCTTCTAATCCTGAGGTTTCCGACCTGACACCTTCTAGATATTTTAGACTACAGCTCCCATCAAAACCAGCCCATCCATCTGAAGTGCACCAGGTTGCCAAAAGCTGACCTCTCCCAGAGTTCTTTAATTTGGGATCTCCAGATGTTGCTGGACTACAATTCCCATCATCTCTGACCATTGGCAAAGGGTGCTTGAAGATAATGGGTGTTGTGGTCCAAAACAGCTGGAGGCTACCAGGTTGGTGAAAGCTCTTCCACCCTATACAAATGACATAAGACAAGAACATAGAGACCTGGCAGACACTCAACTAGTTTATGCTAAATATTGGAAATGACTAATATGAGAAGGTGGGCAGCAAAGATGTGAGACCTTGCAGCAGCAATGGCCAAAGAACACAGTGAAAGAATTAAGGAAAATGTCAAAAATGGGATAAATATATGGAGAGCTGGGCACCATGAAAGTCAGCGGGTGATAGGGATGGACAGATCTGTCAGTATCGGTTCTCTCCATTTCTAATCTCTTCCCAAATTTAAATACAATTCTCCACATTTCTGCTGCATTTTGCAATCAAATAAAAAACTCATGGAAATTCTGCCGCATTTTAGAATGACGTTCTCCTAATAAACACATTTTTGTTTATTAGCTTTGACTAATGTGCATACTTTTGCAAGCAAGGTCTCATCATGTAATGCATTTCTGTATGGTATTTACACTCATATTCATTCTTATGCATACTTTCCCCCAACATGTATTTTTGTAAATACTGGTTAGTTGGAGAACTGTTTCACTACTAGGGATGGGTGAGAATTTAGATTCAGCTCGCATTTCAAGCAGAATTTATCAAATTCGCACTTTCCAAAACAATATGAGAACCAGAACACAGCCATCCTTCGAAATGTGCATTCATTAGAATTTTGGGATGCAGTTCGCCAACTAAACAACATTTACAAAAATGCATCTATTAGGGGAAAGTGTGCATAAAAATGAACACATGCAAAAAAGGATGATATGACGAGGAATTGCTTGCGAAAATGTGTACCTTTTGTCAGAACTGCCTACAAAAATGTGTTTATTTGGAGAAATTCGCACTAAAATAGTGGAGAATTTTCATGAGGATTTTTGTTAAACAAAACCCACAGATCGCTGTCTGTAGACCTGCCATGAGGAAGGTCTGTAGATCAGTTACACCTAAGTTTATGATAAATTAAGAAAAATCCTATGTAAATATTATTTTAAAGGTAGAACATAGGCTTTACGAGTCTATAGTTGTGTACAAATTACCAGCATAAGACGCAGCTAGGTTGCTCTTTCTCTCAGTTCAGATGGACGCTTGTTTGCGGAAAAACACACCAAAACCCAGTATGCTATAAGAAGACAGTATAGATATGGAATGTGTCTAATGTTGTGTGTACACCGCTTCCCAAGCCATCAGTACACAGCCCAAATCTGTCTTTTGGAAAGTGATTTGTCTCTTTCTCTGTTCTCTGTGCATTTGCAGAGAGGTGGCTGGTGCCCATTGAGACTGGTGGGGCAGGATGGAGGCAGCCCAAAGAGTAGGGGGAGCCATAGCCAATGACCAGGCAGAGCCAACTCATTCTAGTTTTCTCCCCATCCTCTGCCTCCCTGCTGAGCTCTACAAGGGCAACACTGAGACTGAGGAGGAGAAAGCAGATAAGTAGTGCCACCACGGCACTGAACTGGTTGTATGAAAGAAGGCAGACAGGTAGGGGCTGGGTTAGGGCAAATTGAGGCTGGTGGGGCAGTTCTTCACCTGCCAAAATGGACCCGTCTGCATGGCATTTGCATGAGGGCATCTGAGATGGAGCAATAGATTTTTGTCGATGATTGGATGCCATTGGATGCCATTTTGAATCCAAGGAGTGGACTAAACCTACATAGTTTTTAATCATGCTTGGAGAGTACCAGCGGGATACAGTTCTCCCTGGTCATAAACTCTATAGGAAGGACAGGGAAGGTTACACTGAGGATGTAGCTCTTTACATCAGTGAAGACATCGAGTCAAACCAACTAAAAATCTCAGAAGGAACAGACTCCAACATAGAATCACTGTAGGTGGAGGAGATCAATCCTGAACTAAAGTGGGAGGCAATGAAAGCTGTAATTAAGGGAACATGTATAAAAGTACTCAGTACTGTCAAGAATCAGAGGCGGGTGCAAATATTAGAATTAGAAAAAGAAATTGCTAGATTAACTATTCAGGAAACAGGGGAATTAACAGTATGGCAAGAGCTGGAAAAGGAAAGGATGGAATTAAACCTGTTAGACATGAATGAAACAGTGACCAGGAGAAAAATTAAAACCATAAAACATAGGTTAAAAACAGCGGACAATTTAAAATAGTAAAATTATATAATGTAGTCACCAATCCTAGGACACTTAATCCTGGTCGTTCTCTATCCCAAATGCCCGTTGAAATAAAACAGTCTTTACTTGTCACCGGAAAGACGGCATGGAGGAAGCTGATCGCACCTCACTCGGAAGGGAGTTCCACAGCCTAGGGGCGGCCACCGAAAAGGCCCTATCTCATGTCCGCGTCATATGTGCTTGCGAAGGTGTGGGGAACACAAGAAGGGCCTCACCTGAAGATCTCAAATCCTGGACAGGTTCATGTAGGGAGATACGATCTGTCAAATAGCCTGGACCTGAGCTGTATAGGGCTTTGGAGGTCAAAACCAGCACTTTGAATTGTGACCGGAAACAAATTGGCAGCCAGTGGAGCTGTTGTAACAGGGGAGTTGTATGGTCCCTGTAACCAACCCCGGTTAGCACTCTGGCTGCAGCTCTTTGTACCAATTTTAGTTTCTGAACAGTCTTCAAAGGCAGCCCCACGTAGAGTGCGTTACAGTAGTCTAAGCAGGATGTAACCAAGGCATGCATCACCCTAGTCAGTTCAGGCAGCTCCAGGAACGGGCGCAGCTGGCGCACCAGTTTTAATTGGGCAAATGTGCTCCTGGATACAGCAGCAATCTGGGCCTCCAAATTCAAAGCTGAGTCCAGGAGTACACCCAAACTGCGAACCTGAGACTTCAGGGGGAGTGTGACCCCATCCAGCACCGGTTGAATCCCTATTCCCTGATCTGCCCTCCGACTGACCAGGAGTACCTCTGTTTTGTCAGGATTTAATCTCAACTTGTTTGCCCTCATCCAGTCCATCACTGATGCCAGACACTGGTTTAGGACCTGTATGGCTTCCTTGGCTTCAGGTGGAAAAGAGAAATAGAGTTGAGTGTCATCAGCATACTGATGGCACCGAACACCAAAACCCCAGACAACCTCTCCCAGTGGTTTCATGTAGATGTTAAATAACATGGGGGACAAAACGGAACCCTGAGGGACCCCATAGGTCAATGGCCAGGGGGTCGAGCAGGAGTCCCCCAGTACCACCTTCTGGGTTCGGTCCTCCAGGAAGGACTGGAGCCACTGTAACACAGTGCCCCCAAGTCCCATCTCAGCAAGGCGGCCTAGAAGGATACCATGATCGATGGTATCGAAAGCTGCTGAGAGGTCCAGTAGAACCAGCAGAGACACACTCCCCCTGTCCAGTTCTCTGCATAGGTCCTCCACCAAGGTGACCAAAGCCGTCTCTGTCCCATAGCCAGGCTTGAAACCAGATTGAAATGGATCCAGATAATCTGTATCATCCAGGAATCTCTGGAGTTGGGCGACCACCACACACTGTATTATCTTGCTTAAAAATGGAATATTGGAGACTGGCCGGTAGTTACCTAGTAAAGAGGGATCCAGGGGGGACTTTTTCAGCAGTGGTCTTATAACTGCCTCCTTTAAGCATGATGGAATTCTGCCTTGTTGTAGAGAGGCATTAACTACTCCCCTGACCCAATCGACCAGTCCCCCTCTGGTACTTCTAATGAGCCAGGAAGGGCAAGGGTCCAGTACACATGTGGTGGCACACGCCGCTCCAACGATCTTGTCCACATCTTCGGGCAAAACAAGTTGAAAAGAATCCATTTTAATTTGACAAACAGGCGCCGAAGTTACATCCTCAGAGACTGTATCAATTTTAGCATCCAAGTCAGAGTGAATCTGAGCGACTTTGTCCGCAAAGTGCAGTGCAAATTCTTGACAGCAGTCTGTTGAGTGGTCAGAATTACCCTCACGGGGGCTGGAACTTAAAAGCCCCCTAACCACTCGAAACAGTTCCGCTGGACGGCTCCCAGCAGACGCAATGGAGGCCGAGAAGAAATATTTCTTCTTAGCCCGTACTGCCTCGGAGTAGGCCTTCAAATAGGCTCTAGCCCGAGATCAATCAGCTTTGCTCCGAGTCTTCCGCCAATGTCGCTCTAGACCCTATGAATCAGTGACCTCCAAGAGCATCTATCATGAACCACCCTGGTCAGATCTTGTAAGTTCAAGTCTGTGGCTTCCTTTATGGAATCAATCCATGCCTTGTTTGGCCTTCCTCTTTTTCTACTCCCCTCTGTTTCCCCCACCATTATTGTCTTTTCTAGTGAATCAAGTCTTCTCATTATGTGTCCAAAGTATGATAACCTCAGTTTCATCATTTTAGCTTCTAATGATAGTACTGGTTTAATTTGTTCTAACACCCAATGATTATTTTTTTTGCGGCCCATGGTATATGCAAAGCTCTCCTCCAGCACCACATTTCAAATGAGTTGATTTTTCTCTTATCACAGGGAAGGGTTCTAAGATCTTTGATCCCTCCAACATAAATGGAGAGTTTGCTAAATATTTCAAAAATATCTATAAAGGAACAGCTATTGATTTAACAGAAATTAGAGAGTATCAAAATAGTGTGAATGTTACCCCTCTCACAGAAATTGATAGTAGGATATTAGATGATCTGATCTCTATAGAAGAAATAGGTGAAGCCATAAAAAAGATTAAAGCAAATAAATCCCCAGGCCCTGCTGGTTACACAGGAGGGTTTTATAAGCACTTTTGAGATATTCTTTCACATTATTTACACAAAGTTTTCAATAATATTTTAGAGGATGCTCTGCTCCCGGCTCCTTGGACACAGTCTAAAATTATATTGCTCTTAAAACAACATAAAGACCCAGTTGGAAAGGAGTCGTATAGACCTATAGCACTATTAAACCAAGATTATAAATTGTTCACTTCAGTGTTAGCAAACTGACTGAAACTGGTAATTGGAAATATCGAGCAGGCAATCAGTTTAGTTTTATCCCAAAAAGAGATATAGCCGATTTGGTTAGACGAACATTTAGCATTATAAATTTTTGTAAGAGTACAAACTCCTCTCTAGTATTGGCAGCACTTGATCTGTTTAAGGCCTTTGACTGTGTTAATTGAGAATTTTTATTAAACTTTCTTCGGTGTTATAAATTTGGCCCACAATTTTTAAATGCTATGAAAGCAATATATCCCCCCTCAACAGCTGAACTTCAGATCAATAATCATAATTTGAGATCTTTCTCTGTATATAGTGGAACAAAGCAAGGCTGCCCTATCTCACCTCTTTTATTTATAATGGATATAGAATTCTTCGCAACTAGACTGAGGAACAATCCAGCCATAGAAGGAATCAGAGTTGATCAGTCTCTATGCAGACAATGTGATTTTGAGGTTAAAAGACCCAGAAAAAGCAGTCCCAGAATTGATACAGGAACTGAAAGCATTTGAGAATATGGCAAACCTGGGAATCAATTTTGCAAAATCAGATTTAATGTGTTTTAATTTACCCCCAGAAGCTGGTATAGCACAGTGGCAAGGAGAGCCTGGCTACGAGTCCAGAGCCTGTGAATTCAAATCCCCGCTCGTGTCTCCTGGGAGTCAAATATCTAAAGGATTTACATGAAATAGGAATATTCAGTTACTGAGAGACTGATGCTGCGGGGGTAATTTGGAAAATGGAAATGGACTGCCTTCAAGTGGATCCCGACTTATGGCTATGAATAGGGTTTTCATAGTAAGCGGTATTCAGAGGGGGTTTCCCATTGCCTCCCTCTGAGGCTAGTCCTCCCCAGCTGGTTAGGGCCTGCTCAGCTTGCCACAGCTGCACAAGCCAGCCTCTTCCTTGTCTGCAACTGCCAGCTGGGGGGCAACTGGGCTCCTTGGGACTATGCAGCCTGCCCACGGCTGCACAGGTGGCAGGGCACATAACCTCTGAGCCACTCACTGTGGGGTGATCTTTAGCTGGCCCTTGACACCCAGGAGACACAAACAGGGATTTGAACTCACAGACTCTGGACTTGCAGCCAGGCTTAAGGTGGCTGAATTTTGGGACTCGGTGTTCACAGAAATAGACAAAATCCCAAAGCAGGTGATACATAAAACCTCAGAATTAGCCCTGTTAAATCTATTCTTGAATGGAAACCAGACTCTTAAGGATAAACAATTGATTAGGTTTCTTTTAGTTGCAGCCCAGTTATTAATAGCACAATTTTGGAAGGATCTGAAAGGTATATCTGTTCATTGTGGTATAGTAAAGTCTGGCAATCAGCCTTAATAGAGAAATTGTCACAGAAGTTAAGGATGGTGAAAGGACAGAAATGTAAAAACTCTTTTGTGGTAGAGTGGGGGCGCTTTATTGCATATACTAACGTAGCAGGCAATAAACAAAAGGTTCCCAAGACATTTCAAAATTTGTGGAATCTATGAAGGTGACCACATAATAATAACTGAGTATTTGCTTGCATATTTAAGTGCAGGAAATCTTATTTTATATATATGTTGTTTACCCCTTACTCTCAAATGGATGTATGACTTATTTTTTTCTCTTTGAAAATTAATAAAATTGGAATTTTTTTTTTTTAAAGAGTCACTGTGGGTGGCAAAACTAGGCCCCAGATATAATTTAGTACTGGGGACATAATATCACCCCCTGATCAAATTATTCTTGGTGGTCTTGAGATGGAGGATGAAACTGGGGGGCTTCCAAAGGAGAAAGTGTCACATTCTTATGTTCTTATAACATTTTCTCCAAAACAGAATCACTGGTGAAGGGATAATGAACAGAAAGACAATCTATTCTTCCCTCTGCTGATTCCTCCTCTAAAGTGTTTGTTGTTTTTGCAAGCTTTGCTCCTCCCCTTCCTCCCTTCTCCTTCTGTATTTTTTCTCAGGTACTTAGTAATGCTCCCTGAATGCAGGCAGTCTGGCTGTTTCAGCATGTATGGATTTACCTCATTGTAATAATAAACCTTAAGTTTCTTTATTCTTTCAACGATTAGTCTTAACAGACCAGTTATTTCTGCACTCCACTGCAATATATATGTGTCTAGCAAAAACTCTAACCAGTTACCCTCATGCAGACTGGGTAAATGCATGTTCTGAGCATGACAAAGAGGTAAAAGTTCTAGATAGGCCCAAAAAACTGTTATTTTGTGTCTTCATTCACATGCACATGTGAATATGTTTGTGTACACATGTACTTGACTAGCCACTTGTTAAGTGGAAAGATAGTGTTCATTGCTAGAGATAGTGTGGGATGCTTTGTTTGACACCGGTTGGGTGGCCATCATTGATGCAAATTTCATAGTGGTTGCATTGGACTGCAAAGGGACGTTGAGGTACTTAAATGCATTAGAAGGTTTCTCCACAATATTGGCTATTTAATAAGCATTCACTTTGATTTGTTTGTGGGGAGGTTAGATGACATTACATCAAAGCAATTGTTGTCCCACGCTTTGAAGTGCATTTTCCTATCACTCCTTTTTATGAAAAGGGCAATATTTTGGGGAAGCAGGTTTGTTGTGCAAGACCACCCAATCAACTATAATAGAACAACCTGAATTTGACAGTATGTGATTGACACCCACCCCAACACAGCAACAGTCTGGAAGGATCCTTTGTTAGATATTAATCATTTCATGTGAATAAATACCTCGTATTTCTTCCTGAAAGCAAAACAAAACACTAGTCTCTTCCTTTCCTCACTAGATCAGTTATGGCTTAAACGCTCTGGCTCTTAATGATAAAACCAAGTTCCCTTTTGTCTACCGCATGGTCCCAAAGGATGAAACTCAGCCCGTGGGGATTGTCAAGTTGCTCCTGCATTTTGGCTGGACGTGGATCGGTCTCATTGCTCCAGACAGTGACACAGGAGAAAGGTTCTTGAGTGTCTTGACACCTTTGATGATCGACAGTGGGATTTGTGTTGCCTTCTCAGAAAGAATACCAGAAAAGAACCTGTACCAAGCGCCCATCCCGAGTAAACCGTTTCTCATGTGTAAAGAAGTCAACGTAATTGTTTACTATGAGAATGCTCAAAAGGGATGGGATCCAATCATGACACTACAAGCATTTGATAAACGAATTGGGGCAAAAGTCTGGATCACAACCGCTTTTCAGGAGATGGACTTTAACTTGTCTTTTGATCCTTATCTCTTCCAGTTCATCCATGGTTCTCTCTCCTTTGTAATGAAGCCCCAAATAAGAACAAAACATGACTACTATTATGTATTCTCAGATGCTCAGGACCAATTTTGGGAGAAAGCATTTCATTGTTTATATTCCAAGCATGGGCTGTCCTTGAGAAGTTGGACAAGATGCAGAGAGAAGGAAAACCTGGAGGCATTGCCCGAAGAGGAGCTGGAGAGAGCTCTGTCTCAAGACAGCTACAGCACTTACTTCAGCATCCATGTCGTGGCTCAGGCCTTAAGTGCTGCATATTCATCCAGATCTAAGCAAACATTGATGGTGAGAGGAAAACATGGGTTTGAACATCACAGGCTACAGCCATGGCAGGTATTTCCTTACCATTTTTGCAAACTGCAGTCCATTGTCCCAATTGTAAAACCATCATTTTCCTGGATCCAGACTCAAATATTGTATAAAGGCAAAAACATTTGCTTATTTCTGAGGGAAATCCATTTTGCAAGGCTCCTGGTAGAGGTCAACACCTCCCCCCCGACACACACTATGTTTATGTCTGAAGAGTCTTTGCAGTGGCTCATCCCTGCTTCCCTGAGTGAGATCCTGCCTTCACAGCTGAAGTTGGATTCTTCTCACCTCCCCCTCTGTCTCTGGTGGGTTTAAAGTTGCCCATTAAAAATTAGCAACTGGTTTACAGAGTGAGCAGGCTCATAGGTCTCATCACAATCTTCCCCATGATGGGATGTACTGTATTTTTTAAATTAAAATCGTATTTCCTGTTTCTATATTTGCATTTAAACCCAGAAATTAGCAAGAGTAAATATTTTGTCCCCTTTTGAACTGTAAGTGGCCACCCCAGTCTGAAGAAAGAACTGTCACTAGAAGCTAAAATGATCAAACTGAGGTTATCATACTTTAGTTACATAATGAGAAGACCTGATTCACTAGAAAAGACAATAATGCTGGGGAAAACAGAAGGGAGTAGAAAAAGAGGAAGGCTAAACAAGAGATGGACTGATTCCGTAAAGGAAGCCACAGACCTGAACTTACAAGATCTGAACAGGGTGGTTTATAACAGATGCTATTGGAGGTCGCTGATTCATAGGGTCACCATAAGTCGTAATCGACTTGAAGGCATATAACAACAAAAATTTTATACAAAATGTTGTCCCCTTTTTGGCGTGAAGTCTAAGTGGCCACCCCAGTCTGAAGGAAGAGGGAGCCTTACTACATGCAGGTTTCCACATGATCTGCAACCCCGAGCAATCAGGGTTCTGGATCACATGGAAGCTTTTCTGTGAGAAAGCTCTCTGTCCTTTCAGATGTTTGAACCAGGCAGTGGGGCTACTCAGGATAACCCCAAATCCTGCTCCTCTACTGATGTTAAGTGTGATAGAACTGTGAGGACCTTCTCTGATGGCGTTCCAAGACTATGGAGTAGCAGTCCACTAGACATACATTACTCACCTATTTTTGCTGGCTGTTTGTAGTATACCTATTCACAAGGGCATCCCCAAGCACAGATTTTTAGTACTGGTTCCATTAAACATTTCCTGTGGCACTTGTGTGAGCATGTTTCTGAGTCTAGATGAGATGTGCGCTGGTCCCAGTTCAAAGAAATTAGAGCTTACTGTGAACATGGCTGAGAAACAAGCCTGGTTTGATGTTCTCTAATTACTGGTGGTGCTTTCCCCCCTGTCAATCTAGCTTCACCGTTTCTTAAGAGAAATCCAGTCTTTGAACACTTCCATGGGTGATCTGCATTTTGATGAGAATGGGGAGCTGCCAGGCAACTTTGATCTTGAGAACTGGGTGATGTTTCCCAATGAATCCCGTGTTAGAGTGAAAATTGGGGCTATAGAGAGAGATACATCCACTGACATAAAGTTAACCATTAACACAAAAGCAATTGTGTGGCCCAAAAGGTTTAACCAGGTAGAGGACATTTTGTTTCATGTGACATCCTGTTAAACTCCAACCATTTGTGGACTTAATTCATACGGGGCTTTGACGACAATCTTTTGCACACCTACCAGGGAGTAAGTCCTATTGAACATAGTGCAGAGCTGGGAACTGGCAGCCCATGGAAGCCTTACCCTCTACACATCTCACGCAGCAACTGTGTGAAGAGGGGAGTTTCATATATCTGTTGGAATTTAGAACTCTGGAAAATCAGGGTTTACAGCAGGCACCAGTGGGCCCCTCACCAGCTCAAACCAGCCCTGTTGCCTTTCCCACCCTCCATATTGGGCCCCCAGACTGCTGCTTTAGTGTTGGTTGTGTGCTGCTGCTGCTGTTTGCTTGGTTCGTGAGCAGAGGAAGCACTCCTGTGCAATGCTGTTTTGCGAAACAGAGTACACACACCTGGAGGAATGCTGCGTCCGTTCATCAGGCAGGAAGAAGAGCCAAGGCTTCCTCTTCTTCCTGCCCAATGACCTGCTCCCTGACTGCCCCTGGTCACTCTGGGACATAGAATCCAATGCATAGTGATCCACGGCTGTAAAAATCTGACTTGGCCAAGGCCAAAAATGTCTGAATGGGCCCAATTTGCCTCGGCTGATTCCAGTGCACAGCCTTACCTTATGTACCACATCTCCATCTCTCTTGGATTTTATTCTCAGCTTGAAATAATGTATGCTGCATACTGCACTAGGCATCTTAGCATCTGATCGCAAAAGTAATTAATCACTCATCCAATGCCAAAACATTTCCCATGTACCCTCACTCATCTTAGTAAGCTTTTCTTTTCCTGCCTATAGCTTCAGGCTTCCAGTCCTTCCTGTTCTCCCAGCCCTCATGTTGACAACCCTTTGATGCATCCCGGTGAGGTTTCCCTGCCATGCCATTCTGCAGCAAAAAGACTCCATTGGGCCTGGGGGGCACTTGGAGTTCTGCTGGGGCCTTGGCAGACTCTGTGTGACATTTCTATAGACACAAACATTCCTGAAATATTCCTTTTGATGCACCTTCTCTTTATGGCTAGACCGTGCCTCGCTCCAGGTGTAGTGAAAGCTGTCGCCCTGGATACAAGAAGGTGGTTCAAGAAGGAGAGCCGGTTTGCTGCTATCCTTGCGCTCCATGTGCAGAAGGGACTATCTCCACTCAGGAAGGTGGGTGACTCCAAGTGAGGGGGCATTCCTTGGGAGAATATAATTAAGGCTCAGATTCACTCAGAGACATTTTCACTGAAGATTCTAAAGACAAATTTTCAATGTGTATCCTTTTTTGGCTACTGTATTTTTAAACTCCAAATTAATTGCATAAAGTCCAATGAATGAATGAATGAATGAAAATGAATGATAATGTGGATCCATTCTTGGCTTGTGTTTTGTACCTTGTGATGTTCCTATATTAATGTATATATGGTAAGTGTTGTTGTTTTAGAAGATACATGGTAAGTGGAGTGAAAGAGGAGGGGGAGTGAATGGGCAGTAGAATGCGAGATGATTGGCTGTGTGTTTAAAATGGCTGAATGTATAAAAGGAAGAGTGAGAGTGGAATCTGGGGGGAGAAGAGAACTGAGTGGGTTGGTTGGTGGGGTTTAGAGAGTTGTTTGCCAGGAGGGAGGTGGAGTTCGGATTAGTATTGAGTAAAACCATATGCTTATGTGCCATAAGAAGAAATCTTGTTAATCTTGTTAGCTTTGTTATCTGTAATAAATACTTAATTTGGTTTACCAAAGGCCTGATCCTTGGCTGGGGTTTCACAGACCAGAAGGGAGGGTAAGGTAATGACCAAGGCTGAAGGGGAACTGTAACAAATGGTGGCAGTGGTGAAGAGAATAACAATACCAGTATTCAGAATCTCTGGGAATACTAGTATTAGGACGTTACTGGTGGTTGCCTAGCAGGGGGATCTGTTGAGATCTGTGCTAGAGCGGGGAGAGAAATCATAAGAGAGAGCGGTCCGGACTGGTGGAGTCCCTGGTGGTGCCTAGAGACAGGCAGTAACCACGAGCAGGTAGGAACCTGACAGGGAGAGCCAGGGAAGGACGCATCACACACCTCCATAATTAATTGCATACAGTCAGTTGTCAGACATAAATCTGAGACAAACTGCCCGATGAAAATCAGGGAGAGGGTTTGATGGATACCACCCATACTGCACAACCCTTTTGTGGTTTTAATCACAGCCTTCATACTCAGTGATTGTGACAGATTAAGATGTAGATGTTTGTGACAGATTAAGATGTTTCCACTCTGGTTGTTCTGGACTATAAACTTTAGCTCCCACACATCTCTTTTATGGAATGGAATAGTACGTGGCATAGTATTCATATAAGTTTGATGTCTGGACTGATAAACTCTCTCCTCTTCCCAGATGAAGAACATTGCACCAAATGTCCAAAGGATCAGCATCCAAACAAACCCCAAGATCAATGTGTCCCCAAGATTATCACCTTCCTGGCTTATGAAGAACATCTGGGGCTCCTCTTGACTTCCTTTGCTCTATTTTTGTCTTTAGCCACAGGCTTCATTTTAGGAATCTGCATTAAATACAAAGAAACTCCAATAGTTAAAGCCAACAACCGTCATCTCTCCTTCATCCTCCTCGTCTCCCTCCTGCTTTCCTTTCTGACTTCCTTCCTGTTCATTGGCCGGCCAAGGAAAATAACCTGCCTTCTCCAACAGATGGCCTTCAGCATCATCTTCTCAGTTGCTGTCTCTTCTATCTTGGCAAAAACCATCACTGTGGTGCTGGCCTTCCTGGCCACAAAGCCAGGGAACAGGGTGAGGAGATGCCTGGGAAAGAGTCTGGCCAACTCCATTGTCATTTCCTGTTCCAGTGTCCAAGTTGTCATCAGCATTCTCTGGCTGGGAATCTTTCCCCCATTCCCTGACTCTGACATGCACTCCCAGCCTGGAGAGATCATCCTACGATGCAATGAAGGGTCTGTTGCCATGTTTTATGGTGCTCTTGGCTATGTGGGCTTCCTGGCTGCCATCTGCTTCACAGTGGCCTTCCTAGCCAGGAAGCTGCCTGGGGCCTTCAATGAAGCCAAACTGATCACCTTCAGCATGCTGGTCTTCTGCAGTGTTTGGATTTCCTTTGTGCCAACTTACCTGAGCACGAAGGGGAAATACATGGTAGCCGTGCAGGTCTTCTCTATCTTAGCCTCCAGTGCTGGGCTCCTGAGCTGCATCTTCATTCCCAAATGCTACATTATTGTCCTGAGGCCTGATCTGAATACAAAGGAGCACCTAATGACAAAAACTACAGATGGCATCTGATTCTTAAAATATTCAATTCTGGCAGTAGATGTCTATTACAGGAGTAATGGAACCCATATATTTGTCATGGCAATTTAGCACTTTGAGATAAATATCTGAGGTAGTAACAATGGTGCTGAGGTAGGCAACCTCGTTCTTAAACGTCTCCCCATTAAAAGTTGTGCAGGTGAGGCTGTATCTACTGTAGGCATATTTCTGTAATCCAATAAACTAAGATAAGGATCTGTGTTATTCAGACTAGATTTCTTAAGAATCCTCTTTACTGTTTGGATCGCTTTTTCTGCCATTCCATTTGATTGAGGAAATAGTGGACTGGATGTTGTGTGAACAAAATCCCAATCTTTGGCAAACATTTTAAAGTCTCTAGAGCAAAACTGAGGGCCATTATCACTGACAACTTCTTCAGGTATACCATGTCTTACAAATATAGATTTGCAGTGTAAAATTACTGATCTACTTGTAGTGTCCTCAAGAAAACATATTTCCACATATTTTGAATAATAATCAACCAAAAGTAGATAGTCCTTTCCTTGAAATTCAAACACGTCCATTCCTAGCTTCTGCCAAGTTCTTCTTGGAATTTCATGAGGTAACATTGTGTCAGGATGCAGGATTGGGGCCCTGGCACTTCAGAGGATGAGGAGGAGATCACTTTCCCAGAGTTGTGTGAAGAGGGGGAGGGAGAACTCTCAGAGATAGTGTTGCCCAGCAGCCGTGGCCTTGGAGCTCCATCAGACATAGCTACAGACTCCTCTCAGGAATTTCTCACGCCAGACCCCCTTCTCGAGTCAGAGCAGTTAGAACAAGAAGGAGGGGGGCTTCAACTCCCTCAACAGTCAGAGAAAAGCCCGCCCGATGGGCATGACGTTCACCTCCCTCTGTCTCCAATCCCAGAGGTAACATCATCAGAAGGGGAGGGGGCAGAGCCTCCACCTTCACCAAGAACCCGGAGAAAACAAAAACGAGCAAAGAGGAGGGGTGGGGAAGAGAGAACTCTAAGGCGGAGTGAGAGAATTCGCGCCAGAAAGCCCCCTTTATAAGGATGAGGGGGGCAGGAATTCTTTGTTCTGTCAACTCTCTTGCATGTCGCTGGACATGTGTACTGTGTTCCTTCATGAGAAGGTGCAGCCTCTGTTTGGATATTACTCTAATAAAAACTGAACTGCTTTCACAACCCGGTCTGGTTACTGAGTCCAGTCCTGGACACGACACATTGGTTCTTTTTGGTTTTTATTTCTGAAGGTGTGACATGTGGTACACGACAGCACCAATTCTTCAATTTGGGCACACATGACTGGCCAATATACAGCTTCTTGTGCCTGCTTTTTTACATAATTCAACACCCAGATGACTCTCATGTATAATATTCAATATCTCTTTCCTCAAATCTCATGGTACTACGATTCTATCACTTTTAAAAATGAGTCCATCATGAACACTTAATTCCACTCTGTAATTCCAATAAACACGTATACACTCTGGAACTTCTACTCTTCTATCTGGCCGCCCCTGCAAAATGGCATTTTTCAGGATTTGCAAAATGCTATCATTTTCAGTAGCCACCTGAAATTCTTTCAGTTTTGATTCAGAGATTGGTAAATAAGAGAACATGAGGTTAACAGCAACCTCAGCTTCTTCAGAACTTATTCCTTCACTCTGTTGAAGATATGCCTTGGACAGGGTATCAGCAACGATTAATTCTTTGCCTGGTCTATAGTCCACTTGTAATTGATATTTCTGCAGTGTTAACTGCCATCTTTGAATTCTTGGAGGTGCAGTATGCAAAGGTTTTCTGAAAATTGCCTCCAATGGTTTGTGGTCTGTTTCCACAGTCACTTTTTTGCCATAGAGAAATTGACAGAATCTTGTGTATCCAAACACTATTGCCAACATTTCCTTTTCTATTTGAGCATAATTCTGTTGGGCTGCAGTCATTGCTTTAGAAGCATAGGCAACAGGTGCACCTCTTTGCACCAGTACAGCACCTAAGCCTGTAGAACTAGCATCCACTGACAGAGTTACAGGTTCTTTCACATTATAATATTTCAAAACAGGAGTTTTTGTTAATAGTTCTTTCAACTGTGTGAATGCTGTTTCATGAAGTGACATCCAGCAAAATCCAAAATCTTGGGCCAACAGCTGTCTTAAAGGGGTTGTTACTGTTGCCAAATTTTGGATAAACTTTGCTAGGTAAGTCACCATTCCTAGAAATCTTTGAAGATCAGCTTTGTTACTTGGGATGGGCATTTCAGTGATGGCCTCTATTTTAGATGAATCAGGTTTTAGTCCTTCTTTGGTTAAGATGTGTCCTAGATATTTTATTGCAGTGATGGCAAATTTGCATTTCACTTTGTTCAGTTTCAGATTCCTCTCTCGGCACCTGTCCAGAACTCTCTTCAGTCTCTCATCATGTTCCTGTTTGGTCTTCCCCCACACCAGGATATCATCTATGTAGCATGTGACCCCATCAATACCCTCAAATGTCTTTTGGATCATCCTCTGATAGATCTCAGGAGCTGAAGAGATACCAAATGGCATTCTTGTAAATTGGTACCTGCCAAAAGGTGTATTAAATGTACATAGCCTGGAACTGTTGTCATCTAGCTGAATTTGCCAGAATCCACTACTGGCATCAAGTACAGTAACCAATTCTGCTTCTGCTGGCTTACTGGTAATTTCTTCTACAGTAGGCAATTGAAAATGTTCTCTTAAAATTGCTCTGTTCATATCTCTTGGATCTAAACATATTTTTATCTGGTCCCAGCCAGGCTTGTCTACAACCACAATGGAATCCACCCACTCTGTAGGTTCTTCTACCTTAACTATGACTTTTAATTGCTCCATATGAGTCAGTTCCTTTTGGACTTTATCCCTTAGTGCCACTGGAACCTTCCGAGGTGCATTAATTACAGGTGGAACCTGTGGGTTGATTTTGATGGCATATTTCTCTGGTAAGCAACCTAAGCCTTCAAATACTTCTTTGTATTCAACTGCAATGTCCCATTGATCTACTGGAGCTCTTTTCATTAAATTAACTCTTTGCACCAAATTTAAATTAGTCACAGCCCGGAGACTGAGTACAGCTCATGCATCAAAGTCTACTATGTGAAATTCCAACTCAACTCTTTGATCTTTATATTTGCAATCCAGGTTACATTTACCAGACACATGTAGTCTTTCTCCAGAGTAGGTTATTAATCTGGCATTTGAATGCTGAAGTGGTTCAGCTTGCAAGGCTTTGTATGTTTCTAAAGACATTGCATTAGCCTGTGCTCCTGTGTCAATCTTAAAGGTCACATATTTGTGATCATTTATGAGAAGATCCACACACCATTCATCTTCCAGAGCTGTAGAATTCAATGTGCCAGTGAAGAAATCATGAGCATTTTTAGTTGTATCTGCTACTGAGAACATTTGTCTGCGTTGAAGTTTTCTATCTCTACTTTTACACATTTTAGCAAAATGATTAAGTTTGCCACATCTTCTGCATTCCTTCCCATATGCAGGACAAACATTTATGTCATGATGACTGATACCACACTTGCAGCATGCCTTTGCTGCTTCTACAGGCCTCTGTGGCAGTTCCTTTTCTTGGGGGCTGGTAGTAGAATGATCAAGGGGATGGAGCGACTCCCTTACGAAGAAAGGTTGCAGCATTTGGGGCTTTTTAGTTTAGAGAAAAGGCGGGTCAGAGGAGACATGATAGAAGTGTATAAAATTATGCATGGCATTGAGAAAGTGGATAGAGAAAAGTTCTTCTCCCTCTCTCATAATACTAGAACTCGTGGACATTCAAAGAAGCTGAATGTTGGAAGATTCAGGACAGACAAAAGGAAGTACTTCTTTACTCAGCGCATAGTTAGACTATGGAATTTGCTCCCACAAGATGCAGTAATGGCCACCAGCTTGGATGGCTTTAAAAGAAGATTAGACAAATTCATGGAGGACAGGGCTATCAATGGCTACTAGCCATGATGGCTGTGCTCTGCCACCCTAGTCAGAGGCAGCATGCTTCTGAAAACCAGTTGCCGGAAGCCTCAGGAGGGAAGAGTGTTCTTGCACTCGGGTCCTGCTTGCGGGCTTCCCCCAGGCACCTGGTTGGCCACTGTGAGAACAGGATGCTGGACTAGATGGGCCACTGGCCTGATCCAGCAGGCTCTTCTTATGTTCTTATGTAGTAGTGCCAAAGCTCCATTTCATCTGAGACTGGCTTACTTTTGGCTTTTCAAAGGTACTTTTGCCCTGTAAGGCATCCATTTGTTTTTCTGCTGCCC
Source organism: Rhineura floridana (assembly GCF_030035675.1). Classification (NCBI taxonomy): domain Eukaryota; kingdom Metazoa; phylum Chordata; class Lepidosauria; order Squamata; family Rhineuridae; genus Rhineura; species Rhineura floridana. The sequence goes on along the minus strand of NC_084482.1, from coordinate 217,948,024 downwards.
CAAAATCTTTCTTCTGTTTTGCAGCCACTTCTTCTGCCCTGCATATATTCACTGCACACTCAAGGGTTAAATCACTCTCTCTCAGTAACTTGGCTCTCAATCTGTCTGTCTGAATGCCACACACTATGCGATCCTTAATAAGAGAATCACACAGCTCCCCAAATTCACAGGTCTGAGCCAAAAGCTTCAACTCAGTCACATATTGGTCTATCTTTTCTCCTTCACTCTGTATTCTAGTGAAGAACCTGTGCCTTTCATAAGTAACATTTCTTCTGGGCACACAATATGCTTCAAATTTATTCATCAAAACTTGAATTTTATATTTATCTGCATCATCCTCAAACTGGAAAGTATTAAATACCTCTCTTGCTTCTTCACCTGCCACATGCAGAAATAATGCTGACTGGAGTCTCTCATCTTTCTTATCTGCTCCACCTGCAATGCAGTACAATTCAAACCCTTGCTTCCATCTTCTCCAGTTCTCTGCTGCATTTCCTTCAAACACCAACTTTCCTGGAGGCTTCAGCTTGTCCATTTTTTCACTGCCTTATGTTTTTAGGTAGTCTTCTGACACCATGTAATATTTACAAGATTTGAAATGAACTACAAATACTGGTTAGAAGGAACAAACTTTACTTAACAGTGTGTTGCTGCAGAATCAAGAGCTGTAATGCTCCAACCCAGACAGAGAGCTCTTCTTTCATTTTCCTGCTGGTCCCTACCCCAACTGATTCCCCCATACAACTATTTCTAATTCACTTGAGTTCCTACTCACATTACAGAAATGGCATGTAGAATAGGTTGCCCAAGTCCATAGTTTGTCCAAAACCGAATGAACCTCAAGATATATTAATCAGATTCATCATCCTGAGAGTCAAACAAGCAAGATTACAAAATTTATGGGTAAAAAGTAACAAATTGTTGAAGGTACAGAAATTCAAGTGTTGGTTTACCCCGAGATCCTGGGCAAAGTACAAGAGATATTTCTGGAGTTTGACTTTTCACCTAAACATCAAAATCAAGAGCATACAAAGAGAGAATGTATTGCCCACTGTGCCTGAAAAAGTTGGTGCCCAGAATAATAAATAAATAATAAATTTTAATAAATAACTAGGATTCCTGCATTGAGCAGAGGGTTGGACTTGATGGCCTTATAGGCCCCATCTAACTGCTATTCTAAGATTCTATGGATCCAGAGACTCGTTCTCTGACCCCCAGCACAAGCCTAAGAGTAAACATCAATCTTGCAACCCTTTCCCAAATGATTTCACTCGCAGAAAGGGCACAACAAAAAGTTCCTGTGGCCTCCTGATGCTTTGGCTCGCTCCAGAGCTGGACAGTCCATAACTAGCTGGGCTGAAAGTGCCATTTACTGATTTACAGCTCAATCCTAACCATGTCTTCTGAAAAGTAAGTCCTATTGAATTAAGTGGGGCTTTTTGCCAGGTAAGTGGGGGATAGGATTGCAGCCCTTTTCTCTCTCTTTACAATATAAAGGGCTGATTTTCAGCACAGGGATATTTTTAAGTATTCATAAGCAGCAACGACCACTGAAGCAGCTGCATCCTTTGCAGGAATTTCCCAGAATTCCACAAGCCTCTGAAAAGAAAGATTTTTATTTGTTTATTTTATATGTTCTTTGAAGGATTTGTGCTTCTCCAGCAATGGAGCTTACATCTCCCCAGTTTTGTTCTTAACAAAAAATCTTTTGTTCATTTTGGGGAACAAAATCGATTACATCTAGAGTTCTATTCCCCCTGCCACAGCCTCAGTAATGAAACCAGAAATGGCCATTGAACTCTCAGGGCCTTGGGATAGTTTCCAGCTTCCTTCCTCTGAGGAAATCACCAGGGCCCTATCCTCACTTAAACCAACTTCTTGTATACTTGATCCTTGCCCAGTGTGGCTTTTTATGAGCTGTAAAGACAAACTTGGCAAGTGGATTAAGGCAATGGTGAATGTGTCTCTTGATGAAGGCCATCTGCCTTTAAAGAGGCAGTAATAACCCCAATTTTGAAAAAGGATTTAAACAACTTCCACCCAGTTTCAAATCTGCCATTCCTGGGTAAATTGGTCGAATGGGTGGTGGCGATCCAATTACAGGCGTACTTAGATGAAGTGAACTACCTTGACCCATTTCAATCAGGATTCCGACCCAGACATGGGACAGAAACAGCCCTGGTAGCCCTGGTGGATGACATGCAAAGGGCACTAGATAGAGGGGAGCATACCCTCCTTGTTCTCCTGGACCTTTTCTGGCGGCCTTCAACACTGTTGACCACGATATCTTGTTAGATCGCCTTGAGGCTCTGGGGATTGGAGGCACCATTTTATGGTGGTTCCGCTCCTTCCTCTCTGGGAGAAACTAGAGAGTGGTACTCAGAGAGGAGGTCTCAGAACCTTGGCCTCTTACATGTGGGGTACCACAGGGCTCTATTCTCTCCCCGACATTATTTAATGTCTATGTAAGGCCACTGGGAGATATCATCAGGAGATTTGGACTGCAATTCCATCAATACACAGATGATACCCAGATTTTCCTCTCATTTAAGTCCCCTCCACCGGTGGTGATAGAAAGGCTATCAAATTGTCTGGAGGCTGTGAGGGACCGGATGAGCAGGAGTAAACTTAGACTGAATCCCGATAAAACTGAGGTTCTGTTGGTGGGTGATAAAGAGCAGCTGGGGATTACGGATTTGGTGCTTAATGTGATACAACTGCCCCTAAGAGACCAGGTCTGGAGTTTGGGGGTCATTCTTGACTCCCAGCTATCCATGGAGGCACAGGTAGCAGCTGTTAGTCTGGTGGCACTTTACCAACTTCACCTCGTTCATAGGATGCACCCTTACCTCCTGAGCCACCTGCTCCCGAATGTGGTACATGCTCTGGTTCTGTCCCGGTTGGACTATTGTAATGTGTTATATGTGGGTCTTCCCTGGAGAACGGTCCGTAAGCTGCAGCTAGTGCAGAATGTGGCAGCTCACCTGATTAAGGGCTGCCGCCGCCTTGATCATATTACCCCAGTACTTAAGGAACTGCGCTGGATACCAGTGGTTGCTAGGGCCAAATTTAAGATCCTGGCTTTAACTTTCAAGGTGCTCCACGAGGCTGGCTCTCGTGTCCAGGACTGGACTCAGGAACCAGACCAGTTGGTGAAAGCAATTCAGTCTTTATTAAAGTAATATCCAAACAGAAGCTACGCCTTCTCATGGAGCAACACAATACACGTGTCCTGCGACATGCAAGAGAGTTGACAGAACAAGGAATCCCTGCTCCCCCTGACTCTTATAAAGGGGGCTCTCTGGCGTGAATTCTCTCACTCTGCCTCAAGGTGCTCTCTTCCACACCCCTCCTCTCTCTCCCCCTTGCTCTTTTTTGTTTTCTCCGGGTTCATGGTGAAGGGGGAAGCGCTGCCCCCTCCCCTTCTGAGGATTCTACCTCTGGTATTGGGGAAAGAGGGGGTGGACGCCATGCCCATCAGGCGGGCTTTTCTCTGGCTGAGGAGGGAGTTGAATTCCCCCTCCTTCCGTGTCTAACTGCTCTGACCTGGGAAGGGGGTGAGCGTGGGAAGTTCCTGGGAAGAGTCTGTGTCTGTGTCTGTGTCGGCTAGAGTTTCAAGGTCTTTACTGCTGGGCAACACTAACTCTGGGATTCCTCCCCCCTCCTCTGGTTCTTCTTCACAGAACTCTGGGAAAATGATCTCGTCCCCCTCCTCATCCTCTGAAGTGCCAGGATCCCAATCCTGCATCCTGACACCATCCCCTCTCTCATGCTGTGCCCTCCCCCCACTGGTCGGTGTAGGGCGATGGGGAAACCGTTGATGGAATTCTTTCACTAAATCTGGAGCATGCACATCCCTCTCATTTTCCCATGATCTGTCAGCTGGCCCATAACCCTTCCAGTGAATTAAGTATTGTAATTGATTACGCCTCTTTCTGGAATCAAGAATCTGTTCTACTTCGAATTCTGGTTGTCCATCCACTAGAATGGGTGCCCCCGGAACCTCCACTGGTCGTAAATTGCTGGAAGGGGCTGCTTTCGTTAACAAGGAGCGATGAAACACAGGATGTATTTTGAAAGTAGCTGGCAATTTCAGTCTATAAGCCATGGGATTGATTTGTGCCTCTACTTCAAAGGGCCCCACTCTCTTATCCTGCAGCTTCCTACACTTGCCCGGCATCTGAAGGAAGCGAGTGGACAACCACACCTGGTCTCCTGGTTGGAGGGCCCCCCCTCTCTTTGATGCTGATCAGCAATTCATTTATACTCAATTTTGGCATCATTTAATTGTTGCTTAAGTACCTGCTGCACGGCCTGTAGTTCCTGCAGAAATTCCCCTGCTGCAGGCACAAGCACACTCTCTGTACTACTGGGGAAGGCTTTGGGATGGAATCCATAGTTAGCAAAGAAGGGTGTTTGCCCAGTGCTGGTATGCAAGGAGTTATTATAGGCAAACTCTGCGAAATACAAATAGGAAACCCAGTCAATCTGTTGATAGGACACATAGCGTAAATACCTCTCTAAAACAGCGTTCAGTCTCTCCGTCTGCCCGTCCGTCTGGGGGTGATGAGCCGAAGAAAGTTTTAACTCCATCTGCAACTGTCTCCAAACTGCCCTCCAAAACTTAGCTGTGAATTGAGTTCCCCGATCCGAGACTAAGCTATTTGGCAAACCATGCAGCCGGTAGATTTCCTTTATGAACAGCTTGGCTGTCTCTTTAGCCTCTAAGGCCCCTGGGCAAGGGAGGAAATGTGCCATCTTTGTAAGGGAGTCCACGATGACCAATATGGCCATCATTCCTTGCGACTTCGGTAAATCAGTTATAAAATCCATGGATAGGTCATTCCAGGGTTCGTTTGGAATAGGGAGAGGCTCCAGCAGTCCTCGTGGTCTTCCCATGTCTGTTTTCGCCTGCATACAGACAGAACAGGATTTTACATAATTCTCAATGTCTCTGCGCATTTGGGGCCACCAAAAGTCCTTGACTACATTCTGAATGGTCTTAAAGATGCCAAAGTGCCCAGCTGTGATAGAGTCATGACATTGACACAAGATTCTGAGTCTTAGATCCCCCTTTGGCACATATCTGGTGGCTTTAAACCACAACAGTCCATCTTTCCAATGGAAGTTTACTTCTGGGTCCTGGCTCTGTTCCATCTCCTGAATATACTGTTGCATGCATGGATCCTCCTCTTGAGCCTTTCTGAGCTCTTCTTCCCAAGAAGGCTGACATGATCCCAACATCAGCTTCTCTGGCAGAATAACGTACTGGGGTTGGTTGTCAATTTCACCTCCTTTGCATTGTGGTTGCCTGGATAGAGCATCTGCTCTCTGGTTTTTGGCATGGGCATGGTAAGTAATCTTGAAGTTAAACCTGGTAAAGAACTGCGACCAGCGTATCTGTCTCTGGTTCAGCTTTCGGGCCGTCTGTAGACTCTCCAGGTTCTTGTGGTCTGAATGCACTTCTATCTGATGCTGAGCTCCCTCCAAATACTGTCTCCAATTCTCAAAAGAATCCTTGATGGCTAGTAACTCCTTTTCCCACACTATGTAATTCTTTCAGCATCCTTTAGTTTTCTGGAAAAATACGTGCAGGGGTGTAGCTCCGTTCCTTCCCCATTCAGCTGCAAGAGAACCCCCCCAATGGCAAAATCCGAAGCATCTGCTTCCACAACGAAAGGATGGGTAGGGTCGGCAAAACGCAAACTGGGCTCAGAGGAAAACTTTCCCTTCAGCTCTTCGAAGGCGCTTGCAGCGTCCTCTATCCATTGAAATTTCCTTTTTCCCCTTAAACAGTCAGTGAGAGGGGCTGTTAACTTGGAAAAGCCTGGAATGAACTTTCTGTAGTAGTTGGCAAATCCCAAAAAACGTTGTACATCCTTTTTAGTGGCCGGTTGCCCCCAATCCAATATACAACTCACTTTTTCTGGGTCCATTTCCACTCCTTCTGCTGAGATGCGATATCCAAGAAAGTCCAAAGATGATAGGTCAAACCCACATTTCTCTAACTTAGCATACAAATGGTTCTCTCTCAGTCTTCCCAACACAGTTTTCACATGCTGATCATGGTCTTCTTGGTTCTTTGAAAACACCAGAATATCATCTAAATAACAAATTACATACTTGTCCAGGAGGTCTCTAAACACTTCGTTCATGAAATTTTGAAACACGCCAGGACTTCCACAAAGTCCGAATGGCATTACCAAATATTCAAATTGACCATAGGAGGTCAGAAATCCTGTCTTCCATTCATCTCCCTCCTTCATTCTGATCAGATTGTATGCTCCTCTTAAGTCCAGTTTCGTGAAGATTTTTGCAGAGTGCAGTCGGTCTAACAACTCCGAAATCAGGGGCAGCGGATAGCTGTTAGGAATAGTGATTTGATTTAAGGCACAGTAGTCATTACAGGGTCTGAGCTCACCTCCTTTCTTTTTCACGAACAACAGGGGCGCTCCAGCGGGGGACTACGAGGGACGTATAAATCCTCGCTTCAGGTTTTTCTCCAGAAATTCCCTCAGTGCCTCTCTCTCTTTCTCTGTGAGAGAGTAAATTCTTCCCGATAGAATGCTACTCCTGGCACTAAGTCAATTGCACAGTCATAAGGGCAGTGGGGGGGTAAGATCTCTGCCTCTTTTTCATCAAATACATCTTTAAATTCCACATACTTTGAGGGAAGGGTCACTTGCTCGGCTTCCTGCACTGCCCCTGCCAGCGTGTTGGTGGTTCCTTCTGGCTGACAGTTTTCCTGGCAGTACTGAGAAGTGAACCACACCACCGCATCCTTCCATGCTATTTTTGGATCATGCTTGACTAACCAGGGCATTCCCAGGATCACATCAAAGTTCGAGAGGTCTGACACATACAGCGAAATGAACTCTTCATGCCCCGGGATTTGTAGTTTCAATTCCTCCGTGGCTCACGTTACCCCTCCCAATTTCAAGGGTCTCCCATCTATGGTCTCCACCGACAAGGGGGTGTCCAATTTCCATTGGGAAATTCCATAATGCTTTGCTAGCTCTGCATCAATAAAATTTGTGGTTGCTCCACTGTCAATTAACACTGTGGAGTTAACCATTACTCCTTTGGGAGTTATAATCCGAATTGGTAGCACCAAGACTCCTTTTGAAGGAGGTTTTGCCACCGGAGGCCCTTTGTACAACGCGGCCCCCAGTCCACCAGCCTGTACGTGGACTGGGTTCGTTAGTTTCCCGCCGGCTCTGTTTTTCCCCCTTTCAGTCTGCAATCCCTAGCCACATGGCCCGGCTTTGAACAGTAGAAGCATAGACGTTCTCGACGTCGCTGTGAGGCGTCCTTCCCTGGCTCTCCCTGTCAGGTTCCTACCTGCTTGTGGTTACTGCCTGTCTCTAGGCACCACCAGGGACTCCACCAGTCCGGACCGCTCTCTCTTTTGATTTCTCTCCCCGCTCTAGCACAGATCTCAACAGATTCCCCTGCTAGGCAACCACCAGTAACGTCCCAATACTAGTATTCCCAGAGACTCTGAATACTGGTATTGTTATTCTCTTCACCGCTGCCACCATTTGTTACAGTTCCCCTTCAGCCTTGGTCATTACCTTACCCTCCCTTCTGGTCTGTGAAACCCCAGCCAAGGATCAGGCCTTTGGTAAACCAAATTAAGTATTTATTAAAGATAACAAAGCTAACAAGATTAACAAGATTTCTTCTTAAGGCACATAAGCATATGGTTTTACTCAATACTAATCTGAACTCCACCCCCCTCCTTCTTCACTCTCTCCTGGCAAACAACTCTCTCAAACCCCACCAAGCAATCCACTCTTTCTCTTCTCCCCCCAGATTCCACAATTTACCACCTCACATTCACCCAAATTTACCTGTCATCCTTTCATTTATACTGTCAGCCATTTTAAACATTCAGCCAATCATCAAGCATTCTATTGCCCATTCACTCCCCCTCCTCTTTCACTACTTACCATGTATACTCTAAACAACCAGCACTTACCATATATACACTAATATATAGGAACATCACAGTTGCCTCTCCTTTTCTTCTTCCGACAGCTTCAGCCTAGCCCCTCCCGTCCTTTGGTCGCATTGCCTGATGTTCCTGGGGTTGAATGGGTCTTGCTGCGAGATGCTGAAACTGAGTATCTCTGGACCTCCTGTTTCTTTTCCAGGCTCCTTCCTTCCAACTGGTGATCGATCTACAGGCACAGCCTAATCAGTCCAGGCAGATTATTTGGGGGGGGTAGTTCTAGCCAAGTCATCCAAGATTTCAGAACTCAGTCCACTCCTATACATAAACATCAAGGCTGCATCATTATAACCAGTTTCCTGGGACAGAATTTTAAAGGCGTTAGTGTACTCTGACACGGTTCCTTTCCCAGTGGCCCATCTAGTCCAGCATCCTGTTCTCACAGTGGCCAACCAGGTGCCTGGGGGAAGCCCGCAAGCAGGACCTGAGTGCAAGAACACTCTCCCCTCCTGAGGCTTCCGGCAACTGGTTTTCAGAAGCATGCTGCCTCTGACTAGGGTGGCAGAGCACAGCCATCAAGGCTAGTAGCCATTGATAGCCCTGTCCTCCATGAATTTGTCTAATCTTCTTTTAAAGCCATCCAAGCTGGTGGCCATTACTGCATCTTGTGGGAGCAAATTCCATAGTTTAACTATGCGCTGAGTAAAGAAGTACTTCCTTTTGGCTGTCCTGAATCTTCCAACATTCAGCTTCTTTGAATGTCCACGAGTTCTGGTATTATGAGAGAGGGAGAAGAACTTTTCTCTATCCACTTTCTCAATGCCATGCATCATTTTATACACTTCTATCATGTCTCCTCTGACCCGCCTTTTCTCTAAACTAAAAAGCCCCAAATGCTGCAACCTTTCCTCGTAAGGGAGTCGCTCCATCCCCTTGATCATTCTGGTTGCCCTCTTCTGAACCTTTTCCAACTCTAGAATATCCTTTTGGAGATGAGGCGACCAGAACTGTACACAGTATTCCAAATGCGGCCGCACCATAGATTTATACAATGGCATTATGATATCGGCTGTTTTATTTTCAATACCTTTCCTAATTATCGCTAGCATGGAATTTTAGTTAGCAGATCAGCAATTTCACATTTGAGTTCTTTGAGAACTCTCGGGTGGATGCCATCCGGGCCCGGTGATTTGTCAGTTTTTATATTGTCCATTAAGCTTAGAACTTCCTCTCTCGTTACCACTATTTGTCTCAGTTCCTCAGAATCCCTTCCTGCAAATGTTAGTTCAGGTTCAGGGATCTGCCCTATATCTTCCACTGTGAAGACAGATGCAAAGAATTCATTTAGCTTCTCTGCAATCTCCTTATCATTCTTTAGTACACCTTTGACTCCCTTATCATCCAAGGGTCCAATTGTCTCCATAGATGGTCTCCTGCTTTGAATGTATTTATAGAATTTTTTGTTGTTGGTTTTTATGTTCTTAGCAATGTGCTCCTCAAATTCTTTTTTAGCATCCCTTATTGTCTTCTTGCATTTCTTTTGCCAGAGTTTGTGTTCTTTTTTATTTTCTTCATTCGGACAAGACTTCCATTTTTTGAAGGAAGACTTTTTGCCTCTGAGAGCTTCCTTGACTTTGCTCGTTAGCCATGCTGGCATCTTCTTGGCCCTGGCGGTACCTTTTCTGATCTGCGGTATGCACTCCAGTTGAGCTTCTAATGTAGTGTTTTTAAACAACTTCCAAGCATTTTCGAGTGACGTGACCCTCTGGACTTTGTTTTTCAGCTTTCTTTTTACCAATCCCCTCATTTTTGTGAAGTTTCCTCTTTTGAAGTCAAATGTGACCGTGTTGGATTTTCTTGGCAATTGGCCAGTTACATGTATGTTTAATTTAATAGCACTGTGGTCACTGCTTTCAATCGGTTCAACAACACTTACATCTTGCACCAGGTCCCGGTCCCCACTGAAGATTAAGTCCAGGGTTGCCGTCCCTCTGGTCGGTTCCATGACCAACTGGTCTAGGGAATAGTCATTTAGAATATCTAGAAACTTTGCTTCTTTGTCATGACTGGAACACATATGTGGCCAGTCTATGTCCGGGTAGTTGAAGTCACCCATTACTACCACATTTCCTAGTTTGGATGCTTCCTCAATTTCATATCTCATCTCAAGGTCTCCCTGAGCATTTTGATCAGGGGGACGATAGATCGTTCCCAGAATTAAATCCCTCCTGGGGCATGGTATCACCACCCACAACAATTCTGTGGAGGAGTCCGCCTCTTTTGGGGTTTCGAGCTTGCTGGATTCAATGCCTTCTTTCACGTATAGAGCGACTCCGCCACCAATACGTCCTTCCCTGTCCTTCCGATATAGTTTATATCCAGGGATAACCGTATCCCACTGGTTTTCTCCATTCCACCAGGTCTCCGTTATGCTCACTATATCAATGCTCTCCTCTAAGACCAAGCACTCCAGTTCTCCCATCTTGGTTCGGAGGGTCCTAGCATTAGCGTACAGGCACTTGTAAGCAGTGTCTCTCTTCAAGTGTCTTTGGCACTTGTGGTTAGGCCTGTGGTAATTTTGCTCTTCTGAATTTATATCCTGTGCCCCTGCTCTCACAATGCCTACTTCTAGGCCTACCCCTTTTAAAATTTCATCATTTCTTTGGTTTTTATCCCAGGGGGGAGGTTTATTCCGAACCGGACCTTTCTCAGCTCCTGTCGGGTTTCCCCCCTCAGTCAGTTTAAAAGCTGCTCTGCCACCTTTTTAATTTTAAGTGCCAGCAGTCTGGTTCCATTCTGGTTCAAGTGGAGCCCGTCCCTTTTGTACAGGCCCGGCTTGTCCCAAAATGTTCCCCAGTGCCTAACAAATCCAAACCCTTCCACCCGACACCATCGTCTCATCCACGCATTGAGACTGCAAAGCTGGGCCTGTCTGGCTGGTCCTGTACGTGGAACCGGTAGCATTTCAGAGAAAGCCACCTTGGAGGTCCTGGCTTTCAGCATCCTACCTAGCAACCTAAATTTTGCTTCCAGGACCTCACGGCTGCATTTCCCCATGTCGTTGGTGCCAACATGCACCACTACCACTGACTCCTTCCCAGCACTGTCTACCAAACTATCTAAACGACGGGCGATATCCGCAACCTTCGCACCAGGCAGGCAAAACACCTTGCGGTCTACACGCCCATCACACACCCCACTGTCTATGTTCCTAATGATCGAATCACCCATTACAAGGATCCCTCCACCCCCTGGAGATATATCCTCGGCACGAGAGGATAGCTGCTCATCCCCCAAGGAATGGGTCCCTTCTAAGGGATCGTTTCCCTCTTCCTCAGCTGGATGCTCTCCTTCCCCGAGACCATCGTTCTCCATGATAGCAGGAGAGCTATCATCGTTGGAGTGGGACACAGCTATAACGTCCCTGAAGGCCTCCTCCACACACCTCTCTGCCTCTCTCAGCTTTTCCAGGTCCGCCACCTTGGCCTCAAGGAAATGAAGTCGTTCCCGGAGAGCCAGGAGCTCATTGCACCGAGAGCATACCCATGACTTCTGTCCAACAGGCAGATAGTACATGCTGCAGGCGGTGCAAAACAGTGGAAAGCCCCCACACACCTGCTGGCTTCTTACCTGCATAGTTTTGTTTAAGGTTTATTACGTCAATGGGTTGGAGACTGTGGTTTAGTTGAGGTCAGGGAACAGACGGGCAGAGTGAGGGCCCTGGCCTCCTCGCCCTGCTGCCGAACTCGCTCTGCTGCTTAACTCGCCTTGACGCTTTGTCAGCTGGGGCTCCCTCTAGCTCGTGGAGCAGGCTCCATCTTCTGTTTCCAATTATATAATCAATTTGATTCCTATATTGACCATCTGGTGATGTCCACATGTACAGTCGTCTTTTCGGTTGCTCAAAAAATGTGTTTGCAAGAAACAAATCATTGGCTTCACAGAATTCAATAAGTCTTTCTCCTGCTTCATTTCTGTCTCCTAAGCCCCATTTCCCCACAATTCCTAGTTCTTGTCTGTTCCCTACTTTTGCATTCCAGTCCCCCATGATTATCAGCACATCATGTTTTGGTGTGTGATCAATTTCCTCCTGTACTTCTGCATAAAATCTCTCAAATTCTTCTTCTTCTGCATTTGCCGTTGGAGCATAGACTTGGATGATGGCTATGTTAATAGGTTTCCCATTTAATCTCATTGATATAACTAGCTCAGACCTTGTGTTGTAGCTCCTGCTTTTGCTACATCACTTCCCACTATTAAAGCAACCCCGTTTCTTCTTGATTTCTCATTTCCTGCATAATATATTTTGTAGTTGCCTGAGTGAATATGTCCCATTCCCGTCCATTTTAGTTCACTCACGTCAAGTATTGGAATGTTGATACGTTCCATTTCTTGCTTGACAATTTCTAACTTTCCCTGGTTCATGCTTCTCACATTCCATGTTCCTATTGTGCGTGTCATACAACTCTGGACTCTCCTTTTGCATCTGTGCGCATCAGCCTCTAGGCTTCCTTTCGGCTTTGACCCAGCTGCATCATTAGTCACAGCACTACTCGTACTTGTCCTTTGTTCTTCCCCAGTAGCTCAGTGAGTGCTTTCTGATCTGGGGGTCTCATCTTCCAGCACTATCTCGTGTTGTTTTTTGGATACTCTGTTCATAGTGTTTTCGTGGTAAGAGGTATTCAGAGGTGGTTTACCATTGTCTTCCTCTGAGTTTGGATGCATCTTAGTTTGGTGTCTCAGCTTTGACCATTCCTCCTTGGGTGCCCCTGCTAGGAGTCTAGCCTCTTGGTCTAGACTCCTAAAGGCATTGCTCTCAGCTTCTTCAACACTCTCTAACCCCCTCACCATGTTAAGGTGTGCATCCTAAAGGGGGAAGTGGGGGTTAGACCCCTCCAACCCCTTTATTTATTATTTATTTATTATTTAATTTGTATCCCACCCTTCCTCCGAGCAGGAACCCAGGGGAGCAAAAAAGCACTAAAAATACTTTAGAATATCATGCAAACAGATCTTAAAATACATTAAAACAAAACAGCATTAAAATATTTTAAAAACTTTAAAAAGGGTTAAGAACATTATTAAAAACATATTAAGCAATTCTAACACAGACACAGACTTAGACCAGACTAAGCCATCCCTGTTTCCCCCTTTAGACCTGGCTAAGGCTTCCTCTATTTTCCCCACCCCACCCCCTTTAGACTTGGCTATGGCTTCTTACAATTCCCTGTCCCACTCCTCACGGCCTTTTTACCAGGTTAATCCTCCCCCCACTCTGCTAGGAGGAGGGAAGCGGGGGAGATACCTGATGTCATGCATGATGTCAGACATGGGGCAGGTAAGGGCAGGGCTTCAAAGGAACAATCAGGAGCTTACTGTGTCCTGATTGTTCCTTTCTTAGAACAAAGTGTGCTTCCACCATTCACCAGCCAAAGGGCAGTAGGAGTGCACCTTCTCCTACAGGGGGAAGCTCTTCAAATGGAGGTGAAAAATCTTCATTTTAGCATCAGTCTCAATGGATAGTAGCTCTCCCTTCCAGCACTGCACCACAAATCTCTGAAAACCAGAGGTCCGAGGTGTAGCATGGGTCTAGTGGCAAAAAGGCTGTGCTTTGAAGTAATGACAATCAGGGATTCAAAGCACAATATCACCTGATGTCATAGCGACATCAGAAGATTGACAGGTGGATGGCTTTCTCCACCTGTCAAATTTGGCCAACTAAGAGGGTGGAGATAAGGATGTGGCCTGCCATCCAGAAAAGATTCCCCACCCCTGGAATACTTACTTCTGGACATTCTGAGCATGTGACTGCATCAGAACATGGAAATGCCAAGATCGGTATTGTTTACTCTGACAGACAGGAACTGTTCAAGAGCTCCAATTGAGAAGGATTTTCCCCAACCTCACTCCTTTTTTTGACCCTTGTAATTGCACCTCCGTTGCTGGTGCAATTGGGAAAGATTATGTCAGAGAAGCAGAAATGTGGGATGGTGGTAAAATCAGTTTGGTCTGTGACCGTAAATAAAAATCAATCAATCAATCGATCGATGGTGGTAAAATCCATTCTCTGCCTAATAACACTATTGATGAGCTCGTCAAAGTCTTCCTTGGGAAAGACAGCAGAAGAAAAGCCTTGCTGAATCAGACCAAAGGCTTGTTTATTCCTGGCTCCTGTTTGCACAGCAGGACATGAGGGCAATAGCCTTCATCTTCCTTAGCAATTGAAATTCAGAAGTGTGTGATCCTGGATAGGTAGAACAGAGTGGGAATGGCGAACAAATTTGATTCAGTTTGCATTAAAGCCGAACCTATCAAAATTGCATGTTCTGAAACAATATGAGAATCGAAACACAGCAATCCTTCAAAATTCACACTTATACAAATTTTGCAGTGCCATTATCCAACAAAGCACTACAAAATGCATGTTAGGGAAAAGTGTGCACAAAATGAATATATTGGTGAAAATAACATGCAAAAATGCATTGTATTAGGATAAATTGCTTGTGAAAAATGTGTACATTGCTCAAAACTGTGTATTTTCTTTAAAAAAAATTGCTGCAGCAATGTGAAGAACCGAATTGAAGATTAGAAAAAATGAGAAATGGAGAGAAACTGACAGATCCTTCCATCCCTAGAACATAGACATCCTGGCTAGCAGCCGCTGATAACCTTCACCCTCCATTAATTTGTCTAATCCTTGTCTAAAGTCATCCAAGTTGGTGGCCATCACTACCTATAGTTAAGCTATGTGCTGTGGGAAGAAATATTGTCTGTCCTGAAGCTTCCTTGGATAACTGCAAGATCTAGTACAGTGGTTCGCAACCTGGGGGCCGGGACCCCCGGGGGGCCGTGAAGTAATCCAGAGGGGGCCGTGAACAGTAGAGAAATGAATTATTTATTATTATTTTTAAAAAGTCTTCACTCCTACACTGTCTGCTTCCCACTAGTGCTGCAGATGACACCTCCCCCTTGCTCCAAACAAGAGGGGAGGCCTTTTGCTGAAGCGCCAGAGCTTCTTTCAGGTGCACTAAGGGCAGGCATCTCCCTATAAAATACATGGCAGATGCCGAAGGAGGCTGAGGGTGGAGCTACCAGGAAGAAGAGGGGATTACTAGCACTGATTCCCATCTCCTTGCACTGCCGCTACTGGCAACGCCCTTCCTTAGAATGAGAGGGCTTTTTGTGAAGCCAAAAGGAGCAAGTCTGCAAAGAAAGGCTGCTTTCCCCCTTCCTTCCTGGCAGCCAGCCTGCCTCCCTGGGGGGAGGGGGCCACAAAAAAATTTCAGCTTATAAAGGAAGTCCCGTGCTCATAAAGGTTGGGAACCACTGATCTAGTAGAAATGTGGAGAACTGAAATTGATTGGGAAAACTGAGAAACTGAGAGAATCACTATTGACAGACCTTTCATCCCTAGGACAGGGGCATTGTGAAAAATTAAAAGCTCAGACTGCTGGACCAGGACAAAGAGAGAAAAGGAAAGGAGGCACAGGGCTATTATCAGTGATTGGGCCCTGGAGCTTCCATGATAACACAGTAGTGATGGGGTAGAAGTCCACCCACTTCAGATTTAAAAACAGAATTTGAATGCTCAGTCTAGGTGCAGAGTGGACATGCTTGCCACAAACTCATCAGCTTTTTCATGACACTGGATTTGCTGCCTCCACTTCCACATCATTGGGCACCCTTTCCTTCCCTTGCCTGGGCCCACTCTTACCTCACTGATGGGGGCCTGGAATCAAGCCCATTGCAAAGGAGCTGCAGCCTTTCAGCTGGGGGAACACATCCTTTCCTCCTCCCCCCCTCTTGCTTTTAATGGTGGAGAAGTAAAGGGTTAATTAAAGAGATTAAAAGGGAAGTCTAGATAGGTTTCTCCATGTTAAGGCAAGCCTCTCTTAGGCTTCCCAATCAGTCTCTATAGTATTAACTTGTTAAATGCCTTTTCAACCTATTTCCGTCACCCGAACTGGATCAAACCCGAAGCTATTGGGGGGGGGGACAAAGGCAGCTGAAAACATATTCCAATTTGATGGAATGTTTGTGGATCAGGGCCAGCAAGCAAATCCCCAGACCGATAAGATGGTAAAATATGCACGCTTCCTTCTAAGGTATTTTTCCTGTGCTTGCTGTTCGGGACAATGAGGAAGGAAACTGTAAAACTACTTAAGAATATTTTTTGATTGCAGACTTCATTCCAGACAAGTGTAGAACAGGACAGTCAGAATGTCTGAGCCTTTTTAACTTAGAAAAATGACAAATAAGTGAGGCCATGATAGAGATGCATAAGGTTATGAATAACATGGACAAAGTGGACAGGTTGAAGTGTTCAGACCAAGCTCACCCCCCCACCCACACCCCCCCAATTGATTCATGTCAAACTGTGGAGCAGCATCTGCGATTTCTCACAGGCATGTTTTTCTCCAGCTCTGCACCTGCCCCACGAGCCACCCAGAGACTCCAGGATGTTGAAGAGGTGAAGCTTCTTATCCTTATAATTATCAAAATCATAGTGATTTATTCTTGCCAAAACTCAAAAGTTATTTGCGTTTACCTTTGAGGCATATAACCTAAACATCAGAATGAAAGTCATCACAAGGTTATTTATTGCACTCCACCTGAAAATGTTGATGCACAGGTTATCTCCTGTGCCAGAGATTGTTTGGATCAAGATTTAGGGCTGGTGAAAGTTGAGAGGAAGGGATATGCTTGCTTGCATTTAATGGGTTTCCTGTTTGGCTCTGAAGCCATAGCGAGACATCACCTATATTTGTAAAGCCACTGCAGTTTTGGTCTCGCAAGAGTTTTTGATTTCTTCTGATTAGCTGGCTATGGAGGTGAGAGGAGCACTCACAAGAGATGTTTACCAGTAACGGACAGAACCAGAATGACAACTTTCCTGGTTCTTCTGCTAATGCCTCATGGAGTCGGTGGGATGCTGAGGCCAAAATGCCCCTTGAATCTGATCAGGGATCAAAATGAAGCACAGAATTATTACCAGCCTGGAGACTTCCTCATTAGCGGGATCATATCACCAAGATATGTTCATCGACAACATCTATATGTCTTTTCACAGCCTCCTTTAACCAGGGTGGAGGAGTAAGTAATTACATGCAGGTGGAATTTATTCTTCCTCATCTATACTTCAACGTTTATTTATTTATTTAATCCTTTCCCATGAAACATCCCAAAGCAATTAACAATGAAAATGCGATCAAAAGATTCACAATAAAGACATATATAGAAACAATTTCAAATCCAATGCATATAGAAACTGGGATAAGAATCTCAGAGGAGGGGAAGATAGAAGAAGGGGGGGAAGAAAAGAAAAAGTAGAGGAGAAGGAGGGGGAAAGAGAAAAAAGCACTAATAGTAATAGTAGTGTTGTGCACCACCCCAATTTCCAAGTGCTGCAAGACTTCAAGGGGTGTCAGTGCTTACTCAGGGTTTGGTTTCCTTGGAGAGAAGGTCGGCAGAGACTGTGGTGTCTTTATGAGATGTGGTTTATTTACACATATGCACAACCTGAGCTTAAGATGGAGAGGTTCACAGCATTCAGCAGTCCATCACCTTTGCCCCCAAGATGAGCTAAAAGACATCAGGCTTGCCTTGGCTCCAGGCTGGGCCTGGGGGGGGCAGGGTCTCTCCCCTGGAAAGAGTTCCAATAGCAACAGGATTTCTCCTGGCCATATCCCTTTGGATATGCAGATTGACCACTCAAAAAGCCCATTAGCTCACAGGCTGACTTGGTTAAACTATTAGATTGACAAACTATTCTGACCAGTGGAGCAGGTTCATTCCTTTGCAGACTGTATCTCTTACGGCCACGCAATTATAAGATAGAAGAGTCTCATTGATATCATCCAAACCCACCCCCACTATCCTATAACAGTAATAACAAAATAAACAGTTATAATAGCAATGACAAAAATCAAATAAAATAAGTGATGATGAACCTCAGTTACCTATTGCTGTATTATACTGAAAACTGTTTCTGAGCTTTTAAAAAAACCTGGGATAAGAATCTCCACTTTAAAAAACTAGTTCCTCGTTATCAGGGACAGACTCTGTTTCAGGAGTGGGGAGCCTGTGGAAGGTGTTAGCAGAATTAGAGTACCCTGTCTGGCATTGCCCTTGCATTGGGACTGAGGAAGGAGTGGCTTCCTTGGGGACAAAAATGAAAAAGAAGGTGGCACTCCTTCTGCATATCACCCCTTCATAGCTGGATGCAATGACAGTTTGAAATAACATTTTTTTCAACAGAAACTATGCAACTATTTTTTTCCCCAGGTCCCAAACCATGTATGCAATCACAAGCTCAGGCAAGTGTGGTGCATCTGAAGTGACAATTTGACTCCAGGGAGTTTTTCTCTGGCTCCCAGCATAACTTTACCATATCCCTAAGATGACCTCCTCACTGTTGTGCCCCTCAACTGATTTATCTCAAAGAAGGGAGACTCAAGGACTCAAGACATCTTTGTTACCTCCTGATGGTTTCTTTCACCCAAAGGCTGGACTCCCCACACATCAGGCTGAAAGGGATGTTTATTGACCTATTCTCCTTCCAGCATGCAGGCTGACCTCTCAGTTTCAGCACAGGGACATTGCTGCACACACATAGTTTTGAAGCAGCAAAGACCAATAAAGCTACTACAGCCTTTGCAGCAATTTCCCAATGTCTCACAAACTTTGGGGGGAAGGAATTTTGTTGATTTTCTTTCTGAAGATTGTGTGCCTTCTCTCTTGAACAACAGAGTGCACATCTCCCAATCTAATTCTTAAGAGGCAAAAGGATATTGACCTTGCAAGAAGGATATGTCCTCCCCACCCCCCATCCTTCTACAAACATATAAACATATGGATATCAGTTCTTGTAAGATTTCCTCGTAAGGCCCTTACTTTTATAAAATAATGAATGTGACATTTTGTTTCCACTGAGTTATGAATAGAAGTGTGACACCCCCATTCTTTTCCCAATCAGTTTTACTTCTAGCTTATACTGGCACATCTTGTCCTTCATATTCACCATCCAGGAGATCAACCGGGATCTCAAGCTCTTACCCAACATCACCCTGGGATACAACATCTATGAGAACAATTTAGATGCAAGGATGACTTCTGATGCCATGATAGACCTCCTTGCAGGCGGAGGAAGCAATATTCCAAACTATAACTGTGGAAATCAGAATAGGCTGCTGGCTGTTCTTGAAGAGGCTGATTCTGTGATCTCAAAGGAGATTTCAACCGTATCAGACATATACAAAGTCCCACAGGTATGAATGGAGGGGCAGCCTGGGGGGCAGAGAAGTTCAGCTGCATAAAGTTCCTTTTTTTTCTCTGGTGGTATTCAGTGCTAGTCCTGCTCTGAGTAGAACCGTTGAGGTTAATAAACATGATAACTTTTCTTCATTAATTTCAGTGGGTTTATTGTAACTAAGACTTAGTTGAATTAGAACTAGTTCCCTTTTTTCGGCACTGGTTAGGCCTCATCTTGAGTACTGCCTGCAGTTCTGGACACCACACTTTTAGAAGGATGCAGACAAACTGGTTCAGAGGAGGGCAACAAGGATGATTAAGGGACTGGAAAGAAAGCCCTATGAAGAGAGACTGAAAGAACTGAGTATGTTTTGCCTTGAGAAGAGAAGACTGAGGGAAGATAAGATAGCACTCTTCAAGTACATGAAAGGTTGTCACAGAGAAGAAGGCCAGGATCTCTTCTCGATCATCCCAGAGTGCAAGACATGGAATAATGGCCTGAAATTACAGGAAGCCAGATTTTGACTGAACATCAGGAAAAACGTCCTAGCAGTTAGGGCAGTACGGCAATGAAATCAATGACCTAAGGATGTGGTGGGCTTTCCGACACTGGAGGCATTCAACAGGCAGCTGGATAGCCACCTGTTGGGTATGCTTTGATTCCTGCATTGAGCAGGGGGTTGGACTGGATGGCTTTATAGGCTCCTTCCAACTCTACTGGTCTGTGATTCTATGATTCTACAATATGCAATTGAATCCCACCTGACAACGGCAACAGTCTGGAAGTGCCCTTTGCTAGATATGTTTGTATTTCTGTTAAATCCTGTTGGGGAAAAAAGTATTCTCTTCTTTTCCTCACTAGATCAGCTATGGCTTTATTGATCAGGTTCTTGATGATAAAACCCAGTTCCCTTTTGTTTATCGGATGGTCCCCAAAGAAGAAACTCAGTACCCAGGGATTGTCAAGTTGCTCCTGTATTTTGAATGGACATGGATCGGTCTCATTGCTCCAGACAATGATAGTGGGGAAAGATTCATTAATGCCTTGACATCTCTGATGATCAACAGTGGCATTTGCATTGCATTATCAAAAAGACTACCAGAAAAGAATCTGTATGAAAGGCCCCTCTTGAGTAAACCAAATGTCATATGGAGACAAGTCAATGTATTTGTATATTATGAGCACATTCAGGGGGGATGGGGTCCAATCATAACACTACAAATAACACTTGATGAACAAATTGGGGGGAAAGTCTGGATCTCAACAGCTTTTCAGGACATCAACTTGAACCTAAGTTTCCTCCCTGAGAGCTTCCAGTTCATCCACGGTTCTCTGTCCTTTGTAATGGAGTCCCAAATGGGAACAAAACATGACTACTATAGTCCATTCTCACCTGCTCTTGACCAGTTTTGGAGGGAAGCTTTTCATTGTTCATATTCAAAGCACTTGTTGTCCATGAGAGGTTGGACAAGATGCACAGAGAAGGAGGACCTGGAGCTGCTGCCCCAAGAGGAGCTGGAGAGAGCCCTCTCTCAAGACAGCTTCCGAACGTACCATAGCATCCAAGCTGTGGCTCAGGCCTTAAATGCTGCATATTCATCCAGATCAAAGCAGATGTTGATGGTGGGAAGAGGCAGGTTGGAACTTGAAAGGCTGCAGCCATGGCAGGTATTTCCTTTCCCTGTTTGCAAACTGTACTCCATTGTCCCAACTTTGGAATCATCATTATCTTGTAGCCAAACTCAAATACTGTAGTGAGGCAAAGTGTTTGCTTATTTCTGAGGCAAATCCAATATGTGAGGTTCAAGGAGGAGGCCAACCCCCCCCAACACACTATGCTTATGTCAGAAGAATCTTCTGCTTTCCACTGGTGCCCTGAGAGTTTGTCTTCTTAGCTGAAGTTGGGATCTTTTCATCTCCCCCTCTGCTTCTGCTGGACCTTGAAGGTGCCCGTCAACAGTGAGCCTCTGGATGACAGACTGAGCAAGTGCAAAGATTTTCTGGTCACAATCTTCCCTACTATGGCAAGATATACTGTATTTTTATTTAAATTATTCATTAAAATTAATATGCATAAATCAGCACTTGCCAATTTTATTCAAAATTGTGTCCTCTTTTGGGGTGAAATGTAAGTGTCCACCCCAGCCTGAAGGAGAAGACTTCGCATTTCCAGTTTCCACACTATCTGGAACACTGAGCAATTGCGGTTCCAGATCACATGGAAGACTGTATATGAGAAAGTTCCCTCTCCTTTCAGCTGTTTGAACCAAAAAGAGGATCTGCTCAGGACAGCCCCTGCTCCTTTGCTAATGTTAACTATGAACAGAAGTATGGGGGGCTTCTCTGCAGGGACCCTGAGACCATGGAATAACCTTCCACTAGAGATATGGCAGAAATCTATGGTGATGGTCTTGCACCAACTCATTGTAACATATCTATTCGCAAGGGTATTCCTGAGCACTGATTTTTAGTACTGGCACCCTTTGGATTTCTGGGGTGTTTGTGTCCTTGCATTCTACAATTTTATTGTCTTTTTAATTGGTTTTATTGTATAAAATATCTTGTTATTTTATCTGAAAGCTGGTGTGTGAAATGTTCAATGAATACAATAGAATGCCTGAATAGGGCTTACAGGTCCAGATGAGATGTGCACTGGTCCCAATTCAGAGGAGATTCATGCTCAATGTGAACAGGGCTGAGATATCCAACATGGTTTCATGTTTCCTAAGGCTGGTGTTTTTCCTGTCATTCCAGCTTCACCCTTTCTTAAGAGACATCCAGTTTTCTAATACTTCAATCAGCGGGCTGCATTTTGATGAGAACGGGAAGCTGCCATCCAACTATGATATTGAGAACTGGGTGTTGTTTCCCAATGCGTCTCGTTGCAGGGTGAAAATTGCGAGCACAGAGAGAGAGGCATCCACTGACATCAAGTTCACCATTAACCCTGAAGCCATTGTGTGGCCTGAGTGGTTTAACAAGGTAGGGGAAATTTTATTGCACTTGATATCTGTTAAACTCTTATTATTTGTTGCATGATTCACATTGGATTTCAACTACAGCCCTTTGCGTACTTGCCATGGAGTGTGTCCTGTGGAATACAGTGCAGGAGCTGAGAATTTGCAGCCCAAGAGGCCTCACCCTATACACAACTCTGATGAATTTTGGAACCCTGGAAAACCAGATTTTATAGCAAGCCTGGCACCATAGCTGAACATGAGCTGAAGGCTCCAGAAAGAAGGGCCTCTCACCAGTCCAGCCCAGCTCTGCTGCCTTTACTGCTCTCCATGCCACCTTCTCTGAGAGCTGTTTTAGTGTTGTTTGGGCAGTGGTGCTGCCGGTTTTGAACAAGGAGCCCATTTCGGATTCATACAGCAGCAGCTGCCTGCCATTTTAAGTTACCCAGTATGCAATCCCCTGCCCCAGCGTTATGACATTTTAGGCTACTGCTAAAACGCAGGATAAAAATCAATCCGTATTTCACAAATGTGCATCCCGGTTGATCCTTATTTCCAGCTTGAAACCTGTGAAATAATGTGTGATACACAGTGCTCTGGGCATGCTGGCATCTGACAAAAAACCCAGCAATCACTCATCCACTGCTAATACATCCTCCACGTACCCCCATTCATCTCAACAAGTCTTTCCTACCTGTGGCACCAGGCCTCTGGCCCTTCCTCTTATCTTTCCCCTGAGGTTGACAGCCATTCAATGCACACCAAAGAGATTTCCCTGCCATGCTCTTCTGCATTAAAAGTGACTCCATCAGAAGGGGGTCTGGGGTAACTTAGGACCAGAGCTTGGAAAAGTTACTTTTTTGAACTACAACTCCCATCAGCCCACTCCAGTGGCCATGCTGGCTGGGGCTGATGGGAGTTGTAGTTTTAAAAAGTAACTTTTCCAAGCTCTGCTAGGACCCTGGAACTCAAGATCCTGCTGGGGACTTTCCAGACTCTATGAACTATTTCTACAGACATAAATAATCCCAGAACTTTCCCCTTTGTGCTCCTTCTCCTTATGGTCAGACTGTGCCTCGTTCCAGGTGTACTGAAAGCTGTCGCCCTGGTTACCGGAAGGTGGCTAAGGAAGGAGAGCTGGTTTGCTGCTATGCTTGTGCTCCGTGTGCGGAAGGGACCATCTCCATTCAGGAAGGTGGGTGAGTCCTAGGGAGAGGGCATTCCTTGGGAGAATATAAATAAGGGAAAGACTCGCTAGGAAGCATTTGCTATCAACATTCCAAGGTCATTTCTGACTGTGGATCCTTCCTTGGCTACTGTATTTTTCATCTCATCATTAATTTCACACAGTCAATAGATGTGACCTTGACAGACAAACTTCAAGAGACCAAGCAAGGAGAGGTTTGACGGATGCTGCCCCTTTTCTGGTTTTAATCACAGCATCCACACATTCTGCTTTATACGTTATTGATAGGATCTGAAGTTCAAAATCAACCGTAACAGATACAACTGTGTCTTACAGAAAGTTAGGGTATATGGTCATTACAATTCCAATTTATGCAAAAAAAATTTTTTTTAAATCTTTTTTAAAAAAGGTTTTTTAATACATACAATAACAAACACTAAATTTGTACATATAAAGTTTGTAAAGAGACAGGAAGAGTATCTCCTGAATCAAAAGTGTGTAAGTCTTTAGTCCATACTCATGAATGAATACATACATAGCTGCTATAGTGCTTTTTATATAAACTGCTGGTACTCTTGCTTGTAGACTTTAAATCTACGAAGGCTGCAACCCTACCTCCCTGTTCATCTTCTCCCACAGGTGATACATGCCCTGGTCTCCTCTCGCCTAGACTACTGTAACACGCTCTACGTGGGGCTACCCTTGAAAACGGTCCGGAAATTACAGCTGGTACAAAATGCGGCAGCGCACTTGATTAAGCGCGGTCGTCGTCGTGACCATGTCACGCCAGTATTAATAGATCTTCACTGGTTACCTGTTGTTTACCGGGCCCAATTCAAGGTGTTGGTGCTGACCTTTAAAACCCTATACAGTTTCGGCCCAGTCTATCTGAAGGAGCACCTCCAGAATCACCAATTATGCCGCCTGACAAGATCAGCCTCTCAAGACCTTCTTTCGGTCCCACCAGTTAAAACAGCTAGACTGGTGCGGACCAGAGAGAGGGCATTTTCGAGCGTGGCCCCCACCCTCTGGAATTCCCTTCCTCTCGATCTCCGACATGCTCCCTCCCTGACAGGTTTTCGCAAAGCCTTAAAGACCTGGCTATTCAGGCGGGCCTATGGAATGGGGGAGGATTGATTTTTACGTGGTTTTAACTGGATTTGTTTTAAACTGATTATGATTATGTTATTGGTTTATTATGTTGTATACTATGTATTTTTTTACCATTGTAAGTCGCCTAGAGAGTCCACTAACCTGGACAGATAGGCGACCAATAAATAAAATTTATTATTATTATTATTATTATTATTATTATTATTATTATTATTATTATTATTATTATTATTAAATCTGTATCTCAATGGAACAAGATGCGTATATTATGGCCAGACGTGTTTCGACTTATGTGTCTTTCTCAATGGCCTTTCAAGCACATATTAACAGATTTTCACTAGGATGAAAAGTAATAAGTGCAGGATAGATGCATTTCCATTAGTTCATTTTTTATCCAGTTCCTCTGGACAGTTTTTATCAGCAGCATTCATATAGAAAACCCCTCAAAATACATGGGGGTTCTACTCGTGCTTGAAAGGCCATTGAGAAAGACACACAAGTCGAAACGCATCTGGCCATAATATAAGCATCTTGCTCCATTGAGATACAGATTTAAAGTTTACGAGCAAGAGTACCAGCAGTTTATATAAAAAGCACTATAGCAGCTATGTATGTATTCATTCATGAGTATGGACTAAAGACTTACACACTTTTGATTCGGGAGATACTCTTCCTGTCTCTTTACAAACTTTATATGTACGAATTTAGTGTTTGTTATTGTATGTATTAAAAAACCTTTTTTAAAAAAGATTAAAAAATTTTTTTTTGCTTATATGTTATTTTAAATACCTAGTCCTGTTTGCACTCTGCTTATTCTGGAGTGTAAGCTCCCCCTCCCAAATATCTCTTTTATGGAATGTGATAGAACATAAAAACAGATTCAAGTTACTGAAGTCTCTCTTCCTCCATTCAGATGCAGACCAATGCAGCAAATGTCCAGAAGACCAGCATCCAAACAGAGCTCAAAATCAATGTGTACCCAAGATTATCAGCTTCCTGGCCTATGAAGAATCTTTGGGGATCCTCCTGGTTTCCTTGACCTTGTTCTTATCTTTAATCACAGGCTTTCTGTTAGCAATCTTCATTAGAAACCTAGAGACTCCGATAGTCAAAGCCAACAACCAGGACCTCTCCTACATCCTCCTCGTCTCCCTCCTGCTTTCCTTTTTGTCTTCCTTCCTGTTCATTGGCCAGCCAAGGAAAACCACCTGCCTTCTCCGACAAACTGCCTTCAGCATCATCTTCTCAGCTGCTGTCTCTTCTGTCTTGGCAAAAACCATCACTGTGGTGTTGGCCTTCTTGGCCTCAAAGCCAAGGAACAGGGTGAGGAGATGGCTGGGGAAGAGTCTGACCAACACCATTGTCATTTTCTGTTCCAGTGTGCAAATTGTCATCTGCACCATCTGGCTGGTAATTTCTCCCCCATTCCCAGATGCTGACATGCACTCCCAGCCTGGAGCGATTGTTCTGCAATGCAACGAAGGATCTGTCACCATGTTTTATAGTGCCCTAGGCTACATGGGCTTCCTGGCTGCCATCTGCTTCATGGTGGCTTTCCTAGCCAGGAAGCTTCCTGGAGCCTTCAATGAAGCCAAGCTGATCACCTTCAGCATGCTGGTCTTCTGCAGTGTTTGGGTCTCCTTTGTGCCCACCTACCTGAGCACAAAGGGGAAATACATGGTAGCCGTGCAGGTCTTCTCTATCTTGGCCTCCAGTGCTGGGCTCCTGGGCTGCATCTTCATGCCCAAGTGCTACATTATTGTACTCAGGCCTGATCTGAATACAAAGGAGTATGTGACAACAAAAACTAAAGATGGCATCTGATGCTTCATTTCTGGCAATATATGTTCATCACAGGAGTAATGAAATCCACATGTTTGTGTTGGGAATTTAGCTCCTTAGATATAAATCTCTTCCATGAATGATGAAAATGAATACCTAGTAACTCTGCAATGGCCACACTCCCTGTAGACTTAATGTTCTACATGCGTTGTTATATCACCATGTGATTCCCACTAGATGTTTGATCGACCATACTGGCCCTTGTTCTGCTAATGTTCATACTGAGTTGCCCTCACTGGTTTTGCAGTCTTATTTTCTAGCAAATATTGTACAGTTGTCGCATTTTAACATCACCACCATCACCTGTTTATCTGTGTGGCACTTTTCCACGAATTTTTGCCCAAAGAGGATGACAACATATCAATTGAAATATAAGTATTAGAATTGATTTTTTTTAGAAACAATTAGAAATAATCATGATATCCATAAGTAAATGCATACAAACAATCCACTCAGCACTGTATAAAACAATTTGAATAAGCTACCTTAAAAAAAAGATGAGTGCTTCACTGAACTATGTCTCTGAACCTCCCCATTCCTGGGACTTTGGATCGAGGCTTCCACAGCAGGTACTTTTAGAGTTGTGGGATGTGGGGGGTTCCTACCACCCAGAGCAACCTCTTTATTAATGTATAGTATGTGAAAAGGGAGAGGTCTCCTTGGAAACCCAATTTCCAACCATGGATCACACATGCATTCTAATGCTATTTCTGTCTATACTAGTGGCTGTGTTGTCCTTTTAAATTTGTTTTTCACTTTTTCAGTGAAATGTGGCTTTTTTGAGGAATTTGATTAAGAATGCTACAGTAAAATATAACTAAGGTGTAGAACTGAGGAGTAGCACCTTCAATAAAAAGAAAAGTTGAAGGTTTTGGGCAATGATGTTTCTGAATAAACTGAGAATGAATGTGAGAGAAATTGGGTGTTCAAAGGGTTCCTTGATGGGAAGAAAACCAAGGTGTGACTAAACTGATCCCTCACTGAAGTGAGCCTTTAAAGGATATGGGAGCTTGAGATCTGTGTGGTCCTTGACAATGTGTTGTGTTCTCAACTGGCTGTGTACCTGTGTGCGTCTTCCTTAAGTAATATCATTTTGAAGATTCTGAGATGGCTGATTTCTCCTTGCTTGAATTGTGTGGATTTGACTTGGCCCTGAGGCTGATGGCTATGGGCCTTATCTGAGGGAGGTTCAGAGAATGGCTAAATGAGAATGGGCTTTTTAATTGGTGTCCCTCCCATCTGTGGAATGCTGTTCCCAAGGAGACAGACCTGGGTATATCATTGTCAGTGTTTAGGCATTGCAGCCTGTGCATCTACAGTCCACTGGACATGTTGATGGGCCATTAGCTAATTTATTTACTTCGAAAAGAGAATTGTAAGGTTGCATGTGTCGTCTGCCATCTAGATAGCTTGGTAGATAGTGCTGTGGAGAAATCAGTGCAGTTGGTACACGTTGGTACCAATGATGTGGAGAAATGCAGTTGTGAGGTCCTGGAAGCAAAATTTAGGTTGCTGGGTAGGATGCCAAAAGCCAGGACTTCCAAGGTAGCTTTATTTGAAATGCTATCTGTTCCATGTACAAGGCTAGATAAGCACAGCGTTGTAGCTCAATGTGTGGGTGAGATGTTAGAAGGAGGGATTTGGATATGTTAGAGACTGGGGGACATTTTGGGAGAATTCAGGCCTGTGCAAAAGGGACTGCTTGAACTGGGATGGAATGGCAGAGCAGCTTTGAACAGACTGAGGAGAAAAGATGACAAGAGCTGTAGAGGGACACAAAAATGATGGAAAATTAAATGGAGTAGACCTGGAACTAGGCATTATGAGTACAGGGGCACAGGACAGCAATACAGTGAGGCCAAAGTTTCACAGGCCAAACCAACAGTGCCAAAGACACTTTGTACGTGTTTATACGCTAATGCATGAAGTCACCGAGCCAAGATGGGAGAACTGGAGTGCTTGGTCTTCGAGGACAGCACTGATACACCGAGCATAACTGAAACCTGGAGAAAACTAGTGGGACACGGTTATTCCTGGATACAAACTATATCAGAAGGACAGAGAAGGATGTATTGGAGGTAGAGTCACTCTATATGTGAAAAAGGTCATTGAATCCAGCAATATAGAAACCCAAAAAAGGCACATTCCTCCATAGAATCAGTGTGGGTGGAGTAATTTAGTACCGGGGACATTTTATCATCTTCCTGATCAAAATGTTGAGGGAGATATTGAAATAAAAAATGAAATTGAGGAAGCATCCAAACTAGGAAATGTTGTAGTAATGGGTGACTTCAACTACCTTTACATAGATTGGCTACATATGTCTTCTAGTCACGACAAAGAGGTCCAATTTCTAGATATCCTAAATGACTGTGCCCTAAAAGTGTTGGTCATGGAACTGACCAGAGGAGCGGTGACCAAGGTGTTAATCTTAAATGGTGCCCAGGACAGAGTGTGAGATATCAAACCAATTGGGAGCAGTGACCATAGTGCTATTAAATTCAACATACATGTCAATGGCCAATGGCCAAAGAAGTCCAACATGGCCATATTTGACTTCGAAAGAGGCAACTTCAAAAAAAATGGGGGGTGGTAAAAAGGAAATTGAATGGCAAAGTCAAGAGGGTCAAATTGCTCCAAAATGCTTGTGTTGTTAAACAATGTTGGAAGTTCACCTGGAGTGTATACTGCAGATCAGGAAAGGTACCACCATGGCCAAGATGATGCTTGCTGCTTCTAAGCTTCCCAGATGGGCCTGATTGGACATTGAGGGGAACAGGATGCTGGACTAGATGAGCCTTTGGCCTGATCCAGCCTCAGGGCTCTTCTTATGTTCTTGTCAGAAAAGTTCAAGCCAAACTCGCCCCCCATCAATCCATGTCAAACTTTGCCGCCACATCTGTGGCTTCTCACAAACAACTTTTCTTCAGCTCTGCATCCATCCTTTGTGGTGAACCTTCGTCTCCTTATAATTATCAAAATCATAGTGATTTATTCTTGCCAAAGCTCAAACGATATTTGTGGAGATGGCCTTGGAGACATGTAACCTAAAGATCACAATGAAAGGCAACACAGAGTTATTTATTCCACTGCGCCTGAAAAGGTTGGTGCACAGAATATCTCCTGTGCCAGAGATTGCTTGGGCCAAGATTTAGGACTGGTGAAAGTTGAGAGGATGGGATGTATTTGCCAGAATTTAATGGGTTTCTTTTTGGCTCTGAAGCCATAGCTGGATACCAGCTATATTTCAAAAGCCATTTCAGTTTTGGTCTTGCAACTGTTTTTGAAGGCTATGGAGGTGAGAGGAGCACTCACAGGAGAGGTTTACCACTGGCAGAAAGAACCAGAATTATATCCTTGCTGCTTCTGCTTCTTCTGGTAATGCCTCATGGAGTCTGTGGGATGGAGAAGGCAAAATGCCCCTTGAATCTGATCAAGGATGAAAATGGAGCACAGAATTATTACAGGCCTGGAGTCTTCCTCGTTACTGGGATCATAACTCCAAAAACTAATACTAATCAACTTCCGTACATTTTTTGCAAGCCTCCCTTAACCAGGGTAAAGGAGTAAGTAATTAGCTACAGGCTGATGTTATGCTTCCTCATCTATCTGCCAATTTTATCTATCTATCTATCTATCTATCTATCTATCTATCTATCTATCTATCTATCTATCTATCTATCTATCTATCTATCTATCTATCTATCTATCTATCTATCTATCTATCTATCTATCTATCTATCTATCTATCTATCTATCTATCTATCTATCTATCTATCTATCGGTCTGTCTGTCTGTCTGTCCCAACACAGATTCAGACTGGAATAAGGCCTCTACTTAAAAGGCTTGTTGAAACAGGAAGGTCGTCACTACGCACCAAAAAGATAACAGAGATGTTGTCTGTCTAATATTTAAGGGGAGGGAATCTATCTATCTATCTATCTATCTATCTATATCTATCTATCTATCTATCTATCTATCTATCTATCTATCTATCTATCTATCTATCTATCTATCTATCTATCTATCTATCTATCTATCTATCGGTCTGTCTGTCTGTCTGTCTGTCCCAACACAGATTCAGACTGGAATAAGGCCTCTACTTAAAAGGCTTGTTGAAAGAGGAAGGTCGTCACTACGCACCAAAAAGATAACAGAGATGTTGTCTGTCTAATATTTAAGGGGAGGGAATCTATCTATCTATCTATCTATCTATCTATCTATCTATCTATCTATCTATCTATCTATCTATCTATCTATCTATCTATCTATCTATCTATCTATCTATCTATCTATCCATCTATCTATCTATCTATCTATCTATCTATCTTTTCAAAAGCTTCCCATGAAACATTCCAAAGCAATTAACAATGAAATATCATTAAAACATCAATAATAAAAGCACATATAAAAATAATTTCAAATCCTGTATCTCCACTTATAAAGCTTGCTCCTACCCATTAGCTACCGGGGTAAGTTCAAGGTTCTAGTTTTGGTGTACAAAGCCCTATACAGCTTGGGACCAGGATACCTGAAAGACCATCTGACCGCTTATATACCCAGTTGATCACTGCTGTGCAGGTGGGGGCCTCCTGCAGATATCATGCTATCAGGAGGTCTGTTCCACACAACATAGGAAGAGGACTTTTAGCATTGTGGCACCTACCCTTTGGAATTCCCTCCCCTTAAATATCAGACGGGTGCCATTCCTGTTATCTTTTTGGCATCTACTGAAGACCATCCTCTTTCAACAAGCCTTTTAGGTAGAGACCTTATCCCAGTCTGCATCTGCATTAGAATTGCTTTTTAAGATATTTTAAAGCATTTTTTTTAAAGACGTTTTAATATGTTTTTAAAGATGTTTTGTTTTAATATATTTTAATGTTTTTATGATGTCTTAGAGTGTTTTAGTGTTTTTGGTTTACCACCCTGGGCTCCTACTGGAAGGAAGGGCAGGATATACATTTAATAAATAATAATAATACTTCCCAGATATAGCCCTTATTTCAGTGGGGCCTGTCAAAGGTATTGGCAGAATTTATGGCCAGGCCTAGCACTGCTTTTGCATTTGAGACAGAGGAGAGAGTAGTTCCCTTGGGGGAGAAAAAATAAAACCAAGGCAACTCTCCTTTTGTACGTCTCCCCTTCATGGCTAGATGAAACAGCAGTCTGAGATTTTATTTATTTATTTAAAATATTTATACCGCGCCCTATTTCCAAGGAACTCAGGGCGGCTTACAAATAAAAACCATAATCAATTAAAAACAAGCAATATACAGTTTAAAACAATTAAAAATAGATTAAATCAGTAAAAGTTAAAAAAGACAATATTAGTTAAAAGCCCGTCTGAATAAAATAGTCTTAACCTGGGCATGAAAGGATGAAAGTGAGGCAGCCAGTCGAACCTCGCTAGGGAGGGAATTCCACAATCTAGGGGCAGCCACTGAAAAGGCCCTATTCTGTGTTTTTACAAAGCAAGCTTGTGAGAAAGATGGAATATTGAGCAGGGCCTCACCAGACGATCTCAAAGCTCGGACAGGGTCATAGAGGGAGACACAATCTAACAGATAGCCTGGACCTAAGCCGTATAGGGCTTTATAGGTTAAAACCAGCACTTTGAATTGTGCTCGGAAACAGATTGGAAGCCAGTGGAGCTGGTACAACAGCGGGGTTGTATGTTCTCTGAGCCCAGCTCCAGTTAACATCCTGGCTGCAGCTCTTTGTACCAGTTTAAGTTTCCGAGCAGTCTTCAAGGGCAGCCCTACGTAGAGCGCATTACAGTAGTCCAATCGGGATGTAACTAAGGCATGTGTCACCGTAGTCAAGTCTGACAGGTCAAGGAACGGGCGCAGTTGGCGTACCAATCTTAGTTGAGCAAAGGCACTCCTTGCCACAGCCGAGATCTGTGCCTCCAGGTTCAAGGCCGAGTCCAGGAGAACTCCCAAACTGCGAACCTGTGATTTCAGGGGGATAACATTGTTTCAACAGAAACTATGTAATAAAAATTTTCCCAGATCCAAAACCATGTATGCAATCCAAGCTTAGGCAAATGCAATTCATTGGGAGGGTGGGGACAACTTGGCTCTGGAGTCATTTTCTCTGGCTCTAAGCATAACATCACAACATCTCTAAGATGATCTCACTGCTGCGTTCCTCAGCTGATTTCACTCAAGCAATGAGACTCAAGGAAAGGGCCTGCAATGTCCTTGTGGCTTCCTGATGGTTTGTTTCAGTCAAGGGTGGACCCCCCACAGCTAGTCAGGCTGAAAGGGATGTTTATTGACCCATTCCCCTTCCACTGTAAAAGCTGAGCTCTCCGTTTCTGCAAATGGGCATCTCTGCAACCACATATTTTTGAAGCAGCAAAAACCAAAAAAGCTACTGCAGCCTTTGCAGCAATTTCTCAGCGTCTGGTGAACCTTTGGGGGGCAAAAATCATTTGATTTTGTTCTTTGAAGACTGTGTGCTTCCTCTCTCTAGCAACTAAGTGTACATCTCCCAATTTTGTTCTTAAGAGGCAAAAGATATTGACCTTGCAACAAGGACCTCTGCTTCCTACCCCTTCTGTACAAACATATAAACCATTATTTGCAGATCAGCTCTTGTGCGGTTTCCTTGAAAGGCCCTTAGATTTATAAAAGAAACAACCTGACTTTTTTTCCCCACTGAGTGGTCCATAGCAGTGTGACACATTTTTTTTTCTTTAGACGTACACATAGGAAATATTGGCATATCTTTTCCTTCAAGTTCACCATGCAGAAGATCAATCAGGATCTCAGGCTTTTACCCAAAATCACCCTTGGCTACAACATCTATGAGAATGGTTTTGATGCAAGGTTGACTTCTGATGCCATGCTAGACCTGCTTGCAGGTGGGGGAAGCAATATTCCAAACTATAGCTGTAGAAAACACAATAAGCTACTGGCTATTCTTGAAGGGGCTAATTCTGCAATCTCAAAAGAGATTTCAACCATGTCAGAGATCTACAAAATCCCACCGGTGTGAATGGGGGTGGGTGCCATGGCAGAAAAATTGAAACTGATTCAGTGCAACTGGATTACCTTGTGCTCAAGACACCTCCATTGGACTTTTTCTAACTGTGCATCCAACTCTGTCTGAATCTGAGCAATTTTGTTCATAAAGTGCCTTGCAAAATTGTTATAGCAGGCTACCAAGGTATGCCAGAGCAATGTCCTCTTGACAAAAGCCCATTCGCAACTTGAAATAGCATGGTAACAATCAGTCCATCAATCCTTGGGCCCTCCAGACATTTTTTTTATTGTGTATTCATGACAATTTGTGCACATAATGCTATTGGGACAGTTACATGCGATCCCACTTTTAATACTCTTTCTGCCTGCAAACATTTTGGAGTGATCCCTCTCCTTTATTTCCAAATAATGCATATTGTGATGCTTCAATATGTACAGTATATATCAAGATACTTATGGTAGCGGTTAGTGAAAAAATTGAAATGGACTGCCTTCAAGTCGATCCTGACCCTATGAATAGGGATTTCATGGTAAGCGGTATTCAGAGGGGGTTTACCATTGCCTCCCTCTGAGGCTAGACCTCCCCAGCTGGCTAGGGCCTGCTCAGCTTGCCACAGCTGCACAAGCCAGCCCCTTCCTTGTCAGAAACTGGCTGCTGGGGAGTAACTGGGCTCTTTGGGACTATGTAGTTTGCCCAAGGCTGCACAGGTGGCAGGGCATGTGACCCCTGAGCCATTATCTGTGGGGGTGATCTTCAGCTGAACGTTGACACCCAGGAGACACGAACAGGGATTTGAACTCACAGACTCTGGATTCCCAGCCAGGCTCTCCTCCCCACTGTGCTATACCAGCTGTAGTGATTAGTAGTAGGTTATATGA
The DNA here is from genome assembly GCF_030035675.1 of Rhineura floridana. Classification (NCBI taxonomy): domain Eukaryota; kingdom Metazoa; phylum Chordata; class Lepidosauria; order Squamata; family Rhineuridae; genus Rhineura; species Rhineura floridana. Next base: position 217,913,850 of record NC_084482.1, on the reverse strand, counting down.
GGGAAGTGGTGAGTGTTGGGAGGGGAGAGTGAGTGGAATGTTGGTTTGTTGTTGTTATGTGCCTTCAAGTCAATTACAACTTATGGCGACCCTATGAATCAGCGACCTCCAAGAGCATCTGTCATGAACCACCCTGTTCAGATCTTGTCGGTTCAGGTCTGTGGCTTCCTTTATCGAATCAATCCATCTTTTGTTTGGCCTTCCTCTTTTTCTACTCCCTTCTGTTTTTCCCAGCATTATGGTCTTTTCTAGTGAATCACGTCTTCTCATGATGTGTCCAAAGTACGATAACCTCAGTTTCATCATTTTAGCTTCTAGTGACAGTTTTAGTTTAATTTGTTCTAACACCCAATTATTGGTCTTTTTCGCAGTCCGTGGTATCTGCAAAGCTCTCCTCCAACACCACATTTCAAACGAGTTGATTTTTCTCTTATCCCCTTTTTTCACTGTCCAACTTTCACAGCCATACATAGAGATTGGGAATACCATGGACTGAATGATCCTGACTTTAGTGTTCAGTGATTTGAGGACCTTTTCTAGTTCTCTCATAGCTGCCCTCCCCAGTCCTAGCCGCCTTCTGATTTCTTCACTATTGTCTCCAATTTGGTTGGTGACTGTGCCGAGGTATTGATAATCCTTGACAAGTGATGTTTATTTGTTATTCTTTATTCTTTATTTTTTATTAAATGTATATTCCTCTCCCTCTCAGTGGGAGCCTAGGGTGATTAGTTGAGTGTCTGTGGGTTGAATGTTGATATTTGAGAAAATGACAGTTGACCGTTTGATAGGACACAGACTTGAGAGGGAGAGAGCTGGAGGGGTTGTTAGAAATGAGTAGTGGGGCAGGGTTGTACTTATAGTAGTTAAGGAACTTATTGAGTGTACTTTGTATGTACAAAAGAACTACAGCTTTTAATCACACACTTGAGATGAGAGTTAAAAGTGTTCTTGTTTAATCATATCATCTGGTAATTAAATAAATCTGTTTGGTTTAAAACATGCCTGATTCTTGGCCAGCTATTGGATCACCTGGGGGGATTAGGAGTGGGGGGCACTGTTTTACAGTGGTTCCATTCCTATCTCTCAGGTAGGTACCAACGAGTAGCTTTAGGAGATGAGGTTTCAGACCCTTGGCCCCTCAATTGTGGAGTGCCACAGGGTTCTATCCTCTCTCCCATGCTGTTTAACATCTATGTGAAACCGCTGGGGGCTATCATCAGGAGTTTTGGGCTGAAGTGTCACCAATATGCGGATGACACTCAGCTCTATCTCTCATTTAAGTCCTCACCAGAGTTGGCTGTGGATACCATGTCCAAGTGCCTGGAGTCCATAAGTGGTTGGATGGGAGAGAACAGACTGAAGCTGAATCCCAATAAGACCGAGGTGTTACTTGTGGGAGACAAAGGAAGGTTGGGTATTACAGACCTGATGCTTAATGGGGTGAGATTACCCCTGAAGCACCAGGTCCGCAGCCTCGGGTTCATTCTTGACTCCCAGCTGTCCATGGAGGCTCAGGTTTTGGCGGTGAGTCGGGCAGCTTGGTATCAATTACATCTGATACAGAGGCTGTGACCTCCCTGTTCATCTGCTCCCACAGGTGATACATGCCCTGGTCTCCTCTCGCTTAGACTGCTGTAATGTGCTCTATGTGGGGTTACCCTTGAAAACGGTCTGGAAATTACAGCTGGTACAGAATGCAGCGATGCGCTTGATCAAGCGCACCCATCGCCGTGATCACATTACTCCAGTATTAATAGACCTTCACTGGCTACCAGTTGTCTACCGGGCCCAATTCAAGGTGTTGGTGTTGACCTTTAAAACCCTATACGGTTTTGGCCCAGTTTATCTGAAGGAGCGCCTCCAGAATCACCAATTATGCCGCCTGACGAGATCAGCCTCTCAAGACCTTCTCTCGGTCCCACCGGCTAAAACAGCTAGGCTGGTGCGGACCAGAGAGAGGGCGTTCTCTGTTGTGGCCCCCACCCTCTGGAACTCCCTTCCGTATGATATCCGACATGCTCCCTCCCTGATAGGTTTTCGTCGAGCCTTAAAAACCTGGCTATTCAAGCAGGCCTATGGGATTGAGGAGGATTAATTTTATGACGTTTTATCTGGAAATTGGTTTTAAATTGCTTTTGTTGTTTTGTATATTGTATATTATGTATAGCTTTTTGCTATTGTAAGTCGCCTAGAGTGTCCACTAACCTGGACAGATAGGCGACCAATAAATAAAATTGTATTATTATTATTATTATTATTATTAAAGAGTGCAAAGGAGGGCAAAACATAAACCAAGGTGGATACAATATCAGTGATGGCAGTGGAGTACCTGAAAATGTAACAGTAGGCTAACCTAGGGCTGTAATCTTCTAGAGACAAAGAAATACACAGTTGAGTTGAGGCTTGATTGTATACCTGGACATTTGTCAGCTTCTTCTTCTTCTTCTTCTTCTTCTTCTTCTTCTTCTTCTTCATTACATTTGTATACCGCCCCATAGCCAAAGCTCTCTGGGCAGTTTACAACAATTAAAAACATTAAAAACAAATATACAATTTTAAAACCACTTAAAAAAAACAATTTTGGGGAGATTCCTGCCTGGCCAGCTTTGCAGCTTGAACACAAGCCCATCTGTCCATTCAAGAGCATGAAGGACAGTCTAGCAGCAAAAGTGAGTTGTTCTCTTCCCTCCACCCTCAAAGGCAGCACTCTTCCTTGTCCATTTCAACCAGAGGCTGGTGGTGAGGCTAATGCTGAAGGAAGTAATAAACAAAGGCCTTAAAGCATCAGTGTTATAAAGTGTGTGACTGGGAAAGCATGTCTCCCTCTGCTAAAGGCAGAGAGATAGCAGGTGGGAGCATGACACATATCCCATTATTTCCTGCTGAAATCCCACAACCTTTTCCTCTTTCTCTGTGAGGAGCATGTGGATGGTATTGTTTGGTAGCCAGGGACCAAGCAGATGCAATAGCTGAACTAGGGTTGCCAGGTCGGAACCATCCAAAAACCTGAGAAAATGGGGGCGGGCCCTAGTGATATCACAGGGCGGGCCCTAGTGATGTCACGGGGTGGGCCCTAGTGATGTCATTAAACATGATACATTGTATCAACCACAGTTGCTTGGAGCATACTATTCAGAAAAAATTCTCTGGAGATTAAAATAGAAATCTTACCTAAAATAGGGTGTTCCTATCCTATCTGAAGTGACAAGGTCATTCTTTCTCACAAGCTTATGGTGATGCAAAATGGAAATGGACTGCCTTCAAGTTGATCCCAGATAGGGTCTTCATGGTAAGCAGTATTCAGACAGAGGTGGTTTACTATTGCCTTCCTCTGAGTCTGAGAGGCAGTGATTGGCCCAAGGTCACCCAGTGAGCTTCATGGCTGTGTGGGGATTCAAACCCTGGTCTGCCAGGTCACAGTTCAACGCCTTTAGGGAACATTTAATCTAGCTTACTTGCTTCTGGCAAGAAGGGTTTACGTGCCCTCAGGCCAGGCCATTATTGGAAGAAAGAAGCTCAGTGTTGCAGAGATGTTAGATGGGAGCACAGATGGATGCCCCTGAAGGCAGGAACTGTAAACATGCTTATTAAAGAACTAAGCCCCATAGAACTCAATAGGACTTACTTCTGAGTAGATACGGTTGCAGCCATGTTAAGGACAAGGGAGGGCATTCTAGGCAAAACAGAGAAATATTGGGTGTCAGAACAAATTAAACCAGAACTATCACTAGAAGCTAAAATGATGAAACTGAGGTTATCATACTTTGGACACATCATGAGAAGACATGATTCACTAGAAAAGACAATAATGCTGCGAAAAACAGAAGGGTGTAGAAAAAGAGGAAGGCCAAACAAGAGGTGGATTGATTCCATAAAGGAAGCCACAGACCTGAACTTACAAGATCTGAGCAGGGTGGTTCATGACAGATGCTCTTGGAGGTCACTGATTCATAGGGTCACCCTAAATCGTAATCTACTTGAAGGCACATAACAACAACAACGTTGCTGAATACAAAAGACAGTTGGTTAAACAGAACACTTGGATTCTTGCATTGTACTTTTAAGTATAACCTCTACTGATGGATTATGTTTGAAGTGCCAAAGTATTTTGTACAAAATTCCAGAGGGGTAGCTGTGTTGTCTCTTGCAGCAAAAACAATGGAAAAGTCTTGTGGTACCTTAAAGACTAACATATTTATTATGGCATAAGCTTTTGTGAATTCAAGCCCAGTGAAAGCTTATGAATCCATGGAAGTTTATGCCATAATACATTGGTTTGTCTTAAAGGTGTCACAAGGCTCCTTGGAAGTATTTTGTGAATAGGCTACTCCTGAGCTTCAGGAATGACTTTCTCCTGCTCTCTCATGATCCTAGTCATGAGACTGCTGTCTTAAATTAGAAGCTAGGATTATATACCGTGGGGGGGGGGAAGGAGATGGACCACCTTGCCCTGTTCTGTGTCCCCTTAACAGAGATCTTATGTACAGAAAGCAGCAGGTGAAGCTTTTTGTGACAAACATAATGCTATGCATAATCAATTGTCAATAGCTGCAGACCAAACAGAAGTTTAAAAGGGCAGCTATGTAGTGCTGGTTCAAAACTGGTAAAGCTAATTTACTGACTAAAACCCATCTAGTTAACCATCTAATATTTCTTTAATCTTGTGACAGCCCTGCTCTTTCCACCAATAAGTCAGAGGGGATGAAGTGATATTTAGGCTTATTTGTTGATCAGAAGAAGTAGGAGACTCTACAACTTGCTGGAAATGGATTCTTGCGTAGCTTTACATAAGCTACATATGACACTGATAGTTGAATAATTTTGCAACAGCCTGAGAAGAGTAAGACAGGAAGAACTCTGTTCTAAACATGATGGACAGTAAAAAATAATAAATCTTGTGCATCTAGTGGTGTCCTTGCTTCCTTTTCCTGATACTAATTGCCCAAGACTGCAACCTCTGAATGATTAATTAGTGACATTGTTTTAAAACCTTTTTAATTGACTAAAAATGCATCCCTGGTTAATTGGGCAACTCTCTTTTTAAATAAATAAATACATAATTTTTAATATAAATCTGTAGATGACCAACATCATCTTAGAAAAGGCATTCACTCTTTGTTCTCCCTAAATCAATACCTGCTGTTAACATGCACCGTTAAAAACCAAAGGAAGTACACTTGCTTTCTTCAAAGCTATTGTTATACCTGTTGCATGTCAAACTGATGCAGATTAAATTGATTACTTAATTAATTAAAACTCATTGGTTGATCATTGAAGATTTCTTTAACTCAGTGACCTTAATTCTGCCTGATGAAGAACTCTGTGCAATTCAAAAGTCTGCATGTTGTTATGCCAACTGAATTCCTCTCAATAAAACCATATCATGCATTGTACCTAAACCTATTTTACATCTCAAAAGCTGTAGACTAGAAGATTTAGGTCTAATGACAAGTGGCAAGCCAACAAGTCATTCTTCCTTTGAGCTCTCTGTAGTTGCGCCTTGCCTGCTTCTTGCTGATTCTCCCTGCTGTTGTAACACCTTGAACATCTATCGTGTTCTCTCCCTTGGTAGAAGTAAATACCTCATCAGCTTTCATTTGCTGCATCCTCCTGTTCCCCTGCTGTGACAGACGCAACCTTGTCCCTGTTCGAGAGGCTGCCTGCTGCTAAGATCAGCTTCTGACAGATGCTAGATCAGCAGTTATAAAACACTTGTGCATGCTGCTGCTGATTCTTCTCCAGAGGCATCATGTTCTCCCATACCTTTCCACAGTGAGATGGGCAAAACTGGCTGGGCCAGCAAAGCCCAAAACCCAGGGCCAGGAGGCCGGCTGGGGGGCCCAAAGGGGGCTCCTCCTGGCCCAGCCCTTCTGGGGAGCCTGCCGACGGAGCTTGGAGGGGAGCTTCCTCCCCTCCCTTCCCGACCCTGCTGCTTGGGCCCAGCGGTCCCTGCAACTCGGCGGCCTCAGGAGAGGCACCGCCCGGAGCCTCCGCAGGAACTAGCTGGGCCTCCCTGCCGAGCAGGCTGTTGTTCCTGAGTGGTAGACTGCCCCTGTAAGGAGAGGCTCCACATGGCTGACAGCTCAGGAGAAGAGCTGAGGTGCACCGCCTCCCAGCCCCCTTCCTGGGGCTCCCTGCCCCGCCGGCAGAAGAGCGGCAGTGGTGGACGGCCCCCATCACAGTTTCCCCTGGCAGCCGCTCGGAGGGGGGAGTGCCCTCCACCCTGGTCCCCCAACAGCCCTTGAACCGGCCCGCGCAGGAAGGGAGGCCGCTCCTGGGCAGGACTCACCTGGGTGGGGATGAGGAGCAGCAGCGGCAGGAGGGCGAGCGGGGTGCCAGCCAGCGTGGTGAGGGCTTTGCCGCAGAGCAGCGAGCAGAAGAGCGGCGGCACCGGGTGAGCCATGGCAGCAACTGAGATGGGGCGGATGGCGAGCGAGCAAGAATGACAGTGCCGCGCTTGCCCAACCGGCCTTTTAAGCAGCACCCGCCTTGCGCACCCGGGGCCAGCCCCTCGTTGCCACTCCCGCCCGCCTCTGTCCAAGACAGGCTGCACCTCTGGCTTCGGCCGCAGGGCATCTCTGGGCGCGTGTAGAGTGTCATGGCCTTGCCGCCCGGGAGGACAGAGCCCGGCCCCGGTGGCACCAGCTCTCCCTGCCTCAATGAAAAAAGGCAGGAAGGTGGCCAGCCACAGCCATCACGCATGCGTGTGTCAATCACGCATGCGTGGCTGAGGGGGATGCTCAAAAGCTGGAGATCAACGTCTTTTACGCAACTATGGCCAGAGGCCGGAGACGGGCCCCTTTTGCCGGAGACTTCGGCAGAAAACTGGAGATCTGGCAACCCTAAGCTGAACACTGCTTAACACAGTGTTTCCTACAGGCCCTGCTGCATCATCAAGCAGGCTCCAGCCTGAGCAGCCATCTTGTTACTGGCTGTTGCTAGTGTGGAACCTGAGCCTCTGTTTTTAAATTGTTTTTTCAAAGCTATAATCTGTGTGTCCCTGCTCTAGATGGACTCATTCTAAGGCAGCTCCTTAAATCTTCTGCATTTCTCAAATGTTTGTTACGTGGGAAGGTGAGGGGCAGATAAATACATGGGATAGCATTATACTAATGAGTGGTGGGTGGGAAGACAGGAATGAGATATATTTAAAGAATGAAAGCAAAAAAGTGACTCGAGAACTATGCTCACTTTTTTTTTAGAAACTTTGAAGATATTACTCATTACTCTTGAATCTTAACATCCAGTTGCATGTAAAGATGCTGTCCAGCTATGTCTGTGTTTGTCTTTCCTTTTATTTGTTCCTATCTGTGTAGATATTTATGGGCACATTAATAAATGTGAGAAACGTTCCCATTTATTTTCTCCTGTAGTTTTGTTACACAGTTGCCCCTCTGGACAGCAATAATGTGGGAGCATTAGGGAAGTATCACAGACAAAACTAAAGAAGAATAAGCACACCTCTAAACCACTACTATTAAGAACATGTTGCAGAAAGCATCTTATTAAAATACTAGTCTAGAGGAGCTCTTGGATCACAAATGTGCATCCCAGTTACATATTAATTTCAGCTTGAAATCTCTGAAATACTGTATGATGCATACTCCTCTAGGTGTCTTGGTATCTGATACAAAAAGTCATCCATCACTCACCCAATGCCAATACATCCTCCATGTGCCGCCACTCATCTTAACAAGTATTTCATTCCTAGCTGTAACATCAGGCTTCCAGTCCTTGCTGTGCTCCCTGTGCTGATGTTGACAGCCTCTTCATGCATAGCAAAAAGGTCTCCTTGACATGCTCTTCTCCATTAAAAGTGATTCCCTGGATAAAAGGGTTCGGAGTAATTTGGGGTCTCAGAAATGAAAGATTTCTATTTGTCTTAAGAAGCCTTTCCTGTCCTAGCTGTGGCATCAGGTTTCCAGCCCTTCCTGTGCTCCCTGTCCTGATGTTGACAACCTCTTGATGCATAACAAAAGTTTCCCTTCCATACTGTTCTCCATCAAAAGCCATGAACTGGGAAAGGGTTTGGGATAATTTGGAGTCCCGGAAATGAAAGATTCTGTTTGGTCTTTTTAAAACTCTGTGAATCATTTCTACAGAGACAAATATTCTGAAAACATTCCCCTTGATCCACCTTCTATTTATGTTTAGAGTGTGCCCCACTCAAGGTGTACTGAAAGCTGCCCCCCTGGATACTCCAAGGTGGTTCAAAAAAGAGAGCCGGATTGCTGCTATTCTTGCGCTCCCTGTGCAGAAGGGACCATCTCCACTCAGGAAGGTGGGTGACTACAAGGGAGAGGGCATTGCTTGGGAGATTATATAGAGGGCAAAGATTGACTAAGACACTTTATAAGATGATTATAAAGACATTTTTGAATGGGGATCCTTCCTTTGCTACACACATGCATCCCTGCCAACAACCAAGATGGTGGCAGGGGCATCAGCCCCTTAGGGAAACCTTGGCCACTATCTTGGTTGTCAGCACGCTTGCGCCTGCAGTGCAATCAGCATTTACGTCAAAGGAGAGGTAGGTGGGGCAAGCAGGTGGGTGTCACAGGCCTGAGCAGCAGTAGGAGGTACCTGAGAGCTCCCTGTCGTGATCCATGGCAGGGTTGGGAGCCGACACTGCCACAGGTCACAGAAGGGAGTGCTCTCCACCCACCCTAAGGACCTTGGCCAGGGCCCAACCTGGCTGCCCTCTGGCACCAGCCCTGAGTCCAGCATCCTGTGCTCACAGCTGCCAACCACTTGCCAACAGACACCCTGCAAGCAGGCCCTTACTGCAAGAGCCCTCTCCCCTCCTGCAATTCCCAGCAACTGGTATTTAGAAACCCACAGCGTTCATCCTTTTCGTGCTTTTCATCACAGTATTCACATCCTCTGCTTTATATGTGAATGGAACAGAATAATAATTAAAAATCTACATCAGGTTCCACTCAGGTTATTTTGGAGTATAATCTTCCTCTCCAAAATGTCTCTTCTGAGAAATGCAATAGAAGACAGAATATTATGCAAATAAGCTGATGTTCAGGTCACTCTTCTTTTTAGATGCAGACCAATGTACCAAATGTCCAGAACATCAGCATCCAAACAAGGACAGAGATCAATGTGTGCCCAAAATTATCACCTTCCTATCCCATGAAGAATCTTTCGGAATGCTATTGGTTTCCTTTGCCTTCTTCTTGTCCTTAACCACTGGCATTGTGTTAGGAATCTTCATTAAATTCCTAGAAACTCCAATAGTGAAAGCCAACAACCAGGACCTCTCCTACATCCTCCTCATCTCCCTCCTGCTTTCCTTTTTGTCCTCCTTCCTGTTCATTGGCCGCCCAAGGAAATTGACCTGCCTTGTCCAACAAACAGCTTTCAGTGTTATCTTCTCAGCTGTCATTTCTTCTGGCTTGGAAAAAACCATCACTGTGGTGCTGGCCTTCCTGGACATGAAGCCAGGGAACAGGCTGAGGAGATGGCTGGGGAAGACGCTCGCCAACTCCATTGTCATTTTCTGTTCCAGTGTCCAAGGTGTCATCTGCATCATCTGGCTTGCAATCTCTCCCCCATTCCCAGACCTGGACATGCGCTCCCAGCCTGGAGAGATTATTCTACAATGCAATGAAGGGTCTGTCGCCATGTTTTACATTGCCCTTGGCTACATGGGTTTCCTGGCTGCCGTGGGCTTCACTGTGGCTTCCCTAGCGAGGGAGCTGCCTGGGGCCTTCAATGAAGCCAAGCTGATCACCTTCAGCATGCTGGTCTTCTGCAGTATTTGGGTCTCCTTTGTGCCCACCTATCTGAGCACGAAGGGGAAATACATGGTAGCCGTGCAGGTCTTCTCCATCTTGGCCTCCAGTGCTGGGCTACTGGGCTGTATTTTCATTCCCAAATGCTACATTATTGTACTCAGGCCAGATCTGAATACGAAGGAGCATTTAACGACAAAAGCTAAAGTTGATATCTCATCTTGAAATATTCAATTTCTATAGATGTTCATCACAGGAGCAATTAAATCCACATGTTTGTCTTGGGAATGTAACAGCATAGATATCTCTCTTTACTTTGACTAAGTTTTGAATGATAAAAATGAATGCGTAAGATTAGCATAAACTGAACTAAAGAAATGGAACAGTATCATATGAAACATTGCCATGTTCTAGGAGATGCACTTGTATCCAATAGTTTAGATCTGAAACCTAATCTTCAAACTTCCAGAGATTGCACCCTATCTCTCAACAGGAATAGTGCAGACACTCCGGCCCTGGCTTTCACCCAGAGGGGCCTTGTGCCCACATTTAACATGGCCTTTCACCCCTCATGGCAACCAATAACTTTCCTTCCACACTCTCCCACAAAGGAATACAGATGCATCCAGACTTGGCTCCAAAAACAATATCTTGGGAGGGGTAGTTCCCTCATGGAGACCCCTGAAGTGGAAACACCCCCTTTAGTGTTGCACCTTTTGGGTTAACTCATTGGTACTGGCCCAGCATTCTGGCAAAGGGTGCCTTTTACTTGGCTTCATTGCAGGGATGCTCCCACCAAACAAACCACAACCTGACAGTCCTGGCCTCATTACAAACAGTCTCACCAAGCCAGCAACAAGTCCTCTCTTCCACACATACGTTTCAAAAGCCATACATAGGCAGACTGTCCTCCTCTGTCCAAATTCAGGCTAGCGGCAGAACATGCTTCTCCTGTCTAAATCCCAGGTGGGTGGTTAGCATTCCTTCCTCTGTGATTATGTGTCCTTAGACTTTCTTTGTAGCTGTCCAACTGATGTCATTTTGAAATAAAATATATGAGTCTGGGCTCTTGCTGGTGTGGGGTCTGCTATATCTATACCCCTTTCATTAAGAACATAAGAAGAGCCTGCTGGATCAGGCCAGTGGCCCATCGAGTCCAGCATCCTGTTCTCACAGTGGCCAACCAGGTGCCTGGGGGAAGCCTGCAAGCAGGACCCGAGTGCAAGAACACTCTCCCCTCCTGAGGCTTCCGGCAACTGGTTTTCAGAAGCATGCTGCCTCTGACTAGGGTGGCAGAGCACAGCCATTGATAGCCCTGTCCTCCATGAATTTGTCTAATCTTCTTTTAAAGCCATCCAAGCTGGTGGCCATTACTGCATCTTGTGGGAGCAAATTCCATAGTTTAACTATGCGCTGAGTAAAGAAGTACTTCCTTTTGTCTGTCCTGAATCTTCCAACATTCAGCTTCTTTGAATGTCCCCTGAAATTCTCCTGTCAGCGGCCCTGTTCTGCTCTGAAACACTTGGGAACACATTTACTGAATTGCTTTTAAAATCAGGCCCTTCTCTTCTCCTTCTTGTCTCATTTCATTCATCATTGGTGATCACTCATGACCAAGTAAGATTGTCTTCCAAAATAAGTCTTTGACAGTGAGTCCATAAGTGACCGTGGAGACCAATCCTAGATCTACACAGCCTCCTACAGTGAAGACTTCCAGATGGAAGATGGTCTCGATGAGGATTTGCTGGATGTGACTTCCGCTTAGCTCATTTGTCCCTATCACCCTGTACTCATGCTTCTTCAAAGTCCATAGCACCTTTGATAAATGCCAACCTCCATTCGGGACGTTCATGGGCCAAGACTTACCGGTTCTCAATGTTCATGTTACATTTTTTTAGATTCGCTTTAAGAACATCTTTAAACCTCTTTTGCTGTCCACTGATATTCTGTTTTCCATCCTTAAGTTGGGAGTAGAGTAGCTGCTTGGAAGACGGTGATCAGGCATTTGAACAACATGGCCAGTCCAATGAAGTTGATGTTGGAGGATCATTGTTTCAGTGCTAGTGGTCTTTGCTTCTTCCAATCTGCTAACATTAGTCAGCCTATCTTCCCAAGTAATTTGCAGAATTTTCCAGAGGCAGCGTTGGTGGAATCTTTCAAGAAGTTGGGAGTGGCCTTTGTAGATGGTCCATGTTTCACAGGCATACAGTAAGGTTGGTAGTACAATGGCTTTGTAAATAAGCATTTTGGTCTCCCTGTGAACATCTCGATCCTCAAACATTCTACGCTTCTCATTTGCACACATTGTCAAGGACCACTAGGTCAGCTCTCAATCCCATGGCAATTGAACCTGGCCAGGCACAATGTATGCCTCCCTTACCAGGGCTGAGTTAAGCCAAAAACCAACCCTGTAAAGGAAGGTAGACTTCCACCACTCCTTAGCTTGGCCTCCCACTGTGGGTCAAGGGTAAAACCAGAGTGCCAGTAGACTGGCAGAGATTCCCAAGAGCAAGAGCCAAACTTTACATTCACTGCTCTGGAGCCTCAAGCCAAACCCAATTCAGTAGTCAGTAGCTTCATGGTCAAGGTGCCGGATTCAGAGCCATACTGTCCCAAGTAACACCAGATATTTTATTAATATATAAGCACATATAGGAAGAGCAGCAGCATGCAATTCCTTTAAGCAGAGTTAGGCATTCCTTAAACAGAGTTAGGCATGAGCAACACCTATATAAGAAATAGTGAGAAAGTTCAGCACGGACACCAAATAACAAATCTTACCTAGCCTAAGCTACATCCTCACAAACAGGAAAGTTTAAGAGCCAGTCCCCTTGGCTCGTTATACTAGAATATATCACACAGGCTACTCAGGATGGAACAGGACAACTAACTGAAGGATAGCCCCTCTTTTATGAGAATTTGGAATAATATTGGAAGTTTAACTGGCATGTAGACTGCAGATCAGGAAAGGTACCAACAGGGCCAAGAGGATGCTGGCTTCTTGTGAGGTTCCCAGATGTGTCTGATTGGCCACTGAGGAGAACAGGATGCTGGATTAGCTGGGCCTTTGGCCTGGTCCAGCTTGAGGGCTCTTCCTATGTTCTTGTCAGAAAAGGTCAGACCCAACTTACCCCCCCATCAATTCATGTCAAACTTTGGAGCCACATCTGTGACTTCTCACAAACATGTTTTCTTCATCTCTGCACCTTCCCCTCGAGCCACACAGAGACTCCAGCATGTTGAAGAGGTGAAGCTTCTTCTCCTCATAATTATCAAAATCATAGTGATTTATTCTTGCGAAAGCTCAAATGATATTTGTGGAGATGGCCTTGGAGACATGTAACCTAAAGATCACAATGAAAGGCAACACACGGTTATTTATTCCACTGCACCTGAAAAGGTTGGTGCAAAGAATATCCCCTGTGCCAGAGAATGCTTGGGCCAAGATTTAGGGGTGGTGAAAGTTGAGAGGATGGCATACAGTTGCTTGAATTTAATGGGTTCCTTGTTTGGTTCTGAAACCACAGCTGGATACCATCTATATTTCAAAAAATACTGGAAGTTTGGCCTTGCAACTATTTTTTACTTAGAAGAAGGCTATGGAGGTGAGAGAAGAACTCACAGGAGAGGTTTACCACTAGCAGGAAGAACCAGAATGATATCCTTGCTGCTGCTGCTAATGCCTCATGGAGTCTGTGGGATGCGGAACACAAAATGCCCCTTGAATCTGGTCATGGATGAAAATTAATCACAGAATTATTACCGGCCTGGAGACTTCCTCATGACTGGGATCATATCTCCAAAAAATATTCATCACCTTCCGTACATTTTTTCCAAGCCTCCCTTAATCCAGGTGGAGGAGTAAGTAAAATACCTGCAGGATGTTATGCTTCCTCACCAATACTGCAAATTTATTTATTCATTTATTTATTTCATAGCTTCTCATGAAACATCCTGAAGCAATTAAAAACCATTTCAAACCCAGTATCTCCACTTAAATGTGTGTTCCTCCTTGCCAGGGATAGCCCCCATTTCAGGGGAGCTGGTGGAAGGTAATGGCAGAATGACCCAGAATTAATGGCCCATCATCTTTGCATTGAGACTGAGGAGACGAGATTCTCCCTTTTGCAGATCAACCCTTCTTAGCTGGAAGCAATGACAGTTTGAGATAACATTTTTGCAATAGAAACTATACAACTCCTTTTTTTTTCCAGGTCCAAAACCATGTATGCAATCGCAAGAATATGCAAATGCAATTCATCTGGGGGGACAATTTGGGTCCGGAGACTTTTTCTCTGGCTCTGAGCAAAACTTCGCCACATCCCTAAGTGGACCTTCTCACTGCTGCGCCCCTCAGCTGATATCACTCAAGGAAAAGGCACAAGACTTCCTTGTGGCCTCCTAATGATTTCACTCAAGGCCTGGACTCCCCAGAACTAGGCAGGCTGAAAGGGATGTTTATTGACCTATTTTTCATCCAGTGTACAAGCTGAGCTCTCAGTTTCAGAAGAGGGGCCTCTCTGCACCCACATATGTTTTGAAGCAGCTAAGAAACGTAAAGCTACTGCAGCCTTTGCATCAATTTCTCATTTCATTTTGTTCTTTGAAGACTGTGTGCTTCCTCTCTCTAGCAATAGAGTGTGCATCTCCTAGTTTTGTTCTTAAGAGGAAAAATGGATATTAACCTTGGAACAAGGATATGTCCTCCCCACCTCTTCTGTACAAACATATAAAACCATTATTTGTGGATCAGCTCTTGTTTGGTTTGATTGAAAGGCTCCTAGATTTAAAAAAGAAACAACCTGACTTTTTGTTTCCACTGAGTGGTTCACAGCAGCGTGACACAACTTTTATTTTTCTTCAGACGTACCCATAGGAAAGAGTGGCACATCTTGTCCTTCTTGTTGACCATCCAGGAGGTCAACCGGGATCCCAGGCTCTTGCCCAACATCACCCTGGGCTACAACATCTATGAGAATGATTTTGATGCCAGGATGACTTCTGATGCCATGACAGACTTGCTTGCAGGCGGGGGAATCGATATTCCAAACTATAACTGTGGAAGACAGAATAAGCTGCTGGCTATTCTTGAAGGGGCTGATTCTGCGATCTCGAAAGAGATTTCAGCCATGTCCAGCATCTACAAATTCCCGCAAGTATGAATGGGGGTGGGGTGTGCTGGGGGACAAAGAAGTTCATTATTGACTGTGGGAGTCAATAAAGGAACACAGTAGGAATGTACGAAGTCAGCAGCATCTGTTCCGTCACTCATTCACCTTAAAGAGAGCTGATTCATTTCTGCGGCAGTTCAGATCCTACTAAATACAACTTTATTTGTCTTGCTGTCCCCTATTGGCAGAATTGTATGTACTGTATTTTGTCATGACTGCTTTTTCACAGTTTGTGTGCATTTTAGAATTCACTTTTCCAAGTAAATAAAGTAGCTAATGGCCCATCATGAACTTACAAGATCTGAACAGGGTGGTTCATGACAGATGCTCTTGGAGGTCACTGATTCATAGGGTTGCCAAGAGTCGTAATCGACTTGAAGGCATATAACAACAACAACAACAATGGCCCATCAAGGGGCCCAGCAGAGTGGGGCCCATCCCTTTTGTACAGGCTGGACTTGTCCCAATATGTTCTGCAGTGCCTAACAAAGCCAAACACCTTCTCCCGACACCAGTATCTCATCAACGCATCAAGACTACAAAGATGTGCCTGTCTAGCAGGACTTGCGTGTGGGACTGGTAGCATTTCAAAGAAAACTACCTTGGAAGTCCTGGCTATCAGCATCCTACCTAGCAAGGTACATTTTGCTTCCAGGACCTCACAACTGCATTTCCAAATGTCATTGGTGCCAACATGCACCATGACCACCGGTTCCTACCAGCATTATCTACAATGGGCAACATCTGCAAATTTCACATTAGGCAGGCAAATCACCCCACAGTCTCCACACCCACTACACAACCCAATATCTATCTTCCTAATGATCAAATCACCCACACCAAGGATCCCTCCACCCCCTCGAGAAGTATCCTTAGCACAAGAGGATATCTGCTCATCCCCCAAGGAATGGGTCCTTTCTAAGGGATCATGTCCCTCTTCCTCAGATGGACACTTTCTTTCCTTGAGGCCCTCATTCTCCATGATTGCAGGAGAGTTGTCATCCTTGGATCAGGACACAACCATTATGTCCCCAAAGGCCTCGTCCACAAACCTCTCTGCCTTTCTCAGCTTCTCCAGGTCATCCAACTTGGCCTCAAGGAAGTAAATTTGTTCCTGGACAGCCAGGAGCTCATTGCACTGAGGGCACATCCATGACTTCTGTCCAACAGGCAAATAGTCATGCATGTGACAGAGAGTGAAAACCACAGGAAAGCCCGCACACTACACCAGACTTCCTAACTGCATACTTGTTTTTGCAGTTCATTGAGTTAATTTATTGAAAGCTTGGTTTCAGATGGGCAGAGTGGGGTGCCCTGGCCTCCTCGCCCTGCTGCTGCTGAACTATCCTTGACTCTTCATCAGCTGGGGCCAAGATCATTTGTAAGCTGGTGGCTCCCTCTAGCTGATGGTCATAGTAACCAAACTTTGCTTGATGGTACCTGAGATTGAGGAGGAAGTTTTCCATTATGTTTGGATACAGTTGGATGCCATTTTGAATCAAAAGGACTGCCTGAACCTTTCAAAGCTGCACAGATTTTGAACAAATTGGGCAGGATTATATATTCTAGTTTGACACTGGAGGTATTCAAGAGGCAGCTGGACAGCCACCTGTCGGAAATGCTTTGATTTGGATTCCTGCATTGAGCAAGGGGTTGGACTTGATGGCTTATAGGCCCCTTCCAACTCTACTATTCTATGATTCTATGATTGCCAACAGCAGCATTAGAATGAAAACACTAGGTCTGTGCACTGGATTTGGCCAAATCCCAAATCGTGGTGAATTGAGAGTACCCCATCATTGGCCAGATTGGGACAAAATAGCCCCAAATGCATCAAGTATGGTTGGCCCAGCTTGGGTGACCCAGAACTTTCAAGGGACAGGATGGCAAAGGAAGGAGAAGGAGGGGTTGTTGGCCTCTGCAAGGATCAGTATGGGGCTGTTTGCAAATGAGCTTCCACTGCACTTTGTCTGTGTGCACCAACAGGGGAACAAGTGCTTTACCAAACTGAGGAGTTGCTGAGGAGAGGGTTCAATCCTGCTGACTGCAGAGGTCTGCTTCACCAGCACACTCTCTGCAGGGAAGTCAGATCCCAGCAGGATTAAATCCTGCTGGCTGAGGGGGGCAATGCTTTGTCAGAAAGTATGTGACAGATGAACGGAAAGTCTAAACCCTGCTCTCTGCAGTGTGGTTTGGTGGGGAGGAGGAAATGTAGTGTTTTCTTTACTCAGAGCATAGTTAAACTATGGAATTTGCTCCCACAAGACACAGTAATGGCCACCAGCTTGGATGGCTTTAAAAGAAGATTAGACAAATTCATGGAGGACAGGGCTATCAATGGCTACTAGCCGTGATGGCTGTGCTCTGCCACCCTAGTCAGAGGCAGCATGCTTCTGAAACCCAGTTGCCCGAAGCCTCAGGAGGGGAGAGTGTTCTTGCACTCGGGTCCTGCTTGTGGGCTTCTCCCAGGCACCTGATTGGCCACTGTGAGAACAGGATGCTAGACTAGATGGGCCACTGGCCTGATCCAGCAGGCTCTTCTTATGTTCTTATGTTCTTTTTCCCTGCACCCCTCCTAACTGTATGTTTAATTGGGGCTTCAAACTGTAATGAAATATTAGGGCTGGCCCCTGAAATTATTTGGGCTGGATTTAGGCCAGATTGAAGTCAGTTTGGACCCAAATCAGATTGGGGGGGGTGTTTCCCATGTACGTGTGAATCCCCACATGCATGTTTAGTCACTGGGAATTCAAACACCACCCCTGAGAGTGTAGAAGAACTGTTTCACTGAAATTAAACCCACACATCACTCTTATGTGTGTATAACCTTGCCCTTGACCCCAATAAATCACAGAAAGAATAAAATAAAGGCTGGTTTATTGTAAGAGGAAACAGGAAAAATGTAGCCTTTTCAATTACAATTAATGTGAGCAGCATCTAACTTTACCTAGTCATTCATTCCCTAACATTACATATAGCATAAGAACCTAAGCCTAAATCCAAGTTACACCAAGTAATAGAGAGAGAAAAAGAGAGGAAGAAACTCAAGAGTTGGGGGTGAATATACCTTTCCTGAAGAATACAGCAAGAATGGAACTTTTATATCTAGCCCATGAGCCAAACCTCCAACCTTACTGTACCCTTTGCTAGACCCAAAAGATCTCACCCTTCATTAGTTCCCGTGGTTCCGTGTAGCCCTGATGTTGTTCCTAGAATGCATTGCATAGAGTGACGAAGGTGATGGAGCACTGAAAGGTACTCCTTGAGCCCATGGAATCAAGGCCATATATGTGTTTCTGAATTACATTGAGTAACATGTAAAATGGGAAGGGGAGTGCTGACATGACAAGTAAAGAACTATGGAAAACTTCAGAGTTACGGATGAAGGTCTAACTCTTCCATATGTGGTTACTGATAAGACCCGCTGAAAATTCCCTTTTATGGGGTGATTGATCCATTATCTCTTAGAGGTCCAAGGATTTCACAAGTTATGCCCAGATGGCCTCATTGTTTGCGAGAAGTGTCTTTCCTCTGACGATATTGAAATTCTAGATTTTTGGGGTTTATTCCTGTGAGAGTGAGGACATTTTTGCTTTTTGACTCCTGACAATTACAAATAGCACACAACTTAACAGAAGGGCTGTTTCCCAGAATGCATTGTAACTTTGGACACTTAAACTATGGTTCACTGGGGGGAGGTAACAAATGGGGTACAAAGGGTTCAGTCTTGGCCCAGTGTGCTTCAATGTTTTTATTAATGACTTGGATGAGGAAGTGTGGGAATGCAATTTGCAGATGATACCAAATTGGGAGGGATGGCTAATACCCTGGAAGACAGCAACAGCATTTAATGTGATATTGATAGGCTGGAGCATTGGGTTGAAAACAGAATGAAATTTAAGAGGGACACATGCATAGTTCTACACCTAGGAAAAAGAAATCAAACGCACAGCTATAAGAACATAAGAACATAAGAAGAGCCTGCTGGATCAGGCCAGTGGCCCATCTAGTCCAGCATCCTGTTCTCACAGTGGCCAACCAGGTGCCTGGGGGAAGCCCGCAAGCAGGACCCGAGTGCAAGAACACTCTCCCCTCCTGAGGCTTCCGGCAACTGGTTTTCAGAAGCATGCTGCCTCTGACTAGGGTGGCAGAGAACAGCCATCATGGCTAGTAGCCATTGATAGCCCTGTCCTCCATGAATTTGTCTAATCTTCTTTTAAAGCCATCCAAGCTGGTGGCCATTACTGCATCTTGTGGGAGCAAATTCCATAGTTTAACTATGCGCTGAGTAAAGAAGTACTTCCTTTTGGCTGTCCTGAATCTTCCAACATTCAGCTTCTTTGAATGTCCATGAGTTCTAGTATTATGAGAGAGGGAGAAGAACTTTTCTCTATCCACTTTCTCAATGCCATGCATAATTTTATACACTTCTATCATGTCTCCTCTGACCCGCCTTTTCTCTAAACTAAAAAGCCCCCAATGCTGCAACCTTTCCTCGTAAGGGAGTCGCTCCATCCCCTTGATCATTCTGGTTGCCCTCTTCTGAACCTTTTCCAACTCTAGAATATCCTTTTTGAGATGAGGCGACCAGAACTGTACACAGTATTCCAAATGCGGCCACACCATAGATTTATACAACGGCATTATGATATCGGCTGTTTTATTTTCAATACCTTTCCTAATTATTGCTAGCATGGAATTTGCCTTTTTCACAGTTGCTGCACACTGGGTCGACATTTTCATCGTGCTGTCCACTACAACCCCGAGGTCTCTCTCCTGGTCGGTCACCGCCAGTTCAGACCCCATGAGAGTATATGTGAAATTCAGATTTTTTGCTCCAATATGCATAATTTTACACTTGTTTATATTGAATTGCATTTGCCATTTTTCCGCCCATTCACTCAGTTTGGAGAGGTCTTTTTGGAGCTCTTCGCAATCCTTTTTTGTTTTAACAACCCTGACGGGGGATACTTGGCTCAGCAGTACTTCATGCGAGAAGGATCTTGGGATTGTTGTTGATCACAAGCTGAATATGAGCCAACAGTGTGATGTGGCTCCAAAAAAGGCCAATGCTATTTTAGGCTGTATTAACAGAAATATTGTTTCCAAATTGTGTGAAGTATTGGTTCCCCTCTAGTCAGCACTGGTTAGGCCTCCTGTTGAGTACTGTGCCCAATTCTGGACACCACATTTTATGAAGGATGCAGACAAACTGGATCAGGTTCAGAGGAGGGCAATGAGGATGATCAGGGGACTGGAAACAAAGCCCTATGAGGAGAGACTGAAATAACTGGTCATGTTTAGCACTGGGAATAGAACACTGAGGGGAGATACAATAGCACTGTTCAAGTACTTGAAAGGTTGCCACACAGAGGAGGGCCAGGATCTCTTCTTGATCATCCCAGAGTGCAGGACAAGGAATAATGAGCTCAAGTCACAGAAAGGCAGATTTCAGCTGAACATCAAGAAAAACTTCCTAACTGTCAGAGCAGTACACAATGGAACCAATTGTGCTGGGCTCTCCAACACTGGAGGCATTCAAAAGCCATCTGTCAGGTATTCCTTACATAGAATTCCTGCATTGAGCAGTGTATTGGACTAGATGACCTTGTAGACCCTTCCCAACTCTACTATTCTATGATTTTATAACTCTATTAAATCAGCTTTAATAGTACAACCTGAAACTGCTATGTGATTGAATTCTACCTGAAAATAGCTATTTTATTTTTTAAAAGTGCTTTTTGTTAGATATTTCTGTATGCTACAATCCTGAAAGCAAAACAAAATAAAGCATTCTTTTTCTTTCCTCACTAGATAAGTTATAATTTTATTGCTCAGGCTCATGATGATAAAACTCACTTCCCTTTTGTTTACCGGATGGTCCCCAAAGAAGAAACTCAGTACCCAGGGATTGTCAAACTGCTCCTGTATTTTGGATGGACATGGATTGGCCTCGTGGCTCCAGACAATGACAATGGAGAAAGGTTCATTAATGCCTTGACATCTCTGATGTTCAGCAGTGGAATTTGTATTGCCTTATCAAAAACAGTCCCAGAAAAGAATCTGTACGAAAGGCTCATCTCGAGTAAACCAAATGTCATGTGGAGACAAGTCAATGTCTTTGTATACTATGAATATCTTCAGTGGGGGCATGGTCCAATCCTAACACTACAAAAAACACTGGATCTCAATGCAAAAGTCTGGATCTCAACAACTTTTCAGGATATTAACTTGAACTTCTTTTTGGATACTGCTGTCTTCCGGTACATCCATGGTTCTCTGTCCTTTGTAATGAAGCCCCAAATAAGAACAAAATATGACAACTATGTTCCAAGCATAAAAATTCTCAGGACATTTAGGAAGGAAGCTTTTCATTGTTCTTATTCAAAGCATGTGTTGTCTGTGAGAGGTTGGGCCACATGCACAGAGAAGGGGAAGCTTGAGATGCTGCTCCAAGAGGAGCTGGAGAGTGTCCTATCTCAAGATAGCTTCAGAACTTACAATAGTATCCAAGCTGTGGCTCAGGCCTTAAATGCTGCATATTCACCAAAATCAAAGCGGATGTCGATGCTGGATAGAGGAGGTGGGTTGAAACCTCAAAGGCTGGAGCCATGGCAGGTATTTCTTTTCCTTTTTGCAAACTGCAGTCCATTGTCCCAATTCTGAAATCATCATTATCCAGGATCCAGACTCAAATATTATAGTGAGGTAAAACATTTGCTTGTTTCTGAGGCAAATCCAACTTGTGAAGTTCTTAGCTGTCATTGGTTATCTCCATTTATATGATATTTTACCCCCACAATCCATCAAATGTAAGCATAAATAATATTATGTAGGGATTGTTATGTTGTTGTTGTTGTTGTTATATGCCTTCAAGTCAATTACAACTTATGGCGACCCTATGAATCTTTCTGGATATATCCATAGGGTTTTCATGGTAAAAGGTATTCAGAGGTGGTTTACCATTGCCTTCCTCTTGTTATGATGCTGTCTAGAATTAAAACCCTAGAACAAAAGCCTTGGGCATGCCCCCCCCGTTCCTCAGCTGAAATTTGATTTTCAAGCAGTCTGCCAAGTTGGTAGTAAATAAAAGATAGGACAGCTGGGACTGAAGCCAACAGTGTAGAAGTGAACTAGTTCTACTAGTCAAGTTTCTTTTAGAGACCTTATTGGGAATGCAAATTAATACTCCCCAAGACATGCAATCGGTGATTCTCTGTAGCTTGCAAAGATGATGCCTGTAGATAACTCAGAGTGCTGTAAATATGAGAGAAACTGAAAGCTTGTTACCAGTGCTTTTAAGCCTGGTTGAAGATGTTGCAACTGCTGCTGAAAGTCTGAGATTTGACACCCACACTGGTTAAGAAAATTATTCATTCTCAGTCTGGATAAGAAGCAGAGGTGTTGAAAAAGTTAATTGGAAAACTGGAGGATACTTTTAAGATATATTGCACAGTAACTTGTTTGATTCTGACTTATTGGCCAAGGCCAACTATATGCATTTCTGTAAAATGTTAAGTCTGAAGATGTTTAAGGAAACAAACAGCTACATCTTCTATGATGACACCATTATCCAGTCTGCCCTCTCACCGGATTGACAGGGGAAACTTGGATAATAATGAGGATGGTTCCCCGCCAAAGATTTACACTTATAGGGATTTCCCTTTGGATCCTAAACAAGAACATCTATCAAATGTATGCCATTTGGACCCTAGTTTAGAAAAAATTGAACTCCTGAAGGATGACTTTTTTATGCCCGTCAATAACTCTCCCTCACTAGATTTGATACTCCCATGTCCTACTTCAATGGTCCAATCGATATATCCTTGACCTGAAGCAGCTCCTGGGAACAACGGAAGACGATCAATCATATGGGTGAATGGGATTGATGGAAGGGACTCAGGGGGTGGCCATTGATGTTCTGAAGGGTCGAGGGAGATACGGCCTTGGGAGTCATTTATTTAATCGAACTAAAAGGGAATCCAACAGAATGTTGTTAACCCCTAAGTTGCTCTCTCATTCAGATAACCTGGATAGCCTTGCTGACACTTCCCCCGGGTTAAAAATCCTGCTTGTGAATGCCAGGTCAGTGACTGGTAAAGCTAGCGCTATTCAGGAATTGATCCTGGATGAGCGCGCTGACCTGGCGTGTATTATGGAAACCTGGCTGGACGAAGCTGGGGGAGTGAATCTCTCTCAGCTTTGTCCTCCTGGTTTCTCTGTACATCAGCAGGCTAGACCTGGGGGACGGGGAGGTGGAGTTGCAGTGGTTTTTCGAGATACCATACACTTGGCCAGGTTTCCTCTCCCACATTTCTCAGGGTCCAAATGTGTTTTTTTGAAAGTGGGTGCCAGGGACAGAATAGGGATTCTGTTGGTGTACCGCCCACCCCGCTGCCCAACCGTCTCCCTTCCTGAGCTTACCAAGGTAATTTCGGAGTTGGTTTTGGAATCCCCTAGGCTTATAGTACTGGGTGATTTCAATATCCACGCCGATGTTGCCCTTTCTGGAGTGCCTCAGGATTTCATGGCCTCCATGACAACCATGGGTCTGTCCCAAGTAATATCAGGCCCCACTCACGCTGCTGGTCATACTTTGGACCTTGTTTTCTGTGTTGGACGGGATGTTTGTGATCTCGGTGTGGAGGAACTTTCATTAGTTCCGTTGTCATAGACAGATCACTACCTGGTCAGGTTCAAACTTACTGGGACTCAGAACCTCCGCAGGGGTGGGGGACCAATTAGAATGGTCTGCCCCAGGAGACTGATGGATCCAGATGGTTTCCTGACGGCTCTTGGGGATTTTCCTGTCACCTCGGCAGGTGATTCTGTCGAAGCCCTGGTCGACCTCTGGAATGAGGAAATGACCAGGGCGGTGGACACAATCGCTCCCAAGCATCTCCTTTCGCGGACTGGACCTAAATCTGCTCCTTGGTTTACTGAGGAATTGGGTGTGATGAAATGCGAAAGAAGGAGACTAGAGCGCCATTGGTGGAAAACTCAGAGTGAATCTGATCGAACACGGGCTAGGGTCTATTTAAAGACCTACTCCATGGCAGTGCAGGCTCAGAAGAAAGTTTTCTACTCTGCCTCCATTGCGTCTGCTAGGTCTCGTCCGGCGGAACTGTTCCAAGTGGTTAGGAGTCTTTTAAGTTCTGACCCCTGTGATCACGATGATGTCCACTCAGCAGCCCGCTGTCATGATTTTGCACGACACTTCGCAGATAAAGTCGCTCAGATTCGTTCTGACTTAGACACCATAATTAATACAGTCTCTGTGGATGTAACTTTGACTCCTGCTTGTTTGATTAGATTGGATTCTTTTCAGCCTGTCCAACCCGAGGATGTGGACAAAATCCTTGGAGAGGTGCGTCCTACTACCTGCATACTAGATCCTTGCCCCTCCTGGCTTATAAAAAATGCCAGAGAAGGACTGGTTGAATGGGTCAGGGAGGTGGTTAATGCCTCTTTGTCTCAGGGCAGAATTCCGTCCTGCCTAAAAGAGGCAGTAATAAGACCTCTGTTGAAAAAACCCTCCCTGGACCCTTCACTATTAGTTAACTACCGCCCAGTCTCCAATATTCCTTTTTTGGGCAAGATAATAGAGCGGGTGGTGGCTGCCCAACTCCAGAGGTTTTTGGATGAGACGGATTATCTAGATCCATTTCAATCTGGTTTCAGGCCCGGTTACGGGACTGAAATGGCTTTGGTCGCCTTGGTGGATGACCTACGCAGGGAACTGGACAGGGGGAGTGTGTCCCTGTTGGTTTTACTGGATCTCTCAGCTGCTCTCGATACCATCGACCATGGTATCTTGTTGGGTCGTCTTGCTGGGATGGGACTTGGAGGCATGGTGCTACAGTGGCTCCGGTCCTTCCTAGAGGGGCGAACCCAGAAGGTGGTCATGGGGGATGCCTGTTCGACCCCTTGGCCATTGACCTATGGGGTCCCTCAGGGTTCAGTCTTGTCCCCCATGTTATTCAATATCTATATGAAACCGCTGGGAGAGGTTATCCGGAGTTTTGGGGTTCAATGTCACCAATATGCAGACGACACCCAACTCTACTTCTCTTTTCCATCTAATGAAACCAAGGAAGCCGCCCAGACTCTGAACCGATGCCTGGTATCAGTGATGGACTGGATGGGGATGAACAGGCTGAAATTAAATCCGGACAAGACAGAGGTGCTCCTTGTCAGTCGGAGGGCATATCAGGGAATAGGGATTCAACTTGTGCTGGACGGGGTTACACTCCCCCTGAAATCACAGGTTTGCAGCTTGGGAGTACTCCTGGACTCGGCTTTGAGCCTGGAGGCACAGGCCTCTGCTGTGGCCGGGAGTGCTTTTGCTCAATTAAGATTGGTACGCCAGCTGTGCCCGTTCTTTGATTTGTCAGACTTGACTACGGTGACACATGCCTTAGTTACATCCCGATTGGACTACTGTAATGCGCTCTACATGGGGCTGCCCTTGAAGACTGCTCAGAAACTTAAATTGGTACAAAGAGCTGCAGCCAGAATGTTAACTGGAGCTGGACTTAGAGAACATACAACCCCTCTGTTGTACCAGCTCCACTGGCTGCCAATTTATTTCCGGGCACAATTTAAAGTGCTGGTTTTGACCTACAAAGCCCTATATGGCTTAGGTCCAGGCTATCTGTTAGATCGTATCTCCCCCTATGAACCTGTTTGGCCTTTGAGATCATCTGGTGAGGCCCTTCTCACTATTCCATCTTCTTCACAAGTTTCTCTTGCGCAGACACAGCATAGGGCCTTTGCAGTGGCTGCCCCTAGATTATGGAATTCCCTCCCCAATGAAGTTTGTATAGCTTCCTCACTATTGTCTTTTCGTGCCCAGCTGAAGACTGTTTTATTTAGACGGGCTTTTAATTAATAATGTTTAGCTATTTTTAAGCCATCTCTGATTTAATTTATTTTTAATTGTTTAAATTGTATATTTCTTGATTTTAATTGTCTATGGTTTTTAATTTGATTATGGTTTTATTTGTAAGCCGCCCTGAGTCTTTGGAGAAAGGGCGGGGTATAAATATTTTAATAAATAAATAAATAAATAAAAATGTTGCTACTCCAATGTTAAACTCCCATTTATTTTTCTGATAGTTCCCAAGTCCCAAGAATTCTTGCAAGGAATCTCTAAACTTTGGTCTGCCTATTCAGATCACCGCTGTTGATAAACTTGCATGCTTATGTTTGCATAACGTCTGACATATAAGGATGTTGAATAGCTACAGGGCAAAGGGAACAATGTGAGAACTCTTGATCCTGTGCATTTGTGTGATAGAAGCCATCCTAGTGGTTTCATGGTGGAGGTCAACTTTTCTCGTAGCTATGGTTATGTAAGAAAAATCTTCCACTTTCCAGTGGTTCCTCCCTAGCGCCTTGAGACTTAAGCTTCTTAGCTGAAGTTGGGATCTCCTCATCTCCCCCTCTGCCTCTGCTAGGCCTTGTAGTTGCCCATCAACAGTGAGCACCTGGATCACAGACCGAGCAAGCAAAAAGGTCTGCTAGTCACCATATTCCCATGATAATGAGATGTGCGGTATTTCTATAAATTATAACTTGGTATTTTATCCAAATTGTGTCCCCTTTTGGGGTTAAGTGTAAGTGTCCATTCCAGTCTGAAAGGAAAGGGGATCCTCCACATTAGCAGGTTTCCACACAATCTGGAACCCTGATAAATCAAAATCACCTGGAATCCGGTATATGAGAAAGGTCCCTTTCCTCTCAGATGTTTGAACCAAATAGAGGGGCTATTCAGAACATCCCTTGTCTTGCTCATTTGTTAATGTTAACTGTGAATATTGCTGTAAGAGCCTTCTCTGCAGGGGCCCCAAGATTATGAAATAACCTTCTACTAGAACTACAGTTGACACCTACAGTAAAGGTCTTCTGGTAGCTGGTTATAACATACCTATTTGCAAGGGCATTCCTGAGCACTGATTTTAGTGATGGCACCCTTTGGTGTTTGTGTGGGTTTTTCAAAGGATTGTATGGCATTTTTAATTGATTTTATTTTGAATAGCATTTTATAGAATGCCTGAATAGAGCTTACGAGTCCAGATAAGATGTGCCCTGGAACCAAATCAGAGGAGATTAATGCTCAGTGTGAACAGGGATGAGATATCCAACCTGGTGTCATGTTTTCTTAATTACAGTGTTTTCTCTGTCAATCTAGCTTCACCCTTTCTTAAGAGAAATCCAGTTTTTGAATGATTCCATGGGCGGACTGCGTTTTGATGAGAATGGGGAGCTGCCAGCCTACTATGATATTGCAAATTGGGTGAATTTTCCCAATGAGTCTCGTGTTAGAGTGAAAGTTGGGAGTATATAGAGAGAGGAATCTGGTGACATGAAGTTCACCATTAACCCAGAAGCCATTGTGTGGCCTGAGTGGTTTAACAAGGTAGGGGACTCTTTGTTCCACATGACATTAGTTTGAGATTCACATGGAACTTTGCATAGTTATCAGGAAGTGAGTCTTACTGAACATAGTTCAGGAACTAGGAACTGGCAGCCCAAGGGGCCTTATCCTCTCCGAACCTGCATTGAATTTTGGAACTCTGGAAAATATAGGTTTACAGCAGGCCTGGCAACAGTGGTCAGCCATGGGTAAAGGCTCCAGCAGCTCAGATGGTTCCCCTCACCAGTCTGACCCAGCTGTGCTGCCTTTGCTGCCATCTATGGCAGGCTCCCTGACAGCTGTTTTATTTATTTATTTATTTATTCAATTTATATACCACCCCATAGCCGAAGCTCTCTGGGCGGTTTACAACAGGTAAAAAAAATCTGCCATTGGTTGTGCAGTGCTGCTGCTTTTGAGCTGGAGCACGGTTTCTCTTCATATGGCAGCAGTCGCCTGCCATTTTACTTTGCCCAGATACCAACCCCTGCCCCACAGCATGCTCACATTTTAGGCCACTGCTAAAATGTGTAACAACCAATCCATATTTCATGAATGAGCATCCCAGCTGGGTCTTATCAGCTTGAAACCTCTGAAATAATGTATGTTACCTACTACTCTAAGCATCCTGGCATCTGATACAGAAAGTCATCAGTCACTCATCCCATGCCAATACATCGTCCATGTGCTCCCACTCATCATAGCAAGCGTTGTGTTCCTAGCTGTAGTATCAGGCCTCCATTGCTTCCCTCACTCCCTATTCTGATGTTGGCAACCCCTTGATACACTTGAAAGAGGTTTGCCTGCTGTGCTGTTCTGCATTAGAAGTGATTTCCTGAAAAAAGGGGGTCTGGGGTTACTTAGGGCCCCTGGAACTCAAGATCCTCCTGAGGCTTGCCCAAACTCTATGAACTATTTCTACAGGCACAAATGTTCCTAACACATTTCCCTTGGTGTTCCTTCTCTTTACGGTTAGACCATGCCTCGCTCCAGGTGTACCAAAAGATGTCACTCTGGATCCAGGGAGGTGGTTCAGGAAGGGAAGCCCATTTGCTGCTCTGCTTGTGCTCCGTGTGCTGAAGGGACCATCTCCACTCAGGAAGGTGGGTGACTCCAAGGGAAAGGGCATTCCTTGGGAGAATATAAATAAGGGAAAGACTCGCTAAGAAACATTTTCTGTTAAGATTCTAAAGAAAGTTTTGAATATGGATACTTTCTTGGCTACTGTATTTTTAATCTCCATCATTAACAGAATAATAGAATAAAGCCAGTACAACAATACAATAAAGTTGGGTGACAAACATTAAGACTCCAAGCAGGAATAGGGTTTGATGGATGCTGCCCATACCGTGCACCCCTCTTGTGGTTTTAATCACAGCCTCCATACTCTGCTTTATATGTGACTGTGATGGGGAAATTTTATTTTCAAACAATGTTGTTGTGTTGATACGTGCCTCCAAGTCGACTACAACTTATGGCGACCCTGTGAATCAGCGACCTCCAAGAGCATCTGTCATGAACATCTGTTCAGATCTTGTAAGTTCAGGTCTGTGTCTTCCTTTATGGAATCAATCCATCTCTTGTTTGGCCTTCCTCTTTTTCTACTCCCTTCTGTTTTTCCCAACTTTATTATCTTTTCTAATGAATCATGTCTTCTCCTGATGTGTCCAAAGTATGATAACCTCAGTTTCATCAATAAGCAAAATATATTATTTTATGAAGCTATAAAGGTTTATAATATTTTAATAAGTTTAGTAGCCACCCTTTTCTTCTTGTAGATGTCTTCCCTGACTGTGTTGGTTTGTATGGAACAGCTAGAACTCTGCAAGATAAGATAACACTGAACAGACACTGAACATCTCTGTAATCTCCAAAATGTAGGAAGGATTGCATTAACTAAAATGCTTAGCTCATTACCTGGAGTACTCAGCTCATGGCAAAAATGTACTGGGATGTGAAGTTTTAAAACATTGCCAAATTGACTAGAAAATAATGTAGACTATGCAATCCCTATTGCAATGACTATGCAAATGCCTGGGTAATACTGTAACACCTGTGTAATACTGATGCATAAACTCCTGATTCGTTAATGCTAATTTCTTTGTCCTGAAGTGTATAAAAACTCCAGGCAAGCAGTATCATTTTGCAGTTCTCCACTCACTCAGAGGGAGACTGACCAAGCATACACGTACCTTTTTGCTGCAAGCCTGTGTCTTCAATTCCCTCAAGGACCCCCAGTCCAATGAAGTATAAAATTCCCTGTCAACTGGAACAGACTAATCTTTAAATACCTAGGCCTGTTTCCACTCTGGTTATTTTGGCCTGTACGCTTTCATTCCCAAACATATTTTTATGGAATGTAATAGAACATACAATCAACTTGATGTTCAGATTACTGAAACCTCTCTTCCTTCTTTCAGATGCAGACCTTTGCACCAGATGTCCAGAATATCAGCATCCAAACAAAGACAGAGATCAATGTGTCCCCAAGATTATTACATTCCTGTCCTATAAAGAATCTTTGGGGATCCTCCTGGCTTCTTTTGCCCTCTTTTTGTCCTTAGCCACAGCTACTGTGTTAGGAATCTTCCTTAAATACCTAGAAACTCCAATAGTCAAAGCCAACAATCGTGACCTGTCCTACATCCTCCTCATCTCCCTCCTGCTTTGCTTTTTCTCTGCCTTCCTCTTCATTGACCAGCCAAGGAAAGTGACCTGCCTCCTCCGACAAACAGCCTTCAGCATCATCTTCACAGTTGCCATCTCTTCTGTATTGGCAAAGTCCATCACTGTGGTATTGGCCTTCCTTGCCACAAAACCAGGAAATAGAGTGAGGAAGTGGCTGGGGAAGAGTTTGACCAACACCATTGTTATTTCCTGTTCCAGTGTCCAAGTGGTCATCTGCACCGTCTGGTTGGGAATCTCTTCCCCATTCCCAGAACCTGACATGCACTCCCAGCCTGGAGAGATCATCCTCCAATGCAACCAAGGGTCCATTGCCATGTTTTATGGTGCCCTCTCCTACATGGGCTTCCTGGCTGCCATCTGCTTTACTGTGGCTTTCCTAGCCAGGAAGCTGCCTGGGGCCTTCAATGAAGCCAAGCTGATCACCTTCAGCATGCTGGTCTTCTGCAGTGTTTGGGTGTCCTTTGTGCCCACCTACCTGAGCACAAAGGGGAAATACATGGTAGCCGTGCAGGTCTTCTCTATCTTGGCCTCTAGCGCTGGGCTTCTGGGCTGCATCTTCATTCCCAAGTGCTACATTATTGTATTTAGGCCTGACCTGAATACAAAAGAGCACTTGACAATAAAAAACTAAAGTGGACATATGACCCTTAGACTTAATGTTTTAGACTTAGCCGCAGGCCCTTAGACAATGTTTGTATATGCTGGGGCTTCTATGTAACTGCTATAACCATTATGCAAGGCTGCCTTATTGCTTTTAATATGTATGTGCCTTTAGGAGGTTAAGATTTAATAGTTAAGCTTATAATGCTGTCTTCTGTAGCTTTGGACACCTGCTAGAGACTTAGCTTGTTAGAGGTTAGGTCAGAGAACAGTCAAGTAATGGTCAAAGACACCCAGCTGTACCTTATCTATGCAAAGCTAGTAGTCTGGGAGATGGTCCCTTTGATATAGCTGTTAATGAACTGCACGTGCTGCGTAGCCGTGGCACATGTGCTGGGGAGACAGGGTGCCAAGGAGAAGTCAGGATAGCTTCAAATAGCAGCATGAGGTCTATGCATGTGCAGTAGCTAGTTAATTATATGCCTTGGACACCTAGTACAGACCCTTTCTCACATAGACCAGATAATCTATCAAATGTCTTGACAGCTCGGAAAGAGGGTGGTGATACTTCAAAGCAGTGAGAGCTTTGATGCTTAGGCTGATGTAGCATAATCAATCATGTACCCTGTCAAGATATGATGATGTGATGTAAGATAGCAGCTAACGGTGCATTCCATCACCACTGTGCCTTGCCAGGAGTTTCTCTATAAAAGGTGTCCATGCCGTTAGCTCAGTGTTCAGACCTTAATGCCTCTCTGTGAGAGATCTTGGGCCTGTTCCACTGGGTAGGCATCCGTGTCATGGCCCAGTTCAGCACTCAGACTGCAAGTGTTCATGCAAGGACCTTGCAGCTTGTTCCATTTATTGGGTATGCCTGTGTGCTTGTTAACTTACTCAATAAAGTCTCCCTGTAAGTAAACTCTTGAAGCTGTCTCATTGACATTGACTCCTTGGTATTGAACTAAAAACCTCAGCAAGTCCCACGGCCAGGGCAATACAATGTTCTACATCCCTTGCTTTGTCACAGCCGCACTGGTTTTTATGCTGCTAATGCTCATCTGGAGTCACCCTGTCTGGTCTAGTAAATGAGGCATGCTAACATTGTGACGTCCTTCCCTGGCACCACCTGTGTCGCTCTCACTCGTGGCTACCAGCAGTCAGGATCATCGTGTTTATTTTTACCTCTCTCTGCTCTAGCACAGATCTCAAAAGATCCCCCTGCTAGGCCACACTACCCAACACTCTGTGTATCCAATATAACCTCTAGACTGTGCCTTAGTCTCTTCCTGGTTATTTTGATACCTTGTGTCTGTGTGTATAGGTAATTCCCAACCCCCCTGAAGCCTCTTGCCTATGAAGCTCACAGCTCTGGGTTGCTCTGTGGTACTGGATGTTGATACAATATCTCTTCCTTCACCGCTGCCACCATTCGATACTATTTCTTCTTCAGCCTTGATTACTCTGCCTCCCCCCTGGTCTGTGCACCCCAGCTGAGGAATCAGGCTTTAAGTAAACCAAGAAAATATTTATTGATAACACTAAGAATAACAAGATTACTTACAGATTTCATTGACAAGCATATTTGCCTCAGAACTCCCAATCCAATATCTCAACAGCCACCTCTTACTCTCCACATCAGCCTCCCTGTCCACAACCACCCTGTCCAACACCCCACACCGACTCAAGTGTCATCCTCTCATTTATACCTTCAGCCATTCAAGCACACAGCCAATCATCATCCAGCATTCTACAGCCCATGTACTCCCCCTTCTCACTCACTCCACTTACCATATTTCCTATAATAAACCTGCACTTACCATATTTACATTACATTCACATACAGGAACATCACAAACATCTTCTTCTTCTTCTTCTGTTTAACTGTATGGCACTTCTTCACAAAATTGTATCCACAATGGATATTAACATAGTTGATAGACAGACAGACAGACAGACAGACAGACACACACACACACACACACACACACACACAGAGAGAGAGAGAGAGAGAGAGAGAGAGAGAGAGAGAGAGAGAGAGAGAGAGAGAGAGAGAGAGAGAATTATAATGTCCCTAAGTAACTACATACAAACAATCAAATCCACTTAAATATATTGTGTGTGGGAAGGGAATTTACCAAAGGAATTGCAGAATCATAGCCAGGGAGAGATGTCTTTTAGGGATAACATAACATCCTCTGTATCTCCCATTCAAAGGATCAGGAATCAGGATTAGGAAAAGCCTCTCCCTGCATGAGGCTCTGGAGAGCAGCTGACAATCAGAGGAGAAAATTCTGAGCAACATGAACCTATAGTTTGATCTGGCATAAGGGAGCATCCTATGTTTCTAAAACTCCCTATTAGCTTGCATTTCCATGCAGAACTGCTTTAACACAGTGACATTTGTGGGTTTTCGAGCATGAACTGCATCTTTCAGGTCCTGCCACAACATCTCAATGGAGTTTAGGTCTGGACTTTGACTAGGCCATTCCAAAACTTTAAATTTCTTGTTTCTCAGCCATTCTGATGTAGACTTGCTTGGGTGTTTCGGACCATTGTCTTGCTGCATGACCCAGTCGCTCTTCAGCTTCAGCTGACAGATGGATGGCCTGACATTTGCCTGTAGAATTCTCTGATACAAAGCAGAATTCATGGTTCCTTCAATGATGGCAACTCATCCAGGTCCTGATGCAACAAAGCATCCCGACACCATGACACTGCCACCACCATGCTTGACCATTGGTATGAGATTCTTCATGTGGAATGCAGTGTTTGGTTTTTGCCAGACATAACGGGGCCCATGTTGCCCAAAAGTTCCATCCATTGTTCCAGAACTCTTGACGATCGTCCAGGTGCTTTTTGGCAAACAATGTTCCATGGACAGATGAGCCAAAGATGGAACTTTTGGGGCTTGAAAACCCACAAATGTCACTGACTTAATGCAGTTCTGATGAAAGAATGGGCTGAAATTGCACCACAGAGCTGCGAGAGACTGATCAAGAACTACAGGAAGCATTTGGTTGCAGTCATTGCTACTAAAAGTGACATAACCAGGCTTTGAGTCTAAGGGGGCAATTACTTTTTCACACGGGGGCAATCGGTGTTGCTTAATTTTCTTTGATAAATAAATGATTTGTGTTATTTGTTCACTCAGGTTCTCTTTTCCTTAATATTAAGTTTGGTTCAAGATCTGATAACATTCAGTGCCAAAAATATGTAACCATGCAGTAAATCAGACAAGGGACAAATACTTTTTCACGGCACTGTATCTATAATGTTGGGGATTTTTCATTCTTTGATTCTTCTCAGTGAACCAAAGTTTGGAAGCCTAAGAGGTGCAGAGAATCCTGAGAAACAGCCCCTCTGTGGAATCATGAGTTATCTGTAAAGACCAGAAGCCAAGGGGTACAAACATCCCGACTCTCACAGGAAGAACACAATATTTTTGAGTTTATGTATCAATAGAAAACAGACACTTCCAACAAACAATGGGACCATCTGGACAAGGTCGTGATATCCTTTGACCTTTAAAGGATAAGAGATCAACCACCCCAAACAAGGAATTTGCAGTAAACATTTCTCAGGAGACAGGGGACTTATCAGAAAACACATCTGGTAAAGCCAGAACTTCTATCTCCAATTCCAGCGTTTTCCATTGTCACGTCAGCACTCCCCCTCCCATGTTACTCAGTACAATTCACTAACACATATATGGTCATTATTCCATGGTTTTTGGAAGCACCTCTTTCTGGGGGTTCAACTGCTGCCTTTCTCTACACAACGCACCCGAGGAACAACATTGAGGCTGCACAGAACTATGAGATCTAAGGAAAGGTGAGATCTTTCGGGTCTAGCAAAGTGCACAGTAAGGGCGGAGTTTTGGCTCACAGGCCAAACTGTGGCCAATTGCCAAGAAAAATCCAAAAAGAGGAGGGGGTTAGTAAAAAGGGAGATGAAAGACAAAGTCATGTTTGTTTTTTAAAACAATATTAGAAGCTCAACTGGAGTGTAGACCGCAGATCAGGAAAGGTAGCACTAGGGCCAAGAGAATGGCTGGTGCTTGTGAGGTTCCCAGATGTGTCTGATTGGCCACTGAGGGGAACAGGATGCTGGACTAGATGGGCCTTTGCCTGATCCAGCTTCAGGGCTCTTCCTATGTTCTTGTCAGCAAAGTTCAAGCCAAACTCATCCTCTCCCCATCGACCCATGTCAAACTTTGCAGTCATATCTGTGGTTTCTCACAAACATGTTTTTCTCCAGCCCTGCACCTGCCCCTCAACCAACGCAGACTCCAGCATGTTGAAGAGGTGAACCTTCTTCTCCTTATAATTATCAAAATCATAGTGATTAATTCCTGCCAAAGCTCAAACGATATTTGTGGAGATGGCCTTGGAGACATGTAACCTAAAGAACAGAATGAAAGGCAACACAAGGTTATTTATTGCACTGCGCCTGAAAAGGTTGGTGCACAGAATATCTCCTATAGAGATTGCTTGGGCCAAGATTTAGGGGTAGTGAAAGTTGAGAGGATGGGATGTATTTGCCAGAATTTAATGGGTTTCTTTTTGGCTCTGAAGCCATAGCTGGATACCAGCTATATTTCAAAAGCCATTTCAGTTTTGGTCTTGCAACTGTTTTTGACTTAGAGGAAGGCTATGGAGGTGAGAGGAGCACTCACAGGAGAGGTTTACCACTGGCAGAAAGAACCAGAATTATATCCTTGCTGCTTCTGCTTCTTCTGGTAATGCCTCATGGAGTCTGTGGGATGAAGAAGGCAAAATGCCCCTTGAATCTGATCAAGGATGAAAATGGAGCACAGAATTATTACAGGCCTGGAGACTTCCTCGTTACTGGGATCATAACTCCAAAAACTAATACTAATCAACTTCCATACATTTTTTCCAAGCCTCCCTTAACCAGTGTAGAAGAGTAAGTAATTAGCTGCAGATGGATGTTATGCTTTCTCATCTATATGCCAAATATTATACACACACTCACACAGATGTTTGTGATTAACCAAACAGAGGTTTTTATTGTATTACCAAAACGTTTCGGCTTCTGCCTTCATCAGCTGCTAACATACAAATGCTGTTACAAGGTGGCAGTTATAGAGCTTTGAGGATGGAATGCTCAGAGGGGCTTCCTTTGCGGAAGCTAAGCGATGCTGGTACTGTCCTCCAGGTTCAGGCCATGTGGTGCCAATGTGTCCAGAGAGTATATCCAAAAGTTCTCCCTTTTAGTCAATGCTGCTGGATCTGAAGGCATCTCTATAGCTGTTATGGAAAAGTCCAAAAGGCTGTGACCCTTGATGTTAAAATGCTTTGCAACTGGTTGCTCCACTTTTTTTGTTAAGATTGCTGATTTGTGGTTTCTGAAACTTGCGTAGGTCAGTTGTGGTTTTTGCTATGTATTGGATATGACATCCTGGTCTTTTGCATTTGATGAGATAAATTATATTGCAGGACGTGCAGGTGATGTTCTGTTTGATGTAATATCTCCTGCCTGTCCTAGTGCTTGTAAAAGTGGCTGTCTCCCTGAGGTATATATTCTATAAATACATTCAAAGCAGGAGACCATCTAGGGAGGCGATTGGACCCTTGAATGATAAGGGAGTCAAAGGTGTACTAAAGAACAATAAGGAGATTGCAGAGAAGCTAAATGAATTCTTTGCATCTGTCTTCACAGTGGAAGATATAGGGCAGATCCCTGAACTTGAACTAACATTTGCAGGAAGGGATTCTGAGGAACTGAGACAAATAGTGGTAACGAGAGAGGAAGTTCTAGGCTTAATGGACAATATAAAAACTGACAAACCACTGGGCCCAGATGGCATCCACCCGAGAGTTCTCAAAGAAGCTGAATGTTGGAAGATTCAGGACAGACAAAAGGAAGTACTTCTTTACTCAGAGCATAGTTAAACTATGGAATTTGCTCCCGCAAGATGCAGTAATGGCCACCAGCTTGGATGGCTTTAAAAGAAGATTAGACAAATTCATGGAGGACAGGGCTATCAATAGCTACTAGCCGTGATGGCTGTGCTCTGCTACTCTAGTCAGAGGCAGCGTGCTTCTGAAAAGCAGTTGCCGGAAGCCTCAGGAGGGGAGAGTGTTCTTGCACTCGGGTCCTGCTTGCGGGCTTCCCCCAGGCACCTGGTTGGCCACTGTGAGAACAGGATGCTGGACTAGATGGGCCACTGGCCTGATCCAGCAGGCTCTTCTTATGTTCTTATGTTCTTATGGTACACACAGGTGATACAGCGTTTGGAGTGACAAGGATGAGACCCAGGATTGCTCACAGGAGGCTTAAGCACAGCTCTCACTAACAGTCTGCACAAATTAGGAGGCTGGCAAAATGCTACAACAAATGCTACAATATGTGCAGACTGTAACAGTATTTGTATGTTAGCAGCAGATGAAGGCGGAAGCTGAAATGTTTTGGTAGTACAATAAAAACCTCTGTTTTGTTAATCACAATTACGTGCATATATTTTTGTTTGATTAACGGAATCCTTATAGGGATCCCGAGCAAGCTTGAGTGAAGTTCTGTTCATTGCTTTCAAAACTGTCTATATATACCCTCTGATATAGGGGCTATCCCTGGGTTTGAATATTATATATTGGCATTTGGGACTGAGGAGACAGTAGTTCCCTCAGGGGAGAAAAAATTAAAAACAAAGCAACTCTCCTTTCACATGTCTTCCCTTCAGAGCTGGATGCATTGACAGTTTGAGATAACCTTTATTCTATGCAACTACAAACAGCTGGTATAGCACAGTGGGGAGGAGAGCCTGGTTGGGAGTCCAGAGTCTGCGAGTTCAAATCCCGTGTCTCCTGGGTGTTAAGGGCCAGCTAAAGATCACCCCCACAGGGAGTGACTCAGGGATTATGTGCCCTGCCACCTGGACAGCCGTGGCAAGCTGCATAGTCCCAAGGAGCCCAGTTGCCCCCCAGCTGGCCATTGTGGACAAGGAAGGGGCTGGCTTGTGCAGCTGTGGCAAGCTGAGCAGGCCCTGGCCAGCTGGGGAGGACCAGCCTCAGAGGGAGGCAATGGGAACCCCCCTCTGAATACTGCCTACCATGAAAACCCTATTCATAGAATCGCCATAAGTCAGGATCGACTTGAAAGCAGTCAATTGCATTATTTTTCATGCAACCACATTTTTCCAGGTCCAAAACCATGTATGCAATCACAAGCATATGCAAGTGTAATTCATCGGGGGAGGGGGGGAATTTGGCTCCAGATATCTTTTGTTTGTCTATCAGCATAACCTCCTCACATCCCTAAGATGATCTTCGCATGGATGTTTTCCACAGCGGATTTCACCCAAGGAATAGGCAGAAGATGTCCTTGTGGCCTCTTGATGGTTTGTTTCAGTCAAGGGTGGACTCCCCACAGCTAGTCAGGCTGAAAGGGATGTTTATTGACCCATTCCCCTTCCAGTGTAAAGGCTGAGTTCTCTGTCTCAGCACAGGGGTGTCTCTGGACCCACATATTTTTAAAGCAGCAAAGAGCTATAAACCTATTGTAGCCTTTGCAGCAATTTCCCAATCTCACGTGAATATTTTTTTTCGGGGAGGGGGTGTCATTTGATTTTGCTCTTTGAAGGCTGTGACCTTCCTCTCTCTAGCAATAGAGTATATTATTTATTTATTTATTTTGATTTATATCCTGCCCTTCCTCCCAGTAGGAGCCCAGGGCGGCAACAGTGTACATCTTCCAATTTTGTTCTTATGAGGCAAAAGGATATGTCCTTCCCACCTCTTCTGTACAAACATATATATACCATTATTTGGGGATCAACTCTGTGAAATTTCCTTGAAAGGCTCTTAGAGTTATAAAAGAAAGAATATGACATTTTGTTTCCACTGAGTGGTCCACACCAGTGTGACACAACCTTTATTTTTCTTCAGATATCCAGAGAGGAAAGAGTGGCACATCTTGTTCTTCATGCTGACCATCCAAAAGATCAACCAGGATCCCAGGCTCTTACCCAACATCACTCTGGGCTACAACATCTATGAGAATGGTTTTGATGCAAGGGTGACTTCCGATGCCATGCTAGACCTGCTTGCAGGTGGGGGAAGCAACATTCCGAACTATAGCTGTGGGAAACGGAATAACGTGCTGACTGTTCTTGAAGGGGCTGATTCTGTGATCTCAAAAGAGATTTCAGCCATGTCAGGCATCTACAAATTCCCTCAGGTACCAGTGGGGGTGGCATGGGATGGGGGTGGATGGGGGGGAGAGGGACAAAGAAGACATTTAGCCACATAAAATGTCACTTTCTCTAAAGAGACACAGGTAGGGATGTATGAAGTTAGCAGTGTCTGTTCCATCTAGGGATGGGTGAAGTTTTCAATTCAGTTTGCATTTCAAGCAGAATTTATCAAATTTGCAATTTCCAAAACAACATGAGAACCGAAACACAGCCATCCTTTGAAATTTGCATTTATTAGAATTTTGAGATGCAGTTCGCCGACTAAATAACATTTACAAACATGCAAATACTGTACATATTTTTGTTAGAAGCAATCTCATATTGAGTTCTTTGAGAACTCTCAGGTGTATACCATCCTGACCTGGCACTTTGTCAGTTTTTCTTTTGTCTATTAATCCTAGACCTTCGTTACTTGCATATGTTAGTCCAGGTTCAGGGTTCTGTCTTATATCCTCCACTGTGAAGACAAATGAAAATAATTCATTAGCTTCTCTGCAATCTCTTTGTCATACTTAACCACACCTTTGACTCCCTTGTCATCCAAGGGTCAAATTGCCTCCCTATATGGTCTCCTGCTTTGAATGTATTTAAAGATTTTTTGTTGCAATGTGCTCCTCAAATTCTTTTTTAGCATCCCTTATTGTCTTCCTGCATTTCTTTTGACAGAGTTTGTGTTCCTTTTTATTCTCCTCTCAGAGAAGACTTCCATTTTATGAAGGAAGCCTTCTTGTGTCTAACAACTTCTTTGACTCTTCTCATTAACCACTCTGGCATCCTCTTGACCCTGTGGTACCATTTCTGATCTGTGGTATACATTCCTGTTGACCTTCTAATATTGTGTTTTTAAATAACTCCCAAGAGTTTTGGAGTGATTTGACCATCTGGACTTTGCCTTTCAACTTCCTTTTACCAATCCCTCATTTTGGGGAAGTTTCCTCTTTTTTCCTCTTTTGAAATCAAACATGACAGTGTTTGATTTTCTTGGTAATTGGCCAATCAGTTTGACAAGTCTTACACCTTGCACCAGGTCCTGGGCACCACTTAACATTACATCCAGGGTTTCTGTCCCTCTGGCCCATTCCATGAAAACTGTCCTTCGGCACAGTCATTTAGGATATTTAGAAATTTAACCTCTTTGTTGTGAATGGAACATATATGTAGCCCAATTGCTTTCATTCCCTAGTTCTGATGCTTCCTCAATTTCATTTTTCATTTCATTATCTCTCACCACATTTTGATCAGAGGTTTTCTAGTTTTCTCCATTCCACCAGGTGTCAGTCATGCTCACTATATCAATGTTGTCCTTTAAGACCAAGCACTCCAGTTCTCCCATCTTGGCTCTGTGGAGGAATTCACTTTGGAGACAAATTTGAACTGAAGCAGATTCCAAGTTTATTCAAAGCGTACAGTGCTGGAGAAAAACTGCAATTGACACTGACTCTCTACAAAAATTGTGCAAGCCTTTATAGTTTTCAAAGAACAAAGACTTCAGCAGATGAAGCTCTCACATTTCGAGCATGAGCAATACACAGAAAATCTGTTTAGTTCAAAGAATTCTAATTATCTATAAATTGCTAGGACAAGTTGTTAGGGAGTACCGGGCCATGTTGTTAAGGAGCACTTGGTAACTAGAGTTGTAACACTTTGAAGCTGGTTATACTGTTGTAGACAAGATACTTCAAGGTCACGCAAGAAACTACAAAGACATTTTTGCTTAGCTAACTGTTCTCTTAGTTGCTTTCACTTAGTTGCAGTTTTTGCCCTCAGACACAAGCAGAAAGCATACTTCCAGATACCCAGAATCCTCTATACTCAGGTTATTTTAATTCTACAGTCTTCCATCTGAGAATATAAATTCTCATTCTAATCCAGTTTGATCATTTGCCTTATTTCCACCTTTTGCACAACCGTATCAAATTGGTCTAGGTAGGTGGTGGCAGGCAGGTCTGAGGAGAAGGAGATGGAGGGCCATGCCTGCC
This sequence comes from Rhineura floridana, assembly GCF_030035675.1. Classification (NCBI taxonomy): domain Eukaryota; kingdom Metazoa; phylum Chordata; class Lepidosauria; order Squamata; family Rhineuridae; genus Rhineura; species Rhineura floridana. Next base: position 217,873,036 of record NC_084482.1, on the reverse strand, counting down.
ATCATCATCATCATCAGAGAGAGGAAGTTCTAGGCTTAATGGACAATATAAAAACTGACAAATCACCGGACCCGGATGGCATCCACCCGAGAGTTCTCAAAAAACTCAAATGTGAAATTGCTGATCTGCTAACTAAAATATGTAACTTGTCCCTCGGGTCCTCCTCCTTGCCTGAGGACTGGAAACTGGCAAATGTAACGCCAATCTTCAAAAAGGGATCCAGAGGGGATCCCGGAAATTACAGGCCAGTTAGCTTAACTTCTGTCCCTGGAAAACTGGTAGAAAGTATTATTAAAACTAGATTAACTAAGCACATAGAAGAACAAGTTTTGCTGAAGCAGAGCCAGCATGGCTTCTGCAAGGGAAAGTCCTGTCTCAGTAACCTATTAGAATTCTTTGAGAGTGTCAGCAAGCATATAGATAGAGGTGATCCAGTGGACATAGTGTACTTAGACTTTCAAAAAGCGTTTGACAAGGTACCTCACCAAAGACTTCTGAGGAAGCTTAGCAGTCATGGAATAAGAGGAGAGGTCCTCTTGTGGATAAGGAATTGGGACCTGTACTTTTCAACTTGTTCATTTACGACCTAGAATTAGGAGTGAGCAGTGAAGTGGCCAAGTTTGCTGACGACACTAAATTGTTCAGGGTTGTTAAAACAAAAAGGGATTGCGAAGAACTCCAAAAAGACCTCTCCAAACTGAGTGAATGGGCAGGAAAATGGCAAATGCAATTCAATATAAACAAGTGTAAAATTATGCATATTGGAGCAAAAAATCTGAATTTCACATATAAGCTCATGGGGTCTGAACTGGCGGTGACTGACCAGGAGAGACACCTTGGAGTTGTAGTGGACAGCACAATGAAAATGTCGACCCAGTGTGCGGCAGCTGTGAAAAAGGCAAATTCCATGCTAGGGATAATTAGGAAAGGAATTGAAAATAAAACAGCCAATATCATAATGCCGTTGTATAAATTTATGGTGAGGCCGCATTTGGAATACTGTGTACAGTTCTGGTCACCTCATCTCAAAAAGAATATTACAGAGTTGGAAAAGGTTCAGAAGAGGGCAACCAGAATGATCAAGGGGATGGAGCGACTGCCTTAGGAGGAAAGGTTGCAGCATTTGGGGCTTTTTAGTTTAGAGAAAAGGCGGGTCAGAGGAGACATGATAGAAGTGTATAAAATTATGCATGGCATTGAGAAAGTGGATAGAGAAAAGTTCTTCTCCCTCTCTCATAATACTAGAACTCGTGGACATTCCAAAAAGCTGAATGTTGGAAGATTCAGGACAGACAAAAGGAAGTACTTCTTTACTCAGCGCATAATTAAACTATGGAATTTGCTCCCACAAGATGCAGTAATGGCCACCAGCTTGGACGGCTTTAAAAGAAGATTAGACCAATTCATGGAGGACAGGGCTATCAATGGCTACTAGCCATGATGGCTGTGCTCTGCCACCCTAGTCAGAGGCAGCATGCTTCTGAAAACCAGTTGCCGGAAGCCTCAGGAGGGGAGAGTGTTCTTGCACTTGGGTCCTGCTTGCAGGCTTCCCCAGGCACCTGGTTGGCCACTGTGAGAACAGGATGCTGGACTAGATGGGCCACTGGCCTGATCCAGCAGGCTCTTCTTATGTTCTTATCATTATCATTATCATTATTATCATTTATACCCTGCCTTTTGGCCAAAGGCCCTCAAGGCAGCTTATAAAGAAAAATAAACACAAGTATAAAAATACATCAATCAAAGCAATACAATTTACAAAAATTAAACTAAATAACGAATAACATTAGTAAGAAAAACAATGCCATGACCTACCTAGAGCAGTTCGCTTCGTGTATAAACACTTATGTACAGTGTCTTTGGAACTTTTGACTTGGGCCACATTCACACCACACATTTATTCCACTATTATTCCACTTTAAACAGTCATGGCTTCCCCCAAAGAATTCTGGGAAGTGTAGTTTGTGAACAGTGCTGAGAGTTGTTGAAATGGAAATGGACTGCCTTCAAGTCGATCCCAACTTTTGGGTGTTCTTGGTAAGTGGTATTCAGAGGGGGTTTCCCATTGCCTTCATCAGAGGCTGAGAGGCAGTGACTGGCCCAAGGTCATCCAGTGAGCTTCATGGCTGTGTGGGGATTTGAACCCTGGTCTCCCAGGTTGTAATCTAGTACCTTAACCACTGCACTACACTGGCTCATTTTTTATGTATGGATGTGAAAGTTGGACAGTGAAAAATGTAGGTAAGAGAAAAATCTTTCCTCCTAGGAGAAAATGGAAATGAACTGCCTTCCGTCGATCCTGACTTAGGGGTGACCCTATGAATAGGGTTTTCATGGTAAGCGGTATTCAGAGGGGGTTTACCATTGCCTCCCCCTGAGGTTGAGAGGCAGTGACTGGCCCAAGGTCACCCAGTGAGCTTCATGGATGTGTGGGGATTCAAATCCCGGTCTCCCAGGTCATAGTCCAACACTCTAATCACTATGTGTCAGGAGACCTTTATTCCATCACAGAGCTGCAATTCCCAGGCTTCCTGGGGAAGAGGGATTGATTGTTAAACCACCCAGAATTGTAGCTCTGTGAGGGGAATGGAGGTCGCCTAGCAAATCTCAGCTCCTATACAAACTACAGTTCCCAGGATTCTTTAGGGGAAGCCATGGCTGTTTAAAGTGGAATAATAGAGGAATAAATGTGTAGTATGAATGTGGCCTTGGCCTGTGATCCTTTGGCCTCACTGAATTGTTATCCTGTGCCCCTACACTCACATTGTCTAGTTCTAAGCATCTCCCATTAAATTCATCATTTTAATGTATTTATCCCAGACTAGACCCTCCTCAGCTCTTGTAGGCTTTCCCCTCTCAATCCATCCAAAAGCTGTTCTGCCATCTTTTTTATTTTAATCAGCAGTCTGGTTCCATCCCAGGTCAAGGGGAGCACATCCCTTTTTCACAGGCCTGACTTGTCCCAATATGTTCCCCAGTGCCGAAAAAATCCAAACCCCTCATTCCAACACCGTCATCTCATCCAAGCACTGAGACTACAAAGACAGTGCCTGTCTAGCAGGCCTTGTGCATGGAAACAATAGCATTTCAAAGAAAGCTACCTTGGAGGTCCTGGCTTTCAGCATCCTACCTAGCATCCTACATTTTGCTTTTAGGACCTCATGACCACATTTCCCCATGTCATAACCACGTGATTCCTCCCCAGCATTATCTACCAAACTATCTAGACAATGGGCAACATCCAGAACCTTCGCATTAGGGAGGCAAATCACACTGTAATCTGCACACCCATCACACATCCCACTATATTCCTAATGATTGAATCACCCACTACAAGGATCGTTTCACTCCCCAGAGAAGTATCCTTGGTATGAGAGGATATCTAATAAGTTCGCCAAGGAACTGGCCCCTTATTTTTATTTATTTATTTTATTGCACTTGTATACCGCCCCGTAGCCGAAGCTCTCTGGGCGGTTTACAGCAATCAAAAACATTAAAACAAATATACAGTTTAAAAACATATTTTAAAAACAATTTAAAACACAATTTTAAAATTCAAAACAATATAAAACTATTTAAAAACACATGCTAAAATGCCTGGGAGAAGAGGAAAGCCTTGACCTGGCGCCGAAAAGATAACAGTGTTGGCGCCAGGCACACCTCGTACCTTCAGTAACTGTATCACATTGTTTTTTTTTTAAAAAAAAAAATCTACTATTTTGTGATCAAACATAAAATCAAATGTTTAATGAATAATATTGCCACTTAAAAGCTATTTTGCGATAATACACAAACAATTCATTGGAAACACAGAGTTTAAAGGAGGTTTTTAACGGAGCTTCTTTGGGCTAATGGGGGAAAGGAGGGGGAGAGGACCAAGCTCTAGTACTATAATGTGGCATTGATCTTGCAGCCAATCCAGCAGCAGACAAAGCCTCTCTTTTCCTGCCCAACAGCTGATGGGAATGGGAGGAGGAGGCAAACATACCAAAGAGCCAAAAATCAGGGAAAGAAGAAGGAGAGATCAGCTTCTCTCCCTCCAGGCAACCTGATCTCTCTCTCTCTCTCTCTCTCTCTGTGTGTGTGTGTGTGTGCGTGTGTGTGTGTGTGAGAGAGAGATCATGCACTGTGTACATTGTGTTATTTTCCTCTGAGCCTGAAACTGACTAATCTGGGTCCTCCCTTTGGTAACTTGAAACGGAATGCATGATAATCAAGTTTTCACAATAAGCCAACCACCAACAGGACATGTATGGATCCCTTGCTTTCTCCCATGGTCGGTGGTGGAGGATCTCATGCAATTTGGGAGGAAGAGGCATGAAGGGGAGATTTGATGGGTGCACTGGGCAGAAGGAAAGCCCTTTCAAAATGGTAACAGCAGGAGATAGTGGGAAACAACCAAACAAGGAAAGGGATTTGCCTCTCAGTTTGACAAATTCAATGAAATCAGGAGTAACCAGCGGCTCCCATCCTTAGTATGCACTATGTTATATGCAACAACCCAGATGTTTATTTTGCTTGCACATGGGGGGAGCATTAATGTTGCCCTTTTGCACATGCATAAACCTGCGCAAGCATGGGAATTAAAAAAAGATATACTTTTCTGCACTCTTCCAAAAAAAGCTCCTGAAAAGCTAATGACTGCTATGGACCAATCACTGAAAAGGGGTGAACTTAGGGGAGCAGCCAATGTTAAAGAGAGAGAAAAGCCCACATGTATGGATGCATGATAATCAGGTTTTCATAATAATCTGACCACAAACAGGACATGTATGGCTCTTGAGACCACCAACTTAATATGGAAAATGCAGATTTAGCAATTAGGTATGGATGGGCCCATAGTGTCTTCATTTTCCCTGCACCTCTCCTAACAGTATTGTTAATTAAGATTTCAAACCTTATTTAAAGGTTAAATTAAATACTAGGGCTGGTCCTTGAAAGGATTTGGGGCTGGATCTAGGCCAGATTCAGATCAGATTGACCCTAGATCATATTGGTGGGGCATACACTGAGCTATAATTGTTTTTTTATTAAGAAACATTTTTGTAATGTTTCTGTACATGTTTTTATAATGTAAACATTCATAATTCTCATTATTTTTAGTTCCAAGAATTCCCAGGCACTGTCAGATACACTTAGTAATGACAAAATTATATAAGGACTTTAAAGTGGTCCCAGGCTATGGTCTGAAGGCACATGAGACCAACACCCTGCTGAAGCTAAGCAGGGTCAGGTCTGGCAGGGAAACCGCCTGGGAACCAGATGTAAGCCGCCTTGGGTTTCTATATATTTATTTATTTATTGTATTTATATACCGCCCCATAGCCAAAGCTCTTTGGGCAGTTTACAGTAACTAAAAACATTAAAAACAAATATATAAATCTAAAAACACATCTTTTAAAAACAATTTAAAACACAATTTAAAAATTTTAAACAATTTTAAAAACACATGCTAAAATGCCTGGGAGAAGAGGGAAGTCTATCATGAAAAGAAATGTAATAAATAAATAAAATGAAGTGGTCACTTTTTTGAATACAGTTTTGGAAGATCTAGAGCAGCCTTTCCCAACCTTGGCTCCCCAGATGTTGTTGGACTACAGTTCCCATAATTCCTGACCATTGGGCATGCTGTCTGGGGCTGATGGGAGTTGTAGTCCAACAAAATCTGGGAGCCCAAGTTTGGGAAACACTGGTCTAGAGGGAAAGCCTATGACAGCGACAAAGAATCATACGAATCATTGCTGCCCTGGGCTCCTACTGGGAAGAAGGGTGGGATATACATCAAATAAATACATTAAAAACATTAATAGAATTGTTAAATATTTAAGGCTGTAATCCTCTACTTAATTACCTGGGCATAAGTGCCATTGAATTCAATGGCATTTATTTCTGAGTAGACATTTACGCACTTGCACTTTCATTGTAATTTTTTCAAATGTGCAAGAAACTTGCTTCTTGCCCGTGCCTGAGCATAAGACACATGGAAGCTCCCCCCCACCCTAGTAGATCCCTGGAGAGGATGAGGCACATCTGCCTCTATAACCAATACAAAAGGAAAACATGGAACAATTATGAACTGTCACTGGGAAAAACCCTAACCAAATTGTGCACAGTGCATTTCCCCATCACTTTCTGTAAAAGATCTCCAAATCAACAACTTGGTTATTTTATTAAAATGCTTTTTGTTACATATTTCTGTATCCTAAAATCCTGAAAGGTAAACAAAATATTCTCTTGCTTTCATCACTAGGTCAGTTATAGCTTTACTGCTGAGGTTCTTGATGATAAAACCCACTTCCCTTTTGTTTACCGGATGGTCCCCAAAGAAGAAACTCAGTACCAGGGGATTGTCAAATTGCTCCTGCATTTTGGATGGACGTGGATTGGTCTCATTTCTCCAGACAATGACAATGGAGAAAGGTTCATTAATGCTCTGACACCTCTGATGTTCAGGAGTGGAATTTGTATTGCCTTTTTAAAAAGACTCCCAGAAAAGAATATGTTGAAAATACTCCTCTCGAGTAAACCCAATGTCATGTGGAGACAAGTCAATGTCTTTGTATACTATGAGCACATTCAGTGGGGGTGGGGTCCAATCATAGGACTGCAAATAGCACTTGAGATACCAACTGGGGCAAAAGTCTGGATTTCAACAGCTTTTGAGGATGTCAACTTGAACTTTTTTTGTGATACTGCTGTCTTCCTGTACATGCATGGTTCTCTGTCATTCGTAATGAAGCCCCAAATAAGAACAAAATATAACTACTATGTTCCAGACATAAATAGTCTCAGAACATTTAGGAAGGAAGCATTTCATTGTTCATATTCAAAGCACGTGTTGTCCATGAGAGGTTGGACAAGATGCACAGAGAAGGAGAAACTGGAGAAGCTGCCCCAAGAGGAGCTGGAGAGAGCCCTGTATCAAGAAAGCTTCCAAACGTACCATAGCATCCAAGCTGTGGCTCAGGCCTTAAATGCTGCATATTCACCCAGATCAAAGCAGATGTTGATGGTGGGTAGAGGAGGCGGGTTGGAACTTCAAAGGCTGGAGCCATGGCAGGTATTTCCTTTCCTGTTTTGCAAACTGAAATCCATTGTCCCAACTCTGAAATCATCATTATCTGGATCCAGACTCAAATATTGTAGTCAGGCAAAACATTTATTTGTTTTTGAGACAAATCCAACTTGTGAGGTTCCCGGTTGTTATGAACTGTTGCTTTTTTATGGTATTTTACTCCCATGATCTGTCAAATGTAAGGATAAATACTACTATGCAGGGAACGTTATGATGCTGTTCAGTGTTAAAACCCTAGAATAAAAGCCTTGGGCTTGTCTCTCCCTCTGTTCCGCGGCTTGAAGAGTGCGTTTCAGGCAATCTGCCAAGTTGGTAGTAAATAAAAGATAAAAGAGCTGGGGCTGAAGCCAACCATGGGGAAGTGAACTAGTTCTACTAGTTGAGCTTCTTGTAGATACCTTATTGGGAATGCAAATCAATGTCTCTTTGAGGTATACAATGGGTGATCCCCGGTAACTTGCAAAAACGATGACTGTAGATAACCCCAAGTGCTATAAATATGAGAGAAATGGAAGGCTTGTTACCAGTGCTTTTAAGGTTGGTGAAAGATGTTGCAGCTGCTGCCTAAAGTCTGAGGTTAATTCGTTCTCTTTCTGGATAAGAAGTAGAGGTATTGATAAAGGTGATAGAAAACTGGAGGATAGCCTTAAGGTATATTGCATAGTAATTTATTTGATTCTGACTTATAGGCCAAGGCCAACTGTATGTGAGAAAGCTCACTCTCCTTTCAGATGTTTGAACCAACCAGAGGGGCTATTCAGAAAAGCCCTTGTGCTACTTGTTTGTTAATGTTACTTGTGAGTAAAGTTGTAAGGGCCTTTACTGCAGGAGTCCCAAGACTGTGGAATAACTTTCCACTAGAGCTATGGTGGACACCTAGAGTAATGGTCTTCTGCCAGCTGGTTATAACATATCTATTTGCAAGGACATTTCTGGTTTTTAGTGTTGGCACTCTTTGGATTTCTGTGGCATTTGTGTGGGGTTTAAGGATTTTGTTGCCTTTTATTTTATTCTCTAAAGCAACTTGTAATTGTATATGAAAGGTGGCATATAAAATGCTTAATAAATACAATAGAATGCCTGAGTAGAGCTTGTGAGTCAACATAAGATGAGCACTTATCCCAAATCAGAGGAAATTAATGTTTAATGTGAATAGGGATGAGATATCCGACCTGGTGTCTTGTTTTCTTAATTCTGGTGTTTTCTCTGTCAATCTAGCTTCACCCTTTCTTAAGAGAAATCCAGTTTTTGAATGTTTCCATGAGTGGACTGCATTTTGATGAGAACGGGGAGCTGCCAGCCTACTATGATATTGAGAATTGGATCATGTTTCCCAATGAGTCTCGTGTTAGAATGAAAGTTGGGAGTATACAGAGAGAGACAACCGCTGACATAAAATTCACCATTAACCCAGAAGCCATTGTGTGGCCCTTGTGGTTTAACAAGGTAGGGGGCACTTCAATACATGTGGCAGGGACCTGGCACTCAGGAGGCCTCCCTCTCATAGATCAACTATGTGAAGAGGGAAGTCTTATATCTGTGGACCCCTTCTTGCATTTCGGAGAGCTGGAAAATCAGGGTTTACAGAATGCCCCTGTAGCTCAGAATGACCTCTATACCGATTTGACCCATCTGCAGTGATGAAAAGATCTGTTCTCTCAATTTCTTATAATAATATGAACAAGAACAATAACAATAATAATAATACCCACCCATGCTTAAGAACATAAAAACATGAAGAGCTGCTGGATCAGTCCAGTGACCCATCTAGTCCAGCATCCTGTTCTTACAGCAGACAACCAGGTGCCCCAATGAGAAGTCCACAAGTAGGATCTGAGCACAAGAGCACTCCCCACATTTGGTTTCCACCAACTGGTATTCAGAAGCATAAGCATGGCCATCATGGCTAGGAGTCTTTAATATCATTATCCTCCATGAATCTGTGTAATCCTCTTTTAAAGCCTTCCAAGTCGGTGGCCACCACTGCTTCCTCTGTGGTCTGTGTAAAGAAGTACATTCTTTCATCTGTTCTGAACTTTCCAAAATGCAGCTTCATTGGATCGCCACAATCTCTAGTGTTATGAGAGAGGGAGAAAAACTATCCACTATTTCCATGCCATGCATAATTTGATAAACTCCTATCATGTTACCTCTTACTCTCCTTTTCTCTAAACTAAAGAGCTTCAAATCATTGAAAACTAGAATCATAGAATAGTGGAGTTGGAAGGGGCCTATAAGGCCATCAAGTCTAACCCTCTGCTCAATGCAGAAATCTAACTTCAATCCACTCTACAATTCTATGATTCTATGATTTTATGACACATAACACCTCTTTTCAGGAGTCAGCTTCCATTTATTGACCCACATCCAGACCGTTACCACCTCCAAGCACAGATCTCACATCTCAGCAGCCTCTCCAATTTCAGATGGAACAGAGACATAGAGCTGGGTGTCATTTGCTTATTGGTGACACCTCAGTAGCTTCATATACATGGTACTTCCCTCTCCTCCAGTGAACCATTGAATCACTCCCTGGACCTACTCACTCAATCCCCTACAGCTAGCTCTAAGAAGCCATGATTGGCAGGGGTCAAGGGGGCTTGTGATCTGCCACACCTCTTCAAGCAGCTTGTCCGCATTCTCAGACTGCAGTAATCAAAACTGATCCAGTACAACTGGATCAGACTGTGCTCAGGACATGGACTTGCTCTAACTATGCATCCAACTCTGTCCAAATCTGAACAATTTTGTCCCTAACAGGCCTCACAAAATTGTTATAGCAGGGTGCTAAGTGTGTCAGCAACATCCTCTTGAAAGCCCATTCACCACTCTGAAGACCATGATAACAATCCGTACATCACAATCCTTGGGCCCTCCAGACAGCTTTTTTTTAAAGTGTATTCATGACAATTTGTGCTCATGATGCTATCCAGGCAGTCATACACGATCCCACTTTCAATACTGTTTGACCCTGTAAAGGTTTTGCGGTAGTCACTCTCCTTTATTTCCACATAGTGCATATCCCTTTATTTCCTATTGAAATCTTACATCAATGTATACCACAAATGTTCTAGTTTATTTTTTCCCCTCTGTCGTTGCACAATAGTCCCTCCAGACACCAATCATGTGGTAGCATTAGGAAAGCTTCATAGAACAAACTAAGGAAGAATAAATCCATCACTAAACCACTATTATTAAGAACATGTTGCAGAAAACATCATTAAAATACTAGTCTAGAGGGGCTCCTTAGATCGCAAATGTGCATCCCTGGTGGATTTTAGTTTCAACTTGAAATCTGTGAAATAATGTATGATACATACTCCTCTAGGTATTCCAAAATCGGATAGAAAAAGGTCATCCATCACCCATCTGATACATCCTCCCTGTGCCCCACTTGTCTTAATGAGCCTTTCCTTTCCTCTCTGTGACATCAGACTTCCAGTTCTTATTGTACTCCCTGCCCTGATGTAGACAACCTCTTGATTCATAACAAACCATTTTCCCTTCCATGCTGTTCTTCATTAAAAATGATTTCCTGGGGAAAGGGGTGGGAGTAATTTGGGGGTCCCTGAAACTAAAAGATTCTGTTTGGTCTTTTTGAAATTCTGTGAATCATTTCTGCAGACACAAATATTTATGTATTTATTTATTTCATTTTATTTATATCCTGCCTTTTTTCCCAGTAGGAGCCCAGGGCAGCAAACACTAAAAACACCATAAAAACAGTCTTCAAAATATATTAAAACAAAACAAGCATTAAAAACATATTAAAACAAAACATCTTTAAAATATTTTTTTTAAAAGAAGAAGGTTTAAAAATATATTAAAAAGCAATTCCAGCACAGATGCAGACTAGGATAAGGTCTCTACTTAAAAGGGTTGTTGAAAGAGAAAAGTCTTCAGTAGATGCCAAAAAGATAACAGAGATGGCGACTGACTAATATTTAAGGGGAGAGAATTCCAATGGGTAGGTGCCACTACACTAAAGGTTGTGAGGAACGGACTGTCAGGACCCCACCTGTGGTCACCGCCTTGTCACGGTCCCACCTCAGGGTCCTGGTCTTTTCCTGATAAGATGGTATTTGCAAGAGGCCCTCACCTGCAGAGTGCAGTGATCGACTGGGTATATAAGGGGGATAACTCTTTCAAATATTCTGGTCCCAAGCACTATAGGGCTTTATAAACCAAAACTAGAACCTTGAACTTAGCCAGGTAAATATCCTGAAAACTTGCCCCTTGATGTACCTTGTTCCCTTTATGGTTAGAGTGTGCCTCGCTCCAGGTGTACTGAAAGCTGCCCCCCTGGATACGCCAAGGTGGTTCAAGAAGGAGAGCCAGTTTGCTGCTATTCTTGTGCTCCCTGTGCGGAAGGGACCATCTCCACTCAGGAAGGTGGGTGACTCCAAGGGAGAGGGCATTGCTTGGGAGATTATATTGTTGATAGGTGCCTCCAAGTGGATTACGACTTATGGCGACCCTATGAATCAGTGACCTCCAAGAGCACCTGTCATGAACCACCCTGTTCAGATCTTGTAAGTTCAGGTCTATGGTTTCCTTTGTGGAATCAATCCATCTCTTGTTTGGCCTTCCTTTTTTTCTACTCCCTTCTGTTTTTCCCAGCATTATCATCTTTTCCAGGTAATCATGTCTTCTCATGATGTGTCCAAAGTATAATAGCCTCAGTTTCATCATTTTAGCTTCTAGTGATAGTTCTGGTTTAATTTGTTCTAACACCCAATTATTTGTCTTTTTCGCAGTCCAAAGATTGACTAAGACATTTTATGAGGAGATTATAAAGACATTTTTGAATGGGGATCCTTCCTTGGCTACTTTATTTTCAGTGTCCATTATTAATTGCATAAAGTTAGCTGAAGGATATAACCTTGGAAGACAACATAAGAAGAGCCTGCTGGATCAGTCCTGTCCAGCATCCTGTCCCCACAGTGGCCAAACAGTTGCCCTGTCCCCTTCTGCTGTTCCTAGCAACTGGTATTTGGAAGCATACTGCGTCCCACTATGGAGGCAGAGCATAGCTATCATGACTAGTGGCCACTAATAGCCTTATCCTCTATGAATTTGTCATCTTTTAAAGCCATCCAAGGGAAACCACAAGACTCTAAGCAGAGGGAGGGTTTGATGGATGTTGCCCATACTATGTACCATTTTCATCACAGCACCTACATATTCTGCTTTATATGTGAATGGATCAGTATAATAATTAAATATATACATCTGTTTCCACTCAGGTTATTTTGGAGTATAAGCTTCCACTCCAAAATGTCTCTTTTATGTAATGCAATAGAATACAGAATACTATGCAAATAAGCTGATGTTCAGGTCACCAAAATCATTCTTCTTTTTAGATGCAGACCACTGTACCAAATGTCCAGAAGATCAGCATCCAAACAAGGACCAAAATCAGTGTGTGCCCAAGATTATCAACTTCCTGTCCTATGAAGAATCTTTGGGAATCATATTTATTTCCTTTGCCCTCTTCTTGTTCTTAAAAACAGGAATTGTGTTAGGAACTTTCATTAAATACCTAGAAACTCCAATAGTCAAAGCCAACAACAGGGACCTCTCCTACATCCTCCTCGTCTGCCTCCTACTTTCCTTTTTGACTTCCTTTCTCTTCATTGGCCGACCAAGGAAAGTGACCTGCTTTCTCCGACAAACGGCTTTCAGTATTATCTTCTCAGTTTCCATTTCTTCTCTGTTGGCAAAAACCATCACTGTGGTGCTGGCCTTTCTGGCCACAAAGCCAGGGAATAGAGTGAGGAAATGGCTGGGGAAGAGTCTGGCCAACACCATTGTCATTTTCTGTTCTGGTGTCCAAGTTGTCATCTGCACCATCTGGCTGGGGATGTATCCCCCATTCCCAGACTCTGACATGCACTCCCAGCCTGGAGAGATCATCCTACGATGCAATGAAGGGTCTTCTACCATGTTTTATGGTGCCCTTGGCTACATGGGCTTCCTGGCTGCCATCTGCTTTACGGTGGCTTTCCTAGCCAGGAAGCTGCCTGGGGCCTTCAATGAAGCCAAGCTGATCACCTTCAGCATGCTGGTCTTCTGCAGCGTTTGGGTGTCCTTTGTGCTCACCTACCTGAGCACGAAGGGGAAATACATGGTTGCTGTGCAGGTCAATCTTGGCCTCCAGTGCTGGGCTCCTGGGCTGCATCTTCATTCCCAAATGCTACATTATTGTATTGAGGCCTGATCTGAACACAAAGGAGATTCTGGCAACAAAAACTAAAGATTATGTCTGAACTTGAAATATTCATTTTTTTCTATAGTTATTGTTATGGAACTGAGGAATGAAATAGATGGTTTCATTGTGTCCCTTTCAAGCCTGTGATCTCGTATCTGAAGTTAGAGTATGCAAACAGGAAGCCTTCTCTACTGGCCAGGCTAGTTTCCTTTGTTAAGCTAGCCTGTGAGTTAATGGGTTTATTGACTGGTCAATCTGCATCTCCCAAGAGAGCAATTGAAACTCTCTTTCTGGAGTGAAGTCTCCTCCCCCATCCTGGAGTCAAGGAGAGGCTTGTGGGTTTTTAGTCTAGTCTGGAGAAGCAGGGAAGTAATGAGACACAAAGGTAGGCCTGCTCTCTGCACCATGGCTTTGGGGTGCCTGCCTACAAGCCTGATGGAAATGCAAGATTTATTGAACTGTTAATGCTGTGAACTCTTTCATCTTAAGCTTAGGTTGTGAATATGTGTAAATAAAAACCATATGTCCTATAAGACACCATTGCCCCCACACCTAAGAAGACTCGTGACACAAGTTGGAATAATGTTATATTTATTAAATATAACATTCTACATCAAATGCAGATAAGCCAATTCATCAGATTAAATTGCTTCGGGCAGGTGAGGCCTCCTACATATGTGGGAATATTCCCATGCCTTCTAAAGGCAAATAATTCTCTTCAGACCTTAACTCCATAGTCAAGGACGTGGGGAAAAACCTCCCTCCTTGCTGCTGAAGTCAGCTGTGGTTCCAACCTCCGCACCATGGCCCCACCATACGGGCATTCACCATGATGCGCAAGCAGGTCCCACAAGGACACTCCTCAGTTTGCCACCAGGCATTAAGCTTTGATGGTACCCTGGGGAGTGCCCCTTACCTGTATACCTTAACTGCCTCCAAATAACCCAATATACCTCACTGCCCGAATTCCATGCCACAAGAGGGGATCAGCTGAAGCTTGGTCCCCTCAACCCAAAGAAGAAAACAAACTCCCAAAACCCCACCTAAGGTCCTCTAGAAACAAATCACACCCCTGTTCCGAAAGATGTACACCATCATCCCGAAACAATTGCGGGGAATGGAACTTGATCCTATCATGGGATATGGAAGCCCCGCCAAGGGATAAAACCAATTCCCTAACCTTCCTATGTACCCATTTACAAGACCTATCAATCCTATTTGGGCGTAGTGCACCCCTCCACACCCATCTCACAAGCATGTCTGACCATACCAATATGAGATTAGGGTAGGACCGCATAAGCCACGTGAGATCATGAGTGACCTTGAACAGCAAGTCCATACCAGGCTGCTGCACAAGGTCATTCTCCCCCAAATGAATTAACAAAATATGAGGCTGGGCCGCTGACGCCATGGTTCTACACACCAATGGCAACAACGCGTCCCATAACATGTCCCTCCGTGCCTCCCAACTAACTGTCGCTGAGGCAGAAAGGTGCAGCTGTGTCCCGGAAAACGACGAAGAGGCCCTCCGATGTGCCCAAAACAAGATGGAATGGCCACACAGGACGATCCGCACGGGGACTGGAAGGCCTAAAATACCTAAAGAGAAACAAAAATAATATCTTTAATACCGGACATAAGACTGGAAAGCGGAAGAACGCCATCTGCCAATCACCTGGATATCGCTAACGCTCATGCCCACGAGGGCCGCGGCCGTGGCCGCTCCAATACGAAATGAATGCAGCCCATAGACTCCAGCATCGCGACCAGTGGCCAACAAGGCCCGCTGAACAACGGCCCAAAATTGGAACTGAGTCAGGGCAGAACCATCCGCATGTATAAAAAGATAACGCAGGCCCGCTGGCCTATGAAACAGGAATTGACGCATTGCAGACACAGGGCATAATTCTGGAACCTGGCAGCTGCGTAAAGACACAATACTGCCACGGCACTTCTGATCAGTCTTAGAGACTCGTAGGGTAAACCTAACCGTATCAGCACCTAACGTGCAATTGCCAGAGCATAAGGCCCTATAAGACACATCGCGCTTAGAGAGGACTAACACTTCACTAGGGCAAAAAGCACCATAGAACATTGTCAGACTTACTGCCAACAATCGAGCCAGGGGGATCAATTTAACAGGGCTACTGGCCTTGCGACGTACTGCCGCTATTGCCAGACCCACGTTTGGGATGCTGGTGTTCCCCTGTACCCTGGCGAGCCTGCCTGGCACGCTGGCAGGAAGAACTGGGGTGGTTCCCACCACAAAGTCCACAAGCGTGTCGGAACCTACAGGGCCACCTGAAGCATCGGCCAGTGCTGTTAAATGTCCAACAGACTTGCTGGGATTGAACCCACTGCCCGCCCTGGCCAGAGTCAGCGGCGGAAGTCTGTGCACGTGCTAACAGGTGTCCACTATCTGCTCTGTCGCCAGGAGTAGGCCTGGTGGAGGTCATGGAGCGAAGCCACAAACCCGCATGCTCTATGTCCCGGCGGAGGGTGGGATCCAATGCCGCCCTCTGCCTAAAATTTTCATCGTACCGTAACCAAGCGGTTCCAGAGAATTCTCGAAAAGCACGATGAATAATATCTTGATATTTTATCATAGATAGGGCCCTAGAAGGATAAGCCTGCGTCATAACCCCCATATAAATCGTATAGGCGTTTAGCCAATTAGGCCAAACGCGATCAACTCTCTTTTTTGTGGCTGCCTCCCGTTCCTTCACATCCTGACCTTCCTTAGATTTAAGCTCATTCTCGTGAAAAAGGAGAGTAAATAAATCAATCTACTCTCCACGCCAAATTCTTTCCTTCGTTGTAAGTAATAAATGGTCACCCAAAGGAAGGGAGTTATCACCTTGAGGGTAGATACCCTGTGGGAGAGGCAAAGAAGAAGAAGATAGACCTGATGGAGCAGCTGATGGCTGCCACGGAGTCACAGTGGCAGCAGGCCAAGGGAGCTGGGTTCGATGTGGGACTAACACCCCCCCATGAACACCAAAGGTTGGGAAGCACCTGGTAGCTGAGAGCCGGCAGAAGGTGAATCTATAGGAATGACACCTGGAGCATAACTGTGTGTAATGTGTGCATGTGGTGCGATTGACTCACCTGCGTATGCAGCTGGAGAAGCAACCAGCGGCGAAGTCACACATGCAGTGGCTTCAGATGACACGGGCAGACCACCAGGCTGATTAGACTGAACCTCTCCTGGAATTGGCCGAGCAGGAGCTGGGAGACTAATCATCGAAGAGGAAGACGTAGGCGGAACTGCAGGCAAAACAACTGGAGACAAGAGAACCGAGGGCTCCTGGACGGGTGCTGCAGCCTCTAGAACGCCAATCCTGGAAACCAAAGAAGCAAGAATACTGGATTTAGAACTCTTTGCTGCCAGACGGGCAGATTTCTTACCTGAAGGGGCGGTACTGGGCAAACGTTCTCTTTCCAAGGCATCCACCCTAGCCACCAAAGCACGAATTGTGCCCATATCCTCCTCTTCGTCAGATGATTGGGGATGTTGAGCTGGAGGGCGCTTAGAAGCCTGCCTCACCACGAAAACGCCTTTCTTTTGTTGGACCTTCTTGGGCGGCATGCTCAAACCACAGCACCAGAAAAAGCAACAGCGAAAACAACAATTTAATCAATTAATAATTAAAAGCAACAAGGCAAAACAGCAACCAACTCAAAACTGGATTAGAAAGAGAACTCACAAAGCTCAAACAAAAAGATAAATGTGGAAGCAACACCAATACACGTCCCTCTATATCCTCCTATTTATTTATTTTAATATATATTATTAACCTATTATTAACTATCAATTCTAACTATTATGTAATATTATTATATATATAATTTCTATTATTTATTTATTTTTATTTATTTATAAAAAAGAAAAACAGGGGAGGATCAGAAGAAAATGGTTAGTTAGAACACAGGACTCAAGATAGGGGAACAGAATATATTAAAGCTGCTAATGTAACTTTAAGCAGGCAATTCAAACAGCAGGAAAAACTTCAAAATAGTACAAAGCACAAAAAGAAAATAATAAAACTGCAGCCTAACAATGAAAAGACAAAGAACTATAAGGGAGTGCGTGGGGGGGGGTTAACGAAATGGAGGAAATCACCAAAACGGAAATATTATGAGAAGTAGGAACGTCCCCAACTGCCAAACCCAAAAGGAACAGTACAACTTAATTCAACAGACGCCTAAGCGCCAGGATTCAAGCAGGAATGAACAGCTGTTAAGCGGCAGGAAGCCGCTGAGCGCGTGAAGACACCCACAGCCCAGCTGATCTGCGGTAAACAAACCAGAGGGAACGATCTAGCTGGAACGATTGCAGAGAAACAGAGGCAGAAGCACACAGTAACGAAAGAAACAGCGAGAACCGGTCCAAGCAGCCACAAGTCGGAGCCCTTGCCAGCGCAAACCACCAGAGTTGCCGCGAGGCAAAAAAGGCAAACGCTGAGGGACGGAGCGGCTTTAAATACTGGGCTCAATCCCGAACCTGATTGGCCCCTTTGATCTCACGTGGCACACTAGAGAAGCTTCAAGATCATTCATGAGCCTTCCCTTACATTTCTGGTGGAGGCAAAAACACCCCTTTAAAAGGAACGACATTGTCTCTGCTGACCATCTTTCCAAAGAAACCCAACCCTGGGTAAATACAGGAACCCCTGGAAGTCTTACACAGCACAGAGATTGTGGTGGTGCACAACACTGGTGTTAGAAATGGGCATGAGTTTCCTGGAGGAAGTATTGGGAGCAAGGTGTGCCTGAGTCAAAGTGGAGGGAGAACTAGCAGCACTCCTGGAGCAGATGAAACTGTGGCACCTGGAAGACCAGCAGCAAAGGCAGCAAGATTGCCAGGAGGTCCAGCAGCAAAGGCAAAGGAATTCCAGGACCACGGGTAATGAATGAATGGGGAAGAGCTTTGGAAGCACCTTTGAAGAGAAAAAGGGGGGCCCATGTGAGGTGAGTGCCCTGCCTGACCAGCCACTACTAGAAGTTGAGAGCGTCCTGGGAGTCCAGCTGCAGAGCACTAAGACTGGGGTGGCTAAACAGATCCAGGAAGTGGATTTAGTTAGTTTTATGCCTTTTGGGTTAACCCACCGTGGCTAGCCCAGCATTCTGGCAAAGGCTGCCTTTTACTTGGTTTCATTGCAGGGATGGTCCCACCAAACAAACCACAACCTCATTACAAACAGTCTCACCAAGCCAGCAACAAGGCCTCTCTTCCACACATACGTTTCAAAAACCATACCCCACTACAGAGGCAGACTCTCCTCTGTCCAAACTCAGGCTAGTGGCAGAACATGCTTCTCCTGTCTAAATCCCAGGTGGGTGGTTAGCATTCCTTCCTCTGTGATTATGTGTCCTTAGCCTTTCTTTGTAGATGTCCGACGGACTTCATTTTGAAATGAAATCTACGAGTCTGGACTCTTGCTGGTGTGGAGCCTGCTATATGTGTACCCATTTCATTCCCCTGTCAGCAGCCATGTTCTGCTCTGAAACATGTGGGAACACATTCACTTTATTGCTTTTAAAATGTGTTACTTATAACACCTATCTATCTTAGGTGAGAATGTCAAGGGGGCTATTGTCTTCTCTGGTTTACTAATAAATAAACAAATAAATAAATAGCTGTTTTTCTCTACACTTGTGGTCATGTTGCCCTTTATAATTTGGTTTTCACATTTTTAGTAAAATGTTTTCTTGAGCAACTTGATTAAGAATTCTACTATAAAATACAACTAAGATGTGTTAATTGATTTTACCTGTTTGCATTTTAACTTGCTGGTAAGTCGCTTTGAGACTTTTGTGTGTGTAAAGCAACTATAACGCATGCTTTAAAAAAATCATAAGAAGGGGGGGTAACTCCCTGCTCATGATCTGTCCATTTGATCTCCTCTGAGAGGACAGAAGGGCTTAGAGCATTCCTTTCCTAAAAGCTGGATAGGCTGTAGACAAGTTTGTAGGGTGAGGTCACTGTCTAGCTCATCCCTTAGAAGCTGGACAAGAGAGATGGACCAGCTGGCCAAAAAGAGGGAAACTGGACAGAGGTAGCTTGGGAAAGGATTTGAAGCATTCTGCGATGCCAAAGGAAACTCCTGATCATAGCAAGGGAGGGAGGATGACTTTTAAAAGAAGCAGGAAAAGTCTCTCCCTGCCTGAGACCCTGGATAGCAGCTTCCAGTGACAGGAAGCAATATTGGGCTAGATGAACCTGTAGTGTGGCCTGGCATGAAGCAGCTTCCTATGTTCCTAAAATGTCCTGTTACCTTGAGGTTGCCTGATGAAGGGTTTTATGGAATGTGGAAGCTGGCACTGTCCCTTCTACCACTGCCTAAGTTGGTGGAATAGATCGTTCAATATTGTGTTAATAACATTTCCAGAAAAGGCACAAGAGGGCTGCCTCTTGTATTCATTTACATAGACACAGGAAACATCTTGCCATCCCATGTGTGTGGGGGGTAATAATATGGTGATGGGCCAGAGCCAATGCAAATCCATAATTATGACATCATGCATGATGTCACAAGCAGGATGAGAGACAATAAACAGTCAGGCCCAGGCTTAATGCCCTCAAGATGGAACTTCATGACAGATAACTGAAAGGTAACATTTGATGCATTCTTAACTTTCACCAGAAAAGAGGTCTGTACCATTCTCCCACACATTCTCCCACACAGTTTGATCCCTCAGAGTCTCTGTAAAGGGGATTCTGTTTTGGAGGGCTTTTTCTTTTATTATATTCAAACTGCTATCATTTTTCAGCTCCTCTCTGAACTGCTGTGTCTCTGTGTCAGAGACCATTCGAAACAGTGTACCTCTCTCCACAGGCCTGCTAGGGGTTGCTATGGCGACCTCAGGCTCGATAACAGGTTCCACCCTGTTTTCTTCAGCCTCTGTTAAAATGGCCTCTGTTGCTTTGCCAAGTTGTTGTCTGGTCACCACATACATCTTTTCTTGTGCCCCCATAACATCTCTTCCCAGTATCACTGGTTCTTGTTTTTGGGCATTAATACCCACTTTACAGATCTCCTCCTTTCCTCTCCACTTTAATTTTATCAGGGCCATGGGTATGCTTTCTGGTTCACCCCTCACTCCTTGGATTGTCACCGCTTCCTGAGGTAATATTTCCTCAGATTTTATCAAATCTGGCCTCAGTAACATCTGAGTGGCACCAGTATCCAGCAATGCCCAATAATTTCCCCCTTGCACACTCACTTCTTCCCTCAGACTCGAATCAAAGTCTTGTATATTTGTCCAGTTTATGTGGCAGAACTGAACTTTCTTTGTTTCTAACTCCCTTGGTTCTGCTTTCACTGCCCTTCCCTGAGCAGGATTACCAATGGGGTTGGCAACCTCACATTGAAAACGTAGGTGCCCCGGTCTACCACACTTATAATATAATTTCTCCTCCATTTTGGGGTACACAGATCCACTCTGGGGTGTCCTGTGCCCTTCAGACTTAATTGGAGGACTCACTCGCTGTGGTACCACATCCTTTCTGCCACCATTATATGGTCTGGGTTTAAACTCTCTCGATGTTTTGCTCACCCAGCCAGTTCTATTTGAAGCAAAATGATCTGCCAACTCTGCTGCCTCTTGAACAGATTGAGGGGAACGGTCTTTGACAAGGAGCCTTATTTCTGGTGGTAACTGATGGTATAGTTGATCCAGTATCATGAGGCTTTTCACCTCTTCTACTGATTGAGCTTTGGCACTTCCCATCCACTTTCCAAATATGTCCACCAAATATGTTGCTCCCAGTTCAACAAAAGACCTTCCTGCCTGGATCTGGCAGTTTCAAAATAACTTCCTGAAATAGTCAGGTCCCAGTCTGAATCTTTTGTACACTGCCTCTTTAAACTCGGCATATGTGACAGGCCTGTCTGAGGGGAAATATTGGTATACCTCTGCCAATTCCCCTTTGATCAAATTTGATAAATATTGCATATATTTATCCTCTGGTAGCCCCCACATCTGAGCTGCCTTTTCGAAGGTGTTGAGGTAAATCTGTGGGTCTTGTCCAGGCTCATACACCGCAAAGTCTTTTGGTGTAACCTTGATTTTTGTTTCATTTCTGTCTTTTCTTGTTTCATCAGAATGAAACTTCTCTCTTTCAAATTTTAATTTTTCTACTTGTATTTCAGCATCCACTCATTCTCTCAATTTCCAACTCCCGCTGTTTTTCTTTCTCATCAGCCTCCATTCTCATTTTTACCATTGCAATTTCTCTATTCTTATCTTTTTCCTCACTTTCCTTTCTCAATTGCTCAGCCTTCAATTTTAACTTCTCTCTTAAATACTCAACATAAGCAGGATTACTTAAACACCCTTCTGTGGTTTCTTCTCTGACAGGTTGTTTTTGTTGGACAGATGCGAATGCTATCAATGCTACTTGCAATTCATCTACCCCTTTACCCTTGTGAGGTAAATTGAATGTTATACACTTCTCCACCAGCTCCTCTCTTTTCACCTTTATATATTCAGCCATGTTTTTAGGAGTTCACTCACACTTTGCCACACACTCTTTGCCAGTCACTTTCACAAGTAATCTTTGTTATTTCTTTTAGCCACACCACTTTTAGGGACTCTCTATTGTTCATATCCCACCGCTACAGCCACCACATGTGACATCCTTCCCCGGTACCACCTGTGAAGCTCTCACTTGTGGCTACCAGCAGACAGGAACATCAGGTTTTCTTCTTACCCTTTACAGCTCTAGCACAGATTTCAACAAATCCCACTGCTAGGCAGCACCACCAGTCACTTTCTGTAACCCAAACTCCCAGAGACTTTGCCTAAGTCTCTCTATAGCTTGTTACTTTGTGACTGTGTGCCTATGCTGTTCCCAATCCCCTTGTATCTTTATATTTAAAGCATACATCTCTGGGTTGCTCTGGATACTTGACTTGTTACAATATCTCCCTTCACCACTGCCACCATTAGATACTGTTTCTGTTCAGCCTTGGTAATTACCTTGCCCTCCCTTCTGGTCTGTATATTTCCCCAGCCAAGGATCAGGCCTTTGGTAAACCAAATAAGTATTTATTTAATATTAGAAATAACAAGATTACTGAAGGAATGTTTCACAAGCGTATGGTTTCATCTATATTCTGTTAGGTACTTGACTTCTTACTAATTGCCTCAGAACTCTGACTCACTCTCAACAACAACACTGACCACCATCCACCTCCTCAATTCACCACTCATTCACCTTCTAAACACCACCCAGATTCAACTGTCATTCTTCTATTTATACTCCCAGCCATTCAAACGCTAAGCCAATCATCCAGCATTGTACTGCTCATGTACTCCCCCCTCCTCTTTCACTCCACTTACCATATGTATTCTATATAACCAGCACTTACCATATTTACAATATAAGCAGGAACATCACAAGGTCTTTGGGAACGATTTGCAGAGGAGGTTCACATAGTCCTCTTCTGGCTATTTTGTCGAAGAAACTGTAGCCATTTCTATATTTTGGCACCCCTATCATTCAGCTTCTGTTATTTTGTGAATGCAACAGCAGAGGCAGGCCACAGAAATTGCAAGGTGACAAAATATGGAGATTGCCACAACATTATGCTGTGCCCAAGCCATGTAGGACGCTTCTTATTAAGATCAGAACTTCAAAGAAAGCTTGTTATCCCCTAAGGGGAAAAATTGACATTGGGAAATATGGTCCTGGTGACACAAAGCTGTCCGCTTCTATTTTAAAGATGTTTTAAAAAGATGTTTTTAAGATGTTTTGATTTTAAGATGTTTTAACATCTTTTTAATGTTTTGTTGCTTGTTTGCTACCCTGGACTCCTTCTGTGATAATAATAACAACTTTAAGTTGCTGTAATTTCTCAGTTCTGATAATACCATTAAGCTTTGTATATCAATAAACCCATGTATTTGTTTCATTTACAGTTGTGAGTTTGTGTTTTTTTGGGTTGATGCTTCACTCCTTGATCCACTGGATTTGCTAAGCAAATTGAACTAGGATTGAAGGATCCAATGAAGTTTGGCATGGGGTGTATTAGCACCCCACGATTGACATCAAGACCACTTCTTCTGACACCACAGACACAAATGTTATCTAAGGTCAAGATATCAGCCCCCCGAATACATTGGAAATCTCATTAAACTACCAAAATGACTATGACCTGGGAGACCAGGGTTCGAATCCCCACACAGCCATGAAGCTCACTGGGTGACCTTGGGCCAGTCACTGCCTCTCAGCCTCATGAAAACCCTATTCATAGGGTCGCCATAAGTCGGAATCAACTTGAAGGCAGTACACACCCCAGAAACCGTTGAGTGTGTTTTTCCCTTTGACATTGGATGAAGGTTAAGGGGAGATCATTATCCCAGTCTACATCTGTACCGGAATTGTTTTTAATTGTTGTTAATTATGGAATTGTCTTAATTGTTTTCATGGAATTATTTTAATTTTTTACTGTTGGTTTATTTATTACTGTATATATGCACCCCACTCTTAAGCTGTCATGCCCTGGCCAAGGGCCACTCCTTAGGGTGAGTGGGTAGCACTCCCGTTCTGTGATCTGTGACAGCATCAGCTCCTGCCCTTGCAGAGGATTGTGGAGAGGGAGATCCCAGTCACCCCAGTGACACCCGCCTGCATGCCCCACCTACCTCTCCCTTGTGGTGAATGCTGGCCACATTGTGCACACATGCCTGCCATCAACCAGGATGGCGGCTGAGGCTCCCCTAAAGGGCTGATGCCCCTGCTGCATCTGCTCAGAGGAAATGGGAGAAAAATGCAGGGCTTTGGCACGGCTGGGATTGGAAGCAAGCAGACTTGCATACTCTCTCATGTGGCTCAAGTGCCTCCCATTGGGGCATCTGGCCAGGCACTGTGAGATGCTGGACTGCACAGGCCTCTGGGCTGATCCCGCAGGCACCTACAGATAAGGGGAAATGCTCAATGGTTAGAGCATCTGCCTTGCATGCAGGAAGTCCCACGTTCGATATCCGCCGCCATGCAGGGCTGGGAGAGATTCCCTTTCTGAAAGCCTGAACAGCTGCTGCCAGTCAGTGTAGACAATACTGAGCTAGACAGGCCAATGGTCTGACTCAGTGTAAGGACGCCTCCTACGTTTCTACATCTGGCCGTTGTACAAAACATCCAGTCTCCAATACCACACACCAGTTTCCAAATTTTACTACGGTCTGCTCCCCCAACATTCCACAATATTCTAATTTCATTTTGTTATTTGTCTGGCTAGTGATGTATCTTTTTTTTTTTAGTTGCACATAAAATTAATTTTGTGTCCCCTGCTGGGTGTCCAAATGATGCTTCTTCTGGATGGGGACTTTTCTTTTTGCAAATGGATTTCCTTTGCCCAAAGATTCATGGGGGTGGGGTGGGAAATTTATTTTTGGTTTTAGCAGTGGGGTGTGGACACAGGAGCAGAAAGAGGGGAATTGCACACTGGAGCCCTGCTTTCTTTCCTGAAGAGGCTTCAGCATTTGGGCATACAAAAGTTCAGCAACAGCTAAAATAAAATGATAGCTCTCTTCCTGCCCTGTCATTTTTCTTGCTGAGTCCTGATCTACTTCTTCTTTGTTTGGCTTGGCTCTGGTGTCTGTCCCCTGGGCTGAAGCCAACCTCCCTGGATCCCTCTGGCGACACTCATCTTTCATTTTAAGCCACTGCTGCTTCAGATGATTTCCAAGAGCTGCAGGGATTTTCCTGTAAAACACACTCTTGGGTGGGCAAAGCTTCCCCCCTCCAATGGCAGGATTGTGAGGGTGGCTAAATCCAGCACCATCTCGATTCATCTGAGCAGGCTCAAATCAGCACAGCAATTGCCGCTATTCTGTGGATCCTCAAGGCGTTTTGCTGCCTGAGGCAAAGGAAAAGATTTATTATCATTATTATTATATCTATATTCCACCTTTTGACCAACAAGCTCAGAGTGGTGCACATGGTTTCCCCCTCCCCATTTTATCCTCCCATCAACCCTGTGAGGTAGGTTCAGCGAGGAGACAGTGACTGGCCCAAAGTCACCCAGTGAGCTTCAGGGCTGAGTGGGGATTTGAAGCCTGGTCTCCCAGGTCCTAGTCTGACACTCTGACCGCTACACCACAATGCTGCAAAAACCTTGCATGGAGGGGGAGCCCATCCACTCTCACAATAAGTGCCTGCCTGGCACAACCAGAGGACTCCTCACCCACTTCATACTCCCCAAAGGGGCTCTCTAAGGATGTTATATGGGGATCTGGAAGAAGCTGCCCTCTGCCCTTTGTTGTAAACATTTCCTCCAAGGAGCTCAAGGCGGTGGACATGGTTTCCTCCTCCCCATTTTATCTTCACAACAACCCTGTGAGGTAGGTTAGGCTGAGAGACAGTGAGAGAATGACTGGCCCATGGTCACCCAGTGAGCTTCATGCCAGCAGAATCTCAAGCCAGCAAAAAAAAAAAGATGAGAGGGGGTTTGCTGTGACTATCATGAAGGGACGCTGAATTTCTGAATTTGCCACTACGCTGTAGCGTAATAACTACTCAACAACATAAAAGAAATTATACAAACAGGATAAAGAACACAGAGGCACTGGAAGAACACAAGTGACATACACTCGATTAGGGTGGTTGGGGTTGGTTTTTTAGCATATATATATATATATATATATATATATATATATATATATATATATATATATATATATATATAGTGTTGCAGATCAGTATATAGTCTACTTTATGAGCAGAGGAAGGCACTGGAAAAGAGGCTAGCTATGTCTGATCTGAGACCCAGTGTGGTGTAGTGGTTAAGGTGTTGGACTACGACCTGGGAGACCAGGGTTCGAATCCCCACACAGCCATGAGGCTCACTGGGTGACCTTGGGCCAGTCACTGCCTCTCAGCCTCATGAAAACCCTATTCAGAGGGTCACCATAAGTCAGAATCGACTTGAAGGCAGTACATTGACATTTTTATGTCTAAACTAATGTCTGCTTAGAAGTAAGCCCTGTTGAATTCAGAAGGGCTTCCTCCCAGGTAAACGTAGTTACCATTGCAGCCTGATGGGCTCTGGAGCTAGGAAGGATGGTAAGACTGCTTTCCTTGTTTTTTTAGGCTGCAATCCAATAAGGTCTACTCAGAAGTATGCTCCATTGGG
This sequence comes from Rhineura floridana, assembly GCF_030035675.1. Lineage (NCBI taxonomy): Eukaryota > Metazoa > Chordata > Lepidosauria > Squamata > Rhineuridae > Rhineura > Rhineura floridana. The sequence goes on along the minus strand of NC_084482.1, from coordinate 217,846,608 downwards.
TTCAATGGAACTAGACCCATGGTAAATTCATTGGAATGCAGCCTTAATGAGATTACAATTGTGCCCTCCCCACCCCCTCATTCCATTTGCCCCACTGATAAGAGCAAGAAGACAGTGTTTAGAGCTTCCCTCTCCTTTTGCAGGTCTGTCCCGGGGATTTTGTATATGAATTCCCTCTCCTTCCCCACAGCCTCTCAATCACCCCAGTTGTAGCTGGGAAGCTCCTATTATTTTCATTGACATCTTGCTTTTGATATAAGGAACTCAGAGATGGTTCACCCCCCCTCCCCACTGTATGCTCTCAACACCCCTGTGAGGAAGGTTGGACTGAGAAACAGTTACTGGCCCAAGGCCACCCAGCAACCTTCATGGCTGGGCAGGGATTGGACACCAGGTCTGGCAGGAGGTCCTACTTTTCATGTGCCTCTTTAACTTGGTAATACACCATGTTCCAAGATGAAATATCTTGTCCCTAGAAAGACCCTTTCTTCAGTCTTTCATCTACTGTTCTGCCCTTGGCTTGCCCGGGTTCTCTGATATAACAGTGCTATGTGGCAATAAGAAGTTTTCAGATTACTTCTGGAATACCTCCTAATATCTCAGCCCAGTTGAGTGAGTTGTGAGTGAAGGGAAAGGACCACTGACACATCTGCCTTGCATGCAGAAGGTTCCTGCATTTTCCCCTGTGATGCAAAAATGTTAAAATACTGCAAATGCAGCACAGTAGCCAGAGAGGGTTGTGGAGGCCGCTTTGTGTGCCAAGTGCAAATACAGTATTCACACACACACACACACACACACACACACACACAGAGTCATCTTTCACCTCCACAGTTCTTCATCTCCATTCCGCTGCTGCCTCCTTCTCCTTCTTCATCCACATCCTTGCCCTCTAGCTCCTTTCTCCCTCCACTCCATTCTTCTCCACCACCGTCCATTTTTTTAAACAATTGTTTTCTCCACTCCACCCTGTCTCACTCTCCACCTCCTCCCTCATCGCCTCCTCCCCACCCACAGAGCATGAGGGAACAGCGACACTGCACAGAAGCCCAGTTTGAGGCACATGATTTTCATCCACAAATCAGAGGACCAGAAGACTTCCCCTGCTTCCGCCCCCCCCCAGTAATGCCCAAAAGTAGTGCTGGAAATATTACAATTACTCCACAAAAGTAATAAAAGTACTCCTAGTTCAAACCCCCTCACCACGTTAAGATGACTTCCGAGAGCTGCAGGGATTTTCCACTCTTGGGTGGGCAAAGCTTTCCCCCTCCAATGGCAGGATTGTGAGGGTGGCTAAATCCAGCACCATCTCAATTCATCTGAGCAGGCTCAAATCACCACAGCAATTGCCACTATTCTGGGGATGCTAAAGGCATTTCACTGCCTGAGGCAAAGGAAAATATTTATTATTATTTATTATTAATCTATATTCCACCTTTCCTCCAAGGAGCTCAAGGTGGTCACATGGTTTCCTCCTCTTCATATTATCCTCACAACAACCCTATGAGTAAGGTTAGGTTGAGAGAGAGTGACAGAATAACTGGCCCATGGTCACCCATTGAGCTTCATGCCAGCAGAATCTCAAGCCAGCAAAAAAAAAAGATGAGAGGGGTTGTGGCTGTGACTATCATGAAGGGATCCTGAACGTCTGAATTTGCCACTACACTGTAGCATGGTGCAGGGTCCCTTCATGATAGTCACAGACACACCAGCTCTCATCTTTTTTTTCCTGCTGGCTTGAGATTGAGATCCTTGTTATTTACCTTCTCCCCTCTAGGATGCACACCCTAACGTGGTGAAGGGGTTTGAGAGTGTTGAAGAAGCTGAGAGCAATGCCGTCAGGAGTCTAGACCAAGAGGCTATACTCCTAGCAGAGACACCCAAGGCAGAATGGCCAAAGCTGAGACACCAGACTAAGATGCATCCACACTCAGAGGAAGGCAATGGTAAACCACCAACAAATACCTTTTACCGTGAAAACCCTGTGAACAGAGTATCCAAAATTCAACATGAGATAGTGGTGGAAGATCAGACCCCCAGGTCAGAAGGCACTCACTGAGCTACTGGGAAAGAACAAAGGACAAGTACGAGTAGCGCTGTGACTAATGATGCAGCTGGGTCAAAGCCAAAAGGAAGCCCAGAGGCTGATGCGCACAGTTGCGAAAGGAGAGTCCGGAGTTGTACAACGCACACAATAGGAACATGGAATGTGAGAAGCATGAACCAGGGAAAGTTAGAAATTGTCACGCAAGAAATGGAACACATCAACATTACAATACTTGGCGTGAGTGAATTAAAATGGACAGGATTGGGACAATTTCAATCAGGCAACTCCAAAATATATTATGTAAGATATGAGAAAATAATAAATGGGGTTGCTTTAATATTGAGAAGTCACAGAATCATAGAATAATAGAATAGTAGAGTTGGAAGGGGCCTATAAGGCCATCAAGTCCAACCCCCTGTGCAACGCATGAATCCAAATCCAAGCATTTCCGACATATGGCTGTCCAGCTGCCTCTTGAATGCCTCAAGAGTCGGAGAGCCCACTACCCCTCTAGCTAATTGGTTCCATTGTGGTATGGCTCTAACAGTTAGGAAGTTTTTCCTGATGTCCAGTTGAAATCTGGCTTCCTGCAAATTGAACCCATTATTCCATGTCCTGCAAAGTGATGTAGCAAAAGCAATTAGGAGCTACAACGCAAGGTCTAGAAAATTATATTTCACTATTCATCCTAGAAATCTGTGTCAAACTTATTTTTATTGATTTCAAATCCTTTTTATTGTTCAATGTCATATGATGGTGAAGACAGCCTTTTGGGTTTCAAACTGGAGGTTAGGGCCACTTTCTATGAGGCATAAATGAGTCCAGATTATCATCATCATGTGTTGTGGAAGAGGAAACAGGCTAGAAGAATCTGGCAGTTTGCAGAAAGACCTCACCATTTCCCGTAAAGCAGGGGATCACAAAGCCTCCCTCCATGTCTGCGTGCATAAATATTCACATCCTGCCTCTAGCCTTTCAGGATGAAAAGAGCAGTGCATTGGCTGGGAAATACGCGTGAAGGTGGGTGCCTTGAGGACAGATATATTTGGCAGCATTCCTTAGATATGGCAATTTCCTCTGCATTTTAATGTGTTTAGGCTAAAAAAACTATTCTATACTGTTATTTATATTTTAAAACTTGAATACTTAATTTTCTTGGTCTTTCTTATAGTTATTGGTTCTTGTTTGTTCGTACCTTTGTCTTCAAGGGTGTAGTCATGCAGAGTCTCGGGGGGCTTAGACCCTTTCCATTTTTGGGAACAGGGTCCCAGCAGGGTCCCTATGTCTCCAGCGTCCTACAAGCCAATCAGTATGAAAGGGGAGTGTATTAGCTGCCGAGAAGAGTCTTCTAACATGCTTCCTTGTCCTTTCCTTTGGATTGGACCCAATCCGAGTGAAAGGAGGTGAAACAAACACTGAGAAGACTCTTCTCAGTAGCTAACACTCCTCTTTCATGTGTATTGGTTTCTAGGCATTAACGAGTATCTCATTGTCAACCCCATAGCAAAAAAAGTTGGGGAGGGGACATGGCTGTGATTAAGAATAAGGGACCCTGCACGTCTGAATTTGTCTCTACACTGCTGTTTGGCGTTGAATTCCGGCAGAAGCTGAACAGGGTCCCTGTTGAAGGAGCACACTTTTCCCTGGGTATAATTACACTCTGGGTTTAGGAAAATAAGAAAGCTGACATTTCTTGTAGGAAAGATGTACTGGGTTGGAAAGTCCTAGCTCTAGATAACTAAAGTTGGAGATGGCAAGAGCCAAGACAAAAGTGCAAAACAAAAATATGGCTAAAATGCCTTTCTTGGGGTGTGGGCAGGGTCTGCCTTTAGTTCAAACATGTTGTTTTATTCTTGACCTTTCTGGCCTGCCTCTTCACTCTTTGCCTCTTTTTAACTTTCCTCCTCAATAACCCTGTTAAACCCCACCCACTACTCCAGTATCTGATTTTATTCATTGTTTACTTGTGTTCATATCACAGGGGGTTGCCATCCTGGTGCCCCCCAAGATGTTGCTGGACTTCAACTTCCATCATCCCTCAGCCAGCATGGCCAAAGGTCAGGCATCATGGGAGATGTAGTCCAGCACCTTCTGCAAGGCTCTGTGGGGTGGCAGCTCCTGCCTTATAGCCTCTCCCCATTGGTTTTGCTTCTTGGTTGGAGTCGCATTTAAGCTCCTACTTTTTTGTATTTAAATCTCTCCTCTCTTGGCCTCTTGTTCATCTTCTAATCCACCTCATCTTCATTCTCTTGGTTTCCTTTTCGCTTGTCTCTTGCTCTCCAATGAAGCTCCTCTTTGCTAACCCTTGGACTGGGAACGGAAGAACAGCCCCACAGGTGGCTACTTAGTCCAGCAGCCCATTCTCACAGTGGCCAACTGGGTGCCCCTTCTGGGAAATCCACAAGTACGGCCCAAGGACAACAGCAAAACTCCCCACTTGTGATTCCCAGAATCTGGTGTTCAGAGGCACAAAAGCATAATTAAAATATTCACTAATAGGCAAAAAAAACCTTGCGGTTTAAGAATGTACCTATAGTCCACAACTATTTCTATCAAACTTTAAAAAGCAGGGAACTTGGGCAGCTATAGTGAATGCACCAGGGGAGCAGGAGACCTGACCTCCTCTCTGGGATATTGGACTGCCCTACAAATTGGTCAAAACGCAAACACCATTTGGGTTGGTCTTTCACAGTCCAATCCACTTCCTGTGTAGCTTGGAAGAATTTGGTAACATGTGCCTCTGAGCAATTTCTTCCAAGCTACACAAGAATCCAATAGAAAGGCTGAACATGTTTTGTAATTATGTCACATGCTGTTACAAGAAATCTAAACCTAAATAACACTCCGCTCACTCGTGCAGCATAATAGTAGCATTAGAAAAAAGATTAAAAACCCCATATATAATATGAATGACACTGGCTTTTAAAATTTCACCAAGATACCTTTTTGTTATGTTTCTATTTATTGCCTAGATTTAATGTTGCATTTTATGGCTTCTATTTTCTTTTTAACATGATCTAATCACCAGTGGCCAAAACCTTTTTTAAAAAAACAGCATATACATTTTATAATATAATAAAATATTTTAAAATAAGCATTCCTTATTTTAGTCTTTTATGTCTTCCCACCACACATCAGCATCCTGAAAACATCCCTTATCTCAGAACACCATCAGGCAGGACAGCTCAGATTTCTGGAGGGGGAAAGGAAAGAGCTGACCAAATCCATTTTTAACAGGTCGGATATGCACTGCACTCCTTGAAAGTAGTGGGCAAAGAAACACTTTCACACAGCAACTCCTACAAAGCAGCTACAGTTTAAATAAAAGATTTCACCACTTCACTCGCACGTGTTGGCTGGCTGGCTGGCATAGCCAGGAGAGAGAAAAAGGGGAGGGGAAGAATAACGAGGCCCATTTCCCTCATTGAGGACGCTCTGCTGAGGAAAACAAGGGGAGGCTGTGCTTGTTGATGTTTCATTTCCAGAAGTCGTAGCCGCCTCAGTTAGTTCACTCCTGACGAAAAGGAGGAGAGACTGAGGGGCCAGAGAGAGAGAGAGAAACGTAAGAACATAAGAACATAAGAAGAGCCTGCTGGATCAGGCCAGTGGCCCATCTAGTCCAGCATCCTGTTCTCACAGTGGCCAACCAGGTGCCTGGGGGAAGCCTGCAAGCAGGACCCGAGTGCAAGAACACTCTCCCCTCCTGAGGCTTCCGGCCACTGGTTTTCAGAAGCATGCTGCCTCTGACTAGGGTGGCAGAGCACAGCCATCATGGCTAGTAGCCATTGATAGCCCTGTCCTCCATGAATTTGTCTAATCTTCTTTTAAAGCCATCCAAGCTGGTGGCCATTACTGCATCTTGTGGGAGCAAATTCCATAGTTTAACTATGCGCTGAGTAAAGAAGTACTTCCTTTTGTCTGTCCTGAATCTTCCAACATTCAGCTTCTTTGAATGTCCACGAGTTCTAGTATTATGAGAGAGGGAGAAGAACTTTTCTCTATCCACTTTCTCAATGCCATGCATCATTTTATACACTTCTATCATGTCTCCTCTGACCCGCCTTTTCTCTAAACTTAAAAGCCCCAAATGCTGCAACCTTTCCTTGTAAGGGAGTCGCTCCATCCCCTTGATCATTCTGGTTGCCCTCTTCTGAACCTTTCCCAACTCTAGAATATTCTTTTTGAGATGAGGTGACCAGAACTGTATACAGTATTCCAAATGCGGCCGCACCATAGATTTATACAACGGCATTATGATATCGGCTGTTTTATTTTCAATACCTTTCCTAATTATCGCTAGCATGGAATTTGCCTTTTTCACAGCTGCCGCACACTGGGTCAACATTTTCATCGTGCTGTCCACTACGACCCCGAGGTCTCTCTCCTGGTCGGTCACCGCCAGTTCAGACCCCATGAGCATATATGTGAAATTAAGATTTTTTGCTCCAATATGCATAATTTTACACTTGTTTATATTGAATTGCATTTGCCATTTTTCCACCCATTCACTCAGTTTGGAGAGGTCTTTTTGGAGCTCTTCGCAATCCCTTTTTGTTTTAACAACCCTGAACAATTTAGTGTCGTCAGCAAACTTGGCCACTTCACTGCTCACTCCTAATTCTAGGTCATTAATGAACAAGTTGAAAAGTACAGTTCCCAATACCGATCCTTGAGGGACTCCACTTTCTACAGCCCTCCATTGGGAGAACTGTCCGTTTATTCCTACTCTCTGCTTTCTGCTTCTTAACTAATTCCTTATCCACAAGAGGACCTCTCCTCTTATTCCATGACTGCTAAGCTTCCTCAGAAGTCTTTGGTGAGGTACCTTGTCAAACGCTTTTTGAAAGTCTAAGTACACTATGTCCACTAGAGAGAGGACCTTGCTCATTCCACCTCCTTCCCTCCTCTGTCTCCTTCCTCAGCTGGCTGCCTCTCAGGGAAGTGTCAGTACCACAGAGAAACAGTAAAACACACACAGACACATGCAGACATTATCACTCACCTCCACAGCTCTTCACCTCCATGCCGCTGCTGCTGCCTTCACACTTGCCCTCCACGTGGTCTGGCTCTCCACTTAGAAGGGGGAAGGGAACTGCCTTCCACTGCGCATGCGGTAAGTTATAACCTGGTCCAATGCATTTTTTAAAACATTAATTAAAAATAAACTATGCCATTTTTTAAATTTAAACCTACTTCAGATGAAGTACTGTGTCTGGGGCAAGCTCAGGGATTTGATTAGGGATACCTTACAGTCATCTCTGAGTTGTAATCAATGACAACAGATTATGTCAATTTCAAGGGAAAAAAGTCCAAATGGCTTCTAGTTTTTTCCCCTCCTGTTTTTCACTTTAACCTGTGGATTCTCCATGGGGGGGGGGGTTGTGTATCACCAAGAAAACTTCCAGAGTTGTAGAGCAAGCAATTCTGAATCCAACAGTATAAGACTTGTGTTTGTTTTGAATTGGGACTATACAAAGCACCAGAAAGGAGTGGGGGGAGTATTTTCATTTAACATGGTAGAATGCGAAAAATCCCTGCTGACTATAGTATACAGCCACTTTTGTGGCTGTATGTGATGTTCCTGTATTAATGTATATATGGTAAGTGATGTTTGTATAGAAGATACATGGTAAGTGGAATGAAAGAGGAGGGGGGAGTAAATGAGCAGTAGAATGCTGGATGATTGGCTGAGGTTTTGGATGGCTGAGAGTATAAATGGAAGGATGACAGTTGAATCTGGGTGGACGTTGGTGGGTTTTAGAGGTGTTTGAGAGGTGTTTGGAGCTGGGTGTTTGGAGGTGGATGTGGGGAGAGTGTGGAGTTCGGATTAATACTAAGACAAGTATCACAGGAATAGATGAAACCGAATGCTTATGTGCCTTTATAAAGTAATCTTGTTATTTCTAATATTTAATAAACACTATTTTGGTTTACCGGAGGCCTGATCCTTGGCTGGGGAATATACAGACCAGAGGGGAGGGCAAGGTACTTACCAAGGCTGAAGGGAAACTGTAACAATTGGTGGCAGCGGTGAAGGGAAGAATATAACACCACAAGTATCCAGAGCAACCCAGAATTATATGCATTCTATATAGATCAAAGGGATTGGGACAGCTTAAGCACGCAGTCACAGAGGTAACCTGATTGAGAGAGACTCAGGCAGAGTCTCTGGGAATACTGGTTATAGGACGTGACTGGTGGTGCTGCCTAGCAGGGGGATCTGGTGAGGTTTGTGTTAGAGTGGAGAGAGAAACCATAAAAAAGGACAGTCCAGACTGGTGGAGTCCCTGGTGGTGCCTAGTGACAGGCAGTAGCCACGAGCAGGTAGGAACCTGACAGGGAGAGCCAGGGAAGGGCATCACACGTGGTGGCATTAGCGGTGGGATACGAACAAAAGAGAGTCCAGATACAAAATAGAGAGTCCCTAAACAGTGGTGTGGCAAACAGAAATAACAAATAAAGATTACTTGTGAGAGTGACTGGCAAAGAGTGTGTGGCAAAGAGTGAGTGAACTCCAACAGCATGGCTGAATACATAAAGATGAAAAGAGAGGAGCTGGTGGAGAAGAGCATAACATTCAATTTACCTCACGAGGGTAAAGGGGTAGATGAATTGAGTGTAGCACTAATAGGATTTACAACTGTCCAGCAAAAACAACCTGTCAGAGAAGAGACCCGAGAAGGATACTTAAGCAATCCCGCTTATATAGAGTATTTGAGAGAGAAGTTGAGGATGGAGGCTGAGGAGAAAGACAAACAGAGGGAGTTGGAAATTGAGAGAATGAGAATGGGGTTTGAGGAGAGGGAGAAGCAACGAACATCGGATGCGGAGATACAGGTGGAAAAGTTAAAATTTGAAAGAGAGAAGTTTCATTCTGATGAAACAAGAAAGGACAGCAATGAAACAAAGATAAAGGTTACACCAAAAGACTTTGCAGTGTTTGAGCCTGGACAAGATCCACAGATTTACCTCAGCACTTTTGAAAAGGCAGCTCAATTGTGGGGGCTACCAGAGGATAAATATATGCAATATTTATCAAACCTGATCAAAGGGGAATTGGCAGAGGTATACCAATATTTCCCCTCAGACAAGCCCGTCACATATGCCAAGTTTAAAGAGGCAGTATACAAAAGATTCAGACTGGGACCTGACTATTTTAGAAAGTTATTCCGAAACTGTCAGATCCAAGCAGGGAGGTCTTTTGTTGAACTGGGAGCAAAGTTGATGGATATATTTGGAAAGTGGATGAGTAGTGCCAAAGCTCAGTCAGTGGAAAAGGTGAAAAGCCTCATGATACTGGATCAATTATTCCATCAGTTACCACCAGAAATAAGGCTCCTGGTCAAAGACCGTTCCCCTACATCGGTGCAGGAGGCCGCAGAGATGGCGGATCACTTTGCCTCCAACAGAACTGGCTGGGTGGGGAAAACATCAAGAGAGTTTAAACCCAGACCATATAATGGCGGCAAAAAGGATGTGGTGCCACAGCGAGTGAGTCCTCCAGTAAAATCTGAAGGGCACAGGACACCCCAGAGTGGATCTGTGTACCCTAAAAGTGAGGAGAAATTATGCTACAAATGTGGTAGACCGGGGCACCTACGTTTTCAATGTGAGGTTGCCAACCCCATTAGTAATCCTGCTCAGGCAAGGGCAGTAAAAACAGAACCAAAAGATCTAACAATGAAAAAGGTTCAGTTCTGCTAGATAAACTGGACAGAAGTAAAAGACCTTGATTCAAGTCTGAGAGAGGAAGTGAGTGTACAAGGGGCAAATTATTGGGCATTGCTTGATACTGGTGCCGCTCAGACGTTACTGAGGCCTGATTTAATAAAATCTGAGGAAATATTACCTCAGGAAATGGTGACTATCCAAGGAGTGAGGGGTCAACCAGAAAGCTTACCCATGGCCCTAGTGAAAATGCAGTGGAGAGGCAGACAGGGAAAATATAAAGTATTAATGCCCAACAACAAGAACCAGTGATACTGGGAAGAGATGTAATGGGGGCACAAGGAAAAATATATGTGGTAACCAGACAACAACTTGGCAAAAAAACAGAAGCCATGTTAAAAGGGGCTGAAGGAAACAGGGTGGAACCTGTTTTCGAGCCTATGGTCACCATAGCAACCCCTGGAAGGCCTGCTGAAAGAATCAACTTGTATCAAATGGTCTCTAGTCAAGAAGAGACAGAGCAGTTCAGGGAAGAACTGAATAGGGATACAAGTTTGAAGCAAATAAAGGACCAAGCCCTGACACAAAAGATTCCCTTTACTGACAAACTGAGGAATCAAATTGTGTGTGAGAATGGGATTTTATATAGACTGTGGATGCCTGCTGAGAGAAAGGATGAATGTGAACCAGTGAAGCAATTGATAGTACCTAGCAAATACAGAACCAGATTGCTAGAGGTAGCCCACGATGTCCCATGTGCAGGACATCTGGGGATAAAAAAGACCAAGAGGAGATTGGCTGCACACTATTATTGGCCAAATATCTCCAAAGATGTAAAACAACATTGTCTATCTTGTGGTATATGCCAAAAGGTGGGAAAGAGTGGAGTAAAGACCAAGGCACCCTTAAAGCCCCTTCCTATAATTGGACAACCCTTTTATAGAGTGGGAGTAGATTTGATGGGCCCTTTCTCCAAACCCACAAGGCATGGCAAGAAATATCTAGTGGTGGTGGTGGATTTTGCCACCAGGTACCCAGACGCAGAAGCATTAAGATCAGTAGAAGCCCCTGTAGTGGCAGAGGCTCTGTTAAAAATCTTTATGAGGCTGGGTTTCCCTCATGAAGTGCTGACGGATCAAGGCAGTGTATTCATGGGAGAAGTGATGCAATGTATGTGGAAGTGTTGTGGTCTAAACCATCTAAAGACCACCACTTACCATCCAGCCACTAACGGATTGACTGAGAGATTTAATGGGGTTCTGAAGGGCATGATAAGAAGTTATGTTCAAGATCACCCACAAGACTGGGATGAACGTTTGGGGTGCTTCTTATTCGCGTACAGAGAAGTCCCTCAGGAGTCAACAGGAGTCACCCTTTGAACTGATGTTCACTAGAAAAGTGAGGGAACCTTTGGAACTGTTAAAAAATTCATGGGAAGGAACCCTGGGAGAGTACAAAACATCTGTAGTTGATTTTGTATTAGACTTCCGCAGCAAATTAACATCGATGATGGAAGCTGTACAAAAGAATTTGAGTCAAGCTCAGGAGAAGCAAAGTTACTGGTATGACAGAACAGCCAGGGAACGTGTGTATGATGTGGGAGATATGTTTATGGCATTCATTCCCAGGAAACATGATAAATTACAGGCTAACTGGGACCATATACCATAAGAGAAAAGCTTGACACAGTGACGTATGTAATTACCACAGACCAATTAAACAAAAACAAAGTGGTTCATGTAAATATGTTAAAGCCTTACCATACCAGGGATGCAAAGGTGTTGCAAGTTACCTTATTCCCTGAGGGAAGTGGGCCTGAACTTGGTACAAGAAAGCAAAGACAAAGGAGGGGTAGATCAATTGGAATGGTCAGAGGAGGTGAAGGAGGAAGTAAAAGAAGAGATTCTGAGTTTTGAAAAACTATGGGAATCTCTTTAGCAATAAACCTGGCCGAACCATTATAGCCAAACATTCCATTGATACTGGAGATCATGCCCCAATCAGATCTGTGCTGTACCGTGTGAATGGGAAAGTTTTGAGTGAAATCAAAAAGGAGGTCAAAGAGATGCTGGAACTAGGAGTGATCAGGGAATCCATCAGTCCCTGGGCCTCAAGTATTGTTCTTGTTCTGAAAAAAGATGGAACGACAAGATTTTGCATTGATTATCGGCTAATCAATAAAATTACTGTCCCAGATGCGTATCCTACGCCTAGGGTAGACGCAATGTTAGAGTTATTGGGGGCAGCAACCATTATCTCTACAATAGATCTCTGTAAGGGATTTTGGCAAATGGAACTAGACGAGCAATCCAGAGCCAAAACTGCCTTCAGTACACCAGATGGGTTATATGAGTTTGTGACCTTACCCATGGGACTAAGGAACTCACCAAGTTCGTTTCAGAGGCTAATTAATACTGTGTTGCAAGGCATGTCAGATTTTGCAGTGGCCTATATCGATGACGTGGCCATTGTTAGCAAGTCGGTGCCTGAGTATGTCCAACACCTAACAACAGTATTAGAGGCATTAAGAAAAGCAGGCCTCACAATAAAAGCTAAGAAATGCCAGTTTGGGCTGAAGGAAGTAATCTATTTAGGACATAAGGTGGGGAGTGGGAAAATCACCCCCTTATGGAGCAAGGTGGAGGCAACACAATCGTGGCCTATCCCCTTAACTAAAAAACAAGTTAGGGCATTTCTAGGTGTGGCTGGTTTTTATAGAAAGTTTGTGAAAGATTTTGGGGAAATCGCAACCCCCTTGCATGAGTTGACAAAGAAAAAGTGTTCTGAGCGTGTGGTATGGACGGATGAATGTCAGAAGGCTTTTGATCTGCTGAAGTAAGCCTTGTGCCAAGGACCTATATTAATAGCACCAGACTATGAGCAACCATTCATCGTGGCTACAGATGCGTCCGACCTCGCGCTGGGAGTCGTCTTGCTGCAGGAGAGAGAAGGCACCAGACATCCAGTGGCATATCTGAGTCGCAAGCTGATGTCGAGGGAGAAAAACTATTCGTCGGTCCAAAAGGAGTGCCTAGCGGTCGTGTGGGGACTGAACAAGTTGCGCCCATACGTGTGGGGATGAAGATTTACGGTGACGACGGATCATCGGGCCTTGTTATGGTTACAGACTATGAAAAACCATAACACTATGCTGCAGAGTGTTGGCATGTTTGCGTTGTTGCGTGAAACAGCATACATTACGTTGGAGTTAAGTTGAGCAAGAAACTTCTTCAGAGCATTAGAGCATGTTAAGAGTCTTTTATTAAGACATTAAGGCTTTTCAGCAGTTTCCCCCCCCATCTAGTTCTACAGCACATTTCTCTTCAAAAGCAAAAGTAAGACAGCCTCTCAGGTCAGAGGCATGATGCAGAAGAAGAACAACTCACAGACTCTGTTAGAACTTTCCCAGTCTATATCTTGATGGTTACCATAACAACGGCCTTCACTGTCCGTTCCCAGACTGGGCAAAGACATAACTCCTCTTAACTTTCAAATCTTTCAGACTTGATAGAAAACTACTAGGCCTCATGCCAACAAGTCCCCCTTTTTCTCATCATGTCTGTCAATTACAAAGAAATCTCAACAATACATCTCCACAATACATAGTCATACAGTAATACATTTCTACAATACCTCTTGCAATACATTTCAGTACATTGCATCATACATTTTCAGTTCAGTACAGTTCAAAATTACATCTCAGTACAGTTCAAAATTACATCTCAGTACAGTTCAAAACTTTATTCACTCAAACTTTGGTTGAACACATGTCAAATACAAAGTGTCAGCATCCATTTCCACCAGTTTATGCATTCCAGGACTGGATACTAACCCCACGGTAAATCTGTCAGGCGGTTTGCCTAAATTTGCTCTTGTAGAGCGTCTTAAAGGAACCAGAGCTTCGGCTCTCTCTGCCCCCCCATTTGTGCTTGTACTTGTGCTTGTGCTTGGCACCGCGTGCCCAGGATCTTCCATTTCCTCAGCTTTTCGTTTCTTTGATCTGCGTTTCCCACAAATGAGCTCAGTTAAAGCATCTCTGAGAGGAATTTGTGTACCTTCCACTTTAATGTCAAGATCTGGCTTAAATTTCTGTGCTTGTGTTCGTGTTCGTGTGTCATCTGTTCCTGTAAGTATGACTGTCTGCCTTTGATCCCATGGCTTTTCTGAGACTTTAATGCTTCTGCTCAGAATTAACTGCTGTGTTTCTGGGCACCAAACTCTGAAATATGCATTCTGAAATCCCAAAACAAAACCTTGCTGTGCTCTGGGCGCAAGCTTGCCCCTCCTTTTTCCCTGTGGAATGTGGATCCAGCACCTTGCCCCGAATTTTTGAATGTGTGCTATTTTAGGCTTTCTGCCCAGAAAGAATTACCTAAACTGCAATCCATCAGCATGGCTCTCAATGCTTCCTCAAGCACCCTGTTTTTGTTCTCTGAAACCCTGGTGGAAGGTTTAAGTGCTATTTTCTTACTTGCCAGCGCTTCATGCAATGCTTTACCCATGAATTCTTCTCCCTGGCCTAAGTGTATAGCCCCCACCGTGACGCCGTGTTGAGTTTCGATTCTCTTAATGAACAGTTTCAGCTTCTGCTCAGCTTCACTTTTATGCTTTAACAGAAAAACATGACAAAATCTTGAAAAATCATCTACCAGTACCATGAAGAATTTCGCACCTCCTCGTGAAGCATTTATTGGCCCTGATAAATCAACATGAACTAGCTGGTAGGGAGCTGTTGTGGTTCTCTCAGCCTCCCCGTTTATTGGTGCAATAGTCATTTTAGCTTTATTACATGCATCACAATCCATTAACTGTCCACAATCTTTTAAACGCATGTTTTCACTGTGCAAAGGGGTTTTCTTTATCGTGTCAAGGTTTGCATGCCCCAGCCTTTGATGCCATTCATGGACGCAGCCCTGATGTACCTGTGCCTCAGCGTTTAACACAGCACACCCTGCTTGACTGCTCTTTATTACAAACTGTGAATCATTCAGGCTTCCCTGCATGCACACTTGATCTCCCCTCATTACAAAACATTGGTCTTTGTGAAACAAAATTGAATAATTACAACTCACCAGTTTTCTAACTGATAAAATATTATGAGCCAATTCCGGAACAAACAAACAATCTGACATTATCCCAAGTTTATTAAACTTCACCAGTCCGCGGGCTTCCACAGATTTCCGTGATCCATCAGCAAGTAAAACAAAGTCTTTCACTTCTTCTGAAACGTAAAACAAACGACTGTCTTTAATTAATATATGGCTTGCTCCGCTGTCAAGCATAAAGTTAATTTGTTCCAAGCCTTTAGACTTCTGTTTACAAACAAAGTTCACACTGCCCTGCTTCAAGCCTCCGTCCCTGGAGTTGCGCTTGATTGCACAATCTTTTCAGAGATGCCCACGAGCCCCACAGGCAAAACAAGACTTCAGCCACTGCTGCTCCCACTTGTTTTCCTGTCTGCTTTTGACAGCCTGCTCCGGTTAGGCATTTTTCTCCTCCTTGCTTCTGACAGCCTCCATCAGCTCGGCTCTCTGCGCCTTCTGCCTCTGCTGCCATTCCTGGGACAAATCCTGCAACGCGTCCCACATCTGTTTAGCCGACGGCTCATCTCTCACACACATCAGTTGAGAATCCGATAGAGCCAAGATTATAAACGCCTGCACCCTCTGGTCTCGACGCTTCCAGGCCGCGGTCGGTACCGCCGGGGTTTTTTCTTTAATCACATCCCATAAATCCTCTTTTATCAGCAAAGCCCGCATCCTCGGCTTCCAGCTGCAATAATTCTTTTCATTAAGTCGTTCCATTGGCAAGCCTCCCCCAGACAGAATTACAGCCATGTTGCTCACCTTTGTCTGGTTCAATCAATCAAGCTGCCCTCTCTGGAACTCTGTCTGCCGTTCAGACCAGCAACTTACTGCCATGTAATACGCTGTGGATCTGGGCACATAACCCCTGTTGTCGTGTTTGCGTTGTTGCGTGAAACAGCATACATTACGTTGGAGTTAAGTTGAGCAAGAAACTTCTTCAGAGCATTAGAGCATGTTAAGAGTCTTTTATTAAGACATTAAGGCTTTTCAGCAGTTTCCCCCCCCCTAGCTCTACAGCACATTTCTCTTCAAAAGCAAAAGTAAGACAGCCTCTCAGGTCAGAGGCATGATGCAGAAGAAGAACAACTCACAGACTCTGTTAGAACTTTCCCAGTCTATATCTTGATGGTTACCATAACAATGGCCTTCACTGTCCGTTCCCAGACTGGGCAAAGACATAACTCCTCTTAACTTTCAAATCTTTCAGACTTGATGGAAAACTACTAGGCCTCATGCCAACACAGAGGTGGTCCTGGGCCCTACAAGACTATCAAGTGGACTTCCAGTTCATAAAAGGCAAGGACAATGTATTGGCCGATGGACTGTCAAGGCAGGTGGCTGGGACTGCAGTGACGTGACGCAGACATAGGAACAAAAAAAGACATTTTCCCTATAAAGACTTGGTGTTATTGTTAACGCGGCGTATGAATCCTAGAGCAGGAATAATACTCTGCCGTTATTTTTAAGGGGGGGGAATGTGATGTTCCTATATTAATGTATATATGGTAAGTGATGTTTGTATAGAAGATACATGGTAAGTGGAATGAAAGAGGAGGGGGAGTAAATGAGCAGTAGAATGCTGGATGATTGGCTGAGTGTTTGGATGGCTGAGAGTATAAATGGAAGGATGACAGTTGAATCTGGGTGGACGTTGGTGGGTTTTAGAGGTGTTTGAGAGGTGTTTGGAGCTGGGTGTTTGGAGGTGGATGTGGGGAGAGTGTGGAGTTCGGATTAATACTAAGACAAGTACCATAGGAATAGATGAAACCATATGCTTATGTGCCTTTATCTTGTTATTTCTAATATTTAATAAACACTATTTTGGTTTACCGGAGGCCTGATCCTTGGCTGGGGAATATACAGACCAGAGGGGAGGGCAAGGTACTTACCAAGGCTGAAGGGAAACTAACAATTGGTGGCAGCGGTGAAGGGAAGAATATAACACCACAAGTATCCAGAGCAACCCAGAATTATATGCATTCTATATAGATCAAAGGGATTGGGACAGCTTAAGCACGCAGTCACAGAGGTAACCTGATTGAGAGAGACTCAGGCAGAGTCTCTGGGAATACTGGTTATAGGACGTGACTGGTGGTGCTGCCTAGCAGGGGGATCTGGTGAGGTCTGTGCTAGAGCAGAGAGAGAAACCATAAAAAAGGACAGTCTGGACTGGTGGAGTCCCTGGTGGTGCCTAGTGACAGGCAGTAGCCACGAGCAGGTAGGAACCTGACAGGGAGAGCCAGGGAAGGCCGTCACACTGTATAATTTAAAAACAACTAAAAATCACCTGAAACATTTAACATCATTTAGACCTTCTGAAACCATTTAAAAGCCCACTGGACAGCTACTGCACCCATGATCCGATTATGGATGAGAGTTGTTTATTGTGGATTGACCTGGCATTAAAGAATCCTCCCTCCCAGTCTACTGGCAAATGGAAAAACTTTGCAAAGGGGCTTAGAGATGTCTCCCTGCTGTGCCAGGAGTTAAAGGCCAGGGACTCATTAAAAATCACTGAATAGTTGACTTCCGGGAAGGGTGACTTAGCCTGTGCCTGCTTTTGAGACGGGCTCCTGCCTCAAAAGAAGCTTATTCAGATATATCAGTCAGATTTTTTCTTTTTTTGACTGATTAAACTTCTCCCGGGTAGGGAGAAACGAAGAGATTAACCTCAAAGCCTATTTTTGTTGGGACGACCAGATCTCATTAATTTATGGGACGAGGTCCAGCCGACGAAGGTGGGACGGATTTTTAACAACAAGCTCTATCTGGAAAAGCGAACGTTCATCTTATCTTCTAAGAGAGAACGCACTAACAGGCAAGCACCCTTCTTTCTATATTTTTCTTTTACTTGACTTAAATTGTTGCTGTTTAAAAGAGATTTGCCAGATTGATCGGTTTTTGACATCTCACTGGGGAGCCATAACTTCTCTCTGCTACTCACTAATTAATAGCTTATCTCTGTTTTTGTTGCAAAAAGCTGTCCTGGATTTGCATTCTAAAGATATACACAGAAGAGGGATTTCTATTCCAGATTTTTATTTTGAAGAATATTATATTGTCTGAGACTACTCTCTTTTTGGTTTATTTTATTTTGACGAATCTGTTTTCTGACAACCGCCATTAATTGTTTCGATCCTGGGAACTGCATTTTGTTTACTTTAGCATGGAGAGATAAGGCTGTCTGCTCTGTTTATACTGTGATGTCACCAAGTTTGGAGTATTAACCCAATTGTTGCTGAAATAAGAAGTGGTTTTCCTATATTTTTCTTTTAAAATGGCAATTAAGAAAGTGGCTGAGAAGCTGGAAATAACTATGTTTCAGAAAATAATGGATGAGATTGAGATAACGAAACAAAACCTGCGACAGGGTTGTAAGGAGCTGAAAATTGAATTGAGTAAAATGAAGCAGGAGATTAAAGATATAGGGGTCCCTGTGAGAGAGGTGACCCTGGAAGGGGTCCCTGTGAGAGAGGAGACCCCGGAGATTGGAACAAACGTGGAACAGGAAAAAGATTTGGAGTCTATGGACTTTAGAAACAAAATTTATTGTTTGGAGACACAGGAGATTAAAGACATAGGGGTCCTTGTGAGAGAGGAGACCCTGGAGACTGGAACAGGGGTCCCTGTGAGAGAGGAGACCCTGGAGACTGGAACAGGGGTCCCTGTGAGAGAGGAGATCCCGGAGATTGGAACAAACGTGGAACAGGAACAAGATTTGGAGTCTATGGACTTTAGAAATAAAATCTATTGTTTGGAACTCAATGTTATCTCTGAAGAAATTAATGAAGATTCTAGAGATAAAGTTATCAATGGCATGGATAATCTTCTGGACTGGAATGATGTGATGGAGCCCAATATAGAGAAAATCTATGGAATTAACTGCAGCCATGTGACAATGGAAAAACTTTCAAGAGATGACCTAGTGTATTTTGAAAAAAAGAACAGAGATATGATTTTACAGCAGTATTTCAGCAACCTATTCAGAATGGATGGCAAGAAAATATTTGGGATAGAGGTAATTCCTATCAGACTCTTACTATATGACTATGGCTTTGACAGCAAGATTATTATGGAATACTGATAATGGAAGATTGGATACTGAAATTACTGGACTTAACAAGACTACTGAAGATGGAAGATGGAAAATGGAACTAATAGGGATGATGGAACAATGGCTACTGAAATTATTGAACCTAACAGATTCTGATGTGATGGATTAATTGAAATGTTTATTTTGACTATGGTTATGACAACAAGATTATCATAATTAGTAATGAGATGGATTAATCGATATGCTTATCTGGAAAAAAAAATTGATAGATATATTTCTTAAAGAATTGAAACCTCTCTTTGACTTTTTGTGGAAAGAATAAAGTAATGTTTATGAGATTTGATGATTAAGTAAGATAACTACTGGAGGAAAGTGATTTTATAATATGACTTAAGAGACAGGATTGTTGTATGTTGTAGACTTATAACTGATTTGATCTTTGACAAATGGGAAGTCAATATTTTACTCTTTATTTTTTATTTTTGTTTTTTTTTTCTTTTTTTCTTTTTGTTTAACTATTTTTGATTTTGTTTTTTGTCTTTGAATGTTTTATGATTTTGTCTTGTATGTTTTGTGAAAATCTGAATAAAAATTATTGAAAAAAAAAAATCACTGAATAGTTGACTTAGACTACAAGGGCATACATGCCTACTGTTCTCTTTGTGTCCAGCCTAGGATCACATTAAGGTTGGCAGTTGAGCAAAGCTAACCCTAAATGAGATCCTAGGCTTCAATCCTATATCCACTTACCTGGGAACAGGCACCATTGGGCACAAAGAGAACAGTAGGCACATATGACCTTGTACCTAAAGATCACCCCACAGTGAGTGTCTCAGGGGTTATGTGCCCTGCCACCTGTGCAGCCGTGGGCAAGCTGCATAGTCCCAAGGAGCCCAGTTGCCCCCCAGCTGGCAGTTGCGGATAAGGAAGGGGCTGGCTTGTGCAACTGTGGCAAGCTGAGCAGGCCCTAACCAGCTGGGGAGGACTAGCCTCAGAGGGAGGCAATAGGAAACCACCTCTGAATATTGCTTACCATGAAATCCCTATTCAAAGGGTAGCCATAAGTCGGGATCGACTTGAAGGCAGTCCATTTCCATTTCCATTTAATTGGGGAAAGCAGGGTTTGTTTGTTTGTTTGTTTGTTTGTTTATTGAATTTATTAGTCGCCCATCTGGCTGGATATCCAGCCACTCTGGGCGACATACAAAATAAAACATACAAATGCATTGGAACATTAAAAATCTCAGCAATGATAATAAAACCTAACCCTAACCCTAATAAAAGGGTTCTTGCCATTTTATCAGGTGTGTGGCAGGCAGAATTTCAACTGGTTAAACCTTCTGTGGCATGGAAATGCAGTTATGGGGAAAAGCTTCAGCCATTCACATTCTCTCTGTCAGACATTTCATTACAGGTGTAACTACTGATTTGTTTTTCAGGTCTCCACCTCAACTGCAAGAGAGGACACAAATTTGCATATGGCACAAAGAAGATGTGTCTTGTATGCAAATCTGTGTCCTGTTTTGTGAGTGGCGCACTGTACAGGGCCCAGAAATTCCTGCTGGGACACCCTGGGTGCCTCTTCTCCTGAAACACTGGCCTTGTAATCAAATCAAATCAAGGTTTATTGCGGTCAAAGACCCATAGAAGATGTATAAAATACAAAATACAAATATAAAATATTACAATAGATAAAATGGAATAAGACTAAAAGAGAATGAAATGGAAATAAAATAAAGTAAAAATAAAATCTGCAAGAAAAATTTAATCGGAAAGTTTTAACCTCTTAAGTTGTACTGCATAGACAAATTTGGCCACAGACCTCGTTAGAGACTTATTTGAACTTTTCAGAAAACAAAGAAGCAGGCTTTCAGGAGATTTAGTTGGATACTTATTTATAGTTGAAGTAATGTATTTATCACGTTCTTGTACGTATAGTGGGCAAGCAAAAAAGACGTGTAAGAGGGTTTCCAGATCTCCCATTTTGCACGGACAAAAACGCTGATCGTAGGCTATTCCCTTGTATCTTCCTTCTAATATTGCTGAGGATATGCAATTAAATCTAGCCTTTGCAAATGAGTGACGGTATTTAGGAATTGTTAAAAACTCCAGATATAGAGCATGGTTCAAAGGGTCAAAGCACAGCTTATGATACAAGGGTGAACAGGTTTTGGAAGCTGCTGCAGTTGAGCTTTGGAGGTCTATATCTTTAAGTCTATTTCGGATGGAGTGACTAAACACAGTAGGGTCTGCGGAGGCTAGATGATCTAGGGAGAAGCCTAACCTAGGTACTTTATCATGAAAGGTTTTCATCCACGTGGAAAGATAAGAATCTTTACAGAGGGATGCTAGATATCCAGATGTGCAATTATAAGAAAGTTTGATCCAGTAATTGAACGCGAGGGACCATGCTTGGCATTCAATTGATGGTAAACAGACTTCCAGTCTGAGAGCGGCATTCGGGACACATCTTGGCATCCCGAAGATTTGGCGCAGAAAAGTTGATAGTACTGATTCTATAGAGGGGTTATAGGCAGAGATCCAAAGAGGGGCACCATATAATAGTTGGGAAATGATCTTAGTTTTGAACACCTGGATGGCTGAAGGGATATATTGCCCACCTTTGGTGTAGAAGTAGTGTTGGATTTTTTTGCTGTGGATCGAGCAGTTATTATCGCTGCGCGAATATGTGCAGCCCAGGAGAGGGTGGAATGAAAAGTAATACCAAGGTATTTATAGCAAGTAACTTGGGCAATTGATTGTCTGTTAATTATCCATTCAGAGACTGAGGGGCACTTAGAGAAGACTACAATTTTAGTTTTAGTAAAATGTATGATGAGATGGTTATCTATGCAGTATGCCATGAAAACACACAGCAGACGTTTGAGGCCCACTTTGGAGAATGACAGAAGAGCTGCGTCATCTGCATAAACAGGATAGGGCATCTATTCTCACTGACTTTGGGCGCATGAAGGTTCGGGGATATACATCTTGATCTCAGATCATTCAGAAAGAGGTTGAAGAGTAATGGAGCCAGGACGCAGCCCTGTCTAACCCCTTTCGTTGTGGGAATCGTGTTGGTCAGACCCCCCTCTCTACCACAACGAGCACGGTGTGAGGTGTTCAGATGCAGGCTGTATATGAGAAAAAGCAATCTTTTCTCAATGGTTGTGTTTGCCAATTTGGCCCATAGTTTATCCCTGGAGATCGAATCAAAGGCTGATTTTAGGTCCACAAAAGGGACGAATAGGCAGTTCCCCGCTTGATTCTTATATTTTTCTGCCAAGTGATACAAGAGTATGCAATGATCTATGGCAGAGCTCCCATTTCTAAATCCTATCTGTTTGCATCCCAGGATATTTTCCTCCTCTATCCAGGTGGCTAATTTTCCTTTCAGGTAACTGGCGTAGAGTTTTCCTATTACTGAGAGCAGGCTGATTGGTCGGTAATTTGAGGGGTCATCCCTTGGGTCTTTTTTATACACAGGAATAACTATGGCCTCATGCCAGGCCTCAGGAATGAGGCCAGTATTGTTTATGAAAGTAAACAAGTTAGACAATATGGGGGCCCACCATTCTTGATGGTTTTTCAAAAGCTCTGGTGGTAGATTGTCACAACCAGGTGCCTTTGCGGCCTTTAAGTGAGTGATTAGATCTGTTATTTCTTTCTGGGAAACGGGGCCACGCTGGTAAATTTGCAAGGTAAAAGGTAAAAGGGTATTTTGAAGCGGAGTGGCAAGTACCCTCTTGTATACCTATGTAGTATTGTTCCCATATATAGGAAGGGATATTGCATGTGGCATAATTGGTGGGTCTCAAGACTCCGGATACAAGGTACCAGAATTTTTTTGAAATTTTGGACTTGGCTGCAAGTATCAGTGACTTGCAATCCTCGTGCTGTGCTTGTCTCTTTTTAGTGGCTATTATGGACTTGTATTTCCTTTTAATAGTATAGTATTGCAAAGGGAGATTGCTTACATTATGTTGTCGATATTGTAAATATATTTGTTTTAGTTGTCTCTTAGCAATTACACAATCTTTATCAAACCATGTTGGGTGGCCGTCTCTTAGGTTTACCTTGTTATGGAAATTGGAAGCTAAGCAAGAGTTTAAACTCTGTATCAAGGAATCATAAGTGGTTAGGATCAATGGGGTGTTAGAGGGATTTCCTAGTTGTTCTTTAATGGCTAAGGCATAAGGGGAGGAGATAAAGGCTGCTATCTTAGAAGCTATTTGAGGAGACCAATTAGATCTCCTGCATGAGTTGTTGGTTAAATTAACTGCAGGTTTGTACTTCATTTCTAACCGAATTTTCTCTTTTAGTTGGATTGATAGGGTTAGTGGCAGGTGGTCGCTATCTAGTCTCGTTCCCACAGAGAAGTTATCAATTACGTTCAGAAGCTGGTGGGAAATTGTTATGTAATCAATTACACTGCTTCCTCTGTTGGAGATATGGGTGTATTCGGCACATGTATCCAAGGGTATTAATCCATTAAGGATAGTAAGGTTCCTACTTCCAATTAATCGGGTTAAGCAAATTCCCAGGTAGTTAACCCTAAGATCTTTGGAGGCCCTATCAGAGTGGAAGACATAGTTTCCATTGTCCTCACCCCGCCACAGTTTCGATGCCATAAGAGTATCACTATTGGGGCCAATCCTGGCATTGAAATCTCCCGTAATAATTAATAAGGCTTTGGGGAACCAGGGCTCTAACTCTGTTATATAGGTATCTAGGTCATCCCATGTATGATCAGTATCCATCCATGACAAGGGAGGGGGGATATAAATGTTAATTAAGAGAAAAGATAAAGAATGTAGCATCATCAGAACAGTCATAGTAATATTGTTACATGGGTAAATGTTTTTAAGACGCGCAGTCGTTGATGTAGAAATTAAAATTGCCAATCCTCCTTTAGCTCTTCCTTTACTTATCCCCGTTGATGTTTTTGCTGGAAGGACGCTAGAGGTATAACCATCCAGAAATATATTATTGGTATTCCAGGTCTCCTGGAGGAAAATTATATTATATTGATGTAAGTATGCAGACAGTTCTAAATTATTGTGTTTAGCATTCCAACCTGCTATGTTCCAAGATAATAACTGTAAAGGAAGGTTTGTCAACGATGTTTTCCGAGTGATATAGGGGAGTGTTACAGAGGGGGGAGTTATAGATCCCTGTACAGAGGTTGTTATAGGTATAGGATGTCAGTGTAATATGTCAATTTGGTTTAATGAACCTGTGACATCCGCGTATATTGCTCCTGATGTCTTAACGGGGATGGAACATTTGTTCGAAGTTTGGAGAGGATTAGCTGTGAGATGTTGTATATCCCTTAAGGGTGGATTGGAATGTTGTTCCTCGGGGTTCCTATCAGCTTTCAGATCCTTGAGTCATTGGATTAACTGATGTAGCTTATTGATAATCAACATACGCTCTGAGTTGGGAGTATAGTTCCATTAATTGGAGCTCCTCCAGCTCCAGATCATTCATTAAAGTTGACAAAGTTTGAGATTGGGTAGGGAGAGCAGAAGGACAAATTTTGATTGAAGGACTGGGCTGGAGAGGAAACCCTGGAGTATCATAGGTTGAGGATATCCCAGTCTCAGAAAGAGTCGCATTAGGAGTTGAATATTATTATAAGTCACTAGTGGTGGAGGAGAGGCGGAATTTATGTAGTAACTATGTATGGTTAAGCCCCTAGACTTGAAGTTCTCCTTTATACAGTAAATCTGGTTGGCGATGTTTGCAGAGTGCAGGGTTACAATCAGTCGGCACTGGTCAATTTCAGAGGAAACGTTGACCATAGACTTAATATAGTTCGTACGGTATAAAGGAT
This sequence comes from Rhineura floridana, assembly GCF_030035675.1. Taxonomy (NCBI): domain Eukaryota; kingdom Metazoa; phylum Chordata; class Lepidosauria; order Squamata; family Rhineuridae; genus Rhineura; species Rhineura floridana. The sequence continues at coordinate 217,821,916 of NC_084482.1, read as the reverse complement.
GCAAAAGTTGGGCAAAACAGTTATCCAGGAATGGGATACTTGGAAAAGAAGGCCAATGTCCCGGGGCTCTCTGGTTGTATGACACTACTAATTTGTCCAATTGCAGTACAAGGTTTCGAGGAAAGAGTTGAGTGTTGATAGAAAATGTCCTTATATCCAGTTGTGACGTCAGTGAAAAAGCACTTGCTTCCCCAGCGCTGTTTTGTAACTCAGATCTGAGAAATTTACCCCCTTGTTCAGGCGTAATACCATTCTTATGTGGGCAAATTGTGTTGTTAAAGTTGGTATGGGATCGTTCCCTATGATTGTAATTCGGAGTCTGAGGATCAAGAAGCTTAAATAATGGCTTGAAGTTCATTTTCCTTTCAGGAGTAGGTTTGTTGTTTTTAATGTTCTTGGATTTCTTAGATGTTCTTGTGTGTTTCTGTTTCCCAGCAGCTGAGGGGAGTTTCTGCGAAAGAGTGTTATTGTATTTCCCTGTTTTTCCTACTTTTGGTTTCTGTTGTATGCTGGTAATTGGCAGGGTTGCTAAAGTTCCTTGTTCCTTCATTCGCTGAGGGAGGTGAGGTCCAAGTGTTTTCACCAGAGTGGTGAGTAGATGATTTGTTTCTGCGATGTACGCTTTAACCAGACTCAGTTCTTCAAATAGGAGGGCTTGCCATCCATGAGCAGCAGATTTGGACGGCGAAAGGAATGTAGATGTTTGGAAGTGTGATTCAGTGCACGGATCAGGCAAAGGTGATAGTTGTCTCAGGGGTTCATGATATGAAACAATTGTAATCACCTCGGAGGGAGGACCCTCAATAATTGAATTTGTGCTGCAGTTGAAACCAGCGTCTAGCAGCTCCTCTGCCAAAGTTTAAGCAGCTATGCTGGCAGCATATGCTTTTACTGAAAATGGTTGTTGTAAAGTCCATTCGTGTGACTCTGATGGTAACGGGTTGGTTACTGACTCAGATTGGGGATGAGACAGAGTGGGCGCTGAGTCATGTGCGTATGAGAAATATTCCATAATTTTTGTTTGGAGTTTACTGCTCAAGCTAACTTCCTCCATTTCTGTCTCAGCTCCTGATGGCAGCTCCTTAGTAGGGCGGTTGTTTACAGAGCTAAGATGATAAGAGATTCTTTCTCAGTTGCAGAGACTGGGCAGAGAGTTTATAAGTGAGTGAGCCAGAATTAGACAGTGCTATCTGGATTTATTGTAGTATTGAGACAAGTCGTTTACGCCTTAGGTTTAAGTTCATCAGGTGGTGTAATTAATGGCTGTGTCTGCAGCCAGAGATTAATGGCATTTCAGCCCCCCACAGGTTTGTAGCCTTCGTTGTTGAACACAGTTAAAGAGAGTTATGCAGATAAATGTTCTGCTGCAGAAGAGGCTGTAGAGTCTTACATTCAGGTTCCAGAAAAATAATTTCCTGGAGACAAGCTCAATACAGATCATTTAAACAGAAGATTGAGCGAGCAAAAAAAAAAACGTGTCTTACTGGAAGAACGTCTCACCGGAAGTCAAACGCTGGCCTTGGAGATCAGCTTCTCCTTTCCTTTTCCGTCTCGATTGACCTTGTAGATTGTAAAGCTGTGGGCAGGATTTGTGCTTTTTAATATAGTTACTGCACAGCTCCTAATTCTTGAGGTGCATCATCATCATGATCAATTACAGCATTCGTATTTGGACTGAAAGAAGAACAGGGAGGAGGAGGAGAAGGCCTGAGAAGATAAGGCATCCATGGGTCAAAATCATTCGGTAAGTTTGAGGGTCCTTCAGTTACTAATCATCCCAAGACAAATGGGCAGGGGGGCTGGATCTATCCAAAGAAAAGCTGCAAAGCCCCATGGGAAGGATTTTTGCTAGTATTGCCAGTCAGCCAGTGGAAGCTGGTATCTCCATGACAGTGGAGAGGTAGAATCCACTGTGGCCTTTTTCAAGGCCTTTTTCATTCCACAAAGAGGTTTCTGCACCTTGGACAGCTCTGGGGAAACCCCAGAGTGGATTCTGCTGCCCCACTGACATGGAGCCAACATCGCAGTCAGCAGGTGGTGGTGCCTACAAAACATTCAGTCCAGGCCCTACCTTTCTCCGCCCCTCGCCTGAAGTCATATGCAATGTCAGGTGCAAGAGACATGGGGGTGGCTTGAATAAAACAGCCTCACATACCACAGGCCCGCACCTGAGACCTCGAGGAAAAGTCTGGGTTTTTAAAGGTTTATTTAATAAACCCCAAGGGCAGCCGGGCATTAGCATTCCTCTGCATGAGACACAGTTCTGCCACTTGTTGCAGTTTATTTATTTATTATTTGACTTATATCCCACCCTTCCTCCCAGCAGGAGCAGTTACCAGAACCTGGAGACCTGATTGAGATTTTTCGGTATGATGCCCAGCACTGGGCTGTCTATGTGGGTGATGGAGATGTCATCCACCTGACTGGTGAGTCTTCCTTTACATGGGAGAGTGAAGGAAAAGTGGATCCCAAGCAGATTTAGGCCAGCCCAGGTGCATCAGTAAAATGCCAGTGGCCTTATATTATTTCTCCACCTTGCGAAATAAAAAAAGTTTATTTATAAATAGCCAGTCCAAATGCAATTTAAAAGCATGTCAGTGGCCCCAGTTCTAATAACCTGGACAATCCTTGAGGACCTTTTGGGCAGAAGATGGGGTAGAAATATTAAAATCAAAATCAATCCAGCACAAGGAACCACCCCAGCAGAAACTGAACAATTCACTTTTGCAGTTTGCCAGAAATTTACTTTCCTGTCTTCTCTGAAATATCATACATGCCATTAGTGAAAAAGAGACCGAGGGTGGCTAGAAGGCTTCATTTTCTGCCTCCCAGACACAGCAACATGTCAAGAGGAAGACTGGCCTGGCCCCATGTAGCAGCTGCTCCAATGCTCGCTCTCTTCTCCTCATCCCTCCCCATTCCTATTTCCTTTTCAGTCATGTTGATTAGACACAAACTTTGACAGAAGGCGGGAAGCCACCAGAATGGATGTAATGCAAAAAAGAATTCCAGGAGCCTATAATACTAAAAACATTTAAGACCAAGAATAAAAAGTTATTTAAATGCATCCAGAATCAGAGAAGGTGTCTGTAGGAAAAGGAGCTTGCAAAGAAGATGAATTAATTTTCTCTCTTCACTGTGGAACATACAGGGCAGATAGTCATGGCTGAAATGACGTTTTCAGGAAAGGAGCCAGAATAGTGGGGACAAAAGATTACAATCTAAGCCAGAAGCTCTCAAACCTTCTCCCTGCCCCTTCCACCACAGCCCACTTGAGGTGGCTGAAAATTACTCTAGCCCACTGGTCACAAAATGGTGGTGCAGGGGCAGAGTCCATCAAAAATGGTGGCGGATGCAGGCAGAGTTTGACAATCTGACAATTACTGATAGAACGTGGCTGTCTTCAGAGACCTTGAGTTTATGAACCAAAATCTTACTTTTTGAAAGTCAGATCCTGAAACTCAGATTTGGAAAAGGTTGAGGTATTTTGCTTTTTTAACCTTTGACATTTGGGGAGCTTTTTCAAAATTGCAACCCTCCTCCATCCCAAAACTATCAAGATAAAGTGAATTTCAAATCTGTTGTGAGACTATGACAGATCGGCTGTTGCTGTGCATAAAAACCAACCTTCTCCTCTCTCTTTTTTTTTGCAGGCAAAGCATTCCTCAGGTGGATCCTCTCGATTTCGCTTTGCATTAAGACTCACATCTAGCTATGAATAGCCAACTCTGCTCATAGGAAGTTTTCAGGTTGAATGTAAACAGTCCATAGGAATATGATTAACAGTCCTATTAGGCTCCCTAAATGTAGATCCCTATTTTAGAAAAAAATGGGGGAATTGTTGAATAAATGCTTTGGGTTCAGGGATAAGCTCTGCCCGCCTTCAGTCAGCCAGCTTGGAAGTTTCTTTTTCAGCCAATTTCCTTCTTCACCTGCTCTCTGACAGCCGTCAACCAGACTGCGGGAAAAGGTGCTCTTGGCTTATATAACTCTCTAGTGTGGCTACGTTTGGAATGCTATGCTCAACCCCCATCTTATAGGGCAGGATGAATGGGGGACCTTTTTTTCAGACCAAGGGCCACATTCCCCCATGGTCAACGTTCCAGGGTCCATATGCCAATGGTGGGTGATGCCAGAGACAAAACGGGGTGGAGCAATGGATGTGGCTCTTAATACTTTTACCCAGAATGATACTTTCCAACCATGCAAAAGTCAGAGGTTTCTATACACCCATCCCTGCAAAACCAGCCTTTTAGCCTTCATCCAATTTTGTAGGGGAAAACCATACCCCTGGTGCAATTTCCACTGTGTAACTTACACACAGACATTGGCACAAATGGTCTCTTGTACAATGTCCCCAAATTTCAGCCAATTTCCGCTTACCTTTTTCCTTCTGTAAACAAAACTGGGAGGAAGGGTGGGATATAAATCTAATAAATAAATAAAATAACATTTTAGTACCCCAGCCATTGTTAGTGGATTGGGGTAGTCAGAACACCCCATTGTTTTTTTCATAGGAAAATGGTCTGGGCAAAGAGCGTGGGAGTCAAATGCACAGAAGCACTCTATATCATCTGAATAATTTTTTCTGGCTCTGGGTGTTTGGGGATTGGCTATTGTCAAGTGTTCATCCTGGCAGCCAGAATGATACTTTTGCTCAGTTTCTATCAGTCCTGCTGGGTGAGGCTGCTTGGAACCCTTGAGCACATTTTTTCTGTCGCCAGCAAGAAGAATGTGAATTCTGATAAGTGTTTAGTAAACAACTGTGCAAAGACAGAACAAAAGCTAAAGCGTAACATATTTTTACCGGCTGCTGCAGTGTTGAACCGTGTCCAAAGTGCTTGCTTGGAAAATCATGGAGGCAGGGGCCTCAGTTACTCTTCTTTCCCCCCCTCCCAAACAGATTATTATGGTAATTCATAATTACGTATCATGAGGGTCCAACCCCGTGATCATGGAAATTAATGTGAAATATATTGGATAAGTCTAGCCTCCTGATCCAGGGCTCATCCAGACGACTGTAAAATGTGTGACATGATCGCTTTGTGTTTTCATTACTTTTCGGTCGTCCATATGATGCCGCATGCTTTTGTGCATTTTCGTGCAGTTAAATCCACTCCTGCAATACTGCAAATCATGCGATTTGCTTTTTTAAACTGGGAATCATCCGCTGTACCTTCAGGCGCTCAGATGCAATACCGCGGACTTTACAGCTGTGGGCGTTTGATGGGCGGTTCTTGGGTGGTTCCCCATATCCCTTCCCTCATTCTCAGCCAATCACATATTTCCACTGTTGAGCATGTGCGCGAATGTCTGGGGAAAATCTGGGAAAAAGAAACCTATCAGAGCAATGGTGTGGTGTTGGGGGGGGGGCCCTGCAGCTTCTACTGTGCAGATGCAAAAAAGCGCATTTGCGCAGAAGCAGCCACAGCGGTTAATTTTTAGCCAACCTGCAAACTGGGCAGCCACTCAGGGTGAGATCTGCAATTGTGGTTGTTTGGAAAGTTTTTCAAGGGAGAAAATATTTATCTTTGCCTAACCTCCACCTCCCACCCCTCACCCCCCCGCATCAAATGCCCTTCTTGAATGTATTGGTCTTTGCTTCCAGGCATCCAGAGTTGAGGGAGAAGGGGGGAGAAGAGAAATAGAGGCTTTCCTCTTGGATTACAGACACTCACGCACCCTTAGTCAATTTCGCTTTCCTGCCTGCAAGGCTACTCTCTTGGAGTCTTGTCAATTTCAACCACAGCCTGCAGGTTCTCCGCAGCCCATCTGAGCTGAAAAGCATACAGTCGCTTTTGTGAAATATCACAAATACAAGCAAAAAACCCACAGGAATTATTGGCATGTAAGTGGTTTGCTAGAGCGTCTCAGCCACCTGCAACCATAGAGACTGGTGGTCTACCTTCCTAGACATGACACATCGTTACTTGCTGTTCTGGAGAAATAAGTGGAATTGCAATCATGTGTATCTCCAGAAACGTTAAAGGTAGAAAAGCATACAGCCGTTTTTGCAAAATATTGCAAATACAAACAAACAAAAATACAGGAATTTTAGGCATATAAGTGGTTTGCATGTTTCCTTTATCAGAGGGAACACCGCAAAGCCTGTGCTGGTGGCTTCAGCGCAGATTGACACAGCAGCACGTGGGGCTGTTTGCCCGCATTCCCTGCCCGAGCCAAGAGTGGCCACCCCTGGGGGGGCTGTTTGCTTCCCTCAGGGGCAGCATTCCTGCCACCGAGCCACATAACGGTCCGGGGCTGAACCTTGCAGTGAATGAGCCCAAGGGTTATGGGGGGATTCACCCTGCGATTACAAGCGCTGATCCCTTGCACTGCCCACAATCCCCCTGGATGGTCAGGGGCACCTGGAGACACCCCTCTGGCCAGAGCTGCTCCAGAGTGGTGAGCAACAAGGAGCTCCATTACAACCACTACTACCAAACCATCAGGAAATTCAAACATTCATGCTCGTACCCAGGGCCGGTTCCAAAGGGCGGCCAGGTTGGGCTCTGGCCCAAGGGCCCCACAGCTCTAGGAGCCCCTGGGATCGCAAGATGAGCATTCCGAGCCACCCGCCATCCCCCGCGCTTCACCTACCTTTCTCTGCTGTTTGCCCAGGGTTGCCATCAATAAAGATGGCAGCCGAGGCTTCCATAAGGGACTGAAGCGCTGGGGATGGTGGGAGATGGTGGGGGATGGTGGGCGGTTCAGAAGCTCGACTTACGATCCACAGGATTGCGGAAGGGAAGCAGAGGGGCCCTGGGCAGGCTAATGCCCAAGGGCGCCCGCATTCCTGGAGCTGGCCCTGCTCGTACGTTCAAGTGCATGTGCCTTGTTGTGCTTTGTTGCAAAGGGGGAGAGGAGCATACGTCATATTTTTGCGGACCAATTGGCTGATAGGGGGGAGTGTTATGGGCGGAGCTGGGAAAAAGTGAGAAGTATGGGTCCTCTCGCTGCATGTGTGGGTGCAAAAAAAGTGTTTTTTATTGGGAAAGAGTGAACAAACAGGCAAAGTGAGGACTGTCAGATGACGAACCGGATATGGAAAACGTGGATTATCCCGCTCTGTTTGGATGAGCCCCCAGTTGCTGATCAGTATAAAAGGTGCATTCAAATTTTGATCAGTTAGTTCTTGGGGTGGAGGTAGGGAATAGTCTTTGGATTACTTGTGTGTGTGTTTTTCCCTCGACACTGCATGAAGGTTAAGCGGAGATCATTATCCCAGTCTACATCTGTACTGGAATTGTTTTCAATTGTTTTTACTTATGGACTTGTTTTAATGGTTTTCACTTATGGAATTCTGTTTACGGAATTGTTTTAATTGTTTTTACTACTGATGTACTGTGAAATCTCTGCAAGACACCTTATGGGAAGCAATTCAGAAATGGAATCCAACAAATAAATAAATATCACTCTATCCATCTCCATCTAGTTTACCCCAGCATAGTGGCAAAATTAGAAATGCAGGGTCCCTTCATGAGCGTCACACCGTGCCCCTCATGGCCATGCCTTCTAAGATTATACAATAAAAATAAACTTTCTGCCTGTGTGATTAGGAGTTCCTGGGGTCCTATAGAGCTGCTGTTTCCCCCTCTCCCGCACTTGGCTGGTGCCTTCTGTCTGCTTGTAATCTCCATTTGAGATCAGGTAAGAACATAAGAACATAAGAAGAGCCTGCTGGATCAGGCCAGTGGCCCATCTAGTCCAGCATCCTGTTCTCACAGTGGCCAACCAGGTGCCTGGGGGAAGCCTGCAAGCAGGACCCGAGTGCAAGAACACTCTCCCCTCCTGAGGCTTCCGGCAACTGGTTTTCAGAAGCATGCTGCCTCTGACTAGGGTGCTCTTGATAAGTTATTTTATGCAGATTCTACTGCACAGTAAGGGTGAGTGGATGTTAAAAATCCCATGGTATACATGTCTACTCAGAAGTAAGTCTCCTTCTGTTTGATGGGGTTTACTCCCAAGTGGGTAGGGTTCATGGCAAGAGATCCCCTTGCACACACTGACCTGCGAGTAAGCTCACTTGAATACAGTTGGAACCTATGCATGCATCTAAATGCACAATAATCATGCCAGATTGGTTGAAGCCTGGGGGTGTATTAAGGGGAGGTTGGGGTGGAGAAAAAAATGTCCTTTCCTTAATAAAGATGCATCACTTTGGCTACTGTAATGTACTCTCTGTGGGGCTGCCCTTGAGATTGGTCTGGAAGCTGCAGCTGGTGCAAAATGCGGTGACAGAACTGCTCTCTGGGGCAGGGTATTGCCAACATGTCAATCCGCTGCTGAAAGAATCGCACTGGCTGCCCATTCACTACTGGACCAAGTTCAAGGTCGGGACAAGGACACCTGAAAGACCGTCTTACCCCTTATATATCCAGGTGATCACTGCTCTCAGGAGGTCCATTCTGCACAACATGGAAAATGGACCTTTAGTGTAGTGGCACCTACCCTTTGGAATTCCCTCCCTTTAAATATTAGACAGGCGCTGTCTCTGTTATTTTTTCAGCACCTACTGAACAGCTTCCTGTTTCAACAAGCCTTTTTAGTGTTGTTTGTTCACTCAGCTCCCCTTTTCTCTAATATTACGTTTTGGTTCAAGATCTGACAACTTTCAGTGGCAAAAATATGCAACAATGCAGAAAATCAGATGGCGGTCAAATGCTTTTTCACAGAACTGTAATTCCACACCCCACGACAAAAACATCCAGCTAGATTGTGTTGGTCAGTAAAGCATGCTGTGAGACTCACAGACAGGGTTTTTTAGCAAAGAGAGTGAAACCTGAAGCAGAAGGGTTAAGCTGTGAGAACAGAGCGCCAGGTTTGCCAAGGTCAGTAGCTGGCTGGGAAGCCTGATAAGGTGGGATGCTTGGAAAAGCTCAGTGTGGGGGAAAAGCTGTCTGTGAAGAGAACTGTGTCTAATGTCTTTGCCTAGTAAAAAAAAAGACTCTTACAAGAAACTTGCCTGGCCTGGCTTATTCCTGATCTTTACAACTCTTGGATTCCATCCTTGTATGATCTATACACGCACACGCAACGGGGGTTATGGGCCCAGCTTATCATACAAGGTAGTGGGTTCGAGAGAGTGTTGACGTGACGTTGTTGCTGGGAGAGAAACAAAGTGCAAGTAAGAGGCAAGTAAGAGTGGGCAACATGGCTGGAAACCTATTATCCGGGATGCCGATGGAGAGGCTGAATGCTGTAAACTACTCCAGCTGGAAATGGAGAATGAGAGCAGTTCTGATTAAAGAGGATTTGAATGATGTTGTAGAAAACCCCCCTCCGGCAGCTCCTTCAGCAGCGTGGTTGAAGAAAGACGAGAAAGCGAAGGCTTTTATTACTCTGGGGCTGTCTGATTCTCAACTGTTGCTGGTGAGTAATGAGCCGACAGCTAATCAGATGTAGGAGAAGCTAAGAGCCGCTCATGTGCAGCAAACTGCTGGGAGCAGGCTGTGTTTAGCACGGAAACTTTATCAGATGCGTTTTACAGATGAAGTGACTATGACAGAGCATCTGGTTGAATTTCGTAGATTAAATGCTGAGCTGCAAGATAGAGGAGTGCACCATAGTGACATTCAGATGGTCTATATACTGTTATCTTCATTTGATCAAAAATGGGACGTCATGGTCTCTAGTCTGGAAACTTTACCCGACGGACATCTGAATTTGGACTTTGTAGAACAGAAACTTCAACAAGAGTGGAATAGAAGACAAGAGAATAAGAAAACAGAGTTAAAAGAGACTGTGGCTGTACAACAACAACAAAATCAAAGAAGCAGGCAAGAGAATAAAATATGTTACTTTTGTGGGTCCCGTGGACATATACAGAGACATTGTTTAAAGAAGAGAAATAACAGGGACTTTGAAAGTCAGAGAACAAGTGTGAACTTTGTTACTAAGGAGGACAATAAACTCATTAACTCTAAGTGGCTTCTCGACAGTGGAGCGTCTAATTGCCTAATCACAGACTCTAGTTTGTTTTACACTTCAAAGCCGGCACAGGAGAAGATTTATCTGGCTGACGGATCGACTCAGGACGCAATTGCAAAAGGCACGCTCAGGTTGGGTAATTTGGGAACTATATTAACAGATGTGTTATTGGTTTCTGGTTTAAAATATAACATTCTATCAGTAAGAAAATTGGCTCAAATAGGTTGTAAAGTTACATTTGAAGGGGATAGATGTTTTGTGAGAAAGGATGGTGAAATATGCATGCAAGGGAAATTACAGAACCAAATGTTTATGGTTGAGTGCAATCTTGATAAACCCACTTGTGCCTGGATAGGAGTTAATAAAGATAAACATGATAATTGCTTACATGAATGGCACAGAAAATTAGCACACGCACATTTCGAAAAGGTACAAAACACCCCAAAGCATAGTCAAGATTTGAAATTAACACATTGTGAGCATGTGGATGAGTGTGAGGTATGCTATAAAACAAAAATGACTGTGACTCCGGTAAATAAGAGCTGTGAAAGCATGACCACTGAACCCTATCAGCTCATACACGTGGATTTGGCTGGACCTTTCCAGTGCTCAAAAGGTGGAGCAAGGTTTTATTTAGTGATTGTGGATGACTTCTCCAGATTTACACATGTGTTCTTATTGAAAAAGAAAAGTGAAGCAGAAGAGAAATTGAAGGCATTTATACAGAGGACAGAGACACAATATGGGGTTGTTATCAAAAATATCAAAACAGATCAAGGTGGAGAATTTACCAGTAATTCATTTAAAACATATTTGGAAAAGAAGGGAATAATACAGAGTCTCACTGCTCCCTTCAGCCCATCCTCCAACGGAACTGCAGAGAGGAGGAACCGGTCATTGCAGGATTCAATGAGAGCCATGCTAGCAGATGCTGATATGAATAACACTTATTGGGGTGAATGTATTCTGTACACTGTTTATATTCAGAACCGTCTTATGCACAGAACAATAGGCATGTCTCCCTATGAGAAGTTGACTGGAAGAAAGCCCAGGGTGAAACACATAGAACGTTTTGGGGCAAAATGCTGGGTACATGTTGCAAAACAGAAAAGGCATGGTAAATTAGGCTCAAGAGCTCAGGCAGGACGCATTTTGGGATTTCAGAATTCATATTATAGAGTTTGGTTGCCTGAGAAACAACAAGTAGTGTTAAGCAGAAGCATAAAGGTGATAGATAAACCTTGGAGAGACAGTCAAACAGTTATCCTAGATAGTGCAAGCAAGCAGGAAGCAGCAGATGTTCCTTTTGGGCAGCAAATTCCATTAAGAACTGCATTGACTGATCTAATACACGGTGGCAAACGTACTGTAAAAAGGCTGAGAAGTGAAGACATGGCAATGCAAGATACAGAAATGCCAAGTACCAGTGCAGGCACAAGTGCAGGTCCAAGTAAAATAGAGAGTGAGGAAGAAATGGAAATAGATAATGTTAGGAGATCAGAAAGAAAAACGAAAGGTCAACCACCTCAGAGATTCACATTTAGTGTTACACAACAGAATAATGAAACAGATAAATATCCAGTAGAATGGGAAAAAGAAGGACCAATAGATAAAGAAACAATGGATCTCATGTGGAAGTTTTGTGTTGAAGAATGATATATAAATGTATTATCAAATAAAAGTGAACAAAAATAACTCTGTGAAACCTGTGTGAATAAAGAAATAAAGAAACAAGAACTGTACTGAAAATGTAAATAGAAACTGTAAGAAAACAAACCATATACTGATATGTATTGTAATGAAAAGTTAATATTGTAGAAATGTAATAATGAACAATGAAGTTTTGTAATCTGTGAGTCTCAGGTGGGGGCTGTTGGTCAGTGAAACATGCTGTGAGACTCACAGACAGGGTTTTTTAGCAAAGAGAGTGAAACCTGAAACAGAAGGGTTAAGCTGTGAGAACAGAGCGCCAGGTTTGCCAAGGTCAGTAGCTGGCTGGGAAGCCTGATAAGGTGGGATGCTTGGAAAAGCTCAGTGTGGGGGAAAAGCTGTCTGTGAAGAGAACTGTGTCTAATGTCTTTGCCTAGTAAAAAAAAAGACTCTTACAAGAAACTTGCCTGGCCTGGCTTATTCCTGATCTATACAACTCTTGGATTCCATCCTTGTATGATCTATACACGCACGCGCAACAGATTGAACTACACACAGACTCACACAGAGACACACGCTTGCAAGAGTCCCCAACAGATTTCCTTTGCCCACAGATTTGAGGGTGGGGGATTTTTTTTTTTTTAGTGGTGGGGTGTGGACAGGAGTAGAAGGGGAATTCCATACTTATAGTCATAAAAACTCAAGAAGAGGCCTGCTTTTCTTTCTGTCTTTCCTGAAGAGGCTTCAGCATTTGGGATTACAAAAGCTCACCCTGCTTCCTGCCTCCTCCACAGCTAAGTCCTAATCTTCTCTTTCTTCCTTGTTTGACTTGGCCCTGGCCTCTGTCCCCTGGGCTGAAGCCAACCCCCCTGGATTCTTCTGGTGACATCATCTTTCATTTTAAGCCACTGCTGCTTCAGATGATTTCCAAGAGCTGCAGGGATTTTCCTGTAAAACACATTCTTGGGTGGGCAAAGCTTCCCCCCTCCAATGGCAGGATTGTGAGGGTGGCTAAATCCAGCACCATCTCGATTCATCTGTGCCTGCTCAAATCAGCACAGCAATTGCTGTTCTTCCAGGGTGGCTCAAGGCATTTTGCTGCCTGAGGCAAAAGATTTATTATCGTTAATATTATATCTATATTCCACATTTACTCCAAGGAGCTCAAGATGGTGCACATGGTTTCCTCCTCCCCATGTTATCCTCACAACCACCCTATGAGATAGGTTAGGCTGAGAGAGAGAGAGAGAGAGAGAGAGAATGACTAGCCCATTGTCACCCAAGGCATTTTCTTGCCAGCAGAAAAAAATATATGAGGGTGGGTGTCTGTGACTATCATGAAGGTACCCTGCACTTCTGAATTTACCAGGATCCCTTCATGATAGTCACAGCCACCACCCCTTTATCTATTCCCCCCTGCTAGCTTGAGATTGAGATCCTTGTTATGTGCCTTCTCCCACAACAGCAGACCTCCCTAGGAGCCAGTAAGCATGAAGGGAGATAGTGTCAGCTACTGAGAAGAGTCTTCTCAGTGGCCAACACCTCTTTTCACTTTGATTGGCTCTAATCAGCAGGAAAGAACAAGGAAACATGTTAGAAGATTCTTTCCACGTTCCCCTTTTGTGATGGTTGGCTCATAGGATGCTGGAGACATAAGGACCCTGCTCCATCTAAAAATAAAGGATCTAAGACACACACACCCAAACCCTGGACTACCCCTCGTGTGTGTGTAGACATAGATGTACCACAACTTAAGAACAATACGGCCCCCCTTTGGCAAACCACTTAATTATTTTTCTGCAGCTGTAGCAATGGCAATGGGCTGCACTAGATGTTGTTGGGTTTTTAATTGTTTCTTTGTTGTTGTCCTGTGTCTCCAAGGGAAACCCTATGAATCAGCGACCTCCAAGAGCATCTGTCATGAACCACCCGGCAAAGCGCTTTGCAGCCTGGTCACACGAAAGCAGATCCACCCTGTCTTCCTTATGGTGGAAGCAACTTTTGTGGGGGGCTAATGCGATCCCTCCCTCGGCCAATCAAATGTTGCTCCTGGAACTCCATGGGGGTGAGCAGGCTACTTACAGGGGTCTGCACATAGACCCGCCGCCCCATCGCTTCTTCCTCGTCCTCCTCCAGCCTTCCTCCTTGGGGGCTGCTCCAGTGAGTACCGGGGGCTGGGGTGTGTGTATGGGGGGTAACCAAGCTCCCCAGTTGAGGGTGCAGGGGGGAGAGAGAATTTGCACCCAGACTCCTGTCCCACATGCAGTGGCGCACCTAGCGTATTTGACACCCAGGGCGGATCATTTTTAAACACCCCCTCCTCTTAATAGTCCCCTCCCACCAAGACCCGCTGCAATTTTGAAGTGGTACTTGGGGGGAAAGGTTTGGGAACCCCTGCACTAGATCCCCCCCCATGAACTGCAAGCAGGCATGCTTAAAAGTGGAAACATTTGACTCCTCTCTACTGGCATTCCCACAGTAACAGCCTCAATGTGATTCCTGCCGCCGACCTCAAAACTGTCTTGGAATTTATTTAACAAGCTCCCATCCCACGTAAACCACGCACGGGGGGGTACTCTATTTGCTTATATGATGGTATCACTGTGCCTAGTGCTTTACAGGGTACAAGAAGAGAGGTCCCTGCCCCCGGGAGCTTCCAATCTAAAATTTCCACGGGGGCTGGGGAAGCAGAAGGCGCCCTGCGGAGGGTTACTTACAGCAGGGCAAGGGAACTTGCAGGGGGGGAGATTGGCAAACCGTGAAGAACGAAAGCACTCTGCACTTGCTCAGCCTCAGAGGTGCCTCTTTCAAATGGAAGGGCGCTCACTAACATTGCTGATGAGAAGAAGCCGCTGGAGCCAGCCAGCCCCGCCGTGGAGCGCCCGCCCGGCCTGGAACATGTGCTGCAGCCCCTTGTCTGAGGCCAGGTTGGCTGGCAGGCAGGCCCTATGTGATGTTCCTATATATTAGTGTATATATGGTAAGTGTTGTTGTTTTAGAAGATACATAGTAAGTGGAGTGAAAGAGGAGGGGGAGTGACTGGGCAGTGGAATGCGAGATGATTGGCTGAGTGTTTAAAATGGCTGAATGTATAAAAGGAAGAGTGAGAGTCGAATCTGGGGGGGGAGAAGAGAAAGAGTGGATTGCTTGGTGGGGTTTGAGAGAGTTGTTTGCCAGGAGAGAGTGAAGAAGGAGGGGGGTGGAGTTCGGATTAGTATTGAGTAAAACCATATGCTTATGTACCTTAAGAAGAAATCTTGTTAATCTTGTTAGCTTTGTTATCTGTAATAAATACTTAATTTGGTTTACCAAAGGCCTGATCCTTGGCTGGGGTTTCACAGACCAGAAGGGAGGGTAAGGTAATGACCAAGGCTGAAGGGGAACTGTAACAAATGGTGGCAGCGGTGAAGAGAATAACAATACCAGTATTCAGAGTCTCTGGGAATACTAGTATTGGGACGTTACTGGTGGTTGCCTAGCAGGGGGATCTGTTGAGATCTGTGCTAGAGCGGGGAGAGAAATCATAAGAGAGAGCGGTCCGGACTGGTGGAGTCCCTGGTGGTGCCTAGAGACAGGCAGTAGCCACGCGCAGGTAGGAACCTGACAGGGAGAGCCAGGGAAGGACGCCTCACATGTGGTGTCAGTAGCGGTGGGATACGAACAACAGAGAATCCAGATACAGTGGTGTGGCAAACAGAAATAACAAAACAAGATAACTTGTGAGAGTGACTGGCAAAGAGTGTGTGGCAAAGAGTGAGTGAACTCAAACACCATGGCTGAATACATAAAAATGAAAAGAGAGGAGCTGGTGGAGAAGTGCATAACATTCAATTTACCTCACGAGGGTAAAGGGGTAGATGATTTGCAACTGCCCAGCAAAAACAACCTGTCAGAGAAGAGACCCCAGAAGGATATTTAAGCAATCCCGCTTATATAGAGTACTTGAGAGAGAAGTTAAGATGTTTTGCAACATCATTTTAACAATGTCTTCAAAATTGACGGTAAAGAAATACTGGTGATGAAAGAAATTCCTATTAGACTTTTACGTAAGAGAAAAGAATATGCTTTCCTTACAGAGAAACTTAAGCAACGCAAAATTCAATTTAGATGGGATGTTCCAGAAGGAGTGATCTTTACATTCAGACAACAGAAATATAGATTGAATACTGTTCAAAAAGCAAGGGACTTCTTGAGAAGACATGGATGAAGATAAACTCAAAGATATGGATATAATTCCTGGGAAACAAAGTCAACAAAGATATGCAGAGGAAGGGAAGGAAGATGATGGATTAAAAGGAGCATCAGGCACATTTTAAAATACACGCTTAAAGATGGATTACAAATATCTAACTTGGAATATAAATGGAGCCAATACGGCGCAGAAGAGAAAGGAAGTGTTTCATTATTTGAAAAAATTAAAATTGGATATAATTTGTTTACAAGAAACTCATATTAAGAAGAAAGATTCCAAATATTTGATTTGTAAAAATTTGGGTGAAGAATTTATTTCGGCTGGACCAAAAAAAAAAAATGGAGTTGTTCTCTACATTAACCCACAATTGCTTCCTAAATTGGTATTACTGGATGATAGTGGTAGATTTGTGGGGGTTGAAATTACTCTACAGGGTACAAACATTTTGATAGTGGGTATCTATGCCCCCAATGAAGATAAAACAAGGTTTTACACAGGACTTATGGAAAAATTGTCAGAGTTTTCATATGACCATTGGTGTGTTATGGGTGATTGGAATGGAGTAATCTCACCAAAAATTGATAGGCTTTCTGAAAAAAATATCAAAGAGACACAGGGTAAATTACCGAAGATTTGCTTTGAACTGATGGAAAATTTAGAATTGGTGGATACCTGGAGATATATAAATGATAATGCAAAGGAATTTACTTATTTCTCAGAAAGACACAAAACATTCTCGAGGATTGATATGATTTGGATGTCTAAAATTTTAGCGAAGGATACTTTTAAAATGGATGTATTACCAAAAACTTTTTCGGATTATAACCCTGTGATATTAACTTTAAAAAAGAAAAATCTTGGATTTAGATGGAGACTAAATGAATCTTTATTACAGAATGACAAAGTAGTACAAGAATGTAAGAAGAAATTAAAAGAGTTTTTTGAACATAATTTACATAAAGGAACAAGTGAAAATATCGTTTGGGATACAAGTAAGGCATTTATGAGGGGATATTTTATTAAATGTAACTCTGAATTAAAAAAAAAGAAACAACAGAAAATGCAATTAATTTTGGAAGAAATAAAACAAAAAGAGGAAGAATTGAAAAAGAATCCAACTAAAGTTTCTATTGTAAATCAAATTAAAATGTTACAGAAGCAAGTATCAATGCTGACAGTTAGAGAAATTGAAAGAAAACTAAATTTTGCTAAACAAAGGACTTTTGAATTTGCAAATAAACCTGGGAAATGGTTAGCATATAAATTAAGAAAAGAACATCAAAAAAATATTATTTTAAAGATACAAGAAGGAGATGAGACGTTGACAGATAATGTAAAAATTAAAAAGATTTTTCATCAATATTATTCAACATTGTACAAATGTCAGGAAATTCCATCTGAAAAAATAGAAGAGTATATATCTAAACAGAATTTGCCTAAAATTACAGACTTTCAGAGACAAGCTATTAATGGCCCTATTACGTCAAGAGAGATATCTGAAGCTATAAACAAAATTAAATTAGGAAAGGCACCAGGACCAGATGGGTTATCTGCAATGTATTATAAATGTTTGGAGGAAGAACTCTTACTACCTTTACAGTCTACAATGAATCTTATTCTGCAAGAGGGAAAGATACCGGATAGTTGGAAAAATGCTAATATAACATTAATACCTAAAGAGGAGCAAGATTTAACTAAAACAAAAAATTATCGACCAATATCTCTATTGAATAATGACTATAAAATTTTTACAATGATCTTGGCAGAAAGATTGAAAATAATATTGCAACAATTTATTCAGGAAGATCAATCAGGGTTTTTACCTAAAAGACAATTACGTGACAACGTCAGGAATGTCTTGAATGTTTTGGAATATTTAGAACAACGAAATGATAAACAAGCAGCTTTGATTTTTTTAGATGCTGAAAAAGCATTTGATAATTTGAATTGGAAATTTATGTTTCAGGTTTTGGAGCAAATGGATTTTGGAGACAATTTTATAAAATGGATTAGATCGATTTATACATCTCAGAAGGCTCAGATAATTGTTAACGGAGATTTAACGGATTCATGTGAAATACAAAAGGGTACAAGACAGGGATGTCCTTTATCTCCCCTTTTATTTATTCTGGTCTTAGAAGTGCTGCTTAGAGATATAAGGCAAGATAAAAGAATTTCGGGATTAAAGATAAAAAAAGAAGAATATAAATTGAGAGCATTTGCTGATGATTTGATAATTGTACTAGAAAATCCTTTGGAAGGAATTAATGTATTGATGGACAAATTAAAAGAATTTGGACCGTTAGCAGGATTTAAGATTAACAATCAAAAAACAAAGATGTTGGTGAAAAATTTAACTTTAAGGGAACAGAAAGTGTTAATGGACAAGACAGATTTTACAATAGAGAAAAAGTTGAAATATTTAGGTATCATTATGACAAATAAAAATTCAAAGTTGTTTCATAATAATTATGAAAAATTATGGACAGAGATTAAGAAAGACTTGCTAAGATGGGATAAACTACAACTGTCATTAATGGGTAGAATATCTGTGATAAAAATGAATGTATTACCGAGAATGATGTTTTTGTTTCAAACAATACCTGTAATATCCTCTGATTTACCTTTTAAACAATGGCAAAAAGATATCTCTAAATTTGTATGGCAAGGAAAAAAACCAAGAGTTAAATTTAAACTACTACAAGATGCCAAAGAAAGAGGAGGACTGGGATTACCAAATCTGAGACTTTATTTTGCTGCCTGCTGTCTAGTCTGGATAAAGGAATGGATCTTATTGAGGAATAAAAGACTATTGGATTTGGAGGGTCATAATTTGAAGTGGGGATGGCATGGATATCTATGGTATGACAAAGTAAAAGTAAATGTAGACTTTAACAATCATTTTATAAGACGTCCTCTGTTGAAAATATGGAATAGATATAAACCAAGGTTTTATTCGAAAATACCATTATGTGTCTCAAGTCAAGAAGCATTTTATAGAAGAGAAATGGCTGGAAAAGAGAAATGGTTAACTTATCAAGAACTATTAGAAAATGTACATGGAGAATATATAATGAAAGAGAGAGAACAACTGACAAAGGAAGGATATAGTTTTCAATGGTTCGCCTATTTACAATTGTTAGAAAGATATAAAATGGACAAGAAAATGTATGGGTTTGAAATAAGTAAATCTGATTTTGAAATAGGATTGTGTACAAATGATGAAAATATAATTGCGAAAATGTATAAACTCTTATTGAAAATGGATATGGAGGAAGAACAAGTAAAAGAGTGTATGGTAAAGTGGGCAAAAAATTTTGGTTATAACATACAAATGGATCAATGGGAAAATATGTGGAAAAAAGGTTTGAAATTTACACTATGTTATAATCTTAAAGAAAATTTTTATAAAATGATGTACCGTTGGTACATGACTCCAGAAAAGTTGTCAAAAATGTATAGTAATGTTTCTAATGTTTGTTGGAAATGTAAACAACAAGAAGGATCATTTTATCATATGTGGTGGTTGTGTAAAAAGGCAAAATCATTTTGGGCACAGATAGGTAGGAAGATGCAAAAAATTCTAAAGATAAATATTCAGTCAAAACCAGAATTTTTTTTATTGGGTTTTATGGATAAACAAATAGAAAAGAAATATGGAAGAATAATATTGTATATGATTACGGCAGCAAGATTATTATATGCACAAAAGTGGAAAATGGAATCAACACCAACAATGGAAGAATGGCTATTGAAATTAATGGACTTAGTAGAAATGGATAAATTGACATGTTTACTTAGAGAAAAATCGACAGATACATTTCTTAAGGAATGGAAGCCTCTCTTAGACTTTTTGTTGAAAGATCAAAATAAAATGATGATACTGGGATTTGACGATTAATTAAGACAGCTTATGGAGAAAAGGGATTCTGTATGTATACATTAAGGGACAGGTTTGATGTATATTATATACTTATAGCTGATCTGCGACAAATCGGAAGTCAACTATTTTATTTTTATTTTTTGTTGTTGTATTGTTATGTCTTTTTGACTTTGTTTTGTTTGTTTTTGGAAAAATTTGAATAAAAATTATTAAAAAAAAAAGAGAGAAGTTAAGATGGGAGGCTGATGAGAAAGAAAAGCAGCGGGTCTTTGAGGCTGAGGAAAAAGATAAACAGCGGGAGTTGGAAGCTGAGAGATTGAGGATGGAAGGTGCAGAGAAGGAAAAACAGAGGGAGTGGGAAATTGAGAGAATGAGATTGGGGTTTGAGGAGAGGGAGAAGCAACGAGCATTGGATGCTGAATTACAAGTAGAAAAGTTAAAATTTGATAGAGAGAAATTTCACTCTGAGGAGGCAAGGAAAGAGAGAGATGGAGCAAAAATAAAAATTAATCCAAAGGACTTTGCTGTCTATGAGCCTGGTCAAGATCTTCAAATTTACCTCAGCACCTTTGAAAAAGCAGCTCAGTTGTGGGGGCTACCTGAAGATAAATACATGCAGTATTTATCAAACCTGATTAAAGGGGAATTGGCAGAGGTATACCAATATTTCCCCTCAGACAGGCCCGTCACCTATGCTGAATTCAAAGAAGCAGTGTTTAAAAGATTCAGACTGGGGCCTGATTATTTTAGAAAGCTTTTCAGAAACTGCCAGATACAGACAGGGAGGTCTTTTGTGGAACTGGGAGCAAAGTTGATGGATATATTTGGAAAGTGGATGAGTAGTGCCAAAGCTCAGTCAGTGGAAGAGGTGAAAAGCCTCATGATACTGGATCAATTATACCATCAGTTACCACCAGAAATAAGGCTCCTGGTCAAAGACCGTTCCCCTACATCTGTGCAGGAGGCCGCAGAGATGGCGGATCACTTCGCCTCTAATAGAACTGGCTGGGTGGGGAAAACATCAAGAGAGTTTAAACCCAGACCATATAGTGCTGGCAGAAGGGATGTGGTTCCACAGCGAGTGAGTCCTCCATTAAAATCTGAAGGGCACAGGACACCCCAGAGTGGATCTGTGTACCCTAAAAGTGAGGAGAAATTATGCTACAAATGTGGTAGACCGGGGCACCTACGTTTTCAATGTCAAGTTACCAACCCCAGTAGTAATCCTGCTCAGACAAGGGCAGTGAAAACAGAGCCCAAGGCTTTAGAAACAGCGAAAAAGGTTCAGTTTTGCCAGATAAACTGGACAGAAGTAACAGACCTTGATTCAAGTCTGAGAGAGGAAGTGAGTGTACAAGGGGCAACTTATTGGGCATTGCTTGACACTGGTGCTGCTCAGACGTTACTGAGGCCAGATTTAATAAAATCTGAAGAAATATTACCTCAGGAAACAGTGACAATCCAAGGAGTGAGAGGTCAACCAGAAAGTTTGCCTGTGGCCCTGGTGGATATGACTTGGAGAGGCCGAGAGGGCCGATATAAAGTAGGCATTAATGCCCAGCAACAAGAACCAGTAATACTGGGAAGGGATGTAATGGGCGCCCAAGGAAAGATCTATGTAGTGACCAGACAGCAAATTGGCAGAGAAAAAGAAGCCATATTAAGGGGGGCTGAAACAAACAGGGTGGAATCTGTTAACCAGCCTCAGGTCACCATAGCAACCACTAGCAGGCCTGCTGAAGAAGACAAACTGTATCAAGTGGTCTCTGGGGAAGAAGCAGATCAATTCAGGGAAGAGCTGCATAAAGATATAAGTCTGAAGCAGATAAAGGAACAAGCGCTGACCCAACAGATTCCTTTCACTGACAAACTGAGGAATCAAGTTGTGTGTGAGAATGGGATTTTATGTGGACTGTGGATGCCTGCTGAGAGAGGGGGTGAATGTGAACCAGTGAAACAAATGATGGAAGTAGTGAAAGAGAATTTGAGTCATGCACAGGAGAAGCAAAGTTACTGGTATGACAGAACAGCCAGAGAACGTGTGTATGATGTGGGAGATATGGTTATGGCGTTCATACCCAGGAAACATGACAAATTACAGGCTAACTGGGAAGGACCATATACCATCAGAGAAAGGCTTGACACAGTGACATATGTAATCACCACAGACCAATTAAACAAAAGCAAAGTGGTTCATGTAAATATGTTGAAGCCTTACCATACCAGGGATGCACAGGTGTTGCAAGTTACCTTATTCCCTGAGGGAAGTGGGCCTGAACTTCCAGATTTGGTACAGGAAAGCAAAGACAAAGGAGGGGTAGAGCAAGTGGAATGGTCAGAGGAGGTGAAGGAGGAAGTAAAAGAGGAGATTCTGAGAGTTTTGAAAACCTATAGGAATCTCTTTAGCAACAAACCTGGCCGAACCAGTATAGTTATACATTCCATTGATACTGGAGATCATTACCCATGGGACTAAGGAACTCGCCAAGTTCATTTCAGAGGCTAATCAATACTGTGTTGCGAGGCATGTCAGATTTTGCAGTGGCCTATATCGATGACGTGGCCATTTTTAGCAAGTCGGTGCTTGAGCATGTCCAACACCTGACAACAGTATTGGAGGCCTTAAGAAAAGCAGGCCTCACAATAAAAGCTAAGAAATGCCAGTTTGGACTAAAGGAAGTAATCTATTTAGGACATAAGGTGGGGAGCCTCAGAGGTGCCTCTTTCAAATGGGAGGGCGCTCACTAACATTGCTGATGAGAAGAAGCCGCTGGAGCCGGCCAGCCCCGCCGTGGAGCGCCCGCCCGGCCTGGAGCATGTGCTGCAGCCCCTTGTCTGAGGCCAGGTTGGCTGGCAGGCAGGCCCTACACATGCAGTGCTGGGCAGGTGGTGTGCAACTTGCCCTCCAGCTCACCCAGGGCACTGGCCGAGCAAGCCACCAGCAGCAGAGCAGAGCTGGGCAACAGCCACGGGGCCAGCAGGCATTCCAGGCTCTGGCCCAAGCCCCACGAGGTGCCTGTCATGCAGAGCTTGGAAAAGTTACTTTTTTGAACTACAACTCTCATCAGCCCTAGGCAACATGGCCACTGGATTAGGCTGATGGGAGCTTTAGTTCAAAAAAGTAACTTTTCCGAGCTCTGCTGTCATGATGCACACAGCTTGGCTCAGGCCACCGCCACCTGGCTCGGCCTCCATAGCTGCACGTCCAGCTTCATAATGAACACTCCATCTTAGGGTTGCCAGGTCAGAAGCATCCCCAAAACTGAGTTTTTAGGGGCAGGCCCAAGTGATGTCATGGGGGTGGGCCTGAGTGATGTCACATGGCAGGCCCAAGTGTTGTCATTAAGCATGATACATTAAGCATCAATCACAGTTGCTTGGAGCATACAATTTTAAAAAATATTTGATTGGAGATTAAGCTAGAAATCTTAGCTAAAAGATGGAGCCTGGGTAGGGAACGTTTAATCTAGCTTACTTGCTTTTGGCAAGAAGGGTTTAAGTGCCTTCAGGACAGGACAGTCACCGGAAGGCCACTGTAGGAAGAAAGGAGCCTAGTGTTGTGGAGATGTTAGATGGGAGCATTCGGGAATAAAGGTGGATGCCCCTGAAGGCTGTAATTCTAAACTCACACACTAAGGGACTAAGCCCCATACAACTCAACAGGACTTACTTCTGAGCAGTTTGGATTGTGCTGTTGGTAAAGCTTGACTAGGGATCCTTTGCAAAGAGATCCATATCCAAGCAGGGTTGGCAACCCCCCGCCTGGAATGCCCTGTCCTTATATTTTAATGTGGCTGCTCCAAACTTCTTTACAGATTTGACCCTTCACTTCAGAAAGAGGTCTGAGAAATGAGTGAGAGTAAGAAGATTCTTACCCTTTCTGTCTACCCTGTGGACTGCTATAAACTCACTTTGACAGCCAACCCAATTCCAGTGAGCAATAACTGACAGAAAGAAAACAGGTAGCAGCTTGGGAACAACAACTGCAACCACACTTTCAAATATGTGAATTCTCTTTTACCACTATTGGGCAAGAAACAAACTGCCATGCAACCGACAAGGTGCATCATCAGTGGGTTTTAGGGGGTTGAGCTGAGCACATGCAACCACTGCTGTTGCTTCTATGGATGTAAGGGAGTGAGGTTAAAGGTAAATGAAATGCAAACAGAAAATGAAAAACAGAAGACAGTGATGCTTTCCTAAATGCAATACCATACCGACCACAACAAGATTCCTATGAGTAAGGCAGACAACTTAGCATCCCACAACCAGTCAGGATTCATAACCGGAAACCAAAACTAAAAAAATCCTTGCAGTCACTCAGTTAATGCAGAATGCTGGGGCATGATTGCTGACATGAGTGAGATCCTATCAGCACATAATACCTCTGCTCTGAAATCTGCATTGGTTGCTGATTTGCTACCAGGCCAAGTTCAAGCTGTGCTTTCCATGTCATGGGTGCCACATAGTACTTGTTCTGCTCTTGTAAGAAATCAGTCCTGTAAAGTGGCAGCATTTTGGATACTCTGTTCATAGGGTTTTCGTGGTAAGAGGTATTCAGAGGTGGTTTACCATTGCCTTCCTCTGACTTTGGACATATATCATACTTTGGACACATCATGAGAAGACAGGATTCATTAGAAAAGACAATACAGAAAAACAGAAGGGAGTAGAAAAAGAGGAAGACCAAACAAGAGATGGATTGATTCCATAAAGGAAGCCACAGACTTGAACTTACAAGATCTGAACAGGGTGGTTTATAACAGATGCTATTGGAGGTCACTGATTCATAGGGTCACCATAAGTCAAAATTGACTTGAAGGCACATAACAACAACAACGAAGTGGCAACACCTACGCTTTGGAACTCCTTGCCTATTGACATTAAGCAAACGCCTCTTTTCAGCACCTGCTAAAATCATTTTTGTTTAGGCAAGCCTATCCACGCATGTAAAAGCTATTGTGTTTTTAAATCTGTTTTTAACTCATTGTTGGTTTTATTAATTGAATGTTTTTCAATACGTCTTTGTTTTTGCCAATAATTTTATTGTCTTAATTCTTTCTGTCAACCGCTTTGAGATTTTTTACAATAAAGCAGTATGTAACTGTTGTAAATAAAATACATAAATAATTTTTGGAGTCACAGCTTTTAAAAATGTTTTTAAATAAGTTTTGTTTTAATATATTTTAAAGTCTGTTTTTATGATTTTTAAAGTGTTGCAGTGCTTTTGTTCGCCACCCTGGCAAAATAAATAAATAAACTTCATTCACCCAACCCAAAATTCAGAATCATGCCACTTTAAGCTGTTTTGCAACTGTATAAAACTTGTTTTATGGTTATTGGTTTTTAAAGGGATTTATTTCTTATTGTGAGCTGCCTTGGTTTCCAATCACCAACCCTACCTCACAGGATTGTTGGAAAGACTCCATACACACACATACTTGTAAAAATACACCCCATATAATAGTTTATTGTCAAACCAGTTGGTCATTGCAGAACATTTTTTTAAAAGATCTGTATTAGTTTCCTACATAATAAAAAATGTGATACCTAGGTAAACCCTGCCTAATTGCTTTAAAAATTGGATTGGAGAGAGAGGGAAAGATTAACAACACAAACACAATTCTTTGTTATGTTTACTCAGAAGTCCCATTAATTTACAGCACAATCCTAACCATGTCTACTCAAAAGTAAGTCCTAATGAATTCAATGGGGTTTACTCCAGGTACATTAGATTAGCATTAAAAGCAAGTATTGGATTTAATACTTTCATATTGCCAAGGTTTTCAAAGCACTGCCCTCTCCAACAGCCCAGGATCAGCCTGGGGCACACAAGAGAAAAAAAACTTTAAGCCATATTCTTACTTATTACTGAAACTGAAGATATGAAAACCACCATTTTCTGATGTTGCAATGAAGCCCAAGCACTGCCTGGGTCAACAAATCACAACCCTGGCTTCCCTTATTGGCTACAATCCTGAAAGGGCAGGATTAGAGCCCCAGCTTGGGAGAGTTTTTTTTTTAACTACAACTCCCATCAGCCCAATCCAGTGGCCATGGTGGCTGGGGTTGATGGGAGTTGTAGTTTAAAAAAGTAAATTTTCCAAGCTCTGCTAAGAGCTGCTATACAGATCCGTTAATAAACAGATTAAACAGTTGCGGGGGGCGGCTGACGTTTCGGTGTCTATCTCGGGAACCAGACCACCTAGAAACTTAATTTTTTTTTAATTGAAGCAGAGAGTCCGGAGATTAAGCTACGTTAGCCAGAGACCCAGAGTGGGACCCCCCCAAAACCAGAAACTGCCACTGAAAATCAGACACCTGGTAACCCTACTCCATCTTGCACCCCCTGATTGCACCCCCTGATTGACTACACCCAGGGCAGGCCACCCCCCACCCCCCTTGAGATGCCACTGCCCACATGTGTGCCCCCCATGCATTCCCCTGTCCCCCCTCCCCCCCATGTCATTGCAGAAAGGGAAACCCATTCCCAGCTCCAGAACTCTCCCTTGCGGTGCACGGTTGCGGAGAAGCGTTTCCTATTTCTCCAGCTGTGATGGGATTTCAGGGCTATGAAGAAAGTTGTAATAGACGTCAGATTTGCTTCTTCGCAGATTTGTGCTCGCTTTCCCCTCCTCCCCTTGTGAAGTGACGGAAAGGCAAACAAAAGTCCCCCCCCCCAGTTTCCGATTTTCTTCATGTTGGGCTCTGCCAACAAACTAAAGCATATTATGATGATTATTTAACACCCTGAGTTCTTCCCAGGGCGGGTTACAACACTTTAATGTAGCTCCACATTTGCTAACCATTAGGAGCCTGCCATGTCTGGTAATACTGGTGACGGAGCAGTGGCACAGCCTTAATAGCCCTGGCTTATGAGAAACACATATGGTGGCTCTTCTCCTCTGCTGTTTTCAATGGGTAGACCTGCCGTCTATCTACTGGTAGAGGTGAGATGCAGGTAACATCATTCCACTCATCACTGAAGGCCTCTGTTCCTCTCCTGGCATGCGCGCATGCACTCACTCACTCACACAGCAAGACAATCAACTCCACAGCTGCAGTCCTGCTACGCTGCTGTCGAAACACAAGGTTAACAACACTTGGCTACACTTTAGGTTGTTGTACATGACCTCCCCCTTCCCTTCAGCAAAATGTGTCTTTTTTCAATTGATGTTTTAATTGCAAATGTATTAAAGAAAAAAAAGGGGGAAACCCATCAGCTCACATTAATATATTACAATACAGTAAGCACCAATACATTTACACATCTGTAAACTGATTTACACATACAGATCAATATCTGCCATCCAAATGTCTAAATAAAGTTTCCAAACAAAGTTGGTGTTTATAAGAAGTATGTTCAGATGGAGCAAGGGCAAGTTAAGGTCTTCGCACAATTGCATAATAGACAGCGGGTGTTTATCCTTGGAGATTCTATGAGAAAAGGTTGCAGCATTTGGGGCTTTTAGTTTAGAGTAAAGGTGAGTCAGAGGCGACATGACAAAAGTGTATAAAATTATGCCTGGCAGGGAGAAAGTGGGTAGAGAAATGTTTTCCTCCCTCTCTCAGAACACTAGAACTCGTTGACGTGCAATAAAGCTGAATGTTAGATGATTCAGGACAGACAAAAGAAAGGACTTCTTCATGCAGTGCATAGTTAAACTATGGAACTCACTCCCACAAGAGGCAATGATGGCCACCCACTTGGAGGGCTTTAAAAGAGGATTAGACAAGTACATGGAGGAAACTATCAATGGCTACTAGTCAAGATGGCTGTGGTCTGCTACCAGTATGCTTCTGAAAACTAGTTGCCAGAAGCCACAGGAGGGGAGAGATGCTCTTGCACTCAGATCCTGCTTGCAGGCTTCCCATTGAGGCATCTGGTTGGCCACTGTGAGAACAGGCTGCTGAACTAGATGTGCCTCGGGCCTGATCCAGCAGACTCTTACATTCTGAAGTCTCTTAGCAAAATACAGCATGCATAAAACTAAGCACTAATATAAACATTGGTTTGTGTCTAATCACATACTTAAAGTAAACCCACTGAAATTAACGAGACCTAAATTAGTCATGCACATTAATTTCAACAAATAATTGGGTGTTAGAACAAATTAAACCAGAACTGTCACTAGAAGCTAAAATGATGAAACTGAGGTTATCATACTTTGGGCACATCATGAGAAGACCTGATTCACTAGAAAAGATAATCATGCTGGGAAAAACAGCAGGGAGTAGAAAAAGAGGAAGACCAAACATGGATTGATTGCATAAAGGAAGCCACAGACCTGAACTTACAAGATCTGGACAGGGTGGTTCACGGCAGATGCTCTTGGGGGTCACTGATTCATAGGGTCGCCATAAGTCATAATCGACATGAAGGCACATAACAACAACAATCCCAAATGTTAACAGCAGCAACGTCAGAAAAAAGTTCCCCCTGCCCAGCCAGCTCCTGAAAAAGACATTGATTATTAGATTTTTTTTAAGGTAGTGATTGGGTTTATGATGCTTGTATTGGCTTCATTTGATGTATGTCTTTTTTTTAGGTAATACCATTTAAAATTTGATTGATTAAGCAGTATATCTATAATAAAGTAGTCATAACAATAATAAAGGAAGCTGGAAAAAGGTCTGTGTCCACAGCAAGATCCTGGACTCTGCCTTCCTCCCCTTGGCACCTCCCCCTCTACTTGGGGGCGTCAGATGCCAGCCAGCGCCTGCCCCAGTTCATGGGTGTGGGTTACATGGATGGTCAGCCCATCACTCACTGCAACAGTGTCACCCAGAGGGGCCTGCCTCAGGCCAGCTAGATGGAGACTGCGCAGGAGGGCAGCCCTTAGTACCAGGAGAGGAACGTCCAGCAACTACAGAAGGTTGGACAGGTATTAGTTAAACTATGGAACTCACTCCCACAAGAGGCAATGATGCTACAATCAGAGCCACAGTGAGTGGAAGGTGGAACAACTCATCATGCTTCAGGTTAACTGGGCTGCAACCCACAAAAGCTGGTCCCCTAGAGAAAATTAGCTAGCCTTTAAAGGTGTCACGGGGGTTAGGGGGTCTGCAGACTGACTGCTTTGCACGGAAGGATTTGAACACATACTGGAAATGCAGGTTTGTGAAGTGGATTAAAAATACTCTGTTACAACAAACCCACTGCAAACAACAGCAACCCAAAGGACTTTTTACAGCTAGGGAGGCGCCGGGGAAATGCATTGAAAAGGGTGGGGAAGACACGGAAACTCCCCTCAAGCAAATCAGGATGAATGTTCATCATCATATAACTTCTGTGCAGACAAGTCAGAACAAACGCTCAGGAAAGATCAGACCTGGGCTGCATGCACACTAACTCATTTGTAGCACAAAAAAATGAACCCCCCCCCAGTCCAGAATAATTCATGCTCATCCACAATATACTGCTTCCCATCGAGATTGATGTCCTGTTCTCACTGGACTCTTTGAGGAGGCGAGAGACTTCCCAGCAGAAACACAAGTGAGGGCAGCACGAGAGCACCATCCGGGGTCAGTCCAAAGTCTACCTCAAAACCGGGGGCGGGCAAAAATTGGGGTCAGAGCAGTCCAGGACCAGAAGCCAAACAGACCGTAAGCAATGCAGGGAAGAGGCAAGTCTAGTACATGAAAGGTTGTCACATAGAGGAGTCCCGGGATCTCTTCTCGATCGTCCCAGAGTGCAGGACACGGAATAATGGGCTCAAGTTGCAGGAAGCCAGATTTCGACTGGACATCAGGAAAAACATCCTAACTGTTAGAGCCATACGACAATGGAACCAATTACCTAGAGAGGTAGTGGGCTCTCCAACACTGGAGGCCTTCAAGAGGCAGCTGGACAGCCATCTGTCGGGAATAGGGTTGCCAGGTTCAAGGCCTGAGACTGATCCTGTATCTTTAGGAGAAGAGAAAGCCAGCCAAGTGCAGGTGTTCTTGCAACCCTGTAATGGGAAAAACCACAAGGTGGAATTCTCCCTTCTCCCTGCACAACTTTTAAAATTACAGAAGACCTCTTAGGGAGAATTCCACCATGTGGTTTTTCTGTTCTGTTTTTACTCTGTTCCAGCAGACTGTTGGGATTGGACCCCATTTTTGAGATTTTTGAGATTCAATGGGCATTTTTCCTTCAGCAGCCCACAGGCTGTATAGGGCAGCAACAGCAGCAGCAGTGGCATTCTGGCTATGCCTGCAAGAGTTACCCCCTTCTTGTGACAACAGTGACTTTAGTAACACAGCTAGAATCCAGCCAGAGCTTCTACTCCAAACAAACCTCCCACTCAGTACTTAGTCCAGGCTGTCAGTGGCACTGAAAAGATTTATGCCACAGTTCTTGTTTCATGTTTGTTACATGAATCAGAACAAACATGAAACAGAAGTCAAGCTGACTCTGGCGTTTATGTTACTGGTCTCCGTGGAGCAGATAAATAAATCACTAAGGACAGCCTGGCTAGGAGTCCAGAGTCTGCAAGTTCAAATCCCCGCTCATGTCTCCTGGGCATCAAGGGCCAGCTAAAGATCACCCCCACAGGGAGTGGCTCAGGGTTTACGTGCCCTGCCACCGGTGCAGCCGTGGGCAAGCTGCAGAGTCCCAAGGAGCCCAGTTGCCCCCCAGCTGGCAGTTGTGGACAAGGAAGGGGCTGGCTTGTGCAGCAGTGGCAAGCTGAGCAGGCCCCAGCCAGCTGGGGAGGACTAGCTTCAGAGGGAGGCAATGGTAAACCCCCCTGAATATCACTTACCATGAAATCCCTATTCATAGGGTCGCCACAAGTCGGGATCGACTTGAAGGCAGTCCATTTCCATTTCAATATTTTGATGATTATCAGGGGAAGAAGCAGCACATCTGCAACCTCTTGCACACGTTGTGTGACTCGAGGGGCAGGTGCCGAGCTGGAGAAAAACAAGTTGACAAGAACTCACCGATAGTTTGGCACAGGCCAGCAAGGACGAAGGTGAACTTGGCAAACTTTGCATTAAAGAAACGCCTTAGTATGAGCCAGGATCAAGATATCCTTTAGTTTATGACATTTTATAACTGTACAAAATATTGCATACCTGGGAAGTCATCCCACAGAATATGCAGAAACATCCCCTTTGGGGTGGGTGCGTGCGTGCATGTGTGTTTCACTTTCTACTTGAGAAGCTAATGCCACCAAATCTGACACTATCTATCCATCTATCCATCTATCCATCTATCCATCTATCCATCTATCTATCTATCTATCTATCTGTCTATCTGTCTATCTGTCTATCTGTCTATCTGTCTATCTATCTATCTATCTATCTATCTATCTATCTATCTATCTATCTATCTATCTATCTATCTATCTATCTATCTATCTATCTATCTATCTATCTATCTGTCCCAACACAGATTCAGACTGAAATAAGGTCTCTATTTAAAAGGCTTGTTGAAAGTCATCAGTATGCACCAAAAAGATAACAGAGATGGTGTCTGTCTAATATTTAAGGGGAGGGAATCTATCTATCTATCTATCTATCTATCTATCTATCTATCTATCTATCTATCTATCTATCTATCTATCTATCTATCTATCTATCTATCTATCTATCTATCTATCTATCTATCTATCTATCTGTCTGTCTGTCTGTCTGTCTGTCTGTCTGTCTGTCTGCCTGCCTGTCTGTCTGCCTGCCTGCCTGCCTGCCTGCCTGCTGCCCCATAGCCAAAGCACTCTGGGCGGTTTACATTAAAAGAAAAGTTGAGCAATGATCACACAATATTGGATTAGTTACTCCAAAACATTCTGCATGATGTCTGAAGCCCAACAGGATCAAGCAGCTGATAAATCTTGCCCAGGACTGTCTGCACGAACAGGCAGTGGCTCCCCCAAGGTCTTATGCAGAGACATCTCCCAGCCCAGCTGCCTTTCCCAATAGCTCCTCTGTTGCAAGTCTGCAACCCTATCTGGCTGGCAAAATAAGGTCTGCCAACAGTTTTCACTCCCCCTGCCGCCCAGTACCAGTATCACAAATCTCATAAAACAGAGTGTGCATTCTTGATTATCAACTAGGGATGGGGAGATCTGTCAATTTTGGTTCTCTCAGTTTCTCATTCTTCCAATTTTAAATTCAGTTCTCCACATTCTTGCAGCAATTGGTATTTTTAAAATAAAAAGAATTTTAGTGCAAATTTCTCCCAATAAACACATTTTTGCAGGCAGTTTTGAGTAACATTTTTGCAAGCAGTGTCTCATCATATAATGCATTTATATAATGCATATAACTGTAATTTAAGAACTGGTGCCTGAGCGTGCTTTTTTCTTTGTTCTTCCCTGTCCCTGTCCCTTTCCCCTCAGTTTACATTGTTAGTCTAACTGCAGTTATTTAACTCTTGTAAATTGTATTTTGTAAATTGTATTGTTTTATTGATGTATTTTATATTGTGATAGACCCTTATATTATATAGACCCTTGGCCTCTTCATTGTGGAGTACCACAGGGTTCTATCCTCTCTCCCATGCTATTCAACATCTATGTGAAACCGCTGGGAGCAATCATCAGGAGTTTTGGGTTGCAGTGCCATCAGTACGCAGATGACACTCAGCTCTATCTCTCCTTTAAGTCCTCACCGGAGTTGGCTGTGAATACCATGTCCAAGTGCCTAGAATCCGTAAGTGGATGGATGGGAGAGAATAGGCTGAAGCTGAACCCCGACAAGACTGAGGTATTACTTGTGGGAGATAAAAGGAAGTTAGGAATTACTGACCTGATGCTTGATGGGGTAAGTTTACCCCTGAAGGACCAGGTCTGCAGTCTTGGGGTCATACTTGACTCCCAGCTGTCCATGGAGGCTCAGATTACAGCAGTGAGCCGGGCAGCTTGGTATCAATTACATCTGATACGGAGACTGCGTCCCTATCTTCCTGTTCACCTGCTCCCTCAGGTGATACATGCCCTGGTCTCCTCTCGCTTAGACTACTGCAATGCGCTCTACATGGGGTTATCCTTGAAAACGGTCCGGAAATTACAGCTGGTATAGAACACGGCGGCACGCTTGATTACGCATAGCCGTCGCTGGGATCATATCACCCCAGTGTTATTAAATCTTCACTGGTTACCAGTTGTCTACCGGGCCCAATTCAAGGTGTTGGTGTTGACCTTTAAAACCCTATACGGTTTTGGCCCAGTTTATCTGAAGGAGCGCCTCCAGAATCACCGATTATGCCGCCTGACGAGATCAGCCTCGCAAGACCTTCTCTCGGTCCCACCGGTGAGAACAGCTAGGTTGGTACGGACCAGAGAGAGGGCATTCTCTATTGTGGCCCCCACCCTCTGGAACTCTCTCCCTTTCGATCTCAGACATGCTCCCTCCCTGTCCAGCTATCGCCGAGCCTTGAAGACCTGGCTGTTCAGGCAGGCCTACAAGATTGGGACAGATTAACTTATGTTATAATTGATTTAATGAATGGTTTTTTAGCTTAAAATTTGATTATGTTGATGTATATGGATTGTTTTTATTCTTGTTGTTCGTCGCCTAGAGTGTCCCTAACCCGGACAGATAGGCGGCTGAAAAATAAAATTTATTTTATTATTATTATTATATTTGTGTTTTTGTAAGCTGCCTTGAGGGCCTTTGGCTGAAAGGTGGGGTATAAATAAATTATAATAATAATTAAAAATATTTTTATGGTATTTTCATTCATATATTTATTTTTATACATACTTTCCCCAAACATATGCATTTTTGTAAACACTGTTTGGTTGGTGAACTCCATAGCAAAATTCTAATAATTCTCCACATTTTTGAAGGACTGCTGTGTTTCAGTCCCCACATTGTTTCAGAAAGTGCGAATTTGACGGATTCATCTTGAAATGAGAACTAAATTGAATTTCTTGCCCACCCCTATTCTGGACTGACCCTTCGGGCACCCTTTGGAGAGTGTGCGAGGTGACATCGCTACTGACCCCAGACTCCATCCTGCCCGAACGTGTTGCACTTCACATGTTCTGAGTTGTCAGTCACTGAACGATTCCACCAAAATAGTTTAAAAAGGGTGGTTGTGTGATATGCTTGAAAAGTTTATGGATTGTGAAACTTAGGCTGCTTTCAGATATGGGGCTTATTGCATTAGTTTAACGGATTCAAATGGTAGTGCTTCAGTCCCGATTTCTAAAATTCCTTTCACACTGCAGTACCTGTTGTGTTAAGGAACAGGAGGTTTTTCAGCCAATATGCTGGCATATTACACAAATGTCTTTCACACGGCTGCAAGGAACATCTTGTTTTAGTCCCTCACTCATTATACACATGTGCACTGTAGTTCCCCACTGTGTAGGAGGTCTAAGATCTCATCCTGTCGCCATGCAGCCCCTCTCCCTTTAGCATCTGACATGCATATTTTTAATTGGATAGACACAGGCGAGTGTGTGTGGGAAATGCTGCTGCTATGCCGGAATATTGGTACAATTTTCATCAGACAAAAAACCGAAGTGCACCTAAAAGGCGGGAATGCACTGCATGTTGGGATGCCTGCCACGTGAGTGGCTGCAGCTGGCATGATTTTCTGGGTTCCCAAGTTTTTAAATGGATTATTTCTGGTGTCACTGATCACGAAACTTACGCTAAACTTGCACTATATTCCACTAGAATTCCAAAACTAGCTTATACATCATGTGAAAGATCAAATATAATGCACAAATGACCAGATAAGAAATGTTGGAAGTGGGGCAAGAGCAACTCCTGTTTGGGTTCTTTTGTTTGTATTCCAGAAGGAGGATAGAGTTAGGGTCCTCCAGCTGGCTAGGCTGGCCTACCTTTACCTGTGATCTTCTCTACCTAACTTCTTTCCATTGTAAACTGCTATACTCAGGGAAGCTGACCTGCCCCTCCTTCCTTTGTCTGTCTGAGGAGAGAGGAGACATCTTGGGCTCTTTGCTCTCTCTCCTGAGCCATGAGGGCAAGACCCACGTCTGGGCATTGCACCTCCAACTTACTTGGTTAGTTAGAACCAGGTATGCCTTTCCTCTACTGTGTATTTCTATAAATAAAATAGCTTTTCTTATTTTACTGAGTCTTAAGTCTCAGTGATCTAAATGCAGGGTAAAAGCCTGCTTTCTTAGGTAAATACACACACCGGAACACACACAGCTCAGACCACTGAGGATCTCTGCATATATACATATTTCCATAAGAAGAAATTGTCAGAATAATGGAATAAAGTGCAGTGTGAAAGCAGCCTGAGAAATGTTGGCCACTTTCCTCAAGTGTGGAGGCTAATTTTAGGAACAACGTACTCACTTTTATTTATAGAAGGTAGCACACCTTTGACTCCCTTGTTGGCCAATGGTCCAACTGCTTCCCTAAGCCAGTTTCCTGCTACTATTAACGATTTTGCTCTTGTTAGGCTTTATGGTTTTAGCTACATAAATGTTTCTAAAATTTTTGTTTTCATCCATTATTGTCTGCTTGCATTTATTTAGCTGAAGTTTGTGTTCCTTTTGTTTTCTTCACTTGGACAAGGCTTCCATTTTTTGAAGGAAGCCTTTTTGCCTCTAAGAGCTTTTTTGACTTTGCTTATTAACCATGCAGGCATCTTCTTGGCCCCGTGGTACCTTTCTTGGCTTGTGGTATACACTCCAGCTGAACGTCACTTATTGTGATTTTGAGCAACTCTCAAGCATTTCACAGAGATTTAATTCTCTTCAGTTTGCCTCTCAACTTCCTTTTTACCAATTCTGCTCATTTTTGGGAAGTTGCTATTTTGAAGTTGAAGGTGACCATATTGGACTTCCCGGCAATTTAGGTTTGT
The DNA here is from genome assembly GCF_030035675.1 of Rhineura floridana. NCBI lineage: Eukaryota > Metazoa > Chordata > Lepidosauria > Squamata > Rhineuridae > Rhineura > Rhineura floridana. The sequence continues at coordinate 217,786,480 of NC_084482.1, read as the reverse complement.
CTCCATTTTTCATTTTCCTAAACTTAAGTTCAGTTCTCCACATTTCCACATCATTTTGCACTTAAAAAAGTCTGTGTTAAAATTCATCAGCGTTTTAGTGTGAATTTCTCCCAACATACACATTTTTGCAAGGGAATTTTCTGTAATGTAATACAGTCTTGTGTGTTATTTACACGTTATGCCAGTCTGTGCTGGAATTGCTTTTAAAGATGTTTTTAAACCTATTGTTTTATTTTAAAAAATGTATTTTTAAGATCTTTTATTTTAATATATGTTAAAGTCTTTTGTTTTTAGGATGTTTTAGAGTGCTTTTAGTGTTCTTGTTTGCTATCTTAGACTCCTTCTGGGAGGAAGGACAGGATATAAATAAAATTAAAATATTCATTATTATACACAAGCATGTGGCCCCTGGAAGGTTGCCCAGATGGGAATGCGGCCCTTGGGTGGAAAAGGTTTCCTACCTAGCTAGACTTGAGTATGGGAGAGCCACTGTGTTATAAGGTTGCAGGGGAAAAACAGCAGGTAGAGGAGGTATTCCGCTCGGTCCCACCTCCTCTCGGTCCCACCAGTCAAAACAGCTAGGCTGGTGCGGACCAGAGAGCGGGCGTTCTCGATTGTGGCCCCCACCCTCTGGAACTCTCTCCCTTACGACCTTCGACATGCCTCCTTCCTGTCGAATTTTCGCCAAGCTTTAAAGACCTGGCTATTCAGGCAGGCCTATAGGAACTTGGGGGTGGAGTAATAATTTTGATGTTTTAATTTATGTTTTGATGTTGGATAAATTGATGATTGTGTTTCGATTATACTGTATTTTAATTATTGTTGTGAGTCGCCTAGAGTGTCTGTTAATTCGGACAGATAGGCGACCAAGGAATAAAATTTTATTATTATTACTATTCAGGATGCACCTGCCACCGTCTTCACCTGGAGTAAGGATGGGGGAGAAACTGGATTCAGTTCACATATAAATCCAAATCTATCAAATCCGCACATTCCAAACCAATATGAGAACTGAAACTCAGCCACCTTTCGAAATTCACTCTTATCTAAATTTTGCAGTGCTGTTCTCTGGCTAACCAATGTTTACAAAAATGAAAATATTAGGGGGAAACGTGCACGGAAATGAATATTTTCATGAAAGCGTCATGCAAAAATGGATCCTGTTACAAGAAATTGTTTGCAAAAATGTGCACATCAGTCAAAACTGAGTACAAAAAAATGTTTATTAGGAGAAGTTCACATTCAGACGCTGAAGAATTTTCATGAGGTTTTAAAAACAGTCATAAATTGCTGCCAAAGTGTGGAGAACTGAATTTAAGATGGGGGAAATGAGAAGCTTGAGAGAGCTTGAATTGACAGATCCTTCCATCCCTAATTTGAAGTTACTTTTCTCTCCCTCTCTCTCTGTCTGTGTATATGTATACACACAAATACACACTAGGGGCTGTGCCCCTGCTCTCTTAACTTGCCAACCCCACTTACCCCCACCAACCTACATTGCCACCTCCCCCTTCCCTTTGCAAACATCAAAGTCCTGCACCCTCCCTTTGTTTCTGCCTGCCTCTGTCTCGATCCTCCTCCTTCAGTGGCTCAGCAGGTCTCCGAAGGCTGTTGTCATGCTGTAGTTTGCAGCAGCGCCACCTGTTGGCAGCCATGCAAACTGGAGCTGCGTGATGACTTAGAATTTTATGTATATAGGGAGATATACACACACAGACACCCCACTGTTCAGCAGCAACCCACATTCTAAAAGAGATGGGTTTTAGTTAAGTCCTACTTCTGTGCTGGACTTTGCCCGGAAGAAAAGATCAGACAAAACAGCTGGAAAAGAAATGGAGATATTCTTTTTCTTTATTTTATCCAGGAGAGGAAAATAGTAGCAGATGTACAGAAGGATCTCAAAATGAGCAAATGGTGAGTTCTTAGGGTGTGATTTTTTTTCTTTTTTTTACAGACTTCCCCCACCTGTTCATTCTCTTCTTCCAGCACTTCTCAGCTTGTTATTCTGGCTATTACCAGAGCAGGCTGAGTCTGGGGGGCTTATCAAGCAGTGGAATAAGCAAGCAAAGTGGAGCAGATTTGTTCTTAGATTGTGTCTGGAGAGATACTTCTCTTCGGTCTTGTGTTGTTGTCATGGCTGTTGTGTCCACCCGTGGCAGCTGGTGAAAGGAAGGTGCCAGCAGGGTCTGCCAGGGGGAGATGGGCTTCATTCTTCATGCATCCCTCTATGAAGTTTCAGCTGTGGGGGAGGAAAGAGTATAAGATTCTCCTTCAGTCAAGCATTTGCCCACAGGGGGCCCAATAGGTTTGGGGGCCCAAGGCAGGAGATCCAGATGGTAGCCCCCATCCCCACCACCTAAGCTGGAGAAGGGGCAGTTTGCTGCCCCTTTCATGCTCTTCCCCACCAAATCTGTCAGCCCAGATGAGGCACCTTATGCTACCCTCCCCTCCATTCGGCTGATGCAGCTGTCTGTTTCAGAGGCTGTAGTGCACGGCTGCAAACCGCATCCTGCTTGTGCTCCTCCCAAAGGCATTTGCTTGGAAGTGGAAGGAAGCTGCATGCCAGCCTAGAGGGACTTCTGATTTCAAACCAATTCACATTTTGGGGATCTGGCGAGAGGCCATTTCCGTTCATACTCTACCTTTGCTGCAAGGGGCTCTGTACTCTGCACGAGCGTATTCATCTGGAAATACAAAGCAACAGGGAAAAACCATCAGGCCAGACTCTGCCTCCCCCAGCTCCCTGCTTCCATGCCAACTGCCCTCAGCCCTTGTTCTGCTGTAGACTTGTTTTTTAAGGGTTGGTTTTAGAACACTTGTAAGCACTACTTTTGTATGGTGGCTTTTACATATTTTTGGAAGCTCCTTTTGCAAGTTAACTAAGAAGTGGGAGGAGATGATGATGATAATGATAATAACAAAAATAAAAACAATAAAAGCTGAGCCTTTAGTGCCAGACCCCTTTCTTACTTGGTAGGTAGTAATCGTAGACTTCCCCCCAGGAAGGCTTCAGATGCTGGACACGGATGTCCTGCTCCACCGTGAAGAAGAGGCTCTGGGTCACATTGGTCACCTGTGGACAAGCAGGAGGGGATCATCATTTGAGATGTGACTCAGCAGCAAGTATGCACCATCGTCACACACCCAGCAAACCAAGACCTCGCTAGAGAGGCGCCACCGGGCAGACAGCTTCAAGTCTTGTGGGAAATTAAGCCCAGAGTGAGAGACTGTGTAGAACTCCTCCTTCTGCAATTGCCTTTACACGAAGGCGGTGATGTTGATGCTCTGGACCTGCGTGCACACCATGCATTCAAAGTACATGACTTCCCCCCCCAAAGAATCCTGGTGGCTATGGCTTACCCCTCACAGAACTACCGTTCCCAGCACAAACTACAGTTCCTGGGATTCTTTAATGTGCTCCTATTTCCCTCAGAGAGCTACAATTCCCAGAGTTCTCTGGGAAGAGGGACTGACTGTTCAACCACTTGGGGAATTGTAGCTCTGTGAGGGGGATAGTGGTCTCCTAACAACTCTCAGCACCCTTCACAAACTACACTTCCCAGGATTCTTTTGGGGAGAGTCATGACTGCTAAAAGTGGTGTAAGACTGTGTGATATACACGGTGTGGATGTGACGCTGGACTGACAAAGGAAGACAACAAAGGGGAGAAAAACTGGAACGCTTCCCTCCTAGAGGGACGATGAGGTGAAAAATAGGGAAAAAATTGAAATGGACTGCCTTCAAGTCAATCCTGACTTATGGCGACCCTATGAATAAGGTTTTCATGGTAAACGGTGTTAAGGATAATTGTGATCTTCTGCTTTCTTTATCGTACTACAGTTCACCTAGGCCAACATTAACTTGGGCTTTATGGGAAATAGAACCAAAGTGGCCTTTACTTGACTTTTGATATAAAATGTCGGTTTATTTCCTGGTGACCTGACCCTTACCTACATTCCAGTGGCTCGCATAATAAAAGCCGGTTTAAGCTGGAAACTTCCCTGCTATGCATCTCTTTATCACAAACATGTAACCTCGCTTATTGTTGCAAATGTGCCTTACACAAAAATGTCAAATACTGTTTTCTATGCCCCTCATATCCTTGACTTATCCTACTCCTTTGATATGCAAGCACAGCAATATCATGACTGCTTCTAGTTTATAGGGGGCGCCCGGTTGCAACTGGACCTCCCCTCCATAGTTGTCTTTGTCTATCCCTGCATAGTGCTTATCTCAAGGACATGTGAAATAGGCAGACATGAAGTCTGGAAGATAGTTTTGATGTTTCCAATTGTGCCCCTTTCCTGTACCCCTTTACCCCCTTTGATATGCTCCTGAAACTGTAATTATGGACAACTGCTTCTTTTGTTATTATGACGTGAACCCGATATTGTAAACCTCGGGGTAAACCTATATAATCTCTGACTTCCAAATAAACGGGGTTCCCATGCTCTCAGGCTTTGGCGTGTAAGTATTGGGTCCCCTTTGCAAAGGCTTTTTCGTGTGGTACTTGGTCTCTGACAGTGGGTTCATTTGCACCCAGCTCCGCACTCTTCCCGGGTGTAATAAGAGAGTTGGGGAGACAGGGCGGCTTGCGTGTTGGGTTTGGACCTAACAATTGGGGGCTCGTCCGGGATCCCTTGTGCGGACCCCCTTTTTGCCATTGCACCCCTTTATTTGATAGCAGGCGCCACGAGAGAATTTTCTCGGCTATCAATAAAGTGGGCGGCTTTGACATTTTGGGGATAAAGCGCAGCTGAGGAAAAAACCCGCTGACAGACGCCATGGGAAATAAAGGGAGCGTACCGGTAAAGGACAGCCCCTTGGGAATTATGTGCATGCTGTGGCAAGAAGAAGAATTGCCGGTTAGAAGAAGAGGCCTGAAAAAGAAAAAAATGATAGAGCTCTGTGAGGAGGAGTGGCCGCGGATGACTGCAGTGTCGGCACCGGGTGAACGGTGGCCGAGGGGTGGGTCCTTTGAAACTGCTCCGTTGCTGGGAGTGCGGAGGCGGATTGGGGATACCCACCCGGATCAATTGGAATTTTGGCTCCTATGGAAAATAGGGTCGCAAAAATGGGATAGTCTTACTTTGATGGCAGTTAGAACTTTGTCCATTGAGGAACCCCCTCCTCAGTATTTTAACGATGACACATCTTTTAAAAGAACGGTCCTTACCCGTTCTATAATACCTTCTGCTCCAGATCCGCCACCAGCTCCCGGAGGCGGGTATCCCAATCTGGAGGAGAAGGGTTTTTCAACTATCTCAGAACAAGAGACAGATGAAAAAGGGAAAGAGAAGGGGGCCTCAGGGGGTGTGGACACGCGCCAGCGAAACAAGGATAAGAAAAGGAAAGAGGCTGAGGCGTTGGAGATGCCTCTTGTTATACATGATCAACCGTACGTGGATGGCCGCGGGGGCATCCAGCGTACAGAGGTAGTGGAGTTGAAAAGTTGGCTAGAATGGGATTTGAAGGAGTGGAGCACCATGGCTGGGACCTTTGGGGAACAGCCAAGAAAAATTAGAGAACTGTTAGCCAGACTGTTTGAAAGCCACAATCCGACATACTCGGATGTGGAGCATTTGCTAAGAAGAGTTCTGACAGGTGAAGAACGTAGTAGATTGTGGACGTTGGAGACTGCTTGGGCCGCGGAGGCGGCGATAAACAGGGCTTGGCCGGAACGAGCTCAGACGGCTGCAGCCTGGGCAGCGGGAGACTGGACGCAGCCTCGCCGCGCTCAGTTGCAGACCGATAGGGATAGGATTTTAAGGCACTTAGAGCGAATGTCACAGAAACCCCCCAACCAAGCTAAATTTATGGCTATTAAACAAGAGGCCGGTGAACCTCCCAGGAAATTCTGGTCGCGCTTGCTAGAGGGAGCACGCAGTTATACTAATCTGGACCCCGAAAACGTGCTGGACCACCCGACCTTAATTGCTAATTTCGTCCACCAAGCGCAACCAGCGGTGAGGGATTTCTTTTTGAATTTTAGACCTGGATGGGGGGGGGAGGCTGTGACTGTGATTTTGGAAGTAGCGGACTTTGTTTGGGATAAGGATAAGGAGAAAACAAGGAAAAAGGAAAAGAAAGAGGACTTTGAAATGTTGGCTCTTGCGATAAGAGGCCAGCCACCAAATAGAGGGTTTCGAGGTAGGGGTAGAGGCTTTCCGAGAGGGCTGAGAGCCGGAATGCAGAGAGGAAGGGGACAAATGAGGAATTCTTGGCAAGGAGATAGAGCTTGCTTCCAGTGTGGCGAATACACTCATTTCAAGAAGGACTGTCCGTGGAGGACAGGGGATTTGCAACAAAACACTAACAACCCCTTTTATCCAGATTTTGTAGGTACAGATGCAAACGCAGGGTTTCCACCCCCGCCTCCGCCTGTCGCCGCTCAGCAAACACCGGCTTCATGGGACCAGTACGGAGGGCGGCAAATACCGCAGCAAAATCAACAATGACTACCCATTGAGAGGGAGGGACTGGGAACAGGGTTAATGAATCTCATGTCTCTGGCAGGTCTTTTTCTCTCTCTCTCTCTTCCAACTCAGGAACCCAGGCTTTCCTTGGACATCCAGGGACAAGCGGTGACCTTTTTAGTAGACACTGGAGCCACATATTCTTTGTTAAATGTTATTTCTGAAACTTGGTTAAGTAGAGAAGTAAAAATGACAATGGGAGTAGACGGAAACCCCACACCCATGTGCGTCACATTACCATTGCAAGTGAAATACAATGATAAGATGTTTAACCATGTCTTTCTCTATTCTGCTTCATGCCCTATTTCTTTGATGGGCCGCGATATGTTGTGTAAACTGGAGGCTACCTTAACCTGCACCCCTGAGGGGGTGGGTTTACTGATGAGTGTTTTGGGGGTACCAGAAGGGAATACAATTAAACACAAACATCTAGGCTACCGCCTACCAGAGGACCTTGCCGACTTGCCGCCGGATCTATGGGGCACAGAGGATACGGATGTAGGGCTGTTGCGGTCAGTGAGTCCCGTCCGGATACAGGTAAAACCGTTCCTCCCTCCACCAAATGTTGCTCAGTACCCCTTGTCTTTAGAAGCCCGAGAAGGAATACGCCCTATAATCGAAGGGTTCATTGCCAAGGGAGTCATCCGGCCACAGCGAACCCCCTGCAACACGCCCATTCTACCAATAAAGAAACCACCAAAGAAACCGGGAGATCCCGTCAGATGGAGATTTTGCCAAGACTTAAGGGCAGTAAATAGGTATGTGGTTCCTTTGCACACTGTTGTTCCGGACCCAGTAACAATCATTAGTCAGATTCCGTGGGACGCTAAGTGGTTCACCGTCATTGATTTAAAAAATGCCTTTTTTAGCATTCCTCTTCACCCAGATTCGCAGCATCTGTTCGGGTTCGAATGGGACCAACGCTCTTTTGTGTGGACAAGAATCCCACAGGGATACTGTGATAGTCCCGGGGTGTTTAGCCAATGTTTGAGGGATGACCTCGAAGGGTTCACCCCAAAAAGAGGCTCTGTGCTGGTGCTGTACGTTGATGACATCCTGATTGCTAACGGACACCAGGGGGCGCTGCGAGAAGACGGTAAGGCCTTTTTACTATATTTACACTCAAGGGGTCATAAAATAGACCCGAAGAAAATTCAGTGGCTGTCAGAAAAAGTGAAATACTTGGGGTTCATTTTAACACCAGAGGGACGGCAAATGGATCCAGGGCGTGTTACTACCATACAGAATTGCCCACTTCCTAAAACAAAGAGACAGTTAAGAGGGTTCCTGGGCTTGATCGGGTTTTGCAGACCATGGCTGCCGTCTTGCGGCGAGCTGAGCAAACCGCTACATGCGCTCACTGCAGGCAAAGCTCCAGATCAGATACAATGGAGCCGGGACAATGAAAAGGCATTTGAACTATTGAAACAGAGTGTGGCTACATCAATGTCTCTGAAACCACCGAATTACAATAAACCCTTTCATTTGTTCGTCCACGAGAGGTCGGGGGTGGCTAGCGGGGTTCTGACCCAGATGTATGGCCCCAGCCACTTCCCAGTGGCATTTTACTCACAACAGATTGACAATGTAGCCCGCGGAACCCCTACTTGCACCCGCACACTGACCGCGGCGGCCCTGCTTTTGACCAAAGTAAAAGGGCTGACCCTGGGACACTCCACCACTGTTTGGACTTCGCATGCATTGTCCGCCTTGTTGCGCAAAGGTACCACGCAAGTGTTTTCAGCCCAGAGACAGCAACAACTGGAGGCGGAACTGTTGGAGGACCCCAATGTGCGGTTTGAACGTTGCGGACCACTGAACCCGGCTACTCTCTTGCCTGAGCTACCCCCACCCCTCCCAGATCATGATTGCGTGGAAGTCTTGCAATCCACCCTGCAGATCAGGCCAGATCTGTCTGATGAACCGCTACCGGAATCAGATGTCATTCTCTTCACGGACGGCAGTTCCTATTACCAGAATGGGGTGAGATACACGGGTTTTGCAATAACGACACAATGGGAGGTGGTGGAGGCAGCAGCACTCCCGGGACGATGGGGTGCACAAGCAGCAGAGATCTATGCTCTGGCTAGAGCATGCCAGATATCGACAGGAAAAAAGGTAACCATCTTCACGGACAGCAGGTATGCTTTTGGGGTTATACATTGCCACATTCACTTATGGAAATACCGAGGGTTTACAACTGCAGGGGGCAAACCAATACAACACCTGGAGCTTGTGCAGAAATTATTACAGACTATACTTGAGCCCTCACAGTTAGCAGTAGTACATTGCAAGGCACATACTAAGGAACAGGACCCTGTGACGTTGGGAAACGCACTGGCAGACCTAACCGCACGCCAAGCGGCATTGCTCCCAATAAGCATGCCGACATTAGCCTTAGCAACCACTGCTTTTCTCCCCCCGGTATCTGTTTCAATACCCTCACAGGAGCTGAAGAAATGGACAGAGCTGGGAGCGATCCAGAAGCAACAACTTTGGGTTATGCCTGATGGTCGAGCCTGCTTACCCAGAGCAGTATATCACACAGCGGCCAAGTGGTTTCATGATCACGGAGGCCATTATGGCACACACGCGCTGGTAGACTCCATTACACGCTTCTGGTACGCCCCTGGAATTCAACCAGTGTGTGGAGCAATAGTGAAAGCATGCCACATTTGTCAAGCGAATGGGCCAGCCCTACCGAATAGGGCTCCGCAAGGGGGTAGACCAGTACCAGCCGCACCTTTTCAGAATGTACAAATTGACTTTGTTGATCTCCCAAAAGCAGAAGGGAAGAAACATCTCCTAGTTATGGTATGCCCTCTGACAGCATGGATAGAGGCTTTTCCGACCACAAACGCCACCGCTACAACAGTAGCAAAATTACTGTTGAAAGAGATCATACCGCGGTTTGGAGTCCCAGAGATAATCGACTCGGACCGCGGCACACATTTTACCGGACAGATTCTGACCAAGATAGAAGAAGGTTTGGGAATCAAGCATTTATTCCACACAGTTTACCATCCGCAGTCATCCGGAGCCACGGAAAGACAGAACAGGGAAATTAAAACGGCATTGGCTAAGTATACTCAGGAAACGGGTTTAAGGTGGCCTCAGGTACTTCCCCTCGTCCTTTTTCACTTACGAACTCGCCCAACCCAAGCCCTTGGGCTTTCCCCATATGAGCTAATGTATGGCAGACCTCCCACAAAAGGGGGGACCCTGCCAAATGTGGATGTTTCCCTATTGGGGGGGGATCACATAACTGTATCCCAGTATCTCTCTTTACAGAACCGGCTCCGTGAATTGTGGAAAATCGCAGGGTCCACTAAAACAGTGCCACTTGAGGAGCAAGTGCACCCATACGTTCCAGGGGATTTTGTCTGGGCAAAGAAATTCGTAAGAGACGACTCTTTGCAGCCGAGATATACCGGACCACATCAAGTGCTTTTAACTACACAAGCCGCTGTTTTCTTGGAAGGACGGAAATCGTGGATACACCATTCCCACGTGAAGCCTGCTGTGGTAACGGCGCCTCCTCCTCCCCAGGTTCCGAAACTACGTTTGCAGAGGAACGAGGATACAGGACAGTGGCAAACAACTCAATTTCCCTTCCAGGACGCAGAAATTGAGTAAGAAATGTTCCAGCAGAAAGAACAGCTGTGGGTTTTCATATGGGCCGTTGGTGCATTGTTTCACCCAGCCTGGCTCATATGTTGCCCGCCCGATGTGAAAATTTGCAGCGAAAAAGACTATACCTATTTGAAAGACTTTGGGCGAACCATACCTAATACACGAGACTGTCCGGACCCTTTCTTATACGCTGTGCAGGGCATTGAAGATGGAACAGTGAAGGCCGACATTGCTGGACGTTTGTGTCACAAAGCGGCCGTTGTATTGCAACATAACTACACAGGCAACTGGGTAACACAATGCACCCGGGTGGAAATTGAGTGGCCCATCAGACTAGCACTTCGGTGCAGGCAATACCGCCCCATGCCTAATCATGGCTGCCCCTTGAATTTAGATGTAAATACCATCAGAACAGAGTATAATATGATTACTTTTCAGGTGCAGAACAACAAGGTCCAATCCAAGTCAACGGTAAGACCAAAGTTTTGTGTAGGCATAGGTATGCCATCCTGTTATGCTTGGTTAACAGACAGGTTAAATGCTCAAAAGTCCGGAAGCGTTCAGGCAACCTCAGCCCCTCCCAAAGAGAAAAAGATGGGTGGGTTCAAACAAAGAAACACCAAAATAGGCGATGGGTGGGATGGTAATACCTTTGTAGCATTAATGGAAGAAACAGCCCCAAAAAAGGGCGCCTGTTATGTATGCGCACACACACCACCGCATGGACAAGCCGGAGTCCCCTTAACAGGGGCCCCTTTGCCGTTGAAAGAGTATCTCTCCTTTGCCTCACATTCTAGCTCACAGGAATTAGAGGGAGGGTTGGTTCTAAGCGGACCCATCGCCAAATCCATCTGTGTAAGCAGTGGCAGCCAACCAACAGGGGGAATGCAGTGCGACGGTTTGATTTATTCAACACACCCGGGCAATTGGACCTTCATAAATGGAACGCGTAGGGTGGAAGGCCTGACCTGGCTGTCCATCTGGCAACTTTTGTTGCAGTTGACTTTTGCAGATCACCACTTAGTGCCTTTCCTTACGGATTTAGTGGATCATCAAACCCCAGCTGGACTCTGGTGGCTTTGTGGACACTCAGCGGTAAGGAAATTGCCAATTTCGGGTTCTTGGACCTGCACGTTGGGAAGGGTGGTCCCAGGGCTACGGGTTTCCCCCACTTTGCCCACCCTGCGCCGCCGTAACAAAAGAAGCGCAGGAGAGGCAGTACTGAGAGGTTTTTTTCCCATGTACGGAGCAGCCAAGACTTACCAAGAGCTCATAGAATTGTCTCAAGCCTTTGAGCGTTTTATGAATGACTCGGCCATTTCATTTGCAGACCTTACAAATGAACAAGGCCAAATTAGAACCGTAGTCCTGCAAAATCGGCTCGCCCTGGACTTTTTATTGAGCTCTCACGGGGGGGTCTGTTCGCTGATAGGGAGCGAATGTTGTACTCACATCACAGATAGTAAGGCCGATGTAATTAAACATATTAATGATATTGGAAATATTTACCAAGAGGTGGAACGCATTGGGAATTATTCTTTGTTCTCAGGATTCTCTGATTGGTTTTCTGCATGGCCCGACTGGCATAAAATCTTACTGTACATAGGCATGGTGATTGCCCTGTTAATAACAGTGTGTTGTTGTTTACAATGCATCCCCAATCTGGTACAGTTGGGTTCAACCTGTGTGAACAAATTAACTTTGGCCTATTCTCAAAAGGCACAACCAACTTATGTGGAAATGGCGCTGAGACCGATCTGGCAGCCCAAGTAAGAGAATGCAGCTGCCTGAGAGACTAGTCAGTCTCTCAGGGCTGAAAGGGGGGAATTGTTAAGGATAATTGTGATCTTCTGCTTTCTTTATCGTACTACAGTTCACCTAGGCCAACATTAACTTGGGCTTTATGGGAAATAGAACCAAAGTGGCCTTTACTTGACTTTTGATATAAAATGTCGGTTTATTTCCTGGTGACCTGACCCTTACCTACATTCCAGTGGCTCGCATAATAAAAGCCGGTTTAAGCTGGAAACTTCCCTGCTATGCATCTCTTTATCACAAACATGTAACCTCGCTTATTGTTGCAAATGTGCCTTACACAAAAATGTCAAATACTGTTTTCTATGCCCCTCATATCCTTGACTTATCCTACTCCTTTGATATGCAAGCACAGCAATATCATGACTGCTTCTAGTTTATAGGGGGCGCCCGGTTGCAACTGGACCTCCCCTCCATAGTTGTCTTTGTCTATCCCTGCATAGTGCTTATCTCAAGGACATGTGAAATAGGCAGACATGAAGTCTGGAAGATAGTTTTGATGTTTCCAATTGTGCCCCTTTCCTGTACCCCTTTACCCCCTTTGATATGCTCCTGAAACTGTAATTATGGACAACTGCTTCTTTTGTTATTATGACGTGAACCCGATATTGTAAACCTCGGGGTAAACCTATATAATCTCTGACTTCCAAATAAACGGGGTTCCCATGCTCTCAGGCTTTGGCGTGTAAGTATTGGGTCCCCTTTGCAAAGGCTTTTTCGTGTGGTACTTGGTCTCTGACAGTGGGTTCATTTGCACCCAGCTCCGCACTCTTCCCGGGTGTAATAAGAGAGTTGGGGAGACAGGGCGGCTTGCGTGTTGGGTTTGGACCTAACAACGGTATTCAGAGGGGGTTTACCATTGCCTCCCTCTGAGGCTGAGAGGCAGTGACACCCAGTCAGCTTCATGGCTGTGTGGGGATTCGAACTCTGGTCTCCCAGGTTGTAGTCCAACACTCTACTGCTATGCCACACTGACTGGGAGGTTAAAAACAGTATTTGTCTCTTGCACACAGCAAAGGAGGCGACAGAGACGGGAGAAGTGAAGTTCTGTCCTTGAGTTGTGCAGCGCCCATTCTGACGGGGGGGGAGAGCAGAGAAGAAAGTTTGGACTGCCATTTTGTTTTAAAATTATATGTTGTTATCGCATTTACATCTTGCCTTTCCTCCAAGGAGCTCATACATGCTTCTTCCCCTCACCACTTTATCCTCACATCAACCCTATGAGGTAGGTTAGGCTCAGAGGCAGTGATTGGCTTGGCCAGTGAGCTTCATGGCCAGGTGGGGATTTGAACTCTGGCCTTCCAGAGGTCACAGTCCAATACTTTCGCCACTACACCACATTGGCAGTGAGAGGGGACCATCCAGGACAGCTCAACTCATCACTGCCACATGAAGCACACTTCTGTTGCCCAGGCTCCAGTGAAATGCAGGGAGAGGATGGGCACTCTTCTCATCAAGTCTATTTGCGTTCCTAAAGGAACGATTCTCTCACCCTCACTCCTCTGCCCTCCTCTTCACTCACCTGCTCCAAATACACCACGACACGACTCATGCTCACTTCTGTCCTCTTGACCTGATTTTGACTTTCCAGCTGGAGGGGACAAAATGGAGAGAGAATTATGATTACTGCTACGACAACTACAATGACGATGATGACGATGGCTACTACTACTACCACTACTTCAGTTTCTTACCCACCCTTCACCATAAAGTCACAGGACGAGTTGCAACAATGTAAAATACAGTACAATAGGGCCCTGCTTTCCGGTGTTCCGCTTCCCAGTGTTCCGCTGATGCGGCGGCTTTCAGTTAGGGGAAATTCCCCATTTTAAAGCCGATTTTGCTGTTTTTCGGCATATTCGCGACATTTTCGCATGACACGACCCATTATAGTCAATGGGTTCTGCTTTATGGTGATTTCCACTTTATGGCGGGGCCCTGGTCCCTAACCCGCCATATAAGCGGGGTCTTACTGTATTTAAAAATTATAGGCTCAAGCATAGGGTGAGTCCCGTAAGCACAGGGTTGTATTCAACATAGCACTAAGTCCCTAGTGCCAACAGTGCAAGAATTTCTCCTTGCGCAATGGAATGTCTCCCCCCGTCCTCTCCTTGCGCAACCCCTAAATCTATTTGGGGTTTCCCCCAATACTCTGGAGCAGATATGGGGGTGGCATGAGGCAGGGGGAGGAAAGTCCAGTTGCACTAGTAATCCTTGCACTGGTGCAATTATTTTGTTGAATGCTGCCCATATATCTCAGGCTAGGGTAAAGAACCCACAGTATGCAATTAAAACTGCAAAATTAACATGCCAGATGCACCTCTGTGGGGAGGGAGTTCCACCACTTAGGGGGTGCCGCAAAGGATGCCCTCTCTTGGACCACCAACACCCCCAAACTTCTGAGGTTGGAGGAATGAACAAGAAGGCCCGGCGTGCTGAAATTAACACCTGAGAGGGTCTGTAGGGAAGGTACTGGTCTTTCGGATCTTTGGGGCCTAACTCATTTAGGGACTTAAACATGAATGTCAAGCCACCATCCCTGAAGTCTCCAGGGGTGTGAGCCTCCCAGAGATGTCAGATTGGCTGCTTTTGGAGACAGAATGACTAGACTAGGTGGGCATTATGGTAGTGGTCCAGCAAAGTCAGTTCTTATAAAAATGTAAGAAACACCTGCCGGATGAGGCCAGTGCCCCATGAAAACCAGCATTCCTTTCCTACAGCAGCCAACCAGGTGCCCCAATGGGAAGCCCACAAACAGGGCCTGGGCGCAAAAACATTCTTGCTTCTGGCTTTTCCTCACGCCTCCCATGGCCAAAGGAGTGGGTTCTCATTCATTCATTCATTCATTCATTCATTCATTCATTCATTCATTCATTCATTATACTTGTATACTGCCCCATAGCCGAAGCTCTCTGGGCTGTTTACAGTAACTAAAAACAAATACAATTTAAAATACTTCTTTTAAAAAACAATTTAAAACACAATTTAAAAATTTAAAACAATATAAAATTTGGGGTGAGAACATGACACACAAACAAGTCAGTTACCTTTTTAACGGATGATTTCACTGGGATGAATCCTGAGAGCATCTTAATGCTGACGATGGCCATGTTGGAGGCTGGGCGCTTGCCGATGTAGCTGGGAGATGAAAGAGCAAAAGGATGGAATTTCTCACACTGGGACTCTTAAGCCAGCCAGTGCTTGCCATCCCGGACTGGCCACCCCGTAACCATCCAATTTGGCTTCTAATACATATTCCCAAATTCAACTTAAGACAAAATGTTCATCCACTTGGTGCTTTGGCCAAGTCACTTTCTGCCAGGGAAACTTACTTAATGGGCTTATTGGTTGGATAAAAAAGGAACATTATTTTGCTTTGTGTTGATTTTATGTCAGCTGCCTTCTGAATTTTTATAGGAAGGCAGGGCAGAAACTCAGTGTTTATTATTATGGTTAGGGATGGGTGAAAATATCAATTTTCATCTCCCAATTTCGCATTTTCCAATCTTCAGTTCTGCCAATTTTCACATCAGTTAAAAAAAAAAGAAACTCATGAAGATTCACCAGCATTTTAGTGTGAATTTGTCTTTCACATTTTTATCAACTATTTCCCCTAATGTACACAGTTTTGCAAAGCAATTTCCCCTACTATAATGTACTTTTGTGTGTTATTTTCAGTAATATATGAGAGCCAGTGTGGTGTAGTGGTTAAGGTGTTGGACTACAACCTGGGAGACCAGGGTTCGAATCCCCACATAGCCACGAAGCTCCCTGGGTGACCTTGGGCCAGTCACTGCCTCTCAGCCTCATGAAAACCCTATTCACAGGGTCGCCATAAGTCGGAATTGACTTGAAGGCAGTACATTTACATATTTTATGTGTATCACATTTCAAGCTATATTATACCTTCACCCTCCATTATTTATACATATATTTAATTGTTTGATTTAAAAGGTAACATTATTCTGCATCGTCTGCTCTCTGGTATACTACCTCTACACATGGAGGTTCCACTCCTCTGCCAGCTAAGGAGCTGCCTTGCATTCACATTTTATGCATTTATATGCACACTTTGCCTACAGTTATGCTACCCTAAACACGCTCAACCTCATCTGATCTTGGAAGCTAAGCAGGGTCAGGCCTGGTTACTACTTGGATGGGAGACTGCCTGGGAATACTGGGTGCTGTAGTCTTAGAGAAAGGCAATGGTAAACCACCTCTGAATACCTCTTACCATGAAAACCCTATGAATATATATTTAAAAAAAGATTCATAGGGTCACCATAAGTCATAATCGACTTGAAGGCATACAACAACAACAAAATGCACACTATTGTATCAATTTTTGTACACATTCGTGGCTGGAGAACTACACTGTAAAATCCAAAGAAGCCGATTTTTGAAGGATAGCCATGTTTCGATACTCGCATTGTTTCAAAAAGTGTGAATCAGAGAAAGTTTGCCTTTAAATGCAAACTGGATTAAATTTCTCCCCTATCCCTAATTATGGTTAATAAGAATACTGCCATGTTGTTTCCCTACAAAGAATAGTGCGGGAAAGAAAACTGTATGCATTGTATCAGTTATATTTCTGTCATGTTATGCCTCCACTGAGCTCATCGTGTCTTCCAACGAGCCTATACCAATCCATTTATTTCTTATCAACAAATATTTATAAACCACCCTTCATTTCCTTGGAAATCAGGATGATATACAATGAGTGTGACTACACTGGTCACACCAGAATACAGTACAATAACAACTTGATTACCAAAGACTATCGAGCCAAACAACAGCCTAACCAAGAGCCTGCAGGCCTGGATGTGCAGTGGCTCCATTTTCCTACTCGGAGAGGCCTGTGAAGAGATTACCTGACATTGATAGCAACGTCAAATGTTCTTTGGGCTTTGGGTCCGGTGCAAGCCTCGGGAACCGTGTGCACTTCCAGGGCAAAAGGCGCGTCCTCTTGGTGCAGAGGCTCATTGTATTTCAAGGTGGTCTGGAAGGGAAATATCACCCCAGTATGTGAGTTTTCTCTCTCTCTCTCTGGTGGTATCATTCACAACCCAGCAGCAGCTTGGACACAGACTTGGAGGGAGAGGGGCAACTGGAAACATCCTTATATAACCCAACCACAGGCACTGCCTATATCTCCAGTGGAAACAGCCTTACACCAAGTCAAGCTATTGGTCCACCTAGCTCAACCTTATCTGCATGGACTGGCAGAGATTCTCCATGTTTTGAGACTGGGATATTCACAGCCCTACCTGGAGATGCTGGGAATTGAATCTAGACCCTGTTGCATGAAGAAAAAAACACTGGTCCCATCCAGACTGTGTTTTTATTGTGGGGTATGTGCAGCAACATGTCATAGATGCATTCATCTAGGCTGGCATGCAGCTTCCTTCCACTTCCAAGCAAATGCCTTTGGGAGGAGCACAAGCAGGATGCGGTTTGCAGCCGTGCACTACAGCCTCTGAAACAGACAGCTGCATCAGCCGAATGGAGGGGAGGGCAGCATAAGGTGCCTCATCTGGGCTGACAGATTTGGTGGGGAAGAGCATGAAAGGGGCAGCAAACTGCCCCTTCTCCAGCTTAGGTGGTGGGGATGGGGGCTACCATCTGGATCTCCTGCCTTGGGCCCCCAAACCTATTGGGCCCCCTGTGGGCAAATGCTTGACTGAAGGAGAATCTTATACTCTTTCCTCCCCCACAGCCGAAACTTCATAGAGGGATGCATGAAGAATGAAGCTCATCTCCCCCTGGCAGACCCTGCTGGCACCTTCCTTTCACCAGCTGCCACGGGTGGACACAACAGCCCTTAAATTCAGTTCTCCACACTTTGGCAGCAATTTATGACTGTTTTTAAAACCTCATGAAAATTCTTCAGTGTCTGAATGTGAACTTCTCCTAATAAACATTTTTTTGTACATCCCCACTTTAACTTCTCACATTGCATAGACCATGTTGCTGCCACCCCCAATTCCACCTCCCCTTTTTTCCAAATACAAGTGAGTTGTATTATGCTGCCATACCCTTAAAAAAAAAGACTTTAAAAATAATAATTTATTGTTAACAATAATTATTGTTATTTTTTACAGCTCGAAACCCCAAAAGCGGCGGACTCCTCCACAGAATCATTGTGGGTGGTGATACCGTGCCCCAGGAGGGATTTAATACTGGGAACGATCTATCGTCCCCCTGATCAAAATGCTCAGGGAGACCTGGAGATGAGATATGAAATTGAGGAAGCATCCAAACTAGGAAATGTGGTAGTAATGGGTGACTTCAACTACCCGGACATAGACTGGCCGCATATGTGTTCCAGTCATGACAAAGAAGCAAAGTTTCTAGATATTCTAAATGACTATTCCCTAGACCAGTTGGTCATGGAACCGACCAGAGGGACGGCAACCCTGGACTTCATCCTCAGTGGGGACCGGGACCTGGTGCGAGATGTAAGTGTTGTTGAACCGATTGGGAGCAGTGACCACAGTGCTATTAAATTAAACATACATGTAACTGGCCAATTGCCACGAAAATCCAACACGGTCACATTTGACTTCAAAAGAGGAAACTTCACAAAAATGAGGGGATTGGTAAAAAGAAAGCTGAAAAACAAAGTCCAGAGGGTCACATCACTCGAAAATGCTTGGAAGTTGTTTAAAAACACTATATTAGAAGCTCAACTGGAGTGCATACCGCAGATCAGAAAAGGTACCGCCAGGGCCAAGAAGATGCCAGCATGGTTAACGAGCAAAGTCAAGGAAGCTCTTAGAGCCAAAAAGTCTTCCTTCAGAAAATGGAAGTCTTGTCCGAATGAAGAAAATAAAAAAGAACACAAACTCTGGCAAAAGAAATGCAAGAAGACAATAAGGGATGCTAAAAAAGAATTTGAGGAGCACATTGCTAAGAACATAAAAACCAACAACAAAAAATTCTATAAATACATTCAAAGCAGGAGACCATCTAGGGAGACAATTGGACCCTTGGATGATAAGGGAGTCAAAGGTGTACTAAAGAACGATAAGGAGATTGCAGAGAAGCTAAATGAATTCTTTGCATCTGTCTTCACAGTGGAAGATATAGGGCAGATCCCTGAACCTGAACTAACATCTGCAGGAAGAAGTTCTGGGGTACTGAGACAAATAGTGGTAACGAGAGAGGAAGTTCTAGGCTTAATAGACAATATAAAAACTGACAAATCACCAGGCCCGGATGGCATCCACCCGAGAGTTCTCAAAGAACTCAAATGTCAAATTGCTGATCTGCTAACTAAAATATGTAACTTGTCCCTCGGGTCCTCCTCCATGCCCAAAGACTGGAAACTGGCAAATGTAACTGCAATCTTCTAAAAGGGATCCAGAGGGGATCCTGGAAATTACAGTCCAGTTAGCTTAACTTCTGTCCCTGGAAAACTGGTAGAAAGTATGATTAAAGCTAGATTAACTAAGCACATAGAAGAACAAGCCTTGCTGAAGCAGAGCCAGCATGGCTTCTGCAAGGGAAAGTCCTGTCTCAGTAACCTATTAGAATTCTTTGAGAGTGTCAACAAGCATATAGATAGAGGTGATCCAGTGGACATAGTGTACTTAGACTTTCAAAAACCATTTGACAAGGTACCTCACCAAAGACTTCTGAGGAAGCTTAGCAGTCATGGAATAAGAGGAGAGGTCCTCTTGTGGATAAGAAATTGGTTAAGAAGCAGAAAGCAGAGAGTAGGAATAAACGGACAGTTCTCCCAACGGAGGGCTGTAGAAAGTGGAGTCCCTCAAGGATCGGTATTGGGACGTGTACTTTTCAACTTGTTCATTAATGACCTAGAATTAGGAGTGAGCAGTGAAGTGGCCAAGTTTGATAGAAGTGTATAAAATTATGCATGACATTGAGAAAGTGGATAGAGAAAAGTTTTTCTCCCTCTCTCATAATACTAGAACTTGTGGACATCCAAGGAAGCTGAATGTTGGAAGATTCAGGACAGACAAAAGGAAGTACTTCTTTACTCAGTGCATAGTTAAACTATGGAATTTGCTCCCGCAAGATGCAGTAATGGCCACCAGCTTGGATGGCTTTAAAAGAAGATTAGACAAATTCATGGAGGACAGGGCTATCAATGGCTACTAGCTGTGATGGCTGTGCTCTGCCACCCTAGTCAGAGGCAGCATGCTTCTGAAAACCAGTTGCCGGAAGCCTCAGGAGGGGAGAGTGTTCTTGCACTCGGGTCCTGCTTGCGGGCTTCCCCCAGGCACCTGGTTGGCCATTGTGAGAACAGGATGCTGGACTAGATGGGCCACTGGCCTGATCCAGCAGGCTCTTCCTATGAAATAATAATAATAATAATAATAATAATAATAATTTCTGAATGGGCCAGAATCTCCCACTAGTTTTCCTCCAAACGTGGGATGGAATTTGGGACCTCTCAAATCACAGCAAGGGCGGGAGTGGAGTCCCTCAAGGATCGGTATTGGGACCTGTACTTTTCAACTTGTTCATTTATGACCTAGAATTAGGAGTGAGCAGTGAAGTGGCCAAGTTTGCTGACGACACTAAATTGTTCAGGGTTGTTAAAACAAAAAGGGATTGTGAAGAGCTCCAAAAAGATCTCTCCAAACTGAGTGAATGGGCGGAAAAATGGCAAATGCAATTCAATATAAACAAGTGTAAAATTATGCATATTGGAGCAAAAAATCTTAATTTCACATATACGCTCCTGGGGTCTGAACTGGCGGTGACCGACCAGGAGAGAGACCTCGGGGTTGTGGTGGACAGCACGATGAAAATGTCAACCCAGTGTGCGGCAGCTGTGAAAAAGGCAAATTCCATGCTAGCAATAATTAGGAAAGGTATTGAAAATAAAACAGCCGATATCATAATGCCGTTGTATAAATCTATGGTGCGGCCGCATTTGGAATACTGTGTACAGTTCTGGTCGCCTCATCTCAGAAAGGATATTCTAGAGTTGGAAAAGGTTCAGAAGAGGGCAACCAGAATGATCAAGGGGATGGAGCGACTCCCTTACGAGGAAAGGTTGCAGCATTTGGGGCTTTTTAGTTTAGAGAAAAGGCGGGTCAGAGGAGACATGATAGAAGTGTATAAAATTATGCATGGCATTGAGAAAGTGGATAGAGAAAAGTTCTTCTCCCTCTCTCATAATACTAGAACTCGTGGACATTCCAAAAAGCTGAATGTTGGAAGATTCAGGACAGACAAAAGGAAGTACTTCTTTACTCAGCGCATAGTTAAACTATGGAATTTGCTCCCACAAGATGCAGTAATGGCCACCAGCTTGGATGGCTTTAAAAGAAGATTAGACAAATTCATGGAGGACAGGGCTATCAATGGCTACTAGCCATGATGGCTGTGCTCTGCCACCCTAGTCAGAGGCAGCATGCTTCTGAAAACCAGTGGCCGGAAGCCTCAGGAGGGGAGAGTGTTCTTGCACTCGGGTCCTGCTTGCGGGCTTCCCCCAGGCACCTGGTTGGCCACTGTGAGAACAGGATGCTGGACTAGATGGGCCACTGGCCTGATCCAGCAGGCTCTTCTTATGTTCTTATGTTCTTATGTTCTCTGAAGACTAATCACAACGAATAAATAAAAATAAAAAAGGGATCTCTTCTCACATGTGTCCATCTATTGAGATTTATTGCTAATATTTTTCACTGTACACTTTTGATGTTTAGGCTATGACTGACGTGTTCATACAAAGCTGGATTACAGAAGGGAAAAACGAACCATAGGAATGCCAGGAAGCGCGTGTTGTGGGAGTGGCACCACACTGCAAGGGTTTTCCCATTTTATTTATTGGTGCTGTGGTGCCATGCCACTACACTTAATTTTTTAAGCTATTTGTACATTCAGGCTGCGAGTTACTGTGCAGAACCTTTAACCATTTACATACACACAGAGAGAGGAACGCCAGTTTCATCAACAAAGAAGCGAACTTAATTGGGCACATTGCCAGGGCTTCCCACCAGGACTCTAGTGCAGCAAAAGCCAGGACCAAACATTTTTTTTTTAAAAAAATGGGAACGTTTGATGTATGAAAAGCTGGCCCCTGTACCTATTGCTTGTTGTTATGTGCCTTCGAGTCAATTACGACTTATGGCGACCCTATGAATCAGTGAACTCCAAGAGCATCTGTCATAAACCACCCTGTTCAGACCTTGTAAGGTCTGTGGCTTCCTTGATGGAATCAATCCATCTCTTGTTTGGCCTTCTCATTATGTGTCCAAAGTATGATAACCTCATTTCCATCATTTTAGCTTCTAGTGATAGTTCTGGTTTAATTTGTTATTTGCCTTTTTCGCAGTCCATGGTATCCACAAAGCTCTCCTCCAACACCACATTTCAAATAATTTGATTTTTCTCTTATCCACTATTTTCACTGTCCAACTTTCACATCCATACATAGAGATCGGGAATATCATGGTCTGAATGATCCTGACTTTAGTGTTCATTGATACATCTTTGCATTTGAGGACCTTTTCTAGTTCTCTCACAGCTGCCCTCCCCACTCCTAGCCTTCTTCTGATTTCTTGACTATTGTCTCCATTTTGGTTAAGGACTGTGCCGAGGTATTGATAATCCTTGACAAGTTCAATGTACTCATTGTCAGCTTTAAAGTTACATGAATCCTCTGTTGTCATTACTCTAGTCTTCTTGACACATTGCTAATGAAGCAGTGTGGCCACCACAAAACCGTGATGGGCTCAAGTTGCACTGCATGCGGGAACATAATCAAAAAGCACGCATTGCCATGAATGCAGAATGAAAAAGGATGTCTGGAGGGGGGACCGCTCTCACCTGCCCCTTTCCTCCCTCCCCCACTCCTCTCCCTGCCTTGCGCTCCTCCCTCTGTTTGCCCCCCCCACAGTAGGAACTGAGAGCAGCTACACATCTGGCAACAAAGCTCACCTTTTCCCTCCCAGGTGCCCATCCCGGGACACTCACCTGGATGTAGACACAGCCATCTCCTGTCGCCGCAGGGTCGTAGTCCCCTGGCACCTTGGGCAGAGCCTGGCACTGAAGCAGCAGCCGGTTGGCCCTGTTGACCTGGAACTTTCTCACAGAGTTCCCTCCGGAGCTCAGGGTCACTTCCGTGCCTGCGCTATTCTTGGAGTAGGTAGTGGCCCCGTACAGGGTGAGGGCCTGCAGGGCCACCACAGTGTCCTGCAAGAGAGACCAAGGGTAAGGGGAGGTGGCCATGTGGCCTGCTTCACGAGAGGGCATTCCTCCAGTTGTAGGGCTGGCTCGTCCAAGGATAAAGAATCTAAGAAGGGAGAGCGAGACAGGCCTTGGCATTGCCTATCAAGAGTTGTCCACCTGGACAATAGATGGAATCCTCCCTGCTATAGTGAGAGAAATTGTATTTCTGTTTAACCAATAGGACGGGATCCAATGCACTTGTTTTGTAAGCTCAAGGATCGACTCTTGTGCAGTGAACCCTCTCCCCCTCTCCTCCCCCTGTGCACACCACACACCCTCCCCAAATTTACTCTGGAGGGTTGGTGGGCCCCCCAAAACAGATTTAAAGTGGCACCTGAGAGGGATGAGGGGGTAGTTCCATTGTACAATCATAAATACTTGCGCTGACAGAATGAGCTTACTTAGTGCTCTATTGGATGCAACCCATAGTAATTATTTTGAAATGTGCATTTATCTCTTGAAATCATTCTGAAAATCTGTGTCCCTCCCCCACTTTGGTTTTCAACAATGCATTTTTTTTCTTTTTATGATTAATAAGTTAGCTGCCTTGAGGGAAGAGAGTGTCTCCTAGGGATGTGGATACCACATCATATAACCAAAATTTGCTCTTATGCTCTGGTAGCAAGCCTGAAAGTAATATCGGACAGTAATATCTGTTATCTTTTCGGCACCTACTGAAGACCTTTCTCTTTCAACAAGCCTTTTAAGTAGAGACCTTATCCCAGTCTGCGTCTGTGTTGGAATTGCTTTTTAAGATGTTTTTAAACCTTTTTTAAAAATGATTTTAAAGATGTTTTGTTTTAATATGTTTTTAATGGTTGTTTCATTTTAATATATTTCAAAGTCTCTTCTTATGATGTTTTAAAGTGTTTTTAGTGCTTTTGCTTGCCACCCCAGGCTCCTACTGGGAGAAAGGGGAGAATATAAATCTAATTAATTAATTTTTTTTTTTAAAAGTGAAAACGTTTTAGTCAAAATTGCTTACAAATATGTGTTTATTGGGAGAAATTTGCACCAAGATGCTGGAGAAAATTCTCAAATTGCTGTAGAGATGTGGAGAATTCAATATTTGGAAAAATGAGAAATTGAGAGAAGAAAAATCGGCCCATCTTTCCATCCCTAATGAGTATGTGGGGGGGTGGGCGTGGGAGATATCAATGCTCATCACAAGTTTGTGGTGAGAATTTATAGAGTCTGCAAGGTTTGTATACTAAGCCAAGGAATTTAAACCTTAGTGACACTCCCTCTGGCCCCTGACCTTTCAGATTCCCATGCCCCATCATTTCTCCATCTGTAGGTTTTGGACTTCACACCTACCCCAACAGGAGCCCTCAGTTCTAAAACTAACAGGACACTCTGGCTGTGTCCCGCCTCTCCCAGCATGCTCTGTTTCTGGGTACCAGGAAAGAAGAAAAGGACTTTACCTGAGTGGAAGCGAATCCCCCTGTGGGGTTCTGTTGCTTGCTGAGCCACTTGACGATGCGGGTGGCCATCGCCAGATCTTTCTGAGATGGTGCCGGCCGTTTGCTCAAGTAAGCCAGGAGGACATAGGCCGCCATCTCCACCTCTGCCGAAGGAGCGCGGCGGCGCCAAGGTGTCAGCCGGTCAGTGTCTTCCTCTGGCTTTCCGGGCTGCTGCCAGTGTAGAGAATCATCCTCTTCAGAGACGGAGAGAGTTGTGAGTGTTTGGCTCATACAATCCAGGCGCCACAAAAGGGGGTTGGACTAGATGGCCTTAAAGGTCCCAACTCTATTATTCTATGAACAAGGAACCAGACAGAGGGGACAAGGAGGAAGAGCTCATTTCTCACCTTCTTTCACAGCCACCTCTTCAAGCAAGTGCAGCATCTCTTGCCTCTTCTCCTCCTTCCCGGCCAGGGCAAAGGCGTAAGCCATCACGGCCCGGGTGTAAACGTGGAGGTCTTTCTTCTGAGACGCCGTCTCTAGACAGAACAGAGTGTTGCGCACCACGGAGTGCTGGGGAGAGAAGGAAGGAAGGAGAGGCTTATCCCAAGCCCCTGAGTCCATTTCCAAAGTCTTGGCAAGAGGACACAGGAGGTGGCTAGAATGGCAAGAGTCAGACCCATTGGCTGCAGGATGCAGGGCAGAGCCAAGAGGCAACATATCCTTCCTCAATGGTTGGGCAGGCAGGATGACAGAGAAAGGAAAGGGGGTTGGACTTGATAACCTTATAGGCCCCTTCCAACTCTACTATTCTATGATTCTATGAAAGAGTGGGAAAGTGGCGGTGTGGAATTTATCCCTGGGAGAAGAAAAATGGAAATGGCCTGCCTTCAAGTCAATCCTGTTTTACCGCAACCCTACGAAGAGGGTTTTCATGGTAAGTGGTATTCAGAGGGGATTTACCATTTCCGTCCTCTGAGGTTGAGAGGCAGTGACTGGCCCAAGGTCACCCAGTCAGCTTCATGGCTGTGTGGGGATTCGAACCCTTGTCTCCCAGGTTGGAGTCTTAGGATAGGTAAAACTGACTGAGGGGGAGGAGGACGGGGAGGGGAAAGGAGGAGGGGGAAGGAGGGGATTGGAAGGAGAGGGGGGAGGGGAAGGGAGCGGTGAAAGAAGGGGGAGGGAAGGGGCAAGACGGAGGGGAGGGCACATTTGATCATTTGCATGCTTTTTGACTTCAGTGGGATTTACTCCCATGCAATCATGGCTAGGATAGGTAAAACTGACCATGAGGGAGGAGGAGAGGGAGGGGAGAGTAGAGGAAGGGGGAGGGGAGCAGAAGGAGGAGGGGGGTAGGAGGGGATAGGAAGGGGAGGGGGTAGGAGGGGGTAGGAAGGGGAGGGGGTAGGAAGGGGAGGGGAGGATTGAAGGAAGGGGGTGGGAAGGGGCAAAAGGGAGGTGATGGGAGGTAGGAGGAGGGGAGGGCAGGTTTGATCATTTGTATGCTTCTTGAGTTTACTCCCACGCAATCATGCTTGAAATTGAAATGGACTGCCTTCAAGTCGATCCCGACTTATGCGCGATCCTATGAATAGGGTTTTCATAGTAAATTATATTCAGAGTTGGTTTACCATTGCCTTCCTCTGTGGCTGAGAGGCAGAGACTGGCACAAGGTCACCCAGTGAGCTTCATGGCCATGTGGAGATTTGAACCCTGGAAAGGGCATTTTTTTCTAGGTCTGTGTGGATCGGCAAGAGGGGCAACCATTTTGGATTTTGGGGTGGTGGATGTTCATGGACACAAGTTTCTTGGCATGGCTGGAAACAGGACTTGAGTGCAACAGGGACACTCTCCCTGTTTGTGATCCCCAGCAACTAGTATTCAGAGGCATATGGAAAATGGAAATGGACTGCCTTCAAGTCGATCCTGACTTATGGTGACCCTATGAATACGGCTTTCATGGTAAATGGTATTCAGCGGGGGTTTACCATTGCGGTCCTCTGAGGCTGGGAGGCAGTGACTGGCCCAAGGTCACCCAGTGAGCTTCATGGCTGTGTGGGGATTCGAACCCTGGTCTCCCAGGTGCTAGTCCAGCACTTTAACCACTACACCACACTGGCTCTCTGAGAGGCACATACTGCCTTCAACAGTGGAGGGAGAAGACAGCCATTGTGGCTATTTATAGCTTTATCCTCCATAAATTTGTCTAATTCTCTTTTAAAAGCATCCAAGTTGGTGGCCATCACTGTCTCTTGTGGGAGGGAATTCCACAGTTTAAACTGTGTGCTGTGTGAAGAAGTACTTCCTTTTGTCTGTCCTGAATCTCCCAACATTCAGCTTCATTGGATGTCCCTGAATTCTGATGTTATGAGAGAAAAAACCTTTTCTCTATCCACTTTCTCCCCGCCAGGCATAATTTTATACACTTCTATCATGTCTCCTCTGACCCGCCTTTTCTCTAAACTGAAAAGCCCCAAATGCTGCAACCTTTCCTCGTAAGGGAGTCGCTCCATCCCCTTGATCATTCTGGTTGCCCTTTTCTGAACCTTTTCCAACTCTTCAATATCCTTTTTGAGGTGAGGTGAACAGAACTGTACAGAGTGCACAAATGTGGCCGCACTGTACATTTATACAGCAACATTATGACATAGACAGTGTTATTTTCAGTACCTTTCCCAATGATGCCTAGCATGGATGCTGGGTTGATACTTTAATTGAGCCCTTCAGCACGATCACGTTGTCTTTTTTGGTCAGTAGAACTGCCACTTCAGACCACATTACCGGTCATCCCAACAACAGTAACACTCCAAGGAAAGGCTGAAAAGGGCCCAGATACTCATTTTTATAATCAACATTTCTGCATTCCTCCTCAATTTCTGGAGTTCCACCACATATCTCTGAAAGCGACATGCCTATCCCCACTGTTCCCAGGAACAACCTTAACTAAATCACCAACATTCTCCATCTACTTGGAGGGCTCCGGAAGAAATTAAGCACCATGTAATTAACAACACAGAACACATGTAGGCCACTTGCTACTTCCACGGTAAACTATGGAATTCGCCCCCACAGGAGGCAGTGATGGCCACCAACTCTATTCGAACCATGTCCTTCCTGGCTCATAAAAACATCTAGAGTTGAACTGGCAAATTGGCTATGTGTGATAGTTAACTCATCACTCCAACAAGGCCATTTACCCGAATATCTGAAACAAGCAATTATAACACCTTTACTTAAAAAACCATCACTTAATGCCACTCTCTGTGATCGCTTCCGCCCTGTATCCAATCTGCCGTTCCTAAGCAAAGTCATCGAACGAGTTGTGGCGGCACAGCTACAAAGTTTCATAGACACCAATGCCCATGATGACACCTTTCAATCAGGCTTTAGACCAAATCATGGGACAGAAACAGCCTTAGTGGCGCTAGTCAATGATTTACGGCTTGAACTAGATAAAGGCAATGTGACCTTACTAGTCCTATTGGATTTATCGGCCGCATTCGATACTATTGACCACGACATCCTTTTGAATCGCCTTTCCGAGATGGGGCTACGAGGCACTGTAATACAATGGCTCTGCTCCTTCCTTGAAGGTAGATTCCAGAGAGTTGCTCTTGGGGATTTTCTTTCAGAGCCCTGGCCATTGCGATACGGTGTCCCACAGGGCTCTGTTCTCTCCCCAATGTTGTTCAATATATATGTAAAACCTTTAGGTCGCATTATTCGTAAATTTGGGATTTCTTACCATCAATATGCAGATGATATGCAACTCTGTTGCTCATTTCCACCAGACGCCAAAGGGGCTGTTCACCCTCTGAACCAATGCTTGGCAGCAGTGCAGAATTGGATGAACAGTAACAAATGAAAACTTAATCCAGATAAAACAGAGGTTCTTCTAATCGGACGAGACTCTCCTCAGGAAAATAAAAATCTTCCCACATTAGACGGGATCTTACTTCCCCTGAAGACGCAAGTCCGTAGTTTAGGCATTATTTTAGACTCAGCCCTGACCCTGGAACCTCAGGTTGCAGCAGTCTCACGAAGTGCTTTTGCACAATTAAAATTAGTTAGCCAACTCCGTCCTTTCTTGGGATTATCCGATTTACGGAAGGTAACGCAAGCCCTTGTAACATCACGACTGGATTATTGTAATTCCCTCTATGTCGGTCTTCCGGTTAGAACCCTCCGGCCGCTTAAGCTGGTGCAAAGAGCAGCGGCACGGATGCTAACAGGAGCTGGCCCTCGAGTGCACACTACACCACTCTTATATCATCTGCACTGGCTTCCTATTATGTTTCGTAATCAATTTAAGCTGTTGGTCCTAACTTTTAAAGCTTTACATAACTTGGCGCCACTTTACTTATCTAATCGCCTCCGTGAATACACATCCCATCGTCCACTGAGATCCATTGTTGAATGTACTTTGACTATTCCTTCAGCTTTTACCATCTGTCAATTGGGCACTAGGAATAGAGCTTTTTCAGTGGTGGCCCCTAGTATGTGGAATACCCTTCCACTGGAGATACGGCTTTCTAATTCCCTGTTAGATTTTCATCGACATGTTAAAACCTTTTTATTTCACCAAGCTTTTAATATGTAAACGGTACTGTTTCATTTAATGTTAATTTTTAATTGATTTTTAATGGATATGTTAACTGATTTTATGAGTTTATTTATATTGTATGAGACTATACTGTTGTTCGCCGCTTTGAATTCAGTGAACGAAAGCGGGTTATAAATCGGCAAATAAATAAATAAATAAACTTGGAAGTCTTTAAAAGAGGATAAGGCTATCAGTGGCTACTAGCCATGATGGCTGTGCTCTGCCTCCATGGTCAAAGACAGTATGCTTCTGAATACCAGTTGCTGGAAACTGCAGGAGGGGAGAGTCCTGCTTGTGATCTACCCACAGGCGTCTGGTTGGCAACTGTGAGAACAGGGTGCTGGACTTATTCTAGATAAACAAGACTGGTTGCTTTGCTTGAGAAGGAAACTCTCCTTCCTTCCTTCCTTCCTTCCTTCCTTCCTTCCTTCCTTCCTTCCTTCCTTCCTTCCTTCCTTCGGGAAGACTTTTTCTACTTAACACAAGCATTTTTAATTAATAGCTGGAAGGGGAACTGAACCTAGGGTAAACAAATTCAAGGTGGCTCCTACATGGCTAATGCGCCCACTAGTTCCTTATTTGCTGGGCAGTTTTCAGCTTCATGGGGGGGGGTTTCTCAGCCATTATGGGGGGGCACCCTCTGCCCAACCTGAATGATTGTCCCGGACGGACTGCAGAAGGAAGAAGATGGATACTTACAGTGACAGGCAGAGGAACCTCAAGAAAAGCGATGGTGATGTACGCAGACAGAGTGATTTCATCGTCGACCCCGCCCTGTAGAAAAGCAGGTAGGTTGCTCTTCAGCTGCATGCAGGATGGGAAGGCCTTTTGCCATCTCCCTAGAGCTTCTCTTCTCTAAGCCTCACCTGATGGCATTATGCCTTTTTTTCATGGCTGTCCATAATGTTGGGTGCTCCTGTCCACTTTGGTCTCCTTCGCTGTGATTCCCATGTACATGGTCCCCCTCCTACCCCTGTTCAGTTCTGCACCACCACCCATTCACTGGAGCATCATGAGATCCTCCGGAGTAGAATTCCCTTTACTCTGTGTCTCACTCAATGCTGTGAGGCTCAGTGCCAGCCCAGCTCAGCCTACAGGCCACAGAAAGAGAGTAACTGAAGAGGTTTTTTCGTTCCTTAAGGGGAAACATGCCAACAGTGGAGGCTGCTTGGCTCCATGTCAGTGGGGCAGTGGAATCCACTCCAGGTTTTCCCAGGAGCTGTCCAAGGTTCTGAAACAAACCCAGGGGGATTCCACTGCCTTGGGGCCACCAGCCTCCACTGCATGCAAATCGCCTCCCTTGTTGTTTTGAACGTATAGCAGAGATTTGCTGACTTTCACCTGCCTTCCCAAATCTGCTGCCCAAAGGGGCCAGCTCATCCAGCCTGGTGAGAGCCCAGAGCAGGCATGGGGCAGAAATTCGATTCAGTTCACATTTATAGCCAAATCTATCAAATTCACACTTTCTGGAAAAATGTGAGCACTGGGATGCAGCCACCCTTCACAATTCACACTGATCTGAATTTTGCAATGCAGTCCTCCGGCCAAACAAAGCATATATTCTGGGAAAGCATCAGCATGAATATATTAGTGAAATTAAAAGTCCTTGCAAAAATGTGTCAGTCAAAACTGCAAAAAAAAAGTGTTTATTAAGTTAAATTTGTACTGAAAGGCTGAGGAATTTTCAAGAGGATTTCTTTTTTAAAAATAATAGGGCAAACTGCGGCAGAAATGGGGAGAACTGATTTTAAGATCTCACCACTAGGACAGAAGCTGGCGTCTTGGGAAGGAGGCAAAGCTAGAACTCCTTTCCCACTCTATGGCCAGATCCATTCACTGGATCTTTATCCCAGCTGCCACCGCATCTGCTAACAGGCAAAAAGGCAGATGGCATTACCGAAAGTCACATGTTTAAAGCGCATGTTTCTCCCAAAGAATCTGGGGAACTGTTGTTCCTTGAGAAAGCTGGGAACTATAGCTCTGTGAGGCTTAAACTACAGTTCCCAGGATTCTTTAGGGGAAGCCATGTGCTTTCAATGTGTTATAAATGTATCGCACGGCTGCATTCAAGGCCAGCCCTAACACGAGTCATACTGAACCGCCTGGCCCAGGCAGCTGTCCAGGAGGGGCATTGGATTGTGTGCCCCATCTGCTGACAGCAGGCTGACAGCTGCTCATCGCTGCCACCAGAGCCACATCTCCCTCCAGCCAGCTGGCTGCCTGGTTGCACCTGCTACCGCCCTCATGCCTCAGATGGCACTGGGCAGTGGCTTCGCGCTAGCAACTATTCAGCTGTTTCAGAATGGTCTGAATTCTATGTTGGTTATCTCTGTAGCAACAGCCTCATTTATACTGGAATGGACTGCCTTCAAGTCGATCCCAGCTTATGGAGACCCTACGAATAGTGTGTTCATGGTAAGCAGTATTCAGAGGGGGTTTCCCATTGCCTCCCTCTGAGGCTAGTCCTCCCCAGCTGGCTAGGCCTGCTCAGCTGGCCACAGCTGCACAAGCCAGCCCCTCCCTTGTCCACAACTGCCAGCTGGGGGGCAACTGGGCTCCTTGGGACTCTGCAGCTTGCCCACGGCTGCACCGGTGGCAGGGCACGTAACCCCAGAGCCACTCCCTGTAGGGGTGATCTTTAGCTGGCACTTGACCCCCAGGAGACACGAGCGGGGAGTTGAACTCACAGACTCTGGACTCCTAGGCAGGCTCTCCTCCCCACTGTGCTACACCTATTTTTGTTGTTGTTGTTATTGGTTGTATCCAACATGTATCCAATATGGCACTATCACAGTCCCATCAGCACAAGGATTACCACTAGTACACCCCTTCCCCTGCGCACCCCCGTAAACCCTCTGGAGCAGATTTGAAGAAGGCATGGGGTGTGTGCAGGGGGAGGAGGAAAATCCTGTTGCGCATGCGCTGACAATGCATTAGTTGAATACCTTCAGGGCATTGTTCAGGAGGCTCCCAGTGCTAAGGAAGCAGCCATTCTCCTTCTGCCTGATAGCGAGGGAGGCCTCTGCGTCCTGGATTTGTTTTTCTTCCACAAAGATGTAGCGCTTGGCCTGGGCAAAGGACTTGAGCACAAACGCCGTCAGCCTGCAAGACAGCCCACAGCGGAGTCATTCCAATGTGTCTTAAGTATTGTCCAAACTGTACTCTGCTTTTGCCATCGCAGAGATGGGCAGGAAGCGTTTGCTGGGTACTGAACCGTCACCACGCCCCTTCCAACTAGGGGTGTTTGGAATTTCCAGTGAATACAGAAATGGGAGCAAAGATTGGTGATGTTCACTTATTTGTCCCATGTCCGGAATGGAAGTCAATCCAGTAAATATGACTGGTATTTGCTGTTGGCGCTTTCAGTCCACAAATTATATGTAATTGATCCCTTGCCCCCAATTTGCGTTGTTTCTTTTGCATTTAAATGAATGGGATGGAATAATGTATTAATGAATTACGTACATTGCAGCTGTTCCCAACCTTTGGGTCCCCAGAGATTGCTGGACTACAACTCCCAACAGCCTCGGCCAGCAAGGCCAATGGTAAGGGATGATGGGAACTTTAGCCCAGCAACCTCTGGGGACGCAAAGGTTGGGAAACGCCGGTACATTATGCATGGCATGGAATTTCGCCACAGTGGACAGCATGACAAATAGAGGAGTATTTGGCAGAAGACAAAACGGTAGCAGGACGGAAACGGCGCTGCATGTGACAAATGCACCGCTGGTGATCCTTTTCAGCCCCTTCCACTTGAGCTATTGCCCACACACATTCAAGCATAGCTCTTAGGCTCTTAGGAAGATGAGTCCTGTGGCCAGTAATATATCCTGCAACTTTTCAGGGATTCCTGAACAATCTCACCACCCACCCACCAGGCCCTGCAGAGACATGTGCGCTTGGCTCTGTCCATCTCACCAGGTGTTCCCCGTCTCCTGGCTACGTTGCCCGAAGGTGCTGTAGGAGCCGTCAGAGTGCTTGTAGTTCAGCTGCCTCTGGTAGCCTGAAATGGAGAGAGGAGGTTATATTTCACCTGCCGGGCCAATCGTGCATCTTACCCAAGCTTCAGCAGAGCTGTCTGGTTTGGTCAAGGGCCGTAACTCGGTAATCTCCAAGTAGGACTAGGAAGGACTCTCAGAAACCCTGAGAGCCACTGTTGGTCAGTGTTGACAATTCTGAGCTCGATAGATCAACAGTCTGACTCAAGATAAGGCACTTCCCATGTTTCTCAGGGAAATGAGAGCATGCTATTTAATAAATGAAAGCTCTCACTAATATAAGCATTTATTTGCATAATTCGCCTAGCATGTGCAGCGTCGTTGTTGTGTTTGTTTTTTTACACATTACGTGGGTGGAGAACTGCATTGTAAAATTCAGAGAAGTGCACATTTGCAAGGATGGCTGCTTATTGGTTCTCGTTTCAGAAGTGCAGATTTGGTGGGTTCCCCTTAAAATGCAAACCAGAATCAAATCTCTCCAATATCCCTGCTGATTAATCTGCTCATTCAGCCCATTAAAGCTGGCCTGTATAAATAATTACAACTATTGTCAGTCAGAGGGAACCTACATTGTTAACCCACCCCACCCTCCAAGGAAAACAAGAAGATTAAGACTCCCCCCACAGGGCCTCAGAAGTTCTCACCAGCCACTAAATATCCAATGGCCCTGGATCTGATCTCATCGGTAAGCTGCCCGGTCTTATTCAGATAGTCCAAGATGTAGATATTGGGTGCAAAGAGGGCCATGTTCTGCTCCCCACAACCGTAGGGCATCTGGAGAAGTTGATGGAGGTTCTCTATAGCTGGGCCCAGGATGTCTCCTGGGATGTGGGAAAGGGAGGGGGGAGAGAGAGAGAGAGAGAGAGAGAGAGGCTTAGGGGATTGTTTTTTCCCAAATACCAATTGCTGGAAACCGCAGGAGGGGAGAGTGCTCTTGCACTCGGGTCTTCCTGGCAGGCTTCCTATGGGCAACTGGCTGGCCACTGTGAGAACAGGATGCTGGACTCTATGGGCCATTGGCCTGATCCAGCAGGCTGTTCTTAGTTTAGAATTTGGGGAAAGGCTGTAGGCTGGTCAAGTGAAATGAGGAACCATTGTGTAGAGTGCTCCTGTTCAGGGTTCCAGCAAGCCAAGTCATGCCTTTTTTCCCCAGAACACTCTATTCCATTCTCTGTCCACCACTACTTTTTCCATTTCTGCTCCCAAGATACTCAGGAAGCTTCCAGATGCCCTGTTTAATGACAGTTATGGAAGGCTCTGTAGGACAGGAAAGAGTGTGGCTTTGAGATTTTGGGACATTTTTTAAAAAAAACCTCTTTAAAAAAGATTTACTTGATAGAGCTAAGCCCTAATGGACCAGCTTCCACTGACTTTAACTGGGGAGTAGGAGATATGAAAAATGGAACTAATGCAACAAACTAACGCACTAGGATTCAACAATGGCAATACATTGTGGTCACATTTCAGAGGTATCCTCTAAGTTCACAGTGTACAATATTCCCTCCCCTTCAATATTAGACAGGCAACATCTCTGTTATCTTTTTGGCGCCTATTGAAGACCTTCCTCTTTCAAGAAGCCTTTTAAGTTGAGACCTTATCCCAGTCTGTGTCTGTGTCAATTCCTTTTTATTTATTTATTTATTTATTACATTTATATACGTCCCCATAGCCAAAGTTCTCCGGGAGGTTTCCAAAAATTAAAAACATGGAACATTAAAAACAAATGTACAATTTTAAGACCATACAAAGGTTAAAACCATGAAGCACAGGTAAACAAGTTAAAAAGCGTTTTAAGATGTTTTTAAAACTTTTTTAAAAAAACTTTCAAACTTTTCTTTTTTAAGATGTCTTCAAAGTTTTTTAAAAAGATGTTTTACAGCTTTTTTAAAAAACAGTGTTTTTAACCTTTTCTTTTTTAAGATGTCTTCAAAGCTTTTGAAAAATGTTTTTTTTACAATAATTTTTATTCAAATTTTCATAAAACATAGAAAACAAAATCATAAAACATTCAAAGACAAAAAACAAAACAAAAATGATTAAACAAAAAAAAATAAAATGTTGACTTCCCATTTGTCACATATCAAATCAGTTATAGGTCTACAATATATAACAATCCTGTCTCTTAAATCATATTATAAAATCACTTTCCTCCAGTAGTTATCTTAATTAATCATCAAATCTCATAAACATTACTTTATTCTTTCCACAAAAAGTCAAAGAGAGGTTTCAATTCTTTAAGAAATATATCTATCAATTTTTCTCCAAATAAACATGTCAATTAATCCATCTCGTTAATAATTATAATAATCTTATTGTCATAACCATAGTCCAAATAAACATTTCGATTAATCCATCTCATCAGAATCTGTTAGGTCCAATAATTTCAATAGCCATTATTCCATTATCCCTATTAGTTCCATCTTCCATCTTCAATAGTCCTGTTAAGTCCAGTAATTTCAGTGTCCAATCTTCCATTATCAGTATTCCATAATAATCTTGCTGTTGTAGCCATAGTCATATAATAAGAGTCTGATGGGAATTTCCTCTACCCCAAATATTTTCTTGCCATCCATTCTGAATAAGTTGCTGAAATATTGTTGTAAAGTCATATCTGTGTTCTTCTTTTTTACAAAATGCACTGGCTCATCTCTTAAGAGTTTTTCCATTGTCACATGGCTGCAGTTAATTCCATAGATTTTCTCTATATCAAGCTCCATCACATCATTCCAGTCCAGAAGATTATCCAAGCCATTGATAACTTTATCTCTAATATCTTCATTAATTTCTTCAGAGATAACGTTAAATTCCAAACAGTAGATTTTATTTCTAAAATCCATAAACTCCAGATCTTTTTCCAATTCCACATTTGTTCCAATCTCCAGGGCTTGTATCTTCCCTTTATTTTTTCTTTTCTCATCTCTGATCTCATTCTCCTCTCTCACAGGATCCCCTATTTCTTTAAGCTCCTGCGTCATTTTGCTCAGTTCAATTTTCAGCTCCTTACTACCCTGTCGCAGGGTTTGTTTCGTTATCTCAATCTCATCCATTATTTTCTGAAACATAATTACTTCCAGATTCTCAGCCACTTTCTTGATTGCCATTTTTAAAACCACGAAAACAAAGCAAAACAAAAATAAAGAAGAACCACTTCTTATTTCAGCAACAATTGGGTTAATATTCCAGGCTTGATGACATCACAGTATAAACAGAGCAACCTGCCTTATCTCTCTATGTTCAAGAATGCAAAACAAATGTAGTTCCCAGCATCAAAACAGTTAGTGGCGTCGTGAAGAAGCAGATTCGTCAAAATAAAATAGACCAAAAAGAGAATAGTCCCAGACAATATAATATTCCTCGGAATAGAAATCAGGAATAGAAATCCCTCTTCTGTTTATTATCTTTAGAATGCACTTCCAGGACAGCTTTTTGCGACAGAAACAGAGATAAGCTGTTAATTTCGTGAATAACAGAGAAGAGCTATATCTCACCCAGAAGTTGTCCAAAGCCGATCAATCTGACAAATCTCCTTTTGCTGCAACAATTTAAACCAAGTAAAAAAAATAATAGAAAGAAGGGTGCTTGCCTGTTAGTCCGTTCTCTCTTTGAAGAAAAGATAAACGTATCGCTTAAGCAGATAGAGCTTGTTAGGAAGTCTGTCCGGCATTGTTGGCTGGACCTTATCTCATAAATTAATGAAATCCAGTCCTCCCAACAAAAACAGGCTTTGAGGTTGATCTCTATGTTTCTCCCTGCCCGGGAGAAATTTCATCAGTCAAAAAAAAAATGTTCTGACTGATTTATATCTGAATAAGCTTCTTTTGAGGCGGGAGCCCGTCCCAAAAGCAGGCACAAGCGAAGTCACCCTTCCCGGAAGTCCCGCTTTTGAAAAATGTTTTTAAAGATGTTTTGTTTAAAAGTATTTTAAACTCTGTTTTTCATAGAATAGTAGAGTTGGAAGGGGCCTATAAGGTCATCAAGTCCAACCCCCTGCTCAATGCAGGAATCCAAATCAAAGTATTCCTGACAGATGGCTGTCCAGCTGCCTCTTGAATGTCTCCAGTGTCAGAGAGCCCACTACCTCTCTAGGTAATTGGTTCCATTGCTGTATGGCTCTAACAGTTAGGAAATTTTTTCTGATGTCCAGTCGAAATCTGGCTTCCTGCAACTTGAGTTTTTATGATGTTTGATGTTTGATGAAGAGGTGGCTAGGTGTGCCACGAATATTATGAAAGTATATTTTAAAAATGAGAAGAAACCCATTTGTATTACAATATATTGAGACATTTTTAATTTTGTACACGAAGTGCACCAGAAATTTTTTATATGTTTTACAGTGCACCGCGAACCAAAAAAGTTTGAGAATCATTGTTTTAAAGTGTTTTTAGTGCTTTTGTTTGCTGCCCTGGGCTCCTGCTCGGAGGACGGGCGGGATAAAAGTCTAATAATAAATAAACAAACAAATAAATAAAATATTAGCCACTCACTGTTAGGCTGCACAGGGGCTCTAATTCTGTGCTTCCTACACGTGCCTGCAAATTTGCCAGCAGTTGTAACAAAGCAACTGCTTTGGGGCCACTGAGCATGCCCAGACTTCTTCGGTCTGTTTGGGGGTTTAAAAGAGTAGCCACAGCTCTTGGCTCAGGTCCCCTCAGGGTTGCATTACTTACCCACCACGCAGAAGGAGGCCCTGGCTGAACCCTCCACAACATTTTCTGGCAGCTTTAAAGATACAGATGTCGACAACTGCGGCTTTTCTGCAGGGGAAACAGAGAGAGTTTTGATCGTGCCCATTGCCCTTCCGGATAGCCATCCTTTCCTGCTCCCCCGGGCTTTTATTCTCCTCAATTAGTCGGGGGCCTTTGTGAGCCTGTTTTTTCATCTTTGATCTTCCCTTGCCAGCTTGAGAGTTGTTGCCTACTCACCAGAGACCAGAGGAAAGGTCTGCAATACCCTTTGGCCTACAGAAGTTAGTCCAATAATCAACACCATAACTGCTCAGGCCCGAGCAAACTCTGTCCCTGCCTTAGGGGATTACTGATTACTACCAGCCTCATGCCTGGCACTGCTCAGGAAATCTGAGAAACCAAAGAAGTCAGTGCGGTTTTGAAAGGTTTGGTCTGCCATCTTGATTCAAAATGGCACCCAGTCAGATCTAAAACCTTGATCTCCTACACGGGGGTTTCATTGCACTTGAATCTGTGCTTTGGTTCTGGCCGTTGCTTTTAGCACTTTTACCTACTTGAAAAAGGGCACTGCTGTCTTAAACTCATAGTAACTGTTGGAGGGAATAAATAAAACAGTTGTTCACATTACACTAGATGTGTGCATTTTGATGCTAACTTAGTCTCTTTAAGTATTTTTTATACTTTAGCAGAGCAACTTGCAAAATTCTGAAAGCTGAAAAAAAATGCCAGGGATTTCACAAATGAGCTGGAATAAAATTCATTTGTTTCTAGAGGGGCCGAGAATGGAACTGGAACTAATTCCTTTTTAACATGAACTTTCCAAGCACTGTGGATTTCACAACCCAGGCGACGCATTTGCAGAGTCCTGGCTGGCTTGGAGATGTAGATGTCCATGGACTGCTCTAGGAGGCCACCTCACATGCTCTAGAACGTAACCTTATCACTACTAAGTTCCTGTGCCAGGTGGAATCACAGCATTCTGACCTGTGACTGGGCCTGTCGTGTTGACCTGTACCTTTTCAGTGTTGGCTTCCTGTTTGTGGAATGCCCTCCTCAGTGAGATGTGCCTTTGATATTATTGACTTTTAGGAGGAATTTGAGAACAATCCTCTTTACGCAAGCATTTTAATGGCTGAAGGGGACTATTCTTGGCAACCGGATTTTTAACTGAGCTGTAACTGTTTTTTAAAAATGTTTTCACAGTTTTCTGAATTTTTAAAAAACGTTTTGTAGTTTATTATTATTATTGTTAGTAGTAGTAGCAGCAGTAGTAGGCAATTGGACCCTTGGATGATAAGGGAGTCAAAGATGTACTAAAGAATGATAAGGGGATTGCAGAGAAGCTAAATGAATTCTTTGCATCTGTCTTCACAGTGGAAGATATAGGGCAGATCCCTGAACCTGAACTAACATCTGCAGGAAGAAGTTCTGGGGAACTGAGACAAATAGTGGTAACGAGAGAGGAAGTTCTAAGCTTAATAGACAATATAAAAACTGACAAATCACCAGGCCCGGATGGCATCCACCCGAGAGTTCTCAAAGAACTCAAAGGTGAAATTGCTGATCTGCTAACTAAAATATGTAACTTGTCCCTCGGGTCCTCCTCCGTGCCTGAGGACTGGAAAGTGGCAAATGTAACGCCAATCTTCAAAAAGGGATCCAGAGGGGATCCCGGAAATTACAGGCCAGTTAGCTTAACTTCTGTCCCTGGAAAACTGGTAGAAAGTATTATTAAAGCTAGATTAACTAAGCACATAGAAGAACAAGCCTTGCTGAAGCAGAGCCAGCATGGCTTCTGCAAGGGAAAGTCCTGTCTCAGTAACCTATTAGAATTCTTTGAGAGTGTCAACAAGCATATAGATAGAGGTGATCCAGTGGACATAGTGTACTTAGACTTTCAAAAACCATTTGACAAGGTACCTCACCAAAGACTTCTGAGGAAGCTTAGCAGTCATGGAATAAGAGGAGAGGTCCTCTTGTGGATAAGGAATTGGTTAAGAAGCAGAAAGCAGAGAGTAGGAATAAACGGACAGTTCTCCCAATGGAGGGCTGTAGAAAGTGGAGTCCCTCAAGGATCGGTATTGGGACATGTACTTTTCAACTTGTTCATTAATGACCTAGAATTAGGAGTGAGCAGTGAAGTGGCCAAGTTTGATAGAAGTGTATAAATTTATGCATGACATTGAGAAAGTGGATAGAGAAAAGTTTTTCTCCCTGTCTCATAATACTAGAACTTGTGGACATCCAAGGAAGCTGAATGTTGGAAGATTCAGGACAGACAAAAGGAAGTACTTCTTTACTCAGTGCATAGTTAAACTATGGAATTTGCTCCCACAAGATGCAGTAGTGGCCACCAGCTTGGATGGCTTTAAAAGAAGATTAGACAAATTCCTGGAGGACAGGGCTATCAATGGCTACTAGCCATTATGGCTGTTCTCTGCCACCCTAGTCAGAGGCAGCATGTTTCTGAAAACCAGTTGCCGGAAGCCTCAGGAGGGGAGAGTGTTCTTGCACTCAGGTCCTGCTTGCGGGCTTCCCCCAGGCACCTGGTTGGCCATTGTGAGAACAGGATGCTGGACTAGATGTGCCACTGGCCTGATCCAGCAGGCTCTTTCTATGAAATAATAGTAATAGTAATAATAATAATAATAATAATAATAATAATAATAATTTCTGAATGGGCCAGAATCTCCCACTGGTTTTCCTCCAAACGTGGGATGGAATTTGGGACCTCTCAAATCACAGCAAGGGCGGGGAACCTATGGCCATCCAGATGTGGTGGGACTCCACCTTCCCACATGTTTGACTGTTGGCCATGCCAACTGGGGCCAATGGGATGTGCTTTAAATGAATGATGTCGATGCGAGTGAAGTTGCACAGAGAGGCTGCTGTGGAAGAAGTGG
The DNA here is from genome assembly GCF_030035675.1 of Rhineura floridana. NCBI lineage: Eukaryota > Metazoa > Chordata > Lepidosauria > Squamata > Rhineuridae > Rhineura > Rhineura floridana. The sequence continues at coordinate 217,745,759 of NC_084482.1, read as the reverse complement.
CCTTTGAGATCTGCTCTGGATGTATAGCCACAATGTGGCTCTTGAGCCCACATGCCTTTGGAGATATCATCACCAATCATTATAGATCAACAACAGTTGATGAAGTTGATCTATAATAATCAGAGATCATCTCTCCCAGAGCCACATCATCACAATACATCCAGAGCTGATCTCAAAGGCCACCTGTTCCACAGGGGCCTCTCTTATTAATAATTCAGCTTTATGCAGTTAAATGGAGTGAAAGGAAGAGGGGTCCCCGATGAGCACTTACCGGCTGCACAGAGCAGATTGCTGAAGACCACCTCCTTTGGAATCCCTTCAGGCTTTGTGATGAGGGAAGAAAAAGAGAAAAAAAGAGGGAGAAGTGAACATGAGAAACTCTGAATTTTGTTGTTATGTGCGACCCTATGAATCAGCGACCTCCAAGAGCATCTGTTATGAACCACCCTGTTCAGATCTTGTAAGTTCAGGTCTGTGGCTTCCTTTATGGAATCAATCCATCTCTTGTTTGGCCTTCCTCTTTTTCTACTCTCTGCTGTTTTTCCCAGCATTATTGTCTCTTCTAGTGAGTCATGTCTTCTCATTATGTGTCCAAAGTATGATAACCTCAGTTTCATCATTTTAGTTTCAAGTGATAGTTCTGTTTTAATTTGTTCTATGCTGAGAAGGAAATAAAAGTGTATTTGTGGGGGGTGGGATAGAAGCCCTATCTGCTCTACATATTGAAAGCAGTAGCATACCACTTTAAACAGTCATGGCTCCCCCCCAAGAATCTTGAGAACTGTAGTTTCTAAAACATGATGAGAGTTGTTGGGAGAACCCATTTTCCCCTCACAGATCTACAGTCCCCAAAGCACTTGAATAATCATTCCCTCTTCTTCCCAGGGAACTGTAGCTTTGTAAAGGGAATGGGGGGAGCTCCTCACAATTCTCTGCACCCTTGAATGACAGTTCCCAGAATACTTACTTTCAAGGAAGATACTGGAGCCTATTACAGCATGAAGTACTAGTTATTCAATTCGCATTTCAAGCCAAATCTATCAAATTCACACTTTCCAAAACAATACGAGAATCAAAACACAGCCATCCTTTGAAACTGGCGCTTCTCTGAATTTTGCGATGCAATTTGCCAACGAAACAAAAGTTTACAAAACTGTGTGTATTAGGAAAAAGTGTGCATATAAATGAATGAGTTAAATAACATGCAAAAACTGCATTACTTTAGGAGAAAATGATTGTAAAAATGTGTACATTAGTCCAAACTGCCTACAAAAATGTGTTTATTAGGAGAAATTTGCACTACCGTAGAATCACTAAAATGTTGGAGACTTTTCATGACGATTCTTTTGCAAAATAAAAATGCAAATTGCAGCAGGAATGTGGAGAACTGAATTTAAGATTGGAAAAAAATGAGAAGCTGAGAGAACTGAAACTGACAGATCGTTCCATCCCTAGTAACGAATCTGTTTTCTTATTTTCTTCATTTTCCTCAGAGGCTGTGAAGAAACTGAGGTACAAAAGCAATGACTTAATGAGAAAGTGAAGATGGGATTGATCACCCAGCAAGGCCGGCTCTATCGTTAGGCAGAGTGAGACAAAATCACCTCAAGCGGCCAATCTGGGAGACCATGAAAAGGCAGAAAATGGTTAGTTATTCACTTTATTACTGCAGTGTTTTTATTACCAGTTTCGGAAGCAGGTTTTGTGGATTTTCCACTTCAGGTGCCAAAATAAATTGACTGGATGTCTACGTTGCTTTTTCATGCCTACTGAAGGCCTTCCTTTTAAAGCAGAGGTGTTCACCCCAGCCTGGATTTTTAGATGAATTATTTTTAGATTTTTAAAAAACTTGTAAAAACTATTTTGTTCTGGAGAGCTTTTGGTTGGGACGGACGGATCAGCCTGACACTGTTTAAAGATTTTTATCTTTTAAATTCTTTTATTCTCATTCTTTTATATGTGTATGCATAATGCATTTTATGTATTTTAATAGTATTTTATGCATTTTAACCTACATTTTAATTTGTGTTTTTATTGTGTATTTTGTTATATACGTGTGTGATTTTATTGTAGCTGCCCTGAGTGCCCTATTATGGGGTAGAAGGGTGGGATAGAAATATTTTAAATAAATAAATGTAATTGTTTATCACTTAGGTGTTTGCCACCCTGGAGTCCTTTGGGAGGGATGATGATGATGATGATGATGATGATGATGATGATGATAATGATGATTCAATAAGAATAAGAATGCTGTGCACTGTGACTTGAAGTGGGAGCAGGGAGCCCTGTCCTCTGGACTCATTTACTTCAACGAAATCCAACATTAATGAATACACATACCAGTTTGATTATGCATACCCATTCAGGAATGCTCTCTGCATACTTCAAGAGCACATGGATTGGGGGATGGGGAGGCTGCAAGGTCTGGCCCAGCCCTTATTGTCCCACTCCTTCTCCCCCCCTTTAAAGATTTATATTAAACATGTCAAGGCTAAAAGAATCCTTTAACATGGCAAGACAGGACTTCATGCATCGAAAGGAGGTTGCCACAGCAGGTCGTCATGGTGCCAGTCCTTGATTGCATGATGGAGCTTTCCTGAAGGAGACTCACGTGGCAGGATTCAGGGATCTTTCTGGGATTGTTCTACTGAGTAAATATGTGCAGTTACAGACATGTAATCATCACTTAGCACCAAGATGAAAGCAGCCTTTGTACCTCGACTAAAAGCTGTTTGATCACAGTGTCCTTTTGTCCTTTGGTGAGTGTCTCCATGATTTCATTCCCACAGGGCTGGTTCAGGGCCTCAGCGCTTGTGGTGAAGTTCACTTCCCCTAGAACAAAAATAGCCACCTCATCATCTCATCTCATCCATCACTGTCTCTCCAAATCAGCTTACTTCAGCAGCTTACATCCAAGGGCATCTTCAAGCCCTGTCCTCTGGCATAAGTGGGCTGGGGGCGCTGAGAACCCGCAGAGGGTTGTAGGAAATACCCCAAGGAGTTACTCTGGGGGAGGCATCAGCCCTCCTTCTGTCCATATCCCCAACATATGGAGAACAAAGAGAATCTTCCTCCCACATGAGGATGGGGCAGCCTGGCTCCTCTTCTTCTCTACCCCTCCGGCCCCTTGACTCTGAGATGTTAGCATTGCTGCTTACCTAGAGATTTGGGAGTCACCATCCAGGAGACCGTCTTCCTTCCATTTGCACACACACAATGAGAGCTCTCCTCCTTCTCCACGGGGACAGCCACAAAGTCAGGGGAGGGAGCCAGAGATATAGCAACCTGTCCGCAGACACAAAGGCGTCACCAAGGAGGAAAAACAGTGCTGGTCTGGTGTGGAAAAGGATTCAGAGGAGGAGGAGGAGAAGTCAAGGCAAGATGTGGAACACCATCAGAGGGGCCAGGTAGGCCTACAGCAGGTGTGGGAGAAACTTTGGGCCCTCTCATCAGCTCCAGCAAGCATGGCCACAGCCAGGGATGATGGGATTTGTAGTTCAGCAACATCTGGAGGGTCAAAGGTTCCCCACACCTGACCTATAGCGTTACCGGGGCATGTGAATTCACAGTGGGGGGAGGGGAGGGTGGCAGGAAGGCAAGTGAGAGAAGGAAATAGCGCCTCTGTCACGTGGGGCTTTGCATATAGGCAGAAGGGAGAAATACTATTTTGTTTGCCTTTGAAAGAGAAACTACCTCATTCACACCTCTCAAACCAATGTGCAAACCACAACGCAGCTGTCCTTCAAAAGTTGCTCTACTCCAAATTCTGAGGTGCAGTTCTCCAACCGATGTGTACAAAATGCAGTTAGTCGTAGTGGTGCATTTGTTACCTGCCCTTCACCAGCAGGTCCCCACATGGGTTACCACAAAATTAAAATTCAGTATTTTGCAAATGCAAAACAGATCGCATTCACAGGGATAGGAGGGGCCTCAGAAACACACTTCTCAGGTGTCAAAGGCCAGGGTAAAGGGGTGCATATCATTATGGCAAAGTGTACAAAAAAATGGAGATGTCCATGAAAATAACATTTTAAAAAATGCATCGTATTCAGGGAAACAGCTTGCAAAAAGGTGTATATTAGACCTGCACACAAAAACGTGTTTATTATAAATTTACTCCAAAATGCTGATGAGGATTAAAAAATAAAAAAGCTATTGCTTCAGAGAACCAATTTAAAACTGGAAAAATGAAAACTTTGAGAAAATAAGTGGAGAGATTCCTATTTTCCTAGATGTGTGTACCTGTTATGGTTCTATACATTCTGGGCCCAGGGGATCCAAATTCTATACCAAGGAAAGAGGGAAAGGAGATTTCAGGACCTGGGAGCCAAGGTTGGGCATTCCTCACCCTCATGCAGTGTGGCAGGTAAGAGAAGAGGGTGGCCCTCAGCGTGAATGCTTCGCCCCGCACCACGGAGTAGGGTAAGGTAATCTCGAGGAAGAAGGGCTGGAAGGACCTCAGGGCGATCTTCGGGGCCAAGCCGATGCCCACATCCTGCGACAAGCAGAAGGCTTCCGCCTGCCATTCTGTGATGGTGTCCGGAATGGTCATAGGCAGAGTGGCCTGCGCTGGAACAATGCCAGACTTCTCAGAGCTGTACAACAAGTCATTCCCAGCTGATAAAGGGTCTCTGAAAGAGAGTAACAGCAATGAAAAGGGTAAGGAAGAATGCCACAGAAACCTTCTGCAATCAATATGCTGGGGTGTTCAATGTCTCACTTAGGGATGAGGGAGAAATTAGACTCTGTTCACACTATCGAATTTGTACTTCCCAGGAGAACGCAAACACAGCCATCCTTCGAAATTTGCACTTACCCGAATGTTGAGATGCAGTACTTCAGCCAGAGTTTATAAAAATGTGCAGATTAGGGGAAAGTGTGCATAAAAATGAACATATGGGTGAAAGCAAGGTACAAGAATGCATTATATTGGGAGAAATTGCTTGCAAAAATTGGTTAAAACCAGAGCTTGGAAAAGTTACTTTTTAAAACTACAACTCCCATCAGCCCCAGCCACCATGGCCACTGGATTGGGCTGATAGGAGTTGTAGTTCAAAAAAATAACTTTTCCAAGCTCTGGTTAAAACTGCATACATATATATATGTTTATTAGGAGAAATTCACACTAAGATGTTGAAGAATTTTCATGAAGATTTTAAACAAATCTCAAGAAAACATGGATTAAGGAGCAGGGTCTAATCAGTAGTGGCTTCTCCATTAACTCCCTGCCCAGCAAAGCTTAGTTGGATAGCTCTGCTTTAACCCTTAAAAAGCTGGTGGAAACTGTACTCCAGCAGGCAATGGTGTGGCAAGGTTGTTACTGAATTATATTATTAATAATAATGGCTTTTTTGCCACTGGATATTTGGGTTTTCTTTACAATTAATTTTATAGTCTTTTGCCGCGTTTTGTGTGATGTTGCAGGCACAAAAGAGGGGTCCTTTTCAGTGGTTGCCTTGTATAGATACTCCTTTCTTATGGGAAGTGCATTGAATTCCTTCCTTTTTTGCTTGTTAGCAGGCTTTATTTTTATTTCAACCTGCTTTTGGTTTTAAATGATGGTCATGATTTCAAATTGGTACTTCTCTCTGTGATAAAGATGTTTATTTGGATTGTTGAGCTGGATTAAAAGGTAAAGGTGTCCCCGCACTTATAGTGCGAGTCGTTTCCGACTCGTAGGGAGACGTCTTGCGATGTTTACTAGGCAGCCCGTATATATGGGATGGGATTGCCGGTTCCTTCCCCGGCCTTTCTTTACCCCCCAGCATATGCTGGGTACTCATTTTACCGACCACCGATGGATGGAAGGCTGAGTGGACCTCGACCCCTTTTACCGGAGATTTGACTTCCTTCTTCTGTTGGAATCGAACTCCGGCCGTGAGCAGAGCTTCGGCTGCGTTGCCGCCGCTTACCTCTCTGCACCACGTTTTAAGCTGCTGTTTTAATAATAACAATAATAAAGCTATTAGTTTTATTTTATTTTTATTTTTTTGTTTGTTTTTTTGTTTTATTTTTTGTTTTTTACGATGTTGTCTATAGTCCGTCTTCAGAAAACTTTTGTTTTGAAAGGTTGCATAAATATCCTTAAATAAACAAAGTGAACTTACCCGGATGATTCTAAAGCCCCAATCAATTAATCCTAAAGTCAGTTACTACAAAAAAATTGTCTCAAAGCAACTTACAATTTTTTAAAAAAGCATACCATGCCAATTTTAAAATACAAATTGAAAATATATTAGACGATAAAAGAACCCTATTAACTAAAAGTGCTCACTCTGCAATAACATAAACAGGACACATCCCACCCCACCCAATTAAAAGATGAAAACCAAATAAGAGCAAAATGTGAATAGGAATGTCTTCACCTGGTGCCTAAAGACTGATAGCAATGGCACTGGACTAGACACATCTCTCTAGCAAGAGTATGACCACAGTCAAGGGGCTACCACGGAGAAGGCTCCATCTTGCATTGCCACCCATCACACCACAGATGATGAACACAGGGTCTGAGCAGGTTTGTGTGGTGAACACAATCCCTAAGGTTTTGGGGTCCTGAGCCACATAAGGCTTCACAGGTCAAAACCAGCACTTTGAAGCAAGCCTGGAAACAAATTGGCAGCCAACGCAGTCAGGCCAAGGCAAGTGTTATATGATCAAACTTTGTACTTCCAGTCAACAGTCTCGCCACTGAATTCTGCACCAGCTTCAGTTTCCAAACTGTCTTCAAAGGCAGCCCCGCCTATTACACTTTGCAGTAATCACGCTGTTTGTGTATGTTACAAACACATTTGCCTGAGAATACTCAGCCTGTGAATAAGCGTAAGCTATAGAATTCACTTCCACAAGATGCAGTGATGGCCACCAGCTTGCGTGGCTTGAAAGTCTCAGACAACTTCATGGGACATCAAGCTACCTGTGACTACTAACCATGGCGGATGTTTTCCCTCCACTGTCAGAGGTTGTAGGCCTCCAAATACCAGCTGTTGGGAATTGAAAAAACTCAGGCCCTTGTGGGCTTCCCATTGAGGCACCTGGTTGGCCGCTGTGAGAAGAGAAGGCTGGACTAGATGGTGGCCTGACCCACAGCAAAAAGATAAAAGGGGGGAACCCAGAATGCTTGAAAAAATATGTTTATTATGACAAAAGCCCAATGTGTTTTGGCCACTCTGTGGTTTGGCCTTCATCAGGGGCTGTAAACAAAATCATGAGAACACACCATAATATTGTAGAGAAATTTCATACAGCATAAAACCATAATGTATCTGTGGAAAAATAATAATTTTTACTCACATAAATGGGTCTAAAATATTTTAGACCTATTTAGACGGCCACACTTTTCCTGTCTGATCCACAGCAGACAGAATGACTACAAGCCACAGGGCCTTGACTTCTCTGCAGGTCTTTGCCACAGAATTTGTGCCTGCCTCTCTCCAAGGCTTAAAGCCCAGAGCTTGGAAGATTACTTTTAAAAGTAATAAATTACAGTTACAGTTACACGGCCCAAAAAAGTAGTAATTACCGTTACAATGACAATTGCTCTGAAAGTAACTGAGTGATTACTTTACTTTTTCTCAAAAGGAATCACTACAGTTACATTTCGGTTCCTTTTTTTAAAAAATGCCTACAAGGTGCTGGCCTTGGCTGCTGCACATCTAAGTAGCCTAAAACAACATTAAAAATAAACACACACATACAGACGTAGTAGAATAATTCTTTTTATCCATAAGATAGCAATGGTTGGCTCTCCACTGCTAAGGGAGGTGGGGAGGGAGGCAGAGGCCACAACTCAGATCTTTGCACATCAAATCAAGTGCAACCCCCCCCCTCAGCCAGCCAGCATAATCTCTCTCACTTAACCACCTCCTGGATCCTGCCCTGCCACCAACTAAAGGACACTCACCCAAGCAAACATTTTCTCTGAGATGCAAAAAAGTTAAAATACTGCAAATGCAGCACAGTAGCCAGAGACACGTCGTCATCTTTCACCTCCACAGTTCTTTATCTCCATTCTGCTTCTTCCTCCTTCTCCTCCTTTATCCATGTTCTTGCCCTCTGGCTCCTTTTTCCCTCCACTCCATTTTTTAAAACAGTTGTTTTCTCCACTCCACCCCGTCTCACTCTCCACCTCCTCCCTTATCCCCTCCTACCCGCCCACAGATCATGACAATAATAAAAGTTAAAGAGGAAAGCACAAAAGCAGGACTACAGCTGAACGTCAAGAAGACTAAAATAATGACAACAAAAGATATATGTAATTTTAAAGTTGACAATGAGGACTTTGAACTTGTCAAGGATTATCAATACCTCGGCACAGTCATTAGTCAAAATGGAGTCAATAGTGAAGAAATCAGAAGAAGGCTAGGACTGGAACTAGAACAGCTATGAGAGAACTAGAAAAGGTTCTCAAATGCAAAGATATATCACAGAACACTAAAGTCAGGATCATTCAGACCATGATATTCCCGATCTCTACGTATGGATGTGAAAGTTGAACAGTGAAAAAAGAGGATAAGAGAAAAATCAAGTCATTTGAAATGTGGTGTTGGAGGAGAGCTTTGCGCATACCATGGACTGCGAAAAAGTCAAATAATTGGGTGTTAGAACATATTAAACCAGAACTATCACTAGAAGCTAAGATGATGAAACTGAGGTTATCATACTTTGGACACATACTGAGAAGACAGGATTCACTAGAAAAGACAATAATGCTGGGGAAAACAAAAGGGAGCAGAAAAAGGGGAAAGCCAAACAAGAGATGGATTGATTCCATAAAGAAAGCCACAGAGACCTGAACTTACATGATCTGAACAGGGTGGTGCATGACATGCTCTTGGAGGTCACTGATTCATAGGGTTGCCATAAGTTGTAATCAACGAAGGCACATAACAAAAATATTTAAGGGGAGGGAATTCCAAAGGGTAGGCGCTACTACACTTAAGATCCATTTCCTATGTTGTGTGGAACAGATCTCCTGATAAGATGGTATCTGCAGGAGGCCCTCACCTGCAAAGTGCAGTGATCAACTGGGTATATAAGGGATAAGACGGTCTGTCAGGTATCCTGGTCCTAAGCTGTATAGGGCTTTGTACACCACAACTAGAACCTTAACCTTAGCCCAGTAGCAAATAGGCAGCCAGTGCAATTCTTTCAGTAGTGGAGTGACATGTTGGTGACACCCTGCTCCAGTGAGCAGTCTCGCTGCTGCATTTTGCACCAGGTGCAGCTTCCGAACCAACGTCAAGGGTAGCCCCACATAGAGTGCATTACGGTAATCCAATCTGGAGGTTATCAGTGCATGGACAACAGTGGTCAGGCTATCCCTGTCCAGAAACTGCCACAGCTGTCTTACCATCCAAAGCTGGTAAAAGGCACTGCTAGCTATGGAGGTCACCTGGGCCTCTAGTGACAAAGATGGATCCAGGAGTACCCCCAGACTATGACCTGCTGTTTCATAGGGAGTACAACCCCATCCAAAGCAGGCAACTGACCAATTATCCAAACTTGGGAACCACAAATCCACAGCGTCTCTGTCTTGCTAGGGTTCAAACTTAGTTGATTTGCCCTCAACCAGCCCACCACAGAGTCCAGGAACTAGTCCAGGCCTTGCACAGCCTCTCCTGATTCAGATGTTAAAGAGAAATAGAGCTGGGTATCATCAGCGTACTGCTGACACCTCACCCCAAAACTCCTGATGACCGCTCCCAAGGGCTTCATATAGATGTTAAACAGTATGGGGGACAAGATGGTACCTTTATGGTCCTCAAGGATGGCTGACGGTCAACCCATACATTATGGTGGAGAATATAGCTGCAGGCATTGCCTCAAGGAATAAACAGAATGTCTGCAGACCTGGTCAGTTACTATCTGAGCATGAGGAGAAGCTGTTTTCTGACAGGAATGGGCACCAGCTGGAGGCCCAGATTGGCTTTGTGAGAGAACTAAGAAGGCACTGGTTTCCTTTGGCGACAGATCCTCAAGTGAGAAGTGGGTGCAATGTCTGCCCACTTCTAGTTTACCATGATGAGCCAAGAGGTATTCATTTCATACTAGAAAAGATGGCTGAAGCCTCCTGATAACCCCAGCAGCAATGGGTGTGTCTGGGCCCTTATTTGACATTTGGTGCACATGCTGTATTACCTGCACATGCATCAGATTATTATAATCAAGTCTGGGGAATTCTGGATTGGCACAATACCTTAAGAAATATATTCCACCCAACTGGCAAACAGCCCCCCACCTCAGATAACAAACCCAAAAGTCTATATTCTGCCTACCCCTCTCCATGTATGTATGAAGCATCTCCCAGTTTTTTAACGGATTCCAAATGCAGAATTTGTATTTTCTGCCCGCAGAACTTGTTTTAGTCTTGGGTACATAGCAAAGCTGCCTTAAACTGAGTCAGGGCACTGGTCCATCTAGCTCAGTATTACGTGTCCTGACTCGAAGTGGATCTCCAGGATCTCAGATATGGGTGTTTCCTAGCCCTATCTAAAAATTCAGGGACTGAACCTGACATATTTTGCATGCAAACCAAACGCTCTTGCCATTGAGCTAGAACCCTTCCCCAGTCACAAGAGCTGTGCTCTTTCAGGCAGCATTCCAATCTCGATATAATTTGTTGATTGTAAGTTGCTTTGGATTCACTATTGTGAAGAAGAGCGACTAATACATTTAATTAAATAAATAATAACAGCCAGGGAGTTCCACTGAATTTATTCCATCTGAATAAGCACACAGAGGATTGCACTGTTAGTGCAATATTCTAAGCTTTGTAGATGTAACAAAAAAAAAGATGAACACTGCTCCAGTAGTTTGTATTTTTGCAAAATGTTGAGCTTCTTGGAAATGCTGTTCAAAGATTTTATTCAGCCAAATAGTGATGCTGCAGTGTTCTATCAATAGTTTTCAGGAGGTTTCAATCAGGAATAAAGTGCCCCACAGGGGAATGTGTCTGCAACAACTTATCCTGAAAGGGATCTCTGTAAACTGACTAAAGACTGTGGTTAATGTTTTCTTCAAGCTTGCACCTTTCAATTGCTTATTTTGGGGGATAATCTATAGGGGTTTGCTGTCACAACTGTGAATGGAGAACAGGACCTCAGATGTGTCCAGCTCTGTTCTGCAGCAGCACGTTGCAGGGGAATATTGATAACAGAGAGGCTGCCTTTCAAGGCAGTTGAATCACTTCCCAGGAAAACTGGCATTGCATGAATTAATAAAAATGGAGAGTTGTAGTTTCATACCAACTTTATTTCTCCCCCCTCCTTTATGAATCACTTCTTTTGCACAACCACCACCTCAAGTTGACAATGAAATGCATGTGGTAGATTTAAAGGAATTGGAAGAGGCTCTTTTAAGAGTGAGAAAAGTCTATTAATGGCACCATTACACTTTCTTATTTTTCTGGAAAGGACAAAGACAGCACATGCTGCATCGTAAGAAGTGAATCTTGTGCAATATTCAAACAGACTACCAGGAGGGAACAGAAGGCCAGTCCTGGGGGAGGGGGGAACACCATTTAGGTTTGGGCTGCTGTCCAGGTATTTTAAGTCTGCTTTCCATAGGCTGAGCTTCATTTTACACAAGAAGGAAACCACTTCTAGATGCAACCCTTACATAATGCTTCTCAAACAGGAACCCGTACAATACGTCTGGGACAGAGAAATTATCTGTGCTTTACACATGAAAGGAGCTTGCAAGGCTTGTAGCTCAGTCATGACCAGGTTTCCTGAGGTGGTAAACTAGTTTAGGACTTACTTCCAAAGACAGTATGTAGCCTTAAAAACTGAAGGTAGCAGCGGATCCACACATCAGGGGAGGCAGCGACAGATGAGGGAGAGCCAGCGACAGGCAGCGGGGGGGGAGGGGAGAGCCAGCGACTGTCGGAAGGCAGAGCTGGGGTCCCAATCCCGGGGAGCTGGATCCCGGAGAGTTGGGAGAAGAGTATTCGGATGGATGGCAGAGGGAAGGGGGAGGAACTTCCCCCCTTTGGAGCGAAGATGAAACAGAGGAACTGCCAGTGATAAGGTCGCTTAGCAACGGGGAGCCTGAGCCCTCCCTGGACATTCTCACGCCTCCCCCTCTTTCAGGCTCAGAGCAAGAGGGGGAAGAGGGAGGGCTGCTCACAGCCGAAAAGCGGGGAGGCAGTTTACCATCAGCCCCTCCCCTATCCCCCATCCTGGAATCGGAAACTTCAGAAGAGGAGGGGTTGATGCTTCCCCACTCACCGCGCACACGCAGACAGCTGAAAAGACAGGAGAGAAGGGGGGGAAGGCGGGCAGTACCTGAGGGGCAGTTAAGGAGGAGCGAAAGATTGCGCGCCCGTTTGGCCCCTTCTTAAAGAACAGGCGGGAAGAAGTCCCTTGCTCTGTCAACTTTCTCCCAATGCCGCAGGACCTGTATCCCTGTATTGCTTCATGAGAAAACGCAGTCTTTGTTTGGACATTACCCTAATAAAACATGAATTAACTACAGCCATTGGTCTGGTTCCTGAGTCACATCCTGGGCCTGACAGCTTGACAGAGCCACCTAAATCACCCTCAACGCTCTCTTCACTTGACTGGGACAAGATGTCAAAGGGAGCAGCGGGGGGACGAACCCCACTTCTGAGACGGAAGAAGTGGAACTCTTGAGGACTAAGGTAGCTGATTTGCAGATGGATGTTCAAGCCCTGCTAGCAGCAGTCAAGGCACTGAAGATGGATAATCAAACCTTGAAGGCCACGATAGACCAGATGCGAACAGCCCCTCCAGCTGCCGTAGTAAAGGTTCCCATTGGATTGCCCCCAAAATACACGGGACAAAGTGATCAGTTGGCAACCTTCGTGGCTCAATGTGAGTTATATCTGGATGTCAGGCACACGGAATTTCCAGACGATGGGGCTAAAGTAGTTTTCATGATTAGCCTCCTGGAGGGAGAAGCTGCAAAATGGGTGACTCCGTATCTCGTGAGAAAGGATACTGTCTTAGGAAGGTACAGAGGATTTATACAGGAGATGACCAAGATGTTTCAAGACCCGCAAAGGGCTGAAACAGTAGTGCGGCAACTAGGCGCTCTGAAGCAAGCTAAAGGGACTGTTTCTGAGTACACTAATGCTTTTAAAATTCTGTCCCAGGAAACTGGTTACAATGATGCCACCCTGATGTTTATGTACCGGAGTGGATTAAATGCTGAAATCCTGGATGAGTTGGCCAGGACCTCCCCCCCCGCTGACCTACCAGGGCTCATCCGGCTATGCCTACAGATAGATCACCGGATGGAAGGAAGGCGCCTGGAAAGGAAGCAGGAGGTCCCGAGATACTCAGCCTCGGCATCCCGCAACAAGACCCTTCCCACTGCAGGGATGGCAGGTAATGCAACTGAGGGACAGGGAGGGGCTAGGCCAAGACTGTCGGAAGAAGAAAAGGAAAGACGACACCGGGAACGTTTATGCTTTTATTGTTCAAAGCCGGGCCATGTGGCCAGAGACTGTGGACTGAAAGGGGGGAAAGCCGAGCCATCGGGAAACTAGAACACCCAGTCCACGTGCAGGCCGGTGGACTGGGGGCAGCGTTGTATAAAGGCCCCCCAATGATCCAACCTCCCTCAAAGGGGGTGTTGGTCTTGCCTATTTGGATTACAACTTCCAGAGGAGTGGTGTTTAACTCTACTGCCTTAATTGACAGTGGAGCCTCCACAAATTTTATTGATGCAAAGTTAGTCAAGCATCATGGAATTTCCCGGTGGAAACTGGACGCTCCCCTAGCTGTGGAGACTATCGATGGGAGACCCCTGAAGTCAGGAGGGGTGACACAAGCCACGGAGGAAGTGAAACTTCAAATCCCTGGGCACGAAGAGTTCATTTCGCTATATGTGTCAGATCTCTCGAACTTTGAGGTGATTCTGGGAATGCCCTGGCTAGCAAAGCATGAACCCAAAATAAGTTGGAAGGAGGCGGTGGTGTGGTTCACCTCACAGTATTGCCAGGAGAACTGTCAACCTGAAGGAATCAAGAACACCTTAGCAGGGGCAGTGCAAGAGATCGAGCAAGTGACCCTGCCGCCAAAGTATGAAGAATTCAAAGATGTGTTTGATGAAAAAGAGGCAGAGACTTTACCCCCCCACCGCCCTTACGACTGTGCGATTGACCTAGTGCCAGGAGCCAGCATCCCATCAGGGAGAATCTACTCTCTCACAGAGAATGAGAGGGAGGCCCTGAAGGAATTCCTGGATAAAAACCTGAGGCGAGGATTCATACGCCCCTCACAATCCCCTGCTGGAGCGCCACTATTGTTTGTGAAAAAGAAGGGGGGGAACTCAGACCCTGTAATGACTATTGCGCATTGAACCAGATCACCATCCCCAACAGCTACCCGCTGCCCCTGATCTCAGAGTTGCTGGACCGACTGCGCTCTGCAAAAATCTTCACGAAGTTGGATTTGAGAGGAGCGTACAATCTGATCAGAATGAAGGAGGGAGATGAATGGAAAACAGGATTCTTGACCGCTTACGGACAGTATGAATACCTGGTCATGCCGTTCGGGCTTTGTGGAAGTCCAGGAATTTTTCAAAAATTCATGAACGACGTGTTTAGAGACTTGTTGGACACGTATGTAATCTGTTACTTAGATGATATCCTGGTGTTCTCAAAGAACCAGGAAGACCACGACCAGCATGTGAAGACGGTGTTGAAGAGACTGAGAGAAAATCACCTGTATGCTAAATTAGAGAAATGTGGATTTGACCTCAAGTCTCTAGACTTCCTTGGATATCGAATCTCAGCGGAAGGCGTGGAGATGGACCCAGGGAAAGTAAGCTGCATATTGGACTGGGGCCAACCTGTCACCAAAAAGGATGTACAACGGTTTTTGGGGTTTGCCAATTATTACAGAAAGTTCATTCCAGGGTTTTCCAAATTAACAGCTCCTCTGACTGACTGTTTAAGGGGGAAGAAGAAGTTTCAATGGACAGAGAATGCCACCGAGGCCTTTGAGGAGCTGAAGAGAAGGTTTGCTACTGAGCCTATTCTGCGCTTTGCTGATCCGAACCGCCCTTTCGTAGTGGAAGCAGATGCTTCAGATTTTGCCATCGGGGGGGTCCTGCTACAATTAGACCAAGAAGGGAAGGAGCTGCACCCCTGTGCGTACTTCTCTCGGAAGTTAAAGCCTGCAGAGAAGAACTACACAGTTTGGGAGAAGGAGCTACTGGCCATCAAGGACTCTTTTGAAAACTGGAGACAATACCTAGAGGGGACCTCTCATCGAATTGAAGTGCGCTCCGACCACAAGAATCTTGAAAGCCTCCAAACCGCCAGGAAGCTGAACCAGAGACAGATAAGATGGTCCCAGTTCTTCACTAGGTTTAACTTCCAGATTACTTACCATGCCCAAGCCAAAAACCAGAGAGCGGATGCCTTATCCAGACAGCCACAATACAAAGAAAGTGAATCCGAGGACCAGCCTCAGTATGTAATCCCGCCAGAGAAATTAACGTTAGGAGTATGCCAGCCTTCATGGGAAGAGGAATTCAAAAAGGCACAACAAGAAGATGCAGACATGCTAAAATATCAGCAGGAGACGGGACAAGGTCAAGACTCAGAAGTAACCTTTCACTGGAGAAATGGACTGTTATGGTTCAAAACCGCCAGATATGTGCCAGAAGGGGAATTAAGGCTCAGAATCCTACGCCAGTGTCATGATTCCATCACAGCGGGACACTTTGGGATTTACAAGACCATTCAGAACGTGGCCAAGGACTTCTGGTGGCCTAAAATGCGTCGGGATATTGAGTTATGTAAAGTCCTGCTCTGTCTGTCTGCGGACAAAAACACAAACAGGGACACCAGCAGGACTGTTACAACCGTTGCCTGTCCCACACGAACCCTGGAAGGACCTGTCCATGGATTTTATAATTGATCTACCCAAGGAATGACAGCCATCTTAGTAGTGGTGGATCTACTTACCAAAATGGCACACTTTCTTCCTTGTGCAGGGGCCTTAGAGGCTAAAGAAACAGCCAAGTTATTCATAAAAGAAGTGTACCGGCTGCATGGATTGCCAAACAGCGTAGTCTCAGACCAAGGAACTCAGTTCACAGCCAAATTTTGGAGAGCAATGTGGAAACAGTTGCAGACGGAATTAAAACTCTCCTCCGCCCATCACCCCCAGACAGATGGGCAGACGGAACGCTTGAACGCCGTTTTGGAAAGATATTTACGAAGTTATGTGTCCTATCAACAGACTGACTGGGTATCATATTTGCATTTTGCAGAGTTCGCCTACAACAATTCTCTGCACTCCAGCACTCAACAAACCCCATTCTTCGCTAATTATGGATTCCATCCTAAAGTCTTTCCAAGCAGCTCAGAAGGAATGCTGGTACCGGCAGCTGAGAACTTCCTTAAGGAATTGCAAGCGGCGCAACAGACACTGAAACAGCAGTTAAACAAAGCCAAAACGGAGTACAAGCGAGTTGCTGACCTGCACAGGAAGGAGGGCCCCCCCCTTCAACCGGGAGACCAGGTATGGCTGTCCACCCGCTTCCTCCAGATGCCGGGCAAATGTAGAAAATTACAAGACAAATCAATCCCGTGGCGTACCGACTGAAGCTGCCTGACACGTTTAAAATACATCCTGTGTTCCATCGATCCCTCTTAACGAAAGCCGCCCCTCCCAGTGAGTTACGGCCGGAGGAACCTCCCGGAGCTCCACTCCTGGTAAATGAGCAGCTTGAGTTTGTTTTTTTTTTTTCAATAATTTTTATTCAGATTTTCATAAAACATACAAGACAAAATCATAAAACATTCAAAGACAAAAAACAAAATCAAAAATAGTTAAACAAAAAGAAAAAAAGAAAAAAAAAAAACAAAAATAAAAAATAAAGAGTAAAATATTGACTTCCCATTTGTCAAAGATCAAATCAGTTATAAGTCTATAATATATAACAATCCTGTCTCTTAAGTCATATTATAAAATCACTTTCCTCCAGTAGTTATCTTACTTAATCATCAAATCTCATAAACATTACTTTATTCTTTCCACAAAAAGTCAAAGAGAGGTTTCAATTCTTTAAGAAATATATCTATCAATTTTTTTTTCCAGATAAGCATATCGATTAATCCATCTCATTACTAATTATGATAATCTTATTGTCATAACCATAGTCAAAATAAACATTTCAATTAATCCATCACATCAGAATCTGTTAGGTTCAATAATTTCAGTAGCCATTGTTCTATTATCTCTATTAGTTCCATTTTCCATCTTCCATCTTCAGTAGTCTTGTTAAGTCCAGTAATTTCAATATCCAATCTTCCATTATCAGTATTCCATAATAATCTTGCTGTCAAAGCCATAGTCATATAGTAAGAGTCTGATGGGGATTACCTCTATCCCAAATATTTTCTTGCCATCCATTCTGAATAGGTTGCTGAAATACTGCTGTAAAATCATATCTCTGTTCTTTTTTTCAAAATACACTGGGTCATCTCTTAAAAGTTTTTCCATTGTCACATGGCTGCAGTTAATTCCATAGATTTTCTCTATATTGGGCTCCATCACATCATTCCAGTCCAGAAGATTATCCATGCCATTGATAACTTTATCTCTAGAATCTTCATTCATTTCTTCAGAGATAACATTGAGTTCCAAACAATAGATTTTATTTCTAAAGTCCATAGACTCCAAATCTTGTTCCTGTTCCACGTTGGTTCCAATCTCCGGGATCTCCTCTCTCACAGGGACCCCTATTCCAGTCTCCAGGGTCACCTCTCTCACAGGGACCCCTGTTCCAATCTCCGGGGTCTCCTCTCTCACAGGGACCCCTTCCAGGGTCACCTCTCTCACAGGGACCCTTATATCTTTAATCTCCTGCTTCATTTTACTCAATTCAATTTTCATTATCTCAATCTCATCCATTATTTTCTGAAACATAGTTATTTCCAGATTTTCAGCCACTTTCTTAATTGCCATTTTAAAAGAAAAATATAGGAAAACCACTTCTTATTTCAGCAACAATTGGGTTAATACTCCAAACTTGGTGACATCACAGTATAAACAGAGCAGACAGCCTTATCTCTCCAATAGTTAAGTAAACAAAATGCAGTTCCCAGGATCGAAACAATTAATGGCAATCGTCAAGAAACAGATTCGTCAAAATAAAATAGACCAAAAAGAGAGTAGTCTCAAAACAGTATAATATTTTTCAAAATAAAAATCTGGAATAGAAATCCCTCTTCTGTGTATATCTTTAGAATGCAAATCCAGGACAGCTTTTTGCAACAAAAACAGAGATAAGCTATTAATTAGTGCGTAGCAGAGAGAAGTTATGGCTCCCCAGTGAGATGTCAAAAACTGATCAATCTGGCAAATCTCTTTTAAACAGCAACAATTTAAGTCAAGTAAAAGAAAAATATAGAAAGAAGGGTGCTTGCCTGTTAGTGCGTTCTCTCTTAGAAGATAAGGTGAACGTTCGCTTTATCAGATAGAGCTTGCTGTTAAAAATCCGTCCCACCTTCGTCGGCTGGACCTCGTCCCATAAATTAATGAGATCTGGTCGTCCCAACAAAAATAGGCTTTGAGGTTAATCTCTTCGTTTCTCCCTACCCGGGAGAAGTTTAATCAGTCAAAAAAAAAAGAAAAAACTGACTGATATATCTGAATAAGCTTCTTTTGAGGCAGGAGCCCGTCTCAAAAGCAGGCACAGGCTAAGTCACCCTTCCCGGAAGTCCGGTAAATGAGCAGCTTGAGTTTGAAGTTGAGGAGATCTTAGATTCCAGGATCAGACGCCACAAGCTGCAGTACTTGATTCACTGGAAAGGCTATGGGGTGGCTGACAGATCATGGGAAGATGTAGCTGATGTGCATGCTCCAGAATTGGTAAAACTTTTCCATCAACGTTTTCCCCACCGTCCCAAGCCAGACAAGGGGAGGGGGGCACAGCCTGGGAGGGGGGATGGTGTTGGAAGGCAGAGCTGGGGTCCCAATCCCGGGGAGCTGGATCCCAGAGAGTTGGGAGAAGAGTATTCGGATGGATGGCAGAGGGAAGGGGGAGGAACTTCCCCCCTTTGGAGCGAAGACGAAACAGAGGAACTGCCAGTGATAAGGTCGCTTAGCAACGGGGAGCCTGAGCCCTCCCTGGACATTCTCACGCCTCCCCCTCTTTCAGGCTCAGAGCAAGAGGGGGAAGAGGGAGGGCTGCTCACAGCCGAAAAGCGGGGAGGCAGTTTACCATCAGCCCCTCCCCTATTCCCCATCCTGGAATCGGAAACTTCAGAAGAGGAGGGGGTGATGCTTCCCCCCTCACCGCGCACACGCAAACAGCTGAAAAGACAGGAGAGAAGGGGGGAAGGCAGGCAGTACCTGAGGGGCAGTTAAGGAGGAGCGAAAGATTGTGCGCTCGTTTGGCCCCTTCTTAAAGAACAGGCGGGAAGAAGTCCCTTGCTCTGTCAACTTTCTCCCAATGCCGCAGGACCTGTATCCCTGTATTGCTTCATGAGAAAACGCAGTCTTTGTTTGGACATTACCCTAATAAAACACAAATTAACTACAGCCGTTAGTCTGGTTCCTGAGTCACATCCTGGGCCTGACAGCGACAGGCGGGAAGGGGGCAGCAGGACGAGCGGTGGGAGCGCACACACACACACCATCATCACTAACCTCAGCTCTTCTGCTTCTGCCTTCTCCTTTCTTGCCCTCCAGCGCGATCTGGCTCTCCACTTCCTCCCTCGTGCCTCCTAATACAGAGCACGAGGGAAGAGCAACACTGCGCAGAAGCCTAGTGCGAGGCACATGTCTTTTTTCCACCAATCACAGGAGCAGACTGCCCCTGTTCCCCCCCCGCGTAACGTCCAAATGTAATGCGGGAAACGTTATAGTTACAGCTAAAAAGTAATAAAATTACCACTCGTTCTCTTACAAGCAAAATCTAACGAAGTTACCCATTCGTTACGCAAAAAAGAAACGAATTTCAAGTAACACGTTATTTTTAACGAGTTACTTCCAAGCTGTGTTAAAGCCAACACTTACAACACTGTAATCTCAATAAACATCGAGATCTCGGGGAAGAAACTCCTGACAGGTGCTTGAGCAGCAGCAGGGGCTATGTCACCAGTTCTGGCACTCGACTCAGAAGCACCACCATATGTTCTAAGGGGTGCAAAGCCAGCTTCTGGGGGTCCTCCAGCACCTGGGAGGAGAAATATTATAAAGAACATTATTTCTTTATATTAAAATGTATCCCACACCTTTCAAGCAAAAATGGCTAGAGTGTTGTGCTTGAACGCCATTCTCATTTCTAAACTGTGCAATGGTAGCGCTTGTGCACAGGCTTATTTGTCACTGGACAGCTGCTGCTGAACAGCTTCCGTTCAGGGGTGTAGTTGTCCAGGGTCTCAGGGGGGCTTAGACCCCTTACCTTTTTGGAAGCAAGGGTCCCAGCAGAGTCCCTATGTCTCCAGAAACCTATGAGCCAATCAGCATGAAAGGGGTGTGTGTTAACCACTAACAAGAGTCTTCTCACTTGCTTCCTTCTCCTTTCCTGCTGACTGGAGCCAATCAGAGTGAAAGGAGGTGAGTCAGCCACTGAGAAGACTCTTTGCAATAGCTAACCCTCTCCTCTTTCATGCTTGTTGGCTCCTAGGGATGTCTCTTGTGGGAGAAGGCATTGACAAGGGTTTCATTCTCAACCCAGCAGCAAAAAAGAGGCAGGGGCATGGCTGGGATTCTCATGAAGGGAGCCTGCACTCCTGAATTTGACAGTGCACTACTGCTTCTGCTGAAAAGTGCCATGAGGCATTCTTGGTGTTTGATCACCGTCACACGTGCTGCTCATAATTCAATTTCACAGTTAGATGAGTGTGCATGTGTGAAATCATCAGCACTATGCTACTTGCTTTCTGCTTAGTGACCTCCCGTCTGAAAGTGTTACACCCAGGGTCCAAATGTGGCCCTCCAGGCCTTTCTATATGGCCCTCAGGACTTTTCCCAGGCCACTCCCCTTCTCCCTAGGCCACACCCCTCACTAGCCCTGCTTGGGAACTCCTCACCCATACAGTCGATCTTCTTTCATGATTAATCTGGATCTCATCCCAAAGGAGTGACCTAAAGGGGCAGCTCCCCTTTGGTGTCATTCCCCTTGGGATCACCCCTGTTGGGGTTGGTTGAATGCCTTGTGGGATCACAGTGCTATTGCTTTCCCTTGGTGATTGTTCATTTATTGCTGCAAGGGTTCAGAATGAAGGTAAAGGCCAGTGGGATTGCTATGAGAGGGGGTGGGCAGCAGTTCCCAAAGCCACCTCTTCTCCTGCTCTCCTCACCAGCAAAGTTCTAGCATCAGCATCCTTTCAGGGTCTTCTCGTGGCCATGCTTGCAACCACAGTGGGACCATGGTGGCCAGCAACCTTTTCCTTTGTCCCCAACAAGATATCCTGGCTGCCACAGTTTCTTATTCTTAGTCACACTCACATCATATATTTAAAATGTATTTAAAGTACATCCTGGGAACAGTAGTTTATTAAGAGTGCTGGGAATTGTAGCCCTGTGTGGGGTAAAACCACAGTGCCCAGGATTCTTTGGGAGGAATCAATGTGCTTGAAATGTATGGTGTGGTTGTGACTGCTCACGTACTTTGGTCCAACATAGCTAACCTTGGCTGTTCACATCAGCATCATAATTCAATTCACCTCTTGAGTAGTGTTGGCAAATTTCAGGCTTGTGAATCTTGGTGCTTGTAAAAACTTTCAAGCCAAAGTCCTGTTAAAAATGAGTACATGTGCCACTATGAAACATTTTAGCAACAGGGAAAACATGTCCATTTTGTACATCAAAATGAGGGATGGGGGAAGATTTTGGTTCATCCCCTCCCCCCCAAATCTGGAGCAAGCCTTCAAGAGATCATGCTCAGATTGAACATAGACATGTGGATCAGATCACATGTCTATGAACTTTTCTGAGCATGTCTCATTTCCATTTACTGGTTTGGAGGGGGGTTGTGCCAACGTGGCTGTGAACACAACATACCTTTAAGGTGCATGACTTCCCCCCAAAGAATCCTGGGAACTATAGTTTGTTTAGGGTGCTAGGAATTGTAGCTTGGTGAGGGGTAAACTACACTTTCCAGGATTCTTTTTTTTAGGGGGAATAAGTGCTTTAAATGTATGGTGTGAAGTCCAGACTTAGCTTCCCTCAATTTATGTTTACATTTACATTGTTTTCTTCCAACCTTAAAAGTTAGTAAAACCATAACAATTGTTAGGAGAAAGACCATGTCTTATCCCAGGGGTTCCACAGGCATATCATCATCATCTTTAGTCTGCCCATTAACCCAAGTTCCCAGGGAAGTATATAATCATAATAATACAGTAAAATACAACATAAAACATCAACAATAAAAGCATAAAACGTTCAAGTTCCCAAATCCAACAGCAGTAATGCTATTGAAAAGAAAATGGCAGCAATGCATCATTCACAGTGAACAGGAAACAGGCCAGCCAACTCCCCAAAGGCCAAGCAAAATGAGTGTGTCTTCATCAATGCAGAAAAGACATCAGCAAGAGAGACAACCTGAAGTGGTTCTACAATTGGGGCACCATAACCAAGAAGGCCCTGCTGTAAGTCACTGCTGAGAGTGCCAAGTCTGCAGATGAAACTGTCAGCAGGGCCACTCTACCAGATCTCAAGGCAGGGGTTGGCAAACAATGGGAGAGGCACTCATTCAAAAACCTGGTGTCCCAAAGCCATGTAGGGCTTTGTACATCAAAGTCTGCCCCTTAAATTGGGGAAACCACCGCAGTTCTTTTAGAAATGGTGTGATATGCTTGCACCTAGCTCCACTACCCAATAACCTGGCTGCAACCTCCAGACCCAGCGGCAACCTCCAGATCCTCTTCAATGGCAGCCCCACATAGAGCGCACTGCAGTAGTTTACATTTGGAAGTCACCAAAAGGTGTAGCAATCCATGTCAACACTTCTCTGCCTGGCATTTCCCTTTGGTGCTCACCTTGAGAATTTCATAGGCATCAACTTCGCCGTAAGAATAAGGCTCAGGGCTGTAGCGGATTCCATCCACAATGATCTTCTTCATCTCCACACAGGGATTAATGTTGTGTTCATCCAAATAGTAGCGGTCGTAGTGATAGCCTCTGAGATCCTTCACAGGGAGCAACTCATAAACCTAGAAATGGAGTAGCCACAATTCAGCATGCCCTAAAATGCTCTGGTACTGCTGACTACCCTCCAGTCCCTTATGCCCAGCACCTGTCCACTTTAGGGACAGGGTGAAATCATCAGACTTCTCTGCTATTGCTTAGAGGCGTCTGCAGAATCTGTTCCGGGTGCCACCCAATCTGCTACTTATTCTTGGCAGAGAGAAACAGGCCCATCATGTAGTTAGAAAGTACTTAGCCTTCTATGTAGAACTTACAGTCCGATCCTAGGTATGTCTACTCAGATTTCAGTTGCATTGAGCTCATTGGGACTTACTCCCAGGTGTTTCACATATATTCACCTGGTTCACATATGGCACTAAACCATGGTTTGCTTAAGCTATAGTTTGTTTAACAAACCACAAGTTAACTATGTGTCGTTCCACAGTTGACCAACCAAACCATGGCTTGTTTCTCCAAAGTTTGGCTTGTTTCCCAGTTCTTCCTGCTTTGTCCCTTTGCAGATTAGTGACCATCTGGGGTAGGGTGGTCAAACAAACTATGGGCAAGGAAGGGTATCAGGTTCACATGTAACACCACGCCACAGTTAAAACAAACCAAGGTTATAAGTCAACAACAAGCCATGGCTTCAGATTGTGCTGGATTGGCAGTGAACAAACAATAGTTAAGCTGCTGAGCAATGTTTTAATGATCAAACAAACCATGGCTTAATAAACAAACAAACCATGGTTTAGTGTTACATGTAAAATAGGTCATTGATGGGAGATCACTCCACTAGTTCATCTGAGACCAGTCACCATTTGGTGTTCATTCTGTCTCTGTCTCTGTCTCTGTCTCTGTCTCTCACACACACACAAACACGGTTATTATGTATCTGAAAAGTTTTAGTACTTGAATTTGCTTGTCTCTGTGTCTCAGGAACCTTTCCAGAGCTCTGCAGGTGGCTCAAAAGTGCAGGACTAGCCTTGCATGCAAAAGGTCCCAGGTTCAATCCTGCACCCTTGCTTGGAGAGCCACTGCCACTCAGGGTACACATTCCTGAACTAGATACACCAAAGCTCTGAATCAGTATGTTTCTGGTGTTAATATGGGTGTGTGTGGCTTGTGAAGGCTCCTATTACCTCCATCACTGGAGCAAAGAAATGCACTAGTTCTGAACCCAGTTTGCAACTGTTTTTAAAGGTCTCTGCATGATGAAGGGTAAACACAAACACACATGTAGTAGGTAAAAAAAATGGGAGTGCAAGATCCTCACCATCATGATACACATTTTTGTTTTTGTCGGGGAGAAAACGATTTTTTTCATTGAACAGAGTTCATTCTCCCCCCCCGTGCCCCAATTTCTACATTAGAGCTAACATCTCCTGCATTTCCAAACTTTCTTTAAAGGAGCCAGCACTGCAAGACTTCCCCGCCTCATGGCTTAATAAACCAACCAACAAACCGTGGTTTAGTGTTACATGCAAACCAAGCCAGTGCATGGGAGAGGCGAGACAACGCAGCCACTCCATCAGATCAGGTCATCTGAGAACAGTTGCCATTTACCTGTTTATCTTCCTAGGAAAGGAGGTTTAGCACGGGGTTGGGAGGTCAGGAAATGGCTCTAAAAATGTTACACCCAAGGACAGCTACAAAGGCAGCTTGGACTCACAGTCTGAGGAGAAAGCTCAGCTTCAGGCTTCAAGAGATAGACACTGTTATCCACAACTTTGATGGCACAGAGGGAACTTTTGGCGGCTGCAACATGAAGCTGAGTTTGGCTGCCGGGGAGGCCTTCGGGTTCAGGGAACCACAATTTCACCTGGAAACATAATAAAGGGCCTTTGAAGAGTTCATCCCTGTGCACAAGAGCATAGAACAATCCCTCGTGGGGATTGGGTTTCTCAGCTTGAGTTTCTCAGCTCTGCAGCTTCCAACGAGCTGATATTTTACTGGTCCAGCAGGTAAAATGCTCATTTATTGGGTAACAAGTTGGCTGAACAAAGTGAGATCTTTGGCAAGGCTCCACAGAAGGAGCCAATGGCCTCTCGGCCATGCCTGCACTGGGTCTTAAAGAATCCCTGCAACCTCACCTTGTTTGCAAAGCAGTTCTCAACGGCGAACTCTGCCGAGTCGGCAACTAGTTCTCCGCTGGGCAAAATGGCGTACAGAAGTAGACGAGCCAATGGAGCGGTTTCCACATCCACAGAGAGGTCCAGAGTAAAGACCCCTTTAGCTGGTGAGTTAAGCCATTCACCAAGGGATGGGGGGAAGAGAGAGAGAGAGATTACAGGAATTAATTCCAAGGCAGCACCTTTGGCGGAGCTTGAAGTTGTGAAGGGAATCACTGAGAAAATACTGAGGAGACATTGAACCAGTACATATGAGAACAAGAAGTTAAAAAGATTCCACTATACTACTTCCCCAACCTCTGTGGCCAGGGCTGGCACCAGAGGACAGCCATGTCAGGCCCTGCCCAAGGGCCCCTGTGGACCTCCTTAGGGTGAGGGTGTAGTGCTCCCCTCCTGCGAACCTCGGCAGGGTCAACTCCCAACCCTGCCACAAATCACAGAAAGAGAGCTCCCAGCCCCCCCCGACTGTGTGGGACCGTGGTGCCCACCCACTCCATCTACCTCTCCTCTCTTTCTGTGAGTTCCCTGCATGCTGTGAATGCAGCTGCCATCAACCAAGATGGTGGCAAAGGCTTCTCTAAGGAGCCGATGCCCCTACTGCCATCTTGGTTGATGGTGGGCATGTGCATGCACATAGTGTAGTGCATATGCATGCCATCAACCAAGATGGTGGCAGGGGCACCAGCCCCTTAGAGAAGCCTTCACTGCCATTTTAGTTGATGGCAGCGGCCTGCGCTCGTAGCGCACAGGGCTTTCAGAAAGAGAGGAGAGGTAGGGGGAGCAGGCGGGTGCCACGGCCCACAAGATCTGCTGGGAGTGGAGGGGGCACCATTGGCCCTCTGAAGGCTGGCACCCAAGGGCCTAGACATGCCTGGTGCCGGTCCTGCCTGTGCCTTCTCCTTTCCACCTAGGGCTGGACCAGAGGCAAAGCAGACTGGCAGCTTAATTTTATTCAACACAGATAACAATAGAATATCCAGGGGGTGCCAACCTTCTAGGACCAGAGGGAACATTTCAAATTTTGAGAGAGTGCTGGGGGGGGGGTTGGAATTCCCTCCCCTCAAATATTAGACAGGCGCCATCTCTGTTATCTTTTCGTTGCCTACTGAAGACCTTCTTCTTCCAACAAGCCTATTCAGTAGAGACCTTATCCCAGGCTGCCTCTGTGTTGGAATTGCTTTTTAAGATGTTTTTTAACCTTTTCTTTTTTTCTTTTCTTTTTTTAAATGATGTTTTTAAAGCTTTTTTTAAAAAAATGTTTTTAACAATGTTTTGTTTTAATATATTTTAAAACCTGTTTTTATGATGTTTTAAAGTGTTTTCAGTGCTTTTGCTTGCTGCCCTGAGCTCCTACTGGGAAGAAGGGCAGGATATAAATCTAATCAACAAACAAATAAATAAAATAAAAATAATTTCTAGGCTGATCTCAGGTGAACCCAGTGGAGGATAAATGCATCCTGATTGCTAGGGAAAAGGGAAGGGCAAACTATGGAAATTTCCAAGGATTGGGGGGAACACAGAAGCAGGAAGAGTGCACTAAAAAGAGGGCTTAGAAGGGGCACTTGCACATTTTGCTCTGTAACCTACTTTCTAGGAAGGCTACAGACTGACTTCTTTTAAAAAAGGAAAAGGAAAAGGAAAGGTAAACTCAGATTCTGGATTACTACTGGGTGCACCAGGAAAGGCCTTCATGGGCATGAGGTTGGTGAACCCCCCACTACACTGCACCTGAAGGGAGCTTGGAGGAGTGTAGGGCAGCCCTGCATGGTCCCCAGAGGTCTCTCCTCTATCACTCCCTGCCACTCGCTCACCACCCTCCTGGGCACTTCCAATCTACCCACTCAAATGAATGCAACACAACAAGCTGAACAGGGAATATGATGGGGTCCCACCCATCTCCGTTCATGGAAACGGCACATGGTTAACAGGCGAGAACAGTAGAACGAATGAAAGGGGCAGGGGCGGAAAATTGGGGTGGCACTGACCTTTTCTGTGCTCCTTAGGAAGAACCTGGGTCCCTGATTGCATGATATTCCCCTTCGCCATCACCTGCATGGGAGGAGGGAGACTCCTGATCAGGACGGAGGAGGCGAATGTCTGGTTGCACCAAACTATTAGCAATTCTTATGCTTAGGGAGGCAGAGGCAGTGGTAGCTGGGTCTCTTTGGGACTCGTGAGGTGTAAGGCAATGGTAGGCAGAACCGGAACCAATGGCAGGTTGAACCTACCGGTTCGAGTTTCCCCACCTCCTCTATGCTGAGATCTACAAGGGGCAACCCTGAAGCTAAGGAAGTGAAATCCGAAAGCCAGCCCCCTCCCTGGGGGGGAGACAAGTAAGTCTTGTAAGAAGGCAGACAGGTAGGGGCTGGCTGAGGGCAGACTGAGGTCGATGGGGCAGTGCCCAATTTGCCCCAGGGGATCAGCCTCCACTGGCCATAGAAACGCCTTCTCTCTGATACTGCCAAGTGAATTGCAGGCATCCCTGATTCCAGCTTTGCAATTTGGAATCAAGTGCAGTTGAGCAGCTGGACGTGACATGGGATGGCCACCACCTCAAAAGACAGCTTCCATATGAAGTTTGTCTCATTTTATTGCTTTATCTTGCCTTGTGCCAGAACATCCGTGGCTGCTGTGCCAGAATACACTAGGCTAAAAGGAACGATCCAAATGAAAACCCACTTAATAGTTAAAAGATAAATCTAAGAAAAAACAGTAGCTGCTGTTCAGGTTGAAACAGCAATCACATCTCCTATCCCCCCCCCAGGAACATTCAGAAATATTTATGTATTTATTTATTTATATCCCGCCCTTCCTCCCATCTGAACCCTTCTCCTTATAAAGCAAGCTGTGATGGTCAGACAGGCCTCTTTTGGGCTGTGAACACATTAGACCCCTACAGCAAAACATCAAGAACATATCAGTAAAAACTGGTTTGTGGGGGGGGGAGGAAGTCAAGGTCTAGAGGCCTGTCTGAACAATACTGTTTTTAAAAGACATCTGAAAGAAAGCAGGAATGACTCCTCTATGGCCAAGGAGTTCCACAGGACAGGGCCTGCTGGGCAAAAGGCTCACTCTCTGGTGAAGGCCAACTGAACCTCAGTGGTGTGACGTGGGGGAACCACCAAAAGTACCCATCAGAAAATCTCAGTGAACCCCCAGAACAAATATGGGGTGCCACTGAACTAACTTGTTCTGTCCAAGGATTATCACAAGAGAACTCCCTCCCCCTTTCCTCCTGCCACGTGCCACCTAAAACTCCAGATTACCCCAACCCTCCAGAGCAGATTTGGGTAGGGCTTGTGTGAGGTGAGGAGGGGTTGGAGTTCCTTTACACAAGCAGTAATCCTTCCATTGATGGATCGAGTTAGCTGGATGGTGCCCAGGGCTACCGTATTATCAATTTTGTCTCTGTCATCTGGCCTAGTCTCATCTATGCCCAGTGACGCTGGTCTGATTTCTAAGATCCTTCTTCCCTGGACGTTCTCCCTCGTGGTTCGAACCCTTGCAGCTAAAGCAAAGGTCAGATCATTCAGGCTTACCAAATAGTGAAAGACAATATCCGTCTCTTCACCTCCGTCTGTTCCACGACGTGGTCTCTTTTCATCTGGCTTCAGGACGTAATGCACTCGGACCTGCTGAATGTGACCGCAGGCTAACGTCCCAGGAGCAGGCTCAATGTGGAGGTAGCTTTGGCTCGGTGAATAAAAACGTGATGCAGAGTGATATGCAGCTTGGTGACGGGGAGTGAGCCAGTTCCACTGACTACACATTGGGTCCGATCTATAAATTGCCTTTAAAAAAAAAAGAAATATGAAAGAGAGGAAAACAACAGAGTCCCAGATGTTGGCCTACAACATCTTCTAAAATAATGTCTTTTGTTCATGTCACAGGGATGGAAAGATCTATCCATTTCAATTCTCTCAGCTCCTTATTTTTCTAATTTTAAACCCAGTTCTCTACATTCCTACAGCAATTTGCTATTTTTTAAAAAAATCGTCATGAAAATTTTCCAGCACTTTAGTCCAAATGTTTCCTAGTAAACACATTTTCGTTGGCATTTTTTGATTAATGTACACATTTTTGCAAGCAATTTCTTCTCATGTAATACATTTTTCTATTTTTTTCACCAATATATTCATTTTTGTGAACACTTTCCCCTAATATATGCACTTTTATAAACATACTTTGGTTGACAAACTGCATTGTAAATCCAAATAAGTGTGAATTTTGAAGGACGGCTCAGTTTCAGTTCTCATATTGTTTCGGAAAGTGCAAATTTGAAAGATTCAGCTTCAAATGCGAACTGAATCAAACTTCTCACCCATCCGTACCATGTCCTCTCTATATTCTCCTCTGGAAGCAGTTTACCAGGGTGAGTAGGAGAAGCACTGAGTGCTTCCAGACAGTAACTGTTTTCAGGTGGGATTCAATTACATTCAGGGCTGGCACCAGAGGGAGGCCAGGTTGGGCCATAGCTGAGGGCCCCTGGGCCCCAAGGCCCCCCTGAAGAGCTCCTTCTTAGAGTGGGTGGGTAGCACTCCCTTCCACAATGTGCGGCAGCATTGCCTCCCGACTCTGCTGCAGGTCATGAGAGGGAGCTCCCAGCTTCCTCCTACCGCCGTGTAGGCCCACAACATCTGCCTGCATGCCCCACCTACCTCTCCCTTGATGTAAATGATGGCTGTGCTGCAGGCGCAACCCTGCCATCAACCAAGATGGCAGCTGAGGTTTCCCTAAGGGGCTAATGCCCCTGCTGCCATCTTGGTTGATGGCAGCAAAGTGCACACGTAGCACACATGCATGCCATCAATCAAGATGGCAGCAGAGGCATCAACACCTTAGAGAAGCCTTGGACGCCATCTTGGTTGATGGCAGGCACGCGTGCACAGCGCAGGCAGCATTCACAAAGGGAAAGGTAGGTAAGTGCAGAATGCTTGCTTGCATGCATGTGTGTGCCGTGGCCTGGGCAGGCTGGTGCCCAAGGTCCCCGGCATGCCTGGCGCCGGCCCTGATTACATTGATTCATTAAATAGCCCACATCACCTAATCTCCTTGCAAACAGATAAGGATGAATGCTCAAGAACCAGGTTGTCTGGAAGCACCACTGCCTGAAGGCTAGAAAAGAGGGAGGTGGTGCGTAGGGGAACAATTGCCGTGGTCTTCTCTATTTTAGAGAATCATCAGTGCCTGTGTGATATCGACAGCCATTAAACCAACCTCGGGCTTCCTCTCAGACCTATTTGCATGTCTAGCAACCAACATGCTGCTCATAAAAGAAAGGGGAAAACACATGCTTAAGCTGCCTGGAAGATGAAAAAAGAGTCAAAAGCTAACACAGCCACCCTGTAGTGAGCAAGAGCACACACAGTCCCATTCTTTGATGGCATTTTCTTAGTCCCAATTAGGGATGGGGGAGAAATTCAATTCAGTCTGCATTTTAAGCCGAATCTATCAAATTCGCCGTTTCCAAAAAAGTCTCAGAACTGAAACTCAGCCGTCCTTCGAAGCTTGCACTTATCCCAATCTTGCAATGCAGTTTGTCAACCAATGTTTTCAAAAATGCATATATTAGGGGAAAGTGTGCATCAAAATGAATATATGAGTGAAACTAGCATGCTAAAATGCATTATATGATGCAAAAGTGTGTGCATTTGCCTACAAAACTGTGTTCATTAGGAGAAACCGGTGCTAAAATGTTGGAGAATTTTCGTAAGGATTTTATTTTTTAAAAAAATTGCAAATTGCTGCAGAATTGTGGAGAACCGACTGGAAAATTAAGCATATTGTTATGAGCATGGGGGGAGGGGCTGGAATGGATGATTTCTGTGGGTCACCTTTCCAGCCTCTGATTTGGAATCCTATGCCTGGGAGGCTGGCTCTGCTAGCCAGATGAATCTCCTTTGTTAATCAAATAGAGTGGCCAGGTAGTTACGGGGCCTGTTAATTGCCCTGGCAACTGGTGAAAGGGCTAGGAAGATCCTTTTGTCATTTTAAACTCTACTGGAGGAGAGTCTCTCCCCCCCACTCCTGGGCGGGCAGAAGTGTGTTTGTAGTTGGTAGTGTGTGTTCTAGGAGAACTAGGGCTGTAGGCATGCGGAGAGGCTGGCTCCCTGCATCGTGGCCATAGGATGCCCCTGCACCTAGATGGAAAAGCTGGATATTAGACTGCTGATGTCTTGAACCCCTCCATCCTAAGCTCAGGTTGGAATGTGTGTACATAAATAAACCATATTTCATGAAGACACCGCAGTCTCCGCTGACCTTCTTTCCAAAGGAAACCAAACCCTGGATGGGTGCAGGGACTCCCTGAAATCTCACCGCTCAGAGATTGGGGGAGGCGCGCAACAATATTTTGGACTGAGAAATAGAGATCCAGAAAAAGGTGATGGAGGAGAAAGCAGAAAGAAGGGCCAGCAGGCTAAGGGGGCGCAGAGACTCATAGTAATAATTTCCCAGTTCCACCTCCCATTGAACTCTTCTTCTGTGTGTGTGTGTGTGTGTTTACATTAAAGACCCACTTAATTTCATTCTCTGAAACACTCACCTGGATCCTGATCGAGTCATCCGTGAAGTTAGCAGTGTCTATGGAAAACTGGACTCGTCCTTGGGCATCAGTTGTGTAGTTGGTCTTGGGTCCTGACGGCTCCGCATGAATCTCAACAGTTTTGTTGGCGATTGGCACATTGGCACCGTCCACGAGCTTTGCCTAGACATGCAGAACCCGGCACACACAGGGGGCTGGTTTTATTACCGATGGAGAGGGGGAGATGATCGTCTACAGGGGTGCAATTCTGTGCACAGGTAGATGGAGGTGGGGAGAAGGACTGTGGGCATTGCAAAAGGCATCAGGATTTCAGATGGGGCATCCCAGAGGACCACAGCAGGCTGGACTCGGAGGGGCGTGAGCTGAATTCCAAACTAACCCCGGGCACTCCTGTTCCAGGGCAGGGAGCGTTTTTAGAACAAATATTTGTGGAGTCATGGATGGTGGAGGGGACCTCTCAGCCAGCCTCACCTGCCCGAAAAAGGGGATCCCAGGCTTGTAGTCAGCATTGACTCTTTCAAAGGTGACTGTGCTCAGAGTCTCAGTAATGGCGATGGAAGCCGAACCAGTCAATTCCACCTCTGCCAAAAACAAAAGAACAAAGGAACGGGGTGAGGAACCGTACAGATGGAAGGATGTGTCCATTTTGGTTCCCGCCATTTCCCATTTCCCCCCCAATCTTAAATTCAGTTCTCCACATTTCTCCAGCAATTTGTGATTTCTTTATTTAAAAAAAAATCCTCAAGAACGTTCTTCAGCATTTTAGTGCAAATTTGTCCTACCAAACACCCTTTGTATGCCGTTTTGACCAATGCACCCACTTTTGCAAGCAATCTCTCCTAAAGGCAATCTCGTTTCAGATGCTGTTTTCACTAATAAATTCATTCATATGCCCTCCTCGCCCTTACATGTGCATGTTTGCAAACACTGTTTGGCTGGAGAACTGCATTGCAAAACACAGTGCGAAATTTTGAAGGATGTCTGAGTTTTGGCTCTTGTGTTGTCGAGGAAAGCACCAATTGGACCATTTCGGCTTTCAGCGGGAACTGAACCTAACGTCTCCCCCACTCGTATAAGCTGGGTGGCATCTCATTCCTTTAGGAACACATGAAGCCGCCTTTTCCACAGTCAGACTTTCACCCCGTCTAGCTCAGTAATGTCCACACATTGAACCCGGGACCTTCCAGTGCAAAGCAGATCCTCAAGCCCTGACAGGCAGCCCTTCTTGCTCACCTGCCAGCGGAAAGCTCCTCGGCAGGCGGCCCTTGCGGCCTCTGCTGCTGGCCTCCAGTTCACTGGAAGGCCATCCTTCTCTTGCCAGACCAGATTACTTCTCCCTCTAGCCTAGCGTTATCTCCCACTCTGACTGTCAGCAGCCTTGTCCCACCCTCTGTGCAACCTGATCCTTTTTATGTAGGGGTGTGGGACCCAGCCTTGGGGGACTGGGTGCGGCCCTCCAGCTCTCGCTCTCCGGCCCTTAGGATTCTCTCTGCAGGCCACACCCTCTCATCCCAAGCCACACCCAGCGATGATCCTGCTTCACACCTTCCGGGGTTTTTCCCCTGGCTGGACTGTGAAAGTGCCCCTTGCCTACCTGGATGGAGGTGTGTGTGTGTGAGAGTGTGCGCACACACTCACACACATGTACCAACTTTTGACTTCCTGTGGAAAGATCATTGACACCTCTCTTTCTCCACCCACTTTTTGTCTCTGGCCCTGTCTGTCTCCGGCATGAGGCTCCCGGGAGGTTGCTCGGGAAGGAATGCGGCCCTTGGGCTGGAAAAAAGTTTCCCCACAGCCCTGCTTTAAGGGAAGAGGCAGGTGGGGTTGAACCCGGGTCATTCTGCATGCAGAGGCAGTGTGGTGGTTAGAGTGTCAGACTAAGACCTGGGAGAGGCCAGGGTTCGAATCCCCACTCAGCCAAGAAGCTCGCTGGGTGACCTTGGGCCAGTCACACTATCTCAGCCTAGCCTACCTCACAGGGTTGCTGTGAGATGAAATGCAGAGGGAGGAGAGCCACCGAAGCCACCTGGAGCTCCTTGGTGGAAAGGTGGAATAGACATGAAATAGTGAAACAGGGAATGTTCAGCCACAGGACTATGGTCTTTCAGTGGCTACGTTGCCTTCCCATTCTGTTCTGCGCACACAGCCCTGCCGTTGGAGGAAGCCTACCTGTGCCTTCCTCCTTAATCTTGCCTTCCACGTCAATGTTCATCGCGTATCCCATCCGCTTCAGCTGGAACACCTTCGTTTTCACCACTTGAGAGAAACAGCCCTTGCTGTCTGACTGAGCGGGAAGCCACAGAGTCACAGGTTAGCATTGAGAATTGTCTCTCTAGGAATTCCCTAGACATGGCTTCCTCCAGATGTTGGTGGACTCCAACTCCCATCGTCCCTGACCATTGGCCATGTCGGCTCCAGGGCCGATGGGAGTTGTCATCCAAAAACATCTGGAGGAGACCACGTGGGGGCCACCCCTGCTCAAAGGTTGAGTATGTTTAATAGATTCAACTGCTGGTCTCTACTTACAAGCTCACCTCTAGACTTGACTTAATCCTCAGCTCTTGATGCCTTCATCTTAATACTTTTTTACTCTGAGATTTTCCTTACTCAGTCTGTTCTCACTAGTCATAATAATCAACTAGTCCTCATGGCCTTCTGAATTATCAGTCCTTCCCCACATTCTCACCTTTTTCTTACAACATCTCTTACTGCGGCCACAGCCAACCTGGCACCCCCCCCACAGATGCTTTGGACTACAACTCCCATCCCAATCAGCCCCAGCCAGCGTGGCTCTAACCCAAACTGTGGTTCCCAAACTGTGGTCGGCCAGCTTCATTCAGGCGGTCCGTGGTGGCATGTGTGCATTCAATATCCATCTTGCTATTTAATTCACCTTACGCTGTATTTCATATTGTGTGTTCTATGGAATGAAAATCTTAATACAATACTATTGAAAAGAAGCTGCGATTAAGAATCACACAGCATCTGGCGCAGCGCATTACACTTGCTACAACAGGTGGAAAAATTAATTAAGTGGTCCAAGCAAGAGCAGCAGCCATTTTCAAGGGCTCTGGGGGAGCGGGGGTAGTTTGGTAACCACTGCTCCAAACTCAAATCATTTTATGTGATGGACACAAAACCCTGTCTGGTCCTCCTCCTCTTCCTCTTGCACCTTCCTCGAATGTCCAGCTAGACTGCAAGTCTGTCTTGGACCAAAGTTGCTTTCTTGGGACTCACCTCTCCACTGAACTCTTCGCAAACAGCGTCTGACTCTGGCCCATAACATTGGCTTGTAGAATCGTAATAATGAGGTCTTCCAGAATCGGTGTACTTCCGACAAACACGCATCTTCACCAGGCCAGGGACAGCCTTCCCGTAAGTATACCTGGAGCCAGGAACAGCCATAGAGAGCTCTGATTAATAGGATAGATAGGGAAGAGACTTCTGTGTGTGTGTGTGTGTGTGTGTGTGTGTTTCCTGAAGATGTGTGTTGTCCAGAGTTTGGGGAAGAAGATTGCATAAGAGCAGAGGACAATGCATCATACATAAGAACTTAAAAGGGGCCTGGTGGATCACACCAAAGGCCATCTAGTCCAGCATCCTGTTCTTGCTGTAGCCAAGCAGACGCCTATAGGACACCCACAAGCAGGACTGAGTGCAAGAGCACTCTCCTCTCCTGCGGTTTTCAGCAACTGGTATTCAGAACAGAGCTTGGAAAAGTTACTTCTCCCATCAGCCCCAGCCAGCATGGTCACTGGATTGGGCTGATGGGAGTTGTAGTTCCAAAAAGTAACATTTCCAAGCTCTGATTCAGAAACACACACTACCTCTGACTATGGAGGCAGAGCCCAGCCATCCCGGCTAGTAACCGCTGATAGCCTTTTCCTCCATGAATTTGCCTAATCCTCTTTTAAAGCCATCCAGCTTGGTGGCCATCACTGCCTCTTGTGGGAGCGACTTCCAGGTTTTGCATATGTTAAGGGAAAGCGTGCATAAAAATGAACATGTGAGTGAAAATGACATGCAAAAATACAGAGCTTGGAAAAGTTCCTTTTTTTAACTACAACTCCCATCAGCCCCAGCCAGCATGGCCACTGGCTGGGGCTGATGGGAGCTGTAGTTCAAAAAAGGAACTTTTCCAAGCTCTGCCTGCAAAAATGCATTACATGAGGAGAAATTGTTTGCAAAAAGTTTAGTTTAGAAAAAAAAAAGGCGAGGAAGAGGCGACATGAGAGAAGCGTACAAAATGATGACAGAAGTGTGTAAAAGTAGGCCTGGCATGAAGTATGTGGATAAGGAAAAAGTTTTCTCCCTCTCTCCTAACCCTAGAACTTGTGGACGTCAAACGAAGCTGAATGTTGGAAGATTCAGGACAGACAGAAGAAAGCACTTCTTCACACAGCACAGAGTTAAACTATGGAACTCACTCCTACAAGAGGCAGCGATGGCCACAAACTTGGATGGCTTTAAAAGAGGGTTAGACAAATGCATGGAGGAAAAGGCTCTCCGTGGCTGCTAGCCATGATGGCTGCGCACTGCCTCCATGGTCAGCGGCAGTATGCTTCTCAAAACCAGTTGCCAGAAGCCGCAGGAGGGGGGAGTGCTCTTTGCGCTCAGCTCTTGCTTTCTTTTTTTTTTCAATAATTTTTATTCAAATTTTCATAAAACATACAAGACGAAATCATAAAACATTCAAGGACAAAAAACAAAATCAAAAATAGTTAAACAAAAAAAAAAAATAAATAAAAATAAAAATAAAAATAAAAAATAAAGAGTAAAATATTGACTTCCCATTTGTCAAAGATCAGATCAGTTATAAGTCTATAATATATAACAATCCTGTCTCTTAAGTCATATTATAAAATCACTTTCCTCCAATAGTTATCTTACTTAATCATCAAATCTCATAAACATTACTTTATTCTTTCCACAAAAAGTCAAAGAGAGGTTTCAATTCTTTAAGAAATATATCTACCAATTTTTTTTTTTCCAGATAAGCATATCGATTAATCCATCTCATTACTAATTATAATAATCTTATTGTCATAACCATAGTCAAAATAAACATTTCAATTAATCCATCACATCAGAATCTGTTAGGTTCAGTAGTTTCAGTAGCCATTGTTCGATTATCCCTATTAGTTCCATTTTCCATCTTCCATCTTCAGTAGTCTTGTTAAGTCCAGTAATTTCAGTATCCAATCTTCCATTATCAGTATTCCATAATAATCTTGCTGTCAAAGCCATAGTCATATAGTAAGAGTCTGATGGGAATTACCTCTATCCCAAATATTTTCTTGCCATCCATTCTAAATAGGTTGCTGAAATACTGCTGTAAAATCATATCTCTGTTCTTTTTTTCAAAATACACTGGGTCATCTCTTGAAAGTTTTTCCATTGTCACATGGCTGCAGTTAATTCCATAGATTTTCTCTATATTGGGCTCCATCACGTCATTCCAGTCCAGAAGATTATCCATGCCATTGATAACTTTATCTCTAGAATCTTCATTAATTTCTTCAGAGATAACATTGAGTTCCAAACAATAGATTTTATTTCTAAAGTCCATAGACTCCAAATCTTGTTCCTGTTCCACGTTGGTTCCAATCTCCGGGGTCTCCTCTCTCACAGGGACCCCTGTTCCAGTCTCCAGGGTCTCCTCTCTCACAGGGACCCCTGTTCCAGTCTCCAGGGTCTCCTCTCTCACAAGGACCCCTATGTCTTTAATCTCCTGTGTCTCCAAACAATAGATTTTATTTCTAAAGTCCATAGACTCCAAATCTTTTTCCTGTTCCACGTTTGTTCCAATCTCCGGGGTCTCCTCTCTCACAGGGACCCCTTCCAGGGTCACCTCTCTCACAGGGACCCCTATATCTTTAATCTCCTGCGTCATTTTACTCAATTCAATTTTCAACTCCTTACAACCCTGTCGCAGGTTTTGTTTCGTTATCTCAATCTCATCCATTATTTTCTGAAACATAGTTATTTCCAGATTCT
Source organism: Rhineura floridana (assembly GCF_030035675.1). Classification (NCBI taxonomy): domain Eukaryota; kingdom Metazoa; phylum Chordata; class Lepidosauria; order Squamata; family Rhineuridae; genus Rhineura; species Rhineura floridana. The sequence continues at coordinate 217,707,963 of NC_084482.1, read as the reverse complement.
CAGCCACTTTCTTAATTGCCATTTTAAAAGAAAAATATAGGAAAACCACTTCTTATTTCAGCAACAATTGGGTTAATACTCCAAACTTGGTGACATCACAGTATAAACAGAGCAGACAGCCTTATCTCTCCATAGTTAAGTAAACAAAATACAGTTCCCAGGATCGAAACAATTAATGGCAGTCGTCAGAAAATAGATTCGTCAAAATAAAATAGACCAAAAAGAGAGTAGTCTCAGACAATATAATATTCTTCAAAATAAAAATCTGGAATAGAAATCCCTCTTCTGTGTATATCTTTAGAATGCAAATCCAGGACCGCTTTTTGCAACAAAAACAGAGATAAGCTATTAATTAGTGCGTAGCAGAGAGAAGTTATGGCTCCCCAGTGAGATGTCAAAAACCGATCAATCTGGCAAATCTCTTTTAAACAGCAACAATTTAAGTCAAGTAAAAGAAAAATATAGAAAGAAGGGTGCTTGCCTGTTAGTGCGTTCTCTCTTAGAAGATAAGATAAACGTTCGCTTTATCAGATAGAGCTTGCTGTTGAAAATCCGTCCCACCTTCGTCGGCTGGACCTCGTCCCATAAATTAATGAGATCTGGTCGTCCCAACAAAAATAGGCTTTGAGGTTAATCTCTTCGTTTCTCCCTACCCGGGAGAAGTTTAATCAGTCAAAAAAAAAGAAAAAACTGACTGATATATCTGAATAAGCTTCTTTTGAGGCAGGAGCCCGTCTCAAAAGCAGGCACAGGCACGCTCAGCTCTTGCTTTCAATCTTCCTACAGGCATATAGTTGGCCACTGTGCGAACAGGATTCAGAAAAAGATGGGCCACTGGCCTGATCCAGCAGGCTATTATGTCCTTATGTGTACACTAGTCAAAACTGTCAACCAAAATGTTTTGTACTAAAATGATGGAGAATTTTCAGCAGGAGCTTTTTTATTTTAAAAAAAAGATATTTACAAATTGCTGCAGAAATGTGGAGAAGTGAGTTTAAGCTTGGAAAAATTAGATGCTGAGACTGGAAATGGTCAGATCTTTCCATCTCTGGTGTGTACACAGCTTTAAGGCAGCTCCTCAAAATGTAGGTTAATGCTGCTACCATGCCCCACAGCCAGAGGTTGGTGGGAAAGGGGGCAGGAAGGAGGAGAAAGTGTGAGTAGGGGAGGTCAGCTGGCATTCCCAGTGCCCTCAACGCTCTCTGTTCTCTGGTCCCACATTTCAAGGAGGGAAACCCAGGCCTGTGGTCTCACTTACATGCCACAGACAGTCACTTTGAATTCCTCAGCCAGAATCGTTATGATCTCGGGCGCCTTCACCAAAACCTCGAATTTGGGCAACACTGCAGAAAGGGAAGGAATGCCCAGAGAAAGGAAAGTCATTTTTGCTGAATCTGCAGGCACTAAGACCCTGAAACTTAGCAACATACGTGTCAGACCATTAAAGCACATTCCTCCCCCTCCTCCGCTGCTCAAAGAATCCTGGGAACTGTAGTTTGTTAAGGGTGCTGGGAAGTTGTGAGTTGTGTGAGAGGGAAACCACAGTTCCTAAGATTCTTCTGGGGCTGGGGGGGAAGTCACATGCTTTAAATGTGCGTTGGACACGCCTTCTGTGGATGGTGTGGATCTGCCCTTGTTAAGAATGGCAGCCCAGATCTCCTAATTTACATTTAATTTAATTTGCAAGGACCCCAAAGTCCTTGGAGCCAGTCAACTGCTGTGCACACAAGCTATTCCCAAGGGGTACTTGGAAAAGTTGGATTAAAAGGCTCTGCTAGGGACCCTGTCCCCATGGCATTGCGGACACTCTTATGCTATTGATGGTGTTTATATCCCACCTTCCTTTCAATCACGTGCAAAAACCACAAGACAACAGCAAAGATAAATGCAATAGCAAATACATCCCCAAACAGCCCCTTCTGCTAATTCCCCAGCATGCATGCACACCGGGGCACCTCTCATTCCTTCCTCACCATATTCCTGCACTTCAAAGGGATGTTCCACTTTCTTCCCGGAGGCTTTTTGCACCATCACTTTATAGGTTCCCAGGGAGGGCTCCTCGGAGAGATTAAAGTTGAGCCGGATTAAGCCCGTCACCAGCTCCACCTCAAGCCACTGTATCAGGCGGCTCCTGTTGGGGTCCTGGAAGCCACAGGATAACACAGGGTGTCACACAAACCACTCAGTATAACCTGATGCTGCTATTGCCAGCCCCAAAGAAGGTAATGTTGAGTGCATATATATATATATTGTAATATTATATTTTAGGTATTTTAAATGGTATTTTAGGTATTTTAAATTGTATTTTAATTTACTCTAATGTTTTGTGTTTTTATTGTGTGTAGTTTTACTATGTATGTGTGTGATTTTATTGTAAACCACCTCTGAGTGCCCCATTGTAGGGTAGAAGAGCGGGATAGAAATATTTTAAAGAAAGAAAGAAATTTCAGTGGCCAGCAGACTCTGTGGCTTCTGCAAAATCTTACAGGATCGACAACACGGTCTAGGTGTCGGTACTGTGATAAGTGTTCAAACCCTCTAAATAGGGGGCTTCTCTAATCTTCACTAGGGATGGCAACAGGCAGAAGGTCTATTTAAGGAACCATGGAAACAAATTTGCGCCCAAAGAGTAGGGTTGCCAGCCCTCCAGGTTTGGCCTGGAGTCTCTTGGAATCAGCCTCCAACTCTGGGAACCTCCTGAGGCCAGTCCTGGAGACTGGAGAAGCAACCATTGCTGGAACATAGGAAAGTACCTAATACCACATCAGAGCATCAGAGTATCTAGCTCAGTATTGTCAACACTGATTGGCAGTGGCTCTCCAGGGTTTCAGGCAGGGAGTTTTTTTCCCAGCCCTACCTTGAGATGCCGGGGATTGAACCTGGGACCTTCTGCATGCAAAGCAGGTGCTCTAAGCACTGAGCTACAGACCCTTTCCCAGTGAATGCTAAATCAGGAGCATGTGCAAGCTGCTCTTGTCCAGTCCTTCTGCCTCCCTGAACTCTTTCATAAATAAATAAATCCCTAGCCGGTTGAGCCTTTAAGGAAAGGCCGATGCTGCTGGGGGTTGTTGATTGCTTCAGCGGCGGGTCAGGGGGGTGGAGAGAGAGGAAATCAGTCCCAGGAAAATGTTGCAAAATGGAGTCTGAGCAGGAAGGTGCGGGAGGTGCGAGGGGGAAGGAGGGATGAGTCAGTAAAGAGAGGGGGGAACCATAGGCACCAGTCCCAGGTAAAGGTGGCAAAATTAAATTAGGAGACTAGAACAGGTGCTTAAAAGGGGGATAGAGAGAAGGAGCTGGGCATTCATTCAGGCGCCAGTATGGTGCGGAGGGGCCTTCTTGAAACAGACAAAGAATGACAAGATTGTGGTGGTGAATTACATTGCAGCGGCACAGTGAAGGAGACACGACATTTGCATGGCTTTAACGATGTGAAACTATCTCTCATTTAAAGCCGAATCTTTCAAAATTTTCACTTTCCAAATCAATATGAGAACCAAAGCATAGGGTTGCTTTGAAACATGCACTCATCCAAATGTTGCGACGCCGCTCTCCGACCGAACAATGTTTTCAAAAATGCACCTATGAGAGGAAAGCGGGCGTACGAATGTACATATATCAGTGAAAATAGTAAACAAAGACGTCATTCCTTTTAGGAGAAATGGCTTGCAAAATGCGCACTTTAGTTGATCGCATTACAAAGATGCGATTGTTAGGGGAAAGATGCCCTCTAACGCTGAAGAATTTTCATGAGGATTTAAAAAAAAAAAAAGAAATTGCTGCAGGAATGTGGAGAACTGCATTTAAGATTGGGAAAATGGGAAACTAAGAGAGGGAAAATGGGAAACTAAGAGAGGGAAAATGGGAAACTAAGAGAACCCTATAAGAGAAAAATCAACTCCTTTGACATGTGGTGTTGAAGGAGAGCTTTGAGCATATCATGGACTGCAAAAAAGACAAATATTTGGGTGTTAGAACAAATTAAACCAGAACTATCACTAGAAGCTAAAATGATGAAACTGAAGTTATCATACTTTGGACGCATGATGAGAAGACATGATTCACTAAAAAAAGACAATACAGAAAAAGAGAAGGGAGTAGAAAAAGAGGAAGACCAAACAAGAGATCGATTGATTCCATCAAGGAAGCCACAGACCTGAACTTACAAGATCTGAACAGGTTCATGACAGATGCTATTGGAGGTCACTGATTCATAGGGTCACCATAAGTCGAAATTGACTTGAAGGCACATAACAACAAGAGAACCCCGAAACTGACAGACCTTTCCATCCCTAATGATGAATGGCATGAGGAAGATGCCTTCAAAACCTGGGTTCACACAGTTACGCAGAATGCACTTTATGCTGCCAACAGTTTTTAATTACATGTATGTTCAGTAGCTATATGGCGGGAGGCAGGGACTGGCTGGAGACGCAGGACCTGAAGGCCAGCAACAGTTTAGGAAGCCAAATGACTTATCCTAAGGGGCATTTTAATTATGTACTTTAAAGAAATCACAAATAATTTGTGTGGCTTTTCTCCTCTTTGATACCTTCTGAGGCCCAGCAGATTCTGTCCAGGACTCAATTTTTTTATTTCACCTCAACACACTCATTCAATGGGGATTTTTGGGGGGGATAGAAATCCTTCTTTATTTTATTTATTTATTTTACATTCAGCACAAATGGTAAGCATTTGTACTTCGAGGCCTTATTGACTTAAACTGAACTTGCTGGCAAGTCACTCTGCGTAGGACTGTTGTCAGAGTTAATGGTTAATTCCCCCCACTTTTTCCATTCTGTTTGTATTGTATCAAAATGCCTCTTTGCTCAAGATAATTGAAGGCCGATGCACTGGAAGTCAAACCCAGGACGAGATAAAAATGTGGATGTCATTGACTGCTATGCAGCCACTGGGGAACGGACTCTAGTGGGGAACGTGATCCACTGCTGGTTGGACCACCAAGGCCAGATCCAGTTTGTTGTGGACCTTGGGCACAGGCTATCCCTGGGCCTCTTGCCCCCTTGCTGTCCTCCTGAAACCACACTCCTCTTCCCTCTTGGGACCCCCACCCCTCTAAAGTAAAACAAATCTTGACCCCCTGTTGTCAAAGAAAAACAATTTGGAAACCACCAGTGGTGTCGGGTTGCTGCCTGCAAGCCATCCCCATGAGAGCCCCCTGAAGGGGTGACACAAAAGGGTCGTCATCCCTTTGGGTATGTCCTTTGGAGTGTGGTGAGGGTGAGGGCACTTCTGGCGATTGGCTGTTGTATGGCTTTACTTCTAGGTGAAAGACTGGAACAGCCAGGGAGGGGAAAGAAGGATATGAGTTATCCTGGCCTCAGAGGTGGAATGCTGGGGAGCTGTGTCTGTGGTGAGAGCCTGAATGCAGCTCAGCAGTGTATATCCAGCAGAGCTTGGAAAAGTTACGTTTTTGAACTACAACTCCCATCAGCCCCAGCCAGCATGGCCACTGGATTAGGCTGATGGAAGTTGTAGTTCAAAAAAGTAACTTTTCCAAGCTCTGATATCCAGTGTGGTTGGTGGATATTTGGTGATTTTGCTCTTCGATATGTTTTGATTGATTGGCTGGTGGTATTGTACTTCTGCATTAATATGTTATTTATTACCTGGGGGGGGGGCTTTGGACCAAAACACAGTCTATCAATAAACCATAAAATTTCTGATTGGGCTGTCAAAGGAGCAACTCGATAGTTTGAGCACTGCATGGAAGCAGAGATGTCATTTGCCCCCAAAATGCAGTAGTAGTAGTTGATGAATTAAAATTTCATTAAAGGATTAAGCACCTGACGAGCTTCACAGAAACATTTAGCATTAGGGTTGCCAGGTTCATGGCCTGAGACTGATCCTGTATCTTTAGGAGAAGAGAAAGTCAGCCAAGTGCAGGTGTTCTTGCAACGCTGTAATGGGAAAAACCACAAGGTGGAATTCTCCCTTCCCCCTGCACAACCTTTAAAGATACAGAAGACCTCTTGGTTGCCAGGCCCAGCCTCCCACAGGTCTTCTGTATCTTTAAAAGTTGTGCAGGGGGAAGGGAGAATTCCACCTTGTGGTTTTTCCCATTACAGAGTTGCAAGAACACCTGCACGTGGCTGACATTCTCTTCTCCTAAAGATACAGGATCAGTCTTAGGCCATGAACCTGGCAACCCCATTTGGAATATAAATTAAATACTAATCCTGATAATACAAATAATAATGAAAAGTAACACTGGTTAGGGCCTCCTTCATCTGAAAGCAACATGAATACTGCAGGAGATGTGAGTGGCCTCGTATGTTACAGCTATGAAATGAGATCTCTTTAATGCCATGAACACTAGCAAAGATGCTCTCAGTAGGCAACAACCACATTAACTATTGGTCAGGTGTGGAGAACCTTTGGCTCTCCAGATCTTGCTGAACTACAACTCCCATCAGCCCTACCTAGCAAACATGGGCAATGGCAAGGAGGATGGGAGTTGTTCAGCAACATCTGGAGGACCAGTGGTTCCCCACATCTGCTACAGGTTATTTGTCAAGATGTAAAGGAGAATTGGCTACTTACCTGGATGTAAATTACAGGAATCTGTGAAAGCAAAAAAATAAAAGAGGGGGGGGAAATACCAGAGACAACAATGAATGAGAAACTACTTGAAGGCAAATCCTCCTCCCCCAACTGCCACCCCCACATACGAGTGATTTATTTTCCTTTATTCGTTTAAAAGCACTTCTAAACCTCATAACATTTCAAAAATCTCTCAGCGGGGTACACTATGTGCAATATGAAAACAATATCCATTAAAACAACAAATAGAACCTAAAACCAATACGACAACAACATAAAAGCAAATAAAACAGAGGTTTGGGGGATCCATAGACTGGTGCCAGAGGGCAGCCAGGTTGGGCCCTGGTTGAGGGCCCCTACAGCACAGAGGGGTCCCTGAAAAGCCCCTCCTTAGGGTGGGAGGATGGCACTGTTGTTCCATGATCTGCAGCAGGGTCAGAGAAGGAGCTCCCAAGCACAGCCCCCAATACAGACAGTGCGGGCTTCAGTAAGCTTGTATACACACCCCACCTGCCTCTCCTGTCATTTTGAATGCTGTGTGCGTATGCCTGCCATCACCCAAGATGGTGGCAGGGGCTTCTCTAAGGAGCTGGCCCCCCTGCTGCCATCTGGGTTGATGGCAGGCATGAGCGCTACGCGTGCACGTCATTCACAAGAGGTAGGTGGCAGGCACAGGTGGGTTAATTAGTCCCGTGCCACCTGTATGGGGACGCATGAAAGATTGTGTGTAAAGACTATTTTTATACTCTGTTTTTTAACTAAAGAAGACCCTGTTCCTTTTGCTAAGCTAGTCTGTGTGAGGGGAGGGGATGGGCTGGTTAATTCTCAATCTTATTTTGCCAATTATACTCTGCTAGAAATAGAACCAACAGATATTAAACAGCATTGGCAATAGAATAGAGCTCTGTGGCACCCAAGGGCACAAAAGCCAAGGGGCAAACATATAATCCTTGATGCTAATCTCTGAAAACGGGCTCATCGGTAGGAGCAGAACCATTGCAACAGTGCCACTGACTCACAGCTCATGGAGATGGCCCAGGGGGATACCATGGCCAATGGCAACAAAATATATTGAGAGATCAGGCAAGAGCAACACGTCACATTCCCCCTGACCCTCTCTGAAGACAGAGGCTGATTCTATCCAAGGCTGAGTCTGTCCCCAAAACGAGGCATGAATCCAGACTGAAATGGGTCAAGATAGTCAGTTTCTTCCAAGAATGTTTGCACCTGGATTGCTAGCACTCTCTCAAGCGCCTTACCCCAGAAGGGGGTATTAGTGACTGGAGGGTCATTGTAAAGTACCTCAGGGTCCAGGGAAAGCTTCTTTAGGAGCGGCTGCATGACCACTTCATTCAAGGCAGCAGCAACCCCACCCTCTGTGCAAAGATAAGTTAACCACCCCCTGGACCTGCCCATCCATCCCCTCCCCCTTGGCTAGTTCAAACTAGCCATGATGGAGAGGGGTTGAGGGCACATACTGTGGGCCAAACTGCTGCAAGCACCTTATCTACATCCTCAGACTTCATCAGCTGAAGCCAATACCACAGGACTGGGCAAGATGTTGGGTCAGACACCTCACCTGGCTCTGCAGTAATGGTAACATTCAACTCAACATAAAGATGAGTGATTTTATCCCCGAAGGGCCTGACAAACTTTCCGCAGCAGGCTTCCACTGGTTCCAACATTCTGTTCCTGGAGATAGGTGTCTCCTCACCACATGGAAATGTTCTGCTGGCTGGCTACTTGAGGATGCCATGGGGACAGCAAATTAAGTCTTCTTTGCTGCCATGTCTTAGGCATGACTATGAGCTCATGTGCTTTTGATCCACTTCGCATTGAATCTTATGCAATTTGTGCCCTAGCCTTCATGCAACCCATTTCATAGCTTGGAGCTTCCTAGAAAACCAGGGAGCCCTCCAGGCTCCATTGGGACTAACTCCCTGTGGAAGACTCCTTCTTTCCTATGGAAGATTTTTAGTTTAAAACTTTTAAAGAAAAGAAAACTAGCTTTTACTTTTTTATATATAGAACTGGAAAAAAAACTTTTAAAGTGCAAGTTACCCTATAGTTACACTCTAGCATTGATAAACTGGACTCATATTTTTGGTGAGTTTCAACTGATCTGAAAGCTGAAACTTTCAGCTCTGTCTTTTTTCACCTAAAAAAACCTCCTAACCTTTTTAACCTAGGAAAATTGAGCTTGTTTTTAACAGCTAAGCCTACCTGTTAAACTCTGATTCTCCCACTAGCTAGATCGGTATTGTGTGGAACTATATGTTACTGGGGTTTTATTTTTACTCCATCTCCAAAATTGGAATGTAGTCTAGTTTTCTTGTTTATTGTGGCCCCTCAAGACTTCCTGCTAGAGTAAAGCTGAAAGCAAGGTTTCTACAGGCTTTCCACCCCTAGAATTTAACTCCTGAGCTATATTACAGGATTTAACTCCTAGCACACAGTGCCCTAATTAGTGTGAACTGATGCTTTAATGATTAAATAATTAAATAAATGGGTGCTACCCTCTCATCACCTAGCTGCATAATTTGCCTAGACACTTTGGCATTGGGAAAACTCACCTGCTCATGGATGGGTCGGAAATCAGTGGTCAGAGAGACAACACGAAACTGAACTGAAAGAGGAAGAGGGAAAAAAAGTATGATCATGTGACTTTGCAGCTCTGTGTGCCCTGGGTGAGTTGCACAGCACATGTTTTGCACGCAGAAGGTCCCGTGGTCAACCCCTGCCATCCCTAGCACACACACACAGGAATATTCAAGGTAGCAGGTGAAGAAAGGGACCCATTTTTAGGTGCTTCCAGACAACTTGCTGATTGAGCATTCGTCCTGATTTGCCTGCAGGAAGATTGGCCAATGTTGGCTATTTGTCTAATGAGCATCCCTTCCGATTTGTTTGCAGGGAGATAGCATGATTGTTGCATCAGAGCAAGATCTGTTATCCTCTGTGTTGCAGAGGCCCATCTGGGAAATCTTTGTAGGAAGCAGGTTTGCTTGTGCAAGACTTCCCAATCAGCTGTCATTGCACAACCTGAACTTGCTGGTACGTGACACAATCCCACTCAGAAATAACAGTAGTCTGGAAGTGCCCTTAGAGACCTCGTCCTGTTGCCTCTAACCACTCGGACTGACTCAGGACTTCTCACCGACATGAACATGGGAAGCCGCCTTGTGCTGAGTCCAGACCACTGGTCCATTATAGCTCAGTATTGCTGACACTGACTGGCAGAGGCTCTCCAGGTTTTCAAGCAAGGGACATTCTCAGCTCTACCCAGAACTGGGGGGAAATGAACTCGGGGCTTTCGTTATGCAAAGCAGATCGTCTGCCACTGAGCTAGAGTCCTTCCCTCAGAAACCACCCTCAGATCTAAGAGGGTCAACAAGGAAACCTCCAGCTCTAGGGAGGAACAAGCGGCAAATAAAAGGTGCCCTGCATTCTTTGAAAAGGTGGTTCAGGATTTTGCAGTGGATTCTTTCTGCACCAAAGCGCCTCGCTTACCTGTATCTCCTGGCTTGTAGATGGGCTTGCCTGTCTGGACAAAGGTCAGGCTCTCCTGGTTCACAACCAGCACCCTTTTCCGGCTCCAGAACTTCAGTGTCGCTCCCTTCACCTCCGCTGTGAGATAAACCTCTGAGGAGCCCGTAGAGCCATCCCATCTTGGAAGCTGGAAGGAGGGGAAAGAGGAGAATAGCAGACATGAGGTCACTTCTGGTGGTGCGCAGCTTCTAACTGGTCACTGCTAACTATTCAAATGTGTTTGCCCCACTCACTGGCAGTCTATTAATGGCGGCCACGGTGTGTGTCTGTGGGAGGGGGTAGAGAGCAAGAATCCTGAAATCTTTGCTATGCTATCAGTCAGAGTAGGCAGTACTGAGCGAGATGGTCTGATGTGATAAAAGGCAGTTTCTGATGTTCCCTGCACTCAAAAGACACCTTGCTATTGCTGAAAAAATGTGACCTCCCCATGCCCACAAACAGGCACATAGCCAAGGTGAAACCTGTAAATGGGTCATCCTACAATAAGCTCTGGTTTGCCCCACCTTTTAAATAAATCAATCAAATAAATCATACAAAATGGGACTTTTAAACGGAAGAACAAGATTCTCTTTAGAACAGGGTACATTCTGGCTTGACAAAGGAACACGTGGTGTTAGCTGGTGCCCTTCTAAAAACAACAGGAGCAGCAACAACTGGTCAGTAGATGAAATTCCTATGGCCGTCAATGGTCACTGGCCATGATGGTCATCTTCAACCTCCCCTGTTGGAGGCAAGATGCCTCTGAATACCAGTCGCTGGGAATCACACACGGGGAGAGTGCTTTTGCACTCAGGTGCTGCCCGCGGGCTTCCCATTGGGGCATCTGGCTGGCCACTCTAAGAACAGAATGTTGGACTAGATGGGCCACTGGCCTGATCCAGCAGCCAGACTCTTCTTATGTTATCATCTTATGAATACCAGTTGCTGGGAATTGCATGTAGGGAGAGCGCTCTTGCACTCAGGTCCTGCTTGCAGGCTTTGCACTAGGGCAACTGGTTCACCGCTGTGAGTTCAGGATGCTGGACTAGATGGGCCACTGGTGCTTATGTCCTTCACTCTATGCACCTGACCTGTCCATCCAGTCTAGGGATGGGCGAGAAATTAGATTCTGTGCACATCTCAAGCCAACTCTATCAAATCCACGCTATCCAAAACAATAGAACTGAAACACAGCAATGCTTTGAAATTTGCACTTATCTGAATTTTGCAATACTCCAACCAAACAAGGTTTACAAAAATGCATATGCTGGGAGAAAGTATGCAGAAAATATAAATAAGAATACATGAGTGAAAATAACATGCAAAATGCATTATATGAGGAGAAATGGCTTGCAAAAATGTATGCATTAGTAAAAAAAAAAGAGATAGTGTAACATCATCAGGTATCCAGAGCAACCTAGGGCTGTATGCTTTATAGGCACAAAGATACAGGGGGGTTGTGGCCCGTGAGTGCACCCAGACACAAAGTAACAATAAGCCAGAAGAAGACTACGGCAAAGTCTCAAGGCAATATTGTGAAATAGGGAGTGTCTGGTGGTGCTGCCTAGCAGTAGGATCTTGCGAGATTTGTGCTAGAGCTGGTGAGAGAACCATTAAAATCCAGGACCCTGAGGTGGGATCCTAGCAGGTGGTGGCCTGAGGTGGGACCCAGAGGTAGGGGCCTGACAGGGCTCCCTTTCACAATTATGATTGGTGTGTACGTGGCTTAAAAGTAGGGAGGAGTCTCTAATGGAAATTACTTCTTGAAGACCAGGTTCATTATAACCAGGTGAGAGGTTCTGAGCATTAGAAATAAGTGCTCCTACCCAACTGAGATTTCTGAAGCTAACAACTGATGGATACGTGGCATCCACACCACACATTTAAAGCACTGTTATCATGCTTTAACAATCATGGAGAATCCTGGGATCTGTAGCTTACTAATGGTACTGGGAGCTGTAGCTCCGTGAGGTCAGCACCCTTAACAAACTACAGTTCCCAGGATTCACCATGACTGTTAAAGTAGGATAACAGTGCTTTAAATGTATGGTGTGTATGTGACCTTGGGCTTTTTTTAAAAAAAAAGAAAAAGATCATGACATGGATGTTGTAATATGGGATAAATGTTTCAGTGATTCATTATGGAGGAAGAGAGCTTGACATAGGAATGGACTTTTCATCAGCAGCCTTGCATCTCTCATAACATCTCATTCTGCCCAAATGTGATTTTTTTCCCCTTGACTAACCCATGAAAGAACTCTGTGTAATCTGAAACCTTGCACATTTATTTAAACATTTATATAGTGCCTTATAATAAAGTGGTGTACAAACACACACACCCCCAAAATACCATCACATTTCAAAATTCAGAATTTAAAAAGCAGGCCCTAGGTCAATGGCAGATAGGTTTAAAATGCAACAATACTGCGTTTTGAATTCTTGCAAACCTTAATCACGAAAGCTTTTAATTTTTTTAAAAAAATCTAATTGTTGCAAGCTGCACTGCTATCCCTTTGGGTGGAAAAGTAAAGTGAATACCAAGAAACTAGACCAGCGGCTAGTTTGCCAAGTCATTGAAAGTGCTGCAACATGGTAATGTTGTTTCTCCTGGGCAAAATATCTGGTAACCTTGATTAGGAGTAGAAACCAAAACGGTAAGTGAGAAATCCTCACCTGGAATGGGACACACTTGAACTCATCCTTCTTCGACACCACTTCTCTGAACAGGCTTCTGTTCTCTGCTCCGTATTCCATGAGGACACTCAGAGTCACTGATTCATTCAGGTGGCTCAGCTGGATGCAGATCTTCTCAGAGGTCTCTGTGTGGATCAGGAAGGGCACCAGCACCAAGTATTGCCTGAAAGGAAGGGGAAAGGGATCCAGTCAGAGGCCCAGGGATGGAGGATTTTGGTTGCCCTTTGATTTTTGGCATGGTTCGTTACAGGAGGTTACTACCCTTGGAACTAGGGTTGCCAGGATCAGGGCCTGATCCTGATCCTGTATCCTTAGGAGAAGAGAAAGTCAGCTTTCTCCTAAAGATACAGGATCAGGATCAGGCCCTGAACCTGGTAACCCTAGTTGGAACCCATTGGTGGAGTTCTGCCCAAATGCTTTTCCTTCACTCTCCAACCCCAGAAAGAACTCTGTGTAAGCAGAAGCTATGCCTATTTATTAGTATGTTCTTTTCTTCTAAATTTTCTATTAACTTTTATGAGTAACAAAATATGCATCAATTGCAGTCTCCAAACACGCGTCCTGCTTGACATAAAAATAATATACAGTCATCAAATACCTAAATCACCCTCCCTTTTATTTTTTGCCGCAGAATATTGGATCTAAAAAATACTTACGGAAAATTCTTACAGTAAATAAATAGTACATTCTTTTCAAAGAGGATAATACATAAATTCTTATCAGGGATGATAAGGTGATCAATGGCCACAAGCCACAATGGTTATGTTCTGCCACCACTGTTGGAAGTAGGGTGTCTCTAAATTCCACTTGCTGGGAACTGCAACTGAGGAGAGTGCTTTTGCACTCAGGTCCTGCTTGCAGGCTTCCACTGGGAGCTTTGGTTGGCTACCGTGAGAGTAGAATGCTGCACTAGAGGGCCTTTGGCCTGATCCAGTGGGGCTTTTTTAATGTTCTTTATATTGATCTTAGACAGTAAATCATCCCAGAGTTATTTGTGCCTTATTCTCCATCGCTATCAGCATGGCAGGTATTTCAGATTTAGAGAGAGGCTGCGTATACACCATACATTTAAAGCACATTAAAAGAGTGCTCCTCCCCCCCAAAGAATGCTGGTAATTGTAGCTCTGTGATGGGTAAACTATAGTTCCCAGGATTCTTGGGGGTGAAAATGTGGTTTAAATATACGGTATGTGTATGCAACTAGAGAAACAGCAGCGGAAAGTTATCAGTGGCTTCTTGTTGTTATATGCCTTCAAGTTGATTATGACTTATGAATCTTGTTTTGGATACATTCATGGGGTTTTCATGATAAGAGGTGTTCAGAGGTGGTTTACTATTGCCTTCCTCTAAGCCTACAGCACCCGGTATTCCCAGGCAGTCTCCCATCCAAGAACTAACCAGGCATGACTCTGTTTAGCTTCCAAGATTGGGCGTGTTCAAGGTAGGATTGCCAAAGATCAGTGGCTAGAGGCATGAAATTTGTTTATTTATGCCCCCGCCCACCACACCTTTGTGATGACAATTCGAAAGAGGTGTCTCTCCGTGTCACGTGGACACTGACACATACATTTGCGTCTACTTAAACAGGTGGGACAGGCTTTTACCATGCTCCAAAACCTGCCCCACCTGTTCAACCAGAAGCAACTGTGAGACAAAAGACAAAAATTAAAAAATGAATGGACGACACAAGCAGCCGGCAATGCCTCCCTCAAAAACATTTTCCTTCAAACATCTTCTAAAAACTACAGTCTTTTGCACTTTTCCATTGTCAAGGTGGGCATCTTTGCCATTTTGGTACAACTGCAAGTGTTGTGGATTCTATCTGCCAATACATCAAATAATACCAGTTGAAATACCAGTTTCCATTCATTGAAAAATAAGATGAAGGACACAGGTACACATTTCCTGAATCCTGACATAGCAACGTTAAATCCCATAAACTGAAACTAGTTGCTTCCAGATCGCCTCTTTATTGAGCATTCAAAGTTTGCAGGTTATGTCACATTGGTTGTTTACTGAGTGTTCTAGTTTGTTTGCAGGAGGTGTATATGATGTTGTCTCAAGCAATTATCCCACACTTTCCAATACATTTCCCCATCACTTTTCTTATTGCAAAAAGTCAGTTTTGGGGCATGAAGCGATGCGTTGCACAAGACGTAACCAAATCCGCTTTATTTGGTCAACCTGAATTTTCCAGTCTGAGATTGAATCCCCAATTGCAAAACAGCAATGGCCGAGAAGGAGCCACTGACCAAAACCAGTATTTGTCAGTTGCAGCTAGATATGGAAGGATCTGTCACTCTTAAATCCAGAATTCTGCATTAAAAAAAAATGCTCATGAAAATTCTTCAGCATTTTCGTGGAAATTTATCCTAACAAACACATGGGTGGGATATGAACTGGGGCGTTGATTGCCTTAAAAGACCTGCATTGCACAAAGGTTGAGAAGACACATTTTTAAAGATGTTTTGTTTTAATGTATTTTAAGGTTTGTTTTTATGATGTTTTAAAGTTTTCAGTGCTTTTGTTTGCCGCCCTGGGCTCCTGCTGGGAGGAAGGGCAGGATATAAATAAATAAATAAATAAATAAATAAGATCCGAGTTTACTTTTCACCAAAGGGCTGCCGGCTTGTCTAAATTTCTTTGGGAGCTTCCATACGGGTGCTGGGGGTGGGATTGGTTCTCGCCGTGTGTCAAAATTTTTCTGCAGAGTCCACATGACATTGCTGCCATGAAATGCTGGCATCTTCCCCCCCTCCCATTTCATCCAGGTTTATCCTTTCCACAGAAAATTTGATAAATTAAAAACAAAAAAAACCCTACTCCCAATGACCTGGTTGTGATATTAATCCCCTGTCTGGAAGCACTCCTGGTCTCAGGCAGGGAAACCCACTCTGAATGTGCAATGAGCAAAAGAAGGGCCTGCTGGATTAGAGCAAAAATCCATCTAGTCCAGCTTTCTGTCCCCTACAGTGCCCAGACACCTCTGGGGACCTCGCTCTCTGGTGGTGGTTCCATAGTAACTACTCTTCACAGAGATAGGCTGCCTCTGATCTTGGAAGGAGAGCATAGGCATCATGACTTGTAGCTGCAGATAACCTGCTCCTCCATGCATCTGCCTAATCCCATGCACGTTTTATTTATTTATATTTATTCCTAAATGTATAATAATATAATAAATGTATATCCCGCTCCTCCTCCCAAAGGGAGCCCGGTTGATGGCCATGACCACATCTCGCTGCTGTGGATTTTATGAGTTAAATGTCTGTTGTGTGCATTCACACAATGCCCCCCCGATCTCCTTTTTGGAGGAAGGGCGGAACTTGCATTTAATAAACAAATGCATGCATACATACACCCTCCAAAAAGCTGTGTGGAGAGTTCTACACAGCTGCACTTGAGGGAAAAGAATGAGCTGGAGCCAGATGTAGGCTGTGTACACCAGAGCGTTGATGCACACGTGAGTTGCACAGATTTGATTTCCCCATGTGTGCTTTTACTCATGCTCATGCACACACGAGCACTTTCAATTCATAGAACAGTAGAGTTGGAAGGGGCCTATAAAGCTATCAAGTCCATTATATTAGGAGGAACTGATTGCAAAAAAAGTGTACATTAGTCAAAACTGCATACAAAAATGTATTATGAGGAGAAAATAGCAAGAAAATGCTGAATAATTTTCATGAGGATTTTTTTTATAAAAAATTGCAAATTGCTTCAGAAATGTGGAGAACCAAATTTAGGATAAGAAAAATGAGAAACAGAGAGAACCGAAATTGACAGATCATTCCATCCTTACACCAATGTCATTAATGCCCATCATAAGGTTAAAGCCATGCAGAGACCTAAACCTGATGAAAGGAGTGGTCACCACAGAAAAAGAAAAAAGATTTCAGGCACAATAGAGGATGAATTTCTTGGGGTTATATCTAACGCTAGTCCTACTCAAGGGTAGACTTAAACATACGTTAGCCATGTGCATTGACTTCAATGGGTCTGCTCTGAGTAGGACCAACTTTGGTTATAACCCCAGGAAAATCCAAATTAAATGGGAGGAAAGTGTGAGCTGCTCCTCAGAGGAGGACAACTTTGTGTGGATGGTGAAAGAAATATGCAGAGATGGGATGCCTCAAACCGACTTGAAACCACCATGTGTACACAGCCCTTGTGGGAAGGAAAGAAGACAAAGTGGAAGGGGAGAGAACCCCTCTAGCAAGCAGCTTACGGTTCTGTGGTGGATGTGGTGGTGTCCCCAGGAAGGAGGAAGAGCAACAGGAGAAAGACGCTGGGTCCCCCAAGCATCTGGCCCTTCCCCATAACTCTTGGAGGGCAGCTGGTGGACAAGCGAAGTGAAGGTGAAGGCTGGTTCTTTGCACCCTGCACTCCTTCTGCCTTCACCACCAGCTGAACAGTCCCTTTATACTTTGCAAGGAAGAGGAAATCAAGGCTCTGAGGGGGTGTGTCTGCTGGGATACCCTGAAGCAATGGGGAGGAGAAGGGAACTGCAAGGAACTCTGAGTCACAAACAGCACATGGACTGTCCCCTGGCAAGCAAACAGGGAACAGACAAGAGGTCATTAACAGTGTGTGTTATGCAAGAGGCACAAGCCTATGTTTCAACCAGGAAAAAAAAGGCGTGGGGAAGCACCTTCAGACTTTGAGGTCAGTTTTCTGCATCTGAGCCAGGCATGATGTTGTCTGTTCCAAATGGATAGCCATAATCCGGCAGAATGTCAGGCACATGCTGCATACCCACTATGCATTCAAAGCACATGGCTTCTCCCCCCACCAAAAAAAAAAGAATCCTGGGAACTGTAGTTTGTGAGTGATGCTGGGAATTATAGCTCTGTGAGGAGGGAAAGCAACTGAAGGATTCTTTGGGGGAAGCCATGTGCCTTAATGCTCCCTGCATTTCTGGCTAATTTCCACCTGGCCTGGAAGGGTGGGGCCCTGTTCCTCTCCAGCTACAAAAGCAGCAACTGCTGAAGGGGCCAGAGACCATCTACCTGTGTGAGTTTCTGCAAGACCTGCTCCCTGCATTTCTGGCTAATTTCCACCTGGCCTGGAAGGGTGGGGCCCTGTTCCTCTCCAGCTACAAAAGCAGCAACTGCTGAAGGGGCCAGAGACCATCTACCTGTGTGAGTTTCTGCAAGACCTGCTCCCTGCATTTCTGGCTAATTTCCACCTGGCCTGGAAGGGTGGGGCCCTGTCTCTCTCCAGCTATAAAAGCAGCAACTGCTGAAGGGGCCAGAGACCATCTACCTGTGTGAGTTTCTGCAAGACCTGCTCCCTGCATTTCTGGCTAATTTCCACCTGGCCTGGAAGGGTGGGGCCCTGTCTCTCTCCAGCTATAAAAGCAGCAACTGCTGAAGGGGCCAGAGACCATCTACCTGTGTGAGTTTCTGCAAGACCTGCTCCCTGCATTTCTGGCTAATTTCCACCTGGCCTGGAAGGGTGGGGCCCTGTCTCTCTCCAGCTATAAAAGCAGCAACTGCTGAAGGGGCCAGAGACCATCTACCTGTGTGAGTTTCTGCAAGACCTGCTCCCTGCATTTCTGGCTAATTTCCACCTGACCTGGAGGGGTGGGGCCCTGTTCCTCTCCAGCTACAAAAGCAGCAACTGCTGAAGGGGCCAAAGACCATCTACCTGTGTGAGTTTCTGCAAGACCTGCTCCCTGCATTTCTGGCTAATTTCCACCTGGCCTGGAAGGGTGGGGCCCTGTCTCTCTCCAGCTACAAAAACAGCAACTGCTGAAGGGGCCAGCGTGAACCTGCTGCTCGGGATGTCTATAGACTACTGGGGTTAGTTGTTTTTTAGTTGTTTTGGGGGTCAAGATTTAATTTTGGAGATTCATTTTTGCTGTTATTTGGACTACAGCATATTTTTGTTAGACACTGTTGTGAAGTGTGTGGGGATTGCTTAATTGTATATTTATTGAGATGTTTTCATTAGTTTGTTGTTTATTATTATTGTTTGGCTACTTATATACTGTGTATATTTATATTTCTTTGTTGTATTATTTCTCTGTTGTACACAGCCCAGAGAGCTATGCTAGTCGGGCGGTATAGAAATTTAACAAATAAATAAATAAATAAATGTATATTGGGTACACAGCCACCCTCCATTTCAGGACTCAGCTATTTCTCCAAATATCTGATCCAGTGCATTTGAGGAAAACCTGCCTCACTCCAACTCAGCATCACCTCGAAATACCCACAGGCCACTCCGGCACAGAGAGTCCCCCCTATCTCAAGGGTTTTGCTGGCCTTTTCAAGCCATTCTGCGGGAACAGCTTGGGACCCCTCCAGACATCCCTTTGATGGGGCATTTATTTAATTAGACCATTTATATTCTGCTTCATCTATAAAAAATCTCCCTAAGCAGTTTACAGAAAATTAAAATGGACAACTGAAACAACAAATGTTACAATCATACACAATGTTACATATACAAGTGTTAAGTTAATACAAATGACTAATAAATGTAAACCGCTATCAGTTCCTTCTCCTCCTGACACACCACTCCTCTCTCAGCCTCCTGGATGTCACTCTATGCACCCAGGGCCAACACATCATGCTCAAACTCCATGCTCACCCAGGGCCAAAATGCCATGCTCACTCCCAAAATCTCAGCCGTGAGAAGATTCCCTGAAACAGCTGACATCATCCTAGTCTTTCATTTCAGGTTTGTTTTTATGGACAGGACAGGCAGAGGGAGCTTGCCCAGTCCCAAGCTACTTCAGATTTAGTTTAGTGGGTTTCCCAGGGAGCCCCCAAGGATGGCAAATAAGACACACCTCCACTCACAGTTACTTCTCTGTCTGCTGCATCCCCACCCCTCCATTCCCTTCCTCCTCCTTTCCCACCCTCTCCATTTCCCTTGACACAAATGGATTTATGGTTTGTTGTTGTTATGTGCCTTCAAGTCGATTACAACTTATGGCGACCCTATGAATCAGCGACCTCCAACAGTATCTGCTATAAACCACCCTGTTCAGATCTTGTAAGTTCAGGTCTGTGGCTTCCTTTATGGAATCAATCCATCTCTTGTTTGGCCTTCCTCTTTTTCTACTCCCTTCCGTTTTCCCCAGCATTATTATCTTTTCTAGTGACTCATGTCTTCTCATTATGTGTCCAAAGTTATGAGAACCTCAGTTTCATTATTTTAACTTCTAATGATGGTTCTGGTTTATTGTGTGCATCGTATAACTCCAGACTCTCCTTTTGCATCTGTGCGCATCAGCCTCTGGGCTTCCTTTCGGCTTTGACCCAGCTGCGTCATTAGTCACAGCACTACTCGTACTTGTCCTTTGTTCTTCCCCAGTAGCTCGGTGAGTGCCTTCTGACCTGGGGGTCTCATCTTCCAGCACTATCCAGCATTTTGGATACTCTGTTCATAGGGTTTTCATGGTAAGAGGTATTCGTTGGTGGTTTACCATTGCCTTCCTCTGAGTTTGGATGCATCTTAGTCTGGTGTCTCAGCTTTGACCTTTCTGGCTTGGGTGCCCCTGATTGGAATCTAGTCTCTTGGTCTAGACTCCTGATGGCATTGCTCTCAGCTTCTTCAATACTCTCAAAACCCCTCACCACGTTAAAGTGTGCATCCTAGAGGGATTTATGGTAACACAGCTTTTCCTGACCTTTGGGTCCCCAGATGTTACTGGGCTACAATTCCCATCATTCCAGACAATTAGCCATGCTGGCTGGGGCTGATGGGAGTTGTAGTTCAGCAATATCTGGGGATCCAAATGTTGGGAAAGGCTGTTTAACATATCAGTTAGATGCACAGGCACAAGTTAACATTATACCTGAACCCATTCTTAATAAAATGAAAGTCATGCTCTGCCCTCATTTAACCCAAGGGGTTATAATGGGGGGTCCATTCCAACCAAGGGCATGAGCGAATTAGTAAGAAACCACAAGGACAAAGCCACATATGTGCCATGTGTAACAGTGCCAATGTCGCTAGAGCCCATCCTAGGGTTAAAAACATGTATAGGGTTAAAAACCTGATTAAGAGGGTGAACCCCATAGGAGGGGGGGAGGTTTCAGGCATGATAGGGGATGGATTTCTTGGGGTTGTATCCAGTACTAATCATCTCAGGGTAGACCTGTAGTGGTTAGAGTGTTGGATTGGGACCTGAAAGACCAAGGTTCAAATCCCCACTTGGCCATGAATCTCACTGGGTGACCTTGGACCATTCACTGCCCCTCAGGCTAACCTACCTCACAGGGCTGCTGTGAGGATAAAATCAGGAAGGGGACAGCCATGTCTGTACAACACCTTGAGCTTCTTGGAGGAATACTGGGGCATAAACAGAATGAATGAATGAATGAATAAATAAATAAATAAATAAATAAATGTTAGTCACGTCCCTTAATTTCAGTGGGACTACTGTGAGTCCCATACCATGGACTGTGAAAATACAAATAACTGGATGTTAGAACAAATTAAACCAGAACTGTCACTAGAAGCTAAAATGATGAAACTGAGGTTATCTAAAGTATGATTCTCACATCATGAGAAGACATGATTCACTAGAAAAGACAATAATGCTGGGAAAGACAGAAAGGAGTAGAAAAAGAAGGCCAAACAAGAGATGGATTAATTCCATAAAGGAAGCCACAGACCTGAACTTACAAGATCTGAACAGGGCGGTTCATGACAGATGCTCTTGGAGGTCACTAATTCACAGGGTCTCTGTGTTCACTGCCCAGAGAGCTATTGCTAGTCAGGCGGTATAAAAGTCTAATAAATAATAAAATAAAATAATAGTAATAAGTTGTAATCGACTTGAAGGCACATAACAACAACAACTGTGAGTAGGACTAGCCTTGGAGACAACCCTTGATGTTTATGAAAGCATGAGAACGCTATCCACTCCACACCAAATATGGCTGGAATTGTGTTGGAATCCAATATACCCACCATCAGAGCTTGGAAAAGTTACTTTTTTGAACTACAACTCCCATCAGCCCCAGCCAACATGGTCACTGGACTGGGCTGATGGGAGTTGTAGTTCAAAAAAGTAACTTTTCCAAGCTCTGCCCACCATTCATGCTCAAAGATACTTGCCTGTAGCTTTAAGGAAAAGACTGAAGAGCAGCTGGGCAGGCTGATTGAACTGGATATTGTTGAAAAAGTAGATGAGCAACTCCCTGGGTGCATTCTTGAAGTAAGTGTGGGAGGAAAGGATAATCTCTCTGAGATTATGCCTGGATACCAAATGTCTGAACAAATAGATGAAAAGAGAACATTTCCCCATTCCTACAAGGGGATATGACAGTTGCCAGACCCAGTTCACATACCCTATGGAAGGTACTGCTTTAAGGGAATTCCATCCAGCATATGTTGTGCTGGCGAAGTATTTCACATAAAAGTTCAACAAATATTTGAAGGACTCGAAGGAACTGTGGTGTATATTGATGACATAATGATGAAAATGGAAATGGACTGCCTCCAAGTCGATTCCGACTTATGGCGACCCTATGAATAGGATTTTCATGGTAAGTGGTATTCAGAGGTGGTTTCACCATTGCTTTCCTCTGAGGCTGAGAGGCAGTGACTGGCCCAAGGTCACCCAGTGAGCTTCATGGCTGTCTGGGGATTTGAACCCTGGTGTCCCAGGTCGTAGTCCAACATCTTACCCACTACACCACACTGGCTCTCATACTGACACAGGGGGGAAAACACTGAAGAACACAACATGAGACTTGAAAAAGCACTAGAAGGAGCCAGAGCACCTGGGCTTAAATTACACAGACAAAAATGGAAGTTTTGGGTGCAAGAGGTAACATAATTAGGGGGAAAGCTAACTGGCCAAGGTGTGCAAGCTTCCTACATCCTAAATCAGCCTTCTCCATGGCAAGAGTTGCAGCCCATAAGGCCATATGAAGAGCACTGTTGCCTCTAACAGTGGAGGTGGAACACAGCCATTATGAGCTCATGGCTAGTAGCCATTAATCCTCCATGAACTTGTCTAAAACTCTTTTGTGGCGAGTGCTGCACCATCAGGAATCGCTGGAATACAATGCATCGATGGCAATATTCAACCCTCTATTTTATTTTCACCTTTGTATCTTTTTTTCCTCATTGTGTTTATTATTTCTCATTTTTTATTATTTTTTTCTCATTGTGTTTATTATTGCATGTATTAGAGAAATAAGGCTTTCACTGGGTAGTAGTGTCTCAAGTATTTAAAATGCATTTTTACGTGCATGTATTTTTAGGTGATTAACGGCATCCTTATAGGGATCCAGAGCAAGCCTAGGTGAAGTTTTGTTTGTTGCTTTCATATGTAACTGCGATTAACAAAACAGAGGTTTTGATTGTTCTACTAAAAGGTTTCAGCTTCCGCCTTCATCAGCTGCTAAGATACAAATGCTGTTACCAAAGTGGCACTTAGAGAGGTTTGAGGATGGAATGTTCAGAGGGGCTTTGTTTGCAGAAGCTAAGTAGTTCTGGTACTCCAGGTTCAGGCCATGTGGTGCCAAAGTGTCCAGGGAGTATATCCCAAAGTTTATTTATTTATTATTTGATTTATAGCCTGCCCTTCCTCCCAGCAGGAGCCCAGGGCGTTCTCCCTCTCAGTCAATGCTGCTGGATCTGTTGGCATCTCTAAAGCTGTTAATAGAAAAAGTCCAACAAGATGTGGCCGTCAGTGTTGAAATGTTTTGCACCTAATTGCTCCCCTTTTTTTTGGCCAAGATTGATGATTTGTGGTTTCTGAAGCATGTGATACTGTTTTATGTATGCTATTATATTATAACCCACTTTGGGATGCCTGATGGAAAGCGATTCATAAATGATATTCATCATCGTCATCTTTGGAAGTTGAGTCAGATCCTTGGTTCATCTGGCTCAGTAGGGTTTACACAGACTGGCAGCAGCTCTTCAAGATTTCAGGAAGGAGTTCTCTCCCTCTCCTGCCTGGAGATGGCAGGGATTGAACCTGGGACATCCTGCTTGCAAAGCAGATTCTCCACCACTGAGCTACGGCCCTTCCACTTGACCACAGAGTTCACTTAAGAACTTCAGCCAGCCAGTGGAGGTGGTCTGAGAGGGCACAGCAAAGATGGATGCAGATCCAGAAAGAGAAAAGCAGGAGATTTGGGGGGGGGGGAGAGAGAAAGAGACATTCAGAGGATAGAGTCACACTTCCCAGTACCGTCAGGGCTCAAGGTAGTTTATTCTGCAGGGGCGGAGAATACCAGTCAGTTACAAAAAATCCAGAGGATGCACAGTCAACACGGCCAGCACAGACACTTTAAAGACACTTTAAAGACACTTTCACAACTGCTGCAATTTAGGGGGGGAAACCACAAGAAGTCCCAAAGTCCAGTTGGTTTGGATTTGGCATCGTTGCAAGTGAGGGCCGTCAGGCACATGCCGCAACACTTGATGGCTTCATCTCCCTTTTCTGGTATTTGTCGGAAAGAAATATGTCTATTTTAGTTTGCTTGTGTTTTTAACTGCTTCAAACTGTGAAGATGAGAATTTGCAGGTTCTGTGGGGCTGAGAAGGGTGTATTTGAGATCAGTTCACCAGCTTTTGCCAACCTGGTGCCCTCCAGATGTTTCGGGCTACAACTCTACTGGGCTGATGGGAGTTGTTGTCCAAAATGCCTGGAGTGCACCAGGTTGGTAAAAGCTGATCTGGAGACACTTTCAGATTGCACAAATCATGACAAGTAGAAAAAACATTTCTGGGGCGTCTTCAGCTCCAAAACTGTGAGGCATGAATGCAGCTAAGAGACATTTCCAGAGGTATTTCTGAGGGACTCTAGGATGGGCTCCTGATAAGGAACAAACCTACTTTTGCGGATCTTGGCTTTTGCTCCAAATTATTCTGCCCTTGACGATAAGGTTTCTCAAATGCCCAAAAGGGACTTTCTATATTTGCTCCCAATGGACACCTCTTGTTTAGGGCACCTGTGGCTGTCATGCTAGACCAGCTTTGGCTAAATATTTCTGCATTCATGTCTGCACTTGCACTATTTTAAATCAGTGCTTGATATAAAATTGCAGCACTAATCACGTATGCCCTGGACCACCAACAGGACCAATGGCTTTATTATTTATTTATTTATTTTATTAATTAAATTTATATACCGCCCCATAGCCGAAGCTCTCTGGGCGGTGCACAACAGACAAACAATCAATATATAATTAAAACCATATGTTAAACAACTTTAAAATAGATTCATTATATCATAAATCAAACATAAACACAGAAGTAACTAAAAAACTCAGTACAAGATAATAAATATTAAAATTAAATTAGTTAAGATATTAGGATGTGAAGATGTTAAGGTGTTAAAATTACAATATTAAATATTAAAGGTATTAAAATATTAAAATATTAAAATGCCTGGGAGAAGAGGAAGGTTTTTACCTGGCACCGAAAAGATAATAATGTTGGTGCCAGGCGTACCTCATCAATGGCCAACATTTTCTCTCCCCCCGCCCTTGCTTTATTTACTGTTTCCAGCCTAATGAAGAGTTCTGGTGAACCGCAAAACCTTGCACACTGCTTGGGAACATTTTAGGTTGGCCTAGGACAGGTATTGCCTTAATATGGAGTTTGTTAGACTTGAATTAATTGCATTTCATCTAAATAAGCTCTTGAACACTTATACTGCAATTTGATCTGTGCCTACTCAGAATATTCAGGTAAGTCTCACTGCGTTTAACAGGGAAATGGGTACTGGATTATTGCTATTATCATCATTGTTTTTCGTTGCTTGCTACCCAAAGGTCTCCAAGTGACTTTTGACCCTGTTAAAATTGCAGCCTTCCAAAGTAATTTTAAAATACATATATTAGGCTTACATTATATTACTCGTCATTCCCCTCAGGGAAAATGGTAGTGTGAGAAATGCTATAAAAACAAAAATCCATAAAAACATTGGTGACAGATGCAAAGGGTTTAAACCGCTCTGACAGGATCAGCAAGTCGGCCCGGAGCTGCCTTTTTCTGGGGCGTCAAATCAGGTAAAAACAAAGAAGCTGCCAGGAAGAAATGTGTGTGAGAGACACATAACAACAAACAACAAATGAGTGAAAATAACATAACACATTATATGACTAGAAATTGCTTGCAACAATATATACATTAGTCAAAATTGCCTACAAAAATGTGTTTATTAGGAGAAATTCTCATTAAATGCTGGAAATTTTTCATGAGATTTTTTTAAAAAAAAAATCACAAATTGCTGCAAAAATGTGGAGAACTGAATTTCAGACTGGGAAAAGGAGAAATGGAGAGGACAGGAATTGAGAGAATTTTCCATCCCTAGATATAACATCAGACATTCTATAATTGATCTTCTATAGGTGCTATTCAACTACTGGGTCTTTTCAGTGCAAAGACTTCCATTTGCACAATGGGACTTTCACCCCCTCTCTTTCCCCACCCATGTGTGCCTTGCACCCTTCCCAAACCTTATCCAGATGGTTGCAGGAACCCCTAAAACGGATTTAGAAGGCATGCAGTGTGAGGAGAGAGGGGAAACAGTCTGTTGTGCAAGGAGAACCCTCATGCTGATGGAAGGAGAGGCATCGTGCTTCATGAGATTGTACCCTATATTTTGGAAATAGCTTAGAAGTCTACTGCACACTAACCAGTGTACATTCCACCCAGAGTAGGCCCTTTGGGTTATATCTACTGCTTGTTCTACTCAGAGTAGGCCCACTGAAATTAATCGACCTACGTTTGTCATGTTCATGAACTTCAATAAGAACATAAGAAGAGCCTGCTGGATCAGGCAAGTGGCCCATCTAGTCCAGCATCCTGTTCTCACAGTTGCCAACCATGCATGACTTCAGGTGTAGGGTGGGCAGGCCAAACAGGGAGGCTATTTTGAGAATTTCAGTCCGGGAACATTTCCAGCCCTGCCTAGAGATGTCGGTGATTGAACCCGGGACAGTCTGCATGCAAAGCAGTCGCTCAAAGACTAAGCTATGGCTGTCTGCTTAAGTAGGAACCCAGGAAGCTGCCTTATACTGAGTCAGAACATTGGTCCATCTAGCTCAGTGTTGCCTGCACTGACTGGCAGCCGCTCTCAAAGGTTTCAAGACAGTGGGCAGTCCCAGCCCTACTCGGCGATGCCGTGGATTAAAACTGGGATCTTCCGCATGCAAAGGAGATCTCTACTATTGAGCTGTGTCCCTTCCCCAAAAGAGAAGCAAAGAGACGATCATGCTGCTGAGGTGATTCACTTCAGAGAGATGATCCCCCCTCCCTTCTCGCATTCAGTTTGTACAGGACATATGTTACTTAATAGCATTTATTTTGGCCCGCGTTGAGAGATAATATCATGTTCCAGTTGTAGAAAAGGGGCACAACTCTTTTGAAATGACTCTAAGAAGAGATAACGATTTATTTTTGCTTGGGATTAAAATCTCTTGCCTGAGCCAAATAAAACTACAAAGTCCCCCTCCCAAAAAACCCCCTCTTCCTTGTGTCACCTGGGCACACATCAATGCCTTTTGACTATTAGCAGTACTAACTGCTAGCAATCCATTAACAAGCCTGTTGCAATAGCAAATACCTTGGCCAACATTGCTCAGCCCAAGGGAAGCCCCACATAAAGCGCTCTGAAGTAATCCAGTCCTGCAAATCATGACAATCGTTGCATACATTTCCGGTGCCTCATCGCATCTAAAAATGTGAAGCGTGGATATGACTAACACATCTTTGCAAACATACATTCTGGACTGACACAGTCCAGGAGTTCTTCTGAGGAACAGAAGAACATGTCTTCTACTGAATCCATCAAGCTGATTAATGTCAACACCAGGGATTCCCAAACCTCTGCGTTCATTGACCTCTTGATGAAGTTATAAAGTTGTAATCGACCAGCTTGACCAAAATTCTCATTTATTTAGAAATATTTATCACTTTCATCTAAAATACCACAAGGCAGGATACAGACTTAAATGTCAATAAAAACAATAAAAATATAAAGCATCAGACACATCAGTGGTTGGCAAAAAATCTCAGCTTTGAAAGTCATGTCTAAATAATATAGTTTTTAGGAAACATCTAAAAAGCAAGGAGGGATGGCTTCTGCCAAACCTGTGTTGACAAGGTGTTCCCCTTAAGGCTTGGTTCCTCCTGGTCAGTAGTATAGTGGCAAATTCAGAAGTGCAGTGTGTAGCATGCATATGTGCCATCAGCCAAGATGGCGGCAGAGGCTTCAGCCCCTTAAGGAAACCTCAGCCGCCATCTTGATTGATGGCAAATCTGAAAGCTGCAAAAAACAATGGGAAGGTAGGTAAAGCGGGGGGATAGCTGATCGCAGAAGGAGAGTGGAGGGCCCCCTGTAGCTCCAGGGGCCCTCGGGCCAGTGCCCCACCTGGCCACCCTTTAGAACCGGCCCTGTGCAAGATAATTAACTCCCATTAATGATAAGAGCAAGATTTTATAATTATTATTTTAATTAAAACAAGAGGCTTATCAGTACTTTGAAGAGGACCAGATATTTGTTTTCGTTCTGAGCCCAGGACTGGGTCTTTCATGATGCCCAGGGAGGAGGCAGGGAGGAGTAGAAGAGTAGTTGATAAGACAGACATCCTGGCATTGGTAATCCAGTTAGCAAGGTTATGTGTGGGGTTGTTGCACCCTTCCAGGCCCAGTTTCATTTTGAGTAGGGAGGTGGAACCTGTGTAGATGTGGTTGATCAAAGGGAGAAGGAAATTTGAGTTAAGCAAAGCTCTGCTTTGTGAATTTGTAAATATTACATACCATGATCTTTTAAGCCATGCTCAAACTAGATGGTTGACTCTCTTTCCAGCTATAGAAAGCGTTTTGCTAATGTTTGAAGGACTTAAATCCTACTTCCTGTCTCAAAAGAAATGTCCTAAAGTTATCAAGGACTTTTATACACTCAGGGTTTATGCACTCTCAAATTAGTCTATTCCAGAAAGGCATACTGAGGAGTGAGAAAGATCAGTGGTTGAAGTAGCCACTGTTCTAATCTGCAAGAGAGAAAGAATCGTTCTTTTTTGGGCCTTAAGGTAAACAAACTTTAGGGAACTCAGATGAATCTAAGGTATACACAGATGAGTTTAAGACAGAAGTAAACCTGTTCTATGAAAACTGTAGTAATTACTTGGACACATGGACTGCCTGCTTTCATAATATAACAGAACATTTTTCATGGATGACTCTGAGCACAGTTCCAAATTGGGAAGATATAGAGAAAACCTGTGAACTTCTGTCTGAGAGAACTAATATAGCAATTGATGATACTATTTTCATTAACCAGTATGTTGTTTTGAGAGGTCACTTAGAAATCAATCTTGAGAATGGAAACCAATTAACGGCACATAAAAAATGGATGGTTCTTCAGCTTATGGGTTAGTTCAGAACAATCCAATGAATTCCTACAAATATTATTAGTGTTATTTTCAGAGCTTGGAAAAGTTACTTTTTAAAACTACAACTCCCATCAGCCCCAGCCAGCATGGCCACTGGATTGGGCTGATGGGGGTTGTAGTTCAAAAAAAGTAACTTTTCCAAGCTCTGCATTTGCTATCCCCAGTACGACTGCTAATGTTGAAAGGATTTGCACTTATGAATGCTCAATGGACAGAAGAACGAAATAGGTTGCAAGTACATACAGTGCGATCTATACTTCTTTTGCAGTACAACTTCGGTGACTTCAGTTGTTGTGACTTTTATATCATTAAAATGCCAGCAATACTACATGGTGTGTCATCCTCAACCATGCATGACTGATACAGCAAAAAATAAAAAGTTGATGAAGGACCTAGTCAAGAAGGTTAAACTAGAAAGACTTATAACTAGCTAAGCACGCTGTGTACATTACTGTGCCTAGCTGTTCTAACAGGAGTGTTCAGAAAATATAAAGTTTAATCAACAAAAAGTCAGTGTGGTTTGGGGACATATGTTGTGTTTATGTTCCAAAGCGCCAACATTTTTGTTTTAGCTGGATTTTTATACTGCTGCCTGGACTTATTTTGTTTGTTTCTAGTTTGTGTTTTTATTATGTTTTTATATTGATTGTGTATTTTTATTGTTTTTATTATATTTGTATGCTGCCATGAGCTCTGTTTTTAACAGCGGAAGGGCAGGATATAAATTCTCTTAATCAATCAATCAATATTCCATAGTGTTGGAAACTAGAGGCTGAAAAGGTAAGTTTTTTAAAAAAAAAGTTTTCTTACATCTTTCCCCAGTTTTTGGTGGTAATTACTAGGCACAAAAACAAAACAACTGGACAATCCAAATATTAATATGCAAATAATGTGCGTAACACACATAATTTGCATAATATGAAAATTAGCCTGCCTGGATTTGTGGGACTGGAATATGGAAACTCTACCTTATACCAAGTCAGACTATTAAGTCTATCCAGTTCAGAATTGTGTAGACAATACGGACTAGATGTGCCCATGTTGCAGCTCAATACACGGCAACCTCCTATGTTATTAAAAGCAGGGCAGAAAAAGAAGGGGGTGAGGAATCTGTGCATCAGATCTAAGGATCTCCCCAATGCTCTGGCCTCAGTGCCCTTTCTCCATTTCAAGGGAATGGATGAGTGCAAAGTTCATTAGGGTCAGGGGAGACCTGGAGATGGGAGGAAGATGCAAGGCCAGGAAGGGCAAGCTTGATTTGGAGTGCCCAAGAAGAGCCCTGCGGCTGGATCAAGCCAATGGCCCATCACAGGCCAGCGCTGTGGTCTTGCAGTGGCCAACCAGATGCCCCGAGCGGAAGCCCAGAAGCATGCCTTGAGCACAACTCTCCCCACCTGGAAGTCCGATGGGAGAGCCTGAGACTGCTTTTACGCTTTTTATTTTAATTTTTACGTTGTAAGTCCTTTCAGTACCACTCCGTGAAGTTCTGTTTGCTGCTTTCAAAACTCTCACTCTAATTGCACATTATATATTTTAATTTAATGTTTTTGTGTTTTTTATTGTGTACAATTTTATTATGTATGTGAGCGATTTTATTGTAAGCCGCCCTGAGTGCCCTATTATAGGGTAGAAAGGCGGGATAGAAATATTTTAAATAAATAAATAAAGTCCCAGTGACTGGTATTCAGAAATACACTGGAGGGACAGCATCATTGTTTTTCGTTGCTTGCTACCCAAAGGTCTCCAAGTGACTTTTGACCCTGTTAAAATTGCAGCCTTCCAAAGTAATTTTAAAATACATATATTAGGCTTACATTATATTACTCGTCATTCCCCTCAGGGAAAATGGTAGTGTGAGAAATGCTATAAAAACAAAAATCCATAAAAACATTGGTGACGGATGCAAAGGGTTTAAACCGCTCTGACAGGATCAGCAAGTCGGCCCGGAGCTGCCTTTTTCTGGGACGTCAAATCAGGTAAAAACGAAGAAGCTGCCAGGAAGAAATGTGTGTGAGAGAGAAACAGGAGGGGTTTGGGGGGAGAGAGAAAAAGACAAAAACAGTAGAAGGGAAAGAAAATGAAAGATCAGGAGACAAGAACAAAAGTTAAACTGTAAAAAGTACGTGTTCACTCTGCCTTCATTTGGAGGATTTAAAACTGTAGATGAATAATTATCATCTGCTGTGGCAGTCAGCCAGGTTGGGCACTGGCCAAGAATCCCAGCAGCTGGAAGGGCCCCTCACTGGCCCAACCCGACTGCATAGCTAACCGCCTTACACCCTGTCAGGCCCCCAGATGCTCCCTCCCTGTAGATTTCATAAGCCTGTGGGCCAGAATGTTGCATTTTGGGTAACTTTAGATGGTTGTTGGGCATCATAGATGGGAACTGAGCTTGGCTTCCTTTCAAAGGGTTATGGCCCTGTCCATCAGTGAAGTCCTTCCAGGGGCTTGGGGAAGGGCAGTGAGCAATGCCGCTGACAAAAGCAAATGG
Organism: Rhineura floridana; assembly: GCF_030035675.1. Classification (NCBI taxonomy): domain Eukaryota; kingdom Metazoa; phylum Chordata; class Lepidosauria; order Squamata; family Rhineuridae; genus Rhineura; species Rhineura floridana. The sequence continues at coordinate 217,676,307 of NC_084482.1, read as the reverse complement.
CAGCCACCACTCCATGGCTGGGGAAAATGTTGGGAAGATATTACTGGCACTGTGCCAAGAGCCCCCCCAAAAGTCTGGTGGTGTCACGGCCCCGTCAGAGGACTCATCAGACGAGGATGACTCGGGAGTAACAGCAGCAGACCCAGAAGCAGCAGACCCAGAAGGAGAAATGGAGGAAACTCCTGAGAACCCAGCTCCTTCTCCCCCTCAGCTGCAGAGCACCCCAGACACAGCTGAAGCCCTTCAGCCAGACGCAGGCAGTGAACAGGATACTCCCCCCTCACCTGCAGAACGTAGACAACAGAAGGTCAGGTAGAAGAGGGGCAGGCCTGTCCACTTCAGGCCAAAACGCGGATGGCTCACAGCTGCTGACGAACCTGCTCCTTAAAAGACAAACCTTGGCCTCAGCTTGTTGCTGACTACAACGTCAGGAGTGGCTTCATGTGTCTTCCGATCCCCTGAACCTTGACTTGGACTGATCTCTCGGCAAACTAGACCTGGACCTTCACTGATGTCTCTTCTGGATTTCTGGCTTGGCACAGAAGCTTTGAATGGCCTCTGCCCTTATTTTGCTTCCTCCTTGCTAGCCTGGCAGATTTATAGCCAAGCTGCCGGCTGAGGACTTACGGCCTGGCAATTACCAAGGAATCTCCAGCCCTGCCTGCACCCCCACCGACACTGCTGTCTCAGTGAAGAGCTGACACCAGCCTCCCATCTCCAGCAGGGAACATTGTCTGGCTCTACAAAAGTAGTCTCCACTGTAGTTGTGACAGAAGCACCATCTCCAAAACAAACACCGGATCAGTAAATTCAGCAGGAAACAGAATTTTTCAAGAGTTATTCTAGTCCTCTTATTCCATTTCCACCTTACTAGAGTCTGACTTAGCAAACCCTAGTATCTGCAAGTTGGTTCCTGACATTGTGGAAGTAGCCATGGGAAGTGTTTGCCCTTTGGTTGGAGTCAGAATAAGCAGAACCTGTAACATAAACATCGCAACATACTATATTTTAATAATCTTAATGTCTTCATGTTAAGTTGCCAGACCCAGAAAGGCTGGTATCTTCTTTTCGAATTTTCAACCTAATTGAATGTATGTCTCAAAGAAGCTTGCTGAATTAAGGTAAGAAGACCATGGAGGGTCTTGGAAGAAATGGGCAAGTTCTGTCAGGCTGGATTTCAATGTTAACCCCTTCGTGGTGGTTCTTATTGCTATCCAGACTCTGGATTTTTAATGTTTGATGTCTAAGCTTTTTTGTCCATTTATTTTATAATTTTAGCCAGGTTTTTTTTAAAAAAACACATAGGACAGTTTCTTGGTAACTGTCCTTCCCTCTCTGTACATAAACTTCCCCAGTCTGTTTATCCACATCAGACTGAGTATTTTATAAAATTGACTTATGTGACATGCTTAAAGAAAGCCTCCACATTGTGTGAAAGACGAGAGCCTTCTAAGCTAGTTCTGGAAAAAGAGCCAAAAGCAAACAAGTTCCTCCTTCCCAGAAGAACTTTTAGCTTGGTGTGATTGGGAAGGCCTCTTTTCTAATGAACAGTTAAAGCATACCTGACACTGTGTACCAGGCTCAGTGAATACAAATTCATTTTACTGATGTTGATAATCACTGTTGACTTTTCTATTGTTAATTGTATCTCTAAATTTTATCAAAACATATTTTATCCAATTAGGAACATTTCGACACTAATAGAAAACATTATTTCTCCATACAAACATTTGCACACACTTTTTATGTGATAACTATCTCTGCCATGGCTCCAGAGTTGGTATAATAAGCAAATTGTCAGTTTCAGCATCTTCCTTCTTAAAAAGATTCCAGGGTTGTTATCATGCAGAAAGTAATGGTTTTGAGACAATTTGTCAGCATAATACAGGATTAGAATGCAGTTTGCCAACCAAACAGTGTTTACAAAAATGCATGTTAGGGAGAAAGTGTGCATTAAAATGAATGTATCAGTGAAAATGATTTACTAGAAAAGACAATAATGCTGGGAAAAACAGAAGGGAGTAGAAAAAGAGGAAGGCCAAACAAGAGATGGATTGATTCCATCAAGGAAGCCACAGACCTGAACTTACAAGATCTGAACAGGGTGGTTCATGACAGATGCTCTTGGAGGTTGCTGATTCATAGGGTCATTATAAGCCATAATCAACTTGAAGGCACATAACACACACACACACTTTGCGGACTTCCTATATCTTCCTGCAACAATTCATTGTAATTCATGGGAAACGGGAATGCCATCCTATAGAACAAATCAAACCAGAACTGTCACTAGAAGCTAGAATGATGAGACTGAGGTTATCATACTTTGGACACATCATGAGAAGACATGATTCGCTAGAAAAGACAATAATGCTGGGAAAAACAGAAGGGAGTAGAAAAAGAGGAAGGCCAAACATAAAGGAAGTCACAGACCTGAACTTACAAGATCTGAACAGGGTGGTTCATGACAGATGCTCTTGGAGGTCGCTGATTCATAGGGTCGCCATAAGACGTAGTCGACTTGGAGGCACATAACAACAAACAACAAATGAGTGAAAATAACATAACACATTATATGACTAGAAATTGCTTGCAACAATATATACATTAGTCAAAATTGCCTACAAAAATGTGTTTATTAGGAGAAATTCTCATTAAATGCTGGAAATTTTTCATGAGATTTTTTTTTAAAAAAAATCACAAATTGCTGCAAAAATGTGGAGAACTGAATTTCAGACTGGGAAAAGGAGAAATGGAGAGGACAGGAATTGAGAGAATTTTCCATCCCTAGATATAACATCAGACATTCTATAATTGATCTTCTATAGGTGCTATTCAACTACTGGGTCCTGTCAGTGCAAAGACTTCCATGTGCACAATGGGACTTTCACCCCCTCTCTTTCCCCACCCATGTGTGCCTTGCACCCTTCCCAAACCTTATCCAGATGGTTGGAGGAACCCCTAAAACGGATTTAGAAGGCATGCAGTGTGAGGAGAGAGGGGAAACAGTCTGTTGTGCAAGGAGAACCCTCATGCTGATGGAAGGAGAGGCATCGTGCTTCATGAGATTGTACCCTATATTTTGGAAATAGCTTAGAAGTCTACTGCACACTAACCAGTGTACATTCCACCCAGAGTAGGCCCTTTGGGTTATATCTACTGCTTGTTCTACTCAGAGTAGGCCCACTGAAATTAATCGACCTACGTTTGTCATGTTCATGAACTTCAATAAGAACATAAGAAGAGCCTGCTGGATCAGGCAAGTGGCCCATCTAGTCCAGCATCCTGTTCTCACAGTTGCCAACCATGCATGACTTCAGGTGTAGGGTGGGCAGGCCAAACAGGGAGGCTGTTTTGAGAATTTCAGTCCGGGAACATTTCCAGCCCTGCCTAGAGATGTCGGTGATTGAACCCGGGACAGTCTGCATGCAAAGCAGTCGCTCAAAGACTAAGCTATGGCTGTCTGCTTAAGTAGGAACCCAGGAAGCTGCCTTATACTGAGTCAGAACATTGGTCCATCTAGCTCAGTGTTGCCTGCACTGACTGGCAGCCGCTCTCAAAGGTTTCAAGACAGTGGGCAGTCCCAGCCCTACTCGGCGATGCCGTGGATTAAAACTGGGATCTTCCGCATGCAAAGGAGATCTCTACTATTGAGCTGTGTCCCTTCCCCAAAAGAGAAGCAAAGAGACGATCATGCTGCTGAGGTGATTCACTTCAGAGAGATGATCCCCCCTCCCTTCTCGCATTCAGTTTGTACAGGACATATGTTACTTAATAGCATTTATTTTGGCCCGCGTTGAGAGATAATATCATGTTCCAGTTGTAGAAAAGGGGCACAACTCTTTTGAAATGACTCTAAGAAGAGATAACGATTTATTTTTGCTTGGGATTAAAATCTCTTGCCTGAGCCAAATAAAACTACAAAGTCCCCCTCCCAAAAAACCCCCTCTTCCTTGTGTCACCTGGGCACACATCAATGCCTTTTGACTATTAGCAGTACTAACTGCTAGCAATCCATTAACAAGCCTGTTGCAATAGCAAATACCTTGGCCAACATTGCTCAGCCCAAGGGAAGCCCCACATAAAGCGCTCTGAAGTAATCCAGTCCTGCAAATCATGACAATCGTTGCATACATTTCCGGTGCCTCATCGCATCTAAAAATGTGAAGCGTGGATATGACTAACACATCTTTGCAAACATACATTCTGGACTGACACAGTCCAGGAGTTCTTCTGAGGAACAGAAGAACATGTCTTCTACTGAATCCATCAAGCTGATTAATGTCAACACCAGGGATTCCCAAACCTCTGCGTTCATTGACCTCTTGATGAAGTTATAAAGTTGTAATCGACCAGCTTGACCAAAATTCTCATTTATTTAGAAATATTTATCACTTTCATCTAAAATACCACAAGGCAGGATACAGACTTAAATGTCAATAAAAACAATAAAAATATAAAGCATCAGACACATCAGTGGTTGGCAAAAAATCTCAGCTTTGAAAGTCATGTCTAAATAATATAGTTTTTAGGAAACATCTAAAAAGCAAGGAGGGATGGCTTCTGCCAAACCTGTGTTGACAAGGTGTTCCCCTTAAGGCTTGGTTCCTCCTGGTCAGTAGTATAGTGGCAAATTCAGAAGTGCAGTGTGTAGCATGCATATGTGCCATCAGCCAAGATGGCGGCAGAGGCTTCAGCCCCTTAAGGAAACCTCAGCCGCCATCTTGATTGATGGCAAATCTGAAAGCTGCAAAAAACAATGGGAAGGTAGGTAAAGCGGGGGGATAGCTGATCGCAGAAGGAGAGTGGAGGGCCCCCTGTAGCTCCAGGGGCCCTCGGGCCAGTGCCCCACCTGGCCACCCTTTAGAACCGGCCCTGTGCAAGATAATTAACTCCCATTAATGATAAGAGCAAGATTTTATAATTATTATTTTAATTAAAACAAGAGGCTTATCAGTACTTTGAAGAGGACCAGATATTTGTTTTCGTTCTGAGCCCAGGACTGGGTCTTTCATGATGCCCAGGGAGGAGGCAGGGAGGAGTAGAAGAGTAGTTGATAAGACAGACATCCTGGCATTGGTAATCCAGTTAGCAAGGTTATGTGTGGGGTTGTTGCACCCTTCCAGGCCCAGTTTCATTTTGAGTAGGGAGGTGGAACCTGTGTAGATGTGGTTGATCAAAGGGAGAAGGAAATTTGAGTTAAGCAAAGCTCTGCTTTGTGAATTTGTAAATATTACATACCATGATCTTTTAAGCCATGCTCAAACTAGATGGTTGACTCTCTTTCCAGCTATAGAAAGCGTTTTGCTAATGTTTGAAGGACTTAAATCCTACTTCCTGTCTCAAAAGAAATGTCCTAAAGTTATCAAGGACTTTTATACACTCAGGGTTTATGCACTCTCAAATTAGTCTATTCCAGAAAGGCATACTGAGGAGTGAGAAAGATCAGTGGTTGAAGTAGCCACTGTTCTTATCTGCAAGAGAGAAAGAATCGTTCTTTTTTGGGCCTTAAGGTAAACAAACTTTAGGGAACTCAGATGAATCTAAGGTATACACAGATGAGTTTAAGACAGAAGTAAACCTGTTCTATGAAAACTGTAGTAATTACTTGGACACATGGACTGCCTGCTTTCATAATATAACAGAACATTTTTCATGGATGACTCTGAGCACAGTTCCAAATTGGGAAGATATAGAGAAAACCTGTGAACTTCTGTCTGAGAGAACTAATATAGCAATTGATGATACTATTTTCATTAACCAGTATGTTGTTTTGAGAGGTCACTTAGAAATCAATCTTGAGAATGGAAACCAATTAACGGCACATAAAAAATGGATGAAGTTCTTCAACTTATGGGTTAGTTCAGAACAATCCAATGAATTCCTACAAATATTATTAGTGTTATTTTCAGAGCTTGGAAAAGTTACTTTTTAAAACTACAACTCCCATCAGCCCCAGCCAGCATGGCCACTGGATTGGGCTGATGGGGGTTGTAGTTCAAAAAAAGTAACTTTTCCAAGCTCTGCATTTGCTATCCCCAGTACGACTGCTAATGTTGAAAGGATTTGCACTTATGAATGCTCAATGGACAGAAGAACGAAATAGGTTGCAAGTACATACAGTGCGATCTATACTTCTTTTGCAGTACAACTTCGGTGACTTCAGTTGTTGTGACTTTTATATCATTAAAATGCCAGCAATACTACATGGTGTGTCATCCTCAACCATGCATGACTGATACAGCAAAAAATAAAAAGTTGATGAAGGACCTAGTCAAGAAGGTTAAACTAGAAAGACTTATAACTAGCTAAGCACGCTGTGTACATTACTGTGCCTAGCTGTTCTAACAGGAGTGTTCAGAAAATATAAAGTTTAATCAACAAAAAGTCAGTGTGGTTTGGGGACATATGTTGTGTTTATGTTCCAAAGCGCCAACATTTTTGTTTTAGCTGGATTTTTATACTGCTGCCTGGACTTATTTTGTTTCTAGTTTGTGTTTTTATTATGTTTTTATATTGATTGTGTATTTTTATTGTTTTTATTATATTTGTATGCTGCCATGAGCTCTGTTTTTAACAGCGGAAGGGCAGGATATAAATTCTCTTAATCAATCAATCAATATTCCATAGTGTTGGAAACTAGAGGCTGAAAAGGTAAGTTTTTTAAAAAAAAAGTTTTCTTACATCTTTCCCCAGTTTTTGGTGGTAATTACTAGGCACAAAAACAAAACAACTGGACAATCCAAATATTAATATGCAAATAATGTGCGTAACACACATAATTTGCATAATATGAAAATTAGCCTGCCTGGATTTGTGGGACTGGAATATGGAAACTCTACCTTATACCAAGTCAGACTATTAAGTCTATCCAGTTCAGAATTGTGTAGACAATACGGACTAGATGTGCCCATGTTGCAGCTCAATACACGGCAACCTCCTATGTTATTAAAAGCAGGGCAGAAAAAGAAGGGGGTGAGGAATCTGTGCATCAGATCTAAGGATCTCCCCAATGCTCTGGCCTCAGTGCCCTTTCTCCATTTCAAGGGAATGGATGAGTGCAAAGTTCATTAGGGTCAGGGGAGACCTGGAGATGGGAGGAAGATGCAAGGCCAGGAAGGGCAAGCTTGATTTGGAGTGCCCAAGAAGAGCCCTGCGGCTGGATCAAGCCAATGGCCCATCACAGGCCAGCGCTGTGGTCTTGCAGTGGCCAACCAGATGCCCCGAGCGGAAGCCCAGAAGCATGCCTTGAGCACAACTCTCCCCACCTGGAAGTCCGATGGGAGAGCCTGAGACTGCTTTTACGCTTTTTATTTTAATTTTTACGTTGTAAGTCCTTTCAGTACCACTCCGTGAAGTTCTGTTTGCTGCTTTCAAAACTCTCACTCTAATTGCACATTATATATTTTAATTTAATGTTTTTGTGTTTTTTATTGTGTACAATTTTATTATGTATGTGAGCGATTTTATTGTAAGCCGCCCTGAGTGCCCTATTATAGGGTAGAAAGGCGGGATAGAAATATTTTAAATAAATAAATAAAGTCCCAGTGACTGGTATTCAGAAATACACTGGAGGGACAGCATAGCCATTGTGGCTAGCAGCCATGGATAGCCTTATCCTCTGTGAATTTGTCCAGTCCTCTTCTAAAGCCGTCCAAGTTGGTGGCCATCACTGCCTCCTGTGAGGGCAAGTTTAACTGTGAAGGACTTTCTTTTGTCTACCCTGAATCTTCCAACATTAAGCTTCATTGTATGTCCCCGAGTTCTAATGTTAGGCAAGAGGGAGAAAAAACTTTTCGCCATCTGCTTCCTCTACACTGTGCATTATTTTACACACCTTTCATGTCTCCTCTTGCTCACCTTTTTGCCAAACTAAAAAGCCGCAAACATTGTAACCTTTCATCATTTCGGCTGTCCTTTTCTGAATCTTTTTGAGGTGAGATGACCAGAACTGATACTACATTTTCAGTCTCTTTCCTAATGATCCCCCGAGGAGGTAGAAGCTGTCAAGAACTGATTTCTAAAATGGCTTTGAGGCAAAGAATTCTGGGGGAAGACATCTTGTCGGAGGTGGGGCCTCTGAGAGGCATGACTTTGCAGTTCTCACGGCTCAAGCTAGTTAATTAGGCCCAAGCAAGAACACCTGCTTATCAGTGGAGACTGGTATTCAAGGCCACGGGCCTAGGAAGGTTGGAGAGAATGTGACCGTTAGGCACGAAAACTCCAAAAGTATTTCATCATCAGAAAGCCCCAACTGGCTAATTAATTCCTGGCTTTTGCCAGGCATTTCCCCATAAGAATAGGATCCAGACCTTAGGTCTTTGTTCCCCACTATTCCCTACGGTTGCTGATGCTACCTATTTGGGGTTCCATCTTCCATCCGTTATCTAGGCTATACATCTCTGGGGAGATATGGAACCATGAAGTTATTTTGCTGTTTATCTCTTTGTAAGTACAGACTGGGCTGGACAGTTTTGTTTTGTGACTGTAACTGTTTTACCTAGCCCTCAGGGGTGTGGATTTCAAGGAACCATGTTGCTGCTGCTGTAATTGTTCACTTACATTTTATGTAATAGAGCTACTTCTTATTTACCAGTGTGTGTTCATTGCAGGAGGGGATTTGGCTCTGAATCCAGTATCTTCGCCAATTAACAATGGACTACTGTATATCTGGATATTTTGCCTAAGGCTCCATGACAAGGAGTGTAGTTTGACTCTTGTCTGTTGGAATCCTTGGCAGGTCTATTTCTGGCACTTTGGATTTTCCCTTGGCCCAGAGTGGATGACCAGATTAAGGGGAGGTGGCAGTCTATCTACCTTACAGGGTTGTTGTTGGTTTACTCAGCCCTAGCAAGGGGAGGCACGGGTTTGTACCTTGACAGGATCAATTACCCTGGGTTTAGGAATTGAGTCCTGGGACTGAACCAGGAGGGGTTCATGACAGAAGCTACTGACGTATTTTGGCCTGACCCTGTCTTGCCTACCAACTGGTAGGGCCTCAAATCACCTGAGTTTTCTACTAGAGCAGTGTTCTTCAACCTTGGGCCCTCAGATGTTGATAGACTACAACTCCCATCATCCCTGACTATTGACCATGCTGTCTGGTAATGATGGGAGTTGTAGTCAAACACTGAAGAACAGTGTATTAGAGGGGAGAAGTGGAGCTTTGTTTCTGTCTCCTGAGGTCTCCCCCCACTGGCTATTTCTCGACTTGGAATCTCTGAAAGTGCAGCTTGGGCTGCAGTTGGCAGGTCCAATTTGCATCTTCAAAGCTTCCCCTTCTCCCATAAGGGCTGCTGCACAAGGGAACAGCCATGTCATAACAAGGAATAACCAAAATGGGTCTCACAGCTGGGCTGTTGCTATTTCCTTCCACCTTCCCTCTATGCTTTTTCTCTGAGTGAACACACACTTGAACAATTGTGTGTGGGGGGCTTTTGGGGGGAAGAATTGCCTCCTTTTTTAAAAAAAAAAAATCCAACCTTGCATTTTTGGGGGTGTGAATCGCCTTTTTGTGTTTTGATGTTTTAAAAAATTTCCAACCTTGGAGACACTTCTCTCTCACTTGTAGGTGAAGCCATCTACAGTGATCGGCACGCACCCCCTGAACTTCACCATTGTAGGGAACAACAACATCCTTGGGGAAAATAAAGTCAGGTTGGACAAGGTTTTCATGAAGATTCCTTCTTCCATTTAATAGTAATGTGTGTCCCCCTGATGCAGGGGTGAGACTGTGCTGGGACCATCAAGGGACAAGCATTTCCACCTGCCTTGCCCCTCTCCTCTGCTCTTAGTGACATTTTTCTGGGGACTGTCCTTTTCCAGGAAGATGAATGCTTTTGGTCGTTAGCTATTGTTGCTTTTTAGAAATGATAAGATTTTGTTGGGTTGAATGTTTGAAAATTGTATTGTTTTTATTTGTATTTTTCTATTTGTGTATAAGCCACCTTAAACTGTAACATAACAGTACTCATCTGAAGGGTGTGGGAAAAGAGGGCCTCCCCAGGCCACGTATTGGTTGCACAGAGTTCTCAATTACAGGGAGAGTCTACACATAAACATCAAAGTCCCCTTAACAAACATGTCCCCCCACCTCCACATTGGAGGTAGGGTGCAACACCAGCATGGTGGGGATGGAGCAAGTGGATGTGGCCTTGCTCTACCCCTCCCTACCATCACAGTTGCTCAGAACTGAGGGGAACTCCTAATTGGTTAAAAGTGTTACCATAAACATGGGCTCCCTTTTGCCATCAAAGGAAAACAAGGCCTGCAAAGGCTACTCTGAGCTTCTTGTGACTGTTGGGGAGAGGGCTGGTCATGGCTATTATCGGGTTGCCAAACTCTCAACCTATGCTCTTCTGTGACTTCTAACAGCAGTTTCACCTCCAGCAATCAGCAGATGATAGCGATGATTAATCGATATCCCACCTTTCCGCCAAGGAACTCAAAGGGGCGTGCATGATTCTACCCCTCCCCTTCCATAAAAAGAATCAAATGATTTGGGTTTTTATGATTCAGAAATGAAATCAAATAAATTTCTGCACGGACATTGGGTTGGGTTGGACTAGGTGACCTTTTGAGATACCATTCAACCATCAAGACTGGAACAGACTACCCCTTAGCTCCAGGTTTTAAGCAGCTACTGCTGCTGACCAGCCTGCCAGCAGCTCCTTCCGGCTTCTTTTAAAGAAATATAGATTGCAGGGAGGCTGGAGCCCAAGAGAGCCCTCTGCTTAGATGGCCAAACAAGGATGGAGAGTGATCCTTGACAAAGAGAACGAAGAACATAAGAAGAGCCTGCTGGATCAGGCCAGGGGCCCATCCAGTCCAGCATCCTGTTCTCACAGTGGCCAACCAGGTGCCTGGGGGAAGCCCGCAAGCAGGACCCGAGTGCAAGAACACTCTCCCCTCCTGAGGCTTCCAGCAACTGGTTTTCAGAACCATGCTGCCTCTGACTAGGGTGGCAGAGCACAGCCATCATGGCAAGTAGCCATTGATAGCCCTGTCCTCCATGAATTTGTCTAATCTTCTTTTAAAGCCGTCCAAGCTGGTGGCCATTACTGCATCTTGTGGGAGCAAATTCCATAGTTTAACTATGCGCTGAGTAAAGAAGTACTTCCTTTTGTCTGTCCTGAATCTTCCAACATTCAGCTTCTTTGAATGTCCACGAGTTCTAGTATTATGAGAGAGGGAGAAGAACTTTTCTCTATCCACTTTCTCAATGCCATGCATAATTTTATACACTTCTATCATGTCTCCTCTGACCCGCCTTTTCTCTAAACTAAAAAGCCCCAAATGCTGCAACCTTTCCTCGTAAGGGAGTCGCTCCATCCCCTTGATCATTCTGGTTGCCCTCTTCTGAACCTCTTCCAACTCTAGAATATCCTTTTTGAGATGAGGCGACCAGAACTGTACACAGTATTCCAAATGCAGCCGCACCATAGATTTATACAACGGCATTATGATATCGGCTGTTTTATTTTCAATACCTTTCCTAATTATCGCTAGCATGGAATTTGCCTTTTTCACAGCTGCCGCACACTGGGTCGACATTTTCATCGTGCTGTCCACTACAACCCCGAGGTCTCTCTCCTGGTCGGTCACCGCCAGTTCAGACCCCATGAGCGTATATGTGAAATTAAGATTTTTTGCTCCAATATGCATAATTTTACACTTGTTTATATTGAATTGCATTTGCCATTTTTCCGCCCATTCACTCAGTTTGGAGAGGTCTTTTTGGAGCTCTTCGCAATCCCTTTTTGTTTTAACAACCCTGAACAATTTAGTGTCGTCAGCAAACTTGGCCACTTCACTGCTCACTCCTAATTCTAGGTCATTAATGAACAAGTTGAAAAGTACAGGTCCCAATACCGATCCTTGAGGGACTCCACTTTCTACAGCCCTCCATTGGGAGAACTGTCCGTTTATTCCTACTCTCTGCTTTCGGCTTCCTAACCAATGCCTTATCCGCAAGAGGACAAGAAGCAAGTCAACATCACATTGTTTAATACAACAAGATTGGACAAAGCTGACAGCACAGGGGAGATCTTTAAAAAAAGCCCCTGACACAAAACACACACACCCTCCAACGTATCTGAATCCTATGGCTTACAAAATACACCTTTTGGATGATAAACTGTGATTTATGACTGAAGATAGGATTGAAAATGTTTCTGCACTCTAGTTGTTTGTTCCTCCCCTGTGTGAATTCTCTAATGTCAGCTAATGTGCAAGCTGTATCAAGCATCTTTCCCTGTGTGAATTTTTTGATAAACCTTAAGACTTGATACATAGCTGAAACTCTTTCTGCACTTGGGGCATTTATACGGTTTCTTCCCTGTGTGACTTCTGTGGTGTAAGGTAAGATTTGAGCTGCACCGAAAGCTCTTTCCGCACTCAGAGCATTTGTAGGGCTTCTCCTCTGTGTGGATTTGCTGATGTCTTTTCAGGTGGGTGCTCCGAAAGAAGCTCTTTCCACAGTCTGAGCAGTTGTAGGGTTTCTCCCATGTGGATTCTTTGATGTCTTTTCAGGTGTGTGCTGTGTTTGAAGCTTTCTCCACACACTGAACATTTATAGGGATTCTTGCTTGTGTGGAATCTCTGATCTTCAGTAAGGTCAGAGCTGCGACTGAATTGCTTTTTGTTGTCCAAACTTTTACATGTCTTTTCCCTGCGTGAGTTCCTTGATGTTTAAGAAGGTTTATCTGACCTTTGAAACTCGTTCCACACACTGAGCATTTCAACAGTTTCTCCCCCTTCTGAATATCCCTCTTGTTTCCCTCATGATGTTCTGCTACTATTGGGATTTCATGGAAGCCAGCCTCTTCAGAAGCAAGGGATTTCTTCCTCTGCTTCTGAGTTTCTTTAGCATTCCTTCTTTGCCATTTGCCCTCTTTATTGCTCTCTCTTCGTTCATCACCTGTAAGAATCAGAAGAGAAATTCAATCACGGAGGAACAGATCTTCAAATCAGAGGACAAACTCTCGTTTAAGTCCTCACTAGAGTTGGCTGTGGATACCATGTCCAAGTGCCTGGAATCCATAAGTAGATGGATGGGAGGAATAGGCTGAAGCTGAACCCTGCTAAGACCGAGGTGTTGCTTGTGGGAGACAAGAGAAGATTAGGAGATATAGACCTGGTGTTTGATGGTGTAAGATTACCCCTGAAAGACCAGGTCTGCAGCCTTGGGGTCATTTTAGACTCCCAGCTGTCCATAGAGGCTCAGATTTCGGCAGTGAGCCGGGCGGCTTGGTACCAACTACATCTGATACGAAGGCTGCAACCCTACCTTCCTGTTCATCTGCTCCCACGGGTGATACATGCCCTGGTCTCCTCTCGCTTAGACTACTGTAATGCGCTCTACGTGGGGCTACCCTTGAAAACGGTCCGGAAATTACAATTGGTACAAAATGCGGTGGCACGACTGATTAAGAACAGCCGTCGTCGTGATCACATCACTCCGGTGTTAGTAGATCTACACTGGTTGCCAATTGTTTACCGGGCCCAATTCAAGGTGTTGGTCTTGACCTTTAAAGCCCTATACGGTCTCACCCCAGTTTATCTGAAGGAGTGCCTCCAGCATCACCAATTATGCCGCCTGACGAGATCAGCCACACAGGACCTCCTCTCGGTTCCACCAACTAAAACAGCAAGGTTGGTACGGACCAGAGAGACGGCATTTTCAGTTGTGCCCCCACCCTCTGGAATTCCCTCCCATTTGATCTTCGTCATGCCCCCTCCTTAATTGGTTTCCGCTGAGCCTTGAAGACCTGGCTATTCAGGCAGGCCTATGGGATTTCTGGGATGGGTTAGTTGTTATTAACTGGAAGAGTGGGTTAGATGATGATGGTCTTATCTATTTTATATTGTATTTTATTGTATTGGTGTACATCGCCTAGAGTGGCCGTTGGTTCAGCCAGATAGGCGACTCAGAAATAAAATTTTATTATTATTATTATAAACCCCAAGAACCTCCATAAGGTCACAGGTTCAATTCCTGGCATCTCCAGTGAAGGTGAACCGAAACAGTAAGACCTCCACCTGAATCCTGGAAGGGCCATTTCCACTCAAAGCACGTAATCCTGGACAGGCAGTGGAGGCTGGTCTATTTTGGTGCTGTCCCACTAATCCCAATCTGCCCACTGTAAGCTTGCAAAACTCAGCACAGAGGATGGGGACTTGGCTCTCCCTGTCAGTGGCTCTGGCTCCACTTACTACTGGGACTTCCTGCCTTCCGCCACACTACTCCCAATGGGGGCCAGCCATCACTGTGGGCAATGCGATTTACAAGACCCGCCTTTCAATAAGTCATGTCTCCTTAGTCCAAGACACAAACTAACCCCTTCCAAGCTGACAGAATCCCTCCTGCTGTTCTTGATCCGTTTCTCAGATAACCGTCTCGAGTTTCAAGTGGGTGACTTCTTCCTTTTTATGTAAAATATTTTATGCCTATGGTCATGCCACCCTGAACATGCCCGATCTCGTCTGATCTCAGAAGCTAAGCAGGGTCAGGCCCGGTTAGTACTTGGATGGGAGACAGCCTGGGAACACCGGGTGCCGTAGGCTTAGAGGAAGGCAATGGTCAACCACCTCTGGATACCTCTTACTATGAAAACCCTACAAACACATCCAAAAAAGATTCACAGGGTCGCCATAAGTCATAATTGACTTGAAGGCATACAAGAACAAACGTGCACAAAAATGAATATATTGGTGAAAATAACAGAAAAATGTATTACGCGAGAAGAAATTACTTGCAAAAATATGTACATTAGTCAAAAATGCCTACGAAAATGTGTCTACTAGGAGAAATTAGCACTGAAATGCTGGAAAATTTTCATGAAGATCTTTTTTAAGAAATAGAAAATTGCTGCAAGAATGTGGAGAATTGATTTTCAGACTGGAAGAATGAGAAATATCTTTCCATCCCTGTGACATGAACAAAAGACATTATTTTAGAAGATTTAGAAGATGTTGTAGGCCAACATCTGGGAGTCTGTTGTTTTCCTCTCTTTCATATTTCTTTTTTTAAAAGGCAATTTATAGATTAGACCCAATGTGTAGTCAGTAGAACCTGGCTCACTCCCCGTCACCAAACTGCATATCACTCTGTATCACATTTTTATTCACTGAGCCAAAGCTACCTCCACATTGAGCCTGTTCCTGGGAAGTTAGCCTGTGGTCACGTTTCAACCGGTTCGAGTGCATTACACCCTGAAGCTAGATGTAAAGAGACCGCATCGTGGAACAGATGGAGGTGAAGAGACGGAAATTGTCTTTCACTATGTGATAAGCTTGAATGATCTGACCTTTGTTTCAGCTGCAAGGGTTGAAATTGCAAGGAAGAATGTCCAGGGAAGAAGGATCTTAGAAATCAGACCAGCGCCACTGGGCATAGATGAGACTAGGCCAGATGACTCAGAGACAAAACTGATAATATGGTAGCCCTGGGCTTAGAGAAGGGCAATGGCAAACCACCTCTGAATACCTCTTACTATGAAAACCCTATGAATATATCCAAAAAAGATTCATAGGGTCACTGTAAGTCATAATCGACTTGAAGGCATATAACAACCACCAAAATATTTTACACCACCCTTCCTTAAAAAGTTTTCAAGGCAGCGGACAACCTATACAAAAAGAAAGTGCAGAACACTGCAGCCAAGTGTTGTAAAACTATCACTAAAATTAAATGGGCCTGAACAGAATGCATTTTTAAATTCCATGATAATTCTGGCTGCATAAACATGAGCACCTTGTAGACAAGTTAAGTTTTTACAGTTTTATTTTTTAAATAATATGAACTGATAAGAGTTGCAGACGCATCTCTTTCAGAAGGGAATTTCATAGCACAGGAGCCACCACTGAAAAAGGCTTTGCTGCCATCTAGTGCTAAGGTAGGCATGTGACTCCTGCCTCTGAAGCTGATCTTAGTCAATAATCTGCTGCCCCGAAGCACCTACCTGCTGTTTTCTCCCCTTCTACTGAGCCCTTCAGAAACGGCTCCTCCCCTCCTCCATGCCAGGAGATGAAATCAGATCTAGGAACTGGAAATCCTTTTTCAAGAGGAAAGAAACAGAGAAATCACTTCTGGCATTCCCGATGATAAGAAACATTATAGGGCAGCAGTGGGAAACCTCAGGCGCAGTGGCTACATGTGACCCTCCAAGCCTGTTTATCTGGCCATTAGGGGTCCCAGTAGGCCGCCTCCCTCACTGGTCCTCCTTGAGTTTCCAGAGTGGTTTAACAATCATCTTCCCAAGGGTATCTGAGAAACAGAGCTCTTTCAAGGGAATAGTGGTCTCCTAACAACTCTCAGCACCCTGCAAACTGCAGCTCCCAGAATTCTTTGGGGGAAACCATGTCTGTTTACAAATGGTCTGATATGGCTTTAATGCATAGTGCACATGGAGCCAGGGTTCCAGCTACTGTCGTCCTCAGTGACATTCCTGCAATGCACCGATGCATGCAAAGAACTGCAGCTATTTCTGCTTTCAGGATCTGTCAGGCAAGGCAAAGAGGGATCCTTGCTTACCCAGAGAGGCCAGATTCCCATAGTTCTCCTCCATGACGTCCCTGTGTAGGGCCCTCTGGCCCGGGTCAAGCAGAGCCCACTCCTTCTCCGTAAAATGCACAGCCACCTCCTCAAAGGATGTCAGAGCCTGAAAGGAGGAGGACACTCTTTTAGGGCCCTGCCCATCTCCCAGGGACTGAAAGAGGCCTGCCTGCCTCCCCAAGGATCCCATCACCCAGTGCGCAAAAGCCATTTTCAGTCCAGCACAAAGAGAAGGAGGCCGAGAAGGAGCCCCCAGGGTCATCTCACCATCTCTAAGCAACATTCCGTATCCTGAGGGGAAGACAGACGTTTTACCTTCATAAGCTTTTTGCATTTTCGTTACACGAGTGGAACTCCATCATGGGGAAGGGCTGTGGCTCAGTGGAAGAGTGTCCACCTTGCACGCAAAAGGTCCCAGGTTCAATCCCCAGCATCTACAGATGAGGCTCCTCATCTGAAACCCTGGAGAGCCTCTGCCAGTCAGTGCTGACAATACAGAGCTAGAAGGGCAAACGGTCAGACTCTTTATATGGGAGATTCCTATGTTCCTCTTCAACCTTTATTTGGAACCATGAGAACTAGAATCGTACTTTATTTTTAGGGGAGAGACCACAGCTCTATGGCAGAGGGCCAGCTTGGCATGCAGAAGGTTCCAGGTTCAATCCCCAGTGGCATTTCCAGGTAGGGCTGGAAAGACTCCCTGCCTGGAACCCAGAAGAGCTGCTGCCAGTCAGTGTAGACAGTACTGAGCTAGATGGACAGATGTCCTGAAGCTGTGTAAAGCAGCTTTCTGTGTTTCTGATCTTTCTCTGCATAGTTTTTGGTTCTATTCATGTGTTGTCTTAACCTACAGGAACAAAATTCCTTTTTAAATTTTAAAGGGAGACTAGACCAGCATTTCCCAACTAGTGGGCCACCGGATGTTGTTGGACCACAATTTCCATCTTTCCTGACCATTGGCAATGCTGGCTGAGGCTGATGGGAGTTGTGATCCAACAACATCTGGTGGCCCATGTGATGTCCCTGTATATAGATATTACTGTAAATATGGTAAGTGCAGGTTTATTAAAGTATACAGGGTAAGTGGATTGAGTGAGAGGGGGGAGTACATGGGCTAGAATGCTGGAGAATGCTGTATGATGATTGGCTGAGCGTTTGAGTGGCTGAAGGTATAAATGAGGATGACGCCAATATTCAAAAAGGGATCCAGAGGGGATCCCGGAAATTACAGGCCAGTTAGCTTAACTTCTGTCCCTGGAAAACTGGTAGAAAGTATTATTAAAGCTAGATTAACTAAGCACATAGAAGAACAAGCTTTGCTGAAGCAGAGCCAGCATGGCTTCTGCAAGGGAAAGTCCTGTCTCAGTAACTTATTAGAATTCTTTGAGAGTGTCAACAAGCATATAGATAGAGGTGATCCAGTGGACATAGTGTACTTAGACTTTCAAAAAGCGTTTGACAAGGTACCTCACCAAAGACTTCTGAGGAAGCTTAGCAGTCATGGAATAAGAGGAGAGGTCCTCTTGTGGATAAGGAATTGGTTAAGAAGCAAAAAGCAGAGAGTAGGAATAAACGGACAGTTCTCCCAATGGAGGGCTGTAGAAAGTGGAGTCCCTCAAGGATCGGTATTGGGACCTGTACTTTTCAACTTGTTCATTAATGACCTAGAATTAGGAGTGAGCAGTGAAGTGGCCAAGTTTGCTGATGACACTAAATTGTTCAGGGTTGTTAAAACAAAAAGGGATTGCAAGAGCTCCAAAAAGACCTCTCCAAACTGAGTGAATGGGCGGAAAAATAGCAAATGCAATTCAATATAAAGAAGTGTAAAATTATGCATATTGGAGCAAAAAATCTTAATTTCACATATACGCTCATGGGGTCTGAACTGGCGGTGACCGACCAGGAGAGAGACCTCAGGGTTGTAGTGGACAGCATGATGGAAATGTCGACCCGTGTGCGGCAGCTGTGAAAATGGCAAATTCCATCCTAGCAATAATTAGGAAAGGTATTGAAAATAAAACAGCCAATATCATAATGCCGTTGTATAAATCTATGGTGCGGCCGCATTTGGAATACTGTGTACAGTTCTGGTCACCTCATCTCAAAAAGGATATTATAGAGTTGGAAAAGGTTCAGAAGAGGGCAACCAGAATGATCAAGGGGATGGAGCGACTCCCTTACGAGGAAAGGTTGCAGCATTTGGGGCTTTTTAGTTTAGAGAAAAGGCGGGTCAGAGGAGACATGATAGAAGTGTATAAAATTATGCATGGCATTGAGAAAGTGGATAGAGAAAAGTTCTTCTCCCTCTCTCATAATACTAGAACTCATGGACATTCAAAGAAGCTGAAGGTTGGAAGATTCAGGACAGACAAAAGGAAGTATTTCTTTACTCAGTGCATAGTTAAACTATGGAATTTGCTCCCACAAGATGCAGTAATGGCCACCAGCTTGGATGGCTTTAAAAGAAGATTAGACAAATTCATGGAGGACAGGGCTATCAATGGCTACTAGCCATGATGGTTGTGCTGTACCACCCTAGTCAGAGGCAGCATGCTTCTGAAAACCAGTTGCCGGAAGCCTCAGGAGGGGAGAGTGTTCTTGCACTCGGGTCCTGCTTGCGGGCTTCCCCCAGGCATCTGGTTGGCCACTGTGAGAACAGGATGCTGGACTAGATGGGCCACTGGCCTGATCCAGCAGACTCTTCTTATGTTCTTATGCTCTTATGACAGTTGAGAGTTGGTGGTTGGTTGTAGTAGAGTTTGGGAGTTCTGAGGGTCGGTTGTTGTGGGTTGGAGTTGGTTGTGGGTTGGATTGTATTAGGCTGGTATTGAGGCAGATTATATATGACTAGAAACATAAAGAGTAACACAATATATGAAACCATACGCTTGTTAAATATACCTTAAATAATCTTATTATTTCCTGGTGTTTATAAATAAATATTTTCTTGGTTTACCAAAAGCCTGATCCTTGGCTGGGGCTTTCACAGACCATAAGGGTGGGCAGGGCATATACCAAGGTTGGGAACAGTATCAATGGTGGCAGCAGTGAAGAGATAGTGCATCATCAAGTATCCAGAGCAACCAGGGGCTTTATTCTTTATAGGCACAAAGATACAGGGGGGGTGTGGCCTGCAAGTGCACCCAGGCACAAAGTAACAATAAGCCAGAAGGAGACTAAGGCAAAGTCCCAAGGCAATAGTGTGAAATAGGGAGTGGCTGATGGTGCTGCCTAGCAGTGGGATCTTGCAAGATCTGTGCTAGAGCCGGTGAGAGAACAAATAAAAACCAGGATCCTGACTGGAGGGACCTGACAGGTGGTGGCAGCAGGAGGGATCCTGACAGCCCACTAGTTGGGAAAGGCTGGACTAGACAGACATTTCTCCATCCAACAAAGGTTCCTGAAAGGAAACACTAATGCAACCCAAAAATTCAAGGCATATTCAAGAGAGGGGGACCATGTTTGGAATATGCCCCATTATAGTCTTTACCCAAAGCGGCGACAGCCCCGTCACCCTCCTGCACGATCCTCCTGAAGAGCGGCCTCTTTGTAGGGTCTGGTGGAGCATCCTCTAATGCTGGGAAATCTGTGGCTGCTTTGGAAAACCTCCCCTTTGCCTGAAAAAGGAGAGAGGAACCCATGCAAGGGAAGGGGGAAAGAGATATTAGGAAGGGAAAGAATTAGGGCAGGCAAAGGCTAAGGGCAACCTTAAATCAAGTCAAAGAATCACATATTAAATCAAAATTCGTTTCTCAGTCACCTTGGAACTTGTGTCTCCTTTTAGCCATACTGAACCTTCCAAGCCGTGCAACTCACTCATGGCCACATATTTGGCCACGAGCACTTAAAAAGATCTGTGGACTGGGGCAGATAATTCAGCCTCCTGGCATTAGAGGAGGACCAGAACAGGGCATCTCAGAGTCCCTCCTAAAACCAACTGCGAAGAGAGAGAGAAGTGCCCAGATGTTTTCTGGTGCTATGCAGCTCTTGCTCCAGGAAACTTTGGCCCTCCAGATGTTGCTGAACGACAGCAACCATCAGCCCCAGCAAGCATGGCCAATGGAAATGGGAACTGCAGTTTAGCAACATCTGGGGGGGGGAAAGGTTTTCTCACACCTGTCCTACTGTTAGAAGAGCCATTCTGTTGCCCACAATTGCTACTCCTTTATTGCTGGGAGAAAAGCACATCTCATTGAAGAGAAATCCCCTCCCTTCTCTGGAAGATCACAAGCCCCTTTAAGTGTCTAGTGATCCTCCAAGGATGGCCTGCTCCACACATTCAGAGCTACTATCCTGCTAGGGTGGAAAGGGATTGGGCAATCCATTTTTTTGGATGACATTAAGAAAAAAGATTGGTGGAGGGTGGGGGAGATATTTAAGATACCCCTCCATAGATTCTCAGGGTTTTGGAATGAGACCACGACAAAATGCTCTCTCACCTGACCCTCCTCCTCCACTCGGCTCAGGAGAAAACCTTCTGCCAGGGCCACCGCCTGGGAACTGGTCACTGGCCCACATTCCCTGACCCAGCTCCCTAGCTCTGGGGGTAGGACAGTCAGGAACTGCTCCAGAATCATCAGGTCCAGGATCTGACTCGTCGTGTGCCTTTCTGGTTTCAGCCATTTATGGCAAAGATGGTGCAGTCGATTGCAAGCTCCTCGGGGCCCATCGGCCTCCTGGTAGCAGAACTGCCTGAAGCGCTGATGCTGTTCATCCAGTCTGCTGTTGTCCTCACCCGGCGTCTCCTCCATCATTCTCCTCCAAAATTCTACACTGCCCCCAGCCTGGGTGGCGCAAGGAGCTTCTCCTGCTCTCTTCCCTGCTTCAGGTGCTACCGAGCCTCGCTCTTCCATCTTGTTTGCAATTCTTTTCTGCCAAGGATGGAAGGATGGTGGTGTTCTTTTGCTTTCAGCCTTGTCTTCTCTGTGCCACCTCATCAAGTGACCGCACATCGCAGTGGTTTCTACCTTTTGGCAGCCATCAGGATTCCCAAGACTAATAGCTCGACAACACAGATTACAACAAACCACAAATTTGCTCTTAGGATCCACAGTGAAGTACTTCCACACAAAAGACACTTTCCGACTTTTTGACAGCGGTTCCATGTTGGCAGCAACCTTTGGCTCAAAGAATGTGGAGGAGGAGGAACTGACTAGGGAGTGTGGCCTTTTGGAGCGGGACAATCCTTCCCCAGGTAGCGACAGCGCTCCTCTTTCTGTACAATTCTCCATTTCCAGCACAGGGTTGCCATCCCCTGAGCCAAAATGTTCATAAGTCTTTGGCAAAGCGAATGGCACTGGCTGTTCCGTTGCACAGGTGAGTGAAGCGGACCAGGATTCAGAAGCGGCTGACACAGACCGCGTCCGTGGCTTGGAGGCTGTTGTTTTGCCGCTTCCTGCTGCCTTGTCAATGACATCTCTGTGCCTCCTCATCAGGTGACTGTACATTGCGGTGGTTCCCACCTGCTGACAACCATCAGGCTAACATTTCGGTAGCACAGATTGCAACAAACCACAAATTTGCTCTTAGGATCCACGGTGAAGTACTTCTGCACAACAGACACTTTTTCAGATTTTGCCAGTGGTTTCGTATCGGTAGGAACCTTCGGCACAAAGGAGGTGGAGGAGGAGGGAATGAATTGGGATTGTGGCCTTTTGGAGCCAGAAGCTCTTTCTTCCCCACGTTTGTCAGCCATTAGCAACAGTGTCTCTTTCACTGTATGGTCCTCCAGTGCCCACACAATGTTGCCATCCCCTAGCTTGAAATGCTCATAGGTCTTCGGCAAAATGAGTTGCATTGGTTGGTCTATTGCACAGGGGAGCAGAGTGGAGAGAGATTCAGGAGGTCGTGACACAGACCGCTTCAGAGGCTTGGAGGTGGCCATTTTGCTGCTTCCTGCTGCCTTGTCAATGACATCTCTGTGCCTCCTCATCAGGTGACTGTGCATTGCGGTGGTTCCCACCTGCTGACAACCATCGGGCTTCCCAAAAACAGCTCGGCAGCACAGATTGCAACAAACCACAAATTTGTTCTTAGGATCCACCGTGAAGTACTTCCACACAAAAGATGTCCTTGCCCTTTTTGCTGATGGCTCCATATTCGTGGTGACCTCTGGCTGAAAGGATGTGGAGGAGGCGGCGGAAAAGGACTGAGTTATTCTTTTGGAAGTATCCACTGGAGGTTTTAGGATGCGTCTGATTCTACGTGACTTTGAGACCCGACACGGAGTGTTGTTCATGGGAACTCGATTGTGATGCCCTTCTGTTTGCTTTCTGAGTGGTGAGTTTGCCATGTTGGAATCAGAACTGCCCTCCTCTTCCTCCCCGCTGTTCTCCAACACCAGCATCAATTTCTCATCCTCCAACTCGAATAGAGCCTCTTGGGGATCCTCTAGAGGCAATTCTTCCGTCCAGTCTTGGGAACTGCTTGGCGCCTTTTTTACACTGAACTTTCGTCCCAAGTAGTCCTTTTCATTTGTTGTCTCCATTTTATCCTGCTGGTTGCCCATCATGTAAGTGGCGACAACTGTGTAGCAGCCCAGACACGTCTAGTTGGGGGCGAGAGAATTGCAGAATCAATCTCTGTTTGCACATGGGGAAAAAATGGAAATGGACTGCCTTCAAGTCAATCCTGATTATGGCTACCCTATGAACAGGGTTTTCATGGTTAGCGGTATTCAGAGGGGGTTTCCCATTGCCTCCCTCTGAGGTTAGTCCTCCCCAGCTGGCTAGGGCCTGCTCAGCTTGCCACAGCTGCACAAGCCGGCCCCTTCCTTGTCCACAACAGCCAGCTGGGGGGCAAGTGGGCTCCTTGGGACTATGCATTTTGCCCATGGCTGCACAGGTGGCCGGGCACACAATCCCTGAGCCACTCACTGTGGGGGTAATCTTTAGCTGGCCCTTTACACCTAGAAGACACGAGTGGGGATTTGAACTCACAGACTCTGGACTCCCAGGCAGGCTCTCCTCCCCACTGTGCAAAACGTGGGGTTAAATGGAAAGGAACAGAGTCTAGACGAGTCTATATGAGCCAAAAGGTGCAGAATGAGAACTGTTTGTTTGGGAAGGGAAATCATTAGTTGTTTTTATTTTCAAGCCATCCCCTCCAAAAAATATGGACCCTCCCCCAAAATGAATCCATACTGAGGCTGCTTGATAACAAACAGAGCAATCCAAGCTATAGGAAGCCAGTGTAATTTACACCAGCGTAAATGATGCCGGTGTAACTTACCCCTATTCCAAATTCCACTCTGGAGCAGAGGCAAATGCCAGCTGAGCTCCTGTGAGCCTGGCAGAGGGAAAACAAGCCTTTGACTCACACCAACCTTTCGGCCAGTGTGACTCCCACTGGGATTGCTAGGTCATGTAACCAAGTTGATTGGAATCTGGTATACGGGTAAGCACCCCCCTTGCTCCATGCCATCCCCGCCACTCCCCAAGAACACACCTTTTTTGGGATTTACCCCAGCCTTGGCTGAGCTCTGGCTGAACCAGGATGGGAGACTTCAGCCGGCATAGCCCTGACTGAGTCCAAGACATCCAACTCAGCCAGAGATCCATCAATTCCAAGCTCCACTCATCCCAGCAGATCTTGGGTTTGGATTGCTCCCTTAGTGATAAGAGATACTTTGTACTTTCTCAGAGGTATGCATATCTCTATTTTTTTAACCTAACCTGACCCAGGGAAAGGGAAATAGCATTCAAAACTTTTCTTGAAGGATAGCAAAGACAGTAAGGATAGTAATTCAACTCAGAGCTTATTCATCGTATTACTTAACGCACAGACAGCTGTCCCAAATCTACAAAAAGACTGCTCAGGAAAAAGGGAGAGCCACTCATGATTTTTTTTAATGCTGTTGCAGTCTGTCCACCATCCAGATCCAAAGCACCTCTGTTGTAGGGTGGCTACCCCACAGCCCAGTGGGCTGTAAGTGGCCACCCCAAGCAATTTCTGGTGGCTCTTGAAGCCCAACTCCACCCAACAATTTGGCTTTAAGAAATGTATTGATACTGGCAGAGCTTGGAAAAGTTACTTTTTTGAACTACAACTCCCATCAGCCCCAGCCAGCATGGCCACTGGATTGGGCTGATGGGAGTTGTAGTTCAAAAAAGTAACTTTTCCAAGCTCTGGATACTGGCCACATTCACACCATACACTTTTTTAGGGTTGCCATATTCTGGTTCCACAAATCTGGGCAAGCTAATTTGCATATTATGCAAATGATTTACTAATTGTGCAAATTAAGCATATTAATGGTTGTACTGTCCAGCTTTGTTCTTGTGCCTAGTAATTACCACCCAAAATCGGAGGAGGAATTTTTTTAAAAAAAGAAACCTTTACATTTTCAGCCTTAAATGCCTTAGTTTCCAACACTATGGAATATTCATTTATTAAAATAATTTAGATCCTGCCCTTCTACTGTTAAAAACAGGGCTCAGGGCAGCTTACAAACATAATAAAAACAATTAAAATATGCAATCTATATGAAAACATAATAAAATACAAAATAGAAACAAACATAAACAGAAAACATACAGCAACATAAAAATCCAGCATGAAACAAAAAGCCAGCAAAGCATTAATTAAAAGCAATATTGTGAGCAAGAGGTTGCCTGTACCAACAATTAGGAAATGTGAAATAAACACACCACTACAACTTAATATTATCAGTTCAGTCAACCTTCTTATTTAAAGAGAGTAGTGTCTGAGCATGTGAGAAGTGTCTTAAGTATGCTGATTCTCAAACACTAGATAGTGGAAACACAGCCTTCTATCATAAAGGCTGGAACTTGATGGAGACTTGCCACCACTGTTTTAAAAAAATAAAATAAAAAATGCAGGAAATTCTAGAGACCTGGCAAGCTGTGCAAGCATTAGACAGGGCAGCTGTTCCATTCCGATTGGTCTTAAGGGGGGGAAGCCATTCCTACTGGTCCCCCCACTTCATTGAATATATACACACAGAATGTGGCAGAAAACTGCCTCCACATTTTGCCTTGTATCTCTGGATCCACAAGGGCTAGAGACTTGCTTTTTAAATAAAATGAAAGCTGGGAATCCAGGCCACCTAATGGGCTAAGCAGGCACCAGGTAGAATGGCTAGAATCCGAGTAAAATCTGGCTAACCGGGCAATACAGCAACCCTACAGTTATTCCACTTTGAACAGTCATGGCTTCCCCTAAAGAATCCTGGGAAATGTAGCTTGTTAACAGGATTATTTGGGGGAAGCCATGCCAGTTTAAAGTGGAATAAATACTTGGTGTGAAAGTGGCCACTATATGTTGCATTCAGCTAAGTCCTACTCAGAGTACACCCATTGAAATTGAACCCAAGAGAGTCATAGCCATTAATTTCAGTGGCTCTACTCTGAGGAGGGTGAGCATTGGCCACAACTCTTAACTGGCAAAGTGGCTACAGCACTGGGCTAGGACCTGGGAGACTAGGGTTCAAATCCCCACTCAGCCATGAAAGTGACTGGATGCGTCTCAGCCTAACCTACCTCACAGGGCTGTTTTGAGGATTGAAGGGGGAGAGCCATTTGAGCTCTTTGGAGGAAATAATATAAATGTAATAACAAATGGGTGGCTAAACCACCTGCGTAGTTTGCTTTGGAAGGCTATTAGACCAACAATTTCTCCCCAGGACAGCAAAATGGGACCTCCATGGCCAGAAGCACTATATCTCTGTATATCAGATAAGTACAACAGGAAAGCCCAGCTGGTCCCCTTTCATTTCTCTGTGTCCAGAGTCACCATCCCAGTGCCCACAGGCACCATGAAGACTCCTTTGGTCCCCACCCCACCCCTACAATGAACCATAACCCCCAGATTCCCAGCTTTCATTAAAATAAAAAAGCAAGACACACGTCAAAATGTACCATTCTTCTCAGTTTGTGTGGTAAATCACCCTACTCCTCCACCCTTTGCATGTTTTACTTCTCCCCAACCCAGGAAGTGTTAGCCCCTGTAAAAAACCCATGAGGGAGAGAAGCATTTAGGAGAGAGGGGGGGAAATGTATCTGTGCATGTATGTGTGGTCTACAAGGGGGAGAGGTATGTGTGTGAGAGAGAGGGGGGCGAGAGATGACCTTGGGAAGAGAGAATGCCATGCCCCCATGGAGGCCATTTTGTGATTGGCACGCACAACCCTTTCGCAACATTCAAAACGCACCCTCTGGTTCAAAAAGGTTGGCGGCCCCTGCTCTATGCACACCTGTGGAAGCAGAAGAGGCCACATCCACACCAAGTATTTATTCTACTTTAAACCGTCATGGCTTCCCCCAAAGAATCCTGGGAAGTGTAGTTAGTGAAGGTGCTGAGAGTTGCTAGGAGACGCCCTTTCCCCCTCACAGAGCTCCAGTTCCGGAAGAAGGGCTGACTGTTAAACCACTCTGGCCACTGGAGCTCTGTCAGGGGAATAGGAGTCTCCTAATAACACTTCAGCAGCCTTCATAAACTACACTTCCCAGTCTCCATCTATGTTGCAATTGCTTTTTAATATGTTCTTAAACCTTCTTTTTAAAAATGTTTTCAATCTTTGAATATGTTTTGAAAGCTTTTTTTAAGAAATGTTTTGAAGATGTTTTTGTTTTAATGTGTTTTAAAGTTTGTTTTTATGATGTTTTAATGTTTTTAGTGCTTTTGTTTGCCGCCCAGGCGGGATATGTCAAATAGTAAAATAAATAAATAAATAAAAACTGTACTGGTTTTAACCATACTTGGCACAATGGCTCCTGAGATTAAGGAGCAAGTTTTCACCTCTTTGAATACAGTTGGGCTAGAGATACAAAGGCTCACAACCCCACAGAGAGAGAGAGAGAGAGAGAAATGGGGGGGGGACATTCTGGGGGTTTTTTTTCATTTTTTTCAGACCATGGTATTCCCGATCTCTATGTACGGATGTGAAAACTGGACAGTGAAAAAAGTGGATAAGAGAAAATCAACTCCTTTGAAATGTGGTGTTGGAGGAGAGCTTTGTGCATACCATGGACCACAAAAAAGACAAATAACTGGGTGTTAGAATAAATTAAACCAGAACTGTCACTGGAAGCTAAAATGATGAAACTGAGGTTATCATACTTTGGACACATCATGAGAAGACATGATTCACTGGAAAAGACAATAATGCTAGGAAAAACAGAAGGGAGTAGAAAAAGAGGAAGGCCAAACAAGAGATGGATTGATTCCATAAAGGATGCCACAGACCTGAATTTACAAGATCTGAACAGGGTGGTTTACAACATATGCTATTGGAGGTCGCCGATTCATAGGGTCACCATAAATTGTAATCTACTTGAAGGCACATAACAAACAACATCATAATATAATATAATATATATAATTTACCACACTACATAAGGCTCCAAAGCAATTTACAAACAGAGTAAAAGCACAATGTGGTATTCAATGTTAGTCCTACTCAGAGTAGACCCACTGAAGTGAATAAATATGACTAAAATGATCCTCACGCCCACAATCCATCACCCCAGAAGAGGTGTCTCTAGCTCAGGCAAAAAAGTTTCCAGCGACTCCCGCCCCCCTGCGTTAATTTCCAAAACTTGTCCTCTGATCTTTTAAAAACCATCTGCCCTCGCGCGGCGAGGAAGCGATCACTCCTCTACACGTGCTTCGTCGGGAGCAAATCTTCCCGTCCGCGGGCTTTTCTCACGCCCGCCCCGTCTCTTTTAGCCTCTGCCAAGGGGTCGTTGCCCTCCCCCCAGATGTTTGGGACTCCAACACCCAAAGCCCCCGGCGCGCGGGGCACGTGGAGGTGGCGTGGGGGGGGAGTGCTTTGCAGTTACTTTAAAAATCGCCTGCGCAGTTCACGGCGCCCCCACCCCCGCCAAACATACCTACTGTTGTTGTTTTGGAAGGCACGATTTTATTTTATTTTTAAAATAAATACTGTTTAAATAAATACTGTTTAAATAAATACTTTTAAAGTAAATGTTAAAACAATACCTGGCCCCACCGCAGCGCCTTTGGCTGAGGATGCTTCTCGGGGCTCCTGGGAAGGAAATGCGGCTTGCAACCAGGCGGGAATGCTCAGCGAATCAGGATCCTGACGGCGAAGCGGGGAAAAGGAAAAATAAAGGAGGTGGGCTCTTTGCAGACCGAGAAGCGGCTTGGAGGGCGTCGGGGGCGGAGTCAGGGAAGCAGGGGGCGGAGTCAGATGGCGTGCCAACTATCTCCAAAGGACCCCAGGGAAGAGATCTCTACTACCCTCTCCTCCTCAGTACCTAGTACGGGGAAGTGAAACAACCCAGGTGGATTTCAAGTATAGCACAGTGGGGAGGAGAGCCTGGCTGGGAGTCCAGAGTCTGCGAGTTCAAATCCCCGCTCATGTCTCCTGAGTGTCAAGGGCCAGCTAAAGATCACCCCACAGGGAGTGGCTCAAGGGTTACGTGCCCTGCCACCTGGGCAGCCGTGGGCAAGCGGCATAGTGCCGAGGAGCCCAGTTGCCCCCCAGCTGGCAGTTGCGGACAAGGAAGGGGCTGGCTTGTGCAGCTGTGGCAAGCTGAGCAGGCCCTAGCCAGCTGGGGAGGACTAGCCTCAGAGGGAGGCAATGGGAAACCCCCTCTGAATACCACTTACCATGAATAAGGTATTCATAGGGTCTCCATAAGTCGGGATCGACTTGAAGGCTGTCCATTTGTATAGATTTGTATGTTTATAATTTATTAATTACATTCAAGGGTGTAGTCTTCCAGGGTCTCATGGGGTCTTAGACCCCATACTTTTTTGGCAGCAGGGTCCCAGCATGGTTCCAATATCTCCTGCATCCTGCAAGCCGATCAGCGTGAAAGGGGAGTGTTAGCCACTAAGAAGAGTCTTCTCACATGCTTCCTTGTCCTTTTCTGCTGATTGGAGCCAATCGGAGTGAAAGGAGGTGAGTCAGCCACAGAGAAGACTTTTCTCAGCAGCTAACACTCTTCCCTTTCATGCCAAATAGCTCCTAGAGATGTTGCGTGAGAAGGCGTTAACAAGGATCTCATTCTCAAACAAGCAGCAAAAAAGGAGCCGGAGGAGATGTCTGTGACTATCATGAAGAGACCCTGCACTTCTGAATTTGCCACTACACTACTGATTACATTTACATTCAAGGAGCTCAAGGTGGCGCACATGGTTCTCCTCCATCTCTGTTCAGTCCGCACAACAACCCTGTTGGGTAGGTTAGGCTCAGAGATGGTGATTGGCGCAAGGTTCCCCAGCAAGCTGCAAGGCCAAGTGGGGATGGGAGCATAGGAAGCTGCCTTGTATTGAATCAGCTTGTTGGGCCATCTAGCTCAGTATTGTCTACACTGACTGGCAGCAGCTGTCCAGACTTTCAGGCAGGGAGACTCAGCCCTAGCTGGAGATGCCATTGGGGATTGAACCTGGGACCTTTTGCATGCAAGGCAGATGCTCTACCACTGAACTACAGCTCTTGGAAACTGGGTTGTCCAGGTCCTAGCCCGACTCTAACCACTATACCATACTACCTCCTATAACGGCATTAAGGATTGAACACAAAACTGTCGATATCAGAATTCCTTTGTATAAATTGATGGTAGGATTGTCTTGGATTATACCGTGTTGCCATACCTCCAGAAGGATTATTGTGGAGTTGGGAAAGATCCAGAAAAGGGCAACAAACAATGATCAAAGGGACAGAGTAACTCCCCTTTGAGGAAAGACTGCAACATTTGGTGCTTTTTTATTTACAGAAGTGGTTCCCAAACTTTTTCCCCAGGCTTATCATTGACTTCAATGCTAAATTTCTTAAATTAATTAAAAATCAGCTAGGCATTTTTTTAAACTTTAAAACTGCAGAAGATGAAGGTCAGAGTATGGGGCAAGGTCAGTAGCAGGATTACAGGTACTCTGTGAACATGGTTGATTTTTAATTAATTTCAACAGATTATGTGAAGACTGACAGAAAAAAGTCCAAAAGAGGTCTGGTTTTTCTCTTTCTCTTTTTACACTTTGAACTCTCCATTCTCCCTGACTGTTTTGTGTATCACCACGAAAATTTAGAGGGTTGTTAAGCAAGCGTTTCTGAGTTCAAGACTAAAAGTTTTGTCTGGTTTTGTTTTGAAATGAGCTTATGGGAAGCCTCAGAATGGCATGGGGGGTATTTTCAATTTAACATTGCGGACTGTGAAAAATCCATGCTCCCTATAGCAATCAGCCACTCTTCTGGCTGTATAATAAATTGCTTATGGAAATTTTATCAAATTTCATTAAGGTTGCTTTAAGTGTCACCATATGTAAGTTGCTTCATTGTCAAAGATGTTATGAAACGTATTCCTTACAAAATTCCATAAGCTTTCACAATACCATAAATGAAGTTATTTGTTCCAGTCACAAACTTGAGTCTACGGGTTTTACCAGTTGGGCTTTATTTCCTGATCCACCGTGTTGCTTGCTGCTGAGCAAATTCGAACTCCAATGAGTGTTAAGCACATTGGCTAGAATGTGGAACTGATATGCACTGGCCTTTACTAGATCTCTAAAGGAACACCCTGCAAATATTCTCTGCGGGAGCACCTAAGTTGTGAAACTCCCTCCCCACAGAGGTGCCTCTGGCAGATTCGCTATACAGTTTTCATTGTATGCTGAAGATGCACCTCTGTACCATGGCCTTTGGCACTTGAAATGTATATTTTTAGGCCCCACCCTATTCTGATTGCAATTTGTTTTGAATTGCTTCTAATGGCGCATTCTAAATTGTTGTGTCCTAGCCTGGCGTCTTGGGGTGAAGGGCACAGGATCAATCAAATAACAGCAACAACTGTCATATACCTTGGGTTTTTTCTCTGACAGATTTGGAAAACGAAAAGCCCTTTAAAAAAAAAAGAGATTAAAAAGGGAGAAATTACTTTTGAGATTTCCAGCTATAACAAACATTTAGGGATTTGAAACAAAGCTGTCTGAAATTGCTACGTACCCCACCGAGGTCAAAGGAAGACTGGCAAGATGGAAAGGGGGGCAACCATGTGCACCACCTTGAGCAACTTGGAGGAAAGGTGGGATATAAATGCAATAATAATTAAATAAACGAATACATTTCAGCTGCAGTATGTGGGCCTCAGCCAACCTGCTGAGCTTTTTAATGATGATGGTAATAAAATAAAAATAATAGAAGAAGCAGCAATGTGGTCGTGGTGGGGATGCTACACTGAGAATACAGAAGGGTGGATAGATTGAGGAGGGGGGAGGTCAGTGCTTTTAGGCCTTGGGATGATCTTCAGCACTGATGACTTGGTTAGCCTGCATTGAGGAATAAGAGTGGAGCAGAAGACAGATCAGCATGCGCGCACACACAAACACCCCTGCTCTTCCTGCAAGCATCTGAAGTAGGGTTGCCAGGTTCAGGGCCTGAGACTGATCCTGTAGCTTTAGGAGAAGAGAAAGTCAGCCAAGTGCAGGTGTTCTTGCAACACTGTAATGGGAAAAACCACAAGGTGGAATTCTCCCTTCCCCCTGCACAACTTTGAAAGATACAGCCTCCAAGAGGTCTTCTGTATCTTTAAAAGTTGTGCAGGGGGAAGGGAGAGTTCCACCTTGTGGTTTTTCCCATTACCCTGTACCTGGCAACCCTAATCTGCAGGTGTGCGTGCATTTGGTCATGTAGGAGGGGGAAGCCCTCAACTGCCGCAACATCTTGGAGGGAGAGATGGGGGGCAGAGGCAGAGCTTGGAAAAGTTACTTTTTTGAACTATAGCTCCCATCAGTCCAATCCAGTGGCCATGCTGGCTGGGGCTGATGGGAGTTGAAGTTTTAAAAAGTAACTTTTCCAAGCTCTGGGCAGAGGGTAGGGGAAAGAAAAGAGGGGTGCTGGCGTACACACTTAGCCTCAGAGGTGGGGAGTGAGCAAGTCCTGAGCTTCCTCTCTTTAGTTCCGTCTGGGCCGAAGGCAAGATCTGGGCGCCCTCGCAAATAAGAATAATTTTTAAAAGGGGGTGGTGGTGAAACAGGAGCCAAGAAAGACAGGCAGCCTGGCTGCCAAGAAGGAAGGGGGAAAGCAGCCTTTCTTTGCAGCCTTGCTTGTTTTGCTTCATGAAAAGCCCTCTCGTTCTGAGCACGGGCATTGTCAGAAGTGGCAGTGCGAGGAGACGGGAGTCGGCCATAGTAATCCCCTCTTCTTCCTAGTAGCTCCGCCCTCTGCCTCCTTCAGCATCTGCCACATGTTTTATAGGCAGATGCCTGCCCTCGGCACTCCTGAAAGATGCTCCTTCCCTCTTATTTGGAGCAAGGGGGAGGTGTAGTCTGCAGCTGCAGTGGGGAGCAGACCGCATCCAGGGAGTGAAGACTTTTTTCAAAAAAATAATAATAAATAATTCATTTCTTTACTGTTTGTGGCCCCCCTGGATTACTTTGTGGGGCCCCTGGGGGGTCACGGCCCTCAGGTTGAAAATCACTGCACTACATGATTGTGTCTTAAAATGGTTGGTTATGAAACAAACCCTCCAGTCAAATCAGAAGTGGTCAGATGGGGAGATTATTGGACTGGACGTTTATCAAGGGGAGGAAACCAGATGGATTTAGGAACATAAATTGCCTTAATACCGAGTCAGGCCACTGGGTGATCAAGCTCAGTATTGCCTGCCCTGACTAATGAATAAGCATGTGTGTTTCCTGTAAGTACGAAGGGGTGAAGAAATCTTTACGAAGCCACAACTTCAGCAGTAAAAAGAGATGAAAGAAAATCCAGACCAGCCAGAACGAGGAAAGGCAAAGATGCCAGATATGGCATGCTGAGAAAATTGGCAGCAAGATTGGATTAGGTGTGAGAATCTTTTTTTTTTTTTTTTTGCAAACTAACAAGAAAATGAGGATGTACGGACAGAGCTTGAAGTCAGCAAGAGAAGAGAAGCACCAGGATCCTGCAGAGGCTGCAAGGGGTATCGCCAAATGCAAATGATCTGCTCTCTGGGCAGTGATTCTGGTATTTTAAGAGACAAAATTGGTGACGGTGGCTGTTTGCTAGAATAAAATGTCAATGTACTGCCTTCAAGTCGATTCCGACTTATGGTGACCCTATGAAGAGGGTTTTCATGAGGCTGAGAGGCAGTGACTGGCCCAAGGTCACCCAGTGAGCTTCATGGCTATGTGGGGATTCGAACCCTGCTCTCCCAGGCCAACACCTTAAAAGCAGTATCAAAAATACTACCGTCTGCGTCTGTTGGAATTGCTTTTATGTTTTTTAAACCTTTGTTTTTAACCTTTTTTTTCTTTTTCAAGTTGTCTTCAAGGCTTTGTAAAAAATGTTTTTAAAGATGTTTTGTTTTAATGTATTTTAAAGTCTGTTTTGATTATGTTTTAAAGTGTTTTTAGTGCTTTTGTTTGCCACCCTGGGCACCTGCTGGGCGGAAGGGTGGGATATAAATCAAATAATTAATAAATCAATAAATAATAAAAATGCTAGAATAATACTAGTATTATCAGTATCAAAAATACTACAATAATACTAGTATTCATAATACTAGAACAAGCAGTATCAAAAAGGTCAGTGTTAAGTCAGTGTAACTATCAGTGTTGGTGAGATTAGGGCCACATCTGCAGCATACATTTATTCCACTCATATTACTCTTTAAACAGTCATGGCTTCCCTCAAAGTATCTTGGGAAGTGTCATTTATGAAGGGTGCTGATAGTTATTAGGAGACCCCCCTATAGGGTTGCCAGGTCAGAAGCATCCCAAACCCTGAGATTTTGGGGGTGGGCCCAAGTGATGCCATGGAGTGGGTCCAAGTGATGTCATGGGGCAGGTCCAAGTGATGTCATGGGGCAGGTCCAAGTGATGTCACAGGGTGGGTCAAAGTGACATCATGGGGCGGGTCCAAGTGATGTCATTAAGCATGATACATTAAGCATCAACCACAGTTGCTTGGCGCATACAATTCATGCAAAAACATTTCTCTGATTGGAAATTAAGATAGAAATCTTAGCTAAAAGATGGAGCCTGGCTAGGGAACATTTAATCTAGCCAATTCACTTCTGGCAAAAAGGATTCAAGTGCCCTCAGGCCAGGCCAGGGCAGTCACCAGAAGGCCATTGTAGGAAGAAAGGAGCCTAGTGTTGTGGAGATATTAGATGGGAGGAGTAAAGATGGATGCCCCCAAAGAGCTGCAATTCTAAACACAATTACTAAGGAACTAAGCCCCATAGAACTCCATAGGACTTACTTCTCAGTAGATATGGTTTGGATTGTGTTGTTGGTAAAGAGTGACTAGGGATTCTCTGCAAATACATCCATATCCAAGTTTTAATTCCTGCTATAAACCACTTTGAGGATTTTCCAATAAAGCAGTATATAAATGTTATAAATAAATAAATTTTGGAGTCATTGTGGCCCTTGGGTCTCTTTCCTCTTTTGTACCGAGTCGGGCCATTTGATACCATCTAGCTCAGTGCTGGTGACATGGACTAGCGTTGGATCTCCAGGATTCCAGCCAATAGTCTCTTCCAGAGATTGAATTTTGAACCTCTGCATGCAAAGAATGGGTCCTACCACTGAGCTACAACCCTTTTTAAAAATGTGTCTTTTAAAATTGTTCTTTTCAATTCACTAATGAATGCACAGCATACAAGGGCAGATCCACAGTGTGCATTTAAAGCACATTCAACATACACTTGAAGCACCTGAATCCCACTGCAGAATCCTGGGAACTGTTGTTTAAGGGTGGTAGGAACTATAACTGTGAGGGGGAAACTTCACTTCCCAGGATTCTTTAGGGGATGTCATGTGCTTTAAATGCGAGTTGGATGTGCTTTAAATGCACACTGTGGATCTGCATTACTTCATAAACTTTGCCTATGTATAAATCATTTCAATTAAATTTTAAAATGGAAATAAGCTATAACGTTTACTTGGTGACCATGGGCTACACACCATCTCTCAGCCTAATCTGCACCTCAGGGTGAAAACAAGTGAGGGGGACCATGACCACCCCAAGGAAGAAGGGCACACTTAAAATGCAGATGAAATAATCATATGTAAATAATAATTTACAACCATAGTGTGAAATCAGATACATATCAAGATATAGTATGAAGAAATATTTATATAAGCATGACTGTCAATGTTTATTATTTACACAACCTGTAAAGATATT
Organism: Rhineura floridana; assembly: GCF_030035675.1. NCBI lineage: Eukaryota > Metazoa > Chordata > Lepidosauria > Squamata > Rhineuridae > Rhineura > Rhineura floridana. Next base: position 217,640,653 of record NC_084482.1, on the reverse strand, counting down.
TATAGTGCAATCGTATGCATGTTTACTCAGAAGCAAGTCCCAATGTATTCAATGGGGCTTACTCAGACAGGGAAGCATGCACTGGACTGTAATTCAATGATAAGAAACTTCACTTACCCAATGAAAACTTCAGAATCATGCCACTTTAAAATGTTTTGCAACTGATTTATATTTTTTTTACAGTTATTGGATTTTAAATGGCTTTATTTCTTGTTGTGAGCTGCCTTGGTCTCAACTCTACCTCAGAGTTGTTGGAAATATTCCATATACACACATGCTGGAGAAGTAAAAATGCATATACCCCATATAATAGTTTATTGTCAAAACCAGTTGGCCATTGCAGAACTTTTTTTAAAAAAAAGTATTAGTTTACTGCCAAGTAAAAGCAGTGACACCTAAGTAAGAACCTGCCTAGCTGCTTTTTTTTTTTAAAGGGGGGGGATCTGAGGGGGAGAGAAAGATTTACAAAACAGATTTTCAGCACAATCCTAACCATAAGTCCTACTGAATTCAATGGGGTTAACTACCAGGTATGTGGAATTAGCATTGCAGCTTTACTCCCAGAAAAATATCATACTGGAAAGGTTTCCAAAACAGGTTATGAATAAGACAAATAAGCTGCCCTCTTCCACAGTCCTGTAAAATTTAAACTTTGATTCCTGAATTAGAAAAGTATAACACTATAGCATGGACACTTTTTAAAACTTCTGTTCAAAAATTATTTGAAAAATAAAAATATAATTCATTCATTCATTCATTCATTGAATGAATTATACTTTTTATTTTTTGTAATTTGAAAAATCTTGCGTGTACACTTTTATGTCTACCAAGATCCTGCTGTGATCTTCTGTTGTAGTGCAATCCTGTGCATGTTTACTCAGAAGCAAGTCCCAATCCTGTACAGGCAGGCCCCGCTTATATGGCAGGTTCTGTTCCAGACCCCCGCCATAAAGTGGAAATCGCCGTAAAGTGGAAACCCAATGAGTATAATGGGGCCTGTCGCGCAAAAATGATGCAAAAATGACGCAAATTGCCGCGAAAGCGCAAAATTGGCTTTAAAATGGGGAATGAAAACCGCTGCATTAGTGGAACGCCAGTAAGCGAAGTGCCGGTAAGCAGGGCCCTACTGTACAAAGAAAGTACTCTTTATGCTGCAGAAAACTATATATTTACTGAATTCCTGATGTGAGACAGACAGGAAAAGGAAACTGCTCTCAGAACCTGAAATGAGGTTTAGCTCTTGCTATTGTCATTCACAACCCTGACTTCACTTATTGGCTAAAAACCTGAAAGGGCAGCGATTTGAGCAGAAATGAGAGCAACAGCTAACAGAAGTTGCAGTGGTGGTGGTGATATTTTGGTTTATATATTTTGAACCAGACCACCTAGAAACTTATTTTTTTAATGAAAGCTAAGAGTCTGGAGATTAAGGTGACTCATCCAGAGACCCAGAGAGGACCCCCAAAAATCAGTCTCCAACCGAAAACCGGACACCTGGTAACTCTAAGACCAGTGGCATATGGTCCAAACGGGCTGCCCCACTTAGTGGCGTAGCAGCCACATTTAGGATATAATGGGACTTTGGGTCCAAAGAAGAAAAAATGAAACCAGCAGTGCAGGTTAAGGATGAGTGGTCCATCGTCCAGAACTCCCATTCTATAAACAACAGGAAGTTACTAAAGGAGTTTGGTCATGCTTTTGCCTGCCTGTGTAAGTATGAATGAAACTGGTACAGTAAAATCATCCTTCTGCTGTTGAGGTAAAAATAAATAAATAAAAGAATGCAGTTTTTCTGGAACTCTTTTCTCTACAAAGATTCCTGCTCTTTGGACACTGGTTTTGATCACCATCTGGGCCCAGTGCAATTTAAGAGATGTGATGGTGGCTGCTTGCTAAAATAGCCAATATTTTTTAAAAATCTAAAGGTCAGTTCAAAATATTTAACCATTAAAGACTGAAGTGGAGCTGAAGAAAAATAACAGAACCCTGGAATGGGAAGGTAACTTCCCAGGCATGGTTGGGGGCTAGAATAATGTGTAAATGATTTTTCAGACAAAGATTTCATGGATTGTTCTGGTGATGTGTCTGGGTGCTACTCAAGAGACCTCACATTTTCCCACCATCCAATTCCTTTTTTTTCTTCCAGTCCACTGTCACCTGTTAATATAGCCTCAAATACTATTTATTATTTATTTATTATTTTATTTCAGTCCCGTCCTTCCTCCCAGCAGGAGCCCAGGGCAGCAAACAAAAGCACTAAAAACACTTTAAAACATGATAAAAACAGACATTAAAATACATTAAAACAAAACAACTTTAAAAACATTTGTTTAAAAAACTTTCAAGACATCTTTGAAAAAAAGGTTAAAAAACATAGTTTTTTAAAAAAGGTTTAAAAGCATATTAAAAAGCAATTCCAACACAGAAGCAGACTGGGATAAGGTCTCTACTTAAAAGGCTTGTTGAAAGAGGAAGGTAGGAAGTCTTCAATAGGTGCCCAAGAGATAACAGAGATGGCACCTGTCTAATATTTAAGGGTAAGGAGTTCCACAGGGTAAGGGCTTATCCAAACGGAGCGGGATAATCCACGGTTTCCATATTCGGTTTGTCATCTGATAACCCTACATTTTTTTCGCTTTTTCCAAGCTCCGCCTCTAAAACCTCCCCCTATCAACCAATTGGTCAGCGAAAAAATTACGTATGCTCTTCTCCCCCTTTGCAACGAAGCATAATATGGCTGTAAAGGAGTTCTCGCCTAGGAAATAAAGGCTGCTGGTCGGTTTCACGCCTGCCTTCCCACGGAGAATGAAATTGACACCCTTTTCTTGTTTGCATTTGCGATATTACACTTAAACGAATGTATGCTTTTCTGATTTGAAGCAAAAACCCCAGCAAGTAGAATGAAATTGACAAGGCTTTGGGAGGCAGGCTGAAACTGACCCCCCCCTTTCTCGCTTGCTGTGCATTGCAGATCTCACCCAGAGCGGCCACCCAGTTTGCAGGCTGGCAAAAAATAAAATGCATCTGCGCAGTAGTTGCAGACCCCCCACAACCCAACATTGCGATGATTGGTTCAATTTCCCCAGGCTTATTCTCGCACATGCACAAAAGTGCAGATACGTGATTGGCTGGAATGAGGAGAAGGGGCAAGGGGAAATGCCCAAGAACCGCCCATCAGCTGTAAAGTCTGCGGTATTGCATCCTAACTCCTGAAGGCACAGCGGATGATTCCCAATTTTAAACAGCAAATCGCATTTTTGCCGGTATTGCAAGGAGCGGATTTAACTCGCGAAAATGCGTAACAGCGCGAGACGTCATTTGGACGACCAAAAAATAATGAACACACATAGCGGGCGTGTCACACATTTTGCAGTCGTCTGGATGAGCCCTAAGTGCCGCCACACTCAAGGTCTGTTTCCTGTGTTGCAATTCTACCTTTTCATCATCTGAGATCCATTGTGAGAGCATTAAGCCTCGACCTGACTGTTAACTATCTCTCTCTTTGCTGAGATGGTTGTGATATCACACATGATGTCATAAAGATGCACTTGCATTCAACCTAGGCCATCTCCATGGCAATGCTAGTGGCCAGTAATCCTCTCTCCAACTCTCTGACTCTCCAGGAAATTTGATATTTAATATTTTCTTTCATAACTTAAGCCTGAAAAAGTCACCTGAAAGTCTGCTTCAACTATTAAGAAAATCTAGCAAAACTGGATGGTGTAATCTCACTTGTGTTTATTAATGCTTGAATGTGAGTCAATTTTTACAAAGAGGATTAACCTGTGTAATAGCGCTTGTGTTTAGGATAAACCTGATGCATAATGTCAGGGAATTAGTTATTACCAATGAACCCAAAGCTACTCATGGGTGATCAAGCTAGGAGATAGCAGGAACGCACAGAAGGAGTATTGGGACCACACCAATATAAAAGGTTTTTTAAGAGATTTATTGAAAGATGTGTAATTGACACAGCCAGAGGTGCTCTTTGGTGCTCTTTACAGGAATGCACAATTAGGTATGTCCAGTAGTTCCATTCTTTCATACTCTCACAAGTAGCTGATGGCCAACCAGTACTGTAGTGAGGAAGAAAAGATTTGGAGGAGAGGAGGCGCACTCATGGAGCCTCAGCTGGTAGGCTGTGGTAGAAAACTTCTAAAGTCTTCTGGTGAAGCTGGAGTGCCTTTATAGTCAGATAATGTTTTGATGTTCTGATACCTTCACTGAGCCCTGGTATCTCATCCATCAATTGGTCAGCTGGCACTTGCAGTGACATCATTTTCTTGGGTACATCTGTGTTCTCAGGACTTCATTTCCTCTTTCTCATGCCAGCTTGGTGCCTATCAAAGGTGCTGGTCACGAGGTCTCTTTTAGGATACACTAGAATGATAACAGATCCTCCGTGGCGCAGAGTGGTAAGCAGTGGTAATGCAGCCGAAGCTCTGCTCACAGCCGGAGTTCGATTCCAATGGAAGGAGGAAGTCGAATCTCCGGCAAAAGGGGTCGAGGTCCACTCAGCCTTCCATCCATCTGTGGTCGGTAAAATGAGTACCCGGCATACGCTGGGGTAAAGAAAGGCCAGGGAAGGAACTGGCAATCCCACCCCATATATACGGTCTGTCTAGTAAAGGTCGCAAGACGTCACCCTAAGAGTCGGAAACGACTCACACTACAAGTGCAGGGACACCTTTACCTTTTTTAGAATTATAACATTCATTTATATTTGATGTATTCCAGACATCCCCAGTGGTTGTGGTCTTGATAACCTTCAGCAGCTCCAAACCTCCAGTTTCAGCCATAGGCCCTAGAAAGAGAAATTCATTCGCACCCACACATCCACTACATGTTATTATAACATAGACCACTCTGTCACTGACGACCTTGGTTCTGTAGTGCGCAAAAGCAATATAACAGACAGTGTGCATTGTTTTACAAATAGCGTGGAGAAAGTTATAAACATTTCTGGCTTTATCTCCACACTGTATCTCTGTTAGTTTGAATACTCTGAGTATTTCTTATACACAGTACATATTTTAAATATACAATGATAGAATAATATTTATAGTAAATGCACAGTAGTGGAAATATTCCAGTAGCAGAATCAATAATCAATGGCATGAATACATAAGTGCATAGAGGTGTTCAGGCATTCGTACATATAGGAAGGAGGAAATACACAACAAATATACTTTAATTCATGTCAAACCCTCGACCCAACATCCTGATTTTAAATTTTCTCCTTGGATGTCCCAAGGTCTTTTATAGGGAGGAAACATCTATTTATTTATTCTAGTTATAAAAGTATGTACATGCTGCCCTCTCACAAAACATCAGGGTAGTGTACAGCAACATTAAAACCATGGATGCTCATGAGTCATAAAAAAGAATTTTGGCATCTTATCATCGATGACACAGCAGTTTAATCTAATTTTAAGGTTAAAAAAAGTTATGTCAGCTTTGGTGGCCTATGACCCTTGACGTTTGGGACTTTTCACCTGTATAGTATTATAGCTAGACTACTGTAAGGTGGTCTCTGTGGGCCTCCCCTTGAAGAATGTCTTCAAGTGTTTAGTTGAGGTAAAGCCCAGTCAGACACCATCCTGACTGAAAAAACAGTTGGATTGCCTGCTGGAGTAGGATTCTTTCCTCTTTCTTTTTTAGATGCCACTCAGTTGTCTAAGCGCATGTGTGCAAATACACCATTTGTACCATTTGTTTTGATTGGGAGGCTGGTTGTGTCCTTCCCACGGATGCATCATCCCAATCCCTCCCTATTCACCATGGCTCTGGATTGCACAAAATCTGTGGTTGAACCAGCCGTGGACTGCCCACGTGTTCTGATCTTGCTTCTAATTTCTGTTTTTTGTTTACAAAAACTATATACTATAAAGTGATCGCATTCAGTTAATGTTGTTTTCATTTTTGAAATGCATATCCTTCCAAAATCTTTCGCATGCAGGCTTTTCTTTTGTAGATTTTTCTTCATTAAAATCCAGTACACTTTTGCTAATCTCCCCCCACCCAATATATTTGGCCTCTGGAAAAGTGTAGAACTCATTGGCGAGTTTTTGCACACATGTTTTTCTTCAGCCAGACATCTGTGCATGGAGCCATACTGAGAGTTCAGGATATAGCAGAGGTAATTCCCCCCCTGTATAATTATGGAAATCATGGTGATTAATTCCTCTTCTTTCCAAAGCTCACGGGTCTCCTCTCAAGGTCAGCTCTGAGACCAATAACAGAAATCTTGGAACCAGGAGACAATTTTCTTGCACCAAGCCTGAATGGTATGATGCATAAATATTTTGCACTCTGCTGAGATCTTGGGCTGCGAATTGAGGCAGGCAGGGATATGGCCAGTGTAAGGCTTAATATGACCCCTTTTGGATCAGAAACCATGACAGAACCCTGTCTGTATTACCAAAGTCACTGACAGCAACTTCAGACTTGTGAGATGGTTTTGGCTTCTCTGAAGAGAGCAGGCACAATAAGGGAGGGGGGTGATTGCAGCAGGCATGCCCATGACAATTCTATTCCTGCTGTTTCTGCTACTGCCCTCTGCAGCCTCTTCGGTGCTGAAGGCAAAATGCCCCTTGAATTTAGAGAGAGATCAGTATGATCCTTGGAACTACTACAGGGCAGGTGACCATCTCATCGGTGGGGTCATCCCTACAATAAATGCTGCAGTCCTACCCATATCTTTCTCCCGACCCCCTTTCATCCAGATTAAAATGGAAGTAATTGCACAATTGAGTGTTAGAAGAAATTAAACCAGAACTATCATTAGAAGCTAAAATGATGAAACTGAGGTTGTCATACTTTGGACACATCATGAGAAGACATGATTCACTAGAAAAGACAATAATGCTGGGAAAAACAGAAGGGAGTCGAAAAAGAGGAAAGCCAAACAAGAGATGGATTGATTCCATAAAGGAAGCCACAGACCTGAACTTACAAGATCTGAACAGGGTGGTTCATGACAGATGCTATTGGAGGTCTCTGATTCATAGGGTTGCCGTAACTCATAGTCAACTTGAAGGCACATAACAACATCAAATGCTCAAAGATTAACTGAATGCTACTCAACCCAAACCCATTCTTCCTGTTTTGCTATAGGAGTGCAATTCCACAGTGGAGCAATATGAACACTCAGGGCGCACCATCTTGTTCAAATCCATGCTGTTTTTACCAGTTGATGAGGTTCACTTTAAATGAACAGGTTCATTTAAATAACAGATTAAAGAAGAGTGAGGGTGTTTTTCCCCTAGCATAATTTTAACCAAAAACAGCAAACTCTTTGGCTGTTTATTTATTTCTTCTTTTGTTTAAAATATATTGCTGTCCCACTCTTCTACCCTACAGTGCGGCACTCAGGGGGGCTCATAATGCAATCATCCACAGTAAAACACTGAAATATAGATAAAAAATACATAAAATACAGTTAACCAATTCAAGGCGAGTGATATTGAAAGGGGACTAAAGAGGCAAAACAAGATAGAGGGGGGAAAGAAAATCAGTTTCAGGCTATACCTGTGAATCTTTTCAAACAGCTGCATGGATAATTTGGAGGTTTTGCACTGGAGGTTGCACAGTGTCTCTGGCACTGGAGTTGTACGCATCAGCCTCACCTTTGCAACAAGGATACCCCCCAACGTTTGCAGAGCCTGGAAAAGTTACTTTTTTGAACTACAACTCCCATCAGCCCAATCCAGTGGCCATGCTGGCTGGGGCTGATGGGAGTTGTAGTTCAAAAAGTGGGCATTAGGGATGGGGGAGATGTTTGATTCAGTTCTCATTTAAAGCTGAATGTATCAAATCCTCACATTCCGAAACAATATGAGGACTGAAACACAGGCACCCTTCGAAATGCACACTTATCCAGATTTTGCGATGCAGTTCCCCAACCAAACAATGTTTACAAAAATGGTTCTGACTGAGCACGGGTATCCTTCTAAGAATGAACTTGAGAGGTTTTGCATTGGCTAGAAATATCTTTTAAGTTGCAAAGTAAGGAATTTTCCATGTTTTCTTAAAGAAAAGGTGGCATTGAGACACCATGTATATTTATTTGCAGGAGTCCTGATATAATTTTCCTCCACAATCTGGCCTTCCTCTTTGCCATTCATGAGGTCAACCAAGATCCCAGGCTCTTGCCAATGTCACCCTGGGCTACAACAGCCAAGGAGTCGAACAGGAATCCCCTAGCACCACCTTCTGGGTTCGACCCTCCAGGAAGGAACGGAGCCATCATAAAACGGTGCCCCCAAGTCCCATCCCGGTAAGGCGACCCAGAAGGATACCATGGTCGATGGTATCGAAAGCCGCTGAGAGGTCCAACAGAACCAACAGGGACACACTCCTCCTGTCCAGTTCTCTGCGTAGGTCATCTACCAAGGTGACCAAAGCTGTCTCCATCCCATAACCAGGTCTGAAACCAGACTGAAATGGATCTAGATAATCCGTTTCATCCAGGAAACCCTGTAGTTGGGAGGCCACCACACGCTCTATTACCTTGCCCAGGAATGGGATATTAGACACTGGTCGATAATTATCCAGAATAGAGGGGTCCAGGGAGGGCTTTTTCAACAAAGGCCATACAACTGCCTCCTTTAGGCACATTGGAACTCTGCCTTGTTGTAGGGAGGCATTGGCCACTTCCTTCACCCACTCGGCTAGGCCCCCTCTGGCACTTTTAATAAGCCAGGAAGGGCAAGGGTCTAACAGACATGTGGTGGGCCTCACCTCTCCAAGGATCCTGTCCACATCCTCGGGTTGTACAAGCTGAAAAGAATCCATTATTATTGGACAAGCAGGAGCCAAAGTTACATCCACTGAGCCTGTATCAACTATAGCATCCAAGTCGGAACGAATCTGAACGATTTTGTCTGCGAAGTGCTGTGCAAATTCTTGACAGCGGGCTGATGAGTGGTCTATATTACCCTCTCGGGGGCCAGAATGTAGGAGACCCCTGACCACTCGAAACAGCTCTGCTGGTCGGCTCCCCGCAGACACAATGGTGGCTGAAAAGAATAATTTCTTTGCTGCCTGCACTGCCATGGAGTAGGCCTTCAGATAGGCTCTAGCCCGTGTTCGGTCAGACTCGCTCCGAGTCTTCCGCCAACGTCGCTCTAGTCTCCATCTCATTTGTTTCATCACCATCAGCTCCCTGGTAAACCAGGGAGCTGGTTTGGCTCCATTCGTGAGAGGGGATGCTCAGCAGCGATCATGTCCACTGCCCTGGCCATTTCCCCATTCCAGAGGTCAGCCAGAGCTTCAACAGAATCGCCTACCGAGGTGACAGGAAAAACCCCAAGAGCTCTCAGGAAACCATCTGGATCCATCAGCCTCCTGGGGCGGACCATCCTAATTGGTTCCCCACCCCTGCAGAGGTTTTGAGTCCCAGTGAGTCTAAACCCAACCAGGTAGTGATATGTCCATGACAACGGAACTACAGAGAGTTCCTCCACACCAAGATCACCATCATCCCATCCAGCACAGAACACAAGGTCCAGAAGAGGCCAAGCCAGTGCTAGCAGGAAGAACAAACAGTCGCACATGCATTGTCAACTTTTGAAGGGATATTTACTGAGGTGGACACGATAGGAGGCACTGACAAGTGCACTGGTCCCCAGGGGTGCCACATTGGTGACCCCCTCTTACAGCAGGTGACCAGGGCAGCAAACAAAAGCACTAAATAAAACATCATAAAAACAGACTTTAAAATACATTAAAACAAAACATTTTTTCAAAAAGCTTTCATGACATCTAAAAAAAGGTTAAAAACATTTTAAAAAAGGTTTGAAAACATATTAAAAAGCAATTCCAACACAGACATATGCCTCTTCAACCCTAATTTCATTGTTCCGATTTTAGATTAACAAATTCCATCAACCACCTAGAGGACATGATTGGTGGGTGATTAATAAATGTCTAAATAAATAAATAATTTCTTATTCAATATACAGAGAGAAAGGGGGCAGAGAATGGGCTTCCTCAGCCAGGCTGTTAATACACAGACTATGATACATGAGGCTGAAGTTCCGTGCAGCTGTGCCAACTTTAGGTCAGGGACTCCGAGGACAGTTAGTGAAGGGAGCTCCCAGCTGCAAAAGCTGGAGTAAAACAACAGAGTGGGCCGCCTTATTTTGAGTCCAATGATTGATTCGTCTATTCATATTTGATTTATGAATTTCTTCCCATGAAACATCCCGAACTGATTGAACAATAAAAACATCCACAAAAGTAAAACAATTCCGAATCCTGTTCAGATCTGTTGAAACGCTGACTGTTTTATTGTATTGCAACTCATCCTGGGATCCTGGGATGAAGGGTGGGCCAGAACTTCCCTGATAAATAAAACTGAAAGAAATATTGTCTGCTCTGGTGAGCAGAAGCTCTTCAGGATGCGGGGTCCTTCCCAATCTCAGCTCTATCTTGAGAGACTGTGTACTGAATCTGGGACCTTGTGCACGCTCCGTGTGGAACAGTACGTCATATCTGTTTAAAAAACAAACTATAGAGGCTAAACTTTAGCCATTAAAGACTTTAGGGGTTGTGCTAAATGTGTACATGGCTGGAGAAGTGAGGAAGTGGTTGCAGTCCTGGAAGTAAAGGGAATGACGCAGGGCAGGCGACAGAGGGTGGCCAGGTCGGGCCCTGGCTGAGGGCCCAAGGGTCTCCTGAAGGGCCCCTCCTTAGGGTGGGTGGGTAGAGCTCCCTTCCACAATCCGTGGCAGCATCAGCTCCTGACCCTGCCATGGATTACAGAGAAGGAAGTCCCAGGCACCCCCCTACTACCACGCAGGCCTGTGATGTCCACCTGCATGCCCCACCTACTTCTCCCTTGAGGTAAATTCTGGTTGCACTGCGGGAGCAACCCTGCCATCAACCAAGATGGTGGCCAAGGTTTCCCTAAGGGGCTGATGCCCCTGCTGCCATCTTGGTTGATGGCAGGCATGCACACACAGCACGGGCAGCATTCACCTCAAGGTAGGTAGGTGGGGCATGCATGCGTGCGGGTGCCAGGGCCCGGGGCAGGCTGGTGCCCAAGGTCCCCAGCATGACTGGCACCGGCCCTGGAGTGGCAGGTGGCTTCCAAGTCTCCAGCTCAGTCCTGAGGCTTCCCAACACACCCCTCTTTTTCTTTGATCTTCCTTCTCTTTACGATTAGATGTTGCCTCATTCAAGGTGCACCAAAAATTGCCTCCCTGGATACGTCAAGGTGATTCAGGAAGGAAAGCCACTTTGCTGCTACACTTGTGCTCTGTGTGCTGAAGGGACAATCTCGGCTCAGGAAGGTAAGGGATTCCAGAGGGAAAGGAAGCCCTTAAGAACATACCACAGTCAGAGGCAGTATGCTTCCGAATACCAGTTGCTGGAAACTGAAGTGCTCTTGTGCTCGGGTCCTGTGTGCTGGCTTCCCACAGAGTCATCTGGTTGGCCACTGTGAGAACAGGATGTTGGACTAGAAGGGCCACTGGCCTGATCCACCAGGCTCTTCTTATGTTCTTAAGTCAGACCATTGGTCTATCTACCTCAGCATTGTCTGCTCTGACTGGCATTGTCTCTACCGGTTGTCAGACATGGGTTTCTGTCCTATCTAGAGATGCCAAGTATTGAATGTGGGAAGTTCTGCAGGCAAAATAAATCCTCTGCCTCTGAATCACAGCGCTTTCTGGAACAGGGTGGCCTTTGCAGGGCAGGACAAAGATTCTTCAGGATGTATATTCCGAAAGATTGTTTTGCTTTCAGAAATTCTGAAACTTGGATCCTTAATTTCAATTCAAAACATATATTTTATGGAATACAAATTAATACAGATATATCATATTGACCCAAACATAGGCCACACCCCTACTGCGGGGAATAGGTATTCACTGAAAATTAATTACAGGAAATGTGTTTTTAAATTTGTATATTTGTTTTTAATATTTTAATTGTTGTAAACCGCCCGGAGAGCTTCGGCTATGGGGCGGTATACAAATGTAATAAATAAATAAATATATAAATAAATAAGTAAAAGAACTAAGAAAGTGTCCAATCAGACATATAGTTAATGTATAAAAGTATAGGAAGGAACAACCAATTAGACAATAAATTCCAAAGAGGGGGGTAATCAAGCAAGGAAAATTAATTATGAGCGGACAATTAAAGGGAAAACAAAGAGGAGGAATAATCAATTGTACAATGAATTATAAGGGGGAAATCTACTGAGCAAAAATTACTGGTCTGGAGGGGGAACAATCAACTGTACAATGAATTACAGGAGAGTACTGCAATGAATATAAACTAGCAAAAGATCAAGGTGCCTGAAAGGAGCTCGCCTAAAGCAAACCTCTTTCTAGACTCATGACTTCAAATGACCGTATAGAAAACTGCAGTGCACCTCCTTAAGGAATAGCCAAAGAGAATGGGGTGGAACAGCTGCAGTTTGGGTTCCTTCCCACCCAATAATCACTACTTCAAACGCTTCTACTTGCCCAAAGCCTGCTCTGGGCCTCCCTTCACCCACCGTGCGCCAAAATGGAGGCTTGTGGGAAAAGTTGGTTGCTGAGAGGCTTCTTTAGAGAGACACAATTATAGTCCTCACTTAAGTTTCATATAAGCCAAAACAATTTGAGGGGGGGGAGGAGTGGAGGCTACATTTGGATCAACAGAGTAACTAATGTAGATATAACATACATGTTGGCGACACTGGAATCACTCTTGCTCTTTTCAGATGCAGACCATTGCACCAAATGTCCAGAAGATCAATATCCAAGCAAGGACCAAGATCAATGTGTCCCCAGGTTTATCACATTCCTGTCCCATGCAGAATCTTTGGGGATTATGTTTGTTTCCTTTGCCTTCTTCTTATGCTTAACCACAGGTTTTGTGCTAGGAATCTTCATTAAATACCTGGAAATTCCAATAGTCAAAGCCAACAACCGGGACCTCTCCTACATCCTCCTCATCTCCCTCCTGCTTTCCTTTTTGTCTTCCTTCCTCTTCATTGGCCAGCCAAGGAAAGCAACCTGTCTTCTCCGGCAAACAGCCTTCAGCATCATCTTCTCAGTCGCCATCTCTTCTGTGTTGGCTAAAACCATCACAGTGGTGCTGGCCTTCCTGGCCACAAAGCCAGGGAACAGGGTGAGGAGATGGCTGGGGAAGAGTCTGGCCAATTCCATTGTCATTTCCTGTTCCAGTATCCACGTTGTCATCTGCGCCATCTGGCTGGGGACCTCTCCTCCATTCCCTGACTCTGACATGCACTCCCAGCCTGGAAAGATCATCCTCCAATGCAACGAAGGGTCTGTTGCCATGTTTTATGGTGTCCTTGGCTACATGGGCTTCCTGGCTGCCATCTGCTTCATGGTGGCTTTCCTAGCCAGGAAGCTGCCTGGGGCCTTCAATGAAGCCAAGCTGATCACCTTCAGCATGTTGGTCTTCTGCAGTGTTTGGGTCTCCTTTGTGCCCACCTACCTGAGCACCAAGGGGAAATACATGGTAGCCGTGCAAGTCTTCTCTATCTTGGCCTCCAGTGCTGGGCTTCTGGGCTGCATCTTCATGCCCAAGTGCTACATTATTGTACTCAGGCCTGATCTGAATACAAAGGAGTATTTAACGACAAAAACTAAAAATATCATTTGATTCTTAAAATACTATTTTAAATTTTGGCATCTGATGCACAGTATCAATGAAATCAATGTATATTTGGAATGTAACTCATTGGATGCTTCTGTTGTAACATATCTTCCCTTCATATAAGTCATCAAAGAAAGTAGCCACAAATGATGAAAGTGACTGCCTAGTGACTCTGGACTGAATAACCTGTATGCATCATTTTATCACAACCAGATTTTTGCTAGATATGTGTTAACATACCTCATCAACACAGGCTGTTAAGGCAATAACTATGGTTTTTGGATTTCTTATTTCTTGACCCACTATGGTGGACCTTGGCATGAGAGCCAAAGTAGCAATGAATCTTGGGAAACGAGCCTCCCCATACACTCATTGTTGCTTGTAAAAGACAGGGGCTAACACAGACTTCCTGGCTCTGCGTGTGTTAAACTACAATTCCAATCTTTAACATCTCCAGAGCAAAACAGCTTCACACCAACAACACTGCCATCCAGGTAGATCTATAGCCTTTTGAAATACAAAGGATAAGGGTATGTCTTCCCAATAACAGGTTCATTTTATTAAGTACTTTGCCATGAGATTTTTTAAGAACAAGATTTTTACATTGCATATCTGACAGTGATGACAGGACTTCACGCTGAGCATCTGACAAATAACAGGACAATTAACAATGTATGCACCGGTGCTCCACAAGCATCATTCAGGTGGTCCTTGGCATGTCCACACTGAATATTCATTTTGATTTTTAATTGTATTTTCATTGCATCTTTTATTTCTCATATTGTTTGCTGTTGTTGTTATGTGCCTTCAAGTCGACTACGACTTATGGCCACCCTATGAATCAGCGACCTCCAAGAGCATCTGTCATGAACCACCCTGTTCAGATCTTGTAAGTTCAGGTCTGTGGCTTCCTTGATGGAATCAATATGTTCTCTATATTTAAGGTCTACAGAATTCAAATTATTTGAATTCTGTAGAACTTGCATTTTAATGCAATAACATACGATATTTATTTTTATTTATTTATTATTTAATTTATATCCCACCCTTCCTCCCAGCAGGAGCCCAGGGCAGCAATATAAGAAATAAAAGCATTAAAAATACAATTAGAAATTGCACAGCATCTAGCACGGTGCATTACCATTGCTACAACAGGGAGAAAAACCCTTAAGTGGTCCATCAGGACCCTTGGCAATTTTCTAGTGGTCCATGGGGAAATAAAAAGTTTGAGAAGCATTGGCTTGTTAGTGTTTTTTCTGATTAAGCGATATATAAATCCTGTTAAACAAATACAATAAAATGAGGAACATGTTTTTGAAAGATGAGATAAACTGGAGCATAGTTGCAGTTCCTTTTTGAGAAAGGCAGAATCTTCCTTCTGCGAGTTAGATTATTTGTCCATGTAGCCCAATAGTGTCTACTCTAACTGGCAGTATCTCTCCAGGGTCCCACGCAGTGATCTTTCCCATCACATGCTGTCTGAACCTTTCTCAACTGGAGTTGTCAAGGACTGAATCTGGGCCTTTCTCTATGCCAAGCATGTACTCTTCTACTGAGTTACAGTCTCTCAATAGGAGGTGAATCTTTGCTGTTTTAATCTTGTACGACACTTAGCCACTGTGGTATAGTGGTCAAAGTGTTGGACTAGGATCTAGGAGACCAGAGTTTGAATTCTCAATCAGACATGAAGTTCACTATGTGATCTTGCACCTGTCACTGCCTCACAGCCTAATCTACTTCACAGGGTTGTTATCAGGGTTAAATGAGGAGGGGAAGAACCATGTACACCACTTTAAGCTCCTGGAAGAAAAGTGCAGTAATCCAATAAATTAATTGCATATATATCATAAGAAGCTTATATATATTGATCTGTTTTGATCTTTTTAGATACAGGAGAACCTCCAAACTACAAACCCACTCCTTCAGAGGGAGTATGACCCCATCAAGAGCAGGCCGTGTGCGCACGCAGGTACACACGTGCAAACCCACCATTTTCCTTGTAATCTCCTGCCCTGTAATCCTTTTCCTGGGGATGAAAAAGCAGAGGAAGCTGGTCTGAGGCAGACGTAAGAGAGAGGTGGAAGGAGGGAAGTGCGGCCCCAAGAGGGAAGTGCAGTGTGGACTTCGCGTTCTGCCTGGACTGAGCTGGACCCATGCATGGCTGGACTGGATTGACATGTCAGATATCCAGCAGAAGATGTGCTATTCATTTTTATTGCAAAATGTCAAAACAGGGCCACATTCACAGCATACATTTATTCCAGTATTATTCCACTTTAAACAGTCATGGTTTCCCCCAAAGAATCCTGGGAAGGGTAGTTTGTGAAGGGTGTCGAGAGTTGCGAGGAGAAGCTCTTTTCTCTTCACAGAGGTACAATTCTCAGTATGGTTTATCAGTCAGTCCCTCTTCTCAGAGAACTCTGGGAACTGTAGCTATACAAGGGAACAGCACCTTTCACAAACCACACTTCCCAGGATTCTTTGCGGGAAGCCAGGACTGTTTAAAGTGGAACAGTAGTAGGGTTATTGTATGGTGTGTGGTTGTGGTCCAGGACATTGTACGAATCACTACAGAGACATTCACTGTCAAAGATTGCCCCCCCCCACCTACTGTACCTACTCCACTCTCTGCCTCCCCTCCTCGCAATCCCACTGCAGTTTCAGGTTAGGCTTTTTAAAAATATAGTGTCCCCCAACCCAGGGCCATTACAGTGGAAAGAACCAATGGGCAGAGCTTGGAAAAGTTACTTTTTTGAACTACAACTCCCATCAGCCCAATCCAGTGGCCATGCTGGCTGGGGCTGATGGGAGTTGTAGTTCAAAAAAAGTAACTTTTCCAAGCTCTGCCAATGGGAAGGTGGATGGAGAGGAGAGAGAGCCAATCAGGAAGCAGGGTGCCTAAGGCCCATCCTCCCTGCTCTGAAGGGAGGTTTTGGAGGGAAGACAGAGCTCAAAGCAAGTGACCATTGTCCTGCTCAGGAGGCCTGTTGCCCTGTTCAGATATGGCAGCTCTGTTCTGTAGAGATGCTAGGAACTGACCCTGGGACCTCCAGTGGGCTGTATCCATTTTTCCCCCTTGGTGGCCTTCTGGAGCTTTAGTGTCTGAGTGACAGCAGGCGGCAATGCCACTGGGGAAGCTTCTCCTAGTGTGCAAATGAAGCTATGGTGGTGGCAGAAATTCTTAGGGAGTTCTTTTATTTCTTCACTGACTCTCCCTCTCATTTCAAGCCTCACTCTTTGGGTAATCTCAAATCTTTCATCTTGAGATGGACAGAAATAGGGTGGGGGAGAGAGAGGGCTCCTCTCTCTCTTTCTAACCCTCTCCCCCCCCAATCTCTGGTTGGAAAGAGGCTTTGAGGTTTCCAGCCTTGGAAAATTTGTAGCCTTTTACAGATTATTATTCCCAGGTTTACAGACCCTTCTGATGGAAGATCCAAGCCTTTGGGGAAAGGGGTTCATCTTTCCACTCCAAGCTGAAGAATGGGCTCATTCTGTGACTGTATAAATGGCATGCAGTTCAGACTGGGGCTGAAGAGAAAATGGGGAGGGTGAGTTGCCCTCTAGGGGAAGCCTATGACACCAGTTTCTTTAGCAACCTCATGGGACCAGCAAGGGTCTTCATGCTCAAATTCTATATTTGTAAAAAAGGGCAAATATTTATTTATTTATTTATTAAATTTCTATACCGCCCCATAGCCGAAGCTCTCTGGGCGGTTCACAACAATAAATAAACATCAGTATACAATAAACCACAAAGAAAACAAATTAAACATACTAAACTACAAAATACTAATATACTAAAATACTGAAGTGTGAAAATATTAAAATGTTAAAAGTTAAAATATTAACTGTTAAGATGTTAAAATGTTAAAATATATCTGTTGAGAGTAACGCATGTAGCAAACAATCTGAACTGGGTGGGTGGGGGGAGGATAAACAGAAGGTGAATCTCTTTTTCCCTCTGCTAAATCTTCTAAAGTGTTTGTTGTTCTTTCAGGCTTTGCTCCTCCCCTCCCGTCTTTTCCTGTCTCAGGTAGTTAGAGATGGTTCCTTGATTGGAAGCTGCATGGCTGCTTCACCATGAATAATTTTTCTTCTTTGTAGTAATAAACCTTAAGTTCCTTTATTCTTTTAAACATCAGTCTTAATGGGACTAATTTATTCTGCACTCCGTTGCAAATTACATGCCAAAACTGTAACAACACCCTCCCAAAGTTGTGTGCTAGAATATTTACATAAATGATTTTAAGACAAAGAGTTCATGGATTGTCCTGCTGACATCGCCGTCTGTCTTTTCTGTTCCTTGACACCATATTTCTCCACCATCCAATTCATTTTGATCTGGTAAAAATTAATATAGCCCCAAATTTTACCTTTTCATAGTCTGTCATGAAGGTCCACCTAGAGAGCATGAAGTCCGGACCTGCTGTTAGTTCTCTCACACTTTGCTGAGATTTGGAGGTTATCCTGCTTGTGACATCATACATGATGACATAATAATTTGTCTGCATGTAGGCTAGGCCATCTCCATGGTAACACCAGTGACCAATAAACCTCTGCAGCTAGGTTGCCATCATCCTGACTGTTCAGCATGTTTGATGTTTGACTTTTAGCTCATAGCCAGAAGAATTTAATGTAACCTGAAAGTCTGCTTCTAGTATTAATAAATAAAAAATTAAATTAAGCAATACCAAAAGGTGTGTGTATGATTTATTCCATTTTAAATAGGATAGGATCAACCCTTGCTTGTGTTTAGGAGAAACAGTTTACCCAGCATCCTGATCTGAAAATTTCTCTGCCCTGTTTTTCCCATATCCTTTATTTAAAGGGAGCCTCTTTAATATGAAAGTTCGTTGGTCGTAAAAGATATTTTCTATGGAGTTTAAAACTGCGGAGTTTAATCTGCTTTTAAATTAAAGGAAAAAAGTTTAGAGGCCAGCTTTGGTGGTCCAGAGCCCTTCGGAGTTTCACTTTATAGCCCCCAAGGCTAGACTACCATTAGGTAATCGCTGAGGGGCTCACCTTGATGAATGTCTTCAAGCTTCCAGTTTGAGTTAAACAGGGCAGACACCATTCTGACTGGGGAACAAGTTGAATCACCTGTTAAAACAGAGCTGATAAGTGTATGTTTCCTCTCCTCCTTCGCTAGATGGCACTCAGCTATGTGTGTGTATGTGCGTCCTCGCATGCGTTTATGCACACCACACCGCAATGGTATCCATTGGAAGGCTTTTTGCATCCTTTCCGTGTATACACCATGCCAATGCCTCCCTTTACTTCATGGCCCTTGATGGCACAAGCTCTGCAGGTGTGGAATGTCTATGGGTGGTAGTCAACTTTGTCCTACTCAGAGTAGGCATATTGAAATTAATGAACCTGTTTAGTCATGTCCATTAATTACAATGGGCCTACTCTGGGTAGGTCTAGCACTGCATTCCACCCACTGTGTTTTGATCATGCTAGTAATTTGTACTTTTCATTTACACAAGATATACACTATAAAGGGCTCATATTGCTGGACTGATTTAGGGCTGTTTTTATTTTGAAAATGTATAACCTGCCGCCTTTCAGAAATCTTTCCCAGGAGGGCTTTCTCTGGGCAGAGTTTTCTTCACTAAAGTTCAGTCCATTGTTGCTGATCTCCTCCCACCAGACTGTGGAAGAGTGTAGAGCTCATCTGTGATGATTATTTTTGCAAACATGGTTTTCTCCACCTGGGCACCTGCGCATGGAGCCAGTTGTCAGACAGAGGCCTTCAGGATATAGCAGAGTTCCCTTAGTAATTATTGAAATCATGATGATTTATACCTCTTCTTCTTGTCAAGGGACTTTCCTAAAGGTCAGAACTGACATCTGAGTCCAGTAACAGAAACATCAGAATTGGGAGCAACAGGAGACCATTTTTTTTGCAGCAATCCTGAAAGGGATGATGCATAAATATTTTGTGTGCCCGAGAGAGCTTGGGTGGGATCTGAGGCAGGCAGAGATGCTGCCAGTGTGCCACTCACAATATTGCTGCTCCAGTTTCTGCTGCTGTCCTGTGCAGTCTGTGGGATGCTGATGGCAAAATGCCCTTTGAGTTTACTGAGAGATCAGTATAATCCTTGGAATTATTACAGAGCAGGAGACCAGCTCATCGGCGGGGTCATCCCTCTGCTAAATGCGATAGTCATGCCAAGTTCTTTCTCCCAGGCTCCTTGAATCAACATTAAAATGTAAGTAAGTATGTGGTGATGGTTTTTTTAAAAAAGGATTGAATGTTATTGCCAATTCAAGCCAGACTTATTATACAGTCATAAACAAACTAAATGCAGCAAATAAAAACATAGAAAAATGATAAGTATTGCTTGGAACTATCCCATGTACTTATTTATTTATTTTTTACATTTTGTACCCCACGTTTCTTTTCATGATAGAAACCCAAGGCGGCTTAAGTATGGTTCCCAGGTGGTCTCCCATACAGACACTGACCAGACCTGACCCTTGTATACAACAATAAAATTCGGCCACTTAACCAAAAACACACTCTCTCTATAATTACATTCTCTACATTTTACATAATAAGTTAATTTTGCCATCAGTGAAAACTGCCCAGAGAGCTTTGGCTATGGGGTGGTATATAAATGTAATAAATAAATAAATCAGTGAATACTCCCATATTTTATCATAGCAATCTTTTATTGTGGGAATTATCACCACTCTCCATTTAGCTGCATGTAATAATCTAGCAGCAGCAAACATATAAGAAACCAATTGTATATGGTCCTTCCATACTGAGCTTTCCAAGTAATTTAATTTTTAAAAATACAGGATGAAATACAGGCTCTCATATCCCAAAATGATGACTATAACAGCACTCAACATAAATCTGATTTCTTAGGCTTATTTAAAAAGGGACAATGGCTGTTTCCTTGCATGCATCACTGGTAAATCATATTGTTCCTACTTTGCCACAGAGGCATGATTCCTGGACTGGGGCAATGTGGAACACTCAAGCACCATTTAGTTCAAATCATGTTATTTTCACCAGGATCTAGTTAAATTCATGCTATTTTCACCAGCATAATTTTAATCAAAAGGAACAAAGTCCCTTCTTGACCTTCAAAGCATGACTAAGAGGGCTCTTTCTTAACATAAGAGTAGCCTGCTTGATCAGGCCAGTGGCCCATCTAGTCCAGCATCCTGTTCTCACAGTAGCCAACCAGTTGAGCATGGGAAGCCCACAAGCAGGACCTGAGTGCAAAGAGCACCCTCCACTCCTGCAGTTGCCAGCAACTGGTATTTCGAATTGTACTGCCTCCACCTATGAAGACCATCATGGCTAGTAACCACTGATACCCTTATCGTCCATGAGTTAATCTAATCCTCTTTTAAATCCATCCAAGTTGATGGCCATCCCTGCCTCCTAAGGGAGTCAATTCCATAGTTTAATTATGAGCTGCATGAAGTATCTATCTATCTATCTATCTATCTATCTATCTATCTATCTATCTATCTATCTATCTATCTATCTATCTATCTATCTATCTATCTATCTATCTATCTATCTATCTATCTATCTATCTATCTATCCTGAATCTTTCAACATTCAGTTTCACTGGATGTCCACGAGGTCTAGCGTTATGAGAGAGGCAGAGAAACTTTTCTCCTTCCACTTCTTGGTTAAACTCACCCTCCATGAAACTGCCTATTAAGCTAGTAAATCTTGCTAAGTCTGTTTTGGTTGCAGCTGAAGGAACTGTCTTATTTGTAGAGACGTGAAGGTGCAGAAAAAATCTGGGGGAAATTTAAAAAATGTTTTTTGCCAATCAATTTCAGATCAGAGTCTTGGTCCATGAAGCCTAAGACTGATGGACAATGGCTCTCTGGAGTCTCCAAGAGGTAGTCATATCACCTTCTACCTTTCAAAATAGACAGAGAAATAGACAGAGCCTGGGACCTTCTTGATGCAAAGCATGTGCTGTCACAGAGCTAGCCCACACAAATCCTTTATTAAATTCAACATTCTTTTAAAACACAGATGAAAAGAACCAAGCACAAGTATTGTTCTAGGAATAAACGTAAGAGGTTTTTATTATCTAGAAATGTCCTTCAGGTGGCAGAATGAGGAATTTGACATGTTTTATTAAACAGAGAGTGGCAGTAAGAACAGCCTGCTGGATCAGACCAGTGGTCCATCTAGTCCAGCGTCCAGTTCTCAAAGTGGCCAACCAGTTGCCTATAAGAAGCCCAAAAGCAGGACATGAAAGCAAGAGCAGTCTCCCCTCCTGGGGTTCCTAGCAACTGCTATTGAGAAGCATACTGACTCCAACTGCAGAGGGAGAGCATAGACACTCACCATCAGTTAAAGCCATCCAAATTGGTGGCCATCACTGCCTCTTGTAAGAGTGAATTCCATAGATTAACTAAGTGCTGCATGAAAAATACTTTGCTTTGTCTGTCCTGCATCTTCCAACATTCAGCTTCATTGGATGTCCACCACATCTACTGTTATGAGAGAGGGAGAAGAACTTTTCTGTATCCCCTTTCTACATGCCATGCACAATTTTATATAATTCTCTCATGCTGCCTCTCACTCATCTTTTCTCTAAACTAAAAAATACTGCAGCTTTTCCTTATAGGGGAGTCAATTCATCCCCTTAATCATTCTGCTTGCCCTTTTCTGAACCTTTTCCAGCTCAATATCATTTTTGAGGTGAGGCAACCAGAAATATACACAGTATTCCAAATGCAGCCACACCATAGGTTTATACAGTATTATTTTGTTGGTTTTATTTTCAATACCTTTTCTAATGTCCCCTAGAATGGAATTTGCCTTTTTCACAACTGCCGCAAACTGGGTCAACATCTTCATTGAACTATCCACTATGACCTCAAGGTCTCATTCCTGCTCCGTCACTGCCAGTTCAGATCTCAAGAGTGTATATGTGAAATTAAGATTTGTTGCTCCAATATGCATAACTTTACACTTGTTTGCACTGAATTGCTTTTGCCATTTTACTGCCCATTCACTCAGTTTGGAAATGTCCTTTTGGAGTTCATAGAATCATAGAATAGTAGAGTTGGAAGGGGCCTATAAGGCCATCAAGTCCAACCCCCTGCACAATGCAGGAATCCAAATCAAAGCATTCCCGACAGATGGCTGTCCAGCTGCCTCTTGAAGGCCTCCAGTGTTGGAGAGCCCACTACCTCTCTAGGTCATTGGTTCCATTGTTGTATGGTTCTAACAGTTAGGAAGTTTTTCCTGATGTCCAGTAGAGCATCTGCCTTACACTAAGAAGGCCGCAGACTCAATTCCTGGCATCGCCCAGTGCAGCTCAGATACACTCCCTGCCTAAAACACTGAAGAGCTGCTTCCAGTGAGTGTAGAAAATACAGTGATAGATGGATAAGGCAGCTTCCTATGTTCCTCCAGAAGCTGCTGTGGTGATGTAAAAACATAGAACCATAGAGTCAGAAGGGGCCTATAAGGCCATCCAGTTCAGCACCATGATCAACACAGGAATCCAACTTAAAGCATACCCAACAGGTGGCTGTCCAGCTGCCTCTTGAAGGCCTCCAGTGTTAGAGATTCCTCTACCTCTCTAGGTCATTGGTTCCATTGTCGTACCGCTCCAACAGTTTTTCCTGATGTCCAGTTGAAATCTGGCTTCCTGCAACTTGAGCCCATTATTCCGTGTCCTGCTCTCTGGGATGATTGAGAAGAGATCCTGGCCCTCCTCTGTGGGGCAACCTTTCAAGTGCTTGAAGAGTGCTATCATATCTCCCCTCAGTCTTCTCTTCTCCAGGCTAAACATGCCCAGTTCTTTCAGTCTCTCCTCATAGGACTTTGTTTCCAGTCTCCTGATCATCCTTGTTGCCCTTGTTCTTCACAATCCCTTTTTGTTTTAACGACCCTGAAAAATTTAGTATCATCAGCAAACTTGGCCACCTCACTGCTCACCCCTAACTCTAGATTGTTTATAACTAGTTAAAAAGCACAGGCCCAGTACCAATCCTTGGGGAAGTCTACTTTCTCTATCCCTCCATTCACAGAACTGTCCCATTATTCCTACTCTCTGCTTTCTGTTTCCTATCCAGTTCCTGATCCACAAGAGCACCTCTCCTCTTACTCTATGACTGTTAAGCTTACTCAGGAATCTTTATTGGTGAGGTACCTTTTCAAAAGCTTTTGAAAGTCCAAGTACCCTATGTACAATGGACCACCTCTCTCTATATGCTTGTTGATATTCAGGGCTTATCCAAACGGAGCGGGATAATCCACGGTTTCCATATTCAGTTTGTCATCTGATAGTCCTCACTTTGCCTTTTAGTTCGCTCTTTCCCAATTAAAAAAAAATGCTTTTTTGCACCTGCACACACAGTGGTAAGACCCCTACATTCTTTTCGCTTTTTCCAAGCTCCACCTCTAAAACATTTCCGTATCAACCAATTGGTCAGCAAAAAAATTATGTATGCTCCTCTCCCCCTTTGCAACGAAGCACAATATGGCTGTAAAGGAGTTCTCGCCTCGGAAGGAAAGGCTGCTGACCGGTTTCATGCCTGCCTTGTTTGTATTTGCGATATTATGCTTGCCTCTATTGATATTTAAGGAGATACACTCGCTGGCAATTGCACTTATTTCTCCAAAAAAGCAAGAAACGTGTCACCCCCCCCTCCTTCTCCCTTTCCTTCCCATGGAGAATGAAATTGACAAAGCTTTCCAGAGGCAGGCTGAAACCGACCCCCCCTTTCTCGCTTGCTGTGCATTGCAGATTTCACCCAGAGCGGCCGCCCAGTTTGCAGGCTGGCAAAAAATAAAATGCATCTGTGCAGTAGTTGCAGACACACACCCCCAACACCCCACCATTGCAGTGATTGGTTCAATTTTCCCGGGCTTATTCTCGCACATGTGCAAAAGTGCAGATACGTGATTGGCTGGAATGAGAAGGGGCAAGGGGAAACGCCCAAGAACCGCCCATCAGCTGTAAAGTCCACAGTATTGCATCCTAACTCCTGAAGGCACAGCGGATGATTCCCGATTTTAAACACCAAATCGCATTTTTGCCGGTATTGCAAGGAGTGGATTTAACCCGCGAAAATGCGTAACAGCGCGAGATGTCATTTGGATGACCGAAAAATAATGAACACACATAGCAGGCATGTCACACATCTTGCAGTCGTCTGGATGAGCCCTCAGTGAGACAGGAATTACCCTTGCAGAAGCCATGCTATTTCTGCTTCAGCAAAGGTCATTCTTCTATATGCTTGGTTATTTTATCGTTAATACTTTCCAGCAGTTTTCCCAGGACAGACATTAAGCTAACTGGACTGTAATTTCCCAGATCCCCCTTGGATCCCTTTTTAAAGGTTGGTGTTACACTGGCCATTTTCCAGTCCTCAGGTATGGTTTTCTTGCAGACGAACAGACATAATTTTCTTCCACAATCTGGCCTTCCTCTTTGCCATTCATGAGATCAACTGGGATCCCAGGCTCTTGCCCAACATCACCTTGGGCTACAACATCTATGAAATCTACTTCACTGCAAGAATCACGTTTGACAACATGATAGACCTGTTATCTACCGGGCATGCAAATATCCCAAACTATGCATGTGGAAGGCACAGTAGCCTCCTGGCAGTTCTAGAAGGCGCCGACTCTGAGATCTCTGTCCATCTCTCAAACATGTTGAGCATCTACAAAATCCCACAGGTGTGAATTGGAGCTGCAGTCTAATAAGAGTTTGCTTTAAAAGGCCTTTAGCTTGTTTTCTTTTTTGGGGGGGTAGCTACTCTTACAGAGCAATCCAAATGCCAGGGAGCCGGCGAAGGGGGGGCAGCAGAGGGGGAGGTAGCGGAAAGCTCCGTGAGATCTTCCTCCCACTCGGGAGCCACCATCTGGGCTGAACGCCGGCTCTGTCGGGAGCCACGCAGATGAGCTGGCTGAAAAGCATCTGCTCCGACAAACAGGCCTCCTGGGGAGTAAGTGCTCCCCATAGGCCATAATGGGGAATAATTTAAATTATTTTACTTCTCCAGCCTTTGGCTGGCAGTTTACAGGGGATCAGGACCTGGAGGTGGTCTCTGAATGTGAGGAGGATCTCGCATATGTCCCCCCATGGCTCTTCCTCCATCATGGTCCCAGAACACCCCATTTACTGGGCTTCTGCCAGCCCTCCATCTGCCCCAGCAGGCTCCTGGCAGCACCATGGCTCAGCCACGGTGGAGGGCTGCTGCTGGCTGAGGCAAGCACAGCCGGAGATCCGCAGCATTCCACTCTAGCTTTATATGACGTTTTAGAACCCTTCCTTTTAAAAAACAGAAAAAGAGTAAGCCTTCTATCAGTTAATGAAATGGAAATGGCCTGCCTTCAAGTCGATCCTGACTTATGGTGACCCTATGAATAGGGATTTCATGGCCTCCCTCTGAGGTTAGTCCTCCCCAGCTGGCCAGGGCCTGCTCAGCTTGCCACAGCGGCACAATCTAGCCCCTTCCTTGTCCGCAACTGCCAGCTGGGGGGCAATGGGCTCCTTGGGACTCTGCAGCTTGCCCACGGCTGCACAGGTGGCAGGGCATGTAACCCCTGAGCCACTCCCTGTGGGGGTGATCTTTAGCTGGCCCTTGACACCCAGGAGACAGGAGCAGGGATTTGAACTCGCAGACTCTGGACTCCCAGCCAGGCTCTCCTCCCCACTGTGCTATACCAGCCGTCTTATCAGTTAACAGTCTACAATATTTTAAACGTTCCTCCTCCATCTCCCCAAACAAAGGATGAATAGTGACCTCTGGTGGAAGCTGGAGGAGAAAGGGAATGACCAACATGAATCCTTACTACATATTAAAAATAGAGGACCCTGCCCCGTGGGAGGCAGCGGTTATGCATGGCACGAAGATGCCAGCTGATGACCAAATGTCTTCCATCTCTGGAAGACATGTTCCTCTGTCGCAAGGGCCATAGCTCAGTGGGGAGCAGCTTCTTCACATGCAGAAGGTCCCAGGTGCAATCCCGCTATCTCCAGGTAGAGCTGGAGGGGGAAAAAACCCAAACTTGAAACCCTGGAGAGCTGCTGCCAGTTGGTGTAGGCACACTGAACTAGATAGGCCAACATTCTCACTCAGTATAAGGCAGCTTCCTATGTTTATAATGCAGGCTGCAACCCATTCCCAAGTTCATGTTGGAGGAAAAAACTGGATGCACTGTGGATTTATTCTGATTAAACTGAGCTCTGTGGGAGGTCTTTGTTACCTCGTGTAGAAATGCAGGCAGAAAAGGGTGGCTGAGAATGGAAAGAGGCACAGGCTGTCAGTGTAGAACCAGAGGATTCACTAGACATGAATGATTATAATAAAGCTGGTGAATGTGTTAAAATGAATGCAGGGAAATACATGTGGCTAGTGGTTAGAGAGTGTCGGACTATGACCTGGGAGACCAGGGTTCGAATCCCCACACAGCCATGAAGCTCCCTGGTGACTTTGGGCCAGTCACTGCCTCTCAGCCTCAGAGGGAGGCAATGGTAAACCCCCTGTGAATACCGCTTACCATGAAAACCCTATTCATAGGGTCACCATAAGTTGGAATCAACTTGAAGGCAGTCCATTTCCATTTCATATGGCGCTAGCTAAAAGCTCATCAGTTGTGATGGGAGGGGGACAGTCTGTAGCTGTCTACACAAGAGGGAACTAACTAGACCCTCTGCTGCCTTCATCGGGCCAGTAAGGGCTACTAAGTTTCACTAAATTAGCCTTTGCCAACCTGGTGCCCTCCATGTTTTGGACTACCATCATCTGCTGGCTGGGGTTGATGGGATTTGTAGACCAAAACTGCTCCAGTTCTTTCCAGTCTACCATCCTTCACTGTGTTCAAGAAAGACCATCTGGGATGCCGTTGAAAAGCCATCACCTCCCAGTGTGGTCTTCAAGCCTCCTTGGCCCCTCTCCTTGACCTAACCTTTCACCCTTAGACAGATAAGTAAAGTGTCGCACTTGGGGTGCTGCTGTGGTGATAAAGGCAGAATTTGTTGTCTGTCCTTGCAATGTACTGAGTGTTCCTCCATCTTAGACAGGTGTTTTGCTTGTTCTGAGTAAGTTTAACTTAACAGGTTTTTTAGCTTTGCCCTTGAAACAATCAAACTCTTCTATTCCCTACCCAGGTTAGTTATGGTTTTGTCTCCCATGACCTCAACGATAATACTCAGTTCCCTTTTTTCTACCGGATGGTCCCAAAAAGTGAATACCAGTATGCGGGGATTGCCAGGTTGCTTTTGCATTTTGGATGGACGTGGATTGGTCTCTTTGCTCCAGACAATGACAATGGAGAGAGGTTCATAAGTGCCATGACACCTGTGCTCACCTCGAATGGTGTTTGTGTCCCTATTTCACAAAAAATCCCAGAAATGACTGTGTTTGAAAAAGTGTCAATTTCCACTGATTCAATTCTCACATGGAGACAAGTCAGCGTATTTGTTTACTATGCAGAGACTCGCTCTTTTTACAATGGAAAATTCCTTATAAATCAGATACTAAAAAAAATGATAGAGCCCATTGAGGGGAAAATCTGGATCACAACGGCTTTGTGGGACATCGCCTCGACAATATCTGACAGTAGGTTACATTTCCAGCATAGACAATGTTTTTTTTTCCTTCTTACTCCAGACAAAGAACACCCTGAAACTTAACAATTTTGACTTGAATCATATCCTTCCATACTGGAGGAAAGCATTTCATTGTTTCTATCCAAAGAACTTCTTGTCTGTGAAAGAACGGCTAAGATGTGAACAGAAAGGGGAATTACCCCTGGATGTGCTTGAGCAAAGTCTGTCTCCAAACGACTACAACATTTACATCAGTGTCCGGGCTGTGGCACATGCCTTGAATGCTGCATCCTTCTCCAGATCCAAGCGGGTGGTGTTCATGGGTGGAGGAGACAGGCTGGGACTTCAGGGTCTGCGGCCATGGCAGGTATTCCCTTTTATCTCTGCAGAAAATGACAAAAGTGCTCTATTGTGGAATCACAGAATTTGGAATCATAGAGATGGGGGCAGGTGGTAGGCCAGATAGTCCAATCTCTTCTACAATGCAGGGAATCCTAAATTATAACATCTACAACAGACTTGTTACGTGCCTTCAAGTCGATTATGACTTATGATGACCCTATGAATCAGTGACCTCCAAGAGCATCTGTCATGAACCACCCTGTTCAGATCAAAGAATGTTCAAAGTGTTTTACAGAAGTAAAAACAAAAAAGCATATATATAATTTTTTTGAAAAAACAGAAACCACATTAGGCAGAGTGAGTCAGCTGGTGCTCTGTGTGTGTGTGTGTGTGTGTGTGTGTGTGTGTGTGTTGGGGAGAGTGCCAGCAAGGCTTGAAGGAAAGATCTGTGCATGTCATGTGGGCTGTGATACCCAACATGGTGCCCTTCAGACGTTGCTGGGCTGCAGCTTCCATCAGCCCCAGCCACCATAAATAACTATTCGCTCACGTTTGGCTTTCAGGCATCTTGAAGACCTTTTTATGCCAACAGGCCTATGTACCTATTTGAAAACGTCCTTCATCAGTGTGTACTTGCAGCCCATTGCTTGGGAATTCTCTCTATTTGTTGTTATATGCCTCCAAGTGCACTACGACTTATGGTGACCCTATGAATCAGTGACCTCCAAGAGCATCTGTCATGAACCATCCTGTTCAGATCTTGTACGTTCAGGTCTGTGGCTTCCTTTATGGAATCAATCCATCTCTTGTTTGGCCTTCCTCTTTTTCTACTCCCTGCTGTTTTCCCCAGCATTATTGTGTTTTCTAGTGAATCATGTCTTCTCATGATGTGTCCAAACTATGATAACCTCAGTTTCATCATTTTAGCTTCTAGTGACACTTCTGGTTTAATTTGTTCTAACACCCAATTATTTCTCTTTTTCGCAGTCCATGGTATGCTCAAAGCTCTCCTCCAACACCACATTTCAAATAAGTTGATTTTTCTCTTCTCAGCTTTTTTCACTGTCCAACTTTCACATCT
This sequence comes from Rhineura floridana, assembly GCF_030035675.1. Classification (NCBI taxonomy): domain Eukaryota; kingdom Metazoa; phylum Chordata; class Lepidosauria; order Squamata; family Rhineuridae; genus Rhineura; species Rhineura floridana. Next base: position 217,611,037 of record NC_084482.1, on the reverse strand, counting down.
ATACATAGAGATCGGGAATACCATGGTCTGAATGATCCTGACTTTGGTGTTCAGTGAGACATCTTTGCATTTGAGGACCTTTTCAAGTTTTCTCACAGCTGCCCTCCCCAGTCCTAGCCTTCTTCTGATTTCTTGACTATTGTCTCCATTTTGGTTAATGACTGTGCCGATGTAATCCTTGACAAGTTCAATGTCCTCATTGTCAACAGTATAGTTACATAAATCTTCTGTTGTCATTACTTTAGTCTTTTTGACGTTCAGCTGTAGTCCTGCTTTTGTGCTTTCATCAGTATTCGTTTCAAATCGTTACTGGTTTCTGCTAAGAGTATGGTATCGTCTGCATATCTTAAATTATTGATATTTCTCCCTCCAATTTTCACACCTTCATCTTGGTCCAATCCTGCTTTCCGTATGATATGTTCTGCGTACAGATTAAACAAATAGTGTGATAAAATACACCCCTAACAACCTTTCCGATGGGGAACCAGTCAGTTTCTCCATATTCTGTCCTTACAGTAGCCTCTTGTCCAGAGTATAGGTTGCACATCAGGACAATCAGATGCTGTGGCACCCCCATTTCTTTTCAAGCATTCCATAGTTTTTCATGATCTACACAGTCAAAGGCTTTGCTGTAATCTATAAAGCACATTGTGGTTTTCTTCTGAAATTCCTTGCTCAGTTCCATTATCCAACTTATCTTTGCAATATGATCTCTGGTGCCTCTTTCCTTTCTAAATCCAGCTTGGACATCTGGCATTTCTCGCTCCATATATGGTAAGAGCCTTTGCTGTAGAATCTTGAGCATTACTTTACTTGCATGGGATATTAAGGCAATCGTTTGATAATTACTGCATTCTCTGGGATCCCCTTTCTTTGGAATTGGGATATATATTGAACGCTTCCAGTCTATGGACCATTGTCTAGTTTTCCATATTTGTTGTCAATTTTTTGTCAAAATTTGGATAGATTCAGTCTCAGTAGCTTGTAGCAACTCTATTGGTATGCCATCTGTTCCTGGTGATTTGTTTCTTCCAAGTATTTTAAGAGTAGCTTTTACCTCACATTCTAAAATTTTTGGTTTTTCATCATATGGTTCCTCCGCGAATGAATCTGTCATGCTTGCATACTTTTTATAGAGTACTTCAGTGTATTGCTTCCATCTTCTTTTTATTTCATCTCGGTCAGTCAGTGTGTTCCCCTCTTTATTTATTTATTTATTTATTTATTTTACTTGTATACCGCCCCATAGCCGAAGCTCTCTGGGCCGTTTACAGTAACTAAAAAAAAAATACAATTTAATATACATCTTTAAAAAAAAATTTAAAACACAATTTAAAAATTCAAAACAATATAAAACACATGCTAAAATGCCTGGGAGAAGAGGAAAGTCTTGACCTGGTGCTGAAAAGATAACAGTGTTGGTGCCAGGTGCACCTCGTCAGGGAGATCATTCCATAATTTGGGGGCCACCACTGAGAAGGCCCTCTCCCTTGTTGCCATTCTCTGAGCTTCCCTCAGAGTAGGCACCCGGAGGAGGGCCTTTGATCTTGAACGTAGTGTATAGGTGGGTTCATATCGGGAGAGGCATTCCATCAGGTATTGTGGTCCCAAACTGTGTAAGGCTTTATAGGTCAAAAGCAGCACCTTGAATCGAACTTGGAAACATAAAGGCAGCCAGTGCAAGCAGGCCAGAATCGGTTTTATACGTTCAGACCATCTGGTCCCTGTTACCAATCTGGCCACTGCATTTTGCACAAGCTGCAGTTTCCGAACCATCTTCAAAGGCAGCCCCACGTAGAATGCATTGCATTAATCTAATTTAGAGGTTACCAGATCATACTGAAGCCAGGTTATCCCTGTCCAGACAGGGACGTAGTTGGGCCACCAACCAAAGTTGGTAGAAGGAACTCCATGACACTGAGGCTACCTGAGCCTCAAGTGACAGAGATGATTCTAGGAGAACCCCCAAGCTATGAACCTGCTCCTTCAGGGGGAGTGCAACCCCATCCAGGACAGGTTGGACATCCACCATCCAGTCAGAGGAACCACCCACTAGCAGCATCTCAGTCTTGTCTGGATTGAGCCTCAGTTTATTAGCCCTCATCCAGTCCATTGTCACAGCCAGGCACCAGTTCAGCACATTGACAGCCTCACCTGAAGAAAATGAAAAGGAGAAATAGAGCTGCGTGTCATCTGCATACTGATGGCAATGCACTCCAAAGCTCTGGATGACCGCACCCAATGATTTCATGTAGATATTGAACAGCATGGGGGACAGAACTGACCCCTGCAGAACCCCATACTGGAGAGTCCAGGGTGCACCACCTTCTGGAGGCGACCTGCCAAGTAGGAGTGGAACCACTGCAATGCAGTACCTCCCACTCCCAACTCAGCCAGTCTTCCCAGAAGGATACCATGGTCGATGATATCAAAAGCCGCTGAGAGATCATGGAAAATCAACAGAGTCACACTCCCCCTGTCTCTCTCCTGACAAACGTCATCATACAGGGTGACCAAGGCTGTTTCTGTGCCAAAACCAGGCTTGAAACTCGACTGAAATGGATCCAGATAATCGGTCTCATCCAAAGGTGTCTGGAGCTGTCCCGCAACCACTCATTCAAGGACCTTGCCCAGGAATGAAACATTTGCTACCGGCCTATAGTTACTAAGATTTTCTGGGTCCAGGGAGGGTTTCTTCGGGAGTGGTCTCACTACCGCGTCATGCAGGCAGCCAGGGACCACCCCCTCTCGCAGAGAGGCATTAATCACTTCCCTGGCCCAGCCGGCTGTTCCATTCCTGCTAGTTTTTATTAGCCAAGAAGGGCAATGATCCAGCACAGAAGTGGTTGCATGAACCTGTCCAAGCACCTTGTCAACATCCTCAAGCTGCACCAACTGAAACTCATCCAAGAAATTGGGACAAGGCTGTGCTCTGGATACCTCGCTTGATTCACCTGCTATAACACTGGAGTCTAAGTCTTGGTGGATGCTAAAGATTTTATCCTGGAAGTGCCTAGCAAATTCATTACAGCGGGCCTCAGATGGTTCTACCATGTCCTTGGGGCCAGAGTGTAATAGCCCCCGGACAATTCTGAAGAGCTCCACTGGGCGGCAGAGTGATGATTTGATAGTGGCAGCAAAATAATTTTTTTTGCTGCCCTTACTGCCCCTAAATACAGCTTATCATAGGCACTTACCAGTGTATAATTGCATCCACTAGAAGTTCGTCTCCATCTGCACTCAAACCATCTCCGATATTGTTTCATCGCTCTCAACTCTGGGGTATACCATGGAGCCATATGAGCTCTACACAGGAGAGGGCACTCAGGAGCAATCATGTCAACCACCTGGGCCATTTCTGTATTCCACATCCCTACTAGTGGTTTAAATTTCCCTTTCATTTCTCTACTCTTTTGGAATAGGGCTCTTGTTCTTCCCTTTTTGTTGTCCTCTTCTATTTCTATATAATAACTATTTTTAATAGTTTTCTTTGTCTCTACATTCTAGTCACTGTATTGTTGCATTTAGGGTTCTGACCGTGTTTCTATCTCCTTTTGCTTTTGCTTTCCTTCTTTCTTTAACTATTTTAAGAGTTTCTTCACTCATCCATTGAGGTCTTTTTCTCTTTTTAACTAGAGGTATTGTCTTTTTGCATTCTTCCCTGATCATATCCTAGTATTCATCCAAAATCTAACCTCCTGTTACTTAAGTCCCTTAAATCTAATCCTGGCCTCTGGGGCAGCAGCGGACAAGTCTTTGCACTCTCCTGTTTGGCTGAGAAAATTTCCAAGCATGGCAGTCTGTTGCTATTTTGAAGATCTCAGATGCTGCTGCAGTCCCTGAGGTTTCTTGTGCAGATTCCCCCTTTAGACTCAGTCTTGAAGCTTGCTAGGTGACTTTGGGCTAGTCACAGTCTCCCAGCCTCACCTACCTTGTAGGCAGAGCTTGGAAGATTACTTTTAAAAAGTAATAAATTACAGTTACAATTACCTGGCCCAAAAAAGTAGTAATTACCGTTACAATTACAATTGCTCTGAAAGTAACTGATTACTTTACTTTTTCTCAAAAGTAATCACTACAATTACATTTCAGTTACTTTTTTAAAAAAACTCCTACAAGGTGCTGGCCTTGGCTGCTGCACATCTAAGAAGCCTAAAACAATATTAAAAATAAACACACACACACAGGGGGTAGTAGAATAAAGAAAAATATCCATAAGATTAACATAATGGCATAACAGAATCTCACATCCCCCCAAGCAATGAAGATACCCCAACTCTTGAAATCAAATTTTAAACTTGAAATGCTTTTATAATATGTTTCTGTTATGTCTCAAAAGAACAAGATGCTCAAAGAGCATGTCAGACAAGGAATGTCTTTTTACAGTCATTACATTGCCACCAGTACTGAACAGGCGTTCTACTGCGGCGCTTGAAGGCATGCCTGTGTTGTGCTGCAAAAAACACCGCAGCACACGTGGAAAGCCATGGAGTGATGACACTTCCCTGCTGGGAGACCTCAGGTACCTCACCAGTTCCTCCTCAGCAGTGTCCACTGCTGACTTCTTGCCCTGGGGCAGAAAGTTAAAGAAGTCATCTGCTAAGTCATCTCCTTCCTGGTCTTTATCTGAAGACTGATCACTGTCCTCATTAAGTACACCCATCTTTATTTCAGCTTTCAACAAGGCTTCCATTGTGTATCTAAGAAAGAGAGAGGATATGTTAACATATATGTTAGGAAACCATCATCTGCTCTTCATTTCCTGATGCTTGTCATGTCCCCTGGTTCGGGGTCCAGCCTGAGCCTGTGGATGATGACATGGAAGGTAGGAAGGTGACCAAGTCACCACACTCATGGGGCAGCACAGCAGACCCTTAAGGATTACCTGCAGCAACCCAAGGTTGTGATGAGGAGCCCCAGGAAGAAAAGGACCAGCCCCTGCCTACCACCTTAAGCCCTCTGATGCCTCCCTTGAGACAACATTTCCCTTGGAGTAATCCACCCAAAGGGCTTCCCTAATGTTCTTACTTGTTGGTATGGGTGGCGGACTGACACGATTCCAGCCAATCTAGTTTGAAGCGAGGGTGTAGGTAGGCTGCCAGAAGAAGCCTCTTGTCCTCCCAGATAGCTGCAAACCACTTTCTTAGGGCTTCGCGCACACCTCTCAGCAGCTGAAAACAGTATGTGTACCTCTCAGGTTTGTTTTCCAGTCCTTCTAACTTGCGGTCCAGATTGCAGAGCGTTGGTAGCAAATACCCCATGAACATGCTGTTCTCCCGTTGCAGGATATCTAGGGACTGGGCTAGTGGCTCCATAATCTCTGTGTATTCCTGTACCACTTCAATCTCAGCAGCTGTGATCCTGGACAAGGAGCAGCGGTCCATTATGGCATGCATTTTTAGTGGCACAGTTGACAGGAGCTCATGTAGTTGCTTCAACGCATCAAAGGTGGAATTCCACCTGGTCTTATTCGGTACCTTCAGATACACACCACATTGCGCACGGATATATTCAGCAATCTGGGCTGACTGGTTCTGCTTGGACCACAACTTGCTGCACTTTCTCATCAAGGAACGAAACTGTTTCTTGAAAGGACCAAGAAGACTACTTTTGGAGGAGTCAGAAAGCATGGCCTCTATGTCTTGTGTTGCCACAAGGTTGAGGGTGTGGCTAGCACATCTCTGGTGTGGTGGTAAAACAAAATCCTCTTCTGAGTCTGCAGCTTCTTCCTCTGCCTCAGGTCCTGTGTCCAGGATCTCACAGATAGGCACAAACTCCACCTCAGCCTCCTCCTCCTCCTGGTTCTCACCATCATCATCACTGGTGCCTGCAGCTTCCACTGGTTCTTTGGCCATGAAAACTCTGAACGCTTTCACAAAGTTGGAGCCATTGTCTGTAGTAGTGCACATAACTTTGTTGTGGATCCTGTACTGCACATGTACATCATGCAGTGCTTTGGAAAGGACATCATATGTATGGCGCCCCTTCAGACGCTTACAAGCCAAGGCCCCGACCTCACGTTTCAGGGTAGTTGGGTTGATCCAGTAGGCTGTTACCCCAAAGGAACTCTTCTTGCCATTGGTCCAACAATCTGCAGTGGTTGCTATATATGCCACAGCACCCATTCGGTTTGCAAGAGTTTCTCTCATGTGGCATGCTCTCTTCTCAATTCTGTCTCTCAGAGTCTTGGCACATATGATGGTGAGATCTTTGGGGAGTCCAATGCGAACCAGATTAATGAATGATGGTTTGTCCACAGTCTGAAGTGGTAATGTCTCCTCTACAATGAAATCAATGATTGCTCTGGGTGACAGGCTCCCTGCCAGATCCCCACCTCTCAAGGGTTGTCTGCTGCTGCTTCAGCATTTTGGGAGGAAGGGTGTCATGCATTGGTTCAGGAAGGCCACGTCTCCTTGCCTTTATTGCTTCTTCAATTGCTTTCAGCTTCTCAGGGTGTGCCCTCTGAGGAAGAAGAACCAAGCATGAATCCAAGAAAAAATGGAAGAGGAACTTCACAATTTAAACATAAATAGACAATGGACACTCTTTGAGGACCAGCATGACAAAGGCTTACCTCAAAATGTTTCTTCACATTGGATGAGGAGGAAACAGCTGATCTCAGATTTTTGATCCTTGGAAGGCAGTAATTGCATCGTACAACAACATTTTTCCCACTCTGGCTCACAAATGTACAAGCTTTCTCAAAGCCAAACCATGGTACTTGCTGTTCTGCAGATGTGGCTGTGGGCAACTGGCACTGCTTCATGCCCTCCTCCTCCTCATGCACAGGGCCTCCTTCCTGAACCTCACTTTCTAGTTTTGCCTCCTCAGGATCAACAAGCTGTGACTCAAGTGGCCGCACTAACTGACTGCTGTTCTCAGCAGCAAAACCTGCAACAGGCGTCTCTGTAATAAACAAGAGATAATGCTCCTATATGGGTGAACTTCAGCTGTGATGTGCCCCCATCTCTTCCCCATGCTGCGAGATCCCCCAGTCAGAGTGGAAGTAAGCAGGTCGATAGCACAATTAAAAGAGATCCTATTTGCATCATTTTTGCTCACTGAATAACCCTGCCTGGGCCAGTCTAACCTACTATCTCACAGGGTTGTTGTGAGAACAAAATGAGACTAGGGTTCAAATCCCCACATAGCCATGAAGCTCCCTGGGTGACCTTGGGCCAGTCACTGCCTCTCAGCCTCATGAAAACCCTATTCATAGGGTCACCATAAGTTGGAATCAACTTGAAGGCGGTACATATATTTTTTATTTTGAATATGATGATTATGATAATAAATATGCAGCATTTCAAATTAATTCTGTATGAGAAGCATTCCATGCCAAGCTTGGAAAACCAAGGATGAGGTATAAAATGTAGACAAAAATACTTTTGACAAAATGCCGTTTATCTTTTATATCTATATCTATAATTAGCAATACAGCTGAATGATGTATGTAAAGTATTTTTTCTTTCCCTTTTCTTTTTTATTAATATTTTAGTACTACTGCTAAAGTTCTGATGAAAGAATAAAGCATTCATTAGCCAAATTCAAATGATTAGAACACATCACATCAATTCCACTGAAGTTGGAGTTTTTGCCATAGAAAATGAAAAAAACATATAACCTATGATAGCCCAATAGACAATCAGAACTAATATAAAACCCTATTGCTTCTCATTTGCAAATCTTGCAAGATCTAAGGTAACTCTAGATCATGTGAGTTCAGGTGATGCATGTCATGTACATTTGTATAGATATTAGCAGAGATTGTCAACAGTCTATCTTTCTCTGGGGCTGAGAATCTCTCTCTTTCTCATAGAACATGAGTTTGAGAGCTGGGGGACTGACTGAGAGGAGGAGCTGCAAGGACCCTACTTCTCACCTCATCTCTGCCAAGAACAAAAAAATCAGCCTTAAGCCATTTATTATACGCTTAATGATTTTTTATTTTTATTATTATTATTATTATTGCTGAGACAGTTTTTGTCCCACATACAATTCAGTCTTGTGATTAAACAGGACAAAAATACAAATAAAAAGAAAGATGGAGTTCAAATAAATATACAATAAAAAGCTAGCTGGCATTTTAAAAGGCAGGAGTGCTCTGTCTGGATAAATACAGCACACAGGTATGCATGGGAACAAGGGGGAGAGTTCAAAAAGGGGGGGAGGAAGAGAAGTAGGCCAGAGCTTGGAAAAGTTACTTTTTTGAACTACAGCTCCCATCAGCCTAATCCAGTGGCCATGTTGCCTAGGGCTGATGGGATTTGTAGTTCAAAAAAGTAACTTTTCCAAGCTCTGAGTAGGCCGAAGTTTCAGAAGTGCCTTGTGATCGATGGAGGGGGTGGCAACGAGGCAAGGAGAGGCAGTGGGGGGGCAGAATGGGCCATGGGATGTGGGGGGGCAAAAATGCCACGGGGGGTGGGGGGGGCAAAAATGCCATGGGGGCACACACACACACACACACAAATCATTGTCACTCACCTCCACAGCTCTTCGCCATTCTGCTGCTGCCTTCTCCATTGTCCTTGCCCTGGCTTTTTCCTCCGGCATCCATTTTGTCCTCTCAGATGCTAGCAGGCCCTGCCTATTCACCTCTTCCCTCGTGCATCCTAACACAGATCACGAGGGAAGAGACAGTCTGCGCAGAGGTCCAATCAGAGTGAGGCACATGTCTTGTGTTAACCAATCACAGCCAGGAGCTGTCTTCCCCTTGTTCCCGCCCCCAAGTAACGTGCAATCTAACGTGGAAACGTTAAAGTTGCAGCTGAAAAGTAGGGAAATTACTAGTCATTCCGTTACTTGCCAAATGTAATGGAATTACCCACTCGTTATTTAAAATTGTAACGAATCACAACTAACTCGTTAAAAATAACGAGTTACTTCCAAGCTCTGCTTGTAGGGTTGTTACGAGGATAAAATGGAGAGGGAGGAGAACCATACACACCACCTTGAGCTCCTTGAAGGAAAGGTGAGATGAAAATATAGTAAGTAAGTAAGACCTTCCTCAGCCAGCCTCAGAGGCCACTGAGCAGATGAGAAAAGCTCTGAGAGCCACCCGGTCTTTTTAGACAAGGTGGTTGTCTTCATCACTGGCTGTGGCTCATTTGTGTCTGCTATGAACCATTGGAGCCCTTTCAGGTTAGGGGAGGTCTCATGGGATCACTCTGTCCCTTCCTTTGTCCCAAGACTAGGAAACTGTTGTGGAGATTTCCTGGAACATGCATTATCTAACTTGTAGGGATCACCAACTTTTTTGAGCCAGTGGGGCACATTTGGAATTTTGAAAAAAGTTTAGTAGGCACCAGCCACAAAATGGGCACCGTGGGGATGTGCCATACACAAATGGATGCCCCATCTAAAAAATAAGAAAGACTGGGCCACAAAATGAGATTAGAATGGTTCCCATGAGGCATCTCATTGAGGGAAAAGGCCCAGATGTTGGCCACTGCTGCGCTTGCTCACTGAGAGCAGCACACTGCCTCTCTCTTCTGTTCAGAACAGAAGGAGGTGTGAGTGCAAAATCCTGGCATGCAATGAAATGAGGGCATGTGGGGCAGCCCTTGGGCCTGGTTGAGAAGCTTCATCTAGTGCAGAATGCAGTGGTAAGATTGCTGATGGGGGCAGACAGATAGCAGCATGCAACACCTTTACTGAAACATCTGCACTGGCTGCCCTTATGCTACCAGGTGAGGTTCAAGGCTCTTGTGTCGATATGCAACCCCCTGAAGAACTTGGGTCCCGGGTACCTTAAGGACCACCTGAGTTCTCATATCCCACTTGATCACCAAGATCACTCAGAGAAGTGATGCTGGCTCTTCCCCGTCTTACAGAGGCCAGTCATATTAATAGTTATTTTGTAATATTTGTTGTGTTTCGTTTTATTGTTGACATATTGTGCACTGCCCTGATAGAAAGGTTTAAGAGGGCATGTTCAGTGCGGAGCAGCTGAGCCAATACATACAGGAGTCCTGCAAGGAGAACAAGCAGTCTCTTGTGCATTGTGAACTTCTGAGAGGATATATACTAGAACCTTTTGCAAGCACCATAGGCAGTCCCAGCACCAGCAGGCAGCCAGGTTGGGCATGGGCCTGAGGGCTCCTGAAGCTCACAAGGGCCACTCCTACCCACACCTGCATTATGGACAGTCATATACCCCACAGACAAAATTTCCGAGCCCGGCCATGCACACAGACCAAGTTGTGGGGTTTGCACAGCTGGCCCTGGTGAAGGAGGAGAGGAATGCTGCTAAATCTCATGGGAGCACTAGGTTCTTGCAAGAGCTTGCAGGATCTCATGGAGGGACAGCGCCTTGGCCTACACAATCTATAGGCAGGGGCATGCTTGGTGGGCAAATTAAGATGGCAGGAGGCCAGAGGCATCACTGTCTGCACACTGCAGAAACTCAGTCTAGTGAAGAGGATGGTAAGTGGCATTGGCAAGCCCCACCAGGGCAGCAATGGCAGATGAAAAAAATGTGTGGCTGACTGCATTAGGGGGAGGGTTTTGGGGGTGCCCCTGTTCCAAAGATACCCTAAAGTCTGGTGCCAGCTCTGGCTCAAGGGCCCACTCATGCCTAGTTTCATCCCTGGCCATAGGAGGGTCTAGTGGGCACATTGATGCCCATGAGTGCTGTGTTGGCAGCCCTCATTGATTCAAATGTTAGCCTTTCCCAAAATGCCAAAGCAGAATGAAGGGACTCAAGAATGAAACACAAGTGGCTGATTATTATTTTTTTTGCTTGCTAGTGAAGGTAGGATTAGCACTGGATACAATCCACAGAAAAATTCCAGAAGGCAGATGCACTTTGGGACTGAAACATAGAACAGTAACTTCTCCTTTTCTCTGCCATTCCAGCTTCATCCTTTTCTGAGGAACTTTGGGTCTTCCAATAATTCCATGGATGGAGCGTATTTGGACAGGGATGGGAAACTGGCAGCCAACTTGGATATTTTGGCCTGGGTGGTGTGGCCAAACACTTCGGTTGCTTCTGTGAAGATTGGGAGTCTACAGCAACAGGCATCCCCATTAAAAAGGTTCAGCATTGACGCAGAAGCCATTGTGTGGCTCAGGGGGCTTAACCAGGTGAGAATAGCGATGGGTTACATGTAAGAACATAGAGAACCTGCTGAATCAGGCCAGTCGCCCACCTAGCCCAGCATCCTGTTCTCACAGTGGCTGACCAGATGCCCCAATGGGAAGCCTGCAAGAAGTACCAGAGGGCAAACAGCACACTCCCCTCCTATGCTTCCCAGCAACTGGCATTCAGAAACATAGACACTGTGGCCAGGAGCCACTCATAACTTTATCCTCCATGAATTTGTCTAATCCTCATCCAAGTTGATGACCATCACTATCTACTGTGGGAGTGAATTCCATACCCTTCAACTATTTTTTTGATCTCTTTCTCAGAAATTCTACAAACTGCCCAGAGGTCATGGCCAATGAGTGGCTAACAAATGTCTAAATATATAAATAAATGATTCCTTTGATAGTGAATACACCAAAATATATCTACACACACACACACACACAGAGAGAGAGAGAGAGAGAGAGAGAGAGAATTCCTAGCCCAGCTGTTAATAAAGGGATTATGACTAAAAGCAGAAGGTAAAACTGAGATGGGGAACCAACAGCAGTTGTTGCTTGTGGTAGTGTCAAGACAAGGTTGAAGTTGTGTACTTCAGCCTTGCCTTGACACCACCACAAGCAACAACTGGACTTACTTCCCCACTTCCATGCCACTTTCTTCCTTTAGGAACAGACCCAGAAGATTCCTGCTTTAGCTCAGGGTCTCCAAGGAATTTAAGCAACCTCAACTTATAGCTGGAAAAATTGGGGGCAAAGCAACACGGCAAGCTGCCTTATGAACCATCTATCCTTATTCCAGTTATGAATAGCTTCCTGTGAAACATCCTGAAGCGATTTCACAGTAAAAACATCCACAATCAATACACATATAGCACAATTCCATACCTGAAAACAATTGAAAGAATTTTGAATCCAGTAGAGACATGGACGGTTTTATTGTACTGCAACTCGCCCTGCGATTATGTGATGAAGGGTCAAGCTAGACATTCTCTTACAGATAAAATTAAAATAAATACTGTCTACTCTGGTGGGCATGGTTTCAGGCGAGAAGCCTTCCCAATTCCAGCACTACATTGAGAGACTGGGGATTGAATCCGGGACCTTTTGCAGGCTCCATACGGCAACTTCGGGATATTAGGGTTGTGGAGGGGAGATGGTTAAAGACGGGAGGGAGGGGTTGCAGACATTTGGTGGTAAAACCAGGGATGGAAGTAGAGGGCATTCAAGTCTCTGACTGAATTCTGTAGTGTTCAAATACGCCCCTGACACTTTTTTTTTTACATTCTTTCTCTTTATGGGTAGACTTTGCCTCATTCAAGGTGCAGTCAAGGATGCCTCCCTGGATGCTTCAAGGTGATTCAGGAAGGAAAGCCACTTTGCTGCTATGCTTGCACTCCATGTGCTGAAGGGACAATCTCAGCTCAGGAAGGTAAGGGACTCCAGAGGGAAAGGAAGACCTTAGAGAAACATAAGATGTTATTTTGTACCTTGTCAGAACATTCGTCCATCTAGCTCTGAATTTCAAATGCAGAGGAAGAATCCAAAACAGGCCCTTGCAGCCTAGGGGTAGCCTTGGAAAATATAATGTAGATATAACTAAGGTATATCATATATGTTTCCAACATTGAGGTTATTTTTCTTCTTTTCAGATGCAGACCATTGCATCAAATGTCCAGAAGATCAGCATCCAAACAAGGAACAAAATCAATGTGTCCCCAGGATTATCACATTTCTGGCTTATGAAGAATCTTTGGGGATCATCCTTGTTTCCTTTGCCCTCTTGTCCTTCACCACAGGCATTGTGTTAGGAATCTTCATTAAACACCTAGAAACTCCAATTGTCAAAGCCAACAACAGGGATCTCTCCTACATCCTCCTCGTCTCCCTCCTGCTCTCCTTTTTGTCTTCTTTTGTGTTCATTGGCCAGCCAAGGAAAGTGACCTGCCTTCTCCGACAAATGGCCTTCAGTGTCATCTTCTCAGTTGCTGTCTCTTCTGTGTTGGCTAAAACCATCACTGTGGTGCTGGCCTTCCTAGCCACAAAGCCAGGGAACAGGGTGAGGAGATGGCTGGGGAAGAGTCTGGTCAACTCCATTGTCATTTCCTGTTCCAGTGTCCAAGTTGTCATTTCCACTCTCTGGTTGGTGATCTCTCCCTCATTCCCTGACTCTGACATGCACTCTCAGCCAGGAGAGATCACCCTGCAATGCAATGTAGGGTCTGTTGCCATGTTTTATGTTGCCCTTGGCTACATGGGCTTCCTGGCTGCCATCTGCTTCACGGTGGCTTTCCTAGCCAGGAAGCTGCCTGGGGCCTTCAATGAAGCCAAGCTGATCACCTTCAGCATGCTGGTCTTCTGCAGTGTTTGGGTCTCCTTTGTACCCACCTACCTGAGCACCAAGGGGAAATACATGGTAGCTGTGCAGGTCTTCTCCATCTTGGCCTCCAGTGCTGGACTTCTGGGCTGCATCTTCGTTCCCAAATGCTACATTATTGTATTCAGGCCTGATCTGAACACAAAGGAACATCTAACAACAAAAACTAAAGACAGCATCTGATTCATGAAATAATATGTGCAATTGATGTCGAGCACAGTAGCAATAAAACCAGCATACTTGTGATGGGAATGTAGCTTCTTCAAGCTACTATTTTAACACTTGTCTCTTCACATGAACAATAAAATACAGTTCTAATGAATATTAATAGTGTGTGTGAAAGCAGAGTAGGGGGGAAGAAATCCAGGATCAGTTAAAGAATGTGAGAGGTACAAAAGTGATACAAGTCATGCTGGAATTGTGGGTCATAGAGCAGCCAGTCCTTGTACCGAAACCTGATGGCATATTTAGGCTTTGTGCCTATCATGGCCTCTAGCGCTGGGCTTCTGTGCTGCATCTTCTTGCCCAAGTGCTACATTATTAAACTCAGGCCAGATCTGAATACAAAGGAGCATGTAATGATAAAACACTAAGATGGCATCTGATTCTTTAAATATTATTTTAAATTTTTACAACAGATGTCTAGCAACAAAACCAATGCTCTTTCCTTGGGGCAAGTATATATTACCTAATCACCAGTCGTTTGCATCCCTGAAGGATCCTGGAACACAACTTGCACCCTGTTTTGCACTACTATCCATATTGGCTCATGGCCGTCACCTTTGCTCCACAAAACTATGCTATCCATCCTGTGGTAGGAAACCTGCATCATCCGTTACCTCTGGTTGTTTAGCATGCTCACTTTTGTCTTGCAATCCACTCCCTCCTCTAGTCTCAGTCTCAATCTAGTTCAACTTTTTCTCAGGTCGCATCAAGAACCCAAGTCTTTAGGTGCATATCGTCAAGGATTCACAATGTTCAATCTTCGTGGGATCCCTCCTAGGACAGATGTTGGGGTTATGCTTCCACATGTATATTCTAAGGAACGCTTTTTTGAGAAATAAATTAGAGCATAATGTCTGTCTTTTGGCAAGCAAGAAACCTTCCTTAAATAAGGTCAGATTGTTTTTCCATTTTGTCTTGTACTGTCTACTCTGACTGGCAGTGTCTCTCAAAGGTCTCATGTAAGTTCTTCCCATCACATGCTATTGGAACCTTTCTCAACTGGAGATGTCAACGACTGAACCTGGGACATTTATTTATTTATTTATATTTTTAATCAATATTAAGCATGTTCTTCATGTCAAGCATGTACTCTTCCACTGAGCACAGTTCCTCCCCAACCTAGATCCGCAGGAGGGGAATGATTGTAATTTAAACCTTTGTACAGCATCTAGTCATTTTTTGTTGTTGTTATGTGCCTCCAAGTCAACTATGACTTACGACGACACTGAATCAGCGACCTCCAAGAGCTTCTGCCATGAACCACCCTGTTCAGGTCTCACACCCTAGCCCAGCCTTTCCCAACCAGTGTGCCTCCAGATGTTATTGGACCACAACTCCCATCAGCCTTAGCCAGCATTGCCAATGGTCAGGAAAGATGGGAGTTGTGGTCCAACAACATCTGGAGGCACACTGGTTGGGAAAGGCTGCCCTAGCCTTTTGTCCAGAGTATAGGTTGTGCATCAGGACAATCAGATGCTGTGGTACCCTCATTTCTTTTAAAGCATTCCATAGTTTTTCATGATCTACACAGTCAAATGCTTTGCTGTAATCTATAAAGCACAGGGTGATTTTCTTCTGAAATTCCTTGGTCTGTTTCATTATCCAACATATGTTCGCGATATGATCTCTGGCGCCTCTTCCCTTTCTAAATCCAGCTTGGACGTCTGGCATTTCTCGCTTCATATATGGTAAGAGCTTTTGTTGTAGAATCTTGAGCATTACTTTACTTGTATGGGATATTAAGGCAATAGTTTGATAATTACTGCATTCCCTGGGATCCCCTTTCTTTGGAATTGGGATATATATTGAACTCTTCCAGTCTGTGGGCCATTATTTAGTTTTCCATTATTTAGTTGCTTGTAGCAACTCTATTGGTATGCCAGCTGTTCCTGGTGATTTGTTTCTTCCAAGTATCTTAACAGCAGCTTCCCCCACATATTCGAAAATTGCTGGTTCTTCCTCATACAGTTCCTCCATGAATGAATCTGTCATCCTGGCATCTCTTTTATAGAGTTCTTCAGTGTATTGCTTCCATCTTCCTTTTATTTCATCTCGGTCAGTCAGTGTGTTCCCCTGTTGATTATTCAACATCCCTACTGGTGGTTTACATTTCCCTTTCATTTCTCTAATCTTTTGGAATAGGGCTCTTGTTCTACCCTTTTTGTTGTCCTCTTCTATTTCTATACAATAACTATTGGAATAGTTCTCTTTGTCCCTACGTACTAGTCGCTGTATTGTTGCATTTAGGGTTCTGGCTGTGTTTCTATCTCCTTTTGCTTTTGCTTTCCTTCTCTCTTTCACCATTTTAAGAGTTTCTTCAGTCATCCATTGAGGTCTTCCTCTCTTTTTAACTAGAGGTATTGTCTTTTTGCATTCTTCCCTGATCATGTCTCTGTCTTCCTTCCATAGTTCTTCTGGTTCCCTGCCAACTAAGTTTAAAGCCTCAACTCTGTTCCTTATTTGATCTTTATATTCTTCTGGGATTGTATTTTGGCATTATGATTGCTTTGTTGTTGTTCTTTAGCTTAACTCTGATTTTCGATACGACCAGTTCATGATCTGTACCGCAGTCTGCTCCTGGTCTTGTTTTCACAGAAAATATGGAACTTCTCCATCTTCTGCTACCAATTATATAATCAATTTAATTCCTATATTGACCATTTGGTGATGTCCATGTGTACAGTCTTCTTTTCAGTTATTCAAAAAATATGTTCGCAAGAAAGAAATTATTGGCTTCACAGAATTCAATAGGTCTTTCTCCTGCTTCATTTCTGTCTCTGAAGCCACATTTCCCCACAATTCCTAGTTCTCTGTTCCCTACTTTTGCATTCCAGTGCATGTTTTTCCTGTGTTAAATCTCCAACTCCATAGAAAATGATCTCACGAGTAGCATAGCTGGGATTTTAGAACCTTGAACATAGCTCAGTGAAGGTGTGCCAAACCAGTGTGCAGCGGCTGGGAAAAAGGTGAATTCCATGCTAAGGATCATTGGGAAAGGGATTGAAAATAAAACAGCCAATACCATAATGCCCATATATAAATCTATGGTGTGACCACACTTGGAATATTGTGTTCTGGTTGGCTCACTTCAATATGGATATTGTAGAGTTGGAAAAAGTTCAGAAAAGGGCAACTACAATGATCAAGAAGTCTTGAAAGGAATGATTTGTATGTTGATTATCTTGGATAATCTTTTTCACACAATGCACAGTTAAACTATGGGATTCGCTGGCATGAGAGGCAGTGATAGTTCCTGACTTTGAGGGCTTTTGGAGAGGATTAGAGAAATTCATAGAGGTTAAGACTATGTTCCTCCACTGTCAGAGACAGTATGCTTCTGAATCCCAGTTGATTTTCACTGTTGCACTCAGGTTCTGCTGGTGGGCCTCCATTAGACATTGGTTGTCCACTGTGAGAGCACGATGTTAGACAATGATGGCCTGATCCAGCAGGACTCTTCTTATGTTGTCCTGAATCCCTGAAGAAATGCAAAGTTTGAAATGTCTGACTGACTGGCAAATACAGAGTTTAATTTGAGTCAGGAATCTATAATTAATCTGAATCTGGAATCAGAACATACAAAGCAGTTACAAATGAGAGTGCCTGTGAGCATGTGCAGAGTGCTTAACTTCACCAGCAAGCAATCTTCCGAAACAGCTCCCCACACCTACATACAGTGCCATGAAAAAGTATTTGCCCCCTGTCTGATTTTCTGCATGGTTGCATATTTTTGGCACTGAATGTTATCAGATCTTGAACCAAACCTAATACTAAGGGAAAGGGAACCTGAGTGAACAAATAACACACAATTTTGATACTTAATTCATTTATTTATTGAAGAAAGTTAAGCAACACCCAATGCCCCTGTGTGAAAAAGTAATTGCCTCCTTACTCAAAACCTGGTTACGCCACCTTTAGGTTTGGTTCAACATCTGACAACATTCAGTGCAAAAAATATGCAACCAAATCAGATGGGGGTGTGATGTCCTTCCCCTGCACCACCTGTGAAGCTCTCACTTGTGGCTACCAGCAGACAGGAATGTCAGGTTTTCTTCTTACCCTTTACAACTCTAGCACAGATTTCAACAGATCCCCCTGCTAGGCCTTACTACCCCACAGTCTGTATCTCTTATAACCTTTAGACTGTGCCTTAGTCCCTGCCAGGCTATCTCAATACCTTGAGTCTATGGGTATAGGTAATCCCCAAACCCCCCTGCAGCCTCTTGCACTGAAGCATACAGCCCTGGGTTTCTCTGTGGGACTGGATACTCTTTCCTCCGATCTGCCGCTGCCACCATTCAATACAAACTGTTCAGCCTTGGTTACTTTGCTATTCCCCCTGGTATGTGTATCCCAGCTGAAGGAAACAGGCTTTTATTTAACCAAGAAATATTTATTACGAATTAGAAATAACAAGATTACTTAAGGAATGTTTCACCAGCGTATGGTTTCATCTATATTCTGTTAGGTACTTGACTTCTTACTAATTGCCTCAGAACTCCGACTCACTCTCAACAACAACACCGACCCTCCAACATCCACCTCCCAATTCACCACCCAGATTCAACAGTCATTCTTCCATTTATACTCCCAGCCATTCAAACGCTCAGCCAATCATCCAGCATTCTACTGCTCATGTATTCCCCCTCCTCTTTCACTCCACTTACCATATGTCTTCTATATAAACAGCACTTACCATATTTACAATATAAGCAGGAACATCACAGGGGGCAAATACTTTTTCACAGAGCTTGGAAAAGTTACTTTATTGAACTACAACTCCCATCAGCCCAATCCAGTGGCCATGCTGGCTGGGGCTGATGGGAGTTGTAGTTTAAAAAAGTAACTTTTCCAAGCTCTGCTTTTTCATGGCACTGTACTAGTTCCTGGAAACCAGAGGAGGGGCAAGTGCTCTTACACTCAGGTCCTGCTTGTGGGCTTCCCAGGGGCATCTGGTTGGCCACTGTGAGAACA
Source organism: Rhineura floridana (assembly GCF_030035675.1). NCBI lineage: Eukaryota > Metazoa > Chordata > Lepidosauria > Squamata > Rhineuridae > Rhineura > Rhineura floridana. The sequence continues at coordinate 217,592,373 of NC_084482.1, read as the reverse complement.
GGATACTGGACAAATGAGCCACTGGCCTGATCCAGGAGGCTCTTCTTATGTAAATGATTTTCAGACAAAGACTTCATGGATTTTCCTACTGAAGACTGTCTGTCTTCTCTGCTACTCAAGACTTCACATTCCTCCACCATCCAATTCCTCCATCCAATGCTGTCTCTTTCTCTAGAGCACTGTAATCTATGGTAAAAAATAATTGACCTTGTCTTTCCTGTGTTTTGAATTGTTTTTATTAAACAGTTTTATTATACGGTAAACCACTTTGATGTTTTTGGAAATAGCAGTATACAAATATGTTTATAAATAAATGAATAAATAATTTAGCCCTAATTACCTTTCCATAACCCGTCATGAAGATCCACCTTGACAGCATTAAGACTTAACTGTCTCTCACTTTGCTAAGACTTGGAGCAGATATTGCTTGTGACATCATACATGATGTCATAATGGTGTGTTCGCATCCAGCCTAGGCCATCTCCATGGTAAAAGCAGTGGCCAGTAAATCTCTTTGAGCAGGTGACTATCTCCAGCAAGTTTGATATTTAAACTCAGAGCCTAAGCCCGAACAAGAATTTAGTGTAACCTAGAAGACTGCTTCCACTATTTAAAACAAACAAACAAACAAACCTTAGTGGCGGTATTCAATGCTACTCCTATTCAGTGTAGACCCACTGAAGTTAATGAACATGACTGACTTTGGTTCATTAATTTTAGTGGGTCTTCTTTTAATAAGACTTGTTGAATACAACCCAAAACATGTAATTTCACCTTACTGAACATTTCTCACCCCTTTTTATATTTATATATGTATATATATTAAAGAAGACATTTTAAATTTTGGATAGGATGAACTCATGCATGAAGAATGCTGTACAGCAAAACAGGCCACTGAAGAAGACATTGGAGCCGAAACGTGTTTGGCATTTTCAGCGGTTCAGAGATCTGCACTACAAGTCAAGAACATCCCCAGTGACATTTTAGCCATTTTAAAAGAACATGATTGGAGAATTGTAAGAACTTTTTATTCAGTGCACAGAGATTTCTTTTTTAATTATCTTTTATTTTTCAACTTTTTTTTAATATGCTGTGGCTATATTAATTCGATGTATGTAGTCTAAGAATTTGTTTGAGGGTTTGGGGTATTTTTTTTACTAATATCTTTCTAGATTTGGGTAATCCTATTTTCCTTGTCTTTTCTCTGTGATAAGGTAGAACTTCATTTTTATGTAATAAACTCTTGTTAACATATTTATGGGTATTCTGGATAGTTGATGCTTTTTAGATAGATTGGATGGATGGATGGATGGATGCTCTTTCTTCCTGGGGCTGGTCAGGGTGGTTCTCTCATTTCTCCCTGTGGGACGCACGGGTGACCAGCGCTCCGGTTCCTTTAACCAATTTAGGCCTGAGAACATCTCCTAGTTAAGGGATCTCCATGTAGCTTGGGCGTGAAGAGTCTTGGCCTTTCCGAACAGCCAAGTAGGCATATTCTGCTGGTTTGTGCTAGCTAGTCACTGGGGTTGAGCCAGGGCTTGATGAAGAGTTCTGTGCACCCTGAAAGCTTGCATTTTTAACCCATCACATAAATATATTTATAGAAATCACACATTTAAAAAGGTTTTTTAAAATCTCCACAATTGCCTCATAACCATCTGCATGGATTCCTAATATACTTCATGAAATTGGGTAAAGTGTGTGTGTGTCCCTGCCCTTTACATCCCATGACTTGCTCCATCTCACTCGAGTTGAATGATTTCTTAGAAATCAACCCATTGCTGTCTCAGCCAGGGAAGAACGCATTCAGCAGGGGGCAGCAGAGAAAAGAGGGAAGTTTCAAATAGGGACCATTGTGAAATCCAACAGCATGTTGTGAAAGTTTGTATATTTGTTAGCAGAGAACAGCAATGGTCTGAGATGTGTGTGTGTGTGTGTTTACCTAAGAAAGCAGGCTTTTACCCTGCATTGAGATCACTGAGACTTAAGACTTAGTAAAATAAGAAAAGCTACTTTATTTATAGAAATACATAGTAGATAGAAAGGCATACCTAGTTCTAACTAAGTTGGAGGCGCAATGCCCAGGCTTGGGAATTGCCCTCATGGCTCAGGAGAGAGAGCAGAGATAAAGGTGTCTCCTCTCTCTGGGACAGTCAAAAAGAGAAGAGAGGAAAGGGCGGAAGGAGGAGGGGCAGATAAGCTTCCCTTAAGACATATCAGTCTAACAATAGAAGGAAGTCAGTCAGAGCATCACAGGTAAAGGTAGGCAAGCCTAGCCATCTGGAGGACCCTAACTCTATCTCCCTTCTGGAACATAAACAAAAGAACAAAACAGGAGTTGCTCTTGCCCCACTCCTAAAACAGGACAGGGGAGGAAGTCAGGGGAGGCACAGGGAAGGCATCCAACATGCAAAGAGAGATTTATTTATTTATATTTTATTTATTTTTACATTTTCCCTCCAAGGAGGTCAAGATGGCATGCAGACATGGTCCTCCCCTTCCTGATTTTATCCTCACAACAACACTGTGAGGTAGGTTATGCTGAGAGACAGTGACTGGCCCAAGGTCACCCAGTGAGCTTCATGGCTACTAGGGATTTGAACCCTGGTCTCCCAGGTCCTAGTCCGATGCTCTAACCACTGCACCACACTGTGTTATCTCATCTGTATTAAAGAATGAGGACAAAATACTTTTTTTTCCCCTCAGCAAAATTGGGGTCCATCTAACTCATCCAATTCTGTACAAACAGCCTGAAATCCAGTTGTTTGCAGTTCCTTTGGTAGCTTGAAATTCAAGCAAAAATTAGGAAGCTCTGGCTGATCTATTCCCACCATTTATTACTCCTCCTCTCTCCCCAAGAGCTCTGTCCTACCCTTGGTGTTGCAGGCAACCAATGCCTCTGAAAACCCGTTGCTGGGAATCGCAAGCGGGGAAGGTGCTATTTCACGCAGGGCCTGCTTGGGGGCTGCCCCTTGGGCCATCTGCTTGGCCCGTGAGAGAACAGGAGGCTGGACCAGAGGGGCCACTGGCCAGAGCCAGCTACAAAGCTCTTCCTAGGTTGACTCGATGGAGCCTCCGCGTTCAAAGACAGTGTATCTTGGAATACCAATGGCTGGGAATCGCAAGCAGGGGAGGTGCTGTTGCACGCAGGGCCTGCTTGGGGGCTGCCCCTCAGGGCCTCTGCTTGGTCCCTGGGAGAACAGGAGGTTGGACCAGAGGGGCCATGGGCTGGAGCCTGTTACAGGCTACCCTGACGCCACCAAACGGGGCTCCAGACCGATGGGCCTTGGGCCTGATCCCACTTCAGGGCTCTTGTTCGGGTCCTCGCCCGCGGGATCCCAGAACGGAGTTCAGCCCTACAAACTCTTCCTCTCCGGCTGGCCGGAATCTGCCAGCGCTTTTCTTTTCTTTTTTTCCCCCCTGATTGGTGGGCTTCCCCCATCGGGCCACTCCCGGCTCTCGCCCCGGGTGCCACGGGCGTGACTCCGCAGTAAGCCGGTTTCAGGGAGAGTCGAGCGCGACGATGGAGCCGCTGCGTCCGAGGTCCGTCTTGCTCCTGGCCGCTGCTGCCGTCCTCCTGACCGGGGGCTGTGCCGGTGAGTGCCTGCGCCGGCTAACCTGCGTCGTGGGGAGCAGGATTTTGTGCGCGGGGGGGGGGCTCTGCAGTGCAATGACGTGAGGCGCGGCGAGGACGGGCGCGTTTGCTCCCCTTGTGATCTGAATCGAAGTCCCCGATCTGTGCCTGCTGTCCTGCCTCCTGTGCTCACAGCGGCCAACCAGGTGCTGGTGGGAAGCCCGTAAGCAGGACCCAGCGCAAGAACATCTCTGCCCTCCCGCGGTTTGGTATTCGGAAGCAGAGACGGGGGTAGCCTTTTCCTCCATGCATTTGCCTAATCCTCTTTTAAAGCCCTCCAGGTAGGTGGCCATCGCTGCCTCTTGTGGGAGCCAATGCCGTAGTTTAACTATGGGCTGTGTGAGGAAGTGCTTTGTTTTGTCTGTGCAGAATCTTCCAACATTCAGTTTCACCGGATGCCCACGAATTCTAGTCTTACAAGAGAGAGAGAACAACTTTTCTCTCTCCGCTTTCTCCATGCCAAGCATAATTTTATAAACTTCTGTCACGTCGCCTCTGGCTCACCTTTTCTCTAAACTGAAAAGCCCCAAATGCTGCAACCTTTCCTCGTAGGGGAGTTGCTCCGTCCCCTTGATCATTCTGGGTGCCCTTTTTTTTAACCCTTTTGTTCTGGAGGCCACTCGATCCACCAGCCTAAAAGCTGCTAAATGGGGGAGGAGAGAGAGCAGGAGGTGTCTCTCTCCTTCCTGTGACAGTGGCTGCTTGGCTGGGTCTGAATGATCCTGACTTTCATGTTCAGTAATACATCTTTGCATTTGAGGATCTTTTCTAGTTCTCTCATAGCTGCCCTCCCAAATCCTAGCCTTCTTCTGATTTCTTGACTATTGTCTCCATTTTGGTTAATGACTGTGCCGAGGTATTGATAATCCTTGACAAGTTCAATGTCCTCATTGTCAACTGTAAAGTTACATAAATCTTCTGTTGTCATCCGACATGATTCTATTATCCATTACGCGAATTGGTTTGAGGAGACTCCTTAAGAAATGCAGTATATACTTTGCAAAAGAAAACCTCATGATTAACTATTCTAAAACCAAAGTCATGGTCTTTGGTAAGAGGCCCAGGAACTTCCCTTGGTCCATAGATGGCCACCCAATTGAGCAATGCCGTGCTTTTAAGTACCTGGGCATCTATTTCCAGGACAATCTTTCCTAGAAAACACATATAAATTATATTAAACTCTCAGCACTAAGATCTTGTGGGGCTATTTTGAGTTTTTATAGAACAGCTGGAGGCAATCTGGTCCTTCCCTGCCTTAAAAATTTACATAAATAAAGTTCTCACCCAGATTTTATATGGGGCACCGGTATGGGGTTGGGAGAGCTCCAGTATGCCCAGTCTAGAGGCAATTCAAAATAGTTTCATGAGAAAACTTTTGCGCCTCCCCCGGGGAACTCTGGCGGCCTTTCTTTGAGCAGAGCTTGGTCTCCCTCAACTCAGTGCTCGTGTCCACTACGCCCTGTTTAATTTTTGGGAATCTATAAAGAACACTCCTACTAAACTATGCCAAGATATGGCTGCAAGGGATACTTGCTGGAGTGCCAGAATATCGAGCTTAACCACATAACATCCTTGAACTCAATTGTCTTGAACCGAGGTAAATTAAAGAAAACAATCTTTCAACACAGCAACTGGATTGATCGATTGGCTATCAACAACTCCAAATTCTCAAGGTGGTTTGGTGTAATAAAAATGGATCATCTGAGAGCAAATTATTTGGCCTATTATATTCCACCTAACCTTAGGTATGCATTCACTGCCCTAAGATTCCAAACAATGCTGTCTGCGGTCTTATCAGGCTGTTATAGCCAGATTCCCTGGGATCAACGTGTGTGTATTTGTGGTGCAGACGTGATTGAAGATCTATCTCACTATCTGCTAGAGTGCCCTCTATATTCTCATCCCAGAGCCAAATTTCTTGATACCTTGCTGGTACGGTCGAGTTCACCGCAAGATAATATCATTTATCTTTTATCAGACCATGACTACTCTGTTACACACAGGGTGGCCCTCTTTGCCGAAACTCATAAATACCCGCACGGCTGTAGCTCTGTGGCAGAAGATTTGCCTTGCATCCAGAAGGTCCCAGGTTGAATTCCCAACGGCATTTCTGTGTAATGCCAGGAGAGACCCCTGCCTGAAACCAGCTGCCGGTCAGTGTAGTCAAGACTGAGCTCGATGGACCAGCAGCCTGACTCAGTATACAGCAGCGTCTTGTGCCCCTATGTTGGAAATGAATCCTTCAATGTAGCGTGATGCGGTAAAAAACTTTTCTCAGTAAAACTGGCCTATCAAAGCTGATTTCTATGTCCATGCAGGGTTTTTGTTTTAAAAGTCATAAAGATACTAAGACAAACAAAATGTCCCAACATGTCAAGAGAGCCAACCCCCCACTTTTTGCTTCTTTTTTGCCTAATGCTGGAAAGCTGTTGACATGGGCCCTTGGACTGAAAGAGCAATGCCTTGTTCGTAACTTAAATGCGCAGACGTGCTTTCAAGGTACAGCCTCTTCAAAAGTGTGTCTTGCAACTTGAAACTAGGAGTGACGCTGTATCTATTTCTTACGTTACTAATTCATTTTATGAACCAGTTGTTGTTTACACAGGGAACGCCGCAAATAGCTGGGGGTGTTTTCCTTGGAGGATTTTTTGGGGGAGGGTTGGGGTGCTTAGCATAAAAAATAAACAAGGATCCATGTTTTTATACCACCAAGTTTTGTAACAATGATCTTTACTTTGTCTCTAAAGCAATGGTTGGAATTTGATGATTGATTTGGGCAGGAAAATTCTGATAATTCATGATGCTTCATGCGCTGGGACTGTGTGTTTGTGTCAACACCTGTACATTGTACAGTCCTTGGAAATGGATTTAAGCTGCATTGTGATGCTTGGATGATTCTGTGTTTAAAAAAATTACACAAGGAGCTGGCAGGATCATGCCTGGATTTGTGTTGCTGTGCAGCCCATTTTTTATTTTTTTAAAATTTAATTTGTTAATCATTTCCCATGAGGCATCCTGAAGCAATTTACAATACAATAAAACATGTATAAAAGAATTGTACTTTATAAAAACAGTGTAAAATATTTGCATATATATTTATATTTTTAAATGTGTGTGTGTGTGGTGTAGTGGTTAGAGTGATGGACTAGGACCCAGGAGACCAGAGTTCAGTCTCCACTCAGCCATAAAGCTCACTGAGTGACCTTGGGCCAGACACTGTCTCTCAGCCTAACCTCCCTCACAGGGCTGTTGTGAGGATTAAATGGAGAGGGAGGAACACCATCTACACCACCTTGAGCTCCTGGGAGAATTAGCTGAGATTCAACCAGATGACATAATGAATGTGAAGCCATGACCTGGACCCACCTTTATAATTCCACACAGATGCCACAGAACTGAATCCACAATTCTTTAGCTATTGCTCCACAGACCATAGTATAATGATATGAACCTGCCTGGACCTTAGATTTTCTTCTGAGGCCCTTGTCCAGATCCTATCTCTGAGGGGGACTCAGAGGATGATGATGGCAAGAGGGAGGCCTTTTCAGTTGTGGCTCCCCATCTGTGGAATGCTTTCCCCAGAGAGTTGTGCCTCATGCCTTTGCTGACATCTTTTGGCACCATGTAAAGTCTCTTCTTCTCCCCCCAGGATTTTGATAGATGTTCTTTTTGTTACTTGTGTGCTGTCAAAGCTTCCTTGTGGCTGTTGTGGGGGTTGTTCTGTGTGTGAGTGTATTTTCAGTGATACAACTTGTTCATGTTTATGTTTTTTAAATGTGTTATAAGTTGCTTGAGGCCTTTGGGTAACAAAAATCTGAGTCTATTTTCTTTTAAAAAAAATCATAGTAGATAGTGAGGGTGGGTGGGTTTTTCATTAGATACCATACAGTTGCAATAATTAGTCATTCTGCATGGGAAGAGGGTGGGTCTATGTCAAAAGCACAAGGATTTGTGTCCAAAGCATGATTTTGGACTGTGGCAGAGTTGAAAAATGCTGGAACTGGGATGTGAGCTCTGATTTGATGGTGCATTTCAGGTCTCTCCTGGAGCCAGTGTCATGTAGTGGTTAAGGTGCTGGACTATGACCTGGGAGACTGGGGTTCGAATCCTTATACAGCCATGAAGCTCACTGGGTGATCTTGGCCATGGTTGCCATAAGTCAGAATTGACTTGAAAGCAGTCCATTTCCATTTTCATTTCCAGTCTTACAAACCATGAGAGACCCCAGGCATTGGTTCCATGTTTTTGTGCCAACCCCCTTCAACTGAGAGACCACACACACACACACACACACACACACACACACACACACACACACACACACACACACACACACACACACACACACACACACACACACGGCATTATGATATTGGCTGTTTTATTTTCAATACCTTTCCTAATTATCGCTAGCATGGAATTTGCCTTTTTCACAGCTGCCGCACACTGGGTTGACATTTTCATCGTGCTGTCCACTACAACCCCGAGGTCTCTCTCCTGGTCAGTCACCGCCAGTTCAGACCCCATGAGAGTATATGTGAAATTCAGATTTTTTGCTCCAATATGCATAATTTTACACTTGTTTATATTGAATTGCATTTGCCATTTTTCCGCCCATTCACTCAGTTTGGAGACGTCTTTTTGGAGCTCTTCGCAATCCCTTTTTGTTTTAACAACCCTGAACAATTTAGTGTCGTCAGCAAACTTGGCCACTTCACTGCTCACTCCTAATTCTAGGTCGTTAATGAACAAGTTGAAAAGTACAGGTCCCAATACCAGTCCTTGAGGGACTCCACTTTCTACAGCCCTCCATTGGGAGAACTGTCTGTTTATTCCTACTCTCTGCTTTCTGCTTCTTAACCAATTCCTTATCCACAAGAGGACCTCTCTTCTTATTCCATGACTGCTAAGCTTCCTCAGAAGTCTTTGGTGAGGTACTTTGTCAAACGCTTTTTGAAAGTCTAAGTACACTATGTCCACTGGATCACCTCTATCTATATGCTTGCTGACACTCTCAAAGAATTCTAATAGGTTACTGAGACAGGACTTTCCCTTGCAGAAGCCATGCTGGCTCTGCTTCAGCAAGGCTTGTTCTTCTATGTGCTTAGTTAATCTAGCTTTAATAATACTTTCTACCAGTTTTCCAGGGATAGAAGTTAAGCTAACTGGCCTGTAATTTCCGGGATCCCCTCTGGATCCCTTTTTGAAGATTGGCGTTACATTTGCCACTTTCCAGTCCTCAGGCACAGAGGAGGACCCGAAGGACAAGTTACATATTTTAGTCAGCAGATCAGCAATTTCACATTTGAGTTCTTTGAGAATTCTCGGGTGGATGCCATGTCAGTTTTTATATCGTCCATTAAGCCTAGAACTTCCTTTCTCGTTACCACTATTTGTCTCAGTTCCTCAGAATCCCTTCCTGCAAATGTTAGTTCAGGTTCAGGGATCTGCCCTATGTCTTCCACTGTGAAGAGAGATGCAAAGAATTCATTTAGCTTCTCTGCAATCTCCTCATCGTTCTTTAGTACACCTTTGACTCCCTTATCATCCAAGGGTCCAATCGCCTCCCTAGATGGTCCCCTGCTTTGAATGTATTGATAGAATTTTTTGTTGTTGGTTTTTATGTTCTTAGCAATGTGCTCCTCAAATTCTTTTTTAGCATCCCTTATTGTCTTCTTGCATTTCTTTTGCCAGAGTTTGTGTTCTTTTTTATTTTCTTCATTCGGACAAGACTTCCATTTTCTGAAGGAAGACTTTTTGCCTCTAAGAGCTTCCTTGACTTTGCTCGTTAACCATGCTGGCATCTTCTTGGCCCTAGCGGTACCTTTTCTGATCTGTGGTATGCACTCCAGTTGAGCTTCTAATAGAGTGTTTTTAAACAACTTCCAAGCATTTTCGAGTGATGTGACCCTCTGGACTTTGTTTTTCAGCTTTCTTTTTACCAATCCCCTCATTTTTGTGAAGTTTCCTCTTTTGAAGTCAAATGTGACCGTGTTGGATTTTCGTGGCAATTGGCCAGTTACATGTATGTTTAATTTAATAGCACTGTGGTCACTGCTCCCAATCGGTTCAACAACACTTACATCTCGCACCAGGTCCCGGTCCCCACTGAGGATTAAGTCCAGGGTTGCCGTCCCTCTGGTCGGTTCCATAACCAACTGGTCTAGGGAATAGTCATTTAGAATATCTAGAAACTTTGCTTCTTTGTCATGACTGGAACACATATGCAGCCATTCTATGTCCGGGTAGTTGAAGTCACCCATTACTACCACATTTCCTAGTTTGGATGCTTCCTCAATTTCATATCTCATCTCCAGGTCTCCCTGAGCATTTTGATCAGGGGGACGATAGATCGTTCCCAGTATTAAGTCCCTCCTGGGGCATGGTATCACCACCCACAACGATTCTGTGGAGGAGTCTGCCTCTTTTGGGGTTTCGAGCTTGCTGGATTCAATGGCTTCTTTCACGTATAGAGAAAAAACGACAGATACATTTCTTAAGGAATGGAAGCCTCTTTTGGACTTTTTGTTGAAAGAAAAAAATGAAATGATGATAATGGGATTTGACGATTAATTAAGATAGACTATGGAAAAAAGTGAATTTTAGGGGACAGGTTTGATATATATTATATACTTATAGCTGATCTGTGACAAATCGGAAGTCAAGTTTTTCTTTTTCTTTTTGTTGTATTGTTTTTGTTGTTTGATTTTGTTGTGTTTGTTTTATGAAAATTTGAATAATAAAAATTATTCCAAAAAAAAAAAGAACTATTACAATAGTTATTATATAGAAATAGAAGAGGACAACAAAAAGGGAAGAACAAGAGCCCTATTCCAAAAGAGTAGAGAAATGAAAGGGAAATTTAAACCACTAGTAGGGATGTGGAATACAGAAATGGCCCAGGTGGTTGACATGATTGCTCCTGAGCACCCTCTCCTGTGTAGAGCTCATATGGCTCCATGGTATACCCCAGAGTTGAGAGCGATGAAACAATATCGGAGATGGTTTGAGTGCAGATGGAGACGAACTTCTAGTGGATGCAATTATACACTGGTAAGTGCCTATGATAAGCTGTATTTAGGGGCAGTAAGGGCAGCAAAAAAAAATATTTTGCTGCCACTATCAAATCATCACTCTACCACCCAGCGGAGCTCTTCAGAATTGTCCGGGGGCTATTACACTCTGGCCCCAGGGACATGGTAGAACCATCTGAGGCCCGCTGTAATGAATTTGCTAGGCACTTCCAGGATAAAATCTTTAGCATCCACCAAGACTTAGACTCCAGTGTTATAGCAGGTGAATCAAGCGAGGTATCCAGAGCACAGCCTTGTCCCAATTTCTTGGATGAGTTTCATTTGGTGCAGGTTGAGGATGTTGACAAGTTGCTTGGACAGGTTCATGCAACCACTTCTGTGCTGGATCATTGCCCTTCTTGGCTAATAAAAGCTAGCAGGAATGGAACAGCCGGCTGGGCCAGGGAAGTGATTAATGCCTCTCTGCGAGAGGGGGTGGTCCCTGGCTGCCTGCATGATGCGGTAGTGAGACCACTCCTGAAGAAACCCTCCCTGGACCCAGAAAATCTTAGTAACTATAGGCCGGTAGCAAATGTTCCATTCCTGGGCAAGGTCCTGGAACGACTGGTTGCGAACCAGCTCCAGACACTTTTGGATGAGACCGATTATCTGGATCCATTTCAGTCGGGTTTCAAGCCTGGTTTTGGCACAGAAACAGCCTTGGTCACCCTATATGATGACGTTTGTCGGGAGAGAGACAGGGGGAGTGTGACTCTGTTGATTCTCCATGATCTCTCAGCAGCTTTTGATACCATCGACCATGGTATCCTTCTGGGAAGACTGGCTGAGTTGGGAGTGGGAGGTACTGCATTGCAGTGGTTCCACTCCTACTTGGCAGGTCGCCTCCAGAAGGTGGTGCACCCTGGACTCTCCAGTATGGGGTTCTGCAGGGGTCAGTTCTGTCCCCCATGCTGTTCAACATCTACATGAAATCATTGGGTGCGGTCATCCGGAGCTTTGGAGTGCGTTGCCATCAGTATGCTGATGACACGCAGCTCTATTTCTCCTTTTCATCTTCTTCAGGTGAGGCTGTCAATGTGCTGAACCGGTGCCTGGCTGTGACAATGGACTGGATGAGGGCTAATAAACTGAGGCTCAATCCAGACAAGACTGAGATGCTGCTAGTGGGTGGTTCCTCTGACTGGATGGTGGATGTCCAACCTGTCCTGGATGGGGTTGCACTCCCCCTGAAGGAGCAGGTTCATAGCTTGGGGGTTCTCCTAAAATCATCTCTGTCACTTGAGGCTCAGGTAGCCTCAGTGTCATGGAGTTCCTTCTACCAACTTTGGTTGGTGGCCCAACTGCGTCCCTATCTGGACAGGGATAACCTGGCTTCAGTATGCTCTGGTGACCTCTAAATTAGATTACTGCAATGCATTCTACGTGGGGCTGCCTTTGAAGATGGTTCGGAAACTGCAGCTTGTGCAAAATGCAGTGGCCAGATTGGTAACAGGGACCAGACGGTCCGAACGTATAAAACCGATTCTGGCCTGCTTGTACTGGCTGCCTTTATGTTTCCGAGTTCAATTCAAGGTGCTGCTTTTGACCTATAAAGCCTTACACAGTTTGGGACCACAATACCTGATGGAATGCCTCTCCCTATATGAACCCACCTATACACTACGTTCAAGATCAAAGGCCCTCCTCCGGGTGCCTACTCTGAGGGAAGCTCAGAGAATGGCAACAAGGGAGAGGGCCTTCTCAGTGGTGGCCCCCAAATTATGGAATGATCTCCCTGATGAGGTGCACCTGGCACCAACACTGTTATCTTTTCAGCACCAGGTCAAGACTTTCCTCTTCTCCCAGGCATTTTAGCATGTGTTTTATATTGTTTTGAATTTTTAAATTGTGTTTTAAATTGTTTTTTTAAAGATGTATTTTAAATTGTATTTTTTTTTAGTTACTGTAAACTGCCCAGAGAGCTTCGGCTATGGGGCGGTATACAAGTAAAATAAATAAATAAATAAATAAAGAGGGGAACACACTGACTGACCGAGATGAAATAAAAAGAAGATGGAAGCAATACACTGAAGTACTCTATAAAAAGGATGCAAGCATGACAGATTCATTCACAGAGGAACCATATGATGGAGAACCAGAAATTTTAGAATGTGAGGTAAAAGCTACTCTTAAAATACTTGGAAGAAACATATCACCAGGAACAGATGGCATACCAATAGAGTTGCTACAAGCTACTGAGACTGAATCTATCCAAATTTTGACAAAAACATTGTCAACAAATATGGAAAACTAAACAATGGTCCACAGATTGGAAGCGTTCAATATATATCCCAATTCCAAAGAAAGGGGATCCCAGAGAATGCAGTAATTATCAAACGATTGCCTTAATATCCCATGCAAGTAAAGTAATGCTCAAGATTCTACAGCAAAGGCTCTTACCATATATGGAGCGAGAAATGCCAGATATCCAAGCTGGATTTAGAAAGGAAAGAGGCACCAGAGATCATATTGCAAAGATAAGTTGGATAATGGAACTGAGCAAGGAATTTCAGAAGAAAACCACAATGTGCTTTATAGATTACAGCAAAGCCTTTGACTGTGTAGATCATGAAAAACTATGGAATGCTTTAGAATAAATGGAGGTGGCACAGCATCTGATTGTCCTGATGTGCAACCTATACTCTGGACAAGAGGCTACTGTAAGGACAGAATATGGAGAAACTGACTGGTTCCCCATCGGAAAGGTTGTTAGGGGTGTATTTTATCACACTATTTGTTTAATCTGTACGCAGAACATATCATACGGAAAGCAGGATTGGACCAAGATGAAGGTGTGAAAATTGGAGGGAGAAATATCAATAATTTAAGATATGCAGACGATACCATACTGTTAGCAGAAACCAGTAACGATTTGAAACGAATGCTGATGAAAGTTAAAGAGGAAAGCACAACAGCAGGACTACAGCTGAACGTCAAAAAGACTAAAGTAATGACAACAGAAGATTTATGTAACTATACTGTTGACAATGAGGACATTGAACTTGTCAAGGATTACATCGGCACAGTCATTAACCAAAATGGAGACAATAGTCAAGAAATCAGAAGAAGGCTAGGACTGGGGAGGGCAGCTGTGAGAAAACTTGAAAAGGTTCTCAAATGCAAAGATGTCTCACTGAACACCAAAGTCAGGATCATTCAGAACATGGTATTCCCGATCTCTATGTATGGATGTGAAAGTTGGACAGTGAAAAAAGCTGAGAAGAGAAAAATCAACTTATTTGAAATGTGGTGTTGGAGGAGAGCTTTGCGCATACCATGGAGTGTGAAAAAGACAAATAATTGGGTGTTAGAACAAATTAAACCAGAAGTGTCACTAGAAGCTAAAATGATGAAACTGAGGTTATCATAGTTTGGACACATAATGAGAAGACATGATTCACTAGAAAACACAATAATGCTGGGGAAAACAGCAGGGAGTAGAAAAAGAGGAAGGCCAAACAAGAGATGGATTGTTTCCATAAAGGAAGCCACAGACCTGAACGTACAAGATCTGAACAGGATGGTTCATGACAGATGCTCTTGGAGGTCACTGATTCATAGGGTCACCATAAGTCGTAGTCCACTTGGAGGCATATAACAACAAATAGAGAGAATGCCCAAGCAATGGGCTGCAAGTACACACTGATGAAGGACGTTTTCAAATAGGTACATAGGCCTGTTGGCATAAAAAGGTCTTCAAGATGCCTGAAAGCCAAACGTGAGCGAATAGTTATTTATGGTGGCTGGGGCTGATGGAAGCTGTAGCCCAGCAACGTCTGAAGGGCACCATGTTGGGTATCACAGCCCACATGACATGCACAGATCTTTCCTTCAAGCCTTGCTGGCACTCTCCCCAACACACACACACACACACACACACACACACACACACACACACACACACACACAGAGCACCAGCTGACTCACTCTGCCTAATGTGGTTTCTGTTTTTTCAAAAAAATTATATATATGCTTTTTTGTTTTTACTTCTGTAAAACACTTTGAACATTCTTTGATCTGAACAGAGTGGTTCATGACAGATGCTCTTGGAGGTCACTGATTCATAGGGTCATCATAAGTCATAATCGACTTGAAGGCACGTAACAAGTCTGTTGTAGATGTTATAATTTAGGATTCCCTGCATTGTAGAAGAGATTGGACTATCTGGCCTACCACCTGCCCCCATCTCTATGATTCCAAATTCTGTGATTCCACAATAGAGCACTTTTGTCATTTTCTGCAGAGATAAAAGGGAATACCTGCCATGGCCGCAGACCCTGAAGTCCCAGCCTGTCTCCTCCACCCATGAACACCACCCGCTTGGATCTGGAGAAGGATGCAGCATTCAAGGCATGTGCCACAGCCCGGACACTGATGTAAATGTTGTAGTCGTTTGGAGACAGACTTTGCGCAAGCACATCCAGGGGTAATTCCCCTTTCTATTCACATCTTAGCCGTTCTTTCACAGACAAGAAGTTCTTTGGATAGAAACAATGAAATGCTTTCCTCCAGTATGGAAGGATATGATTCAAGTCAAAATTGTTATGTTTCAGGGTGTTCTTTGTCTGGAGTAAGAAGGAAAAAAACCATTGTCTATGCTGGAAATGTAACCTACTGTCAGATATTGTCGAGGCGATGTCCCACAAAGCTGTTGTGATCCAGACTTTTCCCTCAATGGGCTCTATCATTTTTTTTAGTATCTGATTTATAAGGAATATTCCATTGTAAAAAGAGCGAGTCTCTGCATAGTAAAGAAATACGCTGACTTGTCTCCATGTGAGAATTGAATCAGTGGAAATTGACACTTTTTCAAACACAGTCATTTCTGGGATTTTTTGTGAAATAGGGACACAAACACCATTCGAGGTGAGCACAGGTGTCATGGCACTTATGAACCTCTCTCCATTGTCATTGTCTGGAGCAAAGAGACCAATCCACGTCCATCCAAAATGCAAAAGCAACCTGGCAATCCCCGCATACTGGTATTCGCTTTTTGGGACCATCCGGTAGAAAAAAGGGAACTGAGTATTATCGTTGAGGTCATGGAAGACAAAACCATAACTAACCTGGGTAGGGAATAGAAGAGTTTGATTGTGTCAAGGGCAAAGCTAAAAAACCTGTTAAGTTAAACTTACTCAGAACAAGCAAAACACCTGTCTAAGATGGAGGAACACTCAGTACATTGCAAGGACAGACAACAAATTCTGCCTTTATCACCACAGCAGCACCCCAAGTGCGACACTTTACTTATCTGTCTAAGGGTGAAAGGTTAGGTCAAGGAAAGGGGCCAAGGAGGCTTGAAGACCACACTGGGAGGTGATGGCTTTTCAACGGCATCCCAAATGGTCTTTCTTGAACACAGTGAAGGATGGTAGACTGGAAAGAACTGGAGCAGTTTTGGTCTACAAATCCCATCAACCCCAGCCAGCAGATGATGGTATGGAGGGCACCAGGTTGGCAAAGGCTAATTTAGTGAAACTTAGTAGCCCTTACTGCCCCGATGAGGGGAGCAGAGGGTCTAGTTAGTTCCCTCTTGTGTAGACAGCTACAGACTGTCCCCCTCCCATCACAACTGATGAGCTTTTAGCTAGCGCCATATGAAATGGAAATGGACTGCCTTCAAGTCGATTCCAACTTATGGTGACCCTATGAATAGGGTTTTCATGGTAAGCAGTATTCACAGGGGGTTTACCATTGCCTCCCTCTGAGGCTGAGAGGCAGTGACTGGCCCAAGGTCACCCAGGGAGCTTCATGGCTGTGTGGGGATTCGAACCCTGGTCTCCCAGGTCATAGTCCGACACTCTCTAACCACTAGCCACATGTATTTCCCTGCATTCATTTTAACACATTCACCAGCTTTATTATAATCATTCATGTCTAGTGAATCCTCTGGTTCTACACTGACAGCCTGTGCCTCTTTCCATTCTCAGCCACCCTTTTCTGCCTGCATTTCTACACGAGGTAACAAAGACCTCCCACAGAGCTCAGTTTAATCAGAATAAATCCACAGTGCATCCAGTTTTTTCCTCCAACATGAACTTGGGAATGGGTTGCAGCCTGCATTATAAACATAGGAAGCTGCCTTATACTGAGTGAGAATGTTGGCCTATCTAGTTCAGTGTGCCTACACCAACTGGCAGCAGCTCTCCAGGGTTTCAAGTTTGGGTTTTTTCCCCCTCCAGCTCTACCTGGAGATGGCAGGATTGCACCTGGGACCTTCTGCATGTGAAGAAGCTGCTCCCCACTGAGCTATGGCCCTTGCGACAGAGGAGCATGTCTTCCAGAGATGGAAGACATTTGGTCATCAGCTGGCATCTTCGTGCCATGCATAACTGCTGCCTCCCACGGGGCAGGGTCCTCTATTTTTAATATGTAGTAAGGATTCATGTTGGTCATTCCCTTTCTCCTCCAGCTTCCACCAGAGGTCACTATTCATCCTTTGTTTGGGGAGATGGAGGAGGAACGTTTAAAATATTGTAGACTGTTAACTGATAAGACGGCTGGTATAGCACAGTGGGGAGGAGAGCCTGGCTGGGAGTCCAGAGTCTGCGAGTTCAAATCCCTGCTCCTGTCTCCTGGGGGTCAAGGGCCAGCTAAAGATCACCCCCACAGGGAGTGGCTCAGGGGTTACATGCCCTGCCACCTGTGCAGCCGTGGGCAAGCTGCAGAGTCCCAAGGAGCCCATTGCCCCCCAGCTGGCAGTTGCGGACAAGGAAGGGGCTGGCTTGTGCCGCTGTGGCAAGCTGAGCAGGCCCTGGCCAGCTGGGGAGGACTAGCCTCAGAGGGAGGCCATGAAATCCCTATTCATAGGGTCACCATAAGTCAGGATCGACTTGAAGGCAGGCCATTTCCATTTCATTAACTGATAGAAGGCTTACTCTTTTTCTGTTTTTTAAAAGGTTCTAAAATGTCATATGAAGCTAGAGTGGGATGCTGCGGATCTCCGGCTGTACTTGCCTCAGCCAGCAGCAGCCCTCCACCGTGGCTGAGCCATGGTGCTGCCAGGAGCCTGCTGGGGCAGATGGAGGGCTGGCAGAAGCCCAGTAAATGGGGTGTTCTGGGATCATGATGGAGGAAGAGCCATGGGACAGTTCTGTGAATGGAGGGATAGAGAAAGTAGACTTCCCCAAGGATTGGTACTGGGCCTGTGCTTTTTAACTAGTTATAAACAATCTAGAGTTAGGGGTGAGCAGTGAGGTGGCCAAGTTTGCTGATGATACTAAATTTTTCAGGGTCGTTAAAACAAAAAGGGATTGTGAAGAACAAGGGCAACAAGGATGATCAGGAGACTGGAAACAAAGTCCTATGAGGAGAGACTGAAAGAACTGGGCATGTTTAGCCTGGAGAAGAGAAGACTGAGGGGAGATATGATAGCACTGTTCACGTACTTGAAAGGTTGCCCCACAGAGGAGGGCCAGGATCTCTTCTCAATCATCCCAGAGAGCAGGACACGGAATAATGGGCTCAAGTTGCAGGAAGCCAGATTTCAACTGGACATCAGGAAAAACTGTTGGAGCGGTACGACAATGGAACCAATGACCTAGAGAGGTAGAGGGATCTCTAACACTGGAGGCCTTCAAGAGGCAGCTGGACAGCCACCTGTTGGGTATGCTTTAAGTTGGATTCCTGTGTTGATCATGGTGCTGAACTGGATGGCCTTATAGGCCCCTTCTGACTCTATGGTTCTATGTTTTTACATCACCACAGCAGCTTCTGGAGGAACATAGGAAGCTGCCTTATCCATCTATCACTGTATTTTCTACATTCACTGGAAGCAGCTCTTCAGTGTTTTAGGCAGGGAGTGTATCTGAGCTGCACTGGGCGATGCCAGGAATTGAGTCTGCGGCCTTCTTAGTGTAAGGCAGATGCTCTACTGGACATCAGGAAAAACTTCCTAACTGTTAGAACCATACAACAATGGAACCAATGACCTAGAGAGGTAGTGGGCTCTCCAACACTGGAGGCCTTCAAGAGGCAGCTGGACAGCCATCTGTCGGGAATGCTTTGATTTGGATTCCTGCATTGTGCAGGGGGTTGGACTTGATGGCCTTATAGGCCCCTTCCAACTCTACTATTCTATGATTCTATGAACTCCAAAAGGACATTTCCAAACTGAGTGAATGGGCAGTAAAATGGCAAAAGCAATTCAGTGCAAACAAGTGTAAAGTTATGCATATTGGAGCAACAAATCTTAATTTCACATATACACTCTTGAGATCTGAACTGGCAGTGACGGAGCAGGAATGAGACCTTGAGGTCATAGTGGATAGTTCAATGAAGATGTTGACCCAGTTTGCGGCAGTTGTGAAAAAGGCAAATTCCATTCTAGGGGACATTAGAAAAGGTATTGAAAATAAAACCAACAAAATAATACTGTATAAACCTATGGTGTGGCTGCATTTGGAATACTGTGTATATTTCTGGTTGCCTCACCTCAAAAATGATATTGAGCTGGAAAAGGTTCAGAAAAGGGCAACCAGAATGATTAAGGGGATGAATTGACTCCCCTATAAGGAAAAGCTGCAGTATTTTTTAGTTTAGAGAAAAGATGAGTGAGAGGCAGCATGACAGAAGTATATAAAATTGTGCATGGCATGTAGGAAGGGGATACAGAAAAGTTCTTCTCCCTCTCTCATAACAGTAGATGTGGTGGACATCCGATGAAGCTGAATGTTGGAAGATGCAGGACAGACAAAGCAAAGTATTTTTCATGCAGCACTTAGTTAATCTATGGAATTCACTCTTACAAGAGGCAGTGATGGCCACCAATTTGGATGGCTTTAACTGATGGTGAGTGTCTATGCTCTCCCTCTGCAGTTGGAGTCAGTATGCTTCTCAATAGCAGTTGCTAGGAACCCCAGGAGGGGAGACTGCTCTTGCTTTCATGTCCTGCTTTTGGGCTTCTTATAGGCAACTGGTTGGCCACTTTGAGAACTGGACGCTGGACTAGATGGACCACTGGTCTGATCCAGCAGGCTGTTCTTACTGCCACTCTCTGTTTAATAAAACATGTCAAATTCCTCATTCTGCCACCTGAAGGACATTTCTAGATAATAAAAACCTCTTACGTTTATTCCTAGAACAATACTTGTGCTTGGTTCTTTTCATCTGTGTTTTAAAAGAATGTTGAATTTAATAAAGGATTTGTGTGGGCTAGCTCTGTGACAGCACATGCTTTGCATCGAGAAGGTCCCAGGCTCTGTCTATTTCTCTGTCTATTTTGAAAGGTAGAAGGTGATATGACTACCTCTTGGAGACTCCAGAGAGCCATTGTCCATCAGTCTTAGGCTTCATGGACCAAGACTCTGATCTGAAATTGATTGGCAAAAAACATTTTTTAAATTTCCCCCAGATTTTTTCTGCACCTTCACGTCTCTACAAATAAGACAGTTCCTTCAGCTGCAACCAAAACAGACTTAGCAAGATTTACTAGCTTAATAGGCAGTTTCATGGAGGGTGAGTTTAACCAAGAAGTGGAAGGAGAAAAGTTTCTCTGCCTCTCTCATAACGCTAGACCTCGTGGACATCCAGTGAAACTGAATGTTGAAAGATTCAGGATAGATAGATAGATAGATAGATAGATAAGATAGATAGATAGATAGATAGATAGATAGATAGATAGATAGATAGATAGATAGATAGATAGATAGATAGATAGATAGATAGATAGATAGATAGATAGATACTTCATGCAGCTCATAATTAAACTATGGAATTGACTCCCTTAGGAGGCAGGGATGGCCATCAACTTGGATGGATTTAAAAGAGGATTAGATTAACTCATGGACGATAAGGGTATCAGTGGTTACTAGCCATGATGGTCTTCATAGGTGGAGGCAGTACAATTCGAAATACCAGTTGCTGGCAACTGCAGGAGTGGAGGGTGCTCTTTGCACTCAGGTCCTGCTTGTGGGCTTCCCATGCTCAACTGGTTGGCTACTGTGAGAACAGGATGCTGGACTAGATGGGCCACTGGCCTGATCAAGCAGGCTACTCTTATGTTAAGAAAGAGCCCTCTTAGTCATGCTTTGAAGGTCAAGAAGGGACTTTGTTCCTTTTGATTAAAATTATGCTGGTGAAAATAGCATGAATTTAACTAGATCCTGGTGAAAATAACATGATTTGAACTAAATGGTGCTTGAGTGTTCCACATTGCCCCAGTCCAGGAATCATGCCTCTGTGGCAAAGTAGGAACAATATGATTTACCAGTGATGCATGCAAGGAAACAGCCATTGTCCCTTTTTAAATAAGCCTAAGAAATCAGATTTATGTTGAGTGCTGTTATAGTCATCATTTTGGGATATGAGAGCCTGTATTTCATCCTGTATTTTTAAAAATTAAATTACTTGGAAAGCTCAGTATGGAAGGACCATATACAATTGGTTTCTTATATGTTTGCTGCTGCTAGATTATTACATGCAGCTAAATGGAGAGTGGTGATAATTCCCACAATAAAAGATTGCTATGATAAAATATGGGAGTATTCACTGATTTATTTATTTATTACATTTATATACCACCCCATAGCCAAAGCTCTCTGGGCAGTTTTCACTGATGGCAAAATTAACTTATTATGTAAAATGTAGAGAACGTAATTATAGAGAGAGTGTGTTTTTGGTTAAGTGGCCGAATTTTATTGTTGTATACAAGGGTCAGGTCTGGTCAGTGTCTGTATGGGAGACCGCCTGGGAACCATACTTAAGCCGCCTTGGGTTTCTATCATGAAAAGAAAGGTGGGGTACAAAATGTAAAAAATAAATAAATAAGTACGTGGGATAGTTCCAAGCAATACTTATCATTTTTCTATGTTTTTATTTGCTGCATTTAGTTTGTTTATGACTGTATAATAAGTCTGGCTTGAATTGGCAATAACATTCAATCCTTTTTTAAAAAAACCATCACCACATACTTACTTACATTTTAATGTTGATTCAAGGAGCCTGGGAGAAAGAACTTGGCATGACTATCGCATTTAGCAGAGGGATGACCCCGCCGATGAGCTGGTCTCCTGCTCTGTAATAATTCCAAGGATTATACTGATCTCTCAGTAAACTCAAAGGGCATTTTGCCATCAGCATCCCACAGACTGCACAGGACAGCAGCAGAAACTGGAGCAGCAATATTGTGAGTGGCACACTGGCAGCATCTCTGCCTGCCTCAGATCCCACCCAAGCTCTCTCGGGCACACAAAATATTTATGCATCATCCCTTTCAGGATTGCTGCAAAAAAAATGGTCTCCTGTTGCTCCCAATTCTGATGTTTCTGTTACTGGACTCAGATGTCAGTTCTGACCTTTAGGAAAGTCCCTTGACAAGAAGAAGAGGTATAAATCATCATGATTTCAATAATTACTAAGGGAACTCTGCTATATCCTGAAGGCCTCTGTCTGACAACTGGCTCCATGCGCAGGTGCCCAGGTGGAGAAAACCATGTTTGCAAAAATAATCATCACAGATGAGCTCTACACTCTACCACAGTCTGGTGGGAGGAGATCAGCAACAATGGACTGAACTTTAGTGAAGAAAACTCTGCCCAGAGAAAGCCCTCCTGGGAAAGATTTCTGAAAGGCGGCAGGTTATACATTTTCAAAATAAAAACAGCCCTAAATCAGTCCAGCAATATGAGCCCTTTATAGTGTATATCTTGTGTAAATGAAAAGTACAAATTACTAGCATGATGAAAACACAGTGGGTGGAATGCAGTGCTAGACCTACCCAGAGTAGGCCCATTGTAATTAATGGACATGACTAAACAGGTTCATTAATTTCAATATGCCTACTCTGAGTAGGACAAAGTTGACTACCACCCATAGACATTCCACACCTGCAGAGCTTGTGCCATCAAGGGCCATGAAGTAAAGGGAGGCATTGGCATGGTGTATACACGGAAAGGATGCAAAAAGCCTTCCAATGGATACCATTGCGGTGTGGTGTGCATAAACGCATGCGAGGACGCACATACACACACATAGCTGAGTGCCATCTAGCGAAGGAGGAGAGGAAACATACACTTATCAGCTCTGTTTTAACAGGTGATTCAACTTGTTCCCCAGTCAGAATGGTGTCTGCCCTGTTTAACTCAAACTGAAAGCTTGAAGACATTCATCAAGGTGAGCCCCTCAGCGATTACCTAATGGTAGTCTAGCCTTGGGGGCTATAAAGTGAAACTCCGAAGGGCTCTGGACCACCAAAGCTGGCCTCTTGATTGCGAGGAGGGGAGGCAGAGAGTGGAGTAGGTACAGTAGGTGGGGGGGGCAATCTTTGACAGTGAATGTCTCTGTAGTGATTCGTACAATGTCCTGGACCACAACCACACACCATACAATAACCCCACTACTGTTCCACTTTAAACAGTCCTGGCTTCCCGCAAAGAATCCTGGGAAGTGTGGTTTGTGAAAGGTGCTGTTCCCTTGTATAGCTACAGTTCCCAGAGTTCTCTGAGAAGAGGGACTGACTGATAAACCATACTGAGAATTGTACCTCTGTGAAGAGAAAAGAGCTTCTCCTCGCAACTCTCGACACCCTTCACAAACTACCCTTCCCAGGATTCTTTGGGGGAAACCATGACTGTTTAAAGTGGAATAATACTGGAATAAATGTATGCTGTGAATGTGGCCCTGTTTTGACATTTTGCAATAAAAATGAATAGCACATCTTCTGCTGGATATCTGACATGTCAATCCAGTCCAGCCATGCATGGGTCCAGCTCAGTCCAGGCAGAACGCGAAGTCCACACTGCACTTCCCTCTTGGGGCCGCACTTCCCTCCTTCCACCTCTCTCTTACGTCTGCCTCAGACCAGCTTCCTCTGCTTTTTCATCCCCAGGAAAAGGATTACAGGGCAGGAGATTACAAGGAAAATGGTGGGTGTGCACGTGTGTACCTGCGTGCGCACACGGCCTGCTCTTGATGGGGTCATACTCCCTCTGAAGGAGTGGGTTTGTAGTTTGGAGGTTCTCCTGTATCTAAAAAGATCAAAACAGATCAATATATATAAGCTTCTTATGATATATATGCAATTAATTTATTGGATTACTGCACTTTTCTTCCAGGAGCTTAAAGTGGTGTACATGGTTCTTCCCCTCCTCATTTAACCCTGATAACAACCCTGTGAAGTAGATTAGGCTGTGAGGCAGTGACAGGTGCAAGATCACATAGTGAACTTCATGTCTGATTGAGAATTCAAACTCTGGTCTCCTAGATCCTAGTCCAACACTTTGACCACTATACCACAGTGGCTAAGTGTCGTACAAGATTAAAACAGCAAAGATTCACCTCCTATTGAGAGACTGTAACTCAGGAGAAGAGTACATGCTTGGCATAGAGAAAGGCCCAGATTCAGTCCTTGACAACTCCAGTTGAGAAAGGTTCAGACAGCATGTGATGGGAAAGATCACTGCGTGGGACCCTGGAGAGATACTGCCAGTCAGAGTAGACACTATTGGGCTACATGGACAAATAATCTAACTCGCAGAAGGAAGATTCTGCCTTTCTCAAAAAGGAACTGCAACTATGCTCCAGTTTATCTCATCTTTCAAAAACATGTTCCTCATTTTATTGTATTTGTTTAACAGGATTTATATATCGCTTAATCAGAAAAAACACTAACAAGCCAATGCTTCTCAAACTTTTTATTTCCCCATGGACCACTAGAAAATTGCCAAGGGTCCTGATGGACCACTTAAGGGTTTTTCTCCCTGTTGTAGCAATGGTAATGCACCGTGCTAGATGCTGTGCAATTTCTAATTGTATTTTTAATGCTTTTATTTCTTATATTGCTGCCCTGGGCTCCTGCTGGGAGGAAGGGTGGGATATAAATTAAATAATAAATAAATAAAAATAAATATCGTATGTTATTGCATTAAAATGCAAGTTCTACAGAATTCAAATAATTTGAATTCTGTAGACCTTAAATATAGAGAACATATTGATTCCATCAAGGAAGCCACAGACCTGAACTTACAAGATCTGAACAGGGTGGTTCATGACAGATGCTCTTGGAGGTCGCTGATTCATAGGGTGGCCATAAGTCGTAGTCGACTTGAAGGCACATAACAACAACAGCAAACAATATGAGAAATAAAAGATGCAATGAAAATACAATTAAAAATCAAAATGAATATTCAATGTGGACATGCCAAGGACCACCTGAATGATGCTTGTGGAGCACCGGTGCATACATTGTTAATTGTCCTGTTATTTGTCAGATGCTCAGCGTGAAGTCCTGTCATCACTGTCAGATATGCAATGTAAAAATCTTGTTCTTAAAAAATCTCATGGCAAAGTACTTAATAAAATGAACCTGTTATTGGGATGACATACCCTTATCCTTTGTATTTCAAAAGGCTATAGATCTACCTGGATGGCAGTGTTGTTGGTGTGAAGCTGTTTTGCTCTGGAGATGTTAAAGATTGGAATTGTAGTTTAACACACGCAGAGCCAGGAAGTCTGTGTTAGCCCCTGTCTTTTACAAGCAACGATGAGTGTATGGGGAGGCTCGTTTCCCAAGATTCATTGCTACTTTGGCTCTCATGCCAAGGTCCACCATAGTGGATCAAGAAATAAGAAATCCAAAAACCATAGTTATTGCCTTAACAGCCTGTGTTGATGAGGTATATTAACATCTAGCAAAAATCTGGTTGTGATAAAATGATGCATACAGGTTATTCAGTCCAGAGTCACTAGGCAGTCACTTTCATCATTTGTGGCTACTTTCTTTGATGACTTATATGAAGGGAAGATATGTTACAACAGAAGCATCCAATGAGTTACATTCCAAATATACATTGATTTCATTGATACTGTGCATCAGATGCCAAAATTTAAAATAGTATTTTAAGAATCAAATGATATTTTTAGTTTTTGTTGTTAAATACTCCTTTTTATTCAGATCAGGCCTGAGTACAATAATGTAGCACTTGGGCATGAAGATGCAGCCCAGAAGCCCAGCACTGGAGGCCAAGATAGAGAAGACTTGCACGGCTACCATGTATTTCCCCTTGGTGCTCAGGTAGGTGGGCACAAAGGAGACCCAAACACTGCAGAAGACCAACATGCTGAAGGTGATCAGCTTGGCTTCATTGAAGGCCCCAGGCAGCTTCCTGGCTAGGAAAGCCACCATGAAGCAGATGGCAGCCAGAAAGCCCATGTAGCCAAGGACACCATAAAACATGGCAACAGACCCTTCGTTGCATTGGAGGATGATCTTTCCAGGCTGGGAGTGCATGTCAGAGTCAGGGAATGGAGGAGAGGTCCCCAGCCAGATGGCACAGATGACAACTTGGATACTGGAACAGGAAATGACAATGGAATTGGCCAGACTCTTCCCCAGCCATCTTCTCACCCTGTTCCCTGGCTTTGTGGCCAGGAAGGCCAGCACCACTGTGATGGTTTTAGCCAACACAGAAGAGATGGCAACTGAGAAGATGATGCTGAAGGCTGTTTGTCGGAGAAGACAGGTTGCTTTCCTTGGCCGGCCAATGAAGAGGAAGGAAGACAAAAAGGAAAGCAGGAGGGAGATGAGGAGGATGTAGGAGAGGTCCCGGTTGTTGGCTTTGACTATTGGAGTTTCTAGGTATTTAATGAAGATTCCTAGCACAAAGCCTGTGGTTAAGCATAAGAAGAAGGCAAAGGAAACAAACATAATCCCCAAAGATTCTGCATGGGACAGGAATGTGATAAACCTGGGGACACATTGATCTTGGTCCTTGCTTGGATATTGATCTTCTGGACATTTGGTGCAATGGTCTGCATCTGAAAAGAGCAAGAGTGATTCCAGTGTCGCCAACATGTATGTTATATCTACATTAGTTACTCTGTTGATCCAAATGTAGCCTCCACTCCTTCCCCCCCTCACATTGTTTTGGCTTATATGAAACTTAAGTGAGGACTATAATTGTGTCTCTCTAAAGAAGCCTCTCAGCAACCAACTGTTCCCACAAGCCTCCATTTTGGCGCACGGTGGGTGAAGGGAGGCCCAGAGCAGGCTTTGGGCAAGTAGAAGCGTTTGAAGTAGTGATTATTGGGTGGGAAGGAACCCAAACTGCAGCTGTTCCACCCCATTCTCTTTGGCTATTCCTTAAGGAGGTGCACTGCAGTTTTCTATACGGTCATTTGAAGTCATGAGTCTAGAAAGAGGTTTGCTTTAGGCGAGCTCCTTTCAGGCACCTTGATCTTTTGCTAGTTTATATTCGTTGCAGTACTCTCCTGTAATTCATTGTACAGTTGATTGTTCCCCCTCCAGACCAGTAATTTTTGCTCAGTAGATTTCCCCCTTATAATTCATTGTACAATTGATTATTCCTCCTCTTTGTTTTCCCTTTAATTGTCCGCTCATAATTAATTCTCCTTGCTTGTTTACCCCCCTCTTTGGAATTTACTGTCTAATTGGTTGTTCCTTCCTGTACTTTTATACATTAACTATATGTCTGATTGGACACTTTCTTAGTTCTTTTACTTACTTATTTATTTATATATTTATTCATTTATTACATTTGTATACCGCCCCATAGCCGAAGCTCTCCGGGCGGTTTACAACAATTAAAACATTAAAAACAAATATACAAATTTAAAAACACATTTCCTGTAATTGATTTTCAGTGAATACCTATTCCCCGCAGTAGGGGTGTGGCCTATGTTTGGGTCAATATGATATATCTGTATTAATTTGTATTCCATAAAATATATGTTTTGAATTGAAATTAAGGATCCAAGTTTCAGAATTTCTGAAAGCAAAACAATCTTTCGGAATATACATCCTGAAGAATCTTTGTCCTGCCCTGCAAAGGCCACCCTGTTCCAGAAAGCGCTGTGATTCAGCGGCAGAGGATTTATTTTGCCTGCAGAACTTCCCACATTCAATACTTGGCATCTCTAGATAGGACAGAGACCCATGTCTGACAACCGGTAGAGACAATGCCAGTCAGAGCAGACAATGCTGAGGTAGATAGACCAATGGTCTGACTTAAGAACATAAGAAGAGCCTGCTGGATCAGGCCAGTGGCCCATCTAGTCCAACATCCTGTTCTCACAGTGGCCAACCAGTTGACTCTGTGGGAAGCCAGCACACAGGACCCGAGCACAAGAGCACTTCAGTTTCCAGCAACTGGTATTCGGAAGCATACTGCCTCTGACTGTGGTATGTTCTTAAGGGCTTCCTTTCCCTCTGGAATCCCTTACCTTCCTGAGCCGAGATTGTCCCTTCAGCACACAGAGCACAAGTGTAGCAGCAAAGTGGCTTTCCTTCCTGAATCACCTTGACGTATCCAGGGAGGCAATTTTTGGTGCACCTTGAATGAGGCAACATCTAATCGTAAAGAGAAGGAAGATCAAAGAAAAAGAGGGGTGTGTTGGGAAGCCTCAGGACTGAGCTGGAGACTTGGAAGCCACCTGCGACTCCAGGGCCGGTGCCAGTCATGCTGGGGACCTTGGGCACCAGCCTGCCCCGGGCCCTGGCACCCGCACGCATGCATGCCCCACCTACCTACCTTGAGGTGAATGCTGCCCGTGCTGTGTGTGCATGCCTGCCATCAACCAAGATGGCAGCAGGGGCATCAGCCCCTTAGGGAAACCTTGGCCACCATCTTGGTTGATGGCAGGGTTGCTCCCGCAGTGCAACCAGAATTTACCTCAAGGGAGAAGTAGGTGGGGCATGCAGGTGGACATCACAGGCCTGCGTGGTAGTAGGGGGGTGCCTGGGACTTCCTTCTCTGTAATCCATGGCAGAGTCAGGAGCTGATGCTGCCACGGATTGTGGAAGGGAGCTCTACCCACCCACCCTAAGGAGGGGCCCTTCAGGAGACCCTTGGGCCCTCAGCCAGGGCCCGACCTGGCCACCCTCTGTCGCCTGCCCTGCGTCATTCCCTTTACTTCCAGGACTGCAACCACTTCCTCACTTCTCCAGCCATGTACACATTTAGCACAACCCCTAAAGTCTTTAACGGCTAAAGTTTAGCCTCTATAGTTTGTTTTTTAAACAGATATGACGTACTGTTCCACACGGAGCGTGCACAAGGTCCCAGATTCAGTACACAGTCTCTCAAGGTAGAGCTGAGATTGGGAAGGACCCCGCATCCTGAAGAGCTTCTGCTCACCAGAGCAGACAATATTTCTTTCAGTTTTATTTATCAGGGAAGTTCTGGCCCACCCTTCATCCCAGGATCCCAGGATGAGTTGCAATACAATAAAACAGTCAGCGTTTCAACAGATCTGAACAGGATTCGGAATTGTTTTACTTTTGTGGATGTTTTTATTGTTCAATCAGTTCGGGATGTTTCATGGGAAGAAATTCATAAATCAAATATGAATAGACGAATCAATCATTGGACTCAAAATAAGGCGGCTCACTCTGTTGTTTTACTCCAGCTTTTGCAGCTGGGAGCTCCGTTCACTAACTGTCCTCGGAGTCCCTGACCTAAAGTTGGCACAGCTGCACGGAACTTCAGCCTCATGTATCATAGTCTGTGTATTAACAGCCTGGCTGAGGAAGCCCATTCTCTGCCCCCTTTCTCTCTGTATATTGAATAAGAAATTATTTATTTATTTAGACATTTATTAATCACCCACCAATCATGTCCTCTAGGTGGTTGATGGAATTTGTTAATCTAAAATCGGAACAATGAAATTAGGGTTGAAGAGGCATATGTCTGTATCTGTGTTGGAATTGCTTTTTAATATGTTTTCAAACCTTTTTTAAAATGTTTTTAACCTTTTTTTAGATGTCATGAAAGCTTTTTGAAAAAATGTTTTGTTTTAATGTATTTTAAAGTCTGTTTTTATGATGTTTTATTTAGTGCTTTTGTTTGCTGCCCTGGTCACCTGCTGGGAGGAAGGGCGGGATATAAATCAAATAGTAAATTAATTAATAAACAAAAATAAAATCAACTCCCCTGTTTTTCCTCACCTGGTTAAGCCCCCTAAGCCACACAATGGGATCCTCGTCAATGCTGAACTGTTTCTCTGGGGATGCCTGTTGCTGTTGACGCCCAATTTTAGTTGAAGCAACTGAGGTGTTAGGCCACACCACCCACGTCAAAATATCCAAGTTGGCTGCCAGTTCTCCATTTCCATCCAAATATACTCCATTAATGGAAGTATTATAAAAGGCAAACTTTCTCAGAAAAGGGTGGAGCTAAAATGACAGAGAAAAGGAGACATGGGTGTTCTGTCCAAAGGGCATCAGCCTTTTGGAATTGTGCTCCTTGTCTTTAGTTTTCTTGATATTCATTTCTTTTTAAAACCACCTGTGTTTTCCATTCTTGAGTCCCTTCATCCTGTTTCAGCATTTTGAGAAAGGCTACCATTCAAGTCACAGCTGGTATAGCATGGTGGGGAGGAGAGCCTGGCTGGGAGTCCAGAGTCTGCGAGTTGAAATCCCCGCTCGTGTCTCCTGGGGGTCAAGGGCCAGCTAAAGATCACCCCACAGTGAGTGGCTCAGGGGTTATGTACCCTGCCACCTGTGCAGCCGTGGGCAAACTGCATAGTCCCAAGGAGCCCAGTTGCCCCCCAGCTGGCAGTTGCGGATAAGGAAGGGGCTGGTTTGTGCAGCTGTGGCAAGCAGAGAAGGCCCTAGCCAGCTGGGGAGGACTAGCCTCAGAGGGAGGCAATGGGAAACCCCCTTGGAATACCGCTTACCATGAAAACCCTATTCATAGGGTAGCCATAAGTTGGGATTGACTGGAAGGCATTCCATTTCCATTTTACCATTCAAGTCAGTAAGAGGGGGTCACCACCAATGTGGCACCCCTGGGCGCCAGTGCACTTGTCAGTGCCTCCTATCGTGCCCACCTCAGTAAATATCCCTTCAAAAGTTGACAATGCATGTGCGACTGTTTGTTCTTCCTGCTAGCACTGGCTTGGCCTCTTCTGGACCTTGTGTTCTGTGCTGGATGGGATGATGGTGATCTTGGTGTGGAGGAACTCTCTGTAGTTCCGTTGTCATGGACATATCACTACCTGGTTGGGTTTAGACTCACTGGGACTCAAAACCTCTGCAGGGGTGGGGGACCAATTAGGATGGTCCGCCCCAGGAGGCTGATGGATCCATATGGTTTCCTGAGAGCTCTTGGGGTTTTTCCTGTCACCTCGGCAGGCGATTCTGTTGAAGCTCTGGCTGACCTCTGGAATGGGGAAATGGCCAGGGCGGTGGACATGATCGCTGCTGAGCGTCCCCTCTCACGAATGGAGCCAAACCAGCTCCCTGGTTTACCAGGGAGCTGATGGTGATGAAACAAATGAGACGGAGACTAGAGCGACATTGGCGGAAGACTTGGAGCGAGTCTGACCGAACACGGGCTAGAGCCTATCTGAAGGCCTACTCCATGGCAGTGCAGGCAGCAAAGAAATTATTCTTTTCAGCCACCATTGTGTCTGCGGGGAGCCGACCAGCAGAGCTGTTTCGAGTGGTCAGGGGTCTCCTACATTCTGGCCCCTGAGAGGGTAATATAGACCACTCATCAGCCCACTGTCAAGAATTTGCACGACACTTCGCAGACAAAATCGTTCAGATTTGTTCCGACTTGGATGCTATAGTTGATACAGGCTCAGTGGATGTAACTTTGGCTCCTGCTTGTCCAATAATAATGGATTCTTTTCA
Source organism: Rhineura floridana (assembly GCF_030035675.1). Classification (NCBI taxonomy): domain Eukaryota; kingdom Metazoa; phylum Chordata; class Lepidosauria; order Squamata; family Rhineuridae; genus Rhineura; species Rhineura floridana. The sequence continues at coordinate 217,561,073 of NC_084482.1, read as the reverse complement.
GCTTGTACAACCCGAGGATGTGGACAGGATCCTTGGAGAGGTGAGGCCCACCACATGTCTGTTAGACCCTTGCCCTTCCTGGCTTATTAAAAGTGCCAGAGGGGGCCTAGCCGAGTGGGTGAAGGAAGTGGCCAATGCCTCCCTACAACAAGGCAGAGTTCCAATGTGCCTAAAGGAGGCAGTTGTATGGCCTTTGTTGAAAAAGCCCTCCCTGGACCCCTCTATTCTGGATAATTATCGACCAGTGTCTAATATCCCATTCCTGGGCAAGGTAATAGAGTGTGTGGTGGCCTCCCAACTACAGGGATTCCTGGATGAAACGGATTATCTAGATCCATTTCAGTCTGGTTTCAGACCTGCTTATGGGACGGAGACGGCTTTGGTCGCCTTGGTAGATGACCTACGCAGAGAACTGGACAGGGGGAGTGTGTCCCTGTTGGTTCTGTTGCACCTCTCATCGGCTTTCGATACCATCGACCATGGTATCCTTCTGGGTCGCCTTACCGGGATGGGACTTGGGGGCACCGTTTTACGATGGCTCCGTTCCTTCCTGGAGGGTCGAACCCAGAAGGTGGTGCTAGGGGATTCCTGTTCAACTCCTTGGCCGTTGGCCTGTGGGGTCCCTCAGGGTTCAGTTCTGTCCCCCATGCTATTTAATATCTACATGAAACCGCTGGGAGAGGTTGTCCGGAGATTTGGGGTTTGGTGCCACCAGTATGCAGATGACACCCAACTCTACTTCTCCTTTACACCTAATTCCAAGGAAACTGTCTCGGTTCTAAACCAGTGTCTGACAGCAGTGGTGGACTGGATGAGGGTGAACAAGCTGAAGCTTAATCCAGACAAGACAGAGGTGCTCCTAGTCAGTCGAAAGGTGGATCAGGGAATAGGGGTTCAGCCTGTGCTGGATGGGGTTACAATCCCCCTGAAGACGCAGGTTCGCAGTTTGGGTGTGCTCCTGGACTCAGCCTTAAACCTGGAGGCCCAGGTTTCTGCGGTGGCCAGGAATGCTTTTGCACAGTTAAGATTAGTGCGCCAACTGCGCCCGTTCCTGGAGTAATCCGATCTGGCTATGGTGACACATGCCTGAGTTACATCCCGCTTAGACTACTGTAACACGCTCTATGTGGGGCTGCCTTTGAAGACTGTTCGGAAACTTCACCTGGTGCAATGAGCTGCAGCCAGAATGTTAACTGGGGCTGGTTACAGGGACCATACAACTCCCCTGCTGCAACAGCTCCACTGCCTGCCAGTCTGTTTCCGGACACAATTCAAAGTGCTGGTTATGACCTATAAAGCCCTATACGGCTTAGGTCCAGGCTATCTGTCAGACCGTATCTCCCTATATGAACCTGCCCGGGCCCTGAGATCTTCAGGAGAGACCCTTCTCACGATCCCAACACCTTCACAAGTGCGACTGGTGGGGACACGAGATAGGGCCTTTTCGGTGGCTGCCCCTAGGCTCTGGAACTCCCTCCCTAGGGAGGCAAGAATGGCCTCCTCTGTGCAGTCTTTCCGCCGACAGCTAAAGACTTTTTTCTTCCGGCAGGCCTTTGGAACTGAAGGCTTTAAGGGTTGTGACTGAAGAGGATGCTGTATGTTATTGTTTTGCCTGTATGCTCCTAAACTAGGTTGCAGTATTTTAAGAGTAATTGGTTTTAACATCTTAATAGATTAATCCTGTTTTAATGTTGATTTTATGTTTATATGTTTTATATTTTTATAGGTTCTTAATGATGCGTACTTGTTTTTATCTGGAAGCCGCCTTGAGTTCCAGTTTGGAAAAAGGGCGGGGTATAAATAAAGATTATAATAATAATAATAATAATAATAATAATAATAATAATAATAATAATAATAATAATAATAATAATAATAATACATGGGACATGCCCCCATAAACACACCCACATTTAATTGGATGCCAAGTTTGGATGCCGACACTCCCTTCCATTCTGAACAGAGGAGAGGTGCAAAGAGCGTCTGTATGAGGACGGCAGTGACTGAGAGGTTGCAGAATAGATTTTTGTATCATTCCATGGAAAACAGACACGGCTATAAGGTTTGAACTGGCTCTTAACAACGCCAGCTATTACTGGCAACACAAGAAGCAGAAAGGAAAGGCCAAAGAGAAACGAAACTCACTACCTGAAGTGGCTTCAGGAAGGCCCAGAGCTTGGAAATGTTACTTTTTTGAACTACAACTCCCATCAGCCCAATCCAATGGCCATGCTGGCTGGGGCTGATGGGAGTTGTAGTTCAAAAAAACTAACTTTTCCAAGCTGTGGGAAGGCCACTTTCTGTCCCTGGGCCAAGCTACATTAACCTCGTAGTGGCTTGTTCCTCTCAATACAGTGGGTATCAATGAAAAGTTGTTGCTTATTTCAACATAATACAGGTGCCTTTTCCCTACTGATAAAGTTGCTGATTGTGGGAGGGAGACATGCCAGTTTTGTGGTCCAGCCTCTCCTCTTTAAGATGCAGCAGCCTTTTTGTGTCGTGCCACACATCCCACGGCAGCCAATTTGTGAAGGGGAGCCACTGTACTTTGTATTGTTTCCCCCAAAATTCAAAATGTTCCCACTAGACCAGAGAGGTGACTCTAGCCAGTTAGATAATAAAAGAGCCAAGAAATCTCTACGGCATCTGCCCAGTCTGGAGACAAGGGAAGGGCAGGCTGATCCCATCAGGCCTCCCATGTCTGAGAAAACTCCTATGCAAATGCTGTAGAGCCCCTGAGGGTGGTTCACAGCAGACTCAAAGGAGCCATAGCAGGTGCTGAGCACAGTCCCACCTTGCCTAAAAGGGGTGGGTGAGTCTCATAGCTTTCCCCATGTGCTAGATGGCCTCTGAAGCTGCTGGAGGAAGGTCCGAAGGGGGATCTGCACAAGAAACCCCAGCAACTGCAGCTGCATCAGGAATCTGCAAGATGCCAACAGGCTGCTCTGCTTGGAAATGTTCTCAGTTCCATAGAAGAGGGCAAAGACTTGTCATCTGCTGCACCAGAGGGCAAGACTAGAGTCAATGGGTCTTGGTTGAACATCAGGAGGAACATCTTGGTTCTAAGAGTGGTTTGATAATGGAAACAATTGCCTAGAGGGGTGGTGGGCTCTTCCTTCCTGGGGTCTTGGTCTTCAGACAGAGGCTGGTCAGAAATCTGTAGGCTGGGGATTCCTGGCCTACAACCTCTCCCCAACACTATGATTACAAATTGTCATTTACATTGGAGTTAAAAGGAAATACCTGCCATGGTTGTAGCTTCTGAGGTTCCAACCTCTCTCCTCTACCCATCATCACCAGCCTCTTGGATCTGGAAGAGAATGCAGCATTTAAACAATGAGCCACGGCCCGGACACTGCTGTAAATGTTGTAGTTGTCCTGAGACAGAGTTTCTGCAAGCTCACCGAGGGGCAATATCTGTTCACATCTTTCTTGTTCTTTCACAGACAACACATGCTTTGAACAGAAACAATGAAATGCTTTGTTCAAGTAAGGAGTGTTGTGAATCCGCTCAAAATCTGCAAGCTTTGGAGTATTCTTTATCTGGATTAAGAAGGAAAAAAAAAGGTGGCTGTGCTGGAGGTGTAACCTACTGTCAGACAATGTTGAGGCGATGTCCCAGAAAGCTGTTGTGATCCAGACTTTCCCTTCAGTGGCCTCTACCAACACTTTGAGTATTAGATTAATAAGGAATATTCCATTGTAAAAAGAGCGAGTCTCTGCATGGTAAACAAATACTCTGACTTGTCTCCATGTGAGATCTGAATCAATGGTAATTGACAATTCAGCCTTGTTCCGTTCTGGGATTCTTTGTGAGATGGCAACACAAATGCCATTCGAGGTGAGCATGGGTGTCAAGATCCTCATGAACCTTTCTCCATTGTCATTGTCTGGAGCAAAGAGACCGATCCACGTCCATCTGAAATGCAGGAGCAACTTGACAATCCCTGCATACTTGTATTCTTCCTTTGGGACCATCCGGTAGAAAAAAGGGAACAGAGTTTTATCGCCAAGGTCATGGGATACAAAACTGTAACTAACCTGGTAAGGAATGGAAAAGATTAGTGTTGCCTTTGTTTTCAGGACAAAAGTCAGAAACCTATCAGCCTAAACAAGGGAAATGCGTATCATTAGGATGAAGGATCAACCCATACATCGCAAAGATAGATGCACCCCAAGCATGAAGCTTTACTTTTCTCCCTAGGAATGAAAGGTTATGTCAGAGAAAGGGAGAAAGGAGGATCAAGGACAAAAGGGGACACCTTTAACCCCTCTCATCACAACTGATGAACTTTTAACTAACGTAATATATCATATATATCATCATCATCATGGACTGCCTTCAAGTCGATCCCGACTTATGGCAACCCTATGAATAGGGTTTTCATGGTAAGCGGTATTCAGAGGGGGTTGACCATTGCCTTCCTCTGAGGCTGGGAGGCAGTGACTGGCCCAAAGTCACCCAGTGAGCTTCATGTCTGTGTGGGGATTCAAACCCCGGTCTCCCAGGTTGTAGTCCAACACCTTAACCACTACACCACTAAACAAGATATTTTCCAGGAATATTTCCCTTGGGCCGACATATAAAGGACATATGAAGAGTGATAGCTGCTGAGAAGAGTCTTCTCTGTGGCTGACTCACCTCCTTTCACTTCGATTGGCTCCAATCAGCAGGAAAGGACAAGGAAGCATGTGAGAAGACTCTTCTTAGTGGCTAACACACTCCCTTTTCATGCTGATCGGCTCGCAGGATGCAGGAGATATTGGAACCCTGCTGGGACCCTGGTCCCAAAAAAGTATGGGGTCTAAGATCCCATGAGACCCTGGAAGACTACACCCTTGAATGCAATTAATAAATTATAAACATACAAATCTATACAAATGGACTGCTTTCAAGTCGATCCCGACGTATGGAGACCCTATGAACAGGGTGTTCATGGTAAGCTGTATTCAGAGGGGGTTTCCCATTGCCTCCCTCTGAGGCTGGTCCTCCCCAGCTGGCTAGGGCCTGCTCAGCTTGCCACGACTGCACAAGCCAGCCCCTTCTTTGTCCACAACTGCCAGCTGGGGGGCAACTGGGCTCCTTGGGACTCTGCAGCTTGCCCACGGCTGCCCAGGTGGCAGGGCACGTAACCCTTGAGCCACTCACTGTGGGGTGATCTTTAGCTGGCCTTTGACCCCCAGGAGACACAAGCGGGGATTTGAACTCACAGACTCTGGATTCCCAGCCAGGCTCTGCTCCCCACTGTGCTATACCGGCTGTATCATATATATACTTTGCTTTTATTTAAAAAAAATTAAAACATTGGCCAGTTTTATTATAACAATGTGTAGACAAACCTCTGATTCCCCACTAAAGCCCTCTCCATCTCTTTCTGTTCCCACCCCATTCACCCATTTCTATCTGTACTTCCACATGAGGTAGCAAGAAGTTCAAGTCCCGTGGAACTAGAATAAAGCCACCCTGTGTTCAGATTTCTCCCAAAAGAGCCTGCATTGGATGGCAGCCGGAGATGTTTACATAGGACCACACCTTCCAAACTGTAGAGATAAATGACTATTGGCTGTAACTCAAATGAGGTATGTTAATTTAACATCAACAGCATGCATAACATCTGCAGCCTGCAGGCAACCTACGTGGGCAGGCTCTTGTACTTTTAATGTACTGTTGCACCCCAGTTTTTGAGTGGTGAGAGAATTCCATCCATTTTAGGTTTCAAGGGGAGGCTTCCCAAAGCCATAGCTGTGAGTTCAGTACAGAGTGCGAGGCAAGTCCTCCTGCTGGGAGGAAGGGTGGGATATAAATCAAATAATAAATAAATAAATAAATAAGTCTCTCTTTATCTTTGCAGCTCCGCACCAAACTAGCTCATAGACACAAAAACTACTTCACTGGGAGAGGGGGGGGGAATCACTCTCCTGCAAGAGTTCCTATAGCAATAGGAATCTCCTGCACCAAAAGACATGTAGATTAAGTCCATCAACTGACCAAAGAAACTGGCTTGACCCAGAACCATTAATTTATGAGAGGAACTCTCAGGTCTCTTTAATACACACTGTCTCTACATGTTCTAAATCACAGGCTACCCCTGCTATAAAGTGATAGAAAGTTTAAAAAAAAAAAAGATCCTAAAACATTGTGTAAAGCTAGAGAAAAACAGTAATTCCTCCCCACCCCAAAACAGCTGAAGGCCTTTTAATGAGCACCATTTTTTGTGTCTTTCCATTGCCCTGCCCCCTGCCAGTTATTATTTGGGTCAAACGCTTTCCTAAGACACATATTGAGGTTGCCAAGCCCTAGATACAATATCATTCCCTCGGTTTATAATAGACTCTTTGTTTATTCTTAGCGGAGGGAAGTTTAACACAATTATAATCTGATCCTTCATGAAGAAAGAAAGAAGCTGAAAAGTCAGAAGAAACCAGAGGCAAGCAGTAGGTTTATCTCCCAGACAGCCAAGGGTCTTTCAAAGCAAAGTGTGATTGGGCTAAACCCACAAATCATACCTGTGGGATTTTGTAGATGTCCAGCATGTTTGAAATCAGGATGGAGATTTCTGAGTCGGCGCCTTCTAGAAAAGCCAGGGTGTCATTTTGCTTTCCACACCTGTAATTTGGAATATTCGCATTCCCAGTAGACAGCAGATCTACCACAGCATTGTATGTGATTCTTGCATTGAAATAGTTCTCATAGATGTTGTAGCCCAGGGTGACATTGGGCAAGAGCCTGGGATCTTGGTTGACCTCATGAATGGCAAAGAGGAAGGCCAGATTGTGGAGGAAAATTATATCAGGACTCCTGCAGATAAATATACATGGTGTCTCAATGCCACCTTTTCTTTAAGAAAACATGGAAAATTCCTTACTTTGCAACTTAAAAGATATTTCTAGCCAATTCAAAACCTCTCAAGTTCATTCTTAGAAGGATACCCGTGCTCAGTCAGAACCATTTTTGTAAACATTGGTTGGTTGGGGAACTGCATCGCAAAATCTGGATAAGTGCGCATTTCGAAGGATGCCTGTGTTTCAGTCCTCATATTGTTTCGGAATGTGAGGATTTGATACATTCAGCTTTAAATGAGAACTGAATCAAACATCTCCCCCATCCCTAATGCCCACTTTTTGAACTACAACTCCCATCAGCCCCAGCCAGCATGGCCACTGGATTGGGCTGATGGGAGTTGTAGTTCAAAAAAGTAACTTTTCCAAGCTCTGCAAACGTTGGGGGGTATCCTCGTTGCAAAGGTGAGGTAGATGTGTACAACTCCAGTGCCAGAGACACTGTGCAACCTCCAGTGCAAAACCTCCAAATTATCCATGCAGCTGTTTGAAAAGATTCACAGGTATAGCCTGAAACTGATTTTCTTTCCCCCCTGTATCTTGTTTTGCCTCTTTAGTCCCCTTTCAATATCACTCGCCTTGAATTGGTTAACTGTATTTTACGTATTTTTTATCTATATTTCAGTGTTTTACTGTGGATGATTGCATTATGAGCCCCCCTGAGTGCCGCACTGTAGGGTAGAAGAGTGGGACAGCAATATATTTTAAACAAAAGAAGAAATAAATAAACAGCCAAAGAGTTTGCTGTTTTTGGTTAAAATTATGCTAGGGGAAAAACACCCTCACTCTTCTTTAATCTGTTATTTAAATGAACCTGTTCATTTAAAGTGAACCTCATCAACTGGTGAAAACAGCATGGATTTGAACAAGATGGTGTGCCCTGAGTGTTCATATTGCTCCACTGTGGAATTGCACTCCTATAGCAAAACAGGAAGAATGGGTTTGGGTTGAGTAGCATTCAGTTAATCTTTGAGCATTTGATGTTGTTATGTGCCTTCAAGCTGACTATGAGTTACGGCAACCCTATGAATCAGAGACCTCCAATAGCATCTGTCATGAACCACCCTGTTCAGATCTTGTAAGTTCAGGTCTGTGGCTTCCTTTATGGAATCAATCCATCTCTTGTTTGGCCTTCCTCTTTTTCTACTCCCTTCCGTTTTCCCAGCATTATTGTCTTTTCTAGTGAATCATGTCTTCTCATGATGTGTCCAAAGTATGACAACCTCAGTTTCATCATTTTAGCTTCTAATGATAGTTCTGGTTTAATTTCTTCTAACACTCAATTGCACAATTACTTACATTTTAATCTGGATGAAAGGGGGTCGGGAGAAAGATATGGGTAGGACTGCAGCATTTATTGTAGGGATGACCCCACCGATGAGATGGTCACCTGCCCTGTAGTAGTTCCAAGGATCATACTGATCTCTCACTAAATTCAAGGGGCATTTTGCCTTCAGCACCGAAGAGGCTGCAGAGGGCAGTAGCAGAAACAGCAGGAATAGAATTGTCATGGGCATGCCTGCTGCAATCACCCCCCTCCCTTATTGTGCCTGCTCTCTTCAGAGAAGCCAAAACCATCTCACAAGTCTGAAGTTGCTGTCAGTGACTTTGGTAATACAGACAGGGTTCTGTCATGGTTTCTGATCCAAAAGGGGTCATATTAAGCCTTACACTGGCCATATCCCTGCCTGCCTCAATTCGCAGCCCAAGATCTCAGCAGAGTGCAAAATATTTATGCATCATACCATTCAGGCTTGGTGCAAGAAAATTGTCTCCTGGTTCCAAGATTTCTGTTATTGGTCTCAGAGCTGACCTTGAGAGGAGACCCGTGAGCTTTGGAAAGAAGAGGAATTAATCACCATGATTTCCATAATTATACAGGGGGGGAATTACCTCTGCTATATCCTGAACTCTCAGTATGGCTCCATGCACAGATGTCTGGCTGAAGAAAAACATGTGTGCAAAAACTCGCCAATGAGTTCTACACTTTTCCAGAGGCCAAATATTTTGGGTGGGGGGAGATTAGCAAAAGTGTACTGGATTTTAATGAAGAAAAATCTACAAAAGAAAAGCCTGCATGCGAAAGATTTTGGAAGGATATGCATTTCAAAAATGAAAACAACATTAACTGAATGCGATCACTTTATAGTATATAGTTTTTGTAAACAAAAAACAGAAATTAGAAGCAAGATCAGAACACGTGGGCAGTCCACGGCTGGTTCAACCACAGATTTTGTGCAATCCAGAGCCATGGTGAATAGGGAGGGATTGGGATGATGCATCCGTGGGAAGGACACAACCAGCCTCCCAATCAAAACAAATGGTACAAATGGTGTATTTGCACACATGCGCTTAGACAACTGAGTGGCATCTAAAAAAGAAAGAGGAAAGAATCCTACTCCAGCAGGCAATCCAACTGTTTTTTCAGTCAGGATGGTGTCTGACTGGGCTTTACCTCAACTAAACACTTGAAGACATTCTTCAAGGGGAGGCCCACAGAGACCACCTTACAGTAGTCTAGCTATAATACTATACAGGTGAAAAGTCCCAAACGTCAAGGGTCATAGGCCACCAAAGCTGACATAACTTTTTTTAACCTTAAAATTAGATTAAACTGCTGTGTCATCGATGATAAGATGCCAAAATTCTTTTTTTATGACTCATGAGCATCCATGGTTTTAATGTTGCTGTACACTACCCTGATGTTTTGTGAGAGGGCAGCATGTACATACTTTTATAACTAGAATAAATAAATAGATGTTTCCTCCCTATAAAAGACCTTGGGACATCCAAGGAGAAAATTTAAAATCAGGATGTTGGGTCGAGGGTTTGACATGAATTAAAGTATATTTGTTGTATATTTCCTCCTTCCTATATGTACGAATGCCTGAACACCTCTATGCACTTATGTATTCATGCCATTGATTATTGATTCTGCTACTGGAATATTTCCACTACTGTGCATTTACTATAAATATTATTCTATCATTGTATATTTAAAATATGTACTGTGTATAAGAAATACTCAGAGTATTCAAACTAACAGAGATACAGTGTGGAGATAAAGCCAGAAATGTTTATAACTTTCTCCACGCTATTTGTAAAACAATGCACACTGTCTGTTATATTGCTTTTGCGCACTACAGAACCAAGGTCGTCAGTGACAGAGTGGTCTATGTTATAATAACATGTAGTGGATGTGTGGGTGCGAATGAATTTCTCTTTCTAGGGCCTATGGCTGAAACTGGAGGTTTGGAGCTGCTGAAGGTTATCAAGACCACAACCACTGGGGATGTCTGGAATACATCAAATATAAATGAATGTTATAATTCTAAAAAAGGTAAAGGTGTCCCCGCACTTGTGGTGTGAGTCGTTTCCGACTCTTAGGGTGACGTCTTGCGACCTTTACTAGACAGACCGTATATATGGGGTGGGATTGCCAGTTCCTTCCCTGGCCTTTCTTTACCCCAGCGTATGCCGGGTACTCATTTTACCGACCACAGATGGATGGAAGGCTGAGTGGACCTCGACCCCTTTTGCCGGAGATTCGACTTCCTCCTTCCATTGGAATCGAACTCCGGCTGTGAGCAGAGCTTCGGCTGCATTACCACCGCTTACCACTCTGCGCCCGGAGGATCTGTTATCATTCTAGTGTATCTTAAAAGAGACCTTGTGACCAGCACCTTTGATAGGCACCAAGCTGGCATGAGAAAGAGGAAATGAAGTCCTGAGAACACAGATGTACCCAAGAAAATGATGTCACTGCAAGTGCCAGCTGACCAATTGATGGATGAGATACCAGGGCTCAGTGAAGGTATCAGAACATCAAAGCATTATCTGACTATAAAGGCACTCCAGCTTCACCAGAAGACTTTAGAAGTTTTCTACCACAGCCTACCAGCTGAGGCTCCATGAGTGCGCCTCCTCTCCTCCAAATCTTTTCTTCCTCACTACAGTACTGGTTGGCCATCAGCTACTTGTGAGAGTATGAAAGAATGGAACTACTGGACATACCTAATTGTGCATTCCTGTAAAGAGCACCAAAGAGCACCTCTGGCTGTGTCAATTACACATCTTTCAATAAATCTCTTAAAAAACCTTTTATATTGGTGTGGTCCCAATACTCCTTCTGTGCGTTCCTGCTATCTCCTAGCTTGATCACCCATGAGTAGCTTTGGGTTCATTGGTAATAACTAATTCCCTGACATTATGCATCAGGTTTATCCTAAACACAAGCGCTATTACACAGGTTAATCCTCTTTGTAAAAATTGACTCACATTCAAGCATTAATAAACACAAGTGAGATTACACCATCCAGTTTTGCTAGATTTTCTTAATACTTGAAGCAGACGTTCAGGTGACTTTTTCAGGCTTAAGTTATGAAAGAAAATATTAAATATCAAATTTCCTGGAGAGTCAGAGAGTTGGAGAGAGGATTACTGGCCACTAGCATTGCCATGGAGATGGCCTAGGTTGAATGCAAGTGCATCTTTATGACATCATGTGTGATATCACAACCATCTCAGCAAAGAGAGAGATAGTTAACAGTCAGGTCGAGGCTTAATGCTCTCACAATGGATCTCAGATGATGAAAAGGTAGAATTGCAACATAGGAAACAGACCTTGAGTGTGGCGGCACTTAGGGCTCATCCAGACGACTGCAAAATGTGTGACATGCCCGCTATGTGTGTTCATTATTTTTTGGCCGTCCAAATGACGTCTCGCGCTGTTACGCATTTTCGCGAGTTAAATCCGCTCCTTGCAATACCGGCAAAAATGCGATTTGCTGTTTAAAATTGGGAATCATCCGCTGTGCCTTCAGGAGTTAGGATGCAATACCGCAGACTTTACAGCTGATGGGCGGTTCTTGGGCGTTTCCCCTTGCCCCTTCTCCTCATTCCAGCCAATCACGTATCTGCACTTTTGTGCATGTGCGAGAATAAGCCTGGGAAAATTGAACCAATCATTGCAATGGTGGGGTGCTGGGGGGTCTGCAACTACTGCGCAGATGCATTTTATTTTTTGCCAGCCTGCAAACTGGGTGGCCGCTCTGGGTGAGATCTGCAATGCACAGCAAGCGAGAAAGGGGGGGTCAGTTTCAGCCTGCCTCCCAAAGCCTTGTCAATTTCATTCTACTTGCTGGGGTTTTTGCTTCAAATCAGAAAAGCATACATTCGTTTAAGTGTAATATCGCAAATGCAAACAAGAAAAGGGTGTCAATTTCATTCTCTGTGGGAAGGCAGGCGTGAAACCGACCAGCAGCCTTTATTTCCTAGGCGAGAACTCCTTTACAGCCATATTATGCTTCATTGCAAAGGGGGAGAAGAGCATACGTAATTTTTTTGCTGACCAACTGGTTGATAGGGGGAGGTTTTAGAGGCGGAGCTTGGAAAAAGTGAAAAAAATGTAGGGTTATCAGATGACAAACCGAATATGGAAACCGTGGATTATCCCGCTCTGTTTGGATAAGCCCTTACCCTGTGGAACTCCTTACCCTTAAATATTAGACAGGTGCCATCTCTGTTATCTCTTGGGCACCTATTGAAGACTTCCTACCTTCCTCTTTCAACAAGCCTTTTAAGTAGAGACCTTATCCCAGTCTGCTTCTGTGTTGGAATTGCTTTTTAATATGCTTTTAAACCTTTTTTAAAAAACTATGTTTTTTAACCTTTTTTTCAAAGATGTCTTGAAAGTTTTTTAAACAAATGTTTTTAAAGTTGTTTTGTTTTAATGTATTTTAATGTCTGTTTTTATCATGTTTTAAAGTGTTATTAGTGATTTTGTTTGCCGCCCTGGGCTCCTGCTGGGAGGAAGGACGAGATTGAAATAAAATAATAAATAAATAATAAATAGTATTTGAGGCTATATTAACAGGTGACAGTGGACTGGAAGGAAAAAAAAGGAATTGGATGGTGGGAAAATGTGAGGTCTCTTGAGTAGCACCCAGACACATCACCAGAACAATCCATGAAATCTTTGTCTGAAAAATCATTTACACATTATTCTAGCCCCCAACCATGCCTGGGAAGTTACCTTCCCATTCCAGGGTTCTGTTATTTTTCTTCAGCTCCACTTCAGTCTTTAATGGTTAAATATTTTGAACTGACCTTTAGATTTTTAAAAAATATTGGCTATTTTAGCAAGCAGCCACCATCACATCTCTTAAATTGCACTGGGCCCAGATGGTGATCAGAACCAGTGTCCAAAGAGCAGGAATCTTTGTAGAGAAAAGAGTTCCAGAAAAACTGCATTCTTTTATTTATTTATTTTTACCTCAACAGCAGAAGGATGATTTTACTGTACCAGTTTCATTCATACTTACACAGGCAGGCAAAAGCATGACCAAACTCCTTTAGTAACTTCCTGTTGTTTATAGAATGGGAGTTCTGGACGATGGACCACTCATCCTTAACCTGCACTGCTGGTTTCATTTTTTCTTCTTTGGACCCAAAGTCCCATTATATCCTAAATGTGGCTGCTACGCCACTAAGTGGGGCAGCCCGTTTGGACCATATGCCACTGGTCTTAGAGTTACCAGGTGTCCGGTTTTCAGTTGGAGACTCTGATTTTTGGGGGTCCTCTCTGGGTCTCTGGATGAGTCACCTTAATCTCCAGACTCTTAGCTTTCATTAAAAAAATAAGTTTCTAGGTGGTCTGGTTCAAAATATATAAACCAAAATATCACCACCACCACCGCAACTTCTGTTAGCTGTTGCTCTCATTTCTGCTCGAATCGCTGCCCTTTCAGGTTTTTAGCCAATAAGTGAAGTCAGGGTTGTGAATGACAATAGCAAGAGCTAAACCTCATTTCAGGTTCTGAGAGCAGTTTCCTTTTCCTGTTTGTCTCACATCAGGAATTCAGTAAATATATAGTTTTCTGCAGCATAAAGAGTACTTTCTTTGTACAGTAGGGCCCTGCTTACCGGCACTTCGCTTACTGGCGTTCCACTAATGCAGCGGTTTTCATTCCCCGTTTTAAAGCCAATTTTGCGCTTTTGCGGCAATTTCCATCATTTTTGCATCATTTTTGCGCGACAGGCCCCATTATACTCATTGGGTTTCCACTTTACGGCGATTTCCACTTTACGGCAGGGGTCTGGAACAGAACCTGCCATATAAGCGGGGCCTGCCTGTACAGGATTGGGACTTGCTTCTGAGTAAACATGCACAGGATTGCACTACAACAGAAGATCACAGCAGGATCTTGGTAGACATAAAAGTGTACACGCAAGATTTTTCAAATTACAAAAAATAAAAAGTATAATTCATTCAATGAATGAATGAATGAATGAATTATATTTTTATTTTTCAAATAATTTTTGAACAGAAGTTTTAAAAAGTGTCCATGCTATAGTGTTATACTTTTCTAATTCAGGAATCAAAGTTTAAATTTTACAGGACTGTGGAAGAGGGCAGCTTATTTGTCTTATTCATAACCTGTTTTGGAAACCTTTCCAGTATGATATTTTTCTGGGAGTAAAGCTGCAATGCTAATTCCACATACCTGGTAGTTAACCCCATTGAATTCAGTAGGACTTATGGTTAGGATTGTGCTGAAAATCTGTTTTGTAAATCTTTCTCTCCCCCTCAGATCCCCCCCCTTTAAAAAAAAAAAGCAGCTAGGCAGGTTCTTACTTAGGTGTCACTGCTTTTACTTGGCAGTAAACTAATACTTTTTTTAAAAAAAAGTTCTGCAATGGCCAACTGGTTTTGACAATAAACTATTATATGAGGTATATGCATTTTTACTTCTCCAGCATGTGTGTATATGGAATATTTCCAACAACTCTGAGGTAGAGTTGAGACCAAGGCAGCTCACAACAAGAAATAAAGCCATTTAAAATCCAATAACTGTAAAAAAAATATAAATCAGTTGCAAAACATTTTAAAGTGGCATGATTCTGAAGTTTTCATTGGGTAAGTGAAGTTTCTTATCATTGAATTACAGTCCTGTGCATGTTTCCCTGTCTGAGTAAGCCCCATTGAATACATTGGGACTTGCTTCTGAGTAAACATGCATACAATTGCACTATAAATATCTTTACAGGTTGTGTAAATAATAAACATTGACAGTCATGCTTATATAAATATTTCTTCATACTATATCTTGATATGTATCTGATTTCACACTATGGTTGTAAATTATTATTTACAAATGATTATTTCATCTGCATTTTAAGTGTGCCCTTCTTCCTTGGGGTGGTCATGGTCCCCCTCACTTGTTTTCACCCTGAGGTGCAGATTAGGCTGAGAGATGGTGTGTAGCCCATGGTCACCAAGTAAACGTTATAGCTTATTTCCATTTTAAAATTTAATTGAAATGATTTATACATAGGCAAAGTTTATGAAGTAATGCAGATCCACAGTGTGCATTTAAAGCACATCCAACTCGCATTTAAAGCACATGACATCCCCTAAAGAATCCTGGGAAGTGAAGTTTCCCCCTCACAGTTATAGTTCCCACCACCCTTAAAAACAGTTCCCAGGATTCTGCAGTGGGATTCAGGTGCTTCAAGTGTATGTTGAATGTGCTTTAAATGCACACTGTGGATCTGCCCTTGTATGCTATGCATTCATTAGTGAATTGAAAAGAACAATTTTAAAAGACACATTTTTAAAAAGGGTTGTAGCTCAGTGGTAGGACCCATTCTTTGCATGCAGAGGTTCAAAATTCAATCTCTGGAAGAGACTATTGGCTGGAATCCTGGAGATCCAACGCTAGTCCATGTCATCAGCACTGAGCTAGATGGTATCAAATGGCCCGACTCGGTACAAAAGAGGAAAGAGACCCAAGGGCCACAATGACTCCAAAATTTATTTATTTATAACATTTATATACTGCTTTATTGGAAAATCCTCAAAGTGGTTTATAGCAGGAATTAAAACTTGGATATGGATGTATTTGCAGAGAATCCCTAGTCACTCTTTACCAACAACACAATCCAAACCATATCTACTGAGAAGTAAGTCCTATGGAGTTCTATGGGGCTTAGTTCCTTAGTAAGTGTGTTTAGAATTGCAGCTCTTTGGGGCATCCATCTTTACTCCTCCCATCTAATATCTCCACAACACTAGGCTCCTTTCTTCCTACAATGGCCTTCTGGTGACTGCCCTGGCCTGGCCTGAGGGCACTTGAATCCTTTTTGCCAGAAGTGAATTGGCTAGATTAAATGTTCCCTAGCCAGGCTCCATCTTTTAGCTAAGATTTCTATCTTAATTTCCAATCAGAGAAATGTTTTTGCATGAATTGTATGCGCCAAGCAACTGTGGTTGATGCTTAATGTATCATGCTTAATGACATCACTTGGACCCGCCCCATGATGTCACTTTGACCCACCCTGTGACATCACTTGGACCTGCCCCATGACATCACTTGGACCTGCCCCATGACATCACTTGGACCCACTCCATGGCATCACTTGGGCCCACCCCCAAAATCTCAGGGTTTGGGATGCTTCTGACCTGGCAACCCTATAGGGGGGTCTCCTAATAACTATCAGCACCCTTCATAAATGACACTTCCCAAGATACTTTGAGGGAAGCCATGACTGTTTAAAGAGTAATATGAGTGGAATAAATGTATGCTGCAGATGTGGCCCTAATCTCACCAACACTGATAGTTACACTGACTTAACACTGACCTTTTTGATACTGCTTGTTCTAGTATTATGAATACTAGTATTATTGTAGTATTTTTGATACTGATAATACTAGTATTATTCTAGCATTTTTATTATTTATTGATTTATTAATTATTTGATTTATATCCCACCCTTCCGCCCAGCAGGTGCCCAGGGTGGCAAACAAAAGCACTAAAAACACTTTAAAACATAATCAAAACAGACTTTAAAATACATTAAAACAAAACATCTTTAAAAACATTTTTTACAAAGCCTTGAAGACAACTTGAAAAAGAAAAAAAAGGTTAAAAACAAAGGTTTAAAAAACATAAAAGCAATTCCAACAGACGCAGACGGTAGTATTTTTGATACTGCTTTTAAGGTGTTGGCCTGGGAGAGCAGGGTTCGAATCCCCGCATAGCCATGAAGCTCACTGGGTGACCTTGGGCCAGTCACTGCCTCTCAGCCTCATGAAAACCCTCTTCATAGGGTCACCATAAGTCGGAATCGACTTGAAGGCAGTACATTGACATTTTATTCTAGCAAACAGCCACCGTCACCAATTTTGTCTCTTAAAATACCAGAATCACTACCCAGAGAGCAGATCATTTGCATTTGGCGATACCCCTTGCAGCCTCTGCAGGATCCTGGTGCTTCTCTTCTCTTGCTGACTTCAAGCTCTGTCCGTACATCCTCATTTTCTTGTTAGTTTGCAAAAAAAAAAAAAAAAAGATTCTCACACCTAATCCAATCTTGCTGCCAATTTTCTCAGCATGCCATATCTGGCATCTTTGCCTTTCCTCGTTCTGGCTGGTCTGGATTTTCTTTCATCTCTTTTTACTGCTGAAGTTGTGGCTTCGTAAAGATTTCTTCACCCCTTCGTACTTACAGGAAACACACATGCTTATTCATTAGTCAGGGCAGGCAATACTGAGCTTGATCACCCAGTGGCCTGACTCGGTATTAAGGCAATTTATGTTCCTAAATCCATCTGGTTTCCTCCCCTTGATAAACGTCCAGTCCAATAATCTCCCCATCTGACCACTTCTGATTTGACTGGAGGGTTTGTTTCATAACCAACCATTTTAAGACACAATCATGTAGTGCAGTGATTTTCAACCTGAGGGCCGTGACCCCCCAGGGGCCCCACAAAGTAATCCAGGGGGGCCACAAACAGTAAAGAAATGAATTATTTATTATTATTTTTTTGAAAAAAGTCTTCACTCCCTGGATGCGGTCTGCTCCCCACTGCAGCTGCAGACTACACCTCCCCCTTGCTCCAAATAAGAGGGAAGGAGCATCTTTCAGGAGTGCCGAGGGCAGGCATCTGCCTATAAAACATGTGGCAGATGCTGAAGGAGGCAGAGGGCGGAGCTACTAGGAAGAAGAGGGGATTACTATGGCCGACTCCCGTCTCCTCGCACTGCCACTTCTGACAATGCCTGTGCTCAGAACGAGAGGGCTTTTCATGAAGCAAAACAAGCAAGGCTGCAAAGAAAGGCTGCTTTCCCCCTTCCTTCTTGGCAGCCAGGCTGCCTGTCTTTCTTGGCTCCTGTTTCACCACCACCCCCTTTTAAAAATTATTCTTATTTGCGAGGGCGCCCAGATCTTGCCTTCGGCCCAGACGGAACTAAAGAGAGGAAGCTCAGGACTTGCTCACTCCCCACCTCTGAGGCTAAGTGTGTACGCCAGCACCCCTCTTTTCTTTCCCCTACCCTCTGCCCAGAGCTTGGAAAAGTTACTTTTTAAAACTTCAACTCCCATCAGCCCCAGCCAGCATGGCCACTGGATTGGGCTGATGGGAGCTGTAGTTCAAAAAAGTAACTTTTCCAAGCTCTGCCTCTGCCCCCCATCTCTCCCTCCAAGATGTTGCGGCAGTTGAGGGCTTCCCCCTCCTACATGACCAAATGCACGCACACCTGCAGATTAGGGTTGCCAGGTACAGGGTAATGGGAAAAACCACAAGGTGGAACTCTCCCTTCCCCCTGCACAACTTTTAAAGATACAGAAGACCTCTTGGAGGCTGTATCTTTCAAAGTTGTGCAGGGGGAAGGGAGAATTCCACCTTGTGGTTTTTCCCATTACAGTGTTGCAAGAACACCTGCACTTGGCTGACTTTCTCTTCTCCTAAAGCTACAGGATCAGTCTCAGGCCCTGAACCTGGCAACCCTACTTCAGATGCTTGCAGGAGGAGCAGGGGTGTTTGTGTGTGCGCGCATGCTGATCTGTCTTCTGCTCCACTCTCATTCCTCAATGCAGGCTAACCAAGTCATCAGTGCTGAAGATCATCCCAAGGCCTAAAAGCACTGACCTCCCCCCTCCTCAATCTATCCACCCTTCTGTATTCTCAGTGTAGCATCCCCACCACGACCACATTGCTGCTTCTTCTATTATTTTTATTTTATTACCATCATCATTAAAAAGCTCAGCAGGTTGGCTGAGGCCCACATACTGCAGCTGAAATGTATTCGTTTATTTAATTATTATTGCATTTATATCCCACCTTTCCTCCAAGTTGCTCAAGGTGGTGCACATGGTTGCCCCCCTTTCCATCTTGCCAGTCTTCCTTTGACCTCGGTGGGGTACGTAGCAATTTCAGACAGCTTTGTTTCAAATCCCTAAATGTTTGTTATAGCTGGAAATCTCAAAAGTAATTTCTCCCTTTTTAATCTCTTTTTTTTTTAAAGGGCTTTTCATTTTCCAAATCTGTCAGAGAAAAAACCCAAGGTATATGACAGTTGTTGCTGTTATTTGATTGATCCCGTGCCCTTCACCCCAAGACGCCAGGCTAGGACACAACAATTTAGAATGCGCCATTAGAAGCAATTCAAAACAAATTGCAATCAGAATAGGGTGGGGCCTAAAAATATACATTTCAAGTGCCAAAGGCCATGGTACAGAGGTGCATCTTCAGCATACAATGAAAACTGTATAGCGAATCTGCCAGAGGCACCTCTGTGGGGAGGGAGTTTCACAACTTAGGTGCTCCCGCAGAGAATATTTGCAGGGTGTTCCTTTAGAGATCTAGTAAAGGCCAGTGCATATCAGTTCCACATTCTAGCCAATGTGCTTAACACTCATTGGAGTTCGAATTTGCTCAGCAGCAAGCAACACGGTGGATCAGGAAATAAAGCCCAACTGGTAAAACCCGTAGACTCAAGTTTGTGACTGGAACAAATAACTTCATTTATGGTATTGTGAAAGCTTATGGAATTTTGTAAGGAATACGTTTCATAACATCTTTGACAATGAAGCAACTTACATATGGTGACACTTAAAGCAACCTTAATGAAATTTGATAAAATTTCCATAAGCAATTTATTATACAGCCAGAAGAGTGGCTGATTGCTATAGGGAGCATGGATTTTTCACAGTCCGCAATGTTAAATTGAAAATACCCCCCATGCCATTCTGAGGCTTCCCATAAGCTCATTTCAAAACAAAACCAGACAAAACTTTTAGTCTTGAACTCAGAAACGCTTGCTTAACAACCCTCTAAATTTTCGTGGTGATACACAAAACAGTCAGGGAGAATGGAGAGTTCAAAGTGTAAAAAGAGAAAGAGAAAAACCAGACCTGTTTTGGACTTTTTTCTGTCAGTCTTCACATAATCTGTTGAAATTAATTAAAAATCAACCATGTTCACAGAGTACCTGTAATCCTGCTACTGACCTTGCCCCATACTCTGACCTTCATCTTCTGCAGTTTTAAAGTTTAAAAAAATGCCTAGCTGATTTTTAATTAATTTAAGAAATTTAGCATTGAAGTCAATGATAAGCCTGGGGAAAAAGTTTGGGAACCACTTCTGTAAATAAAAAAGCACCAAATGTTGCAGTCTTTCCTCAAAGGGGAGTTACTCTGTCCCTTTGATCATTGTTTGTTGCCCTTTTCTGGATCTTTCCCAACTCCACAATAATCCTTCTGGAGGTATGGCAACACGGTATAATCCAAGACAATCCTACCATCAATTTATACAAAGGAATTCTGATATCGACAGTTTTGTGTTCAATCCTTAATGCCGTTATAGGAGGTAGTATGGTATAGTGGTTAGAGTCGGGCTAGGACCTGGACAACCCAGTTTCCAAGAGCTGTAGTTCAGTGGTAGAGCATCTGCCTTGCATGCAAAAGGTCCCAGGTTCAATCCCCAATGGCATCTCCAGCTAGGGCTGAGTCTCCCTGCCTGAAAGTCTGGACAGCTGCTGCCAGTCAGTGTAGACAATACTGAGCTAGATGGCCCAACAAGCTGATTCAATACAAGGCAGCTTCCTATGCTCCCATCCCCACTTGGCCTTGCAGCTTGCTGGGGAACCTTGCGCCAATCACCATCTCTGAGCCTAACCTACCCAACAGGGTTGTTGTGCGGACTGAACAGAGATGGAGGAGAACCATGTGCGCCACCTTGAGCTCCTTGAATGTAAATGTAATCAGTAGTGTAGTGGCAAATTCAGAAGTGCAGGGTCTCTTCATGATAGTCACAGACATCTCCTCCGGCTCCTTTTTTGCTGCTTGTTTGAGAATGAGATCCTTGTTAACGCCTTCTCACACAACATCTCTAGGAGCTATTTGGCATGAAAGGGAAGAGTGTTAGCTGCTGAGAAAAGTCTTCTCTGTGGCTGACTCACCTCCTTTCACTCCGATTGGCTCCAATCAGCAGAAAAGGACAAGGAAGCATGTGAGAAGACTCTTCTTAGTGGCTAACACTCCCCTTTCACGCTGATCGGCTTGCAGGATGCAGGAGATATTGGAACCATGCTGGGACCCTGCTGCCAAAAAAGTATGAGGTCTAAGACCCCATGAGACCCTGGAAGACTACACCCTTGAATGTAATTAATAAATTATAAACATACAAATCTATACAAATGGACAGCCTTCAAGTCGATCCCGACTTATGGAGACCCTATGAATAAGGTGTTCATGGTAAGTGGTATTCAGAGGGGGTTTCCCATTGCCTCCCTCTGAGGCTAGTCCTCCCCAGCTGGCTAGGGCCTGCTCAGCTTGCCACAGCTGCACAAGCCAGCCCCTTCCTTGTCCGCAACTGCCAGCTGGGGGGCAACTGGGCTCCTCGGCACTATGCCGCTTGCCCACGGCTGCCCAGGTGGCAGGGCACGTAACCCTTGAGCCACTCCCTGTGGGGTGATCTTTAGCTGGCCCTTGACACTCAGGAGACATGAGCGGGGATTTGAACTCGCAGACTCTGGACTCCCAGCCAGGCTCTCCTCCCCACTGTGCTATACTTGAAATCCACCTGGGTTGTTTCACTTCCCCGTACTAGGTACTGAGGAGGAGAGGGTAGTAGAGATCTCTTCCCTGGGGTCCTTTGGAGATAGTTGGCACGCCATCTGACTCCGCCCCCTGCTTCCCTGACTCCGCCCCCGACGCCCTCCAAGCCGCTTCTCGGTCTGCAAAGAGCCCACCTCCTTTATTTTTCCTTTTCCCCGCTTCGCCGTCAGGATCCTGATTCGCTGAGCATTCCCGCCTGGTTGCAAGCCGCATTTCCTTCCCAGGAGCCCCGAGAAGCATCCTCAGCCAAAGGCGCTGCGGTGGGGCCAGGTATTGTTTTAACATTTACTTTAAAAGTATTTATTTAAACAGTATTTATTTTAAAAATAAAATAAAATCGTGCCTTCCAAAACAACAACAGTAGGTATGTTTGGCGGGGGTGGGGGCGCCGTGAACTGCGCAGGCGATTTTTAAAGTAACTGCAAAGCACTCCCCCCCCACGCCACCTCCACGTGCCCCGCGCGCCGGGGGCTTTGGGTGTTGGAGTCCCAAACATCTGGGGGGAGGGCAACGACCCCTTGGCAGAGGCTAAAAGAGACGGGGCGGGCGTGAGAAAAGCCCGCGGACGGGAAGATTTGCTCCCGACGAAGCACGTGTAGAGGAGTGATCGCTTCCCCGGCCGCGCGAGGGCAGATGGTTTTTAAAAGATCAGAGGACAAGTTTTGGAAATTAACGCAGGGGGGCGGGAGTCGCTGGAAACTTTTTTGCCTGAGCTAGAGACACCTCTTCTGGGGTGATGGATTGTGGGCGTGAGGATCATTTTAGTCATATTTATTCACTTCAGTGGGTCTACTCTGAGTAGGACTAACATTGAATACCGCATTGTGCTTTTACTCTGTTTGTAAATTGCTTTGGAGCCTTATGTAGTGTGGTAAATTATATATATTATATTATATTATGATGTTGTTTGTTATGTGCCTTCAAGTAGATTACAATTTATGGTGACCCTATGAATCGGCGACCTCCAATAGCATATGTTGTAAACCACCCTGTTCAGATCTTGTAAATTCAGGTCTGTGGCATCCTTTATGGAATCAATCCATCTCTTGTTTGGCCTTCCTCTTTTTCTACTCCCATCTGTTTTTCACTGTCTTTTCCAGTGAATCATGTCTTCTCATGATGTGTCCAAAGTATGATAACCTCAGTTTCATCATTTTAGCTTCTAATGACAGTTCTGGTTTAATTTATTCTAACACCCAGTTATTTGTCTTTTTTGTGGTCCATGGTATGCACAAAGCTCTCCTCCAACACCACATTTCAAAGGAGTTGATTTTCTCTTATCCACTTTTTTCACTGTCCAGTTTTCACATCCGTACATAGAGATCGGGAATACCATGGTCTGAAAAAAATGAAAAAAAAAACCCAGAATGTCCCCCTCCACTTTCTCTCTCTCTCTCTGTGTGTGTGGGGTTGTGAGCCTTTGTATCTCTAGCCCAACTGTATTCAAAGAGGTGAAAACTTGCTCCTTAATCTCAGGAGCCATTGTGCCAAGTATGGTTAAAACCAGTACAGTTTTTATTTATTTATTTATTTTACTATTTGACATATCCCGCCCTTCCTCCCGGCAGGAGCCCTGGGCGGCAAACAAAAGCACTAAAAACATTAAAACATCATAAAAACAAACTTTAAAACACATTAAAACAAAAACATCTTCAAAACATTTCTTAAAAAAAGCTTTCAAAACATCTTCTAAGATTGAAAACATTTTTAAAAAGAAGGTTTAAGAACATATTAAAAAGCAATTGCAACATAGATGGAGACTGGGAAGTGTAGTTTATGAAGGCTGCTGAAGTGTTATTAGGAGACTCCTATTCCCCTGACAGAGCTCCAGTGGCCAGAGTGGTTTAACAGTCAGCCCTTCTTCCGGAACTGGAGCTCTGTGAGGGGAAAAGGGCGTCTCCTAGCAACTCTCAGCACCTTCACTAACTACACTTCCCAGGATTCTTTGGGGGAAGCCATGACGGTTTAAAGTAGAATAAATACTTGGTGTGGATGTGGCCTCTTCTGCTTCCACAGGTGTGCATAGAGCAGGGGCCGCCAACCTTTTTGAACCAGAGGGTGCGTTTTGAATGTTGCGAAAGGGTTGTGGGTGCCAATCACAAAATGGCCTCCATGGGGGCATGGCATTCTCTCTTCCCAAGGTCATCTCTCGCCCCCCTCTCTCTCACACACATACCTCTCCCCCTTGTAGACCACACATACATGCACAGATACATTTCCCCCCCTCTCTCCTAAATGCTTCTCTCCCTCATGGGTTTTTTACAGGGGCTAACACTTCCTGGGTTGGGGAGAAGTAAAACATGCAAAGGGTGGAGGAGTAGGGTGATTTCCCACACAAACTGAGAAGAATGGTACATTTTGACGTGTGTCTTGCTTTTTTATTTTAATGAAAGCTGGGAATCTGGGGGTTATGGTTCATTGTAGGGGTGGGGTGGGGACCAAAGGAGTCTTCATGGTGCCTGTGGGCACCGGGATGGTGACTCTGGACACAGAGAAATGAAAGGGGACCAGCTGGGCTTTCCTGTTGTACTTATCTGATATTCAGAGATATAGTGCTTCTGGCCATGGAGGTCCCATTTTGCTGTCCTGGGGAGAAATTGTTGGTCTAATAGCCTTCCAAAGCAAACTACGCAGGTGGTTTAGCCACCCATTTGTTATTACATTTATATTATTTCCTCCAAAGAGCTCAAATGGCTCTCCCCCTTCAATCCTCAAAACAGCCCTGTGAGGTAGGTTAGGCTGAGACGCATCCAGTCACTTTCATGGCTGAGTGGGGATTTGAACCCTAGTCTCCCAGGTCCTAGCCCAGTGCTGTAGCCACTTTGCCAGTTAAGAGTTGTGGCCAATGCTCACCCTCCTCAGAGTAGAGCCACTGAAATTAATGGCTATGACTCTCTTGGGTTCAGTTTCAATGGGTGTACTCTGAGTAGGACTTAGCTGAATGCAACATATAGTGGCCACTTTCACACCAAGTATTTATTCCACTTTAAACTGGCATGGCTTCCCCCAAATAATCCTGTTAACAAGCTACATTTCCCAGGATTCTTTAGGGGAAGCCATGACTGTTCAAAGTGGAATAACTGTAGGGTTGCTGTATTGCCCGGTTAGCCAGATTTTACTCGGATTCTAGCCATTCTACCTGGTGCCTGCTTAGCCCATTAGGTGGCCTGGATTCCCAGCTTTCATTTTATTTAAAAAGCAAGTCTCTAGCCCTTGTGGATCCAGAGATACAAGGCAAAATGTGGAGGCAGTTTTCTGCCACATTCTGTGTGTATATATTCAATGAAGTGGGGGGACCAGTAGGAATGGCTTCCCCCCCTTAAGACCAATCGGAATGGAACAGCTGCCCTGTCTAATGCTTGCACAGCTTGCCAGGTCTCTAGAATTTCCTGCATTTTTTATTTTTTTAAAACAGTGGTGGCAAGTCTCCATCAAGTTCCAGCCTTTATGATAGAAGGCTGTGTTTCCACTATCTAGTGTTTGAGAATCAGCATACTTAAGACACTTCTCACATGCTCAGACACTACTCTCTTTAAATAAGAAGGTTGACTGAACTGATAATATTAAGTTGTAGTGGTGTGTTTATTTCACATTTCCTAATTGTTGGTACAGGCAACCTCTTGCTCACAATATTGCTTTTAATTAATGCTTTGCTGGCTTTTTGTTTCATGCTGGATTTTTATGTTGCTGTATGTTTTCTGTTTATGTTTGTTTCTATTTTGTATTTTATTATGTTTTCATATAGATTGCATATTTTAATTGTTTTTATTATGTTTGTAAGCTGCCCTGAGCCCTGTTTTTAACAGTAGAAGGGCAGGATCTAAATTATTTTAATAAATGAATATTCCATAGTGTTGGAAACTAAGGCATTTAAGGCTGAAAATGTAAAGGTTTCTTTTTTAAAAAAAACTCCTCCTCCGATTTTGGGTGGTAATTACTAGGCACAAGAACAAAGCTGGACAGTACAACCATTAATATGCTTAATTTGCACAATTAGTAAATCATTTGCATAATATGCAAATTAGCTTGCCCACATTTGTGGAACCAGAATATGGCAACCCTAAATAAGTGTATGGTGTGAATGTGGCCAGTATCCAGAGCTTGGAAAAGTTACTTTTTTGAACTACAACTCCCATCAGCCCAATCCAGTGGCCATGCTGGCTGGGGCTGATGGGAGTTGTAGTTCAAAAAAGTAACTTTTCCAAGCTCTGCCAGTATCAATACATTTCTTAAAGCCAAATTGTTGGGTGGAGTTGGGCTTCAAGAGCCACCAGAAATTGCTTGGGGTGGCCACTTACAGCCCACAGGGCTGTGGGGTAGCCACCCTACAACAGAGGTGCTTTGGATCTGGATGGTGGACAGACTGCAACAGCATTAAAAAAAATCATGAGTGGCTCTCCCTTTTTCCTGAGCAGTCTTTGTAGATTTGGGACAGCTGTCTGTGCGTTAAGTAATACGATGAATAAGCTCTGAGTTGAATTACTATCCTTACTGTCTTTGCTATCCTTCAAGAAAAGTTTTGAATGCTATTTCCCTTTCCCTGGGTCAGGTTAGGTTAAAAAAATAGAGATATGCATACCTCTGAGAAAGTACAAAGTATCTCTTATCACTAAGGGAGCAATCCAAACCCAAGATCTGCTGGGATGAGTGGAGCTTGGAATTGATGGATCTCTGGCTGAGTTGGATGTCTTGGACTCAGTCAGGGCTATGCCGGCTGAAGTCTCCCATCCTGGTTCAGCCAGAGCTCAGCCAAGGCTGGGGTAAATCCCAAAAAAGGTGTGTTCTTGGGGAGTGGCGGGGATGGCATGGAGCAAGGGGGGTGCTTACCCGTATACCAGATTCCAATCAACTTGGTTACATGACCTAGCAATCCCAGTGGGAGTCACACTGGCCGAAAGGTTGGTGTGAGTCAAAGGCTTGTTTTCCCTCTGCCAGGCTCACAGGAGCTCAGCTGGCATTTGCCTCTGCTCCAGAGTGGAATTTGGAATAGGGGTAAGTTACACCGGCATCATTTACGCTGGTGTAAATTACACTGGCTTCCTATAGCTTGGATTGCTCTGTTTGTTATCAAGCAGCCTCAGTATGGATTCATTTTGGGGGAGGGTCCATATTTTTTGGAGGGGATGGCTTGAAAATAAAAACAACTAATGATTTCCCTTCCCAAACAAACAGTTTTCATTCTGCACCTTTTGGCTCATATAGACTCGTCTAGACTCTGTTCCTTTCCATTTAACCCCATGTTTTGCACAGTGGGGAGGAGAGCCTGCCTGGGAGTCCAGAGTCTGTGAGTTCAAATCCCCACTCGTGTCTTCTAGGTGTAAAGGGCCAGCTAAAGATTACCCCCACAGTGAGTGGCTCAGGGGTTGTGTGCCCGGCCACCTGTGCAGCCATGGGCAAAATGCATAGTCCCAAGGAGCCCACTTGCCCCCCAGCTGGCTGTTGTGGACAAGGAAGGGGCCGGCTTGTGCAGCTGTGGCAAGCTGAGCAGGCTCTAGCCAGCTGGGGAGGACTAACCTCAGAGGGAGGCAATGGGAAACCCCCTCTGAATACCGCTAACCATGAAAACCCTGTTCATAGGGTAGCCATAATCAGGATTGACTTGAAGGCAGTCCATTTCCATTTTTTCCCCATGTGCAAACAGAGATTGATTCTGCAATTCTCTCTCCCCCAACTAGACGTGTCTGGGCTGCTACACAGTTGTCGCCACTTACATGATGGGCAACCAGCAGGATAAAATGGAGACAACAAATGAAAAGGACTACTTGGGACGAAAGTTCAGTGTAGAAAAGGTGCCAAGCTGTTCCCAAGACTGGACGGAAGAATTGCCTCTAGAGGATCCCCAAGAGGCTCTATTCGAGTTGGAGGATGAGAAATTGATGCTGGTGTTGGAGAACAGCGGGGAGGAAGGGGAGGGCAGTTCTGATTCCAACATGGCAAACTCACCACTCAGAAAGCAAACAGAAGGGCATCACAATCGAGTTCCCATGAACAACACTCCGTGTCGGGTCTCAAAGTCACGTAGAATCAGACGCATCCTAAAACCTCCAGTGGATACTTCCAAAAGAATAACTCGGTCCTTTTCCGCCGCCTCCTCCACATCCTTTCAGCCAGAGGTCACCACGAATATGGAGCCATCAGCAAAATGGGCAAGGACATCTTTTGTGTGGAAGTACTTCACGGTGGATCCTAAGAACAAATTTGTGGTTTGTTGCAATCTGTGCTGCCGAGCTGTTTTTGGGAAGCCCGATGGTTGTCAGCAGGTGGGAACCACCGCAATGCACAGTCACCTGATGAGGAGGCACAGAGATGTCATTGACAAGGCAGCAGGAAGCAGCAGAATGGCCACCTCCAAGCCTCTGAAGCGGTCTGTGTCAGGACCTCCTGAATCTCTCTCCACTCTGCTCCCCTGTGCAATAGACCAACCAATGCAACTCATTTCGCCGAAGACCTATGAGCATTTCAAGCTAGGGGACGGCAACATTGTGTGGGCACTGGAGGACCATACAGTGAAAGAGACACTGTTGCTAATGGCTGACAAACGTGGGGAAGAAAGAGCTTCTGGCTCCAAAAGGCCACAATCCCAATTCATTCCCTCCTCCTCCACCTCCTTTGTGCCGAAGGTTCCTACCGATACGAAACCACTGGCAAAATCTGAAAAAGTGTCTGTTGTGCAGAAGTACTTCACCGTGGATCCTAAGAGCAAATTTGTGGTTTGTTGCAATCTGTGCTACCGAAATGTTAGCCTGATGGTTGTCAGCAGGTGGGAACCACCGCAATGTACAGTCACCTGATGAGGAGGCACAGAGATGTCATTGACAAGGCAGCAGGAAGCGGCAAAACAACAGCCTCCAAGCCACGGACGCGGTCTGTGTCAGCCGCTTCTGAATCCTGGTCCGCTTCACTCACCTGTGCAACGGAACAGCCAGTGCCATTCGCTTTGCCAAAGACTTATGAACATTTTGGCTCAGGGGATGGCAACCCTGTGCTGGAAATGGAGAATTGTACAGAAGGAGGAGCGCTGTCGCTACCTGGGGAAGGATTGTCCCGCTCCAAAAGGCCACACTCCCTAGTCAGTTCCTCCTCCTCCACATTCTTTGAGCCAAAGGTTGCTGCCAACATGGAACCGCTGTCAAAAAGTCGGAAAGTGTCTTTTGTGTGGAAGTACTTCACTGTGGATCCTAAGAGCAAATTTGTGGTTTGTTGTAATCTGTGTTGTCGAGCTATTAGTCTTGGGAATCCTGATGGCTGCCAAAAGGTAGAAACCACTGCGATGTACGGTCACTTGATGAGGTGGCACAGAGAAGACAAGGCTGAAAGCAAAAGAACACCACCATCCTTCCATCCTTGGCAGAAAAGAATTGCAAACAAGATGGAAGAGCGAGGCTCGGTAGCACCTGAAGCAGGGAAGAGAGCAGGAGAAGCTCCTTGCGCCACCCAGGCTGGGGGCAGTGTAGAATTTTGGAGGAGAATGATGGAGGAGACGCCGGGTGAGGACAACAGCAGACTGGATGAACAGCATCAGCGCTTCAGGCAGTTCTGCTACCAGGAGGCCGATGGGCCCCGAGGAGCTTGCAATCGACTGCACCATCTTTGCCATAAATGGCTGAAACCAGAAAGGCACACGACGAGTCAGATCCTGGACCTGATGATTCTGGAGCAGTTCCTGACTGTCCTACCCCCAGAGCTAGGGAGCTGGGTCAGGGAATGTGGGCCAGTGACCAGTTCCCAGGCGGTGGCCCTGGCAGAAGGTTTTCTCCTGAGCCGAGTGGAGGAGGAGGGTCAGGTGAGAGAGCATTTTGTCGTGGTCTCATTCCAAAACCCTGAGAATCTATGGAGGGGTATCTTAAATATCTCCCCCACCCTCCACCAATCTTTTTTCTTAATGTCATCCAAAAAAATGGATTGCCCAATCCCTTTCCACCCTAGCAGGATAGTAGCTCTGAATGTGTGGAGCAGGCCATCCTTGGAGGATCACTAGACACTTAAAGGGGCTTGTGATCTTCCAGAGAAGGGAGGGGATTTCTCTTCAATGAGATGTGCTTTTCTCCCAGCAATAAAGGAGTAGCAATTGTGGGCAACAGAATGGCTCTTCTAACAGTAGGACAGGTGTGAGAAAACCTTTCCCCCCCCCAGATGTTGCTAAACTGCAGTTCCCATTTCCATTGGCCATGCTTGCTGGGGCTGATGGTTGCTGTCGTTCAGCAACATCTGGAGGGCCAAAGTTTCCTGGAGCAAGAGCTGCATAGCACCAGAAAACATCTGGGCACTTCTCTCTCTCTTCGCAGTTGGTTTTAGGAGGGACTCTGAGATGCCCTGTTCTGGTCCTCCTCTAATGCCAGGAGGCTGAATTATCTGCCCCAGTCCACAGATCTTTTTAAGTGCTCGTGGCCAAATATGTGGCCATGAGTGAGTTGCACGGCTTGGAAGGTTCAGTATGGCTAAAAGGAGACACAAGTTCCAAGGTGACTGAGAAACGAATTTTGATTTAATATGTGATTCTTTGACTTGATTTAAGGTTGCCCTTAGCCTTTGCCTGCCCTAATTCTTTCCCTTCCTAATATCTCTTTCCCCCTTCCCTTGCATGGGTTCCTCTCTCCTTTTTCAGGCAAAGGGGAGGTTTTCCAAAGCAGCCACAGATTTCCCAGCATTAGAGGATGCTCCACCAGACCCTACAAAGAGGCCGCTCTTCAGGAGGATCGTGCAGGAGGGTGACGGGGCTGTCGCCGCTTTGGGTAAAGACTATAATGGGGCATATTCCAAACATGGTCCCCCTCTCTTGAATATGCCTTGAATTTTTGGGTTGCATTAGTGTTTCCTTTCAGGAACCTTTGTTGGATGGAGAAATGTCTGTCTAGTCCAGCCTTTCCCAACTAGTGGGCTGTCAGGATCCCTCCTGCTGCCACCACCTGTCAGGTCCCTCCAGTCAGGATCCTGGTTTTTATTTGTTCTCTCACCGGCTCTAGCACAGATCTTGCAAGATCCCACTGCTAGGCAGCACCATCAGCCACTCCCTATTTCACACTATTGCCTTGGGACTTTGCCTTAGTCTCCTTCTGGCTTATTGTTACTTTGTGCCTGGGTGCACTTGCAGGCCACACCCCCCCTGTATCTTTGTGCCTATAAAGAATAAAGCCCCTGGTTGCTCTGGATACTTGATGATGCACTATCTCTTCACCGCTGCCACCATTGATACTGTTCCCAACCTTGGTATATGCCCTGCCCACCCTTATGGTCTGTGAAAGCCCCAGCCAAGGATCAGGCTTTTGGTAAACCAAGAAAATATTTATTTATAAACACCAGGAAATAATAAGATTATTTATGGTATATTTAACAAGCGTATGGTTTCATATATTGTGTTACTCTTTATGTTTCTAGTCATATATAATCTGCCTCAATACCAGCCTAATACAATCCAACCCACAACCAACTCCAACCCACAACAACCGACCCTCAGAACTCCCAAACTCTACTACAACCAACCACCAACTCTCAACTGTCATAAGAGCATAAGAACATAAGAAGAGTCTGCTGGATCAGGCCAGTGGCCCATCTAGTCCAGCATCCTGTTCTCACAGTGGCCAACCAGATGCCTGGGGGAAGCCCGCAAGCAGGACCCGAGTGCAAGAACACTCTCCCCTCCTGAGGCTTCCGGCAACTGGTTTTCAGAAGCATGCTGCCTCTGACTAGGGTGGTACAGCACAACCATCATGGCTAGTAGCCATTGATAGCCCTGTCCTCCATGAATTTGTCTAATCTTCTTTTAAAGCCATCCAAGCTGGTGGCCATTACTGCATCTTGTGGGAGCAAATTCCATAGTTTAACTATGCACTGAGTAAAGAAATACTTCCTTTTGTCTGTCCTGAATCTTCCAACCTTCAGCTTCTTTGAATGTCCATGAGTTCTAGTATTATGAGAGAGGGAGAAGAACTTTTCTCTATCCACTTTCTCAATGCCATGCATAATTTTATACACTTCTATCATGTCTCCTCTGACCCGCCTTTTCTCTAAACTAAAAAGCCCCAAATGCTGCAACCTTTCCTCGTAAGGGAGTCGCTCCATCCCCTTGATCATTCTGGTTGCCCTCTTCTGAACCTTTTCCAACTCTATAATATCCTTTTTGAGATGAGGTGACCAGAACTGTACACAGTATTCCAAATGCGGCCGCACCATAGATTTATACAACGGCATTATGATATTGGCTGTTTTATTTTCAATACCTTTCCTAATTATTGCTAGGATGGAATTTGCCATTTTCACAGCTGCCGCACACGGGTCGACATTTCCATCATGCTGTCCACTACAACCCTGAGGTCTCTCTCCTGGTCGGTCACCGCCAGTTCAGACCCCATGAGCGTATATGTGAAATTAAGATTTTTTGCTCCAATATGCATAATTTTACACTTCTTTATATTGAATTGCATTTGCTATTTTTCTGCCCATTCACTCAGTTTGGAGAGGTCTTTTTGGAGCTCTTGCAATCCCTTTTTGTTTTAACAACCCTGAACAATTTAGTGTCATCAGCAAACTTGGCCACTTCACTGCTCACTCCTAATTCTAGGTCATTAATGAACAAGTTGAAAAGTACAGGTCCCAATACCGATCCTTGAGGGACTCCACTTTCTACAGCCCTCCATTGGGAGAACTGTCCGTTTATTCCTACTCTCTGCTTTTTGCTTCTTAACCAATTCCTTATCCACAAGAGGACCTCTCCTCTTATTCCATGACTGCTAAGCTTCCTCAGAAGTCTTTGGTGAGGTACCTTGTCAAACGCTTTTTGAAAGTCTAAGTACACTATGTCCACTGGATCACCTCTATCTATATGCTTGTTGACACTCTCAAAGAATTCTAATAAGTTACTGAGACAGGACTTTCCCTTCCAGAAGCCATGCTGGCTCTGCTTCAGCAAAGCTTGTTCTATGTGCTTAGTTAATCTAGCTTTAATAATACTTTCTACCAGTTTTCCAGGGACAGAAGTTAAGCTAACTGGCCTGTAATTTCCGGGATCCCCTCTGGATCCCTTTTTGAATATTGGCGTCATCCTCATTTATACCTTCAGCCACTCAAACGCTCAGCCAATCATCATACAGCATTCTCCAGCATTCTAGCCCATGTACTCCCCCCTCTCACTCAATCCACTTACCCTGTATACTTTAATAAACCTGCACTTACCATATTTACAGTAATATCTATATACAGGGACATCACATGGGCCACCAGATGTTGTTGGATCACAACTCCCATCAGCCTCAGCCAGCATTGCCAATGGTCAGGAAAGATGGAAATTGTGGTCCAACAACATCTGGTGGCCCACTAGTTGGGAAATGCTGGTCTAGTCTCCCTTTAAAATTTAAAAAGGAATTTTGTTCCTGTAGGTTAAGACAACACATGAATAGAACCAAAAACTATGCAGAGAAAGATCAGAAACACAGAAAGCTGCTTTACACAGCTTCAGGACATCTGTCCATCTAGCTCAGTACTGTCTACACTGACTGGCAGCAGCTCTTCTGGGTTCCAGGCAGGGAGTCTTTCCAGCCCTACCTGGAAATGCCACTGGGGATTGAACCTGGAACCTTCTGCATGCCAAGCTGGCCCTCTGCCATAGAGCTGTGGTCTCTCCCCTAAAAATAAAGTACGATTCTAGTTCTCATGGTTCCAAATAAAGGTTGAAGAGGAACATAGGAATCTCCCATATAAAGAGTCTGACCGTTTGCCCTTCTAGCTCTGTATTGTCAGCACTGACTGGCAGAGGCTCTCCAGGATTTCAGATGAGGAGCCTCATCTGTAGATGCTGGGGATTGAACCTGGGACCTTTTGCGTGCAAGGTGGACACTCTTCCACTGAGCCACAGCCCTTCCCCATGATGGAGTTCCACTCGTGTAACGAAAATGCAAAAAGCTTATGAAGGTAAAACGTCTGTCTTCCCCTCAGGATACGGAACGTTGCTTAGAGATGGTGAGATGACCCTGGGGGCTCCTTCTCGGCCTCCTTCTCTTTGTGCTGGACTGAAAATGGCTTTTGCGCACTGGGTGATGGGATCCTTGGGGAGGCAGGCAGGCCTCTTTCAGTCCCAGGGAGATGGGCAGGGCCCTAAAAGAGTGTCCTCCTCCTTTCAGGCTCTGACATCCTTTGAGGAGGTGGCTGTGCATTTTACGGAGAAGGAGTGGGCTCTGCTTGACCCGGGCCAGAGGGCCCTACACAGGGACGTCATGGAGGAGAACTATGGGAATCTGGCCTCTCTGGGTAAGCAAGGATCCCTCTTTGCCTTGCCTGACAGATCCTGAAAGCAGAAATAGCTGCAGTTCTTTGCATGCATCGGTGCATTGCAGGAATGTCACTGAGGACGACAGTAGCTGGAACCCTGGCTCCATGTGCACTATGCATTAAAGCCATATCAGACCATTTGTAAACAGACATGGTTTCCCCCAAAGAATTCTGGGAGCTGCAGTTTGCAGGGTGCTGAGAGTTGTTAGGAGACCCCTATTCCCTTGAAAGAGCTCTGTTTCTCAGATACCCTTGGGAAGATGATTGTTAAACCACTCTGGAAACTCAAGGAGGACCAGTGAGGGAGGCGGCCTAGTGGGACCCCTAATGGCCAGATAAACAGGCTTGGAGGGTCACATGTAGCCACTGCGCCTGAGGTTTCCCACTGCTGCCCTATAATGTTTCTTATCATCGGGAATGCCAGAAGTGATTTCTCTGTTTCTTTCCTCTTGAAAAAGGATTTCCAGTTCCTAGATCTGATTTCATCTCCTGGCATGGAGGAGGGGAGGAGCCGTTTCTGAAGGGCTCAGTAGAAGGGGAGAAAACAGCAGGTAGGTGCTTCGGGGCAGCAGATTATTGACTAAGATCAGCTTCAGAGGCAGGAGTCACATGCCTACCTTAGCACTAGATGGCAGCAAAGCCTTTTTCAGTGGTGGCTCCTGTGCTATGAAATTCCCTTCTGAAAGAGATGCGTCTGCAACTCTTATCAGTTCATATTATTTAAAAAATAAAACTGTAAAAACTTAACTTGTCTACAAGGTGCTCATGTTTATGCAGCCAGAATTATCATGGAATTTAAAAATGCATTCTGTTCAGGCCCATTTAATTTTAGTGATAGTTTTACAACACTTGGCTGCAGTGTTCTGCACTTTCTTTTTGTATAGGTTGTCCGCTGCCTTGAAAACTTTTTAAGGAAGGGTGGTGTAAAATATTTTGGTGGTTGTTATATGCCTTCAAGTCGATTATGACTTACAGTGACCCTATGAATCTTTTTTGGATATATTCATAGGGTTTTCATAGTAAGAGGTATTCAGAGGTGGTTTGCCATTGCCCTTCTCTAAGCCCAGGGCTACCATATTATCAGTTTTGTCTCTGAGTCATCTGGCCTAGTCTCATCTATGCCCAGTGGCGCTGGTCTGATTTCTAAGATCCTTCTTCCCTGGACATTCTTCCTTGCAATTTCAACCCTTGCAGCTGAAACAAAGGTCAGATCATTCAAGCTTATCACATAGTGAAAGACAATTTCCGTCTCTTCACCTCCATCTGTTCCACGATGCGGTCTCTTTACATCTAGCTTCAGGGTGTAATGCACTCGAACCGGTTGAAACGTGACCACAGGCTAACTTCCCAGGAACAGGCTCAATGTGGAGGTAGCTTTGGCTCAGTGAATAAAAATGTGATACAGAGTGATATGCAGTTTGGTGACGGGGAGTGAGCCAGGTTCTACTGACTACACATTGGGTCTAATCTATAAATTGCCTTTTAAAAAAAGAAATATGAAAGAGAGGAAAACAACAGACTCCCAGATGTTGGCCTACAACATCTTCTAAATCTTCTAAAATAATGTCTTTTGTTCATGTCACAGGGATGGAAAGATATTTCTCATTCTTCCAGTCTGAAAATCAATTCTCCACATTCTTGCAGCAATTTTCTATTTCTTAAAAAAGATCTTCATGAAAATTTTCCAGCATTTCAGTGCTAATTTCTCCTAGTAGACACATTTTCGTAGGCATTTTTGACTAATGTACATATTTTTGCAAGTAATTTCTTCTCGCGTAATACATTTTTCTGTTATTTTCACCAATATATTCATTTTTGTGCACGTTTGTTCTTGTATGCCTTCAAGTCAATTATGACTTATGGCGACCCTGTGAATCTTTTTTGGATGTGTTTGTAGGGTTTTCATAGTAAGAGGTATCCAGAGGTGGTTGACCATTGCCTTCCTCTAAGCCTACGGCACCCGGTGTTCCCAGGCTGTCTCCCATCCAAGTACTAACCGGGCCTGACCCTGCTTAGCTTCTGAGATCAGACGAGATCGGGCATGTTCAGGGTGGCATGACCATAGGCATAAAATATTTTACATAAAAAGGAAGAAGTCACCCACTTGAAACTCGAGACGGTTATCTGAGAAACGGATCAAGAACAGCAGGAGGGATTCTGTCAGCTTGGAAGGGGTTAGTTTGTGTCTTGGACTAAGGAGACATGACTTATTGAAAGGCGGGTCTTGTAAATCGCATTGCCCACAGTGATGGCTGGCCCCCATTGGGAGTAGTGTGGCGGAAGGCAGGAAGTCCCAGTAGTAAGTGGAGCCAGAGCCACTGACAGGGAGAGCCAAGTCCCCATCCTCTGTGCTGAGTTTTGCAAGCTTACAGTGGGCAGATTGGGATTAGTGGGACAGCACCAAAATAGACCAGCCTCCACTGCCTGTCCAGGATTACGTGCTTTGAGTGGAAATGGCCCTTCCAGGATTCAGGTGGAGGTCTTACTGTTTCGGTTCACCTTCACTGGAGATGCCAGGAATTGAACCTGTGACCTTATGGAGGTTCTTGGGGTTTATAATAATAATAATAAAATTTTATTTCTGAGTCGCCTATCTGGCTGAACCAATGGCCACTCTAGGCGATGTACACCAATACAATAAAATACAATATAAAATAGATAAGACCATCATCATCTAACCCACTCTTCCAGTTAATAACAACTAACCCATCCCAGAAATCCCATAGGCCTGCCTGAATAGCCAGGTCTTCAAGGCTCAGCGGAAACCAATTAAGGAGGGGGCATGACGAAGATCAAATGGGAGGGAATTCCAGAGGGTGGGGGCCACAACTGAAAATGCCGTCTCTCTGGTCCGTACCAACCTTGCTGTTTTAGTTGGTGGAACCGAGGGGAGGTCCTGTGTGGCTGATCTCGTCAGGCGGCATAATTGGTGATGCTGGAGGCACTCCTTCAGATAAACTGGGGTGAGACCGTATAGGGCTTTAAAGGTCAAGACCAACACCTTGAATTGGGCCCGGTAAACAATTGGCAACCAGTGTAGATCTACTAACACCGGAGTGATGTGATCACGACGACGGCTGTTCTTAATCAGTCGTGCCACCGCATTTTGTACCAATTGTAATTTCCGGACCGTTTTCAAGGGTAGCCCCACGTAGAGCGCATTACAGTAGTCTAAGCGAGAGGAGACCAGGGCATGTATCACCCGTGGGAGCAGATGAACAGGAAGGTAGGGTTGCAGCCTTCGTATCAGATGTAGTTGGTACCAAGCCGCCCGGCTCACTGCCGAAATCTGAGCCTCTATGGACAGCTGGGAGTCTAAAATGACCCCAAGGCTGCAGACCTGGTCTTTCAGGGGTAATCTTACACCATCAAACACCAGGTCTATATCTCCTAATCTTCTCTTGTCTCCCACAAGCAACACCTCGGTCTTAGCAGGGTTCAGCTTCAGCCTATTCCTCCCATCCATCCACTTATGGATTCCAGGCACTTGGACATGGTATCCACAGCCAACTCTAGTGAGGACTTAAACGAGAGTTTGTCCTCTGATTTGAAGATCTGCTCCTCCGTGATTGAATTTCTCTTCTGATTCTTACAGGTGATGAACGAAGAGAGAGCAATAAAGAGGGCAAATGGCAAAGAAGGAATGCTAAAGAAACTCAGAAGCAGAGGAAGAAATCCCTTGCTTCTGAAGAGGCTGGCTTCCATGAAATCCCAATAGTAGCAGAACATCATGAGGGAAACAAGAGGGATATTCAGAAGGGGGAGAAACTGTTGAAATGCTCAGTGTGTGGAACGAGTTTCAAAGGTCAGATAAACCTTCTTAAACATCAAGGAACTCACGCAGGGAAAAGACATATAAAAGTTTGGACAACAAAAAGCAATTCAGTCGCAGCTCTGACCTTACTGAAGATCAGAGATTCCACACAAGCAAGAATCCCTATAAATGTTCAGTGTGTGGAGAAAGCTTCAAACACAGCACACACCTGAAAAGACATCAAAGAATCCACATGGGAGAAACCCTACAACTGCTCAGACTGTGGAAAGAGCTTCTCTCGGAGCACCCACCTGAAAAGACATCAGCAAATCCACACAGAGGAGAAGCCCTACAAATGCTCTGAGTGCGGAAAGAGCTTTCGGTGCAGCTCAAATCTTACCTTACACCACAGAAGTCACACAGGGAAGAAACCGTATAAATGCCCCAAGTGCAGAAAGAGTTTCAGCTATGTATCAAGTCTTAAGGTTTATCAAAAAATTCACACAGGGAAAGATGCTTGATACAGCTTGCACATTAGCTGACATTAGAGAATTCACACAGGGGAGGAACAAACAACTAGAGTGCAGAAACATTTTCAATCCTATCTTCAGTCATAAATCACAGTTTATCATCCAAAAGGTGTATTTTGTAAGCCATAGGATTCAGATACGTTGGAGGGTGTGTGTGTTTTGTGTCAGGGGCTTTTTTTAAAGATCTCCCCTGTGCTGTCAGCTTTGTCCAATCTTGTTGTATTAAACAATGTGATGTTGACTTGCTTCTTGTCCTCTTGCGGATAAGGCATTGGTTAGGAAGCCGAAAGCAGAGAGTAGGAATAAACGGACAGTTCTCCCAATGGAGGGCTGTAGAAAGTGGAGTCCCTCAAGGATCGGTATTGGGACCTGTACTTTTCAACTTGTTCATTAATGACCTAGAATTAGGAGTGAGCAGTGAAGTGGCCAAGTTTGCTGACAACACTAAATTGTTCAGGGTTGTTAAAACAAAAAGGGATTGCGAAGAGCTCCAAAAAGACCTCTCCAAACTGAGTGAATGGGCGGAAAAATGGCAAATGCAATTCAATATAAACAAGTGTAAAATTATGCATATTGGAGCAAAAAATCTTAATTTCACATATACGATCATGGGGTCTGAACTGGCGGTGACCGACCAGGAGAGAGACCTCGGGGTTGTAGTGGACAGCACGATGAAAATGTCGACCCAGTGTGCGGCAGCTGTGAAAAAGGCAAATTCCATGCTAGCGATAATTAGGAAAGGTATTGAAAATAAAACAGCCGATATCATAATGCCGTTGTATAAATCTATGGTGCGGCTGCATTTGGAATACTGTGTACAGTTCTGGTCGCCTCATCTCAAAAAGGATATTCTAGAGTTGGAAGAGGTTCAGAAGAGGGCAACCAGAATGATCAAGGGGATGGAGCGACTCCCTTACGAGGAAAGGTTGCAGCATTTGGGGCTTTTTAGTTTAGAGAAAAGGCGGGTCAGAGGAGACATGATAGAAGTGTATAAAATTATGCATGGCATTGAGAAAGTGGATAGAGAAAAGTTCTTCTCCCTCTCTCATAATACTAGAACTCGTGGACATTCAAAGAAGCTGAATGTTGGAAGATTCAGGACAGACAAAAGGAAGTACTTCTTTACTCAGCGCATAGTTAAACTATGGAATTTGCTCCCACAAGATGCAGTAATGGCCACCAGCTTGGACGGCTTTAAAAGAAGATTAGACAAATTCATGGAGGACAGGGCTATCAATGGCTACTTGCCATGATGGCTGTGCTCTGCCACCCTAGTCAGAGGCAGCATGGTTCTGAAAACCAGTTGCTGGAAGCCTCAGGAGGGGAGAGTGTTCTTGCACTCGGGTCCTGCTTGCGGGCTTCCCCCAGGCACCTGGTTGGCCACTGTGAGAACAGGATGCTGGACTGGATGGGCCACTGGCCTGATCCAGCAGGCTCTTCTTATGTTCTTCGTTCTCTTTGTCAAGGATCACTCTCCATCCTTGTTTGGCCATCTAAGCAGAGGGCTCTCTTGGGCTCCAGCCTCCCTGCAATCTATATTTCTTTAAAAGAAGCCGGAAGGAGCTGCTGGCAGGCTGGTCAGCAGCAGTAGCTGCTTAAAACCTGGAGCTAAGGGGTAGTCTGTTCCAGTCTTGATGGTTGAATGGTATCTCAAAAGGTCACCTAGTCCAACCCAACCCAATGTCCGTGCAGAAATTTATTTGATTTCATTTCTGAATCATAAAAACCCAAATCATTTGATTCTTTTTATGGAAGGGGAGGGGTAGAATCATGCACGCCCCTTTGAGTTCCTTGGCGGAAAGGTGGGATATCGATTAATCATCGCTATCATCTGCTGATTGCTGGAGGTGAAACTGCTGTTAGAAGTCACAGAAGAGCATAGGTTGAGAGTTTGGCAACCCGATAATAGCCATGACCAGCCCTCTCCCCAACAGTCACAAGAAGCTCAGAGTAGCCTTTGCAGGCCTTGTTTTCCTTTGATGGCAAAAGGGAGCCCATGTTTATGGTAACACTTTTAACCAATTAGGAGTTCCCCTCAGTTCTGAGCAACTGTGATGGTAGGGAGGGGTAGAGCAAGGCCACATCCACTTGCTCCATCCCCACCATGCTGGTGTTGCACCCTACCTCCAATGTGGAGGTGGGGGGACATGTTTGTTAAGGGGACTTTGATGTTTATGTGTAGACTCTCCCTGTAATTGAGAACTCTGTGCAACCAATACGTGGCCTGGGGAGGCCCTCTTTTCCCACACCCTTCAGATGAGTACTGTTATGTTACAGTTTAAGGTGGCTTATACACAAATAGAAAAATACAGATAAAAACAATACAATTTTCAAACATTCAACCCAACAAAATCTTATCATTTCTAAAAAGCAACAATAGCTAACGACCAAAAGCATTCATCTTCCTGGAAAAGGACAGTCCCCAGAAAAATGTCACTAAGAGCAGAGGAGAGGGGCAAGGCAGGTGGAAATGCTTGTCCCTTGATGGTCCCAGCACAGTCTCACCCCTGCATCAGGGGGACACACATTACTATTAAATGGAAGAAGGAATCTTCATGAAAACCTTGTCCAACCTGACTTTATTTTCCCCAAGGATGTTGTTGTTCCCTACAATGGTGAAGTTCAGGGGGTGCGTGCCGATCACTGTAGATGGCTTCACCTACAAGTGAGAGAGAAGTGTCTCCAAGGTTGGAAATTTTTTAAAACATCAAAACACAAAAAGGCGATTCACACCCCCAAAAATGCAAGGTTGGATTTTTTTTTTTTAAAAAAGGAGGCAATTCTTCCCCCCAAAAGCCCCCCACACACAATTGTTCAAGTGTGTGTTCACTCAGAGAAAAAGCAT